>NC_083231.1:53082775-55482775 GCF_032191835.1 Heteronotia binoei | reverse complement strand
TCAGTACACCTGTGTGAAAAGCTCTGTGAGAAGCAGAGATGCAGGCAAAAATTAGAACTTCTTTGTATATATGGTGTCGTATCCTAGTCACCTTTCTCCTGTGAATGTATGCCTCCAGACTCAAATCCTAAAATACAGTATCTTTGCCTATTAGCACAAGAAATATGATGAGAGGCACAAGACCATATTTTCTTTGTGTTCCCCAAATCTACCAGAAAGTTTCTATCAGTGGCCCAAGAAGAAGTGCATGGATAGGTTTTGCTCAGATTCAAGCTCTGACTGTGGAAGCTCTTCTGGGAGTGTGCGTGCCAGTCGAGGCAGCTGGGGCAGTTGGAGCAGCACCAGTAGCTCTGACGGAGATAAGAAACCAGTGATTCCAGGCAGACACTTCCTTCCTTCTCGTAAGTACCAGAAATGCCACCTGTCCTCTCTGCTTTTACAGAATTATGCATGCAATAGAAAAGGTAGAGAAAGAAATACTCCCCCCCTTTCTCACAATACAAGAACTTGTGGGCACTCAGTGACATTGATGAGCAGCTTTGGAACAGATAAAAGCAAGTGCTTCTTCACCCAAAGAGGCATTAACATGCAGAATTCACTGCAGCAAGAAGAGGTAGCAGCTACAAGTATAGAGAGCATCCGGAGGAGGTTGGATAAACATATGGATCAGAGATCCATCCGTGGCTGTTAGCCACAAGGTATAGATGGAACGCTATGTCTGGTGCAGTGATGCTCTGAATTCTTGGTGCTTGGGAGGCCACCACTGGGTTTCTGGCCCCACTGGTGGACTTCCTGGTTACACCTGGGTTTTGGCCACTGTGTGATAGAGAGTGTTGGACTGGGTGGGTCATCGACCTGACTCAGTACAGCTTCTCTTATATTCTTATGCTACATTTGTTGATTTAAGTTGAGCCTGCCTTTGGCAGGGGAGGGCGGGATATAAGAATAAATTTATTATTATTATTATTTTGGGTCCTTTTTTTTAAGCACCACATTCTGCCTAGAATGGGTACATTTCATGAATGGTCTGTTCTAGAAGCTGAAATTCCAAAAATTAACAGTGAGCTATCTGTAAAACATTTTGCAGAAAAGACCTTTGTTTTTTGATTGGGGATCAGAAATGCTACTACTGAACCCTTAATCTGTTTTCAGTCTCCTGTGTTATTGTTGGATGTGAGAGTAGTTGAACAAGCCCGCTTCCCACAAGGAACAAGAGTCAGAAGTAGCACATTTTGAATTGAATCTCATTGATTGAACTACTTGTCAGCCATTGCTTAACCCTATAGAAGCATGTTGTTAACCAATGTACAGATTTTATAACAGTTGAAAAGGATGAATAGCTTTATTTTTTTTAAAAAGAACATTCATATAGTTAAAATTTCATATGCATCCTGCCCCAGAAAAGTGGGAATTTTTGAGATTAAGTGAGTATACCATTACTTAGGGATATTTTCAAAGCTGCACATTACTGGGCTTTTTAGTTTAATGCATTTTGAAATTCTAATATTATGAACTGCCTTTAATGTTAAAAATCTGAAACTGCATCTTAATGGTGGCAATCTGGACTGAGCCATCTGCCAAAGAAGGGTCCAAAGAGGTGTGACCGTTATTGACTTTGGGAACTGATGAAAGGCTCTTTGGATGCTGTTCATGGGGCTGTCACAGCCATCTTGCTATTAACTACTATAAGCAGGTGAAAAAAATTATTCACAATCCCTGCTCTGACATATGTCTTTCTTGATAAATCTATGCAGTCATAGCACTTAGTACCTGTCTCAGATTATTGTTATCAGAATGTTTGATTTTGCAATATTTTTTTTGTGCATAGGGGAAAATATTCCATGCAGTGATTTTCCAGCTGAAACACCCATCACTTTAAATCTCTCTCACAACATCTGCAACACCAGGTAAAGTCTTTTCAACCTTTCTGGAAAGCAATAAAACACCAACAGCTTCAGTTCAAGTTAGCAGATGAAACAAAAATAAAATAAGTTTTTAAAATAACTGTTGAGCAGTGCTCCATTGGTAGGTAATTTTTTTTAAAGAACAACTATTGTTAGAAAACAGTTTTAAAAATCCTGTATCAAGCAACATTGCATCACTGTGCAACCGAAATACAGGAAACCATGCATACCAAATAGATAAGTACCTTATCATCTGCTTCTGGTTTTTGTGGTGTTAATGACTTACAAATGTTATTATTCTTTAAGGGCTGATGGGCGTGTGAATACTTACAACCCCATGGAGTAACTAGTCCCATTAACAAACCTGCCAGCCAAAGGTTGAGCCTCTAGCCTTCCCAGAGCTAAGATAAAAAACTCAGCCCCGCAAGATAGGACACCTGCAAGATGAGTTCCGAAATAAATTACTTTGCTATCTGTAGCCAATAGGCCTAAAAGTACTGGGTTCAGACTGGAGCCCCAAAACCCAAGAACATGACAAAATGTAGTTAACAAGATTTAATAAAGGAATGTGTAGAGATATGCAACATAAGAACAGTGAAGAGAAAGGGTAACATATTAAAAACTAAATATTTAACCTAAACACTTTTACAAGCACTGGTTCTCTAAATCCAGATGTTACCTGTCTAAACTGAGTTCAAACAGAGTTTCAAATCCAAGGCAGGTGTATGGCCAGCAAGGCCCACCTGTTCAAGAATGAAGAAGAGAACCAAAGACAGATATAACAGGCTAAGAGTAGAATGAAAGATTGTCCTTTATGCCAGCTACCTGTGTTGACTTGATTCTAGTTAACCAATCATATGCATGGCTAATAATGCAACTGGATCAGTCAGATATGTTGCTAACAGGGTTTTAGCTAACTTTTAGGCCTCAGGCCTGAACCAGTGTTTTAAAAAAAGACAAGAGGCTGGTGAGTAAGCCAGTCTCTTGATAGTGGCTGTGAGTGTAAATCATTCCTCTTACTGAGTATAAAGTGTGTGTGTGAGTGGGGTGGGGGGTTATATCCTGCCCTACTCCACAACCAGGCTCAGGGTGGTCATAACATATAAAACATAACAACTATTAAAAGCATAATCTAAAACCAAGTTTAAATCAGTGCAAAACAAAATGATAATTTAACAATAAAATTCAGGTATTCCAAAATGTCTCCTGCAAGATGTTAGTCTTGGCACTGAGGCCAATGGTGTGGATAGGGGAGGCCGAGATGGTTGGATGTCCACTGCCTCATACAAAAGCCTGACAGAACAGCTCCATTTTGCAGGCCCCACAGAACTGTAGAAAGTACTGCAGGGCCCTGATCTCAGCTGGGAGCATGTTGCATTAGGCTGAGGCCAGGCCAGAGAAAGCCCTGGCCCAAGTTGAGACTAAGCAGATGTCTCTCAGGCCAGAGACTACCAGGACATGTTGATCAGTACAGCACAAGGCCCTCTGGAGCACATATGGGGAGAGATGGACCCCTAGGTACGCTGGTCCCTGCTTGTATAGGGCTTTCAAGATCACCACCATAACATTAAACTGAATCCAATACTCAATAGGCAGCCAGTGCAATTGACATAGGATTATCTGAAGGCATGTCCACCCAGATGTTGCTGTCAGCAAGCATGCTGCCACATTCTGCACTAGCAGCAAAGCAAAGTTTATTAAAAACAGTCATAAGACCCGCATACAAAATAATATAAGATAATGCAGTAAAAGAACATGGCAATAGACAGTTACAGCCATAATTCCTAAAATTCCGGATCGAACTAATCCTTCACTAATAACTCAACTTACAGTACAATCTACGCTTTTTAATTACCAGATAACAATACCTAGCAACCTTGCGTGAGACGGATTCATAATTGTCAGCCAATAAAAACTTCATCACTTGTTCCTCGGCATATTTACAATAATTTGCCAATGGTTTAAAATGTGAGAGAAGGGGTATCAGCAGCTGCTGCCTCTTTTCATCATACATAGGACAATGAGGAAATACATGGGCAGCTGACTCCACCTGATTCAACGCACAAAAACAAATCCTCTGATGCATGGGAGTCCGGGTGTATCTACCCAAAAGGACTGCTGATGGGAGCGCATCGAAATGGGCTCTAGTAAATGCCCATCTATAATTAGGATTTTTTATAAATCCAAAATAAGACGCAGATCTTAGGCTTGGTCCCAGTTTGTTTCTTGTGATAACAAGGTAGGGCTGCATAATCATTTTGTGCTTCGATATCCTTAAATCTTTGAGCAATCAAACTCCTTGCATACTTCTGCCCTCCCTCTAATAAATTTTCAGGGTCTAACCCAATTGATTTCAGTTTATCAACTACTTTATGAGACCATTGGGGATAAGGAGTTGATGTCAGAAAATCAGGGATAAGCCCCAACGGGTTCAGATGAGTCTTAACCCAATAGTTACACCTCTGAATCCAGACATTCAATGTGACTGTAGATAAACCAGCTTCCTGTCTCAATATCGAACTTGGTGTACCTTTCGGGGTATAAAAAAGTGCTCTAAGAAATTTCGATTGCACTAACTCCAGTTCTTTCATTTTACTCACAGACAATATTTGCACTAGCGGCAGTTTCTGGATCAGGTTCAAGAGCAGCCCCTTGTAGAGCAAATTACAGTAATCCAACCTGGAAGTGACCATTGCATGGATTACTGTAGCTAAGTCATGGGAGGTGAGATAGGGAACTAGTTGTCTAACCAGCCAGAGATGATAAAAGGCTGACCTGGCAACAGTGGTGATCTGAGCCTCCATTGAAAGTGAGGCATCCAGGATCACCCCCGACACTCCTTACCCTTGGCACTAGTGCCGGAACTGGCCCACCAAGTGTTGGGAGCTGGATTCCCAATCCCAACCCCCCACAGCTCAGGTACAGGACTTCGTTGAATTATTTAATAATATGTTTTGATTTGCTTTTCGCAGAGATGTGAATAGTGTTTCCCAGTTTCCAGAGAATCTGTGCCCCAACTTCACTGACATAACTGCAGATCCAGACAAGAATAAAGGTCTGTTAATTAAAATCTGATATCACACTTTGAATAATGTACATATGCACTGTAGTGTGCTAGAAGTCAGTTACTTTTAGTTCAGGAAAGTTTCCAGCTCTTCTGGCTTGTGTTTGTCAAAAAAAAATTACCTTGTCCGTTTTCTTATTTTTTCCAATTAATGTTACTGCTGTGCAACCAATGTGGAACATGGTTTCAGTGGTTTTACCCAGGTTACATAAATATGAGTGTTTTATAAGTCTAGTTTCAGATTATATGATTTCAGAGGAAAGTGTTACATTCTGTTTCTTGCTTACAGCCTAACTTTCTCTCCAGGTTGCCAATGTGTTCATCTTTCATTTATTGTCCGAATGTGTATTTGATTTTTGCACTTTTGTTCAGAGGTTTTGCATCAAAATAACAAAGATTTCTTATTTGGAAGGAGTTTTACAGCAGAGCATCAAACTACTCAGATCCCCCAACATGTATCTAAAACTGTAAAAAGCAATGGATGGAGAGAACGGTGATATGCATCAGAGTCACTGTATGGGGGAATTTTAGGTTAAACCTCAGTACCAATCAAAAATGGCCTCCCAGGGTGCTCTAAACTATAGGAACTATATTGTGCCTATCTTTTTTTACTCTACTAGGACAATGGAGCCAAGGAGAATAGATTACCCCCCACTTCCTCACCACAGTAACGTAGTTGCCCATGACTGTTTTTGCAGCTAAATTATGCTTCAAAAGATCTAATAACTGATTCCCAATGTAATGTAGTATAGTTTGAATGTAATGCAGTTTATAGAAAATAGGAAAGCTTAACGTTGACTTTGAGTTTATTGTTTCAGCATTTTCTTTAATTCATGTGCAGTCTTTAAATTTATGGTGTTCCATCCCGTAAACCACATCTGAAGTCAGGGGGCGGGGGGGGGGGCGGTGGGCTGTTGCTTCTTCCTCTCCTGTATCTTCCAGAGGATTAGAAGGATGAGTGGAGCTGCAACCAGGAAGGACAGTCAGCAGAAAACGCTGCCCCATCTCTCTCTCACTTGAGTCAGGCAAGGAGCGGATGCAATTGTTGCCAGTTTGTTCTTCCACACAATATGCTGACTCTTCAGGAAATTGCAGTTCAGGAGTGCAGTGAGAAAGGGCAAAAATCTGTCCCACCAATTTACTGTTTTGTAATTATATCCCATCATGTGTATTAAATACAAAAATGTTTAGATAACAGTGATTTAAACAAACAAAATTAGCATCCAATATGGCAGGAAAGCATCAAATTTATTGCTAATGATTTCTTATATCATTTTACTTTTAAAACATCCTCCATTAACATCTGATGGCATTTTTATTGTAGATCTGAATTTCACTGTACTGATGTTGAATGGTTTCATAGAATGTGCTCTCTACCTGCATCTCTAGGTCTCTATCCTGCAGGAGATTTGTGGCCTCCTCAGCCCATCTGCCTAGCAAACAGCGTAAACTACAGCCTTGAGAACAACATACCATGCATGATCCAGGAGAACTCTTCCATACACAATGGGCAGGTTTCCTATTTCTCTTGCATTCTAGAGCTCTGCTGACATTTTGCAAATTGGTTTTTTATTAGCTTTATTAGTGTTTCAGGAAGTTTTGCTTTGTCTTGTAATAGCTTCATTGATTGGAATGCATCCTGTGATGGCCAGTTTACCAATATGTACTGTCCAGTAGAAGTGAATGAGTACAGCACTTTTCCAGAAGGTAAGCCTCTTTCCAAGCAGTTTGGTATGAAACAACCATAAGAAAAGGAAAATGGCCTGGGCTGTTGACACAGTTGCCCCTAAGCTCCCTCTCCCCCCAGATAGAACCAAGCATTCTCCCTGGTTTACTGGGAAACTGGTGGTGATGAAAAGAGAGTGACAATGGTGAGAGCATCACTGGGGGGAAACCTTGAAGCAAGACTGATCAACCCCAAAAAACTTGGAGTGACTGAACAAAAAGGCAATAATTCTCGAATATTGGAGAGGCCCCACCAGTCTGAGCACATAATACAGACTTTGATGGGTCAATGGTGTGATTCAGCAGAAGGCAGCTTAATAGTAATCGTATCATAGCTCTTTAAATGGGGATCCCCAAGTTGGCAGCATTCCATTCCAGCCCACCCACCGCCATGCAGAAATTTAATGACTCTTTAAATGAGGATCCACAGGAGATTGAAACTGGACTGAGTCTGGCAGCATCCCATTCCAACCCTCCCCCTTTGAATAGCGTTCCCCAGGTCCTACTGGAGCCTGGCATCCCCACAGATAGTATTTGGGATAGAGGCTGTCCTTGGAGGCTGGACTAACCCTCAACTTGGCACCAAATTGGCAGCATCCCATTCCAAACTGCCTCCCTCCATCCCCCCCCGGTACAGAAATTTAATGACTCTTTAAATGAGGGTCCCCAGGAGATTGAAAGTGGACTGGCAGCATCCCTTCCCCCCCCCCCCAGTTTTGAATGGGGATCCCCAGGTCCCACCTGGAGCCTGGCATCAACTTACCAGGCTTATGCACTAGAGGTGAGTGGATGAGTGGTGAGAAAGAGAGCGTCAACAGGCAGCGAAGTTTTTTGCTGCAAACAAAATTCACAAAGCAGAACAGAAGCAGCAGCATGTGATTGGATGGGAGGCGGGGTTAAGGGCACAATAGAGCAACAGATTGGATTCTGGGCAGCTTTGGAGGTGGGACTTTCCTCCTTGCTGGGGCAGGGTTTCGTTGCAAGCAACAACAGAAGCATGAGAGGCTTGGATTTTTTTCATTAAATAAATGTTCTGTACTTTCTTCTTCACTGGCCGCAGGCAGCCCAATTCAGCATGGGAGAGGCGAGCTTAAGTGGGGGGGTGGGAAGAGCGGGCTTTGCATGGATTTTTGGGAGGTAAATTAGGTGGAGGCAGCAGCAGCCTCGTGTGAACCTGCAAGCCTTGGTTGAGCAGGGGAGAATGCAGTCGTTGGCCGCACATGGGCTAGTAGAGGGGGTGGGAGAGGGAGGCTGACTTTTTGAGAGCCTGGCTCCGTGCAGTGAAGCGGCACAAGGTGCTGCAGCAGTAGCAGTGGTTAAAAAAAAAAAGTGAGGAGGGGCAAGTTGGAGGGCCAGGTAGGGCTTGAAAGTTGGGGGGCCTCGCGCATAAGTCAGAGGGCTGTGCCCCACGAGGCCCCCTCGTGGCTATGGGCCTGAACCTGTACTTTTAAGTTTCACTGCATTCTTAATGTTGCAATGGTAATTTATAAAATAAACTAAGCCCTACCTCTTTCTGCCGTAAAAATGCCTAAAACTCTGTTACGAGTAAAGAAATAACTGTTATGTGTATTCTTAATAAATTTCTCTTGAGAAGTAGGTAAGAATTCTAGTTGTTGTCCAGGAGCTTGATCATGGATCTTTAATGTATTGTATGTCTTCCTTTCTCCTAAATTTTAGAAAATATGAACTACCATAATGGCTTCCCATGCACTGCAGAAGTTCAGAATACGGCCTTCATGGATCACAACTGTCAGTCTACTTGGAGCACCCAACCTAACCTCCCTCCACCCTGGGAACCAGCCAATTATGTAAACTCAACAGTGAGTATCACTATTACCTTAAAATAACCTGTTACTGCAATCATTTATCAATCATTTCTCTTACAGCTCATTCTATTTCAAAGGGTAGTTTATAGCCACACACACTTCAAAATTCAACTCTACCAGTGCAAGTTCTCTTTAGTCCAATTGTTTATTTAATGTGCTGCATTTATAAGCCACCAAGGCAGCTGTTAACAGGGCATGTACATGCTGGTACAAGTGCCTCTGCTTAACAGGGCATGTACATGCTGGTGCAAGTGCCTCTGCTTAACAAATGCCTATCTAAGGAGCAAACCAGATGAGATTCTGAGAGCTCTATGAATGGTGCTTCCAGCCTTTTCCCTTCTCTTCAGAGATCAGGTGAAGAAGCAGACAAATTTCTATTGAAACCACAGTGTGAAAGTGAAAAAGAATAAGTATTCCCTCAGTACAGTTTTCCCAACCTGAAAAAGCCCCAGGGAGCTGCTTTTTGCCCCACTGAGTAATCTTTGCACTTGTATCAGTAACTGTATACTTGCCACAGTTGGGCAAATAGCAGCTCCTTTGGGGCCATTTCAGGTCAGGAGAATGGTACATGAAGGTTTTATACCTTCTTCCCTGACATTATCTTCCTTACAGGAAGTGGGAGCCTGTACTCCTGAGTAAAGCAAAACATCTGGGCTGTTCATGGGACTCACAGTATCTTGTGTGCCACTAAATCGCTTTCTTCCTCAAGTTCTCTAGTCTTTCTTCTTTGAATTCTTTGTTTCTAAAGGCACCAAGTTGCACTCCATGACATTTGCTCTTGTTTTTCAGCCCTACCTCTCTAGCACCAGAAGTTTGTCGCCTATGTCTGGACTGTTTGGTTCCATCTGGGCCCCTCAAAGTGATGTCTATGAAAGCTGCTGCCCAGTCAGTGCCAACACTCAGCATTCAACTCAGGTTGAAAACCAGGCAGTGATGTGTAAGCAGGAATACTATCCAAGATTTAATCCATTCCGTGCCTACATGAACTTGGACATATGGACTTCAGCAGCCAACCGGAATGCAAACTTCCCTCTTTCAAGGGAATCGGGTTATTGTGGAAACATATGAAAAGGAATCTGGTTTTTAAAATGTGAAGTAAAGATGCTTTCAGTTTTGATTATAGAATAAGCTGGTTGTTGAATTAGAATTCAATGTTGGTGGATATTTTGGCACTTTTGTATGGAAAATAAATTTTTTTTACTGATGGCTTTGGATTTTATGCTTTTTTAACAATTTTTGTAGCCTGCACAGGTGCTGGTGGAATTATAGACTGCTCTCCTTGGCAGGAGAGGAAAAGCCTTCTTTGAAATCAGCATGTACTGGCTTTGGCAGTTCTGATCATTTTGCAAGCTCCATTAACATGCTTCAGAAGAATTATACATCGTGTCATGTTTGCTATTCTAGTAAAACCATATTAATTGCCTTGCTGGTTCAAACAAAGGGCCCTGAAGCTCAGCATTCTGTGTCCAGCTCTGGTCATAAGGATGCTTCTTGGAAGCTTGCAGAGAGAGCATGTTAATGGCTGCCATCCCTTCTAGTCTTCCTCTGGAGTCTGATGATCAAAAGTCTGCTCCCTCTGTGCACACGGAGATCTGTTCCATTTAGCTAGCATAGATAAAAAGTAACAATAGATCTATCATCCCTTAATGAATTTTTTTTAAAACACCTAAGCCTCTGGCCAGTTCCAGTTTTGTTGTAACGAATTTCATAAATTATGGCTGCACTTAGATATTACATGTAAGCAGCATGTACGTGAACTTACTTTGTTGCCAAATTCATGCATGTTCATCCCTCTTCCCCTCCCTCGTGAAGGAATCCTTGCTAGAAGCACCTCTAGGTATCTGTGATATATAAATGTGGAGTGGGAAGGAAGACTCCTGTATGCATGCATTGTAAGTAACCAGCGCTTTTTTCTGTAAAGGGAAGAGGAGAGCAAGGAATGAGGTGTGAGGGTGACTCTGGCAACAAGCCAAGTTTGTGCATGTCAGTTTACTGATGGTCAAATGTAGTGTCTGAATGCAGCCTATGTACTGTGTGAAGGAGAACTTCCTTCTGTCAGACTTGTCTCAGTACATGTGCTCTGTAAGATTTCATTTAATGTCTCAGTTCCAGTACTACAAAAGAAAAACAGTCATGTTCATCCAGTCACATGTTCCATGCTTTTTCAAAGTAATACCATGTTGCCTTCTTTGAATTAAATACTCTCCATTTGAGAGCTTTTCCTCATAATGGGATATTCCATCTTCTTGATTGATTTAGTTTCCTTTTTCTGAAATGTAGCAGCCAGAACTCGATGCAGTATTCTACATGTGGTTGTGATGTCATAAATCATTTCCAAAATTGAAGTCTGGGGATATTTGAGTATCTACAAGGGTATGCCCAGAGGATCCATCATGAATCCTTTCTCAAGGATTGGTGGGGGGGGAGCTGCTCTTGTGTCCATCTGGCTAACATGAAAAATGGAGCCATTACTGTTTTCTAGGAAGGACAGTGGCAACTCTTTGTTTGGGGGCATGAGAGGGAATCTGCTTCTTCCTTTGAAAGAGATTATAGAGCAGCCACAACTCACAGTTTTCAAATCATTTGAAAGCACTAGCCAGAAAATGTACTGATCTGTTTCAGCGAACCAATAGCTGAGCCCTAACTTTATGAGTGCCACCAAGAAGGCATGATTCTAATACAGTCGTCATAATTCTGGTATAAAACTTAGCTGATTTTCACTCTATTTACCAAATATAAAGGGTTCAGCATATAGATAGTTACCTCTCTGCATATAATTACCACATGGCTTTCAGCTGAATTGTGGAAGTTCATATTTTGTATTAAGTTGGTATTTTTCTGTGAGCAGTGTTCAAAATGTTTCTAGCCCCTTCTGACATGCAGCTGAAAATTATTACTCAGTAAGAAAACTTGCTGTTTCCAGAGAAAAAGTACCTTATATTCAAGGGGTAAGAGTTATTCATATAACATGATTCATATAACATATAACATATTCATATAACATGATTCAGGATCCAGGACCATTGATTTGTAGCTAAGTTGAATCATCTACTCTCTGACACCTGATACATACAATGCCAACATTTTGCAGACTTCGTTTAAACTCTTCACTATATTATTTTGAGAATAGAAGCGTCTGGGTGGTGGACAGTTTGCCACATTTCACTTTGAAAAGGTGCTGTCGTTCTAATTTATAATATTTGAATTTCTGGTTTTTATCACTACCAGAGCATCATAGGCTGACTTTTGGGGTGAGCATTCCACTGTGATCCAGAAAAAAGGTATTTGGGTATCTATAGCTAACTTAATTATTTATATTATGTAGTTAGGATTTCTTCTCTCTGTGATGAACTTCAGAATAGAAGTGTCATGCAGTTATATTTAATTTTAGTCTCATCTGATTTGGAAAGAGCTTTTAAGAGATATTCATGGACTAAGATTTCACTATCCTTCAATAATTTTGTGTCCCCTTCAAACTTGACTACCTTACTATTCCCCTCTGAATTCATAAGAACCCAAGAAGAGCTGTTGGATCAGACCAGTAGTCCATCTAGTTTCTCATCATTTTTCACACAGTGGCCAGCCAGTTCCTCTGCCCCCTAAAACTGGTATTCATAGGGTTTCCTTTCTCTGGACATGAAGATTTCTTTAGCCATTATGGATAGTAGCCACAGAGGAACCTCTGCTCTATATCTTGTTGGGATTTGGAAAGGAGAACTGTGCTTGTGAAGTTAGCACTGAGAAAGTTCCTGGAAATTTCATTAGAGCAATTCCCCAACTGTAATGGCTGAAAAAAAGTTGAAACGTGAAAGAAATATTTATAATAAACCCATCACAGTCCTAAACATTGGAAATGTACTATTGCTTTTAGTGGGTACACATGCTCTGGATTTAGATGTAAGAAGCCAAAGGAAAACTTCAATATCTTGCATACCTTCCTGGCCAAGAAAGGCAATACATGTAGGGATAGGTTTCTGAAGTAGCAAGGATATAGATCTGTATGTGTGTGCATGTCAGAGAGATGTGTTGCATGACATGGTGGATATAGTTCTTTTAAAAATATACTACAAGCTATTTGGATTTTGAAGAATCCATTGTTCAAAAGAATGACAGCACATACCTTTTTAATAATATGTCTTATTCATTAGCAGGATGTAGCAAAATATCTGAGGTTGCTTAGTAAAGGGTTTGCATCAATTTCTGAAATGTTTCTTTGTTCTCATAAACCCTTTCCAGGAAGCTGGAGAAACTGGTTTTGCTATGGCCTTACATTATGCCTTCTTAGGCTACAACTTAAAGACCTGTCTCCAAAACTGTGAGATCATCACTGGTAACCAGGATTACTCACATATCAGTGTTAAGGCCTAATTGCCCCGCTGCTCCACTCAGTGCAAAGAGGCAAGAAACATGATGCCCTTGCTCTCTACGTGCATTTTTTAGTAGCAAGTTCAAAATAGAAGAAAAAAGAAATACTGAGTTGTAATCCAGCTGGCAGGGCTCCCAACCCATGGCCTGCTATTATAATACAAGACAAGAAACAGTTGCTTGTGCATTAAAATTACTCAAAATCATATTGTATAATGAATTTAACAAATACATAGTTTGATTTTAAAAACCAGCTTGGCATCATTAAATGCAGTAAAAAACCTGTTTTGCATCCTGAACCTGTTTCACAATGGAGTCCTCTATAAAAAGGAATGTCATACTTGCCTAATCAGCCCGTAATAGGATACCAAGCAGCCTAAAAGCAAATTCATGGGAAATTGTTTCCAGTGAATTTGAGATTCAAAAACTGTGGCAATTTGTTTGGCTTTCATTCATTAAAAACTGGATGTCTCCCACTAAATAAAATTTGCGATACATTTGTGCTGTTTCTGTTCTGTTCTACTTCCTGCTTTAAAAATGCCTCTCTTCAGATCAAACCAAGATAGCAACAGTGGCCAGCTGTTGTTGAGGCTGCTGCTCGCTGAAAGGGGTCTTGTTCTCTCTCCTTACCCTTTTACATAATGGCTGACAATGATGGAGTCTGAGAAAGGAGGGACCAAGCAACAGTTTGCTAGACTTAGACTTGACCTTTTCTGAAAGTCTGTGAAAAAATAGGAAATCTGTGCTGGCTGCTGCTAATTTCAGAGTTGTCATTGAACCACATGGCTATTGGAATACCAGAGTGTAGCAATCTAATTTCCATTGTTTCAGTTTGGCTAATTTGTAGAAATGGGTATCTGCTTTTAACTCTTTGATTCATCAACATCCTCACCTGTGCATAACAGATGGCATGTGTACAGGAACCACAAAATAATTCAGATTTATAATCAGGAACTGAAGGGGGGCATGGCACAATGCTGACTAAATCTGTGCTCTGCTTTTAAGAGATATTCATGGACTAAGATTTCACTATCCTTCAATAATTTTGTGTCCCCTTCAAACTTGACTACCTTACTATTCCCCTCTGAATTCATAAGAACCCAAGAAGAGCTGTTGGATCAGACCAACAGCTGTCTCCCTCTTTTGTATAATTTAAAAACTTTAAATGTTCAGTTCAGTTCAGTTCAGTTCAGTTTATTTACGGTCACAGACAAGTAAAAAAACAGGAATTTAAAAGCTTCAACACAGAAGATAAAATCTGTGCTATAATAAGTATTAGGATGGACAGTTGTCTTAAATTTAATATGTTCAGTATAAGAGATTATATCAAGACACAAGTTAAAGCAGAATCTTAAAACAAACAGTTCGGATGCTATAGCAGGCAGCACAGAACTTGGCAACAGCTTCGGAAATGAACTGGTTTTCATCTGAAAGCATAAGATTAAGACATTCTGATTCTGTCAGCCCAGAATTTGCCCTTAATATAGGCTCTGTATCTTACACATGGGCCTCTTTATACCAGGAACACCTAAGAATTATGTGCATAGTGAATTCAACTTCCCCCTAAGCCACAGTGGCAAAGCCTTTGCACAAAAAGGATCCCTTTGTACCGCTCTTGAGAAGGGGGGCATGGCAAGATGCTGACTAAGATGACGGCTTAAATCTGTGCTCTGCTTCCCTCTCCCCTCTTTTGTATAATTTAAAAACTTTAAATGTCATATTTAAACATCCTTTATATGGAAAACACTAAAATGAAATCTCAGAAGAAAAACATAGTTTGCAGATTGCTGGCAGACTATTTTCACAAGGAAAACTCTAGAGATTGAAATGCCTCACAAAATAACTCATTCTCTGTCATGGCTACTGACGGAACTGACAATTGTCCAATGGAATTTGGTGACACAAAACAAGACATCGTGGCAGCAATTAATTTGATGGAAGCCAGAATCTTAAATACCATGAAATGTCTAATTGAACCATTACAGACTCAAATGGATAGGATTGAACACTCCTTACAGGAAGCAAATTTAAAAGCAGAGACCGCCTTAAACAACACACATACACTATCAGAAGACATACAAATGATATACATGGAAGAGAAGAACCTAAAACAGCACATGCTCAAACTAGAATTTGAGTCCAAACAGTTTAACTTGAAACTCAGGGGATTTCCAGAAAATATAGAAGAAAACACAGAACTTAAAATTTTTTAAATCAAGATGGCTTTCTGCAGAATGAAGTCTCCTCTCTGAGCTGTAAAGCCTTCAGAATTGGCATGCCTCGCAACCCACAGAGAAAATATCTACATGATATCAGCATGATTTTACAAGACAAACACATCCAAACAAGAATTTTGGCAGAGGCACATACTCGAGGGCATTGCTCCTTCAAGGGAATGAAGATTGAAGTCTTTTCAGATCTCCCACAGGAAGCTATCATGAGAAACAAAGAATTCAAGCCAACTACAATGCAACTACAAGCATCCAATATAAAATATAAGTGGACAGCACCATGTTTGGAATAATGGTTCTCCAATGTGGGCTTCAGATATAGACTCAGGAACCCACCTGCTTCATTCTCTGGATCTGCCTCTTCCCCCTGCCCAGGTGCCAAAAAAAAAAAAAAAAATGAACTTGTCACCTCTCCACCAGCAAGAAGCAATTTGTTAAATGCATCTCTGTATGGCTTTAAAACTTGTTTAATGTGTGCCATATAAAATTGTTATGGAGATTTCCTTTGGTTCTATATATGTTCTATTTCGTTGCTGAGTACTATGACGCTATTTACTAAATTTTATGTGAGGCTTTGGGAAGGGGGAAGGGGGACCTGCTTGTTCATGTTAGAGTTCCTCTAGTACAAGGCCCACATTTCTGGTAGTGTTGGCGTTTTTAACATCAGACTCCCCTGCTCTCCTGTTTCACTTCCAAATGGAAGCCATTAGAATACTGATAAGCTGGTTCAGAAACAAAGAGTTTATACTGCTTTACTTGCTGCTATAAAGCAGAGTTATAATCAATTCACCTTGACTTGAATTAACCTTGACTATAACATCTTCAGAACTAATAATTTTCTAGGATAAAGGAAAGGGAGGTTTAAAATGAAGAGTCAATCGGTTTAGAAATATCAGTTGATTAATTGCTTTCTTATTGTATTTGGGAAATTGTGCATATACTGCAAAATTTCTAATTAGCTAGTAGTGATTCATAACAGTGATTGACTATAAAAACCCTATTTCATTGCTTTAAGTGTTTTTGGATTATAGTTTAGAATTCATTAAATATTCATAGGATAAGTGATGGATAAGCTAGACATTCTAATTTTTCATGAGTGTTCATTAATATAAAAAGATTTTAAAACAATTTTACATAACTTGGTGAAGTGTAATTTGCAGGTGAATTAAGTTCTATTTATTATACAGAACTTTAAAAATATTGATTTAATTAATTCATAAATCTTATTGAAAGTGTGTTCTATCTGATTGGTATTCTTTTTACTATTGATAGATACTTAGCTTAATTTATTATTTGATATTTCCACAAGAGCTCTACTCAATTCTGTAAAAGGCACAGATGATATTCTCATAGATCCTTATTGCTGCTTGTACTCTATTACTTCTTATTATTCATTTATCTCATTTACAATAACTCTATAAACCCTCCTTATCTTCTTTGGGGAATGTTGCTATGGATCTACATGACTGAGCAGTCGCCTTGCAGTCCCATCACAGAATAATTTCTTATAATGTCAGAGGATATATACAACATGGTCAAATGCAGAAAAAATCCAAACCTAGGTATGTAAACTCAAAACAGACATCCTCTTCCTCCAGGAGACACTTGAAATCTTCCAAAAGCCCCATTTTTAAGTCTTGTAACTTTACTCTGCAATTTCAAGCAAAAGGCTCCTCTAAATCTCAGGGCACTGCTATTTTATTGTCTCATAAACTGAACTTTGTGCAGTTTGATATAATGGTAGACCCCTAAGGCAAACTTTTCATCAAGGTCCAAATAGATGATTGTTTACTTATATTGGTTTCTGTTTATGCACTCAACAATTACCAGTTGGCCTTCATTGAACAGATGCTGATTAAACTGGAATCATTTCAGATGTCATCATGGGTGGAGACCTGTACTTTATAGTGGACTATGCAAAAGACAAATCATCAGGTGGTCCAAAGAATACATGTAAAAAGCAGAAAACCACCAAATTAACTGATTTATTTGCAAATTACAACCTTATTGACATATGGAGGAATAAACATCCATCTGAAAAGAACTATACATACTACTACTACAGATATTCTACATAACCAGGATTGATTATGTCCTCTTATCACCATCGTTGATCTCCAATGCCAAATCTACACAAAACAACCCAAATTTGGTCAGACCATAATTGGATTAAATGTGTTGTGATTAGGACCAGTTCAAAAAACATCAAGGCAATGGTCTTTAATTTTTTTTAATTAAACAATGAGATACTAATGGAAGAACTAACAAGACATGTTCAAACTTATTTTGAAATCAATTATTCAGTCACAGCATGAGATGCCTTTAAGCCATTTATCCGGGGACATCTCCAAATTTTCATATCTATAGAAACAAAATCAATTGCAGAGAT
Organism: Heteronotia binoei; assembly: GCF_032191835.1. Lineage (NCBI taxonomy): Eukaryota > Metazoa > Chordata > Lepidosauria > Squamata > Gekkonidae > Heteronotia > Heteronotia binoei. Next base: position 55,465,271 of record NC_083231.1, on the reverse strand, counting down.
CAGAACTATTGCAATCCATTTACTTATTAGAAACTAAACACAAGGCTACAGGAAATAAGAAAGTATATTTAAAAACTCTTGGGTAAAAGAAGAACTGCTTGAAATCTCCTCCACACAAAAAAATGTTTTTGAAACAAAATTTTTGGTCAGCCTCTCTTAAAAACATCAAGATTCCTAGCCAGATGGGTCAAGCAACAAAAGGCCTCTAAAATGGTCACAACACTGAAAGATCCTCTGGGTAACATACATTATAGATCTTCAGAAATAGCTCAAATCTTCCATGATTTTTATAAGACTTATATTCATCTACAAAACCCACCTATAAGCACCATTAATACATTTCTTAATCCCATCCATCCCTTAAAAACCCCTGTCTGAGGAACATAGAAATCTGCTAGAACAGCCTTTTTCGGCTCAAGTCATTCTTGAGGCTATCAAGAATCTAGAAACAAAACTCAAGGTCTGGATTAATTTACCCCATTTATCTTTCCCTTTTATTAGTCTGCTTCCTTATCCCTCTCTCTTGCTTCCTTCTGTATCACAGCTTGCCTTGCCAGACTTGCTCAATTGCACAAAGCCTATAGAGCAAAGTCTATTGTCTCCATTGGCTGTGGCTCCTGCCTTGGGGAGGAAGGGTGGGGGGAAGGATAGCTTGCTTTGCCAGTCTCTCTCAATTGCACAGCAAAGCTACTAAGCCAAGCCTCTCTTCCTTTTGTCCCTGTGTTCAGGGACAAAAAATCTACTGTCCACCCCTGGACCAAAGGAGGCCAGGTTGCGTTTGACATGAGCCAGGGCCTTCTCAGTGGCAGCACCAGAGTTTTGAAATGCTCTCCTAGAGGCCATAAGGGCTCTGTGGGACCTTCCTACATTCCGCAGGGCCTGTAAGACTGAATTGTTTCGACAGGCCTTCGATGCTTAAACTGAGAGAGAGCTGCCACCTGACATCAGCTAGAGATCACGGTGACCAACCGTCTGAAAAGCAGAACCACTAACATAGTAATGGTACAGCACCGTGGAATAGTTTTTAAATTTTAATTGTATTAATGTTTTATAGATTTTATCGACTTATTGTTTTAAATCGTGTAAACAGCTGTTGTAAGCTGCCCTGAGACTGCTTGCGGAGAGGGCGGGATAAAAGTCTAATGTAAATAAATAAAAAATTCTATTGACTGAGGCTCCCCACCCTCCTGGTCCCCTGGGTATGGAAGGAAAGAGCCAGAGCTTCCTTTGCCCAGTTCCCTGAATCGCACAGGAGAGATAAAAAAGCACCCTTAAGATCAACGAGTGCTAATGTTTTAAGCATGTTTCATTTAAATTTTTAACATCTTTGATTGTGTTTGTGTCCTTTATAAAATTTATATCTTCACTACCTGGCATTACACTTTATGACTCGTGGCCCAGCCCAGCCTGACAAGATCACATATCATATCCAGTCCTCAAACTCATTTGTTATGAGGGATGGATCTGACATAAATGTGACCTTGTTTGTTCTGACATCCCTGTTCAGAAAGGTTTTCTGGTCAGTAGCTATAGTGGCAAATACCTTATTCAGTAAACAGTATTTAATAGTGCCAGTAACTATGCTATGCTTTTGTCTTTCTTTTAGTTTGTTCTGATTGGCAAAATAAACAGGCATGTTTCATCCAGTGTTCTTCAATATTTGCACAAAACCACTGGGTGAGTCATCCAGAGATTTGGGCTAAGCTATTTCAATACGCAGGTGACACTCAGCTCTGTTATTCTTCCAGTTGATCCCAAGGAGACTGTAGAAATCCTGAACTGGTACCTGCAGTCAATTCTGGAATGGATGCAGGCTAATAAACTAAAACTTAATTCTGAAATTATGGAAGTGCTACTCGTGGGCAGAAGGTCGGACCCAGGGTGAAAGATGTCACCCATTCTAGAATTGGTTGCACTCCTCTTAAAGGAAACAGGTCTACAGTCTGGGGGTGCTTTTGGACCCAGGCCTGTTGGTGGAAAAGCAGATGGTAGCTCTGGCCTGGAGTTCCTTTACCAGCCTCAACTGGTAATTAGGGAACACAAAATAAATAGTTCATGCTTCAGCACTTTTTCCTTCCAGAAATAGAATATGCTAGATTTGATGCTGTGGGATGCAGAAGTAGTTCATTTTGAAACTGCAAGAAAGGAGACTCTGCAAGAAAGGACTCAATATATAAATATCATTTTTATCCCTTCATAGTAGGAATAGCCATTCAGTATCAAGGGCATCCTTTGGAACTTTTACTTGCAGGTGGCCTCTTTTCCACAGCCTATCAGTGCAATCTTGAGAACACTTTTCCTAGACTTCAATAGGCTTTTGAGAAGATTTGCTAAGGGTTGCACTGTGTTTTTTGATATTTTATTCATAATTTCCTGTATCCAAACTTTATGGAAGATTTTGCTTTACTCTGTTCCTTTTTAATCTTCTGCAAGAAGAATAGAGTTGATTCCTCTAGCCATTTGAGACCTTTGGTAATGACTGGTAAAGCATCACTTCTGTTTTTCTATTTTTATTGACCTTTACGGTTAAGCACAAGTGGTGGATTCACAGTACTGAACAAATGCTTACAGGCAGGAAGCCTTTTTGCATAAACCACAACTTTTTAAAGACCCCTTCCCCTCCAGACAGTGTCTTTATACAGCAAGCGAGAGACTAATGCACAAGTGGCTTGCAAGTGACATGCCTGTATAGGTTGTTTGGATTCCATCTACTAGCCCCCATTTGTAAGTTCGTGCATTGGCCTGAACTTTTGCTGGCACCTGCAGGAAGTGCACAGGAGTACAGACAATGTTTTGGGGTCCTGTTGCCTTTGATCTGGGAAAGTGCTCTCCAACTGTCTGCCCTTCCACCCCACTCCCTGAACTTTTAATAACTTTGTATAACAAATGGATACAGAGCTTGACCACACTTGCAAAACTGTGATTTATTTGTAATCATTATTTGTTCATCTTAGCAGCAGCCAGCAGACCAGTCCCCTTTACATGTACATTCCCACCTGACAGACAGCAGCTGAGTTAATTCATTGTCTGAGATCTTCACGGCATACTGTACAAGGTTTGTAGAAGCACCCTGACTAAGGAGCAAATATTGTTATATGTATCACAGTTGGAAGCTGATATAGTTCTGCCTTGCACCCCCACCCATTCATTTTTCCCTATGCAAATTTTCCCTGTCCACATAGGAGGGGCTGAGTTAGATCTTTTTGTTAAAATGTCACAGAGCAACTTACATCTAAGACAGACTGAAATGCTTGAAGAAGATGATGATGATATTGGATTTATATCCCGCCCTCCACTCCGAAGAGTCTCAGAGCAGCTCACAATCTCCTTTACCTTCCTCCCCCACAACAGACACCCTGTGAGGTGGGTGGGGCTGAGAGGGCTCTCACAGCAGCTGCCCTTTCAAGGACAACCTCTGCCAGAGCTATGGCTGACCCAAGGCCATGCTAGCAGGTGCAAGTGGAGGAGTGGGGAAATCAAACCCGGTTCTCCCAGATAAGAGTCCACACACTTAACCACTACACCAAACTGGCTCTCCCACACCAGACTTGCTCTCCCACACTGGCTCTCCCACACCAAACTGGCTCTGAGGAAAGCTAGCAGTTGTATGTGGCTTGGATGCCTACACATTAAAGCATACAGGTGGTCACAGGCACGCAACACATCGTCACTATTATCAATATTCAAGGGGAAAATTGCAATGGCCTCCACTCAGGTCTTTGAAGAGGTTGATAGTATTTGACCCCAAATTACAGGAAAGTGCTACAGGAAAGTACTCCAGGCACAGACCCTAAATAAGTTTAAATACTAGTATCTTGAAGTTATTTGAGAAACATTAAGTCAACCAGTGGAGTTTGTACAAGTTCAGGGTTGTGTGTTTTCCTGAAAGTAACTCTTAAAATGAACTTGCATGCTAAATGTTAGCACCAACAGGCAGTTAAATAGAGAAGGGATGAGTGTGTGGTGTAGTGTTTTGAATGTTGGATTAGGAACTAGCCCACATCACAACCCAAGTTCAAATTCTCAGACATGAAGCTCACCTTGGGCCAGTTTTTTCTTTCTCTTTGGCGTCAAACAAGTATGGATTTCAGTGGTCAGATTTTCTACTTTGGCTGGTCGGGAATTGAATTCACAGTACCTGAGAGGCAGAGCGTAAACAGTGGTAGTGCTGAAATTGAGCAGATGGATCCATTTAGTTCTGAGGAAGTCAATATCCAGCCATTGAGTCTGAAGCATATAAACTCCCACAAAATGTAACGCAGGTATATTATTGTATTTACTCGATTACTAAGCGTGTATCTGAGTTGTTGGTTATTGTTGAAAAATTAATAAAAATTTAAAGTTTAAAAAAAAAATAATATAGAGACAAGTGGAATGGTTTTGAATTCCATCAGGCTTTGGGCTCTTGTCTAGGCACAGAAAACAGAGACCATGGTCATCCAAGCTGAGCAATTTAAGGCATCTTTTGCATGATGACTCCATAGAGGGTGTTACAGATACAAGGCCTTTTTTCCCCCAAACAGGAATGGAGTTCCAGCTGGCTTGGCATCAGAGGGTGTGGCATAATATGCAAATGAGTTCCTGCTGGGCTTTTTCTGCAGGGATTGACAACTTCTTCCCCCAAAAGAAAAGGACAAAAAGAAAGAGGGTGATTAAAAAAATAACTGGTGTACAAGGAAGAAATCTTAATGCTGCTGCTGTGTTTGTGGTTGTTCCCATTGTCCTAAAATTATAGCCTGAATCAAAAGGATTATAACAAGGGACACTTCTAGATAACCAAGATGTTAACTTCCCTTGTCAGTCTTCCCTTTTTTGAGGCTCCTGGGAGAAGACTTAGTTATCACTAACCCAGACTAACAATCTTTTCCAGCAAAATAACTTTTTTATCAGTTTCTAGAAGATCATTGATTTGTGTGGGAAAGCAAGTTCCAAAGTTTATAGGGAGGTGAGCATTTTGGAGTCCTAGAGGCTGCAACAGGAAAGAAGAAACCCAGATTTTCTCTGGCTGGTTCCTATCTGGCCTCAAGCAAAGGCCTCCCTGCCTTTCTTCTTTCTGCATTGTGTTTGTCATCTTCAAGAGGGACCTTACTCTATAGTGTTGCTGTTCTTGTTTAAAATTTGGTTGAAGTATGTTAGAAAAGCTACACCTTACTGTGCTGTGTTGCTAAACTGAAGGCAAGGGACTGGAAGAAGTTTCTAGTACTCCTCAGACTCTCAAGATGCCATCCCAGCCCCATAGCCAGGATTTGAAGAAGTGGGGGGGGGGCTGATTTTTTTTCAGGAGGCACATAGTGGCCCCAACCTTCATGGCCTTCTCTCCTACCACCATTGAGGAGGAAAGCTGCCAGCTTGCTGCCATACAGCCTCCCCCCTCCCCACAGCTGCCCCAAGGTGATTCCTTTCCACCCCTCTTCCAGCAGCTCTGGTGGGGAGCCACTCAGAGGTTTAGATACGTGCCACACGGTCTCCTGCCCTTACCAGCTAGGCAAGCCCGGCGGGACAAGGGTGGGGTGGAAGTGCCACCAAGTCGCAACTGACTTCTGGGGCTACAAGACCTCCAATTTGGATTTCTTCCTGTTGCAGGGTGAGTCAAGGCTGCCCAAGCGCAGCTCCCACCCTTGCTCAGGTGGCCAGAGAGACCAGGCCAGAAAACCCCTGCAGGCGAACATCACCTCTCCACTGATCCCCAGCCCCGGACTGCAGCCGGGATCTCCACTTGTGTGCACCAGCCTACCCTACCCTGCCCTGTCTGCAATGGAGCCATCCACCCCCTACTGCTGCCGCCCCATTTGAAGGCCAGAACGGCCTCTTCAAGCAGGCACCTTCTAGCCCAACATCAGCCCAACGTGGAGCTTAACTTTCAGTCCTGAGCACTGAAAGTGCTCCGTTGTTTCTGCTTGCTGAGGGGGCAAAGATTTCTTCCAGCCCCTAAGCAAGCAGAAACAACAGGGAGCTTAACTTTTAGTCCTGGGCTCCGAAAGTGCCCCATTGTTTCTGCTTGCTGAGGGGTCAGAGATTTCTTCCAGCCCCTAAGCAAGCAGAAGCAGCAGGAAGCTTAACTTTCAGTCCTGGGCTCCGAAAGTGCCCTGTTGTTTCTGCTTGCTGAGGGGTCAGAGATTTCTTCCAGCCCCTAAGGAAGCAGAAACAAGGTGGAGCTTAACTTTCAATCCTGGGTGCTCAAAGTGCCCCCTTGTTTCTGCTTGCTGAGGGGTCAGAGATTTCTTCCAGCCCCTAAGCAAGCAGAAGCAATGGTATATGATGATGGCAGAATGGAGAAGGATGCAGCCGAGGCACTGGAGACTGGTTAGGGGCCCCAAGTCAGGGGGCCCTGCCTAGCAGTCAGGGGGCTGTTCCCCCACAGGACCCCTCGTAGCTATGGGCCTGTGCTCTCCTCTCTATGAGCAACAGAATCTTCACAGGAAGTCTGATATTTGCTCCCCAAGGATGGAATAAAGAGTCAGACACAGAGTATTGGTATGAAATTGGGCCACTTTATTCAATATTCTAATAAACAGCAAGGGTACCCCACCAGTGGCCTGGCCAGGGCTAGGGGTCACCGCGACCGCTCCCCTGCCATTAATGGGCGAGAGACCCACCCAGTGTTACTCAGCTCCCTCCAGGCAGGCCCAGCAGGGAGGCATGCACAGGGGCCAAAACCCAGACGCATGTCTTGCCAGAAAGGAACCCTCTAGCCGAGCCTCCCAGACAGTCTGCATTCTCCAAACCCGGGTCTTCAAACCCGAAAGCTGATCATGCCAGACCCCAAATTCCCCAAAAGGGGGATGCTTCACAGTTCCCTAGCTCCCCTAGCCGCATAGTGCCCTAAACCCCAAAAACCTGCCACTAAAGTGACCGCCTATTTAACAGCGCCTCCCGATAGCCAAATCCTCAATCCACTGCATTGCTATGTAGGGTAGGCGAAAAACGCACCCCAGCCACTACCAATCAGCCAAGGTGTAAAAAATTCCTACCCGGCTCCTCCAAGGAGGCAACCAGCAAATTGCCCATATAACATGCAGGGTGGGCGGGAGGGCCGATCGTCTGCCAAGACGAAGGAGCCGACGAGGAGCGCAGATCTGACAGTTAGACTGTCAGATCCTGCCTTTTTCTCTGCGCGCCGAAACGGGCGCCCCCTGACTCTTCCCATCCAGGGAAGCAAACTCTGCTCATGCAGCCTAGCAGTTACACTGCAGTCTGCAAGCATAAGATTCTTTCATCATCACATTTAATTTTTGTTTACATTCTTGGAAATGACAGCTGAGATCCTTACTCTTTTATAACAAGCCCCAAATACACTATTAAAGTATAGCAGAGTCTGCGTGGTCCTGCCGCAACACACTGTTCACTCCTAACTAATGGTTCTTGGTTGGTTCATTCCTCAAGCATACAGATTGCTGTGTCCTGCACTGAATACATACAGCAGGTATCTTACTTTGGTTTGGTGAATTATCTGCTAGTCACAGCATTTTATAGCATTGTATAAAGTTTGCAAAGCAAAAGCTTTATCAAGTATTGTGTTAACCATTTGCTATTCCAGGATGCAAGGGTGCCCTTTATCACACAATGAGTTCCTCCTTCACAGGATTCCAAGAGTGTTATTTTGTTAATTTGCTTCTCATGGAAGGAGCTCCCTTCAGATGGTTTGTAGTTACTATCACAAAAGGAATCTCATGTTCATATAAGGCCTTGTTTGCCTGTTTTTCTCCAACTCTCAAAAGCAGGAGGATATAATATAAACCATATAAAAATACTTCTGCATGACAGTGGGGAAATTCTGGGATTTTCCATGTATGGACTTTCCTCAGGGACATAAATCCTTCTGTTACTGCTGTGTTGTTTTTTAAAGAGTCTGTAAGAGGGAGTCTCTTTGCAAGTCCTATTACTGCATTGCAACTACCGGAATCGGAATATTTTTGGCAGGCAAAACCATACATGTTATGAAGCCAGGCGCAGCTGCTGAACAGCCTGTTTTCTCAAAATGAATAACTCTGTGCTAGCTAGAAGGGGAAACCCCCATTCCGATCCTGGAAGAGAACGGCAAATGTCACTTCGCCAGTTCTAATGGCATCCGAAAGAAAAAGAAAGACCGCCTCCCGGCCAGCTCGCCTTCTCCCCCGTGCGGGCGTGGCCTTTCTTTGGAGGTTTTCAGCGGCCGCAGGAGCCTTTCCTTAAAGGGGCGGTGGCGGCTGCGCTGCAGTCCGCGAAGGGACGCGCAAATCTCTCCCGGCTGCGAAGAGGAAGGAAGAAAGGCCGGAGCGCGGAAGAAGCGGCCTCCGGACGTGGCTTCCCTTTTACACAACCGCCGTCGGAGTTCCTTATCATCCCTTGCCGTGGGTATTTCTTCTTCAGATCTTTATAATTTTGCTTATGTGGTTGTATTCTTGAACTGGCTTGTTTCGCTTCCTATGCCAATGCATGCATATATCCTTTTCCCTAGTGAGTTTTTAAACTCGCCGGGCCACCTGTGGCTTCGTTCGTAGTTCGCATCCCGCAGGTATGTTGACTGCGCGCCGTTTACTTCCTCATTCACGCGCAAGTGGAGCAAAAGAAACGAAACGAAGCTTTCAGGAACGTCGCATGCTGGTCCTAGAAACTACCTTTGCAACATTAGAACTAAGCACGCCGGAAGTAGTGCCTAGACGGTAAAAGATAACACATCAAAACTTAGGATATTGTACGCTACTAGCAGCATACCGTCCCTGGAGGAAAAAACGGGGTGCAATTCCACATATCTGGCATGTACCAGGTGTGACAGGTGTCTGCAGGCGCTGTGTCGTTTGGAAGGATGCACCTGTTCTCTTTAAAAAGTAAATAGCTTTTTTACAGTGACGGGTCTAGTGTTAGGGCTGTTCAGATGCCAGTTTCCCTTTACTACAGCACTGAACTGACAGTGTAAAGGAGAAGTGTGGCAGCCCCCTCCCCCATTGTGGCATTTAGAGTAGTGGTTTTACATTGTTGTCATCTAGATGCAACTGTAAAAGTCGGTGTATTGCACAACAGCTTGCACTTCATTGCAAATTGTTAAGGATGCTAATTTCTTCTAAACTGCTTAGCTCTCCTGAGGTGTTAGTATATATTTTCTGGTTTTGATTTAATTTTAAGAGAATGTATAGGTACTTTCCCAGTAAATGTTTACAAAGCAGCACAATAATTTTTTTTTAAATTAAGGACCAAAAACAGAACAACGAAGTGAAGCAAAATGAAGCATAAACAGGGCTTTTTTTGAGCAGGAACATAGTGCCAGCTGACTTGGTGCCAGGGAGGGTGGCCTAATATGCAAACGAGTCCCTGCTGGGCTTTTTATACAAAAGCCCTGTGCGAAACAGTAATGTCAGGGGGTGTTGCCTAATATGCAAATGAGTCCCCACTGGGCATAGACCTGGGCATAAACAAGTCAATGTGAGCAGATAGTAGATAGTAAACAGATAGCCGATAATAATAAGCAGATAGTAAACAGATGACAAAAACAGAAATGAGAGCTTGAACTGGGTCCCTAAAGGAAACTAGCATCTGTCTGGGAATGGTTGTTTGGTAGACAGGCTGTATAGTCTGAAAAGTCCCCCTGTCAGGTTACCAAATACTTGGTCTCAGATGCTAATCTTAGGTTGCTTAACTGTACCTTTATTTTCCCTGTAAGAAGAAGAATTGCAGATTTATACCCCACCCTTCTCCCTGAATCAGAGACCCAGAGTGGCTTACAATCTCCTATGGCTTCTCCCCCTACAACAGACACCCTGTAAGGTGGGTGGGGCTGAGAGGACTATCACAGCAGCTGCCCTTTCAAGGACAACTGCCAGAGCTATGGCTGACCCAAGGCCATTCCAGCAGCTGCAAGTGGAGGAGTGGGGAATCAAACCCGGTTCTCCCAGATAAGAGACCACATACTTAACCACTATACCAAACTGGTTCTCACTACTTGAACAATGTCACTACTTGAACAATGCCGGTTTTCTCTTTTTATGACTCATGTATTCACTTTCTGCCACAAGTGCACATTTTGTTCCAGTAGTGGAATGGAGTCCATAATTTCCTGCATTGGCCTCATCAAGTAGCCACAGAAACAAGGAGACGGAGCGGAGAGAACCTGACATTTGGGAAGCATCATGGCAATTATTACCAGACTACAGGAACTATGCAAACACTTTTGCACATTGAAACATAATTAAATGTTGCACATTAGCTATATAACTGCTGTGTGTACCAACCCTTGTGTGATGGCAGACCCCAGTTGTGAAACAGAAGGGGGCATGCAATGTAAAATGCAAAAGGAATGTTGGACCCTCCCAGTGCCCAGTTATAACAAGGTACATGCCATCAGTCTTTATGGCTCTAACTCAGACTGTCCAAAAAGTTATCTAACTTGCTTCTTCCTGGCAAATAGGAAAATGGTATCAGTGTCCTGCCTATTTGTCTCCATAAATGGAGTATGTGTATGGAGAGTAGAATCCAAGATGGCAGTATCAGTAGCAACACTGGATTCAATAGCCTTTCGTTTTTTTTTAAGCCTGGAAACTTGGTTTGTATTAGAGGCTGCATGGACTAAAGCCATGGGCAAACTTCCCCTGATCCTTTCAGCCTTCTCTGGTCAAACATTAATCAGCTGAACTATTTCTAGCACTTTGTACAAAAGGTATTAAATTGTTAACTGTGCGGTGAGTGGTTTAACTAGTGAAACTTTTCTATTTTATGAAACAGTTCTAATTAACTTTGTTATATTTGTGATTCTTTTAGATAATCATGATTAAGTTGGTCTGGAGCATTTGGATCTTCTCTCTCATTGAAGCAGCAAGTCTTTCTGCACAACACCTTCACTCGTTCTGTGATGCCTCTCATTTTTGTGACTATTCTGCAATGGCTTTAGGTGCAATTCCTTCTGGTCTAACAGATGATATTACAGGACTGAATCTGGCCTCCAATGCTATAGAACAAGTTGGCAAGATGGACCTGAAGTTTGCTGTCAATCTCAAAACCCTTCTGCTCCATTCTAACCGCATTCAGACAATTAATGATGATGCCTTTCGTTTCCTTGTAAAGCTGGAGCACTTAGATCTATCAAAGAACAATTTAACTCACTTGTCACCTTCTTGGTTCAGACACCTTTCTTCTTTACAGCAGTTAAACATCAAAGGTAACAAGTACTCTGATCTAGGGAGGACTCCACTTTTTTCTGATCTGCAAAAGCTGAGGTTTCTGTACTTGGGAAATGATGATTACTTTTCTACTCTGTGGAAACAAGACTTCAAAGGAATTTCTATTCTTGAAGAACTGGAAATTAAGGCACAGAACCTTGGACAATATGAGCAAGGAAGTCTGAAATCTATCAAGCACATAGATCACTTTTTATTAAATGTCCACTCTCTTGCCACTTTAATTCAGGTCATTCATGATATTACAAATTCTGTGGTGTGTCTTGAACTGAGAAACATACAATTTCAGAACAGTAATGACATGAACCAATTTTATCCATTGGGTTCCTCAGTTGTCCAGAAAGTTATCCTTAGAAATGTTGTACTCTCAGATCATTCTGTTGGTGAGATGGCTTCCATCCTTACAGGTCTAAACCAACTTCATGAGCTGGAGGTGGTGGATAGCAGATTCAATGGTATTGGGGATATGAGGGAACTGCAAGGATTGCACTCTGTAAGAGCCCTAGATGTAATTACAATCCGAAATTTAACAATTGGTTTGTTTTACCAATTTACAGATCTTTCTAGTGTAATGCATCTTGTAGATAAAATTGTCAGACTTACAATTGAAAATACAAAAGTTTTTATGGTGCCCTGTGAACTTGCAAAATCATTTCATTCTCTGGAATATCTAGATTTGAGTGTGAATCTACTGCAAGACTTAACTATGCAACTCTCCTTTTGTGAGAATGCCTTCCCTAATCTCAGAACTTTAAACGTTAGTAAGAATGCGTTGTCTAATTTAGGAACTGTAGCAACAAGTGTAGCTCATCTAGGAAATTTCACAACCTTGGATGTGAGCCGAAACAACTTTGGTCAAATGCCAAAATCATGTACATGGCCCCGAAGTCTGAAATTTTTAAACATCTCTGGTTGTAAAGTAAACAGTCTTACTACGTGTATCTCTCAAAATCTGGAAGTACTGGATGTTAGCAATAATAACCTCAATAACTTTATACTAAGCTTGCCACAGCTACGAGAGCTTTACATTACAAATAACAAATTAATAACCCTGCCTGATGCTTCGTTCATCTCTAATGTTCAACTCATGGTGGTTAGAGAAAACAAACTGATGGACTTCTCTAAGGAGCAACTTGGAAAATTTGCACAACTAGAGATGCTGGATGCACGTACTAACAGCTTCACCTGCTCATGTCAGTTTCTCTCATTTGTTCAGTCTCAGGAAGGATTATCCAAGACCTTGGTTGGTTGGCCTGAGAACTACATCTGTGACTCTCCATCCACTGTAAAGGGAAAGCAGGTACAAGTTGCCCTGTTGTCACTAACTGAATGTCACAGGACATTGATGGTGTTCCTGATCTGCATTTTGATGCTAGTGATGCTTATGGTGCTGGCAATCCTTTGCTACAAGCTTCATGCCATCTGGTATATGAAAATGACCTGGGCCTGGCTTCAGGCAAAACACAAGCCTCGACAAGACCCAAATAAAGAAATCTGCTATGATGCTTTTGTTTCCTACAGTGAACATGACTCTGAATGGGTAGAGAATGTAATGGTACAGGAACTGGAGCAAGCTAATCCCCCATTTAAACTCTGCCTTCATAAAAGGGATTTTATGCCTGGCAAATGGATTGTGGACAACATCATTGACTCCATTGAGAAGAGCTATAAAACTCTGTTTGTGCTGTCCGAACACTTTGTACAGAGTGAATGGTGCAAGTATGAGCTGGATTTCTCCCATTTCCGGCTGTTTGATGAGAATAATGATGCTGCAATTTTGATCCTTCTGGAGCCTATTCCAGAGCAAACCATTCCCAAAAGATTTTGTAAGCTCAGAAAACTAATGAATACCAAAACCTACCTTGAATGGCCAAGAGATGACAATCAACAGCAAATATTTTGGTTTAATTTGAGAACAGCACTAAATTCATAGGAATGAGGAGTATCTGACAAAATTGAAGCACAGAGTCCTTTCCAGTATCTATACGTTCACGTCTGCTGTAAAATAGAAATAGCCAATTGGTAGTTGAGGGACTGGCTTGGCCCCTGGGTGATGGCTGTAGAGACCAAAAAAATCCTTGTTGGCTGCTGATTTCTGAAACAAAATGCAGTCTGCTCACCAGCATTAGCAGGTCATTCTTGTATATGAGCCCAATCACAGGCAAATGGGAGTAGCTGAAGTACATAAATGGTGGAAATCTCAATCTCTCATCAATTCAAGGTGTGGTCACATTCTCCTTTAGTTCAGTCTTACCCACGGTTTCTGTTTGGATTTTATGAGCACGTCCAGACAACCACTAAGTTCAGTGGTGTAGTGGCTCTGCCTTGCTCCTTGACCTTTCAGGCACACCTGAAAGGTTAATAGGGAACCAGGCTCAGCAAACTTTGTTCTGGCCCATGGAAAAATGCTAAATTCAGTAAATATGATTATCGGTCTTTGCTTTCAAGCACATCCCATGCTCTGACCAAACAGTTTTGCACAACTCAGCTATTCACCTCAGACAATGATTCATGATTTGACTTAATAAAAGGCTGGACAAGACTCCAGCAAGGCAGCTCATGCCGCAACCCGAAGACTGATTGTCGAGTCGTTCTTTGCTACACAGTGGAAATTCTTCTCAATAATATATATATATATATAAATGCAACCATACTACTCCTTGTGAAAGACGCACCAGTATTGTATTCTCATCCCTTACCTAATGTTAAGAATATCTTGGTTTGAATATCTGTTGACGAAAATTTTCTTAATAAAATATTTCACATCTGATAAACCTTTAAGGCAAATGAATGAATTTGAAAATTTGATTACACGACCTCAAAAGCATTTTCTTTCAAAGTTATATAATTTGACCATTAATATAATGCCTGCTGTAATTTCACTCTCAAGCGGGCCCAGACTTTATGTTACAGATTGCAGTCTGGAAGTTTGTTCTCATTGTTGACTGTTTGAATTTCAAAGAAAATATCTGTACATAGGGTTGCCATCGCTGGGCTGGGAAATACCTAGAGATTGGGGGGGGGGGGGGTGGAGCCTGAGGAGGGTAGGGAGACGAAGGACTTCATGCTATAGAGTCTACCTTTCAAAGTGGCCATTTTCTCTACGTGAACTGATCTCTGTCATTTTGAGATTAGTTGTAATCTCAGAAGATCTCTAGTCACCACTTAAAGGTTGGCAGCTCTATGTAGCAGTATCTCGCACTGTGTAGGAGTATCTCTATTCAGGGGTATCTCACTGAAATTGATTGTAAGGTTCTATGGTTCATGTGGTGGTAACTTGTTGGCATTGCCATAATGTGCTGACAGATTTTTTTTGCACATGTGGTGGTTATATCCAAGAGCAATTGAATATTGGGATAAAGGTGCAAGCCTGATAAGTTATGGTCTGTACAGGAATATCCCAAAGACACCCAAAACGTTATTCAGTTATTTCAGGTAATTCACAAATTATATTGTTAAATTCATTTACAACAGCTGAGTTAAACTTTGCATGGTGCTGGAAATCAAGAGCATCTCCAAGAGTGCAGACATGGTTGGAGAAATTGGATGAAACTTGATTGATGGCTAAACTTATCTTTCTGCGAATGGTGAAAATTTTGCATTCTTTTAACCTAAATGGTAGAGAGTTATTAATCACATTTTGGCAAGATGTACTTATACAGCTTGATTTTGTAAGTTTTGTACATTGGTTTCAAGGGTGTAAGTTAAAGGGCAACCCCTCAGGTTTCTGGGCTGAGCAAATAGCCAAAATATATCTTACTGACACAGGGTTGGACACTGAAAGTTTCTTCAGGGGAGAAGAAAGCACATTACCAAGGTTGCTCAGTTTAGAGAAAAGACGGTTATAAATGTATGCATGGGATGAGAAAAGTGGACAGGAACAACTTTTTCTCTCTCCCACAGTACTAAAATTCAGAGGCATCCAGTAGATTTCAGAACAATCAAAAGGAAATGCTTCTGAACTGAATGAGTAAATAATTATAGACGGGGTTTTTTTGAGCAGGAACGCCCAGGAACGCAGTTCTGGCTGGTTTGGTGTTGAGGGGTGTGGCCTAATATGCTAATGAATTCCTGCTGGGCTTTTTGTAGAAACTGGTGGCATCAAGGGGTGTGGCCTAATATGCAAATGAGTTCTTGCTGGGCTTTTTCTACCAAAAAAAGCCCTGATTATAGACTTTACTGCCAGTGGACATACTGATGGCCACAAGAATTTAAAAGACAGATTCATGGAGGATAGGTCTATCAGTGGCTACTAACCAGGGTAGGTAAAGGAAACATCCATATCCAGAGGCAGCAGACCTCTGCATGCCAGTGCTCGGTGGTGATGTCAGGGAAACTTCCTCTATGCTCTGCTTGTTGCCCTTCCAGGACAACTGGCTGGCTGTTGTGTTTAACAGGATGCTGGACTATGGTGACCACTGATCCAGTAGGATTTTTCTTATCAGTCGGTACATTAGTGAAATACTATTTGCAGAGTATGTAATTAAAGAGCCAGTGTGGTGGTGTAGTTAAAGCATCAGACAAGAATTTGGGAGACCAGTATTTGAATCCCAACTCTGCCATGGCAGCTCGCTTGGTGATCCTGAGCAAGTCACAAGCTCTCAGCCTAAACTACCTCATGGGCTTGTTGTGAGGATAAAATGGAGAAGAGGAGAACGATGTAAGCCATGTTGGGTACCTGTTGGGTAGAAAGGCCAGTTTAAAATGAAGTAAATAAGAATATAAAAACAACCTGAGACAATACATAGTTTGTGTTCACATTTTTTAAATTTTGCAGATTAGTGGTGTAGGATTGCTCCACCCTAACAGACCCTGTGAGTGCTAAATTGCCACTGCATTTAGCTGGCTTGTAAAAGAGGGGGAACCTTTTGTGTGCAACCAGGGACATTCCCAACACTGGCAAGAAAAGTTAGAAAGACTGTATCTGAAAGAGGACCAGCATTTCTGAGAGGAAAAGCAGAAAAGTATTTGCAGCTACTGAGTTGCTTGCATATCTGCTCCATTTTTGGACTGTTAAATTAATTTAATGAGCAGCACAATTGCATTTACTATCCTGTGTAAAATCTACTTATAGAACAGCATTGCAGACTGTTTATATAGCAGCCATCATAACGTACCAGGATACCAATTAATACTTTAAAAGCTCCTCTTTCAGTTAAATAATAATAATGGCAATTATATTGAGGTTGACACTGGTGTAAATCAGGAGCAACGAGGTAACTATGGTGACTGGTGTAAATGTTAAGTGAAATCATATACTTACATATTAAACTCCTGGGGTCAAAATGTTTGCTGGCATAGTGCCACTTAAAACAATGAAGCTGGCTTTAAATCTGGCTTTAAAGATGCTTGTAAAGTCAGAGTCCCGGCACTGAGTGAAATCCCTAATGAATCAGTCGTAAAAACCACAGAGTGGGTAACTTTCTAAGCATCTAAGCTTAAAAGCACAATCTAAATGCTGTGGTTTCACCTTTCATTTTTTGTTAGTAATGACAAACAATGATTGCTTAGCTCTCTCTCTCTTAGCATTCCTAGGATACACTTAATAAAGACTAAGCCTGCTTTGGCGGGGAGGGCGGGATATAAATAAAATAAAATAAATAAAGACAGGCAAAGAACCTTGCTGGATCAGCCCAAGGGACTATCTAGACAAGTGGTTCCCAAACTTTTTGGCATGGTGACCCACAAGGCCAAATATACTTGGTATGGTGACCTATCCAGGGCTGGCCCAAGGGTTGATTTAAAAACAACAACAAACACTCCACAGAGGGCACAGCTGCCCCCTCTATGAACCCCAAGCAAGTGGATTTCTAAAATACACAGCCTTTGCATATTGAGGTCATATTCCAGCCTTTGACCACTCTCTCCTTCTCCATTACTCTCTAATTCCCCTAAGAGTCTAAGAAACTCACTCAAGTAACTATCAGGACACATTTTACTTGATCAACATGCACTAGGGTTGCCAAGTCCAACTCAGCAAATATCTGGGGACTTTGGGGGTGGAGCCAGAAGACTTTGGGGGTGGAGCCAGGAGCAGGATATGACATCACCTTTATGATTTCATATCCTGTGATGTCACTTCCAGGTCAAAGATCAAGTGATGACACTTCCACGCTCCACTTCTTTCGATGGTGTCACTTTCAGCACACTGCACCCAAACGCCGTCTCTTCCTGTGATGTCACTTCCTCCTTGCAAATTTAAATTTATCTCTTTACATTGCTTTCTGCTACTCAAACATTTGTTGAGTAGCAGATCTCCAGCCACCACCTGGAGGTTGGCAATCTTAATTTATATCCTACCTTCCATGGGAATCCAAAGCTGCTTCCATCAGAGGTTGAGAGTATGCCAATGTTACCCAGCAAGTTTCCTTGGCAGAGTGGGGATTCAAATCCAGGTCTCCCAGACCCTAGTCTAGTACTCTAGGTTAGACTTTACCCTTTTAAGCTTAGGATCCCCAGGTAGTTCCCTTCTTTGGTTTCCAAATAGTTAGCAAAACTGATTTACTGTGTCTCTCCCCACTCACCCCTCTCCAAATGCGATGCTGAGGAGGACAGACCCAGCCTCCCTTCCCTACCTGCAACAAACTCTCAGTCTCTTTCTCTCACACAAACACACACACACACAGAGGAAGGGGGGGACGTTTGTTGATGGCAAAGTGCTGCTGGGTCAAACATGATACTGATGAAAGCGGGCGGGGAAGCAGGCACAGTCTTCACCCCCAACACACAGAAAAACTCAAGGAGGGGGGGAAGCCTCCTTGATCTTAAAGGTGCAGTGCTGCTGGGGAAAACAATCACGAGGAGAGTGAGAAAGGATGGCATTTATAGCTCCCCTTCACCTCCAGCACGCGCTCGTTCACTCACAGATGAAGAAAGAAAAAAAACTTTGTTGATCTTAAAAGTGCTCCTGCTCGGTCAAATGCGATGGTGAGGAGGACAGACCCAGCCTCCCTTCCCCCACTTGCAACGTCCATTGAGCGGACAGCTGCTCGCGCTCGTCCCATTCTGCGGCTCACTTTCCCCCCTGCCTCCACCCTCCCCTTCTCTCATTTTACCTCAGAGGCGGAGTGGGCGACGCTGCTGAGCTGCCGCCTCTTGTCCGCTTCACACCGTAGCTGCTGCACTGAGATGGGATCGGAGAAGGACTCGGTCTCGCTGTTTCCCCCCTCCCCCGCTTCCAGATTTTTGGAGAGCGGGGGAAGAAGCCGCAAATTCAGGGGTCCCCGGCAGGGTGGGGGGGGGGTTGGGAAGCCTAACATGCACACACATATACATACATACAAAGAAGAAAAAATACCAACTAATGTATGATATGCCATGATTTGCATCCAGCAGAACATTTCCACTAACAGAAGGAAGACATTTTTTGCCAATCCTTCTTTCAACTGCAGACCACCACCATGCTGTTCTTCATGCTGCCTTGATTTGTACTTGATTTGTACTTAAATTGAGCTATTGACTCAATTGTCTTAAATTTTAAAATGTCTTGACTGTTTAATTGTTTTATTTATCTATGGATGTATTATGTTTTAATTGTGTGATATGTTGGAATCTGCCCTGAGCCCTTATGGGAAAGGGCAGAATAGAAATTCACCGAAATAAATAAATAATAAAAATAAATAAAATAAATAAATGGTAGATTCTGTTTCCAGGGTCAGATCTTCATTTCCAAAATACAAAACTTAGCAATAGAAAGGGCAGGGGTGCCCATCGAGGGAGGTAGGGAAACACTGATCTAGACCAACCAGATGCTTTGTAGCTTACGAGCAGGGCATGCAGGCAATAGCCCTTCCTGTACCATATAGCATTCAGAGACACACTGCCTCTAAACATGTAGGTTCTATCATAATGGATAATGTCTGTAGTCCTGTCCTGACAGAGTTTGAATGCGTGGGGAGTTCCCCTGTATGAGCAAACTGTAGAGTGCACTCCAGAAACTGTGATAAAGAGACAAAACTCCAAACAGCCAGTAAACAGTTGTATTTTGGGTTAAGACGTTAGAGGCAGTCACAGACACTCCAATGGTTCATACACATAAAGGCAGTCCTTCCAATATACAGTGCCAAGCCAATATCCAAGAAGAGAAGTCAGAATCCAGTCCATACATTACATCAATAGCCATGCAATCCTCCAGAGTAACAGTATTTCAGTCAAGATGTTCCTTCTCACTCATGCACGTCCTTCTGCTCCTTCTTACCACCCACAAATGCTGAGAGCAAGGCTTTCACTATTATAGTGCAGCCATCCAATCCCTACAGTGATTGTACCATTAGCTGCACCTGTTACTCTCATGACTTTAATCTCCCCTGTATAGCCTAGTTGCATAACAATGACTCAGCAGTTATAGTTCCCTTAAAGCAACTTAACACTGACATCCTCCCCTTTATGTAACTAAACATGCTATACAGTTATAGAACTATTCAACATTCATAGTCTATATACATTTCATAACATTGTTGTATCATTGCCTCTTTACTTCAGACCTAGTTTCAAAGTTTTCTTTGTGCTTTACCACTGTCTGAGCCTTTGTAAAGATGTCAGCAATGTTGTCATTCGTAGCGCAATATTCAAGCGTGATAAACTTATCTTCTAAACATTGTTTCACGTTGTGAAACCTGACGTCTGTGTGTTTGGATCTTGCTTTTACACCAGGACTATTTGCTAGCTTGAGAGCTGCCTGATTATCCTCATACACAGTAATTGGTTCTACATAATACAAACCAAAGTCAGATAGTAACTGTTTATACCAGGTAAGTTCACTGCACACTGTACTGAGTGCTGAATATTCGGCCTCACATGTCGAGAGAGCTACGTGTCGCTGTTTCAATGATTTCCATCCCACCAGTACACCACCTAAGAAAATTGCTAGACCAGTGGTTGACTGTCTGGTGTCATGATTGTTGGCAAAACTTGCATCAGCATAAGCATGGATTCTTAGATCCTCAGCAGGTGTTATATACAAGCTGAATTCTAAAGTATGTTTCAGGTATCTAAGAATGTGTTTTGCCGCTATCCAATGGCACTGTCTAGGCTGCTTCACCGCCCTGGCCAATTGGTTGGTTGCCATTGCAATATCAGGCCTAGACCAGTTAGCTATATATAATAGACTACCAATCAGGGACTGATAAATGCTTTGGTCAAATAATGGACTCTGATCATCATTTAAATCAAAATTCTGCAACATAGGACATTGAACTCCTTTGCTCTGGTCCATTTTGTAGCTCTTCAGTAACTGAGCTATTTTACCCCTTTGGGAAACTCGATATCCACCATTTACACACTCTATGTCTAAGCCAACATATTGTCTGATGTTGCCCAGATCCCTTATAGTAAATTGGTTGTTCAGAGTTTCAACAATGGTATTCAATATTTTTACATTTTTACAGATGATAGCCAGATCATCAACAAAAACAAGTATAATGCACTTCTGCTCCCCTTTTCCCTTGGTAAAAATGCATGGGTCGGCTACACCCTGTCTGAAACCCAGCTTTTTCAAACTGTCAGTTAAAAACTGGTTCCTCTGGTGACCCAATTGTTTTAAACCATACAAAGATTTCTTAAGTTTCCAGCATACATTTACATTTTTATCTCCACCATAGACACCTGGTGGCACCTTCATATACATAGTGTGTTCTAAAGGAGCATGTAAATATGCGGTTTTAACATCCAGGTGTTTAACAAAACAGTTGTGCTTGGCAGCATAAACCAAAGCGCAATAAATGGATGATGCTTTGAGCGTGGGTGCAAAGGTTTCATCATAGTCTTGCACAGACTGCAAGTACCCTTGTGCAACAAGCCTAGCCTTGTACTGCACATTACCATCTGCCCCAGATTTTAACTTGTAAACCCATCTACAACCTAAGAGTTTTTGGTTTGGTGGTAACATAACTTCTTCATAGACTTGTAGATTGTTCAACGACTCAAGCTCCGCCTTCATAGCTGCAGTCCAGCCTGCTTGCTGGTCTTGCGACAGGTGCTTGATGCTTTCGTAGCAAGAAGGTTCCGCAAGAACTGCACACACTTGCCCCAGGCTATAGCGATCTGGAGGACGTGTTTCTCTCGAAGATCGTCTGAGCACTGGTGCTGTTGCTCCTTCTGACACTGCATGCTGGTCCGCCGTTTGCTGCTGCTGCTGCTGTGACACTCCAGCTCCAGAAGATGTGGGTGTTACAGGTTCTGGCTTGATAGCTCTGCTGCTGGGTGAAGGACTCCGTCTCACGCCTCTAGGTGGTAGCTGCGTATCAGTTTTCACCGCTGTAGGCAGGAACACTGTTGATGACGTTCTCTCCCAGCCCACAGAGGTTTCCAGGAACTTTGCAGAGCAGGACGTTGTTATTTTTTTCTCACCTACTTGAGAAAATCGGTAAGACTGGTGATTATTTGTATAACCCAGAAATAACAACTTCACGGCCTTATTACTCCCTTTTCTTTGGAGCTGCTTTGGGATGTTAACATAAGCTGGTATCCCAAAGATTCTCATATGTTTAATGGAAACTTTTCTCCCATACCACACTTCAGCCGGTATCTTCCCTATTGCTGAAGACCAAGTGTAGTTTAAAACATGGGAAGCGCACATGATACTCTCCCCCCAATAACCCATTGGGAGGTTGCTATCTCTAATCATAGAGATACACATATTGTAAAGAGTCTGGTTTCTTCTTTCACAAAATGCGTTTTGTTGTGGGCGGTACGGAGCTGTACTCGGGTGGCTGATCCCATATTTCCTAAACAGAGAAAACATTCGTTCGTTACAAAATTCCGAACCATTATCAGAAATAATAGCACGTGGAACCTTATCTGTTTTTCTCTTGACGAAACGAAGCCAGTTGCTGAAAGTTTGGTACGTCTCTGCCTTTGATCCTAGTAGGAAACAAAAACCGTAGCGAGAATGGTGATCTTCTATACACAAACAATACTTAGCTCCGCCCAAACTTCTGGTTGGAAAAGGTCCAATCAGATCGAGAAATACAAGGTCCAGTATTTCTTCTGTCTGGAATTTTGTTGGAGATATTGTAGGTGCGGCCTTAGATTTTGTTGCCTTGCATATTTCACAGTCAACAAAACAATGACAAGCCTTGGGGGTAATTTCTGCTGCCTGCAGGGTTTTCTTAACAGCTTGGAAATTTATATGCCCCAATCTCCTGTGCCACATATGTATACACTCATCGTGAGGAGGTTTGTTCATACTCACATGGTGTACTACATTTTCTTTCTCCAGGAAATACAGGTTGTTTTGCCTTTTAGCCACAACAGAGATGCCTTCTGCACTAATCAAGCAGCTTTCAGCTGTAAAAGAGACTTTAAATCCTTGCTCAGTTAAAGCAGAAACAGATAGCATATTGTACTTAATACTTGGCACATGAAGCATTTGCAACTTCCTTTTAAGATTAGGAAATTCAACAAACCCACTGCCAATTACCTTGGCACAGATTCCATCTGCTAATTTGACACATTGTCCTGAGACGGGGGTGTAGGTGTCGAAAAGGTTCTTGTTTTTTATTATATTCACCGTAGCACCGCTATCTATCAGAAACTGATTGCTGTAAGAAGAAGTGTCAATAACAAGATGTGCATGCCTTCCTCCCTTGGGAGTAACAGGAGACTGTTTCTCTTTAAGACTGTTACATTCCCGTTTGAGATGCTTTGTGCTTTTGCACACATAACATTTTCTCACTGAGTAAACCTTATCAGTAGCTGCATGATTGTCTGCCCCTTTAAAATCCTCCCCGGCAGGAGACTTGGCTGAATGAGCTGGAGACTCCCGGAACATGGCTGCGTCCCTCCTCCTCATGTCCTCATTCAATAACCGGTGAGTGATGTTTGATACTGTTATCTCAGTTCTTGGCAATATATCCAAGTTGGCTACAAACTGATCATAACTTGTATCCAGGGAACAAAGGATTATATATGCCTGCTGCTGAGGGGAAAAAACCACTTCTTTTTCTTGCAGCAGCTGCAAGGTGCGTTGCATGTATTCTAGGTGGTTACTCATATCCCCACCTGCCACATATTTTGCACTAAGGAGTTTCTTCATTAAGTATATATGGGACCCCACACTCTCACTGACATAAAGAGACTTAAGAGCGTCCCAGCATGACTTGGCACTGTTGGAGGTTTTTATATGGATAAGCTGGCCGTCTTCCAAGGTAAGACCGATTAGAGCACAAACTTTATCCTCATTACTTTTATGCTTTGCAATAACAGCTGCGTCATCAGCAGCGTCTAACACAGCTAAGTCGGGTGGATTCACCACATACTCCCACAAACCTTGATACTTGAGTAACATAGTGACCTTCTCAGACCAGGTGCTGTAATTCTCCCCGTTCAGCCTCTTGATAAGGAAACCGGAGACTTGGACACAGGACTCCATTGTGCTGTGAATACAAAACTGCCACGCCCAAATAACGGCTGTTACAAGTAGACCACAGGAACTGTTTTCTCACGAGTAGACACACAGGAACTGTTGGCACTTATAATGCTTACTCTCCAGGAGACCACGCTGGGCCCATAACCGATGACAGAGTTTGAATGCGTGGGGAGTTCCCCTGTATGAGCAAACTGTAGAGTGCACTCCAGAAACTGTGATAAAGAGACAAAACTCCAAACAGCCAGTAAACAGTTGTATTTTGGGTTAAGACGTTAGAGGCAGTCACAGACACTCCAATGGTTCATACACATAAAGGCAGTCCTTCCAATATACAGTGCCAAGCCAATATCCAAGAAGAGAAGTCAGAATCCAGTCCATACATTACATCAATAGCCATGCAATCCTCCAGAGTAACAGTATTTCAGTCAAGATGTTCCTCCTCACTCACGCACGTCCTTCTGCTCCTTCTTACCACCCACAAATGCTGAGGGCAAGGCTTTCACTATTATAGTGCAGCCATCCAATCCTTACACTGATTGTACCATTAGCTGTACCTGTTACTCTCGTGACTTTAATCTCCCCTGTATAGCCTAGTTGCATAACAATGACTCAGCAGTTATAGTTCCCTTAAAGCAACTTAACACTGACACTAAACATGTAGATTCTATCATAATGGATAATGTCTGTAGTCCTGTCCTCAGTGTGAATTTTTCTAGTTCTCTCTTAAAGCTACCTAAAACAATGATTATTGCTACATATTTTAGCAGAGAATTCCATAATAGTGCATTGTGTGAAAGAGTACTGTTCTTTCATTTGTTTTTACTCAGTTTTTCTGGTTGTGTACTAACATTCTGGGAGAGGGGAAAGAAAATTCCTATATATTTATCCATATTATTGATAATGAACTTTTATGATGCTGTTCTCTATAATCTCCCCCCCCCCCAAAAAAAATTAAAAATCTAGTTGGTTTAGCTGTCTTCCATTGTGAATGTTCTCTGGCCATGATTGATTTGGCAGCTCCCTTTATAGCCATTTTTGAGGTGAGGGACCAGAACTATATAAACTGGCTTGGATCCCATGGAGCATTTCTGCAGATGGGGTGGAATTTCCATCAGCAAAGCAAACCTTCCTTGTTTCTTCAGTCCTGCTACATCCCTTACCTCAAATGCTCCCCAAATACTACTAGCAAGGGGTCAGGACAGAGACCTCCAAGAACAGCATGGTGGAGGTCTGCAGTTGAAAGGAGGATTGGCAAAAATTGCCTGCCTTCTGTTAGTGGAAATTTTCTGCTGGATCCAGTCCAGTGTCTTCTGTCCTGCCACTCCACTCAGCCAGGTATGAAGTCTTCCTCCACCCCGAGAAGTCTGCCTACAATGGAAGAGCCTTTTCTGCCAGTGGAAGGCTCCTTGGGCTAGAGGAAGACTTCATACTTGGCTGAGCAGAGGGACAGGAGGCAAGCCAGTATTTTAAATGTTATCTCACCATAAATTTATATAAAACCTTTATGCTGCTGGCTATTTTATTCACAGTCCCTTAATTCTTAATTCCATAATGCAGAATTTGCCTTTGCCATTGCTGGCGCCGTAACCATGGTGGGGCATTTGGGGGTGATGCCCCTGTGGATGGACTGTGCCTTACTCCCAGAGGATATGAGACCCACCCCTGGTGCGCCACACTGCTTATCCCTGCCCACCACAGCCTCACTAACTCTTCCTGTGCCAGCCCACAAAGGGTATTTAAGGAGACACATCTCTTTAAACACTAGGGCATGCTGCCACTGTGGCACACTCAGGGAGGGAAAGGGGAGATATTTAAAGTTTAAATATCTCCCCTTCCCTCCCTGAGTTGTGCCACAGCAGTGACTCTTTAAATAGCCTTCCTTTTACTTGCTGGCACAACACAACTCAAGGAGGGAAGGGGAGGTATCTTTGCACCATGCATCTGCACAGGAAGATGTATCTTTCCACTATGGAATCTTGGTTCCTTCTCTACTTCACTGAGGATTACTTCAGTTCACATTTGTGCTCACATGCTTTTACAAGAGTACTGACTTACCACAGAATCTATACACCTGGACTTTTTTTTGAGCAGGAATGCACAGGAACGCAGTTTTGGCTGGCTCAGTGTCAAAGGGTGTGGCCTAATATGCAAATGAGTTTCTGCTGGGCTTTTTCTACCCAAAGCCCTGTGTGAAACAATGGTGATGTCAGGGGTGTGGCTGGCCTAATGTGCAGATGAGTTCCTGCTGGGCTTTTTCTACAAAAAAGAGGAAATAATGTCATGCTGTTGACGCAGTTGCATTTTTTTTCTTACGCTCCCCCCCCCCCCGCCTACCAAGTTGCAGCAGCGTTTGGAGGTTCAAAGTGGGGGATCCCTGTTGGAAGTGGGAACATGGCAACCCTATATTTATATTAAATTTACTATTCTATTAAATTATATTATATTTACTATAAACCCTATACATATATATAAATACAATATTTTTGTATTTAAATATTATATGTAAATAAATCTTAAAAAGTGGCTGGGATGAAGGAGATATGGAGGATCATTCTAAATTCCCATTATAACAGCGGCCAATTTATTTCTCTCATCTCAAGACACTGATTTCTGCAGAGCAAGTTGCTGCTAAAGACTAAGGAGCAGGTCAGGACATTCTTTCAAGTTTCACATAAGAGATCTTTTCCCTTCACATATTTGTACTGGATTATTGACAACTATTTGTTTATTTTAAATAATCTTTGTTTTACAGATACTTTTGAATATAGTCTAACATCAATTGAAATAGTTTGTGTTTTATATATAGTTTGTGATTATATATGAAGTACATGTTTGAGTAATCAATATTTGATTGCTGGACATCCACCTACAAAATTGAAAGACAGATATTGCCGTGCTTTTAGTTATCAATATGGCAGTCAAAGCAGCAAGTCAGTTTGCTATGTGATAAATATGCTCCGAAGTACTCATTGCTTTGCTCAGCAATGTGATATGCACAATGTGCATTTTTTGGTATCAGGATTGCCACCCAGTTAAATTTAGTTATCCCACTACAAAGGATATCTTCAGCTCTGTGAGTGCCCCCTGCTGGAAAATTTTTAGGATGCACTCCTAGCATTGCTGATTTGCTTCACCTAACGCTCTCTCCCATTGGCTACTTAGACCACATCAATGTAAAGGTAATATTGTATGCACCACATATGTATTTCTTAAGGGAGGGGGGGGACAAGAAAGGGATAAAGTTTTGCAAATCTGGCTCATTTCCCTCAGATGGAAGAGTGCTCTCATCTCACCTGAATGGCTCTCAGGAATTCTGATCTTAAGGGCAACAATAAGAAATGAAATCAAAACAGCCTGTTTTTCTCCTCCCCCCACATTATAAGGGAAAACTATCTTGCAAAGCTGCAATTACTCCAAAGAGGGGAAGACTGGCTATCTTCAAAGAGAAACTGGCAAGCTGGCAACCCTACATGTAGAAGATATTGAGTACTTCGGAGCCTACACAGGTAGCTTTTCACTTCTAAATGTATAAATAAAACCGTTCATCTGATAACTGACATTTATAGGAAAACCAACCCAACTGACAGTGTGCAAATGTTCAAGTTCTTCAGAACTCTTGATCAGTCTGGTTGGGAAAAACAAAGGTGGGAGGGAGACACGTATTTCAGGTCATGGTGAAAAAGGCTTCTTTGTTTGTCTCCCATAATAAGACACATGTAGTGTTCTTAGCTAACTTCAGGGGCTAACTTGTATCAGACTGTTTCTGGCATGCTGTGAAGGAAAAAGAGGATAAAAAAAAGCATCCCATTGAAAATTTTTTTAAAAATCAGTTGATTAAATCTCTCTCTAGTAGTCAATAATAGTTGATGTCCCATTCATTTTCTCTGGGGTATGTGCATTTGATGGTGTCTTTTAATGCCCCGTGGCGCAGAGTGTTAAAGCTGCAGTACTGCAGTCCTAAGCTCTGCTCACGACCTGAGTTGATCCCGGGTGGAAGCTAGGTTTTCAAATAGCCAGCTCCAGGTTGACTCAGCCTTCCATCCTTCTGAGGTCAGTAAAATGAGTACCCACCTTGCTGGGGGGAAAGTGTAGATGACTGGGGAAGGCAATGGCAAACCACCCTGTAAAAAAAAGTCTGCCGTGAAAACGTTGTGAAAGCAATGTCACCCCAGAGTCGGAAATGACTGGTGCTTGCACAGGGAACCTTTCCTTCTTACCTTTAATGGTGAGCTCTACGTTGTTCAGCGGCCCCTTGGCGCAAAGTGGTAAAGCAGCAGCACTGCAGTACTGTGGTCTGAACTCCTCTGCTCATGACCTGAGTTCAATTTCAGCAGAAGCTGGATTCAGGAAGCCGACCCAAGGTTGACTCAGCCTTCCATCCTTCCGAGGTCGGTAAAATGAATACCCAGCTTGCTGGGGGGAAAGTGTAAAAGACTGGGGAAGGCAATGGCAAACCACCCCGTAAAAAGTCTGCCGTGAAAACGTGAAAGCAACATCACCACGAAGGGTGCTTGCACAGGGGACCTTTCCTTTCCTAGATTGTTCAAGGTATGGCCTTGATCACTATTTCTTCCCTTTACAGATGCATTATTCTAGGAAACTCAAACTGCACATTTACTATCTTATTGATGAAAAGTACATTTATAAAAATAACTACCTTTCTTAGATTATGCAAGGGATACTCACAAATGATTTGTCCTTTCATGCTTTAACGATTCAGCACATACCATAAAAACAGCAAAGTGAACTGTGATGGAATGCCATTTAATCAAATATTTATTTACAAATCCTACTTGCCTGACTTGTATTAATAATTTTATTACAGGGGAATGACGTATTGTGACGCTTAAGCATAGGGAATTGGTAGAAGACCATCATATTCTTTAACATATTGATATGTTTACATATGTGTTCTCCGGAGTGCTTTAAAGACCCCATGACTTAAGGGCTAGTGTGTTAGGAATCCATTTACTTTCCATCTCTCATTGTTCCCTTTCACAACCTAATAAGAAAAAATGGTGGTGCAAATAAAAAAGACCTCAACAATGAACTCTGTTGTGGTTATAATGCTCACATGAAAGGAGGCTGTCTAGAAAGTGAATGGAGCAGCCACTGGTAGGCTGTAGCAGGGAAATAAATGATTTGGTTCTCGACAGTGACAACCAGCAGGGTGCACACGCCTAGCATAGGAACAAATGATAGTTAATCTACCCATTTGAAGATCTAATTGAGAGGACATTGTTTAACTCTTTAGCCGTAACTAAACTGAAACTTGAAAAGGGTTCATACACATCTGGCTGCTCACTGGCTTCAAAGACTTGATAGCTAAATAATGGATCTAAGGCACAGACAGAAGGCTGTGATTTGGTAATCTGCTCATGAGCATGATGTGTTTACCCTCTTATGCAGATTAAACAAGTAAATGCATTGCAGGAATGTTATCATAAATTGATGCTAAACTTTGATCTTGATTAGGATCTCACCAGATCAAATTCCTCTGCAAGCCAATATTGCAATACAATAGTTGAGCTGTGTACCTATATGTCACTTTCCTGCTGCTGTATCGATTAACAGTGTTCTGAAACTAATACAAAACATTTTAATCTCAGTCTTCCTGTTTTATGAGAGGAACACATCTAAGTGTTTTGTCTTTGCTTAGAAACCATGTATCTGTGCTATTCCACGATCTGGAAAGCATCAATTTATCTGTCTCTTGTAAGGTTTTGTATTTGTATACTTTCTTCTGACAGACTGCATATGTAATCACAAACCATCACTTACTGTTTTCTGTCATTTGTTCTGGGGAGGGGGAATGAAAGAATATTCTACCCTGAGGATGCTGGGGTACCTTTTAAATTTATGACAAGGTATTGATGTATTAACAATTTGCTGTTTTTATTGTTATTATTATTATTAAGTCCATCTTTCTCACTAGGACCCATGACTTTCAGTCCATCAGTACTTTCTAGATAGAACTCAAATATTATGGAATTGACTCAGTCAGTCCCTTATGCATCTTTAAACCCATGCATCTCTTATGTGAGACCTGCAAACAGAGACAGGAGTCAGTTGGTGGAAACGATGTTAGGTGTTTTATTATAAAATCATAGAGTTGGAAGGAACCTCTGGGGTCATCTAGTCCAGCCCCCTTCACAATGCAGGAAATTCACAAATACCTCCCCCTAAATTCACAAGATCAACATTGCTGTCAGAAGGCCATTTAGCCTCTGTTTAAAAACCTCCAAGAAAGGAGAGCCCACCACCTCCAGAGGAAGCCTGTTCCTCTGAAGAACTGCTCTAACTGTCAGGACGTTCTTCCAAATGTTGAGCTGGAAGATTTACTTTCAACCTGTTGGTTCTGGTCCTACCTTCTGGAGCAACAGAAAACAATTCCATACCATCCTCTGTATCAGTGGTCTCCAGCCCTTTTGGCACTAGAGTCTGGTTTTGTGGAAGGCAATTCTTCCACTGGGGGGAGGGATGATTTCTGGATGATACAATTGTGCACTTTATTTCTATTAGTTTGGTGTGGTGGTTAAGTGTGCAGACTCTTTTCTGGGAGAACTGGGTTTGATTCCCCACTCTTCCACTTGCAGCTACTGGAATGGCCTTGGGTTAGCCATAGCTCTTGCAGAGTTGTCCTTGAAAGGGCAGCTTCCAGGGAGAGCTCAGCTCCACCCACCTCACATGATGTCTGTTGTGGGGGAGGACGATAAAGGAGATTGTGAGCTGCTCTGAGACTGGATATAAGGGCAGGATATAAATCCAGTGTCATCTTCTTCTTCTTATTATTACTATATTGTAATATATAATGAAATAATTATACAACTCGTGGCCCAGTTGCCAAAAGGCCACAAACCGGAACCAGTCCATGGATCGGGGGTTGGGTACCACTGCTTTATATGACAGTTCTACAAGTACTTGAAGATGGTGATCATATCACCTCTCAGCCACCTCTTCTCCAGGCTAAACATATTCAGCTCCTTCAACCTTTCTTCATAGGACTTGATCTCTAGACCTCTCACATCTCCATCGCCCTCCTCTGCTATACTGTTATACTTTTAAAAACCCAGTCGTTAAAGTAGAAACCCAATAATCTGAGGGAGAAATTCAAAATCAAAATGCCACTCAAACGGTGACACCCTGTGACTGGAGTATTAAGCATGTTAGATTTTCTTTGGGCATATCCAAATGAGAATTATGCTGACACAACCCCCATTGAAATTAATGGGACTTCTGCAGATTCTGTCTTAATAGTATAGTAACTATAAGCCTCTCACTTGTGGGATGAATGAGACACAGAAATTTTGTAAGAGGGTTTTTAAAAAATCTAGCCACAACTAAAGCCCAAACTAGACTTTATATGTAACACGATCACCAAAGGGACTTGCAGCAGAACAGCAGCTGTGAGTTTCCTGTGGGAACTTAATTCTGAAATGGCCCCAAGTGATGTTATTTGATGATGTGGGGGGAGGACTGCTTGTGCATGTAGCCAGTGAGGCAAATAACATCTCTGGGGCCATTTCAGGGAAGAAAAATGGCTGAAGCCCTTTCTCGCCATGCCATTGCTCCAGTCTGAACTGGGTTCCTTGATGCTTCCAAACTGAGTTCCTGCAATGAGCTTGAAGCTGCTGTCTGCCTAAAAGTCCATGTGATAATCACATGTACATAATGTCCAGTTTGGGCCTAACTAACATTTATCTGTGGGAGCAGACTAATAAAAATGTTTGTTACCTAGTAAATGGACTTGTAATCCACTTTCAATTTCCTTTGAATGCACTTTGCAACTGGATTTTATTGTGTGAAATGGCAAAATTCACTTGCAAATAATCACTAA
Source organism: Heteronotia binoei (assembly GCF_032191835.1). NCBI lineage: Eukaryota > Metazoa > Chordata > Lepidosauria > Squamata > Gekkonidae > Heteronotia > Heteronotia binoei. The sequence goes on along the minus strand of NC_083231.1, from coordinate 55,433,920 downwards.
AGCGCATTGAAAGTGGATTGAATATGCATTATTCAATGCATTTAAAAGTGCCTGAGGGAGAGCTCTTGAGGGTGCTGCTTGCTAGAGAAAGCTGGACAAGGAACTGCAGCTGTGGTGTCCAGCCATAAATGGAAGGACTCCTTCAGTGAGGGAAACAGAAGGGGCACTTTCTGATAGGTTTATCTCTTTGAAGGAAGATGTAGTTATGAATGGAATGGAATAGAAATCAAAATGTATGATGCTCCTAGAGAACCAACTGGGCCAATAACAAGTCATGTGCCTTGTTTTCACAGGTAGGGTCTGGTAGTGTGAGAAAGCAACCCTGAGTTATGTTTGGGCTCACAGGGATGATTTAAACTGGAGCAAGAGCTTGAAAAATGTGCACAAGAATTGAAATTTTATCCCATAAAACTACATTAAGCAGTAAGGGTTTAAATTTGCCTGTCATTATCCTCCAAAGGCCTAATAGAATGTTGCATTTGAAATTTAAAACTACAGCAGGGCATATTATTTAGGCTTAAGAAGAAAATGGCAACAAATTGTATGGAAAGTTAATTTATACTCAAAATCAGAAAAAAACTTTCATTATAGTCAGAGCACTGCATTTTGAATTTTCCTCTAATAGTACTAAAATCTCAGTGCAATTAAAACTGAAAAGGTGTAAACAAAGCAGCATACAAAAAACCTAGGTTATGAAAAATGAATTGTTCTAAAATGTTTTTTTCCCCTCTTTTTTGTGGGAGTGGGAGAATGCAGACATTAAAGGCAGTTACAGTTTAAATGGGAGTAATGAAGCTATGCATTGTGCATAGTTTCAGCCTGACTAAACAGGAAGAAACATGCACACATAAAGTTATGTTTTCCCAGCTGAAAAGTTTGATCCAGGAGCTGGGAGGGACCAAGCATATTGGTGGATCTAGTATTATTATTATCTGCCTCTCCTCAAAGACAGGTTTGAATCCTGCCTTCTGCTCTCCTAGTCTTCTGAAGCTTAGAAAATAATGGGTATCATACCTATTTTGGTATGAACGTAATAACCTAAGAAGAGCCCTGCTGCATCAGATCAGTGGTCCATCTAATTTAGCACCCTGTCGTACACAAGGGATAACAAGTTCCTCTGGAGAGCCAGTAACAGGGCATAGAAGCCAAGACCTTCCTGATGTGGCCTCCTGGCACTATGATTCAGAGGCTGACTACCTCTGAAAATGAAGATTCCCCCCCTTATAGACCTATCGTCCATGGATCTGTCGAATACCCTTTTAAAGCTGACTGTTCCTTTGGCCATCATTATATCTTCCAGCAGTGAATTTGATATTGTAATCATTTGCTATGTGAAGCAGTATTTCCTCTTGTTCATTCTGAGTCTACTGCCCATCAGCTTAATTGAATGTCCTTTAGTTCTAGTATTTTGGGAGAATAATTTCTTTGTCAATAATTTCTTGTGCATAATTTTATATATCATGTCACAATTTAGTCATCTCTTTTCTAAACTGAAAAGTCCTAGGCTGAAACTTCTTCATAGGAAAGAACTCCAACCCCAAAATCATCTTGGTTGCCCTCCTCTGTACTTTTCCCAGCTCTGCAAAGTCCTTTTTGAGATACAGTGACCAGAATTATACACAGTATTCCAAATGAGGCTGCACCATAGATCTACACAAGCTAATTAAAATGTTGGATGTTTTATGTTAAATCCCTTTTTCACTACAGCAGTGAGTTGTCTCCTGTTAGACAATCTCTGAGCGTTTGAATCCAAGGCTTGGTTACCACACCCAGAAGAATGAAGGTTGGATAAAAGTGGTAGAATGTACCACTTCAGGTTTGCAGGTGGTAAATTCCAGCTTTCAATATTCCTGTACCTAAACTTTTCTGCCAAACTACCACAACAAAACAGCCTAGTATAACAAAAATAAAGGTTTTATCATCTTTCTTTGCTTCCTGTGCTGATTTTTCTGAGGGCAGGGCTTAATTTTAAACAAGGGGGGATTTCAAAAGGTGATCCTCCATCTGCAGCTGATTCTTCCATATCCTGTTCCTGTGTGCGTTTGTGAAACAGTTCTGAGTGGGGTTCAGACGAAGATTAAACTATGATTTCTGTAGTACAAATAACACGTTTGGAAGCCATGCAAAGGAACCAAGAAAGAATTCAGAAAGAACTCCTATTCATGTGAAATTAGTCTCACAGCTTCCCTGTAAGCTGGGTGAGATGTGCTGCACCTCAGCACTGGAGAGAGGCATGAAATATTATTTTAGATGTTACAGCAAAAGTACAGAAAGAATGTGGATGTCACTCATAATTTTTCTCTCAGCTTTTGCTCTCTTGAAACTTCTACATAATTTTGACTAATACTGTAGATCTAAATCAAACTGAAAAATGAAAATTTATTTTCTTTTTTATTTACAAAATTTATATTCTGTCTTTATGCCCTTACAAACTGCTGTGAGGACTGAATGGCCAGTTAGAGCGGATAAAGGTTTGATTAAGGCAAGTGCTTGTAGTGGCATCAGATGAACAATTTGATCCTTACAAATACTTTATTTCAGCCAGGCAAATCCCACCATGGTAAGGTAGTTAGATAAACTCTAATTTTATATTGTTTCCACACTAGCCACATTTTGTGAGACCATTCCTCTGTGGTGAATCCAAATGGGATGGAAAAGAAAGTTTCATCTGACATTTGATATATTCAAAATGTATGCTCTCTTGGTTTAATGATGGAGTGGGGTGGAAATAAGTAAGGATTCTGGTCATGTGAATTAAAAATGGCAAAAAATAAAGACAAAAGGTAAACTACTGTGTAAAGTTTATGTACAAGAATATAAGGTTTATCTGGAAATATTTACAAGATTTGTTTAAAGTAATATTTTACAACTCTTTCAAAATAACCACTAGTTATATTACAGTTAGGCTGAAAAAAAGGGTTTTTTGAAGGCAAATGTACCAGAAAAGCACAAACACTCCCCCAAATGTACTTTCAGTCAGTTTAAAATTGTTATTGACCAGTTTGTATAAAATACTGTGTAAAAAACCTGTTAATATACCTTTATTGGTGAAGTTTCTTCATAAGTAGCACATGCAACAGTGGATTTTTCTATAGTGTATAGAAATAGATGGCACATAATTCCAAATGAGAGAAAATTAGGCCTAACATTCAAGACCAAATTAAGCCTTAGCGGCTGCACTTTGTCAGAAACCTGAAGCTCAGCTGAAATTAATAGACTGAAGCATGCTCCTCTTTGCATAAGATTGTGACCAATAATTTGGCAAGAGTCCAAGTTTCAAGCTCTCTCTTTTACCACAGCCCTGATTAGATGTGGAAAAAACATCAGAAAGCAACTTTTCCCATAATTTCCACTCAGCACCTTTTCTTCTGAGTAATACCCCTGCTGGTGATATTATGGAGGTACTACTTTCCCAAAATGAGAGGGCCACAACCCTTCATGGTGGCTTTGTGCCACAAAACTTAACCAGACACTCACATCTTATTCTTGACACACTCATTCTTACTATAACCCAGGGGTCATTTTGTAGGAAAAGAGGTGCCAGAGCTCATTAGCACAACTCATTTGCATATGCCACACACTCCTAATGTAACCAGAATGTATACTAAATTATATCAGCTCAGCATCTACCTTAAAATGCTTCTTGAATTATAATTGTCCTATAAAACCTTACTCCCATCATACTTTTTAAAATTACTTTCTCCTCTGTGGTCACAGTGGCATGATGAAGATTTCCATCTGTCTGCTTTATATGTTTTGGTTATTTCCCCATTCTTGTGTGGGGAAAAGTATTAGAAAGTTTGCCAAATCTTATTGCTCAGCAAAATTCTCATGGCCTGATATAACCTATACAGAAATGTAGTGATATATAATGTATTGCGAAACAGTTCAAAACAGAAAACCAGAATGACAGATTTTTTTAAGTCTCATGTCATGTTCTGAACCAATGCAAAGAACTATCTCTAAGCAAGATATTTTAATACTTCACAAAAATAGTCATGATTTTTTTTTAATTATAGTTTTACTATATGTACAAAACTGACTTCCCTTTCCTTTTGTAAAATGGTTCTTCCTCTCCCATGCCTGCTGTGCTTTGTGGGTGAAGAAAGAGGAAGGTGCAAGGGATTGGAGAGTGCTTTAGGGACTGAAGGCAGCAAGGCCAGAAGTGACTAGCACTGCAACTTGCGGATGCTGCGTGAGAATCTCTTGAATGCCCTCTGACCTTTCTGCCACCGCTTTACAGAGGTGATCACCAGCTCTCCTGCCAGCCTCTGTCCCATCACTAAATAGGGTGCATTTATGTCATTCATTTCATCACAGGTACACTGAAGGCCACCTTTGAGCCACAGAACAGTCTTTTTCAGATCCCTTTCTGTCACACCATTCAGCTTGTAGATGGTTTTGCTCTTTGTTTCCGGGGTGATCTTGGTGTCCCCATTGATGTAGGCGATCTCCTTCACTTTTATCTTCAAGGCTAATCAGGATAAGGGCAAGGGAGAGAGAGGAATGGGGTTGAGAGAGAGAGAGAGGTTTTCCCATTAGCGCACATAAAGAGGACCTGGGGAGGGAAGTCTTCTATTGCTAATTAAACTGTCAGGGGCTGACAGGATGGACAGCAGGTGGCTCCATTTCTAAAGCCACAAAGGGCATGCAAGTCATTTCAGTTTGAATCAGCCTTTGGGTGTGTGTGTGTTTGTGTTTAAAAAAAACCCCTTTTCTAAATGGATCTTTTTTTCCTCCAGCTTTTCTATCATTTGCAAACACAGAAAAGCACCCATTTTGTACATTCATTATGCATTAGAGTTTAACTTAGCATGATGTTTTCACATTGAAGCTGCAGTGGGAACGGGATACATTTTCGCTGGAAATTTGATCTCTGCAGTTGATGAAAACTTTGTAGACTGGATTTACAGGGCCAGAAAAAATCTTAGGTGAACCTGTAAGAAGAAATCAATGTTGCTTGTGTATTGTGAACAAAAGAATCTACCAAAAAGGAGAATTCATTTAACGGTTGCATTTGATTTGGGAATACAACTAACAGGACAACAAGCGCAAGGCTCTTTAAAAAACTGTCAGCCCCTAAAGAAAAAAAGATTATCTTGAATACCTCATGTTGGATATGTCAGATGAAATCTTAGGCTACTAACAGGCAATTGTAGTGTGTAGTCAATTTGACACTGGTTTACTATAGAAGAATTAATCCCTCTAAAATTCCACTGCAAATGTTTTTTTTATAAATATAAATCGATAATATTGTAGCACATTTACTATTATCTTTTTCTCTGCCTGCCGATGATTTTTACATTTAATCAGCTGTGCTCAAACAAGTTTTCCAGTCCTTTTGAAGCCAGAGATGGTCAGGTTTTGCAGTAATTTGCCAGCCAGCCAGCTGACATCTGTAATGAGGTTCACAACCTGTTTAATTCTATGGTTCTTATGCAATCATTTCTGGAATCTCCAGTTTTCAAGAGAAACTCCGAATAACAGATTTTGTTTTGGGAACGTGGAGGGTTTAGCAGTGAGAGTTGTGGACTCTGGTATGAATGAACATTAAGGGCTGAATAGTGGTAGATAAAACAGCACACCCCTCAGATCTTCTGAGTTTCCCAATCCTTCCCACCATGTCAGCTCAGGCATTTGAGAGGAGAAATCCCTGCCTCACTTGGTTCCCAGCAGGATTCAGTAGTGCAGTATTCTCTTCCTCCCCCAATGGTAAGGTGGGAACGGGAGAGGAGAAAAGCTGTGCTGTCGGATCCACAGCAGGACAGGAGCTCAGGCGCCCCTTTCTTAGTCTCCACCCCTCCCCCAGCTCTGTAGGAACAGACAAGGGGAAAACAGTATGAAGTCCAGCTCTGAAGCCCAGGCTTGCATTTGAGTTTTCTTTTGTATGCTTCACTAACCCACATAGCATACTAGGGCACACAAACATCTGTCAGAAAACTGGAAGTTTTACACTGGCTGTCGCTTCAAACACTTGCAATGTAGAATGCGCTTAACAAGTCTGGAAATAAATAAATAAATATATTTTAAATTGTAAGAGCACTCTAATGCTCTTTGCACAAGTCATCTCACATTTGTACCACAAATATACCTGTGGCATCCCAGGGTTGTTATTAAATACAGAAATTGATACGTACAAAGAACAGTGTAGAAGCATACTGAAAGGGGTGTCTCTCCCTAACATATGATAGCTAGCTGGCTATCTTGGACTGGGCCACAAATTTCTGTTGATGAATTCAGCTGCACTCTGTTAGGGTGTGCTCTTTTACCCCTATGGGCATATGTACTCTGGAACAACTTGCCAAGGGAGGAACACGCTGCTTTCTATTTTCTTGTTTTTCAAAAGGCTTATAAGAAGTGTTGTTGGGGGAGGGGGGATTTGAATCCAACAGCAAAGAGACTGGGGGCTATCTACACTGGCAGTTGTTTCTTTGATGATACCACGGATTTTATTTAAACTGTTTTAAAAATGTGTTTGCTAGCTGTTTTAAACGTTTGAGAAGTGGTTAAACTTTCTTTAAATAAGCAGTTTTCAGTGACTCCCATTGACTACTATGGATTCAAGTCAAAGATACAAAATGGAAAAATGGGGGAAACTGGCTGTCTGCTCCAGAGTTTAGCCATCTGTTTAAGGAACTTTACTTTCTTCTGTAAGTGATTTTCAGTCACTCCTAAGTGGGAAAGTAAGACAGGATACCTGTGAAACAGTACTGCAGTGGAAGAAAAATCTATCCACTGTTCTCAACCAGCATGGATGGGCTAGATCTCCACCAAGAGGAGATTTATTCCACCATGGGGCAGGGAGGCAGGAGGTGTCCCTGAAGTATACAAACGTTGCCACCTCTCATAATAGCAGGCACTTTACTATGAAAAAGAGAGTGGCTATCACGTTGGTTAAAAAAGAGGGCATTATGCACCTGGAAAGCTTATTACACTGTGAACAAAGCTAAGTCAAATAACCACACTGTTTTTTAATCCAAATAAAATAGGATTATGTCCATGTTGAACAATTACTCATATAAAAGATATAATCCATTAGATTTGAAATAAAACTAGAAATATAGAATTTTCAGCAAGACTACAAAACGTTCCCTTTTAAAATCATAGAAACTTGCTTCCACTTACCAAAGTCATTTTTGCAAAGGTTTTCCACAATTTCATTGTCATCCTCATTCTTGCTCTTGCAGGCATCACATACTTTGGGTGCTAGAAATGCAGATATTTAAAACAGAACTCATATTCAAAAGAGAACAGTAGATGGCGTTTGGAAGCAAAGTATGCTTCTTTTAGACATCACAAAATTCTGCCTCCACCCCAAATATTCTGCTACTTTCAACATTGCTAATGTCTTTTTGAAAACTGCCTACATGGATTTTTATTGAATTAATTCTAAGAAAGAAAGAAGTGGTGAAATATAAAAAAATTGCATAAATGAATGACAACAGATACACTTATCAACATCTTCAGGACAACCTGCAGGGAAGTCTAAAGAAGATTTTGAGTTTGGGATAGTTTATTCTTTGTGGGAAAAAACACCTGAAGTGAAAACTACATAGCCATGTTTGGCACATATCAGAGATGACTGAAACAGAATTTGATGGGATACTGAAAAAGGGGATGTGTGTACTCTCAGGATGGAAAAAAGATTAAAATAGCTGCCGCTCCTCTCCTAACTCTCTTTGCATGAACAGAAATCAATGCCTCAATGGGAGGGGAAGTAGATAGGAGGGGAAGAGACAGGCAATACAATGCACAAGCTTTCCCTGATGATGTTGCATCAGGAAAACTGCTCTCTTATCCTATTCCTTGTATTAAAAAAGTTGTGCAAATCACTTCTTTCTCTTTTTTCCCTGTCGCTAATTAAAACCATCTTCCCAAGTAGTAAACTAGTAAAGCTGGAGGCAATTTGTTGTTTTTTTAAATGACAGTTCATGGATTTGACACACTTTGCATTTGTTTATCTAGCAACAAATTATTCTGGTCTTCAAAGCCTTCGTATCAATGAGAGAAACAAATTCTTGTTAGTCTTACCCAGTCATTTTTATAAACACTCTCACAATGGACAAAACCATACTAACTAATTTAAATGGGAATTGAGCTACTCTAAATGTCAATCCTGCCATTCCACCAGAGAAGCAAATAACTGTAAGAGAAAGAACTCTCAGTATGTAATAAGCACCAAGAATCAGTCCTTAGAGGAAAAAGTGCTGTGATTCAAGGCACACTATTTAGGTTTGTTTGACTTATTCTGCAATCCTAAACACACTAGGGAATTCAAGGGACTTAACAGAGTAAATTTGCTTAGAACTAGCCTGAAAGCTGCAAGCTTAAGAACATATCCTAGGAAATTATTATTATTCAGTTTCAACTTCATTTTGAGCAAACTGGGATGAACTGTTTGTCCAGCAGAACCTTAAAGTTCTGAACATGGGATAGCCAATTCTCTAGAGCTGTGATATTTTGAAGATATGGGAAACGTTAGGTTCTGCATTGATTTCCAAGAAAAGTCAACTATTATATGCTGCTACATCCCAGAAGGCAGCCCTGTTGATCCGAAGCAATAGAACAAAGCAGTAGTCAAGTGCACCTTTAAGACCAACTAAGCTTTATTCAGAATGTAAGCTTTCATATGCTCTTAAACAGACTTCATCAGACATATGTTCTGAAGGACTCTGCTCACCGGAAATTATTACAGGTCTAAAATAGGGGCAGTGGCTAACTAACAGCCAGTCCTATCACGCTTCCTATATTATACAGCTTAACGGGATATATTTCCCCATACATTTAATTAGGCTGCAATTCTTTGTACCCTTACCTGGGAAGAAGCACAATTAAAACACAACGATTTATGACTGAGTACATGTCCGCAAGTTCCGGCTGCAGATAGACGCTCCCTCCCAACTCAGCGGGACTTAACTTCTGAGTAAACATATACAGGATCCGAGCTGCACATAAACGACCGCAATCCTATGCAGAACTTGGCACAGTCTTGCGCTGTGCTAGACCATGCCTTCCCAACCGGCGCGTCCTTACCTTCCCTAGGCGTGGGGAGGATGTGATCGCTGCTGGCCGGGGGGATGCACAGATCATTGTCCTGGGGGAAGCGGCTGCAGTCCAGCATGTCGGGCCAGGGGAAGCCGAAGGCGGACATCACCGGCGCACAGCTGTCTTTCACCTGCTCGCAGAGCGAATGGCAAGGCTGGATGGTCTCGTCCAGGTCGTCGATGCAGACAGGCGCGAAGAGGGAGCAGAGGAACTTGCGCGTGTCCGGGTGGCACTGCTTCTGCACCAGCGGGATCCAGGCGCCTGCTTGCTCCAGCACTTCCTGCATGGTTTCGTGGCCCAGCAGGTTGGGCAGCCTCATGTTGGGGTACTCGATCCCCCGGCACAGGAGCAAGGAGGCGGGAATGGGCTTGCAGTTGGACCGTTTGTAGGAGAACTCGGGCTGCCCGAAGAGGAAGAGCCCGCGGGTCGAGCCGAGGCATGGCGTGGCCAGGAAGACCAGGCACAGGACAAGGTCGCGTTGGTGCATCTCGGAAACGGGGGAGGGGGGCACTGCGCGGCCAGCGGCTCGGAAAAATGGGGCTCCCGGGAGGACGAGGAGGGGGCGACGAACGGCTGCAATGGCAGCAAGAGATCGAGGCAGAACTGGGCAGGCTACATGCAGTTTTCACCCCGCGCACGCCGGCCTTCCGCTTGCTCGGCACCGATGGACATACACTGCCCCCTCCGCAACGCACTCCCAGCGATCTCTTGCATTTTTTTATGCAAATCGAGAGGGGGTTTGGAGAAGGCGAAGGGGCGGGGCCGTCGGACAATAAATCGGCCAGGATTGGCCGATTTGCGCAGGGGGGTGATTTTCCCTGGATGGTTCCCTTTCTGGCAAGAAAACTTTCAAAGCAATAGAAAAGAGCTGGCGTCCAGCAGTAAGTTACAAGACTGACAAAAGACTGCTGTGCTCACTTCTTCAGACTACCACAATTTTTGTTATTCTTTAAGGTGCTACCGGACTCTTGCTTTTTTCTACTGGACTGAGAAACACGGCTGCCCATCTTGATCTTTCAAAACCCTGTTTCAGAACTTGCGCGTTCACCTTTCCGCCGAGAAACAATTTCAATGGGCTGAGCTGCTAACCGTTGTGACATTAGAGAGTAGGGCTCTATAGAGGGCGCTATAAGGCTTTGTGCATGGGCTTTGAATAACCTGCTTTTGCAGTCAGTAAAGCCAGAGTAACACAAATAGGGCACACTAGGAAGGCAAAACTGCCCGGCAAAGACGACATTCCTTCTCTGTGGCTGCACCCTCCTTGGTCACGCCCCCCAAAGAGGAAGGATTGGCCTATAGTAGGGGTGGATCAACTTATAAGAACCATATAGAATAAACGTCAGGTGTTTTAGAGCCGCAAGACAGGGACGTAAGATGCTTGAGAGCCAGGAGGGAGGAAAGGAGGAAAAAGAAACTGAGGGGAGGAGGGAGGGAGAAGTGGAAAGAAATCAACTTTAAATGCATTCTCCAAGCTACTGGCAGTGGGGGCTTTGAGAGCCATACCATATGTGTGAAAGACCCACCACAGGTAACTCCCAAGCCACAGTTTGGCCACCCCTGACCTATGGGGAGGACTGCTGTGGATCACTTGGTTCCTTCTTGTTCTCTGTATTATCTGAGGTCAGGCAAAGTGATGAGAATCTGGTCTGTCAGGGAGCACAGCTTAGGTAGTCACAAGGTTAACGACCAAGGAAAAGGAAAGATCCCCTGTACAAGCACCAGTCGCTTCCGACTCTGGGGTGATGTTGCTTTCACAATGTTTTCATGGCAGATTTTTTACGGGGTGGTTTGCCATTGCCTTCCCCAGTCTTTTACACTTTCCCCCCAGCAAGCTGGGTACTCACTTTACCGACCTCGGAAGGATGGAAGGCTGAGACCTTGGGCCGGCTACCTGAATCCAAGCTTCTGCTGGAATCGAACTCAGGTCGTGTGCAGAGAGTTCAGACCAAAGTACTGCAGTACTGCTGCTTTACCACTCTGCACCATGGGGCCGCTAACGACCAAGACATGCACTAAAATGAAAAAAAAAAAGAATGCCAACCACTGGGAACAACTGAAGATGCCTAGGAGGCCCATTGGCTGTAATTTGTGTCACCAATGTTAGTTGACTTGCATGGGCTCAACTGATATAGAAAAAGTCAGCCCCCCCCCCCCCAGTGGAATGATAGTCCCTGCACTGGAATCATTTTTCTGGAATTGGGTTGTCAATATGCAACACAGAGAGAGCGCGCGAATATAGAATAAGGAGTCTGGGACAATATAAAGTGTCCTGAGACTGGAAAGAAAGCCCCAGAGTGGAATTGCTTAGACTGGAATCAGTGCTGTGGGCATGACCAGTAACGGATAACCTTAACATGCCTTCAGTCTAAAGTGGGTACTAGAAAAAAACAGAATTTTGGTATTTTTAAATAGTAAACAAACTTAATTATTCTGGTTGCTGAATCCAGTTGTCAAGAGCTGTGAATTCGTACAGAAAATCACCACTGCAATTTGTACTGAAGCAGAATTGCTATCGAAAGGTGGTTCAGAGACATATGAGAGCTATTATATTACAGATTTCTAAAATATTACATATGAAAATTGCTCCAGACTATTAGACCTGGATGCAAAGTCTTGAGTCAACACATTCTCAAGACACATCCACAAATTCTATAGTTCCATTGTTATATCTGTAGGGACTGATATGTACAGGGAGTGCAGCAAGTCCAGTGCAAGGTGCAAAATAATCCTTCTGTCAACTTTCTCAAGATCTTTATATTCTAATAGCAAAGTCAGTTAATCTTTGGAAACTTAAAACCTGGTGATTGGAGCTGTGATATGATAACCAGCTTCAAGTACTTGAAGGGCTGACATATAGAGGATGGTGCAAAATTGTTTTCTGTGGCCCAAGAACATCAGATCAGAACCAGCAGGCTGAAATTAAATCAAAAGAGTTTTTGACTAAACACTAAGAACTTCCTGACAGAACAGTTCCTCAGTGGAACAGACTTCCTCAGCATTTGGTGGGCTCTCCTTCTTTGGAGATTTTTAAACAGAGGCTAGATTAGGGTTGGCAGGTCTGTTGGAAAATACCTGAAGACTTTGAGGGTGGATCTGGAGAAGGAGAGGTTTGGGGTGGGAAGGGGCCTCAGCATGGTACAATGCTATAGAGTCCACCCTTCAAAGCAGCCATTTTCTCCAGGGGAGCTAATATTTGCCAGCTGGAGATAAGTTGTAAAAGTAGGAGATCTCTAGGCCCCATCTGGAGATCAGCAACCCTAGGCTAGATGGCTATCAGACAGCAATGCTGATTCTGTGAATTTAGGCAGATCATGAGAAGGAGGGCAGGAAGGGTTGCATCAGTGCTTAGTTCTCATGGCCCTTTTTTACATGTCCAGGGACATGCTGTTTGCCACACTCGGTTAGGTAGCTATTATTCTCCAGTCCAGTTTTGCCAGGGATCCTGGAGGAATTTTGCTATCTTCTGGGCATGGAACACGGGTCATTGGGGGTTTGTGGGGGGGGAGGCAGGGCTTTTTTTTTTTTTTTTTTTAAAGCAGGAATGCACAGGAACGCAGTTCCGGCTGGCTTGGCGTCAGGGGGAGTGGCCTAATATACAAATTAGTTCCTACTGGGCTTTCTCTATAAAAAGCCCTATGTCAAACAATGGTTACATCAGGGGGTGTGGCCTATTATGCAGATGAGTTCCTACTGGGCTTTTCCTACAAAAATAGCCCTGGGGGGAGGTATTTGTGAATTTCCTGTATTGCACAGGGGATTTGACTAGATGACTTGAAGTCCCTTTCAACTCTATGATTCTATTAATGGAGGGAGTGGAATAAGTTGCATTTTCAGCCCTGATTGGACTAGCACCTTAGCAGCAGTGTTAAGGCAAGTCCATGGAACAGTCTATAATCGTTACATGTCCTTTTTTTAAAAAAAGGTAAAATTGCAAGCACAAGTCTAGTTGATTTTTTAAAATTTCTTTCAAATATTTAATACATTTACTTGCATTTAGTAGTACAACTTTCCTAAGTCAGGACATTTTGCTGGCTTAGGTGCCACTAGACTTTTGTTTTGTTTTTCTACAATGATAAACATGGCAAGCCTGCTGGAATTCTTTTGCTGAAACCAGAAATTTGAAATATTCTCTGCAAGAAAATATTTATTGTATGGAAATATTTATTGTATGAAACAGTCTATAATCTGTTACATGTACTTTTTTTAAAAAGGTAAACTTGCAAGCACAAGTCTTGTTGATTTTTTAAAAATTTCTTACAAATATCTAATACATTCACTTGCATTTAGTAGTACAACTTTCCTAAGTCAGGACATTTTGCTGGCTTAGGTGCCACTAGACCTTTGTTTTGTTTTTCTACAATGATAAACATGGCAAGCCTGCTGGAATTCTTTGGCTGAAACAGAAATTTGAAATATTCTCTGCAAGAAATAACCAAGTGCAAAGTCAGCTCTCAGCTGTACTCTTTTTTCCCTCATCCCCATCCTGCTTTCTGTTTCATGTTCTCCCACAATTTAAGATAGTTTAGGAAGATAAGTCCCTCATTAAGGTACAGAACAAAATTAGGGTGAAGTTGGGGGCATCTGTCCTCTAATATATTTGCCTCTTTACAGCAATGTAAAGCAGGGTCTGAAATCAAATTACATGTTAAAGAATTTCACAATTCATTGATCAGGATTGTGTCAACTCTTTTCCTTTAATCTGTGAAACGATTTTAAGAATAGGATTACATTTTACACGGGGTTCTCATTTCACTTTTTAAAATGTGTGCTGTATTTCAAACCTTTCTTGAGGGATGTGCTATAAAGTATAGGAACAGTAATGACATGTACCACCTGGGTTGGTATGCAAGACTGCACTGGAGTACAGTGGACTTAGCAAGAGGAACTATTATTATTGTGCTATGAATTGCACTACAAAGATGGCACTGCATTTAACAGGGTGTGCAGAATTTTAACAAGATAAATGCATGAATTATAGTTATGTGTCTATAGGATAAGCCATACTGCATCCTGTTTATCCTTAACACAATCCTGTGAGATGGGAATTGGATCTCCATCAGCCTGCCGCCTCGCAGCTAGGCTGGCAGGGATTGTTTGCCTCCCGGGAGGGAGAGTGGACGGTGAGGTGCGCTTTAGGCACGTCTTTTAGGGGGCAGGGCTAAAGAGTGCCTCTGTAAGCCTCCGCCCACCCCCATCACTGTCAGTCCCTCGAAGATCGCTGGTATGAGAGCAGTGTTGCAAGCCCTCAGACAGCGTGGGGGATTGGGCTTCGGGTGGCTGCCGTCTCCATTTGGATCGTGTGGTGTCGGGGCAAGGAAGCGCGATGTTGGATCGCAGGCTTTGGCTCTGTTGTGGTTTTCCTGTTAAGGAGGGGTGTCGGGGGTTGTGTTAGGGCTACGTGGCTGGGTGTTTAGGCCAATGGGGGCTTGATTTTAGGGGCATTGTGCTGACCCTACTGGTTATTAACCTCCCCCCCTCCCTCCCTCAATCCTTCATATACCCCTGGATGGCCCAAGCTAGCCCTATTTGGTTGAGGCTTGGAAGCTAGGCAGGGACAGCCCTGGCTAGTTCTTTAGCTTTGTGGCCAGTACTCATATTAAAAAAAATAATGATAATAATTTAAATTTAGGGATTACAGATTTATTCCTGTCATTAATCTGGACTGTGGGGGCTGTTAATCTTTCTCTCAGTTGACACATCTCTTCAGGGGCCATTTTGTTTTACTGCTTCTGCCTGGATACAACAGCCCTGAGGCTGTTTTCTGGCAGCCATTTTTATTTAATTCCTGCCTGGATACAACAGATCTGAGGTTTTTCTCTGGCAGCCATTTTGAATTTTAGTTTTCTGCCTAGATACAACAGCCCTGAGGCTGTTTGGGCAGACATTTTGTGCAAAATTTGAGCAGCCATTTTAGGTGGGGTTGTTGGGTCCTTGTTCATCTGCCTCTAAGGAGATTAGTACCAGCCAGGTTGGTGGTGCATTTAAGATGTCTGGTAAAAAGGGAGCAGGGAAGTCAAAGGGGAAGCAGCTGGCGCGTAAGGCGCCTAAGCCCGTGCAGAAGCGGCCTCCGCCGCCTTCATCTTCGGATGAAGAGGGGGAGGATGAGGTAAATGCAGCCATTGTTTTGAGGCTGCGGGCGTTGGAGCAGGTAGCAGGGTTGCAATCTTCGTTAGTTCCTCAGAAGGGGGGAATTTCAAAAAGGGCTTTTCAAGCCAGTATTCTAACAAAATTGTCTATTTTGGAAGGTTGGTCTGCTGCTGGAGCTGGTGGAGCCGTGGGTGTGGATGCTGGTGCGGGTCCTTCTTCCTCTGTTGTCGGAGCAGTGCTGCTGTGGTACCTGCTGGGTTGCCAGGTAAGGCTGGGGATGGTTCCACAATATGTCCGGGGCTTATTTGGCCATGGGGGCCTTTTGTTCCTGCGGCTCCCAATAGTGTGGGGTTCTAGAACTCCTTTTGCTGCAGGTGCAGGGTCCCAGGCTAGCTGGGCATGGCCACAGGGCTAGTTGGGCCCTTATGGGAATTGGCCTGGGGCTGAGCAGCAGGGGGTGGCGCCTGCATTAGCTGGAAGCTGGGGCTTCCCCTCCCCATATGGGTCAGTTCTGTTCGGAGCCATGCCTTTTGGGGAGGTGGCTTTGCCTTTAGGAGACCACCTGTTGCCAGCCACAAGGAACAAGATCCTCAAAGGAGAATATGTAGACATTTTCTCCCTTTTGTTTAGGGAGTTAGAGAAAAAGGTTAAGGAGGATCTTGATGATCAGGAGAAGGAGAAGTTGAAAAAGAGGAAGGTGGATTGGACCTGGGCTAATTGGTTGCCCGGGTTCTTTGTGTATGCGGGTGTGATAGCGCATGCTCAGCCCTGGCGGGCAGCAGCGTTGATCCAGTACATGGACATCATATACAAAGGGTACACGATGTTTAGTGGTCCGGCCTGGATTCAGTATGACGAGGAATTCAGGATGAGGGCCGCTTTGTACCCTTCTTTGCCCTGGGATCGCATCCACCAGCAACTGTGGCTGCAAGTTATGTCACCGGCTCGGCCAAATTTGGGCGACTGTTCTGACAGTGGCCATTTAGTGGCTAAGGCTTCCTCTTCTTCGGCTACCTCTTCAGCTTCTTGTGGGTCAGCGGGGCAGGCGGTTCAACCCCGCTTGCTTTGTTGGGAGTTTGGGTCACAGGGGGTGTGCAATCGGAAAGGTTGCACTTTCAAGCATGAATGCCTCATGTGTGCCGGCCCACACTCATTTAGCAACTGTCCAAGAGTTCGGCCGCGTAAGGGTCAAAAGAGACAGGGCAGGAGTGGGGGTTCCTCCCAAGCTGGAAAAGGGCCCCAGCCCGATAAAGCTGGGACCTCTTGAGCAGTGGCTACGCAGGTACCCGCATAGGGGCAATAGTTTATATTTGTTGCAGGGTTTTACATTGGGTTTTAGGATTCCTTTTCAAGGTTCTCGGGTGCCAACTTGGTCTTGGAACCTTAGTTCTGTGAAAGGTTTAGAACACAAGGTGGAGGCTAAGATCGCCAAGGAGCTGGTTGAGGGCAGGATTTTGGGCCCATTTTCTAGTCCTTCAGTGGTTCACCTTAGGGTTTCTCCTTTGGGGGTAGTACCAAAGAAGGCACTTGGTGAATTTCGGTTGATTTACCACCTTTCTTACCCCAAGGGTTCTTCGGTTAATGATGGGATTCCTGAGAAATTATGTTCTGTTAGGTATACTACCTTTGATAAGGCTGTGGGCATCTTTCGATGCTGTGGTCAGGGAGCTGAGCTGGCAAAATGCGATATCAAATCTGCATTTTGCCTTCTCCCTGTCCATCCGGATGATTTTGAGCTGTTAGGTTTCTCTTTTGCAGGGAAATTTTACATGGACAGGGCTTTGTCTATGGGCTGCTCTGTCTCATGTGCGGCTTTTGAGTCTTTCAGCACATTCTTGGACTGGGCTGTATGCGGAAAAGTGGGCTTGCAGGACGTGGTCCATTATTTGGACGACTACTGTTTGTGTGTTTTTTAGGTACTGGGCGTTGCACTCAGTAGTTGTCGGGCTTTATTGAGCTGGCCGCTGAGTTGGGTGTGCCACTGGCTGAGGAGAAAACTGAGGGCCTGGCCCAATGCCTTGTATTTTTAGGTATTGAGTTGGACACACTGGCGCAATCTTCTAGAATACCTCTGTAGAAGCTGGAGGATTTAAGAATTAGGATTAGTACTTTCCTCCTTAAGAGGAAGGTTACACTATTTGAGCTTCAGCAGTTAGTGGGGCATCTTAACTTTGCTTGCAACGTGGTTGCCCCTGGAAGGGCTTTTCTTCGCAGGTTCTGTAATGCTATGGTGGGCCTTCACCTGTCGCAGCACAGGACTAGAGTTACCAGCAGCATGAGGGAGGATCTGCAGGTGTGGCAGGAGTTTTTGGAATCCTTTAATGGGATTTCTTTTTGGAGAGAGGACATGAGGCTTGAGGCGGAGCTTCAGGTCATGTCCGATGCTGCTGGGTCATTAGGTTTTGGGGTTCACTTCCATGGACATTGGTGCATGGAAGTTTGGCCTGATTCATGGGTGCAGGCTGGTTTGAGCCAGGATCTCATGTTTTTTAGAGTTTTTTCCCATCTTGGTTGCGGTTTGGTTGTGGGGAAGCAATATGGCTGATCACACCGTTCATTTTTGGTGTGATAACATGGCGGTGGTTCATGTTATTAATTCCCTTTCATCCAAATTGCAACGGGTCAGGAGGTTGGTGAGGGCCTTCACTATGCATTGTCTGTGGCTTAACATTTTGTTTTTGGCCAAGCATGTTCCTGGGGTGAATAACGGGGTGGCTGACGCTCTCTCTCGTAAACAGATGGAGAGGTTTTGTCAGCTGGACCCGGAGGTTGATCAAGAGGTGGCGCCAATGCCCCAGGAGCTATGGCTGATTGGAGAGCTGAGGCCTGCAGAGCAATAGGCCTAGCCATTGCGCCTAGCACCAGGAAGTCTTATGAACGTGCTGTGCGGCAGTTTGAAGACTTTAGGGCTGAGGTAGGGTATCGCATTGTTTGGCCCCTCCCCGTGGAGCAATTGCTCCACTATTGTGTTTGCTTAAAAGGTAAGGGATTGGCCGTGTGATCAATTAGAGGATGCCTGTCTGCGCTGGCTTTTGCTAGCAAGGCATTGGGGTATAAGGAGGAAACAGCAGATTTTCGTATTCGAAAGATGCTGGAAGGGTGGTCCAGGGAGGTTGGGACTAATCCTGACACCAGGAACCCTATGTCTCCTGGGATTCTCAAGGGTTTGAAAGGGGTTTGGAGCACAGTCTGTGCATCTCACTTTGAGGCTGTTTTGTTTAATGCAGCCTCTTTGGTGGCCTTTTTTGGGGTGCTTAGGATCAGCGAGTTAGTGGCAAGCTCCAGTAAGGATGTTTCAGGCAGGGCTTTGTCTTTTTGGGATGTTAGGTTAACGGGGTGTAAGGCAGTTCTTACTGTCCGCCGTTCCAAGACGGACCAACAGGGTGTTGGGACTGTATTGGAGCTGGGTCCATGTTCAGAGGCGGAGCTTTGCCCGGTGTCCACATTGGCTGATTATTTGGCAGTGCGGGGGGGCTGCAAAGGGTTGTTGTTTTGTCATGCTGGGGGCAGCCCTCTGACAAAACACCAGTTTTGGGCAGTGACGTCTAGGGTCTTAGCTCTTTTGGGGTTGTCTGGAGTGAGGTTTGGTACCCACTCTTTTAGAATTGGGGCGGCCTCTACGGCCATGGCCTTAGGATATTCTGCTGCGTCCATCCAGTGCCTTGGATGTTGGTGGTCTCGGGCTTATAAAGGTTATGTTCACCCTTTGCTCCACTTTTAGCGTTGCTATTGGAGCTGGGGTAGTTTAAGGTTTGGGTTTTATAACTTGTCTGTTTCTCTTTTTAGATGCTGTTGTTCCTGGCCGGAGGAGCCGAGTTCTCATCTGTGGGCACAGTTATGTGTTTTGGGCGGCACATCAAGCTCGGAGAACCGCTGTTGGCTCTCAGCTGGGGCTCAGCAAATATGTTACGGTCGAATGGCAGAGGCGCCGGGGTCTTCAGTGGCCTGGCCTGCTCCTGCTTTTGTTTCATGGGTGTTTGGCTCCTCCTCCTCAGGTTTTGATTATTCACCGGGGGGGAGTGATCTCGGGCTGGTTAAGGTTTTGATTTTGCAGGCCCGAGATGATTTCAAGTACATTACGAAGAGATGGCCTGGTACCATTATAGTTTGGTCGGCCATGATTCCGCGCTTGGTGTGGTGCAGTGCTTGGAATCCAGCCAGGATAGAGAGGGCTCGTTACAGAGCAAATAAGGAGATCCGCAAGATATTGGAGGGTGGTTTGGGCCACTATTTGCCTCATCCGGATATTTCTAAGGAATGTCCTGACCTCTACAGAGGGAATGGGGTGCATCAGGAAAAGGGTAATATGCTTTTCCTGAGGGATCTTCAGCAATATGCATGGGACCTCCAATTCCGTGTATGCATTTACAGACTGTAAAAGCATCTATTGGAGCCAGACCTAAGTAAACACATGTAAAATTCTTGTGAATTCACACATGCATTAGTCATCAATATTTGACAGCATAATTATTATTCTTAAACATATTTATATCCTGCTTTTCTCCCCAGTGGGAACCCCAAACAACTTAATTGTTCCTCCTTTCTCCATTTTATCATCTCAAAATAACTCTATGAGGTAAATTAGGCTGAAAGCCACCCAGCAAGCTTCTGTGAGTCTCACAGAGCCTAGTCCAGCACTCTAACCTATGGGCCCCCAACCTTTTTGAGCCTATGGAAACATGGACTTTTGAGAGGGGATGGTGAATGCCACCCTGAAAATGACTTCCACAGGAGGCAGAACCAAACAGAATATCAAACATGGGGAGAAGGAAAACCCAAAGAAGAATGGAATCACACACTGACTAAGGAAAACCTGAGATGCTTACTAGTTTTTTTG
Source organism: Heteronotia binoei (assembly GCF_032191835.1). Taxonomy (NCBI): domain Eukaryota; kingdom Metazoa; phylum Chordata; class Lepidosauria; order Squamata; family Gekkonidae; genus Heteronotia; species Heteronotia binoei. Next base: position 55,413,951 of record NC_083231.1, on the reverse strand, counting down.
ATCTTCCAGAGGAAAACCCGTTCATTTGAATGAGGGCAGCCAATAACAAACCCTGCCATATAATGACCCCACCCACTTTCTGAAACATTCAGTGAGTGCCAAGGGAAGTATTGATGGCCACCATGGCACCTATGGGTGCCACATTGGGGAACCCTGCTCTAACCACAACACTATTCTGGGTCTTATATGCTCTTATATTTGTGAAGCATACATTTCATATCAGATACCTTGCCTTGCTCTTTCTGATATATGCTTTGTTTGAAAATGAAGGGGAAGAAAAGAAAATTGGTGGGAGAATAAGGAAATTTGATCTCTAGAGCAAGCTAAGGAGGAAGACCTTCCTCTGACAGAGAGGAAAGGGAAGAAGAGGCTGGTTGATACAGAGGAAAGGGAGGCTACAAGAGAAGGGGATGTGAATTAAAGAGAGGCTGGCTTTGTCCAGTGCTTCCTTCCCAGGCAACTCCTTACCGCTCTCCATCGTTCCACAGCCCAAGGGAGACCCGGCCCCAGGCTCCTTCTGCTGCACGCGTTTCACTCCAATAAACAGCCACTGTTTCACGGTTAATTGGGAATGAAACTAATGAGATATTTATGGCCCTTGGCTGCATTTTCCCATGTACTTAACACACTAGATGCCACTCCATCCCCAAGAATCTTTCTTTGGTTGACCAGGAAACTTTGGATTCATTTAACCCCTTTGTGGCAAGGCAAAGCATTTATCCAAATGATTTTTAACAGAGGACAAAAATGCAGATTTGTTTTACTGGAGTATGCTTTCCGCTGGGGCTGGCTTTTCAAGCATAATTCTCTGTGAATGAGGTTATGGTAGCATGCCTAATAAAGAGGCATGAAGTAACTGTCCTCATGAACGATTAAGATTGGTAGGTTATATTTAAAACTAGGTAGGTTATATTTAAAACGTTTGTGCTTCATGAAAATGCATCCACATTAACTTGGTAGGTTATATTTAAAACGTTTGTGCTTCATGAAAATGCATCCACATTAACTTGGCTGGTAAGCCCAAATTTCCACATCATGGACCCCTTTTTAGAAAGACCCTATAATTTATGAACAGCACCTTTCACTAACAATAATTAGATTTTTTTTCCTGGAGTCTCTTTTCCAGGAAAGTTTTGGTTCATTGTGATCTGAGGTAACTTTGTCAAAGGAGCATCCTTATGTATCCACCAAGAAAAATGTGCTATTTCTTGTAATCCTTTGTCCTTCATGACAGAAAACAGAGTACAAGCCTTTGTAAATTTAGACGTTTTGAACTTATCCAACATAGATTTTTTTTTCAACATTGAAAATGCATTAAAAAAAAACATTTTAAGCGTCACTAAACATGTACTAATGCTAACCATTCCCACACAATCACACTTAAGATAAGAACTTCTTAAAAAAAATTGGGGAGTGGATGCAGTTTCTATTGGGTTCCAATCTGATAATGTGAAATGAGAAGACTCTTGTTAACTGCACTGGCCATAGTTGCCTACCCTGCCTGTTTCCACATTTCACACATTTATCTGCATGGTAGGGAACTGAACTTGCGTGAATAACAGCTGTGCTACATATTAAAACAGCCCTGACTGTCCTTGGGCATGTTCCAGTATGGATGATGTATGAACCAAGTGGAGAAAGATATAGCTCAGAGATTGAACTCATTTGTTATGAGGGCCAGATCTGACATAAATGTCACTTTGATGGGTGAGGCAATGGGTGCCATAAAATGTAACATAAGGTACCACAGATATAAACTTTATAAAGGTAATTTCAGATGTCAAATGACAATAGCAGGCTTGATTGGATTAGGTGTGATATGCAGAGGGATAGTAGGTGTGGAGATACCAGCGATGGTAATAAAACAGAAAACTTAGGTCTCAATCCACAACCATTCAGTTCAGGAGGATGCAAAGAATATTTATTTATTCTTTACACTTCTAGGCTGCTCTTCCCTGCACACAGGGCTCATGGTGGTTTACAACAAGAAAAAACACTCAAAAACAGTAAACAGTATAAATCAATAATATCAAATAACAATTAAAATGCAGTTAAAATACTAAATTATAATTTTAAAACAATGGCAAAAAAGTAAGGTGTCTCCACTCCCCAACTTCTGAGGTAAATAGGGGGCCAGCTGGGGAACCTGAGAGTGCCAGATTATTTATTAGGGGAGGAATGGTGGCTCCGTGGTAGATTATTTATTAGGGGAAGGATGGTGGCTCAGTGGTAGAGCATCTGCTTGGTAAGCAGGAGGTCACAGGTTCAGTTCCTGGCATCTTCAACTAATGACCCGGGCAAATAGGTGTGAAAAACCTCAGCTTGAGACCCTGGAGAGCTGCTGCCAGTTTGAGTAGAGAATACTGACTCAGATGGACTGAAGGTCTGATTCAGTATAAGGCTGCTTCATATGTTCATATATGTTCATGTGTTCATATTGTTCCGAAGGTCTGGCAGAACATCTCTCTTGCAGGCACTGTGGAAGGGTAACAGATCTTGCAGGGTATGGATGTTCTCTGGCAGAGAGTTCCATCAGGCAGGGGCCAGGGCGAAAAAGGCTTGATTGGATTAGTTGTGATCAGGGCCGGACCTCCCACTAGGCAACCTAGGCGGTTGCCTAGGGCACTGAGAGGCAGGGAATGGCAAATTGGGCTTTCACCCCCCCCTCCGGTGCCCCAGGCAAGTGCTTAGCTTGCCTCCCTCCCTCCCTCCCTCCCTCCCCGCTGCTGCTGCCGCTACTAACCCCCTCCAGGCCGCTGCCGCCCACCCCCTGGCGCGGCATCCCACCCCCCCACCCCCCCAGGCGCTCTGCTTACCTGCCTGCCGCCACTAAAAGTAGGGGTGCTCCACTCACTCGCTCCCTTCCCCCTGCTCGCCGGCTAAAAGTAAGCTTAGCCGGCTTTACAGTTCATGCCTGAGCGTGTTGTCTCTTAGCAAAAATACACAGGCGCGGGCTGCTCGCCAGTTAAGCTTACTTTTAGCTGTCAAGCCCCAGGGGGAAGGGATGGAGCGGAGCGCGGTGACGGGCAGGCGAGTGAAGCACTGGGGGGGGGGCAAGCAGGAAACAGTGAGGGAGGGGTGTGTGGATCCACAGGGGGAGCTGTGGGGGGCGCTTGGGGGGGGGCACCAGGCAGCAAGTCTGCCTAGGGTGCCTTAGGATGTCAGGCCGGCCCTGGGTGTCATATGCAGGTATGAAAAGGCCCTGGTCGAGAACAGCCGGATCTCTCTCAGCCTGGAGACCACCAGGAGATTTTTTTGTATTTGATCATAATGCTCTATTAGGGTCAAATGAGAGAGGTGGTCCTGAAGATATGTGGGTCCCTGACCATGAATGGCTGTAAAGGTTAATACCTGCACCTTGAATTTGGTCCAGTAGCACAGGTTGTATATGTGCTATCCTAGAGGTCCATGTCACTAAGTAAATTGACATAAATCTGACATTAGAAACCACAACATTCAGTTGCTGACTGTAACAAGGCAGCCACTTTATTTATCACCCCTACTAAAACAATCACCCTATCATTTAATAGACAAATATTTCCCTTTAGCAAAAGGCATGGTATGCACAGGTAAAGTTTTAAATAGTTTTTGATTTATTGGAATAAACTGGCAGGGAAGGGAATTGATATTTATATAGGGTTTTGGATCTGGGATAGATCGGCAGAAAGTTAAATATAAACACAAAACAGTTTCTTAGGCTGCTGAATTCACAAGAGATGGTTTTATTCTTAAAGCTGTTTGGCTTTCACTAAAAGAATTGTAGATGTTATGAGACTTATTTAAGAACCTCTTTTACTTGTCATAGAGTTCCTTGTAAACTTCCCACTTGATAAACATACAGTTTTGAGAGTGTACTCAGCTCTGTTGCTGTGTTTAAGACTAAGGTCTTCCCTCTGGACCATTTTCCTAGTAAGTTCGTTGTTATGTCTTCTTTAAGACAAATAACCTGGGCCTTTTGGCATGTTGATGACCTTTTAATGCCACTTCAAACCCTTTGCCCAATCCTTATCTTCCAGATTGTCAGTCTTAACACCTTGGACAGTAGGCTTAAAACTGGAGAACTAAAATTACCTCTCAAGATGAAGCAGTAGACAAGTGCACCTTTAAGACCAACTAAGTTTTATTCAGAATGTAAGCTTTCGTATGCTCTTAAGTAGACTTCATCAGACAAAATGGGAATGGCAAGCAGCAATTCTTAATATAAGTGGGCAGTGAGTTGGTTCCCATGGTTCTACGTACCAACTCACTGCCCACTTATATTAAGAATTGTTGCTTGCCATTCCCATTTTGTCTGATGAAGTCTACTTAAGAGCATACGAAAGCTTACATTCTGAATAAAACTTAGTTGGTCTTAAAGGTGCGCTTGTCTACTGCTTTGTTCTATTGCTTCAGACCAACACGGCTGCCTACTAGGATCTGCCTCTCAAGATGTGCTTGTTTGTTTTACAAACAGAGAGACTGATTCACTTTTGGAAACATTCTCCCACCAGAGCCACTTCTAGGTTCCACCACTCTGCCTCTGAAACAGACTCTCCATTTTAGACTCTCACACTCGAGTTTCACAAGTAACAACTCTCTTCTTCATCCACTCTCCAACTGCCTAACTGACCCCCTTTCTTGACAGTTAGCTGCAGTTCTCCAATCAGAGTGAGTTCCATTAGGTGTCACTAATATGCACTGCCTCTAAGCATGCATATGCCTGCTGTCCATCAGACTGACCTAAGAGTGACAGTGCTTTTACAAAGGAATTTCAAAGGGAGATCAGAAAGAGAGACTGGTGAATTGCAGTTGATAATGAAGCTCAGGACAATGCATCCTCCTGGACTGAATAGAGAGCTAGTTTCCCGGCCTTCTTACCGATATGTGCTATTATCATTTGGCATCCGAAATCACTCCACTCTCCAAGATATAACGACTAATCCAAGTGTTCTAATTCCTATCAGGGGTTTTTTGAAAGACAATGGTCGTTTTCGCACTCACCTTCCGCCGGCGCGATCCCCCTCTTCACCGCGCAGGATCTGCGCGGATTTCGCACTAAACGCTGTGGAGCAGCCAGAAAAGCCGGAAGCTCCCGGCGCAAAAGCCGCTCAAACTGAAACCGCCAAAAAGCAGTTTGGCGTTTGTGTGGCTTTTGTGACGGGAGCTTCCGGCTTTTCTGGCTGCTCCGCAGCGTTTAGTGCGAAATCCGCGCAGATCCTGCGCGGTGAAGAGGGGGGTCGCGCCGGCGGAAGGTGAGTGCGAAAACGACCAATAAATCCAGGTAGGAACAGAGAAGCCCATTAAAAAAAAAGCTTTTCAGAATAGGCTAAAATAATTTCCTCAATGTACATTGTACTTGTCAGAAGACTCCATCCATCCACTCCCTTCCTTCCACCCCAAAAATGGAGGAGTGGCTCCAGGGAATGATGCAGAAGCTGTATGTGTGTGTGTGTAAGAGAGAGAGAGAGGCTTATCTTTGTCTCTCTCCTGAGTCCCACACAAAGCAGGAAGCAGCCACAGAGCTCTCTCTGTGTGCCTTTGTGTGTGCGTGCATGAAAGAATGAGAGAGAGGCAAGAGGCAGGAAGCAAAGAGCCTCTAAGGGAGTTGGGGGGAAAGCAATCTATGGTGAGGTTGCAGCAGCAGCCCTGGAAAAAGAAGCAGGAGACGGAAGTTGCTAAAGGAGGCTGGATTTGAGCCCTGCATTGTGTAATTTAGACTTAATCTGACCACATTGTCAATACTGTAATAAAATCTTGTTCTGGTAGTGTTCAACAAAAGGACAAAAGGTTCAGATGCTGGTACTGCACATACTCTAACCAAAGGAACACAGTAACATTTAGTTGCCAAATCTTTCTACTGCTGCATTAGCAGAAATTTCAGCCATGGTGGGAAGAAAAGATGCCATGAACTGCACTCTGTGTGATCCATGATAGCCTGAATCACACACTACATAACATAATTCATGTAAACAGATTCTTGAGGGTAACTGGGATTTGTTTGCTTATAGAAAAGCATCTAATGTGAACTACTGATTTGATTGGTAATTATTCCAAATTAATTAATGTGGAGTACAAAGATAAGGGCTTGCCTACATTGATCCCATGAGTCTTCCCCCATCCCGCTGCTATCATATGTGATGAGAATTTGTGCATGCTCTGAACTCACATGCATTAAATTGTTGCTTACCACTGTTTGGATTTTTTTTAATTAGCATTTTCTCAGTTGTAATTTTGAACAGGGATGGCAAATGGCAAACATTTCACTGTTCACTTCCAAAATTTAAGTAAACTTATTTTGTAACTCAAGTTACAGCCATCAGTGCCCAAAGGACTGATATTTACAAGGATGGTGGTTTGTTCACCCAGGAAGGAGATTATAATATTTAGTATTTGCATTTACCCTTTCACCTCACCCCTCCTACTCTCATAACTTCTACGTTCTCTCTGCTCCTGAAGAACCAGTAATTTATTGCTCCAGTGATCTGTTGCAACCCCATGAGGTCCCTTTAAACATAGACTCTCTCTAATTGCACACAGTCCAAACTGCTGAATGAAAATGTGCACAAATGAGGCTTAGAAATTGCTGGAGTGTCTGTAAGGACTGTTCTCCATTGTCTGGCAAACTTGGGCAGTAGGGGTCACCGGCTTTGTTGGTGTTCCACTCTAGTGAAAATTTATGGCCATCAGATAAGAGTGTAAAGTCAATACAAAAGGCCAGTGGTGGCAGAACCAGCCCATGGAATTTGAATTTTTCAAGGGAAAACCTTGGAACATACTGAACAAATACATGCACACTAAAACCTTCCACAAGTTTTCTGTTTTGTCTTCGTGAATAAAACATGAAATCGCCAAAAAGCGATAAAGCAATCTTTCTTTCTTTCTTTCTTTCTTTCTTTCTTTCTTTCTTTCTTTCTTTCTTTCTTTCTTTCTTTCTTTCTTTCTTTCTTTCTTTCTTTCCCTCCCTCCCTCCCTCCCTCCCTTCCTTCGGTGATCAGATAATACTTACCAATTACGCATAATTCTTAAGTGTATTTGACCATAAGCAGTGTTTAAATGAGAGGGTGGGATTTTAATGTTAATACATTAAGCCACCCTGTAGAAATGTCAATTTTTGCCCTTATAGCATTGAATTGGTTTTGAATTGAATTTACTAGGTGAATTTTAAAACTGTCAGAGAACAGAATAAATTCTTACAACATAATAGCTTTTAAAGCTGCCCTATTATTAGTTTATGGTTTCATAATCTCTTAAACTGCTGTAAATTCATAAATGTGGCATAAGCAGTTCAACAACTTTAAGCCCTTAAACAACCATTAGTATCAGGGCTTTTTTTTGCATCAGGAACTTATTTGCATATTAGGCCACACCCCCGATGTAGCAATCATCCTGGAGTTTACAGTAGGCCCTGTACTAAAAGCCCTCTAAGGCCTTGGAGGATTGGCTGCATCAGGGGTGTGTAGCCTAATATGCAAAGGAATTCCCTCTACAACCCCCCCCCCCCATTAGTATTAATTCTGTTCTAAATCCTTAGGGCAGCGTAGGATGGTAAGATTCCTTAATTCTTAAGACAGTATAGTTTTAAAATATTTTAAACCATTGGGAGAGGAGAGAAAGGGGAGAACCTGTACTCACATAGAGTGAAAGTATGTATTTCAGTAACAACCTAAGGTACTAATGTTTGCAAGTGACATGCATTTCAGTAGGAATGTAAGGTATTAATGGCTGCTAATGTTGTTCATCTGAAAACATTTGTTACTTCTCTCTATCAATAATGGCTGCATTAATACACTTAGGTACAAATAGGGTGATTACAGACCAGCAGTTTGGGCCAACTCAGAGATGCCTGTGAAATCAACCCCAAAAATCCTTCCAGATACAAACATCTGTCACCCATCCTCATCCCGTACTCACTCTGTCCTCCGCAATGCAACTCAAAAAACGGTAGCAAATTTTGAGCCACACACCAGTCGCCTCCTGCCTGACTACAGAAAATGTATGGGGAAGCTGAGTGATAGGAATGGTGTGCAACAGCTGTCTGAACACGCCCATGTCACCCCATGGACAGGATGTGGCGACTTGCGGGGGAGCATGTGGAGGCTTCAGGGCGGCCCTTTTTGAGCCATCCCAATTTGGGATGCCTCCCATCCACCCCCAAATGCCCATCTGTTATCAGCCATAGATTCCATGATGCTCTTGAGGATTTGAAAATATAAACTGCAGCTCTGTCGAAGTACTACTGCCTGTTGTGAATGTGGGTTTGTGTGAATTAGGGTCATCATTCCCAGTTTTACTTTCCTGTCTTCAGATATGTTTCCAGTTCCTTGGTTTAATAGGAATTTGAGGAATTAAGAGGTTTCATAAATGTCTGGAATGACATTGGTGGAAGACTCAGGTTCAGTCATACAGAAGACACCATAAAACCCATTTTCAGTTCTGTGGCTTGGCAGTGATGATGGCAGAGAATATTTTTACTCTCTGCGAGTGTTGCATCTCAGCCAGCTCAAATGCTTAACATGACCAGATATACATAAGGTTGTTTTTTGATAAAATCTGTCTCATGCACTCTGACCTGGATGCCAGGGTGAGGGTGCGTTTGGTACCTGAGGTGTCAGAAGGACTAACTAGTCAATGTTATAAGAATTCAGATTTTATAAAGATTCAAATTGACCACGTCAATGGATACTACAAGATTTATAGGATTATCCAGGCCTTGAATTCAACAGGAGCTCATAGGAGCACAGCTCCTGAACCTTTCTGATGGCCCCCTACTCCTCCCCACCAACCTACCTTGTCCATTGAATAGTTGGTGCAGCTGCATAACAATCCCTGGATTAGGAGAGTAGGCAGGCAGCCAGCCACCAGGAGTTTTGCCACATCCCCAGCAGCCCTCATTAACTCCTGGAGAAGCCCACACCATCCTTTTTCCACTTCTGATGTGATTTTTGGGTGGTGGGTAGCTTGCTGGCCTTTTGACTGGGGAGGGTGATCAAGGAGAGCCCCAGGTGAGTGAGGCCTGCTTGGGCTGGTTGGATCTCTAGCCAGCCCAAGAAGGCCTCACTTGCCAGGGGCTCTTTTTGCATGCCTCAGGTTGTTTTTGGCTGGGGGCATATGCAAATGAGTTATGCTAATGAGCTCCACCACTTTTTTCCCCCTACAAAACAACCCCCGGGATTACCATGGCCATAACTTGCTCATTAGATTCTTGCCTTTCCTGGCTTGTAAAACTGTGTTGAGCAAATGTGGCCGAACTCTTTAGGAAAGTTAATATTGAAAGAGGGGGGGCTTTTGAAGAACACAGAAGAAAACAGATCTCTGCTCCGAAAACCTTAATAAACTTTTTTAATCTTTCAATTCTTTTTAGGGAAACTAATAGAGCAATGACTATACATCTCTTCCAGGGAAAACCCAGAAGTGATATAACATTGTTCTAGGTATCACTGTGATTTCTGGCAATTCCTGGAAGTAATGTAACACAGTTTCTGAACAGTGCCTCCCATGTCCTCACCTCTGAACTTGTCTTGGTTGTCAGCCACTGGCTGATAGCCCTATTTTGAACTGATGTCTTGACACTGTGGTCAAGTGGCTAAGCAGAGCAAAGTGAAACTGAATCCAAATTAGATGGAGATCATGCTGGTCAGGAAAGCTAGTGTTCTTGAGGGAAAACATCTGCTTATCCTGAATGGGATGAAATTATCTTTCATAGTTCTGGTGAAGAGTTAGGGATATTTCTAGATTCAGGTCTGTTGTTGGTGTTGTAGCCACAAATGTTTCTACTAATTGCATCTGGTCCATCAGCTCTTCCCCTTTTAGATGTAACTAATCTGGTCATGGTGATCAATGCTCCTGCAACTTCATGGCTGAGCTATTGTTACATGTTTTATGTAGGGCTGCCCTTGAAGACAGCTTCAAAACCTCAGTTTGTATAAGACACAGCAATCCATCTGTTACCTCACGGTTGCTAGTAGGCACAAATGTTAATTGTTCTAACAGTTATTTTGCCTCTGTAACTGGTTCTGAATTTAATATGTTGGTATTGATGTGGGACCCATATATCTGAAGGAGTCTTATCTCTCTGAATGACCCTGTAGAACAAAGTTGGAGTCCAGTAGCATTTTTAAGACCAACAAAGTTTTACTGAGAATGTAAGCTTTCATGTGCTAAAAGCACACTTCATCAGACAATGAACTCCAACTTTGTTCTATTGGACTTCAACTTTGTTCAGTTGCTTCAGACTCCAACTTTGTTCAATTGTTTTTAGGTGCTACTGGACTCCAACTTTGTTCTATGCTTCAGACAAATATGGCTGCCCACCTGGGTGTATGACCTCGTGTGCCAGTTATACTCTTCAGGTCAGCTTCTCTTCATCAGCACTCGTGCAGGTCTATGTGATTGTCCTCCATCACAGTCTGCACCTTTTGGGCCATTGCACCTACCCTCTGGAATGCCAGAGGAGGTAAAGAAAGCATATTTCCTTCAGGTTTAGGAAGAGATGCAAGGCATCAACATTTACCCAAGGCTTTTAATGGGATTTGAGTTTTGTTTATAGGCACTGAAAGGGTGGATTACATTCGGTTTTTATTATGTGGTGTTTTATTGTGTTTTTTATAGAATTGGTTATAAACAGATTTGAGCCCATATACAGGAAAAAATAGATGTAATGTTTTAAGTAAATTGAAATATGTTACAAATTTCAGTTTCAACCTAATTTAGCTCTGCCCTTACTAAAGTACAATTGCCCCAATTCTTTGAGCAGCTTCTTTGCAGTTTATTTGATGGGCATCAAATATTCCTTAGGGATATCTAGATATTCCTTAAGGTTGCTTTACTCATACATATGATACTCAGATGTTGTTTTTCCATACCTCATCCTCTCCTAATGCCCATTCTGCTCAAATTTGTCAAAAAGTGCTCACAAAACCCCAATGCTGCAACACTTCCCAAAACTGTACAGCAGATTAAAGCATGCAAATTAAGTATACTTATGTAATAGGTATTCAGTTTCCATAATGCATTACTATTTTTACATAAAGTATTACTATGGTGTTTTCTGTTCACAGATTATTATGTTAAACCCATAATTCTTTATCCTAGATTTTTACTTTACAGTACTCCCTCCTCCTTTCTTTCCTCTCCAATCAGCTTGAGCAAAGTAATTGGCCACTCATTACATATGGGAAAGCTAGCTGAGGTTATTTTATAACTTTAATCAAATTAAAGGTATGGCACATGAATAAAATGAAAGGCATTTCCTGAAGGTTTTACAGTTTCCTAAAACCAGCCATGAGCTTTAGTTAGTGTTAATGCTATAGAAACTCATGTGGTGAGCAAGCATCAGTTTAGAATGAACTTACATACTAATTCCTGCTCAAATAATTGTTGTTTAGTCCCACACTTTTTACTTTGTTACTTTGTGACGGTCCTTCATGTAACAAGTAGATCAGGGTTAGAGAGGTCTTGCAGACATTTGGGAGAAGAAGAGAAGCCTTCACTTAAATATCACCACTAACTTTCATATCAAAGGCTTTGGGCTGAAACAATTAGGATGAAAGAAAATCAGGTCTGTTTAAATTTTCTGCGGGAACCAGAAAGGTTAAATAGATTTCTGTATATAAAGAAGCATAAGCGTTCATTGTTTGAAACAGGAAAGGTTTGATTGCAGCCAATCACTCATTTGCTGTGTAGTAGGCAGCAAATCATATATATGCAAAATCTCCCTTTGTTAACATTGTGGGTCTTAATCTGTGGAATACCTGCTTTATTGTCCTTTTAAAATATATAAATCTATGAAGCAATCAAAACTGTATGGCTTGCATAGAAGGGCTATTAAATCAATTTGCAAAATACTATTTTTTTCATTCATGACGAGTTGAAATGTCTACATTTTGCTTTACATTTTGGTGTAGTATTTCATACACTCAACATGTTAAATACAGTTCTTAACTCACAAAAGAGCACGAGTCACAGAGAAATAATAGTCGGTTTTCAACAATGGTAAAAAAAAAATGTGGGGGACATCAAAGTTTCATTGAAAAGCTGCCATAATCAAAAAGCATAATCTCCATTAAATAATCAGTTTAAGCAGTTTACAAAGCTGAGCTAATCAATGAAGGCACACTTGATAACCCAATTGATTGTGTGCACACTCACACACACAAAGTGAACTCGTATAAGAGATTTTGGTTGCCTCCTACTTCTCATTCTAGCCACTCTTTTCAGTTAGGGGGACTCTTAGTAATGAGGCATGGTGGGGGTGGGGGTGCAGTGAGAAGGGGAAATCAAGAGAAACCACCCCCCTGCCCTTCATCCTCTTCTGGCTGCAGCTCCCTGCATGGCATCCCACGTGGTTTTTGAGAATCCTCCAATGCTCAGAAACAGCTTTTCAGCTTTTCAGGGAGTTGCATTCAGGAGAGTGAGTTATCCAGAATCCCTCCCACAAATGTACCTCTGTGACATTTCTATAGCATCCAAACTTTGGTGTATTATTGTAAGAACTGTGGTCAGACTACTGCTAGCTTTGAAGAGACAGTCAGTACAAGACTGTATAAAGACTAAAACTAACCAAAGCTTCATTGTGTATGTGTGTTTGTGTGTGTGTGTGTGCTGTAGGTTCCCAAAACAGCTTTAAAGTATGGTCTTGATAACACTTTAGGGATTGTGTCAAAAAATTCAGAGCTGCAGACATGAAGATATATATAGATACACACAGATGCAAAAGCCTTGGAAAAATCAGTGTAAACCACAATCAAGGGCAAATGCTTGTCCTGCACTCCTTCAAATAATTGTGTTACACAATGGATGTTTTCCAGCATGCTGCTTTTGTTCTGAGATCTGCTATGATGCCTTTCTCAAAAGTAAAGCAATAACACATAAGAACTGAATTCTGTACATTTATGCTAAAGATAAGTATGTGCATATTAGATTGTCTTATTAAATTTAAAAGGGTGCAAATAAATTAATTGTTCATATTTCTTTGGCTCTGTTGTTCTATTCCTTAAAAGATATTCAGTGTGCTTCTTTTCACAGATGCCTTCAAAAAGAAGGATTTTGTTGTTGTACCAGTGTGGAAAAAAAAGAAAAGGACAGGTACATGTATGACATATGAAAGAAAACTATTCTGTTATAGGGTTGCTAGTATGGCAAGAAAGATATCTAAATAAAATAAATGTTCTAGCAGAGGTCTAAAATTGTGAGGGTAGGACGAAAAAGACCTTTTCATTTGGGAGACAACAGATGTCTGTTCAACAATGAAACTTTTTATTTTTAGGATTTTTTTCTCTGATTTTAAAAAAGGAATGTGTCATAGCTGGTTCCCAAAAGTAGCAGAACTCCAAACCCCACCAATCTGACCTCCTTAACTTTGTGACCTTAGATGAACTCTGGACAGGGTGGATTAAGTGTTAAGAGGAGTAGGTCTAGAAAAAAAGGGTAGTCCCCTGTGCAAGCACCAGTCGTTTCTGACTCTGGGGTGACGTTGCTTTCACAATGTTTTCATGGCAGACTTTTTACGGGGTGGTTTACCATTGCCTTCCCCAGTCACCTACACTTTCCCCCCCAGCAAGCTGGGTACTCATTTTACTGACCTCGGAAGGATGGAAGACTGAGTCAACCTGGAGCCGGCTACCTGAACCCAGCTTCTGCCAGGATCGAACTCAGGTCGTGAGCAGGGATCTCAGACTGTAGTTCTGCTGCTTTACCACTCTGTGCCATGGGGCTCTTGTAGGAGTAGGTCTACCTGGAAGTAATTCCAATTTTATTCAATGAGGCTTACTTCAAGAAAAGTAACAGTGCAAACATTTTCTGGGAGCAAGCAGCAGTGAATAGATGGGAGTAGGTTTGTTCTCTAAAAACAACCATTATGACTGCAAGCACTACAGAATGCTTAAGAGAACAGGGATAAAGGGGTAACTTTGGTAAATTGTTTATTTAAGGACTTTTCTGAATGTAAAAATATATTTTAATCTCAAATTTACATGTTTAACATGCTAATAATTCAAGGATATTAAGGATAACTAACAATACACTTTTTAATTATCCAGGTCAGGGGACTGTAGGCCCGAGTTGCTTTTCCTGCAGCCACACAGTAATTTTGAGGGATATCACTTCAAAAGTCTACAGGAGTCTGGCTCAGCTTGAGACAGCAGCTGGGGGGATGTTTTCCTGAGCTGGGGAAGAGCTATTTGCCCCATTTGAGACCTGCACTAGAATGGAATATGGTGTATGCAGCTCCCCCCCCCCAAAAAAGTAACTATTCCTCCAGGGCTGTTTTGGCTCAAGAAAACAGCATGGGAGTGTTGTAGAGCTTCCTCCTGCTCCATCATGGTCCCAAGCCAAAGTGCCAGAGACTTTTAAAATAGTGTACACTGCTAATAGTGTGCTGGATTTGCTACAAGGTGTTGGTCATTACGCATAAAGCCCTATATGGCCAAGGACCTGCCTACCTTAGGGATAGGGTTGCCAAGTCCAATTCAAGAAATATCTGAGGACTTTGGGGGTGGAGCCAGGATACTTTGGGGTGGAGCCAGGAGACATTGGGGGTGGAGCCAGGAGCAAGGGTGTGACAAGCATAATTGAACTCCAAGGGAATTCTGGCCATCACATTTAAAGGGACAGCACACCTTTTAAAATGCCTTCCTTCCACAGAAAATAATGAAGGATAGAGGCACCTTCTTTTGGGGCTCATAGAATTGGACCCCCTGGTCCAATCCTTTTGAAACTTGGGAGGTACTTTGGGGAGAGGCACTAGATGCTATACTGAAAATTTGGTGCCTCTATCTCAAAAAACAGCCCCCCCAAGCCCCCGATACCCGCAGATCAATTCTTCATCATTCCCTATGGGAATCGTTCATGGAGGTGCATAATGGCTGTGGGGGGCTGGGCTTCCCCCGCCAGCCAGCTGGCTGGGGGAGGGGGGAAGCCTGTAAAACCGGGGGATCCCCCTCTGGGACCTGGGGATTGGGAAGCCTACTTAGGGACCGTCTCTCCCCACATGTTCCCCAGAGAGTACTCAGATTGGAAACACAACATCTACTATCGATGCCCGGGCCAGCTAAAATCCACCAGGGAGAGAGCCTTCTCAATTGCTGCCCCCTATTGGTGGAACCAATTGCCAGAGGAGGTTGGAGCCTTGTGGGACCTCACCCAGTTTCGCAAGTCTTGTAAGACAACACTATTCCGGGTAGCCTTTGACTGAATCTGACTGAATCCCTGATATAATAACAAAGGCTACTGAAGTGCATTGAATGCCATCGGTTATCAACAACATTAGCACCAATCTGTTGTGAATTGTTTTAATTGTTTTTAACTGTTGTGTTATTATATGCTGTTGACTTAAATGTATAACTTATGTTTTATAGAGGTTTTATACTTGTGAGCTGCCCTGAGCCAGCCTTGGCGGGGAGGGTGGGATATAAATCTAACAAACAAACAAATGACCTTGTCTGCAGGTACTGTGTGGCTGTGGGGAAAGGAAGTCAGGTGGACCTGGCTCACTGAAAATCATATCATAGTTTGGCCCTTAGAGACACAAGGGCACAACTGGGCTTGGGAAGAGGCTTGTATTGGTTATGATGGAACATATGAACATATGAAGCTGCCTTCTACTGAATCAGACCATTGGTCCATCAAAGTCAGTATTGTCTTCTCAGACCGGCAGTGGCTCTCTAGGGTCTCAAGCTGAGGATTTTCACACCTATTTGCCTGGACCCTTTTTTGGAGATGTCGGGGATTGAACCTGGGACCTTCTGCTTCCCAAGCAGATGCTCTACCACTGAGCCATTGTCCCTCCCCAAATCACTGATTCCTTTGACTACATCCCTTAGAGTATCCCTGAGAGCATGCCAAGGAAGGCTGGCCTTTTCCTTTCATAAATAAGGAGCCTCTAATGTAAACTGATAATTCGCACATAATCTTTGGTGCTCTGCATATCATTTTAGACTAGTGGTTTGTCTTCCCATTACACTATCAATTTCATTTAGTTTTGTTTGAGCAACTCCAGCTATTCATGGGTGCCTCATGGTATCCTACATAATGAACAATATGTCCTGAAATGCACTTATTTATCTATTTATGTTCTGTTTTTCTCCCCAATGCAGTTTCTTCACTTTATCCTATCAACAACATTGGGAGGTAGACAAGCTTGGAGCAGGTGGCTGGTCTGGAGTCACCCAATAAGTGTCCATGGCTGACCATGCTGGCTGTCCCATGTATCTGCTGTCATACAGTGACAAATTGCCATCATGTCTTCTTCATTCTTCATGTATTCTTTATCTGTGCCTGTCACAAGCTGAGAAAACCCTGGGGACATAAATCTCAGTAAATGTTGCTAACAGCTAGAGAAACTAATAGTTTTCAGTATGATAAGAAAATAGACAAAGCCACCCAAAGATTTGCTTCATGCAAACTTTGTGACTAATGCAATGATCTACTGCTGATAAATAATGATACAATGGGATTCCCCAATATGTTATGATGGGGACGATATGTTATGTTGACATTTACTTGTAAGGGATATTCCTTATAACAGGTTATTAAATCCCAACATTATTTTAAAAGATGGAACAGAGAGATATGAACAATAAGTGAATGTCCTCTTGGTGGCGCTTGTGCGCAAATATAATTTCAGGTATCTTCAATAAACTCGTGTAATTCATTTTCACTGTAGGTTGTAGCTCTCTAGATTACCTCAAGAGTATTTTTTGAGAACTGTGTTTTTATACTAATCTGATCTCTTTTCAGGGTAACCGAGACATTTAGGTGTCTAGGTTGTTCAAAGAAAGGCAACAATCATGATAGAACTGATAGAATATTTGAAAAACTTTCATAAGCACGATGGAACACAGTTATTCCCGCCCCCCCTGCCGGAGACCAGGATAGGTATTAAGAGAACAAAATATTAGATTTAAGATATTTTCCTTATTCAGGTATAATTAGCCTACCTTTCACTTCAGTGAAGAGATTAAAGTCTTCAGGGAGCTGGCATTTTGTTGTGATCAGAGGGCAGATTCTCAGGATCTAGAAGACCCAGATTTGAATCCCCACACTGCTGTGCAAGCTCACTGGGCAAGCTTAGGCCAAGCTACACTCATCTCCAGGGCCAGTGCTAGCCTTTCTTGTGCCCTAGACAAATCACCTGCTAGTGCCCCCCCTTAGTAAAAAAAAATATAGGGAAAATGAAGAGCACCAAACTTGAAACTTCACATTTTTAATTTACTGATTTTTAATTTGAATTTTTTTTAAAAAAATGCGATAAGTTATTTTAAAAAATGTGAGAATAAGTGCTTGCTGGTCACCAGGAAGGAGGGTGGTGGGATGGGATGAGGTGGGAGGCCAAGTCACACATCGGGGAGGTGGCTTGGCTTTGTTGAGGGCAGCTTGGTGATGGGAGAGGACAAGGTGACAGTGGTCAGGAGCCAGAGTCATGTGTTGGGAGGAGCCTAGGAGATTGCCTACTTTGCCTACTCCCACGCACCGGCCCTGCTCATCTCAGAGCTTTTGTTGGGACAATAAAATAGAGGAGGGGAGATCAATGGTGTGAGCTGCTTTGGATTCCCACTGGGGAGAAAAGTGGTGTATAAATATTTAAATACAGTATATGTCTCTATAGTTGTGTGGAGATGTCACATTTTTAGATATGAAAGGAAATCCATGGACTTCATGTATGGACAGGACTCATTCATAAGGGACTGCTGGATGGGGATATCAAATACTTATAACAATTTAATATTTAAACGCTTATGACTTTAGCATTTTTAAGAAATAACTGGATGAATTTTCAAGAAATGGCTTAGTGTAATTTCTAAAAATCAATAAAGTTTCAGGGAAGAGACAATGTACGTTCTGGTATATATTGTCAGCAGGGCTTTTTTGGTAGAAAAAGCCCAGCAGGAACTCATTTTCATATTAGGCCACACTCCCTGATGCCAAGCCATCTGGAAATGTGTCCCTGGCCGCGGTCACACTCACCATTAAATCCATCCCTAACCCGTCGCTATTATACCCTGCAGCTTTTTTACATTAAATTTCCTGATCAGACATCCCTCCATCTTTCAGTTCTAAGCAGCTTTGGTCCCGTCATTGGTTGATCAGAGGTCTCAACTGGACCTCATTTTTTGAGATGGCATTCTGCATTCACGCAAGCGCAGTACCATGGGATATCGTGCTTGGCTCTTTTTTTTGCTTTTTTTTTTTTTAAAAAAAAAAAATAGGTGTCAGCAAAGGTGGGCGATCTGCCCCCTCTCCCAATTTAAACACCCGGCCAGGGAGGGGAAGCTTGGGAGTTCTGTTTGCTGTCTCTCCGCCTGGCAGGGAGACAGCAAAGGTGGGTGATCTTCCTCCCCCCCCCCATTTAAACATCCCGCCATGGCATTTAAATGGGTGGGGAGTATGGCAACTCTCTTTGCTGTCTCTCTGCCTGGCGGGAAGATGGCAAAGGTGGGTCATCTTCCTCCCCCCCCCCCATTTAAACGGGACAGGGTAAAAGCCGGAATGGGACTGTCACAAAAAATGAACACCCCGCCAGGGTGTTTAAATGGGGGGAGCACAGAAACTCTCTTTGCCATCTCTCCGCCTGGCGGGGAGACCACAAAAGTGGATCATCTTCCTCCCCCTTCATTTAAACACCCCACTTGGGTGTTTAACTGGGGGGGAAGCATGGGGAGCTCTCTTTGCCATCTCTCCACCTGGCGGGGAGAAGGCAAAGGTGGGCAATCTGACTTCTCCTCACATTTAAACACCCCACTTGGGTGTTTAAAGGGGGGGGGGAGCCCGGGAACTGCCTTTGCCATCTCCCTGCCTGGCAGGGAGACAGCAAAGGTGGGTGATCTGCCCCCCCTCCATTTAGGAAAGGTCCCCTGTGCAAGCACCAGTCGTTTTTGACTCTGGGGTGATGCTGCTTTTACAAAGTTTTCATGGCAGACCTTTTACGAGGTGGTTTGTCTTTGCCTTCCCCAATCTTTTACACTTTTCCCCCAGCAAGCTAGGTAATCATTTTACCAACCTCGGAAGGATGGAAGGCTGAGTCAACAATTGCTGGCGCAATGATATCATTTGGAGTGCTCTCGCAGGGAAGCGGATGTGCACTTGCAACGAGTCAGCTACAATGGAGTGTTCAAACATAGAAAGTACGTGCAGGAGTTGTCGAAAGCATTCTTGGTCCGGATTTAATGTACTATCAAAAAAGTCCACGTCCCAGTCGTGGCAGTGCGGGACACAAATGAGCCAACGACCATTGCCAGATGCTGATGTTTGGACAACTGCATAAAATCCAACATGCATCTGGCTTTCATCCATGCCCATCTCGTCAGTTTATGTGCCCTGACCTCAGCCCCTGTGTGTTCCTGCTCAAAAAAAGCCCTTATTGTCAGTGTGTACAGGAAAATGGTGAAGTTCCTCCCCCAACAATTCTGCATTTTTTTTGTGAGGGGTTTGTTGTCAGACAGGGTTTGGTGCAGGGAGATGCCTCAGTGCCATGCTACAGTGTCCACTCTCCAAGGCAACCATTTTCTCCCAGGGAACTGATATCTATAGTCTGGTGACCAATTATAGTTCTGAAAGATCTCCAGGCCCACCTGGAGGTTGGCAACCCAACACAGGCCACATAGTTTACCAGCTTCCTAAATAGCTTACTGCTCTCCACACATTCTGCATCTCATAATTCTTTGAAATACTTTTTTATTGAGCTTTAGCTGTTTCCCATTGCTCCAAGATTCTGTTCAGAGAGGAAAACTAGACAGCCAAGCTGAAGAGAATTGTGAAGCTGATAAAGAGCAGTGTGTGCTAATTCGAGGGCTGGCTTATGTTCTTGAGCAGATTCAGAACTAGAGGGCTGTACTTAGTTTTTGCTTGTAACTTCAAAGAAAAGCCAGAGCCATTCCATGAAGTCATTTCGAATTATAGGAATTCTATTTTAACAGGATTTTATTTCTATTTTCACTTTACTGTGTGTGCATGAAGGACTTTGCTAATTTGGAATTACTGGAGGAATTCTTTACTGGTTCTGATTCCGCATCATTAATGGGATACAATGGGTTAGATCCAACTGACTTTTGCTCTGGGAAAAAGGGGAGGAAAGGTCCACCAAAAAGACTATAAGGAGGATCCTAGAACTTGCATGGAGAAAAAGCCATTTGGGAGTGAGGCTGTAAGAAGCCTCAGCAAAAAGTTGGCTGATCCAGTCCAAACCGCTGTCATTCTCAATGCTGAAAGCAAAATTGATGCTCTTTTTCATAAAACAAACCCTCTAGATTGGTTACAGTATTTCTTATAGTTCTGGTGTTGTTGCACTAACATTTCCACCTATCATACCCTTAGAAATACTGTTCTTTCACCCTACATACATGGTGCAGGACATGTCATGTTTCTAGGAGACTATTGGGTTCAAGTTGTTTCTAGCTATTTTAAATATTTACAACCTGTCTGTTTAAAAGGCTCCAGGCAGTGAATGGCAAAATAAATAATTATATAACAAATAAACCTAATGCAATTTACACATATTAAAAGACATTAATCTCTGGATCTGTCAGGGAAGCAGTTTTTTGTCCCATGGGGGAGCTGTGGGAGGGTTGTTGTAGAAAAGACAAAATGAGAAGGATTTTTGAGGTGAAAAGAAAGATGTCTATAGATATTTGATTGCCAACTTCCAGGTGGAGCATGGACTTCTGGAGTTACAACTAATCTCCAGACTACAGAGAAGAGTTCCACTGGAGAAAATGGCAGCTTCAGAGGGTAGATTCTAGGTGAAATTACTCTCCAAATCCTCCCTTCCATAGTCATCATCCTCAAATCTCCAGGAATTTCCCAGGCAGGAGCAGGCAACCCTAGTGAAAGGTGTTTTCCATGGTAGTTCTCTCCTGATTTAGCAACATGGAAGCCAGTAGATTGGCTACCATTACCCTCCAAAGTTAACTAAAAGTCCTAAGGAAAATAAAGTTTTATAGGCCTTCCTAAAAGACATCAGTGATGAGGCCCACATTTGGAATGGCCTGTGGCAGGCATTTCAAAACATTTGGACTCCACAGGAAAAGGCCTGACATGACAGACAGCAGGTGGCAAAACAGGGGGAAGGGGTCAGCAGCAAGTAGGATGTACCAACGCTGGGTTGAAAAATACTTGAAAATTTCGTGAGCCTGAGAGGGGCAGGGTTTGGGCAGGGAGGGACTTCAGTGGAGTATAATGCCATGGAATTCACCTTTCAAAGCAGCCATCTTCTCATTTTAGAGGTCAATTGTAATCACAGGAGATCTCCAGTCACCACCTGGAGATTGGCAACCCTAGCTGCAAGGTACATGTGCATATTGAAAGTGGTTCCAGAACAGTCAGTCATTTGGTTGTGTGGGGTCCTAGACCAGCACCATTTTCAGGCTTCACTCATAAGAACATAAGAGAAGCCATGTTGGATCAGGCCAATGGCCCATCCAGTCCAACACTCTGTATCACACAGTGGCCAAAAATTTTTATATATACACACTGTGGCTAATAGCCAGTGATGGACCTCTGCTCCATATTTTTATCTAACCCCCTCCTGCAGCTGGCTATGCTTGTAGCCACCACCACCTCCTGTGGCAGTGAATTCCACATGTTAATCACCCTTTGGGTGAAGAAGTACCTTCTTTTATCCATTCTAACCTGACTGCTCAGCAATTTCATTGAATGCCCATGAGTTCTTGTATTGTGAGAAAGGGAGAAAAGGACTTCTTTCTCTACCTTCTCCATCCCATGCATAATCTTGTAAACCTCTATCATGTCACCCAGCAGTTTCTCCAAGCTAAAGAGCCCCAAGTGTTTTAGCCTTTCTTCATAGGGAAAATGTTCTAACCCTTTAATCATTCTAGTTGCCCTTTTCTGCACTTTTCCCAGTTCTATAATATCCTTTTTGAGGTGCAGTGACCAGAATTGCACACAGTATTCCAAATGAGACTGCACCATCGATTTATACAGGGGCATTATGATACTGGCTGATTTGTTTTCAATTCCTTTCCTAATAATTCCCAGCATGGCGTTGGCCTTTTTTATTGCAAACGCACACTGTCTTGACATTTTCAGTGAGTTATCTACCACAACCCCAAGATCTCTCTCTTGGTCAGTCTCTGCCAGTTCACACCCCATCAACTTGTATTTGCAGCTGGGATTCTTGGCCCCAATGTGCATTACTTTGCACTTGGCCACATTGAACCTCATCTGCCATGTTGATGCCCACTCACCCAGCCTCAACAGATCCCTTTGGAGTTCCTCACAATCCTCTCTGGTTCTTACCACCCTGAACAATTTAGTGTCATCCGCAAACTTGGCCACCTCCCTGCTTACTCTCAACTCCAAATAATTTATGAACAAGTTAAAGAGCATGGGACCCAGTACTGAGCCCTGCTGCACTCCACTGCTTACCGTCCTCCACTGCGAAGACTGCCCATTTATACTCACTCTCTACTTCCTATTAATTAGCCAATTTTTGATCCACAAGAGGACCTGTCCTTTTACTCCATGACTCTCAAGCTTACTAAAAAGCCTTTGATGAGGAACTTTATCAAAAGCTTTCTGGAAGTCAAGGTAAACAATATCTATCGGGTCTCCTTTGTCTACATATTTGTTCACCCCCTCAAAGAACTGTAACAGGTTAGTGAGGCAAGATCTTCCCTTACAGAACCCATGCTGAGTCTTCCTCAATAACTCATGTTCATCAATGTTCCTACTCATTCTGTCCTTGATAATGGTTTCTACCAACTTTCCCGGTATTGAAGTCAGACTGACTGGCCTGTAGTTACCCAGATCTCCTCTGGAACCCTTTTTAAAGATGGGGGTGACATTTGCTACCTTCCAGTCCTCAGGAACGGAGGCAGATGTCAATGAAAGATTACATATTTTTGTCAGGAGATCCACAAGTTCAACTTTGAGTTCTTTCAGAACTCTTGGATATATGTATGCCATCTGGACCTGGTGACTTATTAGTTTTTAATTTGTCCATCAGTTGTAGGACCTCCTCTCTTGTCACCTCAATCTGGCTCAGGTCTTTCAACACGCCTTCCAATATAAGTGGTTCCAGAGCAGGCAAACACTTCTCATCTTCCACAGTGAAGACGGAGACAAAAAATTCATTTAGCTTCTCAGCCATTTCCCTATCCTCCTTCAGTAATCCTTTGACCCCTTGGTCATCCAAGGTCCCCACTGCCTCCCTGTCTGGTTTCCTGCTTCTAATATATTTGAAGAAATTTCTTTCCCTTGACTCACATCAACTAGTAGCCAGTTGGTGGAGCTAGCCTCCATGACTCTATGTAACCATTTTTAAAGCTGTCTGTGATTGCTAGGATCACTATTCTATTTGCATAATTTAACTATTAATTAATTACTTATTTTTTTTTGTCTGCCTTGTATCTATTACCCATCAACTCCAATGGGTTGCCAATAAGTTCACGTTTTATGAGAATAGTGCAGCCAAGGGCTGGCAACCTCTGGAAGATTTTGTGGGGAGGGGCTAGGTACAGACCAATTTCACTTCTGGCTGGCTAACTGGAAGTAATGTCACTCTACATTGCTGTAGCAATCTCCCAAAAGTCTATGGTAAAACCAAAGAGATTTTTGGGATTGCTAGAGTGTTGTGGCAATATATACTCTAGGGCTGCCAAGTCCAATTCAAGAAATATCTGGGAACTTTCGGGGTGGAGCCAGGAGACTTTGGGGGTGGAGCCAGGAGACATTGGGGCGGAGCCAGGAACAAGGGTGTGACAAGCATAATTGAACTCCAAGGGAGTTCTGGCCATCACATTTAAAGGGACAGCATACCTTTTTAAATGCCTTCCTTCCATAGGAAATAATGGATAGGGGCACCTTCTTTTGGAGCTCATAGAATCGGACCCCCTGATCCAATCATTTTGAAACTTGGGGGGTATTTTGAGGAGAGGCAGTAGATGCTATACTGAAAATTTGGTGCCACTACCTCAAAAAACAGCCCCCCAGAGCCCCCAATACCCGTGGATCAGTTCCCCATTTTTCCCTAAACCTGACGGAGATCTAGAGCTGTGGTGGCTGTGGGGGTGGGGCTTCCCCTGCCGGCCAGCTGGCTGGGGGTGGGGGGAAACCTGTAAAACCAGGAGCTCCCCCACTGGGACCTGGGGATTGGGAAGCCTAGTATACTCCCATTTCCAGTTAAAATGAAAATTTCCAAACTCTTCAGCCTTTCCTTGTAGGAAAGATGCTGTAACCCCTTGGTTGTTTTTCTTTGTACTTTCCCCCAACTTCTCAGTGTCCTTATTGAGATTTATCAACCAGAACTGTATACCATATTCCAAATGAGGCCACACTATGGCATTATATCAGGACATTATAATAACTGCTATTTATTCTCCATCTCTTTCCTAATCACTTCCAGCATGCAGTTTGCCTTTTATTTCTATTCTCTGCTTCCTTTTGTTTAACAAGTTTTAATTCGTATCCCATGATGGCTAAGCTTGGTCAGGAGCTTTTGGTCTATCCCTTTTCAAAAGCCTTTTGGAAGTTCTAGTATCTAGTGTCTACATACTAGATCTACATACTTGTTAACCTGCCCAAAGCACTCTTAAAGCTGGTGAAGCAAGACTTCCCTTTGCAGAAACCATGTTGATTTTCTCTCAGAAGGTTTTTTCCCCGTCAATGGGTGCAGCCAGACGTACCATTAGTGGCGATACAGCTCCGTCTCGCTGAGGGATTAAATGTGTTCGTTCAGACATCCACATCTGGCAATCGAGCATCATCCAGGGTCATCCCGGCTTGCTACGCCTCAATGGCGCATTAATTTGACAGCACATAAAGTCCGGTCCTTTTTCAAAAAAACTGCACAAGATCGGCTTTTTCCTATTTGGACAGCTCACGCACGATACTGCCTCTCACCTTTTTTTTAAAAAAAAGCCCCAGCAGACATGCGCATTGCCAGATCATCCGGGAATCTGAGGTGATGCTTCTGCTTCTCCAATCAACACAGGATTGGAGGGGGGCGGAACGTTATCCCACTATTTAGAACAGGAAAAAAAATCTCTTTTTTTCAATGTGGAGGATTTCTGGAAACTCCCCCCCCCCTGAAGTAACATTTGATTTCCCACCTCCAAACAGTTGGGCGCATGTTCAATGGACCCCCTCCCAGAAATCACCACCTGATCACGCATGCTCCAAGAAAAGAGCATGATAGTATGGGATGTCTGAACGCTCAACAACAGAATGAGTCGCATTCTTGGATGCTCGTCTGAATGGCCCTGCATCGAATCAATATTCAGCTGTTCAAATTTGAGCTCTGCACACACGCTTTTAATGTGAGGTGTGGCCGCACCCAATATGTCTAATAATTCTATCTTTAATTATTGCTTCTACAAGTATACCTGGAACAGATATTAACCTAACTGACCTGTAATTCCCTGGATCTCCTCTGGACCCCCTTTTTAAAATTGGTGTGACATTTGCTTTAGATTGATGGCATGAGGAATGATAACTTGTGGTCTGAAACATGGATGGATAAGGAAGTGTTTTGCCCTCCCTAACTTATTTGCAATGATAAGTAGTGGGGAGATTGTGTGTGATTCAGTTTCCAGCTGTAATGTAAAAGTAACCAGTCATAAGAGCTGAATAGAACTGGCAGTGGTTCTATTTTGCTCTGGAAAACCCTTATACATTTTCCAGTGACTATTCATTAGACACCAGGACACAAGTAAACTAAATCTTGCTGTCCAGGAAAGTATACAGACCTGTACATGCTGCAATGGTTGGAGTGTTTGTTGTGTTCTCACATATATTTGGGATCAAGCGCAACAAATGTACTTGAGGATAGGGTAGCTTTCCTCTTTTTTTGAGGCACTGGCTAGATCAATTATGAGAAGTTCACTTCACTATAGAATATATTGTCAGTGTAGTGAATTACTTGCAAGCAGACCTCCCTCTCTTAATGGGAGCCTACCCCATGACAGTGAGCCAGCTTTTACTGTTCAAGGCATCACCAATATAGCTGTTTATTCTCTGAAGCTGGAGGAGATCCAATAGGATTTAGTTTTATGGAGTTTAATGTAAAGGTGTTGTATTTCATGAGATGAAATCATAACACAGTGGGTTTGCAAGAATTCTGAAAGATTATTTTTTCAGAGGGCTGGCAAGCATACTTCCCTTGAGCATTACGTGCCTAAAAGAGAAATATAGATCTACTTTCATTGGACTGAAATGATAACTGATCCTTAATCCTTCCTAGATGTGCATTTAGAATGTATGCACCAGGTGATGGTTTAAATTCCATAATACTGAACAATATTGTCCTATTGTTTAATCAATGTTTAATTTCCCCCTCCCCCTCCCCCATTACCACTGGGGCACCTTCATGAGTGTTTATGGTCTGGAACCCTTCTCCCATAAAGAACTTTCTTTCTTTCTTTCTTTCTTTCTTTCTTTCTTTCTTTCTTTCTTTCTTTCTTTCTTTCTTTCTTTCTTTCTTTCTTTCTTTCTTTCTTTCTTTCTTTCTTTCTTTCTTTCTTTCTTTCTTATGTTTAAGAAATTGTTGGTTTGATAGATAGTATAGTTTTAAATAATGTAGTCCCATTTATGGGAAGGCAGTATAAAAATGGGTACATTAAGGAGATGGGCATAGCATAATCCCTGGGCCACACTTTACTTATAGCATCTATTTCAGAAAGAATGGGGTGTCACCAGGGCTTTTTTTTTTTGTGGTAAAAAAAGCCCAGCAGGAACTTGTTTGCATATTAGGCCACACTACCTGATGCCAAGCCAACTGGAACTGTGTTCTCGTGTGTTCCTGCTCAAAAAAAGCCCTGGGTGTCACCACTGTCTTCTGAGCATTCTGAAGGCTTAGGATGCCCAGTTTTGGGTTGTGAAATTCCTGGAGCTTTGGGGGTGGAACCTCAACAGAGTATAATGCCATAGAGTCAAACCCACAAAGTAGCTATTTTCTCCAGAGGAACTGATTTCCATATACTGGAAAGCGGTTGTATTTCTAGGGGATCTCATTAACTTGAAGGCAGTTTTTGATTCTATCTCAAGATGGAGGTTGTGGCAAAAACTAGAGTGTTCCACCATAGTTAAAAGACTATTACACCTTGTCCATGCTCTTCACAAGGAGTCATATATTAGAGCAAGATGTAATTTTCAGGGCCTACTTACTGACCCAATAAAAACCTTCAAGAGAGTCAGGCAGGGTTGTCTTCTGGCCACCACATTATTCAATTATTATATTAGCAATATGGTGAAACATATGACTGATATCAAATTCTACCCATTGAAGCTCACTTCATACCACCTACCAATACTGCTATATGCAGACAATGCAGCCCTGTTATCTAGGACACTCCTGGGACTCTGTAGGGTGCTAAGTTTTGCAATATATTGTAACAATGAACATCTGGTGATTAATTTCAATAAAACAAAATGATGGCATTTGCAGATGGCCTAAGAATTGGGCCTGGACTAGTAAAGGGAATAAAATCAAACAAGTAACTACATTTATTTATCCGGGATGGCTATTCAGGATTCTGGAGCCAAATTGTTACACGATGATGGAGAGACCTGAGAATGCTGTGCATGCTAATTTGAGATTTTTCTAATCTAAGATGGGCTTCCATGTTCTGGCCAAATTGAAGCTGTTCCAATTCAAAGTCTTAGCACAGCTCCTTAATGGCATTTATTTGGGCATTTCTGCTGCCAACTTAGGTGCTCTTGAGAAGGTCCAGTCTAAATTCCTCTGTAATATTTTAAAGTTATCACCAGGTATACCAAATGCCCTCCTACACTTTGAAATGAGTCAAATGAGAATAGAAGCTAGAATACTGATAACGTCTGCATATCAGTGGCTTAAGATCTATACTAATCAAAAAGGCCTTTTCCAGCTAATAATTCAAGATCCTAATTATTCAAAGTGGATGTGTAAGATTAAGTTCAGCTTAGAAAGAATGGGACTCTCCCCTGAGGATATTTTGATGGAGAGCAGTGTCCAGGTGAAAAGTACCATCAAACAAAGGGTTCACAACATAGAGTGACAATGAGATTTAATACAAACTCTTTCTTGTCTGGCCCCTATCGAGTCAAATATGTAATGAATATGGCTAAATATCTTACTTATTTGGATGTCCCATCTTATAGAAGAGCGTCGACTATGGGTTATTGTGTGATGATCCCCTCAAGGGGAAATATATGGGAAATATAGGAAGATTCCATATGAAGACAGATGTTGTTCATGTTCTATTAGAGAACTGGAATTGAGGGTCCATATGTTCTTTTGGTGCCCATTCCATCAAGGTTATAGGGATAAGTTCCCCATTTCTAAACAAATCAACAGAGGATGCAGACAGGGCTTTTTTAAAAGCAGGAACACAGTTCTGGCTGGCTTGGTGTCAGGGTGTGTGGCCTAATATGCAAATGAGCTCCTGCTGGGCTTTTTCTACAAAAAAGCCCTGGATGCAGATAAGGCATGCCTGGAGAGACTTCTAATTGCCCCCCCAGTCGGAAGAATGAGACAACGCCAAAGTTGGATGAAAAACAGGGCAACTTTATTGAGTTAAACAGCATGGGCAACTACCAGCTACCGGACAGGCCAAGGGAGGCACCCCAGGACCCCTCCCTGTCCGGAAGGGCGAGCCACCCTGCCCCTGGCCGCAGCCAGTTGAAAGTGGCTGCTGCCAGGCCGGCACCGGCCAGGTTTACACCCCACGGCACGGCCGCCCACCCAGGGACGGCCTGCCCGAAGAGGTGACCCGATAGCGGGCAAGACAGCAGAGGGCCGTAGAACCCCGCTACTGTCCCATCCCGCTACTTCCCTAAATCAGGGAAAACCATGGGTGCTCACCGGAACCTGCAAACCAACTTAAACACCCTCCACCCCAGGGCCAAGCCTCAGCTTAGGCCCCTGGGCCCCACCGGCAGGCCTAAAGCCTGCCGAACCCCAGCTGTAACTCGCCCAAAAATGCCCTGTTCCCAGGAACGGACAGGTGGCTACGTCCTGCCGGTACAGGTCCGCCCAGTCCGACCTGATGGCCGGGTGTGGAACAAAAAGGGGGGCCAAGGCCCTCTTGGAGCGCATTCCTGCTCGCTCTGCTGGCCTTGCGCTTGGCTCTCTCCAACCCAACAGGGTCCCAAGCCGTCTCCACACCCGCCGGAAAAATGGCGGACCAATGTAACCGCACCTCGGGGCCACCTGCTCCGGATCACCTTGAGGCCCACGACTGCCAAAAGTGACAGGGCCCTCCCCTGCACCAGGCCCAAATCGTTGCCTCCCAGGTGAATGAGCAAAAAGGATGGCGGAGGACCATTCCTCCCCAAACAAGAGTGGCAGGAGCCCGTCCCTGCGAAGGCCCCGACGGCCCCGCCACTCAACGGCCGCCCATCGCTAAGCCCCAACTGTGAGCCCAAACTCGACGCCGGGCTTGGAGGGCGGCCCCACAACCATGCCGTGGCCGGCGATCAGTATCCTCGCCTCTCGCCCTGCGCCACAGCACCTGAAACAGAGAAAATAACAATGTGAAAACCCAGCCCAGCTAAAACTTGCCAGGCAACACAGGACGAACGTAGCCCATGTACGCCGGGGACCGCCATCTCCCAACCTGTTGAATGGCCGGCCCCAGGAACCCCGTGGCTGCAGGGGTTGATGCCGCTCCAACCCTAAATGAATGGGTCGCAGACCGAAATCCCGTCAGCCCAAGCCTGTCCAAAGCGTGGCTGGTCACGGACCAAAATTGGAATGTAGTTAACGAGGACCGGTCCTCGTGCCGGGAAAAAAGGGGGGGGCGGCAGCGCTCCACAACCATGCCGTGGCCGGCGATCAGAATCCTCTGCCTCTCGCCCTGCGCCACAGCACCCAAAACAGAGAAACTAACAATGTGAAAACCCAGCCCAGCTAAAACTTGCCAGGCAACACAGGATGAACGTAGCCCATGTACGCCGGGGGCCGACATCTCCCAACCTGTTGAATGGCCAGCCCCGGGTACCCCATGGCTGCAGGAATTGATGCCGCCCCCAATCCTAAATGAATGGGTCGCAGACCGAAATCCCGTCAGCTCAAGCTTGTCCAAAGCGTGGCTGGTCACGGACCAAAATTGGAATGTAGTTAACGAGGACCCATCCTCGTGCAGGAAAAAAGGGGGGAAGGGCCAGCATCATAACCCGGCACAGCAAAATACTCGGCCAAAGCTAAAACAGGGCAGGGTAACGATCATGTCACGAGCCCAATGTAATCGTGATGCCCCGCTACCTCTGGTCAGTCTTAGACCCGCGCACCTTTAAGGCTGCGGAGTCCCCAGTAATTTTTAACATCCCCAGCATGGAGAGCTCGGCCAGAACAATTCATCTGCGAGCGGACGACCAATTCGCTGACTCTAATCGCACCAAAAGATGGCGGACATGGCGGCTGCCTGAAACAAAACAACCTCAAGTTTAGGAAAAACAAACCGCTGGCCATGACTTACGGAAACCCTTCCATGTCAAGCGAAAAGGAGGTGCTGTGCATCAGGCCGCGGGCCCTGCTCACGGGCCCCGCCCTCAAATATTTTGAGAATTCTGAAATCATAAGAGACGTCAGATAACCCCTTCACCTTGCTGGTGAACGCCAGTGCAGCCAACTTGGCTCTAATGGTCCTTACCACCAACCACTTACCTTTCAGCTCAACGCAGAACTGCATGAGATGCGCTGCCGGAATCGGCCAAAGGTCTGCTAATACTACCTGCTCACTGAAGGCCGTGAACTGCTCACGGAGCGGTCATAGACCTTATGGGTAGAGGGGGCTAGGGCAAGCCTCATGGCCCGGTTGGCCTCGACTCTCCAAACCGCCAAATCTCTGGGGGGCATCCGAGCCGGCAGGAGGTCGGCCCCCGGTGTGATGAGTCGAAACCGCTCCGTCTAACGACGCGACAAAGCGTCCGCGACCCCGTAGCACACCCCGGGCCGTGCTTGGCAAGGAACAAAATGTTTAACCTTACACAACACAAGGTAAAAAAGCGAACAAGGAACATAACCGGGACCGACTCAGACGTGAGGGTGTTAATCACCAAGACCACAGCCATGTAGTCACACCAAAAGTGAACAACATGGTTGGCCAAATCCTACCCCGCAATCGCGCCGCAACTGCGATTAGGAAAAATTCTAAAACGTTGAATGCGGCAAAGGTCCGTATCCACCACGTGGCGGGCAACCACCCAGCCCACCATCGACCCAGCCCTCTAACAGACATTAAATTCTCCGCCATACCGGGTCCACGTGGACCCTAAAATGGAATAAACCAAACAAAAACCTTCACGTAAGTAACGTCTATCACTCGCCCTAGGGTAGCTGGCTAACATTTTGATGAGAACTCTCACTTAGATGGAGCTGGGACCCTTTACCAGAACCATGGGTTTCGGCCCCGCCCTCGGGCCTCTTGGTGCAACTCAGGGGCTTGGACTTGCTGCATGCAGACAAGGCCTGCGAACCCCCACACCGTGGGCCTCATGCTTGTACTTGCAGGTCTTACGATTGCAAACCTCCTGGGACGAGTACTCCCAGCACCAAAGCTGGGGTTGGCCGACTACCATGCACAAACGTGGGGAGCAGACAGACCAGCCTGCCTACTAACCAGGTGACCACTGTCAGACCAGTCCCCAGCATTAGGCTTAGCGGGGGACACAAGCAGCAGCCAAAGCTGCTGATTCATTCGGTCCCAAGGCATAGAAGGGTTGAGGGCAGTCCTCATCCGGAACTCCTAATCGAACTGCAGCCATGCAGCGCCCAAGAAGTCTGTATACGCCTTGTAGCCAATATCACAATACTGGAATAGCGGTGCAGCCCGTAAAGGCTGTGCACGTGCTATAACACCAGCATAGATCAGAAATCCGGGCAACCAGATAGCCCGATTTCATTCCACCTTCCTTCATTTGATCCTTTCCTCGTCCCCCTCATCCACTTCATCTTTGTCCATCTCCTCCAGTTCCCTGAAAAGGAGGCCAAAGACAACCACATACACGCCCCTGAATAGCTTCTCACGGGTGTCCCCCGTCAAGTGATCACCCAGCGGCCAGGCCGTGACGCAAAAAGGGGGCAACACTGAAACGGGACCGACCCCAATGAGGCTGGGGGACAACCCCCAAAACAGCTGGAGGTGCTGGGCCAACCGGGAGGCCGTTGACCACTCCACAACTGGCCCCAAGGACAAGGTCCACCCTATGTGACCTGACCTGCCGAACCTTGGGACGTAGGCGGAGCACTGGGCGTTGAGGGGCAGCTGTAGTGCCCCACGGGAGAATCTGTCCCTGCCCACAATTTCCCCAACCATCAGTTGGCCCCGTGGACACCGAGGCCCAGAAGCTGCACCTGGCCCGCCCGCGATTGCCGGCAGGGAAGCTGCGGGCTGATAAAATGGGGCCACACACCCCAAGGCCAAGCGCCGGTCGGCCCAGGCCCACAGCTAACCTTTTTGACCGGGTCACCAACAGCAAGCACGACGGGTGCAGCGCCGCGATCCTCAGGACGCTCAAGGCCTCAGCAGGAACCAACCCATCTTCAGGGTCCGAGGCGGGTTCGACAGGAAACATGCCTCGACTCACCCGGCTGACCAGGACAGGCAGCCAAGTCCTGTAAAGTAGAGAGACGGGCCATAACCTCTGGCTCAAAAGCCTGTGTGGACGCCCTTGCGGCTTGCCCCACCCGGGGTAACCCCGATGTGCTTGGGTCAAGGCCGTATTGACACTCCAGAGCGGACAAACATTCAACAATGGCCAGACTGGTGTTGGTCTCCTGCTCAACCCAGGGCCTGGGGGGGGCAGGCCTCTTACCCTGTGCCTTAACGGGCTGCTTCCCTTGGAAGTCCCCTACCCGTTTTGGGAGCCATTTCCACACGGGCTAAAAGCCCCACTGAGCTATAAGCCTATAGCCCGAATACCTGGGAGGCCTTGACCCAACACCAGGGATAGTAAAGGGCCGCCGCTGCCCAACCAGGCCAAGCTCAAATCACCAGGCTGGCCCAGCCCAAGAAAGAACTCCAAGAAAGAGGGGAAACAACCCCCTCCAAAATGAGGCTGCCTTCTACTGGATCAGGCCCCACCCAACTTCAAGGAAGCCCAGAGGCACCAGCCCCAGACCCACAGGGAAAATATGAAGAACGTATGGAGCTGACTTATACTGACTCGGACCCTGGGTCCATCAAAATCAGCACTGTCTACCCAGACTGGCAGCGTCACCCCAGAGTCTCACGCTGAGGCTTTTCATGCCTACGTGCCTGGACCCTTTTCAGTTGGGGGTGCTGGGAATTAAACCTGGGGCCCTCTGCTTGCCAAGCAGATGCCCTGCCCTGAGCCACCGTCCCTCCCCTTGAGGAAAGATAAACTCTAGGGAACAAAGGAAGCCCCCCCCCCAGCAGCTCGAAAGCCGCTGTTACCGCCTCCTCGCTCCGCGACCGGCTGGAGCAGACCGAATCCGAGCCGAAAGGCAAGGCGCGGCCGCGTGCCGGCGCAAGAAGCACGCCGCGGCTCAAACGAGCCGGCTCGAACGCCGCTGACGCAGCCTCTCCTCTCCCCGACGATCAGCTAGAGCCGCTAAAAAACAACGCGCGAAAAGCAAGGCGCGGCTCGCGCGCAGCCGCTCTAAAAGGCGAGGCAGCCCGAAGGCTCTGCCGGAGAGAGAAGCCCGCCGAAGCTCCGAAGCCAAACCGAGGGGAAGGCCGCGAAACAGCTGACTGCCTCCGCCGCCACAGGCCTCGTCGGGAAAAAAGACGAGAGCCTGATATAGCAAGACCAAAACACGCGGCGAAGTACGTGTAAGAGGGCGAGGCTGGGCTTATAAAGCCCCAGCCCCCGCCCAGCAAATCCCCGTATGGGCAGGAAGCGCTGCCTCGCTCCATCCGGGGAGGCAAAACTCGGCCCCCGCCCACAGCCACCTGCGGCGGCGCGGTCGGGGAGGGCCGGATTAATGAAAATCCAACTATCTCCAGGCAAGTAGTGAAATTCTGCTTTCACTTGGTAAAATGTCATAACATAAAGCATGATCATGAACATGTATAGTTGACTCAAAATCATTCTATAAATAGTAGACATTTTAGACTTACCTTAGAATTTGGGATTGTTATATCTTGTAAATGTTTTTAAGGTTTTATGTCTAAACATATGTTTTGTGCTGGAATTAATCTCCTTGGTTTTAATAAGAATGTACTCTTATGATTAACGGTCTCTGAGCACAAATAAAAACATGTACTTACCAGGGGATCTCCAGCCCCCTTCCCCCTGAAGTTGGCAATCCTATAAAATTTCAGAATATTTCAGATAGAATCTAGTACTGTGTAGGCATCCCTGAGCAATGCTATACACCAGGGGTGTCAAACATGTGTGGCCTGTGGGCTGGATCAGGCTCCTGGAGGGCTCCTATCAGGTCCACAAGCAACTCACTGTTGTCTGCATCCTTCTCCCTCTCTTGCTTTCTTCTGCATCACAGCTTGCTTTGCTAATATTGCTCAATCAAGCTACAGAGCAAAGCCTCTATTTTCTCCATTGGCTGACCAGCACATGAAGCAGATTATGTACAAAAGCTTGCACTGCCCAGCCATTTCATATTTTCTTCTGGGTCTTAGGCTCAAAGCTAAGATGAGAACTCCTAGCTAAGATGAGAACTCAATGTAGCTTGCCAGACTTCTGTTTTATGTTTTATATGTATTTGGAACGTTTACTGGTTTTTAAGGTTTTAACTGTTTTAAATGTTTAATGGTTTATATATTTAAATATTGTTTAATTTTTATGTTGATCAATTGCTGGAAGCCGCCCTGAGCCACTTGTGGGAAGGGCGGGATACAAGTCATAGATAAATAAATAAATAAAAAGCACTGACTATGAGATTTCTGTAATGAATGTTAGTAAATAAAAAGTAGGTTTGCAACTTACAGACACACACCTGAACAGCATACTCAAAACAGCACAGATTTTGATGCAGTAATTCAGAACAAGAGGTATCAATTATCAGAGATAAACAAAATATTGTGAGAGTGCTAATGTTTTAAGCATGTTTTAAGTTTTTTTTAAAAAAAATCTTTATGTTTGTCTGTATCCTTTATAAAGTTTATATCTCTGCTACCTGGCATTAAATTTTAGGACACACATTGCCTGGCCCGACAAGGTCTCATCCATGTTAGATCTGGCCCTCATGACAAATGAGTTCAACACCCCTGCTATGCACACTTCACAGGGCTGTAAGTCTCTGAAAGTATTATAACTATTTCCTTAGCATGTTTGAGGATTTAAGGTATTTGAGAAGGGGTCCCAATTCAGCCCATGGACATCAGCAGACCATGGCGGGCCTCATCTTGTGTGTCATTGCTGCCCTTTACCACCAGGGGCAGCTCAATGCCCCATGGCACCCTAGGCAGACTCGTTGCCTGGTGCCCCCCCACAGCGCCTCCCACGCCTCCCACTTGCACCTCCCAACATGGCTCCGCAACCCCTTCCCGCCACACCTCCTCCCCCCTCCTCCTCCCCATGTCCATTTCAATGCCAGAACTGGCTCTAGCGCTGTGTTCCGGCCATCTAAAGCCCCCCCGCTGCTGACCACTTGATCGGCAGGTAAAACCATGCCATGGGGCCACATTCGCAGTCTGTCAGGATAAGCGTCCTGAAAGGGCGGCCCCACTGCCGCTGACTCCTCTCCCATCCAGGAAGTGGTGAGGGAAGGAGTCAGCAGCCCTGCCCTTTCAGGACACTTGTCCTGACAGACTGTGAATGTGGCCCCGTGGCATGGTTTTACCCGCCGATCAAGTGGTCAGCGAGTGGGGGGCTTTAGATAGCTGGAACGTGGCACTAGAGCCGGTTCCAGCATTGAAATCGACATGGGGTGGGGAAGGGAGGGAGGAGGAGGCATGGGGGGCCAAACTAGACGTTTACCTAGGGGAGAGGCTGAATTTGCTGCCCCGCCCTGCCAGCACCCTAGGCAACCGCCTAGTTTGCCTAGTGGGGGAGCCAGCCATGTTTACCACACCAAAAGTTCTCACATATGAAATGATGAAACTATGTGTACTAAGGGAAGGTGGACCAAATTTTACAAGACCATATGGTCCAAAAGACTAGGAACTCTTTAGCAATAAGAACCCTTGCTTGTGATAATAGGGCCTTTAAACATTTCAGTTAAAGAACAGTTAGGATTGTAATACTTGACATATTAAAAATGCAACATACATAATTAATAATATAAGAGGGGATAGTGAGAATTTAAAGGGGAGGGGAAATTCTTTCCTCTGGACCCCACATCCACTCCTCTTGCTTTGACTCTGAGATGTTTAAGCCAGACTCAGTTATGTTGTTTTAGGTTGCAAATGCAGCATCTGAGATCACATAATTTATTTATTTACTTACTTAAAATTTATATCCCGCCCCCTCCATGAACGGACTCAGGTCGGCTAACAACAGTCAAAATTACATATTGAATCAGTAAAACAGTATAACATTAAAACTATAAAACTATAAATATTATATACTGGTGCTATTCACAACTTCTTATGATGGTTCATGATTTCTTCAGCAAAGCAATTAAATTTCTGTTAGTTTCTTAGATGGTCTGTCTGTCAGTAGTCTTTGAGAGGTTATCTAATTTCTCATAGCTGGTATTCACTCAGTTATAAGGATAACAGCCTTCTCCACTCAGATGTCATAGGCTAATTAAAATAATTCTGTTTTACAGGCCCTGTAGAATTGAGAAAGATCCTGCAGGGCTCATATAGCCTCCAGGAGGGTGTTCCACAGCACTGGTGCTGCCACTGAGAAGGCTCTGGCCCTTGTAGAGTTCAATCTGACATCCTTTGGTCCGGGGATGGAGAGAAGATTTTGCCCTCCCGAATGCAGTGTTCTCTGGGGAACATGTGGGGAAAAGCAGTCCCATAGAGAGGCAGGCCCCTAGCCATATAGGGCTTTATAGGTCAATACCAGCACCTTCAAGTGGATTTGGAATGCGATAGGCAGCCAGTGCAGCTCTTTCAGCACCGGTTGAATGTGTTCCTGCCAAGGGAGCCCCATTAACAACCGTGCTGCAGCATTCTGCATCGGCTGCAATTTCCGAGTCAGAGTCAAGGGCAGCCCCATGTAGAGGGCATTACAGTAATCCACTCTCTAGAAGACTGCAGCATGGATCACCATTGCTAAGTCACTGCGTTCCAGAAAAGGGGCCAACTGCCGTACCTGCTGCAGATGAAAGAAGGTGGATTTAGAAGTGGCTGCTACCTGGGCCTCCATAGTTAGGGAGGATGCCAGGAGCACTCCTAGGCTCTTGGCCTTTGGTGCTTCTAACATAATAATAATAATACATTTTTATTTATACCCCGCCCTCCCCGCCTAGGCAGGTTTAGGGCGGCTTATAAAGCCGCCTTATACTGAATCAGACCCTTGGTCCATCAAAGTCAGTATTGTCTACTCAGACTGGCAGTGGCTCTCCAGGGTCTCAAGCTGAGATTTTTCACACCTATTGGCTGGACCCTTTTTAGTTGGAGATGCCGGGGATTGAACCTGGGACCTTCTGCTTACCAAACAGATGCTCTACCACTGAGCCACCATCCCTCCCTAAATAAATATAAGGATATCATATGAACATATGAAGCTGCCTTATACTGGATCAGACCCTCGGTCCATCAAAGTCAGTATTGTCTACTCAGACTGGCAGCAGCTCTCCAGGGTCTCAAGCTGAGGTTTTTCATGCCTACTTGCCTGGACCCTTCTTAGTTGGAGATGCTGGGGATTGAGCCTGGGACCTTTTGCTTACCAAGCAGATGTTCTACCACTGAGCTACCATCCCTCCCCAACAGTGGCACTCCATCAAAAGCTGCAATGGGATCTCCCTTCCCGGGATGCCATGACTCAGATAGAGAACCTCCGTCTTTGTTGGATTCAATTTCAGTCCACTCAGCCTGAGCCAAGATACCATGGCTTGCAATGCCAGGTCTAGATTTTCCATGGTGCAATTGGACTTGCCACCCATCAACAGATAGAGCTGGGTGTCATCTGCATATTAATGACATCCCAGCCCATACTTCCTGACAATCTGGGCAAGGGGGCGCGTAAAGTAGTCTTATGAAATCTTGATGATTTAAAACTTTTAACATTTTGTTTATTCTGCCTTTTTACCTTTAAGATTTTTCTGCAAACCTAAAGGGGATGTTTCCCTAAATTTGAAGAAACATCTCTTCCTGTGTAGCTCACTCATGGATTTTTTATTTTTATTTTTGCTATTAAATATATAATGAAAATAATAATACCTTATTCCAAATATATGTAATGAATTTGCCAACAAAATTGGCCATATGCAGCACTGGACTGATTTTATTTTTGAAGATGCATTTAAAGTATAACCTAAGGAGTTTAGATAATTTCGTTCTGATTCATAAATGATCAAGAATACACAGAAAATGGCAAAACAAACTGTCTCTAGGTTCTGAATGAGAATTTCTTTCCTGAAAGATTAGAAGAGTTACATTTGATGCTCCATGCATGCAGAGAACCATACCTGGTAAAATAAATGTTATTTTTAAAATAACACTGGACATAATCCAGCCAATGCTAGCTGAAATCCCGGTTTGAGTATAGTGGAATTAATTGATTTTTGGTTTGGGACAAGAAGCAGTTTTACTCATCTGTGTTCTGAAAATGCTCCATTTATTCATTCATTACATGGTTGAATGCTAGGTGTATACTTTACATGCAGGGCATTCATCCTTGATAGAATGCATACAGTATCCTTGTCCATTCTTCTTAACAAATTCATTCTTGGTTTTCTTTAATATTTACAGTGAATCATTTGGTACATATAATGGCCATCTGACAGCAATGAAGATTGTGAATTTAGGGGGAGGTATTTGTGAGTTTGCTGCATTGTGCAGGGGGTTGGACTAGATGACCCTGGAGGTCCCTTCCAGCTCTATGATTCTATGATATAATGTAGCAAATATTAAAGAAAATGTTATTATATATATTACATAGTAAGTGGTTATTAATTTAATTTTTTAAAAATGTGCTAGAAAACCCTGGAAAAAGTAACTTCTTTGTAATGTACTGAGTGATGAGACGTGTTGAAGGCAACATACTTTATTGGCGAGTACATCACAAGAGGGAGAATCGCGGGCCGGGTTCTGATTATATACATGCCCCGAAACAACCCTCCGTCTGGCCAGGTCCAATCCTGGCCAGTTAAACAGATCTTGATAGGCGGAGCGTATTAGCGAGCTACATCCGGGGACCAGTGGGTTCCCACTGGTCGCCTCTGTAGCGTGCGCTGTGCTGTACATAGAGACTTGAATGTAGGACATAACATTCTTAAACATTCAAACCTACATATTTCACTTGGAAAATATAAATTCTGTGTTGCTTGCAAACCACACTGGTGATTCAAACTGAAGAACGTTGTCAACTCTGCCCAGAAGCTTGTCTTGAAGGCTTCTGTTTTAATTGTTGCTCTTCTGTGCAAGTTTTATGAACTAGTCACAGTAGGTCTCTAATAAATCATGTGAATTAGTCTAAGTGCTGTGACCAACTCTGTACAATGAGTCAAGGATTGTCCAAATCTATTTTAGAAATCTGGAATAAATATAAAATTATATGGAGACAGATGTTAAATGTATTTCTTCTCCCCCCTCAAAACAGGTTTCCTTTTCCCGAATGTGAATTGAGTAAGGCTATTTTAATTTTTTCATTTGACTCATATGTTCCTAACCTTTAATGTACAAGTAATTTATTCTAATGCTGAGCAATTCACTTTACCACACAAAAGACATTTTGTTACAAGCTGAACTGAGCTGATGCACATACATGGCAAAAGAAATGGGACTTAAGGGTGTCAATTCCAGGTGAGGGCTGGAGTTCTCTTGGAATTACAACTGATCTTCAGTTTACAAAGATAATTTCTTCTGGAGGAAATAGCAAGTTCAGAGGCTGGACTCAATGGTCCCATATCCCACTGAGCTCTTTCCCCTCCGCAAACCCCACCTTCCCTTGGCAACACCCCCAAATCTCCAGGGATTTCCCAAGCTGGAACTGGCAACTCTAAGTGGGTGGATTTAGCAATGGCCTGGATGTGGGAAGAGAAGGCAACAGGAAAAGTGGAGATGAACAGACTGATTTGGCTAGTTAAATTCATGACTGGAAGGGGCAGGGGGCTATGCTGAAGAAGGTTCCAGACTATGGTTGCCAGGTTTCTCCTTATGATGGCAGGGAATGTGGGGAGGGCGGGCTTACCAGGAGAAAGAGCAATACCCAGGTCACATTGCTGGTGTTACACAGTAATCAATGTCATCCTACTGCATATGCCATTTCACAGGAAGTGATGTCATTGCACCAGCAGTGTCTGGGTGATATCATGATGACTGTGCAATGCTAGTAATATGGCCTGGGCCTTCTTTCTCCTGGTAAGTGTCTCTGCCTGGTGGGTATTCCAGACCTACGTGTCAAAACTGAGTTGCAGCTAATTTATCATAAACAGGCATAGGGAAAATTAAAAGCACAACATATCAATGAGAAATTTTACCTTCAGTCATGCTTTCCCAGAGACTTTTTTCTATTGGTAGAAGAAATGCCTACAGTTTTGTGGGAAAATAGTACTCCTAACACTGCAGTTCAAGCCTGGCTTCTTGCAGCAGTTTGTACAGTTCTTTACCTTGTCCCAAGCATAGATCTCCACAAACTATGTCTAACACTTTGTCCCTTATACCATACTAATTCATGAGTGCCTACCATTTTCTAGTAACAGAAGCCACTTTTACACTTTGTATTTTCATTTATTATTAGTTTTTCAGTTATTGTATTTAGAGAAATAAGAAACTGAATCATTACTACCATGGACCCACTATCTAACTGATACCCAGTGTGGTGTAATGGTCAGTCTTGAGTCCAGAATAAACTTTGCAGTCAGCTATGAACTGGGTTCATTGGGTAACCTTGGTCTAGTCACTCTCTCTCAGTCTAATATATCTCACAGAAACCGGATTAAAAAAAAAACCTCTAGCAGAGCATTTGCAAAGTTACAAAAATATCAGAAAATTGTTTGGATGAAAGTGTTGGTAGAATTCACACATTTATATATTTGTTTATTTTACTTTGATTTCTTGTCCTCCCTCCCCTGCACAATAAGGTTCAGGGTGGGTTATTGTAGATACAAAACATAAATAGAAATAATTAACCTATATATAAAATAATCTTTAATACACTATATATAATCAATTAACTATTAGACAATGATGGTAGTCAATTATACACATTAATAATCCACTCCCACAGGCTTTACGTGTATGTAATAGCAGAGGCAAGTGGCTGGACAAAGAGACAAAACAAGATCAAACATAAGGCATCACAGAGCATGACAAAGTGACAGGGGAAGGCCAATTCATATGAACTTCCACTACCTCAACTATAGGCCTGGCGGAACAACTCCATTTTACAGGTCCTGAATAACTGTATTAAATCCTGCAGGGCCTGGATCTCACTTGGGAGAGTGTTCTACCAACCTGAAAAAACTCATCTGGTTGAGGCTGTGGATATCTTTTGGACTGGTGATCACCAGAAGATGTTGATCCATAGAGTGCAAGACTCTTTGAGGGACATAGCAAGAGAGACAGTCTTGAACATATGTTGGTCCCAGACTGAATAGGGCTTTGAAGGTCAAAACCAAAACCTTGAACTTGATCTGGAATTCAGCTGGGAATTCAATCATGTTCCTGTGAGGATACACACTGCTGCATTCTGGACCAGCTGAAATTTCTGGGTCAATCTCAATGCCACTTAAAGCACGAAGAAGAAGAAGAAGAAGAAGAAGAAGAAGAAGAAGAAGAAGAAGAAGAAGAAGAAGAAGAAGAAGAAGAAGAAGAAGAAGAAGAAGAAGAAGAAGAAGAAGAAGAAGAAGAAGAAGAAGAAGAAGAAGAAGAAGAAGAAGAAGAGGAGGAGGAGGAGGAGGGGGAGGAAGAGGAGAAGGAGCTTGGATTTAAAGCCTGCCCACTACATAAAGGAGTCTTAGAGCAGCTTACAATCTACTTTCCCTTCCCCTCCCCACAACAGACACACTGTGAGGTAGGTGGAGTTGAGAGAGCTCTAACAGAAACTGCTCTTGAGAAGAACAGCTCTGCAAGAACTTGTGACTGACTCAAGGTCGCATCAGCAGGTATATGTGGAAGAGTAAGGAATCAAACCCAGTTCTCCCAGATACAAGTCCGCACACTTAACCACTACACCAAACTGGCTTTCTTTTGAGCTTTCCTGTTGGTGTTGATATGCTGCGTGAAAGACATATCTGCACCTTTAAATGCACTTGTACCAGGCTTTGAAAGTTATAGCTGTATTTAAAGGAAGACAGATTTACAAATGCATTTCAGCTTCCCAGATTATTTTCTCTGTGCATGCCTCACTGTGAATTCTTTCTTCCACTGACAAAAAAGATGGAACAAATCTTCAATATGAATTATACAAGAGCAAAACAAAAATTTCACCTACAGACAAGTAGCTTTCCAATGGGGCCTGTGCATGAGTGCTACATCAGGTGCTTCCTTTGACAGACATCATATGGGAGGTGGAGCTGGGAGAATGCAGCACATTATGTTGATATGACATGTGGCGAAGGATCTCTAAGAAAATAGAGACAAGCAGAGCATTTCCAGATGTGGCTCCAAGCAGCCCCAAAAGTCATGTTAAGGCCCCCAAATTGGAAATACTTCCTGTCCCATTTTAGAGTAATCATAGTTGTTTATATATGTCAGTAGCTGTCTGCCTGGTCTATGTAGGCTAGGAGTCACTAGTATATGGATCTATGCCCTGGGTAATTGGTACTGTAATTGAGAGCACTACTCACCACCAGTGCCAGTCTAGATGACCCAATGATTTTATCTTTCCTTTTTCTTTCTTGCAAGGCTAGTTTCTGGTCCAACTGAAGCAAAAAACAAAAAGCTATAAAGTAGAACTGTCAGTGCACAAGAGACACTTCTTAATTTTTCATTCATGTTCAGTTTTTCCACTTTAGTGCCTGGAAAATATTTTACAGATTGTACACAAATTGCTTTAGGGAAAAGCATTATTTTGATTGCTTTCTCAGTGTCTATAAGGGAATATGGTTTAAATATTAATTTTATGGTATATTTCCCAAGAACCCAATGTAATGTTCAATTATACATTCCATCTGCAAACCTCTGGCTGTGGATCCTTGCATTAAATAAAAACACAATATGTTTAAAGGGAGGGAAACAAAAAGGAACAATGTAGGATTAAAATCAAGGAAGGAATTGAAAATAGTTCTTAATGTCTCTTCCCCTTAACTCTTTCTGTACTGGGTTTTTACAGTGCAGTTTATAGGAGCGAAATTAACTAGAATAGAATTGCTTGCTGGAATCAAATTGCGTGAAAAGATTCCAGAGCTTAAAAACAAGCTGGAACCCCCCCCCCCCCTTTCTGGCTGGCGGGAAGGACTCCTGTCAGCTTGCAACTTAAAATGACAGGCTGAAGTGGATCCACTGCAAATTGCATGCTCTCTGAGGAAATATTTTTCATTGTATCTTTGGGCCAGACTAGACATGATGTTTGGCATTGGTTTGGGCTGGGAGTCCCCCTCAGCCAGACTCATAAGGGGTCACAGCCAAATGTCACTCTGTTTTTAAACAAAGTTTGCAAGTAGATCAGGGCCCAATTTGGATTGTATTGCAGTGCTGGGGAATGGGGATTTGAGTCTTCCCCCATGCCATTTTCCCTGGGGGACAAAATGGCCTGGAGTGGTAGTGTTTGCCTTATTGTTGTTCTGTACATCTTGGCTCCAGAAAATGACATGGAAGAACTTGATGTTCCCTCTTCTTTGGTGCCATGATCCCCATCTAAACAGGGCCTCAGCACATTTGCAACCTTCGTTTAAAGATAACATTTGTCTGTACCAGATGGTAATGTTTGTCTCAGCCTTCAGCCAATATTCATGTCAAACATGCTGTCTGATTTAAGGAACTGAAAAGAGATATAACCAAGGATATGGTGGGAAAATATCCACTTCCTCCTTAAATGTATTTCTCCTTAAATTAGATAGATCAGATACTCTCTTTCACCTATGATAAGAATCAAGTAGTTTGGTTGATTAGAAAATAACATACAACACACAAAGAAAAAGCAATACACTTTCAACACATTAAATAAGGAGGAGAAATGCAAATTTCTTCACCTTGAAGAAACTGATTGGACAGAAAACACAA
Source organism: Heteronotia binoei (assembly GCF_032191835.1). Classification (NCBI taxonomy): domain Eukaryota; kingdom Metazoa; phylum Chordata; class Lepidosauria; order Squamata; family Gekkonidae; genus Heteronotia; species Heteronotia binoei. The sequence goes on along the minus strand of NC_083231.1, from coordinate 55,369,837 downwards.
TAAAAAGAATGGGTGCTAAAGAGAGCAATAACAGAAAACTTAACAAGTTGTACTGACAATCAAAATCATAGAGAATCCATAGAAGCCATAACTGGAGTATGGGCAAAATTGCTCCCCAGCTCATCATCTGGCAGCTAGTGCTTGAACTTCAGTGTGTACTCCAGTAGACCAAACAGCCACATGGTTGCTTAAGCTGTTACTAAAACAAGCTCAGCTTAGCCCCTGAAACAGCTTGGATGAAAGCAGGAGTTTTTAATGATTCCTCAGATTAAGTTAGATGTAAGGAAGGAAGGGTATTTGGATTTTATATCCAGCCGTAGCTAGCCTATCCTGTGTCCCTGATCGGAGCTGTACTACTATGTAACTATATTCTTCTGTAGTATTGTTGAACCTAAAATGCATTTTAAACTATCTGAGCCACCAAATTGCCTGGTGTTAGGAGTAGATTAATTGACTTTTTGAGAAATAAAGAAGCGAAAGGAATCCTTGTGAATGGAAGTCTCTGAGGTTTTGTTATGGTTGTTGTTGTTGGGCGGGGGGGGAGGGGTTTGCTAGCCTGACCAGTGGATCTTGAACACACAAAGCTGCCTTAGGCTGAGTCAGACCATTGGTCTATTAGTGGTCAGTATTGTTTATATTCCAAGTGGCAGTGTCTGTCCAGGTTCTTAGGCAGAACAAAGTTTGAGACCATGGCGCCTTTAAGACCAACAAAGTTTTATTAAGGGTATGACCTTTTTGTGTGCAAGCACATTTCTTCAGATACAATGAAATGGAAAATACCAGTCCATACATATACATACATACTTGAACCTGTTCTGCTGCTTCAGACCAACATGGCTACCTGAATCTTTGTCATCAGTTTTTACTGGCTTCTTTGAACGGGTGATGTCAGAGGTCAAACATACAACTTCTGCATGTATGGCAGATGCTCCACCGCTGAGTCATAGTCCCTCTCCCTTCAAGGCTTTTGATAGAGCTTCCGCCTTCTCAGTGGAAATGTTACACTACAGATTGATCCTGGGACCTGCTGTAGGCAAAACAATGTGATCTTCAACTGTTCTCCATTCCTTCTGCAATAGTGTAACCAGGGCTCTTTTTCTAGCAGGAGCTCCTCTGTATATTAGGCCACGCCCCCTGATGTAGCCAATCCTCCAAGAGCTTAGAGGGCACTTAGTACAAGGCCTACCGTAAGCTCCAGGATGATTGGCTATATCAGGGGGCATGACGTAATATGCAGAGGAGCTCCTGCTAGAAAAAGAGCCCTGAGTGTAACTGTCCTTCACATAGGGAAGTGCCGAGTTATTTGATAAAGCCTTTGATGCAGACTAAGAAACCCATAACAGAAGGACATCTTTGGTAGAACAAGTATTCAAAAACATACTTTAACTGAATTGAACTAACATTATTGAAGGGATGGCAGCAAAATAAATAAACAAATAATCTAAACTCAAACAGGCAGACAGTTTTTTTGCCAATGAAAAAAGAAGGGAGGGGCTTCTCCTTTGACCTCCAAAAAGGCTTTGTTAGGAATTATGGGATTATGGGAGCTCCTTGGGGAAAAGCCACATGAGATGGAGACTCTAGTATATAAAGGACAGGGTGAAAAGCTGATGAGATCCAACTAAGGTTTTCCACAGAAATTCAAGGCTAAGGGCTGTATTTTGCAGAAGCCAAATTCTGTCTTAGCTGTTCACAAAGATGCCAAACCTAAATCACCCAGATTGGATCTGACTCTTTGTTTTCTGTAAGTTTTTTAAGCCCTGGAATGAGCACTGAGGATCTGGGGAGCTACTAGACATAGCAGAGTGCAAATGAAATACTAATAGAATTATTTGTTCAGTTTCATTGATTTAAAAGAAATGACATTTATGAAACATCTGTCTGTAACGTTCCAGAAAGCAGGTAGCCAGGTGTTCACACATCTTAGCTTAATGATGGAAATCTAAGTGATGTTATTGGGATGTAGTGATGACAAGCATAGTAAAAGAGCAGACCTTAGCTTCTCTCCTGAGACAATCAAGAGTTTTCCAGTCCACATTTGGTAAAAGTAGAGTTTCAAGTAACATCCCTAAGCAGATCTGTTATTTCTATATTGAGAACATTAACTTTGGCCTCTTGTTAGCACTCTTGGCAAAGTCATTGTAATTACAGTACAAGTTATAGCAGTTAGAATTGGCTGGGACACTCTATCAGTCTTCAGGATTGAATTTCTGAGGACTGGTGGCAGTATGATCTCAGAGAAAAATTACTTTCTCTGTCTCAGGCTGCAGAGTTACAAACCAGATAATACATGAGCTTAAGTTCATTTAACATCATAGGATTCAATGGGAATAAATATGCTTGAATGTTTGTGTGCTCCTTTGTTTAGTTTATTAACTAGCTGTTTAAAGTGTTTTCTATGGCGCAGTGTAAAATATAGATTTTCTGTTAGTATGAAAATACTGAAATTTTTGACAGAAACATGATAGGCAGGCAATCCTACCACCAAACTCAATATATACATATATATATATATATATATATATATATTGCAAGCCACATTCTTTCACCTGTACAGATTTTTTTTATCACAAACCTTTAAACTGGGCCATTTTGCCCAACACTTACTATGATTGCACCTCCAATCGTAGAACCCTCTTAAATCACCAGTGTCTGCACACAGCTGGGTTCTCTCAGCAAGCTTGGTCCACCACTCGTTCTGAATGTCTCGAAGCTTGCACTGGAGGTTGCTACATACAGCGCGAAAGGTTGCTTTTTTTCACCTCACCCCACTTCAACCAGTGAAAACAGAGTTGGATGAGATCCCCACTCTAGAAGAGACTGTTAAAGCCATCAAGCAACTGAAAAGTGGCAAGGCAGCAGGAGTTCATGGAATTCCACCAGAGATCTGGAAGCATGGGGGCACAGTACTACATAGCTCACTTCACAAAGTACTTGTCACCTGCTGGGAACAAGGCAAATTACCACAGGACTTTCGCGATGCAATCATCATCACCCTATACAAGAACAAAGGGGAAAAGTCAGACTGCTCCAACTACTGGGGGATAACCCTGCTCTCCATCGCAGGCAAAATCCTTGCCAGAATACTCCTGAACAGACTGGTGCCCGCCATTGCAGAAGAACTCCTCCCAGAGAGCCAGTGCGGCTTCAGAGCTAACAGGAGCACCACCGACATGGTATTTGTTCTCAGGCAGCTCCAAGAGAAATGCAGGGAACAGAACAAGGCTCTGTATGTGACTTTTGTCGACCTTACCAAAGCTTTCGATACCGTTAGCAGGAAAGGCCTGTGGCAAATCTTGGAACGTTTAGGATGTCCCCCAAGGTTCCTCAGCATGATCATCCAACTACACGAAGACCAGCGAGGCCAAGTCAGACACTGCAACGACCTCTCGGAGACCTTCCCAATAGGCACAGGTGTAAAGCAAGGCTACGTTCTCGCGCCAACTCTCTTTACGATCTTCTTTAGCATGATGCTTCAAAGAGCCGCAGTAGATCTAGATGATGACGATGGTGTCTACATCCGCTATCGCACTGATGGCAGCCTGTTCAACCTGAGGCGACTAAAGGCCCACTCCAAGACAATGGAAAAACTCATCCGAGAGCTACTGTTTGCTGATGATGCTGCACTCGTCTCCCACTCAGTATCAGCTCTGCAGCATATGACGTCCTGCTTTGCAGAGGCTGCCAAGCTATTCGGCCTAGAAGTTAGTCTGAAGAAGACAGAAGTTCTCCACCAGCCTGCACCCCAGGAAGATTATCACCCTCCCTGCATCACTGTGGGTGAATCAGTTCTGAAGACAGTCCAGCAGTTCAGCTACCTGGGGTGCATCATCTCCTCAGATGCTAAGATCGACAAGGAGATTGACAACAGGCTGGCAAAGGCAAACCGTGCCTTTGGCCGACTGCACAAAAGAGTGTGGAGCAACAAGCATCTGAGAAAAGGCACAAAGATCAATGTTTACAAAGCGGTTGTGATGACAACCCTCATCTACGGCTCCGAATCGTGGGTTTTATACCGTCATCACCTGCGACTCCTTGAGCGCTTTCATCAGCGCTGCCTTCGCACCATCCTCAACATCCACTGGAGTGACTTTGTGACCAACACTGAAGTTCTCAAGCGGGCGGAGGTTACCAGCATCGAGGCACTGCTGTTGAAGACGCAGCTGCGCTGGGCAGGGCATATTTCTAGGATGGAAAACCACCGCCTTCCCAAGATTGCCCTGTATGGCGAACTCTCCATCGGCCATTGAAATAGAAGGGCACCAAAGAAGAGGTACAAGGACTCCTTGAAGAAATCCCTTGGCACCTGTCGCATCAACCATCACCAGTGGTCTGACCTAGCCTCAGATCGCAAAGCATGGAGGCACACCATCCACCAGGCTGTTTCTTCTTTTGAGAACGCACGCATAGCTGGTCTTGAGGACAAAAGGAGATTGAGGAAGAATCGCACTGCTACAGCACCAACCCTAAATCAGACTTTTCCCTGCAGCCACTGTGGCCGGACCTGCCTGTCCCGCATTGGTCCTGTCAGCCACCAGCGAGCCTGCAGCAGACGTGGACTATTGCACCCTTCCTAAATCTTCGTTCGCGAAGCCAAGCCGAGATACTATGATACTAGAGGTATTCCTTTGCTGAGTCTAATGAAAGACAGCTAAAATTCAATAGATGTTTCAGATGCTACTGAATAAGTCAGAACACTAGGTTGCCCAGGTACACAAGTAGTCTTCTTTAAACAAAAACAGTTATGATAGCTAGATAGATGATAGATAGAAAATCTCATTATTCATTTATAGGGGATTGTTTTTAGGGTGCACTCATTAGCTCTACAGCTATTTATCATTAAAAATGTTATAACCAAGTTCTCTAGAGCCTTCAATGATAATATAAAAGGGGAAGCTGAACAGGATAGCAGTACAAAAAAACAAGGCTATAAGGGTTACTTTTCTGAAAGTACACCTTGGGAAGCAGCTGTATATTTGCCTCTTTGTAACTTGAGAATGGCCAGACTTGGCATAGTTTCTCCAACCATTTTCACTGTTAACCCAGACAAGGATATTACAGTGCTGAGAAGTGGAGCTTGGAAGACATTATCATTTATTGTGTTACCATTGTAACATCTTTTGTTGACCATATGCTGCTCATAAAAATATTCTCATCCATTCTCTAATAAAGTATAAAAATTTAGGCATCCATAGGGATACAGATCAAAGCTGTCAGATAGCAAGAAGCAACAGAGAAACAGCTGATCCAAGGGTTTCTGTGAAATAATAAATTACTTGGTTTTCCAAAACATATTTAAGATGTCATTGAAAGACAGTGATGTTTTTAGTGACTGATTCATTATAAGGTCTACATTCAAACGGTCTTCTACATACTGTATATTTCTGTGTGAATTTGTGTATGTTGAAAATTGGGTACAATCTAACTAAGCTAATCATGTTTAATTCCCACTGATTTCAACTGGAAAGCGGGGTTTTTTTTTGCATTTTTATATCTTTTATTGAAGAAAATTTTTTATAGTTTAACAATATTAACATAATCCTTTCTATTATAATAAGCATGATTTCTCTAAAAGGCTCATCTTCATCTCTTCTTCATCTTCTTTCTTCTCCCAAAGATAACATCATAAATTTGGTTGTAGATTTTCCGACTGTGGTCTTGGCATTGTGAGACCTGACATTTCGCCAGCAACTGTGACTGGTATCCTCAGAAGTGTAACCCAAAAAACTGGAGTTCTCCCTGGGTCAGATTGAGAAGAAGTTGGTAGGCAGGTAATTTATATCTACTCAGACAGGCGGGGCAAGGCTGAGTCATTATCTTGTGGGAGTTTCCTGGGCTGTGACTTGCTAATGGAGGAGCTCACCTGAGAAAGTTCTTTTGTATATGGATGGCCTACAGAAATTCTAATCTTATTTTAGTGCTGTCATAAGCTGTAGGGCTGGTAGGGTATTTAAATTGGGGGGAGAGGCAGATCGCCTCCCTTTACCCTCTCCCCGCCAGGCGGAGAGAAGACAAAGGGAGCTCCTGGGCCATGGGAGGAAAAAGTTTGGAAAATCTTGCTGTAGGATATTTTGTGTTTTTCAGGACTGGAAGCCATGCCCTATTTGTTTTTAAACTTCCTTCCTGATGAAATTGTGTTTATGTTTATGGATTTCAATGGCTTCTCTGTGTAATCTAACATGGTAATTGGATGTATTGTCCAGCATTACAGTGTCTTGGAATAAGATACTGTATCCTGTTTGAGTTAGGCTATGTTCAGTCACTACTGATTTTTCAGGTTGGTCAAGTCTGCAGTGTCTCTCATGTTTTTAAATTCTTTTCTGGATGCTACATTGAGTGGTCCCAATGTAAACCTGTCCACAACTGCAGGGTATGCAGTATACTCCTGCAGAAGAGAGGGGTCTCTTCTGTCTTTTGCTTTTCGTGGCATCTGATGTATTTTTCTGGTGGGTCTGAAAACTGTTTGTAGGTTATGTTTCTTCATAGGTTTTTTCCATCTGATCAGTGATTCCTTTGATATATCGCAGAAGAGACGCCCTCCATTGGGGAGTCTGGCAACCTTATTTAAACGTGTTTAATACAAGGGTTAAAATAAAGAGGACTTAATATGACAGGACTTAATATAACAGGATTTGTAGTCTATCCTATTTTTAGAAATCATTTGTGGATTTCATGGATTTAATTTCTATGTTGACCCTTTCACTGATGAAGGTATGGTGATAAAAATGTACATTTTTGTGACAGTTCTTCAAGATTAACTACTAGATTGTTCCAAATATAATCAGAAGTAAAATAAGTACTATTATTTATGTGACAATATAATAGTTTTCTTCTTCTTAGAATGCATGTATTTAGGACAATGTAAACAATGGAAGATCAGTAAGCTGTTGAGACAGCATTGTTTTTCCATACTAGTGGTAGCTTTATACTTGCCAGTCTGCACCAACTGCCTTCCTGATTTATGACTAAGATGCCTAACAACATAATAGCCAAAAGTGGAATAAGAGGGTTTACTAAGAATAATTTGTCACTGATAAACTCTGTCTGTTAGAATGGATGACTGAGATTATGTCATGCAAAAATATGAGCTGCCAAGTTGACTATGGAAGACATATTATGAGAGGTATAGGTACTCCCTCAAGACTAACTTGCAGTTAACAGTGATATTTTTACTAAACCTTCCAACATCAACAATGTTGGACGAATAAATGATCTCCTTGAATAGAAATGTTATAAATGGAAGACTTGCCAACAATTTCTGCATCAATAATATTAATAATACTACTATTAGTAATAAGATGTTTCAAGTTACTCATACCGCAAACAGGTAAAGGAATAACACTTACATTAACAACTGCTGAATTCTGAAAATGTTAAGGCACAAAATATCCATGTGTAAAGTACCAACAAACTAAATGTAAAAAATTGTAGTTACAGTCAGCACCAATACTGGCAGCGGCCATCATCACTGAACACCTTGGAATGAGGGAATTGGAACCAGCTGATTGGAACCTGAGTATCTTCTGCCCCAATACTAACTATTTCTGTGTTCCTTTTTGGTGGATGACAAGAACCCTGTGTAGATATGAACTGAGATTCATCCATGGAAGCTGTATCCACATAGAAGATTCCTGCATTGCTCAGTTCACATAAAATTATGACCACACATATTGTGCTCCTGACATGCATAGTTCTTGCAGGTTCCAGGACTGCCAGAACACAATATCTGCAGATGTCTAAGTTACTTTCTTGCTTTAGAAATGTACTGGCCAATGAGGTATTGTCAGGGCTGGCGTGCTTCAGTAGGCAGCCACCTAGGGCACTACCTGGTCTCAGGGGAGGCTGGCCGGGGCCACCTCCCTGCATGTACCCCACTTTCCCCAATGCCCCTTCCCCACTGCCGCCAAGCTTGCCCTTGCTGCCTGCATCTCCACCTTCCTGTGGGCAGGCGGTAGCAGGGAAGGGGCACCAGGGGCGGCATGGCGGTGTGACAGCGGGCACACTTGGAGGCACTTGGTGCCAGTTTTCAAGCACCTTCAAGCATTGAGCCACCCTGCTGATCCTGCTTAGCCTTCCTGGGACCCTGGGAAGGCTGAACAGCGTCAGCGGGGTGGGACAGCAATGGGTGCACTTGGAGGTGTTCAGAGCCAGACTCTGAGTGCCTCCAAGCCCACATGCTGCCCTGCCCGCTCAGCCTTCCTGAGTCTGTGCTTCTGGTGGAAGCACAGATCCAGAAAGGCTGAGATGGCATGGCTGCACCATCTGCTGCTACTGCACCTGCCCTCACCACCAGTCTGCATCTGGTGTTAGCACTGGGTATAGTGGTAAGAGTGCTGAGCTGGGATGGGAATACTGGGGTTCAAATCCCCACTCAGCCATAAAGTTCACTGAGTGTTCTTGGGCTAGTTTCTCAGCCTAACCTACATTATCATGTTGTTGTGAGGATAAAATAGAGCAGGGAATGTATGTCACTCTATACTTCTCTGAGGAAGCCTGGGGTAACACCTAGATTGTTGGATGAAACAGTTTATCCTTTAAACAAAACATGCTATTACAAACAGAACAGCTGATTCATAGTGGCCCAAAGAAAAAAAAATAATCTATACAGAGGAATATGTTCAAATGTGATACTTTCTGCCAGAAAAATTGGGATTAGTGCTATATAACTACAATTTATAGATAACTAAGGGAATGTCATTTTATTTTGTAAAATTTAAGACCATATGAGTTTTCCTAGGGGGTAAATTGGAAGGAGAGGAGAACGGAGCTTTAAGCACATCAGAGTGAGGAGGGATTCTGTTTTCACTGATGCATTTTGGTCTCCACATGCCTTGGCTTGCTTTCTGTCAATCAGTGGTTAAAGGATAAGGGCCAGGGAATTCCACTAGGAAAGTATGGTGTGGAATTCTTGCTCCAATAAGTGGCTAATGGTTTTGATTACTCATTGGTGAGGGGAATGTACCGTGCTATTCTTATTTCATAACTGATTTTTGCTACTGAAATAATTTTTTAAAAGAATGTAACATCTTAGAAGCTTAATTCAGCATGTCTGCAGGATTAGTTTTTTGGGAAGAAGGGGAAGATTGGAGTTCCAAACTTGATGTACCAGACATTTGGTAACAACTACAACTTATTCTTGAAATAGTCTCTTGAAATAGAGCCAGTTATGTTTCTGAATTGTACTTGCTTCAGATTCACAAGTTTAATGATGGCTATGGGAAGAAGTTCTTAGTAAAATTAATTTATTTATCCACTATTGAGCCAAAAATTCCCAAGACCCTACTGAACCACAGTGAGTGAGACAATGCTCACTTTCATTGTATCTCCAGCAATCTGTTTAGTACAACAAGAATGACACAGGCTAGTGAGTTCTCAGGAAAAATGTGTTCTATTAATCCACTGACAATTTAGTAATTGTTTTTCATAAACCTTGTTGCAATGTGAAGACTTGATTGCATCATCAGATTCAGAAACAATCCAAATTAAGAAAACAGAGCTAAAATGGAGGTGTAAAAGAAAAAAAAAGATAACACTCTAAAAAGCCTAAAGCACAAACTCAAGTGAATTATACAAACCCTTTCCAAAAAATATCCAACCTACCATTAGAATAAAACCTCACATTCCAAGTTACCTTATGCATTGCTGCCAACTCTACATTGGGAAATTTTGAGCATTTGGAGACATTTCCTGGGAACAGCAGAATTTGGGGAAGGATGTGATGCCATACAGTCCATCATCTGAAGCTGGCATTTGCTGCAGGGACACCAATCTTTCTAGTCTGGAGATCAGTTGTAATTCCAGAAGAACACCAGGCCCCACCTGGAGGCTAGCTGGGGTTGTCAGGTCCAATCCAGAAAATATCTGAGGACTTTGGGGGTAGAACCAGGAGAACTTCACATTTCCTAAAATAAATAAATAAAAATACAGCAGTGCAGTTCCCCTGAATACAGTCTTCATTTTCTTGTCCCCCAGCAGCCACACTTTCACTAAATGAAAGTGAACACATGCTCACACACTCTCACAAAGCAGCCAAAATAAACAGTTATCAGGCACACAATATTGTGATCTCGTCGGGGCAATTTATCAACATTGCTGAATGTAACCATCTGCTGTATTTCAACCAACTCCTTCAGAAAAATGAAAGAACAACCCAGGGAGTGGAGTATTCCTCAAAACAAACGAAGGGACTGAGAGCCAGGTGACTGTCTGCTTGTCCTGCCACCCTGAAGCTTTCCTCTTGTCAAGTTTTAAGGGCATACACACATTCAGAAACACAAAGAGTTGCAAACCTCTTCTAAACCTTCCAAGGTTTGAAGGCATGTGGTGGTTGTTGGGGTGGGGCTCCCCCCACTGGTCAGCTGGCTGGTGATGGGGAGGAGCCGGAAAAACTGGGGGAGCTAAAGCTGGCAGCTAGGGCTATAGCTGAAGATCTCCTGGTGATTTTTTTCCCCTGCCAGTGCTTCAGCTGCTGGGGGGTGGGATGTGGGATGGCTGGGCTAACATTGCATCAGTTGTAAGCCAAAATGCCATCAAAACGAGGTTGGGGAATTTTCAGGTGGGCACCTGGCTTAATCAGGATCTTTTTATCTATGTATACAGGATACACATCCAGAAATTAATGCTTAAATTTACCAAGGACTCTAATTAAGCAAAACAATTAAAATTTATTCCAGAAAAATATAGGCATACATACAAGGCAATGTGCTCATGAAACATACATACAGTCCTAGGAAAAATAAAGAGAGAGATAGAGACAACACATGGATAGACAAACAGGGTGATAATTACCGATCGTAGTCTTCAAGGAAGGCTCCAATGGTGACGAAAGAGGATGGGGGAAATGGGACCCTCAACTGATCAGGAATCGGGGATGGATCTAGACAACGGAACTGGGGTACTGCTAGATGCACACCTGTTATAAGGACTCCCTTGAGCCCTTAGGGAATGGGAGGTACAGGGGTAGAAAAAGGGGAGGCTCTGCAGTGACCATAAGGGCTGGACTTCCGCAGTAGCCAATAGCAAGTTAATTGGTGGCACCTAATTGGATGCCCATAACTGACCAATGAACAAGCTTCGGCCTGGTTACCTGATTGGACTTCCAGGTAACAATGAGCCAGGGTGGGGAAGCTCCAGGATGACCGTTGGGGAAAAGAATGGGGGAAATCACTGGGTGGAGGTGTGCTTAAGACTATTAAACTTATCTAGAAAGATGACAATGGATGGCCAAATTGCTACCTAAGGTAACACCCGGTTTACACAAAGGAACTTGGCTCGCTGAAGATGGTCTTCCTCTTCTTCAGTCTTCTTCTTGGCACCAGCCTTTGTCCTAAGTTCTGTTTGGACAAAGGCTTAGGCGGTCTGGCAGCATCCACGCCTAGATAAGCTTGATGGCCTTATGGATGGGTGACATCTGTTGAGTACGTGAGCCTCCAGCTTCACTGAAATGGAGTCTGGCACTGCAGGAAGATAGCTGCTGATGTTAGCCTCCCAAAGTGGATTCTATGGTCAAGGCTGAAAACCACATGGTCTGGATAGCTCCTAGTGGTGCACCTTCTTCCGCTCCAACGATAGAGATGGTATTTGCACGAAGCGACTGGAAACGATCTGTTCTTCTGGCTAGCACTCCTCCAGAAACACAGAGTGCTGCTGTAGCATTGTGGCTGGTAGTACTCATGAGTCCTTTCCAGTCTGGTAGACAAACCCACGTTCTACTAGCAGTCTCCAGGCACTCTGGCAACCAGGCGGGTGATTACGATGTTCTGAATATTAGGGGTATTTTCTTACACAGTGCATGATGTCACTTCTAGCAAAAACTTGAAACGACATAATAACATGCTGCATGTGAAGAGTTTTGGGCGAATGTTAGAGCATCACCCCCAACATCATGCTATCACTTCCTGTTTTTGCTTGATGTGACATTGCATACTGGTACAACATTGAAGCGCCAGTCCCTGCTCTCAAATCCTCCACAGCTGTCAACCCTGTTGGCAATCCTAGGTCATCACATAGCCCCTAAGCCTTTTATACCAGCTTTTGCTGCAAACAATGACATGCCTCAGGTTCAACTCTCCTAGTTAACTGTTATCTCAGTCTGAAAGTGCAAAGAGCATTATCAAGTCAAGCTGTACCGGAATTTTATTGGGCTGAGAGCTAGTGGCGTTAGGGAAGAAACAAATGTAATCCCACTCACATTTTTAAATGAGCACAAGAACACTACTGGTTTAACACATTAAATAATTTCATACCTTGTATAAAGCAGCAGTCCATGAAAAGGGAGGCTGGAGTGGGTGTTGAATTGTCCCCAGCTTCTTGGAGTAGGCCTTTGGCTCACCTGTGGATAAAGTGGGATTAGCTTGTCACCTTTATGGTCCTGAGAAGGACTTTTGGGGGCCAAATTGTCTTGGAAGTGGCCTTTTTATCACTTGCTTCATAATGTATTTAGGACTGGTGATAGTTTTTAAACAGTCTGGTCTTTGATTGGTTAGGTTATAACTAAAACTAGTAAGAACAGTGTGAATTGCAATAGTGTAGACAGGGCAATTGGTAAGCACCCTGAAGCATCTGAGGATAAAACCTTTTCATAAACCAGCCCATAACTGTCTACAGTGGCCAGGTGGGATGGGAGAGATAATGCCTTTGATGCTGAGCAGCAGCATCTAAACCTCATGTGTGGGCTAGGATAAATGAAACTACTGGTAATGCTGGTCAAATTTGGAGTCAGGGTGCTTTTACCACAAAGCTGTAGTTGCTATGTGTAACATAAAGCACCATCTTGCCTCCCCTCAAGGGTTAATATGTTTAATAACAGACCTGGTCTTCCTTGCAGGTGTTACTAGTTAGTGTTTCAGCCTACTTGATACCCTATTGTCTTCAAGGTCAGAGTGGAACTGGGCTATTAGCTTTCCATGAGAGCATGCCTTCAGTGATGGGAGAGGGTGAGACCAAGAGCAATGATATAATTTTCTAGAGCTTTCTCCTGAAGGTGTGTTGTGATTGGATGTCATCTGTACCTGACTTGGAGGGCCAAAAAACTATAATTGCTGTATAACGCCAAAGGTTAGCTAGCTGAGATGGTCATGGAATGCAGGCCTACCCCTATGCTTTGCAACTGCTGAGACCATATACCACGCTTATTAGAGTCCTTCAGCTTGATGTAAGTTTGTGCCACCTATAGCTCCTGAACAGTGTTAGGTAGATGAGGCTAGCTTTTTGTTCTGTTTTGTTTGCTGTTATCTGTGATAATCTGTTGGCTATATTTTCATTAAATGGTCTTCATAATAAATCAGATCTATATATATTTAAAATAACATCAGCATTTAATAGCAACTGCCTTGGGAACTCACAGGGTCAGCCCATTGACTCCTTAATACCATGTTAGTCTGTTTATTAGTAGCAACTCACACTACTCATTTATCTATTATATAAGAACATAAGAATAGGCCTGCTGAATCAGACCAATAGTCCATCTAGTTCAGCATCCTGTCCTCTGGAGGGCCAACAAGGCATAGAGGCTGAGGCCTTCTGCTGATGTTGCCTCCAGCCCCTGGTATTAAGAGGCTTAGTGTCTCTGAATGTGGAGGTCCCCCATAGTTACGGGGAGTTAGTAGTTATTCATAGACTTATCCTCCATGAATCTATCTCATCCCCCTTTAAAGGTGTTTATTCCTGTGGCTATCACTACATCTTCTGGCAGCCAAGTCCACAGTTTAATCACCATCCATGTAATTTCCTATTGCCCATGTATTTTGGGAGAAAAAGTTCTCTTTGTCAGCTCTCTCTACTACATGCATAATTTGATAAACCTCCATCATGTCCCCTCTAAGTCATCTCCTTTATAAATTGAAAAGTCCCAGGCTTTTCAGCTTTTCCTCATTGGGATGGTGCTCCAACCTCCAAATCATACTGATTATCCTCTGATTGACTCTGCGATCAACTGATCCAGTGCACCGTTGTTTATGATGTCTAGGAATCTCATTTCTATGCCATGACTCAAGCAGTCTATATGAGGATAGTTGAAGTCTCTCAGTATAACATTATCTGCTTTAGTCGCCTCCCTTTTTTCCCTTCTCTATCTCAAGATCGGCATCATGGGTTTCATCAGGAGGGCGATAATAGACCCCCACTTTTTAGTAACCCTTAGGGCCCAGCATTTCCACCCGTATCACTTTTGTTGGAGAGGTAATTCACCTGAAGTTTTCTAATTTATTTGATTGTATGCCCTCTTTGATGTACAATGCAACACCTCCCCGGACTCAACCCATCCGTCCCTGTCCTGCCAATAGAGTTTATACCCAGGAATGACTATATCCCCATTTCACCATGTTACTAAGATACTACTATAAATTGTCATTGAACACCAAGCACTCCAGCTCCCCCATCTTGGCCCAGAGACTTCTAGTATTGGCATACAGACACCTATAATGTGTTTCTCACCTTTGTGGTTTGGGGTGACTGGCAACTGCCCCACTGTAGTCTTCAAATCAGCTGGCCAGGCAACCATGGGACCCATTGTCTTGCAGGTTCAGCAGCAGTGAATGGAGCAGTTGCTGAGCACTTGTTCAGAAGATTAGCATAATGGACTGAACATTTGTTAGATGATTGTTGGAAAATGGTATGTTGACTTAGCTGGAAAATTATTTTTTCCAATATGGCAATTTTATGAATGCTGTAACTGCTAGGATCTGCCTGGTACTTACAAACAGAGCTTTTTGCTTGTCTTTGTGTTCTTGATGATGTTGCTAAACTGATGATATATACTGGCTAGTAGACAGAAAGTATATCCGATTTCTGATGAACCATTGGAAAAACTGGTCATTATTTTCAAGCACTAAAACTGTGTCATTTTGGGAATATTACTTTAATTCCATTTACCCTTTTTGACAGCTATTGTTTGTATCACTGTGGCAAGATTTGTGTCAGATTTCTGCTATTCTCCTAAGGTCTTTTCTGTTCCATGATCCATACTTGCTAAAAATCTTTAGTGTATTTTAAAATATGGTCTAGCCAACTATCTGCCACTAATTTTTGGCTTGCTTGAATGCACATAAGATAGGAAGCCATGATTCTGGGCAAGCAGAGCTAGAAAGCCAAATGGGGATTGATTGCTGGCCTGTTAAAGACTAATGGAAATTTTAATTTTAAAATATCCTTTTCTAAGCTGATTTGTTTTACATTCAGGACCCACAAATATTTTTCACTGTATTATATAAACAAATCTTCCTTCCAGATTTTCAGATTCGGTGTATCCTGTACCGAGCATATTTTCATAGCAAATGGGCATTTTGGAGGCTGTTGGTTAGGATTAGGTATAAATTTAATGTACCCAAGAAACTTGAACACATATGCTTAAATCCTACAGATGCAGATTAGTCTATTCTAAGTTACAAACTGAATCAGACTATTGGCTAGCTCAATATTGTCTACTCTTACTGGCCTTGACAAAGGCCTTCTGCATGGAAATAAATGGGTGATCTAGAGCATGCTGCTGAGTATATCAAAAAGCAACAACAACAACAACAACAAATTTTATTTGTATCCCGCCCTCTCCGCCGGAGCAGGCTCAGGGCGGCTAACAACATAGTTCAGGGTTGATTATACAAATGGATAAAATTACATTAAACATTATAAGCATTTAATTAAAATCTGGTTAAGTTTTAAAATTAAATTAATTAAATTAGTAAAAGTGCTAATGCTATGTTTACTTTTTCTGATGGCGGTTTCCTTCGCAATTTCCATTTTCATCAACGAAAGCCAGTCTGAAGAGGAAGGTCTTGCAGGCCCTGCGGAACTGTTCTAGGTCCCGCAGGGCCCGCATTTCCTCTGGAAGTTGGTTCCATAGGCTTGGGGCTATAGAGGAGAAGGCCCGGTTACGGGTGCTTTGCAACTTCACCTCTCTCGGTCCGGGGATAGTCAGCAAGTTTTTCCCGGCTGACCTCAGTGCTCTCTGGGGTTCATATGGGGAGAGACGGTCCCTAAGGTAGACAGGTCCTCGACCATATAGGGCTTTAAAGGTAATGACCAGCACTTTGTAACGAACCCGGTATGTAACTGGCAGCCAGTGCAGTTCGCGCAGCCCAGGCTGTATGTGCTCCCATTTAGGGAGTCCCAGCAACAGTCTAGCCACTGCGTTCTGCACCAGCTGCAGCTTCCGGGTTCGGTACAGAGGCAGCCCCATGTAGAGGGCATTACAGTAATCCAGTCTCGAGGTGACCGTTGCATGAAGCACCATTGCCAGATCTTGGCGCTCTAGGAAGGGAGCCAACTGCTTTGCCCACCTTAGATGGAAAAAGGCTGACTTGGCAGTGGCTGCAATCTGGGCCTCCATTGATAATGCAGGCTCCAGTAAAACTCCCAGGCTCTTAACCCGGTGCGCCGCTTTCAGCGGCGCCCCGTTGAAGACTGGGAGAGGTATTTCCCCTCCCCGAGCACCCCGACCCAGACAAAGGACTCCTGTCTTCGCTGGATTCAGTTTCAGCCCGCTCTTCCTCAACCAGGTTGCCAAATCCTGCAGGGCCCGGTCTAAATTCTCTGGGACGCAGTCAGGCCGGCCGTCCATTAGCAGATAGAGTTGGGTGTAATCTGCATATTGATGGCACCCAAGTCCATGTCTCCTGGCAATCTGGGCAAGGGGGCGCATATAGATATTAAATAGCATTGGTGAGAGAACTGCCCCCTGAGGCACTCCACAGTCCAGTGTGCGCCTCTGGGACCGCTCGCCCCCAATTGCCACCCTTTGTCCCCGATCCTCGAGGAAGGAGGCAAGCCATTGTAAGGCAGACCCCCTCACCCCTACATCGGCGAGGCGGCGGGTCAGTAGCCGATGGTCAACCATGTCAAATGCAGCCGACAGGTCCAACAACATCAGCACCGCCACACCGCCCCGATCCAGGTGCCGTTGGAGATCATCTACCAGGGCGACCAGTACTGTCTCCGTCCCGTAACCCAGGCGAAAGCCGGACTGGCAAGGGTCTAGGATGGAAGCGCACAGATCCCTGCATAGACATAAAACTAAGCAGGATTTAAGAACCTAGAAGGAATCCAAACCAAAGGGTCCAATATTTAAATAAATGAATATAGAATATAAGTACACATCAATTGTACAGAAATACAAGTATTAATTACAGTTATTTTGTATACATTACTATGCAATGTTGGTTCCATACGGCACTTTGAATTTATTTTCTTGGACTAGATTAGGAAACTACAATTGAACTACAATTCAGAGTACATGTACTTAACTTGGGCAGAAGGTGATTTCAAATGAGGCCTGCTAAGTATATCGCTGCCTAAAGTAATGGATATTGATTAAAATGCAATTCCAACTTGGTCCTATACGGATTAGTTATTGTAATGTTTTTGCAGCATTTGGAGCCATTGTGTAATTATTATGCTTGACCACTTTTTATGCCAATAAAAGGACTGACTGGCTGGCTGGCTAGGGTTGCCAAGTCCAATTCTAGAAATATCTGGGGACTTTGGGGGTGGAGCCAGGAGACTTTGGGGGTGGAGCCAGGAGACATTGGGGCAGAGCCAGGAACAAGGGTGTGACAAGCATAATTGAACTCCAAGGGAGTTCTGGCCATCACATTTAAAGGGACCGCACACCTTTTTAAATTTCCTTCCATAGGAAATAATGAAGGATAGGGGCACCTTCTTTTGGGGCTCATAGAATTGGACCCCATGGTCCAATCGTTTTGAAACTTGGGGGAAACTTTGGGGAGAGTCACTAGATACTATATTGAAAATGTGGTGCCTTTCAATCAGTGACTGAAGCCTCCAGAGGTAGAAATGCACATGGTCCTCCAGGGGTGGAGCTCCCCCCCCCCGCCGGCCAGACTCCCCGAGGAGACACCACCTGGCAGCAAGAGAGGACGCAAGGACTATGAGTCCCAGCATGCACCTCGCGAAGGGAGGCCAGACTGGAGCGAATAGCAGGCCAGTGGTGAATGGGTCTTTGTGACCCAGAGGAAGGGAGAAGCCTGAAGCCTGCGAGGGAGGCACGCAGGGAAAGAGACACGGCGCCGTTCCATTCCCCCCCCCCCCCGCTTCCAGATTTTTGGAGAGCGGGTGAGGAGGCTGCTAATTCAGGGGTCCCCCGGCAGGACAGGGGGGTTGGGAAGCCTATGGCTGGCTGGCTGGCTTGGCCAGTAAGACCAAAACACAATTGGACAGGGTTGCATAAGGTCTTTGTTTGAGAGTACTGTATGGTTTTAATCTAAATTGAGGCTATATTAGGCCTGTAATTTTTCAAAACAATTCATTTCTTTCATTTATTTAAATATTGGGCCCTTTGATTTGGATCCATTTAACATTCTAGGTTGTTAATTCATCTTTTTTTGAGTTAAAGTTTTTTTCCCCTCTCTTTTTGTTCATGTAATAAACAGATACAGCTGAAGGTTATGCACAACCCACCCTTATTCCTTCACCCTCTGAGATAATCTTTGGGTGATAATAAACGGGTGGTTTGAGCTGCCCTGCGGATGGGATGAAGGTGGATCAAAAAATTGCATACACATGTGCACATCTGCCTGCCAACCACATCCCGCACGCAGCCCGTCCAGGGCCAGATTGAAGCCGCCTCAGAAAGGCACCACTTTCTAAATTCTGAGGAGGTTCCGAGATACTTCCCTGGCTGTCTGCATGGCAGGGAAGTGCCTGGGGAGCGGCTGAGAGGTTTATGAGCACTCTGGAAACTTCTCGAGAGCGCATGCAGTCTGTCCCTGTTCCAGGGGTGGGCTGCGTGCTGTCTGGAGGCTCCTGGCCATTCCTTTTCTGGCCGGCTAACTTCTGGTGTGGTTTGATGTCGCCTTGAGTTGGCCATCTGTTGTCAGCCTTCATGTCCCTTTCCATCATTTGTTCCTCAGTACCTTGTCCCACATTGTTCAATTACATTGCCAACTTCCTCCCCTGCTTCTGAGATAAGAAGAGAAGCACTACTCCACATGGAAAGAATTCTCACTGGAGCACCTCTCAATGCCAGTGTTGCCTCAAGGCTTCTCATGTTATTCAGAATTATGTGAAGGAAAGTCTCTGGGTCCATACAACTGGAGATACAGTGCCCTCTTCTAATAGCTTGGAGAACTCCCCCCGCTTCTTTAAGTCCTTTGTTCCATCTTTTCCAGATTTGTTATCTGTTATCTGTTATCATCAGACAAGGTGCCATTTCAAGGTTCTTGCACTTAGTAGCTGAACAGATGGTTGGCTTTGTCGGTTTTGATCCCCTGCTTGTCAAAAGTGGGATTTGATTAATTGTTGGACTTTGTTATTAAATGAAAGAATGTTTAAGAATAATGTATAATTGAATTAAAGTTTTATTCTAAAATATAACAATGCATGTCAGCCTTTCAACAAACTTTATATAGGTTTAAATATAAAATAAATAGTTCTTATAATGTAGTTTAAAAGGCAATTTTCCAAATTTTATATAACCATTCTGAAGTAATAGGAAGCTTTGATCTTTTCCAATAGACTGCTATTAGTGCTATAAGTGCAGCTATTAGTAAATTTAATATTATTTCTAGGTTCATATACTGCAACTAACTTGAAAAATAATGTAAAATCACCATGGCATCCTGAGGGATTATATATTTGATCAGTTTCTTTGATAGTTTTAGTACTGAGGTCCAGAATTTCTGGTTCTCCGGTCTCTCCAAGAATACACAGGAATGCCTTTGGTGCATTAAAAACCATCATATATCTACAGGGATCTTATACATAATGCAAATTTATGGTAGGCTGCTGGTGATGGCAATTCATGAGGAATCAAGTACCACTACATCACCTGCTTAAGCACCTTGGCCAATAATGGAAGATGAGAGACAGGCCAGACGTTCTCTAACATATTATGGCTTATAGTGGAGTTTGTTTGTTTGTTTAAAAAAAACACATTTAATCACTGCTTTCTTGATTGTGAGTGGTACAACACCTGCCCTCAAGGAAGATTTGACCACTTCCCTTTCCCAGTCAATCAGAGTTCCTCTGGTGTAGGAATGTCACATGACTCAGGGTTGATGTTCATTGCACCAGTCTGTCCAGTCTGTCTCTGCTGCTTTGGTGACAGTGGTGGTGTTTTATTTTATACATTCTGCTCTACATAATCATTTACTAGAAGTATACAGAGTAAGGAAACAGATGTTTACTTTAGCTTTCTACCCCAAATGTGTATTCCAGGAAGGAGGTGGAAGGGCAGCACATTCCGAGGCCCTCAGCATTCTTGCATAGGGCAGAGTATATAAAGGCTTAAGCCTCCCTTCTAAGTCTATAGATGAATTCAGGACAAGGTTGGTTTGCCAGACCGTTGCCCTTTCCTTCACTTTGGCAGCTTTTATTAGCCAGGGAAGGCAAGAGCCAAAAACACAAGTAGCAGGTCACACATCTTCAAGAATATTGCCTCCATACTTGGGCTCCACAAACTTAAAGATAACTGTATAAATCAGACAATCAAGTGACCAAAGTACATTGTCTGACTATGCATCCATGTGAGCATCTAACCCAGACCAGATCTGGGCAATTTTGTCTGAAAAGTAAGTAGCAAATTCATCACAGTAGGTCATTGTATGGTCAGAATCCAATTCCCTGGGATGTCAAAGTTCAGCAGGACAGTTATGTACAGATGCAGTGGAGGCAGAAAAATGCTGCCTTTTCACCATAATCACCATGAAACAGGACATGAATTTTGCAGATACTTCCTACTACTTCTCCACATATAATTTTTTTCAAACTATATTTTGCTGTGATATACCTATTTAATAGAGTATGAGCTGTAAATTTTTTTTTCTGTATTCCCATCTTTATTTCTTCATATGACATTTTTACCCTAGCTTTTATTAGCTTTTCAAATATGCATAGCTTTGCCTTTGTCCACTATTGTAGGTCTTATACTGATATCAATGGGGGCAAGTCCTGGACTTAATACTAGCACAATTTCCCCCAAGCACTATTTCCTCCAAACAGATAGGCAAGCATCTGTAGTTGGATCTGATTCATAAGTCATCCATGGATTCCCGTGTCAGTTTAGGGATGTTAATGCAGATAGTTACTACCAGTAAAATGAGATCTTTCTTGGCTGTCATTGGCTCAAATTGAAAAATAAGTCAGCATAATGAAACAGTATGCTGTGGCTATACTTTGTGAAGTTATTTTTATAGTGTGCTTAAGAATTATGTAGTCTAAAAATAATTGTGTTGGCAGTTCTCTGGGTACCATTAAGAACTCATTTAACTTGTTTTACTCACATTCAGGCTTGATTTAGTTGCCTCACACGATTTTTAATTAGTATAGTTATAGTATCAGATACAAATAGAAATTAGGATAATACTGCAAAAAGTAGGTCAGAATACAAAATGAGATAATTTATTATGTGTACGTCTCCAACTTTTATTATAGTAATCAATTTCTTAATAATGCTGCATTAACCTGGAAAAGTATGTCTCAGAGTGGTGGAATTAAGGTATACATTGGAGGGAAAGTTATAACAATAAAAAAGGCATAGCTTTATGGCTATGTAACAAATTGGCCACATCACCTGCTCATAAATTTGGCTAAAATAAGCAAACTAATTAGATAATAAGGCATAATTTATGAGAAGAAATTAAAAGGTCTGGTGCAGGTGAAGAAATGCTCTCTCTCTCTCTTTCATATATATATATATATATATATATATATATATATATATATATATATATATATATATATATATATATATATATATATATATATATATATATATATATATATATATATATATATATATATATACACATACATACATACATATTTCAAATAACAAGACAGTGACTCACTCTCATTAGAAGAATGGAAACGAGAGTTAATGCTAAATCTCCTACTTAGTCCAATCATAAGTGTTGGATATTAATTTGAAAAAGTATGGGCATGATTCACCCAAAGTTAAGTGTTTTCAAATCCTATTGATTTCATTTGGAATGTTAAGGATTAGTGTATTATTTGTTCAGTCCATGTCTGTAAACTGTACTATAGTTTAGTGAGCTGCTGGTACATTTCACAGCCAGGAAATTATAATTAAGCTAATTTTATAATTATTATTTGAAATGTATGTGTTTCAATTATAAGCCATAACAGGTTCATATAACATTAAAACATTTATGGAAACAATGAAAACAAAGTACAATCATTACAATCAAAATCATGGGTTAGGCCTGCCAGCCCCCAAGTCCAGGCAGGGGAGATCCCTGGTTTTGCAAGCTCCTCCCTGCCACCAGCCAACTGTTCGATGGTGAGAAGCCCCACTGCAACTGTCATGATGTGCCATTAAATCTCAGCAGGTTTAGAAGAAGCTTGCAAACTGTGTTTTGGAATGTGTGTGTGCCTTTAAATCTTAGACGGATGAAAGCTGTAAGGGGGGGGGCAAGCACACAGAGCCACGTAGCTCTTCCCAATGAGTGTGTGTGAAGCCAGTGAGAAAGAAAGAGAGCACAGCCCCTCTGTTTGTTTTGCATTCATTTCAGAAGTCGTTTGCATAATAAAATGATAGTAAAGGGTTAACTAGAACCTGATTTGGGATGTAAGGAAACTCCACAACCTTAGACTGCTCTCTTCCTTACTTTTGTTCTTCTGAGTTAGTCTGAAGAAGTTTGGTTGAAATAAAGTAGATTGTTACATTCAGAAACTCCTGTGAGTAAAGGGATTTATACCATTGCCCCAGTGAGATCATGAAAGCGTGGGTTTCCAAACTGCTTGTGTTTGGGAAAGGATTCATTGTTTGTTTTGGCTGCTTTGTGTATATGTGTGTGTGTCCCTTACTAAAACCATGCTTGGAAATGCTACCAAAACCTGACAAGGGACTTGTGGGAGTATAACAAATTACACTCTCATTTGGTGGAAATACAACTGCTGGGGAACCCATAAGAGGATAAGGAAATGAATAATGTATTCAGGGGAACTTCACTGCTGTATTTTTATTTATTTACTTTAGGGATGGTAAAGTCTCCTGGTTCCACCCCCAAAGTCTCCAGGTTCCACCCCCAATGTCCACAGGTGTTTCCCGAGTTGCACCTGGAAACCCTATCATGGGTTCATATCCCATGTAATCATTTATCTGACTAGAGTCAAGCATATGATTGTCCAAAGTATTTATTTTCCTTTGGCCAAAGACAACGGAGAAGCAGCTATTTCCTGACTCACTTTGACCAGCAGAATATATAGGGAGCCCAAAGTATTTAAAAAATGGATTCGTGGTGGAAATGTGTGCAGCCAGAAAGGTTTACCTATGACTGTAGATCTACCCCATTGTCTAACAGAATAAGAGGATGGATGGATGGATGGATGGATGGATGGATGGATGGATAGATAGATAGATAGATAGATAGATAGATAGATAGATAGATAGATAATGATGATGATGATAGATGATAGATAGATGATGATGATGATAGATAGATAGATGGATAGATGGATAGATAGATAAATTTATTGTCATTGTTCTCAAAAAAGAAAATGAGAGCAACGAAATGAGGTGCTCTTCCACAAACATACCAACACATCAACACCCCCCAAAAAGAACATATACATAGACCATTTAAATGCATCTAAAAACAAATAACCATTCATTACCCTGCATTTAGCCTAACCACGGCACTTGGATAGAAGCTACCCTTGAATCTATTTGTCTTAGCCTTCAACACTTTATATCGCCTACCTGACGGTAAGATCTCAAATAGCAAAAAGTGGCCCGGATGTGAAGGGTCCCTTAAGATCATTTGTATCTTCCTTTTACATCCCATATTATACAGATTCACCAATGAGGGGAGAGAACATCCACAAATCTTCTGTGCTCTTACCATCACTCTTTGGAGCACCCTTCTCTCTGCTTCCGTGCAGCTCCCAAACCACACGCAGAGGCAATAAGATAAAATGCTCTCAATGGAACTACGATAAAAGGCAACCAGCAGACTCCCTCACAGTTGTTGTGATCTTAAGAGTCTTAAATAGTATAGTCGTTGCTGGGCCTTTTTCTCTAGAGCTAAAGTATTTGCCCCCCATGTTAGATCCTGTTTCATAGTAATTCCCCAAAACTTCCATTCTGTCACCTGTTCTACCATAACACCATCAATGAACAACGGCTGAATGTCCAGACTACTCTTCCTATAATCCACTATAATTTCCTTCGTCTTATTTACATTAAAAATAAGATTATTTTCTTTACTCCAGAGGGACAGCTGATGAACTTCCCTCCTATACGCAGACTCATCATTCTCAGAGATGAGCCCCACTAACGTTGTATCATCTGCATACTTAATGATTTTGTTACTCAGACTACTAGAAACACAATCAGACGTGTAAATAGTGAAAAGAAGTGGACTCTAGACATCCTTGAGAATGCCTCAAATCTGGAAGTTGTGAAAAGTTAACAGCCGGTGGGTGCATGGAAAAGCAGTTAGAAAGGTGAAGCAGACACATGGGAAGCAGGACCAGAGATGGGGCTAGTTTGAAAGAAGACAGAAATATGTGTATTGAGGAAAGTCAGCATAGTATAGTGGTTATAATGTGACACTAGGATCTGGGAGATGAAGATAGTGAGGATAAAATGGAGAGAACTATGAAAACCACTTTGGGTCCCTATTGAGGAGAAAGGCAAGGTATAAATGAAGTAAATAAATAAATACAAATAGTAGAGTATCTACTTGGAACAAATAAGTGTGTTGGCTGAGGGATTTTGCTGACATGACCAGAACAACAAGGACAACCAAGAGAGATTTATGTCCCTTGGTGAAAAGTTACATTGTACCTTAATTGCCTTACCCACCTTCAGCATACAAGGGTTATCACTCCCTGATTTGGGATGTAAGGAAACTCCACCCCCTTAGACTGTCTCTTTCTTCATGAACCTGAAGACTAAAGCCATATACTGAGGGATTTTCCATCTGTGCTCAGTGGGATGAGGAAACTCAGATCTAGAAATAGTCTGCTCATTTAGTAAATTTTGTTTTAATAGACACATCTTGGGATGGGGAAACAAGGCATATTTCAGGTGCATACCACTGACTTTGTAGTAAAGGAACACTGGCAGATTATTTAGTAGATCTTTTGGATCCCCATCCTTTTCATTTTAGGGATATGCTCAATCTCATTGGTACAGACTACATTGTTGTTGTTTATTTTGCCAAAGCTGTCAGCTGCTTTCTGCAAAGCAGATGCAATTATTTGCTGCAGCAAGAGGTCAGGATTATTTTGAATGACTCCTTGGTGTTCAGTTCCAGGTGTTAGAACAGACAGTTTTTAAAAGAATTGCTGTGGCTCAAGGGTGGAATTCTAGCAGGAACTCCTTTGCCTATTAGGAGAGTATCACCCCTGATGTAGCCAATTCTCCAAGAGCTTGCAAGGCTCTTTTTTGTAAGCTCTTGGAGGATTGGCTACATCAGGGGTGTGTGGCCTAATATGCAAAGGAGCTCCTGCTGAAATTTCACCCCTGCTTTGGCTGCTTTTCTTTCCCCAAATGTAAACCTTATAGGGCCTCCAGTGTGGTGGTGGAAAGTGCCATTCAATCCATTTTCAATGCATTATCCAACTGGATTTTGCCAGTACACACAGTAAAATCCAGTTGGGAAGTGCACAGAAAGTGGATTGAAAGTGCATTATTTAGTGCATGTGATCACAGCTCAAGTCTTTACTGATTTATGGGTTTTTTCCCCAAGGCAATAGATAGTCAGAGGTGGTTTGTCATTGCCTGCCTTTGCATCACTACACTGGTATTCCTTGGTGGTCTCCTATCCAAATACTAGGCAGGCCAGCCTTATTTAGCTTCTGAGATCTCACAAGGTTAGGCTACTTTGGGCTATCCAGGCAGAGCAGGGCTTCCAGTACTGGAATATAAAACCACTAAAGAGACCATGATGGAAAAATGGCAAGTCATCATACCATGTTTAACAGGCTGCCTTAAGCATTTGGCTATTAATAGTCATCATAAGGCAGCTGAAAGATCTTTGCAAAGGTCTGTCCCTTTTGAGTCAAAAACCAAATCATGATCAGAGATTGTAATTTTCCTTTAATTCTATTTTGACCTCATGTTCCCTGGATTTACTTGATCTTCATGGCAGAGCATACAGCCAGTAGAAATGCATCAGGAACAGCTACTTCATGTAGTTGACAGTCTTTGCAAAGTGGCAACTGAACTTTTACACCAGTCTTGTAAAATGAACTGCAAATTAACACAACCTTAAATTTTCTCAGCCTTTCATAACTCTTGTTTTTGATGTAATAAATTCTAAAAGGAGAAACAGGATGTGCTTTTGTGAGAGGACTTCAAATGGTGTTTTCAGTAAATATTTCCCTGTACTGGTAATATCAACATCAGACATGCATACTCTTCCCAGAATTTAAGACCATTTTCATACATGTGAAAATGTAAGGAAAGACTTTTCCATCCAAAAATTATCTGCAGGGCATGTGGAATATTTTGCTGGCAATATACAATTGAATTTCCAAACATGTAGTTTAATCTTAAATTTTGTGTGTGTGTGAAGAAATATAAATTGGGGCTACAGTTTTCTAACTCATCTCATGTGCCATTTCTCCAACCAAAAGTTTCCTTTCCAGGCTGCTGTTAGTTGGGACAGCAGGCAAAGAGAGAACCCCTATCTTTTCCTCTACATTTCTAGTGAAAAGATCCTTGACACCACAGTCCTAATTAAAATTTCCACATCCTGGTTGTTTCCATAAGGTCAAACTAAGAGTATCCAATTATGGAACCCCAACATATCATGCAGCTTGGCCCTAAAAGATACATCTGGAAATAGATCTGGTGTCTAATTTGGTAATGGCAAGGATATTTACTTTTGGCAGAAACATTAGCAGAATTGTATTATTCCACTGAATGTAACAAAGAATAGCAACTGTTACTGTTAAATATGCTCACTTATTTTAGAAGGCTGTGAGAAAGCAGGAGAAGCCCAAACATAAGCTCCAGGTGCTAGTGCATTGCCCGGGCTAGCATAGAGCCACATTAGTAGCTGGTATCTAATGTTCACTCAGCAAAGGGGAATTATGTACAAAAAAGCTCCACACTTGCAAGGTGCAGAGGACATAGCAGTTACACTGCTGTCCACTGTTATCCATTGCAACTCACCAGTTATGGATCAACATGTCTATGACCCCATAAGGACAGCCAGAGCTAAAAGCAGCATACCAACACACATCTACTCCCGGACCGAGAGAGGTGAAGCTGCAATGTACCTGTAACCGGGCCTTCTCCTCTGTAGCCCCGAGCCTATGGAACCAACTTCCAGAGGAAATGTGGGCCCTGCGGGACCTTGAACAATTCCGCAGGGCCTGGAAGACCTTCCTCTTCCGACTGGCTTTTGCTGACG
The DNA here is from genome assembly GCF_032191835.1 of Heteronotia binoei. NCBI lineage: Eukaryota > Metazoa > Chordata > Lepidosauria > Squamata > Gekkonidae > Heteronotia > Heteronotia binoei. The sequence goes on along the minus strand of NC_083231.1, from coordinate 55,342,496 downwards.
AAGAAAGAATTTGCTAATGATAACCGCCATCCTAAAAGAACAGTATTAGCACTTTTATTAACTTAATTAACTAATTTTTAAACCTAATCAGAATTTTAATGCTTAAATGTAATTTTGTGTTTTTTGCTTTCTTTGTATAATTGAAATTTGTATGATGTTGTTAGCCGCCCTGAGCCTGCTTCGGCGGGGAGGGCGGGATACATATAAAATTATCTGTCTGTCTATCTATCTATCTATCTATCTATCTATCTATCTATCTATCTATCTATCTATCTATCTATCTATCTATCTATCTATCTATCTATCTATCTATCTATCTATCTATCCATCCATGCCTTAAAACTACACCTCTGAAAATGAAGTTAATGCCCTTTTCATTGCCTTCACAGTGGGAATGAAGATGTGCTAAGAACTTTATTCATGACATGTTTCTCCTGTAGCAGTCTTTTCCCAAAGACTGATGAATCTTCCTGGTCAGGAGTGGGGTGGGAAGCAACAGGAGAGAAGAGAATAATGCTGTCAGTATGGCTATCTTCCAACTGAATATGTTAGCAAAGATTCCTGATGAAAATAATTATTCTGTTCATAGTATTTCCACTGTCTGTCAGTCATTTTAATGAGACAGGGTTTCCTTATTCTGTCAGTGATGGAATCCTGTTTGCCGACTCTTCTGTTCTCTGCTTTGTGATTTTAACTATTTGCAAAAGGGCAAACAGACAGTTGCCCATACATTCAGGTTTTGTTTAAAAATACACATCCAACCTATCATTTGAGGATCTCAATAAAGGAGAATGAAACTCGCATGCCATTGGTAATCCTATGCCTGTTCTGCAAGCAAGTACTTCCATTAAATGTAAAAGGAAAGCTTTTTATTTATCTTTACAAATTTTCTTTGGAGCATCTATGAGGGGTACAATCCCTGAAACTATTATTCTAATTAGGTGGAAATTGAAACAGAACCAGAAATATATAGATTTTAAAAAATTCCAATTGAAATCAATGAAAATTTTAAGATGATCATTAATTTCTGATAATGAATTCAGTTTTTTTTAAAAAAAACCCCTAAAATGTATCAAATACAAAAACAATTTTTAAAATCTGCACATATCTCTGTCAGCCATCAAGTTGTGCTTATAATTTTAAATGAAAGCATGACCAAACCTTCAGGATATCTAATTCCTGAGAAACTCTAAAGCCCCCCAAAAGTAGCAGTTTTCTATCAAAAACTATCCAGTGCCTATCTAGTTTTCTATCAAAAATATTTCAGCACCCTCTCACTGTGATATGGATCATGAATTCAGGGTGAACAGCATGAATGCAATATGTTCTTAACAACTAGCCAGCTCTACCCTAAAATCCCTTCAAAAATGAAATATTTTGGGTCTCATACCCATTCATTCTTCTTTATTAGAATGCTGAAGTTTTCAATTGAAACTGAAAGAAAAGAGGAAGAGAACTGTAAACCATATTGCAAAAGAGCTTTACAGGAAATCCACCTGCATGAAGAAATTTTCCTACAGTTCTCCCTTTGACAAAGAAATAATGCTGCCATAAAGGCAGAGAATAAGGGACCCAATGTTAGAGGTTTAAAAAGAGTTCTGCTAAAAAACAAAAAAAACAGACCTGAAGAAAATGTGTTCAGCAAATTGGGGGGGAGGGGGAAGGAATCCTTAAATGTTACCAGAGACTTGATTATTGGCAGCAGAAGGATATTAGCCAATTTATAATGGATTGTCAAACCAAGTCCTTGTTTTTATAACCTCCCAAGTTCTTTGCATTGAGTCAGCATTCAGCCATCTGGGGTGGAGGGAAAGAAAGTTTTGTTTAAAAATAATGGAAAGATCAGTTAAATTTATGTTTCTGTTATAAATGAAGAGGTGTTTGAAAGAAAAACATTTTTTTTGTATGACTGATTTTTCTTTATGCACTAGAGGGGCTCTTCCATGACCACTTCAGCCCAAGGCAGCTGTGAATTTGTTAGCCTTTACTGGGTTCCAGCGGACTTGGGGCCTAACTAAACATTGGAAGCGAAGGCCCAGACAGCCTTTCTATTTAAAAGAAAAGTCACTTAAGGAGGGAGGTACTGCTTAACCCTTTCCCACTGTGCAAGTTGGCTTCCCAAAGTGCCTTTCCTGAGGGAGTCCCCAGTTTACAAGAGGCACAGCATCATCCCTAGCAGCACTATTCAGAATCTTAGTAAGATTTATTCAGTGGCAAAGGCTCCCAGGAAAGTGTTTCCAAGATTGCACTGTTAGGAACTCAGCGCTGTCAGTTTCCAGTGTCTAGGCACAGTGTGAAGATGGATTCTCTGCGCCCAGGTACGATATGGAGTTACCAGTTCCCATCATATGAATGTCTGTACTACACTCTTTGGATGTTAACAGTAATGCAGACCCTCGTAGAAGGCTAGACTCTGAGGTAACCTCTCATCATTCCCTAGCTACATAGCTCTGCACAGAGTCAGTTTATGTCATAGCCATGACTTTGAATAACAAAGCATTCATTTCACCCATTTTAGATAATAGGGCTACTAGTTCCCTCTCAGCTGCAGAGTCTTGTGAGCAAAAATTCTACTTTGTGAGCTACTGGCATTAAAGTTGTGAGCTACTGCGTAAATTATTGTGTTCTGGGGCCTTTTTTCCTGAGCTAAGACAAAAAAGGTGTGAGCTGGAGGCTAAAAATCTGTGAACTAGCTCATGCCAACTCAGCTTAGAGGGAACACTGGTTACTACTGTTAATGTTCTTGACAGACCCTGCATTTTTGTGCATACCAAAGATTTCAGTGCACCACAAATTAAAACTAAATTGAGCAAAATGAAGGAATGGGATAATAGACGCTAGTGAAATTAGAAGCTCCCCTATGCTGCTAGAATTCACACAGCAGACTGGTTTTATTTTAGATTTCTGCCTTAGATATTGATGTGAAAAAAATGACTGAGTCATGAGAAGGTTACAGAAGGAAGTGATTCCCATGACATGTATATATCTCACCAATGGAATCTGCCATTCATTTCCACTTAGTAAGAACATTTTAAAAATTTCTTTTTCATTGTCTAACTGGGAAGGGTCTCAAAGCAAGTTTCTTCTTTCCCCCCTTTTACTTATCCTCACACCTTTCCCCTTCACAAAAGACATACAGGAAAGTCAGACAACAAAGTTTATAATTTCTGCACTGCAGTTTGTACCTGGAAAAAAACTTAAGAATTTCATATCTAGGGAGTAGTATCTAATATATGTAGCACGGAAATGCACATACCAATCAACTCTTGCCTAACAACCTTAAATGTGAATGTTAAGCAAAGACCAACTACCACTTCCCAAAAGAAAGGAGTAAACCTTGGAAGAACACAAAATGAAATATGAATCAGAAAATGTTGACCCTAATATGATCTTTCTTTCTCTTTTAGCAACATTAATAGACTCCAACAGTAGAGTCTTCATAAAAATGAAGGATCTGCAAATCTAACTGGACAAAGCACTCTGGAAAACATTGTAAAATATAAATTTCACTGTTCCTGGCCACCTTTGATTAACTGACTAAAATCCAAATGCTTGATTGACTCAAGTATAATATTACAGCAGAAAGTTTGGGAAATCATCTGAGATTGTGAACTACCACATCTGCCATACTGCCCTATGTAAGGAGTATATATTGAGTAAAGTATAAATTGTAAGATGTAAAAATATACATTTACACTGATTTGGGATTTATTTCTTACTAGGAATAAAGTCCATTGTGAGAAAAAATATAATGGGCTTCAGAAAGAACTGCTAATTTTGGGAGAACCACTAATTTTGAGAGGGGTGTTGAAGGACCTGAGTCAGATTGAGGTGACAAGAGAGGAGGTCCTAAAACTGATAGACAAATTAAAAACTGATAAGTCAACAGCCCTTGATGGCATACATCCAAGAGTTCTGAAAGAACTCAAAGGTGAACTTGTGGATCTCCTGACAAAAATATGTAATCTTTCATTGAAATCTGCCTCCATTCCTGTGGACTGGAAGGTAGCAAATGTCACCCCCATCTTTAAAAAGAGTTTCAGAGGAGATCCAGGAAATTACAGGGACTTCAATACTGGGAAAGTTGGTGGAAGCCACTATCAAAGAGAGAACGAGTAGGCACATTGATGAACAAAATTTATCGAGGAAGACTCAGCATGGGTTCTGTAAGGGAAGATCTTGTCTCACTAACCTGTTAGAGTTCTTTGAGAGGATGAACAAAGGGGACCCAATAGATGTTGTTTACCTTGACTTCCAGAAAGCTTTTGATAAAGTTCCTTATCAAAGGCTCCTTAGTAAGCTTGAGAGTCATGGAGTAAAAGGACATGGATCAAAAACTGGCTAATTAATAGGAAGCAGAGAATGAGTATAAATGGGCAATTTTTGCAGTGGAGGATGGTAGGCAGTGGGGTGCTGCAGGGCTCAGTCTGGGTCCCATGCTTTTTAACTTGTTCATTAATGATTTGGAGTTGGGAGTAAGCAGTAAAGTGGCTAAGTTTGCAGATGACACTAAATTGTTCAGGGTGGTGAGAACCAGAGAGGATTGTGAGGCACTCCAAAGGGATCTGTCTAGGCTGGGCACATGGGCATCAACGTGGCAGATGAGGTTCAATGTGACCAAGTGCAAAGTAATACACATTGAGGTCAAAAATCCTAGCTATAAATACAAGTTGATGGGAGTGTGAACTGGCAGAGACTAACCAAGAAAGAGATCTTGGGGTTGTGGTAGATAACTCACTGAAAATGTCAAGACAGTGTGCGATTGCAATAAAAAAGGCCAACGCCATGCTGGGAATTATTAGGAAGGGAATTGAAAACAAATCTGCCAGTATCATAATGCCCCTGTATAAATCGATTGTGCAGCCTCATTTGAAGTACTGTGTACAATTCTGGTCACTGCATATCAAAAAAGATATTATAGCATTGGAAAAAGTGCAGAAAAGGGCAACTAGAATGATTAAAGGGTTAGAACACTTTCCCTATGAAGAAAGGCTAAAACGCTTGGGTCTCTTTAGCTTGGAGAAACGTCGACTGTGGGGTGAGACATGATAAAGGTTTACAAGATTATGCAGGGGATAGAGAAGGTAGAGAAAGAAGTACTTTTCCCCCTTTCTCACAATACGAGAACTCGTGGATATTCAATGAAATTGCTGAGCAGTCAGGTTAGAACTGATAAAAGGAAGTACATCTTCATCCAAAGGGTGATTAACACGTGGAATTCACTGCCACAGGAGGTGGTGGTAGCTACAAGCATATACAGCTTCAAGAGGGATTGGATAAGCATATGGAGCAGAGGTCCATCAGTTGCTATTAGCCACAGTGTATTGTTGGAACTCTCTGTCTGGGGCAAGTGCTTTGGGGGGCACAGTGGAAGGGCTTCTAGCCCCACTGATGGACCTCCTGATGGCACTCAGAGGGTTTTTTGGCCACTGTGTGACATAGAGTGTTGGACTGGATGGACCATTGACCTGATCCAGCATGGCTTCTCTTATGTTCTTATGTTCTAATGTAGGCAAGTGCTCTCCCACCCTTAGTGTCTTCCCACCCCTCAATTGAAATATGAAATCAGCAAATTTAGGTATTTGCGGCAAATTAAGATACCTAAATGGGCGTTTGAGAAAGAACTTGGCTGGAGTTTTCAGTTTGACTTACGAGGAAGCTGCAGGAGCAGCGGAATGCAATCAAATCCGGGGTTTGCGTGAAGGTTAGAATTTGTCCTTCAGAAGTCAACAAACAACGGAGGGACTCCTGCGGAACATTATTTTTGAGTCTTTGTACTCATTTTGGAAAACTCTGTGACTGTGTGGGGTCCTCCTTGGAGTATTGTTTTGAGACTGTTGTTTTCTATTTATACTGTATGAATGTATGCCCACTGTTGTGGGCTGTTCATTTCATTATAATAGAACTTTATATGCACCAGTTAAGAGTGTTTGTTTGTGCACAATATTTTGTATTTTTGTATTTCATATATTGTGCTGCCGCTGTTCTTTTGCGCTGTAAAGTAGCAAGCAGCTAGGCTTAAGTTAGCCAACCTCCGGGTAAAGCCTGAAGGTCTCCTGGTATCACAATTGAACTCCAGACAATAGATCTCTCTCCCCCTGGAGAAAATAACTGCTTTGGAGGGTGGACTCTATAGTATTATATTCAGCTGAGGCTTTACTTTATTTATTTATTTATTTATTGGATTTATATCCTGCTCTCCCTGCCGAGGCAGGTTCTACTTTACAGAACCAAGCTTTGTTGCCTAGCAACAGCCTCTGCCTAGCAGCTTCTCCAGTGGGAAGCTTCCCCAGTGGCCCAATCCTCATCTGTCCTGGGATGAGGCTGAGGGGAGGAGGCAGGGAGGGAGGGAGTGACAGAAAAGAGGCAGCCATAGCCTCTGAGGAAATGCTCCTTGCAGGGCCAGGCTTTGCTGCTTAGTCACATTACTACCTTCATTCCTGTCTGTTTGCCATCTCCTCATTGCTGCTGCCTACTTTTTCTCCTGAGTATATATATCTATATCATCTATATCTATATCTATCTATCTATCTATCTATCTATCTATCTATCTATCTATCTATCTATCTATCTATCTATCTATCTATCTATCTATCTATCTATCTATCTATCTATCATCTATGATACGCTTAGGAGACATTGCTGGATAAAATCTTGCATTCATAAAAATATTCTATAGTTCAAGTCAAGCTGCACTTGATATAAGCCAGGCTAGACAAGATAATGCCCCCACTACCCCAAATATGTTATCCTTTTTTTTGGTTCTGTTTTCCAGAATCACTACTTAGTTTTCTCTGTATCCACAGGAGACAAGCTTGAGAACCTGCCAGCTTGGTTCATCTTCTGCTTGCCTGTTGCAAGCAGGGGACTGAGTGTTTTATGATTTGTTAGATGTCTGAATGAATTTGGATGAGTCTGATTAGGCTGCTTTCTTGTGTGAGCGGCTGCAACAAATACTGTGATAATCTTTTACTGACTTTAGTGTAAGTCTATTTCTGTAATTTTTAAAACTGAGCCAATTAGCATTATTACAACATGACGCAAGGGATGTCGCCTAATGGTTGAAAGAGTGTAACAGTATAATAATGCCAATTTCAATCTTTTGCTGTTCCTCAGGCACAAAGCTGTTTGACATGAATTTCAACAATAACTATCAAGCAGCTCACCTTGTTGAGTTGAGAAAGGTAAGTTTGTTTGATGATCTTGAGTGGGTCAAAGTCTGTGGCATGCCTCATCCTCATTTCAATAGATGTGGATATTGTTAGCATTACCATGTATCCAGGCTTTGGTTATCCTCAGTTTATTTAAGCCCCCCTGGCCAATCTGAAAAACACTGTGATTATTCTTGCAATTGGTCCTCCCAGTTACAAGTATACAGAACATCAATACATTTCTATCAATACACTCCAAGGATATGACAAAAGATCATGTCAGAAAAAAGAATTGGTAAGGATAGTAGAATCATAGAGTTGGAAGGGACCTCCAGGGTCAACCAAGTAGTTACAATGCTGGTTATTTCTACAGACACAAACATTTGTACAAGACAAAATGCGTAGCTCTGATTCAGTTTGGGACTCCAAAAGGAAGGGGCAAAGTTTAACCCTGTAATTTTCACTCAGTTTTTATGTTGACTATGGACTCCTCATGCTTTAGTATGTTAAAAGAAATGGGGGAAATGGACTTGTCCTTGAACCCCCCCCCCCTTTTTTTTTCTTTTACAGTGCAAGGAAGCCAATATTTATTTGTGAAATCAACCTGTGGCCTCTTTCCTTTCCCCAAGCAGCCCTGGCCTGAACTGTACACTATTTGTATTTTACAAATGAATAAGAGATCCATAGTTTTCATTACATCTGGTTTGTGCCTTGTCACATTGAAAACAATAGAATTTACATAGAAGTTTTTAATTGGATCAAGTCTTAATTCAGTAGTGTGTGGTTCAGCTTTCTGAATTTATGGAGAGTAGGCAGAAGGGAAATCTGCATGTAAAAGCCCATGCTGGATCACAGCAGTCTGGGACTGACTCAATTATCACCCACCCACCCACCCACCCACCCACCTATCTATCTATCTATCTATCTATCTATCTATCTATCTATCTATCTATCTATCTATCTATCTATCTATCTATCTATCTATCTATCTATCTATCTATCATCTATCTATCATCTATCTATCTATCTATCTATCTATCTATCTATCTATCTATCTATCTATCTATCTATCTATCTATCTATCTATCTATCCATCCATCCATCCATCCATCCATCCATCCATCCATCCTTCTTCTTCTTCTTCTTCTTCTTCTTCTTCTTCTTCTTCTTCTTCTTCTTCTTCTTCTTCTTCTTCTTCTTATCTACCGTCTATCTATCATCTATCTAAAACTTGTCTGCCTTTCTACCTTGATTAATTCAAGGCAGCTGACAATGTAAGAAAAGCAACAATCATAACAATTCATAAACGATCACAATTTAAAATCTCAATTAGGATGGCCAATAAATACAAATTAGATTAATCAAATAGAGTTCTAAATAAACTGTCTTCAACTGCCTCCTAAATACTGAAAGTGAAAAATTACATTTGATTTCAAGAACAGTAATAATGAAAATATTTGGTAGTTGAAGACTGACAAAATTGAGCTGTCTGAATAGTATTACAGATTATTCAATATTCACAAAAGAGGTATTCTAAAAATCAGGTTTATCTTGTTTGCAATACCTGTTCACTGTTGAACTGAACATCTCATAGAACAGGGGTGTTGAACTCATACCTTCTTTTTAAAAACTTTTTAGTCCATCTCTGGCGTATGTGCAACATTATTGCCAGTGGTTACCTGTGTTTGGTAGAAAAGCGCTTTTCTGGCACCCTAAGTTTATTTGGTCATTGATTTCTAATGTGCAAGAAAGAAAGAAAAAACAGCATGATAAAGCTATTCAGCATTCATATGTCACTATCTCAAATTACCTACAGATTATATCCTGAGAGGAAACCAACAGAACAGATAAAGGATAAAGAAAAAAGAGGAAGAGAAGATGAGAAAATTAAGGGCAAATGAAGGTTGGATTAATTTAAAAATGCACATGTCACAAGTACAGAATTATGATTCTGCATACATCTCTATAAAATTTAAGGTGCTAGCTTTGTGAAGTCCAAGACCGATTCCTCACTAGCAGTTGCTCTGCCCCAGGCTTCTTTTTTTCTCAGCTCAAGCCATTGATTCCCCACCAGTTGCTGCACAGGCGCATTTTGACCCACAGCTCTCTACAATTCTCCTTGCACCTTCCCAATCTTGTTTTTTTAGAGACTGGGAAGGTGAGGGGAGAATTGGAAGGAGCTGCAAATCAAAATGTGCATGTGTAGCAACTGGTGGGGAATCAATGGCTTGAGCTGGGGAAAGCAGAAGCCCAGAAATGGAGCAACTGCTAGTGTGGAATCGGTGCAAGTCTTATTGATATTTTTTGGATAAATTAGAAGGAAACAAGTGGCAGACACCCAAGAATTTGCAGAGGGCATCTTATTTTTCCTCCTCTCTCCTCTTTTCATAGCATTTTCCTGCTTCCTTCGATCCTTCCCACCCACCATCAGACCTACCTTTATCCGATCCTAGATCTTCAGTTTTCCTGCTATTCTTTCCCCTGGCAACCTTTACATGGGAAAACTAGGACCAAGTTGCACATTTCCCTCTCCTGAGTCCAGTTGCATGGTAAAGGAAACCCTAAAAGACACTTCCCCCTATATCTCCTCCCCACACTATTTACTTTTGCCATCCTTCTGGCAACCCCTGCCTGCTTCCTTCTCTCCTTCCCACTCATTCACCAAGTTTTATTCCCCCCCCCCCATTGTCAGCTATATTTGTTATTTATTTATTTGATTTATACCCAACCTTTATTTACCCTTTCCTTCCTTGGTTTTTATTCTGATTATTGACTTACTCTCCTGATTGGCTACTTATTTTTCAGACCTCTATGGTTAATTATCAGTTTTTGGGGGGCTGGGGTTAATTGTAGCATTTTAAGCACAGTTACATCCTTTGACCTTCTTTAACATCAGTGTAATTGTGGATAGCAGTGTGACTAAGCTCAGAATTATTGTTTATCAGAATAATGTAATTTGCAAAAAAAAAAAAAAAAATAACTTGTAGGAGTATGACATGGAGGTGGCATCAGGCAATGGTGCAGCATGACTTCAGGGGGGAAATCACACCTCTTTAAGAATTGCCTGGAAACCATGGAGTTTCCAGTGATTCCTAGGGTAGACTGCTGACAGCAATTTATTGAAAGATTATTTTCCTCCCACTGGTCACAAGAAGGGCAGTAAGAAACAAGAGCCAGGGGCAAGGGAATCTCCCATCTGCAGCAGGAAAATGTGAGCCCTCAAAACTTGGCTTACTACAAAGCAGTAAAAGTCCTCAACAGATCATGGGTGCCAGACAGAGAAAAAGTCAGCCAGCAGAGTATAGGAAGTAACTTTAGGTTGGAAGGAGAATAATTAAAGGGAGAGCTGGTCAGGAAACCCTTAATAGCACTTTGTCTATTCACATGATTCAACTTATCCTCCGTTGCCTTGCTAAAAACCCTCCTCCCGTATCTAAAGTCTTTGAAATGGGATCAGAGTAATAGAAGAACAAGGTCTCCAGAGAAAAAAGTACTTTACAGCTTTCTTGTATCAGAATAATTGAATAGGAAAGTCATAAATAGGGTCAGTGGGCTTACTAGAGTTCTCCATATTGCCCTGCCGTGCTGTAATGAGTGTATGGCATACCAGTCTGGAATGTGCATCTGTTGCCACTGCTCTGAGAACTGGTGACTACCTTAATATTACAAAGAATGGGGGAAGATTGTTGCACTTCTAGGAAAGATCATGACAAAAAAATCTATACTTAAATTCTTTGGGCTTAGCCTGGAGATTGATGGAGAGGTAAATGAAGAACAACCAGGGGGGAAGAAGCATTTATATAAGCCTGTTACAAAAAATGAAGTAATGCAAAGTCACATAAATCATGATTCATTACCCCATATATGCACAGGTTTCCATTCTCTTCTATGAGAAAGGAGACTTTAGCACATATAACTGAACTGTGGCTGTGCAACAAATTTTCTTGGTCCTAGAAACGAATGGGAATGTGCATATGCACACAGAGCTCCATAGACACCTTGGACATATGTCACAGTGTTACAGGCAATGCTTTTAAGTCTCTTATTTTTAATGGGGAAATTAGCTAAGAGACTTGGTAGAGCAAATTTAGGAGTGAAAATCTTTGCTTTCAATAATGCGGAGTTCGGGTTTTCTGCCAAGAATAGACCAAGCAATTGTGTCTTTTTATAGTGTTTACTTAAAATATGTAGCAGAAGGATTTATACATACACATATCTTTGTACAAGTGAACAAGAGCCTAATAAAATAGAGGTTATCGATAGAGGAGTTCTAGGGTTGTGGAAGCGGGTAATATTCACCTGATCCAAAAGAGGAGACGTCCGTTCAGTGGGAAGTACATGGAGAGGAACGCGAACAACCAGCGTAACGTGTTCTATAGACCCAATTATAGGAGTAACGGGTGGTAAAGACTAGGGGTGTGCATTCGGTTTGGCTGAACTGAATAGACCTCCGAATACCCCCTGATTTGGAAGTGTACGGCATCGTATACTTCCGAATCCAATTGGAAGGCATTATATGGGAGCCGTCTATGGCTCCCCATATTCTTCCAAATCAATATTCGGAACTCAATGTAAAAGGCAGGAAAGGAGCTTCTGCAGCCTCAGGGAAGCTGCTTGCCTCCTTTCCCACCTTTGGAAGCCTTTTCCCGCCTCTCCCATAGCCTCCCTGGGATCAGGGAGGGACAGGGAGGGAGAGAGGAGCCCCAGCAGCCAACCCAAAGCATGCATTTGCAAAATGCATTGCAAATGCATGCTTTGCAGGGCTGTTGTGTAGCTGATGGCTGGGCTAATCCCCCAGGTAAACACTGTTCTCTGGCCAATCACAGAGCAGTGGTATTTTTTTAAACTGCTCTGTGTAGGGCCAGAGAACCTTTTTAAGGAGTCTGCCTGGCTGGACTCCATTCCATTGCTGCTGTGTTGGTGTTGATGTGTGAGAGAGATTGTGCTGCACTGACCCTTGGCCTCAGCTGCTGCTGCTGCTGTCTCTCAGCCTTGCCTAACCTGCCTGGAGAAGACATCTAAGGTAAAACAGTCTTGGGGTTCTTGTTTTTATTTTAGTTAGGATAAAAGTAAAAGGACTTTTTAAGACTCAGAGTCCCTTTACTTATCCAGATTTGGGTGGGTGGGTAGCTTATTTGGGGTTAGAGGGTTCTGCTGGGGGTGGGGGTCTGGGATGGGGGGGTTGCCAATTTGCCTATATATAACCTTAGTGAGAGGACTTTTAAAAGTGCAGTGTCTTTTTATTTTTCCTGATTTGGGTGGCTTGGATTTCTTGGAGTTAGGGTGAAAGTTTCTGGGGGGAGGGGTTGGTTAAATTCTTGTATTGTTAAAAGTCAAGTTTTTTACTGTTTTAAAAGGATTCTGTGTTTGATTTGTTGCTGCTGTGTTGTGCTGCTGTTGTTCCTTTTCTCTTCTGGTTTTGGTTCTTGGTGGGGGGAGATGTTTGGCCTAATTTTTATTGTTAAAAAGTTCACTTTTTTAACAGTTGAGCTTGTTGGCCTTTTCTCAGTTGGAATTGTTTGAATCTGTTGCTGTAGTTTTTGTATCCTGTCCTGTTGTCCCTTTTCCTGGTTCTGGTTTATGGGGAGGGGGGTTAAAAGTTAAGTTTCTTTCTGTTACGGTTTTTTTTATTACCTCTGGTTGGTGTGAGGGAGTTGGTGTGTGGGCTGTGTGGGGTGGGTCACTTTCATGTTTTTATAGAGCTATTTTTGGAGTCTGAGGGTTCCATGAAGTTTTGAGGACTCTCCCTCAAACCTCCTGCCCCCCAGTAGCCTCTGATTATGCCCTATGTTGCCATTGAGTTTAATGGCCCATAAGGTATAATGGTAGGATAGGGGAACCCTATTTGGGTGTCCCTGGAAATGGGAACCGCTGGCCCAATCTTATTGGGACTTGGGGGGTTTGTAGGGGAGAGTCCCCTGCAGGTCCCCTGGAAATTTGGGGACTCTCCCTCAGATCCCCTCCCCTCCAGGCAGCTTCCAATATACCCTATTTCACCATTGATTTCAATGGCCCATAGAGTATAATTGGGCCGTATATTCAGAAATAGCCGTATATCTCCTGTATATATGGCTATTCCAAATACCGGTATTCAGAAATATAAGGTATTCCAAATATTTTGGCCCTGTATATTTCCGAATCCGATTAATTCTGAATTTTTTTTTTGCACACCCCTAGTACAGACTGCAAATGGCGGCCTACAGAATGCACACCGAGGTGGGTTTTTGACCCACTCTATATAGGGGTTCGAAGGATGGGGGTCATTAGCTACAAAGGGGCTTTGATGTACCATAGATGGCTATCTTGAATCACTATGTTGGGAAACTTTGCACATTTTGCTAGGATGATAAGCTTGGAGGGACTGCATAATTTGTTACCAGGTTTTGTCTGACACTCAGAAAAGGGATCAAAGATCTTTTAAGGGTAGGATCAATTAAGTTATGCATTTGATTGGATTTAGCAAGGTAGAGGTGATAGACTGGAGGAAGGGACAATTGGCAAGTAGCAGAAGATCAAAGTGAGAATAGTATTTACCTGCAGTTCCCACGTTATTATGCATCCCATTTGGGCAGGGGTGCTAGAGGGGAAATGGGTGAGATTACGCTGAGAGACAGACTGCAGGCACCAACCAAAACAAGTTCTCTACTGGGTCCACGCCACCTGTTTAGATGGAGTGTTGTCTTGGCCTCTCTTTGGTCGGACTCCATTTTGTTTAACCGAAGTAGGAGACCCTCTCTCTTTATTTGCTCTGGGGTACTCCATTTTATCAGGCAGTGCCTCTTGGTAACAACAGGATCAAAGGGGTATACAGCAATGTGTTCTTAAACTGAAGTCTGGGAAACTTCATTGAATGCTGTATAAGTAAACATGCATGTTTAAGTTTGCTTTATATAACCCTTGGAAGGCATGTCCCTATTTCACATGTTCCAACACTGTTAATCAACCTCTTCTGGGACTTTTGGACAGACAGAAAGCTACTTAATCCACAGTGCTGTACATTGCTTTAGAACAATAGTAATAGTGTAATGGACTAGTGTCTCTTCAGACTGATGGCTGCTTGGGGGCCTATGAGAAATGCACTTGGTGGTTTGGCATAATCATCACCCTTTTCCAAGCCAAGTCACTTTTTTTTTTAACATTGAACATTTTTTTTGTCTGCTTTATTCCTTCTGCTTCTTTTTTTTGCTAATTTAATTTGGACTACAACAAGTCACCAAAGCCAACATTTTTAAAAAGTGGGGGCGGCTTTATCTTAACTGTCAGTGAGGGCCTCCAAAACGTGTTAAGGCCAGACATTTTACTCAGCAGTACACCATATGACTAAACCTACTTAATGTATCCCTCAAAAAGATGTGATTGTTCACCACACACATAGTTTTCCACACAAAATTACTCATTCTGTTACTGCTTTTCAGTGAAACTTTGCTGAGCATTGGATCTTCAGACATTTGGATGGTCAAAATAAATGAATACAACCTAGCTCACTCTCCCAAAATGCTAGAGCTTGAGGGCATCCAATGAAGCTAATAGGCAGTAGATTCAGAACAAACAAAAGGAAAGCCTTCTTTACTCAACTAGTGATTAAAATGGGGGATTACTTAAAAAAATTGGCTTCCTGCTGCAGCCATTTCTCCCTTGATAGATAATTCTATTCCATGTATTTAATTTCAACATATAACCATGGTCTTATTAAACATTTATAAAGCAGTCATTAATCCCAACTTGAGCACTGAAGAGGAAACACAAAATAAAGGTTGGGTGCACACAGGGTTTTTCAGAAGAAACACAGGAATGCAGTTTCAGCTGGCTTGGTGTCAGGGCGTGTGGTCTAATATGCAAATGAGTTCTTGCTGGGCGTATTCTAAAAAAGGCCTGTGCAAAACAATGGTGATATCAAAGGGTGTGGCCTAATATGCAAATGAGTTTATGCTGGGCTTTTTCTACAAGAAAAGCCCTGGGTGCACATAAGTCAGGGTATATGCACTCATTTGTTATGAGGGCCAGATATGACATAAATAAGACCTTGTCAGGCTAGGCCATGTGTGTCAAAATGTAATGCTGGGTAGTAGAGATAAAAACTTTATAAAGGACACAAACATGGTTAAAGACTTTTTTTTAAACTTAAAACACGCTTAAAACAGCACTTATACAATATTTTCTTTATTTAAGTTTCTGATAACTGACACCTCTTGCTCTGAATTATTGCATTAAAAACTGGAGACAATGTCTATGCTGTAGCAATTTTGAGTATGCTGTTCAGGTATTGCTCAGGTATGTATCTGTAAGCTGCAAATCTACTTTTAATTTATTGACATTCATTACAGAAATCTCGTGGTCAATGCTCTCAGCCTAAAACCAAGGGGAAAACATGAGATGGCTGGGCATTGTGAGCTTTTATACATAAATTGCTTCATGTGCTTGTCAAGAACATGTGAAGGCACCATGACCCAGACTGAAGGCTATGTGTTTGTCTACAAAACAATAGTATTCTCCGGAGAAATAACTACAGCTCCTATGAGGTAGTGCAACAGCCGTGAGTCAGCCATATATAGTGGTTAGTGTCAGCATACTGTCTGGAAAGTCTAAATTCAAAGTCTTCAATCAGTCAAAGAAAATCAAAGGAAATGTGCTTGGTGAACTTGGTCTGGATATACACTCTCAGCCTAATGCATCTCACTGGCCAATTCACATGCTTTCCTCCTAAGAAAGACTGGATTATGACAGCATGAATACAGTGATAAGAGGCAAAGTCAGTTGCAATTAAGTGTTCTTATAACAAGCCCAACAAAACACACACATACAAACTTTCTCTGTGTAACAAAGCAAAAAGCTCATACCTTGAATAAAATTTTGTTGGTCTTGAAGGTACTTTGTATTTTTTTCCTGTGATTGAGGGAACTGGGCAAAGTAAGGGGACAAGGATGGGAAGGAGCCTCAGTCAATGGAAGGAAGGCTTGACTCAGTAGGTCTGCTGTGTGGTTGAGAGAGCCTGGCAAAGCAAGCTCTCTTGCTCTGCAGCTCTGCTGTGCAATTGAGAGAGCCTGGAAAAGTACACTGAAATGCAGAAGGAAGCAAGAGAGGGAGAAGGAAACAGACAACCATGAGGTGCTTGTGGACCTGACAGGAGCCCTGTGGATGCCAGATCTGGTATGTGAGCCACACATTTGACACCCCTGCCCTAAGTCATCAGCATAATATCTAAGACTGTCCTCAAGGCAGCTCCAGGTTGACTCAGCCTTCCATCTTTCCAAGGTCAGTAAACTGAGTACCCAGCTTGCTGGGGGGGAAGTGTAGATGACTGGGGAAGGCAACGGCAAACCATCCCAAAAAAAGTCTGCCATGAAAATGTTGTGAAAGCAACATCACCCCAGAGTCAAAAACAACTGGTGCTTGAACAGAGGACTACCTTTTTTAAAAGCCAAGTAAGGCTTTAAAGGTCAAAAACCAACACCTTGAATTAGGCTCAGGAGTGGATCTTGAAGTCGGTATAATTGTAGGATTGTAGGATTTTAGTAGCTGGCCCTAACCAGCAGTCTAATTGCAGCATTCTGCACTAGTTGCAGCCACCAAACACTCTTCAAGAGTAGCCTCAAGTGGAATGCATTGCAATAGTCAAGACTAGATATAATTAAGGTATGGATCACTGTAGCTAAATCAGACTCAACCAGGAATGGGCACAGCTGGTGCATCAGCTGAAACTGGGTGGAAACACACCAAATCAGAGCAGCCATTTTCTAAGGTGTGTTGAGCACCACTCCTAAGCAGTGACCTTGGCTTTTCAAGGGCAATATAACCCTATCCAAGAGAGGGGAGCTCTGAAGTCTCTGGTCTGCTTTTCTACTAATCCAGAGCACCTCTGTCTTGTCAGGATTAAGTTTCATCTTGTTCACCCCCATGCAGCTCATTTCTGACTTCAAGCAACGGCTTCTTCCGACCTAGGTGAAAAAGAACAGCTGCATATAATCTGCATATTGGTGATACTGTAACCCAGTATGGACCTTGGTAGACTAGTGGTTGGACTCAGGATAACTTATTTGTTTAGAAAATGTTTGTGCTGCCTCTCCAGGGAATCTGCCTGAGGAAATAAAACAAAATTTGGCAGCTAAATTGTTACTAGCTAAATTGTGGAAATCTAAGGCAGTCCCCTCAGTCCGGAAATGGTAGTCAGTGATTTGGGATATAGTCGTGATGGATAAAATAGCTTCAAATTTAGTAAAAATGGATTCTTCTGGAAACAAGGAAGATACATTTCTAGAAAAATGGTTTGGATTTTTTTATTTTATACAATCTAATAGCTCAAAGTACCACATGAGTACTTAGCCTTTGCTTTTTATTAATTGAGAAGGAGTTTATATATTTAGCTGCAATCTTGCTTTTCATTAACTCAGTCAACTGTGCAATTGGTTTAATAACAACAACTAATCTAATTGTTCTAACTGTTTCATTTGTTTACTGGTTTGTACTGGTTATTGTTAGTAGTAAGCTTGTCATGTACATATACAGACAAAGATCTTCCCTCTTAGGGGATCTGAAAGTATGTGACGTAAGTGGTTTAAAATTCCATTTCATAGCTTTGGCTGTAACTTGAATATTAAAGCTTAATAAAGTTTATTTTGAAAAAAAAGATTAAAAGTTGTTAATTTAAATACAGCAATTAAAACCCAGCCAGAGCGTTAAAAACATGGATAATTGAGCTACTTAAAATACATTTTCAGACCAAAGCCATTCTATAAAAATATGCTATAATTAATAAACCATTAAAACAATAATTGAAGGGCTTGGTAAACCTTTTGGGCTGGTGCCTGTAAGACTGTAATGTAGGTGCAAGGCCTGTAGCTACAAGGGGGCCTGTGGGGGCACAGCCCCTGGGGCCTCAGCCATGGTTCCGGCGGTCTGTGGAGTTAAAGGGCCCACAGATCAGCTGTTTCGCAGGCCCTTTAACTGGTGGGGGGGGAGCTGGGGGCTGCTTTTGTTGCCGAGGACTCCTCCCGCTGTTTCAGTGGAGGGGAAGGGAGGGAGGGTGGCGAGGAGAGTGACAGGGAGGGAAAAGGAGGCTCTTGCCACCCCTCCATTTCCTGCCATTAAAATAGCGTGTGCCAACCCAGGCAGAAGCAGCCCCCCACCTCCCCATGCCAGTTAAAAGGCCTGATGATCAGCTGTTTTGCAGGCCCTTTAACTATCATGGGGGCTGGGGCTGCTGCTGCCTCCAGCCCAGCGCGCTATTTTAATGGCGGGAAAGGAAGGGAGGGTGGTGGCGGGGAAAGCAGCAGGGAGAGGAGAGGAGGGAAGGTAAGCTCTTCCTTGCCTGCCCCTCGCCACCATCCTCCCTTCCCCACCATTAGAATAGCTCACAGGACTGGAGGCAGAAGCAGCCCAGCCCACATCAGGCCCTTTAACTGGTGGGGGGAGGTGGGGCCTGCTTCTGCCTGATCGCTGCAGCTTCTCCTCACCTCTTCCCCTCCCAGCCCTGATCGCCCTGGCTTCTCCTGGCCTCCTTTCCTGCCCTCCCAGCCCTGATTCCCATGGCTTCTGCTCGCCTCTTCCCCTCCCTCCCAGCACGATTGCATTCTCCTGGCCTCTGCTGCCAGCCTCTCTCCCCCCTACCTCCCCCTTCCCGTGAGTAGCCCCTTGCCTGCTGCCTACTCATGAGTAGGCCCACGTGTGCCACCTACTCGCAGGGCTACTCATGAGTAGGTGGCAGGCATGGGGCTACTCATGAGTAGGTGGCAGGCGCAGGGCTGCTTGCGAGTAGGCAGCAGGTCCGGTGATTGGGGTGGGGGCAGAACTGTGCTTCCTAGCCAGAAGGACTAGGGCCAGACCTGCCTGTCACTCTCATCTCCATTCTCCCTTCCTTTCTGGGCATCAGTGCCCACCAGAAAAATGTAAATGCCCCCTGACCTTCCAAATCCTGGCTACGGCCCTGAAGAGAATGCAGATTTGTTCCAGTGTCTAACCTTTTCACCATTTCCAGAACATTTCACTTAGCCAGTCTTACCTGTCACACAAATCTATTACTCATCCACTGAAGGGGTGGGGGTGTAGTTGGCATTTTCTGATTTCCTTTATATATTCCATTTTCAAAGTGATTACTTCTGAAAGATTATGTTCCAGTGGAGAATGAATGGGTTTCCACAATGTTTTATTTCCCCTTGACAATCTATGATAGGAAAACACAGTAATCTTGAACAAGAATTTTCTGGATCACTTTCAACCTGTGTAATAATTTGGATACTAGTGGAAATGCACATTTTCTAACATGATTTACTTTCAGAATGGCTATAGCACCAGAAACAGGCCTCAAAACTTGGATCACATGGGTTAGTGGTATTCCTTCTGCCAGGGCTTATTTTGTAGAAAAAGCCCAGCAGGAACTCATTTGCATATTAGACCACACCCCTGGCATCACCACTATTTAACACAGGGCTTTTTTGCGAGAAAGCTTAGCAGAAACTCCTTTGCATATTAGGCCACATCCCTTGATGCCAAGCCAGCTGGAACTGTGTTCGTGTGCGTTCCTGCTCAAAAAAAGCCCTGCCTTCTGCTGCCAAGCATAAGATTTTTGTGTATTGAAAACAAGAGCTGAAGTCTTAAAACATTTCTTGTGTCTTTGCAAGAGTGGGAGGTAGACTAGGGATGATATGCTGTATGTATGTGAAATGTTTCTTAGATTACCTCTGAAACAAGTCTGAACCTCTAGACTTCTTTTTTTTTGAAGTAGGTAACCCATATAACTCCAATTCCACAGATTTTAATCCCACCCACCCTTTCTCTTTAGAGCTTTCTCTATATATGGTGCTTCCCCATCTCCATTTTATCTTCACCACAATCCTGTTAGTTGTTAGGCTGAGAAAAAATGATTGGCCCTTCCCCCAAGTTTGTTGGAAGCAGGGATTTCAATTTCTTTTCCTTCTTTTCAGAAAAATTAAAAACCTTCTTAATATACAACTGGAATAATTTCACTTTCATTTTACTCACTTTCTGGGTTTTTTAAAAAAATCAAAAACACATAAGCATTCGTGGTACTCTTGCCAGTCCCCAGGTCCCAGTGGAGAATCCCCCAGTGTTGCATGCTCTTCCCCGTCACCAGCCAGCTGGCCAGCGGGGGGAAGCTCTGCCCCTACAGCCATGATGTGTCTTTCCATCTTGGCAGGTTTAGAAATTTGCAAAATGCTTGTATTTTTGAAGGCATGTGTGCCTTTAAATCTCAGCAAGACTAAAGCTCAGGGGGAGCACCTGGCTCTTCCTGGTAAGTGTGTGAGAGAGGAAGAGAGACAGCCCAGTCCCTTTGTCCATTTTGTATTCCTTTCAGATGTTGTTTGCATAGTAAAAGGGATAGTAAAGAGTTAACAAGAACCTAATTATGGGATGGAAAGTACTGCTTTGCTCAATACTTTTGTTTTCCTGTGTTAGTCTGAAGAAGTTGGTGGAAATAAAGCTAGGGTTGCCAGGTTGGAAAATACCTGGAGACTTTGGGAGAGAATCCAGAAGAGGATGGAATTTGGAGAAGGTAGGTGCCTCCACATGGTACAATACCATAAAGTCCACCCTTCAAAGCAGCCATTTTCTCCAGGGGAGTCCATAACAAAAGCAAATCTGTGAAAAATAACTAACACAGTCCTTAATACAGTTAAATTTCAATGTTATTATCCACACAGTTCATATATATAATTCAATCAATTAATTATATATAGGAACTATGTGGATAATAACATTGAAATTTAACTGTATTAAGGATTGTATTAGTTATTTTTCATGGATTTGCTTTTGTTACAGTTATTTTCTCCAGGGGAGCTGATCTCTGCCAGCTGGAGATCAGTTTTAAAAGTGGGTGATCTCCAGGCCCCACCTGGAGACTGGCAACCCTAACCAGAAACTCCTGTGAGTAAATTGCTCCAGTGAGATCACAAAAGTGTGGACTTGCAAATTGTTTATTTTGGCTGCTTTGTGTATTCACTTTCATTTAGTGGAAGTGTGACTGCTGGTGAATCCATAGAAGGCAAAAAAGAAGAGGAGGAAATGAAGACTGTATTCAGGGAAACTGCACAGCTGTATTTTTATTATTTATTTGGAATGGGAAATTCTCCCAGCTCCACCCCCACCCCAAAGTCCCCAGGTATTTCCTGAGTTGGACCTGGCAACCCTAATTGGTGGTGTGAAACATAATTTTAAAAACAACCGTATAATCTGTCCTAATATAAAGGTTAATTTCTTTGGGCCACCATCACTGTATACATTGAAATATATGGTTGCAATTAATTTGTAGATTGTATGCCAGAGCCTTATTCTAACCAGTGCTCAGAATAGTTTTGGTCAAGCTGGCTGGCTTCTCCCAGTCCCAGTTTCTCACTTCCTGCTTGTTCTTCATCTCTGATTCATGTTCATTACAATCATTTGAGCTGCTTGGCTAGGCACCTGACAATGTACCCCATAGAAAACAATTTCCTCTAGCTAATTACTTTGAAGTTTTTCTTTTCACCAAAAGTTTTTCTTTTCACCAAAACTGAGTTATAAAGCTTCAATAGCTTCACAATTGCTATTCCAAACTGTAAGTTCATTATTAACACTGATTCAGTTCCTTTCTTGCCTTGATGTCAAGGTTTGCTTCAAAAGGAAATGCATTTACTAATCTTGAAGAAATGGAAGTTAGAGTTCTTGGCAGCTCTTAACTGTGGCATCATAGCTGCTTGTCAAGGTTCTGGGAGGGATCATAGCTTGCCTAGAAATAGGCAGCCTTGGAGTTAATTCCTTTTACAGTTCTTTTACAAACTGGCAGAACTATTATTTCAAGCGAATAGTCACAACTTCAGTCACAACTCTAGGTCCTTGTCAAGTGCCTTAAACTGAATTGTAAGTGGGCAACTGAAAATATGATACAGATTTATATTTCAGAAGTAAAATGGAATTCATTGAACATAATGCATGTATATACCTATATAAAATACTGGGTTCGATGCATGAGGAGGCTAGTAATAGAGTGATCACAGCCTTTTATTAGTGATTATAGCATTGCAAAGGCTAACCTTAGACTGGAATCCAGGGCCAATGACCCTGCTTAAATGCATGCTATTGGACCCACCCCAAACCCAATGACTCTTGACTATGGGTACAAATACTGGCCCATTGACTCCTGATTGGCCACCTCCCAGAGTCCAGGTGGCTATTGTTCTGGAATCTCAAGCTCAGCAAAGTCTCTGGTAGCACACCCCAGAATGTTCCAGTGCCAATATATAAAAACCTATTAGACCATTCTGTCAAATAGTGGATAGAATGTGTGTGTGTGTGTGTGTACAGAAGGGGGAAATATGATCTTAGTTGATTCTCAGCTTTTACTGGAGAGGGCACTGACCTGGGAGGGGGCAAAATGTTGGAAATTGAGACTGCAGCAAGCAGGAGAGGCAGGAAGCTACCATTTATGTAGCACAGCTCCATACACACTGCATATGCACACACACTCCACACACACTGCAAACTCCATCATTCAGAATTTCCAAACAGAATTGGATCAACACTATACTGTTTAAAATAGGGGGGAGGAGAAAGTGAGCAATGAAGAAGAACCTGAAACCATGGCAATCTGAAAATTATTAGTTAAAAATCATAATGAGAATGAAAGTATATCTTCTTCTTTCATAGTCTCCAGTTTGCAAAATTGTAGCACACACTGAAGGCCATACTAAGTATTTTATGACTATTATGTTTTATTATAGAGGAGAAATGTCAAACATCTTTATCTAATTTATTAAGTTGTACATTCTCCAGGTTTTGCTGATGACTGTAGCATGTCTTTTATTGCATGATTTAACAAAAGAAGGAGCTGAGATAACTTCAGTACCTCTAGCACTCTTATTAGTTTCACAATTCCATGTTATTAGTTAGTAGAATAACCATTGGTTCAGTCTATCCAGATGTTTAGGTAACCAAATATTTGAAGGTAATGCATAAGTTCTGCAGCCTTCATGTTCCTCTTAAATAATGGGAATAATTTCTCTCATGGTAAACAGCAGCTTTTACTTTATTGGCAAACTAGGTTCAGAGTAACCCAATACTATGGACATGTGCCCAGTTTTCTATACCCAGTGTAGCCATGTGGCCAAACTCTGCAGCTGATTGGACTGCCATTATTATCAAGAAAGCATCTTAATTACTGGAAAATGATAAAGCACTGCAGCAGACTTTATGGTAGCTTAAATATTTAGAAAATGGGCAAAGTTGCAACCAACAAAAATAATTTAAATGGAAGCTTGGTTTGTTTAAGCTAAAGGCTGGACACTGTGCCAAAAAATATGAAACTATGTTCTGTTTTGCCTTTCTCCTGAAATGATATTTCAGTCCAACATCACAAAATAAATGATATTTAGAGAAGACTGGAGAATGGCATATGTTGCAAAAGCTCTAGGTTATACTACCTGTTAGTATGTGAATATTTAGAATCTATAACTTAAAAACCATGGCCCTGATCCATCTAAAGTAAGTCATCATACATCCCATTCAATTATATGAAACAGACACACAGTGAGAAAGTCCCGTTGCTTTCAGTAGGACTTAAATATGACAAATATTGACTGGATCTTGTAACAGTGGATTTATTGAACTGTGCTTGGGGCTAGTGTGGATAGTTGTCATGTGAAATCTGAAAGACATACAATTATTCCTTTTATACCAATATTAAAATATGCAGCAGAGGCAAGTTTAGTCATAATTCAATGATGCAGAAGCCCCACTCCCTGGTGGGGCCCAGTGTCTAGAAACCACAGCTCCTGGCCCTTCTGCCAGCCAGAATGGTTGAGTGGCAGTGGCAGGTGGATTCTTACCCTACCAGGCAGCTGACCATGGCTGCTATGACGACTGGGGAACCACCTGATTTGCTCTCCTTGGGGCATTCCCAGGGCAGCCATCCTGTCACATTCTGTTTGCCCCCTTCCTTGGGCACCCAAAGGTCTGGGTGAGATGCCTTACCCCCTGCTCCCCCACACTGCCCATAAACTCAATGGAAAAAGGCAACTAAATGAAAAATAGCACATATGGGTTGCAATGCAAATGTTGCCTCTACAAGGCAAACCCCATCTTTTGGGGGCAAGGAGGCCAGCGGGAGAGTACATGCTTTGAATGGAAAGGTGCAATGTCTACCATTTATACATACTTTATACTTTATGTATATCAGGTACTACTGTATTGGTACAGGGGTCTCTGCCTGAAAACCTGGAGAGCTGCCACCAATCAGAATAGACAATAATGGTCTAAATGGACAAATAGTTCAACATAGCGTGATGCACCTTTGAATGTTCATGGTTTCATCTCTTTGCTGAATAGTCATAGCCATCTCAGGTTAGATCACTTTATATGTGCAGTCAGGTCTTCTTTCAGCGTGTCATTGTTTTACACTTATACATATTCTTATTTGAATAAGTGCCAATATAGATCCATGGGGAGTTCCACAGTTTATTTTCTTCCATTATAGAATGGTCCATTTAATACTATCCTCTGCTTCCATTTCTTCACTCTATTAATCCATGACTGCTAAGATTATGCTGGAACTTTTGATAAAGAACTTTAAGAAGCATAATTGGTTCTGGGCAGAGCAATACTGACATACTATTCCAATGACACCCTGGCAAGGCTGGCATTTTAAATGATTAACAGAGTAGAAGTTGCATGATGTGAGGTTGACCAGTATGCTTTCTAACCGAGTTTACACTTGACAGACTGAACCTATAGCTTCTAAAAAAAATACACAGCAATTTACCACAGCCTAAGTAGTATTGCTGCCTGCTGATTTATGATAGCACTAGAATTACACTTCCCTCTGTAACTGCCTGGGCCATGTTCTAGAAATGCCTTGCCCTCTCTAGAACTTCAGATGAAAGATGAGGGAAATAAAAAACAGTAACTTTTATTCAACTTTAGAAATAGGAATGATGTTCAGGGAAAAAAAAAGGCTTTCCAAGTATGTAACACACAGCATTTGTTGGACTCACTCAATTATAATGTTGAATTGACAATTACAGGGTGCAGAGAGCAGTTATCAGTCAAGTTTTTAAAATTCTTTAAATATATATTTGGCCTTTCCATAATTTCAGGAATCCCAGAGTATTGGTATGAGTTCCTCCTAGAAACTTCAGATCTTACCCAGCTTTCTCCATAACCTAGGCTCTGAGACAGATGCAGTCTGTATTATCTAAATTAGCCTGCTTTCCCTAAAAGCCAATCTGAAAATGAAAGTATCTCACTGTATCAACAGCTAAAAATACAAAATAAAGTTTTTAATGGAATTCTTGTGTTTGGATTCTTACAAAAATATGTTATACTCTCAAATGCAAATTTCAAATTCAAATACAAAATACCACCATCCACTAAGGTTCAAAATACAATTTCTACAGCCTTTCTATTGAGTGCCCCATATATATGTGTGATTAGACATATCCAGGTAAAGTCCTCACTTCAGTGTGGTGGGAGGTACTTGTGAATTTCCTGCATTGTGCAGGGGGTTGAACTAAATGACCACAGATATGCCTCTGAACTCTGTGTTTCTATGACATGAAAAACAACATCCTTACACAAGTATGTATTCTGTTCTAGCCAGTGATGCACATATAAAAACATGCTTACAAAGTTGGCTAGACCAGGATCTGAATTCTCTAAATAAACTACTCTCTATCTAGGCCAAGGGTGTAAAATGCATCACCCATGAACTATATCCATCCCCCACAGGGCTTGTATGCAGCTCGCAAACAACTGCTTGTCATCTGCATCCTTCTCCCTCTCCCTTGCTTTTTTTCTGCATTTAAGCTTGCTTTGCTAGGCTTTTTCAATTGCACAGGATCTATGGATCAAGAGAGCTTGTTTTGCCAGGCTCTCTCAATCATACAGCAGAGCTACTGAGCCAAGCCTCTCTGCCTTCCATTGGCTGAAGCTCCTCCCTGTAAGCCAAAATGCCCTCAAAACGAGGTTGGGGAATTGTCAGGTGAGCACCTGGCTCACTCAGGATCTTTTACCTGTGTATACAGGATTCCATGTCCAGAAAGTAATGCTTAAAAATATTAGGGACTCTAATTAAGTAAAACCATTAAAATTTATTAAGAAAAATATAGTCTTCCATACAAGATAAAATACTCATAACATCACACATTCAGTACTAGGAAACATAGATAGAGAGATAGGGGAACACATGGGTAGACAAACAGGGTGATATTTACCTATCGTAGTCTTCGAGGAAGGCTCCAATGGCGACGAGCGAGGAAGTGGGAGGAGGGACCCGAAACTGATCAGGAATCGGGGATGGATCTATGCAGCGGAAATGGGATACTGATAGAAGCACACCTGTGGGTAGCTAGTCCACAGATTATAAGGACTCTCGTGAGCCCTTAGGGGATGGGAGATACGAGGGAGGAGGAAGGTGGTCAGCTGATGCATGACCTCCCAAAAAGGGGAGGTTTCGTGGTAACCATAAGGGCTGGACTACTGCGACAACCAATAGAAAGTTCATTGGTGGCACCTAACTGGGTGCCCATTCCTGACCAATGGACTTGCTTGGACCCTGGATAACTGAGTGAACTTTCAGGTTGAAATGGACCAGGGGGAGGCTCCAAAATGACAGTTGGGGAGAAGAATAGAGGAGGTTACTGGGTGGGACGATTAGACTTATCTAAAAGGGTGACAATAGAGAGTCTAGATAACACCCAGTTTGTACAAAGAAACTTGGCTCTAGTTGAAGATGGTCTTCTTCTGTCTTTTCCTTGGCACTAGTCTTTGTCTTGAGTTCCGTCAAATGAAGAAAGTGGTGGTTGGTCTCTTGGGGTGGGTAGGTTGCTTGCAGGCACAGGTGACATCTGGTGTGTACATGAGCTGTCCGCTTTGCTGGAATGAAGTCAGGCCTGGTAGGAAGATGGCTGCATGTGATGTTAGCCCTCAATGGTGGATTCCACGGTCAGCGCTTTAAAACTGTTCGCCTGGATAGCTCCCGACGACGCAGTTTCTTCTGCTCCTTGGCTGAGATGGACGTCATACGGAACGACGGGAAACCATCCATTCTCCTAGTAGGCACTCTTGTACCGGTCTGGAGTGCCTTTGTAGTGTTATGGCTGCTAGTACTGCATAAGTCCCTTTTGCCCCTGGATAGGTGTGCTCACACTCTCTGGCCAGACATGTGCGAGTCACTTCTCCAGGTGCTCTGGCAACCAAGCTGGTAATTACAATGTCTGTAAAGGGGTTTTTCCTCACATCCCCCTCTTCATCCCCTGGGGAGGACGGGAAAGAGCAATAGCTTATTTTACCCCAGGGGTGGCCAATGGTAGCTCTCCAGATATTTTTTTGCCTACAACTCTCATCAGCCCCAGCCTGGCTGGGGCTGATGGGAGTTGTAGGCAAAAAACATCTGGAGAGCTACCATTGGCCACCCCGTTTTACCCTGTTCCCTCAATCACACAAGAGAGAAACAAAGAAAGCACCTTTAAGACAAACAAAGCTTTATTCAAGGTATGATCTTTTTGCCTTGCCCCAGAAAGAGGGAGAGGGGTAGCGAGGGAAGGAGGAGAGAGAGAGTTTTGTTGGGCTGTTGTTAAATCTCTCCTGGGTGTAACTGGGTTCCCCTCCTCTTTTTCACTGTATTCATGCCTCATGATCCAATCTGTCTTAGTAGGAGAGCAATGTGGATATTTAGATGAGGAATAACAACAAGCCAGTGAGGTGGATTAAGCTGAGAGTGTGTGTCCAGACCAAGTTCACTGAGCACATTTCCTTTGCAGACAGGGAATTTTGAATTTAGACTTCCCAGATTATAGGCTGATACTGAGCACTATACATGGCTGTCTCTCTATTCTTGCACTGTCTCATAGGAATTGTAGCTATTTCTCTGTGGCAGACTAAAGTTTTGTAGACAAACATATACCCCTCGTGGTGCCTTCACATGTTCTTGACCAGCACATGAAGCAACTAATGCACAAAAGCTCACAATGCCCAGTCATGTCATGTTTTCCCTTGGGTCTTCGGCTCAGAGCACTGACCATGAGAGTTCTGTAAGGAATACCAATAAATTAAAAGCCTGTTCACAGGGATGGCAGGATATAAATAGAAAAAATAGAAATAAATAAAAACCGGTTTGCAACCTACAGTTACACAACTGAACGACACCTGAACAGCTTACTCAAGATTGCTACAGCACAGACATTGTCTCCAGTTTTTGATGCAATAATTCAGAGCAAGAGGTGTCAGTTATCAGAAACTGTTAAATAACAAAATACTGCAAGAGTGCTAATGTTTTAAGCATGTTTATTTTATGTTTGAAAAAAATCTTTAACTGTGTTTGTGCCCTTTATAAAGTTTTTATCTCCACTACCTGGCATTTTATGACATACATGGCCTGGCCCAACAAAGTCTCATTTATGTCAGATCCAGTTTTCATAACAAATAAGTTCAGCGCCACTGATGGCTATCTCTGAAGACAAATTATTTTTATTTAACAACACCCCAGCAGCATCATTGGTATTGAGTATTCATTCATTAACATATAGGCTTGTGAAATGATCAGGAACCAAAAGGCAAAGGAACAAAATATCTGAAAAGGTCATGTTAACAATTTTACAGAGTTCTCAGTATTTAAATAATTTAAACTTCCTTGAACAAAGACCTCAATGTTTCAAGGAATTTGGGAGAGATATGCATTTGCAGATGGTTTGAAATTGGCCAGATATGGACATTATATTTATCTATTTATTTATTTTCAAATGCACACAAGATAAACTGAGAATGAATTTTGGACTTTTACTAGCCCTTTGGTTTTCTTGCAAAAAGGCTTATTTTAATTGAAACCTATGCTGGGAAATGTAGAATGTTTTGGTCTTAATTCAAATGTTCTGTACAAGAGGAGACATGGTACCCACAGGATAACCTTTTGTCATCCTTGCCTTTATTTGGCAGGTTAAGTCTTTTTGAAGCAAGCAAGCAAAGTATTATTATACTGTTCCTTATAATTCTACCTTCTAGGCTTGCCAAACCCCAGGTCCATAGCAACACCAATAAACTGTGGAATATTAACAAAATAGATTCAATACAATAGCTATACACTATTAAATATATTTCATTAATACACAAAATTCATAAACATCCATAAATTACAATATCAAAATGGAATATGCAGTAAAGTATTTACAATCAAGTGTTCCAACTATCGTCACAATTCAGACTTCCAAAACCTCTCAGAACCTTCACAACCTATCCACCCGCTCCTGTGGGTGGATTTAAAGTGCTAGTGTTTTAAATTGACTCCATTGTAAACAGTTCCTTTCTGGTTCACAAAAACGTTTGCTGTTCTTCAAAGATGTGATTTTAGATGTAATTGAATATCTGGAACTGTTTAAGACAGACAGTAAATAGAAAAAATCAAATCAAATGCTGTCCTAAAATAAAACTATCTTCCATTGCCTCGTAAAGATTGAAAGTGAGGGCCAGGTACACCTCCCACTGTCACGCAGTCATTCATTCAGACACTTCACCTGCTTTTCTATAGTCAATGCAGGCTCAAAATGTACTTCACAAGACTAATCAGAGCAGAAATATTTATTGTTTATAGCCAAAGGCCATCACAATAGAAAATTAAGAACAATGATTAAAAAAGACTAAAAGCATCATAAAAAAATCAGTTACAAGATAAGATATAAAAGCAAGTAATATTGAATTACAGAAATGCAATTACCATTAGGCTCAACCATAGTAAACCTAATTAATTAAAAATATTATTATATGATAAAATTATGAACACCTAAAATAAAACCAGTTAGTCATAAAAAAAATTTTGCAGCCAGGGCAAAGAGCGACACTCTGTAGGTAACGAACTGGTCAGTATCAGATAGTAAAAAACCCAACTTGTCGAGATCAGAGGAAAAATGTTGTCCCTTTAACAGGTTTTCAAGGAATTTAGTTCTAACTTCTGCATATATGGGACAAAATAAAGTGTAATGTAATATATCCTCTGGAACTGAAGCACCACATATACAAACAAATAGTGCCATTGATATTTGAGAATATCTTCCCATGAGCAAAGCCGTTGGCATTGTCTGAAAACGTAAAGAAATGAATGCCTTTTTTGAAGTTTTGGG
Organism: Heteronotia binoei; assembly: GCF_032191835.1. Taxonomy (NCBI): domain Eukaryota; kingdom Metazoa; phylum Chordata; class Lepidosauria; order Squamata; family Gekkonidae; genus Heteronotia; species Heteronotia binoei. The sequence continues at coordinate 55,312,255 of NC_083231.1, read as the reverse complement.
AACAAGACTAATCAACAGACTAAATCCACTGAGTGGAGAAGGAGTCAAGCAGGTGGAAAATGCTCTGATGGAGCCAGTTAGTCCTCAGGCAGGCAGATACTCCCTTCCCTCCAGGAGGCAGATTTCCTTTATTTTTCCAGGAACATGCTGAAGACTGTTTTGAAACACACCTGTCATGAATGCAGAAAGCAATGACATCTTCCACCCTGATTCTAGTAAACCAGTCCCAAGAATTTGCCCTGCCACAGTAAACACCTGACATTTGATTGTTGCCAAACTGAGTTTTCTGAGAAAGAGCAATATAAAGAGAAGGCTGTTTGAAGAGCACATTTGGAATATGGGAATACACCAGGAAGATCTAGTATGTATGAGGCACCTGAAGGGGTGGATGATGATCAGGATGTTTTGATGTGTGAGGCTGCTGACGGGGTACTGCTATCCTCCAACAGCATGATGTCTGGGCTGGGGGGCTTCTCTGAGGGCAGCACACCTGGGCCCAACCACCAAGCTCAGCCAGCTTTATCAGGTGGACCTTGAGGTAGGAGAACTCACCATGTGTGGCATGGCCCCACAGCAGATCAGGGTGCAGGTTGGAAGCATGGTCAGCAATTACACTTTGCTCAGCTAGTGCTGTTTCCTTCACAGATCTTAGATGTGAGGATGTAACACTGATGTCTCTCCACATGCTGCCCTGTCCTGCCACCACCAACACATACTCTCTCATGGCTGGCTAGCCATCTGTGCCAGGCATATTTTAGCTAAATTAAGTGTAAAGATCTTTAGAGGGATATAAATTTGTTGTGTCTTTTTTCCTCTGCTTTTCTACCACATATGGTCTTCTTGTAGGATTACCAACGCTTGCAAGGCACAGATCTGCCAAGGGGCAGGTCCCACCCAGGGGTGGAACTAAGCTCAGGAATGGCTCACTACACATACTTGGGCATAACCAGTAGGGTCTAATGGCAGAGCTTAGTTGGGGTCAAAGAAAGTGTCCATGTGCTCAGTGTCAGAACCAAAAACATTGGTGATTCCTCTAAAACACACAGCTTCCTTTCTGTCTCTTTCCACTCCCGCAGTGTCTGTCTGTCTGAAAAGACATCAGGAGGGAAAAGGAAGAAGAGAAGACTGCTGGATGGCTGTAGTGAAATGAGGCACAGAAAAGCCTATGCTGAAAAGCAAGTTAAAATCTGATGCAGTTCTAGAGCTATAAACATCTTAAAGGAATTATACTGCAAAATATTTTGCATTAAAAGGTACTAAGTCAAAAATTAATCTCTCTCCACCCCCCTTCCTCCCCATTCCCTTCATTATATGAACCAGTCATTCCCATGGAAAACTAGCTAGTTGGCAAACCCATCTTCATGGCAGTTTATATATAATCTTTTTGTTCTATTGTGCGATCAAGACAACAAACCGTGATATTAATTAACTGTCCCTGCTATGCAAGTGGCTTATTGTGTATATTATACAGCAGAGTTTCCATAGAGTTGTTTTTCATGAAGTTCTGGTTATTTTAAACTGTATGATGTGTTTAGCTGTAGGTCATAAATTTATTGTGTTCCTAGTTTTGACAAAATAATAGGTTAAGTTCCTTTGTATTTTTCTTTCAGATGGGGGAAATAAGTATGTTATGTTTCATACACGCAATGAAACTAATTCCTTGCAGGTTCCAATTATGGCTCCTTTGATTGTAATCAATGAGATTAGTTACCATGGTTACACTCCCTAGCAGGAAGGCCTTATGAAGTCAAGTTGACCTAGTAAAGGTTGTGGTGATGATCATCATACAAGGTAGCAACTCAATAAGAAAACAATTCTTTTGAACAGCTTCGGAGAGCTTAGAGGAAACTTTGTGAGATGGAACATCTGTGTTTATAACAAGAACAATTTTAAAAAATGTTATAGTATTTTAACAGAATGTTTTGTTTGTGAGGTAGAGAGTCAGAACAAAAAGAGATGTCAGAATGTGCTGTGTCCCCCCCCCCCCATTTCTTCTTGGATAAAATCAGGGTTCCTACGTTTCCATTTGCCCCCCAAGGTCAGAATAAAGAGTCAGACACAGTGCATTGGAATAAAATTGGGCCACTTTATTAACTAACAGCAAGGGCACCCCACCAGCGGCCGGGCCAGGGCTAGGGGTCACCGCGACCGCTCCCCTGCCATTAACGGGCGAGAGACCCAGCCCCCCAGCCGGAGCTGAGCAACTCAGCTCCCTCCAGGCAGGCCCAGTAGGGAGGCCCGCACCAGAGGGCCCAAACCCAGACGCAAGTCTCGACAAAAAGGCACCCTCTAGCCGAGCCTCCTGGACAGTCTGCAATCTCCGAACCTGGGTCTCCAAACCCAAGGTTGATCATGCCAGACCCCAAATTCCCCCAAAGGGGGATGCTTTGCAGTCCTCCCCTAGCCACATAGTGTCCTAAACCCCCAAAACCTGCCACTACTAAGGCCAAGTCTCTACTTAGGGGTTAGCGCCCACCAGGAGGCTCAAAGCCACCCACAACCCTTGCTGCAAATCTCTCAGGAAAAGCATATTACCCTTTTCCGAGAGATGGACCCCATCCCCCATGTAGAGGTCAGGAAATTTTACCAAAATGTCTGGATGGGGCAAAAAGTGGCCCAACCCCCTCTCCAGCACCTTTTTAATTTCCTTGTTAGCCTTATACCTGGCCCTTTCTATAGCTGCAGGGTCCAGAGCACAATGCCACACCAGGCGGAGCAGCATGGCTGACCACACTATGATGGTCCCTGGCCATCACTCCCGAATGTGCTGGAAATCATCACGGGCTTGCCAAACTAAGGCCTTGACCTTCAATAACCCCAGATTATTACCTCCCAGGTGAACAATTAAGATCCGAGGAGGAGGACCCACTCTATCATTAAACAATGAAGGCAGCAAGCCCGGCCACTGAAGGCCCCGATGCCCCTGCCATTCAATAACAGTATGCTGGCTGAGTCCCAGCTGAGAGCCAGCCGCAGTTCTCCGTGCCTGAAGAGCGGCCCAGAACACGTGGCTGTGGCCGCAGATGAGAACTCGGCTCCGGCTCCTCTGGCCAGGAACAACAGCATCTAAAGAGAAAAAACAGTTAAACACAAACACAACCAATAACCCAAGTCACTCACGGCCTGAAAAAAGGCCGCACATAGGCCTTATAGGCTGATGAACGCCACCGGCCCAACCTCTGAATAGAGGTGGAAGGATACCCCATAGCGGCCACCGTAGAAGCCGCCCCAATCCTAAAGGAGTGGGTCTCAAACCGGATTCCTGACAACCCAAGCTCACCCAAAGCCCGGGACGTCACAGCCCAAAACTGGTGTCTCGTTAATGGGTTACCATCCAAATGTAAAAACAAAAACCCATCCTTGGGCCCCCTGACTGCTAAATAAGCAACCAACGTGGTAACCAGACACAGCTCAAGCTCTAAACAACTACCAAGCTCAGGAAGCCAAACCTGCCCGGAACCAACTTGCAAGGTATCACCAAACCTACCTCCAAATCTATCAGGCACCAATGGCAAACCGCTGCCGGACGTCCCAGCTGAACCTGCATCAGGACCACAGGGACCGCCATCCCTGCCAGGCACAACTCCACCAGACCTGTCCTCAAGAATAGACAGTCTGGTGAGAATATTAGCCTGTTTCGCCTTTTTGGATTGCTTTATTCCTCCACCCACCACTTAGAGAAGGGACACCCGATGCCTGCTCCAGCGCCCTCAACCTGCTTAAAATATTAGAATCCACCGCTGCTTCACCGTCCTCATTCGAAGAAGATGACGGGGGTGGTGGCCTCCTAGCAGGTACTTTAGATGGCTTGGGTGCAGGCTTCTTACCTTTAGGCTTACCTGAGCCTTTACCCTCAGCCATCTTCTACAGGATTAGCTGCACCAACTAATGCCTAAGAATACTTCTAAAATTGCCGCCACCCTCCTCCACTAGGAAGGAACTTAAAATGGCCGCTCAACTGCCTTTCATCCCTTTCCTTCCCCTTCCAAGGACCTAAAATGGCCGCCACTCAAGCAGAAGCTCTAACTTCAAACTGTAAGAAAAACAAGACCCCACTGCTGCCTCCCAAAATGGCTGCCGCCCTTTCAACAAGAAAGAGCCTCAAAATGGCCGCCCTCCAAAGCCTTCAATGCCTATTCTATCTCAAAGCAGGGGCTTAAAATGGCCACCACCTGCTTTCTCCCCAGTGACAAAATTAAAAGGAAACAACAATGGCCCTCTTTCAACCCACCAATACTGGCAGCAGCTCTCCAGAGTCTCAGGCTGATATTTTTCACACTACCTGACTGAACCCTTTTCTAGTTGGAGATGCTGGGGATTAAACCTGGGATGTTCTGCCTACCAAGCAGATGCTCTACCATTGAACCCCTGTCCCTCCCAGGCAGTCTTCTTCATGAAAAAAGGGGGGGGGAAGGGCAGACCAGCCCACACTCCCAAGTAAAGCCCCCCGGGCAGAGCCCCCAGCGAACACACCAAACTCCGCTCAAAAGAAGGCCAGCACAGACAAGCCAGGCCAGAGCTTCAATAAAAGGGAAACACAATGGCCCTTCCCCTAAACAACCAACCATCCCAGCCCAGGCAAGACTCAGCCAACTCCGACTCCCTGTGACTCAGCCGAACGCCACTGCCGCCAAAAATGCCGCCCGCACGCTCCTCAGCCCAACTGACAGAGAAGCCCTCGACGCCGCGCCAAGCTTCCGACCGCGACAACGATCCGAAGACTATCTGATCAACGAAGGAATGACAGGGGGAAAGGTAGAACTAGCCGTTAAAGTGTCTAGACCCCATCCCCCACATTGCGCGCCCAAACGGGCGAACTCTGACTCCTCCTTCCCAGGGAGGCAAACAGAGCAGAAGCAGCTTAGCAGCTACGTTGCAAGCTCCCGATTCCCAGGGCTGTATTTTATGGTAACTATGTAAATATGTTGTTTTTGGATGTTGCATATTTGGGTTCCAATATTAGCTCAGTTTATGGAGATTTTGACAGAAGTACTATAACCAGGGTGGCCAGATGTTCTTTTTTCAGATTGTCCTTCCCCTTTTTAGGCCTGGCTTTTTAAATGCTATGCTTCTGCTTCTTTCTAATAAAAACAGCTAGATTCATGAGCAGCAGAGGGCTGCTAAATGTAACCAGGTTGTATGTGCTAAATTAAGCTACATGAAGGGAAAGCAGGGGGTCCTGAAAAGGTCTCTATCAACAGTTAGCACTGGCATTATGGCGTATTTTATTTTAATTATAATAATTATTTGCAAATTTGCATCTATGAATGTAAATAAATGAGAGCTGCCAAACTCTAGGTGGGTGAAACAAAGCAGAAAACTGAAATAACAAAAAAAAACCTCTATACAAAAACTTAGTGACTATATTACAAATGTTTAAAGCAATACAATACTAATGTTCCACATATCAAAAATTCATTATAACTATCCTTCAATCACAAATATTTATCAACTACAATTTTGCATTAATTCATTTATTCATGTCCATTTCATAACGTCATTTCCCGACTTTTAAAACTCAAGACGATTCACTCGTTCCAACGGGCTGAATTAGAGTGCTGGTGCTCCGGATGCAGATTCAGAAAAGTTCCTGTGTTCTCCACATTCTCCTTGGTCGTCCAAAATTATGGCTTTCAATATTCATAAAAGAACTTTTCAGATATAAAGATGAAGTGGGTATGTCATGAGACTCTAACAGGAACGTGCCGTTTCCAGGAAAACCCTTCTTCAGAGAGGCATATCCCACTGTAAGAGTTCTATCACCTGTCACTTGTGCACAGCACCCAAGCACGGAGGAAATCTTGTATTGCTTTAAATATTTGTAATATAATCACTACCTTTTTGTATAGAGTTTTTTTCGTTATTTATTTCAGTTTTCTGCTTTGTTTCAGTCTCTTGTTGTGATACTCTAGGCGTTCTGATACTCTAGGTGGGGCCTGAAGATCTCCCAGAATTGCAACTTATCTCCAGACTACAGAGATCAATTCTCTTGAAGAAAATGGAAGCTTTGGAGTGTGGAGTATATGGCATTATACCCTACAGAGATCCCCACCCCTCCACAAGCCCAACCCCCAGTTTTGTCCTGCATCTATGAAAAGCCAATTACAGTGGAATACAGTGAAGCAATCTGTGAACAGAGAGGTGAGAAACAGTTAAAATAATCACCAAAAAAAATCAGCTCCCTGTTTGTGAAATTTTAAAAAGTCATCTACAAGTCCTTGTTAACCAAATTCGCATATGTGTCTCTATGTATTATATGTCCACATAAGACTAAAATTCTCAAGTTTCTGGCCAACCAAATTATTTAGAAGTCCTCCAGACATCTATAATATTCAGCATCGACAATCTCACTGAACTAATATCACGGAAATCAGAAGCTTGCCATCTTGGATATATGGAAATGTTTTTATATATTTAATTTTAATATGTTTGTAAATTGCTAATGTTTTTAAGCCACCCTGTTTGTTAGCCACCCTGAGCCTATTGGGGGAGAGCAGGATATAAATCTGATAAATAAATAAATAATTTTTTGGGGAAAATGAGCTTGTGGGGAGATATATAACCTGATTATTGCAATAAGTCTAACTTAAGCTAAAAGTGCACATACCTACTTATGGTTTAAACCCAAACTGCCTGTTCACCAGTGTACACAGCAGCTGTGTTGATATAATGGCACTTCTTCCAGAACATTCAATGGGTGACCTTAAAGTAGCTGTTTTACTGCAAAGGAACTTCAAGAACAGAATGGAGAGAGAAACTGCTGAATTACAAATTATTATGAAACAAACACCTCCCCAGGACTGAACAGGGATATTGGTTTTTAATCTCATTACATATGCTAAACCCATTCTCACTGAGTATAGCTATATATCCACAGTATTCCAATGTATTTCTCTTTTAGAATAGTGTGAATGATGTTTTTTTTTATTGACATACTCAAGAACAAAGGGGAAAAGTCAGACTGCTCCAACTACCGGGGGATAACCCTGCTCTCCATCGCAGGCAAAATCCTTGCCAGAATACTCCTGAACAGACTGGTGCCCACCATTGCAGAAGAACTCCTCCCAGAGAGCCAGTGCGGCTTCAGAGCTAACAGGAGCACCACCGACATGGTATTTGTTCTCAGGCAGCTCCAAGAGAAATGCAGGGAACAGAACAAGGGTCTATATGTGACTTTTGTCGACCTTACCAAAGCTTTCGATACCGTTAGCAGGAAAGGCCTGTGGCAAATCTTGGAACGTTTAGGATGCCCCCCAAGGTTCCTCAGCATGATCATCCAGCTACATGAAGACCAGCGAGGCCAAGTCAGACACTGCAACGACCTCTCGGAGCCCTTCCCAATAGGCACAGGTGTAAAGCAAGGCTGCGTTCTCGCGCCAACTCTCTTTACGATCTTCTTTAGCATGATGCTTCAAAGAGCCGCAGTAGATCTAGATGATGACGATGGTGTCTACATCCGCTATCGCACTGATGGCAGCCTGTTCAACCTGAAGCGACTAAAGGCTCACTCCAAGACAATGGAGAAACTTATCCGAGAGCTACTGTTTGCTGATGATGCTGCACTCGTCTCCCACTCAGTATCAGCTCTGCAGCATATGACGTCCTGCTTTGCAGAGGTTGCCAAGCTATTCGGCCTAGAAGTTAGTCTGAAGAAGACAGAAGTTCTCCACCAGCCTGCACCCCAGGAAGATTATCACCCTCCCTGCATCACTGTGGGGAATCAGTTCTGAAGACAGTCCAGCAGTTCAGCTACCTGGGGTGCATCATCTCCTTAGATGCCAAGATCGACAAGGAGATTGACAACAGGCTGGCAAAGGCAAATCGTGCATTTGGCCGACTGCACAAAAGAGTGTGGAGCAACAAGCATCTGAAAAAAGGCACAAAGATCAATGTTTACAAAGCGGTTGTGATGACAACCCTCATCTACGGCTCCGAATCGTGGGTTTTATACCATCATCACCTGCGACTCCTTGAGCGCTTTCATCAGCGCTGCCTTCGCACCATCCTCAACATCCACTGGAGTGACTTTGTGACCAATACTGAAGTCCTCAAGAAGGCGGAGGTTACAAGCATCGAGGCACTGCTGTTGAAGACGCAGCTGCGCTGGGCAGGGCATATTTCTAGGATGGAAAACCACCGCCTTCCCAAGATTGCTCTGTATGGTGAACTTTCCACCGGCCATCGAAATAGAGGGGCACCAAAGAAGAGGTACAAGGACTCCTTGAAGAAATCCCTTGGCACCTGTCGCATCAACCATCACCAGTGGTCTGACCTAGCCTCAGATCGCAAAGCATGGAGGCATACCATCCACCAGGCTGTCTCTTCCTTTGAGAACGCACGCATAGCTGGTCTTGAGGACAAAAGGAGATTGAGGAAGAATCGCACTGCTACAGCACCAACCCCAAATCAGACTTTTCCCTGCAGCCACTGTGGCCGGATCTGCCTGTCCCGCATTGGTTTTGTCAGCCACCAGCGAGCCTGCAGCAGACGTGGACTACTGCACCCTTCTTAAATCTTCGTTCGCGAAGTCAAGCCGAGAGAGAGACTCAAATAAGGGATATTGGCTGTTTATCTCATTACATATACTAAACCCATTTTCACTATATTTTAATGTATTTTTTCTAATGACAAACTAGAATGATATTTATAATGTATAGAATGATGTTTATAATGTATGTTGCATGTTAAAATCAGGTGGACAGAAGCATCACTAGGAAAAACATGTCCTTTTGTTTAACCCAGACTTGTAGCAATAGAGCAATAAACAGGCAGCTTTTATTACTTTTTATTGGTTTCCCATGCAAATGCTATCCAGTCCAAATGTTCTTTCAGTTTGTTTATTTCACTGTTTTGCCATTGAATCCTAACTTTGTATCACTTTGCATTCTTAACCACTGCCCACCAGCTATATGTAGTTCTGCTTACTGTACCCCATTCCATTGTTTAAAGAAGTATGAATGCATACAAAAGCTTACGTTCTGAATAAAACTTTGTTGGTCTTAAAGGTGCTACTGGACTTCTACTTTGTTCTAACGGCACTTCTGTTGGCAAAGAAGGGGAGAGTGATTTCTGCTGATCTGTCTCTCCCAGTGCTGATTTCCCACTCCCACTTTGGCTCCCCCTGACACTATTCCAGAGAGTCTGTTGGTCCCCAAGAGCAAAATTGAGTGGAGAGATTGTCAAACTGCAGTAATAGCTGAGAGTAAGGGAAGCTCAACCTTTGCCAGGTTTACTCTGCTAGGACTAGTCTGTAGCTCACTATACTGGAATCAAATACACTGAATTTCCATGGCAACATCACAGAACTGACAGTTTTACACTTCCTTTCTACCTGATTAGGTCCCCAACTACATATGTGGGCAGAGCTCATCAGGAAGTTCTCCTGCACAAGCCCACCTGAAATGAATGAAATGAAGTAGCAGCTTGCACAGAAAAACATTCCAACAGATTAAACCCCTGCACTTCATCCTGTCACTGCATTGCAATGTAAAGTTTTTTCTGTAAGAAGAAAAATATCTCCTGAATTATTCTCATGAGAAACAATGAAAATATCCTTTAGGTTTCAGTGCAATTCTTCACTCTCTTTAAGACTCCTAAAAACCTTGAAGCAGAGTTGGAATGGGTTATGAAGGAACATAGAATGAGTATCACAATCCATTCAGATTCTATCCCAATCAATAAAAAATAATCATGAGTACCTTTTTAATGCAAGATAAAGCAATGTTTTCTGATACTACACAATCTACTGGGAACATAATTTAAATTGGAAACTTATGGCAAATGTAAAGAAGGAAACTACAGAAGTCTTACAATGACGGGAAGTAGATATTTGAAAATGTTAATATCCAAATAAGAGGGGAAAAATCATGCATGAAGAGAATGTCTAAATGCGTACTTGCTTCTTGCCCACGTTGGGTGACTTCTGGGGATCGAATTATTTATACATTGACGTGTTTATTTGCGCCTGGAAAAAAATATCCCACCACATATTCCTCTCAGCATTTTCTTATTTAAAAAGACAGCACAGTCATGTTCTCTCATTGCCAGGCATTGTTACTCTCTCATCCCTTTTACTCAGACAATATACATACATATTTATTGAACTGAATGTTCTTCCAAATTTTATAGAAGGATAATAGGTTCAAATGTCTCTTTTCTCCAGTGAATCTGCTTGCTTAAAACCACATAACTAAATGAACAAAACAAATGCAATAGCTGAGTTCCACAAATGACTTCAGGTCAAAACAAATAAATAGTGAAATGCTCACTCAATAAATGCAAAATGATTATGGTGGAGAGAAGGGCAGGCTACAGTTTTGTTCCTTGACATGACCCCATCTGTGGATACTTAAATCTGGAGACTGGAACCATGAACAGACAACAGGGACAGAAAAAAATCTGAAATCTACCCTCCCAATAATAGCAGTGCTTGTATCTCTAAGAAATGGATGCCTTCTGGGATCTCAGTGGCCATTGTGGGGGTTACTAGGCCTTCAAAGATTGGCTTCTGTCAGTAAAAGGCAGGGTACATCCCTTTTCCAGCCAGCCCCTATCTGGGCCTCCCAATTCACCCATGCTTCCCTCCTTTTTGCCCTGGGCAGAGGACTCATTGAGACTAAGACCAACAGTAATCACCAGAGCACTTACTACCATGCACTTTGTTCAGGGCTTTTTTTCAGCAGGAACACACAGGAACACAGTCCTGGCTGGCTTGGTGTCAGGGTGCGGCCTAATATGCAAATTAATTCCTGCTGGGCGTTTTCTACAAAAAGCCCTGTGTGAAACAATAGTGCTGTCAGGGGGTGTGGCCTAGGCTTCCCAATCCCCAGGTCCCAGCGGGGGATCCCCCATTTTCATAGGCTTCTCCCTGCCCCCAGCCAGCTGGCCGGCGGGGGAAGCCCCACCCCCTATAATCACCATGTAGTTTTAGAGCTCCTGCAGGTCCGTTTTTAAAATATGTGCCTTTAAGGCTGAGCAGGAAACAGGAAGGCCTTCGGAGAACGGCCCCTCCCTTTGTTTTGCTTTCGTTTTTAGATCAAGTAAAGTTCTGCAGGAAGAAGACCCAGTAAGCATTTGTGTGTGAGAGAGAGAGGGAGGGGGCGGGGGATTACCTGGTTTAGAGGCCCTCCCCCCCTTTAGAAAGCATGGGGGGGGGAGGGAAATGTCTACTGGGCACTCTATTATTCCCTATGGAGAACGATTCCCATAGGGAATAATGGGGAATTGATCTGCAGGTATTGGGGGCTCTGGGGGGGGGGCTATGTTTTGAGGTAGAGGCGCCAAATTTTTAGTATAGCATCTAGTGCCTCTCCCCAAAATACCCCCCAAGTTTCAAAACGATTGGACCAGGGGGTCCAATTCTATGAGCCCCAAAAGATGGTGCCCCTATCCTTCATTATTTCCTATGGAAGAAAGGCATTTAAAAAGGTGTGCTGTCCCTTTAAATGTGATGGCCAGAACTCCCTTGGAGTTCAATTATGCTTGTCACACCCTTGTTCCTGGCTCCGCCCCAATGTCTCCTAGCTCCACCCCAAAGTCTCCTGGCTCCGCCCCCAAAGTCCCCAGATATTTTTTGAATTGGACTTGGCAACCCTAGTGTGGCCTAGTATGCAAATGAGTTCCTGCTGGGCTTTTCCTACAAAAAAAGCCCTGACTTTGCTCACCCAGGTGCAGTGATGGCTTTGACTTGATGCCACACAACTCTCTTGAGCCCATTGGCAGTCTCCACAAAACTTGCACAACATGGCAAGGTCAGCAGTGGCCACCAAACAGCTCCACTGACTGACTTGCTACCATAACATTTGCAGCAGTTCAACAGTAGCCGCCATACAATTTAGCTGGTCCAGCAGTAGCCTCTGTACAGCTCATGGTTGCCTGCTGGGGAAAGGAAAGAAGAAATAGTGGGGAAGGGAAATAATCTGAGAAATGAGATGCTCCCTCATGCCCTTGCAGGTCGGTCCCCTGCTTTTATATATACTAAACTTTGTTTCACCACCAGCAGTCCAAAGTGGCCCTTTATTCTAGTCTAGAATGTTACTATTATGGTCCATCAAACTACTCCAATGTTACATTCTAATAAAAGGTTTGAGGCCTGTAACCAGTTAGGCACAACTCTGATGCCAGAGTAGCCAATGGTTAATTAACTTGTATCTTTGGTGGGAATCAGTCTCTTCAGTACATCATAATACAAGAAGCCCTTGATACTGTTTAAGAGGAACACTAAGCTGCTACCAGTGGCTTAGTGCAAACAGCATGTTAAACATTGTGCATAAGTATGTTTATTTTCCGGAGTTTGTCATGTGTTGATGTAGGAGACCTCCCTAGAGACTTGAAGCTTTGATCACTTCAGTTCTACTTGTACTCAATATTTAAATAGTTTTAACATGTGCTTAATTAATTGAATTGTGATGAAGTACTTGGATTCTGCTAATAAACACACTGTTGTATTCTGCATAATATATAAACACCATGACCCATGCCTGAGAATGTTGGGAATTTTATTAGCCCCATAAAGTTTTTGTTGAAGCCTAGTACCATAGATCCAAAATAAATAAACATAAAGACACCAAAAGAAAATTATTTACTCCTTTCTCCTTGCCCCCTCCACTAATCTAGTGAGTCTCTAAGTAAACTTTGCCACTGTGGTTTTTGAGGACATTTGTTATTATTATTTATTATTATTATTTATTAATTTATATCCCGCCCTTCCCAACAAGTGACTCAGGGCGGCTCACAGCATAGAATTCCACATAATAACATTTAAACATAAAACAGTTAAAATTAGTTGATACATTTAAATTATAAAATATTTAACATTATAAGACATTTAAAACATTTAAAACATTAGGGACAGCAACCTCTAATATAACTACACCTAGATTTCTTGTACCAGCTAGTCATAGGCCAGCCGGAAGAAGGTTGTCTTACAGGCCCTGCAGAACTGGGCAAGGTCCCGCAGGGCCCTCACCTCCTCTCAGTATCTGTGAGCAAGAGATTAGGGTCTAAATTGAACAGATTTGAGAAACGATGTAGAAATGCTACTAATCTTACCACTGAAATGTCTCAAAAATAAGAGATTTTGGCAATATGCAAACTGCTTTAAAAGTTACTTGAAAAACTGATGACTTAACAGATAAGTGTGTATCTCTATCTATCTATCTATCTATCTATCTATCTATCTATCTATCTATCTATCTATCTATCTATCTATCTATCTATCATCTGTCTGACTGTCTGTCTGTATATATATGTATGTATAGATAGATAGATAGATAGATAGATAGATAGATAGATAGATAGATAGATAGATAGATAGATAGATAGATAGATAGACAGACAGACAGACAGACAGACAGACAGATAGATAGATAGATAGATAGATAGATAGATAGATAGATAGATAGATAGATAGATAGATAGATAGATAGATAGATAGATAGATAGATAGATATACACACACACACTCACCATATCAGCCATAGACCCATCAACTGCCATTCAGGTTCCACTGTGTTCCATTGGATGAGTCCGCTGCTCTTTCCTGTCCACTGTCATCACACTCTCTGTGGTAATAATTCACTGCAAACAAAAGAAATGCTGAGCTTCAGCATCTGTGTGGCTATCGTAATGCCCCCCTGCACCTCCCATAATTATTCTTCCATTCTGGGCCTGTTTCAGAGCATTGAACTTTGTGGTAGGTGGGAAGACAGCAAGGATGAGTGGTAAGTAACTCTCATGGGTTTGGGGAGTAGTAGAGTACCCAGGGTGTGGTGGCAGTTGAGAGGAAGTGGTGATGGGAAGACACCCAAGTGTGGTAGTGGGAGTGAATGCCTTCACTTGGGTGGATGGGTGAGAAGACAGAAAGTGGGGGGGGGGGCACACACCCAGAGCGTCTTTCTAGAGCCCATTGTATTTTCCCCCACAACAGGCCTTATTTCTAGTACATTATATGAATCAGATGACAGCCCTAATAGAATATTACTTTTTTCTCCCTAACACTCTTTTGTATTTCTATAACTGATTATTAGTATGGATTACCTTTCAGCACTGATAGAAAACAAAAGCCTTGGCAAAAATACAACATGCAAACCATGTTTGTGCGTTCCAAAGTTCATTCATTTATTTTTTATTTTTTATTTTATTTATATCCCGTCCTCCCCACTAAGACTGCCAATCCCCAGGTCTGGGTGGGGGTTCTTCTGCCCAAGAGATTCCCAACCCTCTGGCCCACATTGGGCCGGTGGGGGGAACCTCCCCCAATGTTGCTGGCGTGATGACATCACCCGGAAGCGACATCATAAAAATGGTGGCGCCCATGTGCAACTGCTCTAGGCGTTTCCAGGAAAACTCTATGATTTTCCCAGATGCTGTAGATATTTGGGAGGTAAAAACTCTATGTTGCATAGGTACCATAGAGTTTTAACCTCCCAAATGGCTAGAGAGTCTGGGAAACCCATAGACTTTCCCCAGAAACGCCTAGAGTAGCCCCGCATGGGCACCGCCATTTTGATGATGTCACTCCCAGGTGACATCATCGCATCGTGTGCTCTGCACGTGAGAGAGAGTCCCCCGCTGAGGGAAGCTACTCCCTGCTGAAGCAGGCTCAGGGCGGCTAACCACAATGGACATCTGTGTATCAGGCTGTATGGAATTATGGGTGTAAGACTGATTTATAATGTGTTTGGTAGTGCCTGTCATGTCTGTGGTACTGACTGCCAAGGTTTTTGAGACAATCTACTGAAACACTTTACTGTTCTGTTGTTAGACTACGGTGTTACACTCCCAAACCTTCTCAATGCAATTCTCTTCAGTCATATTGTCAGCAGTCCTAGTGGGGGAAGAGCTCAAGGTATCCATCACAATTAGAAATGCTATTGGAAATCTCATTTTTCCCTGTTTTTTCCCAGCCATGTTTGCACTTCTCATCATGCCAACAACCCTGAACCAGAGTGTATTTACAAATGAAGAAAGCAGCACCAAAGTGCAGTGGTTCACACAATTTTAAAAGTAGGAGCTACTTCTAAACTTATACCACTTTTCAGGAGTTTCTTTCAGCTTTGTCCCTCCCCTATATAAAATACAGGAACCTGACTAAATTATTTATTTTTAAAATTTAAAAAGTATTTATAAACATTTTGATTGTGGAATGGTACATTATAGCTCAGTCTTATCAGATCATGGAAGCAAGTACTAGGATGAGGAGGAACTTAGGCAATGCCAAACCACCTCTGCTTAATCACTTGCCTTGAAAACCCTAGTGGGGGGGCAGTCACCTGAGGTTGGCTGCAATCTGATGGCACTTTACACACATACACTTATAAACATAAAACACCACTGAATGAGAGGCTGCAATTCTTTGAGGCCCTTGAACTTTCTCCTGCAATGAGACTAGTGGAGAAGTAAAGAAGACTCTGTTCATTAGCTGCCCTTTCTCTGAGACCATCAATGCAGTGCCTAAATTTTTCCTCTTTCATTTAATCCCTACGAAGCAAGTTAGGTGAGAAAGAAAGTGATTGGCCCAAGGTCACTATGCAATTCAGAGGGGAACAGGGATTTAAAGCTTGGTCTCTCTGTTACTAGTCTGATCACTTACCACACTGGTTCTCAGGCAGTGGGCAAAGCAGCCTCCCCACCTCTGGATCAGAGCCACAGCAGGTGCAGCTACTCATGTGATATGGCTCTTGCACACTTGCATGGAAGAATGCTGCTTTACTACTTGATTGCTAGAAAAACTAGCAGATTTTTACATGATTTTTCCTCCTACCTGTCAGAAATCTTTCCCTGCGTAGTTTATGAAAACCATTCTGATTTGCTGTCCAGTTGGAATGGAAATAATGGCTCCAGGCAGCAACAAAGAAAACTATTATCAATTTAATAATTGCAGTTGCTGAGCCAAGAGATATTAGAATGCATTTGCAGTGAAAATCAGTAATTGAAAATAAAACATTTTAAAAATAGGCCAAGGTATTTGTTTGTATAATGTAATCATTCTGTTTCAACATTTTCAGAAAATAAATTTCTGGAATGCAGTTAATTGGCACACTACATATTACATGTCCCATTTTTGGGTTGCCATAAATCTTCCAATTCATGCTGTGTAAGTATAACTGTGCAACTTCCTTTTATTAGAGAACTTCAACAAAAGATAAGGATCTTCAAAGCATTTGGGAAAATATACTTGATAAATATCACAGCCCCACTTACCCACCTTGTGAGAGTTCATGAGTTATGCAAAGGAGGGCTTTATTCTGGGCACAATTAATCTGAGAAAAAACTCTGTTCTCACTGGCATTAAGATCTATTTTTATAGTGTGCTGTTATATTTAAACATTAAGGTCTCCATTTGTTGCCAAAATCTAAATATGCCTTTTTGTAAATGAGGCTTCGGCTTTCTCCTGAATCAAGGGTTTGCAGATTGCTCAGCAGTGATGATCAACTGGAAACAGATGAACAGCTGGAGGATCATAACTATTTTGCATACTTTGGATATTTGTAATTGGAATAATTAGTGTATCATCTGCCAAACATCTAGCAAGATCCAAGATCCTGCTGCTATAGCTGTTGTTCACAGATAATGTCATTGTGCAATTGTTGGCTTACACTGAGAAAGAATTTGAGTCAAAGCCTCAAAAAGGATACCATAGTGAGACCTGCAAAACATGAATTTGGAATCATAGAGCACAATTAAGCACTTTTAATGTCCTTGCTTTGACTATGCAATCCTAAGCACAGTTACATCCTTCTAAATTAATTGAAGTGATAGATTTTTGAAGGGTGTAATTCTATTTAGGATTGCACTGTATGTACTGATTAACTGTGTACTTAAATGACTCCCATTTAGATCAATGGGACTTAAAAATACTAAGGTTTGATTGGATTATGCTCACGTTGAGACTTTTCAGTTTACCAAAGAGACAACTAAGGTGGGGACATGATAGAGCAGAAGTCTCGAACTCATTTGTTATTATCTGACATAAATGAGACCTTGTTGCACTGGGTCATGTCGGGTTGGGCTGAGCCATGTCGGGCCAAGCCATGTGTGTACCTATTTAAGATTAGGTAGCAGAGATATAAATTTTATAAAGAACACAAACATATATTTTTAAAAAATCAAAACATGCTTAAAACATTAGCACTCATTGGTTTTAAAGATGCTTTCTTTGTATTTCTCCGATGGGATCCAGGGAACTGGGCAAAGGAAGCTCTGGCTCTTTCCTTCCTATCCCAGGGGACTGGGGAGGGGGAGAGCCTCGGCCAATAGAAGGAAGAGAGGATTGGCTCAGTAGCTCTGCTGTGCAATTGAGAGAGCCTGACAATTGAGGGAGCTCTCTCTCCCCCCCTTCTCCCCAAGAGAGGAGCCTCAGCCAACGGAGAAAATAAAGATTTTGCTCTGTAACTACTGTGCAGTTGAGCAAGCCTTGCAAATCAAGCTGTTATGCAGAAGGAAGCAAGACATAGCGAGAAGGAAGCAGATGACAGCCAGTTGCTTAGGGGCCTGATAGGAGTCCTCTGGGGGCCTGATTTGGCCTCCACATTGCATGTTTGACACCTCTGTGATAGAGGTTTATAAATTATGCCCAAGATTGAAAGAACGTTTTCTCCCTCTTCCAAAATACTCAGACTCAAGGGCATCCAGTGAAGCTGATGGGCTGTAGATTCAGGATGGACAAACGTAAATTCTTCTTTATACAGTGAGTAATTAAAATGTGGAAAAGTGTTTAGCCTATTATACAGATATAAAATATCTGTCATGGTTCTAATCATTTGCACAAGCAGAACTATGTTACTGAGTTGGAGCCACAACCTAAAGTCTGCTACCCTTTTCTTGTGTAAGAACTTTGTTATGCCTTACTATATAATAGGGGTTAGTGCACATGGTCCAACTGATGAGACACATTAACTTCAACATATACTGAAACAATTGTGTGGAAGAACCATTGGCTATCTGAAGCTTGATGTGTACCATTCTACAACAGTTAGAGGGAAGTTAAAGACCTATGGACATGGAACAGCTCCTTTAGGATGGATGAACTTTATTCTGAAATGTTCATAAGTAGAAGGTCCTTCAAGTACCAGCTAAATTGAAAGCTATCATTGGGGTATTCTTCCTTTAACGTTAAGGTCCAAGTTATGATAATTGAAAATGCAGCTGTTAACATTCTAGAAAGCTACGGGGAAAATAATAATTTGTGATTCTGACCTGATGTGGGACTTGGGAAAGAGAAGTTAAATTTTTGTGTCCCACATTCATTTTTGTGTCCTACAGAGTTTTCATATGACTTTAGGTAAATTGTTTACATTCTTAGTCACTTTCTATTGAAGCTGATTGTTCTGGATAGTGGGGATGGGGTGAGGGAATACAAGACAGTCAGCTCAGACAAAAGCAAAGAGTTGGTGCTAGTCAAGAAAACCGATGGAAGTGCATTGTTGTTATCAGTCAAAAGCCCCCAAATGTTAGTTTTCCTGTCCTATTCCTGTGCCCAGCTCACAAAACTTGATTTCTTGGCAACATAGCAGGAGGATTGCCAATACTCTGAGTTGCTCAACATTTCTATTTCCATGTTCTCTAAGTCCTGACCCTGAATCCCTTGCACCTGTCCAACCCCTGTAAATGAATTTTTACTTTTTGTCAGTATCCAGTGGGAGTACAAGAATCCCCCTTCTCTTATGTTCTTGTGTTCAGAGTCATTCAATTTCCTTTTCTGCTCCATATAATCACTAGAAGGCAGAATGTAATTCTTGATGCTATTAAAACATCATGGGACAACATGAGAAAGAGGAGTTTTCCAGGGTGGCAACTCGGAAGGTAAGTGCTAAGCAATCTGCAAATTTAATTGGGTAATTAAACCACCACTTGTTGACTCAGGAACTACCTTACTGAAGAAACAAATCAGACTTCTATTTATGAAATTACCACCCTTAATTCATTCATGTCATTTTATATGAATGCATATAAACCAGGAATATGGGCATGCACTTAGCATAAGAATAAGATTTGATGGCATAAAAGGAAATGTAGTTTGGCTTTAATAATTTTTAGAAGTCTGGTCCTGTATAATGGAAGAATTTTCTCTACCTTCCAGTATCAGATTGGAATGTCTATAGAATTTTACTTCTTGCCAATTGATTGTTCTTAACAGGAGAAAATGATTAGCTAGTAAACATGGCTTTGACTTGTGGATTGTGGACAATTTTTGGGATGTTGGACATGGTTTGTAGAAGAGATGTTCTTATAGTGAGAGAGGCAATTGGTTTCTGAAAGAGACATGGGATACATATATAAACAAGACTAGTTGCTGGCAAAAAGTATTACTGGCTTTATAAAAATAGCAGATGTGGAGGGAAAGGGTGCCAAGACGACTAACACAATCTCAGCGGGAAGCTGTTGGCATGTAAATGTTAATGACCCAACAAGGCACCATGAAGGAAGACGTTTGCAAGAAATCCAAAACCATGGATGAGGTTGTTGAGAGTAATATTCCCAAAGGAGGGGAGGGGGAGTAGTGCACCTAATAAATATGTGTAATGTGAGCACTGCAGTGTTTAAGTTGTAGAATGTTTGGCTAAGGAAATTAGAATTTAGAAGTCATTAAACTGAGGATAAATCCAGAAGTTGAAAAATGCTGCTAAGATATGAAGTAAGCAGGAAAAAAAACCCCACATAAAGTATTTTTTTTATTAAAGGTGGTAGAATCATCTAGTTATTTACCTCAGTTTATCCTGCCTTGAAAGCACAGGTTAATACCCTCTGTACCCTATGCAATGAGGCTGAAATTGTACTCATTAATCCAGTCTTGAAGGTATACCATTCAATTCCCATTACAATGGGTGATAAATTACTAGGGAAGCCAGAACAGGGAATTCCTGGAATCTTCTGGCACTTTCATCAGTGACAGAAAGCTCCCATGTTGAGCTTGATCTCACTATGCATGCATGGAGGTCTCCTATTAAGTGTGGTGAACAGTGTGATATCAATCCACAAAATGTGCAGCATGTCTTTGTATATGCACAGCACAGTCTAAGGGGATTTCAGAAACAGTTGTAGAGGTTCAGTGGAAATGACTCTGTCCCATGAGACTATTTCTGGAGTAAAACCCACTGGGTCCACAAATCTCTTAATAATGTCATATACAATTGTTCCCAATCTCAAGGAGAGAGATGTAATCTCAAGGAGAGGATGCAATAAGAATGGGAACTATATGGTTGAGAAAAAGCCAACCAGATCCAACCCTGCAAGTTGAGGTAAAAGCACTACAGTTATGAACTTCTCTAGCTTTTGAATACAGAAGTGTGCTCAAAAGGAACTATAGGACAGCAACACATAAGAAATGCTATTGTTAAATTAAGTGTGTATGTTGTGAGTTACTTATTTTAAATATACCATCAACTTTTAGTTATAATCACAACTTTTAAAAGGAATCAGCCATACCGTAGAGCAGGGGTGGGGAACCTCTATCCCAAGGGCCGTATACAGCCCTCGAGGTTACTTGGTGTGGCCTTCGGGGATTGCTGGAATGAACTGAGCCATGTGGCAGCCTCCCTAGGGCCTGGTTGGCCAGCGAGGATCGTGGGGCCCAGCTGCACTGTGCAGCAGCCTCCCCAGGGCCAGGCAGGGATCACAGGGCCCAGATGTACTGTGTGGCAGCTCCCTGGGGCCTGACTGGCCGGCCAGAATTGCTTCAGAGCTGGAAAAGTTACTGTCACAATTCAGTTTGCACTTGATTATCCCAGATGGTGTGGCCTAATATGCTAATGAGTGTGTGATCTAATAGGCTACTGAGTTCCTGCCCGGCTTTTTCTACAAAAAAACCCTGGACCTAGACATTTGCCTAGGGCAGCGGACTGTGTGTGTATGCGTGCCAGACTAGGGTCTCCCCACATGACTTCAAATAGAAAAACAATTATTTGTATTCATTTTGCTGACCTGAATCATTCTCCCTCAGCGGAGCACTGTTTTTTAAGCTTATAATTTTTATGGCCCATTAATGATGTTATAAATATCCATATGGCCCTTGGCAGAAAAAAGGTTCCCCACCCCTGCCATAGAGGGAGCATGAGAGAGGGCTTGAGCAGACTATAAACTTGCTAAAATTTTGAGAGGATTGGAAAATAGCCAAGGTAGTGGACATTTTAGTAAGGGATCCAGGAGTATCCAGGAAATTACAGGCTCATTAGGTTATCCAACAAGTTACAGGCTTATAAGCCTCTCCAAATTAAAATTTTTAGAAGGTACTGATACATTTAGAATGATTAAACATATAAAAGAACAAGTCTTGCTGAGGAAGAATCAGCATGGCTTTGGGCACAGGTACCAAATCCCACAATTTATAGAATTCCCTCCTTGGGGAGATTTCACTGGTTCCCCTCTATGATTGTCTTCCATTGGTTGGTGAAGACTATTTTTGTTGGGGGGTTTTGGCATTCCTCCACTGACCCTCCTTCCTATTTATGCATTTAGGTGTTTTGTTTTGGATGGATGGATAAGAGAAAGAGTTTATTTTAATGTTTTTAGTTGGGGACCTTGGGGACCCAGTTGCATGGAAATTAGGCATAAAATGTTTTAAATTTTAAAAAACACCATCTTTCTAAATTCTTTAAGAATGTCAACAAATATTTAATAGGTATTATCTATTAGCCATTATGTATGGAGGAAGCTGGGTTCAGATAGTTGGCTCAAGGTTGACTCAGCCTTCCATCTTTCTGAGGTTGGTAAAATGAGTATCCAGCTTGCTGGGGGTAAAGCGTAGATGACTGGAGAAGGCAATAGTAAACTACCCCGTAAAGAGTCTGCCAAGAAAATATCACAATGTGACATCATCCCATGAGCCGGTAATGACTTGGTGCTTGCACAAGGGACTACATTTTTCTTATGAACTTTAAAAATCCATTTTTAAAAGTTCCTTAGAAATTATGCAGTCTTGGAATAAGAGTTTGTGTCCTCTTATGTATCAATTACTGATTAAAAATAAAATTAGAGGCATGCAGGAAGCTCTCACATTAGAGGAAAATTAGCAGAGGAGGTTCCACAAATATCTGTAGTGGAACTGTGTTGTTTTGAATTGTTCACAAATTATCTAAAATCAGACACAAGCAGTGAGATAACCAGGAGTCCGGATAACATCCAATTAGTTAAGATGAAAACTCAAGCAGGATGCAAAGAGCACCCCAAAGTGGAGATGGTATGAACAGCTCACAAACTAAAGTCTGTGATGAATTTTGGTGGGTTGTGGTTTGCAAAGTGAAGTTCATGGCAGGTAAACCAGCATGAATTTTCCACAAACTTTCAAGCTGTTAGTGGCAGTTCATGGCAGTTTCTGAACAGATACATTTCCAGACAGACTGTCTCAGCTTAATCTAAATGTCATGAATCAAACTGGTTTGCTTAGCACCTAAAAGATCATGGTGGTTTGTGGTTTGCAAACTGGGCATGTCACAAACCATGAACCAAGATGCATTTTCCTGATTCATGCCCATCCCTACCTGAAAGAATTTCTCCAAACATTATGAATGCGGAACAGTCCAAACAGGAATGGGGAATAAGCTCAAGTGAAAAGTACACTGGAGCCAAAAATCCTGACTACATGTACTACATAGGGCTTGCCAAACTCCAGGTGACCCTGGAGATATCGTGGAATATCAACTGATCTCTAGACTACAGAAACCAGATTCCCTGGAGAAAATGGCTGCTTTGGAGGGTAGACTGTACGGCATTATATCCTTCTGATATTCCTCTCCCTTCCCAACCCCTCCCCCCCTTACAAGGCTCTACTCAAGCAATTAACTATGAAAGAAATATTGGGTTCATGGCAAATAACTCAATAAGAATGCTCATGCGCAGTGACAGTGAACAGACAAATTACATAAAATGGCCAGTACCACAATGCCTTAAAATATTAAATTCATGTATTATTAATATAATGTCTTCTTGATATGGCCAATATATATTTAAATTAGAGTTGGAGCCATGGACAGACAAGACAAGTTTTTCTACAATCTGATTAAAGCCCCAAGCTTGCAGAAAATCTGAAATCTAAAAAAAAAAAAAATTAAAATGGGGACAGTCCTCCCCGAATGATAGACACAGTGCCTGTGAGGATGCCGTCAGGGGCCATTGCTAGGCACCACAACAGAACTGTCTGTCTTTCAGCCTTGGTTTCTGTCAGGAGCAGTATCTGTTCCTGGACAGTTCTGGTATTTCAGAGAGAAATCTGACCACCTGACAAGAGGGCTTTGATCACATGACAGCTTGCTGTGAAAAAATTCTCATTCACTTTGCATACACAATTGCTCACATCTGCTCTGGGTTAGATGCCAGCATGGATACATATCCAGATGGCACCAAATTGTCTGATTTATATGAATACTTTTCAGCTTGCAGAGGATATCTCAAGAATGTGGACATGATCCTCATTCTTGTTAAAGGTAGCTTGCATATCATACTGAAAGGTATAGGGTTGATGGAGAAAAGGTTTGGATGTTTTTCCATTCCCCTTTATAGCCAATGGGAATCATTACAGCGAATGGGTCCATAAAGGTTAAGGTTAGGGTTAGCGTTACTGATCAGGGTGAGATTAAAGGGTGGTTTAGGGTGAGATTAAAGTTCACTTCGATATCATACTGAAAGGTATAGGGTTGATGGGGAAAATTTTTGACTGCTTTTCCTTTCCCACTATAGCCTATGGGAATCACTACAGTGAATGGGCCCATAGGGTTAAGTTTAGGGTTAGAGTCAGTGGTGGGATTCAGCCGGTTCGCACCGGTTCTACCGAACCGATAGCTAATGTGCTATCAGTTCGGCAGAACCGTTCGTTGGTCGGGTGCCTGCTGCAGCAGCAGGAGGAGGAAGGGGTTGCCTTTGCTTTCTGCGCCCCGATGAAGGTGAGGCTGGAGGAAACGGCGGGCTCCATAGAGCGGCGAGACCAGGCGCTTCGGGCGGGGGGGAGGGGCGAAGAGGCGACCGCAGTGAACTTTTGTCTCTTTCTTGACACCCGCTGCCGGCCCTCCCCACGTCACCTTGCGCTGACCCCTCATCACATCAACGTCATCAAACCCTGCTGGCACTTCGGAGGCAGGATGCAGAATCCGGAAGAGAACTGGCCGTCGTGAGTCTTACTGGAAGCGGGGAGGGAGGGACGTTTTGGTAGCGATTGAAGCCCGCTTGGAAAGGCTGGCCCCAGAACCGTCACGGTTTGCTTTTTGCCACGACCACCTTTAAATCCTTGAGAAACTCCAGTGAATGCAGGATAGTTTGTAGGTAGGAACCGGCACAACACATACCAGGGCGCGAAATACCACAAGAGTTGCATTTATCTAAATTCATTTAAGTCAGTTTGTTTAGAAGGGTGTAACTTTGCTTAGGGTGGCACTGCAAAATACCTAATTTACAGGTCATGCTGCTGATGTTAGGCTCAGTAGCTTTGTATCCAGAAGACAGGGCTGGATCGGGGAGGGGGAGGCAGAGGGGGCAGCTGCCCCGGGTGCAAGAGCAAGAAGGGCAACACCAGCATCCTTTGCACGCATGTATTTGCACTCCAAACCATGATTTCACGGCTTGGATTACAGGTAGGCGCCCTACCCCCCAGCTTCCCTTTAAATGCTTTGGGGAAGAAGTGAGGGGATCCCCAGCAATGCAAGCTGCGAAACTGTGGCTTGGAGTGCAAACATACATGCCCCCCCCTTCTTCCCCAAAGCATTTAAATCCTTTGAGGGAGAAGAGGGGTTGCATGCATTTGCACTCTAAATCACGATTTCATAGTTTGGATTGCATGCGCATGCCATTCCCCCAGTTCTTCCCCAAAGTATTTAAAGGTATCTTTTAATGCTTGGGATGAAGTGGAGCATGCACATGCATTTGCACTCCAAGCTGTGATTTTGCAGGTTGGATTGCAGGTGTGTGTCGCCCCCCCCCCTTCACTTCCTCCCCAAAGCATTTACAGGTAGGATCATACTTACAGCAACAGATAGTATGTACTAGATACTGTAGCCCAGTCCACAGCACCTATTCCTTTACCAAAATATCATTCTGAAAAACATTTCATTAAACTATTGTCCTATTATCCACGTAAAAAGCTCTGCTGAATAATTCATTTTTGTATAGTTTAGCCAGGTGGGTGAGACATCTCCAGACAGGCCATTCTATAAGGGGGGTGTGTGTGCGTGGGGGGGTCACAACAGAGAATATACGTATTCAGGCAGTTATTGATTTTGCCTATTTGAAGGGGAGCATCTGCAGAATGCCCTGCTCATGGTGGAGCACAGGGGGAGATGCAGACTCATGGATTGTGGGATCCAGGCCATGAAGGGCTCTTTATGTGATGGCCACTTCCCTGAATTGACCCTGGTAGCTGTTGGGCAGCCAGTACAGTCAGAGGAGTGACTGTGAAATGATATCCATAGGAATACCTTGGAACCATTTCTTCTTCTTTTTTTTGCATGTGTTTGCACCTGGAAGTCATGTCTACCTATGGTGACTGACCCCTACTGGGGGCCTGGAGGATATTCAGAGAGGTGGCTGAATAAGCCTGTCTCCACCTCCCAACTGGGTATTTTAAGGGGAGTCTCCAATCCAAGTACTCACCACTGCCTGCTTAGCCTCTGAGATCTGACAAGATTGGGCTTGGCTGGTCTATCCAGGTCAGGACATCTTGGGGCCATTTCAGATCAGGAAAATGGCAAGAGACAGATACCTACTCCTTTCATGTTATGGTTAATTCAAGTTCGGGCCCCACATGTCTTTTTTTTTTTTTGGAGAGGGAGACAACACTAGGAGTTTCATTTCCAATATTTCCACATCTTGTCCAGTTTGGCCCATAATTTCATTGAATTGTGTTGCTATTATGACACATTCCGAAGCTCAAGGCTTGTTATCTTGGTAACCCCTACAACCCTCCTATAAAGTAGGCCTCTTTATTATACATTTTTACACATAGGAGCTGGGAGAAATGTCTTGCCTAAGGCTACCCAGTGCAGTTGCTGTGACTTTGCAGGGTTGCCAGCCTCCACATGGGGCCTGAAGATCTCCCACTTTTACAACTGATGTCTAGCTGGCAGAGATCAGCTCCCCTGGAGGAAATGGCTGCTTTGAAGGGTGGACTCTATGGCATTGGACCATGCTGAGGCCCCTGCCTTCCCCAAACCCCACCCTCTTCCAGATCCACCCTCAAAGTCTCCAGGTATTTTCCAACACAGACCTGGCACACCTAAAGCTAGATATGAATGAAGAACTTCTGGCTCACAGTTTTAGCCACTCTATCTCACCAAGTTTTTTGAAGGGGTAAAGAGATCTGCTTTGATAGCTTTACTGAACTGCCAAAGTGCTTTCCACTCTCTGTCAAAAACTTTCTTTGTGCCAGTTTTTGTTTGGCCAGTCTTTTAACCTGGGGACATTTGCAAAGGGATAGCTAAATAAATCCACATGTCTTAATTGTTCAGGAAAGGAGGGGTAGAACTCTCCAAAATGGGTTGGTGGTTTTCCCATCATTATCACTGCGAAGACATTCATTTTGGAAAGAAAGATCTATCTTTTATCACTTGGCTTACAACTGAGTTTGTTATGTCTTCCCATGAGTCACTCTTGCCAGGAAATGTATTAATTCAGAACACCTTTTAATAGCTCCACAAATACAAAATGATTCTAGATAAAGACTAGTTCCATTTCCACTTGATCATTCCAGATAAGATGTGGTCCAAAAGAAATGAAGAGACTGGTTAGACAGAAAGCGCTGAGTTGTAGCTAAGACCAACCTAGAGCTGCCAACATCCTGGAGAAAAAAGATGCTAGAAATGCCCTGTCCCTCTAACATGCTTAACAGGATGTGGTTTACCTGCATGTCATAACAAACTTTCCCTGCCCATTTCCACAGATTAAGCCTCTTTGAAAAGGACAGGACATTTTCCGCCAGGTCTGTTGGTAACCCTACCACCCTTTCTCTTTCAGTGTGAAGCAAAAGTTTCTTTTAAGGTGTTCTCTTTAACTCCGTGGTACTCATTCAGTGGTACTCATTCAGTAGTTCATGGAGAGCAACATCTACGATTGCCATCAACCAAAAGAGCCATATTTATTTCCATCCCTGGCAGGAGGACTGCATCTTAAAGAGAATTGCAGCTTACCTATTCCACTGGTGGCTATTTCAAAGTGAGAACCAGCTATCGGCCACAAGCCCCATTAGGCAAAGTCTTTGGTCTACTTTCCTGAAACATGGGCCAGGTCATCCACTGGGGAACAGTACTCAGAAGAGCATGCCAAAGAGCCACATGTGGCTTCCAATCCACTGAGTGAAAAACACTGATCCAACTGTAACAATATCCAACTGGAATCTTTGTGGCAGGATGCAACTTTTAAAGAGCTCTTCTACACAATCCTTCAGAGCGCTCCCTAACCTGCAGTGCTGGTACAGTTTAGTGGCTCAGCCACAAACCACAAAGCTCCAGGTTCATATCTCACCTATAAATTAATTTAGTGGGTGGTCTTATGCAATGGTAGGATTCAAATAAATTAACAACAGTTTAATTGTCTTTACCTCTTTTACTGTTCTTATTGCAGTATTTAATGCGTGAATTATTAAACTACCTTTCAGTATATCTTTTCGTATAGTTAAAATGGTCATTAGGACATAGAACCTGTTGTTAATTTATTTGAATCCCACCACTGGTTAGAGTTATGGATTGAGGTACAGTTTGGTTACGGTGCAAGGTACGGTTAGGTTTAGAGTGAGGTTAAAGGTAGCTTGCATATCATATTGAAAGGTACAGTGTTGATGGGGAAAAGTTTTGGATGTTTTTTCATTCCCCATCATAGCCTATGCAAATTAGTAAAGAGAATGGGGCCATAGGGTTTGGGTTAAGGTTAGGGTTGTGGATCGAGTCACAATTAGGTTATGGTTTGAGGTATGGTTAGGTTTAGAGTGAGGATAAAGGTAGCTTGATATTATAGTGAAAGGTATAGCGTTGATAGGGAAGAGTTTTTGATGTCTTTCCATACCTCATTATAGTTTAAGGGAATCATTACAGTGAATGGGCCCATAGGATTAAGGTTAGGGTTACCGATTGAGTCACAGTTAGGTTACAGTTTGAGTTATGGTTAGGTATAGAGTGAGGTTAACTTTTTCTCTGTTTCTCTTATGTAGCCTATGGGAATCTTTACAGTGAATGGGCCCATAAGGTTAAAATTGGCATTAGGGTTAAAGATCGAGTCACAGTCTGGTTAAGGTGAGGTTAAAGGCAGCTTCCATATCATACTGAAAGCTAATGGGTTGATGGAGTAAAGGTTTGGATGTTGTTCCATTCCCCTTCATAGCCAATGGGAATCGCTACAGTGAGTGGGCCTGTAGGGTTAAGGTTAGGATTAGGGATACAGATCGAGTCAAAGTCAGGTTAAGGTTAGGGTTACTGATCGAGTCACAGTTACATTACAGTTCTAGGTACGGTTAGGTTTAGGGTGAGGCTAAAGTTAGCTTGCATATTATACTGAAAGGTATAGTTGTGATGGGGAAAAGTTTTGGATGTTTTTCATTCCCAGTTATAGCCTATGGGAATCATTACAGTTAATGAGCCCAATGGGTTAAGGTTAGGGTTAGAATTACTGATCGAGTCAAAGTTATGTTACACTTTGAAGTACGGTTAGGTTTAGGGTGAGGTTAAAGTTAGCTTGCTTATCATACTGAAAGGTGTAGTTTTGATGGGGGAATGTTTTGGATGTTTTTCCATTACCCATTACAGGCTATGGGCCCACAGGGTTAAGGTTAGGGTTAGGGTTACTGATTGAGTCAAAGTTATGTTACAGTTCGAGGTACGGTTAGGTTTAGGGTGAGGTTAAAGTTGGCTTGCTTATCATACTGAAAGGAGTAGTTTTGATTGTTGAAAGTTTTGGATGTTTTTCCATTCCCCATTATAGCCTATTAGAATTATTAGAGTGAATGGGGCCAACGGGTTAATGTTAGGGTTAGGGTTACAGATTGAGTTACAATTTGGTTATGGTTCAAGGTACGCTTAAGTTTAGGGTGAGGTTAAAGGTAGCTTGCATATCATACTGAAAGGTATTTATTATTTATTTATTTATTACTTTACATTTATATCCCGCCCTCTCCGGAAGCGGACTCAGGGCGGCTTACAACATCATAAAAACAATCAATTCAATAAAACATATAAAACCATAATTTACTTATCAATTTTAAAACCATTCTAGCGCTGTTTCAGTCCAATATAGGCGGTATTGACTTTCCGACTATGATCGCCAGCATTCTGTAGGATGTCTGGTGGCAGCCCCTTTTCAATCAAACCACAAAAGCCTGTTTAAACAGTTCGGTCTTACAGGCCCTGCGGAACGCCGACAAATCCCACAGGGCCCTTATAGCTTCTGGGAGGGTGTTCCAAAGTTCTGGTGCTGCCACCGAAAAAGCCCTGGATCTCGTTATGCATAGCCTGGCTTCTTTTGGGCCAGGGGCAGACAACAGATTTTTTGTCCCTGATCGCAGTGCTCTCTGGGGGATATATGGGGAAAGGCGGTCCCGTAGATAGGCAGGTCCCTGACCATAAAGGGCTTTAAAGGTTAATATCAACACCTTGAAGCGAACTCGGAACACAACAGGCAACCAGTGCAGCTCTCTCAGCACTGGCTGAATGTGCTCCCGTCGTGGCAGCCCCATTAACAGCCGTGCTGCAGCGTTCTGCACTAGTTGTAGTCTCTGGGTTAGTGTCAGGGGTAGCCCCATGTAGAGAGCATTACAGTGATCTATTCTTGAGGTGACCGTAACATGGATTACCGTCGCTAAGTCGTTGCGCTCCAGGTAAGGGGCAAGCTGCCGCGCTTGCCGAAGATGGAAAAAGGCAGATCTGACGGTGGCTGCCACCTGAGCCTCCATTGTAAGGGAGGACTCAAGGAGCACGCCTAAGCTCTTGACCTTAGGGACCGGTATCAGTGGTACCCCGTCAAGGGCTGGCAGTTGGATCTCTCTCCCCGGACCGCCCCGACCCAGGTAGAGAACCTCCGTCTTCATCGGATTCAATTTCAGCCGACTCAGTCTGAGCCAAGAAGCCACGGCTTGTAACGCCAGGTCTAGATTTTCCAGGGTACAGTCAGACTGGCCACCCATCAATAGGTAGAGCTGAGTGTCATCCGCATATTGATGGCAACCCAGTCCGTACCTCCTGACAATCTGGGCAAGGGGGCGCATATAGATATTAAATAGCATCGGGGATAGGACCGCTCCCTGCAGCACCCCACAACTAAGAGAGTGTCTTTGGGATGCTTCCTCCCCTATCACCACCCTTTGTCCCCGATCTTGGAGAAAGGAGGTCAGCCACTGCAAGGCAGATCCCTGAATCCCCACATCGGCAAGGCGGCTAGTCAGTAGCTGATGGTCAACCGTGTCAAAAGCGGCTGACAGGTCTAATAACAACAGCACTGCAGAGCCGCCCTGATCCAGATGTCGCATAAGATCATCTATGAGAGCGACCAGAACTGTCTCTGTCCCATGACCTGGCCGGAAGCCGGACTGGAATGGATCCAGTGCGGAAGTGTCCTCCAGGAATCCCTGCAGCTGAGTCGCCACCGCCCGCTCTATGCCTTACCCAGAAAGGGAAGGTTTGACACCAGCCGATAGTTCGCCAATGTGGCCGGGTCTGCTGATGGTTTTTTTAAGAGGGGATGGACCACTGCCTCTTTAAGAGGTGTGGGAAAGATCCCTTCAGTCAAGGACCTGTTGATAATGTCCTGTAGTGGTTCACGCAGCCACGTTTGGCTAGCCTTTATAAGCCAAGACGGGCACAGATCTAACCTACAGGTCGTAGGGCGCACAGCTGCAAGGATCCTGTCGACTTCCTCTAGACTGAGTGGACTGAAGGAGTCCAGAATTGGACCAGAAGACGTGCTCGGTGCCCCAAGTTCATCTACTGTATTAATTATGGCGGGTAAGTCGTGTCAGACCGACGAGACCTTATCTGCGAAAAAGCTCGCAAAAGCCTCACAGCCTATTTCCAATTCTCTATTATTTTGTTTGCCCTGCGGCAATTCTGTTAATGACCGAATTATACTAAACAATTGTGCTGGGCGCGAGGTCGCAGATGCAATTCTGGATGCAAAGTGATCCTTCTTTGCAGTCCGAATAGCCATCTCATAGGTCCTCATAAATGACCTATATGATGTTCTCGTAGCTTCGTCATGAGTGTGGCGCCATTGTCTCTCTAGTCATCTTAATTGTCGTTTCATCAATCGCAGCTCCGGGGTATACCACGGAGCGGATCGTGATCGAGGATGAAGAGGATGTCTGGGAGCGATTTCGTCAATGGCCTCAGAGAGTCGGTTATTCCAGGTCTCCACTAGTTCATCCAACGAGTCGCCGGTGGGCCAAGGGTCCCGTATAGCCATTTGAAGCCGCAATGGGTCCATCTGACTACGCGGGCGAGCCAAAATCTGCTCACCGCCTAAATGGGACAGGGGTGGCATGTCCACACGGGCCTTCAGGACCTGGTGGTCAGACCATGGCACTGCCTTGGCAGATATCTGACCCACTGCTACTCCCGCCGCAAAGATCAGGTCTAGTGTGTGTCCAGCCTGATGCGTGGGTGCTGTTACATATTGGGAAAGTCCTAGTGCTGCAATGGAAAGCACTAGGTCCGTCGCACGAGTGGAAGCTGCGTCCTCAGCATGGACATTGAAGTCACCCAAGACTATAAGTCGAGGGTGCTCCAATGCCCAGCCTGTTACAGCCTCCATCAGGGACGGCAGGGCACTGGCTGGTGCGTTAGGCGGACGGTACACCAGCCAGATTGCCAAACTCTCCCCAACGTCCCACTCCAGGCCCACACACTCCATGCCCTTGATCTCTGGTGGCGGAAGTATCCTGAAGGAGCAATCCTCCCGTATGAAAAAGGCCACCCCTCCCCCCCGCCCGCTAGTCCGGGCCTGGTGAAGGACGGAGAACCCATGTGGGGCTACTTGGGAGAGAGCAACTGTCTCCCCCTCCTGCACCCAGGTTTTCATCACGCAAGCCAGGTCCATGTCCTGCCTGGTGAAGAATTCTTGCAGGACTGAGGTTTTATTATTTATGGACCTGGCGTTGCACATCACCAGGGACGGAGGCGAGTGTCTCCACTTGGCCCTCCCACTTGCCATCCTTGGGATGGGACACAGGCTGGAAGGGGGGCGAGCCCTCTTGTGTCTTGTACTCCTTCCGTTCACATTCTGCCTGCTCCCACCGCTGTACTTTCCCCTCCCCAGGAGCACTGGAATCCCCTGGCCCGACATCACTTACCAAAGATTTTCCGAAGTCTGGGTCTCTGTCTTGAGTTAGCAACCACACAACGTATTCTGTCCTTTTGCCCACTCTACCTAAAAATTCCTGACCACAACTAGTCGTCTCAACCAATTAAAGAAAGAATAATAATAATAGTTTTAATAATTTTATTTTTTTTAATTTATTTTAGTTCACCCCCTCCCCCTCCCCTCTTCTAATTAATTGGTCACTATCTTATTTCAATTTAGTGGATAAATAATCCCTTAGGTCTAAATAAAATTATTCAGTCAAATTTTAAATCAATTTAAGACCCAAAAAATAACCCTAAATAATAGGTGGGTGGGCCACTAGTTGCAGCAGGTAGTTTGTTTGCTGGGAGATTGAAAGTGCTGATATGCTGCAGTTCTTAAAGTGCTAGATAGTTTTAACACTGAGTGTTCTCGGTCTCTTTAAAATACAAGGAGGCAGGTTTTAAAGTGCTGGTATGCTGCAGTTCTTAAAGTGCCAGATGGTTTTGACATTAGGTGTTCTCAGTCTCTTTAAAGTGCAGGAAGGCAGATTTTACGTGCTGGTACGCTGCGATTCTTAAAGTGCTGGATGGTATGCTACAATTCTTAAAGTGCTCTTTGAAGTGTCAGTGCGGAATAGAAAGTGCTAATATGCT
Organism: Heteronotia binoei; assembly: GCF_032191835.1. Taxonomy (NCBI): domain Eukaryota; kingdom Metazoa; phylum Chordata; class Lepidosauria; order Squamata; family Gekkonidae; genus Heteronotia; species Heteronotia binoei. The sequence goes on along the minus strand of NC_083231.1, from coordinate 55,279,360 downwards.
GTAAGTCTTTGAGTGCTGGCCATTTGTTTGGCATAGGCTAGTCCTGATCTCCATAAAGTGGCAGTACAGTGCAGAGGTATCAGAGTATGATGTGCAGAGGTAGTGTGGAGGTAGCAGGGGGCAGGTCACAGCTCATCAGATTTTTCAGTGTATGTTTCTTTGGTGTGACTTTCCTGCCCGCTTCTCATTCACCGCCGGGTTGGGTCAGCCCCTGTCCCTCTTCAGGGCCAGGCGTCCCAGCCTTCCGGTTCTTGTGCAGGTCTCCTCAGTATTAAATCCACCAACTCATTGATCCAAGCCTAGTCCTCGCTCCTCTGCCCCTTCGCACCCTCCTCGTTCTCTCTCCCCCGGTTCGAGTCCTGCACACAATGTCAGTCCCGCTCGAGCTCCAGCCGTGGTAGTTCTCTGCACAGCTCCCTCCGCAACTCTCTGTCTCGGCTGCCCGACTCACCTCAGTCCGCGGCCACAGCGGCCGCAGCCTCCAGCAATCTCCTACTCAAGGGCAAGCAGCGTCTTTCACTGCACGCTCCAACCGGCTGGCTACCAGTACCCTCTCCCGCCGACTCCGTGTGCTTTACCACCCACCAGCGGCCTCCGCTCTGCGCCGCCTACCAGTGGCCTCCGCTCCACACAGGCCACACTTCCCGGCTCACCGTCCCAGTCGCCCAGCCAACCGTTCCGTCAATGTTGTCCAGACCCGTCTCTCATTTAAACAGTAAGTTCAACAAGTTATACGTTTGTGTGGTTTCGATGTTTTTCGATGTTTTGCGGTGATTTTATTCTCTTGTTGTTGTTTTTTCCTCGGAGCCTCAGCGCTCAGGCTCCTCGCCGCACCGCCATCTTTACCTTTGGCCTACTGCAGCTTTACCACTCTGCACCACGGGGCTCTTTTTTGGTTTGATATTACACCCCTTTATTTCCCAACATATCTCCCTGTAGGCTTAAACTGCAGATTTTTATGCTGGACATAGTTGTGATGGGGGAAAATTTTGGATGTTTTTCCACTCCCAATTATAGCCTATGGGAATCATTAGAGTTAGTGAGCCCAATGGGTTAAGGTTAGGATTACAGATCGAGTCAAAGTTACGTTACAGTTTGAGGTACGGTTAGGTTTAAGGTGAGGTTAACGGTGGCTTGCCTATCATACTGAAAGGAATAGTGTCGATGGGAGGAAATTTTGTGTGTTTTTCCATTCCCCATTATAACCTATGTGAATAATTTGAGTGAATGGGCCTTTAGGATTAAGGTTAGAGTTAGGGTTACAGATCGAGTCACAGTTACATTACGGTACTGAAGTCAAATTCTCTACTCACAACCGGAGTTCAATCTCAGCAGAAGCTGGGTTCAGGTAGCCAGCTCGAGGTTGACTGAGCCTTCCATCTTTCTGAGGTTGGTAGAATGAGTACCCAGCTTGCTGAGGGAAAAGTGTAGATGACTGGGGAAGCAATGGCAAACCACTCCGTAAAAAGTGTGCCACAAAATGTCATGATGCGTCATCACCCCAGTCAGAAACGACTGGTGCTTGCACAGGGCTACCTTTACTTTTTTATATGTAGCCTGCATATCATATTGAGTGTTATAGTGTTAATGGGGGAAAGTTTTGGATGTTTTTCCATTCCCCACGATAGTCTATGGGAATCATTACAGTGAATGGCCCCATAGGGTTATGGTTAGGGTTTGGGTTACAGATCGAGTCACAGTCAGGTTGAGGTGTTCAAGAGGACAGCAGTTAGACCTTTTGTTTTTTTAAACCATCCCTGGGCCCTACTATGTTAAAAAAATTTCAGCCAGTCTCCATTCTTGGTCATGGTAATATAGCAAGTTGTTGCCTCTTAGCTCCAGGTCTTTATGGAAGAAAATCTTCTGTACTTATTTCAGATTGGCTTCAGGACAGAGTTTGAAACAGAAACTATTTGGTTGCCTTGGTTAATGATCTCGATCAAGGACAAGACAGGGAAAATGTAACCCTTCCAGTTTTGCTGGATGTCTCAGTGGCTTTTGATACTAACAATCATAATATCCTACCAAGCTACTTCTCACCATTGGGACTAAGGTGCACTGTATTACTGTCATTTAAGTCCTATTTGGGGGTGGGGGTGTGTCAGTCTTGATAATGTTGGAGGATTCCTTCTTTGCCCCATGGCCACTGACAGGTGTGGTGCCACAGGGTTCAATCTTATCCCTCATGCTATTTAATATCTACATGAAGCTATTTAATCTCTATATGAAGCCATTGGAGATGTCATCAGGAGGTGTGGACTGCAATGTAACCAATATGCAGATGATACCCAGGTCTCCTTTCCCTCCACCACCTAATTACAAGAATACTGTTGATGTTCTGAACCAGTGCTTGGAGCCATTAATAGGCTGGATGAGGGTGAACAAATTTAAACTTAATCCTGACAAGACAGAACTTCTTTATGTTAGTAGAAAGGAAGAACAGGAATTTAGGATCTCCTGTGTCTTGGGTGGGGTTATACTTCCCTTGAAATCCAGGTTCACAGCTTGGGAATGTTGATTGACACAGTGATCACCTTAGAAAACTAGTGGCTGCTGTGGCTCAGAATGCGTTTGCCCAGCCTCAGCTAGTGCGTCAACTCTGGCCATTTCTGAGCCAGTCAAATCTAGTGACAGAGATACATGCCTTAGTTAAATCTATACTGGACTATTGCAATACACTGTACTTGGGCTATGCTTGAAGAGTGTTCAGAAGCTTCAGCTAATGAAGAATGCTGCTGCTAGACTGCTGGTCAGAGCCAACTATCGGGAACAATTACACTGGCTACTGATTTGCTCCTGAGCCCAATTCAGGATGTTGGTTTTATCCTTTAAAACTCTACATGGCTTGGGACCAGGCTATCTGAAGGACCATATTCTCCCATATGATCCTGCCTAGAAATTAAAATTACAAGAAGATGCCCTCCTGACTGTCCCAGTCATTTGTTTGGTGGGTACATGAGAGAGGGCCTTTTCTGTCACAGACCCCAAATTATGGAACAATCCCCACCCCCCATTTTTCATCTTCAGGAGGCAGTAGAAGACAGTATTATTTAGGACTGATTTTGATTGACTTAGCTTTTATTACTGACGTTCCTAATTTGAGTTTTTAATTTGCAATTTTTATAGATTTTATAATTGTTAGTTTTGATGTGTTTTAATAATATTTTTTTTATATTGTAAGCCGCCTTGAGTTCCACAAGGCAGAAAGTCAGCTAACAATTGTTTTTAAATGAAGTAAAACTCATCAGGACCAGAACCAGCAGCAAGTGTAACTTCATAAAACATGCTTGTATGAGCTACCCAAACCTGGCTGCTTGCTACTCTTCAATATCAACCACCCTACAAAACCCACTGTGCCTGAGCAGTTAAGAGTTTCAGACTAGGATCTGGGAGAGCCAGGGTCAAATCTCCAATCTGCTACAGAAGCTTACTGAATGACCTTTAGCTAGTTATGCATTTCCAGTCTAACATACCTCACAAGGTTATTATGAGGATAAAATGGAGGAAACAAGAATGATGTAAGCTGCTTTGGTTCCCTATTGTGGAGAAGGGTGGGGTACAGATTAAGTATATGAATACATACATATAGCTGAAGATGAGAAGGGCAGATAAAAGATAGTTTGGTGGATGGGTGGGAAGAAGAGATGGAAGCAGGGCAAGAGGTATGGGAATTGCTACGAGGAGAAAAGAGGAAATAGTGTGAGGGGCAGAAGAAAATTTTGCCCCCCCCTAAGTTTGTGCAGGTTCACTACAGCACAACTGAGCCCAGCCTGGCCCAGTAACTGGAACTATGCAGTTTTTCCAGGGAGAGGCTGCCAGGAGGAGGGAGGGAAGGAAAGCTTAAAATAGAGGGACCAATAGATAGGCTGGCTGGTGGGTGGGAAGGAGAGAAGAAAGAAGGAAAGGGGAAAGGCTGTAGAGTTTTTCAGAGAAGGGAAATAGGGAAGCAGGAATGGGAGAATGGGAGAGGAGAAGATGAGACACACCCTCCCCCCACAAGTCCTTGCTATTCCCTCACTTGTAAAGTCCTATTTATAAAGCACTCTGTGTTGTTCAAAAGATAAAGCAACTCACCTAGAAAGGTTAGAATATTGGGCAAGCAATATGATCAAGGTACTTTCATTTGGTTAAAAGAGTTTGGGGGATTTTCTTTTAGGGGAAAAAGACAAAAGTGATTATGATAAAGATTAATAGAATTAAAAATAGAGTGAGAAAAATGGGGTAGAGAGACATTTTTCTCTGTTCCCCTGAAATCAGAATTAGGGATCCAATTACACTAACTGGCAAAAGACAAAAATGTACTTCACTTACTGTATCATTAACTCATGGCTTTTACTGCTAAAATGTGTTCTAGATGGCCTTATAAGAGATGAGATGAATTCATGGAAGGAAGGGCTAGTAATTAATCCCCATGATAGTGAAATGTTTAGAGATGGCATACTTCTTAATACTTGTGGTCAGAGGACAAAAAAATAGGGGAGGACTTTTGTCCATGCCTTGCTTGTGGACTTTCCAGAAACATGTTTAAAATAGAATACTGGAATTAATGGACACTTGGTCTGATCTGTCAGCTCTCTCTTATGTTATAAGACCACCATGTCAAGTTCTTCAACATTTGGCCTGTGATAATTCAGTCCATATTCCATATTGTATACTCAATATATCTCTTTATTTACCTTCTCAATATCTGGGATAGTATATCATTCCATCATAAATTATCTCCCAAGTTGTCAAGCTATATTCTTTGATGGATAAACTGCAAGCACTTATTAAGCCTTGGATCTGAAGACTCACTTGTTTCCCATCATCTAGATACTTTCATTGCACTGTTATCCATACTTGTAATACACTATATTATTTTTCATATGGTCTAATTTTTCTTTCCAGGTGTTATTATTGCTTTATAATTTTCTCTGGAAGATGTGAGCTGTGGTTGTGATACCAAAAGGTAGTCTGTGAAATCATTGTAATCCAAAAAGCATATTTTAACAGTTACTTTGTCTTTTCTGATGGTAGAAAAACTGACAGCAACCATTTCTTACAGTGAAAAGGATAAGAAACCAGTTAATCTTGGAGCTATATTGCTCTATATGAGTACGGTATGTATCAGGGTATATTTGATATTTTTTTTTCTGAACTCTAATAGCTGTTTCTTGGTCTGTTACTCCTCTCTCTTTTCAGAAATTACTGAGAATAAAATTAGATTTCAACTGAAATTGAAACAGTTCCACCATCTAAATAAAGATCTTTTCTTTTAGTTTCCTAATTTATCATTTTAAAATATTTTTGAAAAAGAGATTCAGCTGTGGAGCTGACTCACTGACAATGAAGTGAGTGATCACAAAGATCATTTTTGATAGAGCTGCCAGTCAAAATAATCTGTCGTCCTTTCCAGCTATTACACAGCTCAGAAATTCTCAGTAGTGCATACAGTACATTAGTTTTGTTTATTCTGAGCCTTAACTTGTTCTGTGTTAACATGAAATAAGGAATCTAGATATATATACTAACACAGGGAGAAGGAGATACTGAATGACTCACAGGGTAGGGGAAACCAGTGACCCCTCAATTTCTTCCCTCTTGCTCACCTGGAAACTCCTATCATCATTTTTTCTTCCTCCGCTGCTGCTTTTACTTCTTTGCCATTCCTTACTTACACACACACACACACATTCATATATGGTGTGAGAAATTCTACTGGGTAGCATTCTAGATATGAATTTCCTTTGGATGAGAACATATCGAAGGCTCATGGTGCCTTTGTGATATCTGTTTATATAACAAATATACAGACTGAATTAGTGAGCCAAAACGGACTAGTCTGAAAATCAGCAACAGTTTCTTAAAAACATTCAGTTGGAGCCAATATTACATCCCCCTCCCCACCTCAGCCAACTACAAAATTCAGATCTGTGTCCCCCCTTGCTAACTTCCCCCCCTCTCTCTCCCATTTTTCCCACCTCACCATAGCATGAGGAGTATGTGTGTGTTTCTTAGCCACCAACTCAGTGGACTGTTAGAGAAACATCATTCAGAAATAAGTGTCTATTGAAGAAACATCCTCAGCTATTAGCTTTATGTAAGAACATAAGAAGAAGACCGCAGCTTTATACCACAGCCTTCTGTCTGAATCAGAGACTCAGAGTGGCTTACAATCTCCTATATCTTCTCCCCCCACAACAAACACCCTATGAGGTGGGTGGGGCTGAGAGGGTTCTCACAGCAGCTGCCCTTTCAAGGACAACTCCTGCAATAGCTAGGCTAACCCAAGGCCATTCCAGCAGCTGCAAGTGGAGGAGTGGGGAATCAAACCCGGTTCTCCCAAATAAGAGTCTGCACACTTAACCACTAGACCAAATTGATGTAGCCATGTTGGATCAGGCCAATGGCCCATCCAGTCCAACACTGTGTCACACAGTGGCCAAAAAAACCAGGTGCCATCAGGAGGTCCATCAGTGGGGCCAGGACACTAGACGCCCTTCCACTGTGGCCCCTCAAGGACCAAGAAAAAAGAACATCACTGCCCTAGACAGAGAGTTCCAACAGTACACTATGGCTAATAGCCGCTGATGGACCTCTGCTCCGTATGTTTACTAATCCCCTCTTGAAGCTGTCTATGCTGGCAGGCGTCATCACCTTCTGTCGCAGTGCATTCCATATGTTAATCACCCTTTGTGTGAAGAAGTATTTCCTTTTATCAGTTCCAACCCAACTGCTCAGCAATTTCATTGAATGTCCACAGGTTCTCATATTGTGAGAAAGAGAGAAAAGTACTTCTTTCTCTACCTTCTCTATCCCATGCATAATCTTGTAAACCTCTATCATGTCACCCCTCAGTCAACATTTCTCCAAGCTAGAGAGCCCCAAGCATTTTAACCTTTCTTCATATACTTCCTTGAATCTCACAACATTAGAAGGGCCTTTACCTTAGCTAGGAGTATGTCCCTGCCATCTGCAGTTGTAGAGGGTAGGTATAAAGGGACACCTTATGCACTTAGGCTCTGTTCCTGTTCCCAACCCGAAATAAATTCTCTGGAGCATATATTCTTTAATGGTTGTTTTCATACAGTGAGTTGAAGGGAAATTATCAGCCAGCTGTTGGAAGGGTTCCCTGGCAGATCAAATAAACTCAAATTAGATTATCTTCTGTCAGATAGGAACCACCAGACAACAAGACAGGTGGCTAGGTTCTGTTCCCAGGCTTATAAAGAACACAAAAAGTGAGACAAATAGGCCAAACTGTAAATCTTTTAACAAATTTTAAAGTGACTTTTTAAAAGGTTTAAAGGGTTAAATAATAATCTTTTATATTCTTTTTTACTGTTATAACCCTTAAATCATCAAATCTTAATAACCCTTAAGTCATCAAATCTTGATCTACAAGACTCTTTGTGGGACTTTTTATAAGGTACTTTTAAGGTTGTTCTAAATGACTTACATGTTCTGGTCAATGACTATAATAATAAACTGAACTGAACTGAACATAGGGAAAGTGTTCTAACCCTTTAATCATTCTAGTTGCCCTTTTCTGCACTTTCTCCAATGCTATAATATTTTTTTGAGATGCGGTGACCAGAATTGTACACAGCATTCCAAATGAGGCCACACCATCAATTTATACAGGGGCATTATTATACTGGCTGATTTGTTTTCAATTCTCTTCCTAATTCCCATCATAGTGTTGGCCTTTTTTATTGCAGTTGCACACTGTCTCAATATTTTCAGTGAGTTATCTACCATGACCCCAAGATCTTTCTCTTGGTCAGTCTCTGCCAGTTCACACCCCATCAACTTGCATTTATAGTTAGGATTTTTGGCCCCAATGTGCATTACTTTGCACTTGGCCGCTGATGAACCTCATTTGCCACACTGACGCCCATTTGCCCAACCTCAACAGATCCCTTTGGAGTGCCTCACAATCCTCTCTGGTTCTCACCACCCTGAACAACTTAGTGTCATCCACAAACTTAGCCACTTCACTGCTTACTCCCAACTCCAAATCATTCATGAACAAGTTAAAAAGCATCGGACCCAGTACTGAGCCCTGTGGCACCCCACCGCTTATCACTCTCTACTCTGAAAATTGCCCATTTATACTTACTCTCTGTTTCCAATTAATTAGCCAGTTTTTGATCTACAAGAGGACTTGTCCTTTTACCCCATGACTCTCGAGCTTACGAAAGAGCCTTTGATGAGGAAATTTATCAAAAGCTTTCTGGAAGTCAAGGTAAACAACATCTATTGGGTTCTCTTTGTCCACAAGTTTGTTCACTTTCTCAAAGAACTCTAACAGGTTAGTGAGACAAGATCTTTCCTTACAGAACCCATGCTGAGTCTTCCTCAATAACTTTTGTTAATCAATATGCCTACTAATTCTCTCTTTGATAATGGTTTCCACCAACTTTCCCGGTATTGAAGTCAGACTGACTGGCCTGAAATTTCCCAGATCTTCTCTGGAACCCTTTTTAAAGATGGGGGTGACATTTGCTACCTTCCAATCCTCAGGAATGGAGGCAGATTTCAATGAAAGATTACATATTTTTGTCAGGAGATCTACAAGTTCACCTTTGAGTTCTTTCAGAACACTTGGATGCGTGGCATCTGGGCCTGGTGATTTATTCGTTTTTAATTTGTCTATCAGTTGTAGGACCTCCTCTCTCATCACCTCAATCTGACCCAAGTCTTTCAACACCCCTCCCAAAATAAGCGTTTCTGGAGTGGGCACTTATCATCTTCCACAATGAAGACAGAGGCAAAAAACGCATTCAGCTTCTCAGTCATTTCCCTATCCTCCTTCAGTAATCCTTTTACTGCTTGGCCATCCACTGCCTCCCTGGCTGGTTTCCTGCTTCTAATGTATTTGAAGAAATTGTTAGCCATGCAAGCTTTTTTAAGTACCTACGGTATTTGTACTTTTCCTGACTTGTGGTATATATTTTATCTGAGCTTCTAGGATTGTAGTTTTAAATAGCCTTCAAGCTTCCCGAAGGGATTTACCTTTCCTTTCCTTTCCTATTTACCTTTCCTTTCAATTTCCTCTTCATATGCTTCCTCATCTCAGAGAATTTACCTCTTTTAAAGTTAAAAATGGTTGTGTTGGTCTTTTTGGGCAACTCCTTATTTATACAAATGGTGAAATCAACAACATTATGGTCACTGCTCCCAAGTGGTGCAATCACTTTTACATCTCTCACCAGGTCTTGGGCATTAATTAGGACCAAGTCCACAATTGCCCCACCTCTGGTCGGTTCTGTGATCATCTGCTCCATAGCTCAGTCATTGAGAGTGTTTAGAAACTCAATCTCTTTCTCCTGACCAGAACACATATTGACCCAATCAATCTGCAGGTAGTTAAAATCACCTATTATGAAACAGTTTTTACGTTTAGCCACTATCTTTAATTCTTTCATCATTTTATAATCATCCTCTATATTTTAATCCGGTGGGCAATAACAAACTCCCAGAGCTAAACTTCCTTTTGGGCCCACTATTTCTACTCAAAGAATTTCTAGAAGGGAATCTAATTCTCTTACCTTCTCAATCTAATTGGACTGTATATTCTCTCTGACATACAGAGCCACCCCACCTCCAACCCTTCCCTCCCTATCCTTCCAATATAATCTATATCCAGGAATCTCTGTGTCCCACTGATTGTCCTCATTCCACCAAGTTTCTGAAATACTACAATGTCTATATTTCCCCCCAACACTAAGCATTCTAACTCCCAGATTTTACCTTGTACACTTCTAGCATTTGTGTATAAACATCTATAATTTCCTAGGCAAGTTAGGCCCGCAACCTTCCTTCTGCTGCCTCAAGACTTTGGCAGGCAGCCCATACTGTTTGTTACCATCTCAGTGAACTCTAATTCATTGCCCAGTAGAAAAGTAACAGATAATCCATCATCTCTTTGAGATGAGTAATCCTGAACCACTTTAAAAAATATTAGAGAAAAGATGGTCCCATTTGACACCAGGACATTACTTAGGATAACTTAAGAGATAAAAATACATCTCTCAATACATATTTAGTATTATGGGATCAAGATTTATAACAGACCAGAAGATAAAGAAGCAAGAAATGGAAACAGGAAAGTTCTAAATAATTCCTTGTGCTGAAATGTACTGCTGATCTGAAGAATGACAGTCTTTTCTTTCCTATTGACTCCCCCTCCCACCTCATGCATTAATTTTCAACCTAAATCTGCATTTGCTCTCATTATTCTTTGTATTTACTGCTGCAACATGGGCAATAGAGGAGCAAAGACTTATTAACCATCTTTCTTGTTGGCAAGGTGCCCTTGGCAGCACTTCCAACAGATGTTTCTGCTTTTTAGATAAATTGAAACTTTACAGGAGGAGCTATTGCCCTGGCTGGTCCAGACACAATTACCAGCATTGAGGTCCAATGACAGTCACTAAAACATTGGGAACTTTATACAGTACCATACTTTATTGTCAATGCCAATGAATTAAGTTAAGTAACATCTATTTTAATATCAATGCGAATGACTGACATTGGAATTTATGTCATTTAACTATACAAGATATTTACTCTGGCAGGACTCCTGAATATTTAAGAAATGGCTTCACACTTAAGAACTCCATTGCCCCCCCAGGCGGAATAACGAGACAAACACAGGATTGGATTGAAGGGCCACTTTATTAAACTCAACGGCAAGGGCAATCATGGGGAACAGGTCAAGCCAGGGGTCAACGCGACCACCTCCTTGACCTGAAAACTGGGCGAGCCCCCTGAGCCCCGGGTATGAGCCAACAAAATGGCTCAGACCTGGCCGGCCCGGCAGCATGATCACCGCACCTGAGCTCCGCCATCCCCACAGCCGTGCAGCCTGGGATGCGGACACTCTCCGCGTGCCGGGATCCCAAGATTCCCTGGAGCAACCTTGGGCCGTACAGCTTACAGTTCCCCAGGGAAGCCATGCACCAAAATGGCGCGATGCGACAGGAGCTCACCAATCCCCAAAACATAATCCCAACACAAACTGCCATGGACAGCGCCAAGCCTCTGCTTAGGCCGCTGTACCCCACTACAAAACACGAAGAAGCCCTTGCCGTAAGTCGGCTAAAAATAGCTCGTTGCCCTTAGAAGACAGATGGACACCGTCATCCCTATATAATTCCGGGATGTCAGATAAAATCAAAGGATGGGACACATAACCCCCAAGACCCGCACAAAGGGCTTTGCGCAAGGCCCTATTGGCCTTAATCCGGGCGCGCTCCAATCCAGTAGGGTCCCACGCGGTCCGCCAAACGCGGTGCGGCAGCATGGCCGACCATAAAATAAGGACACCCGGCCACCTCTTGCCTATTAAGGCTAAATCCGACTGGGCCTGAATCGAAAGGGCCTTCCCTTTAATCAGACCCAAATCGTTCTCCCCCAAATGAATTACCAAAATCTGTGGGGGGGGGGCCACTTAGGTCCCTAAACAAAAGGGGGAGGAGACCGGGCCATCTCATACCACGACGGCCCTGCCAAGTGATGACAGCTCTGTCGCTCAGGCCCAGCTGCGAACCGATCAAAGTCCTTCGGGCCTGATGCGCCGCCCAAAAAACAATGCTGTGGCCGCAAATAAGGATCCGTTTCCTCTGGTCACCAGCCACAGCACCTAGAAGAAAAAACTATTAGACTGCAGAAAGGGGTGAAACATACCCAAATTGAAACATATCGCGTGGGTCAATGGGAAAAAACATCCTAAGACCGCAAAGGCCGGATATAAGAACGATATGCCCCAGACCTCCAACGCCCCACTCGCCGAATGTCCTCAGCCCCATAGCCTAATGCTGCGGCAGTAGAGGCTGCCCCAATTCTAAATGAATGGGTACCAAATTTGCGCTCCCCAAGGCCCAAATGTTGCAAAACTCTACTTGTGATGGCCCAAAACTGGTACTTCGTCAAAGGGGCCTCATTGGCATGGCGGAAGAGGGGGCCGTCCGATGATCCTCGCAATTCAATATAATGCCTGATTGCGGCCACAGGGCATAACTCGCGTTCCGCGCACGTACCAACCGTCACAGTGCAGCCGTGCTGCTTCTGATCTGTCTTCGAACGGCGGACCTGGAACAACACGCGGTCGCTAAATAAACAAACGTCCCTAAACTGCAGGGCCCTGGCAGAAGCATCGTTGCGGGAGAGTGTTACAAGCTCCGATACTCTAAAAGCCCCCCAAAAGGCCATCAATGCGGCACTGTGAAAGAGAGCCTCCTCGTAAGGGGAACCACAAACCAGGGCCCAAGAGGCATGAAGCCCCTTGAGGATGGAAGGCGAAATAGGTTGCCGACAATCAGCACGGGGTCCGGACTCACGGGACCAACCTTCCAGCATTTTCTGTATGCGGAAATCCTTGGTAACATCGCGATGCCCCCTGGCTTTACACATGAAAGCCAGTCCCGCGAGCTGGCCCCGAATAGATTTCACTGATAGGCCCCTATGCTTCTGATGCACACAAAACTGTAAAAACTGCTCAACAGGAATGGGCCAATCCTCAGGTAAACCTGCCCCTCTTCTGAAAACTGCAAATTGGCTAGCCGCCCGGTCATACGACCTTTGAGTGCTGGGCGCAATCGCAAGATGGATTGCCCGGCTCACTTCTTCCTTCCAAGCAGCCAAAGTTCCGCTGAGATGCGCTCTGGCAACAGGTCGGCCTCCAGGGCTAATTGACGGAAACGGTCCATCTGACGAAAGGCACTGCCCAGACAAAGCGTCCGCCACCCCGTTACAGCTGCCGGGAACATGCTTAGCCAAAAACAAGATGTTCAATTGTAAACAACGCAACGTGAACGCCCTGACGAGCCGCATAACAGCAGGGGACTTGGATGTCAAACTATTAACAACATGAACAACCGCCATGTTGTCGCACCAGAAGTGTACTGAACAATTGGCCAAAGCCTCTCCCCACAGAAAAACGGCAACAACTATCGGGAAGAATTCGAGGAAAGTCAAATTCCGGCACAACTCGGAACCTAACCAATCCTGTGGCCATTGCTCGGCGCACCAGTGCCCGCGGAAATAGACCCCAAAACCGATGGAACCGGCGGCATCAGAGACTATCTGTAAGTCGGCCTCAAGCTGCATATCAACCCGCCAGAAAGAAATGCCGTTAAAGTCCCTTAAAAATGTTTCCCAAACAGCAAGATCCTCTTGCATTTCCCTCGTAACTTCGGTAAAATGATGTGGTGAGCGCAAGTTAGCCATCCCATCGCAGAATTGCCTCAAAAAGGCTCTGCCTGGGGCCACCACCTTACAGGCAAAATTCAAATGACCCACCAACTGTTGTAACTCAAGCAAAGTGACCTTGCGCTTACCCAACACCGCTTGCACCTGAGCCAGCAGAATAACTCGCTTGTCTTCGGGCAGTCTAGAAAACTGGCGCACCGTGTCCAACTCGATGCCCAAAAAGGTAAGAACCGTAGTTGGGCCCTCGGTTTTTTCTGCAGCCAACAGAACTCCCAGCTCTTCGGCTAAATTCACGAAGGCAGTTAACAACGAAAGGCACTGCCCAGACCCAGCGGGGCCCACGAAAAGAAAATCATCTAAATAATGAGCCGTGTCGCATAAGCCCATTCTAAAATGCAAGGCCCATTCTAAAAAAGTACTAAAACGCTCAAACGCGGCGCAGGAAACGGAACAACCCATAGGCAGTGCCCTATCAACATAATAACTTCCTTCGAAAGCAAAACCTAAAAGATCAAAATCCCTGGGGTGAACCGGGAGAAGGCGGAAAGCTGATTTTATATCGCACTTCGTCAATTCCGCGCCCCTGCCGCACCGCCGGACTATTTGCACTGCACGGTCGAAAGAAGTATACTTCACCGAACAAAGCTCCGGAGGAATTGCATCGTTTACCGAACTCCCCCTGGGGTAAGAAAGGTGGTGAATTAACCTAAATTCACCTGCCACCTTCTTGGGGACAACCCCCAGGGGGGATACCCTCAGGTTCGGCAGGGGGGGGGACTTGAACGGGCCTAACACCCAACCCTCGGCACACTCTTTCTTGATCTTCTCCCTCACAATACGCTCGAAACCCTTAACCGAACGCAAATTAGCAGCAAAAAACGGGGTCCGGGGGCCCTGATATGGAATTCTGAAACCAAAGGAGAATCCCTCAAACAGGTAACGCGCATCGCAAGAAAGGGGATACAAATTCAACAGCTGCCTAAGAACCATCAGCCGAATGGGACTGGGACCCTTTTCCAGGGGGTGCCCGGGCCCACCGCCCGTCCGCTTACCGGGCCACCGCTGCTTGGACCTGGTACAGGCAGTGAAAGCGTGAGGGCCTCCGCAGATCGGGCACTCATGTTTATACTTACAGCCCTTCCTGGCGCATGAGCCTTGGGAGGTGAACTCCCAGCAAAGCAGCCGTGGCTGAACCGACTGCCCCGCGGCTGCGCGGGCACCAGTAAAGGATGTAGCCGATGTCTTCTGGACCAAATGGCCACTATCAGATCGCTCCCCTGCATTTGGTTTTGCGGGGGCCATAAGCTGCAGCCAAAGCTGCTGGTTAATCTGATTCCACTGAAGACAAGGATTAACAGCTGCCCGCATACGAAACTGTTCGTCGTACTGGAGCCAAGCGCCCCCAGCGAAATCATTATATGCCCGGTATATAATGTCGCAATACTGGAACAGTGATGCGGCTCTCCATGGTTTGGCCCTAGCAATAATGCCCGCATAAATGAGGAAACCGGGCAGCCAATTCGCCCAAGTCCTATCTACATTATGGCACTTGAGCTTCTCTTTGTCTTTTTCGTCAAGCTCATCCTTAGATTTCTTCTCTAATTCCCTATACAGTAGGCTAAATACATCAACGTATTCGCCTTTAAGGATTTTCTCCCTGGTTGTGGCGGTAAGGTGATCACCCAAGGGCATGGCAGGGTCCCCAAATGGCAAAGCGTGAAACCCCAATGTGCTGTAAGGAACTGGTGGATGGGGTGGAAACCCCCAGAAACCAGCCTGCTGCCCGGCCCACGACAATGGCGTGGAAGGGGGCTGCTGCCATCCCCAGGGTAAAACACCCACCGCTGGCACCTGGCCAACGGCTGCAAAACCACTGGTCCCGGGGGCTACGCCCCAAGGAGCCCAAGAACCTCCAGAAACCGAAGTTGACAAAGAAGTACCGGCCTGGGCAAGGGAACTGGGTGCTGCCTGCTGCCCCATAAGGGGCGACGGACCCGAATAATTAGCCCCCAACACTTGAGGACCACCCCCTGGCTTGGAGCCAGATACTAAACTGGGCCCCCAAGGGCCCCATAGCCAAGCCACTCCTTGTTGTTGTGTAGCAGGTAACTTACCATCACTCACCGACGGCACCACCACGACAGCCTCCGGTTCCTCTCTCGGCTCGTCCTCGGGGGACACTCCTGGGTTCACCGCACCACTGCTTCCTTCTGCACCCTGCAATACAGAAAGCCAGGCCAGCACCTCCTTCTGGAAGGAAATGGTAGCAGCCCTGCCAGACCCTAGAAGACCAGTAACCCTCCTTGAAGGACCAGCCACTCCCATAGCTTCTTCTAGGGCAGCCAACTGGTCAATAATGGCTTGCCTGGTCCAGGCTTCCTCCGCCTCTTCAGGCGGAGGCGGTTCTGGGTGGGGTCGCTTTGGAGGGCGCTTAGCGGGCTGCTTGCCCTTTTTGTTCCCTTGGCCCTTCTTAGGCCCCATTGTTGTTGTTGTTGTTGTTTTTTAAACAAGCCTATAGAGCCCCACCCTGGGCAACTCAATAAGGTGGGCGACTGAGTGTTGTTGTTGTGGTTTTTTTTTGAAAAAAAGGGGGGGAGTGTAAAAAACACAATTCACCCCCAACTAATCAAACAATAAAGGGGGGACCAGCCACCAGGTCCGGCCCCACCACAGCACTCCTCACAACCAGCCCAGGGAAAAGCCCGCCGGCCTGCCCCGTTCAGCTGCCCACAGAAGATCCTAATGAAGGAGGAGTGGGGGTGGTGTAAATCCACCAGGCCACTCAGGGCCCAGCGCAAACCTCCCGCTACGGCCTACCCCGGCCTCCTGGGGAGCCATCCGCCAGCCACACTCCCCCAAACGCGGCCCGCTGGCCCGCCCGAGGGGGATGCAGCCAATACAAGGAAAGGGGGGGCACCGCAAAGCCTCGCGGCCTCCCGAATCATGCTGAAGCGAACGCCGCACAGACGCCCGGCCCGATGGCCAGCTGCTCCTCGCCCGACACGCCGCCGCCCTCAACAAGGCATTGGAATCGCCGCGAGCGCACACGCGGCTTCCGGCAGCGGCGCGGCAGCCACCCGACGCCTCAGGAGCCTCCCGGGATCCCGACAGCCACACGGCCTCGCTCTCCTCGGCCCACGGCGCAACGGTGAGTGCACCTAGGCCGATAACTAAAAACAACTGCGTTTTAGGGGGCGGGAGCAGCCTTATAAGGCCGCTCCTCGCCCCCTCCCTTTAGGAAAAACCATTGCCTCTTATCCGCACGGGGAGGCAATGGGCGGCCCCCAGCCTCAGCGGTCGATGGACCGCTTGGCTGGGAAAGGGCCGAATTATAGCAGAAAGTGCAACATTTGGTAAACTTATTTTGTTTTTTCTTTCTCCTTAGGCACATTCATATTCTGTGCATCGGATCATTGTGAGGAGCTGGAAGCCTGTGTGCATCTTCCAGCAAGGAGACTTGTTTTACCTTCTTTCTTCCATTTGGACAAGAAACACAAAAGTGGAAGCTCCAAGTTTTCATACTTTCACTAAGAAGTGCAATTCTAAGCAGAAGCTCACTAACTTCAATGGACTTGCAAGGGTCTAGCTCAGTTTAGTACTGCACTGTAAAATGCTCAACCATGTAGGTACAAAAGCAGAACACCTCCTCTAATGTGGCTGATTTTAAATGATGCATAATCTGCCAGTGATGACCCTCAGGCATGTATAGTCTGAACAAGCCAAGGGCTGCCATAGAAGTTTACAGACCACACATACAATAGATCAATACACTATAAAAGCAAATGTGCTAAAATACTTTACTAGATATAAATATTATAAACAGCAAGTACTACTTCAAACAGAGAAGAATTCAAAATCTTAAAGCATTCCTGATTTTACAGAATATAAGTGTGCATATTTCTCTGGTCAGAGTTTCAAAGGGAGGCACTCACTGCAGAGGTGGTTCTGACCTCAACAGTGAACACATGTGCATGAAAGTGAAGTGGTAAAATGCTGATGTGCTAGAAAAGACTGTACTGTGTCAGACTTCAGATGAGAAATACCATTTAAAATCCCCCCCCCCAATAAAGAGTTCTGTACAATAGAAAACTATAAAAAGGGGACAGGAACTCTAATTTGGCTAGATTCCTATTGTGCTAGTTTATATAAGGCAGATTTTTATACTGGGGATTATTAACTAAAATTATTATCCATCATCTTGTGTTTGCATTGTAAACTTCTATGTAGTACCTGAGCATTTTACTACATTATTCTCCTGCATGTGTAGACTAGGTCCAATTAATATAGTTGCTAGGTCCAACTCAGGAAATACCTGGGGACGTTGTGGGTGGACTTTCCCATTTTCTAAAGCAAACAAATCAATAAAAATACAGCATTGCAATCCCCCTGAATGCAGTCTTCATTTCGTCATCCTCTTTTTTGCCTTCAAAAAAGGGTTCCCCAGCACCTGTACTTCCACTAAATGAAAGTGTAATTTATTATACCCCCACAAGTCCCTTGCTGGATTTGGATAGCATTTCCAAGCATAGCTTTATTGAGTCTTTATTGAAGCTTGGCATCTCAGATTTTTAATACGTATGGAAATGTTTTTATATATCTAATTTTAATATGTTTGTAAATTGCTAATGTTTTTAAACTGTTGTTAACTGCCCTGAGCCTGTTGGGGGAGGGCGGGATATAAATTGGGAGGGACGGTGGCTCAGTGGTAGAGCATCTGCTTGGTAAGCAGAAGGTCCCAGGTTCAATCCCTGGCATCTCTAAAAAGGGTCCAGGCAAGTAGGTGTGAAAATCTGCAGCTTGAGACCCTGGAGAGCCGCTGCCAGTCTGAGAAGACAATACTGACTTTGATGGACCGAGGGTCTGATTCAGTATAAGGCAGCTTCATATGTTCATAAATCTGATAAATAAAATAAAATAAATAAAAATAAACAATGAATCCTTCTCAAAAAAAAAAGCAGTTTGCAAACTCACACTTTTGCAATCTCACTGGGGCAATGGTATAAATCCCTTTACTCATGGGAGTTGCTGAATGTAATAATCTGCTTTATTAGAACTAACCTCTTCAGACTAACACAGAAAATCTAAAGTAAGGAAGAGACCAGTCCAGGGGGTGGAGTTTTCCTCCGTCCCCTAATCAGGTTTTAGTTAATTCTTTACTATCCATTTTACTATACACATGACTTCTGAAACAAATGCAAACAAACAGAGGGGCTGTGCTGTTTTCCTCTCTCACGTACTTCACTTACTCACTGGGAAGAGCCACATGGCTCATGCCTGCTTGCCTCCCCCATACAGCTTTCATCCTGCCCACAACCATTTCCCAACACAAACAATTTGCAAGCTTCTTCTAAAATATCCTGCCGAGATTTAAAGACACATAACGGCTGTTGGGGCTGGGCTTCCTCCTGCTGGCCAGCTAGCAGTGAAGAGGCAGTGGCTGGCAGTGAAGAGGAGCCTGCAAATTTGGAGATCCCCTGCTTGGATCTGGGGGCTGGCAATCCTACCAATGAACCATCAACAAGAACTTCTTGTAGGGTTGCCAGCACTGTCTCAGCTAATACCAGGAGATTTCAGGGTGGTTCCTAAGAAGAATGGAGTATGGGGAGGAAGTAATATTAATTCTGTATGTCATTCTAGGAATTTCTGCAATCTCTGTGATAAACACTATAAAGATGTGGGAAATTTCCTAGAGCATTATTACAGAGGCCACATTCCAACCATTTTTTTCTTGCTCCTCCTTTTCCTGAGGGCTGGGGAATGTGAGGTGGAGGTTTACCAGTCGCCTGTTGGCAAATGATGAGCTTAATTTACTGGTAGACTGAAGGCCATGTGACCATGTATGTTGTACTATGGTATTTTATATCCTGAAATGCTCAACAAGACCAAATGTCTCATATTTTAAGCAGCAGTTTG
Organism: Heteronotia binoei; assembly: GCF_032191835.1. Classification (NCBI taxonomy): domain Eukaryota; kingdom Metazoa; phylum Chordata; class Lepidosauria; order Squamata; family Gekkonidae; genus Heteronotia; species Heteronotia binoei. The sequence continues at coordinate 55,260,250 of NC_083231.1, read as the reverse complement.
GTGCTGCTTAATTCTTAATTCTGCCTCTACTAAATCAGTGTGATTAATAGTGGTGCCTTAGACAGAGTTCTTCTCTACTTAGTTCCTTTTAAAATTAATATTATAACACCCAGCTTGCTATGCAAAGGAAGCATTTCTGGCCGTGATCTGTGGGTCTACCATTAATTGGGATAATTTAAAGTTCACACCCTTCTTCTCAAGAGAGTTTCTTTTAAAAAAAATGAATGTGTAACATGAAGTTCAAGATTATTTATTTTGATTAGAAATATTTGGAAACTTTCCTCTCCATTGGTTTTTAAAAGGTGTCATTGTTTTATTAAAGTTGAGATGTTGATTAATAAAATTCCAAAAGCATTAGCAAAATTGAGTGAACTCCAATCTTTTTATGATTTTGTGCATATGTGTTTTGAGAGAGAGAGTGCGTGTGTGTGTGTGTGTGTGAAAATAAGTGTAATAAAAAGACCCCAGCAGCACTGTTAAAATGCATACTTTACAGGCTCCGTCTTGATAGTTCTTACCAGATGTTTTCTAGTGGTAGACACAAGACCATTTGCTCTTTTCTCTCAGGAGAAGAGCATTGGCTCCATCTCAGAAGCCTCCAGTTTGCAGCTCTGAAGATCATTCAAAATAGTAAGGAATATCCTGCCATTTGTGAGAAATATGGATTACTAAGAGACACTCGCTGCTTTGACTATTGTCTGTTGAAAAAGACAAAAAGCGTTGACACTTTTACAGCTTAACTGATTTACTGCTTAACATGTTTACTGGGAAAACTGATTTTTACAGCTTAACATGTTTACTGGGAAACAAGTTCTATTTCATCTAAGGAAATGTGCAGCCTCAGAAAGTTATTAGAGATGTTACAGTTAATTCTTTATAGTCTCTAAAAGGCAGGCAAACACTATACTTGTTAGGATAGTCATGACTCCCAAACACCTGTCCTGCAGGAAATGCTTTTTTAGCAGGAGCCACTGTCATGCCACAGATTGCATCCTCCTCACCCAAACCAGTCTACCCAAACCACAGGGCATGTGGTAAAACTGTCCATGGATTGTATCACTTCATATTGTAATTGTCTGTGGACTACTATGGTTCCATGTTTGAATGCTCCCCATGGAAAATGGCTACACAAGGGGTGCATTCAAAGATACTCTTCTGGTAAGTTAAGAATGTAATAGAAAGGCTTCTCCCATTATAGAAAAGTGATGGCTCTGTTGCTGAGTGGTAGAACATCTCCTTTGTATGCAGAAGGTCCCAGGTTCAGTGCCTGGCATCTCCAGTTAAAAGGATCAGGTGACCAGAGACCCTCTAGTCAGAATAGAAAACACAGATCTTGACATATAATGCAAGCAGATTCACATGTCTTGGTTTATTGAAAAGTAACCCTTCTATCTTATCCATGGAAAACCTGTCAGAAAAAATGTTATAGCTTTTCCCCTTGAAAAGTCATTTTTCTGCATGCAGGGAATAGATTAGGTGTGCATTCAGTTCATATAGACCAAGAACAGGTTTTTCATGGGATTTCCTGCATTCTGTGAACTGCCAGTCTATAGAATGAGTGAGCTGAGTTGTATATGCTAGGATTTCATACTTTCTAGAACAAGATAGGAGGTGTCCTGGCCTTACAAAAACATTTGCTATAGATTTTGGGGAAGGAGGAGTCACGGAAGATGAGCTAGGCCACTAGCTGTGCTTAGAGTAAGTCTACTCCTTGACATACAGAATCTACAGATAGTGGTAAAGATTTCCTTTAGATTTTACTGCAAATGAGATTCAGCTCACTAGTGGTTTTGATTGTGTAAACTAACCTATTCATGAACAGCATTGCAAATGTATGTGAGCTACCACAACTTTTTTCAGCACACAAAGAGTTTTCCTTGTGGGTTTTTTATATCCTTCTTCTCCAAGTCAGTTTATTATTATTTTTACTATTCTTACAGAAATTAAAAATAAAAACAAGATTTAACGTATCTATAAAATATTTAGGAAGAGAGAGAGAGTGAGAGAGAGCGAGAGGGAAAGAGTGACATTGTACAGTTTTTGAAACATTTGATATTTCCTATACAAAATTTGAAACTCTGTGTTAGTCTGACAATTCTTGAGATGCAGGTTGTTCAGAATAAACAGGTTCCAGCTATATACCCCTGGGAATTCATTTATAAACTGGACCGATTTCTTACTGTGCCATATTTTGTGAGGGTTTTGTAGCAGAAATCAGAATACAATCATGCCTTGAGAGGAAAGGCAGAGCTGATTACAAAGTGGAACTGATTGAGGACAAGAAATGAAACACTGGATAAGAGCCACAGGAGACAATATAGCCCAATTTACTAGCTTCGACATAATTTATAGGCTATTGGACTATATAGTGATGTTCTGTGAGTTTATCAGGAGATCTGAAGTCAATACTTAAGACAAGTAAAGACACTTGATTTATAACTCTGGCATTAAAAAATACATTTGTATAAACTCTTCAGAAGAAAAACAACCTGGTGTTAATAATAAGATTGTTTCCCTCTATTTTTTCTGAATTGTGTAAACCACAGCTGGCCCCATGAAAGCAGCCAGTTCTTCTGTTGGTGTCCGTGGCGCAGATCCACTGTAATCAATGGTTTTGACTTTAATAGACTTTAATAGAACAGCATCCCCAGCTTACATCAGCAAGTGTCCAGGTCAGTTGTATTTACTGCAAAGTCCCAGGGAGACTTTCCAACAATAGCCCCACACCTTTAAGTTATGGAAAACCCTGTCTGCTTACAGGAACAATTCCAATCATTTCTCTCCCAAGCAAGACTCAAACATTGATCTTACCAGCACGATACCAAGTGGTTAAGCAGAAGAATGTAGACCAACCCATTCACAACAACAAGATACACACAAATCACCAGGGGACTTCAAATTAAACCAGCAGAACAGTTGTTTAAATCTGTCCTGAGAATTATTCATTAGAGGAATGAGATGATCACCTCAAAGCTACAAAACTGGGCCCCTGAGCTGGAAAAGGAAATATATTCCAGGTGATAAAAACATGCAAATTTAAAACTCTGCATGGATTATCACTGAAAATAAATAAATAAACATGAAGACACGGCTTACATAAGGAACTTGTCTATTGGTGCATTCAATTGCTTCTACTAAATTACAGCTTTTATTGTTGGCTGTTTTATTATTTTGTTTGTGGATTTACTACTGCTATTATTTTTAGTATTATAATACTTTATTGATTGTTCTATGGTTTGTTGTTTAACTGTTGACACCTTGAGAACCAGTGTGACTGAGAGAGCCAGATGCTAGTGTTTGCAATAAATTAATTAATTAATGGGCAGGAGAATTGACTGTACCACATGGCAAGTTGCTTCTGGTGCAGGTAATTGTATTCTTAGGGAAAACAGAGAAGCAGAAGCAGCCCTCCATTTTTTTAATACTTAAGTTTAAATTAATTTTTTAACTTAACTTTTACAAACATCTAAACATTAAGGAAAAGCGGAACAGCACAATATAAAAATAGTAATATTATTTTAATAACCATACATATATTGGTGAACATCTTTAATATAATAATTCCCCAAACTCACACTTGTAAACTTTTAATAATAAAAAACATTGATATTGAGGGGGAATTCTGTATTGAAAGTCATTATTAGTAACATAATCAATAAAAGAAAACTATTTTTCTACAAAATTATTTTCCTTGTTGAAACTTCAGTTATATAGAGTCGAATAGCCAGTTTACCCATGGCAACAGCCTCCCAAACTTTAGCAAACCATTGTTGAACAGTAAACACCTTACTCAGTTTCCACTGCTGCACTATAAGGGTTTTGGCCAATAGTAACAAAAGGGATGCTAGTTCTTTTTTATATAATGGAATTTTAAATTGGGCCAGAAATTCAATAAAATCAGTTCTGGAGTAAGAAGGATAGTATAGTTCAGGTGCTGTTAAACCTGTACTACCGAACTCCAAAACTTTGCTACTCTGGGACAGTTCCACCAACAATATTTAAATGTTTTTTGCTGTCCACATTCCTTCCAGCATTCTGAACTTGGAATTGTTTTTGATAGATACAATTTTTTTAGTGTTAATTACTATCTTGTAAATAGTTTATAGTTTTGCAGTTTAATGTTTAGTGAATAAGTTCTGTTTAATAGCGATGACCAAATACTCTTCCACTATTCTGTTTCTGTTGTAATGCTACAAGCTTTATGCCATGCTTCCTGTTGATTTGTAGTCATAGTCCACAGTTTTTGATTAAGAAGATGATATATAATTGTGACTAGGCTTCTAATTTTTTTTCCTGTGCAACTGTTTCAACAGTGGTAAGTGGATTATGGCATAGTATAATTGGTGGTACTAGATTGAAGGGATCTGCACATTGTATTTGTGCTCTAGTTGAGATTTAGTTAACATTTGGCCGTTAAAAATGATCTCACATAATTTGTATAAACCACTGTTTCTCCAGACCTTAAAATCCCTCATATTTCTCCACAGGGCAAACTAGGACTGACCCCAAAATTCTGCTACAGGAGAGACATTGGGAGCTAATATTTTCTTATATGTATCCCAAAGATTAAAGTAGTAGTTAACTAAGGATTTGATGCATCTTTGAAATGGCCATCTCTAGGCACATTCCAAATAGACTCATGTAGATGCTCATTTTCAGAGGTTTTTTTGTAGAAAAAGCCCAGCAGGAACTCATTGGCATATTAGGCCACACCCCCTGGCATCATCATTATTTCACACAGGGTTGTTTTCTAGAAAAATCCCAGCAGGAACTCATTTGCATATTAGACCACACACCCTGACACCAAGCCAGGATCGAATGAATTCACTAACATGGCTTGCCTTTTATGCAGATCCTTAGTTGATATGGGCATTGGTAGGTTTTGGAAAAGAAAAAAGATATATTAGTAAAATAAAAGTTTTAATGGTATCTGTTTTTTCAAGAAGAGTCATATTCAGTTTTCCCCACTGAGTTAAATTGACTTTTAATGATCTATAGACTTTTAATGATCTATAGGTTAGAGGAATACAGATCTTGTAAATTTAGTGGTATAAATATTCCTAGATGTAGCAAAATTTTAGTGACCCATTTGAATGGGAAGGAGTTCAGAATTGTTGCTTCAATAGGTATGGATATAAAAATAGGATATACTTCTGATTTTGTATAATTAATAGAAAACCCTAATACCATACTAAATTTGGAAGTTTGGAAGCCAGAGAGAAGGAAATTCTACCTGTGGAAGCAACCATGCTTCACAAAACTAAAAACCTCTAAAACTAGTTTCAAGATTTCCTTGTATGTTCATGTATATTATTTATCCTTACTGCTTTCTAACTTTCCCCTATGAAAGAATGTTTGCCAAAGAGAACATGCATCTCTGTAGTAGGGAGTTATGCTGCTGGGAACTTTCCCTAGATTCCCATTTAAATACTACCTAGACCTACAATAAATCAGTTTGACTACATAGGTCGGGGGTGGGGGGAAATCAATGAGCTGGATCCCACATAAGTATGAGTGGAAAGAGTAGGCACAGGTAGATCACCACCACCACCTTTTGCTTACCCCAGCAGCCTGCTGTGCTAAACACACTGCACTGTGGAACAAGAACTGTGAGGAGGAAGGAAAGTCAAGTGAAATTGCTTGCTAACTTTTCTACCCACAGTAGATAAAGAGAGCAGCAATATTATCCAAATTTTCCTCCACACTTTGACCTTCAGCAGAGAATTGTCAGCATTTCAGCTGGTGAGGGAAGGTGAAAAGATGAGGAAGTTCCACTCATGAGTTCCTTCTAGGGATAGGCATGAACCAGAAAAATTGTGGTTCAGTTGGTTTGTGGTTCATTTGATTGCCTGAACTGGTAAGTCATGTTGGTTCATGGTTTGTTTGATTCCTCAAACTGTTTCATGGTTTGTTTGGTTCAGGAGGTGTAGAACAGCCCCTTCTTGAGTTAGAGATGCCAAACTCACTGCAGGTCTTCAGCAGGCTATCCTCCTGCCACCCTCCAAATTTGGCCAAGATTAGATTTGAAATGTCCGAAGCCTCCAAAGCAGATGCCCCCAGGAAAGCTCAGCTTCAGCTCTTTCACAACAACTAACCCTTCTCTCTTCCTGTTGCAAAGGAACTGAGTCAGGGTGTCTGCTCCCACAGTCAGAATGGGAGCTCCATGACTGGCTCCCAAAGCTGCCAATCAAGCAATGGACAACTGCTATGGGTATTTCTAGTGCTCACAGAACCCCTACTTTTTAAAAGGCACTAAAATATCAATATATTGCTAAAGCATTGTAGCAATATTCTTAGGAAGTGCTCTTAATTCACAGCTTTCTTTTTTTTTTTTAATCTTCCCTTCCTTTCCAGAGATATGCCCTTTTCCCTATATCTCCACAAGGAAATGGCTGACCTTTTTTTCCCAACAAAAGCTGAGAATTCAAAGAAGTTCCTATAGTTACAATACTGCAGTGATATATCATTATTTTAGGGTTATTCTAAGACAAAGAAATCTCTTGTCTTCAGGGCGGGGGGAAGGAGAGGGAGAATTTGACCACCACAGTCCAGTCATCAAACAGGGGGGTTGGAGATAGTTGGGAGTGGGTGGGACAAAGAAAACTCCCAGCTTTAAGACTGTTGATCAGTGCCTACTTTTTAAACTGGTTTTAATTATGCTAACGTTTATATCTAATTGTTTTAGTTTTTGTAATTTATTGTTATGACCTGTCCTGAGCCCACTTGTGGGAACGGCAGGATATAAACCTAAGGGAATAAATAAATAAAACCAACAGAAGCATTATGCACAAGGGAAAGGATGACTCAAAAACAGCTTCTAGAAAAACATTGGGGTAAAAATTGCTCCAAGGAACCAGAAAAATAGAGGGTGGACAAAAAATGAAGAGAAAACCAAAGGTGTTTTTAAAAGCATGAATAAATTAAAGCTCTATGGGTCCTGAACTGATGGGAGAGGGAACCACAGAGAAAAGCCCATGATCTGGGTGAGACTGAGAGGACCTGAGTGTTACAGATTCTGAAATAACTGAAACTCCTCTTGATTCGTAGCTCACTTTTGGAGCAGTTTCAATTTCCCCCCAGTAAGCCAATTTATAGCACATTGCCTTAGATTCTTAAAGTGCCTATTGGTCAACTTCAGAAAACAGCCCAAAGGAGACTAGACCATGAATTCCCAACAAACTTTGAGCTGCAGCACTATTTCAAGCTTCTCAGACAATCAGAAAGGTAGTGTTTAAAGTTTTAATAGGCTTAGAGTTAAACCTAGTATCTATGGACATCTGTTAGCATCCCTTATTTATGACTGCTTTTTTACAGTTGGTTTAGCAAATTACACTTCAGAGAATTTGCTGTAATTTTGGCAGCCCAGTAATGCTTTCACAAATGATCTGTGCTTTTGCCAACTCTATAGGTCACCTCTCTCCCCCCTTCCCTCTCCAACCTGCCACGACACCTTTGGGAGACCTCGTCAAATACTTAATTTGGAGCTTTTTCTCTGGAATGCACTTTTTCACACACCTTTTCTGTGCCAAGACTTTTTACAGACTCTAGTAAGAATAACTTGCCATATGCTAGCGTTACTTGTTTAGTGGCTTTTCAAAGTCAATGTGTATTCCAGATGGTACAGTACATGGCATGGTTGCCCACCACAATAACCCTACAATACCTTTAGCAAAACATCACTAAAAAAAAGTGCTTCCCCTGACACATGCAGAAGTGTTCTCCCTTAGCAAGTTACCCTAGTACTCAGGATCAAAATGAATCTGGGTGTATTACATTTGAGGCAAGCCTCACGCACAGGAATCAAACACTGATCTTCACATCAAGTAATATGGAAAGATTAGGCAGCATATTTCATGTGGAAGTAGCCCAAAGAAAGCAACTGAGTTCTTGTGTTCTCATTCCATAAAATAAACACACAGTTCTGTTAAGAATGATTTCAGCAAAGGAAAGTACAACCCAAGGCTTTACTCAGTATTCTCAAATATTTAATCAAACTGATGAACTTGAAGAAAGACATGTGGTAGTAAGGAAGGAAGTGAGCAGGGACAGATGCAATATCTTCTGTTACTTTGAAGAACTGATTACCTTTGCTTTGCCTTTTTATGACTCTTGCAATGGTGGATTGGATCTAGACTTTCTTCCTGGAATAAACCTTATCTCCTACCCAATCATAGATTTCATGGATCCAGTGAAATACGGCTGTCAAAATTTGCTGTAGAACCCCACAAAAGTTGTCTTTACAGCTTTATTTGCATAGATTTGGTAATTCCCTTCTAAGAAATGTTGAAGGAATTCCCCACTCTCTCTTAAGTTTTTTTGTATGTTTACAAGAGCAATAGAGCCTTTGCTTCTGCCAGCACCCCATTAGGAGGCAGATTTCATAAAGCTCATAGTTCTTTCCTTAGTGCACTGCCAACTCCTGTCTCTCTTTGTTAATGAGAGGCATTTGGAGGGCAACACCTGGTGCATGTCTGAAAAATACAGTGACAAAATTATATTTCACATTAATAACCAGATGTTGATTTTAATAATATTTTATTAAGGAGTGAAAACTATATTTAATCAAACAGGAAGTGAAATATCCCAGGTTGTGACAGGTTAAGCTTGAAAATTTTTCCTGGGGAAATTCAACGGCTAGCCACACAGCCCAGCCTCAAGTAACTGGCACAGAAGCGGGGTATGGGGCATGTATTTGGCAAGTCAAAGCTACTCAGGAAGCACCAGCAACAGAACTCAGTAGTTTAGAATCTACTGAAGAATGCATGTCCAGGACAAGCCAAGCCTGTATAAAATAGAGAGGCTTCACTTGAACCAACAGGGAACCAGCCAGCTGGTGCTTAAAAGCTGGCATTCTAGCTCTTAAACTAACTTCTGGAGGAAAGCCAACAGGAGCTGGAAGGGCAGGTGCCTATATGTTAATGTCAGAAGCTTTCAAGCCAAGATGGGGGATCTGGAGAGTACAGGTTCTGGCAAAAATAAATGCAAGTTGACATAAAGGCAAGCAAGAAGAGAATTTGAGAAGAGGATTGCTAAAACCATTAAGACAAACAATAAGCATTTATTCAAGTATATCACTAGAAGGAAACTGGGTAGGGAGGTGGCTGGGCCTTTGGATGACAAAGGAATGAAATAATTGGTTAAATAAAGACTGTTTTCTTTGCAACTGTTTTCACTGTGGAAAAGGTGGGGAACATATGCCAGAGCTACTGTTTTTGAGAAGGATGTCTGAAGAATTTAGTCAAATGGAGGTGATGGGAGATGAAGTTCTAAGATCTCCAGGGAAAGTGAAAAACAGTAGTCCTCCAGGGATAGATGCCACATACCTGAGGGTTCTTAAGAAATTCAAATGTGAAACTGTTGCACTTCTAACCAGTAAATCTAAGATGTCACTGAAATCAACCTCAGTGCCAGATTTTAACCCTCCCAAGGAATTGAGAGGTGTTTTTGACCCTGGAGTCATAGAGAAAAAATTGGTTTATCCATTTAAAACTTTCTACAGGAACCAACCTCCTGTTATGCCTTCTCTTCAGTGAACTGCAGTGCCTTAAGTCTCTCTCTACCCTCCCCATTGCTTTTCTTTTTTAAATTTTGAGTTTCATCAAAAGGAAAAATGGGGCCAATCTGGCCCCAATACACTTGGCTTCAAAATGAAAGCACTATGTATTATCATAATTTGGGGTTCTTTGACCCCTACAAATATTGGGGGGGGGGATGATTTTAGCACTGATTTTTTTCCCTCATGATTTATATCTATAGACCTTTCTGTCTTTGAAGCTTTACAACAATTTTGGCATTTGGGGATTGCAATGATAAGGGAAAGCAGTCTTTGCAACCTGAATTGTTGAGTATTTAGTAGGAGCAGGTAAAAGCCCTGTGTTTGTGCTTTGTCAAAGCTTCCCTCATGTCCACAGCCTCATGGAAAAACTGAAATTGAACTGCACTGCACTTTTGGAAATGAGATCATTCCATCCCTTAGCAGGATAAGCCTGGACATGTTTGAAGAAATCCTCCAAACCTCATATTTTCCAGACTTGAAGAAACCACAAAGTCTGGAACTCTGGATGACTCTTGGACACCTGTTTTCTGAGCTAATTCCTTCCCTTTGCCCCTCAGATTTTGCAAACTTCAGACTGATCTTCTCAACTTGATATATCTGGGGGGGGGGGGGGGGGCGACTAAGTATTCTAGATGACCAGCCACTTGTCACTGAGCTGATTGGTTCCCTTTGTCCTTCAGATTTTCCAAACCTCTGATTTGATCATCTCAACTTTACAGGGGTAAATTAATCTAGAAGATGACCCATATCCACCTGTGCACTAAACTGTTCACCTTCAAATTTTCCAAACCTCTGAGTCACCTTCTCAGCTTTACATGTTTTTTTGGGGGGGGGGTGTGGAAAGTTACAATGATTCCTTTCTTTAAAATAAATATTTTTCTAGATTCCCAACTATGTCTTCTGTTTTAAAATGGTGGGGCAATTTGACTCCATTTACATTTTTGTGGGTTTTTTATATTTTCAATGAGGGTATTTTTTTACCTCAATTCCAAATTTGTCTCTCCTTTGTCCTGCATTTCTGAAGGAAGCTATTCTTGAAGCCTGATTTTTTTTCTTAGTAGCTAATGCCATGAGTGAGAGAGCTATCAGGTTTCCATTGTTTTTGCTATAATATGGGGTTGCTTTGACCCCCTATGCCAAAGTAGTATAGCTGTTTTTTAAAAAATCTTGGGAGGGTTAAAAAGGGGATTCAGAAGGAATTTAAGGAATTGCAGACCAGTTAGCCTAACATTGGTTTGTTGTCTTTGTCGGTCTTAAAGGTGCCGCTGGAATCAAACTTTGGTTCCAGAAAAATTAGTAGAAATTTTTATTGAAAATAGAATTATTAAGCACATCAAAATCCTCAGGCTTTCAGGAAAGATTGCAAAAGCCAGATTGTTTAGAGCATTTGGGGCATCTTGAACAGCATTGGCTAGTGAACAGGTAACACACATGAAACTGCTTAGTAATGGAGTCAAATCCTTGGTTTTTCAAGATCAGTATCACTATTCGGACTGGCAGCAAGCCTCCAGGGTCCTACTGGCTCTCCAGAGTCTCAGGGGAAATCTTTTCTATCGTCTGCTACTTGATCGTCTTCACAGGAAGTACCAGGGATAGATCCTGGGTCCTTTTGCATGCCAGGTTTTACCACTGAGTCACAGCCCCTCCCTAATAATATAGGAATTCTTGTTCTGTTTTGTGTTGGCTGTTTGTTTGTGTGGGGTTTTATTGTTGTTGATTTTACCTCTGTTGTTATCTGCCTTGGGTCCCATTGACTGGGACAAAGGCAGGCTTATAAGTATTTTAAATAAATAAGTATCCCAACTATTAATCAAATACCCCAATTTATTTAAGTGGATTAAATTGAGCCTATCTGGCAAAACAAAACATTTTTCAGACATGAAAAGTTTGGATTATTGTAGATAGAGGCAGCAAGCACTAACAATTTGTAATGTGTAAGGGATGCATATGTTTAAATATTTTGAACAGTGTTGTGCTTCCCCCACTGCCAGAATTCTTATACAACCCTGAGGGTGTTATAGCTTACAATAGGTGCCACTTATTTTTTCATTGATTGATAGGCCATGGCAAAGGAAAACATTTTCCTCCCAATATCAAACCAGCCAACTTTCCTATGAAAAAAATACTGCACAAAACTCCTGCTATTCGATTGCAACATATTTCTAGCAGTGAAACTGAACACTCTAGAAGCCTGGAGAGGAACTATCTATTTAGAAATAACTGAATGAGATGTTCAAGACCTGTAAACCAATAAAAAGGAGGGAACTATAAAACATTAGTGTACAACAAAAGTCCTGCCTCAGACTTCCTTTGATTTTTCCCAAAAGCAGCTGGCAAAGAGAACAGAACTACAAACAATGTAGCAATGTTGTGGGCTCCTGCCAAAGCTTAAAAAGCAGGAGAACTGGGCCAAAAGAATCTGTATCAAATTATCTGCAAAGATACCAGAGAGATTGAATTTTGTTATCGATTGTTTAAAAGGCTGAATTATCTTAGATTCTAATGGAACACAGATCTACATGGTCCATGTAAAACAAATACAAATATCTTTATTAAGGGAGTTGATTCTGTTTAGCATGAAACCAAACAAATTGTTGCTTCCTATCGTGGCACATGTGGGAGTTGGATGCTGGTTGTTTCATCAAGAGCCTAGTAAACAAATGCTTTATTTGTGTTTTCTAATCTTCCCTGTCTGGTTACATCTGGATGGATCTACTGTGGTATACATGGGAAGAGCAAGGGCTGTTTGGGAAAGTGTACTTGGACTACAAACATCATTGATAAAATGACTGTAAATGGCTCAATATGTGTTTTGCTTTCTAATTACATAGCAAATATGGTGGTAAAAAGTGAAGCTAATGAGTCATCTGAAATGTCACACAACTGAAAACAGTTTCTTTGACCAGCTCATGCCCACAAAGTGAAATGGAGATGGATGCATGTGGCCACTGCATGTCATGATTCATCTGTGGTTTTTATGCATGATACAGAGGTTTAAGTGCTGGACTAGGATTTAGGAGACCCAGGTTCAAATGCCCGCTCTGCTACTGAAATCTGCTAGATGTTCCTGGGCCAGTCACACATTCTAAGCCCAACATACTTCCCAGGTTCATTGGGAGAATAAAATGAAGATGTAACTCTTCCCTTTTGAGAGAGTTACTGCTTTGTTGATCAGCGGAATGCTGTGAAAATAGTTTATCTTGATTTCAGTAAGCCTTTTGATAAGGTTCCACATGACATTTTTGTTGACAAGCTTGTAAAACATAGTTTGGATCCTATTCCTGTTAGGTGGATCTGTAACTGGTTGACAGATCGCACCCCAAAGAGTGCTTGTTAAATGGTTCCTCATCCTGTTGGACTGGAATGACAAGTGGGGTTCCTCAGGGATCTGTCCTGGGCTCTATGTTGTTCAACCTCTTTATAAATAATTTGGATGAAGGAATAGAGGAGATGCTTATTAAATTTACAGAAGACCCTAAATTGAGAAGGGTAGCAAATACAGTAGAAGTCAGAATCAAGATGCAGGACAATCTTGATAGGCTGGAAACCTGAGCTAAAACTAACAAAAAAGCATTTCAACAGATAATTATAAATTACTGCATTAAGGCTGGAAAAATCATATGCGTAATTATAGGATGGGGGACACTTGTCTTGTCAGTAGTATTTGTGAAAAGGATCTATGTGTCTTAGTACACTGAACATGAGTCAGCCATGTGATGTAATAGCTATAAAGGCAAATGTGATTTTGGGCTGCATCAACAGAAGTATAGTGTCCAGATCACATGAAGTGATGGTACCACCTTTCTCTGGTTAGACCTGTCTTGGAGTGCTGTGTTAAGTTTGGGGCACTGCAGTTTAAGAAGGATTTTGACAAGCTGGAACATATCCAGAGGAGGGCAACAAGGATGGTGAGGGGTCTGGAGACGTAGACCTATAAGGAAAGGTTATAGAAGCTGTGTATGTTTAGACTGGAGAGGAAAAAACTGAGGTGATATGAGAGCCATTTTCAAGTACGGAGCACAGTTGTCTTCTGTTGCCCCAGAAGGCTGAACTAGAACCAATGGATTGAAATTAAATCAAAAGAATTTTGGGTTAAACATTAGACAGAGCAATTCCTCAGTGGAACAAGTTTCCTCTGGAGGTGGTGGGCTTTCCTTGTTTAGAAGTCTTTAAACAGAGGCTGACATCAATGCAAATTTTGTTAATTTAGACAGATCACGTGAGGAAAGGCAAGAAGGGATGTCCAGTGTTCAGTTTTTGTGACCCTTTCTTATATGCCTGGGCCAATGTCAACCACCACTTTGGGGTCAGGAAGGAACTTTCTTCCAGACCAGATTGGCCAGGGATCCTGGAGATTTTTTCCACTTCCCTGGACACAGAGCAGGGTCAATGGGAAAGTGGGGGAGAGGTCCATTCCAGCTCAACATTTCTATGTTTTGAAGAGAATGGTGTTAGACACTTTGGCCGCTCATTGCAGAGAAAGGTGAGGTATAAATGAAGTAAATGAGTAAAAAATAAAATAAAAATGCTTCGTAGCATTTCAAGCAGTCACTTTCTGCTGATGTACTGTACTACACTGCCCCAACCCCAGACACCCATTTTTGCCAAACCCACCTTAGAGCAGAAAAGACAATGGTTTGAAGTGACCTGTAACCTCTTCTGTGCAGAAAATATATATTCCTGTAAAGAAATCACTTACCAAGCCATAAACATTTGCTGCTTGAGTAAAATCTATCTTAAAATGACTTACATGATCTCTCCTTATGGAATACAGATGCAACCCCCCAGATCATTCAGTATGTTCAACCAGACTCCACGGTAATCTCTCCTTAGCCACATTCCCAAATTCCATGTTGTTCCTGGAATTCAGCTGTAGCATCATAGCCAACATGTGTAAGTGATTGCATGCACACAATTGCTGGTGCACAAAGAGCAGCATAGTCTACATAGCCTTATCTTTCTAAGGCTAAATACAGAACATATCATGTACATTCACCAAGGCTCATTAACTACTTTTAAATCTTAGACTGGTGTTGTGATTTCCATCTATTGCAAGTGGCACAGACTTAAAGTGATCACATACAGCTCTCAATTCCAAATTCTTTCATTTGAGTAACGTTAGTTACAGAAGGCATCTTCACTGGGTTTAATTAAATACACATTTTAAGACCAAATACCATTACTATTTATTACCAAGAAAGATGGCCTGAAGCATTAGTGCTCCATTGTTTCTCTAGGGTATTTTTTTCCTCCTTGTAGCTGAGAAAATAATTTATAGAAGTACACATGAAAAAACACTGTGCCTAGAAACTGTCATAGTTACATCACTATAAATCGTTCCGTTAAAACCTGACTCACATGATTAGTATGTTCTCCTTGTGCAGGACTGGATCTATAGATAAATTCAGCCTTCATTTTTCCAGTAGACTAACTTTTTTTCTCCTCAGAAGGAAAAAACATTCCCTCACTCCTCCGGGTTTCTGTAAGACAGAACTTTTCAAATGATTGATCTCACCAAGGCTAATGTTTCTTACTAGTAGGCATTTTCAGTTGTCCCAGTTTACTATGGACAGTCCCAGTCAGTGAGCTTATAATTTACCTTTTGGAAATGGCTTTAAGCCACTTAAAGTTCTAGTCGCTTTCCCCAGATTTTAAAGAAAGTTTATTTTGTCTTGGAGAGGAGGGACACAAAATATGCCTCTTGGCATGTATTTACTATGCAGTCTTCAAGTGCTAGTTACAATGAGCGTGTTTCATCTGCAAAAAAACAACAACAGAGCATCTTTTTGTGATTGGGTTTGTCCTATTTCCATTCCTACTGCTCTGTTTTTTTAGCACATATTAGATGTTCACTAGCAGTGCACTGAAAACTGCATCTCCATAGTGAATTATCTACCTCCTGTTAGGCATGTTGTGAACTTCAACATGATGACCAAGCAGACTTGCCTTGTTCAAACTCCCTGGCATTCTTCTGATGAAATCACCTGATGTTTCCTGGTGAAGTTCACCTTGAGCATAGCATCATGCTGTGAAGCTTTCTGCCTGCAGAGTAGCTTCTTGGTTGTTGCTTTCAGCTACATTTTGCAGTCCAAATTTAAATCATCTTATTTCTCAGATGAGAGACAAAAACCTCCAGGACCATGGCTGTTCTGGTCATCATAATGATGTGCAGTTGGGTGCATTCTTTAAAGAACTGGTATCAGATCAGGGCTTTTTTTTGTAGCAGGAACTCCTTTGCATGTTAGGCTACACACTCTGATGTAGCCAGCCCTATTGGAGTTTACAGTAGGCACTGTACTAAGAGCCCTGTAAGCTCTTAGCAGATTGGCTACGTCAGGGGGGTGTAGCCTAATATGCAAAGGAGTTCCTGCAAAAAAAGCCCTGCATCAGATAGATTGCATTGCCTGCTTTTTTGCACTTATGCAATCAGCAGCTTCTGGTTGAAAAGTGATTGCAGGAGCTAATCCCAATATTAGCTGGGTTCATAGGAAGGCACTGAATGTACACAAGTGTTGCATTGATGGCAGTGGACTTAGAAGGGTGTAACTCTGCTTACGATGGTACTAATGGCACCTAAGTAGTCTTTACTCAAAAATCTCAAAACATTTTTCTTTTTTACTACATGCCTTTTAAAATTTCAGGTAGTAATCATGTCAAATTAATGAAAGTAAATAAAAATATACTAAGTAAAATAAACAGTGGGGTGGCAGCTATGAATGGAAGGGTGGCAGCCTTGAGAAAGCAATCTAACTGCAAGAAAAACGGTAATTGTACAAAGTGCATCTGAAATCATTCAGCATTATCTGAACTGCTCAATGAATGAACAGCTCCTTACTTTGACCAATGAGCAGGACATGAGCTGAACTCATAAGTATTTGGGCATAATTACATCCTTCCTCTATAAAAAGTGTAAAAGTATATGCCACACAGAGAAGAAATGGACGGCATTTCCATGTCTTGTCCCCATTGCACATTCATCAGGATTATCAAGGGAGGGCACTAAAACACACAATTTGAGTCTTAGTACCTTCTGCAAATTTCAGCAGTTACAAGATTAAGGCAACTGACAAGAAAAAAAGTTAACTTTCTGCTGTCTTTGATAACAGTATTAAAAACAGTAATATATTAATATCAACTGGCAATCTCTGAGAAATATACCAATTTTCAAAAGGTTGAGGGAGAGAAGTTGAATGTGTTCTTTGTTTAAATTTGGCAAGTCAGTTCTCAGTTTTTGCCATTCTTTGTATATAGGACTGTCAAATGAGAGTGAGCAAGATTTCTGCAGGAATATATGTTTCAAATTGATGGTGATGTACAACTTCTGACTACAGTCCATGTCATTAGCTTTCAATGTCAAGCATTAATTAAAACCATTGGTAGAACTTCTGTCCTAAAGATGTTTGGCAAGCAAAAAAATAAATTAAATAAAATCCTGAACATCTCTCTTAACATAAGAATACAGTGTCCTGACTCTGCGGTTGTTCTGGATAGATTTTCAAAACATCAGTGAAGTTAACATGAACAAGTGGTTCTATTTGCATGGGACTTGCTAATTTCTAGGATTCTTTCCAGAGCACTAAACGGTAAGGCTGGATTCCCTCCAGCCTCTTAATTCTTTTTTTAAAACTTCTTTTGAATAACAGACTCAATGTTTTGTTCTACACTGAGCAGATTTCATACTTTTTGTACTATCATTATACCAATAATGTTTTCATGTATATCACTTGTCCTGCTCAGATAATAAATATATACAGGCCATGAATTCAGCAGGAGCTTGCAGGAGCACAGTTCCTGAACCTTTCTGAGGATTCCCCATCCTCCTCCCCACCTACCTTGTCCATTGAATGGTAGGTGCAGCTGCATAACAATCCCTGAATTAGGAGAAGAAGAAGAAGAAGAAGAAGAAGAAGAAGAAGAAGAAGAAGAAGAAGAAGAAGAAGAAGAAGAAGAAGAAGAAGATGATGATATTGGATTTATATCCCGCCCTCCACTCCGAAGAGTCTCAGAGTGGCTCACAATCTCCTTTACCTTCCTCCCCCACAACAGACACCCTGTGAGGTGGGTGGGGCTGAGAGAGCTCTCACAGCAGCTGCCCTTTCAAGGACAACCTCTGCCAGAGCTATGGCTGACCCAAGGCCATTCCAGCAGGTGCAAGTGGAGGAGTGGGGAATCAAACCCGGTTCTCCCAGATAAGAGTCCGCACACTTAACCACTACACCAAACTGGCAGCCAGCCCTCAGGAGCTTTGCCACAACCCCAGCAGCTCTCATTAACCCCTGGAGAAGCCCATGCTACCCTTTCTCCACTTCTTATGTGATTTTGGGTGGCAGGTGGCTCGCTGGCCTTTTGATTGCGGGGGGTGGACAGCCAAGGAGAGCCCCAGGTAAGTGAGGCCTGCTTGGACTGGCTGGATCTCTAGCCAGTCCAAGTAGGCCTTGCTCGCCTGAGGCTCTCCCTTCTTATGTTGGGTTGCTTTTGGCTGGTGAGGGAGCAGTATATGCTAATGAGTTATGCTAATGAGCTCCACCACCTATTTTTTTACAAAACAACCCAAGGAAAAAATATATATATATAATCAGCAATTACTAGCTCACCTCTGACTTCTGTGTCATGATCAGGTCTGTTTCTATATGCCACTTAAAGATGCCAAGGTGAGATCTGGGGATCCCTGACATTGCAGCTCATCTCCAGCTACAGAGATCAGTTACCCTGAAGAAAATGGATTCTTTGGAAGGTGGACTCTATGGCATTATGCCCCACTGAGTTCCCCAGGCTCCATGCTCACATCTTCAGGACTTTCCCAGTCTGGATCTGGCAACCCTACTCCTCTCATACTCTGCTGGTGGCCAGGGCGAACCTGAAAACCCTAAATATTTCATCTCCATGTGCTAAACTTACCTTCTTGCCAATATATTTATGTGATCTATAAGTTAGCATCATTTTGCCAAAGCAACAGAGAAATTCATAGACAAATTGCTACCCTGTATGTGGGACTCCAACTAAAGTCCCTGTACGTTAACAAAAAGGGCTCTGTGTTCTCCTGAGATGACCCATGGTTAACACAAATATACTAAAATGAGGTTCACCATTTCAATAAAGAACAGAACATCCTACCTTAAGTAATCACTTTACCAATCTAGACCTAGAACTCCTGTTGCTCTAAGAACAATAGACAAAAAAGTATTCAAGAAGGAAGTCTAGTATCTCAAATACATATAGCCAATGTAATTATTACATTATTATGTATTACTAGGAATAAGGCCATTGTGAAGGGAAATACACTAGGCTCTAGACAAGTGCTTCCCCCATCCTTGCTGTCTTCCTACCCATCCACCTGTGGGAAACAGGTTTAGTTGGGAAGGCCACAAGCATGCTTAAATAATATCCTTAAGGGTTAACACACAGTTTGACCTGACTGAGAAGAAAAGATAGATGAGTTGCCAACAATCCAGTCTTATCTAAAACAGAAATATAACTTGTATAGGCATAGGCCTTACTGCATTTCTACTAGGTTTCTTAGGAACAAAAGAGGTAGGGGGTTCTTAGAGCCCAAATTGGATTTATCCGATCAAGGCACATGCAAAGTAGAATTTATTTCTGCATCATAGATCCTGACCAATGGATTGCTGCCAGCCTGACAAGATGTATCAGTAGAGAGTAGCTAGCTCTCCCCATAAAATTATGGTGGATTTTGCAGCCAATTAGTATGTGTGTATGTTAACATGTGGCAATGTGTCATCAAGGGTATATAAGATTGTGACCATTTTGACAGAAAGTAGAGCAGCTTGGTTTCGCAGGTTTTGGCTTAGCTCTTCTCTCAGTTCATTGCAATCAAGTTTTTTACCTTCCTCCTTCAGCTGGACTTTGGCTGTGTGTCTTTTATTGGCCAAGGACATTCAGATTTGCAGATTTGTACAACACACCCAAGTGAAGGCATTCACCCCACACACACACCCTTGGTGTCTTCCCACTCCCTCAGCTTCCCCAACTTCCCATCCCCTCAACTACCACCACCCCACAAACATATTTTCCCCCTCAACTACCCCCAGACCCTTGTCATTCCACTATTTTCCCCACCCCGTGACATTCATACTGTTGTGTCTTGCATTTGTCCCTAAATTTACAACACAGTGTGACTACATGTGCTGAGGTGATCCACAGGAAACCACATGTCACTTGACTGTAGGGACAGAGGTTGACCACAAATTAAGATCTGTGGTGGGAACTTCAACCAGACAGGATTGGACCAAACCGGAAAGGGGGTTGTTCCAGGTGAAAGCATATAAGTGGGGACTCAGCCCTGCCATGTTGTCTTTGTAATGTGCTCTTCAATAAAGTATGTTTGCTGTTGAACATCTCCAGACCTGGTACATTACACAAACCCAACCCTTGCTATCTTCCCACCCACTCCCAAATCCTTGGAATTCACTCACCTCCCACCATTGCTGTCTTCCCACCCACCCTGCATCTGAAATGGATGCCACCTTCCTTCACCTCGCATTTGTGTGTGTGTGTGTCCCCCATGTCTGTGGTGGCTCAAAGACCTGAAACAGGCCCAGAATGGACATAAGGAAGAATATGGGGAATGGGGGGGCATGACAATGGTCACACAGATGCTGTGGGGACCAAAGTAGCTTACATCAAAAGTCTATAAGTGGTCCAAAATCACCCAATCTGCTTCCACAGCAAGAACCTGGATCTGGCAGACCCTACTCTGAAGTGCTAACTGCTACTTCACGTTGGCTATCATAGAGGGCTGCTGCTTCCTCAAAAGTCAAAATAGGCTCGGAAAAGGCCTCATCTTCCCATGTTTTACTGACAGAACCAAGCTTGGGATACTGTGGTTGTCTAGCAACAGTCACTGAGGGAAAATAGAAGATCTGGGGGGCGGGGGTCAGGTCAATAGGACCAAAGAACCAGGCAGCAACATCAGCCTCTTTGTGTAGCCCAGGACTCTTCTGGATGGCCACTGCCAGACTTGCTGCTAGCTGAGGAGAGGCAGACATGGGGGGGGGGGGGGCGGGGCGCAAACAGGGACGATGTGGCTGGGCTGGTAGTGCGTTGGCTGGGCTGGTAGTTCGTTGGGGGAGATGAGAGGTCCCAGCCAATGGGATATACGTACAGTTGAGTGGTGGTTGACAGGCCAATGGGTGAGGAGGTGAGCATCATGGACCAGAGGGAGAGTCAGAAAGGAGAGAGAGAGGATTACATTATACAACAGTCAGCTGAGAGACAAGACATGAGATGCTCACATGGATAGAATTGCAACATCCCACCCACCATATCCTTTTTGCCTTCTTGTGCTAGGAAGTATCACTTCTCCTAAATAGTATACTGGTTATTACAAGCTTCCTGTCTTCCCCAGTCATACACACACATGTGACAGAATATAAAAATGAGTAAAGCTACCCCATTTCTGAAAGGAAGGAGCATTGTTTGAATGTTCTGGTATAAATAAATCGATTTTACACCATGAATTTCTTGGAAAAGGGGATGCAAATACTTGAAAACTACAATGTGGAACAACAAAGAACTTGGGTTTCATTAAGGACTTGGCTGGTAACACTGTGAAATATCCCAGCTTGAATTGGAGTTAGGAGACTATGCAGTGATGATGGTTTCTTGAGTTCTGAACCTGAGGAGAGCATTTGTAAGTTTCTATTGCTTTAAGGAAGACAGAATCCTCAGCTTTTGCATGAGGACTTATTTGTGAGGGTAAAAGAAATCCAAGGTATAAAGATAAATTCAATTAAATCCTCAACTACTAATAATTTGGTCCAAATGGCTCCAGAAGTAAAACAGTTACTTTCCCTGACTGGCCTGGACAGCAATGGGAGCTTTTCTAAATAGACCCTGGAGCCAGACAGGCAAAGGCTAGGAAGCTTTCATTGTCAGGACCTAAAATGCAAGGGTGCTCCCCCCCCCCCCCCGGGCTATACATCTATGAATGTCGCAATGTCATCCCTGCCACCTGAGTTGCCAATCAGCCGGGGGGTGGGGGGTGGGAATCCTGTCTCTTTAATAGAAACTTCATGTATGGAAAGGAGCAGCTGAAGCTTTTCATGGCATAAATAAAAATAACATCATAGGTAGGTCTCTATTAAGAAGGTAGAACATTTGTTTTTCCTCCAGGTTGTTAGCCATCCTATCACATAGCTCCTCAACCACCGCTGAACTCTGAACTTCTTTTCTTCCTCATCTCAACGGGTGCAGTTTTTAATTAATTCCAGGTAGGAATATTTGCCACTAGGAACCAGGACAGCTAAATAGTCACAATCTTCATCTTCTCAAATCACCTGACTGTGAACACTGATTACAGCTCAGTTGTTCCTGGCTTTACAAAAACTTACTTTGGCCCTTTCTGCATGTTGGCAATGCATTTTCATAAATCTGTAATTCTATCTCAGTTAGAAATTCACTAGGTGGACAAGACAAATGTTTTTTTCAGCCATCCTTTCCCATCTACATATAGGGATAGCAATTGTGGTCTACTTCACAGGTAGCTGTTCTGCAGGGAACAGCTATTTTTGCAGCTACCAACAACATTGTCAAATCTCTGTAAATTATCTTGTTCAGTGCAAAAAGATTTTCACTTCTCATTCATAAATGGGAGTTGAATGCATATGAAAATTTGCAACCAGGAATCATTCTTTTTAGGGAGGGGCTGTGTACCTCAGTACTTCAGCAACTACTTTCCAGGTTTAATTCCTCAGTACTGCCAGCTGAGTGGATTAGGTTGTGTAGGTGATGTGAAAGACCTCTGACCAAGACCCTGTAGACTCACAGCCAGTCAGAGAAGGCAACAAACTCAGAATAAGAAAACTTCATGTGTACACAACCCAGATTAAGCAGTCAAGCCCATTAGTATTCAATGAGATTTCTCATGAGTAAATACACATGTTTTATGGTGAAAGTTCTGTCCAGCCTGGGAATTTAATGAAATATCTTTTCAAGACTTCATGACATGGATTAGACATCTCATTCCAGATGACATTACTTTCACAAGCATCACGTATTTTGTCTCAATGCATCCAAATACCTCCATGTTTTGGGATTGTGCCATAACATGCATATTGTGCAATTGCAGGGGAGTCTGGAAATCCCTTGAACAGCTACACTTCAAGTTTAGAATATCAATCTTCCTTATGCTCAAGGGTTTGCTTAAGCTCTTTCCTCTGTTTTACATCCAGCTAATACCGAGAATCAAGATATTCGAATGGTGTTTTGGGATCTCCTGCAGCATCTCCCTCTACAATTATCATTTCATAATACTTTGGTGTGTTTTGCAAACAGAACATGTATTGTTACATGATGCAAAATTACTCTTGCTTTGCCAAGTGGAGGCATTTAATGTGAATCTTTTCTAATTTATTCAATAAGCTTCAAAACTAAATGCAGTACCAAGAGAGGTCACATTAACAACTCTATAGGGCATTCTGTGAGTGCATTTATTTTGCAGTGGATGAAGCTTGGAAAATTTCTGGAGGCAGGGGAAAGGCAGGAGTTCAGCAGGAATGTAATGCCATACAATCTGCCCTCCAAAGCAGCCATTTTCTCTAGGAGAACTGATCTCTGTTGTCTGGAGATCAGATGTAATTCTGAGAGAACTCCAGACCCTACCTAGAAGTTGGCACCCCTAGGAAGGTGGTGTTTGGGAAAGGGATGAAGCACAACAGAGATGTGATGTCAGAGAGTACAACTTCCAAAGGTGCTATTTCCAGGGAAAGTGATCTCTGTAGCTTTAAGATCAGTCGTAACTTCAGGAGAACTCTACAGGTTGCCAGCACCTTTTATAAGATCCACTCAAGTCTAAACTCTAGTTGCCAGGCCTGGCAACCAGTGGAAAATTGGGAAGGGGAGACAGGGACATAGAAGGCTTTTGGTGGCAGCATGATACCACTTCTAGGTCATACTCCTCTAGGAATTGCAAGGAACTATATGGCAAAACCATAGAGGTTCTGGCAAATCCTAGAAGGGCTTGATGCTACTTCCAGTTTTTTTGTGGAAGTGGTGTCACACCTAGGGTTGCCAAGTCCCCTTCAGCCTCCAGCAGGGGACAGTTTTTGTGCACGCAGAGCATGCGCGGCATGATGACGTCGCTCACAAGTGACGTCATTGCGCCGGCAATATCACACACCGGCCGCTCTAGGAGTTTCCAGGAAAACTCTATGGCAGGGGTGACCAATGGTAGCGCTCCAGATGTGTTTTGCCTACAACTCTCATCAGCCCCAGCCAGCATGGCCAATGGCTGGGGCTGATGGGAGCCGTAGGCAAAAAACATCTGGAGAGCTACCATGGGCCACCCCTGCTCTATGGTTTTCCCAGACACTCTAGAAATTTGGGAGGGAACACTCTATAGTACAATAGGGCTGGCGTGATGACATAACTGTGCGTGAACCTCCTGGAGGGGGAAACCCCACCCGGCCTGGGAACTTGGCAGCCCTAGTCACACCATTGCCATCAGCAGATTTAAAACACTTTTTTTCTCTTGCCAGCTGCTGGAGTGGGGGTAGGTGATGTCCACTGAGGACAGTAGATGATGCCCTCTGTCTCTCTCTCTCTCTCTCTCTCTCGGCTTGACTTCGCGAACAAAGATTTAAGAAAGGTGCAGCAGTCCACGTCTGCTGCAGGCTCGCTGGTGGCTGACAAGACCAATGCGGGACAGGCAGATCCGGCCACAGTGGCTGCAGGGAAAAGTCTGATTTGGGGTTGGTGCTGTAGCAGTGCGATTCTTCCTCAATCTCCTTTTGTCCTCAAGACCAGCTATGCGTGCGTTCTCAAAGGAAGAGACAGCCTGGTGGATGGTATGCCTCCATGCTTTGAGATCTGAGGCTAGGTCAGACCACTGGTGATGGTTGATGCAACAGGTGCCAAGGGATTTCTTCAAGGAGTCCTTGTACCTCTTCTTTGGTGCCCCTCTATTTCAATGGCCGGTGGAAAGTTCGCCATACAGAGCAATCTTGGGAAGGCGGTGGTTTTCCATCCTAGAAATATGCCCTGCCCAACGCAGCTGCGTCTTCAACAGCAGTGCCTCGATGCTTGTAACCTCCACCCTCTTGAGAACTTCAGTGTTGGTCACAAAGTCACTCCAGTGGATGTTGAGGATGGTGCGAAGGCAGCGCTGATGAAAGCGCTCAAGGAGTCGCAGGTGATGATGGTATAAAACCCACGATTCGGAGCCGTAGATGAGGGTTGTCATCACAACCGCTTTGTAAACATTGATCTTTGTGCCTTTTTTCAGATGCTTGTTGCTCCACACTCTTTTGTGCAGTCGGCCAAATGCACGGTTTGCCTTTGCCAGCCTGTTGTCAATCTCCTTGTCGATTTTGGCATCTGAGGAGATGATGCACCCCAGGTAGCTGAACTGCTGGACTGTCTTCAGAACTGATTCACCCACAGTGATGCAGGGAGGGTGATAATCTTCCTGGGGTGCAGGCTGGTGGAGAACTTCTGTCTTCTTCAGACTAACTTCTAGGCCGAATAGCTTGGCAGCCTCTGCAAAGCAGGACGTCATATGCTGCAGAGCTGATACGGAGTGGGAGACGAGTGCAGCATCATCAGCAAACAGTAGCTCTCGGATAAGTTTTTCCATTGTCTTGGAGTGAGCATTTAGTCGCCTCAGGTTGAACAGGCTGCCATCAGTGCGATAGCGGATGTAGACACCATCGTCATCATCTAGATCTACTGCGGCTCTTTGAAGCATCATGCTAAAGAAGATCGTAAAGAGAGTTGGCGCGAGAACGCAGCCTTGCTTTACACCTGTGCCTATTGGGAAGGGCTCCGAGAGGTCGTTGCAGTGTCTGACTTGGCCTCGCTGGTCTTCATGTAGCTGGATGATCATGCTGAGGAACCTTGGGGGGCATCCTAAACGTTCCAAGATTTGCCACAGGCCTTTCCTGCTAACTGTATCGAAAGCTTTGGTAAGGTTGACAAAAGTCACATATAGACCCTTGTTCTGTTCCCTGCATTTCTCTTGGAGCTGCCTGAGAACAAATACCATGTTGGTGGTGCTCCTGTTAGCTCTGAAGCTGCACTGGCTCTCTGGGACGAGTTCTTCTGCAATGGTGGGCACCTGTCTGTTCAGGAGTATTCTGGCAAGGATTTTGCCTGCGATGGAGAGCAGGGTTATCCCCCGGTAGTTGGAGCAGTCTGACTTTTCCCCTTTGTTCTTGTGTAGAGTGATGATGATTTCATCGTGAAAGTCCTGTGGTAGTTTGCCTTGTTCCCAGCAGGTGACAAGTACATTGTGAAGTGTGCTATGTAGTACTGTGCCCCCATGCTTCCAGATCTCTGGTGGGATTCCATCAACTCCCGCTGCCTTGCCACTTTTTAGTTGCTTGATGGCTTTAACAGTCTCTTCTAGGGTGGGGATCTCATCCAACTCTGTTTTCACTGGTTGAAGTGGGGTGAGGTGGATTGCTGAATCTTGAACTACGCGGTTGGCACTGAAGAGAACCTGAAAATACTCCGACCACCGGTTCAGTATGGATGCCTTGTCTGTGAGGAGCACTTGGCCATCTGCACTACGCAAGGGACTCTGAGCCTGATATGATGGGCCATATACTTCCTTCAGGGCTTCATAGAACCCTCTTAAATCACCAGTGTCTGCACACAGCTGGGTTCTCTCTGCAAGCTTGGTCCACCACTCGTTCTGAATGTCTCGAAGCTTGCGCTGGAGGTTGCTACATGCAGCACGAAAGATTGCTTTTTTCCCAGGACAGGAGGGCTGAGCAAGATGTGCTTGGTAGGCAGATCTCTTTTTCGCCAGTAATTCTTGGATCTCTTGATTGTTCTCGTCAAACCAGTCCTTGTTCTTCCTTGTGGAGAACCCGAGGACTTCTTCAGAGATCAACAGGATGGTAGTTTTTAGGTGTTCCCAGAGTGCTTCTGGAGAAGGGTCTGTGGGGCAACTGGGGTCCTCAATTCTTGACTGGAGTTTTGCCTGGAAGGCAGCTTTAACTTCGGCTGACTGAAGGCTGCCAACCTGAAGCTTCCTCCGAGGGATACCTCCTCTCCTGGGTGTGGGTTTAAAGTGAAGACGGAGATTGCAGCATACAAGACGATGATCCGTATGACATTCTGCACTGGGCATTACTCGGGTGTGTAATACATCTCTAAGGTCTCTCTGGCGCACCAGAATGTAGTCGATAAGGTGCCAGTGCTTGGACCGTGGGTGCATCCAGGTTGTCTTCAGGCTGTTCTTCTGCTGAAAGATAGTGTTGGTGATGGTGAGCTGGTGCTCCGTGCAGAATTCTAGCAGGAGGCGCCCGTTATCATTGCAGTTGCCAATGCCGTGTTTGCCAAGTACTCCTTTCCAGGCTTCCGAGTCTTTACCTACTCTGGCATTGAAGTCACCAAGGATGATCACCTTGTCCTCTGTAGGGGTCTTCCGTACAAGGTTGCGTAGATCAGCATAGAACTTGTTCTTTTCTGCAGGATTTGCTTGAAGGGTTGGGGCATACACACTGAAGAGTGTTGCATGCTGCTTGTTTTGAAGAGGGAGGCGCATGGACATGATGCGATCTGAGTGACCTGTTGGCAGGTTTTTGAGTTTGGAGGCAATGGAGTTCCTGACCATGAAGCCAACGCCAGAAAGGCGGCTCTCAGCCTTTGACTTACCCGACCAGTAGAGGGTATAGCCAGCACCATGTTCTTGAAGATGACCTTCCTCAGGGAAACGGACCTCACTGAGAGCTGCTACGTCAATATTCAACCTGAGAAGTTCGTGGGCAACTAGAGCAGAGCGTCATTCAGGGCGACCACTGTCTACTGTGTCAAGCTTGGTTCTGATGTTCCAACACGCAAGCTTTAGTCTTTGCACACTTTGTGAGGCAGGTGCATGCCTTTTCTTTGTTCTTATTTTTTGACCGCAAGTAAGGATGCCCGTTGACCGCGGCTAGCCAACTGGGGTGGGGGAGACGAGCTTTGTTTAGGCCACCTTTTCTAGGCCCCTCTCCGTGTGAAGCAAGCAGTGCTGTCCCTAGATAAGGCTGCTTGGTCGTTCAGGGTGCTGCCGAAAAATGCTTTCGTCTCCGGGTCAGTATCAGCCGACCAATACCATGAACCGCCTACATGCAGGATTGGGACTGCGGCTTCCAGTGGCATCTTCCACCTGCCATTTCACCCCTTGCCCATCGCTGCAGGACTTGGTGTGTTGTGGGTTGTGGATGTGGATATGCCCTTCAGGCCTGCGCAGAGGAATTTTTAGGTGAAGCACAGTGTGCGCAGTACTGGCTCCACCCTTTCACCTTGGGGTCATCTGCCATGGCCCAGTAAGCCGGGATGCCGGCAGCGAGTCCTCCAGGTGGTAGGTGTTACATTAACGAGCTCTAACTGCCCGGGTTTGATGTTAGAGTTTTTCTTCTCTTGACTGGCGAGGTTGGTGAGCCCAGCCTGCCCATCCGGTTATACCGCCGGACATTCGGTCGCACCATGACGTGGCAAACTCTGTGAGAAACGGGGGGACCAGCGAGAAGGTGTTGCCACGGATGCAGTAATGCAGGAGAGGCCATTGCAGTGACCATCTGCCAGGCATAGCCGGACAGTGACCACGCGGCATTCACTACACCGGGAAAGGAGAGGCTATGTATTGCGCATACACTTTCCCTGGGGGGGGCAGGATACCCAAGAGGGAGCCCCCCCTCCCCCCCCCCAACGTAACCCCTAATATTAATTACCCATTTTGTCCTGCCTCATATCAATAGCTGCTGCTAGCACAAGGAAAGGAATTGTATGATGCTATAACATGTGTGGGAAAGAGCTGGGCACATGGCTACCATTTTCAGCAGCAGAGGTATGCTTAGTCTTGTGATAGGCCCTAATTAGACTCAGTCCTGAAAATGCTTAACAAATGACTGCCCACCTTTCTGTTTCAACATGTGTATATCCCCCCCCCCAAAAAAACACATTTGCTCCTTCCCTCTACATACCTTTCCTTTTCTTCCTGTCCCTGCTTTCATCACATTGGCAGTAGCCAAAAAGAACATTTTAGAAAAAGTATCAGGCACAACCACCACAACAAATTGATTCCAGTTGTGTGTTGTCCTCTTTAAAGGTGGTAAATGGAATCAGAACAACCCTGGCATAGTTAACGCTCAGGAAGAAAATAAGTTTTCACTCTGGGAAATTTTATGGTGATACAAAAAGTTCACCAACTTGGCTGAGATCCTCCTGATTAATAGAGTACTTAGCAAAATAGCTAGTCTAGTCCCAGTGGTTTTATGCTGTCATGCTGAGGAGCCTATTAACTGCAGTTCTGTTATAAAAGTTCACTATCAAAATATTAGGTGGCTGTTGTATCAATATAGCCATTATTGCACTGACACCACTGAATTTTACTATTTCACTATTTCACAATTATCTGCCTGTGTATCTACCTACCTACCAACCGCCCCACCCTTTAAAACAATAGCCCTGTTCATATATTCAAAGCAGCATACACTTTACATTGCTGGGAAAGAGGATCACCACCACATATCTAGCTAAATATTTCCAGTGAGCACTATCCATGTACAAGTGTATGCATGTTGACATTATACATGTGAACTCTGCAAAAGGCAGGATCCCAGACACATGCACAAAGCCTACATGTGGAGATTGGTAAACATTCAGGACTCACTGCAAATCTTTGGTTCTCTATATAGATATTTATTTCAAGGCCAGCAGGAATGATCTCTTTACAGCCAGAAGACACCTCCTTTATTTTTTGTTTCCTCTTAATTGGCCTAGGGAGGAAAATGAGATACCATCTTAGAGCTTCATCAGTCTACAGCAAATTGTGCATAGTAGTGTGCATCACTACCGTGGCTTAGTTATCAGTTTTTGAGTTATTTGATGAGGAGCACCATTTTCTGACTGGAAAAAAATATTTTAAAAAAGAAGCAGTGTGGCTGTCTAGACCACAAGTTATGCACAGCTAACACAGATGCACATACACATGCAGGATTCCTCACATGGGACAAGAACATGGGCCATAAATCCTCTGTCCTTAACTGTTACTCTCTCAAGTGTTTTTCATTAAATTGGCTGTTGTGTGAAAATGAGCTGCAGCTTGTGGGAATGTGGAAAAAAGGTTGTGGAGGATGGATCCCTGAAGTGATGGCTCATTTAAAAACTTTACTAATGTGATCAGGTGGCATGGTTAACACCACTCTTCATAAATGTTTAAGTCACAGTTGCTATCTGCAAATAATTCAGACATAAAAATGTCTGTTTAGCTTAACATGCAAATCTATTTTTCAGAGGTATAACTGTTTGACTGTAGTATGAAGAGGACTATAGAATAAATAAAGCAAACCACAACTAATGAAATACAAGTATTTATAATTAATTCTGTGCTATTCTGTTGGTATACTTTAATAGTACCACAGAGTTACACCTATGTTACTTCCACTGACAATATTTAAATGTAATCTAATTCTACAATAAGATTATGAGATCTGTTCTGAGGAACTGAGGATCGAGCTACTAATAAATCCATACAATGATACCAGTGATTTAATTTCACTAAGATGCTAATACAAAGTGTAAACATTTTAAAGTTGGTTAAAAAGATCAGTAAATTGTTTCCTTATAATGCACCTTAGAGATCCAAAATATTATCCTTCAAGGTGAGGTCAAAGCTATTGGCCTCAAGACAGCAGAAAGACTGAACCACTTTTATCCAGTTTCTTCTGCTCCCCATTCTCTCCCTGAGCAGAAGCCCACCAAACAGCCTCTTCATCTGTCTTTTATTTGTAGCTTTGGAATCTCCCTTGCTTGCTGCTCAACTCATGAATAGGACCTTTTTCTCTCAAAGGTCCTTCTTATGAGCATATGGTTCTTGAGCATGCCGCCTTCCTCCTAGTTGAGGATGCCTGTGGCCTTTGCAGCAGAGTTGCCCGCCCCACTTGGATCTCTTTCCCATTCCTTCCTCTCCACCTCTGGTGGCTTTGACAAGGTGGATTTTGTCCCTCAATCTCCACATGAGGTATCAATGATGCACAATATACTATTCATTGAAAGGACTAAAGGAATTAAACTGGGTTGGAATTTCGTTATTTGAATTAATTAGCTACTGAGAAATTTGATTGAGTAATTGGCTAATTGAGTTGGGGGAGAGTATAAATTAGTGGATGGTTGGGGCTTAGAATTTAATTGGCCATCAGGGATAAATTGATTGATTTATTAGCTAATTAATTGGGCTGTAGTTGAGAGGGGTTTTAGAATTAATTTACTATTTAGGAGAGGTTAATTAGCAGGGATAACAGAGTGATTGGGGAGGGTGTATTTTAGCTAGCAAAAGAAGGGAGAGAAGAAATTAGAAACTAGAATAATACAGGATTGTAAGCATGGCATCCTATTTA
The DNA here is from genome assembly GCF_032191835.1 of Heteronotia binoei. Classification (NCBI taxonomy): domain Eukaryota; kingdom Metazoa; phylum Chordata; class Lepidosauria; order Squamata; family Gekkonidae; genus Heteronotia; species Heteronotia binoei. Next base: position 55,229,350 of record NC_083231.1, on the reverse strand, counting down.
TATATTGGTCTGAGGCTGCTGTGGAGACCAGTGGAGGGATGACTGGCCTGGGGGTTCCAGTACTTCTGTGGAGGGAAGGGTATTACGGTGGGAACAAACATTGTTATAAGGGAAGGAGACAGAGACATGGAGGTGCTCAGCCCCCTTCCAATCTATGTCCCATTCTGACGGTGGCAGGTAGTGGGGTCAGGTTGAATTACTTGCCTCCGTCATTGGTGTTAAGCAATGCCAGGTCCATAAATAATAAGACCTCAGTCCGAGAGTTTCTACTCGAGCAGGAAATGGACCTGGCTTGCGTGACTGAGACCTGGGTGCGAGATGGAGAGACTGTAGCTCTCTCCCAAACGGCTCCCCCAGGATACTCAGTCTTTCACCAATCATGGACTAGAGGGCGGGGGGGTGGCCCTATTCATACGAGAGGCTCACTCCTTTCGGGCGCTCCCAGCCCCAGAGATCAATGGCATTGAATGTGTCGGTCTGGCATGGGATGTGGGGGAGGGGTTGGCGATATGGCTGGTGTACCATTCGCCTAACGCACTGGCCAGCGCCTTACCATCACGTAGCAGGCTGGGCATTGGAGTACCCAAGGCTAGTGATCCTGGGCGACTTCAATGTCCATGCTGACGACGTGGCCTCCAGCCAGGCGATGGACCTAGTCTCATCCATGGCAACACTGGGACTCTCCCAATTTGTTACATCGTCCACCCATCAGGCGAGGCACATATTAGGCTTGATCTTTGCAGCAGGGGTTTTGGTGGATGATATTATTGTGGAAGCAGTGCCATGGTCAGACCACCTTGCCCTTAAGGCTCGTATGGATGTCCCACCCAAAGCCCGTTTAGGTGGCGAGCATATTTTGGCTCGCTCGCAGAGCCATCTGGACCCTGAGCGGTTCCAGATGGCTCTATGGGATCCCTGGCCCCCTGGTGATTTTCTTGATGACCTGGTTGAGTTCTGGCATGTCCGGCTCTCTAGAGCCATCGATGAGATTGCACTTCGGCACCCCCTGTGCCCTCGTGTTAAGCTGGCACTGTGGTACACCCCGGAATTGCAGCAGCTGAAATGAGGGCTCAGATGGCTAGGGAGGCAATGGCAGTGTACTCAAGATGAAGAGACTAGAACATCTTATAGAGAGTTTATGAGATCCTATGAGATAGCAGTCAAAGCCACAAATAAAACTTACTTTGCAGCCAAGATTGCGTCTGCAAATTCGCGTCCGGCACAATTGTTTAGGACAATTTGGACTCTTACAACACTGCTGCAAGGCAGGCCAAATGCTAGGGAATTGGAGATAGGCTGTGAGGCTTTTGCGGAATTTTTTGCAGGTAAAATCTCGTCTCTTCGTCACGACCTCCCCAACACATTGGAAACAGTATGTGAACTCAAGGCCCCATGCCTGTCTTCTGGACCAGCTCTGGACTGCTTCAATGTGCTCAGTCTGGAGGAAGTTGACAGAATCCTCTCCACTGTACGCCCAAGAACTTGTGATCTGGACCCTTGCCCTTCCTGGCTAATTAAAGCTTGCCAGAGGGAGCTTAGATGTCCTATACGGGACATCGTAAATAGATCTCTCTCTGAGGGGCTTTTTCCAACACCTCTTAAATAGGCCATGGTCCACCCCCTTTTGAAAAAAGCTACATCAGATCTGGCCAAATTGGCAAATTACCGGCCGGTCTCGAATTTACCCTTTTGGGGTAAAATTATTGAGGGGGCAGTCGCGTTACAGTTACAGAGTTTTTCGGATGATGTTTCCGTCTTAGACACCCACCAATTCAGCTTCCACCCAGGTCATGAGATGGAGACAGTGCTGATCGCCCTGGTGGATGATCTCCAGCGACAACTTGATCGAGGTGGCTCAGCAGTGCTGATGTTGTTAGACCTATCAGCTGCATTCGATACAGTCGGCCATCAGTTACTGACTCGCCACCTTGCCGATGCAGGGATTGAGGGTTTGGCCTTGAAATGGCTTTCCTGTTTCCTTGATGGTCAGGGACAAGGGGTGGTGATTGAGCAAGACCTGTCCCGGAGGCACCCACTTAATTGTGGGGAGCCACAGGGGGCGGTTCTCTCCTCGATATTGTTCAACATCTACATGTGCCCCCTTGCCCAGATTGCCCGGAGGTATGGGTTGGACTGTCACCAATATGCTGATGACACCCAGCACTATTTACTGATGGACAGCCGGCCTGACTGTGTCCCAGAAGATCTAGATCTGGCGCTGCAGGCTGTGGTGAGGTGGCTCAGACTGAGTAGGTTGATGTTGAATCCAGCGAAGACAGAGGTCCTTTGCCTGGGTCGGGGCGTCCAGGAAGGAAAATTCCCCTACCAGTGCTTGATGGTGAGCCACTGAAAGTGGCGCACAAGGTCAAGAACTTGGGGGTACTACTGGAGCCTGCCCTGACAATGGAGGCCCAGATAGCAGCCACTGCTAAATCCTCTTTCTTTCATCTTAGGCGGGTGAGGCAGTTGGTCCCCTTCTTGGATTGTGACGACCTGGCAACAGTGATCCATGCAACGGTCACCTCGAGGCTGGACTACTGTAATGCCCTCTACATGGGGCTGCCCCTGTGCCGAACGTGGAAACTCTAGCTAGTGCAGAACATGGCGGCCAGGCTGTTATTGGGGCTCCCTAAGTGGGAGCACATACAGCCGGGGGCTGCGGGAACTGTACTGGCTGCCAATAGTGTACCGGATTCGTTACCGGATTTTATTACCTATAAAGCCCTATATGGTCGAGGACCTGTCTACCTTAGGGACTATCTCTCCCCATACCCCAGAGGGTACTTTGATCTGGCTCTCAAAACTTACTGGTAATCCCCAGGCCAAAGGAGGCCAAACTGAAAGTCACCAGGGAAAGGGCCTTTTCGATCCCCCCCCACACACTGGTGGAACATAGTGGCTACAGCACAGATGGAATGCCATCACACTGAAAAATGTAATAATACTTAGATCTTAGCACCAGACGAGATGTAATGCTGATTTTAATTCTGAATGTATAATTTTATTGAATGGATTATTTTATAGCTGGTATATTTTACTATTGTGGATTTCTATGTTGTGAGCTGCCATGAGCCTGCTTTGGTGGGGAGAGCGGGATATAAATAAAATAAAATAAAATAAAATAAAAAAGATACATGCAAGAAATAAACAGGTAATTATTGCAGCAGTTCAAAGGCACCATGTTAATAATCAAGTAGGATTCATCTAATTACCACCATTCCTATGCTATTACTCTTCTGTGCCATATCCATATCCAAAGGCAACAGCATGAGGGACGAAAAACTTCAGTGCAAAGGTTGGATCTTTCTGTCCTCAGCACTAGAGTTCATATAATGCTGCTAGTGCTGACCCAAGAACAGAATGTAACATGGCAGAAGAAAGGTGACAACTGCAGGGCCACCTTCAAGGTCTTCTTCAGAGGTGTCATGGAACACTGAGGACTAGGCTTCAAGCCAAGGTTGTTTAGATTCTTTAGTTTAACATTTGTTTTCAATGAGGAGAGCATGTTTTGTAAATCTTAGCAAAATATGTGAGGGTTTTCTTTTGTGCATGCAATTTTAATTTATCAATAATGTCCCTAACTTATACATACATGAACAACAATGTTAGATGCAGCATTAAAGCTAAAAATCACACACATGGTGCATGCACCGTATATGAATAGGGCAAATTCAACAAAGTTCATGAAACATAAAAACACATCTCAGAATATTTATATATAACATTGGTATCCTTCCTTTTTGTCCCATCAGATTCAATTCAATTCAATTCAATTTGCTTTATTACGGTCCATGACCAAATACACTGTACAATGCAGACCAACAACACCCCCAGAAAAATTGTAAAAATCTAGAGGGACCTAAAAAGGTAAAACATATGATATAAAAATACAGATAAAAAATTAAAAGATTATACAGCTCCAGTAAAATATTAACTAAAATACACTGATTAACATTTGTTTCTATCACAGCACCCGCCTCACAGTCCCACTGGATCATTTCTATGTGCTGTTTATGGCTACCCCAGCCCCTCAGTTTCTCCTCAGTTCTTCCTTTCTAAAACTTTCCCCTCAGGACTATAGAACTCAAGGGGTGGGTATGATATGGATTTCGCTCTTCTAGTCTCTTTGGGATTTTTACTTTCAGATGGATGTATAGTTCAATTCGTAGAGGACCACAGCAGTTTGGATAGTTTTCTCAAATTATAGGCACCAGAGAACTTTAAAATAAACCACAGATATTTATTATAACACAAAGTCTTAAACTGGGGTATGGGTGATATATACACGGGCTATAAAGTGTCTCACTCAGGTAACAAGTTGCTCAGTTGTTTCAGGCTTTAAAATATCTTTTCCTTTCTTAGGTCTCTCAGGTTCACAGTTCCTCTATATAATACACTCTCCACCACTAGCATGGGCTGGCCTCTTGGGTATGATGTACCAGGTCTCTCCAGTCGACTGGAGTCTCTACTCCCAGCCCTTCAGACTCTTAGACCCACATCTGTTCCCTCAACCACCTCTCTAGATCTTAAGAGATGTATATAAGTGTCTGTGACTGATCAGGTCTTCACTGTGACTCTTCTGTTGTCACACACACAGCCCCTTGGCTGCTTTTATAGAGCTAGCAGTCAGCTTTGCCTCTCACGAAGACTCTCCACAGCTACTGTCTCAGCTCTCTCTCAAAGACCAACTCTCTCAGACTCTGTCAGGCAACAACTCTCTTCAGCCTCTGTCAGGCACTCACTGACTCTCCTTAGCTGTTAGCTGACAATCTCACACTCACGCTGAGAGTTCCGAGCACTCTGGCCCCCACCCTCAGGTCACCTGACGCAGGCTCTGTGCATCTTCAGTTTTCTTGGTTTTCTGTTAACCCAGTTTCAATAGCATTTATGGTGGTATACAGAGTACTCAGGAATTAAGGTAAAGTAAAATACAAGCTTGGGAATATTCAAAAATAATTTAAAAACAGACAGTTTCAAGACCCCTTCGTTACATAATCCTCACGAATTCTCCTAGCTGCCGCCAAGAATTTGGCACAATTAGATGTAAATTGGGGGTTAGAATCTGATAACAGCATATTTCTGATTTTATAATCAGAGAACCCCAGGCATCCCTCAAACAAAGAATAGATGTACCTGGTGCGTATGCCTAGGTAAAGGCCACACCCAAGCAACACATGGTCAATCATTTCCACTTTATCTGCACCACAAGGGCAGACCCGCTCAGCCATAGGCACTTTTTTAAAGCAGCCCTCAATGACTGCTGAAGGAAAGATATTGCAACGGGCCCTGGAAAAGGCCCTTCTGTGGAATGGTATTGTTAGATTTGAGAGATAGGAGGCTGGAGCTAGCACATATCTCCTTTGGGGGGGAGCTAAATAATCTGAGACTTTGGCAATATCATTCTGTCGCTCAATGTCTTGTAATCTTTGTTTGACTATGTCCCTGGCTTGGTCCAGGGCCATTATCTGGAGAGATTCAGGTGAAAAGCCAAGCATAGACAATTTCTGATGAATGGCACTAACCCAAGAGGAACAATATCTCTCCTTTAAAATTAGTGATGTGATATTCGTGGGGCAATGGCTGAGACTGAGCCAAGTGGTGATTGAAAGTAGGCTCACCCTAGCCTCTATCCTTAGCAAGCCGGTTTCCAAGCATAGTACTGCATTGGAAACACAGGTTGGAAAATGGAAAATGGCTCTCAAGAATTTGGACTGAATTTTCTAAAGAGGGTCGAAGCTTGATAGGGTTGGACCCGACATGGTTCCATAAGTGAGTTGAGGTATTGTTTTGGCCAAGTACAGTTTTAATGCAACAGGCATAAAATGCCCCCCTTTAGTAAGAAAAAACCTAATGATGGCCTGGGTCAATTTACGACCAGAGTTGGTAGCATATTCGTGATGAGCCTTCTTTGACACTGAGGACTGAATCATGACCCCCAGATAATTGTAAATTGCTACCTGTTGTAAACTATGGCCATTTATACTTCATCTCCTTAACCTGGGTTTTGGGCCGAAAGCCATTACTTTTGTTTTCTGATAATTAATCTCTAGAAGGTTATGGTCACAATAACGACTGAATTGTACTAATGCCCTTCTAAGGCCTACTGGAGTTCTAGACAACAAGATTGTAGCATCTGCATAGAGTAGGGCTACCATTTACCTATCGGCCAAGGAGGGGGGATGAGTATCAACTAGATGGAGGTTGCTGATCATATCGTTAATAAAGATGGCAAAAAGGAAAGGGGCCAGGATGCAGCCTTGCTTGACTCCTTTCTGTGATGGGATAGGGTCAGTAAGGAGACCTTGCTTATTACATCTGACCCTGATAGACGTGTTGGTATATAATGCCTGGATCAGGAATAAAAGCCTCCTGTCAATTGAGGTGGCACTTAACTTCTCCCATAATTCCCCTCTGGGAATGGAGTCAAAAGCAGATTTTAGGTCGATAAAGGCTGCATAAAGAGAGACCGTTCTACTGGTTGCATATTTGTCAATCAAATGGGATAGGATCAAAATGTGTCCCAACGTGGATCGTCCTTCCCTAAACCCAGCCTGCTCATCTACCAAATACATTTCCTGAATCAGCCAGCACTGCAATTTCTCTAAGAGATGACTAGCGTATAATTTGCCACAAAATACTCAGGAGGCTAATTGGCCTATAATTGGCTGGATCATCCTTCTGCCCGGACTTGAAAAAAGGGATGATGATAGCCTCTCTCCAGGCCTCAGGAATATCTCCCGTTGAATCAATATATGTGAACAATGGGGCCAAAAGAGAGGCCCACCAGTCAATATTATCTTTCAATAGATCTGGGGGTATGAAATCCAGGCCTGGAGCTTTGCCTCTCTTGAGTTTGCTGATCAGAGATCTGACTTCTCCAACCATCACCGGAGGCCAAGGTGGCAGGTCTGAAGGGGCCTCATGAATCAGGGGAACTGCAGAATGGTGGGAATCAGAATACAGCTCTTGAAAAAAATGATTCCCAATTCTTGGGGGTAACAAAAGAGTCAATGGGGGAGATATCTTTGTAGGAATGACTCGAGATCAATTTCCAAAACCCTGTTAAGATGTTCTCCTTGGATGACTGTATAATGCTATTCCACAGCACTTTCATGGCCTCACGCTTCTTTGTGGCAATCAGTTCTTTATAAAACTTCTTAGAACATGAAAGATGGTGTTGTGTACATAGAAGATCAAGGTCCACAGAATTTTTATACACATGGATACGCTATTTTTAGATCTCTTCTTGCTTGCTTGCATTCTTTATCGAACCAGGGCTTGGAGACATTTTTGAATCTACAATGTTGAACAGAAGCATCTTGGACCAATAATGGTTTTATGAGTTGGAGAAGATGATCAAAGGGGATCAAAGGGTTCAAGCCATGGGGAGTATCCAAAATTAGTTTTCTTTTGGAGCAAGCATCCTCCTTCTCCAAGACTCCCCTCACTGTTTGTGCCAACTGGTCAGACCACTTGGCACGGCATCTCATTTGTTGAGCTGGAACCAGATGTGGGCCCATCGTAATACTGTGAAAAGTCACAGGAGCTAAAGGAGCTAGAGTAAGTAATAATGGGAGGTGATCACTTTCTAATTTGGGTAGAACTTGTAGATGAAGAACCTTCGAAAGTCATCTTGGGCTGGCAAGGAAATAATCAATGGTGCTGCATCTAGTACTGGCTAGAAAAGTGATTTCCCCAGGATAATCACCTACTGTGGAGCCATTCAGTATGTAGAGGTAAAACCTTCTAGCCATCCTTGCTAAGCAAGCCCCTGCAAAGTTTACCCTTGGGTCTTTTGAAAGACGTTGAAGGAGAGTAGAATGGCGACTTGCCTCACTGATGAAGGTAGGAAATCCAAACTTTCCAATAAGGATCTCATCATGAGGGCCTAGTCGAGCGTTAAAGTCCCCTCCCATTAGAATCATATCAGCTGGGGTATCATTCAGAAGATCCTCTAAATGGGATTCAAAATCATTCCAGATTGCTAGAGTGTCTGATTGTCTTTGATGAGGAGGTAGGTAGACATTGATTAGTAAAATAGTCTCTGTGTTAAAATGAAGGAGAACTGCCAATGTCCATGGGTTTACATTATTTAGTTGTACGCATTTACCCTTAATTGTTGAGGAAATTAGAATTCCCAATCCCTTTTTGAGCCTTTCAGCACCTTCACCATGGATAGCCTTATTAGTGAAACCATAGTAGCCATCCAATAGAAGCTCCCCAGCTGTCCAAGTCTCTTGGAGAAGTAAAATATCATATGTCTTAAAAACTGGGGAGTGATCTAGGCTTCTTAGGCGAACCCAGCCAGCTATGTTCCAGGAGATTACTTTAAGATGGTTTGGCTTCGCTGTTTTACGCTGGATTGGCCGTCATACTTTTGAAGCTTCTGCCAGGGAAACAGGGTCAGTGATTCCTTCAACACCAGTAGGTTCATCTAAGATCATGTACAAAACTGGATTGTCTGGAGGGATAATCAGATTGGTATTATTGCCCCTTTTCTTAATTGTTATAAGCGGTTCCAATGGAAAGCTACTCGATGGCGATGGCACTAGAGAACTTTCTGAGGCAGGGGGGGTGGTCCATTATTTTCTGCCAGGGGCTGTCTTAAGCCCTTCAGGGTGGATACCAAGAGCTCCATACGACTAAGTATACAGTCTTGTTCTTGAGTTGGTAGTGTCATAAAGGAGGTGAGAAGCCTTGCCTCTATCGCATCCTCTGCACCTGGGGGACCCACAGTCTCCATGGGAATCTGACTCCTTGAATTTAAAGTTTCTGGGATCTTGGGGACAGAGATATCAATAGGGGGCTCCTGTCCTGACACCCTCAATGGCTGTTGTAAGTTTGAGGGAATAGGCAGGTCTAGGATCATCAGCGGATCCCGAGGGTTGATAAGTGCATTTTGGGTCCCTGGTGCCCTTGCATTTAAGACTTGAATGTTTTTTTCTAATTTTATTGTAGCAAATTCAGGGGCTAGCTCCTGGATAGAGGTGGTTTTGAAATGTCTCTGTACCCAAATGCCCAGAGCAGTTAATTTGGTAGATTGGGCAAACAGACAAGATGGTATTGTCTTAGAACGGAAATACAAAAGAAAACGTTCAAACCTGATTGGGCTGCTTAGTCTTTTGATCCGAATAAGATCAATACCTTTATGGTGGAGCTTAAAAATATCAGCCAGATGGCCTATTGCTCTGCTTCTCTGACTGCAATCAATGTGTCTCCCTCTCCATGGGAACACATTAACAACATTAACAGCATAAGGATTAAAGATCTTGGGGACAGAGATATCAATAGGGGGCTCCTGTCCTGACACCCTCAATGGCTGTTGTAAGTTTGAGGGAATAGGCAGGTCTAGGATTTACATTAGCCTTCTGGTCACCATCATGATTGTCAGGCTGGGATCACACACTTGGGTTCATAAGAAGGCTAAGACATTTCTTTGCATCTGCAAACATTTACCTGTTTAACTTAAACTCTATCATGAGTGCTGCTGAACTGACAAAGCAGGTAGCTACTGTAACTCTTGTTCACGTATTCCCTTACTGGAACATGGGCTGGGGAATCTGGAAGAAATCTTTAATTATTTACAAGGTATCATTTAGTTCTGATCTGTATTTCTGTTTTGCAAGATCAATCTCTGCATTTTTTGGCTTAGGGAGAGCTAGATCAGTGATGGGCCAAAACCCATTACTTGTTAGCAGTATTCTTTCTTTTTGAAAATTGTATAATGATTATTAAATATCTGCAGTAGCCTGCTATAATAAAATGCAGCTTCTGAAATAAGAATCTGTGTACATACATGTCTGTGTATGTTTGGGAGTATTTCATAGGACTGGATCCAGCCAGCTTTTTTGCTTAGTCTCACCAACTTCCCCTCCATATGACAGCCCCCCATCTCAAATCGCTTTTGTTCACGCAAGTCCCATGATCCCTGCCATTTTGTTTGTGTTCAGACTCTTTTGTTTGTTTGTGTTCAGACTCTTTTTTTCTTCACCAGGGAAAAGTTTGTTGGATCCAACCCATTGCATGAAACTGCTTTTGTGTGGGTTTCCCCAAATCTAAATGTGTGATCAGCACACTAATTTTCTAACTGTTGTTGTTGTTGCATGCTATTCCTGATAGCTTCACAAAAACCAGAGTCCTACTAGACCAATAGAAAATGGGGGGAAAGCAATTATTTTGGTGAATTAAAGAAAACAAACCCCCTAATCAGTTGAGCTGCAATTCTGTTGTATACAGCAAATCTGAAGCTTCAGTTTGAAAATGTCTGTATATGTCAAATTTCCCATGCAATCCCTCTTGACAGAGCAATGTTGGAAGCTGGGGAGATTGTTAAGTCAATGGTGCTGACTTAGGGTTGTAAGCTCTGGGCTGGGAAATTATTGGAGAGTTGGGGGTGGATGCCAGAGAAAGTGGAGTCTGGGAAACAGAGGAATCTCTGTGGGGTTACAGTTTTCTCCAGGGAACTGATCTCTGTGAAGATCAATTGTGATTCATGGAGATCTCCAGGTCCCAAGCGGAGGTTGGTAACCCTACTACTTAAGTAAGCACAAAGAGAGTGCTTAGTGATGACTGAAATTATTATCTTTTCCAGGCACAAGCACTTTGTAGCTCATAATATAGAAGTAATTTATCTGGTCAAATATACCTGCAATAATCTTGGTTGCTGTTGCTCTAGACTATAGGGCACTTTCACAGACACTGATGAATAATGCATTTTCAGTGCACTTTAGCAATCCTTTGCAAGTACAAATTGATTGAAAGTGCATTATTCACGGCGTGTGAAAGCTTTAAGAAGTGCCTGATGAGTAACAGGTACAAATCTCCAGCACAGCCTTGCACAGTTTGTGATCCACCAAGCTGTGCACAGCCCTGATATCAAATATTCCTGGTGTTTGATGTATGATTGTGCACTCATCCGTTCTTGCAGCCCTAAAGAGTAAGCAAAATTGGGAAGTTAAATCTTTGGTGGGCTGCCATAAAAGACTGGTGGGCCAAATCTGGCTTAGCAAATTACAAGCTGTACTAGCCTGATGTAGCTTAATGTACTATAAACACTGTACAACAAAAGTGACACTGAAGAACAGGAGAGACATGGAAGGAGATATTTTCCCACTTTGCTTAGGATGCCAAGATGCTCAAGGCTAATGTTCAGTTCTGAGCCAGAATTACAGGCCTGGAAGAAGATAGAGTGGAGTGATTATAGCTAAAGACCCATTTCCATATTTTCTCAAAACAGAAATATTTACTTTAACTGAAAAACTACTGCATAGTGTTTTATAGGCCTTTTTGAGTAATCGAAACTCTGACAGCTTCTCTCACAGTCATCGGAAACAGATGTGCAAAATTCCTGAAAGGGAGGGAATGAGGAACCTAAAATGTTTTACTGGAGGTTGTGTGTCATTTTGAATTTTAAAGATAACTGAAGATGCAGTAATTCCCCTCTGGATGACTTGCACCACAGCCTTTCAAGCAAAATGAAACACAGTCCATACTGCATCCCTGAGTAGATATCAGAGAAGGGGTTCCAGTGGTAAGAACAGTCTCAACCCAGAAACAAGCAGTGTGTAGGAATTAGGGAGATTTTACTGTCCTGAAGATGTAGGGTTTTCTTGTGTGTATTTGACATACATGCTTATTTCTTGGTTTCATGAGCATTGTACCCCATGCTCCATTAATGAGAGGAAATACATTATTCTTATTTATCTCTTTTCAAAATGCCACAAAGTGAACTCAAGTGAAATACAGCATGGCTCATGTGCCGTTTGGCAGATACAATGGCTTACTTATGTATGCAATTGCTTAGTCTTGGCCCAGGCTTACTTGAACTATCCATGTGCTAGAAAACATAGCATCCACTATCAAAACATAAGCCCATCAAGCTGAGTGAAACTTGGGTTAGTGGCTGCTAATATCTGGCAACCTCTTATCACCACCTGAGTAAGCATTCACAAGAACACTTAAGGTAAAATAATAAAGAAAGGCTGCAACCCTCTTACCTCGTTGAATAACAGAGGATTCAGTAGGCTTACTTAGGATCACTCCCAATATCTACCACAGAATGACTTCTTCCAGTCAGAGCCACAGAGGACTGCTTAAACCAAGTTTGTTAGTCAAGTGTTATACCATAAGGAAAGCTGTAATTTTTAATCATTCATACACAAAGAAGCTGATCTAACTTTGGTTGTGTTTTTCTTTTAAAAAATATGAGAAATGAGGTCATAATATACCTCTTTTTGTTAACTTTTTGTTAACTTTCTTGATATACGTCACTACAAATTTGCAGAAAATGAAAAACTATTATTGATATAAATAGCCTGTTTGAAAGATAACTTCTTGCTGAACAAAAGAAATTAAAGGCAGTAATCTGATCCAACATTTCTGTAGGCCAAAGAATCCTGGAAAAGGATCAGATTCAATTTTTGCTAAGTTAAAAAATGAGATGGATCTTTATGCTGCTGTATCTTAAACGATTTAATCTGTTTCTTGTCATGTCATACAGTGTTATAGAAGCTCATAAAACACAGGGTACAGGAACTCCATACAGACATAACCTACTATCAAATCTAGAAAGCCATTGCCATCTTCTCATCTTAATGATGATGCTGAGAAAGGGAAATGAGGGCAGATTTTGTTTCAGGCTGTGTTTGACTCTCCCTACTTGTCTCTGTTTCTTCAGTGACAGAATTTCTGAGAGCTGTGAAAAGAGGACTAGAGAAGTGAGAAGGCACCATGACCATTTGCTCCTTTTCCCTCACAGTTGTCACAAGGAATGTGTGAGTCCCCCTACATACCACTTGGGTGGAGGCAAAAACTTGCCCTCTGCACCAGCACTAAGATGTTTGTATCAGATGGATATATTTTAAATTCACCTAAAAGAATAAGAATATTTCCTAACAATATCACAAAGCAAAGCTGTCTCTCCCTGTCATAATAAGAACAGGAAATATTGAGTAGATAATTGTTATAATGTCATAATTTATATACATGGAGGTCCAATAATGTTTAAAAAATCAATGAATTCTACTATAAACTAACTACTATAGAAATTAATCAAAAGTTTGGCTTTTCTTCACACAACTAGGGGATTTATACATGGAGAAGTATTATATCAAGAAAAGTCAGAAAAGCTCCCACTGTCCTGTAGAGCTACCAGCTCTGGGTTGAAAAATACTTTAAGGGTTGGAGCCTGAGAAGAGTGGGGTTTGGGAAGAAGAGGGACTTGATTGAGGTGTAATGCCATAGAATCCATCTTCCAAAGCAGCCATTTTCTCAAGGTGAACTGATCTCTTTCACCTGGAGATCATTTGTAATCCCAGGTGATCTCCAGCCACCATCTGGAGGCTGGCAACTCTATTTGTCCTGGCATTCTGCAAACTACGCAAAACTGAGTGGTTCAGGCGATATTGTATGTACATATGCACTATAAGGGGTAAGTTTTAAGACTGAACATAGTAATTCATTTTTAATGCATTCTCTGTATTTTAATGTGTTCCTTCTCGTGTTTATAAACCCAAATGTGTTTTTAAAGTCTTCAAATAAGGGGAAATAAACAACATATATTAGGAATGACTGAGAAGGGCAACATGTTCAAATTATGTCACATGAAAACTATAAAGCTATTTCAGGAAGGATGACTATAACTAGAAAGCCTGGAAGACTGTCAAGGAGTTTTTACAGGAAAAAAACTCTAGGCTTATGTATTTTAACAGAAGAAGGGAACATAATCATGGAAAATATCCTTGTTGAAGAAAGAAAATGTATCTTAGGTCCTAAGCAGCCTGACTCCATAGAACAGCTTTAGTACTGCCCTAAGTGTGCCAAGGCAAACAGAGTCATACAGCTTTGGCCTACACAAGAGAGGTACACAGCTGCTCTGACTCAGTACAAGCTGGGAGGTTGAATGGTCCTTTGGATGGTATGCAAGGAGCTGTCACATAGTCTTTCTTTAGCACAGTGCAGGCTGCTACTGCATGGCATAGCTCTATTGCACAGAAGCAAAAGAAGCAGCAGTTCAGGGCTAGCATTGACATTGTCAGGAGCTCAAACACAGAACCTTAGTGTCAGGGTCTGGGTGGGATGTGGTGTGGTAAACTATCTTTGTGTGTGTGTTTAGTCTACCTTAGTGATGGGCACAAACTGAGAAAATGGTGGTTTGTGCTGGTTTGTGATTCATTTGGCTGCTCAAACCAGTGGGTCATGTTGGTTTGAGGTTCATTTGATTTCTTTAACTGGTTCATAGTTTGTTTGGTTTGGTAAAACAGCCCCCTCATGAGTTAGAGCTGCCAAACTCATTGGGAATCTTCAGTCAGCTCTCCTCCAGCTGCCCTCAATGTTTGGCAAAGATTGGATTTGGAATGTCCAAGTTATACCATACCAAACCTTTAATAGCATAATAGATACAGATAAAAATACACAGAATATAAAAATTTAAACATTGGAGATAAAATCAAAATGAAACCGAGCTTACAGATGCATTCAAACATGGTCAGAATTAAATTTAAGGATGTCAGCCAGAAATTTTGCCACAGCCTCACTAACCACCCCCTCAGTATCACTCAATAAATAATAACAGGGTGGCAGAATAGACAAATCTGGGGGAAAAGAAAGCTTGCCAAATAAATCTTTACGGAGGTTATGGTAAAAAGAACAATCAAGCAATATATGCTGGATTGAGTCAGGAGTATTCATATGAACATATGAAGCTGCCTTATACTGAATCAGACCCTTGGTCCATCAAAGTCAGTATTGTCTTCTCAGACTGGCAGCAGCTCTCCAGGGTCTCAAGCTGAGGTTTTTCACACCTATTTGCCTGGACCCTTTTTTGGAGATGCCAGGGATTTAACCTGGGACCTTCTGCTTCCCAAGCAGATGCTCTACCACTGAGCCACCGTCCCTCCCCATCCCTCCACAGGAGCAAAGTCTATCGGCTAAAGGGACTCGCTGATATCTCCCTTGTAAAACTTTGGAGGGAAACGCATTTAGTCTAGCCAACATAAATGCCCTGCGATGAGGATGGTAAGCAGTGGGTGCCGCAGGGCTCAGTACTGAGTCCCATGTTCTTTAACTTGTTCATTAATGATCTGGAGTTCGGAGTAAGCAGTGAAGTGGCCAAGTTTGCAGATGACACTAAATTGTTCAGGGTGGTGAGAACCAGAGAGGATTGTGAGGAACTCCAAAGGGATCTGTTGAAGCTGGGTGAGTGGGCGTCAACGTGGCAGATGAGGTTCAATGTGGCCAAGTGCAAAGTAATGCACGTTGGGGCCAAGAATCCCAGCTACAAATACAAGTTGATGGGTTGTGAACTGGCAGAGACTGACCAAGAGAGAGATCTTGGGGTCGTGGTAGATAACTCACTGAAAATGTCAAGACAGTGTGCAATTGCAATAAAAAAGGCCAACGCCATGCTGGGAATTATTAGGAATACTTTTCTCCCTTTCTCACAATACAAGAACTCGTGGGCATTCGATGTAATTGCTGAGCAGAAAGGTTAAAACGGATAAAAGGAAGTACTTCTTCACCCAAAGGGTGATTAACATGTGGAATTCACTGCCACAGGAGGTGGTGGCGGCCACAAGCATAGCCACCTTCAAGAGGAGGTTAGATAAAAATATGGAGCAGAGGTCCATCAGTGGCTATTAGCCACAGTGTGTGTGTGTGTGTTTGTGTATATATATATATTTGGCCGCTGTGTGACACAGAATGTTGGACTGGATGGGCCATTGGCCTGATCTAACATGGCTTCTCTTATGTTCTTATGAAGGGAATTGAAAACAAATCAGCCAGTATCATAATGCCCCTGTATAAATCGATGGTGTGGTCTCATTTGGAATACTGTGTACAATTCTGGTCACTGCACCTCAAAAAGGATATTATAACATTGGAAAAAGCGCAGAAAAAGGCAACTAGAATGATTAAAGGTTTGGAACACTTTCCCTATGACGAAAGGTTAAAATGCTTGGGGCTCTTTAGCTTGGAGAAATGTCGACTGTGGGGTGACATGATAGAGGTTTACAAGATTATGCATGGGATGGAGAAAGTAGAGAAAGAAGTACTTTTCTCCCTTTCTCACAATACAAGAACTCGTGGGCATTCAATGAAATTGCTGAGCAGTAAGGTTAAAACGGATAAAAGGAAGTACTTCTTCACCCAAAGTGTGATTAACATGTGGAATTCTCTGCCACAGGAGGTAGAGGCGGCTACAAGCATAGCCAGCTTTAAGAGGGGCTTGGATAAAAATATGGAGCAGAGGTCCATCAATGACTATTAGCCACAGTATGTATATATGTGTGTGTGTGTGTGTGTGTGTATGCACACACACATATATTGGCCACTGCGTGGCACAGAGTGTTGGACTGGATGGGCCATTGGCCTGATCCAACATGGCTTTTCTTATGTTCTTATGAAAGCTCAGCTTCAGCTCTCATGACAACTAACTCTTTTCTCTTCATGCTGCAAAATGAAAGCAGGGTGTCTGCTGCCACAGAGCAGAACGGGAGCTTCATGATTGGCTCCCAGAGCTGCCAATCAAGCTATGGACAACAGCTATGGATGTTTCTAGGGCTCCCAGAAGTCCACCCTCAGTGTTGCCTAGGAA
The DNA here is from genome assembly GCF_032191835.1 of Heteronotia binoei. Lineage (NCBI taxonomy): Eukaryota > Metazoa > Chordata > Lepidosauria > Squamata > Gekkonidae > Heteronotia > Heteronotia binoei. The sequence goes on along the minus strand of NC_083231.1, from coordinate 55,212,756 downwards.
TTGATTTATTCGGCACCACACAAATGATACCCTGCAAAAGAAATTTGTTTTGTTTTTGGATTGGGGAGGATGCAATTACATGAATCGGTTCTAAACAAGCATGAATTGGCCCAATCACAATTCATTTATTAGTTTGTACCCATCCCTAGCCTCTACTGGCACATAAGGAATATAGGTGGTTTCATTGTCATTTTAAAGGTGGTTAAGGATCTTCTAACCTAGGTCCTGAAGATAGTTAATGGAACTTTTGAAGATGGAAGGCCACTGTGGCCTATTTACAAAGTACTTTGTGGATAAAATATTTCAATTTGATTAAAACATTATTTGTCATGCATGCATAAGATGTTCTCTCGAATGTGTTTACTGACATTTGCATGGATGCATTTCAGTTACTGCAGCCTCAGGATGTTGACAGAATGCTTAGAAAGATATACCTTATTACCTTTCTGCTTGACTCTTTTGACAATGCCTAGCTGAGCAGAGAACTGTGGAATGGACTAATCTGATAATTCTATTTTCTCGTTGTCATTAGATGCATATGAAATACAGGATGCCACAGCTGAAAATCAAAGGAAAATGTCAGCTGCGCTTCTTAGGGACATGTGGAGAATCTACTGACAAGGTCTGTAGTCTATATTTTCATACCCTTTGATGTTTACAAGAAACATAGCAATTCAACAGGTTCAGCTTTCCCTGGCATGGAGTCCCTCATCTAAAGTTTTTAGTAAAAGTGCTGTAACACATCAAAGTAACCACCTCATTTCAAAAAAGTGTTGTTTTGAAGTAGGAAGCTAATAAACAGGACATATTGCAGTCCATGTCTCTTCAATATTATTACACAGCAGCCATCTATAAACTGGACAGTAATATTTAGATGACTAATTGGACTGGAGTTGTTCTGTGAGGCTTTAAAGATGTCTCATAGATTTGACAGTGCAAATCTTATACATGATTGTTGCTTTTAAAAATAAATAGTTTTTATGCATGGCATTGCTATACTGAATGAGTTCTATGGTATTAGATTTCCATGCCCAATTCAGGTTAATAGTAATAACTAGATTCTCAGCCTCAAATCTGAAGAAATTGTTAATGTAGAAAATGAAACCTCTGGACAATTAATGAAACCCCTCACTAACACATCTGAAGTTTTTAATGCCAGACATAAATGCCTTTGCTAAAGATTTAATTTTTTTATAACATTATAAGCACATTTAATATAAACACCAAGTGACTGGTTGTATTAAAATGCAAATTTTGTGGTTGACTGAAATGCAGAGGTTGCTGTCAGCAAGGGGGGGTGCTGGAATGAACAGGCAGAATACCTTTTCCTGGAAGCCATCTGCACACATACTGATTGAGCAATTTCATAAAATCCCTGTTCAGTAATCTATGAGTTGATGAGGTGGTGCAGTGCGATAGCTCCCCATTATTCTACTGCAGCTAAAATAATGACATTTCTTTTGCCATTATCATTATTGCAGCCGGAGTACTGAAAGAAAATCCCATGCAATCCAGGTCCTATTAAATTCAAACTACAAAGTATCTTGGTGTTTTTAGAAAACCAAATGGTCTTTAAATTTCATCATCTACAGCAGGTCAATTGGCAGGCTGAATTTACCTTGCTTGGAGCTGTTTCTATCTCTTGTCATTCTTTTTCTCTTTTGTAAATTGAATATAAATACTGAGAATCCAGAACTCAACTGCCTCATTGCCACTTTGGTTTGAAGTTCTTCTTTGATTATTGCAGCTGTTTTTCCAGATGTTGCCCCTGTCACAATGATTCATGCTTTCATGATTTTTGGCTTGATTGCTGACTCTAAAAGGTGTCTTAAAGTCTGCCCTTAAACTGCATGTGTGAGACTTGCTTTTCTCTTTATCTTTAAATGAAGCATCATGCTTAAGTTGTTTACAAACAAGTTCTACATTGCTACTTTGCTAAACAAGGCAGAGGTGTTTTGTTTTTAATTTTGCTAATGTAAGCATTTATTCAACCTGTGTGTGTGTATACCTTGAAAGCTGTTGAACTTAAATGCCTAAGTGAAAGTCTCAATAAGCTATTTGAAATTTTCAGAATAAAATGTGGAGACCTTACATTAGAGCAATCTATTGAAAAAAGCATTCTAACCAGGATAACTGATGGTAAATGAGGTTACAAGTTACCAACAGGCCTGGAGAAAAATTTCCACGTGTGGAAATGGGCAGTGTGGAATGGGCAGTTGAAGTTTTTCATGACATGGAGATACATCACCTGGTAAATAAAATCACATTAAGCCTCTATTAAAAGGACAGGACCTTCTTTTTCAGACCATCATGGAGAACCCTAGTTAGAGTCTTTTGCATGCTGCACCACCTCCACGGCACAACTTGAATCACAGTACTTCATGGTGACTCTGATTCCCAATCTGGATTGGCTGTGGAGTTTGTGGTCGAGGATGCCAAGATGTAGCTCCAGGATCCCAGTGTAATAGACTGCAATGAAAAACAGGGTGGATTTTACTGAACATTTTTGGCAATTCTAGTTCCACAGTAACTTTATTGATGACTCTCTTTATTTGGAACGGCCCCAGAAATTTGTAAGCTAACTTCCTCGAAGGTTGCGACATAGGTAAGTTTTTGGTTGACAGGAAGACAGTTTCTCCCACTTTAAAGTCCCACACGGGAACATGATTTTTGTTGTAGTCTCTCTTATAAGTGTCTTTGGCTGTTTCTAAGTTCTCTTGCATTATTTTCCACACCTTTCCCAAGTTTCCCCACCAATGTTCAAATGAGGAGGTTAATTCGGGAATAGTTCCTCTTGGTAATAGTGGAAAGGGCTTTCCTTCATAACCATAACCGTTCACCACTCTGAAAGGGGAAGTTTTTGTAGAACTGTGAACACTATTGTTATATCCATACTCCACAAACGGTAATAGATCTACCCAATTGGATTGTTGGTAATTTACGTAACACCGTAAATACTGTTCTAGGAGAGCATTCACTCTTTCCATTTGTCCGTCAGTTTGAGGGTGGTATGCAGAACTTAGACCTTGTTCCATGCCGGTTAATTTACAAAACACCCGCCAGAAATTGAGGCCCTCTGTCACTAATAACCTTGTCTAGAAATGAATGTAGTTTGACCACGTGTTGAAAGAACTGGTAGGCTAGCTTTTTGGCAGTGGGTAGCTGAGTGCATGGAATGAAATGCGCCTATTTGGAGAAAGTGTCCACCACTACCAAGATCACGGTTTTCCCTTGTGATACCAGGAGTTCTACTATAAAGTCCATCAAAACCACTGACCATGGCCTATCAGCGGTTTCTAATGGTTGTAATAGTCCCGGGGGCTTTCCTCCCCTTTTCTTAGCCATTATACACACTGGGCAAGTGGCTATATAACTTGAAATGTCTTTTTTCATAGATGGCCACCAAAATTGTCCATTCACTAGGTGTAAAGTTTTTACATAACCAAAATGTCCAGAAAATTTACTGCTATGACAAAATTGTAACACTTCTTTCCAGAGGCTCTTTGGTACATAGAGTTTTCCATCTCAATACCAGAATCCTCCCTCTCCCTTAACCACTCCATTTGGTTTCTGGTCTCTCTCCTTTTCCACTTCAGCAATGAGTCTTTCCCCGCCCCACTTTTCTTCTAGGTTTTCCTTTTTAACTTTAGATCTAGTGGTTACCATCCCTACCAGGTGATGGGGTGATATAATAGAGTCAATTACTTCTTCCTTTTGGCTATTGTATTGGGGGAGTCGAGACAAAGCATCTGCTAAAAAGTTTTTGGAGCCCGGAATCTGCTTTAATGTAAAATCAAACTTCGCAAAAAATCCTGCCCTTTGGATTTGTTTCTCAGTTAGTTTTCTACGTCCCGTGAGTGCCTCCAAGTTCTTGTGATCTGTCCAAATTTCAAAGGGGATCCTGGCTCCCTCTAACCAAGACCTGCATGTTTTTAAAGCAAACGTCACTGCAAATGCCTCCTTATCCCACACGAACCAATTCTGCTGTTCCTGAGAGAATTTTTTGGAGATGTATGCACAGGGTCACAACCTCCCCTCCTCATCGGGTTGCATCAGAATGGCTCCTACAGCAACGTCAGAGGCATCACATTGGACCACGAAGGGTCGTAACTCATTGGGGTGAGTAAGGATGGGTTCACAAGTAAATAGTCTTTTCAGTTTATTAAACGCCTCCTGACATTTGGCTGTCCATTCTAATTTTGCCCCTGGTCTCTTTGCTTCTGGGCCTTTCCCTTTTGTTTTGAGGAGGTCCGTTAGGGGCAGCATGGTGTGTGCAAATCCCTGAATGAAATTACGGTAAAAATTTGCGAAACCAAGGAATAATTGGAGCTGTCTACGTGTCCTCGGGGGTTCCTAATCTAGCACTGCTTGGATCTTGGCGGGGTCCATAGCCAACCCCTTCCTGGACACCCTATACCCTAGGTAATCCAGTTTTGTGAAATTCACACTTGGACAACTTGGCGTACAGTCTATGGTCATATAGTGTACTGAGTACTTCCCTTACTAACTTCAAATGAGATTGCAGGTCTTTGGAGTAAATAATTATGTCATCCAGGTACACCACGACCCCTCTATACAAGTATTTATGCAGCACTTCATTTATAAAATTCATAAAAACTCCTGGAGCCCCTTGTAATCCAAACGGCATAACTAAGTATTCAAATTGTCCTATGGGAGTATTGAAGGGAGTTTTCCATTCATCTCCCTCTTTTATGTGCACTCTAAAATAAATCTAGTTTAGTAAAGATTTTCCCTTCAGATACTGTGCTCAGTAGGTCTTTGATTAGGGATATGGGATAGGCGTTCGAAGTAGAAATCCCATTGATTCCTCAAAAGTCTGTGCAAAGTCTAAGCCCACCGTCCTTTTTCTCTCTGAACAGAACTGGGGCTGTCTACTGTCAAGTATAGCCTTTCGTTCCTGGGGGGTGGTTCAGGGTCCCAAGATTTGTCCCATTGGGGGCTGCCTTTGTGTCGAACCCGAAAGCTGCAGCTAGTGCAGAACGCAGCGGCCAGGCCGTTATTAGGACTCCTGAAATGGGAGCATATACAGCCAAGGCTGCGCGAACTGCACTGGCTGCCAGTTATATACCGGATTCGCTACAAAGTGCTGGTTATTACCTTTAAAGCCCTATATGGCCGAGGACCTGCCTACCTGAAGGACCGTCTCTCCCCATACGAGCCCCAAAGAGCACTGAGGTCAGCAGGGAAGAACAAGCTAACTGCCCCTGGGCCAAGGGAGGCGAAATTACAGAGCACTCGGGCACGGGCCTTCTCCGTGGCAGCCCCGTGCTTGTGGAATCAGCTCCCGGAGGATGTGCGGGCCCTGCGGAGCCTAGACCAATTCCACACGGCCTGCAAGACCATCCTCTTTAGGCAGGCCTTCCTAGACTGCTGACAAAGGATGGCCAAACGGATGATCCAACAAAGTAACTTTTAGTGATCCTTGCCATTATATAAATATGTAAATGGATAAATAGCGCCCGGAACATCTCTGCTGCTGTTAAGTTATAAGTTATAAATTATATAAACTGGATTAGTCTTAAGATATGTATTTAACTATGTATAATTTTAATGTCGTTTTTAATTATAATGTATAATGTTTTATTGAATGTTGTTAGCCGCCCTGAGCCTGCCTAGGCGAGGAGGGCGGGATACAAATAAAATTTAATAATAATAATACATGGGGGGCGGTGGCTGGTCTGATGAATTCTCTTTTTAGATTTTTGTCTAAAAATTTTCACGATTCCACCTTCTCCGCCCATCCCATGGAGTATATTTTAGCTTTAAGAAGTTCTTGCCCAGGGATCAGTTCTATGGCACAGTCGGTGTCCTGATGGGGGGGAAGTTCATTGGCTTCCTCTTTGCTAAACACCCTTTTTTAAATCTCTATACTCCTTGGGGATGGAGCGTACTTCTTCTACTGTCAAGTGTAGCCTTTCGTTCCTGGGGGGTGGTTCAGGGTCCCAAGATTTGTCCCATTGGTGGCGTTCGCATTTTCTATCTGAAAAGTCTATGGTTTGTTCTCCCCATTTAATGTATGGTTCATGCTTAGCTAACCACCTCACTCCAAGTACCACGTCAAATGAGGTGGATGGAGCTATCACAAATAGTTCTGTGTCCCAGTGGTTTTCTATGCCTACTGGCACCGCTTGAGTCTGGTCAACACAGGGTTCCCCTTTCATTACTGTCCTGTTCATTTGCTCAAATTGTAAGGGTTGTGGTAATGGGATCTTGGGGAGACCCAAAGCTTCCACTAACTTGGGTGTAATTATTTCTCTTATGCATCCTGAATCAATTAGGGCTCGAACATGAACAAACCTCTTTAGTTTTGAGTTTAGCAAAGTCAATGGGACAAAAAATAAAGATCCAATTATTCTCACCCTTAGTGGTGCCGTTAGTTCTACGACCTGCTGCTCGGCACCTCTCAGTGCAAGTCACTCCCGTTTCCTGCCAGCTCGTCTTCCCAGGACATCTTGCTTAACTTGCCTATGATGATGGTCTCTTCATCCACCAAAGTAGTGGCTATGGTGTTCCCTTTCGCTGATTCTTTAGGGCGGCTTGCGATCTTCTTTGACTCCGGGGTGTTGGGCTTCGGAGTAAGGGGGGGCCTCGAGGTCACTATGGGCAGTTAGCCACCAAGTGGTTCAGGTCCCCACATCAGAAGCAACGTTGCGGGGTACTCAGTTTACTGGCTCCCCCGGTAGGGTTGACTTTCTTCCCGTCTGGCTTCACTCCCGACTGAGACTCATGTCCTCCCTTTCTCCCTTGCTGCTGTTGGCATTGTATGCCCACCCACTTCGTGTTGGTTTCTACTTCACCAGCTAGCTGTATCCATCCCACCAATGTGGTAGGATGAGCCTGTTGTAGAGCTCGATCCAACACGCTGGCATTCAGGCCCCTCTGGAACTGCTCGATTTTCATCAGCTCGTTCCAACCCCAGACTTTGGCTGTATTTGCTCTGAATTCAGCCACATACTCAATCACCAACTTCTACCCCTGCTGCATATCTCGTAGTGCTGTCAACGCTCGAGTTTCTTGAAGGGGATCCTCGTACTGCGTGAGTAAAGCTTGAAAGAAGGCAGCCACTGTATCCAATTTGGGGCTTCTAGTCTCGTATAGACTCACATACCATCGTTTGGCGGCCCCTTTCAGTTTCGACCCCAGGTAGTCCACTCGGCTGAATTCATCTGGGAAAGTATTCCCCCAATAGTGCATGTAGCTATTGGCTTGGACTTTTTATTTATAATTACAAATAAAAAGTACTCTACCTCTTTGGGGTCTCCATCGAAGGTCGCGTCCAATTCTCTTCTCTGGCCATAATCTTGGGGCCTCGGTGGTGGCAGCATCGGCAGGGGTGGCATCTGCAGCGGTGGCACTGGGGGTTGCCTCACAAGGGGAGGTATTGGTATCCCCCTCGGATTTGCAGGCCACAGTACCCTATCAAGCTGCTTCCAAATTTCTTGAGCCATGAAGGTGGCATTGGCTTGTATCTCATCCCTCAAGCCCCTCACCATGTCGGCCATCTCATTTCTCACCGTTTGGAGAATTCCTCGGTCATCGGGCTTGGGCTCCTCTTCTTCTCCTTCTGGGCCAGGTTGTTCAGGAGCCTCACCTTCCTCCCCTTCTTCAGGTTGGGGTTCTTCTCGCTCCCCGCCACTGCCAGCTTGTGTGCCTTCTTGCCTGCTCTCCCTGATCATCACTCTCACCCTGCGGGAGTGTCTCATTAGGATAGCCTCCCTCCGAGCAGGTGCCTCCTCCATCAGTGTGCTGAAGGTGCACGGTTCCCAATTTCTGGGGGTAATGAGGAGTTGCTGGATATGCAGAGGAGATCCTCATCCCGTGGCTCTGCAGGCATCCAGTATGTGCCATGGAGGGGTCCGCACTTCGGCTCTGTCCTCTCCGCGTTCACCTCTTCTCCTCTCCAGGGGAGAAGGGAATTATCAAAGTTACTTGCATATTCTAAATCATTCTATCCAGGGGTGAGAAAGAAGGGAGAGAAAGGGGGGAGGAACCAAGCTTTGAAATGCAACTATGAGAGAGGTGAAGTGGCTTCCAATACCTATATTGATTTAATACACAGAAATATCATGCTTGACAAATACTATCTAAAATGTAAAATAATGAGCAAAAGCATAATATCTCCCATGAACAGATTTTTATTCTTTATTATTGCACATTGGTTACAAATCTTCTATTGATGGAGACTCATTTATGTGCAAAGGCCAACTCCCAGTGCTAATCAGCATGTAGAAGAGGCAGTGAGAGAATTCTCATACACCCTGCTACCTGTAAGCCAAATTGCCCTCAAAAGAGGTTGGGGAATTAATAGGTGGGCAACTATGGCTCAAAAGGGATCAAGAATCTATGTATACAGGATACTGCTTCCAGAAATTCTTACTAAATTGACAAAGGACACTAATTAAGTAAAATAATTATATTTTTATTACAGAACTCTATAGAACACACATACATGGTAATGGATACATACAGCACACATACAGACCTAAGGAAACAAATATGAAATTGATAGAGGGGTAACACAAGGATAAAATAGGGTATACGACCTGATCCTGGTGGCTTAGGGTCCAGTCACAACTAGAAGATATAGACATGCACTGCAATGTGCCATGCCTGATGCTCCTTATTTAGAGTAGGGAGAGGGGAACAAACTAGTTACATGTTGCTCAGGCAGAGAGAGAGAGAGAGTGGCTTTCTCTCTGGTGATATTATTTTTGGAAAGGGAGAGGTCCTCCCAAAAAAGGGGCTGGCTTGTTTGTGGACAGTGTTTAATCTATTCTGGATACCTCATTGGATGCCCACCTCAAGCCAATGAGCAGACCTGGCTCTGGTTACCTGAATGGGTTTCCAGGTAACAATTGAACAGGGGGAGGGTCCCAGTGTAACTATTGGACAGGGCATAGAATGAAAGGATTAGCAAGTACTTTATGGGTTTTACCTATTGACAATTTACCTTGAACAAAGAAAAGACAGTGGGTCAATTTAGAGCCACATTGTTGATCTATTAACACCATAGTTACTACAATGGGGCTCTCCTGCAAGAGGGGCTTGATTTTCAGCGTCAGTTACTTCCTAGGGCTAATCCTTTTGTTTCCAGGATCTTCTTAGCAGGAACAGTCTTTTGTGATGTGTAGGCATGGCAGGAACTGCTTTTGTAGCAGAGCCTTTGTTCAACTGAGGGCCACTGTATTTGCATCTGGATTGCCCCACCCTATGTATGTGACTCTCCTGCTTTACCTTCATGGTTGACCAAGAACAAGATGGAGTCAGGATCCCTCTCATGGCTTCTGGTGAAGGATGCTGTTAAGGCTGTCTTCCTTGGACAAGAGTGCAGTTCTGCATGGCCTGGCAGCTCCTTGTGGAAGCCTGATAGAGTCCTTCTATGCAGGAAGAATGCATAGTTACAGCACTAGTAGGAACAAGCAGGGAGATCTCTTAGCCAAGCTGAAGTGTTTGCTGCTTGGCCCCACATAGTAAAATGTCCATATTGAAGCTGGCACAGTGCTCAGAACCACACAGGGTCCACTGCCTATAGACAGTAGGCAAGTGGATATTTGTTATTAATGTCCATATTGAGTTAGTCCCAATATTCTCTGCTTATCACTGAATGTCCATAGAAGCAGTTTGTCTGGGTTCACACAATATACGTTCACATCAATAAGTCCTGCATTTCTGACACTAGGCCAGAGTTAAGTCAGTCCATAAAAAGATGGAGGAGGAGGGCTTGGGCCTAACATACCTACCCTCCATAGATTTGTTGGGTCTTCTGTGTAAAGCATATGTACATGGCATGAGTGGAATTTGCACTTATCTAGATACTACAAAGACAACCCCATCTATGTGCAATTGCTTGGAAATGGGGCCATCCTCAAAAGTTGTTTCTCTGCACAGGGCTCATGATAAAAAGAGAGAAAGTTTTAGCAGCATTTATTAAAAAACGGCACTGATTATATGTTAACAAGCACTGTGAGAAACAGCACTAAAGAACTGTTATGGAGCTCTTCAATATTACAGCCAATTTGACATGAGACCTAGGTTATTGGAAATCCTAACAGTGAATATAGATAGATCAACACATGAATTGTTTAGATATATGTTAACTGTGGCACAAGTAGTATTCACAACCAGTGGCATTTTTGTAGCAGGAACTCCTTTGCATATTAGACCAGACACCCCAAATGTAGCCAATCCTCCAAGAACTTACAGGGCTCTTACTACAGGGCCTAACTGTAAGCTCCAGGAGGATTGGCTACATCAGGGGTTTGTGACCTAATATGCAAAGGTGTTCCTACTATAAAAGAAGACCTGTTCACAACTAAGCAGAAAACCAAGGTTTGCCCAAATCTTGAGAACTGGAAAGATAAAATGGAGGATTACGCTCAGGACCAGTGCTAAGGAGTCAGTGAGGTAAACTGTTGCCTAGAGTGCCACCTTGGTTTCAGGAGCAGGCTCCTGCATGCCCCCAGCTGCATCCTGTCCACTGCCCACCCACATGGACTGCCACCCGGCAGCTCTGCTGCCACTGCCTGAGAGAAGCCCCACATGGTCCAAGAGCTGAGCTGCCGCACCACTGCTACCACTCCAGCCAACACCACCCCTGCCGAACTTCATGCCTACCGCTGCCAGCAGCAGGAGGAGGAGGGCACAGCAGCCATGCTCACTCATGCTCTGGCTGACTGACACCCACCCAATGCAGTGAGTGAACAAGAGAGGGTGGGGAGGGAGCACATGCCCAGCACCCACACATCCAGTTCTGCCCCCAGCCCTGGGTGGAGGGAGCCAGCCAGCTGGTGGGCTGGTCTCCGAGCACACACAGAGGGCTTGGTCCAGAGAAATGCACCCTGCAGCTGCAGCAGCAGCACCCAGAACAGGCCTTGCTCCTCTTCCCTCAGGTCCTTTGCTGGGTCAGGCAGGCAAGGCCACCATGCCCCTCCCTATCTGGTTGAGGGGCTTTGCCTGGAGTACTGAAGGGCTGTTGGACTGGAAACACTTTCTGCCCCAGCAGCTTCCCAAGACCAGGCTCTGCAGGACTTGAACCTAAAACCAGTGGGGGGGGGAGGGCAGGTGCATTGAGGAGCGCTTGGAAGCCGAGCTGGTCACCCTCCTCCCTTCCTTTCCCTCTGGTATCTTTTGTTACCAGACCAAAGGAATGCATTCCAATATACCATTCTGATATATTATAATTAAAGAAGTAGACAAAGAAGGAGCCATCATCATCATGAATAAATCAGACTATATCCAGGAGGCTCAAAGGCAACTCTCAAATACTGATTTCCATCTCAAGGAAAAAGATATCATCGGTTATCTCCACATTTGAGAAGAGATTGATGAAGCGTTACATCAGGGTCAGATGATTACTCTTAACACTCCATAATTAATACATCTGACACATTCATTTGCTTGTTTTCTCCTGGAATTGAATCTAAACAATGATGACCTTTTAAACTTAGCTTGTTATTCTTGCTTACATCTGTTAAAACATTTCATTCTATTGTATGCTTGCATACCAATCTGCTGTTCAACCTCTGCCTCATATGTATGGACTGGTAGGTCTCATTCCAGTCTGTCTGACAAAGCACGTCTGAATACGAAAGCTCAAACCCTGAATAAAACTTTGTTGGTCTTTATGTCACCATTGGACTCTAACTTTGTTCTATTGCTTCAGACTAACATGGCTACCCACATTGATCTATGTTTGCTGAGTGATATAAGGGAGATAAGATTTTAGCATCTGAAGTGACATTTATTTGCTCACCAGAGCTTATTTTTTCAATGAACTACAATATGAGACAGAGTTCCAATGGCTACAAACATTACCTGCTGGATATTGCTTCTCCCAGGAATCCTGCATGTAGGCCAAACATAGTTTTTGAAATTTTAAAGAAAAGTTTTATGACTGGGATCTTGTTTCCATTCATAATCACCACATTTGAAAGAAAAACATTTAAATCTCTAAATGAGACTTCAGTGAAGCCCCTATATTTATTTATTTATAGGTTATTTTGTAAAAGAAAATTAAAATGATAAACATATGGGGTTCTACAAAATCAGGAGTCAGAGATGGATCCACTCTGCTATTTGACTCAGTTGCTAAAAAAAGGTTCTCATGATGTATTTTCAGTAAAAGATTTATAAACAGAAACATCTGATTTCTATTTTTTAAGCTAACAACACACACATACACCAGTCCTGCGGCTTAAGAGTAAAAGGTGCCATTAAACTACCTTAGTGGGTCTCATTTCATGAACTCTCTAGGTATCCATGCATTAATGCATGGGAATGGTGTTACCCCTTTCATAAACCACTGGAGAATTATGAAGCACAATACATGGGCAGTAAGATGAAAGGCCCTATTTTATTATGGTGCTGCTGATGGTGGAGCCATTGGCAGCAATTGGATACTTGCCATGAAGGTGAGGCAAGCAAAAGCATTTCTAGGTGCCACTGGCCAAGCTGCTGGAAAGGAGAAGACAAACTGAAGGATCAAAGGAAGTCTAATGTAACCAATATTGCATTACCCCTTAAGCCACATATCTGAAGGAAAGGGCAACGGCTTGGCAAACCAACCTTGCCCTGATTTCATCTCTAGACTTAGAAGGGAGGCTGAAGCCTTCCTGTACTTTGCCCTACGCAAGAATGCTGAGGGTCTCGGAATGTGCTGCCCTTTTCACCTCCTTCCTGGAATACGCATTTGGGGTAACAGCTAAAGTAAACATCTGTTTCCTTGCTCTGTATAATGTTAGTAAATGATTGTGTAAAGAATAATGTATATAAATAAAGCAACGCAGCCACTGACAGTCAGAAGAGCAGCACAGACTGGACAAACTGGTGCGAGAACATCAACCCTGAGTCGTGTGACATTCCTATAAGTGGCGCAGCGAATAGGGACCCCTCTCATCAAACGTCTGGAACAGACCCCTTGAGTGCACTCCATCGTTCTAAACGACCCCTTCATTTGTGAGTATGGGAGGACAGTTCTCGCAAACCCAGCAGAAACATTCGGAGGAGCTGCGGCTCCTCATCCAAAAGTCCGGCGGGTCCGTGACTTCTGGGCAACTTAAGACTCTCTTACAAGAGATCAGTAAGCAATGCCCCTGGTACCCGGAGGAAGGTTCTCTTAAACTTCGGGACTGGGAGAAGATAGGGAAGACCCTTCATACAGAGCCTCGAGCTTCTGTTGAACTGCTTCAAACCTGGCATAAATGCAGGTATGCAGTAGAGAAAGTTATATCAGTTTCTAACACAAGCCAGCTCTCCAAAGATTGTCCCCTAAAATGCACTGGTGTCCAACTTGTGCCCCTTGCCCCTCCTCTTCTTCCACCTCCTCCTCCTCCTCCTCTACCAACAGATCCACCTGTGGGCCCACTATCTAATGCCTGAGAGAAGGAACTTGATCAGGCTAAATTGGAAAATGTCCCAGAATTGGCAGAAATGTTGTCTATTTGCCCTGAATAGTTGACAGGAGAAGAGTTGCCTGACTTTTTATCGGTATGTCCAGTAACATATGCATAGAATGAGAATAGGCAACAGGTTGTTAACTGTACTGTGTTGCCCCACTCTGTTTTGAGTGAAATTCAAAAGGCTATCAGAGACATGGGCATAAGGGGAACTGATGTGCAGTGTCAGGCTCTGTAACTCTATCATATTAAAATGATAGAATACTAACCAAATGGACTCTTCACACTAACCCAAAGCCTTTTTGTTACACTGTAGCTAGCATGCATATCAAAGGGGGGACGTTTGAAGTGTTAACTTTGTTTAGGTTGTAAAAGGAGCAAAGGAATGCGACCGTTAGTAGATACCGCAGTCGACCAGCATCTTCCCAGAGGCAAAGAGATAAGCGGAAGCTCTCGTGTGAAAGTTTGCACCTTCACTCCCTGTTGTTTTGAGAATAGTGGTTTTGTTTAGATATCGCTTTGATGTAGATTCCATAAGACTAAGAGACACCCATTCCCAGGTATTAGTCTCAACTTTTGTATCCAGCTATGAGTTTCCAATAAAGTATACATTGTTTCAATGAATACTGCCTTGAGTCTCCATCGCCTGACATGCAGAGTCTTTTAGAAGGACTCTCTAATGAATACACTGTGATTCCTCAAGATTGGAAAAATATGGTGGGAATGATGTTAACTCCTGGACAAAATGAGGTATGGGACAGTGAATATTGCAATTTGGCTAATGCTCAAGGGCATGGCTCCAATGGGATTTATACTGCTGAACAACTATATGGATCTGGGCAGTTCAGTACTATTGAAGCACAAGCTGTGCTCCCTGTTGCAACTGTCTGTCAAAAGCCACAAGAGCCCTATTTAGACCTTATCAACTGTCTTCAGGCAGCAATCAGAAGACAAGGTTATAATCCTGATGCAGCAGGAGAATTGGCCAAGGAAAATGCTAATTTGGATTCAAAAAGAGCCCCGTGGTGCAGAGTGTTAAAGCTGCAGTACTGCAGTCTTGAGCTCTGCTTACGACCTGAGTTTGATCCTGGCGGAAGCTAGGTTCAGGTAGCTGCCTCAAGGTTACTCAGCCTTCTATCCTTCCTAGGATTGGTAAAATGAGTACCCAGTTTGCTGGGGAGAAAGTGTAAAAGACACACTTTACTTTGCAACAGCGCTCAGTGCAGCAGGCTGAAAGTGCTGCTAGAAAAATGGCCTTTCAGCTCTATTTACAAAGGTCTTTCAACTTAACAGTTGACACCTTATATGAACTGAATTTGATTCATCAACTTCCTGGTGCATGTATCACTCCTCAAATTGACCCCCTAATTTGATTGGCTATATTTTTAATCTTGCAGTTTTTAATTTCTCGATGTGAGTTAACTTTTTTCATTGATCACATTCGAAACCATTCTAATCTTCCTGGCTTGATTGCTCAGGGCGATGCATGCTGATAAGGTTTAAAAAGTGTTACCTCTCTATTTACTTTCCCTCTCTCAGTCATAGTTATTTTCACCAGAATGTCAAAGCATTTGTCAAACAGTTCTCATTACCTTTTGATCAGGACAATGGTCCATCCAGTCCAGTACTCTGTGTCATACAGTGACCAATATATGTTTCAGTTTGGTGTAGTGGTTAAGTGTGCAAACTCTTATCTGTGAGAGCCAGGTTTGATTCCCCACTCCTCCACTCACAACTGCTGGAATGGCTTTGGATCAGCCATAACTCTGGCAGAGGTTGTCCTTGAAAGGGCAGCTGCTGTGAGAATCCTCTCAGCCCCACCCACCTCACAGGGTGTCTGTTGTGGGGGAGGGAGATAAAGGAGATTGTGAGCTGCTCTGAGACTCTTGAGTGGAGGGCAGAATATGAATCCAATGTCGTCTTCTATACACTCACACACACGTGTGTGTGTGTATGTGTATATATCAGCAATTTCATAGGGAAAGTTTTTCCTAACAAGCTCTGGCAAATGGATGTTACTCATATAGTTTCCTTGAAACCCTGGTACTGTGTTCATGTTTGCATAGTCACATACTCTGGATATCTTTGGGCTACTGCTCAATGTGGTGAAGCCACAAAACATGTCATGGCTCACCTTATTTCTGCCTTTGCGTAATGGGTCGTCTGCAACTGTTGAAAACTGATAACACCTCAGCATATAGTTTTTCTGAATTTGTTGATTTTTGTACACAATGGAACATTCAAATCCAGCATAGCATTGCCTATAATTCCACAGGTCAAGCTATTGTGGAACATGCTAATCAGACATTGAAAACCACTCTTCAAAAACAATTGAAAGGAGTGAAAATGAAGTTTCCTACCCAAATGCGGTTCAGGAACAATTAAATTTGGTCTTATTAACTTGGCATGGTCCAGTTCCCCTTATTACCTCGGGGACAGGCATGCTGCTGTGTTTCTCTTACAGGTCCTTTGTGGGTGACAGCTAAGTGTATTTATCCTGCTCATGGCATGGCATTAGGGTCTCCCAAATCCGATTCCCTATTTCAATCTCAGCATCAAAAGGGATGCATATTGCATATTGCATATTGCAAAATATTTGCATATTGCAAAAAACATAAAGACCAACAATAAAACTTTCTTCAAATATATTAGAAGTAGGAAACCAGCCAGGGAGGCAGTGGGCCCCTTGGATGACCATGGGGTAAAAGGATTACTGAAGGAGGATAGGGAAATGGCTGAGAAGATAAATGAATTTTTTGCCTCCATCTTCACTGTGGAAGATGAGAACTTTTTGCCCGCCCCAGAACCACTAATTTTGGAAGGGGTATTGAAAGACCTGAGTCAGATTGAGGTGACAAAAGAGGAGGTCCTACAACTGATAGACAAATTAAAAACTAATAAGTCACCAGGTCCGAATGGCATACATCTGAGAGTTCTGAAAGAACTCAAAGTTGAACTTGTGGATCTTCTAACAAAAATCTGTAATCTTTCATTGAAATCTGCCTCCGTTCCTGAGGACTGGAAGGTAGCAAATGTCACCCCCATCTTTAAAAAAGGTTCCAGAGGTGACCCGGGAAATTACAGGCCTGTCAGTCTGACTTCAATACCGGGAAAGTTGGTAGAAACCATTATCAAGGACAGAATGAGTAGGCACATTGATGAACACGGGTTATTGAGGAAGACTCAGCATGGGTTCTGCAAGGGAAGATCTTGCCTCACTAACCTGTTACATTTCTTTGAGGGGGTGAACAAACATGTGGACAAAGGAGACCCGATAGATGTTGTTTACCTTGACTTCCAGAAAGCTTTTGATAAAGTTCCTCATCAAAGGCTCCTTAGAAAGCTTGAGAGTCATGGAGTAAAAGGACAGGTCCTCTTGTGGATCAAAAACTGGCTGAGTAATAGGAAGCAGAGAGTGAGTATAAATGGGCAGTCTTCGCAGTGGAGGATGGTAAGCAGTGGGGTGCCGCAGGGCTCGGTACTGGGTCCCATGCTCTTTAACTTGTTCATAAATGATTTAGAGTTGGGAGTGAGCAGTGAAGTGGCCAAGTTTGCGGATGACACTAAATTGTTCAGGGTGGTGAGAACCAGAGAGGATTGTGAGGAACTCCAAAGGGATCTGTTGAGGCTGGGTGAGTGGGCGTCAACGTGGCAGATGCGGTTCAATGTGGCCAAGTGCAAAGTAATGCACATTGGGGCCAAGAATCCCAGCTACAAATACAAGTTGATGGGGTATGAACTGGCAGAGACTGACCAAGAGAGAGATCTTGGGGTCGTGGTAGATAACTCACTGAAAATGTCAAGACAGTGTGCGTTTGCAATAAAAAAGGCCAACGCCATGCTGGGAATTATTAGGAAGGGAATTGAAAACAAATCAGCCAGTATCATAATGCCCCTGTATAAATCGATGGTGCGGTCTCATTTGGAGTACTGTGTGCAGTTCTGGTCGCCGCACCTCAAAAAGGATATTATAGCATTGGAGAAAGTCCAGAGAAGGGCAACTAGAATGATTAAAGGGCTGGAGCACTTTCCCTATGAAGAAAGGTTGAAACGCTTGGGACTCTTTAGCTTGGAGAAACGTTGACTGCGGGGTGACATGATAGAGGTTTACAAGATAATGCATGGGATGGAGAAAGTAGAAAAAGAAGTACTTTTCTCCCTTTCTCACAATACAAGAACTCGTGGGCATTCGATGAAATTGCTGAGCAGACAGGTTAAAACGGATAAAAGGAAGTACTTCTTCACCCAAAGGGTGATTAACATGTGGAATTCACTGCCACAGGAGGCAGTGAATTCACCTTTTTGTCTGACATCACACACTGATCTACATATGTTATTAGCTACTTGTTTAATTCCTGTCTGTACCCCTCCCCTGCTCATAAAAAACTACACATTGTTCAGTAATTTCAATGAAAGCATGGTTTACCAACAGTCTCCTAAATGGAGAAGCACCGGTTATCAACTTCCTCTGAATGCAGCCTCCTTTTTTACCCCTTTTGTTGCTGCAGGGAATAACACGGCATGTGCCAATGTTGTCAATTGTAGTAGTCATCCCTCCAAGCCCTATTGTGTGCCTACCGGTCCAACCAATTTCAATTGTTCATCTGTAGATAATATAACCTTTAATTATGGTCATGTCTTCCTCCCCCCAGGATGGTTTTTTACCTGTGGCTCACATACATTTAATTATATTCCTGCTAATAAATCTCTTTCTGTATGTTGTTTAAGTTACCATGCTGAGGTGTTACCTCAAAGATTCTGGCTTATGGAATCCTCTGCCTCATGCACTAGCAGAGAAATTGTCCCCTTGGACTCTACCTGTGATTCTTCTGATATGGCATTGTTATCTCAGACTGATTATGTGTCTTGTGTACAAGAATATGTAAACCGTCAAGAGAAGAATATACCTTGCAAGCCAATCATGCATATGTATTAGCAAAGCAATTGGAACAATACACCCCTTTAATACAATCGATTCCAGAGAGTGATGGTGAGGGGTCAGATACCCTTTAAAATAAAAAACCAAAACCAAAAAAGAGTGAGATGAAAGAAAGGGCAACGGCTTGGCAAACCAACCTTGCCCTGATTTCATCTCTAGACTTAGAAGGGAGGCTGAAGCCTTCCTGTACTTTGCTCTACGCAAGAATGCTGAGGGTCTCGGAATGTTCTGCCCTTTTCACCTCCTTCCTGGAATACACATTTGTGGTAACAAGCTAAGGTAAACATCGGTCACTTCATTCTGCACATTGTTAGTAAATGATTGTGTAAAGAATAATGTATATAAATAAAGCAACACAGCCAATGACAGTCAGAAGAGCAGCAGAGACTGGACAGACTGGTGTGAGAACATCGACCCTGAGTCGTGTGACATTCCTACACATATCCTCTTTTTGAATATATGGAAAGAATTTATAATTTATAATTCACTAAAGAATTAATTATATTGATGTTGATAGCAGCAAAATGTACCATGGCTATAGGGTGGAAGGCAGTTGAGCCTCCAAGTTTGACAACTTGGCATACTATTTGGGAATACTTTGTTTTGGATAAATTAGCTGATACTATTGTAATGGTAAACTTTATGTTCCCCATATGTTCCCCAGAGAGCACTGAGATCTAGCTCCCAAAACCTCTTAAAAATCCCTGGGCCAAGAGAGGCTAGACTGAAGACAACCAGGGAGCAAGCCTTTTCAGCAATGGCCCCTTGATGGTGGAATCAACTTCCAGAGATGGTGCGAGCCCTGCGGGACCTGAACCAGTTCCGCAGGGCTTGCAAAACCTCTCTGTTTCAGCTTGCTTTTGGGACAGAACCTGGCTAAACGGATCTGTAGCCATCCAGCCATCTTGTGCATGATTGTGATCTATAGCACTTTATAGCACCGTTTTATCCATTTAATTAACTATGTAATTGAATTGTAACTGAATTGTATTTTAAAATTGTTTGTTTTATATTGTATTTTATTTATATCACGGTATTTTATTTATATCACGGTGTCTGTGAGCCGCCCTGAGCCCGCCATCGGCGGGGGGAGGGCGGGATATAAAAGTAAATTTATCTTATCTTTATCTTATCTAAACTGTAAAAAATCTGGACCTCATTTGTTATTAGATAAATGGTTGCCCTTCCTGAATTATGTGTTTGTGTCTGGGCATGATGTACATTTAGATAGTACTAAATTATCATTATTGGCATTGCATTAATTGTCAATACTTGCTTATTGTTTTTTTTCTGTACACTGTTCCATGTGTGTTAATTCTGTAACTATTTATTTATTTTTTTAATAAAACTGTTGAACTAGGGGGTGTGGGAAGAAGAAGCCGAAGAACTGGAAGAGAGACTTGGTCTAGGATAGCAGCAGGCTAAAAGAAGTCAAATATAGGGATGGGCATGGACATATATTGTTGTAAGCCACCTTGAGCTCTGTTTGCAGGGAAAGGTGGCCAATAAATAAAATAAAATAAATATAAATAAAGTTCATGATAAATTTTGGGCAGTTTTTCGTTTGCAAAATGAAGTTCATGGCAGGTCAACTGGCACAAATTTTCCACAAACTCCCAAATGGTTTGTGGTAGTTCATCAAAGGATATATTTCCTGATAGACTATTTCTGCTCAAACAAAATGTTTCCCAAACTTCAAAGCAACTGTGTTTGTGTGTATGTGTGAAATTCTCCAGCCTTGGAAACAAATAGTTTCCCTGTGCAGTTGATGTATGTAATTTGCATTATAGTAATTGCACATGACATTTTTCCCAAAAGCACTTTTGGGAGGCCACAACTCAGAAACCTTAGATCCCCTGCTAGTGTGATGTCTCTAGGTTGCACAGGGTCTGTTCTATACACTCTTGAGCATCCTGAACCTATGCCTGTCATTTCCCCAGAAAGCACTTTCCAGTGGCGACCTTCTTTGAGGGGGCGGGGGTATAACTCAGACCCTGTAAATCTAATCCTCACCAAACACGGGGAACAGGTAGAAGGGAGCCAGCCAGAGATTCCCTGTGAGTTTGGTGTCTCTAGAATGCCAGGAGGCTGTTCTACCACATCATAAACCTCACAAATCCCGGAAGCAGGAAGACAGGTTGCATGTGTCTTCAATGGAGGCTACCTTATTTCCTGCCAGTGAAAAATAAAGTAATTCATGTAAGAAAAGAAGCTGGTTTTGCAAGCAATGGTAAAGCAGCATATTTTCCAAACAGCAATATGTGAGCAATAGCTAAAGATAGTGAGAACTTTGGACTTCTTGTTTTTCATTTGACCTTAAAGTGACATACAATGTAAAAAAGAGAGGAAAAGAAAAAGAAATATAGAAAATATTTAAGGGAAAATGTCCTACTGGCAAGGCCTAAGTCTGTGAAATATTCTCTTGAGAAGAAGTAGAGAGAAGTTTAATAATTTAATTCATTTAAAACTAAACTGAACTAGACAGCAGTAATGGAAAATCCATTGAGTGATGAACTATCTTCTACTGGCAGAGGGAAGATCAAATTATTAATAAATTGGTTCCAGTGCTAATATCCATGAGTCTGTGGAAAGGTAGCAACACCACCGTTTAAAAAGTGATGGATTGTTGGAATACTCTGAAGTATCACACTAGAAACTTCAGGGAGGGACTGTTTAGGCATTCCAAGCCAAGGATTCCAAGCACAGAAGGAAGTTTGAAAGATTTACTTTTTCAAATTAAGCTTTTTGTTGCCAAACCAACCTAGTCCAGCTGAACTAGTGTCCCCTAGCACTAACAGGACTCTCAGCATTTGAACTTTCCATTCCAGTGCAACTGAGAAAGAGTCAGGCCATATAACTCTTTTAGAGTTCAGTCCTAAAATTCAGACTCCATTGTGTCACACAGTATATCCTATACTCCCTTAGTGGAGTAAAGAAATAGCACAACAATAACAATTCCAAATAGCTGAGAGCATAGCAACTATATTGGAGCTCATAACACTACCAACAACATCCATTAATCATGAAGTAGCATGCCCCAAATCATCCATACAGGGAAGCAGCCATCCAATGCATAGTGATGCCAGCACTCTTCCCTGAGAGTCTAGTTTTAGAAAAGTAGGATATGATATTCATGAATAAGTAGATGGGAGATGACAGCTTATATGCCTGAGGTCAGCAAGAGGAATGGGTAGTTAGAAGAAGACTCCCATTCAAGCCAGAAAAAAGGGGGATAGATATTCTAGGGAGATAGCTCGAGATTTTTGGTCTGGTGTCATTAGAAACTGTGTTGTGAAATCTTAAGAGAAAATTAAAACACAAGAAGTCTACTGCAGTGTTTAGAGAAAGGGTTTGGGTACTGGGTAGAGTGCCCCAGCCATCTGAAAACCAAAATAGTAAATGAATACTCAAAGAAAGTGTATTGGATTGTTTGGGGAACACTGGAACAAAAGCCTCGCATCTTTAAGATCCTAGGTCACTGTGAAAAGCTTATGAAACTCGCAATAGCCTGAAACATATGAACTAAAGTTTGCATATACTGATTTACATCCGAGTTCTATATTGAGTCTCCTCAGAAATTTTACACCTGATTTTCCCCTCTATAATGAATAAAATATTTAGTTAATCTGAAATTTAAAGTGCCTCAAGTGCCATTTAAGTTGAAAGGGGCTCTCAATGCTTCTCTCAGGTTCCTGGGCCAAGCCAACAGCCAAAATATTGTATTGTGACAAGTTGGAAAAAACAGAGTTATTCAGGAAGGAAGAAAACAGATACTTATGGCAGCTTAGTGAGAAAGGGAAAGAAAAACAGAGGGAAAATTTTGCCTCTGAGGGAGGGAAGTGGAAGGGGGCAGAATGCCAATCTTTTAACATGAGCAGCTTGCACTGACCAAGTTAATCTGTGGTCAAGCCATACCCCTAAGTATTGAAAACAGAAGATTCCCTCAATATCATTACCATGATTTCTTCACTTATTTTGTACATGATACCCCCCAACCCCCCCTCCCACAACCTTGGATTTTTGATAGTTAACAATCAGGCATTATTCCAGACAGCAAAAGGCAAACGCCACAGTCCTGACATTCTTGATAGAACTGCATCTTCAACAAAAAGTAGAACAGAAACTTTAACATTAGCAATGGATGGAGATTAACAGTCCTGGGCAGAGAGAGCAGAAATCATATCATTGATATATACATTAGACAATAAAGGGGTCAGTACACCTCCCTGACACTCTGCCTGCTGTAGGGGAATTACGTTGGAAAGTTATCCATTAAACCCATAGCAAATTTCTGCAGTGGGATTAGAATACAGAATCTCAATCAAAGCTAGCAGTCCATGAAGGCAGTATGTAACCAACTACCAAAATTCACTCAGATTCTATTATTTCTGGCAGCTCTAACTAGCTTTTGCCAATTAGTAAGGCAAGCTTCTTCTTTGCTGTTGTGTATAGCTTGTCTATAAACCTTTTCAAAAAAAAGAAAAACTTGTGTAGTTGAAAAGCTAGCAAACCTGTATTCTGTAAGTGCCTGATAGCAAACTTTTTAGACACTTACATTTACGATTAAACCAGCTATTTTTTTGTTGCTTTCAAGGCCATATCTCGATAGATTGGTTTAGAACACACAGGCAATTTCACCAAAATCATTAGGCAAGCTTATTAATAGACATAAGGGTATATGATTACTAGCAATAGTTACCCTCATTTCAAGATAATTTACCAGATTAAACAAATCAACAGAAATAAGAAAACAGCCTATAACACTTGCCCCCAAATTGTTTGAACAGTTAAACTCCCCATGGACTGCTGTCTTCCTAAAACCATTTAAAATAATCAGTTTTCTGCTGTCTGTAAATGTGGTCATTAGTTTACCAAATAAATTGATCTTGTTATACTTAGAGGATTTATAAGGGTAGTTAAAACATTTCCTCCATTAATATCTCTGGTGTCACAAAATGAAATACTAATAGGGCAGTACCAGTACATGCATTAAAGTCACCTGCAAAAATAAAAGATGCCCTAGGATACCTGCAAGTCAAATAGTGTATGTATCAAACTAACTCCCAAAGAGTAACAGTTGACTTTTTCACTCACTGTGGAGACAAATAAATGTTTATTAAGACCAATGCTGAGGATTTATTTGTAATTTATATCCCACCCTTCCCACCAGGTGGCTTGCTATAAGAATCTATAAGAAATACAATACTCAGGAGGAAAATGGAAAATTTTTGGAACATAATGACAATGATGTCAAACTTAGGAGATCGTCTGAGGGTCTTCTCTTACCTCCAGGTTGAATAGTGTTATGTGAATAAGCCTGAAACTCAAGAGAATTTTTTTTTTCTAGGGCCCAGGTATCCTGGAGAAACACAAAGTCATTTTGTGCCAATAGTTCTTCAGTTTCTGGGGATGAACATTTCAGTTTCCATCCATTCCTCCTTGGAATACCAGAGCCAAAAGCCAGGGGAAGGCTTTATTCAGCCACCTCTCTGCATGCAAGCGTGCACGTATGTGCACATGAATGCACACACACACTAACAAAATTAAAAATCCCTGCTTTTTCAGTGGCTCAGTAGGGGCCTCCAGCACTACTTTTGGCTTACTAGGACACTGAGCTAATTCAGATGAGTTAACTTCTACTCTAGAGAAAGAGATTCTTTCCAAGTCTCTCTGAAGAGTTTTCAATCTATTAATTAGGTGGGTTTGCTTGCCAAAATGTAAAGCCCCAAATGATTCAATCAGATTGATTTCTATTCAAAGTGGAGTCCAAAGTGGAGTCCCGTAGCTGCTTTGTCTCATCCTTTGGGACTCTTATCTGATAATTAATAGAGAATAAGGAAGGATCTGTCACTTGCTGAGAAGGTAAAACAAGATCAGTGAGCATGGGCTTTTCACTCAAAAAAATTCCTTCCAGACTTTGTTCAGATAGAGAAGACCTAGGAAGTAGAAGGACTAGCTCTATAGATCACTATAGATCAAGTTTAATACGGTCATAGACCAGTCAAATTAAATACAAATAACTTAATAAAATACAATCAGGTAAAACAATAATCAGAATAAAACATACACAGTATATAATTTCCCTCCAGAATACTAGTTAGGTTCCATAGCCAAGGCATTCAGTTGGATATTTCCCTTAGGAATTGCTTCCGGAGACTTATAGCTCGCGAAGCAAATTTTGCCACACATAAAGTGGTTCTTTTATTCCTATCCGCCAATAATTTGTCTAGCTGATATCTAATATTTCTCCCAGGGACACTGGAACAGATCGGGAGTATATAGTCAGCCCTAATACACTGATATAATTTACATTGGAATAATACATGTTTCCTATCTTCCGGTTTCTTGTCCCCACAAATACACAATCTTTCCTTGTATGGTTGTCCTGTGTATCTGCCTTCAATAATAGCTGACGGTAACATATCAAATATGAGAAGGGTAAATGCTCTCCTATACTCAACTTTATCAAGATTATGCAAGTATGGCACCGGTGTTATTTTATGTAGCTCCTCTATTCCTGGTAAATAACCTTTAAGCTGATTCAAATCATGCTGTCTTTCGACATCCAAGATTCTCTGTTTAAGAAAGGGTTTAACCAGACTGTACTCCATGTTGAGCAAATATTGTTTAGATAATCCATAATAACCCAATTTGGACTCCGTTTCTCTAATCCACGGAGGCACAAATGCGTCTCTTGCTATCAGCCCCGCCAAACTGGTGGGCTGAGTCATTAGTTTATACCAGTAAAGAATAGCAGCAATCCACAGTCTTGCTTTCACAGTGACCATACCCGTTTCTACTCTGATAAATGAGTTGGGAGCACATGGAGGGACTTGTAGTATATGCCTAAGGAACTTTGATTGCACTTTCTCCGCTAAATACCAGAGATGCTGATATGGTGTTATACTCAAGGGTGCCCCATATAGAATTTGGGTGAGGGCCTTGGCCTTAAAGACCTTAACTGCAGCCACCACGTTCTGCCCCCCAGAGGTCCAATAGAATTTCTCTATGGCTCCTGAACTTTTTGCTGCACTTGTTGTAACATATTCCACATGTGCCTTCCTGGCCCCTGAGGCCTGAAAGACTACCCCTAGGTACTTAAAGCAGCGTGTCTGTTCAATAGCCCTATCGTTTATCTTCCAATGATGTACCTTGGGTCTAGCTCTATATATTAAAGGCTCTAACAGAGTGCATATTATATCATTTGAGATGTGATACTTTAGAGCATATTAAATATGGCGATCTTGAAGAATAAAAATAAATACCCCATGAATCAAACCTGGGATCTATTCTGCATATTGCAAGTCAATTAAATTTAAATCCTCATTCAAAAGTGGCTAAACGCTGCTTTGCTTCCCATTTGTTGTTCCAGAAACAAAATAGCAAAATAGCAAATATAGAATCACCAACCAATCATCAGCTTGATGTGCTTGTTCTTCTTATGTGAGCATTCGAGCATGTTTAAAGCTGGCCTGTGCATCCAATATTGTGCCAATTTAAAGCCAACTTCAGTAGTAAATTTTTATTGTGGTTGGATCCAAAGAGAACCAGATTATCTCAAAGAAACTGTTCCAGAGCAGATCTATGGAAGGGGGGCACGGGAATTGACTCTATCAGAGTGGCTAACAAGTTAGGTCTTGGCAACGATTTTGACCTATAGCTATCATCCTGCAGCATGAAAATGTTCAGCCAACTGAGGATACTTTGGGGACTTGATTGGCTAAAATGAAGGAAACAGACTAAATATTTCCAACCAGCACTGGAACAAATTCTGCATTGCACATCTGTGGTGACAGTGGTATAATACTCTCTAGAATTTGGTGGACACACAAAGGCATTTGCCTCTTACTTAATGAATGTTCTTGCGTTTACAACTGATTTGAAAGAAGAAGTGTTTTTATTTAAGCAACAGTGCTGATTATTTTGATGGCAATAAAACAGAGTGCATGTGTTATCTGAGGAACCAGAGTATGCTGTGCTAGGAAACATTATACCAGAACTCTACTTCTAATCTTTTTTCAATGATTGCACTAGGGACATCTCAAAGATGTTTAACTCACACTATTTAGTGTGGAGGTTTCAGGAATTTTTAAAAGCAAAGCTCAAGAAAAATATTTATATCTTGTTCAAGCAAAGTAATAGATCATTCATATTGGAACAAGAATTAGACACTTCGCAGTCATAATGGCTAGATTAAGCTTTCTTTCTTTTTAATCAATTAAAAATAAATCTTAAAAAACTGAGGCAACAACATAAATTTTTCAGGATCTTCCCTCAGACTAGTCTCTTGTTATATATACTTGGTGGCTGGATTTGCATACCAGGCATTTGTACGACGACTCTCAAACTTTGAGACTGAATAAAGACTTGGGTTTAACATGAATCAAGATTTTAATATCTACATAATACTCAATAAATCAGGAATATAGTCTATTACAGTCACTAAAACCGTTCATTCGGAAAACTTGCACAAAGTGATGATTCATGAGTGGATCTTAAAATCTGCACATTACATCTAATGTAACAAGAAAGCAGAAAACCCAGAAGTGACAGATAAGTCAGGCAATATAAAAATAGAATTTTACAACTAGGGGACCCACAGGGCAAGAGAAATATTATACCCCCGGTACTCTTTTCTTCTCCTCTGACTTGTCCAACACCAGTAATCTTCTGCCTTCTCTTTCACACACACCCTCCCCAGCATGGGGCTGCTGCCTCCTCCACCATTTCCTTCTCTTCTTCCCATTGCTACTCCCTCCTTTCCCCCTCCGCCCTGCTTCTGCTAAAGCACTAAATAAAGCATACGCTTTCTCACTATCTTATTGCATATTTCTAGCTAATATAATCAGATTTTACATAATAGGAAACCTGAGGTGGTTTATTACTTCTCTAGCTGTGTCCAAATATGTTTTTAAAAATTTAAAACAAAAAACATAAACATCCATTTTTAGCCTGCTACCGATAGCCATTAAATATACTAAGGAATACATGGAGGAGAACATTGGGACTCTACCCTCTGGCCCCACTCATCCCTGAGGTCTTATTTCTATAAAGACCTGTGTGCAGACATCCAAACATGAGCAATGTAAAATCCATGATCTAAAAAACTATATGATATAGATCACCTATAGGAGGACTATAGATACAGCCTGAATGGGAGCTTAGTGGGGAAGAACAGTAACTGTTGGAATGAAACCTACAAAAAAATGCCCCACAACATGTGCTTACCCAGCTTCAGTGGCTTATGGCTTCAAGGCTTTCACACTTCATACTGTAATGATCTAGTTATGGAAGACACTTTTCCTTTTCTGTTGCATAGAAAGTGTAAGGTATACTGCAGAATCTAATAATACAGTAATATATTATACAACTTAGGTTCACATGCCTTAAGGGGGAATTATCTGTTCCCAATGCCTTGGAAACTGAATTGTTTCAAAGGATGCCATCAGGTTGAAAACTATTTTTAATTAATTGGATTTACTGATTTTATATATATTTATGTCAATGTAAGAACATAAGAGAAGCCATGTTGGATCAGGCCAATGGCCCATCCAGTCCAACACTCTGTGTCACACAGTGGCCAAAAAAACCAGGTGCCATCAGCGGGTCCATCAGTGGGGCCAGGACACTAGAACTCCTCCCACTGTTGCCTCCCCCGAAGTACCAAGAATACAGAGCATCACTGCCCCAGACATCAATAACCTGTAGCTAATAGCCACTGATGGACCTCTGCACATTGCCTAGAGCCCAGCATTGTCCGGGATAAGGCAATTCACTGATGATGATGATGATGATGATGATGATGATGATGATGATGATGATGATGTAGGTTTATATGTAACTGTTGTATGTACAGCTGGTAGATTTCCTCAAGTTTTGTTCAAGTTTTTATATCTGGTTCTTGACACAAATTGTAATATTTCTTTTTGTCTTATTTCATCAGAAATGCTTTAAAATGATCATCAGTGGGGGCTATATCAAAGCAACACAACTTGGTCTGTAGTATGAAAAGCATGCAGAATAGTCTGATATGGGAGCTAGGATGCAACCTCGCAGCTACAGATCTAACTCTAATCTTAGTTTACAGTTTGCATGACCATCAAGAAACCTGTGGGTGATATCTGACTTCTGAATATTAAACTATCCATCTCCATATGGACAGATCTATTTCTGGATGTCATTTAGAGACCTGTTTGTCTCCAGTCTGGGCTGTTTTACTCTTATTTTTCAAAAGGGGAGCAAGATACATTACTAAGCAGAATACTAAAAATATGAGAAGACTTATTAGGAGTGCCAACAATACAAACATGGTTGCCAGCCTCCAGGCAACGCCTGCAGTCCTCCTGGAATTATAAATGATCTCCAGACTAGAGATCATTTTCCCTTGAGAAAATTGCAGCTTCAGAAGCCAGACTCTATTGTATTACATTCCTACTGAACTTCCTCTTGTTCCCAAACCCCACTGTCCCCATTCTGAAATCTCCAGGAATCTCTCATGCTGGAGTTGGCAGCCCTGAATACAAAGATCTTAACTTTTAAATGACTATAAAATCTAAATATGTTAAAATAGTTAAGTATTTTATATTCTTGATATGCTTTCCTTCAGATCACAGTTAAATTCTGAATTCTTATTTACACGGAAATCAATAGTTAGCCCATGGATACTTTTGGCATAGTAGAAAACTAAAACAAAACAAAACAAAAACATAAACCTGTCTCTTAAGAAAGAGTTATGGCTGCGTGTTTTAAAGAATATCTTAAGTGCTTTTGCCACCTAGAGGACATTGTTTCCCAAACAGACTTGGACTCCAAATCTCTAGAACGCGAAGACCAAGTTAGACATTTGCTTAAAGAGTGGGAAGATTCTTACTGTGATCTCTTCTCCAATCCCTCATAGTGTAACCCATAGCCCTATTAATGAGGTAGATTCTGTATTTCCATTCGGCAGGACCCAAACTGAAACAACTTACAGCACCTTTTGGCAAACTGAAAGCACTTCACATACCATTTCTCAGTACTTTTCATGTAGTTCTGCTACCTGACTCTGCAAAAAAAAGCTTCAGCAGGAAGGAACAAAATAGGGTTGCCATTGCCAGCCATCAGGGGGGGAAGGACTGGAGATCTCCCGCTTTTACAACTGATCTCCAGCTGGCAAAGATCAGCTCCCCTGGAGAAAATGGCTGCTTTGAAGGGTGGATTCTATAGTATTGTATCATACTGAGGCCCCTCCCTCCCCAAGCCCTGCCTTCTCTCAGACCCACCCCCAAAGTCTCCAGGTATTTTCCAACACAGACCTGGTAACCATAGAACAGAATCTTCATTCAGTACCCAACACCTGTAGGGTCCCAACCTATGACTACAGTTCTCAAATTCAATTTGTCCACAAGATTATTTCCATGAGTGCAGAATAATGTGGAAGAGGGAGAATGTAGATACTGCATAAAGTGAGTCACCTGCTACATCTGAAATTGTGGCTGTATTTTCCTCAGACACCAAAATCACAGAGCTATCTGCTAGTAAATGGGACCTATCTGGATCAGCCTTAAGGCTCACATGTTTCTGCCAGACAATTAGGAATTGGGATTGGGGGAAGGACTCACAGTGGCAGACATGTAAAACTCCTGGCACTCTGGCAAGGGTGTCATGGGAACCAATTCAAAATCTAAGCAATTTGACTTCCTTGATTGTAGATTGGACTGCCAAATTTATAGGGAATGCTAATTATAATTTGTTCCTCTTGAAGAAACCTAGTCACTTTTCTAAATATGTTATAATGTTACCACCACTGTGTTAATTTTTAAAAATCCAAACAAGTCTGCTGTCTGCATTACCTAAAACAGTTCAGAACTACTATTGTGCACTTTGTTGTTCAGTTGCACAGTCAAGTCCAACTCTTTGCGACTCCGTGGACAAAGCCAGGCCAGGCCCTCCTGTCTTCCACCATCCTCCAAAGTCTGCTCAAATTCATGTTTGTTACATCAGTAACGCTGTCCAGCCATCTAATCTTTTACCGTCCCCTTCTTCTTTTGCCTTCTGTCTTTCCCAACATCAGGATCTTCTCCAGGGAGTGCTCCCTTCTCATGTGGTGGCCAAAGTATTTGAGCTTCATCTTCAGCATCTGACCTTCCAGGGAACAGTCTGGGTTGATTTCCCTTAGGACTGACTGAGTCCAAGGGACACTTAAGATTCTTAGTCACCCACATTGTCAAGTTTTTTTATTTGAAATCCTGGAATCACAACCTATAGCATAGGAAAGGTAGCATAGTACATATTGAAGTGAGTTTTATGTGTTTTTATGTATTTTATTGTATAATTATTAATGTATTTTAAACTGATTTTTGTTAGCTTTTTATGTTGTAAGCCGCCCTGAGCCCACCTCAGTGGGGTAGGGCGGGATATAAATCGAATAAAATAAAATAAAAATAAAATAAATAAATCTGAGTGTGCTTGCAGACTCTGTGGAGGCAGGAGAAGTTATTTGGCATCTGTGTGACTTAATCAGAACAATCTCTGACCTGGCAAGAGATTGACTTTGAAGAAGAAACATTTCTTTTTGTCAGAATGAAGGTTCTGGTAGGAAGCTGGCACATCTGCTTTTATGTAAACAATTAACCTGTGTAACCTCAAAGTAGCTGTTTTACTGCAAAGTAACTTCAAGAACAGAATGGAGAGAGAAATTGCTGAATTACAAATTATCATGAAACTTGGAACAAACACCTCCCCAGGACCCGGGATATTGGTTTTTTATCTCATTACATATACTAAACCAACTCTCACTGAGTATAGCTGTGCATCCACAGTGTTCCAATGTATTTCTGTTTTAGAACAGTGTATCAGAATAATGTTTTTTGTTTGTTTTTTTGTGTTGACATGCTCAAATAAGGGATGTGGGCTGTTTGTCTCATTACATATACTAACCCACCTTCCACTATACTTTAATGCACCCTGTTTTAATAAGGGCTGACATATTATTTCTCTTTTAGAACAGTATATCAGAATTTTTGTTTTTGTTTTCTTGTATTGACATACTCAAATGAGGGATATTGGCTGTTTGTCTTATTGCATATACAACCCATCCTATGGCAAACTATATGGTTGTTATAATCTCTTGAGTAAATATGCTCTCTATTTAAACTAACAAAGTCAGAATGTTACCTAGATTTATGGCACTCCTACGACAGCAGTCTGCTTTTTATCACCTAGTGCTTTTTCAGCCGTTTTGTCCTACATAAACAAACACAGGTCCTATTTGTGATTCTTTTTATCTGCTAAAGACATTCCCATGATTCCACACTGCAAACTTATATTAAGAATTGCTGCGTCCATTCCCATATGTCTGATGAAGTCTTAAGGGCATACAAAGGTTTACATTCTGAATAAAACTTAGTTGGTCTTAAAGGTACACTTGTCTACTGTTTTGTTCTGTTGCTTCAGACCAACATGGCTGCCTACTGGGATCTATCTGTATGATTTATGTAATGGGCTTGTTTGAAGTAATCTTCACCAGAACAATGAGCATTTTTTAAGAGCTGTGCAGATGGTTTTATTTTATGTTATCTTCTGATGTTAAAAAAAAATCTGCACAGATTCCTATATTACAAGCTTTAATACCTACAGCAGTGTTACATGGTGCAACTTTCTTCTAACTATTCACTTTGTCTTCTCTAAACACATTCTACTATAAGCTATATGCCAAAATTTCAAAAGGCTTATATTTTTAAAATGTCTATCCCATGGGATGCAGAGATACTAAGACTGCAATCCTGTACAGAATTATATGTGTCAGCCCATTGGCCTTGGCTGTACAGAGGAATGCAGACTAGTTCAGTGAGTTAGGGAGGGAGAAGATTGGCATCTGTAAAGGAGAGGGAGAAGAAGGAGAGCAGCCATTTGCCAAGACCACCCCAGTGAAAACGTCAAGAAGCAAAAGGATGATATTTTTTTTCAAATCATGCTTTAGGCTCCATATCACAAGGATCTTCCCCAAAGTGAAAACAGTTGGATGGTGGACAAATTCCAAAAGGGCAATCATGTTTGTCTTTTGCAAAAAAAACCCTATAAAGAGTCCTATGGCACAAAATAAAGTTTTTTAGTTCAAAGTATAGTCCTTCCCTTTGGATAATTCAGTCGAGTTTCCAACTCAGACGTTAACTCACTGGATAAAATGTCAGTCCCACAACCTGGTTTGTTAAAAAGGAATAAAGATTCTTCACTGAGTACTACATCACTGGGCTGTACTTAACTGAGCACTACATCACTGGGCTAAGGTGCCAAGGGGATTCTTGAATCAAGGACTAACAGTCAGGCTGCACATGAACCACAGGCAATCTGTAGCCACAGCCTGGCAGACTGAGATCTGGATTTCAAGGATTCATTTATTTTATTTATTTTATTTTATTCGATTTATATCCCGTCCTACCCCACCGAGGTGGGCTCAGGGCGGCTTACAACACAAAAACTAAAAACTCAATTTAAAATACAGTAATAATACATTGATAATAATAATAATAATAATAATAATAATAATAATAATAATAATAATAATAATAATAATAATAATAATAATAACTTTTATTTCTATCCCGCCCTCCCCGCCTAGGCGGCTCAGGGCGGCTAACAACAATTTACACGTTAACATAAATAATAAAACTTTAAATTTAACAATTAAAATTAAACATATAAAAACCAGTCAGTTAAGTTAAAATACATAATTTACATTACACTATATATATATCTGGCAGTAATAAAACTATTATAGCGCTGGTTCTGCCAGTTTAGACAATCTTATATGAGTGTTCTTATATTTAATAGATGGCGGTTCTTTGTATCATGCAACTCAGCAGTCAGTGTCACCATAGGCTTGTCTAAAAAGGGCGGTCTTGCAGGCCCTGCGGAATTGGTCGAGGTTCCGCAGGGCCCGCACTTCCTCCGGAAGCTGGTTCCACAGTGCAGGTGCCGCAGCTGAAAAGGCCCGTACTCTGGTGTTTTGGAGTTTGACCTCTCTCAGCCCAGGGATAGTCATTTTGTTTTTTCCCACTGACCTCAGTGCCCTCTGGGGTTCATATGGGGAGAGACGGTCCCTTAGGTAGGCTGGTCCTCGGCCATATAGGGCTTTAAAGGTGATAACCAACACTTTGTACTGGACTCGGTAGATAATTGGTAGCCAGTGCAGTCCGCGCAGCCCCGGCCGTATGTGCTCCCATTTCGAGAGCCCCAATAGTAGCCTGGCCGACGCGTTCTGCACCAGCTGTAACTTCCGGGTCCGGCACAGAGGTAGCCCCAAGTAGAGGGCATTACAGTAGTCCAATCTTGAGGTGACCATTGCATGGATCACTGTTGCGAGGTCGCAGCGCTCCAGGAAGGGGGCCAACTGCCTTGCCCGCTTCAGATGGAAGAATGCTGACTTGGCAGTGGCTGCTATCTGGGCCTCCATTGATAACGAAGGCTCCAGTAAAACACCCAGACTTTTTACCTGGTGCGCTGGTTCCAATGGCGCGCCATCGAAAGTTGGGAGAGCTATTTCCCCTCCCAGAGCGCCACGACCCACACAAAGGACCTCTGTCTTCGCTGGATTCAACTTCAACCCACTCAATCTGAGCCACGTCGCCACAGCCTGTAAGGCCCGATCCAGGTTCCCTGGGGCGGAGCCAGGCCGGCCATCCATTAGTAGATAGAGCTGGGTGTCATCTGCATATTGATGGCAACCCAGCCCGAACCTCCGGACAATCTGGGCAAGGGGGCGCATATAAATGTTGAACAGCATTGGGGAGACAACAGCTCCCTGAGGCACCCCACAATCAAGTGTGCGCCTCTGGGATCGCTCACCCCCAATGGCCACCCTTTGTCCCCAATCAGAGAGGAAGGAGGAAAGCCATTGTAGGGCCAACCCCCCAACCCCTATGTCGGCGAGGCGGCGCTTTAGCAACTGGTGGTCGACTGTGTCAAATGCCGCCGACAGGTCTAATAACATCAGTACCGCAGCGCCGCCCCGATCCAGATGCCGCTGGAGGTCATCCACTAAGGCGACCAGCACTGTCTCCGTCCCATGGCCCGGCCGGAACCCAGACTGGCACGGGTCAAGAACGGAAGCGTCATCTAGGAACCTCTGTAGCTGCAGCGCCACTGCCCTCTCAATAATTTTACCTAAAAATGGTAAATTAGACACCGGACGGTAGTTCGCCAATTCGGCCGGGTCTGCTGTACTTTTTTTTAGGAGAGGGCGAACCAACGCCTCTTTCAAAGGCGTTGGGAAATGCCCCTCTACGAGGGATCTATTTATGATGTCCCGTAAAGGACATCTAAGCTCCCTCTGGCAGGATTTAATCAGCCAAGAGGGGCAAGGATCCAAATCACATGTTGTTGGGCGAGCAGCGGAGAGGATCCCATCGACTTCCTCCAGGTTGAGCGGATCGAAGTGATCCAGAACCAAACCCGAAGACAGGCACGGAGCCTCAATTCCACTCACTGTTTCCAAGGTGGTAGGCAGGTCTTGGCGGAGCAGTGAGATTTTATCCGCAAAATATTTCGCAAATGCCTCACAGCCAATCTCCAATTCCCTAATATTTGGTTTGCCTTGGTTTGCCTTGTGGCAATGTTATAAGATCCCCAATTATTCTAAACAATTGTGCTGGGCGCGAATTTGCGGATGCAATCTTGGTTGCAAATTATTATACAATAAAATACATAAAAACATGTAAAACTCACTTCAGGATGCCATCCAGCCTTCATTATCACTTCTGCCTTCATACTCAGTCTGTGGATCAAGAATGCTGCCTAGGCTGTAGTGTCAGCTCTGCCTGTTCAACTGATCTCCAGAGCTAACCCTCTCCCATGAGGACCAACAGGAATCTAGGCTCAGAGCTTGCTTATCAGTCCAAACAACTTGTCTAGCCCTATCCTGTTTTGGACTAGACTCTCACCTAGTTTGCTTACCTTGTTATCATTAGTCCCAGTTGGTCTCAGGATTCATGTTGCTTCTTCTGGTCCATTGGACTCCTAGGAACTGATCTATACCTGGATTTTACTTCGCACCTGAGTGTGACACCAGTGGCTGGCAGGGCCGGCCCTGCCACTAGGCAAACTAGGCAATTGCCTAGAGCACTGGTCTTCTGGGAGTGCCAAATTTGGCACCTCCCCATGTGACTCGGTGACGTTATCAGTGTGGGGGAGGCACCAGAAGTTAGCCTTGCCTAGGGTGTCAGACAGCCTAGGGTAGGCCCTGATGGCAGGATCCCTGAATCTA
The DNA here is from genome assembly GCF_032191835.1 of Heteronotia binoei. Classification (NCBI taxonomy): domain Eukaryota; kingdom Metazoa; phylum Chordata; class Lepidosauria; order Squamata; family Gekkonidae; genus Heteronotia; species Heteronotia binoei. The sequence goes on along the minus strand of NC_083231.1, from coordinate 55,177,160 downwards.
ATTGCCAGAGCATGTCCTGTCCTGAGGTTCAGCAGCCAATGTGACAGGAAAAAAAAGTGGTACCACTCTGATGTTTCCTTGTGATGGTTCAGCATTTTCTATGTTGGAAAAAGTGTCTTCTTATGGTGACTGTCTATACCAACCCCAACATTAAAGGTCACCCACAAGGTTCCCCTGAAATAAGTAGCACTGTCCTGATTTTCTGTTGTGCTTGTGCACAGCAGACAAACTCTAGTCTTCTTAGATTGGATATTCCCCAACAACTGAGCACCCTCTGTAACTATAGATTTTGTCAAGAACCTGAGACAAAATAGATTTTGACCATGTCTCAACCTCGGGGTGGGGGGGATGTGCCTAAATTTGTGCTTGTGGATATGCGTATTTGTATGCATATAAACTCCTTATCTAAATGTCTATCTCCATAATATGCATCCAATGATCTAATTGTGTTGCAAAGGAACGTAGACTTAATTTTCCATCTTCGCCCTTCCAAATAAGTACTTGAATAGTTCAAAAGCATGAGCTCTGGACAACAGCCTTTTAAACGCTAATTAGCACAAAGCTTAACATAACCGATTGTAATCACTGGCACATGAGTCCCCATGTTCAATCTAATTGTAAAAACTGATGCTAAAAAGTGGGATATGTAGGTTGAAAACGTCCCTGATTAAATGACTGCAATTTCATTCTCCAGATATTATTGTGCACTTACAACCTGACAAGGCCTGTGAACCCAAGTTCAGCCTTTTCTACCTTTTTTATGAAATTATACATCCAAGAAGGGTTGTTTTGCAAGAAACAAGGTAAGTTTTCTTGTAATTAATTTAAACTAGATAAGTCAGTCCTGTCTCCCACAAACTAGGATTAGTTGGTTTTAAAGTGTTTTCAGTGACCATCAATGGGGCCATCAAAGAGAGAGAGAGCAGGAAGCAGCCAGGCAAACCTCAGCATGCCTAAATCTGGCTCAGATGAGAATCCACTTGCAAAGGAAGGCTTGGTATTGGTTTCTTTATCTCTTGAGCCTCTTTAACAGCTGAAATGTGGGATTAAGATAGATATAATAAGTATTACTAAGTGCTGGTTTGTATCTCACTGCTCCACTCGGCAAAGCTTGATGCCTTCCTCCAGCCTAAGGAATCTTCTTCCAGCTTAAGTGGCTCTTACTCCAACAGTAAAGCCACTTAAATTGAAAGAAGGGAGGCAGGGTGCAGGCTTTATTTAGTGGAGAGACAGATCACAAGCTGATGACTACAGATATAGGGCACTGCTAAGAGGACAACAAAAAATAGATCTCTCAGGCAATAGGACATGACTTCTTTTTACATTTGATGCTCCACTGGAGCTATCTGACATGTTACTTACCATAGCAGTATAAACCGGTCATTAGCTAGTCAGACTGAGAGAAATAAAATTATGTGCTTTCAGGCCCAGGTGAGAAGTTGGGTTCATTAAGTGGTGCTGAAGCTTATGCCCTTCTATGACTGACCAACCCTGCTCCTGGACAACATTCTTATCACCATACAGCCAGCTCCTGCTCCTAAGGTGCCAGGTGCAACTCAGGAAATATCTGGGGACTTTGAGGGTGAAGCCAGGAGCAAAGTTGTGACACGTGCAATTGAACTCCAAAGCCCATCACATTTTAAATGCCTTCCCTTCATTGAAAATAATAGATGGGGCACCTTCTTTTGGGGCTCACTGGTCCAACTTTTTTTGAAACTTAGTGGGTATTTTGAGGAAAGCCACCAGATGCAATGTTGAAAATGTGGTGCCTAACATAAGAACATAAGAGAAGCCATGTTGGATCAGGCCAATGGCTCATCCAGTCCAACACTCTGGCCGTTTTCGCACTAGCGTTTGCTCCGTCGTAGCGCCCCATTTACCTCCGGATCTTCTCTTGGATTTCGCACATCTTGCTCCGGCGCTGCGGTTTGCTCCGGCGCTACAGGGATTTTACGCCGGAGTATGTTTTTCAGCATGTTGCCGGAGTTTCCGAAAACCTCCGGATCCACTCCGGATCCACTCAGCGGAGTTTGCTGTGGGAAATCCATCCACGCCGGATCGACTGCTTTGTGGGCGGCACCCTCTCCCTTTCCGTCCTCCCACCCCATCCACCCCCTTGGCCAATCATCAGCCTTTCGCGGCGCTTCCCCGAAGTGCCGGCGCGGCCATTTTTTTTTTAAACTTCACAGTTTTGCGTAATAGCGATATTTCGAAATTAACAAAGGGAAAAAAAAAACCCTCCTGGAATAGTTGCGTTATTTCGCTGTTGCGTTATCCCCCGCCTCTTCTCCCTTTAGGGGCCCCGGTGGGGGGACCGCGGCAGCCCCCCCAGCAGGCCTTTTCCAGCCAGTTCGTTTCGGGTCTAGTTTGGGGAGGGCGAGCGGGAAGGAGGCGGTTTCAGCGGGCCGGCGGAGGGGCCCCGGCAGCTTCGACTCTCCCCAGCTCAAACCCCCCCACTTCACTTCCATTTGCGCCCCGCTTGACCCCGCCGGCTTCCCGCTGCCGCCGCCGCCTTGGCAAAGGGAGCCCAGCCGCCCAGAGACATTTGGCGGCGGCGGCGCTTCTCCATTGTTGGGGGGGGGGAATCTAGTGCCGGTGCGGGCCAAAGCGTTCATGTGTGTGTGTTAAAAACGGAATGCCTCCCTCAGCTGTGCCACCAGGATTTCTGGACCTGCACAAAATCGCCATGTATAAAATGGGAAGTTGGAGTCCTGCATTCTTCTCCCTGGCTACATTCCGCTCGGTTAGAAAATAGACGGAGCTCGCTCTTCACACCCGCCACAGAAGGGGAAGGAGAGAATGGGGCGGGGGGGGGAGCTCTGGCAGCAGGAATCAGTCAGGTCCCCCGTTGCAAGCGCCAGCCGGAGAGGGGAAAGAGAGCGGAGGAAATCCCAGCTTCGCCACCCGGGAGGGAGCAAAGGGAAGAAGCTGCCACACACACACACACACACACACAAACAAACCCCTCGATTTCTCTCTCTTCGTTATTGCGATATTTCGCAAATTCAGAATTTGGGGGGGGAATATAGTGCTAGGAATGCTTCTGTTAATACATAAAGGACTGTGGAGGACTCTACAGCTGCAGCCAATCCATGAGCAGCAGCAGCACACGTGATGCGGTTTGTCCACGAAATGAAGGGGAGGGAACAGCTCAATGTTACGTTAGTACGTTAGTAAATTAGTACGTCATTACGCAACCAGACTTGCGCTTAAAAAAAAATGATTGACAGGGCATCGAACTCAAGCCGATGCCAGTGGGAAAACGATTTGAGCCGGGGCTTCAGGGAAGGCGACTCCGCAAAGAGTCACTAGTGGGAAAACGAGAAAAATGATCCAGAGATAATTGCGCCGGGGAATAAGGGGAGCAAACGCTAAGTGGGAAAACGGCCTCTGTGTCACACAGTGGCCAAAAAAGAAAGGAGGTTCATAAGTGGGGCTAGAAGCCCTTCCACTTTGCCCCCCCAAAGCACCAAGAATACAGAGCATCACTGCCCCAGACAGCTCCAATAATATGCTGTGGCTAATAGCCACTTTGCTCCATATTTTTATCCAAACCCCTCTTGAAGCTGGCTATGCTTGTAGCCACCGCACCTCCCATGGCAGTGAATTCCACATGTTAATCACCCTTTGGGTGAAGAAGTACTTCCTTTTATCCATTCTAACCCTACTGCTTAGCAATTTCATTGAATGCCCATGAGTACTTGCATTGTGAGAAAGGAAGAAAAGTACTTCTTTCTCTACTTTCTCCATCCCATGCATAATCTGTAAACCTCTATCATGTCACCCTGCGGTTAACGTTTCTCCAAGCTAAAAAGATCCAAGCATTTTAACCTTTCTTCATAGGGAAAGTGTTCCAAACCTTTAATCATTCTAGTTGCCCTTTTCCGCACTTTTTCCAGTCCTATAATATCCTTTTTGAAGTGCGGTGACCAGAATTGTACACAGTATTCCAAATGAGACCGCACCATCGATTTATACGGGGCATTATGATACTGGATGATTTGTTTTCAGTTCCCTTCCTAATAATTCCCAGCATGGCGTTGGCCTTTTTTATTGCAATTGTACACTGTCTTGACATTTTCAGTGAGTCTCCTCAGAGACCCAGAAACCCATGGACTGATTCTCCATAGGTTATAATGGAAAGCCCAGCAGACTATCAGCTTTCTGATGACCCTGAAGTGGGAGGGGGGCTCCAAACTGGGGGATCTCCTGCCCCCAACAAGGATTGGCAATGCTACTCAATCCAGTTGCCTCCTGTTCAGACCTGAGTGGGTTCAGAAGCAGTAAAGACAAACAGCAATAACAACCTTTCTGGGATGCAATGGGAAAGACATATGATTAGCATCCACCGATGTGGTTGGGTCATTTAACCTTTCTCCCAGCTGCACAGGTGTTCATAATAGATAAGTGGATCTAGCGGGACTGGAAGAACATCTAAAACTCACAGCACAAAACTTGAGGACATGTTTCCTCCATTTGCCCTCCATCAAAGTGCAACATAGCTCTTTTAAACTTAAAGAACAGTTCTCAGAAGCTGAAAGCAAAAACAAGAACTTCTTGCAGGAGCAGCACTAAATTATATTCCATCTTGAGCAAACATATCTAGTTTAAGCAAGATGTATAACATTTGAGGTGTATGTGGCTGACTGGCCTTTCAAAAGACATGAAGAAATTGTTTTTGGCTGCAGGGAGAAAATGAAGCAAAGAACACTACAAAGGGTCCAGGAACAAAAGGCTTGAACATTTAAAATAAAAGAGTGGGTTCCATGCCAACAATCCATTTAGTTTAGAACTTCTATGTGGCATAATCAGGTCTCTTTGTTACAAACGTTTTAAGCCATTTACTGTTTCTAAACATTTCTTGTTTAATTAGCTTTTTGAGGTTTAAATGAAAAGAAGTAATGCTAGGAACATGTTTACACATTAGCTAACCATTTCTTTCTGAATGGGTTACATACACACCTCACTTTTTTAAAAGTATGGCTCCAAGAAATCCAATTTTCCTAGTTTATCCCTATGATTTCATCCATGGCTGGCCCTACATATATAGTGTATATGTGTGTGAGGCATACCTGGAAGTCACAGTTGACTTCTGGTTACCCCTAATGGGGCCTGGATATTCAGAGAGGCAGCTTGCTATTGCCTGCCCCTGCATCCCAGCCCCGGAACTCCTTAGAGGTCTCCCATCCAAGTCCTTGTCAGCACTGCTTAGTTTCCAAGATCTGACAAGATCAGGCTTGTCTGGGCTATCCGGGTCAGGGCTGCTTCCAATTATCTGTACAATCAAGGCCACAGTTCATACACTGTCAAAGCATCCCTCATTTTCTTGTGCATGTGTGTAAAGTGCCATCAAGACATAGCCAACTTATAGCAACCCTGGGTAGCCATTGCCTTCATCTGCACAGCCACCCTGGAATTAGTTTTATCAAAATATTAACCAGGCCAACCCTGCCTAGCTTTTGAGATCTGATGCAACTGAGCTAGCCTGGGGCATCCAAAATACAAGAGCACAGTTCTACAAACAAGTCCAGAGTCAGAGAGTCCAAAGGTCATGGGAAAGGAGGGTCCAGAGTTCAAGGTCCAAGACTTGAAAACCAGGGCAGGCTACAGGGCCTGGGTGTCTAGTCGCAAAAGCAAGGACAGGTTAAGCAGGACAGGGTGCAAGACTGAGCAGACCAGCTCACAGAGGGGATACCAGTCAAGATTGCTTCCACACCAAGCCTTGCGTGTTCCTTTTAACTACCTCATCCTCAAAGCCCAGGTGTTGCTTGTTCCCAGTGGATTCCTCATCCCCTGGGTGTAGGTCCTTGCTGCTTTCTATCAGTCCTAATTCTATCAGTAAAAACTCTGCTCCAGGAACCAACACTGATTGCTGCTGTGCAATTAGGCGAGCATTCAGTCTTCTTTCTAAAACTGTCAAGTACTCCTTCCTTTTTTCATGCTCCACTGGTTCAGAAGACCCTGGTGGGGATGAGGCTGTGACCTCTGTGTCCTTTCTTTTTACTCCTGTCAGAATGAACAGCCTGGCTGGGACCTGGACGCATTCTTGCTTCCTGATTCTTCCCCCATTGGGTCTGATTTTCATGCCAGCTGCTCAGGTGGGTATCCCACCAATGTGGAAGATTCCTCCTCCTCTGAGGAAGTGCCATCTGGCTGGCCCATGACAATGAGATGCCATGCCAACTCTAGATTAACAAAGGCAAAGACTCAGCTGAAACTGCCTTTATCTGAACTAGAGTCCTTGTTTTATCAGGGGCAGTCACCATTTTCTACAATCTGTCTTCATTCAATGATGGTTCCTCTTCTTAATCTTTTAAAAATTGTTAGCTGTACTCAGATTCATTCCCCTCCTAAGGTCACCAGCAGGGTGAGAATGGGAGGCAGGATGCATCTTGGGTGTAAATATTCAGGCATGAGCAATAAAGACCCTTGTGGTACATAGCCTGCCGCTTCAACATAAACCTCACTTTTAGTAATATGTACAAGGAAGATAACAGGTGATAGAGTAATCTTGCTTTTCTAGCATATTTTTAACCTTAAAGAACAAACACCCACTTTACTCTGTAAACCATGTAAGACAAGATACAACAGAATCCTTTATAATAAAAGCCCTTTTGTGGTGGCAAAACAGAAACCCTGATTGGTTGGGACTGTGCTGCATCAACTTTTGGTCCGTCAAACCATCAAATCAAGAGTACTTGTGTGCCATTGGTTAAGTCCACTCCTCTCTCCTGCCTGAGTGGCTATTGCCTGCCAGCCAAGCTGTCAGTAAACAGCAAACAACCTTGGTTCTGGCAGTTTCTGGCTCTCCCTACTATCCCATTGGCTGAGCCGCCTGTTGCACTGCTTCACAGAGGACAGAAACAAAGCCTTCTCTCAATTGACTGAGGGAGGAGGAAAAGAGCCAGAGAAAACCTTCCCTTGATTGGCTGTGGGCTCCTCCTTATCCTCCTCTGGAAGGGAAACAGTCAGAGATAGGGGGCGAAATGGCATCCTGAAGCATCAGACCAGATACACAGAGAGAAATAGGGAGAGAAAGTGAGAGGCTGAGAGAAACTGAAGTCCTGTGCTTAAGACCAACATTACCAGAGAGAGAGTACTGCTCTGAAAGATATCTCTAAAGGCTTCTGAGGGAGAACTCATTGGGGCCAGTCCTAACTATGACTGGTGGGAAATTCCTGGAGATTTTGTGGTAATTTGAGGAGCGCATAGGCGTTAGGGCTTCAGAGTGGGGCCTGCCAGACCCAGGTTCTTGCTGTGGAAGCTGACTGGGTGATTTTAGACCAGTCACAGACTTCCAGCTTAACCTGCCTCACAAGATTGTTGTGCAGATCAAAGGGGAAAGAGGAGAATTATGTAAGCTGCTTTTGTCCCACACCCCCCCGCACTGTGGAGAAAGACAGCCTATGTAGAGGCTGCAGAGAGGGTGGGGGAGATGCAGGAAAGCTGAAATCAGAGGGGCAGATAAAGGGAAGAAAATAGGGTTGCCAACTCAGGTTAAGAAATTCCTGAAGACTCAAGGGGTGGAGCCTGGAAAAGGTGGAGTTTGTGGAGGGGTGGGACCTCTTCAGAGTTTGAGGAGGGATGGGACCTCAGACAGGTACAATGCCATTTTCTCCTGGGGAACCACTGTTGCCAATCTCCAGGTGAGGACTGGAGAATGCTCAGATGGTACGGATCAGCTCCCCTTAGGTGAGGGGAGGGAAAGCCTTCACTTGAGTGGGTGGGAAGACAGTAAGGGGAAGCACTCACCCAGAGCCAATGGGCCTTATTCCTAGTATATCAATAAAGCACAGGATCTTCCATACTGTATACCTGGGAACTGAGGGTTGGCTACTGATTCTTAGCACAATAATACAAATAGGTAGGATGATGTCCCTGTTTCATCTATAAACTAATGGATGATATAGAAAACACATCTAAAACTATATTGGCAAATGATTCAACAAGAAATTTCTAGGTTATTGGGATATGAAGTAGTGAAAGCTGCAGAGACTTTCTTACTGGGATTACAAATGGAAAAATTTCCAAAAGAAGATAGAACTTTAATTTGGTACTTGCTTTCAGCTGCTAGGACATTGTATGCGCAGTTGTGGAAGCAAGAAAAAATACCAGAGAAATGGGATTGGATTATAAAAGTTATGACATGGGGTGAAATGGACAAATTAACAAGAACATTAAGAGACTATGATTTAGAAGTTTTAAAGACGGAGTGGAAGAAGTTTAGAAGATATATAGAAAAAGAATGGAAAATAAAAGGACATTGGACAATTTTTGATAATTACTAAGTTTTAAAAAGAATATAATTTTTATTTTAATAGTGAAGGGTACCTTTAATATTTGCTTTCTTTAAATAAATAACACTGGCGGGGGTCAAGTAACGGAGGGAGGGGCAGGTGGAAAGTAATATATGGGGTAGATAATCTTTTTTTAAAAAAAAAAAAGATGTAAGATATAGCTATAGATTTACTGTCATATGTTACAAATAAAAATTGTTTTAACCAGATATAGAAAACACATCTTGCCATCTTTTTAAGGTCACAAATCAATTCTTCTCTCTGATACAGTAGACTGTTGACATGGAAACACTTCCTAGTCTTCTACTTGCCTTCATGGTGAGGTTTTATGTGGAAAGTTTTATGTGGAAAGGCATTTGTAAAAATGTGTTCCTTCTTATCATATTAGGCCTCAGCCCTGGAACTGACAAAATAGCTCATTATAAAAGCAGAACAGCTTCTTTCTGGACAATGGAACAATCCTTTGAGAAACAGACAATACAGCAAGGTCTGAAATCTGGCACAGGCTTTATTCTATATCTGATCCTAGTCCCACCTTGGAAATTCCACTAAAATGTCAGAAGTTTCCCTCTAAACCATGTTTTGTATTGTGTGTCAGTACGGTGGGTCCTAGTCAGTTTGGGGTCCTAGCCAAATACTCCCTAATTCAATATATCATATGTTTCTATATTCTTCATTAGAAATGATTTTATCCTGAGATGAAATTTAAAATAATTGTGGGGAATATTTACTATTAAATCTCTAGAGGTTCAGTTCAGTTCAGTTCAAATTCTGGGTGAAACTTTAACATAGTGCTAGATTGTTATCTGTGTTTGCTTGTTCTTCCCTAGTGTGGATCATATGGACAGAGAATGTGATACGCTGTTGCCACTATGCAGGAACCTCAGACATAAAAAAGTACATTCACATCATATTTCACTGTAAATTTTTATGTGAAACTGAATCAGCCAAAAGATATTAGAGTGGATGGAATAAGGTTAACCCTGTCTAGACACAATAAAAGGTACACTATATAACCATATACATTTGATGACAGGGAGAAACAATAGACATACAGGCTCTCTGGCTAATGTCTCCAGTACATCTGCGGTTGACCTTTGTTGGCTAGCTTGATTTACAACTTATCATGCACATGACAATGCGGATGGGCCTTCACTTTTTGCCATATTTAAAAAATAAGAACAGGATTACCCTCTTTAACCTGCTAACAATCCTGCTGATCCCATTTTCAGCAATGAGTGGGGTTAAGCATGCAATTTCCTGAAGACAGTGAACTCACATTTGAGTTCCTTGACCTTCCTTTTAATCACTGGGAGAGTGGGAGGGTGAACCACAGTGAAGATAGATCTGGCTAAGGCAAGATAGCAAGAAGCCTGTGCTTTGTTTCACAGATAGCATGAAATTATTGGGACACAAAGCAATGGAACAAGAGTCACTAGGCTGTTCGTAAATAGTTTCATACTTTTTAACAGGGTAGTTACAACAGTTTCAATCTGAGCCAGCCAATGCACACTTGTCCTCTCACCCATCAGGTTATTCTCAACATCAGTTAATTCCTAAAATGAAAAAAGGTGCTGGGCAAAGCACAACCTGGACCAGAGGCAGACCTTCTTGTTGCAGATGCTTAAGGACTGACTGACTGGTGCCCAGAGTCTCTCCTTTACCTCATTTGATCCAGAGCTCTTCCTGGCATCAAAAACAAATTCTAAGGCTGTGTTTTCAGGTGTTCAAATTACAACCTGATTATGCTTATGCATCAGGAGCAATTTATGTATTCTAATTCATTTTGCTTTGTGGAATAACCTGATGAAATATGTCCGTAATTTTCTCTGATCATCAGTTGCCAAGGTCAGGGCTAGCCTTAATACAAGAGGAACTCAGATGATGGCTCTGAACAGGAAGTGGGAGATCACATTTGAGTGTAGCAATAACTTTAATGCAACTATCAGATATTGTCACTCATGAAATATGGTTGCACATCAGCTCCCTCCAGTAATGGCTAAATATCAGTGATCAAATATAATCAAACATTGCAGCAACATATAATGACGTTAAATATTTGATGAACACCAAGTAAATAATTGAATATTCTGAACATATTTGATAACTCTTAAGCATCAAATTTTCACCAAGGAGCGTTTCGAGGAGGACTTTTTGGAGTTAAAACTGGTCCCACTGTAATTTCAACAATTCAGTGAAAAGTACAGTATTCCACACCTCGTAACTACTTTCAAAAGTTAGACAGTAATTTCCTATATTAACTCCCATGACTGATAATTTTTAAACAAAAACATCAAGGGCATTCAAATGTGTTTATGTCCATGAATTTATTTTATTTTATTAAAAAAAACACCATTGCTAATGCTAGCAGTGGTGTTGCTATTAAAGTGGGGATTTGAAATCATGGCTAAAGTCCAATAAGCCTTTCAAGACAAAATAATGAGAGACTGGAAGGCCAAGAAAAACCATCTTTTCTGGCATTCTAATTCTTTATTTGTATAGTTCCCTTACCTATTGCCATTTAAGCTCCTTAAGTGAACTGCCACTCACAGTAAAATTGGTCTGAATACTGACAACCATTGGGCAAGTGGTAAATTACAGAAGAAGAAGAAGAGAAGGAGGAGGAGATTGGATTTATACCCACCCTTCACTTGCAATTTACTTTCTGTTCCCCTCCCCACAACAGACGCTCTTTGAGGTTGATGTGGATGAGAGAGCTCTTTCGAGAACAGCTCCAAGAGAATTGACTGACCCAAGGTCACTCAGCAGGTGCATGTGGAGAAGTGGGAAAACAAACCTGGTTCTCCCAGATTAGAGTCCGTGCACTTAACCACTACACCAAATTGGCTCTTCGTTATGCAGTGCTTTTGTGTGTATTTTGCTATATTTTACTGCATCTTGTGTACATTATTATTTTCTTGCTTCTAGCACAGATTTTTTTGTTGAAAGGTGACCAAGAGATTCCGCTATTGGAAAAAGAACAAACTCTATGACTATGGAAGGTAAACTAGCTTCCTAGAGAATCCTAGAAACTGCTGAGAAGAATATTACCAAGCCAGAAATCCAAGCAGCCACACCATACCTCAGTCCTACTCTCTCATACACAATTTCAATACAGTGAAAATGATATTGACCTATGCAGTAGTACAGGATTATTGAAAGGGTTAACTTTGAATCACTTTAAACAAAGCACTACATAATGCTATGTATACTATTAATAATATTACCATTATTTCGCTTGCATAAGGATACAGAAGTAGTTCTGATACCAATTCATGGTTCCAGTTGCCTTTAATGCAAAGTTCACCTTTCTGACTCCATCAATAGTCATCTTCCAGAATATAGTATCACTATCAGTTGTTGTGGGCTGAATTCAGAAGGTACCTTCACAACATAAAAAAATACCTACTTGAAAATACCATAAAAGCACTCTCAAAACAATGTTTTGCTGTCTGGCACATCAGCCTCTGCAGGCAATATAAAGATTTGGGAATGACTTACAAAGTACAAATACTAGGTGCTGGATCCCACAATTTCTTCCCACTAAGGAGTCCTGACTCCTGCTCCAGTGGAAGGAGTTTTGCTCCTCTGGAGGAAATGGAGACCACTTAGCAGAAGAGAGACCAACTCTAGATTTTTTGCCTTTTCTTGGTCAACAGAGGACTTCCTGCTTGCTGGACTTTCAGTTCTCACTCTCACAGTGAGTTTAGCTCTGGCAATTGATATCAGGGGCTCTAGGTAAGAGAACACACACCTCTGATCTGGACTGACAGAGCAATCCTAAAAATGTTGGGAGTAGGCCCTGGGAGAAGCCTCACTGAATAGACCGAGTAGGATTCCGAATGGACTAGCGCAGGGCTGTGTAGCAGAAAAATAACGAGGTCTGCACAGAATTTCTGGTATGAAGCGAAGTATTTTATTCTGGTACCAGAACAGATCCCAATTCAGACAGCATGACCCAACAGAACTGAGATGCCTTCCCCTGCATACACAGAGTTTTCTAGCAAGCAAGCAAGCTTATCTGATTTCAAAGATCCCTCCTTCGCAGAGTTCTCCCCAGTAACATTCCTTGACATCATTCCCTTATTTATCTATTTCAGCAAGTCGCCTCTAAAAGGCCACTTCTCTTATCTAGCTAGCCAGCTTGGGCATACACCCACTATGCTGTGGCCAGTGCTTTAATGGAAAGTTACATCAGACATTTTAATTTTGGAAGGCAAAGCATGCTCTTATTCATTATATTTATTATTATAGGGGCATTAATTAATTAATTATTCAGAAGCCTTCAGCTGCTCCATCTTACAAATCCTGACCTGGCACTATTTTCCATGTCAGACAGAGTTTTATGTAAATCATAGACATTTTAAAAATCCTGCCAGAAAGAAGTCTAAATTCACTTGCAATTGCTGGAATGGCCTTGGATCAGCCATAGCTCTCACAGGAGTTGTCCTTGAAAGGGCAGCTTCTGTGAGAACTCTCTCAACCCCACCTCAGCCCCACCTACCTCACAAACTATTTGCTGTGGGGAGGAAGGTAAAGGAGATTGTGACCACTCTGAGACTGAATCTCAGAGTGAAGGGCAGGATATAAATCCAATATCATCATCATCATCTTCTTCTTGTTGTTGTTCTTCTACTTCATATTCATATTCATGTGAGTACAGGGTTCAGTTTGCAACATTTGCTGTATTGTAATTGATGGTATTGTAATTGACAGTACAACCTGAGTTCAATTCCAGCGGAACCTGGTTCAGGTAGCCGGCTCCAGGTTGACTTAGCCTTCCATCCTTCCAAGGTCGGTAAATTGAGTACCCAGCTTGCTGGGGAGAGAAAGAGTAGATTACTGGGGAAGGCAATGGCAAACCACCCGTAAAAAGTCTGCCGTGAAAATGCTGTGAAAGCAACGTCACCCCAGAGTCGAAAATGACTGGTGCTTGCACGTTTACCTTTTTTAACCTTTAATTGATAAGAACATAAGAGAAGCCATGTTGGATCAGGCAAATGGCCCATCCAGTCCAATACTCTGCGTCACACAGTGGCCAATATGTGTGTGTGTGTGTATATATATATATATATACACACACACACACAAGATCTTCTTGACTTCCAGAAAGCTCTGTGCGTGTGTGTATATATATACACACACACACATATATACACACACACAGAGAGAGAGCTTTCTGTAAGTCAAGGTAAACAACATCTATTGGGTCCCCTTTGTCCACATGTTTGTTCACCCCCTCAAAGAACTGTAACAGGTTAGTGAGGCAAGATCTTCCCTTACAGAACCCATGCTTAGTATTCCTCAATAACTTGTGTTCATTTGATGGTATATTTGCTGTTAACTGTTTTAGTTAAAGGAACACTGTTTCTAGGTTTTAGGATATTCTTTATGGACTGCAATAATTACATGCACTGTAAATAGATTTGTATTTTTTTAAAAATATTCTTCTTAGTCTTGTTGCCTCCCCTCCATATTGTCAAAAACCACAATAGCTGTCTTCCCAGTTGCTGTACGTTCATTCTTTATACTGAAGAACTAAATCATTTCTTGTGTAATTCTGCCAATTCTGAGATTTTACAGGAGAAACTTGCCCTAATGAAGCATGCTGTTTCTGCCGTCATGCCGTGTACTCTCCATTATGTTGTATGCTTTATTTTATAGTAGAACACTTTATCAAACAGCACAGCTTTACAGGTGAATCAGTTGTAGTTCCATACTGCCTGGAAAAAAGTGTGTTGATGAAATAAGTAAGGTGAAACTACCTTGTACTGAGTCTGTCCATCAGTCTATAAAGGTCATCATTGCCTATTCTGACAGGTAGCAGTTCTCCAGGGTCCCAGGTAGAAGTCTTTTACATCACCAGATTCTTTTAACTGAAGGTGCCAGGGATTCTGCATACAAAGCAGATGGTCTACCACTGAGCCACAGCCCCTCCCTATTAGTTATAGTAATTATTCCTGCAAGTAAATTGAGTTTCCCTAAATGTGAATGTGTCCAGTTATACTGAAACTTTGATTTAATGGGCACTGTGTGCTAAATAAAATAACTCAATAAAAACAGATTGTATAACTAAGTATTCACATGAACTTTCATTGGAATGCTTATTTTACTACCTTTTCTAAAAAAAAAAAAAAGTTCAATTAAGGGAATGAGAGCCAGTGCATTATGTTCTTAGTTGACTGGGAAATGCACACATAATCACTACTTCATTGTTAGTAGACTTCCTTATAAACTGAAGAGTAAAATTTACAAAGCAAACAAAATTCTACTTACAGAATATCAGTCCTCTTTTAAAATCTGATAACACTAATCTAAATTCCAAAGAAAGGAATTGGTCCCTGTTGCTGATATCTGAATGCCTGACAAGTAAAAACTGTGACACATATAATAATAAGAAGAATTCAGGATGGCTCTGACCTGGATAGCCCTGGCAAGCCTGATCTCATCCAATCTCAGAAGCTAAGCAGGGCTGACCCTGGCAAGTACTCAGAAGGGAGACCTCCAAAGGAATACCAGTGCTGGGATGCAGAGTCAGGTGTATCAAAACCACATCTCCGAAAAACGTCCAGGTCCCAGTGGGGTCACCGGAGGTCATCCAGGCATGGAAGTATAAACACACACATTCAAAACTCTCACACAAAATTTTAAAAAGGAATTCAGGATGAAAACTGTGATTATACAATGAATCCAGCTTTCCTGAATTGCTGCACTGCAAGATAAATGAACATGGTGTTCTGGGATAGGATGTTACATAAATGAAGGGGAAATTGTTCTTGTTCTTTACAGTTCCGATATGCTTTGTAGTGGGATTTCAGCGTCTCTTTCCCGTACCACATAATTCACACAATGTGCAGTGAGATTATCAAGCTGTCTTCGCACTTAAGAGTTTTTGCATCTCACCAAGGTGAATGTCCCACTTGGGATGTTAAAGACTGGAAAAAATCATGAGTCACTCGTATTTCTTGTTCCCCTGCATGTTTGAAAGTTGTATTTACACCTTCTGAGAATGCTTAGCTCCTGACTACTTCTTGCCAGTGAAGACTAAAGAAAGTTACAGTACTTCAAAAAGCTGGGTTGTGTTAGTAGTATAAGTGTTTCTCACAGGATTCTTTTACAGTGTCCAGACACTACAGTAGAAGTACACCTGGGCCATTCGATGCTTCAGAAATACTCTGGGAGAAATAGGACAGCACAAAAGACGACGTTTGTTCACCACACCATTTTCTCCTTTATTTTTAAATGAAGAAGAGAGAAAAATTGGACTTCACTATTTCCATAAGGCCTTTCCCACCAGCTGAGAGATAATCACATCTCCCATTCAAAATTATATTTCTAATATTTTGTCAATGTTCTGTTTGAATAAGTTTGCATCAGAAAATAAATGAATGGGCTATAAAAATCTTATCTATTTATTAGCCTGTCTATAAAGTGAAGACAAAACCAGCCTCATACTCCAGCTTCATCTGCATTAACAGGCTGAGCAGCTTTACTCTCTTTGAAACTGGTTTCAAATTACTTGCAGATGGCTGGAGGTAGATGAAAGACTCTATAAAGGTGTTCCTTATTCAGTTCTTTGGTCCCCAGACTATTGGGCTATGTGCTGACACTTGGATGCTTGTTTTACAATATCGCTTGACAAGTGGGATTTATGTGTCAAAATTTCACTAAAAGCCAAGAAAATGTCAACTAGTAAGTACAGTGAAACAACAAAAAAAGTTATTTTTTAAAAAGAGGCAGAAATTAGAAAGTTGGTCAGTGCCAAGTCTTAACCCAGTACCAAACACATACAAATTTGACTTGATTGCTTGCAGTCTTGACATTCCTTTGGTGTGCTCGGTTGAGATTGTATTATGAACTTTATCATTAAGAAAACACTGAAATAAAAATGGTACCTTTTCTCTGAATCTATTAATAAGATAAACTTGTTGGTCAAATTCCAAAACCACTGGAGCCACATTTAATTTGCTGTTTTTTATGGATTTAGGACTTGGTATGCTGAGATGTTCAGCAATATAATGTATAATTGTAGCAGTGTGCCGGAAGACAATGCTTGAGAATGTATTAATCTGTCTCTACAGCAAATATCTTTTACATATATTGGTGATCAAATCCAGTCCATAGAGCATTAATATCTGTGGTAGTCTGTCAGCAAAGTCATGAAACATAGACCAATTTCACACTAGGACTTGTTCTGGGTGGGGAGCCATTTTGTCCCCGGAATTTTCACACAAGCTACCCTGGAGCTGCGAGTTGGCGCACCACTTTTCCATGGCAAGCAGAAACCACTTGTAATAGGATCTCACTTGCTGCAGAAAAGCAGCATGCCAACTTGCAGTTCAGGGGAGGCTAGTGTGAAAACCAAGAGAAGCGCTGGGAGCAAAAAGGCTCTCCACCCAGAACACGCCTAGTGCGAAACTGGTCATAGCTTCCAGCATGCTAGGGAAACATTTCCAATCATCCAACCAAGGGACTGACCTTTTAAACTGCTGAGAAAATTCCTTAACAAAATATATGCTGATGGGATCTAAACTGATAAAGTAAGAGGGAAGAAATCTTGGGGCTGTAGTGGATGTGTGTTTGTGTGTTAAATGCCATCTTATGGTGACCCTATAAATTAATGAACTCCCAAAAATGTTGACTCAATGTGTGGCAGTGGTTAAAAAAGCAAACTACATACCATGGATTGTTAATAAAAAGACTGGAAATAAAATGGCCAATATTGTAATGCCCTTGTATAGATATCTGTTGTGATCTCATTTGGAATTCTGTGTGCAGTTCTGGTTGCTGTATCTCAAAAACGATATTGCAGAGTTGGAAGAAAGCATAGAACAGGACAACCATGATGGTAAAGTGACTGGAGCATCTTTACTTTGAGGAAAAGAATCTGAAACTTTTCAGTTTAGGGGAAAGGTGACAAGTGTTGACTTGACAGAAGTTAGTGTGGAGAAAATGGATAGAACTTTAGAGGGGTTTAGATAAAAATATGGAGCAGAGGTCCATCAGTGGCTATTAGCCACAGTGTATGTGTGTATATAAAATTTTTTGCCACTGTGTGACACAGAGTGTTGGACTGGATGGGCCATTGGCCTGATCCAACATGGCTTCTCTTATGTTATGTTCTTATAACTTTTTCACACAGCCTAAATATTCTGGTATGATAGCTGGTCAGTTACTGAACAGCAACGGGTTTCTTCTGTCATTTCAGACAGACCCGACTTAGTTACTGGCTGCTACTGGAATACTGTTACCTTTTCACACAGTCCTGCAGCAGTCCCAGCAGTGAGGAGTGCCTGTTATTAACAAAGAGCAGCTTCCTCCAGTTTTCAGCCTCTCCTTCCGGGTTGAAATCACTATGGGATGCTGTGTGAAATGTCCCATAGTTATTCCGGGAACACCGTTTTCGCTCCCTTTTTGCCGGCGGGCGCACGATCTCTGGCTTTTTTCTTTTTTGGAACAGCAGGCTAAGATCACTATAGCGCTATACTGTGATAGTGATGTCTCAAAACAGCACCACCATTGGGATGCTTGGGCTCCATTGAGATGCCTGAGATTGCGGACGCACTGCTAATGACCATCACCTGCACCACCTCCATAAGAAGTCTCAATACTGTTGTGATGGAAACCATGACTATTAGAACAATAGAACTAATACAACAATAGCCTTCCACACAAACCACTCACCAACTACAAACCACAGAAATCTGTGGCTTCCCCCCCTGACATTTATACCTGCTGCAGCTTGGCACAAGTCACTTTCCAGCCAATAGCCCATGGGCATGGATGGGTGCACATCAGGCTGGGTTAGTAACATCTGTCTCACCAATCACTGTTGGTCTGTTCTCCCACCGAAACCTGCTGAACTATGGACATCCCCTTTCCAGATGGCAACAGCCCCCTCCCCCAATGTGCCTCAGAGTCACCTACAAACCAATCACATTTCCCTGACTCCCATGTGGGCATGGAAGTGATAGCAACAGGTGACAGACCAAAGCCTGGTGCCCTGATCTCCTGCTTGAACTGTGCATCCAATGGGGCACTTGTTACCAAGTGTCAGCAGCAGCGATCTCAGGCATCTCAGTGGAGCCCAAGCATCCAAATGGTGTTGCTGTTTTGAAACATCACTATAGCGCTATAGCGAACTTAGCCCAATGTCCCCCCCCCCCCAAAAAAGCGCTAGAGATCGTGCGCCGGTGGGCAAAAAAGGGCGTGAAAATGGCTGGCACTCGTAGAAGTGAGATAAAAGCGGAATAGTGTGAAATGGCTCACTTCAATCATGGAACCGTACTGGAAAAAAACAACAACATGTGTCTGAAAACTCCCATCCCTGTCCTGGATTACTCCAGGGTGACACAATACCTATTCCCAGTTTCCTCTAGTAAGCGTGAAAAAGGCCATAGTGAGAGCTTTCCCTTCCTCTCCCATGATATCAGAACTTTGGTGCACCCAATGAAATTGATGAGCAATAGAATCAGAATCAGGAAATATTTATCTAAACATTTATGTAATGATGACTGCTAGGTAGATTGATGGAGAATAGGTCCATCCATGGCTACTGGCTGTGGTGACCAAATGGAATTTTCATGGTAAGAAACAGCAAACCTTTGCATACCAATACTAAGGAAGCAATATCAGGGAAAACCTTGACCTTTATGCCCTGTTTGTTCATCTTCCAGGACAACTGGTTGGTTTCTGTGAGATGCTGGGCTAGATAGACCACTGGTCTGATTCCTCAGAACTTTTATATTTTAACAGCCTGGGACTCACACACTAGTACATTCATCTTTCTGGTATGAGAGAGAACCTCATGCTCATTGCTACAAGGCTTCTTGGTAGTCCTAAAACCAAGAGAGTGGAGGAGTATTTCTATCCAACCCAGGGCTAAGTGCAAGCCCCAGTCCATCAGAACAAGCTGCCAAAATAAGAGCAGGCAGTGCCAGCTTTGTCAGCATTAGGAAATGTTATAAGGATGAGCAGCTCAGAAGAGCTTTGGGGGTAACTTTACTGTTGGGTATCCTTATTATTTGTTGGCCCTGAGAGTAGTGGATCCTGTTCTACGTATTAGTTGATGTGATGGTTTTAATCTCTCTTGGGATTCTTTCCCAAAAAGTATCTATCAAAACTGTTTTTACTTAGTAATAAGTTTTCAGAAAAGTGCTTTAAGAAAACTAAAAAAAAAAGTAATGTGTTGCATACACTGAGGGAGATAAGTAAGGGGGTTCCCTCAACCATTTGTATCGGAATGAGTGCCAGACTAAATGAGCCCATGGTCTGATCTTTCTGCTATTCTTATGGTCTGTCTGCTGACATCCTGTTTGGCATGTAAAACTGTGGAGTTTTGTGAAGGTGTTTGTCTTGTACTGATGAACCACTGAAAAGCCAGAGGCAGACTCTGATAAATGACCAACTAAGTGCCTGTACAACTGGGTAAGGACTGCAGTATGCCAGATGGATGCTTGTGCAGAACACTGTGATTCTTTGTCTCCAAATAAAGACACATCACCTAATATTTTAGAAAAGAAAGCACACTTAGATTCTGGCAAAATTCTGCTTTCTCTCACTCATCAGGTGGAGAAGAACAACAAGTAATGTAGAGACTTTATCCTCAGCCCTCTTTTAAGTATGAATAATGAATAAGGTCTCAAAGGTCAAAATCAGCACCTTGAACTGAATTTAGTAACCAACTGACAGTCAATGTAGATGTTTCAATATCTCAGTACCATGTTTCCTTCAACAACTGGGCAGCTGCATTTTGTGCTGAAATTTCCAGTTTGTTCTGTAGCTTCTGACCAACATGGCTGCCCACCTGGATGAAATTTCCAAGGTTCCCCCTCCCCAAGGACAGCCCCTACCTAGAGCACATTACAATAGCGTGGGTCAATTAAGTGAGATTGAATGTATTTAGAAGGAAGTGAGATTTCCAAGCTGGTTGAAGGAAGGCATTCCTAGCAACAGCAATAACTTGCTTATCCACCCACAAAATTAGGCAACACAGGAACACCCTGAAACTCTTAACACAGCCCACTAAAACCATGGAGATTCCATCTAATGATGGAACATCAGCACTGTCAACAGCATCACCTCCATCTTGTCTGCATTAAGCTAGAATTCCATATTCTCACTAAGCCTAAATTGAGGCTCAACACTTGACAGAGCATTCAGAAAATAATTTGCCCTAGAACACAAATGTACTGTCCCATTCAGAAAAAAAAAGAAGGCAGAAGGATGCAGGGAACATCAACAATGGTAATTCAAAATGAAGTTGTTTTACACACAGGTTTTGTATTACCTCTTAGGCATGATATTTCCATTCAGTGAGTTTGTGGATGAGTTGTTCATCTTGAGTTTCTGTAGTTGATTAGATTTTACAGCCAGTTAAGGCTTATAGAACACTAGCCCCCAGTAGCTTTTCCTCTGTCTTTTCAATTTTGTATACAAGTAGGATATTGCCTTTCCTACAGGCTTCTGGTATGTCCTATATATCTTGTGTTCCAGTTTACTCTACTTAAGGCTTCTGGAACTGAGATATAAACATCTTATATGTTATATCCCCCCTTGAAGGTCCTTTATGCATGTGATTTAGTATTTTTAAATTGTTTCTATTCATTTCATCATGCTTGTTGCCAAGTTCTATCTTATCCCTGCCTTCAGGCCCAAAACGGTTTATTCCAAAAGAGCAAGCAGGCCAGAACCACATATTCTCCAGTTTCTGTCAGCTTCCCTCAGAAATCAGTTTAAAGGTTATCCCAAGACTTTTATTTGAACACCAGCAGCCTGGTTCCATTTGTAGTCTGAGAGGAAACTATTTCTTCTCTACAGACTTTGCTTGCCAAAAATGTTTGCCAGTGCTTAAGAGGTCTAAAATCTTCTTCTCCAAGCCAACATATTTACACCCTGACACCCTGGAGCTGTTTAGCTGGCCCTGCATATGAAAGAACTTCTGAAAATGCTGTCTTGAATGTCCTTGCCTCAGTCTGGCTTCAAGAATGTCATTGCAATAGGATTACCTTTCCATAATAAGAAGATTAAGCTCTTCTTATTATGTCAGTGGTTTAGCTTTAATTAATATCTAGGAAGCACCTGCGTGATACAGGATGGAAACCAATATGCTGTCACATTGGGACAAGAAATTCTACAAGGTCATTTCAAGTCCCAACTCAAATTGGAGCCCCGTGTCACTGTTCTTTAAAAGAAAAAAAACTGCTTGAGAGCACTGAACATAACAACATAGAGATTGTGTTGGATCAGGTCAGCCAGCTGGGCAGTGGGGGAAGCCCCACCCCCACAGTCATCATGTAGTTGTAGAGCTCCTGCAGGTTTAGAAACCTGCAAACTAATCCGTTTGTAAAATGTGTGCCTTTAAGGCTGCGCAGGAAACAGGAAGGGCTTCATTGGAAAGGGTCAGTAATAGTTTCCATGGAGAACAGCCCCTCCATTTCTTTTGCTTTCGTTTTCACAGCAAGTAGAGTTCTGCAGAAAGAAGATCTAGTAAGTATTTGTGTGTGAGAGAGAGAGGGAGGGGGCAGGGGATTCCCTGGTTTGGAGGCCCTCCCCCCCCTTTAGAAAGCGTGGTGGGGAGGGAAATGTCTACTGGGCACTCTATTATTCCCTATGGAGAACGATGCCCATAGGGAATAATAGAGAATTGATCCGTGGGTATTGGGGGCTCTGGGGGGGCTATTTTTTGAGGTAGAGGCACCAAATGTTTAGTATGGCATCTAGTGCCTCTCCCCAAAATACCCCCCAAGTTTCAAAACGATTGGACCAGAGGGTCCAATTCTATGAGCCCCAAAAGATGGTGCCCCTATCCTTAATTATTTCCTGTGGAAGAAAGGCATTTAAAAAGGTGTGCTGTCCCTTTAAATGTGATGGCCAGAACTCCCTTGGAGTTCAATTATGCTTGTCACACCCTTGTTCCTGGCTCCACCCTCAAAGTCTCCTGGCTCCACCCCCAAAGTCCCCAGATTTTTCTTTAATTGGACTTGGCAACCCTAACTATAATGCAACTAAAAATTACACTGTATATAGGGTTGCCAGCCTCCAGGGGCCTGGGGATCTTCCGCTTTTACAACTGATTTCCAGCTGGCAGAGATCGGCTCCTCTGGAGAAAATGCGATCTGTATTTACATTTAATATCTGCTGTATACTGCCAGTGATATGTACAATGTATATACACTGTAATTACATATATATATATTTAGTTAATGTTCCTTTGCTAGTATCATAAAGGCATATTCTGCAATGGTCAGCTGCAAACAAATGGTAGGTTCATTCATGGTTGGCTGCTCTTAGCAAAAAGAGACTACATTGCATTGGCTACAGTTTACTGAAGTCGTAGCTGAGTTATAATTATGCTGGCATAAACAAATAAAGGGTTGTTTCTTCGTTTTAACTTCTGCCAGAAACCCAGAGGATGCACCAAGACTTGTACCATCTGATTTTCTAGTCCTCCAGGAGTTTTATATAGGACTGTCTGGATTGTGATAACTTCTTTAAGAGGTTTTACTAGTAAAAGACTCCACAAGTTAACTGCATGGACACCTAATCCTAATACTCAGGGTGCACTGAATAAAGTCCTAGATTTGTCCCATATGAAAATTAAGAAGTAATGTCTCTTTCACACTTCAATGGTCTGCTGGATCAATCCAGCATCCAGTTTCACACAGCAGCCAATCAGTTGCCTTAGAAGGCCAACAAACCAGGGCATAGATGCCAAGGCTTTGTCCTGACATTGCCTTCTAGCACTGGTATTAAAAGGTTTTTACTGCCTCTGTGAAGATTTTCTTTCAGTTATCATAGCTAGTGAGCCTTATTGGGCATATCCTACATGAATCTGTCTTTTAAAGCCATCTATGCCAGCAGTCATTGCTACTTCCACTGACAATGATTCCACAATTTAACTGTTTGTTGACTATAAACAATATATTAAATATTAACATTGTCATATCTTATATATAGGTGTGTGTCAATGACCAAAGAATCATTTCATATCAAAACCAAGAATATAGCAATAGTTCACAGATGCTGAAGTCCACTTTACAATGTTACCCCAAAAAGCTGATTGCAGCAGTCTGCTGTCTAGCTTCTGAGAACCTTTACTGCTGGTATTAGTGACAGGACTACTGTAGTATGCTTATTAGCTTATAGCAGTGATTCCACTTAAAGATACAAGCAACCAGAAGAAGACTGAGATTGAAACATGCTCGTTTTACCTGGGACATGTGTTGTTACCTTTCATCTTCACTAGAAGATAGTGACATTATATATAAAAATAAGCCACAACATGGATATTGAATATATTGTTTATTATATCTTGAGGGCTATTGCTCAATTGTTACACTGTGTTTATTTTGTTGACAATACTACTGGAGCTTGGCAATAGGGGTGTGCATTCGGTTCGGCTGAACCGAATAGACCTCCGAATACCCCCTGATTTGGAAGTATACCGCGTCGTATACTTCCGAATCCAATTTATAGGCATAATACGGGAGCCATATAGGCTCCCGTATACTTCCGAATCAATATTTGGAAGTATTCGGAAGTCATAGAAAAGGCAGGAAAGGAGCTTCTGCAGACTCAGGGAAGCTGCTTGCCTCCTTTCCCGCCTTTGGAAACCTTTTCCCGCCTCTCCCATAGCCTCCCTGGGATCAGGGAGGGAGGGGAAGAGGAGCCCTAGCAGCCAATCCAAAGCATGCATTTGCAAAATGCATTGCAAATGCATGCTTTCCAGGGCTGTTGTGTAGCTGATGGCTGGGTTAATCCCCCAGCCATCAGCAACATTGTTGTTCTTTTGTTTACTTGGGTATCCAAGTAAACACTGTTCTTTGGCCAATCACAGAGCAGTGGTATTTTTTGAAACTGCTCTGTGTAGGGCCAGAGAACCTTTTTAAGGAGTCTGCCTGACTGGACTTCATTCCATTGCTGCTGTGTTGGTGTGTGAGAGAGATTGTGCTGTGCTGGCCTTTGGCCTCCGCTGCTGCTGCTCTCTCTCAGCCTTGCCTGACCTGCCTGGAGAAGAGAAGACATCTAAGGTAAGACAGTCTTGGGCTTCTTACTTTTTAGGACTCAGAGTCCCTTTACTTAACCAGGTTTGGGTGGGTAGGTACTGGGTAGCTTATTTGGAATTAGGGGGTTCTGCTGGGGGTGGGGGGGTTGCCAATTTGTCTATATCTTACTTTAGTGAGAGGACTTTTAAAAGTACAGTGTCCTTTTACTTTTCCTGATTTGGGTGGCTTGGCTGTCTTGGGGTTAGGGTGAAGGTTTTTTGGGGGGGAGGGGTTGGTAAAGTTCCTGTATTGTTAAAAGTCAAGTTTTTTACTGTTTTAAAAGGATTCTGTGTTTGATTTGTTGCTGCTGTGTTGTGCTGTTGTTGTTCCTATTCTCTTCTGGTTCTGGTTCTTCGGGGGGGGGGGGAGGGGCTATTTGGCCTAACTTTTATTGTTAAAAAGTTCCATAGGGTAAACCACAGCTTCTCTCTAGTTATAGGGGACACCTGATTTCTAGTTTGCAAGGAAATCCGGTTTGTCCCAGGATCTAGTTAGGACACGTTTAATTAGGAGGATATAACAAGGATTGCCTTCATCTCAAGGTAGCCTTTTAAAAACTGTAGCCAGGTAGAGGCAGGATCACCTAGTCTACTCCAACCCAAAGGACAGGTTAGCGACCAAAAAAACAAACAAACAAGTTTTGGTGGGAGGGTTTTTAAAAAGAAGTGAGGGCACCTGTTGGTTCAGGGTACAGTGTAGTGAGTTAGGTTTGTAAAAACCCCACTTTCAGTTCAGGTTGTGACATGAGTGACAGGCAGCAGAAGAGGGGCCCTGGGGGCAAGGCCAAGGAGAAGACTAGAGGGGTGGAGGGGAGGGGGAGGACCCAAGTTTCCCCCCCACACCTGTGCATAGGACCACTCCACAGCTGCCTTCAAGCACTCCGACCTCTGGCCTGAGTGTGATGAAGAAGGCCCGCCTTGGGCCCTTCATTGAGGCTGCTGCTGGGGCGCCCCCAGCAGAGGTGCCATTAGGTGCTGGCACTGAACAGGGGTCTGCTGCTCAGGCAGTCTCTTCTCCAGCTGATGTCGCTTGGCCTCAGCAGCTGGAGGAGGGGCAGCAAGAGCAGCCCTCCTTGGAGATGAGCTTTGGGGACAGTTTTCTGTCCAAAACGATCACCCCAAGGAGGGTGCAGAGTGCTGTGCAGGAGCTAGAAGAGAAGCTGGTTGAGGAGGACCAGCCCACTTCTTCAGTTCCTTCGGGCACCAGCAGTTCTTCAGGGGATGGCCAGGAGGGGAGGCCGTATGGGATGGAGGGGAAAGTAATGGAGACACATGAGGTGCCTCCATCGCCGCCCACTTCCCCCTGGTGGCCAGCCCCTTCTGCCACCCCGAGACACGATGTGTCTGCCCCAAGCATCTTACAGGAAGTGGCTTTGGACACCCAAGCTGCAGGTCAACTTGGGCATCCATACACCTCCAAAGTCTGGAAGCATTTCCGACTTACAAAGGATCCACACTATGCGCAGTGCCAGCTGTGCAGGGCCCGGATCAGTTGTGGGCAGGACCCTGCCCACCTTACTCTGGGGGGGGGGGATGCGGAACCACCTGTGGAAGCACCACCAGGTGGTGCTTCTTAAGGGAAAGAAGCAGGCTGGTGCTGGGGTGCCCAAGCGGCCAACACCACCCAGCCAGGATGTCTGTCCCACCGACTACCTCCAGAGCTCTCCAGGAGAGTTCCGCGACAGGGCAGGGATGCCAGGCATCTCTGCCTAAGATGTTTGGTGGGGGTGGCACCTGTGTGCCAAGAGGGGGAATCAGGTATGGCAGGAGGGTGATCGCCTGGAACCTTGCCAGGTCGGTCGCCCATGGGCTTCCATTTTCAGTGGTCGAGAATCCTGTGGTGCTAGGGTTGCTCGAGTACTTGGCGCCCTGGTACAGAGTTCCTGCTAGAACCACCATTAGCAGGACCATTGTGCCATCTGTTTTCAGGGCGACCAGATCTGTGGTGAAAGAGCATTTGTCTCTTGCTGCCGGGGGAACTGTTCATTTCACCTCATATCTGAAGCTCCCAGCATGCGTTCGAGAAGTATCTCTCCCTGATTGTGCATTGGTGGCAACCCAGTGAGCTGCAGGGTGGGGGTGGCAGTAGCAGCAGGCAGGGTCAGGGCCGCCAGACTGGCTATCGCTGGGCATTGCTGCATGCAGAAGCAGTTGACATGCCGCACACATGGTGGACACTCTCGGAGCCATCCTCTCATGGTAGTTAGAGGACTGGGTAGGCAGCAGGGATGTCGCCACAGGCTTCGCGGTGACTGACGGTGGCTCCAATATCAAGGCAGCTGTCCAGCGTCAGGGCCTAAAACGCCTTCCTTGCGTGGCCCACCTTCTCCAACTCGTGGTTAAGGATGCATTCGGCCAGACAAAAAGCCAGGATTGTCGATATCTAGCCGTGACCCATGAGTACCGACTTCTGCTCCAGAAGTGTCGGCACATCACAGGTCACTTCTCATGCAGCAATATGGACTTATATCTGCTGCGTGAGAAACAGACACTGACAGGCATTCCAAGGCACCGCCTGATCGGTGACCTCAGCACATGCTGGAACTCCACCTGTGCCATGCTGGAGCGCATGATGGAGCAGAGAGCAGCCCTGGATGCCTTTGTCTCTGAAATGAGGGTATTTCGGGATGAGAACCATCTCACCTAAGAGGATTGGGTGCTCATTTCTCAGATTGTGAAGGTTCTTGGACCCTTCAAGACCCACACAGAAATGCTCTTGTCTGAAACAGCGAGCATCGCACTGGTCGTCCACATGGCCCATGAGGACCTGGCCTCATTTCTAGTGCCAGCTCAAGGCCGTACAGACGTTCTTCCAGCGGTGCACGCCCTGATTGTTAGGCTGCAGGAAGGGCTTGAGGCCAGCTTCCCCACTTTCACACAGGATAAGGTCTACATGATGGTGACCATGTTAGACCCGTGCCTTAAGGGCACGATCGCTGAGTGGGCCAATGAGCTCAATTGCTGGCGAAATGAGCTCTCCCAGAAGGTCGAGCACTGCAGAATCAGGGCGGGCCCAGTGCCGGTAGCTGAGGAGGAGGGGGGTGGAAGCAGCTCATCTGCCACTTCCACTGCTATTTATCCCCAACCTCCCTAGCTAGGCAGTGTTTCCCACCAGACTCACACCAAGAAGAGTGCTGAGATGACATCGGGTGGCTCGTTGGCCGCTCTGGGAGCAGTAGGCCCCTGAGACGGAGATGGGTGCTGCGATGGTGAGGGACTATCTTTCAGAGCCCAACAAGTCACAGGAAACATTTCCTTTGGACTACTGGGTTGCGAAGGAGGGGATCTGGTCGGCCCTCTCCTCCGTGGCCAAGGCGTTTCTCTCATGCCCACCAACGAGCGTGCAGAGTGAGCGCGTCTTTTCACATATGGGCGACATTGTCTGCCCACATCGTAATCACCTGCAACCCTGGACAATTGAGCAGTTGGTCTTCCTGAAGGTCAACTTGCCTCTGTTCGGCTCCCTGAATGTAGACTTTAAGAGTGAATGAAGTGAGCACCTACTTGTGCCTGCATCCTCTCTTGGTCTGTACTTGGAAGGTGGTTGTAAAACACTCTCCCACTAAACATAGACTAGAGTCCAAAGACAGCCCAAAAACTCACTCACAAATTGATTGGCAGTGCACTCCCCACTGCTCATCCATCTCCAAACCAAAAGTGAATGTTGATTTAAAATCTGCAAAGCAATCCAAATTTCCCCAGTCCCCATCCACACATGCCTAATAATACTGAAAGGGCCATTGCAGCCCCCAACTGTAACCGACAGCACCCACAGGCCCAGCCAGGATAACCCAGTTTTTTTTTCAGGGGCAGGAGGAAGAAAGAGGGAGGTGCCAGTGATGATGACAAGCAGCCAGCAGCCATACCAATGCTGTGATCCCTCTAATGGGACAGTGATAGCTGGTGTGTTGCTGCTGAGCTGAGAGAGAAGGAATGGTTCCCTTCCTCTCACACAATCTGAGGCCCTTCCAGTGATCTTCCTCATTTGGGGTGCAACTCTGGCTCGCCTCCTTGTGGTACACCCTGGATAATGCAAAAGAGACTGGACCAGCCAACCATCCATTACTCAAGGTAAGTCTAAATGCTTCTTGCTTTGTGTCAGATACAGAATGATGTGGAGCTAGGTGTGGTCCACCGCTTCTCTTGTTTGAGAGTTGTGTTGTTTGGGGCAGGGCTGGAGAGCTGGCATCTGTAGATTATGTGTTCTGTGGCAGTGAAGCTGGCATCTGGGTGAGAGACCCAGAACCAGCATGCTTGTTGTGCTTGGCCAGCAATCCCTGTGTTGTTTGCGGTAGGGTTAGAGAGCTGGCATCTGTAGATTGCACATTCTGTGGCAGGGAAGCTGGCATCTGGGTGAGAGACCCAGAACCAGCATGCCTGTTGTGCTTGGCCGGCTCTCCCCGCGTTGTTTGGGGCAGGGCTGGAGAGCTGGCATCTGGGTTTGCTGCAGCCTTGAGCATGTGTTTTGTGTGGCAGTGACATTGGCAGCTGGGTTTATATTGGTTCCAGGCCAGCAGGGTTCATAGAATAGATAGATGGATGTAGTGCATTTGGGTCCTATAGAGATTCTCTGGTGTGAAGTTAGGTTTGGCTTTGGGTGCCCGAGAAATTGGACCCCCTGGTCCCCCCTGATCCAATTTTTTTTTTTTGGCCTTGTGGGTTTTGTGTGGGACAGTGCCCTGAAGCTTCACAGCAGTTTGGGGGGCTCTCCTCAAAACCCCCTGCTCCCCAGAGCCACTTTTCCCATGATAATTACAGTGGGGGAAGTGGCTCTAATTGGTTTTTTCTCACCACTGGGAACAGTGTTCCTTTTGGGGTGCCCACAGATGGGTGCAGTCTTTTTGGGCCAGGGGGGTTGCATGCGGGGGAGTCCCTTGAAGCTGCCCTGCAGTTTTGGGGCCTCTCCCTCAATCTCCCTCTTGCCAGAGCCACTTTCCTCACAGCAATTATAGTGGAGGAAGTGGCTAATTGGGCTTTCCCCAGCATTGGTGGCAATGGGCCTTTTGGGGAGCCCAAAGATAGGGACCCCCTGGCCCAAACTTTTTGGGACTGGGTTTTGTAGGAGAGAGTCCCCTGCGGGTTCCCTGCAGTTTTGGGGGCTCTCCCTCAAACCCCCTGCCCCCCAGTAGCCTCTGATTATGCCCTATGTTGCCATTGATTTCAGTGGCTATAGGGTATAATGGTGGGATAGGGGAATGCTCTTTTGGTGCCCCTGGAATGGGAATCCCTGGCCCAATCTTTTTGAGACTTGGGGGGTTCGTAGGGGAGAGTCCCCTGCAACTTTGGGGGCTCTCTCTCACATCACCTCCCCTCCAGGCGGCTTTTAATATACCGTATTTTGCCATTGATTTCAATGGCCCATAGGGTATAATGGGGCCGTATATTTGGAAATAGCTGTATATCTCCAGTATATATGGCTATTCTGAGTACTGGTATTAGGAAATATACGGTATTCCGAATATTTTGGCCCCATATATTTCTGAATCCGATTATTTCCGATTATTTTTTTTTGCACACCCCTAGTTGGCAGCCCTCAAACAGCCCCAGACACTTTAGTCTTTCTCCACAGAAAAGGTGTTCCAACCCTGTAATCACATGCTTTGCACTGTTCTTCTTTTTCCCCATGCCTGCAGTCTTTCTCTCTCTAAGTCAAGATATAAGGATCTCAGGAAGGATTTACTACCAGAACCAGGAACATTTTTGAGAAAAGGACAATCTACACATCCATGAATGAAAATGTGTGGCTCTTCACTCACAGTGAAAATTCTCGGAGTAGGAGAAGGTTGATTTGCTTTGGCAGCAAAAAAACCCCCAAATCCCTCTCTATTTACACATTGGCTATTTTTACTATGATTATACTAACAATGATTCAGTTAAGAAATGAATGAAAATAATCCAAAAATCCAATATTTGTTTCTTTTGAATTACAGTAATCTCACAGCCACTGATAATCTAAAATCACAACATTCCAAGGCATTGACCTTTGCTCCAAGACTAGGCTCTACAATTATCAACATCCTTTTGATTGTTTCAGATTAAATAAAACATTTTATAAGAAAACCTTTCATTTTTTCCTTTTTCAGAAGTGAAAGCATGTAAAACAGCTTGAGAAGGTCCCCAAATGCTTGCCAGTGAATGTGGAAGAGGACTCTTCCATTCAATTTATTTATATTCAATTCCAATGAGCACAGAACTGGCCTGGGTGAGACTCAAAGGCACTTTTAGTGGTATGTATGAAAATGCTGCAAGACTGTCATGGGCTGCAGGCAGAAAGTTTAAAGCAGAAAGGGCACACAACACCAGAATATGTGTATTGCACAGACTCCAAGAATTGGCCAAGTGAAATAATGCTGAGACCCCTGCAAAGCCTTGAAATTGCCTTGCAAAACCACCTTGAGAAAAGGTTGGATATATATTTTAATCAACAAACAAATAATTAAAACAGGACCCATGCCATGTGCCACAGGGTAAGGCATCAGGGTCTCTAGAATTTTGGAGACTGCTTGTCTGCTGTTTTCTACACTAACACAGACCTACACAGCAAATGCATTTTTATTCATGCTTTGCATTTGTGGTATCAGATAAACCAGACTTAACACAAGAAGCAGCAGGAAGCCTGATGAAGGCAGACTGATGCCAATAATCACCTCCTTTCTTTGGAATCATTTTCACACATAGTTTGATACATAGATGAAATCCTGCTTCTATATGGAACAGTAGTAGAAAGAAGCTATGTATTTTGACTCATCCATACTTATCTCAAAATGTTGATTACAGATCATATGTATATTTTTTTACGACTTACAGTTAAGGTTTTTACCTGTAATTCAACCTAGCTGACGTATTCTCTGTACATGTGTAATGCAGAAACATAATAACGTATTCCCTTCTTTCCTCCCCTTCCATTCCCTTTTTTCCTTACCTATCTTGAAACCAATAAAATATTTGAACCAGCAATAATGATGATGATGATAGTAATAATAATCACCTCCTTTCTGACAAGAAATTAGTGCTTAACACCTCCAGTTTGCTGTTCACCTCTCACATTTGTTACATCTGGCCAGTTTATACTACAAAGTGAAATAGCTGAGAGTGTTATATCATCTCGTCATTCCTCCAAGTGGAAAATGTGGTATGTGCACACATCCTGCAGCTGAATCTCTAGAGACTATTCCAAAGCTGGATTGCAGGGTTCTCGAGGATAAAGTGTTTACTGGGCCTAAGGATAGTGGAACCAAAGTCTACAGCAGATGCCAGGCAGGAAAATGTCCACAAAGAGGCGAATATGGTATTAGGGTGAAAGATTAAGAACGAAGGAAGAGGACAATACTCTTGAAATTATTTTGTAGAGAACTGACACCTTTCTCTTACAGACAGTTCACATAACAAGATTTATCTTTAGACTGAAGAATACCAGACTCTGAAAGACTGGTGTTGATATGGGCCCTGCTCCATAGACCTCCACTGGTGGATGGGTAGGCACATAAGGATTGTACCTTTTCCATAATCCTTCTGTGTGCCTTCAAGGTTCATTGCTGAATCTCAACCATTATATTTTTTTTATCCATTCAATATGGAAATACAGAGGTCATGGTTAAAGCAGAACCCTGTCTCTGGCCCCACTTCAAGACTCTCTAAAAATGAACTATTAGTCATAACAGATTGGTGTGAAGGTTAAATGGGAAGGCATAACCATGTATATTGCTCTGCAGTCCTTAGAAGGAGGAGGATGACGAGATTGGATTTATAGCCCACCATTTACTTGGAGTCTCAGAGCAGCTTACAATTTCCTTGCTGTTCCCCTCCCCACAACCTGTGAGGTAGGTGGGGTTCAAAGAGCTCTTTAAAGAACTGCTCTTGAGAGAACAGCTCTGAGAGAACTTGTGACTGACCCAAGGTCATTCAGCAGGTGCATATGGAGGAGTGGGGAATTAAACCTGGTTCTCACATATTAGAGTCCACACTCTTAACCATGACACCAAACTAACTCTGCTAGAAGGACACCCCCCCCCCCAAAAAAAAAAATCCATCCCAGTCTCTGACTCCAAGGCAAACAAGGTTTGGGGCTGGCAGCCAGTCCTGTACCTTCCTACAAAAATAAAAGCCAAGGAGGCAATTTAATATTCCCTATCCCAGGCTGCTGAAAAAAGGAAGACTTGAGACAATCAATGCCCAAACGTGAGAGCTATACAGTGATCTTGCTGGAGTATTACTGCCAAGAAAACACCCTCCCATACCAAAAAAGCACTCTTGTGCTATACAGGACTCCATGAGAGAGTCTACAGTTACTCCAAGAGCAGGCCATTGCTGCTGGCACTACAGTCATCAGATTGGAATGCTGCACAGTGTTAAGGGAAACAGCTCTATACCCATTATTTTGAACTATTTTCTTCGCCAGTGGAGCTCAAGTAGGGAAGGGGGAAGAAAAGGCGTATGGGTGAGCTAGTTGCTTGTCTGACCACCACCAGCCTGAGGGATTTCACAAGAAGAACATTGTTAAAAAAATAGCCCAGGAATTCTCTCCTCTGACACAATATACATTGAAAACGCAAGGAAATTGAGTGTCTTATTCTTTATGAAGAGAATCAAAAGTTCACACTCAAAACAAACTAAATTGCCTTTATACCCACAAAGCAACACATTTCTCATACTGTATACACATGTTTTTTCTACTATATAGAGAGTTGGTTCAAGTCTATCTAACTCCCCCTTTTCAAACAAAAAGTCAAGAAAGCCACATCAAACTCACGGTCATTGGCCAAAATGTGATTACCCTGTTCCATTTCACCAGACCTTTCTTTCTGGGGGTGGCAGCTGGAAGTGCTGGAGGCCTGATTTTTAGCTATTTTTTTTCCATCAGCAGCACCAGTTTGTTCTTTCTGGCTAGTTTTCTTGCTATTGGACCGGATGCTTCAGAACAGCAGCAAGCTGTTTTGTAGCTCTGCTCCTTATAGGCTGCTTGAGGAATTCTGCTGTGCAGTCATTTATTCCATAATCTATTTTTACTTTGGAGTTATTACATTCCTTGCATGGAAAGTCAGTGTGGTGTAGTGGTTAAAGGGCCAGATTGGTATCTGAGAGACCCAGGTTCAAATCCCCATTCTGCAACAGAACACTGCTGATGGGCCAATCATGCACAGCCTAACACACCTTGTATTGTTGTGAGGATACAACAGAAAAGTAGAGCTTAGGGATGGGCACTAACCAAAAAAATGAACCACAGTTCAAGGCTGAACCAAGCTAGTTTGTGGTTCTTTTTAAACTGGTTTGTTCCTTGGTGGTTCATTTTTGCAGTTCATTCTTTCAGACAGCCTGGTGCCGATTCAATCAATTCCTAGGCAACAGTGGGGGTTGTTCTGGAATTCTTAAAGGCTTCTGGAATTTTTAGGCTTCTGGAAGTCCTAAAAACATCCATAGCAGTTGTCCATAGCTTGATCGGCAACTCTGGGAGACAATCCATTCTGCTCTAAGGGAGCTTCCATTCTGCTCTATGGGAACAGACCCCCTGACTCAGCTGCTTTCACTTTGCAGCACAAAGAAAGAAAGTTGTCATGAAAATTGAAGCTGAGCTTTCCTGCTTTAGGGGGCTATAACTCGGATATTAGGGGGCTATAACTCGGACACTCCAAATCCTATCTGCCAAACTTGGAGGAGAGCCTATTGAAGACTTCCAGTGAGTTTGGCATCTCTGACTCATAAGAGAGCTGTTTTATACCTCCCGAACCAAACAAACTGGTTTGGGAAATCAAATGAACCACAAACCAACACAAACCACCGTTTTCCTGGTTTGTGCTTATCTCTGGTAGAGACTGATGTAAGTTGCTTTGGGTCTCCATTGAGGGAAACTGGGTGTAAATGAATTTTTACCTATAGCCTTTCTACAGATACAATCAAGGAAAGACAGTAGCTCTGCTGCTACTGACAAGTCTGCGAGCTAATCAGAACCAGACCCTTCAAATCCAGGCTTTAATAACAAAAATTCTGAGGGAGGCTCTGTTGACAAGATGTCTGTCACAACACCAGCACATGATACAGGACCTACTAGAAGAGAGTGCTTCAGGCTAAGGTCACCTGAGGAATTAAATTAAAAGAGCTGACATGAATAATAGGATTCAGAAGTATGCTCCTGATCCTTCTTGATCAGAAGACCTGCTGCTGAAGAATCTTTCTTTACTACATGGGAGTTCCATTGTTCAAACCCTACTTTATCTCTCTTTATTCAAATATGGATTATTTCTACTCATTTGTGTTTAATGAATGTTACTTTGCAATTAAGAAAATAAGTGCATTCTAAACTGCTCCTCTGCAAGCTGGGTCCATTTGGCAGTCTGGAAAGCATCTTGCGCTGGGCCGTTTTGACTGGGACAACTTACAATTATTGGGACTCTGGGCACAAGGAGTTCCGGGGGCACGCTAAGAGACACACCAATATTATTTTGACAGAAAATGACTGCAGTGTGAAACATTCTGGTATAAACTGGATATATATATAGTAACACAAAAGGATGAAAACTTTTACTGACTCTCTAAAACTTGTCTTGTTTAAGCACATTCTCAGATACAAATAAACCTACACACCTACTTTGACCTCTGCGCAGCCCCATGCTCTACCTCCCAAAATGCTTTTCCTGGAGCAGACAGTTCTTCACAGCTGAGCCTCACTTGTCAAGCAGAGAGTATCACAACAGTTACCTCAGGCAGGCACTATTTGCACTTCAATAACTGAAGTCAATTTTTAGTGCCTGATTGTAAACCATTCCCAGTCTAATTTGGGAGAGCAGCAGAGATGTTTAGGATAAGCATATCAATTCAGCAAAAAATAAACAAAGCTGACTTTTTGACCACGTTGGAATAGAGCCACATTCTCAATGGTTTGTAACTCTTCTTATTCACATGTTCATTATGAAATAAAGCAATTTTGTTTTAGAAACTCTGATTTCTAACTTCCCATACCCTTTTGATATAGTTTTAATATATTTCTTCCACTCATATATTAAGTACACAGAGTCATCATTCCTTTTCATATACACTTATGTATCATGCCAGTAATAATCACTCATTTGATTGTTGCTATTGAAGGCAAAAATACTAAGTACATGGAGTCATCATTCCCTTCTTGTTAACTGACACACTAATGAATATTAGTATATAGGTACTTAGAAAATAAAGGTAGGTTTCTTTACAGAAGAAATACAAAGATGAGAGAGAATAATACAAAATATCTAAGAGAGGTGGAAACGTAATACAGATGTGTTAACACCACAAAAATTAGAGAGTTTGTACGTGAGTGATGAACAACTATTTGCCAGAAATGAGTATTTGATTCTGTGTTCCTCGATGGAGGTACAATGGGCCTGCTAAATGTGAAGTCATAAAAACAACGTGAACAAATAATGAGTGACTAATGCTGACTATATCATAACAGAGACAATGACTATGAAAATCAAGATAATATAACACATCCATTTCACAGATGAGAAACAGGCAACTGATGTGGTGTTGTAATTTGGTGAATAAGTGCTTTGCTTGCCCCGGGGGGGGGGGGAACCACTCAGTTTACTTTCAGTGATACTCAGAACCCATTTATCCAGTTCCTCTTTTGAAATGCCTTCCTAATAAAGAATAGCAGGCTTGAAAGAAAATGATGTGGCCCACATATCAGTTCCACTAAGGCTCTTCTGCTAATGTTGGAGGAAAGCTAGTTGTACTGGAGGAAGGCACCAGCATTAGTGGAACAAACCGATCCAACACAGTCATTAGTAAATGGGCTTCCTATGGCAAAATAATCAATTTTCTTAGTATTTCTTAGAAGGTATGCAAAGACCATTGAGATTTGATTTATTTACTTCATTTATAGCTTTTTCCCAATGGGGACCAAGAGCAGTTTACATCTGTGAGCATGAGCCCCCTCCTCCATCTTTAAAATGGACTGTGTTCACTCTGATCCTGGTTCCAGACTTTCTGGACTCCCTTTTTGTGCTACCATTTACGGACTGAGTTAACTCTAGCCTAGTGTCAGAGATGCAGAACTCTTACTGTTATGAACTTATATTGTGTGATCACAGGCAAACTGCTTCTATGGACATTCAGTGATAAGCAGAAAACACTGGATACAAGAACTAACACTAGGGTTCCCAAGTCGAACCCCCAAAATATCTAGGGACTTTGGGGGTGGAGCCAGGAGACTTGGGGTGGAGCCAGGAGACACTGGGGTGGAGCTAGAGAGGAGGGGGGAAACGGCGAGCCGCACCGTCTCGGAGTGTGCGACGCCGCTGCGCAGCTGATGCCTCTTCTCTGCTCGCCGTGGCTGCTCCTCCGAGATGGGCTCAGGCTGAGCCCATCTCGGAGGAGCAGCCACGGTGAGCGGAGAAGAGGCCGTCGTGCCGCTGCCGCCTCGCCCGCTCTGCCTCTGGGGTGGAAGCGGAGGGTGGGGGTGGAGGCGGGCCGGGGGCGTGGCGAGCCGCGAGTCCGGGTCCTAGAAGGGCCTGGATTTGCGGCTCACCATGCTCCTGGCCTGCCTCGCCCTCCCCTGCGCTGCTGCCGTCTCTTGGCTGCTCCTCTGAGATGGGCTCAGCCTGGGCTCATCTCGGAGGAGCAGCTGTGGTGGGAGGGGAGGGGGCAGCAGCAGCGCGGCTGCCTTGCCGGCTCCGGGATGCGGCGACTGGCCATGCTCCCCGGCGCCGTTTCCACCCCCTCCCCCCGCTTCCGTTTTTGGGGGGAACAGGGGAAGAGGGTGGAAATCTTGGGGTCCCCCGCCAGGGCGGGAGGGTTGGGAAGCCTAACTAACACAATATGGACATTAATGACAAATACCCACTTGCTTACTTTCTAAAGGCAGTGGATCCTGTGTAATTCTAAGCATTTGGCAACTGTGCCAGGTTTAATATGGAGATTTTACTCTGTGGGACCAAGCAGGAACCATTACAGCTTGGCTAAGAGGCCTCCCTACTTGTTCCTGCCAGTGCTGTAGCTATGCATTCCTCCTGCATAGAAGGATTTCAGATCAAGCTTCCCCAAGGAGCTGCATGCAGAACGCAATTGCACTCTTGTCCAAGGAAGATAACATCTAAGCAGCTTTCACCAGAAGCCATGCTGGATGCGGAAATCAAGACTCCATCTTGGGCCTGCACAGGCAACCAGGAGGAGAAAGCTAAGACAACACTCTGGGTGGGTCAATGCAGATGCAAATGTGAAGAACCAGCGGTTGGACAATAGAGCTTGCTGCAACGCCCACACATCACAAAAGAGACTTTTTCTGTCAGCTGTTGAAGATCGCAGGAGACAAAAGAGAAGCCCAAGGAAGTGACTGTTGCCATGGACTTAAGCCATCATGCAGGACAACCCGCATTGTGAAAGCTATAGTGTTACAGTAGATTAACAATGTGACTCTAAATTGATCAACTTCTTTTCTTTGTTTAAGGTAGTTTTTCTTTGTTTAAACCCCTCCAGTCCCATTAATCCTATTAAACTCCTGGGAACCTCCCCCTCTCCTCCCACTATCCAGCCCCCAATAATAATAATAATATTGCACTGTTATTTCTACCTATAGTTGGTCTTGGGAATCAGTGGCCATTAAAAGTGCAGATATTAAAGAAGTCAGCGTAAGAAGCTTTTAGAGTTAGTTTTCCAAAAATCTATTATTTACTGTGTCTGCCACAGAGTTGAGGCTTGTTAAGACTGCTGGCTCAAAGGTAGTCTGCTTTATGGATAAATAAATACAAAAAACAGAACCAATAAAATTTTAAAACTTGCTAAAACACTTCAAAATTATTGTTGCAGTAAAAAGAATGGCTTCTGCAGAAAGGATTCACTGAGATTTCTTTACCAATGACCTACATAACTCAAGTTATTGCTTTTCTAGTCATGAATTATGCAGTCCTCCAAAACAATGTTCTAACCCTTCACAAACCCACTGAATTCTATGGTACAAAATCTGAATTTCATACTCATTTCCATCTCTCTAATTCCCTGAATGTTCTTCCTTAAGTGTCCAGTAAAGGACACTAGCACTACTGTTACCGTTCCAAATTTTTTCCCAAAGGGATACAACTCATGGGTTGGTTACTAGAGTATTAGCACATATGAAAATACGTTTTGCAAAATGAATTATTCCTAAGAGCATATTTCTCAAACTATAAATGTAATGCATTTATTTCAAAATTTTCATATCCTGAAGCAGAGTTGATAGTTTTGTAGACTGAGCATACAACTGGCAGCTCATAAATACCAAGAGTATAGGCCTGAATGTCTATCAAGGTTTTTCCCACCAGATCCTCCAGGTTAACACAGGATTCTCTATTATTTACAGGTTATTTAAACCAGTGTTTTTACACTACAGCATTTCCATCCAAGTCAACCTGAATTATATTTCAGAATATACATGTCCTCAAACAATTTAATAATCTTCCATCTCCTTCAAGAAAACACTTGGTGCCATAGTTTCATAAATCAGTTTTGTAGCTTTATATCCAATGGCAGTTCCTGAACTTTATAACCCCTTGTTAATCAGTACAGAGCTTGGTATCATATTCTCACAAGACCTTTCACTGTGAAATCTGGTCCCCCATTCCCCTTTACCTAGTCTATTATCATACATAAGATGCAATATTGCAGACCACCTACTGTTTGCATGTACAGAGCTCAAAGGATAAGGTCATGGATGAGACAGAAGTCATATATGCATCATACTTGGATCTGGATGCTGAAATATCTCCAATGCTCAAGGATGTCCATCACATATCAGATCAAATGAGACCAGTGACACATAAAAAGATACATTTTGCTTTAACTTTGTTTCTATGAAGCATGTTATATATATTGGCTTGATACCTGTAATATTGCCAGACCAGAATCAAAACTATGCTCCTAGAAATAATACTATGGGCTATATCACATTAAAGCAGTATGAAGACGTTGGAGTTTGCAAGTACAGTCATTTCAGTCATGACAGAGTTAATCAATTTGTTTATGTATGCTAATTCTTAGCTATTAGCTTAGGACCAGTTAGTTCTTAGACATGTATTTCCTGCCAGAGAAAGGGAAGTGATATTCCTAATGAAATCGGATCAGGACCAGCTAACTGAGTGATCAATTTTATTGAGGTGCTACATGCAATTTGGCATATATTGTTTTTACTTCCTTGTCCTCTGCTGAATATATACAACATGATATAATTCAAAAGGTCATTAAAGGATAATTTGATCACAAAATGACTTGAAGACTGCATGAAATGTGGCACTACTATGCTTACAGACTGCACATAATCAATTCCTTTGGAAATAACAGCCAATGTAAAAGAAAAACAGTATTACTTAGCACTGAATGAACAGAAAGGGGGGGAGGAATGCCTGATTAAAGAAATGGATAGGTATAAAGAATAGTATGAAACTGCAATACTTTAAAATAGGAAAGATGGCAACAGCAGAGATTAAACAGAGCTGGAAGGACCTCAAAAATCATCTAGTCCAACTCACCACACTACACAGGAAATTCAAAACTACCTCCCCACACTCCCCCAGTGCCCCATGCTCTATGCCCATAGGAAAGGCAAACAATCTTCAGGGTCCCTGGTCAATCTGGCCCTGAGGAAAATTCTTTCCTGACCTTGAAGTGGCAATCAGTATTATCCTGGGCATGTAAGAACAGACCACAGGAGCCAAGCACTGACTCATCCCTTCTTGCCCTCCCTCTCACGATCTGCCTTAGTTAATAGAATCAGCATCCTTCTAGACTGCATTTTAAAACCTCCGAAGTAGAGAGCATGCATCTGACAAAGAGCTCTGTTTCCTGAAAGCTTATGCAAAATTAAAATTGTTAGTCTTAAAGGTGCTACTGGACTCTACTACAAAGGAAGGTGCATCGCCTCCTGTTCCACTGAGGAACTGCTCTGTCAGGAAATTCTTCCAAATGATTAGTCAAAAATTCATTTAATTTCAATCCATTGGTTCTGGTTGAACCTTTTGAAATAACAGGGGGGGGGGGGAAACCCTGCTCCATCTTCTATATGAGAACCCTTCAAATACTTGAAGATTGCTATCATATCACCTCAGTTGTCTCCTTTCCAGGCTAACTATACTGAGCTCCTTCAACCTTTCCTCACACGACTTTTTCTTCAGTCTCCTCATCATCTTTGTTGTCCTCCTCTTGACATGTTGTAGTTTGTCAACATCCTTCTTAAATTGTGGTACCCCAAACTGAATGCAATACTCCAAGTGAAGTCTAACCAAAGCTGAGTAAAGTGATACCATCACTTTTATCTGTACATTGTATTTCTGTTGATGCAGTCCAAAATCACATTTAGCTACATCACACTGCTGACTCATGTTTAATGCATGGTCTAAGACCTCTAGATCCTTTTCACATGTACTAATGGGGGGGGGGGGAGTGGAAGTTTTGGTTCCGATTAGTAAGCACTGGGACTAAAGTGCATCCCAACTGTAGGAAGTAGTAAACAAAGTTGTTTACAAGGGGCACTAAGCTTTACATTACTGATGAGATCCTCCACCCCAGCACAATGAGGAAGACAGCTGCAAAAAGTGTTTTCTGTAGTATGCATCAAACTCTTCAGCTTCATACATTAAATACATAAGGCAGCTGAATTAAGCCCCATTTGCCAAATGCCATCCACCTCAAGATCAAATTATGCCTGATGTCTGTTGGGAAAGTAAAAAGAAGTTAAAGAGTATTACTTAGCACTCACAGCTTTGCATTCACCACTTTAAAATTCTTGTAACCTTTTTTTTATTTAAAAAACTGTGTAATAAATGTTTCAAAAGAATTCAAGCAGATGATTTTGGTTCTGTACTAAAATAGAAATTTCCATATATTTTCACACACTAATAATCAGTTTTTAGTCATCCCAGAGGATACTAAACATTGGAATTCAGGCAAGAAATATATACCTGAATCAGAACTGATGAGCTTTTTGGAACAGAAAAGCAATCACAGTGTATGGGACTCATTTAAAGACTATAATAAGAGGCAAATTACCTCTGTGGCATCAGCTATAAAGGACAGCTGAATGACAGATTAGAAGAGACAGAAAAGGAAATGAAGGAGTTGGAAGCAAAAATAAGCAAGGTCTGAAGACCAAAGAAGAGAAGGATTAAGTTACTGGAATTAAGAAAAGAATGCAATTTTCCAATTATATATGAAAAAAGACTTTTCTGCGTAGTCATATGGGGTAACAAATCTAGCAAACTAAAGGCTCACTCAAAGCTGATTTATAACGATGTTCTCTCATCTGGACTCTCAAAGAACAACATGCATCACTAAAAATTTCATTCAAAAGCCAAAGAAGTTGTAGAAGGACCCCTCCACTGAACTGAGTGAGCTGTAGAATAATTATTTTCTGTTCATTAAACATGGCTTTTTAGAAAATACTGTTTGGAATCTTTATATTTTGAGGCAAAGAAATTGTGCTCGTGTGTGAACTGGGAGGCCACGTGATGAAAAAAACTGACAAAAATCACCTTTCCCTACTCTGCAAAGAAAAACATTCTGCTGGAGGAACTGCTGTTGGCACTTAGGATCCAACCCATGGATTTTGGAGATGTAAAACAGATACACTAAAACTGGGGCACCTGCAATGACTTGCAGGGGCATCTCATTTTCCCTTCCAACATTTCGTTTCCCTTTCTGAAAGTTTACGTAGCCTTTCCCTATTTCCTGCTTTCTTCCAACTTACTTTCAATAGTCCCCCTAAGCTGTGGAGTCTTGTGAGCAAAAATTCTACTCCATGAATTCTGGCATTGAAGTTGTGAGCTACTCTACTGGTATTCAAGTTGTGAGTGAGCGATTTGGCTGCTGCATAAATTAGTTTGCTCTGGGGCCATCCTTTTTGAGCTAAGCTAAGCTTTTTGGCTGCAACTGAGCTGGCTGAAGCTTAATCCAACCAAGACGGAGGTCCTGTACTTGGGTCAGGGAGTGGGGGTGCTAAGATCGGGCATCTGGCTCCCCACTCTGGATGGTGCATATACCAGCTCAGAAGGTGAGGAGCTTGGGTGTGATATTGGATGCCACCCTTTCTATGGAGGCCCAGGTCACGATCTCCTTTTACCCTCTTCAGCAGGCCAAACAACTAGCGCCCTATCTGGCCCCTCGGGACTTAGCTACAGTGATCCATGCAACAGTCACTTCCAGGCTAGACTACTGTAACTTGCTCTACGCAGGCTTGCCCTTGAGGCTGATCTGGAAGTTCCAGCTGGTGCAGGAGGAGGCAGTACGATTGCTGTCTGAATCGCCTGTATGGGCGAGCAGTTGGCCGATGCTGCACAGTCTGCAATGGTTACCAGTTGAGTACCAGATCCACTTCAGGGTTTTAGTATTGACATTTAAAGCCTTGCATTTAAAGCCATACCTGTGGGACCATCTCTCCACATATGAGCCCGGGAGGTCATTACAATTGGCCACCCATCTTCTGACCATCCCTGGCCAAAGGGACGTCCAGCTTGCCTTGACCAGGGCCAGGGCTTTTTTGGCCCTGGCCCTGACCTGGTGGAATCAGTTCCCTGTGGAGGTTCGGGCCCTTCCAGACTTGCTACCATTCCGGAGGGCCTGTAAGACAGAGCTGTTCCACTGGGCCTATGGCTGAGGGAGACAGACATCCTTATCATTTAAACCAGCCACCCCTGCACTGATTGTTTAAAATCAATATAGCTGAGATTTTTGAACATCTAGGTTGAGACAAGTATGCCTAATTGATCTGTTCACACCATCCATGCCACCTTAGCTTAATTAATGTGAGCTGTGGCTTAATTGTCTTAATTTTTAACTGTTTTAATTGTTCTTAAACTGTTTTGTTTTATTATGTTGGAAGCCGCCCTGAGCCCACTATGGGAAAGGGCGGCCTATAAATATATGGAAATAAATAAATAAGATA
Source organism: Heteronotia binoei (assembly GCF_032191835.1). Taxonomy (NCBI): domain Eukaryota; kingdom Metazoa; phylum Chordata; class Lepidosauria; order Squamata; family Gekkonidae; genus Heteronotia; species Heteronotia binoei. The sequence continues at coordinate 55,133,938 of NC_083231.1, read as the reverse complement.
AATATGTGTCAGCCAGAGGCTAAAAAAACTGTGGGCTAGCTCACACTAACTCAGCTTAGAGGGAACACTGCTTACTGTTACTGTGCCTGTATTCATAGAATCATAGGTTTGGAAGGGACCTCCAGGGTAATTTAGTCGAACTCCTTACACAATGCTGGAAAAGACAGGTTGCTTACCTGTAACTGTAGATCTTCGAGTGGTCATCTGTGCATTCACACTTGTGGGATACTGCGCCTGCACCGGTCCCCGACCGGTATCTGTAAAAAGCCCGGGATTTTTCCACGGTCAGTGCCACTGGGCATGCGCGGACGTCCTATCGCGCATGCTCACCGGCGCCATCGCGGTAATCCCGCCAGTTCCTTCCTGGCCACTGGAAGCTCCTACTGGAGGGAGACCGTCAGCAGTGGGGAAGGAGGGCGGGTAGTGTGAATGCACAGATGACCACTCGAAGATCTACAGTTACAGGTAAGCAACCTGTCTATCTTCTTCGTGGTCTCTGTGCATCACACTTGTGGGAGATTAGCAAGCAAGACATACCTGGAGGAGGGAGACGGTCAACTGGAAGCAACAGTTTGTAGCACCGCATTCCCCAACCGGGTCCTCTACTGAGCATGCACGTCCAACGCGTAGTGCTTCATAAAGGCATGCAGAGAAGACCAGGTAGCAGCCTTGCAGACATCCGCCAGAGACACACCCCTCAGGAACGCCACTGACGTCGCCATCGCTCTTGTGGAATGTCCACGGACAGGTCCAGGTAGCGGCCTCTTCGCCAGCAGGTAACAAAACTTAATCGTCTCTGTCAGCCAGTTGGAGAACCTTTGGGATGAAATCCTGGAGCCCAGCTTGGGAGCAGTGTAGGAAACGAACAGCTGCTGGTCCTTACGAAAAACCCCTGAACGTTTTAAGTAAAAAAGTAAGGCACGCTTGACATCCAGGGCGTGCAGCCTACGCTCCTCCTCTGAGGAAGGGTTAGGGTAGAAGGTTGGCAACCAGACCTCCAGGTTGAGGTGGAATTGGGAGACCACCTTGGGGAGGAAACTAATGTCCGGGGCCATTGAGACCCCGGTCTCTCTGAAAACTAGATACAGGTAATCACAACGCATCGCCGTGAGTTCCCCCACGCGGCGTGCAGAGGTGATGGCCACCAAAAAGGCAGTCTTCCAAGATAGAAGCTGCAGGGAACACGTGGCCATTGGCTCAAAGGGACGCCTTGTTAACATGTCCAGCACCAGCGTCAAGTCCCACAATTGTGGGGGTGATCTCGATGGTGGGTGCAGCCTAAACAACCCCTTCAGAAACTTTTTAGATTGAGGATGGGCAAATACTGAGTATCCCCCCACAGGGTTGTGAAAGGCAGATATTGCCGCTAGGTAGACCTTAACAGAGGAGAAGGCCAAGCCCGCATCCACTAAGGACAATAAAAAATCAAAAATCGCCGGGAGGCCCACCTCATTTGGTGGGACCCCTCGGTCAGCCACAGAGCTTGAAAACTTCCTCCACTTCCTATCGTAGGAAGCACGCGTGGAGGGTTTTCTGCTATTCAGGAGGACCATCTGTACCCTGTTGGAGAACATTACTGGTCTATCAACCATGCTGTCAGCTTCAGGTGTGGCACGTTGTGGGGTAGCACATGCCCCCCCTGAGACGACAGGAGGTCCGGCTCCACTGGGAACTGATAGAACTTGCCCCCCGACAGCTGGATCAGGATCGAGAACCAGTTCTGGCGGGGCCACCAGGGGGTCACCAGAATGCAGCGTGGTCCCTCCCTTGCTATCTTGTTGACTACCCTTGTCAGCAGTGGAAGGGGCGGGAACATGTAGAGGAACCGGCCCACCCAGGGAATCAGGAGCTCGTCTCCCAGGGATGCTGGGTCTGCCTCCCCCCCCCCGGAGCAGAACATGGGACACTTTGTGTTTTCTGCTATGGCAAAGGCGTCCACCTGTGGGTACCCCCAACGCTGAAACACCGGCTCTAGGAAGCGCCACTGCAGCTCCCACTCGTGCGGGGACGCCCCCCCCTGCTGAGGGAGTCTGCCTGAATATTGAGGACCCCCGGAAGATGTGCCGCCTTCACGAATATGTCGTACTGGAGGCACTCCGACCACAGGTCCATTGCCAATGCACAGAGCCAACGGGACACTGTCCTACCCTGCCTGTTGATGTAGCTCAAGGCAGTGGTATTGTCCATGAGCAGTGCCACTGTCTTCCCAGCCACCACTGGGCGGAAAGATCGAAGGGCAAAGTGTACCGCCAGCAGCTCTAGATAGTTTATGTGATACAGAGTCAGCTTTGGGGGCCACTGGCCCCCCACACACAGGCCCCCCATGTGGGCCCCCCCAGCCCCACAGGGAAGCGTCCGTGGTGATGGTCACCGCGGGATCCGGAAGGTGGAAGGGTGCTCCCTGGCAGATGTTGTCTTTCGACACCCACCACTGCAGTGTTTGGAGCGTCTTTGGTGGAATGGTGAACCTCTTTCGAGGTGAGTCTCTGGTTGGGCGAAACTGACGAAGAAACCACAGCTGTAGGCCTCTCATCCTCAGTTTCGCAAAAAGTAGCACGCTTGTCGTCGCCGCCATCAGCCCCAGCATCCGCTGGAGCTGCTGCGCTGTGCCCCACCCTCGCCTCTGGAGTAACTGCACCATGTTCACAATGTCCTCTGCCCTCTGGGCAGGTAGAAATGCCCGGTGATGATTCATATCCAGCACCGCTCCTATGAATTGCACAGTCCTTGATGGAGCGAGCTGCGATTTTTCCAGGTTGACCTGCAGCCCCAGGGTGTCGAGAAGGCGTAGAGTGATGTCGATGTGGGTTGACAGGCTTTCCCTTGACCTCGCCACCAGAAGCCAGTCGTCTATGTACGGGAAGACGACCACCCCCTGGAGCCGAAGATGGGCAGCCACTACGCTCATCATTTTTGTAAACACCCGAGGTGCTGTGGACAGGCCGAATGGAAGGGCTGTGAACTGGAAGTGCTGGGAGCCCACTGCAAACCTGAGAAAGCGTCTGAACGCTGGGTGGATGCTGATGTGAAAGTAGGCATCCTTGAGGTCTAAGGTTGCCATCCAGTCCCCTTGTTTGATGAGGGGCAGGATCGATTGCAGCGTGGACATCCTGAACTTTTGGTACAGGATGAATTTGTTCAGATTCCGAAGGTCCATAATAGGTCTCAATCCCCCGTCCCTTTTGGGAACCAGGAAGTAGCGGGAATAGAACCCACCCGTCCTGTCCTCCCCTGGCACCTTCTCTATGGCTTGTTTCTGTAGGTTGGTCACCTCTGCCAGCAGAGGTGGGGAGGGGGGCTGATTACCACGGACTGTTCTGGAATCTGCGCAAACTCTATTTTGTAGCCCTCTTTTATGATGGAAAGAGCCCACCTGTCTGATGAGACCAGCTCCCAGGAAGGCAGGAAGGGGAGGAGGCGAATAGCTGATAAATTGGTGGGGGCGATGATGCGTGGGGTAAAAAAAGTCAAAGTCCCTGCTTTGTGGGGCGGGCACCCTTGGACTTGCCAGTAGGTTGGGTGCCATAGCTGCTCCTGTTATTCCCCGCATAGGCCGGCGTATCGGGTTGAGACGAGCGAGGACGCCACTGCTGTTCAGAGGGAGATTTGTGATAGGACTTCTTGGCCCAAGGCTTGTTCCACTGTCTGGCTCTGGGCTGTTTGGAGGGTGCCTGCACCCCCAGGTTTCTGGAGGTTTTTAAGTTCTTGTCGAACTCCTGTAAGGCGTTATCTGTTGTAGAGCTGAACAGGCCGTCCCCCTCGAAAGGCAGGTCTTCTACGAGCGCCTTAGTGTCCTGCTGCAATGCTGTAGATCTCAGCCAAGAATGCCTGCGGATGCATACGGCAGACGTGATGGCTGTAGCCGACACGTCCACCATATGTTTTGCTGCGGCCAGCTGCCGCTTGGCCACAGCAAGGCCCTCCTTCTGTAGCTTCTTCGCTGTCGCCTTCTTGTCCTCATTGAGGGAGGAAAGGGGAGGGGTGAGCTGCTCCCACATGGCGTATTGGTATCTCGCCATGCAGGCTGCATAGTTGGATACCTTCACCCCCAGGGCTCCTGCAGAGTAGATCTTCCTCCCCATACCGTCTAGCTTCTTTCCTTCCTTGTCCGGAGGAGCGGAATGCACCTTACGTGACTTGGAGTAAGACGACACGATGACCGAGTTCGGCTTTGGGTGCGTAAAGAGGAACTCAGCCCCCGTCTCCTGGACCCTGTACATGTGGTCCAGCTTTCTCGAAGACACCGGTGCCTACGACAGCTTCTTCCAGGCTCCTTCACCGCTTGCAGAATGACCCTGGTAACTGGAAGGGCTGCTGCCGTGGACGTGTCACACTGCATTATGTCGAAGACGTTGTCGTCCACGACTGGCCGAGGTTGAGAGACAGGAAGGGAAATGGTGGCAGCCATCCTCTTCACCATCTCAGCATAAGATTTCAGATCCTCCGATGGTGAGACCGGAAGATCTTCGGCCGTATTGGAGTCTGGTGAAGGTTCCCAGGTTCTTCCCTGGACGTCGCTCTCCGATCCCGACGATGAGGACTCCCGTCGATCCGAGGGCTCTGACAGAACCGGCGTCGATTCCCTCGGTGGCGACTGGACCGGAGGTGATGGTCGATGCTGGGGCTCGGCCGAAGGCAGGTTACACCTCTCCGGTGGAACCGACACTGATGCTCTTCTCAATCAGTGTGACATTCGAGAGAAACCGGACATTTCAGATTGCTGCTCCCAGTCCGGGAATTCCCTCGGGTGGTACCATTGGTACGTAGGCATACGGTGACTGCCATCGATGCTGCTCCCACGGGGGGAGAGGTGGGAAGCGACGGGGCTCGACCGGTGGTTCCAGCTCCCTCCTGGTCCTTGACCCTGTCGATCTAGGAGTGTCGGCCGATGCTGCTGCCTCTAGCTCCTCAGCCGATTCGCCGCTTTGCCGATGGGATCCCGCCGATGGCGATTGCTGGGTTAACTTGATCTCTGGCTCCGATGCAGAAAGGTGAGGCCGATGGGAGCTACCCTTTGGCGTCGACGGGCTGCGGCGTGGAGAAGCCAGGATCTTCCTCGGCGGCTCAGTCGCGACCAGTGGTGAAGCGTCGGGCGCCAGCGATGGAGAGCGTGGCCTTCTGCGCTTCTCCTTAGCCTTAGCCTTTTTGGAGGTGGACTCTCGCCCCGAGTCCTCCCGACGCTTCTTCGGAGGCACGTCCACCAATCCCTCAAGGGATTGTTTTGTGGAACTTCGCTCTAACGGCATTTCCGGCACCATCTGGGTCACATCGGCCGATGAGACCGTCGGGGCCTGAGCGCCCGCCATTTTCGGTGTCGATGCCGATGAGCCCGCCACTGACTTCGGAGGACAGAGTGCTGACTCGGTCAACGCCGCCGACAGTCTCGCCGCTCTGTTCTTCCGCGTTTGCTTGGAGAAGCGGAGACAGTGTGGGCAGGCCTCCACACGGAGCGCTTCACCCAAGCAGAGAAAACACAGGGAATGGCCGTCTGGGGGGGCGATCTTCTTCCCGCAGACCCGGCACCGCTTAAAAAACCCCCAGCGACTGTCCATAGACAACCGTCGCTGGAAAAACCCACTCAGAGTCCTCTGAGGGGAAAAACTGGGGAAGACAGCGGGGGGAAGGCCCCGGAGGGCGATCTGCCAAAACTACACACACAGAAAGAGTTTTTTTTAAAAAACTATCTAACTAATTAACTAACTACTACACTAACGAAAACAACAAACAGGCTATATACAGAATAAGAAAGGCAAAGGCCAAAGCTTACCGACCGGGAACACGAAAAACGCAACCTCTCCGCGCAGCGGTCAGAAAGGAACTGGCGGGATTACCGCAATGGCGCCAGTGAGCATGCGCGATAGGACGCCCGCGCATGCCCAGTGGCGCTGACCGTGGAAAAATCCTGGGCTTTTTACAGATACCGATCGGGGACCGGCGCAGGCGCAGTATCCCACAAGTGTGATGCACAGAGACCACAAAGATTTCACAAATACCTTCCACCTAAGTTCACAGAATCAGCATTGCTATCAGATGGTCGTCTAGCCCATGTTTAAAAATCTCCAAAGGAGAAGCCACCACCTCTCAAGGAAGACTGTTCCACTGAGGAACCGCTCTGTCAAGAAGTTCTTCCTAATGCTTAGTCAAAAACTCTTCTAATTTAATTTCAACCCACTGGTTCTGGTCCAATCTTCTGAGACAACAGAAAACTTTTCACCATCCTCTTTATGACAGCTTTTTGAGTACTTGAAGATGATGATCATATCACCTTTCAGTTGTCTCCTCTTCAGGCTAAACATACTCAGATCCTCCAGCCTTTCTTCATAGGACTTTTGTCTCCAGACCTTCATCATCTTCATGCCCTCCTCTGGACATGTTCCAGCTTGTCTATTTCATTCTTTAATTGTGGTGCCCAAAACTGAACACAATACTCTAGGTAAGGTCTAACCAGAGCAAAAGCAAAGCGATACCATGACTTTGGGTGATCAACTTCTGTTGATACAGCCCAAAATTGCTTTAGTTTTTTTAGCTACTATATCACACTCTTGACTCATGTTTAGTGTATAGTCCACTAAGATTCCTAGATCCTTTTCACACATACTACTGCCAAGACAAGTCTCCCCCATTCTATAATGATGCATTTGATTTTTCCTACCTAAATGCAGAATGTTACATTTATTCCAGTTAAAATTCATTTTGTTTTAGCCTAGTTTTCCAGCCTGTCAAGATCACCCTGTATCTTGACTTTGTCTTCTACTGTATTTGCTACCTCTCCCAATTTAGTATCACCAGCAAAATTAATAAGCATTACCTCTATTCCTTTATCCAAATCATTAACAAAGATATTAAACAAAACGGGTCCCAGGAGAGTTCCTTGAGACAGTTCACTTCTCTCCAGGAGGATTCAAACTTTCCCTCCTTCCCTCCCCCTGGGCAAACCCAATTGATTCATCCCAATTGATTTCTCTCCTTCCTTCCCTTCTGGGAGAACCTAACTGATTCATCTGCAAAACTGTGAACTCTGTGTGAAAAAGAATTTAAATTGGGTTCCATTTAGCAGTCAGTAACCAAAGAAGACATGCATTGAAACGTCTTGAACTATCCAGAATGGGTATATTGATGGCTGAATTAACTTTTGTACTCTTGTTTCTCTGCTGTACTGACTGAATAGGTATTTATATTAATATTGGAATCTACAGAGGAGAGGAATATTTGTAAATGGAACTTTTTGTATGTAAACTTTCTGTAAGTATTCTTGTTTGGAATCTTGATATGGTGGTAAAATAGAACGTATTTTACAATAATATATGAATTTAAACATATGTCTAGGTAACAGAAACTGGCTGTTTTTCACTAAGCTTCTGAAACTATTTTGGAAATGAACATAAGAGTTTAAACTTTATGATGTGGACGTGGTGGTTTTTGGTATTGTGTTCTGTTTTTGCTTCTTCAACTGTAGGAAGCAGCTCATCCTGATTGAGTTATGCAAGTCAGTTGGCAGCAAGTTGTTCAGCGGTTGCTATTGTGCCTTATCATGATGAGTACTCCCTCATGGGTCAAAACAGCCCTGGAAGAGCTCTGCCCCTTCATCTCCCCTTTACTGTTGGAAACCAAGGCTTGAAGGCTGGCAATACTATCACAGTTGCCCCAGAATGGCCATTGAATGCATCTGTTTTTTGAAAGTTACAGGTATTCCTTTCATAATTCTGGGGATTTTAACCCATTCCCAATACATTTTTAAGATTTCCGATTTTTCTGCAAGCCTGGGGTCTTTCCGAGATTTGTAGAGACCTTTATTCTTGGAGCATAGACTCAGTCTTCAGATTTAAGTATCTACAGATGAGCTCTATTGAGAATTAGATATATTAATAAGTAGGGACCCACAGGGAGATGAGGGAGGCATCTCATTTCTCCCCTCCCCCACTATCTCCTCTTTCCCTTCCCTGAAAGCTCCAATAACCTGTCTTCTTTTTCTGTTTCCTTCACTCCTTCCCACCAACTAGCCAAGCTACCACTATCTCTCTCCACTCTTCAGCCTTCCCTCCTCAGAAGCCTCTTCCTGGGAAAACTCTGCTTGGTTCCAGATACTGTGAGAGGTACCTCACTCTCCTTGTATCCCTTTCCCACACTATTTCCTCTTTCCAACAACTCCTTGGGAACCTTTCCATGCTTCTTGTTTTCCTTCCTTCCCACCAACCTTTTATCCTTCTCCTCCATCTTCAGCTATATCATTTCTTTTATTTATACCCCACCTTGCTCCGAAGTAGGGACCCAAATCTGTTTACAGCATTCTCCATTTTATCCTCACACCAATCCTGTAAGGTAGGTTAGGCTGAGAATGCATAACTGACCCCAAGTCATTGAGTGACCTTCCATGACATAATAGGGATTTGACCTTGGATTTCCCAAATCCTAGCCCACAACTCTAACCACTACAACCATATCAGATTTCTTGGTGCAGCTGCTGTCAAACGGTAGCAATCAGCTAGACCTGGGTAATTATACAAGTCAGGTGACAGCAAGCGGTTAAATGGTTGCTACTGTGCCTGGCTGTGATGAGTCCTCCCTCCAAGGTCAAAATAACTCTGGAGAGGGCTCTGCCCCCACCCCTGCCTTATACTGACAGGTACCAAGGGTGGCAATACTGCCATCGTTGCCTAGCAATGGCCCAAGAGCATTCTTTTCTTGGTGCTACAAGCTCTAATTCTACTATTTTTGAGGGGGATTACCCCCCATGTGTCATTTTTGTCTTTTTCTTTTAGATTTTTCTGCATGCCTGGGGCTTTTCTGAGATATATAGAAACATCTGACATCTGTCCATGACATTTAAGTATCCACAGATGGGGCCACTTTGGGAATTTGATATGTTGATAATGGAAGTGTATAAAACCCCTCAAATGTATCAGACAAAAATTGTAATTGATCTCCTTCTACCTGTCATTCTTGGTTGATGGCCTGCATTTAAAAAGAGAGAGATTTCCCTAAACACAAGAAAACACAGTACTTATTCTATGTATCGTGAAAGAACTACTCTTTTCCAAGAATGCACACATTTCTATGCAAGATTCCAGGTTCCCGATGTCTCTTTGGCAACATGTTTCCTGCTGTTTTATATCCATCACTTTGAAGAGAACTGATTCATTGCTGCCAATTATATCACTGGTACACCATTTCTTCCAGGTGCAGCATATGGAATGAATCCAATTCCTGCTGCAAGCTGTTTCTCCTGGCAGAACTTGTTCAAGCCAGAAGAATATTCAGTTTTCTAAGTTAAAACATTGGGGAAAGATCTTGGAGAAACACAATCATTTAGTAATTAAAAATATTGAAATAAAACAATAAATTCACAGTGAAGATGTAAGCCTATATCACAGCGTGTTTTTATGTATTAGGATACTCTTACGAAAAATCACTGAAGACATTTATCAGTTTAGAAGACATATTCTCTATTTTGGGCTGACAGTATCCTCAAAGCTGGAATAAGCATTCCAAAAACAGGGTGTTGAGCAAGACTTAAGGAGAGCGAAGCCAGCTGTATAAGATAGGGTTTAATATATATTCTCTCTTTTTTGCAACATACTAACTAAATGAATTTACAGAAACATGCCCTATTCCTTTAAAGGCAATAAGAAATGTGCAGGCCCTAGTCCAGTGAGTGTTACTTCTGTTAAGAGCAACTACTGGTGAACAGTCAGTGTGAGAAGCTACCCCATACTGTAAGCCAGGGGTGGCCAACGGTAGCTCGCCAGACTTTTTTGCCTACAATTCCCGTCAGCCCCAGCCATTGGCCATGCTGACTGGGGCTGATGGGAGTTGTAGGCAAAAACATCTGGCGAGCTACCGTTGGCCACCTCTGCTGTAAGCAGCCCCATACAGCTCTGTAAGCAGCCCCATGCAATGCTGTACAGCTCATACGGCATTGCACAGCATGTTGTGGGCCTAAGGAATACTGAGGAAGTGGAGATACAATGCCTGAAATGCATGCCAGTGCAGTTGGGGATGTGCACTTGGTCACATGGTCTCATGTCAAGGTTAAGGATAAAAAGAACCAATTCTCCTCCACTATCTTGAAAACTTAGTGATCTTGCCAAAATTTATCACCAATACCAGCTGATGAGGATCAGAAGTGAATACTACTGTGGTAGAAGCCAGAAACTCATTCCAGTTAGTACAATCAAGAGGATGAAGACATACATAATAAACAATGCAATAATACTAGGATTTTAAAGTTTGAAAAGTATTAAACAACACATATTAAACAATGCAAGAAATGGTATTACATAGGCAGAAGAACACACAGAAACAAATAATACATATTTATAGTATCGTCCACAGTCTTATTCTTTTTAATGAAATGTCTTCCTGACTAATTTTCTTATAATGCCATATTGTTTGACTTCTGCTTACTTTGTGTTTTGTTTATAGCTGTGGTGCTGAAAATGTTTAACAACTGAGTTGATGGCACATTAGGTTCTCTGTTATGTTTTGGGGTTGAGTCCTGTGGAAAGGTGGGGTATAAATAATTTTAATAAATGTAACCAATTTTGTCCAGTAACTATGAAATGTGCTGTAGGCCATCACTACATACTACATCATTATTCAACAGAGTAATATTCTAACACTGAATTCTAAATCCACATAACAAAGTAAGAGAGCTTGTTGCATCGGTGGGTGCAGATTTCCCCCCATTATTTCATGCACCCCCTCACCAAGCAACCAAGCATTTCTCCAAGACCTCCAAAAAGCCAAAGCGGGGGTGGGGGGTGCATTACAGACAAAGTGCCCAAACTGTCCCACCTCCTTCCTTCCAATGGTGGAGGACACACAGGCCAGCAAGTTTTTTGCTGACACAAGAAGCAGCTGCAAACTTTTCCAGTTCCCTCTTCACTGTAGTCTCCTGTACTTTGTGAGTGGCATGTGGTCTACAACTTCTCAACTTTCATCATTGGCTTTTAAGGTATTTTAGGGAGAAGGGAAAGCAGGGTAAGATCCACTTCTATGAGTGCCTTCCATTCACAGTTCACAGGATCCATCTGAATACTTTTAAGGTGTTTCCTACTACTACCCCTCCTTTGGAATTCCTACAACAAAGAGCCTGATACAGAGACAGTGTATCTTAACTAAATCCTGTTGGATCACTGGGATTTAAATGCAATTAAGTTTTCCTGGATTGGGGCCAGGAGCTTTTTCTTTGTGCAAGAACCTGCTATGGTGCCAATTCAAAAATGATTGCTGATATATGGCATTTTGATATGAATTTGGTCCTGAATTAAACAAATGTATGCATTGGCTGTAAGCAAGTCAAATTTTGAGTGGCAGGTTGCCAAGATTCTAGGAGAAACAACTGTCTTATTTTATAGCTTTAGCACTTTGGGCTTAATATATTTTTCCACTAACAAGTTGTGTTCCTTCTTTGCTAGTGTATACTGATCTGTAAAGAACAATGGACTTTTGAGGCAACTGAAAACTAAACTCACAATAATTTAAACAAATTACATTGTTTACACAGAGAATAAAAAAGTGAGGTGAAAAGAGCTGACGTATGATTTACTGCAGACTCTTTCATTGTGTATTCACATTTTTCCTCCAGCTCAGCCACACATGAGACTGAAATACATCTGCTTAACGTAGTTCACAGTTTTGGACATGGAATTAGTAAATACATATATTAAAAAGAAAAATGTAACAAAAACCGTGAGCATAACAATATTTCCTAAGCCTAATTATCCTCTGCATGTATTTGGCAAAAGAGGAATCAGCAGAGCTAATGCTTTCAAAAAGGCACTGGTTAACAACAACTTGATCCAAGAGCAAGGAGACCCCACCAGAGGCAACAAAGGACTTGCCAGTTACTATTGAGGAGGTGCCATTTTGTTGTAGTATAAGCATAAGTGGAAAACCTGCATGCTACCCCTGCTCCTTAGAAGACCTACAATAGCATTGACAGCAGAATATGGTACACAACAGAGAGAACTACATTAAAAATTCCCTACAGCCTGGCTTTGCTCCTATTCTGAGATAACAATGATGGAGGTTGAAAATTAGATTTTACTAAGCACCTTTACTCTAGATATTAGCAGGGGATACATTTTCCACCAAAGCAACATGAGAGGCAAGCTTGAGTTACACATAAGAGCTTCACCAGTTTCCACTATTCAGCCTTTTGAACCAGTAGCGAGTTTGCTGATAATGGGCTGGTATCCAAAGTGGTAGCTTTTTGTGGCACGAATTAGACAGCCCGGGGACAGGAGCAGGACGGGAGGCAGACACACACGTTTAGTCATGCTGTTTTGGTCCGCCTGTATCTTGGCTCAAAATGCCAGTCTGAACCCAGCCATGAAGTTGAAGGTATATTCATTCATTATATATACACCGCTTGTCTTCCAAGGAGCTCAGGATGGCTTGCCTCAATGAACATAAGAAAAGCCATGTTGGATCAGGTCAATGGCCCATCCAGTCCAACACTGTGTCACACAGTGGCCAAAAAACCAGGTGCCATCAGGAGGTCCATCAGTGGTGCCAGGACAACAATACAGAGTATACTGCCCCAGACAGAGAGTTCCAACAATACTCTGTGGTGATAGCCACTGATGGACCTCTGCTCCATATGTTTATCCAATCCCCTCTTGAAGCTGTCTATGCTTGCAGCCGCCATCACCTCCTGTGGCAGTGAATTCCATGTGTTAATCATCCTTTGGGTAAAGTACTTCCTTTTATCAGTTCTAACGTGACTGCTCAGCAATTTCTTTGAAAGTCCCCGAATTCTCATGTTGTGAGAAAGGGAGAAAAGTACTTTTTCTGCCTTCTCTATCCCATGAATAATCTTGAAAACTTCTACCATGTCACTCCTCAGTCAACATTTCTCCAAGCTAAAGAGCCTCAAGCGTTTTAACCTTTCTTCATAGGGAAAGTGTTCCAACCCTTTAATCATTCTAGTTGCCCTTTTCTGCACTTTTTCCAGTGCTATCTTTTTTGAGGTGCGGTGACCAGAATTGTACACAGTATTCCAAATGAGGCCGCACAGTCGATTTATAAAGGGGCATTATGATACTGGCTGATTTGTTTTCAATTCCTTTTCTAATAATTCCCAGCATGGCGTTGGCCTTTTTTATTGCAGTTGCACACTGTCTCGACCTTTTCAGTGAGTTATCTACCATGACCCCAAGATCTTTCTCTTGGTCAGTCTCCGCCAGTTCATGGACTTTTGTCTCTGTCTCTCCCTCTTTTTAAAAATTTCATGCTGGTAGTTTTTGATACCACAGGTTACAATGTGAGAATAATGGTATGCAGTAGAATTTTTGATGGTAATATGGCAACCCTGTGAAACTGAAAGAACATGAGATGAATCACCCACTAATTCATGACAAATATGCCTTGGAGAACTGTATGAATAGGAATAACACAACTTCCTAAGAATATGTTCCAACTGATGATTAGTAATCAATTTTGATCAGTAATCAGTTTTAGCCTCAGCTATGATAAAAGCTGACTATATGAGAGATCTTCCCTGCATAAGGCTGCCTTTGTTGTAAATACATTAATACAAGAAGCTGCCATATATTGAGTCAGGTCACTGGTCCATCAATGTCAGTATTGCCTGCTTTAACTGGCAGCAGCTCTCCAGGGTATCAGGAAGAAGTCATTCATATCAACTACTACCTGAGATCCTGTTAAGTGGAGATGCTGGGGATTGCACCATTGACCCTCTTCATTCAAATCAGATGCTTGGCCACTATGCCACAGCCCCTCCTCAGAGCAAACAGTGGTATTCAAAGTCCCTTTTTAGATACCACTGGTGAGATCACTGCCTTTCTCCAACGCAGAGGTGTCCTATGCTTGGAAAGACAAGTATTGTCTGCAGGAACAATCAGAACGCTTCCAAGCTGTGCAGCAATTCTTTTTTTTTTTTGATAGCTACCAAATAAGCTAAATAATCCATATATTACTAGTTTAAATACTATTGACACAATTTAGGGCTAAACCCTAGGTGGAACAAAACACAGGTTATAGTATTTAAGGAAGCGATCCTAAACACTTCTACTCAGAATCCTATTCAGATCTATTCAATTTGGCTTACTCCCAAGAAAATGTTAGGATTGTACTGTAAGCCAAACAAGTTTTCCAAACTCAGGCACCTTACTTGCCAGTATTAGATTAATCTCTGCCTCTGTTATATTTCTCCCACTGGAGGAAGATTCAGACAAAGCCCTAGCCCTGCTTATCCTGAGTACCTCACCTTAGTATATTGAAAAGATGAGAATAAAAATTAAGGCTTCACAGTAGAAAAATATATAAAAATTATATTTCAAAAACTGTTACATTACTTAGTTAAGCAATTATATCAGTTATTGTCATGACCATACATTTTGGTTATATTTTGTTATATGCATACATATTAAGCAAATATACAGTTCATAAATTAATGTTCCCCATTAGGCTTGTTTGGTTTAATATTCACTCCTATCAAGAAAAAAAGGTGCAAAGGTGTTTATGTATACATCAAAGCAAAAGAAAATCTAAAAAGTACTGGCCTATATACGCTGATCTGATACAATGAATGTGTACCACACAAAAATGTGTGCCTGTCTATGATTCTGCATGCATTGAATATAATGTAACGGCTCGGTTTTGCTCCAGCTGAAGTGTGCTTAACCAAAAGGACAGGAGTAGTTTAGCGGAGGAGATAAAATATCATTATACTTGCCTGAAGGGCAGCAACCAGCCATATGTGTCAACTACTGGCTCCCTGGAGACCATGGGCATCCAACAAATTCCACCAACACTACCACCACCACTCAATTCACCAGTTTTTTAAGAGCAAGCATAAATGTGAAAGTTTTTTATCCCTCAGCTGGGATTCCCCTTGGTGAGAAGAGCATGCAGAATTTACTTTTTCGCAGTAGAAATCCGAGCATTTCAAAAAAGAATACCACAAAGGTAATAAACAAATGGTAAAATGTGAAGCTAGACAGGTAGAACATTTAGCTAAATAATCCTTTTTAGATCATAAAAATAAAAATATTTACATACATAGACAAGGCATGCTGTGCTCATTAAAAAGCATGGCAAACACTTTTTGCCAAATGTTCAACTAATGTTGTGTACCAATGAAAAACCTACACTTGAATTTCTTCTTCTGTTGAAAGTTCACATGTTAGCCGACTTAGGCACATCCCCTTGAGGCTAGGGTGTGAAGTCAGTGGGGATGCCACAGGGGTCTGCACTGTAAGCAGGGATAGAGAAGGAGAAAAACTTGGAGTCATGGCTGATGGAGGATATCTTAGATTATGGAGGAGGGGTGAGTGGGGACAGTTTTTAAACACCTGACCAGGCAGTAGAGTTGGCATTCGTGGGGGGACTGTCTTTAAACCAGGCTGGGCTACAGAAGTAATCAAGGGAGGGGGGAAAATGAAAGATTTCTTCTTAGGTAAGCTGTATGTTTTCATGCTTTCGTCTGTCAGTTCTGCAATATCACTGAACACAGATGCAAGAGGTTTAAAACTGGGTTCCCAATTCAGCAAGTAATCCCAGTTATAACTACCTCTAAGATCCTCATCAGAGTCTACTAGTGTAGCAAGAGATCCATAATGGGAGTTCTGGCGATCAAGTATAAAGCTACAATCTCGTGTGATGTCTGTCATGACGTCCATTTCCTTTATCCTCATGTTCTGAAGTAATGACATGTTATTGCTAGTATACCTTGTGTTGCAATTTATTTCCTCTCCTCCACTTCCATCTCTGAAGAGTGGAATAGTCTCTGCACTTTGACTCACAGCAACCACATCTGTCTCTCCAGACTGACATGAAAGCTGATCAGAGTCCCTGGGAATTCCTGAGTCTGGTATCCGTGAGCCTCGGTCACTTAAAGCTGAGCCAGAACTCTTTCTGCAAGGATGCTCATTAATCCTCTGTATTTCCTCATCTTCTGCTGTTTCGCCTTCTGCAGAACCATGGCCACTGGAGTCTGAATGCCTGCATGGATTGGCCATATCCTTCTTTTCTCTAATGCCTACCAAACTTAGCCATTCAGCTATGGAGCTCATGGGAAGGGTACTTGCTGCAGGAATTGGAGTATTCTGAGCAGCTTCAGGGGCACTGCTTTCATTATCTGCATTCAAATCTGTTGCTGAACAGCATGGGATCTCTTTTTTCTCACAGGAGTTCACTGCATCTTTTTGTCTGTATCTCACAATAAGCATGGCAAAGCTGATGACAAGAAACAGGAACAGTACAGTAAAGGCAGCAATACCAATGGTCAAGGTGTGTGGTGCCAACAGGGAAGAGCTCTCTGGAGTATCAGAAATGTTCACCAGAACTGTGCATATGCTAAATTTAGAGTCCAGTTTGGGGCTATGAGCTTTTATAAGCAGTTCAAGGGTGCCTTCTTTTCTCTTTATGCTGCTCCTTTTCCTGTGAAAAGATTTAGTCAAATAGACAGCCCCATTGCTTTGGTTCACAGAAAAGAAAGGGGATGCTGTTAGCAGACTGTAATGAACAACACCGTCCAATCCTCTGTCATAATCTGATGCTGACACTCTGCCGACCAGCTGCCCTGCTTCATTCCTTTCAGGAAAACTGAAAAAATATTGGTCATGGCTAAAAACTGGGTCAAATTCATCTGTTCCTTCAACTGTCACCCGAACTGTAACAGTTGCTGTGGCATCACTCTTGTCTCTTGCCTGAGCTACAAAACAATATTTATTCTGATGTTCAAAGTCAAGGACTTGTTTAGTACAGACAGCCCCAGTCAGAGGATCTATGAGAAACATGTCATCATCAACAGAAGTTCCATGGCCAGACAAACATGATGATTGGATGGCATAAGAAAGATGACCATAGGGGCCAGTATCAAAATCTAGTGCAGAAATTGTGCATACAAAAGAAAAAGGGGGCAGATTTTCATGTACTCTGCAATCCAGGTTGGGGAGCACAAATACTGGTGCATAATCATTATCATCAAGAACATTGACAAAAACAGTAGCAAAAGCCATATTTTTTAGACCAGCTCCTCCATCAGAGGCTTGAATAGTCAAACTGAATGTCACTGTTTCTTCATAATCTAGAGGTTGGACCAGATCAAGGGAGCCAGTTTTCCCATCTAATCGAAAATGTTCCTTTTCATTTCCAGAGGCAATACTGTAAGTGACCTCTGCATTAGATCCAGCATCATAATCACTTGCTGAAACCACAGTAATATGACTTCCTACTGGGGTATTTTCTCTAACATGAACATGGTATTCCAAGCTGGTAAATATAGGTGGATTGTCATTAACATCTAAAACTGTGATGGATACAGTAGCTGTGGAGTTTAGAAGAGGAGTTCCACGGTCAGATGCAAGAATTAATAATTGGTAAAATGACATTTTCTCTCTGTCTAGAAGGCTTCTCAACACAAGATTCCCAACCACTTTATTTGGAGATTGTGGTCCAATGACAAACATTTCCACAAGAAATTTGTTACTCCCATTACCACCAATAATGGAATATTCAATGTAGCTATTTTCATGTGTCATGTCATTATCAAGAGCAGAAAATGTGAGCAGTTTTTCTCCAATTGACAGATTTTCTCTTACACTGAGATTATATGCTGCCATTGTAAACTGAGGAGCATAATTATTCACATCCTGTATATGTACAATCACTGAAGTAACCGCAGTCAAAGGAGGATTTCCATGGTCAATTGCTTCCACTAGGAGTTGAATAATTGGATTTTTGTCCTGGTACATCACTGGCTTAGTCAAAAATAGGGATCCTACAACAAAGCAAAAAATACATTATGGTGTAACAAACTTCCAGTAACTCTTCATCTTAGCCTGAAGATATAGGCTAGAGCTGGCAGAAATATTTCCTGGGAGGGAGGAAGACAGAAGTAGTACTCTACATTTTAGAAGCCTTCCCTCTTCCATTCTCTTGTTCATTTGTTTTGTATAATTGTACTTTAGTTTTTGTAGTGAGCCACATAGGGTCCCCATTTGGGGAGAACGGTGGAATTAAATGAATGGATAAATGAACTGATGAAACATGCTTCAGTTTATTTTGTTCCTGTGCTCTGTGAAGAGGAAGGAACACCTGTCAATTTGAAAACATTTCAAACCTGAAAATATAGGCTACTATGTGTAAATTAAAAAACAAACAAACATGGCAGAGATGTTTGTTATACATTTTAGTAGAATAAGGTTTTCCAAGCTACCAAGAATGTTTTAAGCAATCTTTTCTGATATTTTCCACAGCAACCAAAAAAAGTTCCTGCAGATAAGGTAATCTTCTGGAAGAACAGTACAGTTGGCTGCAGAGGAAAAGGAGAACTGGCAGACCTGACCCTCCCCTTTTTTTGCAAACTCCTGCACACATGAAACAAGAGTTCATAACTGGGGATGGGATTCTGATAATTCCATTGTGCCATATCTAATGCCATTCCTAAAGGTACTTTGACTTTCAGGATCAGCAACAATCCCTTCCACAAAATCCATTCACTAATTCCAAGAATTTGTGCTGAACAGCATTCTAAAAGAGAAGTCTAATTTTAAACTTTTGCCATTTTTCATGGAATAGGGACAGCATGGAAGTCTGTCACTGTGCTTTGCAGGCAGCCTGAAGGTAAAAGATTTCCAATATCATTGTCTTTTAGCTTTAACATGGCTGGTTTTTCTACCTGTGTTTCATGTCTATTCTAGCTGAAATCTACAGTTTGACTTTCTCCAGTGACTACTGTAATTACATGTGGCTATGTGGATGTACAATCATACAATCCATAATGCACATTCCATACCAAATGCATGCAGACTCACCATTTTTTGGATCAACAGAAAATGCATCAGAGGATGAGAGAATTCTGTAGGATATCTTTCCATTATTCCCTGAATCTCTGTCTGTGGCACACACAGTTAAGAGAGAATCATTTATAGCTGTGAGTTCTGGTATCACCACCTGAAATGAAAACAGATTAAAGTAGTTCAAGCACACACGACAGAAGTATTACATATAAAAGCTTCCAAGGCAATATTTTTGTTCTTACCTGATATGCATCCTGAGTAAATACTGGTGGATTATCATTTATATCAGATATAAGGACTAAAAGTTTTTCTGTGGTTTGATGCACAGAATCTGAAACTCTGATCAACAGTTCAAGCTGAGCAATTTCTTCAAAGTCTAATGCCTGCACCAATGTGATTATTCCCTTGTACTTGTCAATGGCAAATTTCCTTCCAGGATTACCACCCTCAGCAAAACTGTAGTGAAGAGGTGGGCCCAGGTCCATATCATCTGCCAGTACTTGAATCACAAAGAAGCCAAGTGGAGTATCTGCAAGAGACATATTCAAAGGTGAGACCCTAGCCATGGCTCTTTTTGCATGTTTTATAAAATGCAAGCCTTTTATACATATTCTATTTTTATGAAGTCTAGATTTGACATTAAAATATGACAGTAAAATATGACATTAAAATATTTTAATCTGTGATAAGTATGGTTGCCTGCATGGCTTACAACATTTTTGCAACCTCTCTCACTGCAAACCACAAAACTGATTAGATCAAAAGGGCTCCACTGATGGAACAAGCAGAGAGGAGTAACCCAGATTGCTTTCACCTCCTCAGTGAAGGTGTGGCTTTTCATTTCTACAAATCCCACAACCTTCAGAACCAGCATTTTAAGGTTCAGAGGCTATGGGAAGGAGCAATAGGAAAAAAACACATACTTAAACCAGCCTTTTATGTGGGCACTGCTAAAATTCAACCCAATGTAGATTTCTTCTATTTCAGGGGTGGCCAACTCCCATCAGCCCCAGCCATCGGCCATGCCATTGACCACCCCTGTTCTATTTGATTACTTCCAGAATTGCTGAGTGTAGAGGGAAGAGCCATTATGCAGCAACTATCATGTCACTAAAGATAGACCCCAAAGAGATTTCATTTCTAGAAACAGAAGGATAAACAGGTTGCTTACCTGTAACTGATGATCTTCGAGTGGTCATCTGTGCAGTCACACACATGGGTCTTGCCGCAGGCAACGGATCCATTCCTCGGAGCTCCAATAGCTCGTTTATAACGTCTTTTGGCGCGCTTTCCTCCCGCTCTGGGGAGCAGGCAGCGACCGCGCATGCCTGGAGCGGGGGGAGAGCGCCCCTTCCACTCAGTTTCTTCCAGCCGCCGCCGGCAATGACACTGTAAGTTTACGGAAGAATCACAAGAGGCCAGCAGCGGGGAAGGCTGGGTGGGCGTGTGTGACTGCACAGATGACCACTCGAAGATCATCAGTTACAGGTAAGCAACCTGTTTATCTTCTTCGTGGTCTCTGTGCAGTCCCACACATGGGTGACTAGCCAGCTGGATGGACTGGAGGAGGGTGCTGGTAAAGAAAAAGGTTAGTCACAGGAAAAATCAAATCACATGCAATCACGCAATCAACCATCATGTGACGTGGTCTGCAGTGTAAAGATGGAAGCGGATGCACTCACCCCTGGCTTCAGAGGAAGATGGATCTGAGGACCGCTTGGCCGAAGGAGGCGTCACGTCTCGCACGAACGTCCATCGCATAGTGGGAGACGAACGTGGATGGAGAGGACCAGGATGCAGCCGCACAAATGTCCTCTAGAGACACGCCTTGTAGAAAGGCCGAAGACGTGGAGACCGCTCTAGTAGAGTGGCCCTTAAGGCCGTCGGGCAAAGGCTGCTTAGCCAGTTCGTAGCACAACCTGATGGCACTGACTACCCACTTTGACAGACGTTGGGTAGAAATTTTAAGACCCCTGTGGGGGTTTCCGTAGGCCACAAACAGATTAGGGTCCTTACGGAAAGGTTGTGTACGATCAAGGTAGAAGGATAACGCCCTTCTAACGTCCAAGGAATGCAGGGCTCGTTGTCCCTGGTCGGATGGGTTGGAGAAGAACGTTGGTAGAGAAGTTGAGGTTGATAAGTGGAACTGGGAGACAACCTTAGGCAGGAACGCAGGGTCCGGTCGCAAAACAACTTTGTCCTTGTGGAAAATGGTGTAGGGAGGATCGTAGCGGAAAGCGCATAAGTCACTTGCCCGTTTGCCCGAGGTGAGGGCTACGAGTAATGCTGTCTTCCAGGAAAGGAGATTGAGGTCTATGGTAGCCATAGGCTCAAAAGGGGCTTTCATCAAGCAGGAAAGGACTAACGATAAACTCCATGTCGGAACAAATGGTTTAACCGGTGGGTTGAGGTGCAACAAGCCCTTGAGAAAGGACTTTGATAAGGGATGGGAGAACACAGTCTTGCCATCGATCGGCTTGTGGAAAGCAGAAACCGCAGAAAGGTGAACCTTCACAGAGGAATAACAGAGTCCGGATTTCTGTAGGGAAAGTAGGTAGTCCAGAATTAGGGGAAGTGGAGCCGTTTCCGGCTGCAGTTGAGAAGATGTTGCAAAGGAACAGAAGCGCTTCCATTTACGCTGATAAGAAAGTCTGGTGGAAGGCTTTCTTGCGTTGAGGATGACATTGGCTACTTCTGTAGAGAGGAAGGTGGCCGTATTCTCCAGGCGGTCAGGGCCAGGACCCGAGGGTTGTGATGAAGAACCTGACCGTTGGCTTGAGAGAGGAGGTCGCCCGCAGGAGGAAGCCGGCAGTAAGTGTGGCGTGACAGTTGAAGCAGCCTCGTGAACCACGGTTGCCGAGGCCACCATGGCGCAATGAGGATGCAGTCTGTGCCATCCTGAGTTATTTTCACCAACACACGTGTCAGAAGGGGGGTCGGTGGAAAGAAGTAGTGAAGGGGACCTGTCCAATCGTGCAGAAAGGCGTCGTTGCCCCTCCTGCAATAAAACTGAGGACACTTGGCATTGTTCCTGGATGCAAAGGCGTCCACCTCGGGTGTTCCGAAGCAGCGGAAGATGCTGCGAAGGTAGGTCGGAGTGATGGACCATTCGTGGTCGTCTATCCGAAACCTGCTGAGGGAATCGGCCAAGGTATTCTCCACACCGGGGAGATGAATGGCAGTCATAAATATGTTGTGTTTGACACACCATTCCCAGAGCAGTACGGCTATACGACAGAGACGGAGGGATCTGGTGCCCCCTTGCTTGTTTATATAATAAACAGTCGCCATGTTGTCCGTAGAGATCTGGACATGCTGGCCCTTTATTAATGGGAGAAATGATTGAAGAGCTCTGTGCACCGCGATCAGTTCTAAGCAGTTTATGTGCATGAGTCTCTCGGTGGTCGTCCAAAGCCCTCTGACAGTTTTGTCCTCTAGGTGGGCTCCCCATCCCCACTTGGAGGCATCTGTTGTTATAGTGGTCGTAGGGGAAGTCGGTAGAAACGGCTTGCCCTCTAGTAGATTGTTGGGCACAGTCCACCACGTGAGAGATAGAAGCGCTCTCTGTGGGATAGTGAGCAGAGCAGCTTGCGGTTGCGTTTGAGGGTTGTAGGCTCGAACAAACCAGATCTGCAGTTGTCGCATTCGCAGTCTGGCAAATCGAAGGACAGATGTCGTTGCAGCCATAAGGCCCAGCAGGCGTTGGATTGTGAACGCAGACTGACGGGGTTGCTGTTGAACTGCCTTGGCTAGGGCAATAATAGTGCATGCCCGATCCTCTGGGAGAAAAGCTCGATGCAGGGAGCTGCAGAGAAGGGCGCCTATAAACTTGAGGTCCTGGGTAGGTGTGAGGTGCGACTTTGATGTATTCACGCGGAGACCCAGGGAGCTCAGAAGAGTGAGAGCTGTGTCGAGGTTGTGCTCCAATTGCTGTTGTGTCGGGGCCACCAGGAGCCAGTCGTCGATGTACGGGAAGACTGGAATGTTCCGAGTGCGAAGTGCAGCTGCCACAACCGCCATGCACTTGGTGAACACGCGGGGCGCAGTGGAGAGGCCGAAAGGTAGGGACACATATTGGTAGTGGTCCCGGCCCATGGCAAATCGTAGATACTTCCGATGTTGAGGTCGGATTGTCACATGGAAGTAAGCGTCCTGAAGGTCTAGGGAAGCCATCCAGGAATTCCTGGGGATAAGAGGCAGAATGGACTGCAGGGAGATCATTCTGAACTTCCTGTATGCGATGTGCTTGTTGAGCTTCCTTAGATCTAGAATGGGACGCCTTCCTCCATCCCTCTTGGGAACAAGGAAGTATCTTGAATAGAAGCCTGTCCCCCGATGGAGGGGGGGAACGGGCTCTATGGCTTCCTTGTGGAGCAAGTCCAGGATCTCCTGACGGAGGAGGGGAGAGGGGGGGGTAGCTGTGAAATAGTGGTGGCGAGGTGGAGAAATGAACTCGATTGCGTAACCTAGACGCACGATGGTCAGCACCCAGGAGTCGGTTGTTATCGAGTTCCAAGTCGGAAGGAACGGTGACAGACGTGTGTTGAAGAGCGGTACGGGGGAGTCAAAGAGACTGTTTAGAAGGAAGGGAGGGTTTTTTGGCCTGTTGTGACCGCGGTCTTTGTTGAAACTGCGGTTTCTGCTGGCCAGTCTTCCTCTTCCAGAAGTCGGTACGCTTAGGTGACCCTTGGCGTCTTTGAAATGATGGTCTCCAGGGCTTTGCACGGTTGGGACGCTGGGAAAACGGTTGGGAAACTCCCAAGCGCTTGGCACGTTTGCGGCCATCATCCACCGAGGCTAAGACTTCGTCAGTAGAAGCATGGAAAAGGCCGAGGCCATCGAAGGGAAGGTCTTCTATTTTTTGTTTAATGTCCGGTTGTAGATTTGTGGACCTCAGCCAGGCGTGGCGTCGTAAGGCAACAGAGGATGCAAAAACCCTGGACGAGCAAGAAACAGCATGGCGTATGGTGTTGATCTGTTGCTTGGACACTCTAGATAGCTCTGATACCAAGCCGGAGGCCGTTCTTTGGGAGGGTTCAGGAAGGGCGGAAATAAGAGGCGTAAATTGGTTAGCCAAGTTGTAGACATAGGCTGAAAAGTAGGCTAAATAATTGTTTAGTTTAGAATTTGTAGAGGCAAGGCCGAAAATTTTTCTTGCCAGGGTGTCCAATTTCCTGCCTTCACGGTCAGGAGGTGTCGGATGTCTGGATGGTTTAGCCTTAGTGGCTGAGTGCACGATAATGGAGTTGGGCGCCGGATGAGAAGCAAGAAATTTAGCCTCAGGAGCGTGAACTCTGTAGAGAGAGTCAAAGCGTTTCGCGGTAGGTGGAACCGAGGCAGGTTTGTCCCAGGTTTCGCGGAGGCCTTCGAGGTGTACCGGGAGCATGGGAAGAAGCGAGCCCGGTGGAAAGTCCGTTTGCACGAGGTCGTGTACAAGGTCAGAGACCTTAGGTGAGTCCGACGGAAGAGTAATGTTGAGGGCTTCGGCCATGGTTGTAATTAGGTGGAGATAGGCCTTGGACGCATCAGATGGAGATAGTCGGGGCTGTGGTACCGAATCCGAGGCTACCGAGTCAGGACGGTCCTCGGAGTCTGAGGATGCTGACGATTCCGGGTCGGAGTGGGAATCCTCACCCGAGGGAGAGTGCGGGGGTCGGATCGGGTCCGAAGGAACAGGTTGAGATTTCATCGTCTGAGCAGGTTGGTCTGTAGGAGTGGAGACCGGAGGAGCAATCGCGGCCGAGGCTGATGGAGTGCGCGGTCTAGCGTCCTCTGTCTGGTAGTGGTCCCGGGGTCGCTGTAGATCAGAGTGACGAACAGATTCCCGAAGCCTTTCGCGGAGTCGAGGGGAATAGCGAGAGTAGTCCGGCTCTCGGATCCGATCCCGAGGATAGGCATGTTCACGGGTCCGATCTTGGTCACGGGGTGGAGAAGAGAGGTCATGGTCGAAGCCGCGGGGGCGTGGCTGTCGGGTCCGATCCCGGGAGTAATCACGGCGTGGAGAATCGCGGAGTCGTCGAGAAAAGTCACGGAGTCGATCACGGGGTCTAGGAGAGTCCTCGTATTGGTACGGGGAATAACCTGAGCCCTCAAGAGAAGGAGAACGAGAAGGACGATGAAAGCGAGAGTGGTGCCGGTCGTATCTGGGGGCATAATAGTCCCGATAATAATCAGAGGAGTCGGAGTCTCGGCGCCGGCGCGGTGATCTGGAGCGAGCCTTGAGCGGTGACCGGGATCGTAGTCGACGTGAGGGTGAGCGAGAGCGCCCCTTGTTTGAGGCCTGAACGGCCGAGTCCTTGTACAGGGGAGAAATCCCGACGTCTCGGAGGTCCTTATACAGGGGAGAAATCCCGATATCGCGGAAGGATCCGATTCGAAGCGGGGGTTTCAGGTAGGTCTGGGTAGACTCACTAGTAAGATCGGGTTCAAGGAAGTCGGTCGGGACCACGCTGTGCACCGAGGGCGAACGAGAGTGGACCGGTATGACCTCAACTGCTGTAGATGTGTGAGGCGTCAGTTGGGGCATGTCGGTGATGACGTCCGACGGAGTCGTCAACTCAAGCGGAAGAGCAGGCTGAGTTGGAGTCACAGGATCCATGGAGGTCGATGTCGAAATTGGAGGCTGAGGCTTCTTGGGAGCCAAGTGCGCGTGGAGTTTCCTCGGGCCCGAATCGGCCGATCCGGGATGACGAGACTTTTTGTGCGCCGGACCCGTGGGTTCCAGGTGGCGCGATTTCTTCGAAGCCTTATGGCCGGTCTCGGCGTGCTTCGAAGATTTTTTATCGGACTTGTGTTTCTGTTTAGCGAGAGACACGTCCGTAGAAGCCGAATCTCCCGCTTGTTGTTGGGGAGGCGGCGAGCCCGATGTGGGCATAGCCCTTAAGGACAACTCGATCAGGAAACTCCGGAGCCTTGCCGCGCGGTTTTTTCGGGCCTGCTTTCCGAAATTCGCACAATGAGGGCAGGAGTCGACTCGGTGAGATTCCCCCAAGCAAAAAAGGCAGTGGCTGTGGCCGTCTGTAGTAGGGATTTTGGTCCCACAGCGCGTGCACTTTTTGAAGGTAACTTTCCCTTCCATGCGCCCCGGACAAGGGAGGGGGGGGAAGGGAGAAAAGGGGAAAGAAAGCGCAGAACGGGGTTTTTTTTTTGTTTTTTTTTTGTTTTTTTTTTTGGGACGAAAGAGAAGATATAAGAGATAGAAATACGATACCAGTGAAGGAGGAAAGAAGCGGATGAAGTAACAGACGAGCTAAGGAGGAACGCAGCGAGGGAGGTGTTGTCCGGGCGGCGGTAGGAAAGAAACTGAGTGGAAGGGGCGCTCTCCCCCCGCTCCAGGCATGCGCGGTCGCTGCCTGCTCCCCAGAGCGGGAGGAAAGCGCGCCAAAAGACGTTATAAACGAGCTATTGGAGCTCCGAGGAATGGATCCGTTGCCTGCGGCAAGACCCATGTGTGGGACTGCACAGAGACCACGAAGAAGATCTCTAGCATCCCTATTTAGTTCTACTGTCTTCAGTGGATTCCTTATCGTTATTTTATTTTCATAACATCAGTGTTACTTCTGTAAACAAAACCAGAATAGCAACATTTAATAAGGGAGTACTGGCTTATGAATTGCATTTATTTTCCCAAAATGGAAACAAAAACTAAATCTCAGGCGTTTGACATCTGACTCTTGTAGCAGTATATTTTAACCAATACTTGTGACTTCAAAGGCTTCTATAAACAGTTAGCATAAATATACCACAAGAATATTAAGCATTTAATGGGCAGTATCTATGACATTTTCTTATGTTTCTCTCTCTCCTTTCCAGAAGTTCTTTCAGCCCTCCCCCCACCCCCCAATTATTAATCTTGGCGTTGTAGGAGCTATACAGAGGAAGAGGTATGTGAGGCAGTAAACTGGAATGAGGAAGAACAAGGGGATGAGGAGAGACCGCTTCCCCTATCCTCAGTGGAACTGCCCTTGTGGAAGAAGAAGGAACTATTTCAGCTACCCTGCCCCCGACTTCTGTGGCTATTCCTCCATCTGGTTCTGTGACCCAGTGTACAATCTTTCCATGGGTCTGGAAAGGCTACAAAAACAAACACCAGAAAATGAAGCATTCTCTGCATGTAATGCCCAATTAAGTACTACTTTTGAACAGCCATTGCCATTTCAAAAATGTATATTACAGCCTAGCAGTCACCCCACTTACTTTCAGGGAGTTCCACTGTGCCTAGTGGCTGGAGAGTTGGAACATTATCATTGACATCCACTACTTGTATTTCTATTGTGCTCGTAGCTGATAGCCTGGGAGCTCCCCCATCAGCAGCTTGTAAAACCAACCTATTAAAAATTAGCCACAACAAGGTCATCATGTTAACATCTTCCAGAAATAAAATATCTATATATTTCTGTAGGGTGGATCCTAGCTATGTTTTTCACTAACAGAACACATTTTCTCCCATGGGAAAAGAGGAAGGGAAATCATCTCCTCTCTCTGCAAACTTTCCTCTCCTCAAGAACATGATTTTTGGGGGTAAAAGAGGCTCAGGACAGCCTTGAAGGGGAGAGGCAGGAACACTTGTTTCACGAGCATTGTTCTGCTAAAATGGATCTTGCCCTATTGTTCTTTTATCAATATTCTCAAAATGCTTAATATTTTTTATACAAAACAGCTACAGGTATTGCACTCTTGTCACCTTTAAGAAATATTCAATGGACTCACTCCAGAATTATCCACACTCCAAAGTGAGTTTTCGATTAGTAATACCCATAGTAGTCTGATGTGGACATGCGTCCAATCTCTGCATTAAGATGTGGACAGAGAGTCTGGATGATCACTGGATTGGAATGCCTGCCTGGCTGTGAACAGTAAACAGTTACCTCTCTTTAAAGAAAAGCACTCTGGATCTGTTAAGAATGCTTTTTGCAAAGTTACACATAAAAGAATAAAGCAATCCAATTAAATTGCTTCAGAATGTCAAGATAAATACCAATAATATTAATTCATCATCATGAATATAGTTCTGGGAAAAGACAGAGTTTGTGAACCATAAACTGATAAAAAGGGTGGCAGGGAGAGCAAGACTAGGGACTGACACTGATACTTCATGGATGTTGGATGTTTTACATACTGTAAACAGGTTTAAATTAATAAGCGGTATTTTTCCTTTGCCTTTAGAAGCCTGTCTTTTATTATGAATTTCATTATAATTTACTTCAAAACTTGGGATGCCAGAATATACACTTATTAAACCAATACGCAGAATTCATCTTCTTCATATTTGACACAGCAACTTCCTTTCAAAAGTGACAAATGGCATTATTATTATTTGCACAAGAGAGCTGGGCACAATAAACTGAAATTTAATCTACAGAATCCACTGCCATTCATCTACCACACCAGTTCTGCTCTAAGTTTTTGTGGCTCAAAAATTGTCAGAACATATTACTTGAATTACAGACTTGCATTTGAGTTTGTAAACACACATAATTTCATATTTTGTCTAGAATGTATATCAGTAAGGTACATATGGAAATATTTACTAAAATAATCGGTTCCTTAGGTTTCAGTGAAAAAGAAAACGCCATAAAAACATCTCAACCAAGACATTTAAATTAAACTTCTGTCAGCACTTCCCCTCTGAAGCCCCTATTTTAAGGGCCTTAACATTTCAGACCAGTATACTGCTGAGGTGAAATAACAGTTAATTTAAGTTTTGAAAAAGTGAATCCTCTATTGTGAATGGTTGTTACTTTAAATGTAATAGTCTACTGATTGAGTAGTCAAGGAACCATTTAAAAATAATAATTCAATGTTGTTGTCAATGCCAGGCTTAAGATGGGTGGTGGAGCCTGGAACACAATAAGGGAAGAAGGAATTCTCCACCCACAAGTGTCACAGGCCACCCACTTGTATATTTCTGTACATGCAGTTTGCAACAAGGATAATTAAATGAAACAATTCTGAAGTCCTGTTCAAAAAAGTTGAAAGTATGGCCAGGATGCAACAATTCTCATATTCATCGCAGCACTGGATGTACCTGAGACCAAATACTGAATGAAAAGGCATTCTGTAGGGATCCTCAAATTTCATAAACAGCATTTTGGGTACTAAAAATTCAGGTGAGAGGACAAACCTCTGTGGTAGGTAAAGAAAAAACTCTGATGCCCCTCTGTGTGGAGACAGTTCTCCTGATTTCAGCAGATATCTTCCTTCTACAGGTAAACAATACTTTTGGAGCCCATGAAGTACAAGAAGAATGTGCTTCTGATTACTGATCTTCTCTGCTTCCCCATTCCTTCACAAACCCTCTGAGACCTCCCAAAACCTGGTGGTTATCAATTTAAAAAAACCACACAGCCTGGGGAGATGGAGTGAGGAGGTGAAGTCCAGTAAAATCTCCATGTTGTCCTTGTGCCAATGGAGAAGTGGCATTGGTGGGAGAGAAAGACAGAAAGTGATTCATCACCAGCAATTGCTCTGCCTCCAGGTTTCTGCTTGAGCCAGCTCAAGTGATCAATTCCCCACCAGTTGCTGTGAGGGAGCCTTTTGATCCATGGCTACCTCCCATCTCCCTTGCGGTGACCGCATTGCCAAAAAAACAGATCTGGTGGCTGCAAGGCGAATGGGAGGTAGCCGCAGATTAAAAGGCACCTGTGCAGCAAATGATGGGGAACTGATCACTTGAGCTGGCTCAAGCAGAAGCCCACGTGTGGAGCAACTGCTACTGAGGAATCAGTCTGAGACTTATATCTCCCAGTTCTTCCTCCTAACCGCAGCACCCACTGCTAAGTTGCATGGCTTTATGGAGCACATAAAGATATTTGCTGCTTACACTCCAAAGGATCTAACCCACAGCCAGCTATTATACCTAAACCAGGAAACTGTGGTTTGTTGTTCTTCACTTAACTAAAGCTCCATGATTTCCAGTAGGGAAGGGTATAAACCAGGAAAATGGAGATTTGTTGAAGGTTCACGGTTTGTCAGGTTCAGAAGTTCAGCCTCATCCTGAGTGAGCTCTGGAGGCGTTTAAATGCTCTCGGAGCCCACTGCTGGGTCAGGCCAGCCTGACTGAATTCCGAGTGAGCTCTGAAGGCCTTTATAGGTATTTAAATGCCTTCAGAGCCCACACGAACCCACCTCAAACTTCATGAACCTCCATAACGGTTCATAGGAGGTATATTTTCCTGAACTCCTGGTTTGGGAACCATGAATCAATCCAATAGAATGCCGGATTTAATGATCAATTGCTGCAAAACAGAAAGTGGGAGGTGAGGATTGTAGTACATTATGGGATGACTTGACATACAAATCTCAAGCTTGCCTGTATACCAAAGCATGGTTTGGTTTTATACTGTAGTCTACAGTGATACATACAAAATAAACAACTACAGAAGTGTCAATTTTAAAAAAAATCATTTTGCCAAATTGTTTCAACAGCCATTTATAAAACATCTTTTGCCACTTTCCTAGGGTTACAGCATGGTCTTCCCTCTTCCTTAGTGATGGATTTTGGAACCCCTTCTGACTGGAATCCTGGCAGCTAGGGGCAAGTATCATGCTCCATGGGAATTCCTGGGAAAGCTTAATTTGCAAGTAACTACAAAAAAGCACTGGACAAGTGTGGAGCCACTGAACATAGTGCAGATAAATTATCTTCAGCTTGTTTGGGAAGGACAGGGATACTCTGGAATGGGAAAAACCTTGACACATATGCACATGTGTGCACACTCACTCTCTCATAGATACATCTCCAAGTCTTGGTGTTTTGGAGGGAAACTGTGAAGTTTTAAACAAGTCACTGCAGATGAAAAATTTAAAAATATTAACATTGTGGGATGCCTAAACCTAAAAGAGTATGTGAAGTGGAAAATGAAAACAAAGTAATTATGGTGGAAAGATTCAGATGGGCCTGCTTGGTCTAAATTTCCTTTGGCTTCACAAAACTGGAGGGGTAAGGGCCAAATCAGACAGTATTTTTTAAAGAGTTGGATCCTGAATACCACCAGGTGGGGAGGAAAGGCTCCTGTCTTTCCCTAGCCATCTTCTGTACCAAAACAGCATGTGGGGGGTATTCCCTCATTATAGCAGCAAAAAAAGGAAAATCACTGTTCCTCATGCTGTTTCAGCATGAAAAACAACTGAAGGGCAGCCAGGTGCCATTCCTTCACTCTGCAGCTGTGTTCTGATCTCAGACTCTGCTTTATTTTTTTTTAAATAGCCATTCAACACTGCTGCTGTGTGGCTCGGGAAAACTGCTGAGCTGGTCCTAGTTGTGCAGAGGGGAATCTACAACTTGTTGTGGGGGTGGGAATCTCACTTTCTTCTTTAACCCGCTCCCTGCACTATTCCCTCTTTTCCTCCTCCTGGCAGCCCCCATATCCTCTACCTTTTTCCTGCTGTCTTCCCACACAATGGGCACCCAAAACAGCTTTATGTCCACAACAGGCACCCAAAACAGCTTTATTTTCATAACAACCCCATTAAGTAGACTGGGTTGAGAATATGTGTCTGTCCCCAAGTCATCCATGAATTTCCACAGCAGAGCAGTGAATGGAATCTGAGCCCCCCACAACCTAATCTGAAACTTTGAACACTACACCACACTGGTTTTCATGGGTCAGCTGCTGTTGAAGAGCAGCAAGCAGCCAGGCCTGGGTGGGTCATACAAGTTGCTCAGTTGTTGCTGCCAAGCCTGGCCCTTCTTCCTCTGCTCACCTTTTACTGACAAAAACCAAGACCTGAACACTGGCAAAACTGTTGTTGTTGTTGACTGCCAATGACAACAGAGGGCATTTGTTTCTTAAAGCTATGGGAACTGCTTCTTTTATTTGAGGGGTTGGGTTAACTTCCCCAGTGTATTATTTTAAGATTACAGATATTTCTGCAAGCCAGAGGCTTTCCTCAGATTTGTAGAAAGATCTGTCTGGTCTGTTCATGGCCTCAAGGCCATGCCAAGAATTAGATGTATTGATTATAAACAAACCTGTATGATGAAATGCCTTCCCGATCAAGGACTATGTTGGCTGATATAATTCCTTGTGCTGAATCAATGAGAAATGCTTCATTTGTGTTGCCAGAAAAAATTGAATATTTAAGTTCTCCATTTATTCCACTGTCAGGGTCTGTTGCATAGATCTGAATGGGAACAAAATTCATGCTTATCCTAAAATGGTGAAATTTACATTCTGGAACATAAATGGGCTACTGAATTACCAACTGATATACTCTGTCTGTATTACAGTTTGTACTTGACCAAAGGCTGTTGTGGTAGCCCATTTAGCAGCTTATCTTATGGCACATAGAGAGCTCCCAGATTTGAATTTGAACATATGAAGCTGCCTTATACTGAATCAGACACTTGGTCCATCAAAGTCAGTATTGTCTTCTCAGACTGACAGCGGCTCTCCAGGGTCTCAAGCTGAGGTTTTTCACACCTATTTGCCTGGACCCTTTTTTGGAGATGCCAGGGATTGAACCTGGGACCTTCTGCTTCCCAAGCAGATGCTCTACCACTGAGCCACCATCCCTCCCAATTTGCATGCAAAAGGAATACAACAAAAACTGGGAATACATAACATAACAACTGAATTGGGTACCACAAAGTTGGAAATAGAACAACGTTAAAATGGATTAAACAAAATATGTCAATTTATTTATAGCGCACTAAAATATTAATTAAAAACACAGGATTTGAATTTAGCCTCTAGATAGAAACCACTGGACTAAGTAGTCCTCAATGTAATGTTTTTCTATTTTCTTTTTTTTTTCAAATAGATCAAGTTCATGAAAATGTCCAAATAAAGTATGACTATCCCTAACTGGAAAAACATAGTTTAAACACATATTTGAAGTTACCTGCATGATGTATGTGCTGTAGAGTTGGCCTTCCCACACTGATGCTGTGAAACAGCTTTGTTGAAATTGAGGTGCATTATCATTCATGTCTTCTATCAATACTGTCATTCCACACAGCACTGAGCTCAGGCCATTGTCAGCTACGATTGTAAAATGTAACTTTTGCCTGACTTCATAGTCAAGAAATTCTGGTTTCTCTACTGTGATTACACCTATATATTTTAATGAAACAAACCCCCCCACAAAGGTAGTTAAATGTTAAGAAACATGGTGCTACTTTTTGCATAGTAAACCAACAAAACTGTAAATCTAGAATTCATTTCCTCACACTGATCACACTCCAAATCAGTGTGCATAAATTAAAACCATAATGGCAATCTGGCAAAAAAACAATCTATGCAAGAGTGGGAGAACATCTGTTCCCTATTAGACTAAAGCAAGAAGCACAGCAGCCAAAGATCAGCTGCTGCAAGAGCTTTAGATGATGGCTGATGGCATACTCTTACCTTCCTGAATCGTTACTACCCCAGTAGCCTTCATTTTGTCTCCACCTTTATCAACGTAATGAGTTTACTCCAGAGGTCTCCATGTTGGTAGGTGCATTTCAATAAATTAATTCATTAGCACTGTCAATTTTCTTAATCTATGAACTTGCAAAGTCTTGTTGGTTAGCACCATAGCATCAAAGTTGTATAGCTAGCATCAGCATGTGTGATTCCATACAGTTACTCCAGTCCAACTCCAATGAAACCAACTGACTTAGAGTGGAATAATTCTGCACAATCACTGATGTATAGCTACTAACCTCAGTTCTTCTGCCATCTCCTTAACTTCCAAACATTAAGTTTAGACTCTGGAGTTTATAGCCTTATGACTGCTTCCTTCTTAGCCACAAGATCTAGAAAATGGTATCAAAGTATGTACTACTTTGGCTAGAGTATAAGGCAAGCTTCCTAGCTGCCAAGTACCTTTCTGACCTGGATGGAATTGAGCCAGAGAAAAATTCTCCCCTCATCTCTTTGACAAACTCAACTTTATATATCCTACTAATGGGAAATTATGCAGTGGCAGCATGAGGCAGCCTAAAGGAGAGAAAAATTCCTGAAGTGCCTTCTCCATCTTCCTTTATTCCTCAAATTCTACCTGGTTCCCTTCAGTTCACTCAGGGAATTAAAGTTCCCCTAACAGCTGGAATTAATGGCAGGTATTCTTGAAGCTACATTGCGCGAATACATCAGGTGCTCTCTCTTTGCCTCCCCAGAGCATTCTGGGAACTGCACTTCTTAATGTCAAATGTTTTGGAAATTACAATTCATATCTGACAAAGTGTGCCTTTGACTCTCAAAAGCTTATACCCTGAAAATCCTGTTGGTCTCCACTGCTACTGGACTCAAACCTAGTACTTCAGAAAAAAACGGTAAAGGTAGACCCCTGTGCAAGCACCAGTCTGACTACAATTCTAAGAATGCACTGGGGAAGGAAGTGGAAAAATGAAGTAAATGGAGGTTAATTGGCAGAAATCCATATTTCACGGTGTGTGTGAGTGTGTGTGTGACACATTTCACGTAGGGTTGCCAAGTCCAATTCAAGAAATATCTGGGGACTTTGGGGGTGGAGCCAGGAGACTTTGAGGGTGGAGCCAGGAACAAGGGTGTGACAAGCATAATTGAACTCCAAGGGAGTTCTGGCCATCACATTTAAAGGGACAGCACACCTTTTAAAATGTCTTCCTTCCATAGGAAATAATGAAGGATAGGGGCACCTTCTTTTGGGGCTCATAAAATTGGACCCCCTGGTCCAATCGTTTTGAAGCTTGGGGGGTACTTTGGGAAGAGACACTAGATACTATACTGAAAATTTGGTGCCTCTACCTCAAAAAACAGCTCCCCCAGAGCCCCCGAAACCTCCAGATCAATTCCCCATTATACCCTATGAGAATCGATCTCCACTTAGGGAATAATGAAGTGCTCAGCAGACATTTCCCTCCCTCTCCCCCTCCCCCCCTCCCCGTTTCTGGCAACTCCAAAGCGAGGGATTAGCCTCTCTACTCACGAGTTGCTGCCAACTTCTTCAAAGTAACACAGACACCCCATTCCAAGAGGAAGCCTTTCAATCGGAGCCTGAAGCCTCCAGAGGTAGAAAGGCACATGGTCCTCTGGGGGCGGGGCTTCCCCCCGCCGGCCAGCTGACTCGGGGCGGGAAGGAGCCTGGGAAAGCGGAAGAAACCCCGCTGGGACCTGGGGATTGGCAGGCCTAATTTCACGGGGTATGTGTGTGACATACTTTATACCAATAAAATCTCTCCACATAGAAAACTAGCCATGCATTCAGACATCACAAACAACTGTCCACTGGTAATGAACCTGAATGTAATTAAAGCTCTCTCTGCCTCTTCCCAATACAAATGGAAGGTGTTTTAATTCTGTAAGTCTCCAGTATACCTCCATTTTGTCCAGTATACCTCCATACTGTCTCTTTCCTACAAACTGTGATTCTATACTAGGAAATGAACCATGGTTTAGAATTCCAGCTCGTAGGTAAACCATGAAGAACTGCCCCAGTTGACTTTAAGAGTCCTAAGAGTTGTTACTACAATGTGCTGACAACTTAAAACTGCAATGGCTGTCTTTCCCTTTCTGAATTTTTAAAAACCCATTCATATGATGATATGAGAGTACAGGTGCATCAATGCAAAGAATTCCTAGACAACAGCCAGGGATGGAGTAACTTTCTCATAGTGTAGCTGCTGGTACTCTGGTTATACTTCTTACACTTAAATGGTACTGAGACAGCAGAGTAAGAAGGGATATTGATAAAGGGGAATATGGATTGCTGGTCTAGTTCCAGGCTGAAAGCATTTCATCAAAAACAATGAACACTCAGAAACTTTAGGGTTGCCAATCCCCAGTTGGTGCAGGAGATCCCCTGGTTTGGAGACCCTCCACCTGCTTCAGGTTATCTAAAAGCAGGGTGTGTGGGCAGAAGAAATATCTGCTGGGCACTCCATTATACACTATGGAGATAGGTTCCCATAGGATATAATGGAGAATCAATTCGTGAGTGTCTGGGGCTCAGGGGGGACTCTTTTTTTAGGTAGAGGCATCAAATTTTCAGCAGATCATCTGCTGCCTCTCCTCAATCCCTCTCCCCAAGTTTCAAAAAGATTGGGGGGTCCAATTCTATGAGCCCCAAAAGAAGGAATGGAGGGAAGGCATTTAAAAGGAACGCAGTCCCTTTAAATGTGGTGGCCAGAACTCCAATCATGTTTATCACAACTTGGCTCCATCCCAAAAGTCCCCAGATATTTCCTGAGTTGGAACTGGCAACCCTAGGTTTCTCCTATCATATCTCAAAATAATTTAAAAGAATAATAAAACAACCGAAGATGAAGAAATCCTTTGGTAGTTATGAATGAAGTGAAATTTATACCTTATTCTGCCAACACAGTGAGAGTCAGAATAGTGTAGTGGCCAAGTTTGCAAAGGACACAGAATTATTCAGGATGGTGAAAACCAAGGCTGACTGGGTGACAATATGGCAAATTATGTTCAACGTTGGTGATGCACACTGGCCTCTATGTCTTGTTGTTGGCCATCCAGAGGAACTGGTTGGTCACCCTGTAAGACAGGATGCTGGACTAGATGGACTATTGGCCTGATCCAGCAGGGCTCTATTTATATTATGTAGCAATTAGTGTGCTAGGCTAGGATTTGGGAGACTTGAGTCCAAATCTCCACTCAGCCAGTCACATGCTCTCAGCCTACTCATAGATTTTATGAGGATAAAATGGGGAAGGGAGAACCACATATTTTACCCTGAGGTACCTTGGAGATTAAAAATGGGTATGATGTATTAGATAATAAAGTTTTCCAGCATGTGGATATCTTGATTCTTTTCAATTAGCAACACAGTTGCTGAAAACATCTTAGGTAAATGTTTCCAAATGTGTGCTTGATTAAATAAGACAGTCATGTCAATACAATAATTGATTATTAAAAAACATACTTGAGGTTTAACTAAGCAGTATAATCTGTTTCCAGATCCAAAAGGAAGTTATGTTTTTAAACTTTTCAGCAATCAGATGGTATTCACTTAGCACACAGAAACTTTACTAATAAAATCTAGACTGTGGATAGTTTATATGAGAACTTTTGAAAAGACATACTTTATATTACAATGCATTTTCCACAAATATATTTAGAACATTTAAACCCTCTTCACTTGAATATTTGTAATTTTGTTGAGGTTTAATACTATATATAAAAAAATCGCAAACTAAATTGGAGAATTAAAGGGAAGTTACCAGTCATTCTACCAGAGTGATCATCATTTATGTCTTAATAGTTTTTTTTCCATGAAAAGTACAGTGAATCAAATCAGCAATCTCAAATGACTTATAGACTACTAGTAATGTTGTTGTGGGGACAAATATAACAGGTACTAGAAATTTGCTGTGGGTGAGTGTCATGGCTTTGGCAGGGGCAGGCAGGGAGAGAAGGGAAAGATAGAGGGAGGCAAGGTATGTTGAGAAGACAGCTATAACCAATAACCTACCCTTATCTGCCCCTCTGACTTCAGCTTTCTATCTCCTCCCTCCCTGCAGCTTCCACATAAGAAAAAGGTAGTCTTTCTCTGCAGTGGCAACCAAAGCAACTTACATCAATTTTCTCTCCCCCTTTTGATCAGCATAACAACCTTGTGACGTAGATTACCTGAAAGTGGTCTAAAATCACCCAGTCAGCTTCCACAGCAAGACCCCAGACTGTCACCTCACAGTGGCTGTCATAGGGGGGTCACTGCTGAACAGGAGCCTATTTAAGTCATGTCAGTCAGATGGCATTAAGTCACCCAGAAGGTGCTACCAGGCCCAAGGTAGGAAACCTCCAGGTGGAGGCTAAAGATCTCATGGTATCACGACTCAACTCCAGACAACAGATTTCTCTCCTCATCCTGGATAAAATACCTGCTTTGGAGATTGGGTCCCAGCTGGGGCATCTCCTATCTCTCCTCAAAGTGTGGCTTCCATAGACTCCTCCACAAAATCTCCAGGAATTTCCCAACATGGAACTGGCAACCATAGTCAGAAGTGGCCCCAATGAGTTCTCCTTCAAAGGCCAAAATAGGCCTTGAATGAGCCTCTCCCCCCACACCTTTTACTGACAGAACCAAGTTGGTTGGCTAGCAACAGGTACTGAGGGAATAAAAAGGCAGCTTCCCCAGTGGCCCAAGCTTAAACATAGGACACCACATTCTCTCTCTTCCTCTCTCTCTATCTAGAATAAAATATCATTGTTCTACTGGGAAGGCATGCCTTTTTTTTTGTCTATGTCTTTCTGGCTGTTTGGCTCCCCAGAGGAGGAGGAGCCCTCAGCCAATTTGGGAAGGCTTTCTGTGACTATTTCATTCCTCCCTCTATCAGCCAACTGAGGGAACTTTCTTACTCTCTTCTGCAAAGCAGTGCCTCAATTCTCAGCCAATGGAATGCAACAAACCCTGAATGGTGGTTGATGGGCCAATAGTTGATGCACATCCCTCAGCCAATGGAAGATTGGAGAGGATTTAGATAAGAAATTGACTGGGAACTTGGAAAAACAGACACCTATACAGAAACAGATTTCTACATGTCTGACATGGCTGGAAAAGATGGCATAGTACACCAACATCTTAGAGATTCAAGGTAGCAGTCAGTAAAACTTGCAACATAAAAAATCTTCCATATTTGAGAACATATAACAGGAGTGTGTAGAAATGTATTCTTGAATGTTCACTCACAATATTTGGAGTTGTTTTCCTTCTCATGGACAAGACTAAAACACTTTTCATGTTATGATGGTACTGTGAACATAGTATACTGTACAACTTCGTTCTCCCTGATGGGCTACTATACAGCATGTATTTTTGCACGTGAACATTAATTTTGATACTGGAGCCCCCCTTCCCCTTTCAGGTCTAGAACTGTACTCTCTCTTGTTAGTTATGCATATAGAGGCTATGCAATCATATATCATCTGTGGATACTTACATCTGAGGATTAGAGCAACATTTACACAAGGGATATCTTTCTACAAACTTGGGGAATATCCAGGTTTTTTAAAAAAACAACATAGAAAACTCTAAAAAAAATGAATGAAGGGGATTAAATTTCCCCCAAAACAGGAACATCAGCTGCAACAGCAGACATCACTACACTGCCCCATATTCACCTGCCTTTTAGCACATGGAAGAGGTTGGAAACGGGCAAGCTCCTGCTGAGAGCAGGCACTGCCTCCCCCCGCCCCATGCCATTCCCTAAAGCTT
The DNA here is from genome assembly GCF_032191835.1 of Heteronotia binoei. Classification (NCBI taxonomy): domain Eukaryota; kingdom Metazoa; phylum Chordata; class Lepidosauria; order Squamata; family Gekkonidae; genus Heteronotia; species Heteronotia binoei. The sequence continues at coordinate 55,095,026 of NC_083231.1, read as the reverse complement.
GGGGAGCTGGAAGACAGACAGGGGCTAGAGTGACCAGGGAGAGAAGCCTGGGCAGAGCAGGGGATGGGGATAAGGCCAGGAAGAATGGAAGGCACAGACAGACAGACGGGCGGGCACTGCTACCACCACCCCCTCAACTGCCTCAGTGTAAGCTGCTTGCTCCATTCACACACTGATGGGTTGGTTGTGGGGTGGGGGGAAGGTGGCTGCATGAAAGGACTGAGCAAGACAAAAAGAAAGAGAAAATGAACATGTATGTGTCAGACAGAAGACATTGGGGGATAGAACAAAAAAGAGAGAAGGTAAAAGAGACAGAGTATGTGTGAGTGAGAGAGAGAGACAGAAGCATTGCAAGGCAGATCAAGAAAGAGTGACAGCAAGAGTTGTGGGTGACAGAGATTGCCAGAAACTGACATGCATTAGAAGAGGGAGAATCAGAGAGGAAGAGTGGGTGTTTGGATGGAAAAGAGAGAGTTATGGGGTTGGGGACAGAGAAATACGGTCCCGACTCACCAGAAGACATCCATTGAAGTCTGGAAGGTGGGCAGGCAAGCAGAATGAAGCTTGGTTACAAGTTTGTGCTGCCTACAGGCTGGTAGGGGTAGGGCTAGCAGCAGCAATTAGGCAGCTGCTACCGTAACTGTGGCTAGAGACGATGGGGTGTGTGGAGCCCCAGTGGGTATTTAAACCTGCACCCTGGCTAGTTCGCCCTCTCTTCATTTTTGAATCAGAAGCACTCTAGGAATGCTTCCTTCCTTGGGATTTAAAGCAATACCTGTTGTTAGCCTTCCTTCCTTGGGGTTTAAAGGGCTTTCCAGCTGATAAGTGGACCATGTGCTCCTGCATCTCAGCTTTTTGTTAGCAGCTGGCTTGTCCCTTTAAATTCAATCAGATATTCCTTGCCTTTTTGGCTTGCTTCCTTTCATTGAGATTTAAAGGCCACTCAGATGCGTGACCGGCCATGTGCTCCTATGGCTCAGCTGGTTGTTGGGAGCCAACTCTTCCCTTTAAATTTGATCACATCTTTCTGCTTCTTCAGCTTGCTTACTTGATTGAGTACTAAAGGGCTGTTTTAGCTGTTCGATAGTGAGCCAGCTCATCTTATAAACTCAGATAAGGGCACAGATCTTCCTGGTTTTGGCTCCTAATTCTTCCAACCAATCTGTGGCCTTCCTCTTTGGGTGTGCTGGATTGCAGCACTTCCCAATAGTGGGATTCAGTGTTCAGGATGCCTGCATCAGCAGGACCCAGCAGTACTGGGACATCTTAAGGGAACAGAGAAGGGCACTCAGCATTGCCTGACTTCAAGTGTGGGGGCTGCACTGGGTGACTAGGTCATGTACTCTGACTGCATGGAATCAAGAAGAGCCAAGTAGAGAAGATCTCAGAAGCCACGCTATCCCACAATGAGTCCTGCAGCAGTGCTTTGCCAGGTGAGTCATTCTCAGATGAGGACTCAGCGCATTTAGAAGGGAGGGGCCTTCTCAAAGCTTTCATCTTGGGTGTGCAGGCAAAGGGCAGGGGTGGTGCCCAGTCCGAGCAATGTGTGGGAGCCCAATAATCACCACAGGGCCAGGATTCCCCTTCAGTATAATGATTTTCCACAGAAACACCATGAATGTGTCCTTTGTAGACATTTTTTCCCTGCTCAACCCAAAAAGAAACAGTGGAGATGGGGGAGAAAGAATGAATGCGAAAAAAAACAACACAGAGAGAAACTGAGACAAGGGGTGGGGGGAGGGAGGGGAGGAAGCAAAAACAGAGAAAATGGAATAGCTGCTTCCCCTAGTTTGGTGTAGACTCCTAGTTGTATTTTTCTATTTGGTAGCTACAATAAATCATGATAGACTACAATATCCTTCAATGACAGGGTTGTTTTACATTTTACACAAAAACAGTTCCAACAGTTTATCATATCATAAATTCTCTGGAATAAAAGCTGCTTAATAATCAGTTATAAAGTTTTAGGTTTGTTACTGTAAAACAGCTGAAAAAGGAGGTGTCTGAATTTCAGAGAAATCAAATAAAAATGACTTGAGTTTCAAGAGTTATCAATTAAGAGTCAGAAGAGGCTGGGAAGTAATCTTTGGCTGATGTGAAAAAGAATTTATCTTTTTGGTGCTGCCAAGTTGTGTATTTTTGTTGTGGTTTACTTTTTGAAAATCTGTTGTGAACTTCTCACATTGTTATATTTTCCAGGTTCCATGTTATTTAATAGAGAGAAAATGAGATATATTATTGTAGGATTTAAAGAGAACTCTGTGTAAGCCTGAGCCCCCTCTTCCATCTTTAATGGACTGTGTTTACTCTGGCTCTGACCAGACTCCCTGGAATCTTAGTTGTTATGGACTTATGTTATGGACCTGTGCCACTGCAAGCACAAGCAAACCGCTTCTACAAATATTCAGTGGTAATCAGAAAATATTTGGTGTAAGAACTAACCCAGTATGGACATTAATACCCAATACCCACTTGCCTACTGTCTACAGGCAGTGAATCCTGTTTGACTTTAAGCATTTATGTCACCTCCCATACGGACTATTACTCTGTGTGGATCATGCAGCATTGTTCCTTACCAGTCTCCAGCCAGCTCCCTGCCTGTTCCTGGTATTGCTGTGACTGTGAGCATTCCCCTGTATAGAAGGACTCCAGATCAGGCTTCCCCAAGAAGCTGCCAAGTCACGCAGCAGAAGACAGCGCCCAAGAGCAGCCTTCACCAGAAGCCATGATGGAGGAGATCCTAAACAACAACCATCTTGTTCCTGCTGGACAACATGAGAGCCAGGCAAGAACACCACATACTCCAGGTGTGTCAAGGCAGTTAACAAAGGACTTGGTGTTACGTCCGCACATGTAACAAAAGACTGTTCCTGTCAACAACTGAGGAGATCACTGGACATAAAGAAGTAGCCAACTTGCCCAAGACTTAATCCTGTCATGCAGGCCATCCAAATTGAATTTGCTATGGTGTTACAAAAAGATAGCAATTTGACTCTAAATTCCCCACCTATGCTTCTTTGTTTAGATAAGGTAATTCCATCAATACCCTTAACCCTTTTTCCAAACTTCCCTGGGAGCCTGCCCCCACAATGACATCAGGGGTCACATGTAGCAATGTCACAGGTCATCTGACCTCTATGTCAGGGGTTATGTGATATCATTGGCTGGGGATATGAATCTGGTTATAAAAAGCCATGTGCTTGACCACTCAGGTGTGTCTCTTACAGTATCCCCATTTTGCTGCCTGAGCCATCCCCAATTACCTGCCTCGGCGGGGAGGGCGGGGTATAAATAAAAAAATTATTTATTATTTATTTATTTACCTAATTGGGCCCTATTATGGCAAGTGATGCTTGTCATCTCTGCCTCCCCCTTATAGTCTTCACTACTGGACCATTCCTTCTTCAGCCTTCAAGAGAGGTAAAGTATGTACCCTGTCTGTGTTTTGTCCTCATGTGTTTCTCTATCCAGTTTTCCTGCTATTATTCCTACGACTGTGTTTGTGGGTGTGATTTTTATTTTTCTGAATGTTTGAACTATTTTCCTAATAAATACCCATTTAAGTTTACCATCTCCTCATTATTGGGATTGGGCTCTTGGAAAAACCACTCTGGTATACACAGGTTGTTGACCCTGATAATTTTGCCATCTTTGCCCACCTAAATTAATTCCTGTACCTCACTTGAGGGCAATTTGGCTAACATCTGGGAGCTGGGAAGTTCACTTGTGGTCTCTAAATCCAGAATTTGCTAAGTTAAGCTTACATGTTGCACATACTGTGTCTTAGTCTTTCAGATACAATTCTCTTCCTCTGGAGGACTAGGGAAGCATTAACACTGAGAGCAGCACAGTGGTAAGATGAACTTCCATTAAATCTGGGGGAACTGGACTACAAATTTTATAGAAGTAGCCTTAAACAAGGATTGTGCAAGACTGTGAGAGGAAACACTTCCATGGAGGAAACATTTTGGGAAGTGACAGAGAGGTGTAAAAAGTTCAGCTGCACTGACAACATGGCTGCAGATATTGGGAGGGTTGACAGCTATGTGACATGTGTTCACTTAAAATTTGAAAGATCTGGATACAGAACCAATCTGCAGAGATGGGTAGGAGCAGGCACACTGGCCCCATCCCTGCCCTACATGACATCAGAGCATGCTGGCCCAGCCCTGCTCTAAGTGTGTTTGTTCAGCAGTGGGCACATATGTGTGCATACACAGAAATCCTACACACTGAGACCCTGTACACATGATGCTTTTCAAACATAGTTTATCACAGGGCTATCACAGTCCAGTAGTACTTTAGAGATCAACAAGATTTTCCAGCTACAAGCTTTTGAGAGTCAAAGCTCCCTCCCATCAAATACCAGTCACAAAGATGGACCTTGCATGTGCATAAGGACAAGGCTAACGGGGGACAGAGCCAGTACCTCTGGATGTACACCAGTGGTGGGAGCAGCACAATGGCTCCTGAACTCCCTTTATGCATGTTGGTACATATGCACACACACACATAAAAACCCATTTTTCTTGCCCATAACAAAGTAACTGAATAATGCAAACACATGTGAGTTCACTACACTGTAATCATTATTTTAAACAAATAAGGAGTCAAGAGTGCTCTTTCTGCATATACATATAGCCTTTTGATAGAATTTCTTCAGTACGTTTTTATTACCATTTTGCATAGAGAATAGAAGGAAGGACGCCTGGATACTAAAATGTGGCATTTAATGGATGGTAAATGCAGCAAAAGACAAGCAAGTTTGTGTTAATTTTCTTTTTCTTTTTTAAGCCAGATAACTCCTGTGCAAAACTATGTCAAATTAAGCATCAGGCTCTTTTATCTCAGTTTTACTACACTGTTTGCTTGGTCACCATTATCGCTATGGGAGTGTGACTCAGGTCCTGAATCTTCAGACAGTTTTGGAGAAAAATCAATCCTATGAAAGTCTAATTTTGTAGCAACACATTTTGGTCAGAGAACAAAGGCTAGCTTCTACTGTTGCTTAAATAAACTAACACTAACCACTGAGATAATGTTTGTACAATGTTTGTACAAAAGCAATCACAATTCCAATGTGGAAAATATTCTGCTAACGCCTCAAACGGTTTTAGAACAGCTGCAAATAAATAGGTTGATTTACCCGTGATGGGATGGATGGAGAAAATGTCTTCATGCTCACTGATGAGGGTGTACTTTAAATTCTTTCCCAGCAAGCCATGGTCATAAGCAGGAAGGGTGAAAACAGAAGTGCCTACAAGCACAAAAAAGAAAAAAAACCTGCCATAACTAAAACTTCAAAAGAGCTTATCTTAACCTGTTCCATGTGAGGTCAAACTTTGAAAATTTAGGAATTCACCTTCTGTTTGGAGAACTTTATGCACTGTTATAACTGTGATTTAGTATAGATCAAATGTAACTGCAAACTAGGGTTTGGCATCCCATGAACAAATCATGTGCTCCTTCCCCACACATTTGTTACAGTGAGCGGCAGAAAGAACTGGCGATATCAGAGTCAATTACAGTGCCATCTTAAGTATTCAAGTCAATAGGTTTAGACAGGTGGCGCTGCTTAGGATGTTACAGCTAGTGACTTCCAATTTAGTGCCCTTATATCTCAGTTGGCAAACTACACTTTGTTCTCCAAACCAAGAATACCTGCAGAAATTACTGCTGATTGGGGGGGGGGGGGGGATTGCTCAAAGATCACAACACACCTCTAGTTGGAAGTTTGTATGAGTCAAAGTACATTAAAAATCAGCACATTTACATTTCAGGGTTAAGCACCCCCTTACCTTCCCTGTGGACACCCATGTTCTGAACTACAACTGTCAGCCATAGTTTGTCAGTTCAGATGTTACAAGCAACTGGGGCTAGCATTATATCAAAAGTAACTAACTGATTCTGAGCATGAGGGGATGAGTAAGCGCATGATTACATGCAAGTAAAAAGAGGAGGGTTCTCCCCCCCCCCGGTTCTCTAAAACAGTGCTTAGCAGCTCAGCCATCCAGCACATTCATAAAACTGCTCACTGAACACCAGCAGTCCATATTTTGGAAAACTGTAGAATTCAAAAACAAAGATTACAGAGGATTTAGAATACATTTGTTACAATGAATGGCAGAAAGAACTGGGGATATCAATGCTTAATGAGGGCATCATGAAAGAATTCTCAAGTAATTAGAAAGGTGAGGGAAAAAAATGTTCTTTTCCAGGAGGACTATTAGGTAAAGAAAAACAAAATGTCAGCTAGGATCCAAAAGAATCATAAGCCTGTGAGTAATTTTTCTCAAAGAGCAGATGTCCCATGCCATACTGCAAGAGGGTGTCAACATTTTCATCAGGATACACTTTTTCAGTGTGGTAAAAACTAGCACTTGGTGATGCATCATGAAGATATGCACAGTTTGCTATTAATATCAGAGAAAGCATACAACTGTCCAGAAGAAAGTTGGTCTGTCACAGAAACAGACACAACAAACACAGTTTGCAATACAGGCAGGAAGAATAAATTAAACGCAAGACATTATCCTGACCAAGCATAGCATATTTAACAGTCACAAGTTTAAAAAATATTTAGCATGATATATTTTTAACAACATTTTGTCAAGAATTAGCCTGCCAGTTGTGAAACCAATTTTGCAACATGGAAATTGATTTTAATCAGTTGTGATAGATTCAGGTTACTGTACATTGACCTTTTCCAAATGAGATTTTATTATATTACAGGAAACATCTTGTAAATACAAACAGACTTTCATTTTGGAGATGGAATGTACCATCCTTCTAGTTTGGCTTTCCTGCTAGTTCAAAACAATCCATGTTTAGTACTTTACGCTATAATTTCTTTTTTAACAACAAAGGAAATGTTAATTGCCTTGCTATTTGCTTCTAAGCTAGCCACATAAGCAATAACATTTATGTAGGAAATACACATGATGCCCTTTGCAAAGGCTCAGATGTTGAGAGGAAATTACAAGCAGAATACATGAATGATGGGAATCCATTCAGAAGTAAAAGGTGGAACCGAGAGGTGTGAAACAGCTGTACGTATTACTGAATCACAAGTACCATTATTCTGATCAGTGATCAGAGTTACCTTAGCAACATCTACATCGGAAAACTTAGACCAATCTTCAGCAAATTATGGGCTGGATTCCATGCCTATGAGAAAAGAGCAGATTTTCCAAAGCAAAACAGGAGTGTAGTAGCATCATGAAGACCACCATTTATTCCATCATTAGCTTTCATGAATCAGAATTGGACCCTTTGGTCCAATCTTTTTGAAACTTTGGGGGGGGGGGGTTGAGAAGAGGCACCAGATGCTATGCTGAAAATGTGGTACCTCTACCCACAAAAAAACAGCCCCCCCCAAGACCCACTGATTCTTCATTATAGCCTATTGAAGGGGTGGCCAATGGTAGCTCTCCAGATGTTTTTTGCTTACAACTCCCATCAGCCCCAGCCATTGGCTATGCTGGCTGGGGCTGATGGGAGTTGTAGGCAAAAACATCTGGAGAGCTACCGTTGGCCACCCCTGGCCTATTGGAATCAGTCTCCATGGGGTATAATGGAGGGCCTATTGGACACTAAAGTGGGGGGAGAGCCTAAACCAGAGGATCCCCTGCCCCAAATGGGATTAGAGAGTTAAATGGGACCAAAGGAAAATAGACTGCAAATCTGGAAACTGAACATCTCACCGTGTCAATAACTAAATATATAAAATAAATTTACTGAAATTCTTGTGTTTAAATTCTTACAATATTGCACTCAAATATAAATACAAAATATCACCATCCACCAAGGTTCACATTGCTTTTTCTCTCTATTGAGTACTCCATATGTCTGTCCAGTGATTAATGTGAGCTAAATGTTAGCAATGGCTATGACATCCATGAAGTAAATGATATGAGATTAGCATAACTGTCCAGGTGAGAAAATATATTGAATTGGATACTCCATACTGACTGAGAAGAGGCATCAAAAATTAAAGGAACAGAGCATCAGCCAAATTCCTTTTGGAATGACAACAAAACCAAAATATTCCCTGGAAAAAGGTTTATCTGAAACAAAGCAAAAACTGTTAGTCTGTTGGGATTCATTTTGGAGCATTTTTGGAGTGAGGACTTGAGCCTGACAACTTTAACCTACTCCTACTATGCTTTGTAATTGTTGAGACAGTAGGGCGCACATTAGAGGCCTTCGCCACCTAACATAGCTCCTGACAAAGCTAGGTAGACAAAGTTAGCTTTTTTGTTTTGTTTGCTATTTGATCTGTGGTATATTTTCATTAAATTGTCTGTCTTCATGCTAACTATATAAATATATTTTTCATAATAATATGTCAGGTTTATGGCTGCCAATCCCCTTTTGGGGGCAGGGGATCCTCTGGTTTGGAGGCCCTTCCCCCATTTCAGGGTCATCAGAAAGTGCAGGGGGGAGGGAAGCATCTGCTGGGCACTCCATTATTCCCTATGGAGACTGATTCCCATAGGGTAAAATGGAGGCACCACAGGGTTGTAACCCCACCACAAACCTGTTTCTACCCCAAAACAACAGGAAAAAATAAAAGACAAAAATAAATATTTCTTTGCTTCTAGTTAAATTGTCAGAAGTAATTACTCATATCAATTTTGTATTACAGTATTCATTCATCTCTGAGAAGGCTTATGAACATTTAAACTATTTGCCCATCTCCTGGAGACTAACTAATGGTCAACTAAAATGGACTATCCATGCTCTTACTGTTCCTAAAAGACTTACATTACAGCACTGGAAAAATACATGCACACCTCCAGTAATCCAATAGACCTAGGACTTTACTACTTTAGCAACATTTGAATATATGCTATATAGATAACAATTGTGCGTGGACATATTTTATAAAGGCATATTTGTGAACCTGCCACCACTGCTATTATATTTTAATCTCTTTCTGTTTGGGGTAATTAAAATAAAAATATATAATAAAAAGGACTGTAACATTTATAGATAAGATCACACAAGAAAGTTTTCCTTTGTTCATAGATGTTGTTCATGGAATGACAATAAAAACTAATCTCCCAGTCTTAGAATTGTCCAGTTGAACCCTAATGTTCATTATCTGGATGCAACTCCTGCTGCTTTGTAGAACTTATTTCCAAATAATAGGGTTTGACCATGGTATATTTTTACATAGTTTATGTTCAACAGGAAGCTTAGAATCTTGAAAACATGAACCTGCCTTACACGGAATCCATCAAAGTCAGTACTGTCTACTTAGTCTCGCAGTAGCTCTCCAGGGTCTCACCATCTTGTACATCACCTACTGCCAAATCCTTTAACTGCAGATGCTAAGGACTGAACCTGGGACCATCTATATGCCAGGCAAATGATCTACCACTGAGTCATGGTTCCTCCTCTTTATTATATCTGTATAACTTTGATTTTAAATGACTGAAAATTACATATTATAGCACACATATGTATGTTTCCCACTGTACATAAAACCTCCTGTTCCATTATAGGCATAATTGCACCTTTCTAAGTCCACTGAAATCAGTGGGCTTGAAAAGGTTTAAGAAATCACTGTAATATTCAACCAACCTCAAGTGTGCCTGGAGCGACTACATCAATTTGTTAAACTTCAAATTTTGTTCCTCTGGCAAATCCATTAAAAGAGTATGCATCAACATTTTGGTCATCTTGCTGAATTCTAATTACAAAGCTTATAATGGCTATCTATGAAGAATAATGAATTAGCAGAACAGAAAGATGAGACTGTGGTGTAGTGTCAAATTTCCTTTCCTAATTTGTGGTACAGTATATCTTTGAAAATTCAAAAACCAAGAAAGCTAGCAGATCGCACCTTGCCAACATCATAATGGCTATTAAGCTATTTTCAAAAGACATTCAGGTTCAAAATCCCCAAAGTAATAGGCTGCTTTATTTTGTATAAGAATTCATGATAGCAAAACTGTGTAGTAAGCACAAATTATAACAGGCTACCTACCTTTTTCAGTGTTTTCAGGCATGGTTACTTCATACTGACTGTGACAGAGTGAAATAGTCTCTGTTAATGTTTCAGAAGTGATGGCCAAAACAGCAGTAGCTGTTCTAGCTGGAACTCCTTGATCAGAGGCCAATATGAGGAGGTAGGTAACAAAACCCTCATGAGGTATAGGTTCTTGAAGAAAGATTTCACCTGTATTTGGGTCCACCTGAAGCATGGTTTCTGGTGTTTCAAACATAAAATTCACAGCACCATTCAAACCTAAGTCTAGGTCACTGGCCTTCACAGTAGCTATGGTCTGATTCACAGATGTCTGAAAAGGCACAGAAGCTTTGACAGGATTCTGTAGGAAAAAAGGGCTATTATCATTGACATCCTCAATTAGCACAGTGACAGTAACACTGCTGCTTCTTGGTCCCAGGATTCCTGAGTCAGTTGCCACCACTCTGAATATATAGTGAGATTTTTTCTCCCGGTCCAGTGGTTTTGCCGTAGTTACTGTGCCAGTAATCCGGTTAATGGTAAATGTTCCAAGGGTATCATCCATGATAGAGTATCGAACCTCTCCATTTGGGCCCTCATCTCCATCAACAGCTTGCAGTTCAAGAACTGCTGATCCTTCTCCAAAGTCTTCTCTCACAGAGGTTTGATAGTGGTTCCTTGAAAACAAAGGACTGTTGTCATTTTCATCAAGGACGGTGAGCTGTACGTGGGTCATGGAACTTTTCTGTGGATTGCCCAAGTCAAAGCACTCAATGATGAGAGTAAAGTTGCTGACAGTTTCTCTGTCCAAGGCACAAGTGGTGGAGAGGGCTCCAGAAGTTTCATTCAAAGCAAAGTATCCCCTAACATTTCCATCTTTTAAAATGAAGCAAAAAATAAAGGTCAGTGGACTAGTTACAATTCTGAAACTCTCTCTGTAGGCCAACTCAGCTAAAAGCAGCAATATAATCCAGTTTTTTTAAACAATGTGCCTTAGGGTACCTGGATCCCCAACTTTTATGAGAATAAAAACCTGGTTTTCATTTAAGTTTGTGGACAGTGATGACAGTAAATGCAAAGCATCAATTTACAAAGCAACCCTTGTGCCAGATGGATGTCTTCCCTCCATCCTCCCCAAATTCACCTTGTAAAATCTGTTGTAATTGTGCTTCTGAGCAAGACAGTATTTGCCAGCATCAGTGAAACAGTCCAAATCTACATTAACTGCAAAAAAGGCATAGAGGTATTTTGCTCATTCCCATCTACATGAGTTGGGCTGAAGTATTAATGTTATTTGTTTTAAAAAATGAACAAAGATTGTGAAGCAATTATGGGAAGTCAGAATATAGGATTTTTTAATTTTAAAAAAGCGAAGCAGAAAATTTCTGCGGCAAAGGTGTGTATGAACAAAAAAGGGATATGAACATATGAAGTTGTCTTTTACCAAATCAGACCAGTGGACCATTGTTTAATAATTGTCTCCTCTGAACTGGCAACTGTTTCCAGGGTTTTAAGCAGAGAAAGATATATCTCTCAACAACTGCGGTCTAATGTCCAGCAGAGGCTAGAGGTTGGACTGGGGAATATTCTGTATGAAAAAACTTCTGTTTTGGGACTGCTGAAAAATGGCCTGAATTTGGAGAGGAGGTGAATAAAGTGTGCCACACCCTATGAGCCACTGCCATTTTTTTCATTTAATGAGATCCAAAATCTCCAAAATATTCTCTTAGTAGACCAAAGATTAAAACACAGACACACACATTTGAATCCGGAACAGAACAGGGTGGGTAGCAGAAATCTATCATCTAAAATACAGTACATATCAAAAAACATCCCTTTACACTAATACCTCTTTGGACAAGAGGATTGATAAAAAAAATGGTAAAAGGAAAGGAATTATGTGGCTCAGAATTTCTCATAGTGCAAGTCATACTGGCTGCACTAGTTAGCAACATTTTTACAGACAGGACCCTATTTGCTTGAAAGAGAGATGCTACAGTTTCACTCTGGGTACACTGACCTAATATAACTCCAGCAAGCACAAGTTTATTTCCTGTATTGCAGGACACAGTGATTTCCAGTGTAATCCTAAACGGACAAATAATGGTTTTAGAGGGTGCAATTTTGTTTAGGATTGCACAGTTAAGCACAAGGCTTTAACAAATGCGTAAAATGGGCCAAAGAACACAACTTGTAACATAAATGGAATGTTTAAAAAAAAAATAAAGCTAAATAAAATAGCTTTGGATTTCTGCCTTGAACCTCAGTGAGAACAGTGGGCCATAAATGTAATTGCAAAGAATAAACATTTGTTTTGAAATGTTTGTCATTAGAAAGCACTGTACTTTACCAATGATGTGACATCGCACAGCTCCATTATTGGTAGCATCCATATCCACAGCCAGTATAGATGATATTACTGAAGGGTCTTGATTCTCCAGAATCTGGATCTCAGAAGCAGGAAGGAGGAACTTCGGAGAATGGTCATTTTCATCCAGTATTCTGATGACAACTGATGCTGTGCTGAATAAAACAGGGCTTCCACTGTCTCGAGCCAGCACTGAGTAGAGAGGCACATAACAGAGCTAATTTTTAATACCACATTCAGGTAGTTTGACTGCTAAACTGTAATATCAGAACAGCTAACTAAATATGATATTCCTGAGTTAGGGTTGCCAGCTTCCAGATGGGGCCTGGAGATTTCCAGCTTTTACAACTGATCTCCAGCTGGCAGAGATCAGCTCCCTGGAGAAAATGGCTGCTTTGATGGGCAGACTCTATGGCATTGTACCATACTGAGGCCCCTTCCTTCCCCAAACCCTGCCCTTTCCTGGATCCACCCCTAAAATCTCCAGGTATTTTCCAACACAGACCTGGTAATGCTAGATTCCTCCTAAGACAAAACATAAGCACATATTTTTGAAAATACTACACTGTTCTTTTTCCACTGAATTTGAGGACAATGAGTGTAAGACACAGTGAATTTCTTTCCAATAAAATCCCAATGAAAAAAGTAACACTTCAATCACATGCACAATTTATACAACATCCATTAAACTGACTCAATGTCCACGGGATCATGTCCAGCATAGTTAGATGCCTACATAACATGAAGCTTTCCATGTCACATTCCAATTATTTTTACCTTTAATAGTGAAGGTATCTTGTGTCTCCCTATCAAGTGAAATGGCTGATGTAATCTCACCGGTATCAGAGTTTATCTGAAAAATCCCATGCCCAGGTCCCGGAAGAATTTCATACTGAAGCAGAGAATTGGTTCCTTAAAATACAAAGCAGAAATCAGTAACATCTCATACTGGTTTATTAGCTAGCTCCTTGAGTAAATGTTTCACACAAAGGAGTCTAGAAATAAATTCATAGAGAAATAGAAATAGATTCATAATTATCTCTGTAGTGTTTCCTGCATGTTATTTAATCATGTAAATAATTTCTGTTCTATTATGCAGGCTCAGGGCAGCTTTAGGGGAAGGACTTAAAAACTCTAAAGAAGATCTAAAAAGCATTTTCAGGACTGTCCAAGAGTTTGCATACACCCAGTAGGATTTCTCTCTCTCTCAAAATACTACATTACATTAAAAGACTTCTTGAAACTCTAGATATCAACAGGAGCTGAAAATCAAAGGCATCCTGTATTTGCAGAAGTAGTCTCAAGGTTCTCAAGAAGGCAACGAAAATGTACAGGTTGTGACACAGATTTACATATGAAGGAAAAGCTATGACGTCTGAGAAGGACCATTGCAAAATTTAGTAATCAACACCAGTAAATCAATGTTTTGATAAATGTACAAATCTTGAGAACACCTACACACAAGTCCACTGTCTAATAAACACAGAAGAATAATTTCAGGAGTAGCCACATTAGTCTGTAGCAGAACAGCTAGACTTGAGTCCCCTAACACCTTAGAGATCAACAAGATTTGGGGGATATGAGCTTTCTAGAGTCAAAGCTCTCTTCATCAAGTCAAAATGGAGATCTCTGAGTCCTTATATCCCATTCAGAAAGTGGGAGGGGTGTTGCAAAGGAGGGACTCAGGATGCAGAGGTGCAGTATACAGTGTACATTGTAATCAGTTTGACTGGAGCAGAGAGGAAATGCTTGGGGGGCAGTTCTGAAATCCTTCTTGCAGCACCCCTTTCACTTTCTTACTGGGACCTCAGAGATTTCCACTCCAAATCATATCTGCTGAAGGGAGCTTTGACTCTTGAAAGCTCATACCCCCGATCCCCAAAATCTTATTGGTTTCTAAGGTGCTGCTGAGCTGCAATGTATATATAAAAGAATAAGATGGTATTAATATAAGAACAGATGTATAGCTGTTCAAGTCATTCTGAACATACTGCATCATTTTTTTTATGTTGCCCACAAGCGAAAAAGCAACAACAGACTAAAAATGGAAACACAAACTTCATCCTAAAAGTACTTAGGGTGGAAACTGGTCCCACAAGGGATCGACCCCATTTTTATGCTGGTGACCCACACCAACAGTGTTTGTTGAACCCTCTGACCCCCTCTGCGCAAGCCTTTGCTCAGCCCTAGTTACACAAGAATCTCACCATGAGGTGGCATCACTGACTGAAAACTATTTTGTTCACCCAAGGCTCTAACTGTTTAAGAAGGTCTCCTTCTGCCAATAAGAGCCCATACGATATTTCTGCCTCCCCCCAGCATAGCCTTTACTAAGAGCAGAGGGAGCCACAGCTACACAGTTCATATTGTATTTCAAACTGCTTGGTTATCGTGTGAGATCATTATCACACCTGAGAGTTGCAGGAGAAAAAGCCACTTAGGAACTTTAGCAGCTGTTGGTTTCTTTATACAGCTGTATGCCTTCTGTATGTTGTGGGAATCTTATTTCCTACTCTCATCCTTTATTGCTTTGGAATAAATTGCTCCCATATTTCTTGCACTCAAATGCTCTCTTGAGGAAAGCATGGCATCATTTTCATAATGTGCTACACAGCAAAATAACTGATGCTATTAACTAAAATGAATTTAATCCTACATTATGAACAAAGAACAGTGAATGCACATCTTAGGTTACTGCATATTATATAAGAATGCAAGAAGAGCCTGCTCAACCTGATCAATGCATCCCAGCATCTCATTTTGCACAGTGGCTGCCAGATGCTCCAGGAGGGGCATAGAAGCCAAGGCCTCTCCCTCTGGCTTTTCCATGGCTCCTGGCATTCAGGGGAATACTGTCTCATGGAGATTTCATTTAGCTACAGTGGGAAATGGCCAAATCACTCTAAACACTCTGGGTCAGTGAATTTAATCAGGTGCTACATGAAGGACTTCATTTTCTCTGTCCTAACTATAAAGGCCCATCGTTTTTGTGTGCTGCCACTAAGCTCTAGGATTTGGGAAAGGGTTGACAAATTCTCTTTAGTCACTTTCTCCGTAATGCCCACAACACTATATATTTCTGTCCTTTTCAAATATTCAATATTTCAATTTGGTCAGTCTCTTCTGCCACAACCCCCCCCCCCCGCCAAAAACAATAGACAGCAGGCTGTATACCTGTCATATACCACTGTAATAATTCTTTTAAACTGGGAATGACTGGGGTCCACTATTTGTATAATATGATAGCCATGATCCAAAGAGCCATACTAAGCACCTCTACTGATAGCCTCAGATCTCCCAGCACTTTGTTCTAGCCACTGGGCTCCAGTAAATGGCTACAATCCCCTTGTGGAAGTATGTATCAGGGATGTGCATCAGACCTGCACTCCAATGCAGGCACATCGAAAGACCATGTTCCACTTTTCCACCGCTGCTTTTTCATTTCTTCCAATGAATCTTACTGGATTTCACCCACCCTCAGGCTCATATGTTCACTCCCTCCTTACCCAGCCCATTTTTCTAACTTTGCTTAGGTTAGCATTTAGTAGATGCTAGGATTTATAGAACATTTATTTAGTGTGTGGGTGTTTTTCTAACTTTGTATCATTTTTGCTAATTCCTCTTGCTAGTCGTTTTTTTCTACAGAAACTTTCAACTTTGAACCCATTTCTAAGAATCTGTACACCCATATGAGGCATTAGCTCAAATCTTGGACCCTGGCATACAACTTGGCAAACGTTTCCAGTAATGTGCCCTAGGCGCACATGAATATGGGTTCTGGACATGTTAAAAGGGATGCTTCTATAGCCAAGATACATACACATACAGGCCATCTGGGTAACATCACATGCAGTTTCGGCCTGAAAATGAACCTTTCTCTGTGCTGAAGAAACAGATTCTTAATTGTTTCAGTTTTGGGAATAATTTGTTGGGAATCATGAGAGGCTTGGCTTTTTTGGGAGGGGGGCATTGCCTCCCAACCTATGCAGCACATAATTTTGTATTCTGGTCTATCTTTTAAGTAGCTCTGTTCATACTGCTGATATAAAAATGAATATAAAAGCCATACAGCATATTAAGACTGGGGGACAGCTCAGCAGCTCTATTTCAGGTATTACTAGCTTAGTATTTCCCTGCCTATGGGTATGTATAAAGTTACAGTCCAAATATATTGAAATTCATGTGGACAATGATTGCAACATATGTTTCTATGCATATTCTTCAGTGGGAATTAACCCCAAAGCATCACTTCAGGAGAAAATGTAGTATTGGAAAATCTCTTGCACAATCTCACTGCTGTCAGATGGCCACCTAGCCTCTGTTTTAAAACCTCCAAGGAAGGAGAGCCCACCACCTCCCGAGAAAGACTGTTCCACTGAGGAACAGCTCTAATGATCAGGAAGTTCTTCCTAATGTTGAGCCGGAAACTCTTTTGTTTTAATTTCAACCCATTGGTTCTGGTCCTACCTTCTGGGGCCACAGAAAACAATTCCACATCATCCTCTGTATGACAGCCCTTCAAGTACTTGAAGATGGTGATCATATCACTTCTCAGCCACCTCCTCTCCAGGCTAAACATGCTCAGCTCCTTCAGCTTTTCTTCATAGAACTTGATCTCCAGACCCCTCACCATCTTTGTCACCCTCCTCTGCATTATAGACAGCTTGTCTATATCCTTCTTAAAATGTGGTGCCCAAAACTGAACACAATACTCCAGGTGAGGTCTTACCAGAGCAGAGTTGTATAATCCCTTCTAGAATTGAATTCCCCTAAAACCATATAATTTTTTCTTCAGCCTAAGAGTGTGAAAATATTGTGAGCTCACACCATTCTCCTTTTGTTCTTAACCTTAGCTTTTAACTAGAAAAATAAATTTTAAGTAAGCCTTTGTATCAGTTCATTTGTTGATGAAAAATGTCTGGGATTACAGTGCCTCACTCTGGCCAAATCAGATTATTGCGTATTTGCAATAATCAGTACAATGTCCTTTGTGGCAAACTGCTTCTGAAAAAGTGGCCGAGGAGGACTTTCTCAGTGTAATCTGCTTGCTACATTTACCAATCCACATCCAGCCATCGGTTCTACAGAGGAATGTGCAGTGAGCCTTATCCAGAACCAGCACCTACCATCTGTTGTTGTGTGCAAAAATCTGTGATCAGTTAATGTTGCATACATAGCAGAAAAGGAACAGACCAGGATATCTTCAGAGCTTTTTACTCATTTTTTTAAGTCTAATGTTGTAGATATAGATGCACAAATGTAATCAAAACCACTTCTGTATGAATTTAGACCACCTGCGTGAACAAACTACAACTGAACTCTGGCAGGAGTTCCGTATGTAAAAAAAATCTAGACAAAGAATTTGAGTCGAAAATTAGGAGTTTGTATCAAAAAGGAGACAGGAGAGTATCACATTTTCCATATGACAAGAACATCTTTTGGGGGGATGGGGTGGGAGAGAGCTGATTACCTGAATCTTTATCTGTAGCTTTCATTTTAATGACAACTTCTCCTGGATCTTTATTTTCATAGATGGAAGCCTGATATTGATTTTTTGTAAACACTGGTGGCTCATCATTTACATCAAGAACAATTATCGTCAGAATTTGAGTTGCAGACAGTGCTGGAGTGCCACCATCCACAGCCACAATGGTCAAGTTGTAATACTCTTGGTTTTCACAGTCCAAAGCAAAAGTGATTGTTAGCAGTCCTATTGTAAAGAGGAAGAATCAACACATGGACATTGATTTATTCCAGTGCAGCTTCTGTCATTACAATATTACCATGGCTTGGATCACAAGTAATGCCAAACTACGGTTTGTGATAACTGTAATTTGGAGGCCAAACATTTGGTTTGAGATGCCAAATGCTCAAGGATAACTCTTTATTTTATGAGCTAAAGCTTTACCCTTGGGAATTCTAATTCAGTAGCAACTTTCTGAGAATACCACCAGACTACCTGGAGAAGCAATTGCTGTATGCCAAATTGAGAATGCATGTGATTTTTCACACACTTTACAACTGAGCTTGGAGGTGAGGCTCCAACACTGAGACAGGAGCATGATATTGGGTTTGCAGGCAGATTAGAATTAATGTGGTTTTCAGCTGGATGCTTGTCATTAAAATACTTGCAGCTGCTATTTATTTTGTTGCAAAAGTAAGTGTGTTTCACTGGTTTTGTTTGTCTTTCTTTATTCCTGTACCCTGAACCATTCTCAAACTCTACCAACAGGAAGAATTTGCTTGCAGGCAGATAACAGCACTGAAAAGGTCATGCTTAGGGAATCACCATTACTTATATACTCAACACTTTTCTCTTCTGATGCAGTGCCTTCTGGAGGTGGAATGACTAATGTAAATTCCGCTTGTCGATTCAGATGGCACAGAATGTCATAATTAGCACAAACATGAGTCAAACTACGGTTTCCAATTCTGATTTGCTGACACAAACCAGCAAAATGTCAATTTGGACATCACATCAAGCTACTGTTAACTGTCCATAACCATGGATCGACACGTGTTATGAACAGTCTTTATGTATCGGCCTCACCTCAGCGTTTATTAAGGTTTGACTGCCACATCATGGAGTTCAGAGCAGAGGTCTGTAGGGACCTTGTTATTTGACACAATCACATGTAATTTGCAGTTTCTTCTCCCTTTCTATGGCACATGCTGAGCTCACTGTAGGCTGGACTGCGCACAAGCAGAAAGAGCTTCTGCCATACATGCCCTCAACATGCTGTTACCCCAAATAGAAATAGTCTAGGGAAGAAAATATTTGGTGTGTTGAAAAGACCTCTTTCTATATCATTCTTGCTGTATGTGCAGTTATTGTCTTATTAAAAAGCTTAGATTAAGATAATTCTGACTGAAATTTCACTGAAGCCAATTTGACTTTACCTGAAGATCTGTCCAGTGAAAACATGTGGTCTTCATTACTCGAGAGAAGATAATATGTGATCTGTCCATTCCTTCCTTGGTCTGGATCATGAGCAACTATGGAGTGTACTGGGGAGCCTATCTCTGCATCTTCTCTGATGTAGGAGAGAGGTGATGAAAGAAAGGTAGGGTGGTTGTCATTGACATCCAAAATGATTATTTTGGCAGTCAGTGAATCTTGTCTGCGGTCAGTAAAGTTTACAGCTTGATCAGCTGCCACAACTGTCAGGATAACAGATTGCACCATCTCACGGTCTAGGGGGATGTCTGTGATTAAGCTACCATAAAAAGGATGGATGAGAAATGGATTTTCACTGAAGTTATTCCTGTGTAAAGAATATCGTACGTTGCTGTTCAGAAAACTGCCGTCCCCATCTCTTGCGTTAAATGTATATACCAAAGTGCCAACAGGCACGTTTTCCTCTACACCAATAACAATAAAGTCATTCTGGAAAGAAGGTGAGTGGTCATTTTGATCTTCAATATCAATACTGACAAAAATAGTACTGTTTTGTGGAAGACTGTTTTGATCATCATTTACAACCACTCTGAAGAAGTAGCGAGATGCTGCTTCATAATCTATTTCTTTGGAAAGAAGAAGATCCCCACAGGAGCTGTCGACTTCAAATGGAACATCAGAGTCTTCTTCAGAAATGCTATAACGCTGCTTTTCACTGGTATACAGATGTTGACCAGGACGTCTTAGAGAGCCCAGTGTCTGTGCAGGCCTAAAATTTTCTGGTATGACAAAATGTCTGATGTTTTGGAAAGAAGCAGAACTTGCTTTAGGAAGTGGAATCACCTGAAACAAAAGAATTTTTTTTAAGTTCTACTGCATTGGCATTTTTTGTAATTTAAAGGGCATCAATTATTCATAGTCTGAGCATATACACTTCTATGAATGTTCATATCCTGCAAGAAATGAACAGAAATCACAATTGTTTGCATTCCCAAGAGGATTCTGGTCTATGTCTGTTCTCTAATTACAAATGGGCAGTGGCCTAGTAACCCAAAGAGCTCTTGAGCTGTAAGCACAACACATACTATAAACAGATTAATTTGCCAATCAATTCTGTGGAAGGGTTATTAAATCACAGCAGGAATTGCTGCAGTAAGGATCTTTTTGACAGCCTGAAATGCTTCCAGCAGCCACACAGGGAAAAACTAGATAATTATTTAAAACTAACTAAAATGACTGTCTTAGTGGCAATGCATAAGTGATGTAACTAAACTTCATAATTAACCAGGTTCACATTACAAACTTTGGTTTATAACCCAATCTGAGTCAAGCATTAATGACTGAGAATTCAACTTAGATTGTAAACCAAGTTGAGAAAAACTGTTCCCCCCACCCCTCCACATATCTACCAACCTGGCTATGGGGAAGTCCTGCAGTACTCCCAGTGATGTCATCAGAAGCACAACAGGGTTACTGAATCTCAGAACTGGGCTTGGAAAAAACAAACAGACTGATTTCTTTTAATATATATGTAGGCTTGTTTAATTAAATTCCAAACTGAGCTGGGGAAGAATTTACCTATTGCTCCAGTGCCTGAGATATCAGCAGTACTCAGTCTTCAACAAAGGGCTTGAAGGGCAGCCCATAAATGGGGAAACAATATTCTAGAAATAGGGATACACCAACTTACAAGGAAACCAAAAGTGACAAACTGTAAAAGGTTCAAAATTCTTTAACAGACTCTGATATCCTGTCAAGCCATAAATGCTATTTCATCCAGGGGTAGAATTTAACACTCTCTGGAAGTAAGCTACAGGTGCTGCCATTTCCAGCCATTAATGCTCTTTTCACGAATAGGCCACTGAGAAATGAGTAAGTCTTCAGTGAACAGAGGCTATTAAATTATAACTGACCAAAATATATGGCTTGGAATGTGGCAAAAATAAACTAGCTACAAAAATGCATGTATTAAACATTTGCATATCTTTGTGGTTTGCCCATCAGGCGGTAAACCAAGAATTGTGATGTAAAATGGGTGCGTTCTGTGGAACTGTTTGGTGGATCCTGAACTCCCTATTTAGGGTCTCTCCTTTAAAAAAAAAATCTCTAATCAGGTCAGCACTAGCAGATAAAGAAGCAACAGGATACAGACAATAAAAACAGTTAACCTTTGCATCTCAGCTAAATTTCCATGTTGCATTCTCCTCTACACTTAAAAGGTTTATAGCTTTTCTCCTCTTCCCATCACTTCCTCATAATGGAGCAGAAGGTATAACTATTCAGGCCACAGTTAATGTCTCATGTATTTAAAGTCCAATAATACATTTCCTGTTTTCACAACCACTCTGCAGAGAGACATTTAAACTAGAGGGAGGGAAGGGGCTCTAGACGTCTTGGTTCTGCCTCTTGCTGAAGACATTCACTGTAGACCAAACAGAATACTTTCTTAAGCCAGTACCTCAACATTGATGTCCAATTGTCCTTGAAGCGAAGGGATTCCCTGATCAGCTGCAGTGACTACCATTCTGTAGGTTGACTTCCAATTATATAAAAGAGATTCAGTAGTTCTTAACTCACCACTACTGCTGTCAATCTGAAAGTGACCTAAACTTTCTCCTAGAAAAGATATGTTACCATTAATAGAACTGAACATTAAGGAAAGTGGAATATAAAAAATATCTGGTCAAATGCTCATGAGTGATTTTCTACCCAAACCCTACTCTTCCATTTGTTGTGCTCAACCTCCCTCAACTGCCACAGCAGCCAGAATGTACAAAGTTAACCCACATGACTCTGTGGTTATTTTCTAAGCCTTAGAGAGAGCTCCACCTCTTAAAGGTAACACTAATTTTTCAGCCCAAGGAGCAATTATTTAACTAGGATTATAAAGTAAACTGCTATTGATAATCCTCAGTCAGTCTCATGAGTTCCAGTTTGTTTGCTTTGGGCTTAGTTGTTAACTGCTCATACACCACATAAAAAAGGAGTTCCTATAAGCAAGGAAGTTGTAAGAGCTGCTTCACCCTACCCTGCAAGTCCACTGTGTGTAGGTGCCTCTCAGACAGCTCCAAATTCAGTGTGACCCTTCCTACCACTGGATTTGGTTGCTATTCAGTTTACATTTCCATCTGAGATACATCCATTTCACTGGAGCTTGTTGTATAGAAAAGCCAGAGTCAAGTTGTGCTTAGGGTTTCCCCATTTTTTAATGTTTTATTCTAGCCATTTCTCCTTTAAGCATAACACATCTGTTCTAAATATTCAAAAGGGGAAAAGATCAGAGGTGGCATTCAGCCGGTTAGCACCGGTTCTGTAGAACCCATACCTAATTTGCTATTGGTTCTACAGAACCGGTTGTTGGCCGGGCGCCTGCTTCCCTTCGCCTCCTTGCAGGTGCTCACATTTTTCTTGCTGTCACAGCTGCCTTCTTTGCTTCCTTCCCCTTCCACTCCAGCAGCGCGGCGGCAGCAGCAGCTCCTCCGCTCTGGCAGCCATTTAACCCCTGCAGGTGCTCACACTGATTTTTCTCGCCGCTGCCAGGCTGCCTTCTTCACTTCCTCCCTTTCCCTTCCACTCCACCAGCGCGGCGCAGTCCCTCCGCTCCAGCAGCCATGACCCCAGCTGTGCCCGTTGCGGCAAGATCGTTTACCCCACAGAAAAGGTGAAGGTTTACCCCACAGAGAAGGCATCGCGGAGTGGCTGCCGGGGACATTTCCCCCCCTCCAGGCTCCAGAGGAGAGAGCAGGCAATCTAGGGTGCTTTTGGCGTGCTTGCAGGGGGTGGGGCTTCTGTGTGCCTTCTAAAAGCAGCGTGCCGTGTGCGTGCATCGCCTTCGCCGTCCTCAGAGTCTGCAGCTGATTTCCAGGGAGACCGAGGCTTCGCTGCCACGGCTTGGAGAACTTCTCAAAAGTGGACGAAGCTCTTTCCCTTCAGAAGGTTCCTTTTGGGTTTTTTTTTTCGTTTGTTATATTTTCTTTAAAATGTTAGTTGATATTAATTATTTTCTATATCACCCTGGGAAGTGCCAGTATATCACTGAAGGGCTCCATGCAAGGCTTGTAGATTCATGTTCATAATATACTGGCACTTCCCAGGGTGATATAGAAAATAGTATTTTGGCTTCCCCAGCTCTCTCCTCACCCCCCAATCCTGACAATTTGTTAGCTGTTGTTGGTGCTGTCGAGAAAAGATGACGCCCTCTCAATTCGCAGTCATGGCCCCAAACTGAATTGCAATTTCCTCCTATGGCTCAGAAATAGGGTTGCCAATCCCCAGGTGGGGGCAGGGATCCCCTGGTTTGGAGGCCCTCCCCCCACTTCAGGGTCGTCAGAAAGCGGGGGGGGGGAATGTCTGCTGGGAACTCTGTTATTCCCTAGGGAGATTTATTCCCATAGAAAATCACGGAGAATTGATCTGTGGATATCTGGGGCTCTGGGGGGGCTGTTTTTTGAGGTAGAGGCCCCAAATTTTCAGTATAGCATCTAGTGCCTCTCCCCAAAGTACTCCCCAAGTTTCAAAAAGATTGGACCAGGGGGTCCAATTCTATGAGCCCCAAAAGAAGGTGCCCCTATCCTTCATTATTTCCTATAAAAGTAAGGCATTGAAAAGGTGTGCTGCCCCTTTAAATGTGATGGCCAGAACTCCCTTTGGAGTTCAATTATGCTTGTCACAGCCTTGATCTTGGCTCTACCCCAATGACTCCTGGCTCCACCCCCAAAGTCTCCTGGCTCCACCCCCAAAGTCCCCAGATATTTCTTAAATTGGACTTGGCAACCCTACTCAGAAAGTTTTAAGTTGTCTTTTCTTTCAGTTTGATTAATTTTATGGCAGGTTAGGTTATAATGCAAAACGTAGGGCTGGGTGACCTAGATAGATCATGCCCCCCCTCAACCCTGAGTCTCTGTGTATGTGTGTGTGTGTGCGTGCGTGCGTGTATCTCTGGAGGATATTCAGAGAGGTGGCTGAATCCAGCTTGTCTTCCCACCTGCTGGTATTCCAAGGGAATCTCCCATCCAGGTACTAACTGCAGTTGATCCTGCTTATCTTTTGATATCTGATGAGATCAGGCTTGCCTGAGCTGCCCATGTCAGGGTGTAATGTATGATATTTCTTGATACAGAGTCAGAACTTTGGCCCATCTAATGCAGTACATCTGTGACTACTGAGAGGGTGCCAGCTAGAAAGACGTCTTTCCCAGCTGTCCTTTGAACTGGAGATAGCAGGGACTGAACCGGGGGCCTTCTGCATGTGAAGCGGATGCTCTAACACTGAGCCAGGATCTCAGGTCAATGTCCTTCTCAACCCATTTCATTGGAAATGCCAGGGATTGAACCTGGGACCTTCTGCAAGCCAATCTGAGGCTCTACCGCTGAGCCACAGTCCTCCTCTGGCAACAGGTTCCACACTTTTGTGTTTGCCCCATGCCCTGTTTGATTCCACACTCTTCCGTTTGTTCTACAACACTTCTGTTTTGTTTGCATCCCCGAGTCATTCTTGAACTCACATATGGGGAAAGAGTGTAATTATCAAAGATTTCAGGTTTTCATGGCTGGCATCATCATTAGGGTTTGTAGCATCTTTCGGGCTCAAGTGCCGTGTTCTACTGGAGAAAGTTTTTTTGGAAGAAATACTTTCTCCAGTAGAACACGGCACTTGAGCCCGAAAGATTCTACAAACCCTAGTGTAATTATCATTGGATTAGCACAGTAAACTCCATAATTTAATGCGTGAATTATTAAACTGCCTTTCGGTATATCTTTTGGTATAGTTAAAATGGTCATTACGACATAGAACCTGTTGTTAATTTATTTGAATCCCACCACTGGAAAAGATGGCATGCACAAAATACCATGAAAAATATCTCTTCCCTTAACCTGTACACCAATTGTTTTAAGCTACAGAAATAAATACCCATTTGTGCATTATGTACTGTGAAGCAAGAATATAAAATGTTGAGTGAAAACTAGGCGCAGCACCCACATACAGACGGCTTTTCCTGACTTTGCTTTAAAATTATTTCAAAAAGAAAACGGTCAACCAGGGAGCAAAAACAATCATCAAGCTGAAATATGGTTAACGGAACAATTTCGTTTTACGCACTATTATATGACACTTTCTTAAATGTGGAGTTTAGGCTACTGATGTCATCTACCACACAAAACTACTCTCTATTGTGCCAAGCAACAATGCTTTCAGAAGATCAGCACTTAATAATGAGAAATGGGAGCCAGCAAACAAAGCCTCCATGTCTGAATGGTGAACATTTCAACAGGAGAGCCATATCGACTCCTTCCCCCTTCCTTCTTTCTCTTTGAATCCAGTGGCATTTTTAAGACCAACAAAATTTCATTCAAACTATAAGCTTTCATGTGCAAGCACACTTCTTCAGACACAGGCTGTCTCTGAAGAAGTGAGATTGCACAAGAAAGCTTACAGCCTGAATGAAACTTTGTTGGTCTTAAAGGTGCTGCTGGACTCAAACTTTGTTCTGCTGCTTCAGACTAACATGGCTACCCACCTGAATCTATCTTTATTCCTCTTCTTACACTAAAAGTAGCTGGACTAGGGATGGGGGGGAAGGGTTGATAATTTAATTGGCAAAACAACAATGTGGGTGAGAGTGTTCAAATTTTTCCTCACTGCTGTTTTCCTCATCTAAATTACCCCTTCCTCTCTATCCCTAGTAGAAAGAGAATCAGAAGGTGATTCTCCCTGTCCCACAGGGGAAACGGTAGTGGGGGACTGAGAAGCACCAACTGAGAAAGCAGCACAAGGAAAAAGACTGGGGAGGTGTAATGACCAAGGTCTTTCCCAATCAAATTGGTAGCTGCATTTTTGTTTGTTTTTGTAAAGCAAAGAAATCAATCAGAAATCCCCTAGCACATAGTTTGGTCCTGAATGTCATTGCCAGAAAAAAAGTTTATCTGAAACAGTTTTGTCATATACTTTCTGTCTCTTATCAACAGTAAAGACTTCACACAGCTTGTCAGATGAGTCTTGAGTTGCAATCTATGGGTTGAGAGATGCCTGGAGATTTTGGGAGTGGAGCCTGAAGAGCGCTGGATTTGGTGGGGGGGGGGGCGGACTTCAATGGGATATAATGCCACAGAAGCCACCTTCTCAAGTGGTCATTTTTTTCAGGAGAACTGATCTCTGTTGCCTGAAGATCACTTGTAATTGTCACCTTCCAAGATCACTTGGAAGGTGACAATCCTAGATGGGTATCAGTTCCAGTGCAACAGCAAAATTGATTCTCAGTTTGCAAACAGCTAGTTAATGTTTGCCCTTGCAAGTACATGGAACAGAGGCAAAGACAAGAAATCCATTCCATCCTCTTTACGTGGCACTCATATGGGGTTTTGGAACCTATAGAGCTACAGGTGCAACCACTTTCAGTGCTATTCTAAGTAGAATTAGAAAGGTATAATTCTACTTAGGAAGAAAATGTTTGTTTTCCAGTTGTAACAATAAGGTATAAGGATTTAAGTGAATGGCTGTCAAGTTCCATAGAGTAAGATGGTCCTTCTCTATCAGCCAATGCGCAGAGCTAAGGATTAGAATTATAAGACAGGGAGACAAATCACAGCATGCATCACTGCAGCAAAAGGTAATTTTTAAGACTGAGCTGACTGACTTGCCTAATACAGAATACAGAACTTGCAACTGCATGGGAAGCCATTTGTCTATAACATATGGACATGCCTCTATTTCTAAGTTCCAACTCCCCTACTCTTCCTTGTAAAAAAGTTTGTTTGCTTCATCATCCAGCCAGATTCTGCAAACAATTTCACCTGAATATTTAATTTCAGCATCCGAACAGTATACCTCAGAACTTGTCACTGTGCAAACGGTCATAGTAAGCAGCCTAGAGCACAGTCATGTGTATTTTTTGAGAGAGATTAGATATACATATATGAAGTTTGGTGGGGTATTTTTCTATGATGTAAACAAATAAATCAAAAGCTGCATCTACCTTGACTCCTACTCCAACTGCATTTTCTTAGACCACACCAAAAAGAATCAGTGACTTTATTCCCCCTCAAGGGTTGACATACGAATCTCACAAAGCTATATTCTATCAGTTCCATTTTTATCCTAACCTTTTCCCAAGGAGCTCAGGATAATATTGCTCTGCCTTCCACAATCCATCATCACAACAACTCTGGCTGGGACTGATGGGAGTTGTAGGCAAAAAACATCTGGAGAGCTACCAATGGCCACCCCTGAACTAGAAGACAATGACATGCCCAAGATACCTAGTGAACGTCAAGACTGAGTGGGGATTTGAACTTGGGCCTCCTATGTGCTAGTCCAGCACACTAACCATTTTCTCAAGTGTGTGTGAAGCTAGAGAAGGCTACAACTCTGTGTAATAATTTCTATTCACTCCCTTCCCCTCCTCAAGGAAAACAGTAATTTTGAGTTCTGATAGTTCAGTGTGAGTTCTTTCACTAAAAATACAAGTATAAACTGACTGTGGAACATGATTTGAGCTCTTCCTATGTAAATGATAACATTTAGCTTATCCAGGCACAATCTAGTCAATTTTCAATTTAAAAAATGCTAATTACTAGATATTTAATATGCTATGAATGACAGCTTTTTCCAATAATGACAACTTTCTCCAATAATGTAGTGCATACAAAATACTGTTATGGCATTCAGATGTAAATCCTCTACATAGCTCTCCAAAAATGAATTCCAGTAAAGCAGCTGTGACTGTCTGATGCAGCAAATAAATAAATCTTGTTTCAAAGACTGAAGCTGCAATCCTATGGGCATTTTACTGGGAGTAAGCTCCCTGAGTGATGTGGGAGTAAATGTGCTAGTCTTTATGGTATCATAGGATGATAGCTTTTCTTTAAAAAGCTTGCTTCTTTTGTTCTCTTGATTAAGGTTTATAAAGTTCAAATAACTGTCATTTTAGACCCCTCCTGAATAAAATGTACATAGTGTATGACTGCATCATATCAGCTGCAAGGAAATACATATACTGGACCTGCAAGCTTGGAAAGGAAGTTCAGATAAACTAAAACCAGGCCTTCAAATGCCCCATTCACATCCTATTTCTATGACATTTTTCACATAGCAAGAATAAAGATAAACATAACTTTGCTGCAGAACAGTATCAGGCAAATATTCCATCAAACTAAGGATGAAACATGATCTTTAAGACACAAGCTTCGTTGTTTGTTCGGATTATCTTTTGATCCATGTCGCAAATGCAGACAAATAGCTACACACAGATTTCAAACCAGTCATGGGAAAGGCAGGATCATTTTCCCAGTGGGATATAAAAAACGTTTATCTATAATTAACAAAATCCTAAACTGCACCAATATACTTTAGTGTCACCATCATGATCCCCATTTATCTCTTGGCTGAACTGCTATCTTCCTTTGATGATTCTGTAAGGGTGGGGCGGAGAATGGGATGAAACCCTTAAGTGCGAGGGTCCAATGATACAGGAGTGACCTTCAAAAGGCAAGGTTGTATAGATCGTACATGACAGGCACATGGTTCCAGCCGCTGAAATTAAAGGAAAAGTTGGAAAACTGGACATTTTATGACACATTCCCTCCCCCATATACTACGGATTGAAGGCATGGAATCTACTTCATAATAAATGAACAGCATACCAAATACAATGGAAACTGTGAGCTCCCCCTTCACATGCTGAAGGGTTTGGAACAGAAGCCAAAACTGTAACCATGCTTTATTGAGCACAAGTACGAACAATGAGACAATTACTGCTCCGTTTATCCTATACATTGCACTTGATTACTCTCTTTGCATTTGACAAGTTAGGAATTCTTACCTGATGACAATGAATATGACACCATCCCATTGTTTCCGGAATCAAGATCCCTGGCATGTATGGTGGCAACTAGTGTTCCTGCTGGTTGCCCTTCCAGTACCTAATGGCAAACAATTTGTTTACAACTGAACTTTCCAAATTTCCAAATCTTCAAAATTAAATTCATAGCATAAAGGAAGCAGATAAAACATAAATGCTACCTGGGGCTGAGCTGTGGTCTGCTGAAGGACCCCAACCATAGATACAAAGCAGCTTTCTTTCTACAGTTTCTCTGTACCATAGCCCTTTTTGGCCACTTCTCAAACTTGATCTTCCAACAAGATGCATAGCTGTGTTGGCTCTGCCTCCTCCAGTAGGTATTTTGTGACTGGTCTGTAGCAGCAGAAAAGGGCAAAAGTCCAGTAGCATCTTAAAGACTAGCAAAATTTGTGGCCAGGTATAAGCTGTTGTGAGACACTTCTCATACTGAAGAAGTGAGCTGGGACTCACGATAGCTCATACTTTGCCACAAAATTTGTTAGTCATTAAGGTGCTACTGGACTCTTCATCTTTTCTACTGACCTTCCATACCAGTTAATAGCTAAGTTTGCACAAAACAGAATTTCAGAAAACAGATTCATTCTAATAGATTACAATCAACGTACAATTCCCCCCCCCCAAAAAAATCTATGTTCTTTCTTCAAGCAGGGCCCCCCAAACTTTTGAACCCTGTGGGCATCTTTGGAGTTCTGGCACAGGGTGGTGGGCACAAACATAAAATGGCTGCCACAGGAGGTAGCTGGCAGCTGCCACAAAATAGCTACTGGAGGAGGCAGAGCCATGTACCGGGAGAATACCCAAGAGAGGGGGGGGGGGGAAATGGTACACTGGGAAAGAGAAGCAAAAGAGAATCCTGTGGTGGCACCAGTGGCTGAAACCATTCATCTGCTGGACAACAGTCCCAAGTAGCCACACCCACTTTCTAAAAATACTTGGCAGGCAGCCATTGCCCACAGGTACCATGTTGGGGACCCCATCTTAAATAAATATACCAATACTTTTAATTATTTCAGATAACAGATGTTTCAATTAGCATTGCCACTCCTGATACTCTAGACGGTTCAATCAAAAATATCCAGATTGCCTACAGACTTAAACCCTGACGTTTGCTATTTGACTCAGGTGGGAGTCAAAAGTATTCCTGTCTCCACGAAAAACACATACATAAATCTGAGTTTTCAACATTAACCATGGCATGAAATACAGTTTAGAATATATGGACAAAAAATGTAAGTAGCCACACTAGCCCATGGTAAAATCCAAAAACAAACAAAACAGCACACTGGGCAAGCTTTATTCATAAGGCTGGATGTTATAAAGGAAAGAGGACAACAATGATAATGAGGAGGAGAATGTTACCTCTGTTTAATAACATGGCTATGATTGCCAATCACAAGATAAGTAAAAGAGTATTATGTTCATTGACTAGTTGATCACATATTTCCTTAATTATTCCATTTGAGTTCAGTAGCACCTTAAGGGCCAACAAGAGTTTCAGGGTATAAGATTTCAGGAGGCAAAGCTCCCATTGTTAGACTCTTGCTGGTCTATAAGGTGCTACTGAACTCAAATCTAACCACTTTACTGTAGATGGAACGCAGCTACCCTGTGAAACTTCTTTAATTACATGCTAAATTCTACCCATATTTTTACTCCCAGTTCAATCATGTCACCACAAGATGGTGCTCAAAACAAATAAATGGTGGCTGTAGGCCATGACAGGTCTTTTGCTGTAATGTCAATGCAATAGCTACACTGGATGGATTGTACATTCCATTAAATATTCTCTCTGCCATGCTATTCCACATTAACAAGATTCACATATGAAACAGAGGTGCCTTTTAAAGCCAGAAACAAAAAATGGTGAGAAGCAATAACTACACACCTTGATGCTGAACTCTGTTCCGGCAGAAAACTGAGGGAAGCAGGGATGGTTATCATTAAGGTCAGTAACTGAAATATAGGCCGCTACTGTGGCATTAAGTTGAGGAGCACCATGGTCAGTCACGAGTACAACAAGTTGGTGGTGAGCTTGTTGCTCGTAGTCTAATGCTACCCAGTTTATAATTTCACCTGCAGAACAAGCAAGGGGAAGCACTTTAATCAGCTGCACAGAACACACTCCATTAACTACTTCTGCCATTTGGTATGTGTACTACAGATATACTTGCAAGAACCCATCAGTCAGCACTGACTTTTGCATTTCTGAGGTTATAATAATCTCAGTGTACTCCAAGCAACTTTATGTCACATACCAAAACCCCCATAACCTTAAAGCCAGATGGCCATTCTAAAGAAGCCAAAATGCTCTCCCTTCACTGCCAATGGAAGAAAATAGTGAACATTATTTCAGATTTTGGCCAGCTGACTGACTTATCACATACTAGGGACCTCTCAGCCTCTTTGGAGACTACTAGAGCAAGCATTTTCCTCCCTTTTCTATAAGACAAAAGATCTTCCATAGAGTTGCAAAAACTTGCTTGAGCATTTGGACTTCATCCCAGTTTTATGGGTATCTCTTTAAAAAAACTGTTGCAATGGAACTGCAGTAAATTGCTTTGATATCTCCATTGTCTCCCCAGACCCATCTTTAGTAGCCATTTTTCTTCACTCATTCTCCAGATGGTAAATACTACCACTTTTGTGTAGTATACAGTCTCAGGTTCCACATCTGTAAAATGCAATGCCTCTCTTGCCAGCTGTCTTCATCACTTGTGCTTGATTTTCATTCCACATTCCTTTTTGCTGAATTTCAAGCATTTTATTTTACCTTGTTAAAATAGCTGGCTTTGTTTATCTTAGATAAGGCATTTGATTTCATAGTTTTCACCTCTTCAAATGGCTATGTTCTATTTACAATTGTAGTATTACACACAGGATACCCCCTAGAATTTCTAGGAATACCAGATTTTCATTGTTTTCTCTCTCCTGTAGAAGATCTTTGATTTCTCCCTCCTAGCTATCCTGGAGCCTCCAGTCATCTAGAAGCAGAATTTCAGTTTGGGGGTATTCTGAGCTGCTGAAGGACAGAATTGGTGAAAATCATCCTCTTGTGCTTGTGGAAATTCTAGGCAGAATCAAAGTTCCACATTGTAACCCTAAACAGAATTATATTCCCTTAAGGTCATGGCAAAAATTATAGGATTGCACTGATATTGGCAGTGATGTCCTCAACTAATGCCTAGGGCCACAAAGGCAATTTTAGCTATATCTATAGCACAGTTGAAAGGAGCAAACATTAAGTATAAATATAGTCAGGTTAATTTTTACACCTACTAGTAGCAAATCCAGAGCAAAAACTGAAGTACAGTCATCAGTGGGAGAATATGACAACAAGCTGAAAAAGAGGCAAAAGGACCAGGAAGACTCATAACCAGGTACTACAGGGCATCTGAATGTATAAAGAAAGGAGAGTGCAAAGAAGAAGAATTGCAGATTTATATCCCACCCTTCTCCCTGAATCAGAGACTCAGAATGGCTTACAATCTCCTATGTCTTCTCTCCCCCAACAGACACCCTATGAGGTGGGTGGGGCTGAGAGGACTCTCCCAGAAGCTGCCCTTTCAAGGAAAACCTCTGCAAGAGCTATGGCTGACCCAAGGCCATTCCTGAAGGTGCAAGTGGAAGAGTGGGGAATCAAACCTGGTTCTCCCAGATAAGAGTCCGCACACTTAACCACTACACCAAACTGGCTCTAGAGGAATCTACAGAAGTCCAACGAATGGATTCAAAGAGATGTTGTTGACATGAAAGGTATTAATTGATAATACAATCAAAGGGTCTAAAGTAAATTGTCCAGATGGGTTTTATATATCTTAACTAACATACGAAAAGACAGGGCTACTCTTTGTCACCAGACTCTGCAGTTCTGCAGGAGTTTAGAGGGTCTCCACTGGTACTACTTTTAAATGTTTTTGTGGGTTGTTTGTAACTACATATCTTATTGTACAGAGTTAAGACTAGTAGAATCAAACACATTTTGTTTGAAATTAATCCCAGCTTAATTGTAGCCATATGTTAAAAAAAATAGGAACACTGCATGTGATCTACTGGTCTGATTATTTATAAATCTTTTATATATCTTGTCAATTCACTGTATGAGGGTGTGACAGATGGCTAAAGGAGCCTTTCATGTGGAAGTGGAGAGATAAATCTGTCAAACTATCAGCTCCTATACAGTCTGAAAGCTTGGCTTTGAGTATAAACAGGCTAAAAAACTATTAGCACTTTTACACATACTCAATAATGCACTTTCAATGTACTTTGCAACTGGATTTTGCAGTGTAAAATGGTAAATTCCACTAGCAAACAGTTGCTGAAGTGGATTGAAATGGAATTATTTGGCATGTGTGAAAGAAGCACCCTATGTTGTCTCAATCCCAGTTTCCGTGGAAAGCTAGCTAAAGAACTGGAATTCCCCAAAGGAGCTTATATTTATACTGTGAGATTCCGAAGGTTGACAAAACGCTAAAGATTTATCTGAAGAATAAAACCTTGGCTGATAGCTGCTCTCTGCAATACTGTAACACAAGCCCAGCACTTGGGCATAATTTCAAGCTCTTTAGTGAACATCTTAATTCCACCCAAGGAAGTTAATAAAGGGTTCCCCCCACACACACTGTTTACCTTAAGTCTTACCTGCAATAGCTGCATTTAGGGTTCAGTCTGTCAGGTGGGGATCGCTCTGGTCAAACTTCATATCACAGTACTTCTATTCTAACGGCATTTACAACCCCAACCTTAGCAGAGGAAAATCACCCTTGACTAAATAAAACAGTTAAAGTCAACTAATAAAGAAAAGTCAGTCAGGCTGTTTCTTTCTTTGTGTATCTCTTTACCTCACTGCTTTCAGTTCTAAATCTGGAGTTGCAACACATTTTTTTACAAAAGAGATATATTTCAATCACTTCTGTTTAGGAAGAGACTATACTTTTCATAAACAACATGGGGAGATTGTAAAATATTTTACCTGTGTTGGAATTGATCTTGAAATATTTGCCACCAGATAAGAGGAAATAGGAGAGCTGTCCGTTTCTCCCAGAGTCCTTGTCAACTGCTGTGAGTATGCCAACCACACCTTGGGGTAATGAACTTTCTTCAATTTCAAAAAAATAGACATCACGCATGAACACAGGAGAATTGTCATTTTCATCAACGACGCTAACAATTACTGATGTACTTGCATTTTGCCCTGGCTTATCCATTGGGCTAGTAACATAAGCTCTAAAACTGTGTGACTGAGTTAGTTCATAGTCTAAGGCATTTCGTAGGTAAATGTTTCCTGTTTTGGGGTCAATTCTAAACAAAGCAGAATCTGTGTTATGCTCTAAAGAATACACAAATGCCCCAGGGGTATATTGTGGATCTAATGTCTGGGCTTGTATTTGAAGAATTATGGCACCTATGGAACATGTCTCTCTGACATCCACGTGATAGACCAAATTTTCAAAACTCAAGGTGGGGCGTGCCTTCTGTTCATCAACAATCACAGTCAGGACCATCAAAGAACTCAAAGGAGGACTTCCATGATCTTCAGCTGCAATGCGTATTGTGTACTCTTTCGGCTTATTGGTATCCAGAGACTTGGCAAGATACAGCACTCCAAGAACCGGATCAATGGTAAAAATACCTGATTGATTGCTCACAATTGTGTATCTGATCATTCCGTTTAGCCCACTGTCTTTGTCTTCTGCATGAGCTAAGTACAGAGCTGTGCCAGATATTGTGCTATGTGATATATGTATAATATCAGATTCCATAACAAACACCGGAGGGTTGTCATTGACATCTATCACAGTTATGTTGACCTGCGCATTGCTGTAGACAGGGAAGCTTCCCAGCTGTGATTGCACTGTAAGAACTGTGTGGCAATCGGTTTCATGGTCAAGGAATTTTTTGGTGCGGATAATGCCATACTGAGGGTCAATGGAGAATCTTCCATAGGGATCGCCCGAAGAAATTCTGTATGAAATTGTTTCCAAGAAATCTGTAAGAGAGACAAAGCACAACCAAAGTCAGGCATCTGGTTGTTTAGAGGCTCCACTTAACAGAATATACTTTTGAACATCTGTAACATATATGACATGGCAGTACTAACTAAGCTGAACAACTCAGACCGCTCTTGCAGATGTTTGCTGCCTAAGCTCTCAGTTTCCTTGCTGGTATCTCTGGAGTGCACCACAGAAACGGGCACTCTACAGAGCCTACTTAAATGTTAACCCATTTTTTAGATCTATATTTTCCCCCCAAAGCTGTGAATTAACACTTTGTGAAGAAACAAGCATCATTTCTCTCATACAGAATATACTGGAACTTTTCACCCGCTAGGTCATTTTAAACTGAAGAATTCTACACTAAGGAAACAAAAATATTCCATGCAATTTTAATTCCTCAGTGTAGCTACTGTGAGAACCAAATGATCAAAGCCTGAATCCAGTGTACAACTAAGAGGTTATAACATATCTAGAGTCTGGAGAAGGCAGGCAGAGCTTCTCAAGGATAAGGAAAAGAATGTTTTATAGGAAAACATGGAATGTTAATAATGAAACCCACATGGACTAGTGTTAGTCCACATTCTACAATCTTAGTAAAATATTATGTGGTTAATATACTTGCCTCTACAGTGCTAAAAGAAATAATTTTGTATCCATAATTATTTATTAATTAAACTATTTAAGTCTCTTCCACAGACTGAAGTTCGCTCACAAAAGATATCCTCTATTCTTATGCTGAAAACCCCACTATGCTTTACAAATTTTAAACGATTCAGCAGTGCCCCCACAAAACAAATCTTCAGAAAAAAGCATATATGTATTACAGCCTTAACTGCCCATACAACTTGCCTACTAGCATGCCCAGGGCTTTTTTTGTAGCAGTAACTCCTTTGCATATTAGGCCACAAACCCTGATGTAGCCAATCCTCCTGGAACTTACAGTAGACCCTTTACTAAAATCCCTGTAAGCTTTTAGAGGACTGGCTACATCAGGGGTGTTTAGTCTAATATGCAAAGGAGTTACTGCTACAAAAAAACCCCTGAGCATGCCCATTTCCTCACCAATATTTTTAATGACAGAACCATTGAAAATGTTTTTGCAAAGGTTTCATAAATGCCACCATTCAAAACAAATTGTCATGGGGGAAACTTTATAAACAGTATTCTACTTATAGATATTATAAATCTCACACTTTCAGCTTATCCCATGGAGGCTGAAAACCCCTTGAACCAGTGCCTGAGGTGATTCTGGAGTGGATGTTGGCTAATAAACTGAAGCTTAATCCTGACAAGACAGAAGTGCTACTGATGGACGGAAGGTCTGACCCAGGATCTAAGGTATCACCCATTCTGGAATGGGTTGCACTCCCCTTGAAGGAACAGGTCTGTAGTCTGGGGATGCTCTTGGGCCAGTGAAAATGGGTTTAGGCCTACTAGTAGATAAGTAGGTGATAACTGTAGCTAGGAGTGGCTTTCTCCAGCTCTGACTGGTTAGCCAGCTGCAGCCTTCCCTGGGCAGAAAAGATCTAGCCCTGACTAGTCTAGATTAGATTACTCTATGTGGGCTGCCTTTGATAAATCTTTGGAAATATGCTCTATGTGGTGCTGCCCTTGAGAAATGTTCAGAAACTTCAACTGGTACAGAACACTGCAGCCACCATGTTGACTGGTGTGTGTCATAGGAACCATGTCATTATAATCTTGGCCCACTTTCATTGGCTCTCAATTTTCTTCTGAGCACAAGTCAAGGTGCTGGTGTTGACCTTCAAAGCCCCATATTATTTGGGACCAACATTTCTGAAGGATCGTGTACCTCCAACCATGATGATTATCTTTGGAGGCCTGTCTTTGGTGCACCCACCTTCTAAGATTATGACATGTGGAAGAGTGCCTTCTCAGTCATAGCAACAAAACTCTGAAACTCTCTCCCAGGGAGATACATCTGTCCCCTTTTGTTACCATTTTCCACCAGTTGTTGAAGACTGTTTTGTTTCATTTACCATTTCATCCATGATTCCTCCTTCCTGCCCAGTGTTTTGTTCATTTTTATGTCTTTGTTTGTATTTTAACTGTGTTTTTAATTATTTTAATGATATGTATGTTAATGGGGGGCTGGTTTTAACCATTTTAAAATGTGATCTTATTGTGCAGGAGACATGAATTGGAATCCCCTAACAGTGCATGTGGATTGCACCCAACACTTCCTATAAGCTTCTAATAGTTGTAACTAGAAAAAAAACCCTGTTTATGTGATTTTAATGCCAAGAAACTGTAAGGAAACATTGCATCAAAACACACTTGAGAAAATGCTCTCATTCCCTTCAATTAACAGCTATTGGATTGGCTTAAGGCTTAGTATTAATTATTTTGATTTCTGCTTGTTTGTCAAGCAAAGAGCTTAAATAACTATAGCTGTATCAGCTGCATATGTTTGCAACTCATAGCAATCTGGGGTTCTGGAATCTGTCTGAATGAATTCGGTGGGGTAGGGCGGGATATAAATCGAATAAAATAAATAAAAATAAATAAATTCCAAGGACACTTACTCAAAGGCTCCCTTGCTTTGACTGTTCCTACAGCACTGCCTTCAGGGATATCTTCAGGGATGGAAAATGTATAGCGTGATCGCTCAAATACAGCAGGAGCCATGGCAGTCTGGAGGATCCTCACAGTCACAACTGCATTAACAACTGAACAAAGACCACCTCCATCTCGGGCAGAGACAGCCAGCAGTACACTGCTATGTTCCACATTACTGAGAGCTGATATCAGATAAATAATTCCTGCAAAAGAGAAAAATGTAACTAAAGAGAACACCGATACTTCTGCCTCATGCAGACAAGCTTTAAATTTAAGTGCAACCTTTAAGTATCCTAATGATTGCTTAATGATACTTTGGATTTTTGGGTTTTTTGTAATGAGTTGTAAGAGCTCTTCAGACAAAGAAAGCTATATAGACAGACATTTGTAAAATGCTATTGTAGGTCAACAACATTTATTATTAACGTTAATGTTGTTGTTCAGTCGTACAGTCAAGTCTGACTCTTTGCGACCCTATGGACAAAGTCACGCCAAGCCCTCCTGTCTTCCACCAACCTCCGAAGTCTGCTCAAATTCGTGTTTGTTACATCAGTAATGCTGTCCAGCCATCTCATCTTTTGCTGTCCCCTCCTTCTTTTGCCTTCTGTCTTTCCCAGACAGAACATTAATACGACTTTCTAAAATAATCAGTTTTTAAAAAGTAATAAAATCAAATGGTTGTGTCTTCAACAGAAGTTTTCTTCTACTGATCACTATCTACATGGAAACTGACAGAATGAGAAATCCAAGAGAAAAGTGCTGTTTCTGAGGGTCTAAAGCAGGGGTGTCAAACATGCGACCCACAGGTCAAACCGGCCTGCCCAGGGTTTCGATCAGGCCCACAGGGCTTTCTTCTCCCCTTCCCGACCTCACGCTGCAAAGGTCCAAAGGTTGCGATGACATTGCCAGCTCCTGCCTTCTCTTTGCAGAGGCTAAAGCTGAGAGCAAAGTTACAAAGAAAATGTGGAATGGATTTCCCACTCTGGCTTCTGGACAGAGCAGAGGTGAATGGAAAATCCACTCCACGTTTTCTTTGCAATTTTGTCTATGTGTTTCAATGGAGAGGAGCTTCCCAGTGTTCCTCTGGCCAGCTGAAGCTTTCTGGAGTTGTGTCGTTGCAACCCAAGCATTGATGCCTTGAGCCAGCTTTGTCTCTTCTCAGTGGAGTAAAACTAGTGCCTAGTGAGTACTTTAAGTTGGGAACCCACAACCAAAGGGGGATATGACAAAGGAGAGCCATTGCTAACCTGAGTAGTTCCGGTGGTGGGGGAGAGGCTTGCAAAGCCTTGCTATTTCATGTTTTCCCAGGCAGAGAGCATTTCATTTTTTAAGTTTTTTCAAAGTTTCTGCAGTGATTTTTGTGCTTTTTCTGGAAGTTTTATTTTTAAAACTGCATTACAAAATCTCACTATCCATCCCCCTTTCCATTTTAAACAAAATATCACAAGAGTTTTACGCATGTTTGTATTTTAAGTTAAAAACTGATGTATTTAATTGTGTTGGCCTGTGTCCTCTATAAAGTCTATATCGCTGCTATCTGGCATTACATTTTAGAACATGCATGGCTTGGCCACACAAAGTCCCATTTATGTCAGATACGGCCCTCCTAACAAATGAGTTTGACACCCTTGGTCTAAAGATTATTTTGTGGTATAGAACTTTTAGATCCATAAATAAGAAACTGGGAAGCAGCTTCAGTCTTATACCTTCCAAGTAGCCCAATCCTATGCATTCTAACTCTGTGGAGTTTACTAAGTACACAAATTTGAACTCTGAATGTTCTTTTCATCTGTCTCGCTGTACTACTGAAACTAGCCGTCTAAGGTAAGGCAGCATTATCATCTCAATGTTGGACTAGTTGAGACAGAAAAGTCTGGCTAAGGTCAACTAAATTCGCTTCTGCATAGAGCCCCCATTGCTGCAGATTTAAATTGAGCTATTGAATGACATCATTATGTTTCCACCAACCTTCTGGATTTTCCCTGGCTCAGCTGTGATATTTTCTAAACTTGCTTCAGTAGTTACTAGCAAAAGTGTGAAAGGGAATGGAGTTCTAGTAACTTTTAAATTACTATTGTGAATTGTCACAGTCATACATTTGACTGGTAGATGTCATTCTGCAGTTCAAGATCTAGCCAAGTGCTTCAGAATTGCAGTTGTATCTTTGAAGGATTATTGCGGTTTCAAGCAACACTATCTTCTGGAGCTGAACTGGTGTTATATGCTCAGTGCCCAGAATGTCCAGGTGTTTCTTGAGATTTCTAGGCACTGCTCCAAGGGCTCCAATAACTGGCACAATGGCAATCTTTTTCTTCCAGAGAACCTCTAACTCTATCCATAGGTCTTGGTATTTCATGATCTTCTTCTGTTCTTTCTTTTCTATTCTGCTGTTTCCTGGGATTGCAGTATCAATGATCCAAATCAGAAGTCCCACAGCAGCACCAGCAGCTGCTGCGGCTGCTGTTGTCATCATCATTATGAATGACCTGCCTGGGAAGATTTTAGGAAGACTCCTCATCTTTAGGAAGATTTTAGGAAGACTTCTATAATTCCACAGAACACATAAAACGGAAATGTTTAAGAGGTCATTTTTATAAAGGGAACAGATTACAGTCTGTTGCCCTCTTTATCACATTACTTTCTTGTTTGCCTATTTTTGTAATCTATTCTCTACATAGATGATGGTATATCATAACTTATACTGGTTTGAGCTTGCATTGTTTTCTAATTCTGTAATTCAAGGTCTATTGCTTTGGTAAATGAATGTTACATGACTGCATTGTTTTATACTTTGCAATCCACCTTGAATCTCAGTAAGAAAGAAGGGCTAGAAAGTAAATAAAACTATTGTGAATTCCTTGTAATTTGTTTCAACCAACTTTACATCAAACAAGAAGTTTAGCCGCAAAACACCTTCTTATAATGGTCAAGGACCACTGGATATCTCTGCCAGCCACCATAAAATGGATGTCTCTGCCTGCCTGCCCGCCCGCCCGCCCAAAGCCTTGACAACTGCTCAAGCTCCAGGCAGCCTTCCAGCCATATAACAGAATCTGCTGTGCAAACTCAGCCTCGCTTTTGTTCAACCTAACAATGACTTGTGAAATAGAGTTACTCCTCTTTCCATTTGGTTGATAGGCTAATCAAACCACGGGGTGGCTTCTCTCAAACCACACAGCAACTCCATGTCTGAGCAGGGATGTGTATCCAGTTCCCCTACTATTCCCTCCATGGGATTAGAATAGCTCTCGGTCCACATATTTCCTCATCTGGAGTAATTAGTTCAGAAGCAATTTAGTTTTAGAGAACTAGCATATTATTTAGCTACAGTTAGTCAATTAGGGGGGAAAAGTTATCAAAATCAATGAAAACATTTTTTGTAAACGATACAATTAACTACAGGCCAAAATTAGAAGCATTCCATTTGTACAGCTCCCAAAAGCAATACATCTAAAATACATTAAAATTATTTTTTTAAAAGAGCACCCTGACTGCTCTGGAGATTACAAAGGGCATAATTAAAACCATTCAATATCCACCTTGCCTTCTTCAAAACTGATTGGTATCTTGGAATAAATGTTCCTCCTTGTCATGAAGTTTTTTTCCCTTTTAATTCAAATAAAATTAAGGTATCATTATTTCTATTTTATTATTACCTTCATTATATATTAGATTCTATACTTAATCTTTTTCTGTTTCATAGAGAGAGCCACATAAACAATTTAATCGTTCAGTGAAACCGATACAAGTATGGTCTCACTTGCATACAGAAATGTTTAGAAGTTTCTTCTGTGCCGTTGCCAAGGCTAGATTTTCAGCAGACGCTGCAAAGCAACAGAAGGCAAGAAAATTCCACAATGGTCCAAGAAGCACTAGCAGCAAAAGTGGAGTGTGCTCTGGAATCTGGCTGCCTTTATTGCACACACATGATCACTCTCTCTTACATACTCTCTGGAGAGGAAAGTCAGCTTTGGAACAAAGGAGAATTAAAACATCTGATTTTACTATGCTAGAGCTGTTTCACCAGCTGAATGACTAATTTGGGATAAAGCATTCTTAACCAGAAGAGTGGAAAACAGATAAAACACCAAAAATCAAAGGTGCTCTAGCGAAATTTCCTATGACAATGCCAAACCATTGTAAAAACAAACTGCCTTTTGATCACTTTAGACTATATTTTAAAATATCTTTTTAAAGAACAGTGGGTCTTTGTTTTTCATTGTGAAAAAAACCTCTATTGTAGCTCTGGAGTAATGGACTGAAAATCTATTGCTGTCGCCAGATACATTTTGAACAAATGGCTTTATTGCCCCTTCCCCAATTCCTTAGTATGCTGATGGCATTTTATGATTACATAGACCATAGAACAATATTCCAAAGATGACATATTTGGCTTTTCTTGAGATAATATGACCAACTTCAGCTTGCTAAGCAACACTTATGACCTCTCGCCTTCTCCAGGATGTGACATGAAGTGGCAAGTGGAAACTCCAAATAATGCTATTTGCAGTTTTAATTATTATTAGATTAAATAAAAATACATGAGAAGAAATAATCAACTAATAAGCACCAGGATTTGGCTTGCAGTGTTTTCATCCTGTCAATCAGGGATGGGGATAGGGAACAGCAATAAAGCTTGGTAGACTTTCCAAAAGGAGCATGTTTTCATCTTGCCTACTACCGTGAGCTTTCATTGGAATGCACTTCCTACCTACCATGGCATATGCCTTTCCTTTCTTTGGGCACACCTGCACAGAACATGATCCCACTCTCTCAAAGTTTTTTCTTTAGCCTAAACAGTAAAACTCAAGAAAGAGTCTCTGAATACAAAGGGCATAATGGTGGGGTT
The DNA here is from genome assembly GCF_032191835.1 of Heteronotia binoei. Taxonomy (NCBI): domain Eukaryota; kingdom Metazoa; phylum Chordata; class Lepidosauria; order Squamata; family Gekkonidae; genus Heteronotia; species Heteronotia binoei. Next base: position 55,052,506 of record NC_083231.1, on the reverse strand, counting down.
TGTGCCAAATACCCCTCTCATTTTAGCTAGGTATTTATTTTTCAACCATTTCCCAGGACAAATTGGTTCAGCGAGAGGTTCAAAGGAATAAAAATCCAAAACAAATGACATGAAAATCCAGTGGTTCCATGGGTGTGCCTCCCTCCCCATACAGGTCTCATTGGCAGCATTTAGAAGCGAGAGGAAGGGGCTCTCAGCTGGAGTTAGATCCAGGCTCAGAGAAAGGGTGTCAATGCTCTCTTGCTTTCCCTCTGACAACTTTAGGCTTTTATAGACCATCATCATTTACATCATGACCAAATGAACGAAAACCAAAACAAATTATCCAATAAAACCACCATATATGACATACATAATTTGGAGGAGTAGTCTTACTAGATTCACAAACATATTATGAAAACCCAAAACTTTGGGATTCCATTGGGACATATAGCACTGCACAAATTAGACTTGTTAAAATAATATGTTTGCATATTTTTGCTCAAAACTTCAGAATTTTATTCTGATTTTTAATCCAGTCTAACAAAGTCGACTCTATGCTTAATCATTAGAGTTACACTAGCACAGACTTTTTTCCAGCAATTACTGTATAGTAAAGTAGTTTCACCCCATGGTAGCTGCTGCTTCTTTGTTAGCATTCTGGAGGGAAATGTACAGTGGAACTAAGGCAGATTCTCACATCCAGTGAATTATCTCAGATGCAGGCCTACATTTACCTAGATGCAAATCAGCTTATCTCTAAGTAACATGCTGACAGCTGTACCAAGTTAACTAACCTTTGAAGAACCCAAGAAACCCCAGTCCACATCTTCCCACAGGAGGTATGCCAACAAATCACCAGCAATCAGAATGTGGGTCTTAGATCAGTATGTACCTTATTGGTCAGCAGCTTCCTCTTGACATAGAAGGCAAGTAATGCAAAGCATTAAAGGAATGGGTGCCCAAGTCGTAATGGTGTACAATCTCCAGAAGAAACTAGTCTACAGTATGTTCCACCTAAGTGTAGCATAGCTGGTCTGGAGCCACTGCCAACCTTCTGTTACCTTCCTAAGAACACTGATTTCAATTGTCCCTGTGCTTCCTGATTCTTCACCACACAGCATCACTTTATAGGCATATAAGGTTGAATTTGTTTTCGCAAGCAGATGTCTCCACTTTTATTCAGCTTCTGATTTCCTGATAAGCAATTGATGCTTTCAATATTCAGCATATGTTTTAACTACTGGTAGTTAAGCATCCATTTGTTGGTGAGAAGGGTGGAGGAGAAACTTTTCACTACATTTATTAAAAGGCATTTCTTTCTCTAGAGCAGGGCTCTCCTAATTAGTAAATACCAACGGTAGAACACAACTTTAACAAGCGAAGAAAAATCAGAAGGAAGCAAAAAATTAGAGGTTAACTATCTGCAACAACTATGTCCAGATGGCTCCCAACAAACACAATTTGTGTCAACTCAGACAGCAGCCAGATGGCTAAAAAGGTATGCATAGTTCATCACCCAAACTCACCTTCAAATCTGGCAGCTGAACAAACTTACTGAGGCAGGTCAATGCTAATACCCAGGAACCTTTCAGAAAGTGGAGTGGGTGTGGGGTTTATTTTTTGGCTAATCATTTGCACAGTTGCCAGCCTCCAGGTGGGACCTGGAGATCTGCTTTTACAACTCATCTCCAGCTGGCAGAGATCAGCTCCCCTGAAGAAAATGGTTGCTTTGAAGGGTGGACTTTATGGCACTATACCATGCTGAGGCCCCTCTCCTCCCCAAACCTCATCCTTTTCTGGCTCCACCCCCAAAGTCTCCAGGTATTTTCCAACACAGACCTGGCAACCATACACTTACGTTATCTGATTGATGTCCTAAGAATTATGTAAAAATACTACAAGTATTTGTTATGAACAAGTTTGTGTACCAAGCAACAATCTCTTGAGAAAACTGAGCAAGTGAGACACAAGCAACCTAAGACATAAACAACCTATATAAGGGAAGCTGTTGCCTTCAAGCTGTACTTATGGGCTTCCCAGAAGTATATGACTGACCATTGTTATCAACAGGATGCTGTACTAGAAGACTTCTTGCTTGACACAGCAGGCCTCATGTTCTCATGGGCCCAAATCTGCTACTGCATTGCCGAACCACTCATACCAGTTAAGAAGCTGGTGAACGCCCAGAAACACTACCTTGGAGAAGCATTGGAACCGCACAGTTTAGCTTTATAACAGAAGGCCCAAGAATGGTCTGAATGTTGAGCTGACTGCCAAGAAGTTGTTTGTTATTATTATTATGAATGGTCACAGGAAGTGCTCCAAGGGCTCCAGTGACAACTGACACTATGGTATCCTTCTTCCCTCAAAGGCACTCTAATTCTATTTGTAGGCCTTGGTATTTCATGGTCCTCTCCTGTTCTTTCTTTTCTATTCTGTTGTCTCCTGGGATTGTAATGTCAATTATCCAAATCCAGTAATTTATGGGCAGCCAATGGAATGACTGTAGAATGGGAGTCATATGCAAGTTTCACTTAGCTCTCAATAACAGCCTAGCTGCAGTGTTTTGAATTAACTGGACTCTCCAAATTGACTTTGCAGGAAGACCTACTTAGAGTACATTACAGTAGTGTAGTCTAGATATTACCATGTTTGGAGATCTCACCATCTTCCCTTCCTTACACACAGGGGTTTCCCTTTTCTTTCTTCTTTCTTGCTGAGCAGTCCCTATATCTATTTTCCTGTTACCTGTTTGACTATGACTGTCCTACTCTGTCACTTTATTATATATTTTAATGCTAGTGATGAAACAGACAAAAATCAGCTTCTTATCTTCCACCTGTAATGGCACATGAGAGGCTTTTGGAAGTTTAAAATAAACAAAATGTTTTATTTAACATAGAGGAGGAAAGTTCAGGTGGAATCAGGGGTATGACGTATAAAATGAACAGATGATAAAAACTGAGGTAACTTTCAATGTTCCCTCTAAGTCACAGAGTCTTGTGAGGAAAAATTCTACTTTATGAGGTACTGACATTAAAGTTGTAAGCTACTGGCATTAAAGTTGTGTGTATAAATTAGTGTGCTCTGTGGTCATCCTTCCTGAGCTAAAACAAAAATGTGTGAGCTGGAGGCTAAAAATCTGTGAGCTAGCTCACACTAACTCAGCTTAGAGGGAACATTGGTAACTTTGTAATTATGCTAACTGCAGATAATTTGCTGCCCAGAAGTAAGCACTTCTTCTATACAACAAGGTCTTTAAAACTTTGATAAGAGTCATACTTTTCAGTTTCTGCTTTAACTTTCAAGCGTAGGTTTCTGAGTTTCACTGACATTAGAAGGCAAGAACATACAACACAGCTCCCAAAATCCTCTTTCAAGAGCTATCAGTCCTTTTTCAAGACCTATCTCTCTTTTCACTGGTCAGAAATTACTTCTTTTAACTAAAAGTAATTTTCCCTTTCAGCTTGGATGAGGATCCTCATTGATCCACCCACTCCTTCTTAGCCTCCTTCCTGATCCTCAGTCAGTGATTAACTCTCTCTTTTTCCACTGTCAATTCCCATCTATCATTTCATAACTGATACTCTCCACAGAATTCTTTGAGTAGCCTGTCACTCAAAGGTTCTCAGACATTAACTGAGGCATTAACCCTTGACAGTCTGTCACACTGTGGCAAGGATCCAGGTTAATAGATCAGCCAAGTCAAGGTAGGGGACCATTTTACAGGCTAGACTGAGTTGAGAGAAAGCAGTAATGATGGATCTAGTATAACCCGAACATTCTTAACTGAGACATTAAGTGTTAGCTGAATCACATTGAAAGTGGGAAAGATTAAGTTTCTTCAAGACATCTGCCTTCCTTACCAGACTCATTTCCTTCTTATCTGGGTTTAGTTTCAATTTACTGACTTTCAGTCACTTGACCACAGCAGGCAACAGCTCAGGACCTCCATTGGTCCTGGGGATTTTGATAGAGAGATGTAAAGCTGGGTGTCATCTACATATTGATGATATCCAATTCCAAAACTGCAAATCATTTCTCCTAAAGGCTTTAAATAAATAAATAAAAGAGGTTGAATAACATGAGAGATGATTGCAACCCAAAGAACTCCACAAGATAACTTCCAAACTGAAGATAGCTGATCTCCAGTGTCAACCCTGAGTCCGATTCATATAGAACAATTCAAACTAGGCCAAGGCACATCCTTTTGATATCTGTTTCTGCCTCCAAATACCTCAGTAGGATGATATAGCTACTGTGTTAAAGGCTGCAGACAGATCCTTGAGGAGCAACAGAGAAGCATAACCTTTGCCTACATTCAAGCAGGGGGTCATCAACCAAAACCACTAGAGCTGTGAAGAGCTAAACTGGTATCAAGGTACAGAAACAAGGTAGAGTAAGGGAAACTATATATTTTAGGAGCTAAGACCAACTGAGACACAGAGAACTAGGGATCTGGCCCAGAAGCAACTGTTACATCAAACATGGCCTAGTTGGAAGTCAGCAGTTAAATACTGGAGGGGTGTATAATACAGACAAACAACCATGGCAACACCATAGATTAATTCTGCCCGAATGGTTCTAGACTGGTAGTCTTTTCAATGACAAACACTCCTCCTCTGTTCAGCTTCAGTATGGGCCAATCACCTCCATCAAAGGCCTAAATCAAGGTACGCTAAGTTTAAAATAGTTATTAAAGATTTCAGGTTTTCACAGCTGGTAACATCATTGGGGTTTGTAGAATATTTCGGGCTCAAGTGCCGTGTTCTACTGGAGAAAGTTTTTCTTCCAGACGTTTCGTTCTCGGCTGCGGAGAACATCCTCAGTGGCGTTGCAACAGGAGCAGGCGCTCTGACCTTCTTGGCTGCTGTGCATTGAGTGAGGCCAGGGCTGCTGGAGAGCTGCTATTTCTAGGCTGGAGGGGGTGTGGATTAAAATAGTTGTAGTAGAGCCATTGTCTTAGTTCCAGAAAGGGAAAGAATCAGAGTTCAGTGACAGAGAACTTGATTTTGATGCAGAAAGTTCCAGCCTCAACCCAACTTCAACAGCAGAAAACAGGATTGCATTTACCTGTAACTGTTGTTCATCTTAGAGGGTAAAACTAAAAGAAGTCAACAATTCTTCTAGAGCAGACTGTACTGACAGAACAGGCTAGGCTTGAGAGAGATGCAAAGCCTTATGGAGAATAGAATCAAACACAGAGCCATAATTCAATTCAGACCTCGACAGAGCTGTCCTGTCTTTTCTATAATTCCACCACACAGCCTTAGGCATCTGTCGTTCAAGGGCCATTTGAGGCTTTTTAAGGTATCTTTGCTCAAAGTATCTCCCATGATGTTACCTTGGCCTGCTACATGAATTGACAAGAGAGTGACCTGATGCTGTGCTGCCCACTCCTTAAATCCATGTAGCCTCTTTGCAAATGGAGAGAGGAGTTGTTCCTCACTGTTTTGAGATGTCATATTTTGCTGTTAACTTGTCGGTGGGACTAGCACGATCAGATGCAAAAGAGGCCTTTAACTCCAAAAGGTTGATGTGCTTGGCAGTGTCTTTCATGCCACCTACCACAGGCAGAGAAACTTTTGCCAATGAGAGGCAGCTCTTCAGAGTGTTATAGGAGGAATCCACAAAGAGCCAGTCATCCAGGTATGGAGAGATGCAGCAGCCACCGAGTGTTAAATAGAGTACTGCTATGGCCACGCATTTAGTAAATTACCCTAGGTACTGTGGTCAACACAAAAGGCAACATATTGTTCAAATGAGAGCTGTTACAACAAAATCTAAGGAATCTCCTCCATTTTTTTGTGAACTATTGTATGAAAATATGCATCCTTGAGGTCAAGGACCACAAACCACATGTTAGCACTCAGTAGAGGAAGTAGATGTGTCAAGGGCAACATTACAAACTTCCAAATTTTGAAATGTTTAAGGGATCTAAAGTCCAGGATTGGTCTCTTGCCTCCCTCTTTCTGTAGATCAGAGAATACCTAGAACAGGGGTGTCTTGGCCCCTGCAGGGCTCATACCTTGCCTGTAAGCAACTGGCTCTTTCCTGCTTCCTTCTTTGGATTTGCTGCCCCTTCTGAGCACAGCTCTAATACCTCTTTGCCCAACTCTGTGGTGAAGACCCTTTGTCCGACTGTGGAGCAAGTTAGTCAGGCTTTGATTTGAACTCTAAGAAGTAACCAAACTTCATTACAGGCAACAGCCATTTGTCCTAAAAGACATTTTCGCATTTAACAATAAACTGCAAAACCCTGCTACCCAAAAGAACCATAGAACCTAGTCATGCTGAAATTTTCCCTCTTGGGGAAAGGTCCCCAGAGGAATGACCCCTTTGTTTGCCCTTCTGCCTGCTTTAAGAACATTTTGACAGGCAAACGGACCGGTTCTAAAGGAAGATTGACCCTGGTAATGGGCTGCTGATACCTGTAGGCTTTGTATGGCTGACTTTGCTGTAAATGTCTCAGGAAATATCTTGGCTTGAAGGCCACCATGAGTGGTGCGTAATCCCTAGGGACTTTGCCGTGAACCTATTTTTCCTGATCCTATTATCCAGGATAGAGTCAGTTTGGTCACTCAAGAGTATTTTAACCTCAAAGGATAGGCCAAACTCTCAGCACTATTGCTGAGGTCCTACTGCAGCAATCCATGACATGGCAGGATGCACTGAATTGTTTCCCCAAACCAAGGCCCTTAGCATGCAGGACTTTTCCTACCATCTTTTGTCCTCTAGAAGTTTTCCATAAGTTGGGCCATTTGATACCTTTCCATGTTAGCTGTGAAGTTGAATACTCTAAGCTCTGGGGCCCCTGAAGAGTAATCCCTCCCCCCCCCCCAAAATATCAAGTTTCCTGCCTTCCCTTTCCACAGGAAACAAATGGGTACCTGACCACTGCCTGGAAAGGAGGATTTCTGCCACTATGGAATTTGTCAGTGGGTGTTGGAAGAGGAACTCACAAGCTTTCTGTTTGATTTTATATAATTTTTAATCTTTTTTGTTGAGCTCTGATACGTTTGTAGCTATATCTAAAATTCCCTTTATAACAGGAAATGCCACTTGCCTTGGGTCTGAGAGAAAAATCAATATCCAGAGCCTTGGCCATTCAAATCAGTTGCTCACAATAGACATTTAAGTGCTCAGTAGAGGAAACTGGATCAGGATAACCCAAGGCAGTGTCTGGTGATGGCATATGGGAGAAATCTGAGTCCTCATCAGATTGCCCTTCTGCCTCCTCCAAATCCAATCCCTGAGGGCCATGAGCAAGAAAGGATGAGTTTTTAGAAGTAGACCCAGAATGGCGTCAGTGCCCCTTATGCTGCTGGCTCTGTGGATGAAAAGGAGGTTGCCATAGTACTTGTTGTTGCCTTGGATCCCATTGCCAGACCAGTATGAACATCTGGGGAAAGAAGCCCCATGAGGTTTGTCAGAAGCCTGGTGGGGTAAGTGGAGTACCACAGCAGGGCTGATCAGGACAAACACCATGACCTCGTTATTAAGAGGCTGAACACACTGGGGATGAGACTTCCATTACATCATCATCCAATGACTGAAAAGTCTGCGAGGCCCAAAAAAGATGAGTCGTCAAGACTTCTTGGTGGTCCCTGGCTTGGGTGGGTAAAGCTCAATGTCAACTTGGATTATGACACTAAAGAGATTGAGATTGGCATTGAGGAAAGGGAAGAGCCAAGGTTGGAGAATGACATTGAGGTAACCATGATATCCAGCATTGAGGTGACTATTTTCTGGACCCAAAGGGATAGTAATCCTTGAGGTCACGGAGAGCCTGAACTCTAGTGTCAAGGTAACAAGGATGATTAATGGCAAGGATGGTGACAATGACTGGCGTCAAGGTAAGGGTGCCTGATCTGGAGACTTCAATGCTTGGCACTGAGGTGACTTAGATCTTGCTGGAGACTTAGAGACTGTGTGACTTGACTTTTTCTTGGCCTTTTTGGCTGGAGGCTCTGAGGCAGCCCTCTGAAGCATTGGAGCATGCTCAGTGGGTTTGGGCAGAGTTGCAGGGACTGAGGCCACTTAAGGTGCGTGGGTCTACTTAGATGACTTTTCAGTGGGTTTATAAGTCACAGTAAGGGATTTCTCCCATAAAGAGTCTTGTCTTATCTTAGGTGTAAGAAGATGGCATGCTGAGCAGTTATAGGTGTTATGGCCCTTGCCCAAGCAAAACAGGCAATCCTCGTGTTCATCATTTTCTGCCATTTTTAGGATGCACTTTTTTAAAACAATGGCATTTTTATTTCCTTTTAAAATTTTCAGATGAAGAATTCACTGTGAAGAAAAAGACACTCACTGTTTGCTGGAAGAACAAACGTCCTTTCTCCATGATGGAAAGAGAGAACCAAAGTAGGAGCACTTTCCCTTCCTCTGACATGTGACCATTTGGATGGGAAAATTCCCCACTCTTGGCTTGGGTGGAGGGGAGTGCTTCAACATCTCTAGAAATGCTGAAAGCTCACAAGAATAGTCTCTGCGGCTGTCCCTGCATGTGTGCAGTCTCATATGGGACTGCACTAAAGACACAACAATGAACAAAAATTTAGCAAAGATCTTTGCCCAAGACTGCAGAATTTCCTTGGCAGCTGAACCCATTCACCAAATGTCTGCTTCTGGCTAGGTTACTAAATAATTCTCACTGACTGAGAGCTTTGGATTAGGTCCAGAAACTTCTACTGCAAATTCCCAATTGAGCAGTTTCAAACCTGAATTGTTCCCAACCTACTCCATACCTGAACATACATCAATCTTCCTTATGTTAAATTCTGTGGCACTTCTTTGACAGAGACTCTGATCCATTAGTGGCTAGACTCAAGCCACCAATCGAATTCCTGTTACTGAATAAGCAACTAATTCTCAAAAGGTCAAAGCCAAATGCATTAACCTAGTCCCACTTACTTCCAATGGCCTCAATGTGCTATCAATTACTTATGCAGATTGAACAAAAAAAGTAATGAAGAGGTTTTCTTCAAAAGGATGTGGTTTCAAAATGTTCCAAAACAAACTATTCCAGTCTTCCAATCTGTCTTTACTCATATGAACCCTTTCATGTGTGTATCCATTTTGTTTTATTATATACCATTAAAAAAGTCACATGTAGTTTAAAAATTAAAAGGAGTAATTCTTCCTGTAATAAAGTATGAAATGAAAAAACATTAAGAATCAAATATACCTTTGCATTTTTAAAACTTAAAGAAAATACACAATTTAATTTATGTTGTGTTATTGCCGCCATTTGTCAAATTCCGTGCCACAACACATCTCCTGCATTTTAAAGTCCGTCTTTGCTAAACAGTTAATGATATAAGCCAGTGTAATTAATGCCATGAGGTAAACCATGAAGGATCAGAAATATTACCTCATGTTCAAAATACTTCACAGCTCAACCCACCAAGTCCTGCTGTTAACTAAGCTGTACTGAAATGACTGGAGAAGCTTAAACTGAGCTGTGTCCTTATATGACAAAAGGCAAAATGCTAGTTATATGGTCAAGGCCCACATTCAGGCATTTCCTCATAATTAACAATTTTATTGGAGAAGTTTTGCTTCAAAGTTGAACATTGTAATCATTCAAAACACCTTTGCTGAATTAAAATCTAAGTGTTCTTCATATTTTTGTGTGCTTTTATATAAGATCAATGTCAAGATTACACTTCTCACAAAAAACAAGCTGACAGCTCAAAAAATCTATTTACATATTGCATTAAAAACATAGGAAAGAACCTGTTTTCTGTTGTCAATAGGATACCACAAAAAGAAACCACCATCATCCCACCCTGAGCCCGTTTGGGGAGGGTGGGATACAAGTGCAATAAATAAATAATCGTGATTTCCAACAAGTGTTCTTCTGGAAATTCACTTCATTCAAAAGAAAACAGTTGATAAGGCAGCAACCAGCATAACCATCACCACCTGCATCAGTAGACATAACAATGCTGACTTCAAAGGGGAACAGAGGGGACTGGATTGTACTGATAAAGTAGGGTTGCCGGGTCTGTGTTGGAAAATACCTGGAGACTTTGGGGGTGGATTTGGAAGACAGCAGGGTATGGGGAGCAGAGAGGCCTTCAGTATGGTACAATGCAATATAATAAACCCTTCAAAGCTGCCATTTTCTCTGGGGGAGCTGATCTCTGCCAGCTGGAGATCAAGTGGGAGATCTCCAGGCCTCACTTATCAAGCCTATCAAACTTCAAAATGTCACTGCATACAAACTGATAAATTGTGCAACTGCACACATCTTCATGAAACCAAGAAAAAAACATAGCTTACTGCATTTAGGAAGTTATTTTTTAAACTGAAAAATGTGTTCCTTTGAAAAGAGACTCTTCTTAAGAGTTTGGTAGCTATAAAAGAGCACTTACACTGTGAAGCAGAAATCTCTTCTGCAATTGGGTTTTGATTACACATCCCACAAGACTGATATATTTTTAAAGGAGAAATGACAGTCTCATGATAAATAGGGATGAGCATGAACTGCATTTCTGAAGTTTGAGATTCATGTCTGAACCACAAACCAATACACTAGTTCTCAAACTGAACCAGTTCACATCATTTTGTGAGCCATTTAAACCCCTGCTTTCTGTTCCCTGCCAAAAGCAGCAGCAAGCAGAAAGCTTTTGACAACAAGAAGAATGGAGAGGGTTAAATGGCCCCAAGTCATTTTACCTCCTGCTTTCTGCTTGCTGTTGCTTTTCGCAGTGAACAGAAAGCAGGGGATAAAATGGTTGGGAGCCCTATTTTCTGCTCTTCACTAACTGCCCTGAACTGCATCAAAATTCATGGATGCTCATGGTAACTCTCCAGTTCACAAACATTGCTTCATAAACTATGAACTGGCCAAAATTCATGATGAACTTTAGTTCATGCCCATTCTTACTGATAAACATGTTCTCTATGTTTTCTTTTTTATATTCATTCTCTCTCTTCCAAAAATTATGAAGAAGAGAGTGGTGATTCCAAGGTAATGGTAGATAAAATCACTACTACCAATTTCCACAGATTTACCTCTGCAGTCCTCTGCAGACTGTTTTAAATGATGTTTTGTTAGTCAGAAACAAAAACCAACTGGATTTGATCCCACTAAAAAAGAAAAAACATACACCATGGTCTTCTTTGAAAAACTAAGCTACAAAGATAAGACCAGCTTCTTACAAAAAACTAATAAGCTTTCTGAAGGATATTCAGTTGTTAAGTGTAAACATTAAGCTCCTATTAATTTGGTCTCTTTCAATACTCCTATATAGAATAGTTTGCATATTTGACCATATACATCCAAATTTGCATTCTTATAAAGCAGCACGTGATCTGCAAACCTGTGTGGTGAATCAATTGCTGAACTATCTGAAATTCCACAAATATAGAAGACACCCTCAAAATAAGCATGTCTGGTTGAAGGCTATACTAGGATCCTTCTTCCATCAGGACAGCCTTGTGATGAAAGGACAGAAAACCTTGGACAGTTAACAGACATTGTGTTTTCATTTTAAAAATCCAGAAAAGTCATTTAAGGGCACCTGGACTAAAAGAATGACATTTTATAGATACAGCAATTAATTTTTACATTTTGGGATCCTGTAATAATCTTCTGTGGTTAAAAACTCATGTCACAGGTACTTGTATCATACCTGTTGTTGTATCCACTGTGAACAGGGAAGAGAAGTCACCTGGTACCAGTTCATAAGTTACAGCTCCATATATCCCAGAATCCTTGTCTGTAGCAACAACATTAATGACTTCAGTTCCTGGCTGCATATGATTGCTGATGCTTGTCATGTAAGTTTCTGGGTTGAAGACAGGGTGATTATCATTAATGTCTTCTATCTCAATGCGAAGAAAAGCTTGGGCGCTTAGCCCACCCTTTTAAATAAACCAAAACAAACTGTAAGCCATAATTGTAATGAAACAATAAATACATAAATATAAATTTTACATATTTGCTGGACACTTAGATAACCTAAGTTGGCCTAAGAGGAAACTTGGAATTTAAAGGCTCTCTGGATAACAGTATGCTATAACCTGTGTTATTTAAAAATCTCTTATGCAGAATGCCAGTTAGGACATGTACATACTCCTTACCCACATACATAGTAGAGATATTGGAAAAACAATACCCCAACCCCTTCTCAGACTGTCACTCAATAAGAAGGTTCAGCATTTGCCAAGCAGAATGGACTGAAGGATATTCTGACAGGCTCAAGTCATTTGGAGGAGGAGGAGGAGAAGGAGGGGGAAGAGGAGGTGGAGGAGGAGGAGAAGAGCTTACAATCTGAAGGAATCTCAGAGCAGCCTACAATGTCCTTTCCCTTCCCCTCCCCACAACAGACACCCTGTGGGGCTGAGAGAGCTCTGACAAACTGCTCTTGACAAAACAGCTCTGGCAGAGTTATGACTGACCCAAGTTCACTCCAGCAGTTGCATATGGAAGAGTGGGGAATCAAACTCAGTTCTCCAGAACTTAACCACTACATCAAACTGCTAGGATAGAAGATTTTAGAATACACTAACTTTTGTTTTAGAGAAAGTATGAAAAGTCCTGATTGTCTGTGAGAGGAGGCAATAATTAATATTAAATTAATTTTAGCTGTACCAAGTTCTTTGACACAAAAAGGTAGCCACTACTTCATATAGAACACATCTACTTACAAATGAGAACACAAGTACTTTTCATAACCTCTCCTGAGGTGCAATCCCAAGTATAATCATGGAATTTCATTAATTAACAGTATATGAATAAATGGCAGTATTTCATTACAGCTTGCTTTTCTGAAGAATTGGAAAATTGTAATTAAAATGCTCTACTAGTTTGCACAACTTTGCAAAAAAGATGATGATGCAAGGAAAAGCCCCCTACTTTTCATATACATGGAATCGTGATCACCAATATGGTTGCCAGGGTGCTTGGAGTTTTGACTCGCACACATCTGCTCTAAGAAGTGGACTTTGCCCACGGTTTCTAAGGCTTATGTGGATACTATAAGCCTCAGCTTTGGAGCAGCATTCTACATCTCTGGATGGGTGTTAGCCAGAACTACAGATGAGCTTTCAGCTGCTCCTTTTGTGCCCAGTCTTGGCCGCTGCAGTGGAAGAAGCCACGTCACCATGAACTGTACAGGCAGTTTCCAGCCTGTTTCCATGAACCAAAGGCTAACACCACCAGAATCCATCTTGTTTTCCTGACTCCATATCCAACAGCTGCTTCAACTTCTGCATAAGGCAATCAAGCATATCTTAGGCGTGGATCCTGCCAGACCACTCAAGCCTTTATCCAACAAAACTCAGGACAAAGACTGGTGCCAGGAAGAAGACTAAAGAAGAGGAAGATCATCTTCAGCCATAGCCAAGTTCCTTTGTACAAACTGGGTGTTACCTAGGCATGATTTGACTCTCTATTGTCACCCTTTCAGATAAGTGTAAAAGTCCTAAGCATCTCCCCACCCAAGTAATCTCTCTATTCTTCTCCCCAACTGTCATTTTGGAGCCTCCCCTTGGTCCATTTCAACCTGAAAGTTCACTCAGGTATCCAGGATCCAAGCAAGTCCATTGGTCAAGAGCAAGCACCCAATTAGGTGCCACAAATTAACTTGCTATTGGCTACTGCAGAAGTCCAGCCCTTATGGTCACTGCAGAGCCTCCCCTTTTCTGAGGTCATGTACCAGCTGACCACCTGTCATCCACCCCTGTACCTCCCATCCCCTAAGGGCTCAAGGTAGTCTATATAACCTGTGACACAGCTCCCCACATGTGTGCATCTAGCAGTACCCCAGTTCCGCTGTCTAGATCCATCCCCGATTCTGGTCACAGTTTTGGGTCCATCTCCCCCGTCCTCTTACGTCGGCATTGGAGCCTTCTTGAAGACTACGATAGTTAAATATCACCCTGTTTGTCTACCCATGTGTTGTCTCTATATTTCTCTCTATTTTTCCTAGGACTGTATGTATGTTTCATGAGCACATTGTCTTGTATGTATGCCTATATTTTCTAGAATAAATTTTAATTGTTTTCACTTAATTAGAGTCCCTAATATTTTTAAGCATTACTTTCTGGATATGGAATCTTGTATACACAGGTAAAAAGATCCTGAGTGAGCCAGGTGCCCACCTGACAATTCCCCAACCTCGTTTTGAGGGCATTTTGGCTTACAATGATGATATTGGATTTATATCCCACCCTCCACTCCAAATCTCAGAGTGGCTCACAATCTCCTTTATCTTCCTGCCCCCCAACTGAGACCCTGTGAGGTGGGAAGGGGTGAGAGAGTTCTCCCAGAAGCTGCTATTTCAAGGACAACTCCTACAAGAGCTATGACCCAAGGCCATTCCAGCAGCTGCAAGTGGAGGAGTGGGGAATCAAGCCCAGTTCTCCCAGATAAGAGTCCGCCAACTTAACCACTATACCAAAGAAAGCAAAGTTGTATAAAAGTATATAAAGGTGTGGGAGGTATAAGTGGTAAAGATCTGGTGCATTTGCAGTACATACTTTGGTATGAAATGTAGGATGTGTACATTCAGTTTAAGTACAGAACCTGTTAATTCCAATGTCCACTAAAGGAAATCTATTGCATTGAGGCAAACATACATACAGTTAACTAGACAGATACGCCAGAATGGATCAATATATGAAAATGGGAACTCTGTGGAATGCAACAGTCTACTATGGCAGCAGACAATGAATAGTAATCTCCACAACTGAAGTTAGACAGCTTCTAACATTTGGCAGGTCAAGAGCCATGAAGTCCTTCCCTGGCACTCCAGTATAATGCTCCAAGCAAAATTTGCTCTCTAAAGTAGTATCACCCTGGAAACTACACAGGATCTTTTGTGTATTGTTTCCATTTTGTGAGAATGGATTGTCCTGGTGTCAAGACATCATCAACATTATCTCTCAATGAGCCTTTTATTTTTCCTGCATTTGCTCATACAGCCACATTTGTCTATCCTGGCTGGCACTGAGCTTGTCATGACATACTCACAAAGCATCATCATTAAATGTCTAGAGAAAATAAAGTGAATTGTGTAAAATAAACTTTATTCTGTACATGTTATAGCTGAAGTCAGCGGTGAATTTTGTAGCAAAGCTTGTTTTGTATTGAAAGGGATTTTGAGAGAGAAACAATAGCACAATGCTCCCTTGATTGAAGGAAAATGGTGTGAAAAAAGGATGACTAATGCCAGAAATTGCAAGTGTGCTGCTTTGGATCACAAAGTCTGCCTAATACGTGGATTTGTGTCCTATGCCCTTATGGGCATTTCCAAATGCATTATCTTTCCCATCCATCTTAGCTAAGAAAAGTACTTCATTATATTTGCATTAATATATACAGAACCTGCCTTTGTGCTAGAAATACTTCCCAGGTCTATTGCAGCAGATCACTTTATTAACTATAACAGACATAACTCCAGAATATATTACACATTAGGCTTGTTTGATTTAAAGCTCAAAATAATGAGAGGCCCTTTCTCCCCGCTATGGTGTCAGGAAATGGAAGGATGCACTTTCAAGCAAGCAAAAGATACCAATGACTGCTCCAAAACACAGCAAATGATATGACAGATCTCTGCTCTTTTCTCCTGTGATGGGAATAAAGATGTGAGATTCTCATGTCTTGTTGAGCAGATCCTCCCCCGGCAAGTGGGATACGAACAATCACCCCTGGCACACAGATGAGCGTGGAGGCCAGTCTACCATACTTGATTGCTGGTAAATATAACTGAGAACTCTGGACATTTGAAATTGCTAAATGCCTGTTGTTATTATTATACCCACTTACACTATGTTATTTCAGTATTTCTGTAGACTTTTGTACTGGTGGTTGTATATATTGTAAGCTGTCCTGAGGGTATGCTAGTGTTCAAAGGCAGGATAGAAGCGTTCAAATAAATATATTCACACAAGAGTGAAAACAAAGGCATAACATATGTGGGGTAGGTCTGTGAGTCTGCTGTGGAAAAAAACAACAGAAATTAATCTCGTGGCACCTTTGTTAGGCGATGGAATCTCAAGGCAGTATTCATTTGAAACAAAATGATACTTTATTGGAAACTCATAGCTGGATACAGAGATTGAGACTGATGCCTGGAACTAGGCGGTAACTATTCTTAAAGATTCTACATCAAAGACTTTCTAAACAAAGCTCCCATTCCCATAACATCAAGGGGTTGGAGGTGCAAACTTTCACACAGAGCTTCAGCTTATCTCCTTTCCCTGAGAAGTTGCCATCCCCGATTCTGGTCACAGTTTTGGGTCCATCTTCCCCGTCCTCTTGGATAGAAACACGGTGTCTCCCACTTTGAAATCCCATTCAGGCGAGTGTTTTTTATCAAAGTGTTTTTTATAGTCTTGTTTAGCTGTTTCCAGGTTTTTCTGGATCACTCTCCACCCTTTGGCTAAAGTTTCCCACCATTGCTGGCTCGAGACAGGTGGCGCTGTTCACACCATTGCTGGCTCGAGACAGGTGGTGCTGTTCCCTCCGAAGTTGGTAGCAATGGGAATGGCTTTCCCTCGTAGCCATTCACAATTTGAAATGCCGAGGTCTTGGTAGAGCTATGTACACTGTTATTGTACCCGTATTCTGCAAAGGGGAGTAGCTCCACCCAATTTGTCTGTTGATAATTCACATAACACCATAAGTATTGTTCAAGAAACCCATTCACACGCTCTGTCTGTCCGTCCATTTGGGGATGGTAGGCGGAACTTAGTCCTTGTTTTATGCCCGCCACTTTACAGAACTCCCGTCAGAAGTTGGCGATGAACTGCGAGCCGCGGTCACTAATGACCTTATCGGGGAATGAGTGTAGTCTAACAATATGTTGGAAAAATAAGCGGGCCAGTTTCTTGGCGGTGGGCATTTGTTTGCACGGAATAAAGTAAGCCTGTTTGGAGAAAGTGTCCACCACCACCAGAATCACTGTGAGACCGATAACTCGACTATAAAGTCCATTGATACCACTGTCCATGGTCTCTCTGCAGTAGGAGTGGGGCGAAGTAGACCCGGAGTTTTCCCTCCCCTCTTTTTGGCCATAATGCACATGGGGCATGGGAATTACAAATTCAGAAACATCTTTTTTCATTTGGGGCCACCAGAATTATCTATTTACTAAATGCAGCGTCTTTACATAGCCGAAATGCCCTGCTAGTTTACTGTTGTGGCAGTGCTGCAGTACTTCTTGGCGGAGGGTTTTCGGGACGTACAGTTTCCCCTCATGACACCAAAAAACCCCTTCTCCTTTTGAGAGTCCTTCCGGGCGGTCTTCTCCCTCTTGTTCTGTTTCGGTGATCAGTTTACTGCCCCCCCACCATGGTTCTGGGGAACCGGTTTTTTTTCCTGATCATGTGGTTACCCCCCCTGCTATTGCTGAGAGAGGGATGAGGGAGTCTATAGTTTCCTCTCTTTGACTCTCGTGCTGCGGTAGCCGGGAGAGTGCGTCTGCTAGAAAGTTCTTGGAGCCTGGTATGTGTTTTAGCGTCAAATCAAATTTGGCAAAAAAACCCGCCCACCGGATTTGTTTGGCGGTTAATTTTCGGCGCCCAGTTAGTGCCTCTAGGTTTCTGTGATCCATCTAAATTTCAAACGGCACTCGCGCCCCCTCTAGCCAAGAGCGCCAAGATTTCAATGCGAACGTCACAGCAAACGCTTCCTTGTCCCAGACTGACCAATTGCGCTGTTCGTTAGAGAACTTTTTGGAAATGTACGTGCATGGTTTTAATCTGCCTTCATTATCTTTTTGCATCAATATTGCTCCAACGGCTACATCGGAGGCGTCACATTGCACCACGAAGGGTTTGAGTTCATTTGGGTGCACCAGGACGGGCTTGCTCGTGAACAATTGTTTTAGTTTGTCGAACGCTTGTTGACATTTGGGGGACCACGGCAGTTTGGTCCCTGGTTTACTCGCCTCCGGACCCTTCCCCTTGGTTTTCAATAGGTCGGTCAAGGGTAGCATGACTTTAGCAAAACCTTCTATGAACCCCCTGTAGAAATTTGCGAACCTGAGAAATGATTGGAGTTGTTTACGTGTTCTCAGGGGTTCCCAGTCTAGCACGGCTTGTATTTTGACCGGGTCCATGGCTAGCCCCTTCCCCGAGACTCTAAATGCCAAGTAATCGAGCTCCTTTTGGTGAAATTCGCACTTCAACAGTTTGGCATATAGTTTGTGCTCTAGCAATGTGTTGAGTACTTTCCTCACCAACTTTATGTGGGAGGGTAGATCTTTCGAATAGATAATGATGTCATCCAGGTACACCACCATCCCTTTGTACAGGTACTCCCTCAGTACTTCATTGATAAAGTTCATAAATACCCCTGGTGCACCTTGCACCCCAAACGGCATCACTAAATTGTCCCATGGGTGCATTGAATGCAGTTTTCCATTCATCTCCCTCCTTAATTCTGACTCGGAAGTATGCATCTCTCAAATCTAGTTTGGTAAAAATGGACCCCTCTGACACCGTGCTTAATAAGTCTTTGATCAGGGGGATTAGGTATGCGTTTGACATGGAGATGGCGTTTATTCCGTGAAAATCCGTACAAAGTCTAAGCCCCCCGTCCTTCTTTCTGGGGTGCGGTTGCTGGTCTAATGAATCCCCGCTTTAAGTTCTTATCTAGGAACTTCCTCAGTTCCTCCTTTTCCGCCCATCCCATTGAGTAGAGTTTTGCCTTGGGTAATTCCTGGCCTGAAATGAGTTCTATGGCACAGTCTGTGCTCCTATGGGGTGGAAGTTCGTTTGCTTCTTCCTCTCTAAACGCTCTACATAAATCTCGGTATTCTTTGGGGATGGACCGCACCTCTTCTATCGTTAAACACAGTCTCTCGTTCTTAGGTGGAGGTGAGGGCCCCCATTCTAATGACCAGTGGTGGTGGGTGCACTTTTTGCTATCAAAGTCTATGGTTTGCTCTGCCCACTGGATGTTCAGTTGGTTTTTTGCCAGCCAACCTGACAGTGTGTGTGGGAAGTACCAGTCTGAGTAACCTGATATGTGCAACTCCAGTAGCTGTGCAGGAAAGACAAAACTCCAAGCAGCCAGTCAAACAAATATATTTGGGCAAAGAAGATAGAAGCAGTGTTAGGCAGTCCAAGGTTCATGCACAGTTATCAGTTCAGCCGAGTTAACAGTACAAATTCAGTTTCCAGTTAGAATAGTCAATAAGCCAGTCCATACATTACATCAAAAGCCAGTCTTATCCAATCCTTCAGAGTACCCATCAGATAGTCTAGATGTTGCTCCTCTCTCACGCACAGTTTCTTCTCTCCTTGTATCACCCGACCATAGCTGAGAGGTAGACCTTTCCTGATATAGTGCAGCCAGCCAATCCCCATCGATTGCTAAACAAGCTGCACCTGTTACTCTTGTGACTTGCATTAGCCTGTATAGCATGTGTTACATAACACTTACTCAGCAGTTTTGTTTCTTAAAGAAACCTAACTCTGACACAACCCACCCCCACCACCACGTCGAACAAAGAGGAGGGGGCGATTATGAACACTTCCATATCCCAGTGTTCCTTAATCTCCACTGGAAAAAATTGGGTTTCTTCCACGCACGGCTCCCCTTTCATTACTGTCCTGTCCATTTGCTCGAATTGGAGTGGGTGGGGCAGGGGGGTTCGTGCTAATCCTAATGCTTCAACTAATCTCGGGGTGATAATTTCCCTGGTGCACCCTGAGTCAATTAGTGCCTGGGTGTGCATAAACCTCTTGGAGTTGGGGTTTAACAAAGTCAAAGGGACCAGAAACAGTTCTCCGGATATTCTCACCCGCAGTGGTGCTGGTGCGGCTTCGACCTACCTTCTGGCACCGCTCAGGGCAGGTGGTCCCCGTTTCCCGCCGGCTCCGCCTCTTCCTCCGACTCGTTCCCCCTGGTAAAATCCTCATCAAGCACCGCCGATAGTGCAGTGTTGCCCCGACTGGGGTCCCTCAATTTTCCCGATGTTTTCTTTGGCTTGGGTGCCACCGTCTTCGGGGTAAAGGGGACGGCTCTAGGTTTCTCGGGGCAATCTCCTACCAAGTGCCTGGGGTCCCCGCACTGGTAGCACTTGTGGGGTGAGGGCCCCTTGGTGACACTGCTGGGTGGTGTAGTCTTCTTGGACTCAGTCTTTACCCCCGACCGAGACTCACGCCCCCCTTTTCCTCCCTCTTGCGTCCGTTTTAGGGCCACTCGCTCCAAGTTGGTTTCTACCTCTCCGCGAGCTGCATCCATCCTACCAAGGTGGTCGGGCGGGCCTGGTGGAGCGCCCAGTCGAGCCGATTAGACCAGAGGCCGCCCTGGTAGGCTTCGATCTTCATCGCTTTGTTCCAGCCCCTCACTCTCACGCTGTGGGTCCGGAACTCGGCCATGTACTCTCTCATGGACTTATTCCCTTGCTTCAATTCTTTCAACACCGTGAGGGCCTGCGTCTCTCGGAGGGGGTCCTCGTATTGGCGTAGCATTGCTTGCAGGAACCCATGTACACTTCCCAACTTGGGATCCCGGGTCTCATACAGGCTAACGTACCATCTCCTGGCCGCTCCCGTCAGCTTCGATCCCAGGTAGTCCACTCGGCTCGCCTCGTCGGGAAAAGTGTTCCCCCAGTAGTGCATATAGCTGGTGGCTTGGATGGTGAAGTATTCCACTTCTTCGGGATCTCCGTCGTACCTGTGATCTAGTTCTCTGGTTTTCCCCTGTTCCCAAGGTGCGGGACCCCCCGGAGGAGGAGGAGGGGCCGGCAGCGCAGGTACCGGCGACGCCAGACCTGCTAGAGGTTGGCGACCAGGCAGATCCGGTCCTCAGAGTTGCCATCGCTCTAGCTCCCACAGGGCCTGCAGACGGTCGATCTGTCACCCCACCTCCCTGGCTATCGCGTCGGTGTTGCTTTTGATCTCCCCGCGGAGATCTCTAGCCAACCCCTTCATCGGGGTTTTCACCTTCCCCAGGATTCTCTCTTCAAGTTGGGCATTCTCACCCTCCTCCCCGGGGCCTTCTTCGACCTCTTCCTCCTCTGAGTTGGGCAGGCTTACTTGGGAAGCGTCAACGTCTTCCCCAGTAGCTCCCGTCGCCGGTCGGGTGAGAAGATTCTCGCGGCGGGCCGGGGCAGCATCCATCAGGGCTTTGGAGGTTCTCGGCTTCCACTGCTTAGGGCTGATGAATAGCGTCTGAATGTAGGAGGGGGACTCGAGTTCCGTAGCTCGTCTCGGTCCAAGGACGTGCCACAGGGGAGTTTTCGGTTCCCCTGGAGGTTCTCCATTCCCCGGAACTTTTTCAGCTATTTGACTTCAAAGTGGCCGGTTCAGATAAACCCTGTCTTTCAGGTATCAGTCTCAAAATGTCAGGCGATGGAATCTCAAGTCAGTATTCATTTGAAACAAAATGATACTTTATTGGAAACTTCTAGCTGGATACAGAGATTGAGACTGATGCCTGGAACTAGGCGGTAACTATTCTTAAAGATTCTACATCAAAGACTTTCTAAACAAAGCTCCCATTCCCATAACATCAAGGGGTTGGAGGTGCAAACTTTCACACAGGGCTTTCCCTGAGAAGTTGCCTTGTGGCCGAGTTATCTACTAACGGCTGCATTCTTTTGTTCCTTGGTAGCATCAACAATGTTTACACACCAATTGCTGTCTCTTTTGATATGCACAGTAACTACATTACAGGAAAGAGCTTTGGGTTAGTACCAAGAGTCCATACGGTTAGTATGTTACATTTATTAGTTATAAGAATTAGAGACCCTGACAACCTTAAAGACTAGCAACTTTACTGTTGCATAAGCATTCATGAGCTTTCACTCAATCAGACTGATGAAAATTTCATGAGTCTTAATTTATATTATTTAAAATGCTTAAACTTACTGTCTAGCCCAAAAGGGGACCCAAGGTGGCCTAACAGAGCAGGGTCAATGTCATATGTGCTCCAGAATGTATGTAGCCAAAGCATACTCTCCAATATCTGCATGCCAAACAGCAGAAAGATGGGCCAAAATTCACCAGACAGCTAAGGCGTTGACCAACAGCATACACATGCAAAACACACACTCAATCCACTCAACCAACCAGGCCTTTGAAACAGGATGGTTTCACAATACCTTCTGAAAGCTAACCTGGCTGTATCAGTAGCCCTGACTGGGCAAAGAGGCAGGATATAAATCTCATAAATGTATAAATACTTAAGAGGGCACCCTCCCAATTTCCTCTGGTAAACCGGACAATTGTATCAACAAAGAACTATTGAGCAAAGATACCACACAGGGGCTGTGATCACACATAATAAATAATGCACTTTCAACCAACTTCTGATGAACTTTCTGACTGGATTTTGCCAGTTCACACAATAAAATCCAATTGGAAAGTACACTGAAAGTGGATTATTTAGTGCGTGATCATAGCTAGGTTCATACTAAGAGATATGGTTCTGATGAAGTGAGTTCTGGCTCACACAAAAGCCACAATAATGCCCCCCTCCTCCCCACCTACCTACCTTGTCCACTGAATAGTTGGTGCAGCTGCATAACAATCCCTGGATTAGGAGAGCAGGCAGCCAGCCAGCCACCAGGAACTTTACCACACCCCAAACAGCCCTTGTTAACCCCTGGAGAAGCCTGTGCCACCCTTTCTCCACTTCTTATGTGATTTTGGACAATGGGGGGGCTTGCTGGCCTTTTGACTGAGGGGGTGGCCAAGGAGAGCCCCAGGTGAGCGAGGCCTGCTTGGATCCGCTGGAAATCTAGCTTTTGGATGGTGGGGGGCACATGCTAATGAGTTATGCTAATGAGCTCCACCAGCTATATTTCTACAAAATGAACCCTGGGTGTAGGGCTGCAAGATCCAGGTTGGGAAGTCTGGAGATTTGGGGATGGAGCCTTGGGAGGACAGGGACCTCAGTGGAGTAGAGTGCCACAGAGTCCACCCTCCAAAGCATCCATTTATCTTCAGGGGAACTGATCTCTGTAGTCTTGAGTTGAGCTGTAATTCCAGGGGATCCCCAGGCCCTGCCTAAAGGCTGACACCTGTAGTTGGTCTTTAAGGTGCCACAAGACTCTCTGTCAGCATTCAGCATGTGAAACTTTTATTTTTTACACAGTACAAACTTAACTTGGCAGGGGTAATTTTAAGATCTCTAGTTACAGGAACCAACAGCTGCTATTTCTAGTCTCGTAACAATCATCCTTAGCACTGAAAGGTAGGAGAAATATGATAGATTTTCCAAAATATTAAGATCAATTTAGGTATGCTTCACTTTGTGAGAAAACTGAATTCGTTATAACATATTTAAGTTCTGCAATTGCAAGTTTTGCTTTGCTGCTCTGAGAATATTACTTCTATAATTTTGTTTCTAAAGCTCAAGTAACTTTTATTTGATAATTTTGCTGACTGATAGAGCTATAAAAAAATAGAATGGAGTACATGCCAGAACAATAACAAATGCTTCCTGTTTGAATTCTGAAGGCAAGGTCTTGTGTTCTTAGAAAGTTATGGAGTTGTGACTATGATAAATTGCTATTGAGCTCAGATTACTGTACCTGCTGTTTTTTCCTTTCGTCTGGCACCCAATTTGTATAACAAATGGGAAAGCAAACACACCTCTTAAATAGCATTCAAAACCTTCCTCTGAGAAAAGCAACATTCTAGCATGACTAATTTATGATACCTTTTCAGAACAGTGATCCTTCCTTCAATCAAAAATGTCAAGACAGTTACAAATCTTCCAAATTTCCACAATCACCCCCTGAATTACAGCAGTAGAATTCTGCCATTAAATTTTGCTTTGTTCAAAACTGACAAGAGCTATTATGCTACAGTATGAAAGAGAGCGTCTTTTAATCTGATTAATTTTTGTTGTGATTCCTTTAAACTGTACACTTGGGAACTCAAAGAACTTAACTTTAATTATCAAATAATTAAATTCCTTTAAAAAAAGTATAGCCTGAATAAGGCTGAATACATCAAATCCAGAGTTATCAGTGTATTGTCCCATAATTCTTATTTAACATTTTAATCAGGTTGTTAAACTGAGCACAGTTGACCTTTTAACTTCTTTAATTTTCAAATTACTGCTGCATTACAGTACTTACAAAATTCAATCCATGTGATAAGAAAATGAGAGGACTCAACGATTATCTGTTCTCTGCTATCCTTTTTTAACCATATTTATTTACAGGCAAAAGTTACTTCATAAAGAAAAAATAATATGAGACTGAGAGAAGAACTACATGATATATATCACCCGACCATGGGCTCCACTGTGATACAGCTCAGGAGTTCTGCACAGGGGGAAGGAGGGGTGTGTCAGCTTCCTCTCATGAACCTTTTTCCTCAGTTACATGGAGCCCCACAGCAGGACAAACAGTGCCACCTGCAGCCATTTCTACTTGGGAAAACAGAATGAAGTTGAGAACCCCTACTCTACCCCCTTCACACACACAGCATTCCCAGGCACATCAAGCAACAGAGCACTTTGGAAGATGTGACTGCAACTCAGGATTCATGTGTATCATATAGTTTGGCCTTCAATCAAGGTCACAGAAAAATAAGTGAAATTAGTCCTAATAATGAAGAGAGAGAGGTTTGCCCAATTCAAACAACACAGAATCACTACCATAAAAGCAAGTAGGGAACTGGAGCACAAAAGAGGACAGATGCAAAGTGTGTGAGCCTGAAGTACAAATCTAACAGCCAAACTATGGTTTGGTAATAGCATCTGAACTTGGTGAGACATCTGCCCAGTGTTTGGTGTAGAACACAGGGTTTGCTACCAATACTATACTGCGGACCACACTACTTTTTCTTACAGGACTGAATGGCTGACCTTTCAAGAAGGAGCCCTCAGATTTCCAGAGATCACCCCCTGAAAAAACAGGTTGCTTACCTGTAACTGATGATCTTCGAGTGGTCATCTGTGCAGTCACACACATGGGTCTTGCCGCAGGCAACGGATCCGTACCTCGGAGCTCCAATAGCTCGTTTATAACGTCTTTTGGCGCGCTTTCCTCCCGCCCTGGGGAGCAGGCAGCGACTGCGCATGCCTGGAGCGGGGGGAGAGCGCCTATTCCACTCAGTTTCTTCCAGCCGCCACTGGCAGAGAGACTAAAAAGGTAAGACAAGAAGTACCAAAAGCCAGCAGCGGGGAAGGCTGGGTGGGCGTGTGTGACTGCACAGATGACCACTCGAAGATCATCAGTTACAGGTAAGCAACCTGTTTATCTTCTTCGTGGTCTCTGTGCAGTCCCACACATGGGTGACTAGCCAGCTAAGTGTCCTGGAGGAGGGTGCTGGAGAAGAAAAAGGTTAGTCACATGGCCTAAGGCAAAGATTGTATGACATAGAGACATAAGCGGATACACTCACCCCATTTCAGTGAAAGATGGATCTGAGGACCGCTTGGCCGAAGGAGGCGTCACGTCTTGCACGAACGTCCAACGCATAATGGGAGACGAACGTGGAGGGAGAGGACCACGATGCAGCAGCACAGATGTCCTCTAGGGAGACGCCGTGCAAAAAAGCCGAAGACGTCGAGACCGCTCTGGTAGAGTGAGCCTTAAGGCCTTCGGGCAGAGGCTGCTTAGCCAGTTCGTAGCACAGCCTAATGGCGCTAACTACCCATTTAGATAGTCTCTGGGTAGAGATTTTGAGTCCCCTGCAGGGGTTTCCGTATGCCACAAATAGATTAGGGTCCTTACGGAAAGGCCGTGTACGATCAAGGTAGAAGGATAAAGCCCTTCTTGCATCCAGCGAATGCAGGGCCCGTTGTCCGTGATCTGTTGGGTTTGGAAAAAAGGTCGGCAGAGAGGTCGCAGTCGATAAGTGGAACTGGGAGACAACCTTAGGAAGGAACGCAGGGTCCGGTCTGAGGACAACCTTTTCCTTGTGAAAAATGGTGTAGGGAGGGTCGTGGCGGAAGGCGCATAAGTCACTTGCCCGTTTTCCAGAGGTAAGGGCAATCAGCAATGCTGTCTTCCAGGAGAGGAGACTGAGGTCTATGGTAGCCATAGGTTCAAATGGTGCTTTCATAAGCGAGGAAAGAACTAGGGATAAACTCCAAGTTGGGACAAGGGGTTTAACGGGTGGATTGAGGTGCAACATGCCCTTGAGAAAAGACTTGGACAAGGAATGAGAAAAAACTGTTTTGCCGTCTACCGGGTTGTGGAACGCAGAGATGGCAGAGAGATGAACTTTCAAGGATGAGTAACAGAGTCCTGATTTCTGTAGGGAAAGTAAATACTCCAGGATCATATTGAGAGGTACTGATTCTGGGAGTAGATGGTTAGCAGTCGCGAATGAACAGAAGCGTTTCCATTTCCTTTGGTACGAAAGCCTTGTGGAGGGCTTCCTAGCGTTTAGAATAACGTGGGCTACCTCTGCGGAGAGGTGGGAGGTCGAATTCTCCAGGCCGTTAGGGCCAGTACTTGAGGATTGTGGTGCAATATCTGACCATTGGCTTGGGACAAGAGGTCGCTCACGAGAGGAAGGCGACGGTAGGTGTGATGAGATAACTGGAGAAGTCTCATGAACCATGGTTGCCGTGGCCACCAGGGGGCTACCAGGATGCAGTCCGTGCCGTCTCGTGTGATCTTCGTCAGAACCCGAGTCAGTAGGGGGGTTGGTGGGAAGATGTAGTGGAGGGGGCCCGTCCATCTGTGTAGGAAGGCGTCGTTCTCCCTTCTGGAGAAATAGCGTGGGCATTTGGCATTGTCCCGTGAAGCAAAGGCATCCACCATGGGTGTTCCGAAGCATCTGAAAATGCGTCGGAGGTAGGTTGGATTGAGGGACCACTCGTGGTCGTCCAGACGAAACCTGCTCAGAGAGTCGGCCAGAACATTGTCTACGCCTGGGAGGTGAACGGCGGTCAAATGGATGTTGTGCTCCAGACACCATTCCCAGAGCACGATGGCTATACGGCAAAGTCTGAGAGACTTGGTTCCCCCTTGCTTGTTGATGTAATAGACAGTTGCCATGTTGTCCGTTGAGATCTGGACATGGCTCCCGTTGATCAGGGGAAGAAAGGATAAGAGGGCCCTGTGTACGGCAATCAGTTCTAAGCAGTTTATGTGCATGGCCCTCTCGGAGGGCGTCCAAAGGCCTCTGACGGTCTTGTCCTGTAAGTGGGCTCCCCATCCCCACTTTGAGGCATCTGTTGTCACAACAGCTACTGGAGGCATCGGTAGGAACGGCATGCCCGCGAGAAGATTGCTGGGTACCGTCCACCAGGTAAGGGATGAGAGAGCTCTCTGGGGAACCGTGAGTAGGGTGCTCTGCGGTTGCAACAGAGGATGGTAGGCTCTCACAAACCAGAGCTGTAGATGTCGCATCCGTAGCTTGGCAAAGTGGATGACAGAAGTCGTGGCGGCCATGAGGCCCAGCAGGCGTTGTATTGTGAATGCAGACTGGCAGGGCTGTCGTTGAATTGACCTGGCTAAGGTGATGATGGTGATTGCTCGATCCTCTGGAAGGAAAGCACGGTGGAGAGAGGTGCGAAGGAGAGCTCCTATAAACTTGATGTCCTGCGTGGGCTCGAGATGGGATTTGGATGTGTTCACACGAAGGCCCAGGGAATCGAGGAGGGAGAGCGTTGTGCTGATATTGGTCTGCAAACGATGCTGAGTCGGTGCTATGAGAAGCCAGTCGTCTATATATGGGAAGACTGTGATGTCTCGGAGTCTGAGAGCCGCTGCCACCACCGCCATACACTTGGTGAATACCCTTGGTGCGGTGGAGAGGCCAAAGGGCAGGGATACGTACTGGAAGTGGTCTTGCCCCATAGCGAATCTTAAATACTTCCGATGATGAGGTCGGATAGTCACGTGGAAGTAAGCGTCCTGAAGATCTAGGGAAGCCATCCAGGAGTTCCTGGGAATAAGAGGCAGGATGGTGTGTAGGGAGATCATTCTGAACTTCCTGCATTCGATGAAATTGTTCAGCTTCCGAAGATCTAGGATAGGGCGCTTTCCTCCATCGCGTTTGGGGACCAGGAAGTATCTTGAGTAGAATCCCGTGCCTCGATGTTGAGGAGGAACGGGTTCTATGGCATTCTTCTGGAGCAAGTTCAGAATTTCCTGCTGCAAGAGAGCAGATGGAGGTGTGGCTATGAAGTGGTGGTGGTGTGGTGGCGAAACGAACTCTATTGCGTAACCTAGACGCACGATGGTGAGGACCCAAGAGTCGGTGGTGATGGAACTCCAACTCGGGTAAAAAGGGGATAGTCTGGTATGCCTGATGGGGGAGTCAAAGAGACTGCTTGCCTGTCTGAGATTGTTTCTTAGAAGGTTGGGCCCGTGGCCTCTGATGAAAAGGTTGCTTTGGGAGAGGTTTCCTTTTCCAGAAATCTTGAGACTTGGGAGACCGCTGGCGGCGTTGGAAGGATGGCTTCCACGGTCTCTGCCTATTAGAGGGCAGTGAGGTTGGTTGTGTGACACCAAGTCGTTTGGCTCTTTTGCGGCCGTCATCGACGGATGCAAGGACCTCGTCCGTGGACGCATGGAAGAGTCCCAGACCGTCGAAGGGAAGGTCTTCTATACGCTGTTTGATGTCCGGCTGCAAGTTGGTAGAGCGCAGCCAGGCGTGGCGACGTAAAGCCACCGAAGTTGCAAAAATTCGAGAAGAACAGGAGACCGCATGGCGGATAGAGTTGATTTGTTGTTTATTGACACGGGAGAGCTCAGAGACGAGAGACGACACAGTCTTCTGAGATGAGTCAGGCATGGATGCAATATGAGGGGTAATCTGGTTAGCCAAGTTGAAGGAGTAAGCCGCAAAGTAGGCTAAATAATTGTTCAACTTGGAGTTGGTTGAAGAAAAACTGTAGATTTTCTTAGCCAGAGTGTCCAATTTTCGACCCTCCCGGTCCGGAGGAACGGGGTGGCGAGATTGTTTGGTCTTGGTGGCGGAATGAACAACGACAGAGTTGGGTGCCGGGTGAGATGCGAGGAATTTGCAGTCAGCTACGTGCACCCTATAAAGAGAATCCAGGCGGCGAGAAAGTGTAGGGATCGAAGCCGGCTTCTCCCAGGCTTCCTGGAGGCCTTCAAGGTGTACAGGGAGCATAGGAAGCGTGGAGCTATCTGGAAAATCTGCGCGGACTAGGTCGTGGACCACGTCCGAAACTTTTGGTGAGTCGGAGAACATAGGGATGTTTAGTGCGGAAGCCATGGTTGTAATGAGATTCAGGTAGGCCTTAGAACTGTCGGATGGTGAAAGCCTAGGAGGCTGGTCGGATGAGGGTGAGGCAGGGGCCTCCTCGGAGTCGGAATGATCAGAAGTGTCTCTATCCGAAGCCGAGAGGGGACGTTGTGGAGACTTGGGTTCAACAGGTGAAGGGTCCCGGGGACGCTTGAGTGGCGAAGCCGGTGGCTTGGAAACCGATGCGGATGCTGTTCTGGAAGAATCTCGGTTTCGAGGAATCACGGGAGGCTGCACAGGTGCAGTCTGGGAGTCGAAGACGTCTCGGGTCCGAAGGGCTGCCGCATCATCTCGGGTGCGAGGGTTTGGTTCTTCTCGGGGAGAGTAGTAGTGTTGGTAATCATCGTAGCAATCTGGTGACAGGTGGCGGTAATAAGGAGATCGTTGGTCGCGTGAACGGTAGTAGTCGCGGGTTCCGGGTGAATAATAATCCCTGAGTCGAGGCATATAAACATCTCTGGGGAGAGGCTCGGGATCGAAGTCGGAGAGATGCCTATAGCTGTGGTGCGATGGTGAACGCAGGTACCGATGGTAGCGCGAGTGAAGTCGAGGTGATGGAGACCGAGAAGGAGAACGGTCTCGTGGGTAGTCACGGAGGTAGTCACCATACCGGGACCGGGAGCGATCACGGCGAGGGTCCTGGTAGTCGTGACGACGCGGAGATCGATGCGGAGAGTAGGGACGATCTCTGAACGGAGATCTCGGACGAAGCGGAGACCGCGAGCGAGAGCGGGCCCGTGGGGATCCAGGTCGGAGCCGATGAGAGGAAACTTGTGTCGAGGACTCCTTTAGCAGTGGTGCTGCCGTGTCTTTAAGCAATGGAGTCGTAATGTCCTTCTGCACTGGCGTTGTGACGTCGAGGAAGGATTCGGGTCCGAGAAGTGGAGCCTCGGTGTCGAGGATATCATCAGGAGGAAGGCTGTGAACCGAGGGCGATCTCGAGCCAATCGGAATCACTTCGATAGAGGGTTGAGTGAGGCGAGGCATTTCCGAGATAACATCGGAAGGAGCCGAGAGTTCAATAGGTAGAATCGGATTCGATTGCGCGGAGGCCGTTTGGGCGGTCGATGCGGACGATTGCGCAGCCGTAGCAAAGGCGGAAGTATGCACGGAGGTAGAAGCCGACGGGTCGTGATGCTTCTTAGGCGCCGAAGTGGTCGGGCTGGAGGTTTTCGGGCCCGAGTGGTGTGGCTTCGACAGGCTCGATTCGCCATGACGAGTCTGTTTGGGCGCCTTGTGACCCTCACAGTGCTTAGAAGCCTTTTTATCGGACTTATGCTTCCTAGGTACGGTAGGAAGGGCCGAAGTTGCCGAATCTCCCGCTCTCAGTGGGGGAGGCGGCGGATCTGAAGTAGACACTGCGCGTAGAGAGGATTCCATGAGGAAACTACGAAGGCGGGCTGCTCTGTTCTTGCGCGCCTGCTTGCCGAAGCAAGCACAGTGGTGGCAGTTATCGGTTCTGTGGGATTCCCCCAAGCAAAAAAGGCAGAGTGAATGACCGTCCGAGGACGGAATTTTAGAACCACACTGCCTGCACCTTTTAAAGGTGATTTTCCCTTCCATTCGTTCCGGACAGGGGAAGGAGGGAAGGGAGAGACGAGAAGAGGGGGGGGGGGGTAGAAAGAAAAAAGGCTGAAGCGCAGAATCGGGTAACCTTTTTTTTTTTTTTTTTTTTTTATATTAATGGGACGAAGAAGGAAAAAATAGAGTAAATAGTGAAGAAAAGGGAGGAGTAGTACGATACCAAGAGACGAGCCAGAGGAGGAACGCAACGAGGTAGGTGTTGTCCGGGCGGCGGAAGGGAAGAAACTGAGTGGAATAGGCGCTCTCCCCCCGCTCCAGGCATGCGCAGTCGCTGCCTGCTCCCCAGGGCGGGAGGAAAGCGCGCCAAAAGACGTTATAAACGAGCTATTGGAGCTCCGAGGTACGGATCCGTTGCCTGCGGCAAGACCCATGTGTGGGACTGCACAGAGACCACGAAGAAGATCTGATGGATGCAATGAAAGCGACTTGGAGCAGCAGCTTGCAGTTCTGTTTACAGAGATGCTACAGTGAGGAGGGAAACCTCTGGGTTTGTAAGTACAGCCCTTGAATGTACTACATGGGTACTTTAAGTCACAGCCTAAAATGAAAGCAAACATCATGAAATTAATATGTAGCAGGTTAAAAAATAAAGGGGAAATATCCTCACGGAATACAACTGATCTTAAAAAATCATTATTGCCAGATGTAGTTGATCAGCAGCATAAATGGGTTCACAAACAATCAAGATGATTTCATGGAAAATATCAACATCAATGGTAATGAAGTCCAGACACACATATATGCTTAATATACCCTTAACTCTTAAACTTCCCACAGCTGGGAGTGCATGACAGGAACGATCTATTCGTGCTCTTAATAATGTACATTTCCTCAAGTGAGCAACATGATGCCTTCTTAGTTGATAATAAAAAGGACACACGCCATGAAAATTATGTTAACATGTTGTAATTACAATTGTTAAATACAATTAAGTAAGTAAAATGATCTTAACTGCTAGCGGACTGATGTTCAAATTAGCTGCAGCTCTCTGACAGCATCACAGATATATGGCTGCTGGACCAAGTCTGTGTGTCTATTTCTGTGCTAAAGATTTCAGAACAGGCTGACAATTTGCATGGGCTAATAGATATACCCACATCAGTTATCTGGGTTTTGTTTTATTAGTTCTCTTACTGTTTTCTAAAACAAAGCCATATAAGACCTGCAAATAAACTCTAATACCATCTAAATATACACTCAGCCTTTACATCTGAAAAAAGAACCAGAGAGGAATAATCCAAGAGTAAAACATACCCCATCCGTAGCTTTCACTAAAAGGTCATAAGTAGAAAGATCTTCTTCCCTGTCAATGTCCTGAGACACGCATATGTAGCCACTGCTTGGGTCTATCTGGAATGCTTTTGATTTTTCATAGTTATGGAATCCATTATACAGAAAATACTCGATAAGACCAAAATGGCCTGAATCTCTGTCGGTTGCCTTGACCTGAAAATGGCACAAGAAAAAATATATATATGTTAGGTCTTCCCCTATTCAAATTGACACATCCCAAACAAGCATTGTTTTTTTGTCCAGATAAAATGGATTCTTGTAATTTAATTTACAAGAGTAACATGATCAACTTTTGAAAATGACATTGAACACTATTAGTATTTTAGTGGTGAAACATGCCATTCAGTGCTGGCAGAACTGAGAGTCTATCCCTAACTACAGCTGTAGATAAAAGTTTTGCATGTTGCTTTGGATGAGACTTTGAATCAATCAAGTTCTGGTTACATGGGCATGGGTCATCATACACACAAAAAAACAAGGTTGCCAGGTCTTGCCTTGCTGCTAGTGGGAGGACTATGGCATCATAGGAGTTTTTTAAACCAAAATGCTAGAGTGTCCCCACACAACGTACCCAGTGTGATTACATCACTTCCAGGTAACATAATTGTTCTGGGCACACTGTGTTCCAATGGAGCTCTTCAGGAGCCAGCCAATTCTGTGCCAGTGGGTTGGAAACCCTGAAATCGGAGAGGGAGGGACTGCCCCCAGTGGGAGGCTGGAAATCCTACACAAAAGTCTTGTCTCACTTGAATAGCCTTCCATCCACATAAAAAGAACAGGCACTCATAATTTCAGACACCCCAATTACCTTAAAATGTGATCCAACAAAGAACAGACGGATTTTTAAAAGATGAATGAATGCATGAGTGCATAAAAAATGTTTATGTGGCCTGAATCTGTTTGAACCAAGTAGATTCCAAACGATGGCATGATTGGGCCAGCACAAGAAAAGGACCATGACAGTACAACTAGAGACGCAGTGTCTAATTATTCTACAAGGCACACAATGAGCTCCTCTTGCACCCAGTAATCTTTATCCCTTAAAATACTTAGTGCCTAAAGAAGCTTAGGCACATGTAGTTAAAAGTATGTCAAAGCAATTTATAAACAAACTGGAGATGGAACACATTAATAGCAAATCATTTAACCATCAAACTTTTAAGGATCATTCCTTAGGCATTTTTAGCATACAAAGTGTTCTGCCATTCTTATCTTGTAGATCAATCAAAATCCAACCTGAAAAATGGAAGTGTGTGGCACAGACTTGTGTGCATGGAACAGGTTTCTGTTGTTTTTCTCATAAATCTTTGAAATTCATTAACTAATCCTCCATCACACCCCTTTCCATTAGACAGTATGCCAGACAAAGCCCAGGCTAAACCTTTATCCTGGTATGCCAGCTTTCCACATATGTCACAGTGAGCACTGACAAGCCATATAATATGAAGAGGATGTGCCAGTCAATGCAATTGCCAGTTTAAACAGGATGCAGTTCTAGTTAAGATTGACACTATCAGTGCATGGAGATCAATTCTGCGAGCTGACTCAAAGTGGTACTAGAACTGTAATTACAAATAAACAAAATAAGCTAAATAAACATTCCCTGGAAAGCACCTTCTGCTGTGCATCAAAGTTGAATTCTGTGTTATTTTGCTAGTGTTTTAAAAAGCACATAGAGATATATACTATCTACCTTTCCTAACATTCCCTGAGAGCCATTCAGTCTAGAAAATCTGTTTTCTTATTCAGTATGACTCTCCAGATGGCCATTAAGGGACTCGGCCAATGGATGAGAAATATTTCTCTTCTGAAAGGAACACCTCTTTCACAGAACCAATGTGAGGATGAAAAGATGCCACATTAACTATATACATAACATTTCTATATAATATTATGCATATATATCTAGCTAGCTTTTCTACTCAATCTCAGTCAATTCCCCTCCTTACTACGGCTCCTGGTCCACATGGCATTTGTCCAGGGAGGTCCTATGATTCCCAGAATAGCCTTTTGGGGTAGTCAAAGAGGCCTTTTTTATCCTCCCCTGTCCATCAGTGGAAACCCATATTATATTAACTGTGGTGAGAAATTTGGTCCAACCTAGTCACATATCATCCAGATTTAACATGTGCAGTTACAAGTCCCATTCGTACCTACCTTGTTTTAGGATGGGCTGGGACCAGATTAAATAGCTGCTAGATACTTCCCTGTAGCAAACTTCTAAAACGTATGTAGGGTGCATTTCCTCACTGTCTGAATAGCCAGGTGTGCACTGCACCCACACCACATGAGCAGTCTGAATGCTCCTCCTGCACACGTGCAGTCCGTGCCTCTCCTGACAGCAGGGCGGGGGCTGTGTGAATGCCATGGCATGAATCAAAGAGAACTGGCTTTTTCCTAGCCGAGATACCATCATGCAAAATCTCTCATGTGATCCCATCCCAAGTCTCAGCACAACATGTGATGACCCACCATAAAGCTAATATATGCATACTACGACTGGTTTATGCATTCAAAATCATTGCCAAAAATATTCTACTAGGGGAAAAGGTTATGAAATTATAATGTTTAATATTTTACAAATAAGGTAATTCCTTGTCATAAAAGGCACAAACACAAGTAAGTGTAGCAGCATTCCTAAAAAGGCCTACTTGGGAGTAAGTCCCATTTTATTCACTAGGGCTTACTCCCAGGAAAGTGTTCTTAGGACTGCACCTATGTGCACAAAAAGCTACTTCAAAATTAATATGGATAGCTAGTCACTGATAAATGTGCTTTGATATCACAAAAAACAGAAAACATATGTGATAATCAGGTCTACAAAATAATCGATCTACATCCTCCATTTTGAAATGGTAATTATCACTAATTTCAACAGTTATGATACTGGCAATATGATTCAGTAACATATTTTATATTTCCAGAAATTCCCTCATGTTTATATAGCAGCTCATAAAAAACTAAAATACAGAAAATACCATAAAATTAATAACAGCTATAACAATAGCTGAAATCATCAAGAAGTTAAACAGCTATACAGATATATAATGCTTAAAAGAACAAGAAATAAAAGCACACACATAATAATAGTTTCCTTTGTGTCTTGTCACACACCCATGAAAAGGGAAACATCTTCATGGGGTGCTGAAAACTGAAGAAACCAATTGATATGACTGAAGGAGACTCTGTCCCTTGGTAGCCACCTACCTTTCTATAGAAGGTAGGGCTTCCACTGAAGGTCTTCATGATTAGGCAGAGACAAATACTCCAAACATGAGAATTTCAGACATGGGAACAGACTGGTCAACCTGCTCCCAGACCACTTAGGACTTTAAAAGGCAACAATGTGCCCTTTGAGCAGTGCCAAGAAACAAAATGGAAGCCAGGGAAGTTCTTCCAGGACTGACCAGATGTGTTTCAAACAATGCTGCTTTAGCTAGCATTTCTGCAGCTGCATTCTGCCCAAACTGAAGTTTCTGGCCAAACAATCTATAAAAACAGCCCCACATCAAAGGCATTATAACAGCAAATTATTCTAAATGTGATCAGAGCATGGATCACTATGGCCAGACTTTTTTTCAAAGAAGCCACAGCTGGCAAACCAACAAAAATTAGTTACATGCATGTCATAGCCAAAATCCAAGTCTCCAACGGTAGACATGGACAGACTAACACTGCAAAATATGAACCTGGTCTTTCAAGGCAGGAGCAACCCCAATCATGATAGTTGAAAACCTCAATCTCTGGCTAGCTATGCTGCCAACCAGCAATACCTTAGTCTTATCTGCACTGAGAGCTAGTATATTGGCCCTCCCCAAGTCCATAACAACCTCCAAACCACATATTCAACAAACCTAGTGTCTCAGTTTAAAAGGAGAAACAGAGTAAATTGTCATCTGTATTTTAGTTTCACATCAATATTACCAAAATCTGTGGATTATTAAATTCAGAGACTGGAGCCATGAACACATGTCAGATCTTCGTACAAACCTGAAAAAAGCCTCCAGTCTGCTGAAAATCTGAACTCTTAAAAGTTGGCATTAAAAAACCCCAAGAAATTTTAAGGAACAAATGCACTCTCAGGGTCATCAGAAAATGGGGAGGAATGTCTGCTGGGTGCTCCATTATTCCCTATGGAGACTGATTCCCACAGGGTATAATGGAGAATTGATCCATGGGTATCTGGGACTCCGGGGGCATGTTTTTTTGAGGTAGATGCACCAAATTTGCAGCACAGCATCCAGTGCCTCTCCTCAAAACACCCTCCAAGTTTCAAAAAGATTCGACCAGGGCATCCAATTCTATGAGCCCCCAAAGAAGGTGCCACTATCCTTCATTATTTCCAATGGAGGGAATTTGAAAGTTGTGTGGTCCCTTTAAATGTGATGGCCAGAACTCCCTTTGGAGTTCAATTATGCTTGTCACACCCTTGCTTCTAGCTCCACCTCCAGTATCTCCTGGCTCCACTCCCAACATCTCCTGGCTTCACCCCCAAAGTCCCCAGATATTTCTTGAATTGGACTTGCCAACCCTAAGGAAGCAGGAAAAGAGGAGAGGTTTATGGGGCTTTCAGGGAAGGGAAAAAGGAAATAATAGGGGAGGGGAAATTACATGCCCCCTGTAAGACCTTTCAGGTTCCCCCTGGTAGATCTTAAGCAATATGGAAGCAAGGCCTCTTGGATCTTAAGGTTTAGCAGAGAACTAGCAGACTAAGCCCTCTCATGTAATCTTAAACATCCTTTGGTCAAGCAACTGAGACCATACTATACTCCAATAACATTCTGTGACTCTCCTGTAAAAACAGCACATCTAATCCAGGGCAAATGCAAGTAATTTTATTTAGGAAACGTTTTGAGAGCAAGTTACAGCATACCACTGAGATGCACTTACTTCAGCCTTTTGAGGAGCAAACCATTCACAATTTGGAAAAGATGTAATGTGAGTTAAAAGAGAGCTGGCTTTTCCAACTTCAGTACACCTTATCAGATATGAAGATGCACTCTAACAAGCTTGTGCTCATTCTAAGGCCTGACCTGCATAATAAATCTTGCCAAGATCTAACTTGCCAAGTAACCCTATGGCCAGCAACTACTGAAAGCCTCATTCCCTGGGAGAGTATAATGAGGCCTCAGTTTGGGCAGGAGCTCACAGGAGCGGAGCTCTAGAACCTCTAAATCGGGGTTCTCAAACATGTGGCTCAGGAGCCAAAATGGGCCCCCAAGCAACTGGCTGTCATCTGCTTCCTTCTTTCTTTTGCCTCCTGTATAACAGCTTGCTTCGCAAGGCATGCTCAACTGCACAGGAGCTACAGAGGAAAACCTCTATTTTCTCCATTGGCTCTTCCCTTGGGGAGGAAGGGTGGGAGGGAAAGCTTATGTCCTTTATAAAGTTTATATCTCTGCTATCTGGCATTTTATGACACTCATGCCCAGCCCAACAAGGTCTCATATATGTCAGATCTGGCCTTCATAGCAAATGAGTTTGACACTTGTGCTCTAAATTTTATTGCACTTTTTCCTTCTTGCCCCCCCCCACAAAAAAAACCTTGCTTCTGGGCTCCATTGTTCAAATGTCCTGTGAGAATTTTGCTAAACTTTAAGATTTGACAAACTTTCTAATATTTCCCCCCACAAAATGGGAAAATAACCAAAACACATAAAGCAGACAGATGGAAATCTTCATCATACCACTGTAGCTACATAGGAGAAAGTAATTTAAAAAGTATGATGGAAGTAAGGTTTTATTATGACAATTATAATTCAAGGAGTATTTTAAGGTAGATACTGAACTGATATAATTTAGTACACCTTCCAATGACGTCAGGGATGTGTGGCATATGCAAATGAGTTATGAGCTCCGGCATCTCTTTTTCTATGAAATGATCCCTGAATATAATGGAAACATGGGACAAAACAATCACACAAAAGCATTACAGAATTCTTCATCACAAGAATGATGAAACACAAAACATAAAATTCAAAAACCTGATATCTAAAGAACTGAAATACACAAAGTTAGCCAAGGAGAAATACCAACTAAACTGTGCCCTTATATTTTGAGTTAATTAACTCCAAACTACTAAGCCCTTTAATGTCGCAATCATGATGCCTCATTATTACTGGAATACCTCACTTCACATAAGGACGGCAAGAATTTTGTTCAGTACAACACAGCAATTAAAGTGTGTTAAGGGACAGTAAATCTCATGTTAAACAACCAAGAGCACATACCCCAACAATGAATTATTGTGTTCAAAACAAGAGGAAATAAAGATGTCGGAATCCTCATAAAGGAAGGATCACAGAGACACTAAATGGGTGATAGAACAGAACATTTTACAGTCCAGTGAGCTGTGGGAGGCTGAGAAATCTGCCACATACTCCTCATATGAACAGTTTGAGTAGGGACAGGAGTATTAAATTGCAAGGTGAAGAGAAGAAAAAAGAACATAGAAAGAAATACTCACTCTCAAATTACATTGCTAGTTACATGTATCCTTCCATTAAAACTCTTAAAATACCATAACAGAAAGATCACCTTAAGTCTGCCAAATAAACATAGTACTTTGTCATCCATACTATGGGCTACACATTTGGACAGTCTTACATATGGGCTACACATTTGGAGGCTCTTAATGCATGTTACAGTATGTGAGGCTACAGATATCAAGTGCCAATTTGGCAAACCTCTGTTTAAGTACTTTAGACTGATATAAATTATGCATAAAAAAATTGAACTGTAACATTTTACAGCAATAGCTGTAGTATAACACTATCAAGGCAGTCCACTTGGACTTTGAAAATGGATCAATGCATACAAAATGCACTTTAACGATGGAAGCAGGTCATGGGGCTGTAAGAACAGCAAAGTTCAAGGGAGACCACATGGTTTCTTTGTGACTGAACTGGCTGTTCTGCATTCTCTCTTGGATTCTCTCTCTCTCTCTCTCTTTTGGGGCCAACCAAAAAATTTTTGTTGCGTAGGCAAATTATGACTTTGCCCACACCCATTCAATTTGTTTCTGGGAAGAGATAACATCATCATCAATAAATTTAATTCTCAACATGGCCAGATCTGTTAATATTTAAATCCAGGGACTAGGGCTACAGTCCCACGAGCAGTATGAACCAATATCATCATGGTACACTTGTGGATTCAAAGAGCCTGATCATGCCTTTTAAATCCACAAGTGTACCATAACAATATTGGATCAAACTGTTCGTGCAACTGCAGCCATAGTCTCTGGATTAAAGTATTTACAGATCTGGCCACGTTGAGAATTGAATTTAGTGATGACAATGTTATTCCCACAAGCCCTTTCTGCCCCATCTCTGGAGTGGAGTTAATGGACACTGGAGAAAGTCCGGTCTGTAGGGATGCCAGCACTTTCATACTGCATTTCCAACTGTTTGAACTCCCCTCTTGTGAACTCAAGCCATAAGGGAAGTCTGAACCTTCCATTTCTGCTTCCTTTTTTTTCTTTTGGATCAGGTAGTGATGCGCACATAAGCACCTAACTGCCCCGGTGCTGTCAATCACTGCAGCCAAGTAGCATTCTGGATTGGGTGTCCCCCAGGGGAGCTGTTTTTCAGCTGCAAACCTCCCCCCTCAACCCCCCCCCTCTCTCCGGTTTCTGTGCCAGAGTTGCTGTTGGAGAGCATCCCATGATTGACACAAAGGTAAATGTACTGAAGTCAATGGAGACAAGTCAGGGGAGGGACGGTGGCTCAGTGGTAGAGCATCTGCTTGGGAAGCAGAAGGTCCCAGGTTCAATCCCTGGCATCTCCAAAAAAGGGTCCAAGCAAATAGGTGTGAAAAACCTCAGCTTGAGACCCTGAAGAGCCGCTGCCAGTCTGAGAAGACAATACTGACTTTGATGGACCAAAGATCTGATTCAGTATAAGGCAGCTTCATATGTTCATATGACTACTCATTTAAATCTACACTTTAATCTTCTCCATGTATTCCAAGGAAGAAAGACAAAGGGAAGGAGGCTGAGAGGGGTTGGAGTACTTGGCAGAGGATTGTGGAGCTGTCAAAAAAAAGCTAGAGCTTTTCATACACATTTATGTGCATGGGTGAAAGAAAAACGGATGCCGCAACAATCTGAATGATTGACCATGGGGGCAAGTGCATTGTGAAGCTGGTTCAGGTGGGATGTCTGATCAAAAATTCCCATTACAAAATGAAATGGTGTAATAAGAGGCACAGCCAGATCTTGCCAAGTCTGTAGTGTAATCACGAACAAAGCAGATCTTTCTACAAACCTAAGAAAAGTTCAAATTTTGCAAAAAGAAATCTAAAGAACGCATACATTGGGGGTAGTGGTTAAAAGCCCCCCTAATAAATAGAAGTAGCATCTATGGCTTTAAGAAATAAATGGCAGCACCTATAGCTTTAAGAAATGAATTGCCTAATTGGCCATTGCTAAACAACCACAACAGTTCTGCCAGCCTTCAAAACCTGGCTTCTGTCATTAAAAGGAAAGGGGAAGAGAGAGGGTCCTTTCCACAGCTGTAACAGTTTTCAAAATATGGAAAAGAATTTAACTTCATCTAATTTTGTGCCAGTTGAAGCCTGATACCTATATGTTCATGTCAGTCCTTCTCTACACACACCTTGAGAAAACAATGGAGCTAAGAATCACAACCAGCTAAACATTTAACACTGCAATGGAGTTTTCTAAAAAAAATTACTTGTCCAAACTGTGGTAGAAAAAAATAACCCTTTGGGGTTCCGTGAAAACAACAACTACAACACCCTAGTTAGGATAACGATGTCATATGACTCTGAGGAAACTCAACTCTACCTTGTAAACTCAGCAGTGAATATAGTCAGCTGCCTGCCCTCTAATTACGTTGGTGCCCTCTGTCTGTTGCTTTTACCATCGTAAAGCAAATCTTTGCAACTCCCATCTTTGGATAATCTGTCATCAATTTAAAATGTGTGCAAGGCTGAAAGCCTATGCAGAGTGGCTTAGGAGCAAATCCCATAGAATTTAATAGAAATGATTCCCAGCTGTTAGGTTTATTAAAAACAACCCAAATTTCTCTTCCATTTCAGTTGAGCACTGCTGCATATTTACAAAACATTGCAAGTAAAAATGTTAAGCAACATACGATTCTCATTATTAGTGTATTCTTCCTTGACGTTCCTATTTTTCACATTCATGTCAGAACAATTTTTTTTTACAGCCACCACATCATACACTCCAGTAGGGCTGTTTAAGTTAATTATGACAATTACAAGGTTTTGCTTAAAGGACCTAATGCCATTATTACATTGAGAGAGCAATACATAACACACTGTAGCTAATCGTGTATGAATTATAAAAAGTATGTTCTGAAACGTGTCCACTTGTACTGACTATAAAGTATATGGTGATTCCTGGTACATTCTAACAGATGCTGTTGGAACATATCATTCTTTTTAAAAAAAAAACTAAATTGTGATGCAAAACAACCCCCTTGAATTAGAACATCATAAAGATTCATATTTAAGCAAATGCTGAGAACCTAGTCTTATTTTCAGTCTTCAGGACTCTTATAACAGCATTACAAAATCCACACAACCATCTGATCATTCAGAAACAATTTTATGCTTTTCTTTGATTAATTTTAAAAATATTGCTAGAGTTCTCAAGTTCCCAGATTCTGTGACCCAAATAAATTACACAAACACAAAGCAGACCCATGAGGATTCATGAAGGGCTTTTCTCTCATATCTCCTCCCCATACTGTTTCCTCTTTCCCTCCCCTGTCATCCTC
The DNA here is from genome assembly GCF_032191835.1 of Heteronotia binoei. Classification (NCBI taxonomy): domain Eukaryota; kingdom Metazoa; phylum Chordata; class Lepidosauria; order Squamata; family Gekkonidae; genus Heteronotia; species Heteronotia binoei. Next base: position 55,010,714 of record NC_083231.1, on the reverse strand, counting down.
TATAGCAGGGTTGGGGAACTTCCGTCCCGAGGGTCGTATGCAGCCCTTGAGGTCACTTGGTGTGGCCCTCGGGGATTGCTGGGCGAACCAAGCCATGTGGCAGCCTCTCTGGGGCCTGGCTGGCCAGCGAGGATTGTGGGGCCCAGCCATGCTGTGCAGCAGCCTTCCCAGGGCCAGGCAAGGCAGATGTACTGTATGGCAGCCTCCCTGGGGCCTGGCTGGCTGGCCAGAATTGCTGCAGGGCCTGGAAAAGTTACTGTCACAGTTCAGTTTGCACTTAATTATCCCAGATGGTGTGGCCTAATATGCAAATGAGTGTGTGACCTAATATGCTAGGGAATGTGGTCTAATATGCTACTGAGTTCCTGCTGGGCTTTTTCTGCAAAAAAGCCCTGGACCTATGCATTTGCGTAGGGCGGCGGGCCAGGTGTGTGCATTTGTGTGCCAGATTAGGCTCTTCCTACATGACTTCTAATAGAAAAAAACAATTATTTGCATTAATTTTACTGGCCTGAATCATTCTCCCTTGGCGGAGCACTGTTTTTTAAGTTGATAATTTTTTATGGCCTGCGAATGATGTTATAAATATCCATATGGCCCTTGACAGAAAAAAGGTTCCCCACCCCTGCTCTATAGCATCTCCCTTTTCTCCCTTCCACTTGACAACCAACCTTTATCTGCCCCCCTCATCTTTAGCTTTCCCTCCTCCCTTTCAGTCTCTCCTCTTTTCTCTCCCACTCACCTACCTTTTTCTTTCTGCCCCATCAGCTTTACATCTTTATCTCCATTTTCCTTAACAAGTAGTGATCTGCCAGCAGTGGTAGAAGGTCCTGAGGGCCCTGGCCTGGAGGAACATGCTCCCACATGAGATCAGGGCCGCGCAGGATCTTTTACCATTCACCTGTAAAATGGAGCTATTCCACCAGGCCTTTAGCTGAGGTGGACAGCATCCAATAAAACAGTTGGCCGCCCTGCTGAAGACATCACTTCTATGAGACCCAGATTAAACAAACTTCAGAGTCCAGTGGCACCAGTTTTGGAGACTGCACATAACAAATGGTGCAATTTGTTTTTAAATTATTTTATTTTAATGTCAACTATTTATCAATCTGCATACTACTTTGAAGCTGAATGTCTTAATTATTTGTTTGTAATCCACCCTGAGCCTCCTTGCAGGGAGGGTGGAATATAAATTTGCAATAAATAAATAAACTTGCAGGGGCAACCATCTCCCCACTCCTTCCCTTACTTTCTGTCTACTCTCTCTGTCTCTTTTTTCCATTTCATTCAAGCCTGTTATTCCTTCTCCCCCACACAGACTATGCTACTGTACTTCTTTCTCTTGCCTTATCTCTCTTCTTCTCCCCCATCACTTACTTTGATCCCTCTGTCTAGCAAGGCCACTTGCTCTTACCCTCACACATAGCTCCTCCTCCCTGCTGTACCACCAGTTCCTCTTCCCCCATCCACAGTGCAGCCATGTCACTATCTCTGAGGCCCTTGGAAAGGTGGTACTTTCCCACCCCCATTCCCTTCTATCTTCCCTGGCATCACATCTCCTGCTGGGAAGGGACGGGGTGGGGAGGGGGGAAGACATTAATTAGAAGGGACTCAGCCTCCAGGCATCTCTCTCAACAGGAACTGAGTTGAGGTTCTCTAAGCTCCTCTTTTCCTTAGGTTCTCTAAGCTCCTTCTCCGTAGCAACTTTTTCCCTGCTTGCCTAGAGTCTGCCAGCAACTTGTCTTTTGGAAGATTTAACCTCCATCCTGCCTTTTTAAAAAAAGTTTTCAGATTTTTCAGCAACAGAAGCCCACTAAGTTTGTTACTTCTGCATAAATGGTCCCAGGTGTTTTTGAGCAGGAACACAGTTCCAGTTGGCTGGCATCAGGGGGTGTGGCCTAATATGCAAATGAGTCCCTGCTGGGCTTTTTTTACAACAAAAGCCCTGCATGGCCCTGCTTTGCAGGTTGAAGTATCCACAGATCAGGATACACTTCACTATTAGATATACATTTTTCAAACATTCTAGCTGCAGAAAACACATGCAAAAGTATATATTTGTGAGTATGCGCATTTGTACATGTGGGCTGCACAGGAAGGAGAACAGACCATAAGTTAGTAAACAAAGAAACACAAGAGTAAATAATAAATGAAAAAATAATATTCTTATGTGGAAGGGAATTCCTTGTTTCAAAGTTCACTTTTAAAAAAAAAAAGATATAGCCACTGATTTCCTCGTATTCTCTTTCTTCTGCTTTAAAAGAGAAATTACTTTTCCATTTATCTTTGGTGCACCCTTTTGTAACTTCATCCCTTATTGTTGTTTTGTGCTACAGGCCACAAGCAGTGTTCTGATAGGAGGATAGGAAGGTTTGAGAAGACATTGCCTGCCCCTCAGCACCTCCAGAGCGAAATCTGCAGACTCTCCCTTCCTGCCCTCCTCTTCTCAAATTTCTCTTTGATCAAAACAGAAAGGATTAAAAAGTGACTCCATAGCTGTGTCCAGACCACTGGCTCAGGACAGCAGCGTGCTGACCTGGAAGTGAGCCGGCAGAAACAGGAGTGCCCTGGAGTGTCCAGATGGTGCATGGTCTATTGTTGGAGAAGGGACGGGCCACAGGTGCCCCAGAGGAGCTTCCAGAGTGCTCATGTGCCCCTCTGCCACTCCCCAGGCACTTCCAGGGTGCTTCCCGGCCATCTTTTTGAGCCAGCCAGCCTGCAGGTAGGGATGGGTTGAGGGTGGGGGCAGGACAGGAAGCAGATGTGTGTATTTGGATGCACTGTTTTTTGTCCACTTGCCTGCTGACTCCAGGGCGGCTTAAAATGCTAGTCTGGACTCAACCCATATTCCTAAAAACATATGAACATATGAAGCTGCCTTATACAGAATCAAACCCTTGGTCCATCAATGTCAGTATTGTCTTCTCAGACTGGCAGCGGCTCTCCAGGGTCTCAAGCTGAGGTTTTTCACACCTATTTGCCTGGACCCTTTTTTGGAGATGCCGGGGATTGAACCTGGGACCTTCTGCTTCCCAAGCAGATGCTCTGCCACTGAGCCACCGTCCCTCCAATAGATCATCATTGTACTATAAATCTATAGTGCTATAACAATGATTAACTTTCTAAAAAACTTTTTGGTGGCACAGTGTAGAAAATGTTCCACCTCCTGCAGAACCTATGTTGGGTTTGGCTCTGTCTCCTGTGGCAGCCATCTGGAGACAGCAGTCACCACCTCTCTCAAAATTTCAAAGGTTGAGATGCAAAAAGGTTGGCACTATCCTTTGTGGATAGTGCCAGCTGAAGTGATAAAGATAACGGCTAAAACAGCCAAAGAAAAACGGCTATCATATAATCAGTTACTAAAAATGCAAAGTGGAAAAATAGAACTGAAAACTGCAGAAGAACTGAGTTACAAATATGATTGGTTTCAAATGCAACAAATAAAAAGTTTGGTGGAGAATGATATCAGAACTGAAGGAATAAGGAAAGAGCAAACAGAAATGGAAAGAGTTCTGCTTGGAGATAATGAGAAATTAATTTCAAAAGTATACAAATTACTCTTACAATGATCTACAGAAGATGAAGTAGTGAAATCTCAAATGATAAAATGGGCAATTAATGTAAATAAAGAAATAAAGATGGAATCTTGGGAATATTTGTGGAAGAATTCTATGAAACTCGCAACATGTCAAAGTATTAAAGAAAACTGTTTTAAGATGATGTATAGATGGTATATGACTCCAAAAAAATTAGCAAAGATGAACAACAAGATGCCAGATAGGTGTTGGAAATGTAAAAAGCACGAAGGTTCTTTCTACCATATGTGGTGGACTTGTGAAAGGGCTAAAATGTTTTGGCAAATGATTCAGCAAGAGATTTCTAAGATTTTGGGATATGAATTCAATAAAGTGGCAGAGACTTTTCTGCTGGGATTACAAATGGAAAAATTTCCAAAAGAAGACAGAACTTTAATATGGTACTTGCTCTCAGCTGCTAGGACATTGTATGCGCAGCCGTGGAAGCAAGAAAAAATACCAGAGAAATGGGATTGGATTACAAAAGTTATGTCATGGAGTGAAATGGACAAATTAACAAGAAAATTAAGAGACTATGATTTGGAACTTTTTAAATTGGAGTGGAAGAAGTTCAGAAGATACGTAGAAAAAGAGTGGAAAATAAAAGGACATTGGACAATCTTTGATAATGATTAAGTTTTTTTAAAATAAGAATATAACTTTTGGGGGGTTTTTCTAACAAGGGTACCTTTAATATTTGTTTTCTTTAAGTAAATAACACTGGCGGGGGTCAAGTAACGGGGGGAGGGGTGGGGGAAAAGTAAGATATGGGGTAGAAAAATTTGTTCTTTTTTAAGTTTTTATAAGTTGTAGATATAGTTTTGCTACCATATGTTACTAATAAAATTGTTTATTCAGGAAAAAAAACAAAAGGGGAGGGAGGAAAAGTGATGTATTGTTTGTATTAATTTTTCTTAAAGATTAATATAACAATATATTACAAATTAATAAAATTGTTTTAAACACAAAAGAGATGCAAAAAGGTTGGGAATCCTGGCACAAGCATTTATGAAGTGTTATAACTGATTCTATAGTGTTTGTTATTATTCTGCTTGTTCAAGAAGTTTTGGGCATCCTAGCATGAAGTACAAAAAAATGTATCCACAAGCAGAAAACATTTTCCCTAACACAAAAGGAAGCCTTTGAATCCAACCCCGTATTTTTGGTTTATCTAGGCTGAAAGTGCTAAAAATGTGGCACTGAACAGGGACACAAAATAAACTGAAATATTACTGCAATCCAACAAACATTAATACAATATTAACACATGTAGATCAAGTGATGGTGCAGGGGGGAGGGGTTAGATTGTATGTTTAAAACATAACAGAGTTTAGAAAGTAGAAAGAATCTGGATGACATATCAAAAGAATACGTTACTTCAAAAATGTCTTCACTTGAAAATGCCACTTTTTCTTACATACTAACAATTCAAGTCACACATCATTACTCAAACTCTATAAATTCCATCAAAAATATCTAAATTACATAGATACAAAAACACCAAATCCTGTTAAATACTGAAGCTTGCTAGTAAAGGCGAATAGCTGATACCCGGTTGCAAAGGAATGTCTAAGGAAATGTAACTCTTCTAGCAATGCTATATGAAACTCAGTATTTCGTGCAGCTGATATGATGAGTACTATGGAAAAGAGCTGAAATTAACATTTTATTCCTCTAAAAGTGGTGCCTTCCTCCAATACAAAAAGCAGTCCACTATGTAAGGAGTCTGGCAACAGGAAAGCACGGTTCTTCTACTGGTGGAATGCTTGCATCATACGAACATTCTCCCATTAGCAAAACAAAATGACTGGATCCAACCCACTGAGAACAACTGTTCTCCATTTTAAATGTACATCCTGCTGTTGTGGTACCAACCTGATCCTATACAGATAATAGCAATGTCTTTTTAAAAAGTGGCTTAACTAGGTGTTACAAATCTGAACCTCCCTGACACAATCACTCTTTGTAATATGATTAGCATTTGAAAGTGAAAAAGAGAACAAAGTTTAGTAACCCACAATAAAAGCAGATGAGTTGTAAAAGCACACAGTCTGTAAATCACAACCATAATTACACAAAGAAGGCAAGAGTATTATAAAACACATATTGCTTTGGTTAATCTTTTTTGCCGGGGTGTATGGAAAATTTAACACGCTGCCAACTTCACAGATTGTCTCATTTATGCAAACTGCTTTTTAAAAGGCTCTCCCATTTTCCCAATATAAATAACCCAGTTGGCAAAGGATGATATTTCTTTCAAGACATCTTGTAATCATATAGATCCATTTTCTTTGCCACTTTCTCTGTGACAAACTTTACCTACATTTGCCCTGCCCAGACATCACGCACGTTCTGTCAAAGACCATGACAGCAGTCAGCCTGGTTTCCAGGATATAACTGCTCTTCATAGCCACATAGGGAATGAAAAAAACATTGATTGTGTCACAAAGCCATATTTTAATTGTTTGTAAATCGAACTCATCCATGTGAAGCTTCCTGTAACACACAAAGCCTGATCTGCTTATGCTTACACCAAAGGCAAGTTTTTCACAGTGTGCCTTTAATACAGCCTGTAAGTGTGGCACTTCTACAGCACAAGTGAAAAATAGTTTATTCAGAGCAAATAAGATTATCTGATTTCAGGGTAACCAACTGGTTCAAACTATCGGATTCTATTTCTGAAATAAAAAAAGTAAAAAAGGCACACAGCATAATGCAACGATTGCAACTTGACAAGTACTGCTGTAAAAAAAAATCATTCTCTCAACTAGTCCCTTTGAATGCACCTCCTTTATTAATGACCCACAGAATAAAGCCAGTGGTAATATCGTAATGGCTCAGCTAAAGGAAGTACATTCCTCCAATACCAGCAGTGTATGTGCAACATGCTTTTCACTTCTGTCAATTTCAGAACAATTAAGGAAGGTTTGGAAATCTTCTCCCTATCATTATTGCACACTTTCATCCAAATGCATGGTATTTTCCTACCTTTCTGAACATTTTTGGAGCTGAAAATATGCACTATGACAAAGTAGGAGTCAGACTGATACAATGCAGTTGACCAGAACTTTGTTCAGTTTGTAGAACAAAAGATCATGTATCAAAGTGGAATCATGGTGGTGTTTGGAAACTTCAACTGGTACAAAACACTGCACTCAGATCACATCATGCCGTTGTGAAAGAACTTCACTGGATTCCTATTTGCTTCCAAGGCCAACTACAACTTCTATGTATTACCTTTAAAGTGCCTAACAGTCTGTAGGCCAGGATGCTTACAGGTTCATTTTCTCCCATCTTTCTTGCCCATTAATTAAGATCTTCCAGACAGGTCTCATCTGTATGCATTCATCAGCTGTAGGAAGATGGGAAGCCAGAAGAAAGAGGACTTCTCCAAAGCAGCCCTGCTTATGGAACTCCATTCTAGTGGAGGATTGCCAGGACCTTAGCCTTGCTTTGTTCTAGCCTGGCACCAAGCTAAAACATTATTTTCACCTAGACTTTTAACTGAGATGGGTTATATATAAATATATTGTATTTTACTTTTATGATTGTGAGCTGTCTCATGAAGCTGTAAGATTTGGAACTTCAGGATACAAATTTCCTTTTCAAAAATTTACTGCATTCACTTTTTTCCTAAAACAAAAATCAGACTGAAAATACATTAGAAGTTGTTGCTGTTAGTAACTACTGGTGTTAGCGTAATGCAAGACTGCTTTGACGATTTACACAATTTCACTTCCCAATAAATGGAGCTACACACAAATGCTACACTTATGATTAAATACACATTCATGTACCCTAGGGAGTGGGGGAAGGATGAGCATGCCCTTTGGCTATGTATGCAAACATTAAATTATCTGAGCTCCATTACTATTTGCTGATACGAGTTAACGAAGCCTGTCTATAAACTCTGAACAAGAAAGACAACAAGAAACATGTACTGAATAAGACAGCCACAGAATTAAAAGCTTCATTAATGGAAGAATGACAACAGACAAGCCAGCTCAAGTACAAGCAAGCACTAAAGATAGTAGTTTATTGACCACGCCACCGTGGCGACTGCTCAACAGAGCTGCCAAGTATCACGTAGGATTGGCAAGTATAGAAGAACCCACTGCCAAGCAGTGGATTATGGTAATTATCCAGCGGCACAAGGGAAGTCTCTGAAAGATTTGTCAGCAAAGTTATTTATTATCAAGTGTAACTGTATTAGGAAGAAGCCATACTTTCACTACTGTCTAGAATATATTTCCTAGAAAGTAACAAGAATGCTTTGAAACAATAAGGATTGATGTTTGTGCAACTTTAGCAGGACATTTTGAAACAATATCTGTATCACTGAAATTGTAGGAACAATAAATTAAATTCTTTGGCCAAAACCAGAAAATCACAGCAATATGCAAATTATATTAATTCCCAAATACATTGTTTTAAATACACTGCTTAAAAAAGAAACAGCAACAGTGCATCTATTGACACATTGAAGATTTTTGTTTCAAAACAAAATGATAGTAAAGTTAGTAAAGAATCTGACCTATGAAAGAGTATCACAGATTATTGCAGTGCAATCCTCAAATCTTAAAAGGATCCTCTGTTTAGGATTGTGCTGTTAATCGTCTTCCACAATAGATTCAGAAACTTTTCCATAAGGTTCCATCAAATCAAGTAATTTTTGTGTGTGTGGGAGACAAGAAAACTATTTGAATGATTCATAAATATGCACATACCACAAAAATATCTCAATAAATATATACATATCACATTGTCAGTTTGAAATGATTTTAAAAAAATATTTAGTACACAAGTATACAAAAGGTACGCCAGCCCTGTTGATCCTTCTGGATCTATCAGCAACCTCCGATACATTGGACCATTTGGTCCTGATGGATTGCCTTGCCTACTTGAGAGTAAGGAGCACTGCCCTTAGTTGGTTCTCCTTGTTCCTCCAGGAACACTCATAGAGGACTGCTATCAGGGCTGGCTCGATCCTCAATTTTTATTGGAAGTTGTGGCTACCACAAGAATGGCCTTGCACTCTGTCTGTCACCACTCCCTCCTGTCATTGCTGTGACCTGCCTACTGCCAGCCTGTGAGACCAGAACCCCATCAGTCAGCCTCTGACCTCTAACGAAGACAGTTGTCTGCTGAGAGGTTCTCCTGAAGCCTTACTGATTACTACTGCCTTTCCTCAGTCCATCTCCCTGCCCCAAAACAATGCTGTTACCATTCTGCCACCTCCAATGAACACTGCCTGCCAAAGCTGCACTCACCCAGGATGCTCCCCCTGCCCTACTGTTTGGAAGGTGAGGTATTTATATTCATAAATATGCCAGAAAATCCTCCTTATGGGGCAGTATTCCACCTCTTCGTTTACAGCACAGTCTGTAGTTGAATCCAGTGTCAACTAATATCATGTGGCACACATACTTGTTTAAGTAACATTGAACATCATTTAATAATTATATACATGGAAGCAAACTCTGACAGAAAACAGTTAAATCTCTTCAACAGAAAAGGAATGTTCCATCACAACAGGGGGAGAGGCAGTTCAGCAGAGCAGACAAACAGGCTCTCTATATTCTCTATACTCACTCCCCCTTTCCACCTGCAAATAGTCTTCACTCTAGCTATTCAAATTAGGCTACAGTGGGCTGCTTGCTTTAAGAGAGGGGAAGCCATTTAAAGGCTCCCTTTCACTCCCCCCCACCTGCAAGTGGGAAGGGGTGAAAGGCAGGCTTCTAATGGCTACCTACCTTTCTGCCTGCTTGCCTGTGTTCCTGTCACTTCTCTGTCTCCCTGTCCCCCTTCCTTCCTTCCCCTTTATTTTATTCCTTTCTCTCAAACTTTAACATAACTCTCACTTCATTCTTTCTCTGTCTCTGTCTTTCATTCCATCTTCCTTCTCCTTTTTACTTCTCTCACAGGTCTCATTTTGGGCAGGAGCTTACAGAACCTCTAAATTTTATTGTGCTCTTTATTTTAACCCCTGCCCCTCAAATACTTGCTTCTGGGCTCCATTGTTCAAGCCCCCTGTGAGAATTTCGCTGAACTCAAGATTTGACAAACTTTCTAATATCCCCCCCCCACCCAAAAAAATGGGGAAAGAACTAAAACATATAAAGCAGACAGATAGAAATCTTCATCATGCCACTGTGGCCACATAGGAGAAGGTAATTTTAAAAGCATGATGGGAGTAAGATGAAAATTATAATTCAAGAAGCATGTTAAAGTAGATGCTGAGCTGATATAATTTAGTACACCTTCTGGAGATGTAGGGGTGTGTGGCATATGGAAAGAGTTATGCAGATGAGTTGTGCTAATGAGCTCTGACACCTCTTCTACAACATGACCCCTGGTCTCACTCCCCCCCTATTTTTTTTACCTCCATTCTGTTCTTTCTCTCATTCTTTCTCTGTATCTTTGTATTTCTGTCTTTTTATTTCGTTCTGGCTATGATCACACACTATAAATAACACACTTTCAATTAGGATTGCCAAGTCCAATTCAAGAAATATCTGGAGACTTTGGGAATGGAGTCAGGAGACTTTGGAGGTGGAGCCAGGAGGCCTCGGGGTGGGGCCAGGAGCAAAGATGTGACAAACAAGCATAATTGAACTGCAAAGGGAGTTCTGGCCATCATATTTAAGGGGATCACACACCTTTTAAATGCCTTCCCTCCATTGGAAATAATGAAAGATAGGGGCATCTTTTGGGGGGCTCAGAGAATTGGACCCCCTGGTCGAATCTCTTTAAAAATTGGACATTTTTTGAGGAGAAGCACCAGATGCTATTCTGCAAGTTTGGTGCCTCTGCCTCAAAAACAACTCCTAGAGCCCCAGATACCAACAGATCAATTCTCCATTATACCCTATGGGAATTGGTCTGCACAGGGAATAATGGAGTACCTAACAGACATTTCCCTCCCAACCACACTTTCTGATGACCCTAATGTGGGGGGAGGGACACCAGACTGGGGGATTCCCTGCCCCCACCTGGGGATTTGCAACCCTATTTTCAATCCACTTCCAGTGAACTTTCTAACTGGATTTTACTGTGTGAACTGGCAAAATCCAGATGGAAAGTGCTTTGAAACTGGATTGAAACTGCATTATTTAATATGTGTGATTGCAGCCTCTGTCTGTCTACCTTCCTCCTTCCATTTCTCTTTGGCTGTTTCTACACTTGGCAGAAAATCCTGTCTGTGTGTATTTAAAAGTAATCGTTTACATTGTATATCACTGTCACTTCTGTCTTGCTTTGCATTTTCTTAAGTCTTCTACATTTATTTTTTTGAATGGGCAACAAAAATGCCTTAATCCTGGAGTTTATTTATGTATTTATCAAATTTATAACCTGCCCTCCCCCAATGGGCTCAGGGCAGCTAACAACATTTAAAAACCACATCGAATATTAAAAACAATGTACAGTAAAAACGATATACAGTTGCCTGCAGTTCTCAAGAGTACTTTTGAAAAGGAGTTTTCCTGAACATGTGGATCTAAGTTTGTAACTGCAGAACTTTCCCTCTGAGCGTTAAAACTCCTCCCCAAAGCCCCATCCATCTTTCACTTGCAAGAGAACTGATTCAGGAAGTCACTAGGTGCGCTGCTCAGAACTGCACTGACATGTGCTTTCCTCCAAGCACAGCTTCCCTCACAAGGAAAGCCAGCTCAGAGGAGAATGTGCCCTGCCCAGCTGCTTTCACCTTCAAAGTGAAGGCAGCCAGGCGGGGCATCGGTGCAGCTTCTCTGAGCCGGGCTTCCCTTGCAAGGCAGGCCCAACTCAGAGGAGAATCTGCCCCTTCAAGGTGAACGCAGCCAGGGGCATCAGCGCGGCTTCTCTGAGCATGACTTAGAGGAGAATGCTTCCGCAATGCATTCTCAGAGGTGCTTTGTGCCTCTGAGAGAGCACTGCACAGGCCTGGCTCAGCCAGAGCCTGTCCACCCCTCCTTCCACACTGCTGCGCCTGTTCTCCCTGTGGGCAGGGGTGCAGCGGCAGGGCAGGCGCAGTTGGGGGCACAGGGAAGGTGCTGGCCTGGGGTCCCTGAGGCCCTAGCACCGGGCCTGCCAGGATCCCAGGCAGGCAAAAGAGGTGGTGGCAAAGGAAGGCAGCCTCCAAATGGCGGAGAGGTGCCCCACCATCCCCTTCAGCTGCCTGGGTCCCAAGCAGGTGAAAGAGGCGGCGCATAGCAGCAATGTGTGCACTGCCATACGGGGGGCAGGAATTCTTGCCTGGGCCTTCCTTCTTTTCAAATATAGAAGTAAAACTCTGCAAAAAGTGAGGAGCATAGTTTTAAATGTAGAAGCATTCTGAATGATGCAAGTTTATAGCAGGTGGATTCAGTGCTCAGTAGATCTGGAGCAAAGCTGAATGGAGCAAGGGTCTTTCACTCTTTTCTCCCCATCTTGGTAGTGTGGTCAGTATTTTTTTCACCTACACCAGGTCTGTCAGTTGACTCTTTATTTTTCTGGGTCAGGCCTTGCCACAATGATCCATGCAACAGTCTCCTCCAGAATGGACTACTGCTATTCAATCTATGTAAGGCTACCTTTGAAAATGCTTCAGAAACCACAGATGGTCCAGAACGCAGCCACCAGGTTACTGACTCAGTCTCCTGAGTCAATTCAAGGTGTTGATGTTAACCTTCAGATCCCCCAACAGACTGGGATCCTGATACCTATGGGAGCACATCTCCCGTTACAACAGTCCCTTCAGTCATCATCTAGGGACCTCTCGCAGGTGCCTGGCCCAAGGATGGCTCAGTTAACTGTCACCAGAGGAAGGGCTTTCACAGTTGTGGCCCCTACCCTATGAAATGCACTCTTGGATGACACCCATGCCCTCCTGGACTTGTTTAGTTTTTGCAGGACATGCAAAGCTGAATTGTTTAGGCTGGCTTTTGGAAGGTAACTGTGTGTTTGGGCTGTTTTAATAATGGTATGTTGATAGACAAATTTTAATGTCAATATTTTATATTTGTTCTTATGTTGTTTTTTACCTTATTGGTTTTAATGTAAGTCACCACAAGACCCTTCAGGTAAGTGGTAACTAAAAGAAAAATCTATAAGTAAATAAAACTGCCAAAATAGCATTACCAACTTGACCTTATTGTACTTATAAATCATAAGCTGTATATTCCTGATCACTTCCATCTCAGCTGATTCCATCTGGTGGATAACTGAATACCTTCTGTATCTACTCTCTCTATATCTTTATTTCTGTTTAAAACAATGTCTGATTAAGACATATAGCTCCTTTATTTTGTTGAGTTATTCTTCCAAAGAAACAAAGCAACAAGACTACCTTACGTCTATAACTTGGCAGAAATAAAGAAGGACATATAAGTGGCATTTATCTACTTGGAGGTTAGCAACAATTTTTAAAACACCCAAAGCTACTTGCTGCTACTGCAAACCCCTTACAACAAACTCTCTGACCATGTGGTAGAACTATGTGGTAGAACAAACTCTTTGACCATGTGAGCAGACGAAAAGGTAAAGGTAGTCCCCTGTGCAAGCACCTGTTGTTTTCGACTCTGGGGTGACGTTGCTTTCACAACACTTTCATGGCACTTTTTACAGGGTGGCTTGCCATTGCCTTCCCCAGTCATCTACACTTTCCCTCCAGCAAGCTGGGTACTCATTTTACCGACCTCAGAAGGATGGAAGGCTGAGTCAACCTGCAGCCGGCTACCTGAACCAGTTTCCACTGGGATCAAACTCAGGTCGTGGGCAGAGGGCTCCGATTGCAGTACTGCAGCTTTACCACTCTGTGCCATGGGGCTAGGAGCTTCAAAAAGACAACACTAGCTCTTTTTGAGCAAGGAATGGAAACTAAAATTCCACCAAGTCCAAAAGCTATGTTTTTAAAATTTGTGCTGATGATTCCTAAAAGACTGCAGATTACCACCTTGAAAAATGTATTAACCAAACAGCTTCTTCTTGACAGATGCTAACAGGACCCAATTTCTCACTTCCTTCTATCCAAATACCAATTCTACACTCCTTTTCTTCTATCCCTGCCCAGAGACTTCAGTTCATTCATCCACACTCATTTCAGTATTTTAAGTATTTCATAGTTAGCGTGAATCCTTTTCACATACTGGTATATACATCTAAAGTCAATGGGAGAGGCTGTGGCTCGGTGGTACAGTATCTCCTTTGCATACAGAAGTTCTCACATTCAACCACTAGCACCCCCACTTAAAGGATCACATAGTAGGTAATATGAAATACCTCTGTCTGACATCCTGGAAAGCCACTGCTAGTCACAGCAGAAAACACTGACCTTGGCAGACCAATGGTCTAACTCAGAATCATATTTTTGGCAGAAATTCAGCAGTTTCATGGACTTCTGAAAAGGTTGCATGATGACTAATGCTGACCAGCCTCGGACAGGACAGAATAACAGTAGTTAGTATTCAACAGTCTGCATCAGCCAGAGTTCATACTTGAGTTCATAACGCCCGGAAAGAAAGAACACTAAAGCAAAAAGACCCTTTATTTAATGCACTGAAGCATTCAACACTTGGCATGAACTGTTATTTTTATACTGCATTCATTGGGGTGTCTTCCGTGTAACAGTCTGATCATGACATAAGCACTACCATTTGCAAAATATGTCAGACAATTCTCCAATGGATATTCTGTTAACTTGCAAGTGCAAGCTTCCATAAATGATTGCAGCTGAGCCTGATCACAAAGTTCAGTTTAAATCAAACTCCACAGCCACCTGCTCCAGACTTAAGCTGCCCCAGCTCAGGCTGATTAAGGGGTCAGAGCAGCATGCCTATGAGGAAAGGGTAAAGAGTTTGGAACAGTTCTGCTTAGGAAAAAAAGACAAATGGGGAGGGGATGTTGGAGGCTTATAAAATTATGAATGGGATGAAGTAAGTGGACAGAGGGAATTCTTTACCTCACTCTCCCATAATACTAACTAGACCTCAGGTTCAACCTAATGAAGTTTACAGGTAACAGATTCAGAATGAATCAAAGCAAGTACTTTTTCTGCTAAGTGATAATTATGGAATTTACTGCCAGATGATTAGGGTAGTAATAGCCACTAGAATAAATAGTTGTAAAAGTGGCTAATGGAGGCTAGGACCATCAGTGGCTACTGGCTATGAGGCTGAAAGAGAACTTCCGTGACCAGATTCAGTAAACTTCTGAATTACCAATACTAGGAAGTAGCATCAGAAGAAAATCTCAGTCTATATATGCCCTGTTTATGAGCCCTCTAGGAAGTTGGACTTAATGATCTGATCCAGCAATGTGCATCTTGTGTTCTCTTAGAATTTTTAAAACCATTGACTGGCATGAGCATGAAAAGAAAGTTCCGTTTCATATCCTCTTCTCAAAGGACTTTTCCCTGGCTTCTGACTGAAGATCCAAGTTCTGTGACATCTATATTTTATGGAAGTAACCTAGTGTGATGCAGCTGTGAAAAAGGCAAACTCTAAGTCAAGAATGATTAGAAACGTGATTGAACATAAAATAACTAATATTATAATGCCTCTGTATAGATCTATGGTGTAGTCTCATATTTGTGCTATTTATGTTTAATTCGATTTATACCCTGCACTCCCCGTCAAGGCAGGCTCAGGGCGGCTTACATCAGATCATAGTATACTATGATCGCAATCATAAATTCAATAAAACCATTAGACAATATACGTTAAAAACAATATACAGTTGGTGCTAACAAATTTGATGTTACTCATATTCTCTGGATGACAGTTGTTCCAGAATTCTCCTATGGTCGACTGAAGGCTTGCCAGAAGAGAGTGGTCTTACAGGCCTTGCAGAACTGAGTGAGGTCTTGAAAGGCCCTAACCTCTTCTGGCAATTGATTCCACCAGGAGGGGGCTGCCACTGAAAAGGCCCGATCCCTGGTGGTCAACAGTCTCACCTCCTTCAGCCCAGGGATCACTAGATGTTGAGATCCAGACAGCACTCTCTGGGGAACATGTAGGGACAGATGGTCCCTCAGGTAAACGGGTCCTCGGCCATATAGGCCTTTAAAGGTAATAACCAACACTTTGTAACTAATCCGGTACACTATTGGTAGCCAGTGCAGTTCCTGCAGCACTGGCTGTATGTGCTCTCACTTGGGCCGCCCCAATAGCAACCTAGCAGCCGCATTCTGCACTAGCTGAAGTTTTTGGGTTCGTGACAAAGGCAGCCCCCAGTAGAGGGCATTACAGTAGCCCAATCTCGAGGTGACGGTTGCATGAATCACAGTTGCCAGGTTGCCACGGTCACAGAAAGGAACCAACTATTTCGCCCGCCTAAAATTTAAAAAGGCGGATTTCGCAGTTGCTGCTATCTGGGCCTCCATCGTCAGGGAGGCCTCCAATAGCACCTCCAAGCTTCTGACCTTGGGCACCATTGTCAGTGGCACCCCATCCAAAGTTGGTAGGGGGAGTTCTCTGCCCAGGCTGGTGCAACTCAGGCAAATGACCTCTGTCTTCGTCGGGTTCAGCTTCAGTCAGCTCAGCTTAAGCCAACCAGTCACGGCTTTCAACGCCTATCTAGGCTTTCTGGGACACTGTCAGGTTGGCCGTCCATCAGTAGATAGAGCTGGGTATCATCAGCGTTCTGATGGCAACCCAGCCCATACCTCTGGACAATCTGGGCAAGGGGTCGCATGTAGATGTTTAACAGCACTGAGGATAGAACCGCCCCACCACAATTAAGCAGGTATCTCTGGGACGACTCTCCCCCAATTGATACCCTTTGTCCCCGACTGCATAGGAAAGAGGAAAGCCACTGTAAGGCTAGCCCCTGAATCCCCGCGTCGGCAAGACGGTGGGCTAGCAACTGATGGTCGACCGTATCGAACACAGCCGATAGGTCTAACAGCATCAGTACCGCCGAGCCGCCTCATTTGGAATACTGTGTACAGCTTCGGTTCACATATCTCAAAAAGTACACTGCAGACCTGGAAATAGTACAGAGGAGGACAACAAAGATGGTTAGGGAATTGGAGCACCTTTTTCTATCAGGAAAGGCTGACGAGCCTGAGACTCTTCACTTTAGAAAAGAGACAACTAAAGAGAGGACATGACAAAGGTTTATAAAATTATGCATAGTGTGGAGAGAGGTGACAAACAGAAATGTTTCTCCCTTGCCCAAAATACTAGAACTTGAGGGCATCAAATGAAGGTAATGGGCAGTAGATTCAGGACGGACAAAAGGAAATACTTTTTTACACAGAGAGTGATTAAAATATGGGATTCACCGGCAGGATATATATATAGTGATGGCTATCGGAATAAGCAGCTTTAAAGGGGATTAGATAGTTTCATAAGAACATAAGAGAAGCCATGTTGGATCAGGTCAATGGTCCATCCAGTCCAACACTCTGTGTCACACAGTGGCAAATTCATGGAGGACAGGTTTATCAGTGGCTTCCAGGTACTTCCCAACCCGGAGCTCTTCCACTGGGTGGAACATTCCTTGCATAATGGAGACTCTTCCAACCATTAAAGGTTCTAGGACTGAAAGACCATTAATCTAAGCCCCCAAACTGACAAAAAATGGTACATGTAATTGCTTGTGTATGCTCTATTATAAATTGCTAACAAACTGGAGACTGTGCATTCACTGAAAATGATTAAATGTCATTTAATATGTTGAAGGTTTTAGTCTCAGAAAGCTGATTTTATTCAATTGACCACAAAATTAACTTTTATTTCCAGTTTGGATAAGACTTTGATCTGAGCCCTTAATTACTTCTAATCATTTGACATCTTTAATATAGCAAGACAAGCCATGTCATCATTTCTTTCTTGTGTCAAATAGAATAGTGTCAAATAGAATAGTGATGAGCACAACATATGGTTTTAATCAAGATAGAACTGAAGATTCAACTATTGTTAATATTCTGAAGATTAATGCATTAAGAAAATAACACTTTTAAGTGACTTGACAAAGAATACAAAAGCAAACTAGTTCAGATTAAAAGTTGTAGATTACTTTTGTAAAGAATGAAAAAAAATCTTAACAATAAATCACAGGCATTTACAATCTGAAAGTGACTTCCAGTGCAGCCCAAGCAGAGAAACACTCTTTCAAGACCACTGAAGTCTGAGTGTCTATTTTTACACTTTGGACACTGACATCCTAAGAATCCATTGAAGTTAATGGGCTTAGAAGAATGCAACTCCATTTGACACTGACTCAAGGGTTTAACTCGGTTGAAGATGTCACTGTCCATGCTTCAAACAGTCCAAAGTTCAAAGATGTACACATCAAATACACTTAAGCAAGAATTTAGCACCAAATGAAGTAATTAAACACCACTTCTTATCTTGCTGCAAGATAAGAAATGGTGTTTAATTACTTCATTTAGTGCTAAATACTCTCTTTTGAAAGATCTGTTCCCGCCCTGAGCCTGCTTGTGAGGGTGGGATAAAAGTCGAACAAAATAAATACATATCTGAAATTTTGCCTTGCTCATACTGTATGCTTTCTTATGAGTTTGTGTGTATGTGAGTGTAAAGATAAAGCAGTTCTATTTGATCATGATAAAAAAGTTTTGCTTAGCTTTAACTGTCCCACCCCCTTCTTTCCTTAATGGGGATAATACAGTTTTGTTTTCCTTTAACTGCTTCCCCCCCTCCCTCCTTTCCATAATGGGGATTCTGTAACACTATGCAGAAGCACTCCCATATATAGGACTAGGTGGAACCCATAAAGAAAAGCTATTAATGCTTAATCTGGAATCAGTGGAACTGGAGAAAATATGAATGACTTGTGTAGCTACCACCTGCAGGTTCAAAGACAGGTTGATCTTTCCCCTTTCTTTTCAAACTAATTTGGAGCTATAATCGTGTCTGAAAAGTTTTGAGGTAGTTGAGGATTTTTAACCCAAAGGAAACAAAAAACTTGGGGAAAGAACATGTCAACTTCAGTATGCACAAGAACCACACAAACTGAGACCCTATGTGTGTGTACTTGCAGGGGGGGAGAGAGCACATTCTTTCATGCACACGGACAAAATCATTTGTTGTTTCTGACACAGCAATCCCCACTGTTAAAGAGACAACTTATCTGCTTGGCAGTATTACTGTGTTAAACCAGAAAAGTTCTGGCCGCTTATGGAATAAACCTGTACACTTCACTTACCTAAGTTATGGCTGCAAGTCTTTACAAATCTCTGTGTAACAGATTCCATGCACACTACTTCATATGCCTATTTCTGCTACTTTCTGAAATATCTCATTTTACTCTTGAATGCCTCTATGTACAGAACTTGTGGATATACCAGGCATAAAACACAATGACCAGACCTTCTAATTGCCAGCAATGCTTTGTCTATTCACAAAGCAAACTGCTGCTGTGTAAAAAAAATGCACATCAGAAATATACTAGCCTAGGAACTTAACAACACTGCTTATCTGCTACAAAGGAATGTATAAAGATTTAATTGCGATTATAACGATGTCTGCTGATGTATAACGATGTATAAAAAATTTCATTGTGATTATAACGATGTCTGCCATGCAGCACCTAAACAAAAATCCACATTCACAATTAAATAGTTAAAGCCTTTTTGTCCACAATTTTATTTTTTAAATTCCATTTGGGGAACTAATGCTTAGGAAAACAGTGCTTCCTATTCTAGAAGTGCAATATTGTACAGCATTACTCCAGTCTCAATCGATTAATTTCGGTGGGTCAACACTGAAGTAACTTTGTACAGGTTTGCAATGGAAGTGCAATGGAATAACCATTTATCATACAGATAAAATACTCAGAATAAATAGGAATCATTTGGTTCAGTCACATGGGAGCGGAAACCAACAAGCACTACAGTGGCATGAGAAATTTCTTAAACCGGAAAAAGCAGCTGTTAAATTTCTCAGGAACATCCGAGCCATGATTTCACAGTGAGGTATCTAGTTTTACAACAAGAGTGTACGTGTGGTTTCTTCTTTCACTGCAAAACCTGAACTGTTTGCTCTGGGGCTTCCCAGATGAAAGCAGTTGGACACGCTACAGCTGCAGAACTCCGGAAGACAGTGGACCAAATTCTCTAATAAAGCATGGTCCTTTGGTTATTTCAATGGCATAAAGTGTTTGAACTGGAATTTTATATCACTGCGGGGGGAGTGGGGGCTGCAGAGCTATTATATTTGTATGTTATCCCATCAGCCTACACAGTTAGATTTGGGTAGCTTCCACCGTTGTACAGATACCTGAGGGAAAAGGAGAAGGTGGCAGCTTTTCTGATCCAAACATAAATGGATCACAAAATAGATCCCAAATATTTCGAATTCTACAACAAAATAAACACAGATATAGTTCCTAGAATGCAAAGTCTGCTTCTTGTATCCAGGTTTAACTTTAGACAGAGGGGAATGTTCAGGATATATGGGTACATATTTGACAACAAATCTGTTCCAAAATGGGCTAAATGGGTAGACTAATATTCCTAAAACCATAACTATAATTATTCCAACAATTCAAATAAAAAGTAGTAACTATGTATTCTAGGGAAGCATATAAACATTTTCATAACAAAAACATCAGTATTTGAACATTTAAGCCAGACTTCCAATAAATTCATTCTAGACAGGACTTTGTTTTTCAAACAGTGCCAGTAAATTTATTAACAACTCTAGCACAAAGAGGGTACAATCAGGGTATTTGCCTTACACCAATAACATATACTGGCTATGTTCCCAGTGTGGCTCAACAGTACAACCTAAAGGCCCTTCCACAGTGTAAATGGAGAATGGGGAGATGAAGGCTGGCCCAACTGAATGGCCTGCTGCATGACAAAGAGGTACACAGGAGAACTCTGGACTTCCAACAAAACAACATCTTCCCCATCTTCAGATGTACAGGCCTCAAATAACAATAAGTATTTATAGTTCAGAATGCTATGTGAATCTCACAAACCATCAAATACAATTGTACAACTTTTTATACAGTTCCATTAAATATTCCACAAGAGGATGGAACTTTTTACTAGATAAATCATCATACCATTGTATAAAAATTATTCCCAATTGCATGCATTGTTTTCAACATATTTTTTACATACCTAACATGTACTTTCTGTATAATATGATATTTAAGGCACCACCTGCACTGCACAAGAAATTTTTCTAAAACTTGGATCACTACTGATTTTCCCACTAGCATTCTTGGGAGAGTTGTTTTGTCCTTATCTGCTACTCATGAATGTGAATACTCAGGATTGAAATAACATTTGTTGTGACAAGCAAACACAATTTTAAAAGCTTGGAGCTCACCACTGTTTGTATTTATTGTACAAAATAACCTATTTGCACTAACGCAGAGTATATGCCTGTATACATGATGAGTAGGAATGAATGGTCATCCCCTGAACTAATACCATCTGAACAAAGTCATTCATTTCAGAATGCAGTTCTCCTAAACTAAAGCTAGATCTAGGCTTCCCAATCCCCCCGCTTTTCCGGGAGACTTCTGGGTTCCCAGCTTCATCCCCCGGTCTCCAGAAATCAGGAAGCGGGGGGGTGGGGGGTGGAGCGGGGGGGAGAACATACCTGAAGCGTTCATGTTGGTGTAGAGCTCCTGAGTCCTGAGCAGTTTGTAAAATTTCTGCCCCTTTAAGGCTGGGCAGGAAGGAGGAAACAGGAAGGGCTTCGGAGAACAGCCCCGCCCTTTCTTTGCTTTCGTTTTCAGAGCAGGCAGAGGGAAGAAGACCAAGTGCGGTAAGTGTTTGTTTGTGTGTGTGAGAGAGGGAGGGGGCAGGGAGGGGGGAATTCCCTGGTATGGAGGCCCTCCCCCTTCCTTTAGAAAGCGTGGGGGGGGGAGGGAAATGTCTACTAGGCACTCTATTATTCCCTATGGAGAACAATTCCCATAGGGAATAATAGGGAATTGATCCGTGGGTATTGAGGGCTCTGGGGGGGCTATTTTTTGAGGTAGAGGCACCAAATTTTTAGTATAGCATCTAGTGCCTCTCCCCAAAATACCCCCCAAGTTTCAAAACGATTGGACCAGAGGGTCCAATTCTATGAGCCCCAAAAGATGGTGCCCCTATCCTTAATTATTTCCTATGGAAGAAAGGCATTTAAAAAGGTGAGCTGTCCCTTTAAATGTGATGGCCAGAACTCCCTTGGAGTTCAATTATGCTTGTCACATCCTTGTTCCTGGCTCCACCCCCAAGGTCTCCTGGCTCCACCCCCAAAGTCTCCTGGCTCCGCCCCCAAAGTCCCCAGATTTTTCTTTAATTGGACTTGGCAACCCTAGCTAGATCATTGCCCGTTCCATTGCAGCTCCTTACTTCTTTTTTGTCCTCCAATCAACTGATTTTGGCAAAACTTTAATTCAAAGGAATAGAAACAAAACAGGATCCTAGTTCTAAGGAAATTATTGTGAGGGCACACAAATAAAAGATCATCAGTTGTTTCCAGCAAGAGGTTCTTCTAATGCAGGAGTGCCAAAAAAACAGCTGATATCAAATACTAGCAGCCAAAATCAGATAGTTCTGATATCTTGAGTAATACATTCTATCAGGACAAAGACAATCAAGCAAAAGTTACTTTTATACAAGACTAGAATGGATCTCCAGTCTTCTTGTGGCACAGTCCTGCTAGAACTATGTAGTGTGAATGGTCTGTCATTTCTGTATCACCAAAGCCAACATGCACAGCTGGCATCATGAGTACGCTTAGGTGGTTACCTGCCAATCAATGAGAGCTGCTGGTGGGGCCATCTGCAGTGGCAGCTTCTTCAAGTGAAGGAGGAAGCCTGGAGGTATCAGCTGAAGGTAAGGGAGAGATTGCCTCCTTCTAGCTCCCCTTTACCCCTCCTCTCTGCCTTCCTTCCCTCTCTCCAGCTTTTCTCTCACGGATTGGTATCTGCACACAACATCTGCTCTCATGTACTTGGGAGGATCTGGTGGTTTTGCTGTAGGATGTACAAAAACGAAGAAAAAATGTCCACAGGAAACAATGGGAATGGCTTGGTGGCTTATTGGCTACAATAAGAGGCGGTAATGACAGCCGACTTGCATGAATTCCACTGAAATACACATCTCAACACAAAAAAAACTGAAATGAAAATGAGGAATGGGTTTTTAAAAGATCTCAAACAGACTGTTCTGGGACTGGAATGGTGGTCTGCAGAGTGGAATGCTGGTTCCTAAGAGCAGCATGAGTGTTTTGGGACTGGAATGGCAGCCCTGAGAAGTGAATGACATCCCCCAGAATTAAATGACAGTGCCCTGGGAGGCACATATCTTTTGAGTCTTTAATGACAGTACCTGAGGGTAGAAGAAGTGTTCTGGGACTGGAATGACAGGTCCAAGGGTGAAATAACAGCCCTTGTGATTGAAATCAGTTATCTGTACTCACAAACCTGAGAGTGCAATGAAATACCTTACAATGATTTCAGCCTCAGGGACCATCATTTCACTCTGCGTACTGTGAGTACCGCTGCAGAGAACTGATTTCAATCACAAGGGTTGTCATTCCACCCTTGGACCTGTCATTCCAGTCCCAGAATGTTTCTATTCCTGGGCCATCATTCCACTTTGGGATTTGTCATTTCAGGCCCAGGGCACTTCTGCTATTCCCAGGGGGCATCATTCCACTCTGGGACCTAGCTTGTTCAGTCTGTGCTGGTAAAGACCAGGAATTCAGATATCTCTGCCTATACCTTTGATAGCAAAAAGCTGACAGAGCTGAGATGGCTCAGTGCAACTTGGTGAAGCTCCATCATCTACACACAAAAATGACTGAGATTTTCTGACACACTAAAGTTTTTAGGATTACCAAAACCTGAGATTACATTCTGAGGTAATTATTGCAGGTCCATGGTCAAATCCTGTGGAAATTATTTTGTTTAAATCAAAATCTAACCATGACTTTTAGTCCTAATAAATTGGTCATTTTTCTATAGTTTGGCATTCCTTCCAAATATCCAGTTTGTGCCACATTTTTAACTAGTGAATTTGTTCCACTGTTTTATACATATTTCCTTACACCCTAACAACATAGTCTGCAACTTGGACGTTCTTCCCTTTCAATAAATAAACATTATGACTGGAATTAGTACTGTCCAAATGTGAGGATGGTGAATCTTTCTTGTTCAAAGGTTTGCCTAAGCCACTTATACATGATGGTCCAAAGCAAAATGTTTACCTGTCTTACTTCATATGGCATCTCACACATCCCTTGGAACTGACACTTCAGTGACTACCAACAATGCTTTACATTGCAGTGGCGTGAGTACATCAAGATTTTGTATCAACACATGTGGTGGATTGCTTTTATGATAAATGTTTGTTTTTATTTATGACTGGTTCTTTGAAATCAGTTATTTTGTTATGGCTTAAACAAAATGAAATTATTTATCCAGCTTTACATTGCAACATGTGTTTGCCAGATAATTCTTCTCTTCCTTTTTTGCTCATGCTAAATTATTTTCATACGGAAACAAAGGAAAACAGGATCATCTTGTTCTAGAAAATTGCCATACTTTTTTTGGCAACTACAAAAATTCCATTTTAATCCCACCAGTTTAAAATGTTTACAACCATGCATATTAAATACTCAGGGTATGTCTTTAATCATATAACCACTGAAGCAAAAGGATCAGTCAATTTGACTACTACAAATTCACAATCTAGACGTCCCCTTAAATTACTGTAGTCTTCTATGTTAATAAAGAAAAAAACAGATCCAAATAGTGCCTACTATGTTTAATCCAAGACATGGGTGTGTTTGGGTATCATACAGACAAATTCAGCAATATAATAATTGATGTAAGGGTAAACATGTCCAGGGGACCCCTTCCCATACTTAAGTAAAACGAAGAGTTGCAGACCTGCCAGGGTTTTCTTGTCTAGAGTTCCATGTGTATATTTTTTGATCCATTAGATCTTTACTGCTACTGTGTAACTTAACTTGGTGAATCTCTTTAGGCTCATGGCAGGCAGCCATGTAAGAAGAAGACAACTGCAGAATTATACCCCGCCCTTCTCTCTAAATCAGAGACTCAGAATGGCTTACAATCTCCTATATCTTCTCCCCTCACAACAGACACCCTGTGAGGTGGGTGGGGCTGAGAGAGCTCTCACAGCAGCTGCCTTTTCAAGGACAACTCCTGCGATAGCTATGGCTAACCCAAGGCTATTCCAGCAGGTGCAAGTGGAGGAGTGGGGAATCAAACCCGGTTCTCCCAGATAAGAGTCTGCACACTAAACCACTACACCAAACTGGCTCTCCAGTTAGTAATAGACAGAGAGGCCAAGATGGACTCTATTCCCAGCATAATGCTACCTGCCAAGACTACAATATAACCAGTAGTGATGGTGACAAGAAGTGTGCCTCTAGATGCTCACTGTGGGATTTGCAGTTTTCTTGTTCTGGCCTAACTCCTGCTGTATGGCAAGTTGACTGACAGTTCTTTGATCAGCAGAGATGTCTCTCCCATGGGCATACAGTGGCAGGGACATTTCTACTTAAAGTGCTGTGGTCTTGTCAATGCAACTTGTAAAGGCACAAGAGCCTTGTGTCTCACGAGACAGCAAACAACACACCCAACTTAACCAGGAATCCAAGCAGGATGAGACAAGACACAGTGTCCTCAATTCCATTGGCTACAGTCCCTTGTCTGACATGGCAGGTTCAGATACTGGGAAACACCCTGCCTGGCAGCCAAGTCTTGGGTATGTTCACCCACTGCCTAGGAAGGCCAGGGTAGCAGGGTACCCAGCCAGGTGAAAGGTAGCCACAATCACACCATGTCAGTTGCAAGGGTGGATTGGCTGGCAGAAAGCCATATCTTCCCATCACTTCTTCTGCAAGCTTCCATCCCTGCAGGAAACAGGAGATGGGGGCATCCCTAAAGGATGAACTCATAAGGGCCCAGGATGTGAGCCAAGGAGGACATGCTTGACCTCTCTCTGTCCAAGAAGGACAGGCTTGACCTTGGAGACAGGAGGGAGCCTTCGGCAGGCAGGAGGAAGATACAGGCACACTTAGCCCTTTCCCTCTTTTGGCTGTGGTATGTTGAAGACACACAGAGAAAAGCTCTGGAAGTACACAGGCCATGCCAACTCAGACAAGATTGCAAATTATCCCATTTTGTTAGAAAAAGACAGGGGCAGACAGCCACAATCTTCTAACCTGTTACCAGTATGCCTGATGTTGTTCAATTAATGTGTGGATTGCCCCACAGCAGCATCCTACCACAATTTTCTTAAATGTCATGAGAGACTGTGCTGAGTTTGACCTTAAAAAGCCAATCCAGGCTTAGGTTAGCTCAAGATGGATTGCTGTCGGTTCACCTCAGAGTAGGTGAGTATGGGCAGAATGCTATTAATATACAGCCCACTGAATGTCAATGGTCATGCCAACTCAAATCAGCAATGATGGCCTATATTTAGTATGGGTCACTATTACCAACATTAGAACTCGTTTACTTGAATGCTTTTCTCATCATGCCAGAATATCCATAGAATGAACCCAAGATAGCCACTCTCACTGAAAGCAGTAAGGGGCAGCAACCAGTGTGTTTCAAGCTGCTGTTATGAATACAAGTTAGTCCCTTGCTGCAACTTTTAAGTGTGAAAACACCCCTTAAATGCTTTTTGAAAACTACTGACATAAATAAAGATTTTAAGCAACACCTAATTAATGACATGCAGATTTAAACCATAGCTTTTAATTGAGAAAATGCATGGTGCTCTCTTGTTTTGGTACGTTATAATGAAAATAGAATGTCCAAGCAGTTTAGTAGCAGCATAAACCCATTATAAAGTTGTAGTGACGTAAGAACTATACTAGAGCCTGGGACTTCAAAGGCAGCTTTAAAAAAGAAAACGAATAAACAAAAACGTTATCCCAGAAAGTGGAGCCTTGCCTCAAAAGTCATCAAAGGGAACAAACAAAAATACTGACCAAATATATTTTGTTCTGCATAAATGTTTTGGTTTTGAGCCATGGCATAAAAAAAAAGCTGAAACACAGTTTAGAAGGAAATTATCTGTGTAAAATCAAACCAAAAGACCAAGGAAGTTACAACAGCATGAACCCATTCTTTTATGCTGTTTTTAGGAATATAACGTCTTTCTTTTCTCATGTTTTTTTCCATTCGTAAATCTTCTTTCTGCATTTCAAGAAAATTAGATTAGATTTCCTTTCATTTTTCTTCATTACTTTCTTTACACTGTTACAAATAACATTTTGCTTCTATTAGACATGTTTACTGGCAACTATAGTTTACGCCTCAGACAGACATCTCCTCAAATGATGCATGCTGTCCAATTTTAGTCCTCCTCAGGCTTCTCAGTACCACAGAAACACAGCTGTCTATGTCAGTCCTCTGCTCTCCATTGTCTCAACAAGTAGCCTTCTGTCTTAGAATGACTTTCTACTGAACTGAATTTTTAAATACAACACAAATGCTATTCAAATTAGAAAATATTTTACACTATGATGCATTATTACACAGTTCTAATGAATTCTTACTAGTCTCTTCTCCATCACTACAACTACAGGAAAGCCACTGCCTGTTGCCTTTGAGGACAATAAGCAAAGACTTGTGGACTATCTATAGTTGTGACTGAAAATGGGGTGCAGAGCATGCTAGACTTCAGACAGGCAATGGTAAGGAACACACAGGGTTTGTTCTCATCAGGACCTGGGACAGCATCCTTTGGGAGCTGCTGGGAAGATCAAAGGCAGGCTTAGACCACAGAGATCAGGTAATAAGGAAGGACTGTTGCTCAAGCTCTGGTTTAAAGATTACTGAGGAATGTAAAGGGAGCTGCCCATTCTGGGTTCTACTTTTATGATGTTAAAGAGAAAACAAGGTTGCACTTACCTCCTGTAATCACTGTTCATCAAGTGGTTCTCTGTGCAGGCACACATGGGATTACACTTACATAGGTCTGCCATGAAGTTCTTTTTCTAAAAGCTTTCTAGAAACTTTGGAGCACTCACCCTCTCTCCCCACAGGCTGGCTTCTTCCTGCCCAACTGACATGTGATGAAGTGCGGTGAACACTCCTTCCCCAATCCCTTCTCACCTCAAGAGCACTAGGATCCCACAGCAGGGAAAGGAAGGAAGGATGTATGCCTGCACAGAAGACCACTCAATTAACAAAAGTTATAGGCAACTTCTTTTTCATCTTCATGGCTTCTGTCCCACAGGGAGGAATAACAAGCTGACTTATCAGTAGGAGATGGGAGGGCAATCCTAAGCAAAATAAGGGCTGAAAGACCACTTTCCCCACAGCTGCATCCTGTCAGGAACTGACATTGACTACACAGTGCTTGACTACATAGTGCTACATAGTCAATGGGCTGGGACAAGGTGGCTGCCTTGCAGATGCTGTCTAAGGGGACATAGACAAGAAAGGCTGTGGAGGCAGAATGAGACCTGACTGAGTGAACCCTGAGATGTAGTGGACAATCGATCCTGGAGATGGAGTACACCAATTGAATGGCTTTGACAACCCATTGTGAGAGGAGGCTGCCAGGTTCTTGTAGGGGGACCAGTGAAGCAGATCAGCAGGCCGTCCTCCTTACACAATGATGCGGGACAGTCTAAACAAAAAATTAGTGGCCTGCAAATTTCTAATGTGTATAGGGTTCATTCCTTGTCCGATGCAGGGGAGGGGAAAATACTGGCAGAACTAAGTACTGGGAAATGTAAAAGATGGACAAACCTTCAGGAGGAATTTCATACTAGGGTGGAGAACAACCTTATTAGGGTGAAACGTGAAAGGGAGGGAAAACTGCAAAGCCCTGAGTTCTCCTAACCTTTGGATTGCAGTGACTGCCTTATAGGAGAGTAAGGGCAAGTTGCATGTGGCAAGAGGCTCAAAGGGCCTGAACATCAATACAGAGAACAACAACAGCAGCAATAATAATAATAATAATAATAATAATAATAATATTTAATTTATATTCCGCTCTCCCCACCATAGCAGGCTCAGGGCGGCTGACAGCATAAAAACTTCAACCATTGATCTCTGGGGCCAGGAGAGCCCGAAAGGAGTAAGCCTCTCATATGAAAAGGCCACCACTCCCCCCCCCCGCCCGCTAGTCTGTGATTGGTGAAAGATTGAGTATCCTGGGGGAGCCATTTGAGAGAGAGCTACCATCTCTCTGTCTCGCACCCAGGTCCCAGTCACACAAGCCAGGCCCATGTCCTGCTCGAGCAAAAACTCTCTGAGGATTGAGGTCTTATTTATGGACCTGGCATTGCATAATACCAATGACAGAGGCGAGTAATTCAAACTGACCCCACTACCTGCCACCATCGGGATGGGATACAGACTGGAAGGGGGCCGAGCACCTCCATGTCTCATTCTCCTTCCCTTATAGCAATGAAAGACTCCACTGAACAGTGGAGAGTATAAGTTAAATGAACTCTTGAGAATTTTTATGGAAATCCACCCCCGCCAAAAAAAAAAAAACAGAAAAACCCACAACAGCGTCATGGAAGACTGATCACGTGGGGGGGACGGGCGGAACACGACAGACGGGAGGGGGCTAGCGGTGGCGACAGGGGGGAATGGTAAATTCAGGCATTTGTCTTGGGCACCAGGAGGGAGCCCAGTTTGGCGCTCCCCCTCCTGGAACCCTAGGCAGCTGCCTAGTTTGCCTAGTGGGCAAGCCAGCCCTGGATAGGGTTCCACAAGTCCTTGCGGAAAAGGGCATTCCAAGGAGGAAGTGCCTTGCCCAGTGAAGTCAAGCCTGTTCTCAACCTCACACTTTAAAAAACTGAAGGGCATTTAGGTTTTCTTAAGGATCAGTTTTCACCAATTGCCCCCCCTTCCATAGCCCCCTCAAGCACCCTGAAACTTAGATGTTCAGGCAGACCACTGGAAACAGCAAAAGTGAGGCTCTATAATTGGAAAAGGGATTCAGCAGAAATCAGCACCCCTTCTTAAGAAAACTTAAGTGCTCTTTAAGTCTTTAGAATTGTGTGATTGAATATTTTTGTTGTTCAGTTGCACAGTTGAGTCCGACTCTTTGTGACCCCATGGACAAAGTCACGCCAGGCCCTCCTGTCTTCCACCATCCTCCGAAGTCTGCTCAAATTCATGTTTGTTACATTAGTAACGCTGTCCAGCCATCTCATCTTTTGCTGTCCCCTTCTTCTTTTGACTTCTGTCTTTCCCAGAATCAGGATCTTCTCCAGTGAGTGCTCCCTTGTCATTTGGTGGCCAAAGTATGAGCTTCAGCTTCAGCATCTGACATTCCAGGGAACAGTCTGTGTTCATTTCCCTTAGGACTGACGGATTTGATCTTCTTGCAGTCCAAGGGACTCTCAAGAGTCTTCTCCAGCAGCACATCTCAAAACCATATATTCTTCTGCACTCGGCCTTCCTTATGGTCCAGCTCTCACAGCCATACATTTCTCTCTCTCTCTCTCGGCTTGGCTTCGCGAACGAAGATTCAAGAAGGGTGCAACAGTCCACGTTTGCTGCAGGCTCGCTGGTGGCTGACAAGACCAATGTGGGACAGGCAGGTCCGGCCACAGCGGCTGCAGGGAAAAGTCTGATTTAGGGCCGGTCCTGTAGCAGTGCGATTCTTCCTCAATCTCCTTTTGTCCTCAAGACCAGCTATGCGTGTGTTCTCAAAGGAAGAGACAGCCTGGTGGATGGTGTGCCTCCATGCTTTGCGATCTGAGGCTAGGTCAGACCACTGGTGATGGTTGATGTGACAGGTGCTAAGGGATTTCTTCAAGGAGTCCTTGTACCTCTTCTTTGGTGCCCCTCTATTTCGATGGCCGGTGGAGAGTTCGCCATACAGGGCAATCTTGGGAAGGCGGTGGTTTTCCATCCTAGAAATATGCCCTGCCCAGCGCAGCTGCGTCTTCAACAGCAGTGCCTCGATGCTGGTAACCTCTGCCTGCTTGAGGACTTCAGTGTTGGTCACAAAGTCACTCCAGTGGATGTTGAGGATGGTGCGAAGGCAGCGCTGATGAAAGCGCTCAAGGAGTCGCAGGTGATGACGGTATAAAACCCACGATTCGGAGCCATAGATGAGGGTTGTCATCACAACCGCTTTGTAAACATTGATCTTTGTGCCTTTTTTCAGATGCTTGTTGCTCCACACTCTTTTGTGCAGTCGGCCAAATGCACGGTTTGCCTTTGCCACCCTGTTGTCAATCTCCTTGTCGATCTTGGCATCTGAGGAGATGATGCACCCCAGGTAGCTGAACTGCTGGACTGTCTTCAGAACTGATTCACCCACAGTGATGCAGGGAGGGTGATAATCTTCCTGGGGTGCAGGCTGGTGGAGAACTTCTGTCTTCTTCAGACTAACTTCTAGGCCGAATAGCTTGGTAGCCTCTGCAAAGCAGGACGTCATATGCTGCAGAGCTGATACCGAGTGGGAGACGAGTGCAGCATCATCAGCAAACAGTAGCTCTCGGATGAGTTTTTCCATTGTCTTGGAGTGTGCCTTTAGTCGCCTCAGGTTGAACAGGCTGCCATCGGTGCGATAGCGGATGTAGACACCATCGTCATCATCTAGATCTACTGCGGCTCTTTGAAGAATCATGCTAAAGAAGATCGTAAAGAGAGTTGGCGCGAGAACGCAGCCTTGCTTTACACCTGTGCCTATTGGGAAGGGCTCCGAGAGGTCGTTGCAGTGTCTGACTTGGCCTCGCTGGTCTTCGTGTAGCTGGATGATCATGCTGAGGAACCTTGGGGGACATCCTAAACGTTCCAAGATTTGCCACAGGCCTTTCCTGCTAACGGTATCGAAAGCTTTGGTAAGGTCGACAAAAGTCACATACAGACCCTTGTTCTGTTCCCTGCATTTCTCTTGGAGCTGCCTGAGAACAAATACCATGTCGGTGGTGCTCCTGTTAGCTCTGAAGCCGCACTGGCTCTCTGGGAGGAGTTCTTCTGCAATGGTGGGCACCAGTCTGTTCAGGAGTATTCTGGCAAGGATTTTGCCTGCGATGGAGAGCAGGGTTATCCCCCGGTAGTTGGAGCAGTCTGACTTTTCCCCTTTGTTCTTGTATAGGGTGATGATGATTGCATCGCGAAAGTCCTGTG
The DNA here is from genome assembly GCF_032191835.1 of Heteronotia binoei. Lineage (NCBI taxonomy): Eukaryota > Metazoa > Chordata > Lepidosauria > Squamata > Gekkonidae > Heteronotia > Heteronotia binoei. The sequence goes on along the minus strand of NC_083231.1, from coordinate 54,979,110 downwards.
GTAATTTGCCTTGTTCCCAGCAGGTGACAAGTACTTTGTGAAGTGAGCTATGTAGTACTGTGCCCCCATGCTTCCAGATCTCTGGTGGAATTCCATCAACTCCTGCTGCCTTGCCACTTTTCAGTTGCTTGATGGCTTTAACAGTCTCTTCTAGGGTGGGGATCTCATCCAACTCTGTTTTCACCGGTTGAAGTGGGGTGAGGTGGATTGCTGAATCTTGAACTACGCGGTTGGCACTGAGGAGAACCTGAAAATACTCCGACCACCGGTGTAGTGTATCAAGAAATGTCATGCGACCCGACGGGGGGGGGCAACTGGGCAGTCCCAGGAGCCCCAGCGCCGGGAGCCTGTCCCCGCATATCTCCAGCTGAGGCGGGAAGTTCAACGGGGCTGGATTGGCCCAACCAACCCAGTAGGCTGTACCCGGGATTGTACATAAGCGGGACCCGGCCCGCGTGTTCGCTCTCTTGCAACGTGCTCCTAATAAACCATGTTGCCCTACTCTCGTCTCCGCTTCGAGTACGTTACACTGGCGACGAGGATGGGATCCTAGCCGCAGCGGCTACGACGGAGATCTGGGCAACAAGCGACTGTCGCCGCCATCATGGCCAACCAAAGCGGAATCACCGGCTACCTCGAGCCCTTCGACCCAACCAATCCAGAGGGATGGGAGTCCTACGCGGAGCGGGTCGAGTTCTACCTCCGGGCCAACAAGATCACTGACGCCGGAGCGAAGAGGGACGTTCTCATGAGCGTCTGCGGGCCTGCCACGTTCGAGATCGCCAAGGGTCTCTCGGCACCCGCCCGTCTGGCAGAGAAATCCTACGACGAGATCATCCGACTCCTCACGGGACACTTCTCACCACAGCCTTCGCGGGTGGCTCGCAGGTTCCTGTTCCACAAACGGGACCAGATCGCGGGCGAGTCCGCCGCAGACTACCTGGCGGCCCTCCGTAAACTCGCCGGGAACTGCAACCTCCCCCAACTGGAGGAAGCCCTGGCAGACAGATTCACGTGGGGCCTCCGCGACGAGAGGCTCCAGCAGAAGCTCTTCGCCAAAGAAGAGCTTACTCTCCAGGCCGCCTTCAGCGAAGCGGTGGCATGGGAACGAACCGCACGAACGTTTCCCCGGGCCAAGATGGAAGCTGCCCACCACGGAGAGCTGGACCAAGACGGCCCCGAGGAGGAGGAAGCCCATCAGCTACGCCGCCCAGCCGGGCCACCCAACAGAGCGACCCAACGCCCCCGAGCGACCGACCGACCACCAGCGTCGGAGAGAGCCCCGGCCACCAAGTGCGCCAGCTGCGGCGGCCCCCACGAGCGGAGAGACTGCCAATACCGGACCTGGGACTGCAGGAGCTGCGGAAAGACCGGCCACATTGCCAGGGCTTGCCGAGCCAAGCCCAACCGCAGGAAGCCGACCACGTACCACGAGTCCGCGGAGTCCCACGCGGTAGACTCCACGTCCCTACAGGTACTGAACTTGCCCCACGATTCCCCCGATAAAATCAAAGTGGCGGTCCTTATAGAGGGGAACCCCTGCCAAATGGAGGTGGACTCAGGGTCCTCCATTTCCCTTATTGCGGAAGAAACCCTAAGAGAACTGTGTCCCCGCCAGCGGCTGCAACTTCGGCCGGCAGACTTCATACTCCGGGACTTCCAGAAGAACCCGGTGCAAATTGCGGGGTGGGCGCGGGTACAAGTCGAGCGGGGGTCCTTCCACGGCCCGCTGGACATCCTGGTGGTTAAGCGCCAGCTGGCCACCCTGCTAGGTCTGGCCTGGTTCAAACCCTTGGGAATCCGCGTGGAGGGGGTGGGCCAGACCATAACGCCCCGGGGGTTCGGGGAGATTTGCAAGGAATTCCCCGAGGTATTCGATGGGTCCCTAGGGAGCTACCGGGGGCCGCCCATCTCCCTGCCCCTAGACCCCACGGTCAGACCGATTCGGCTCAAGGCCAGGAGGGTTCCGTTCGCCTTGAAACCTAAGATCGAGGCAGAGTTAGACCGCCTCACGGCACAAGGCGTCCTGGAGCCGGTGGACTACGCCACCTGGGAAACCCCCATCGTTACCCCCATCAAGCCAAACGGGGAGGTGCGGATCTGTGCCGATTATAAATGCACCATAAACAAGGCACTACAGGACAACCCCTATCCAGTGCCGGTGGTGAGCCATGTCCTGGCCGCCCTAGCGGGGGCTAGGATATTTGGGAAGCTAGACCTGGCCCAGGCCTACCAGCAGCTCCCAGTAGACAATAAAACGGCGGAGGCCCAAACGATCGTGACCCACAGGGGGGCTTTCCGGGTAAAGAGGCTTCAGTTTGGGGTTAGCGTCGCTCCGGGGATTTTCCAGAGCCTAATGGACGCTCTCCTTAAAGGGATCCCAGGAGTCCAGCCGTTTTTCGACGACGTTCTAGTCGCCGCCCCGGACCCCGATGAATTCGGCAACCGCCTTCGAGAGGTGCTCCGCCGGTTCCAGGCGGCGGGGCTCAAGGTCAAGAGAGAGAAATGCTTGCTGGGGGTTCCACGGGTAGAGTTTCTGGGGTTCGCCGTTGACGCAGCAGGAATCCACCCCACGGAAGAAAAGACCCGAGCCATCGTGCAAGCCCCGGCTCCCACTTGTAAAGCGGAGCTCCAAAGCTTCTTGGGGGTGCTCAACTTTTACCACTCCTTCCTCCCCCACAAGGCAGCCCTGGCGGAGCCCCTCCACCGGCTGCTGGACAAAAAAGCCCCTTGGGTTTGGGGCAAACGACAGGCCGCGGCGTTTCAGGCGGTCAAGGATGTCCTGGTGTCCAATGCGGTGCTCCACCATTTTGACGAGGCCCTCCCCGTCATCCTGGCCTGCGATGCGTCGCCGTATGGGGTGGGAGCAGTCCTGGGGCACCAGCTTCCGGACGGGAGGGAGGTACCGGTCGCATATTACTCCCGCACGCTCACTTCAGCCGAGCGCAACTACGCGCAGATAGATAAAGAGGCCCTGGCAATCGTGGCAGGGGTCCGAAAGTTCCACGAGTATCTATATGGGAGAAGGTTCACCATTGCCACGGACCACAAGCCCCTCTTAGGTCTACTGGCCCCAGACCGACAAACCCCCCAAATACTCTCACAGCGCGTGTTGAGGTGGAACCAATTCCTCAACTCATACACGTACACACTGGTTCATAGGGCCGGCAAGGCTATGGGACACGCGGATGCGCTTAGCCGTTTGCCGCTTCCGGAGACGGGTCCGGACCCCGCACCCGCACACCAGGTCATGATGATAGAGAGCCTCCCAGAGCCGCCCCTCCATGCAACGGAGGTGGCCAAGGCCACCCAGAAACACAAGACACTGGCACGGGTGCTCGACTGGGTGGTGAGGGGGTGGCCAGAGGGAAACATGGGGGAAGAATTCAAGCCTTACAAGGCGAGGAGGGAGGAATTAGCCGCACACAAGGGCTGCATACTTTGGGGCAGTAGGGTAGTGATTCCACCTCTGCTCCAAAAGCGTGTTCTAGAATCCCTACACGAGACTCATCCCGGCATAGTGCGAATGAAGGCTCTGGCCAGGAGCTACGTCTGGTGGCCGGGAATGGACGGGGAGATCGAGGGCTGGGTCCGCGGGTGCCAGACCTGCCAGGAATCCCGGCCCGAGCCGCCCAGCGCCCCCGTCACTAGGTGGGAGTCCACCCGGAAACCATGGTCGAGACTCCATATCGACTTTGCGGGCCCATTCCAGGGGCAGACCTTCATCATAATAGTGGACTCCTACACCAAATGGCTGGAGGTCATCCCCGTAGGGTCCACCTCGTCCACAGCCGCGATCAGAGCTCTGCACAGGGTCCTATGCACACATGGCATCCCGGACACCATAGTCTCTGATAACGGGGCCGCCTTCACCTCAGCCGACTTCCAGGCGTTCCTGCAAAGATACCTGATCAGGCACATAAGGTCGGCTCCCTTCCATCCGGCCACCAACGGCCAGGCGGAGCGGATGGTCCGCACAACAAAGGAGGCCCTCGGCCGAATTGTACAGGGGGACTGGGACCACAGGCTGGCCGCGTTCCTCTTCGATAATCGGATCACCCCTAACCCGGTCACAGGAGTCAGCCCGGCTGAGCTCCTCATGGGACGCAAACTCATAACCCGGCTGGACCGGCTGCATCCCGACCGGGCTTCAGACACCCGCGGGAGCCCCGAAGTCCGAGACGCCGCCCGGGGCTTCTTCGCGGGCGACCCAGTTTTCGCCCGAAACTATGCAAGGGGCCCCGATTGGGTGGCGGGGCGGGTACTGAGGGTAACCGGGTCCCGCCACTACGACATATCAACGGAGGGGGGCCAGGTACTACGGCGGCACATTGATCAGTTGAGGCGCCGCACCCTGCCGGAGGCCCCCACGGACACGGACGAGGCTATATCCAGCGAGGAGCCTAACGGAGACCGCCTAGAGGACGCGATCCCAACATCCGTGATGCGGGCGCCGGAGGTACCGGAACCGACCGAAACCGAGGGATCCGCGGAACCGGACGGGCCGCCCCCGTCGGTTCAGTATGGATGCCTTGTCTGTGAGGAGCACTTGGCCGTCTGCACTATGCAAGGGACTCTGAGCCTGATATGATGGACCATATACTGCCTTCAGGGCTTCGTAGAACCCTCTTAAATCACCAGTGTCTGCACACAGCTGGGTTCTCTCTGCAAGCTTGGTCCACCACTCATTCTGAATGTCTCGAAGCTTGCGCTGGAGGTTGCTACATGCAGCGCGAAAGGTTGCTTTTTTCCCAGGACAGGAGGGCTGAGCAAGATGTGCTTGGTAGGCAGATCTCTTTTTTGCCAGTAATTCTTGGATCTCTTGATTGTTCTCATCAAACCAGTCCTTGTTCTTCCTTGTGGAGAACCCGAGGAGTTCTTCAGAGATCTGCAGGACGGTAGTTTTTAGGTGTTCCCAGAGTGCTTCTGGAGAAGGGTCTGTGGGGCAACTGAGGTCCTCAATTCTTGACTGGAGTTTTGCCTGGAAGGCAGCTTTAACTTCGGCTGACTGGAGGCTGCCAACCTGAAACTTCCTCCGAGGGATACCTCCTCTCCTGGGTGTGGGTTTAAAGTGAAGACGGAGATTGCAGCGTACAAGACGATGATCCGTATGACATTCTGCGCTGGGCATTACTCGGGTGTGTAAGACATCTCGAAGGTCTCTCTGGCGCACCAGAATGTAGTCGATAAGGTGCCAATGCTTGGACCGTGGGTGCATCCAGGTTGTCTTCAGACTGTTCTTCTGCTGGAAGATAGTGTTGGTGATGGTGAGCTGGTGCTCCATGCAGAATTCTAGCAGGAGGCGCCCGTTGTCATTGCAGTTGCCAATGCCGTGTTTGCCAAGTACTCCTTTCCAGGCTTCCGAGTCTTTACCTACTCTGGCATTGAAGTCGCCAAGGATGATCACCTTGTCCTCTGTAGGGGTCTTCCGTACGAGGTTGCGTAGATCAGCATAGAACTTGTTCTTTTCTGCAGGATCTGCTTGAAGGGTTGGGGCATACACACTGAAGAGTGTTGCATGCTGCTTGTTTTGAAGTGGGAGGCGCATGGACATGATGCGATCTGAGTGACCTGTTGGCAGGTTTTCGAGTTTGGAGGCAATGGAGTTCCTGACCATGAAGCCAACGCCAGAAAGGCGGCTCTCAGCCTTTGACTTACCCGACCAGTAGAGGGTATAGCCAGCACCGTGTTCTTGAAGACTACCTTCCTCAGGGAAACGGACCTCACTGAGAGCTGCTATGTCGATATTCAACCTGAGAAGTTCGTGGGCAACTAGAGCAGAGCGTCGTTCAGGGCGACCACTGCCTACTGTGTCAAGCATGGTTCTGATGTTCCAACACGCAAGCTTTAGTCTTTGCACACTTTGTGAGGCAGGTGCATGCCTTTTCTTTGTTGTTATTTTTCGACCGCAAGTAAGGATGCCCGTTGACCGCGGCTAGCCAACTGGGGTGGGGGAGACGAGCTTTGTTTAGGCCACCTTTTCTAGGCCCCTCTCCGTGTGGAGCAAGCAGTGCTGTCCCTAGATAAGGCTGCTTGGTCGTTCAGGGTGCTGCCGAAAGATGCTTTCGTCTCCGGGTTAGCATCAGGCGACCAATATCCTGAACCGCCTACATGCAGGATCGGGACTGCGGCTTCCAGTGGCACCTTCCACCTGCCGTTTCGCCCCTTGCCTATCGCTGCAGGACTTGATGCGTTGTGGGTTGTGTGTGTGGATATGCCCTTCAGGCCTGCGCAGAGGAATTTTTTAGGTGAAGCGCAGTGTGCGCGGTACTGGCTCCACCCTTTCACCTGGGGGTCATCTGCCATGGCCCAGTAAGCCGGGACGCCGGCAGTGAGTCCTCCAGGTGGTAGGTGTTACATTAACGAGCTCTATCTGCCCGGGTTTGATGTTAGAGTTTTCCTTCTCTTAGGCTGACGAAGTTGGTGGGCCCAGCCTGCCCATCCGGTTATACCACCGGACAATTCGGTCGCACCATGACGTAGCAAACTCTGTGAAAACGGGGGGGGACCAGCGAGAAGGTGTTGCTACGGATGCAGTAATGCAGGAGAGGCCATTGCAGTGACCATCTGCCAGGCATAGCCAGACAGTAACCACGCGGCGTTCACTACACCGGGAGAGGAGAGGCTATGTATTGCGCATGCACTTTCCCTGGGGGGGTAGGATTCCCAGAGGGAGCCCACCCCCCACCACCCCCCCAGCCATACATTACTACTGGGAATACCACGCTTTGACTATACTGACTTTTGTTGGCAGGGTGATGTTTCTTCTTTTTATTATACTGCCCAGGTTCGCCATAGCTGTCCTCCCAAGGAGCAAACGTCTTTTAATGTCACCATCTGCACTGCTCTTGTATCCCAGAAATGTGAAGTCTGTCACTACTTCCATGTCTTTCCCTTCTATTTGCCAAGGTGTGATGGGGCCAGATGCCATGATCTTAGTTTTTTTGATGTTGAGTTTCAAGCTTACTTTTGTGCACTCCTCTTTCACTCTCAACAAGAGGTTCTTTAGGTCCTCCTCACTTTCTGCCATTAGAGTAGTGTCACCTGCATATCTGAGGTTGTTGATGTTTTTCCCGGCAATCTTAATTCCGGCTTGTGCTTCATCCAGGCCAGCATTCCACATGATGTACTTTGCATATAAATTAAATAAGCAGGGTGACAATATACATCCTTGTCGAACTCCTTTTCCTATTCTAAACCAATCAGTTGTTCCATATCCCATTCTGACAGTTGCTTCTTGACCCTTATACAGGTTTCTCAGGAGGCATTTGAGGTGGTCTGGTACTCCCATCTCTTTAAGGACTTGCCACGGTTTATTGTGATCCACACAATCAAAGGCTTTAGCATAGTCAATGAAGCAGAAAGACAGGTTGCTTACCTGTAACTGTAGATCTTCGAGTGGTCATCTGTGCATTCACACTCATGGGATAGTGCGCCTGCGCCGATCCCCGAATCGGTATCTGAAAAAGCCCGGGATTTTTCCGCGCTCGGCGCCAATGAGCATGCGCAAGCGACCCACTGCGCATGCCCACCAGCGCCCGCGCGGCAATCCCGCCAGTTCCTCCCTGACCGCTGAAAGCCCCTTTACTGAAGAGAGACCGTCAGCAGCGGGGAAGGAGGGCGGGTAGTGTGAATGCACAGATGACCACTCGAAGATCTACAGTTACAGGTAAGCAACCTGTCTATCTTCTTCGTGGTCTCTGTGCCTCACACTCATGGGAGATTAGCAAGCAAAGCATACCTGGAAGCGGGAAGACGGTCAGCCTGAAGAAACAGCTTGCAACACCGCAGCTCCCAACCGAGTCCTCTGCTGAGCATGCACGTCCAGCGCGTAGTGCTTCATGAAGGCATGCGGAGAAGACCAGGTAGCCGCCTTGCAGACATCGGAAAGGGACACACCCTTCAGGAATGCCACCGACGTGGCCATCGCCCTTGTGGAGTGTCCACGAACAGGTCCAGGTAGAGGCTTCTTAGCCAACAAATAACAAAGTCTGATCGTCTCAGTGAGCCATTTGGACAGTCTCTGAGAAGAAATTTTGGACCCTAACTTTGGGGCAGAGTAGGAAACAAAAAGTTGATTGTCCTTACGAAAACCCCGTGAACGGTTTAGATAAAACAGGAGGGCACGCTTAACATCTAACGCGTGCAGTCTGCGTTCCTCATCCGAGGAAGGGCTAGGGTAAAAGGTGGGCAACCAAACCTCTAAGTTGAGGTGAAACTGGGAAACCACTTTCGGGAGAAAAGTAATGTCTGGGGCCAGAGAGACCCCAGCCTCTCTAAAGGCAAGGTATGGGTAGTCACACCGCATCGCCGTGAGCTCCCCTGCACGGCGTGCCGAAGTGATGGCAACTAAAAATGCAGTCTTCCAAGACAAAAGTTGCAGGGAACATGTCGCCATAGGCTCAAAGGGGCGACGAGTCAACTTGTCCAGGACCAAAGTCAAATCCCACAGCTGTGGAGGGGATCTAGACGGGGGATGAAGGCGGAACAATCCCTTCATAAATCTCTTGGACTGCGGGTGAGCAAAGACAGAGTAACCCTCAACTGAATCATGAAAAGCAGAAATAGCTGCTAAATAGACCTTAATGGATGAGAATACCAGCCCCTCATCCACCAAGGACAAAAGAAACTCAAAAACTGTGGGCAGCCCAACAGTGTCAGGTGACATTGGAGAGTCAACCACAAAGTCACTGAACTTTTTCCACTTCCTCTCGTAAGAGGCACGGGTGGAAGGTTTCCTGCTACTCTGGAGCACTTGTTGAACCCTGGTGGAGAAGTCTAGTGGTCGATGAACCACGCTGTCAGCTTCAGGTGCGGCACGTTGTGATGGAGCACGTGCCCTCCCTGGGCCGACAACAGGTCCGGTTCTGCCGGGAACTGGTAAAAGGTCCCCCTCGACTGCTGGAGCAGAATCGAGAACCAGCCCTGACGGGGCCACCACGGGGTCACCAGAATGCAACGTGGCTTCTCCTGCACTAACTTGTGGACCACCCTCGTTAGCAAAGGTAAGGGCGGGAACATGTACAGGAACCAGCCCTCCCACCGAAGTAGAAGTCCGTCTCCCAAGGAAGCCGGATCCGCACCTCCCCTGGCACAGAACAATGGGCACTTCTTGTTCTGCGCTGTGGCGAAAGCATCCAGCTGTGGGTAGCCCCAGAGTTGGAACACCGGCTCTAGGAACCTCCATTGCAGTTCCCATTCGTGTGGGGAGGCTCCACCCCTGCTGAGAGAGTCCGCCTGTACGTTGAGGACCCCCGGCAGATGTGTAGCTTTTACAAAAATGTCCCACTGGAGACACTCCTCCCAGAGATCCATCGCCAGTGAGCATAGCCTGCGAGACACTGTCCCCCCCTGTCTGTTTATATAGCACAGGGCAGTGGTGTTGTCCGTAAGCAATGCCACAGTCTGTCCCACCAGCAGTGGACGGAACGATCGAAGGGCAAAGTGAACTGCTAGCAGTTCTAGGTAGTTTATATGGCACCGGCTCAGTTTCGGTGGCCACTTGCCTCCCACACACAGCTCCTCCAGGTGGGCTCCCCACCCCCACATGGAGGCATCGGTAGCGATGGTTACTGTAGGGGTCGGCAGATGAAAAGGGGCCCCTTGACGGATGTTGCTCTCTGTTCCCCACCATTGCAGGGAGCGGAGAGTCCCGGGTGGAATGGTGAACCTCTTTCGAGGTGAGTCTCTGAGAGGCCGAAAGTGGCGCAAGAACCAAATCTGTAGGCCTCTCATGTGCAGTCTTGCGAAACGTAGCACGCTTGTCGTCGCGGCCATCAACCCCAGCATCCGCTGGAGCTGCTGAGCCGTGCCCCACCGCCGCCTTTGAAGTAGCTGCACCAGATTGATGATGTCCTTCGCTCTCTGCGAAGGGAGGAATGCTCGATGTTGTTGAGTGTCCAACAGAGCCCCTATGAATTGAACTGTCTTTGAGGGAGTGAGATGGGATTTCTCCAGGTTGACTTGCAGCCCCAGGGTGCCAAGAAGACGGAGAGTGGTAGCGATGTGGGTTGTTAGACTCTCCCTCGACTTCGCCACAAGAAGCCAGTCGTCGATGTATGGGAAGACAACGACTCCCTGCAGACGAAGATGGGCAGCCACCACACTCATCAGCTTCGTGAACACCCGAGGAGCAGTAGACAGTCCAAACGGCAGGGCCCTGAATTGGAAGTGACGAGCACCCACTGCAAACCGTAGGAAACGCCTGAACGCGGGATGGATGCTGACATGAAAATAAGCATCCTTGAGGTCCAGGGTCGCCATCCAGTCTCCCTGATTGATGAGGGGCAGGATTGTTTGCAGCGTAGCCATTCTGAACTTCTGGTACAGAATAAATTTGTTCAGACTCCGAAGGTCCATGATAGGCCTTAGGCCCCCGTCCCTTTTGGGAACCAGAAAGTACCGGGAGTAGAAGCCTCCCGTCCTGGCCTCCGGTGGAACTACCTCTATGGCTTGTTTCTGTAGGAGGTTGTTCACCTCCGCCAGCAGAGGTGGGGAAGGGGGAGTGGTGACTACCACGGACTGGTTTGGAGTCTGAACAAACTCTATTTTGTAGCCCTCTTCTATGATGGACAGAGCCCACCTGTCTGTGGAGATCAACTCCCAGGCAGGCAGGAAAGGGCGTAGGCGGATGGATGAATTCCCAACGGGGACGACGACGCGTGCTTGGAAGAAGTCAAACCCCCTGCTTCTGGGAGCGAACCCCCTTCGACTTGCTGGACGGTTGTGATCCATAACGGTTCCTGCCGTTACCCGAGTATGGTGATCGCTCGGACTGGGCAGGGCGAGGACGCCATTGCTCCGGAGAGAACTTCTGATAAGGCTTCTTGGTCCAGGGTTTGGACCATTGCTTGGATTTGGAAGCCTTAGGAGCAGATTGGACACCCAAGTTCTTAGAGGTTTTGACACTCTTGTCGAACCCTTGCAGCGCCGAGTCAGTTGTGGTGCTGAAGAGCCCGTCACCCTCAAACGGCAGATCTTCGATGAAGGTCTTAGTGTCCTGGTGGAGCGTGGTAGACCTGAGCCAGGAGTGCCGTCGGATACAGACTGCAGACGTAATCTGTTTGGCCGAGGCTTCAACCATATGTTTTGCTGCGGCCAGTTGTTGTCTGGCCACAGCGAGACCTTCTTTTTGTAGCCTGGTTGCAGCAGCCCTCTTTTCCTCAGTTAACGAGGAAAGGAAGGGGGAAAGTTGTTCCCACACGGCATACTGATATCTAGCCATGCAGGCGGCATAGTTAGACACCTTTATGCCGAGTGCCCCCGCGGAGTAGACCTTGCGGCCCATTCCATCAATCTTCCTCCCTTCTTTGTCCGGTGGGGAGGAGTGGACCTTCCTTGCCTTCGAAGAGGAGGAGATGACCACCGAGTTCGGGCGCGGATGGGTGAACAAGAACTCAGCCCCAGTCTCTTGGACCCTATACATATGGTCCAGCCGTTTCGATGAGACTGGCGTCGAGGAGGGTCGCGCCCAAGGCTCTTTGACCACCTGGAGGATCACCTTGGTCACTGGCAGGGCAACCGCAGTGGATGTGTTCCTTTGCATTATATCGAACACATTGTCGTCCACTACTGGCTCCGGTTGCGTCACAGGCAGCTTGAGGGTGGCGGCAATCCGCTTCACAAGGTCCCCATAGGACTTCAGATCCTCCGACGGCGAGATCGGGAGATCCTCGGCCGTCTGGGAACCCGGTGAAGGCTCCAATCCCTGAACTTCACTCTCCGACTCCGACGACGAGGAGTCCTTGTGTGTGGAGTGCTCCGAGAGCATCGGGGTCGATTCTCGCGGTGGAAGGATCGGTGGTCTTCGATCCACATCTACCGGAACCAACTGTCGATCCGGGGGAACCGACGCCGACGCAGAGGCCTTCCGAGACCGATGGGATACCCTCGACACCGATGAAAATTGGGATGCTTGCTCCCAATCGTGGTAGTCGTCCGGGTACCAACGACAGGTCTCGTACCGGGAGTAGGGAGGCTGCCACCTGCGTTGCTCCCACGGTGGTATCGGGAAGCGTTGAGGATGATAGAATGTGTCTCGCCTGACTCGGGGCTTGAATGGTGGGTCGATCACCGGTGCCGACGCATCAACCTCCGAGGTCGATTCGCTTTCGGAGCGACGACGGGAGCCCGAAGACGAAGACCGTTGGGTTAAGTCGATTTCCGGCTCTTGTTCCGACGCCGACAGGCGCTGCTGGGCTGGGCTACGGCGCGGAGGCGTCCGAGGTTTTTTCGGAGGTTTTGTCGATGTCGATGTCGACGCACCGCCCGATGGGGAAGGAGTGCGGGGTCGCTTTCGCTTCTCCTTCGACTTCGCCTTTTTCGGAGGTCGGGTCCCCGAGTCCTCCTGGCGCTTTTTAGCGGGCGTATCCACCGAGCCCTCAAGGGAACGTTTCGTGGAGCCACGCTCTTCCGGCAAGTCCAAAGTCCGTATCGGAGCCGCATCGGCCGATGCGAGCTCCAGGGCCGGGGTTTCGGACGACTTCGGTGCCGATACCTCCATCGGTCGATGGGGTGTAAGCGCCGATTCGATCAATGCCGCAGATAATCGAGCCGCCCGGTTCTTCCTCGTCTGCTTCGAAAAGCGGAGACAATGCGGACACGAGTCTACTCGGTGGGCCTCTCCCAGGCACAGTAGACACAGGGAATGACCGTCTGGAGGGGCGATCTTCTTCCCACACGCACGACAGCGTTTGAAAAACCCCCAGCGACTTTCCATAGAAAGTAGCCGCAAAAAAACTCCCCAGAACAATCTGAGAGAGAAAAAGAGGAGTGGGGGAAAAGCGCGGGCGAAGCGCCCCGAAGGGCCGTCCGGCGGGCGAACACAAAACGCTTTTTTTTTTTTTTTTTTTAAACTAACTAACTAACAACTATGAACTACAACTAACTACTAAAGAACAACGGTAAACGGGCTAGAACGAGAAGAAAAGGCGAAGCCAAAAAACTTCTCACCGACCGGGGAAACGGAAAGGTAAACCTCTCAGCGCAGCGGTCAGAAAGGAACTGGCGGGATTGCCGCGCGGGCGCTGGTGGGCATGCGCAGTGGGTCGCTTGCGCATGCTCATTGGCGCCGAGCGCGGAAAAATCCCGGGCTTTTTCAGATACCGATTCGGGGATCGGCGCAGGCGCACTATCCCATGAGTGTGAGGCACAGAGACCACGAAGAAGATATAGATGTTTTTCTGATACTCCCGTGCTTTCTCCATAATCCATCAAATGTTGGCAATTTGATCTCTAGTTCCTCTACCTCTCCGAAACCCAGCTTGAACTTCTAGTAGTTCCTGATCTACATACTGATGAAGCCTAGCTTGTAGGATCACTTTAACAGCATCATCTTTTAGGACTCTGAATAGCTCAACTGGGATATCATTATCTCCGCTGGCTTTGTTATTAGTGATGCTTTCTAAAGCCCATTTGACTTCACACTCCAGGATGTCTGGCTCAAGGTCATCAATTTCACTGTCATGGTTGTCCAGGACACTGAGATCCTTATTGTATAATTCTTCTATGTATTCTTACCACCTCTTCCTGATCTCTTCTGCTTCTGTTAGGTCCCTACCATTTTTTATCATGGCCATCTTTGCACAAAACGTTCCTTTGATTTCTCCAATTTTCTTGAAGAGATCTCTTGTCCTTCCTATTCTATTATTTTCCTCTATTGTTTTGCATTGTTCCTTCAGTAAGACCTCCTTATCTCTCCTTGTTGTTCTCTGGAAATCGGCATTCAGTTGGGTGAATCTTTCCTTTTCACCTTTGCCTTTCACTTTCCTTCTTTCCTCAGCTATTTGTAAAGCCTCATCAGACAGCCACTTTGCTTTCTTGCATTTCTTTTTCTTTGGGATGGTGCTGATTGCTGCCTTCTGTACAATGTCACGAACCTCCGTCCATAGTTCTTTAGGCACTCTGTCTATCAACTCTAGTTCCTTAAACCTATTCTTCACCTTCACTGTATATTCATAAGGGATGTGATCAAGGTCAAACCTGAATGGCCTAAAGGTTTCCCGAGTTTTCTTCGGTTTAAGTCATGATCTGAGCAGCAGTCAGCTCCAGGTCTTGTTTGTGCTGACTGTAAGGAGCTTATGCATCTTTGACTGCAGAGTATATAATCAATCTGATTTCTGTGTTGCCCATCAGGTGAAGTTAACATGTAGAGTCGCCTTTTAGGTTGTTGGAAGAGGGTGTTCGCTATGACCAGCTTGTTCTCTTGGCAAAACTCTATTAGCCTTTGCTTGGCTTCATTTTGTTCTCCAAGGCTTTCTATTTTTGCTACATGTTTTTCCAAAGTTCCTTTGGTACAATCTTTCCTGAACGATAATACTTCTTGGATGGAATTCACCACCATCCCAGTTTTGAGGCTTCCCAACTCCTTCTCCCCAATACATCACAGACACTACAGATGCAGGGATCTGGGAGCTTCTGCCAGAGTAACGGGTTCTTGCATGGGCACGGAATGCTATGCCATTAACAGAAAAGTTCCCTAGGATTCCACTCATTGTCAGTGGGCAACAGCCCAACATCCCCCCTCAATGCTCCTCCCTGCCCACCACTAAAAAAATCTAGTTAAATCACATGACACTAGATCCATCATGAAGTTTTAAAGTCAGCACTGGCACACCTAGAGCTTGCCATTATCAGTCCACTCTGCTGCAGCACACATTCCAAATCTTTGGATATTCAAAGCTTAGTTAAGCAACAGTGAAGACTATGAACAATTCTATTCATATGACGGGGGAAAGTTTAGCTAACTTTTTTCAGGTTTATTCACTCCTTCAAAGCAATGGATGCACAGAATGTAGAGTAAACTACGTATAACAGCTTTAAATAGTTTCTGAAAATGGAACTGTACATCCAGCTCTTTAGAAATTACATTGAACCATATGCATTTGTTTATACTGGTAAAACAATAAAGCATATACAACAGTTGTTTGTCTCAAGCATGTCTTAAGGTTTTAAAAAACTGCCCTTCCCATCACCCTTTTCAGTATGCCAGATGTAAATACCAGCACTGGAAATGGAGCAGACACAAGCATGACAATCCAATTCTCTGTAAGAAGGAAGGAAATCACACTTGAAGCACCTCCAAGGTCACTGCAGGATACTAATACATCTGTCAAGGCTGGAAACTCATATATTTGCTCGTTATGAATATAAAAAGTAGTTGTGATACTATTAACGGTTTCATGCTTAAAATAAGCCAAACTTCAAAGAGAAGCAACTTAGGTCTAAAAATGTCCTGACCTTTATGTAAGAAGTTTGCTGTGTAGGCAGCAGAAATTTTAAGAATGAGCATAGTCTGGTTTACATTTTTAAAATGTTTTGCTTGGCCCAAAGGGAGGAAACAGAAGAGACAAGAAAATCCACGACTGCACGTCCTCAGCCATTTTTAAAATGAGAAGCTCTGATAGGAATCAAATTTTAAAACACACACACACAAAACTGTTTCTTAAGAGGAAGTTGTTTTCAAAACTTGTGGTCTTAATTTAGTCCAGAGTTGCACCAATATCTGTCTGTCTTACAGCGAGAACAAAGGACTTCAACATTTTTACGATCTACAATGTTTACATGGCAAAGTTCCCAACAGACAAAAAGTCAGAGAACACTTGGATGGCCAAGCAAAGAAGAGGCCCAATTTGAAGTCAGTATACAAGAATAACATGAAAGTTTAAAAAGACGAAGTTGCAAGGCTAAGTACTCCTTCATTTGCAAGTTGGACAATGCCATCAACTGTTAGTATTGTTTGTTTATTGATGTTACTGATGAGACTGTTATTTATTGAGGGTTTTTTACTGTTGTTTAATGTTTGGTTGAGAAGTTCTATAAACTGGATTGTATATCTATGTTTTTTTGTAACCCACCCTGAGCCTGCTTGTGGGGGAGGAAGGGCTAGAAGCTTAATAAACAAACAAACAGACCCTGAGAACATAAAAACTTTGTGATGCTACTAACCATTACAATATATTCTGCATTACTTACAGGCAATACAATTCATCATTCTCTCCATGGGGAATAAAAAGGTAAAGGTGCAAGCACCAGTCATTTCCAACTCTGGGGTGACATCCCATCACGACATTTTCACAGCAGACTTTTTGCAGTGTGGTTTGCCACTGCCTTCCCCAGTCATCTACACTTCCCCCCCAGCAAGCTGGGTATTCATTTTACCGACCTTGGAAGGATGGAAGGCTGAGTCAACTTTGAGCCGGCTACCCTTAACCCAGCTTCCGTCGGGATCAAACTCAGGTCGTGAGCAGAGAGCTTGGACTGCAGTACTGCAGCTTTACCACTCTGCACCATGGGGAATGCCAACAGCTTATTATCACTAGCGATGAGCATGAACCAAATTATGAACTGAATTTCATGATGAACTATGCCAGTTCATTGGATTGCAAAGCATGATTTGGACAATTACATTGTATGCAAATCACCCACAAACTGGCCTGGTTTTTTATTCATTCAATTCAGTTTGTGGGCCATGCTGGTGCGGCAACAATGGGTCATACCACCACAGTGGTGTCACTCTCCAATGAGCTCATCTTCTGAGTTCACTTGCAAGAGCCATGGCAGTTTCTGCAAGGAAAGAATGGGGAGCTTGACACAGGGGAAAGAAACTGTCAACAAGGAAAAGGGAGTACGGTGGATTTGATGGCGTTGTGGAGATTATGCCTGCTGGTTGACCCTTGGAGGTGGTAGAGGAAGGCCGGAAGACGAAAGCAGTGAAAGAGCAGGGACTCCAGCACCCTGGGATGGTGTTTTTGCTGGGAGAGGAGAAAAGGTGAGGCTTGCTTGCAACAGTAGTGAAGGGGGAGCCAGGAAGCAGACCCCTGGATATTGGAGAGGGGGCCCTGGAGCATCTTTTAGATACTCAGTTCACACCCCATCATGCTGAGAAGGTGGGATTTGATGCAATGGAACAAGGAAAAGGGGATTTAGTGAATTTAACAGTGGTTGCAGGGTTCCTGCCAGTGCTGGCAAAGGGCCAGAAAATGTGAGCAGTGAAAGAATAGGGACTCCAACACCCTGAAAAGGTGCTAATCCAGGGGGTAGATGGCAAAAAGGGGAATAGTTTGCTCCCAGTGGCAGCAAATTGGGAGAAGCAAACTACTGGATATTGGAAAGGGTACCCAGGAGCATATTTTGGATACTCAGTTACAAAACTAATAAACCACAAACCAGTTCAGCAAACCAAAAAGTTTGTGGAGGTTCATAAACCATGAACCACCATTTTCCCAGTCCATGCCCATCCCTCGTTATCGCCTTGAAGAAAGCAGGCTGTTCTTTCTAACTGAGGAAATAAAATGGTTCTACTTCCCATAAACTCAGACTATGAAGATTACATTTCCTGTTCATGTATGTAAAACTGTACAACAACAACATGCCAGTCACAATAAAAGTGCAATTGTACCATTTCAACATGCTGCCCCAAATACATGAGACCACAGAGAACACATGCAACTTTCTCATATAACCAGTATATGCAGATATTTTCAGGTGGGCACTGGGCAGTTGTGTTGATCTGAAGCAGAAGAACAAAGTTTGAGTTCAGTGGCACCTTTGAGATCAACAAAGTTTTATTCTGGCCTTAAAAGTGCCACTGGACTCAAACTTCATTCAGTATATGCAGGTATATGTTGGGAAGATGTAGTTTAAAAGTGTTATTCATGAAGCAGTCCTAAGATAACTATTCACAAGTTATACAATGCTTATCTGTACTAAATTAAAACACATCATTCACAAAGTAAGAAAACAGAGTTGCATTTACCTGTAACTGTTGTTCATTGACATCTTTACAAACACACATTGAAACGGCGCCTGCACAGGCTCACCACAGATATTTTCTTTCTAGCTAAAAGACTCAAAGAAGGGGCACCCAGCCCCTTTTTGGAGTCGGCTCATGCACAGGATTCCCACCCAATGCACCATGTTCTCTGCAGGCAGGAACCTCCCTTCCTTCAGTTCCAGCTGAGCCGTCAGCTCCCCTTTCTATGGCACAACAAGCCCTGTGAGAGCTCATGGTGGGGTAAGAGGGAGGGAATGTATGTCAACACAGAAGACATAAATGAACAAGAGTTACAGGTAAGTGCAATTCTGTTTTCATCTTCCATCTTCTCATGCACCCCACATTTGGGACCATTAGCAAGCTACTCACCAGATGAGGTGGGGTGGGTCTCTCACTCTTCTGGCTGATGAAATGGCCACTAAGAATGCTACCTTTATTGAGACTAAAGCTAAGGAGCAGGAGGCTTGAGGCTCAAAGGGTGATTTCATTGGTCTGGTCAATACCAAAGGCAACAACCACTGATGGATAATACAGTCTGTAGGGGAAAACATTGGTCAGCACCTTTATTATTATTTTAGGATTGCAGGTTTAATATTGCAGGGAGGGGCAGTTTACAGGCCTGAAGAATGATCTCTTACTCCCTGAAAGACGCGCTCTAAGGCCAAATCCTGCAGCTGTGTTATATCACGGTGCAGCAATGGATTGTGCATCTGATCTGGGGTGGGAGAGAACAGTTTGTAGTCTGCACCCGCTTAGTGTAATAGCTCTCAGAACAAGATATGATGGAACCAGAAGGGAGCTATTAGGATGCCATCCATCCACTTGGCCACCATCTTCCCTATAACTTCACTTAGGAAACGGAAGGAAGAAAATGCATAAAAGTGTGCCTAACCAAGGGATCTGGAATGCATCCCCCAGGGAAGTCAGGTTGCTGCCTACTAGGGAACAGAAAACTGGTGCATTTTTGGACTCGGCCATGGCAAACAGGTTCACCTGAGGATACCCCTATGTGTCAAAAATCACTTTGCTGTACCTGTGCTAGATATAACATTTGTTGTTGGTCTGATAAACCTTGCTCAGCCTGTCTGCTTCTGTATTTGAACTACTTGCTACTTAGATGGCCCTGGGAAGGACTCCAATGCTCATAGCTGTTTCCCGATTGCTACTGCCTCTAAGCAAAGCCTTTGTGATCCTGTGCCTTTAAATACTATCAGTGTCAATTAGGAATTTGACAGGCTACAAGATTCCAGTCATTCCAGATGTTTGGCTTTTTCCCATTGTTAACTACAGAGGATTCATCACTGGTTATACTTCCTCTTATTCACTTTATAAGCTCCTTTTCCTTCTCACTTCTCTTCGAAATGTATTTTCCAACCACACATGAAAAGCCACATAGTCAGCAAAATATTCAATTGACATTGAAAAGATCATCTTAGGCACCTGCTTCTAAAATTCAAGTGTTATCAACTTTGTTTCCATGGTAAAAAAAATATCTTGTGAATTACTGTATGGTTCTGTCCTGTCATTTAAAAGCTCTGAATGTCTAATAAAACTAAAAAGCATTTTGTTCTCTGAAAAGTGTGACAGGAGTAACAAATAATGTCAGATTTCATTTTATGTTTTTAATTTTTTCCACCAAGTATATTTCAATGAAATAACAAAAAATTACCTTAACTCTAGTTTATTATTTTAGGATTTTAGTTTAATATTGGGGGCGGGGAGATGATACCAGTGCTTAGGCTGAGATTAGCCAACAATAGTAAACACCAGTTCATCACTACAAACTGTTATGGTGACTATACAGATAGTATTTATATACGCAAGTGGGTATAATGCAAATCTCAAATTATATAATATGAAATTTAAAAAATGGGGAAATTGACTTCATGGAATAAGTGAGTAAAACACTGGATTTCAGTACCCTGAAAACTATGATTTTCACATTCTAGGTAATCAATAATAGCAATTAGCGTTCACGTGTTCCCTGCACATGACTTTTTTTTAAAAAGCAGTATATGTTTTTTAAACCCATAATAATGCATTAGTGGAATCATAGTGTCAAATGAAGGATACACAAATTGAATCTTGACTGCCTTGGTGACCTGCTGAGTGACCATGGAAAGACAGACGTGTCCGGCCTAACCCACCTCACAGGCTTGTTGTAAGGATAAAAAGGAGGAATTGTGTAAGCCCTCTTGGGGGAAAAGGTGGGGTGAATAAATACTAACGATATTAAAATAGCAAATTTCAAATGTCATACATCTGCTCTCCAATCCTTGCAACAACCCTGCAGTGTAAACTGGTACTACTATTGCATATGCAGAAGATGCAAGAAGCACGAAGATGCAAGAAGAAGTTGTCCTAAAGATGCCCTATTTATACTCCATGGAGTGCCCTGGATGGGTTCAGGAAGCCTACTCTATATCCTGCCTAGCAGTCAGGTATGAGTTCTATGTTCAGTTCCCACACACATCAGACCAAATTCAGACTGTAACCAGTAAACAACCTACAAAGGTTATAGTGACACAATTACTACAATTATAATGCACTACAATAACAACTTTATAGGTAAAACCAATAATAACACTTGTACATTTCAAAATGGAACATTCTCAACACAAATCTAAGTCCATAATAATTCAGTTTCAGTAGTAGAGTTCCAATGGTACAGGAGGCCAGCTTCATATCCTGCTTCGAAGTTTCTTCCAGCAAAGGACCATTCTACATTCCTTTCTCCAATGGAGCTTTCCACAAAATCTCTGCCTTGTTACATTACTTACACACTCCAATAATTCTAAGAACTTCCAATTGGAAGGTAACTTCAAGCTCTTCCTCCTTCAATAGTTAAATTACACTTCTTATAGTACATTAAAAATAGACAACAGTCTCATTATTCAATAAAGCCATCTACACCTATGATCATAAGAAAGAATCACTCCACATGTTGAGAAAATAGTACTTCCTTTTGTCCATCTTGAATCTACTGCCAGTTAACATAAATGGATGCACCTGAGTTCCAGTATCCATTCTCTCTGCCCCGTGCATAATTTTAAAAACCTCTATCGTGCCCTCCCTTAGTTGTCTCTTTTCTAAAATGAAATATTCCAGATTCTTCAGACTTTCCTTATAGAAAAGGTGCTCCAACCCCTTAATCATCTTGGTTACCCTCATCTGTACTTTTTCCAGCTTCACAATATCCTTTTTGAGATATGACATCCAGAACCACAAACTATATTTCAGATGAGGCCACAACATAGACAAGGGCAATACAATATTGCCTGTTTTATTTTCCATGTTTTTCCTAATAATTCCCATCATACAGTTTACTTTTTCACAAATACAACAAATCATGTTGACATTTTAATTGAACTGTCCACTATGACCCCAAGGTCTCTTTCCTTCTATGAAGAATGTGATGCTGCCATATACTGAATCAGGTCCTTGGTCCATTAGTCAGTATTATCTACTCAGACTTAATTAGGATAAAAGAATATTCTCTTCTTTCCTCAGAGTAGAAGAAACCTTCAATGGTAAGTCAAATGCTCCTTTCTCAAGCTCAGGGGCAGTACATCTTAGGATGGGATGCCCAACAGCAGTAACTCCCATGCTGGGTGGGAATGGCTGACCTATTTCGTCTGAATTACTAATGTAGGACCTTTCTGTCACAGCTGCAATGATATGACATATGGGTATCTCAGGTTCCTGAGGAAAAGATGCAGCATCCTTTTAAAGTCTGTCACATGCCATTCCTTCAACTGATGCAAAGTTTAAGACAACAAAAACAGAAGAAAGAAGACTTAGATCAACAAAAACAAAATTAATCTTGTAGTAATGTAGGGCTGCTCCAAGGACATCTTGTCCCAATGAAAGATATGAAGGCCCATCTTGACATACTCTGAAAAATGAAAAAAAAAAACAGCTGAAAGGTGGAAGATTTTAAAAATGCAATAGTTCTTAGAGGAACTCCCACTACAGACGAACAGCAGGGTCACTGAAGCCAACAGGGGATCATATGCTGATTCTGCAAAGTAATCTGTGGAAGGTCAAAGAACTAACTTGCATTACTTCTAAATGAAAACCAAAACAATGGTTATCTGGGCATAGAGATTTTGTCTGAAGAGTAAAAAAGGGACAACTGATTCTTCGCCTGTCTGCATATGGTACCTGCTGCTAGCTTAACCACATTCCTCCGTCAGGAAGGAGGAACACAAATATGAGATTTGTTAAACCTGCACCCTCCAGAGGAAGCTGGTGCAGCAGTTTCCAGTAGCAATGTAGATTCTCCTTCTTTGCTCTCCAGAACAATCCAGTCACTTGCAGGTGGGGACAGTCTCCAAGGTACTGTGAAACCCATGAACCCCTACACTCCCTTCTGTGTGTGCGCCTTCTGTGCCTCTGGAAGATATCCCAGGTTAGCCTGTAGCAGATGAAATTGATAATCCAGCATTGTTCTGCTTTCCCTCTTTGCAAGGATTGTCCTGCAAAAATGGATCCCTTTCTCCTCATCTTGGCCATGCTAACACTTGGCCTTGGCCAAACAATAAGGACTCCAAGCATGTAAAATGTGCAAAAAAAAAAACCACAATGGTAGACTATCAAAAAATGCTCAAAATTCACAAGTACCAGTAGACATCAGTCCTCTGAAATATAATCATAGTAAATACAGATAATGAAATAGAATTGGTATTATTCAAAATATTATACTCCTCTTTCTTCACCCCATCAGTACCCCAAACCTCTTTCAATTCTCGAATCGTAATCCTCTTCAGTTTATCTCCTACTTCCTTTGACAGCGATCCCCTTAATGGAGCAAATTTATCATAATACCACATTTTAGTAATAGATGATATCTCCGGAGCGAGTTCTTTTTTCCACTTCCCCCATACCCTACTGGGCCCCATAAAGGTTGATAATTTATCACCTATCTTCTTCCTCCTTTTCGTTCTCTCAAATAAACTTTCCTTTCCTCCTACTACCTCTAAATTTTCCTTTTCTATCCCGTTCAGCTCTTCTCCTAATTCTCCCTCCAACCAAATCATTAAGTGCCTTAATTGATATGCATCATAATAGTAAATTATATTGGGAATCCCCCATCCCCCATCTTTAATACCATAATATCTATACCTATTAGCTGTCCTTGGTTTCTTTGATGCAAAAACAAATCTATCTATATCTCCTTGCCATCTCTTCAGTACGTATTCTGGTATATGCCAAGGCAATACATAAAATAAATAAGTCAACCTAGGAACTAGAAACATTTTAACCATAGCATTCCTTGTACTAATTGACTCTTTCCTCTTCCTCCAGTCTCTCATTTTAACTTGAATTCCACTCCAGATTCTTTTATAATTATACTCAAATATTTTTTTAATATTCCTAGGAATATTAACCCCTAAATATTTCACCATTTTATTTGCTATGGGAATACCCAAAATTTTTGAAGCTGCTAATTGTAACCCTGGTTTTACATTAACACACATCATCAAAGATTTTTAAAAATTCCCTTTTAACCCTGACACTTCCTCAAATTCCTGTAGTATCTTTTTTAAAGGTGCCACTGCGGGCTCCACATCCTTAATTGTCACCATCATGTCATCTGCATACATTGTTAAGAGATTCCCATCTATTTTCCCTTTCCCTGGAACTTCAAAGCCTATAATTCTTTTGTCCTTTTTTAATTTATTCACTAACGGTTCCAATGCTAAAATAAATAACATAGGGGATAAAGGGCATCCCTGCTTCGTACCACTCATTACCTGAACATAACCCTCTACTGATCCACCAACTCCTATCAACGCCTTAGATTTAGAATATATTGCCTCAATCATATTTTGAAATTTCTCCCCAATCCTATACTTTTGAAATATGAACTTCATGTATGTCCAATCCACAGAATCAAAGGCCTTATAAATATCCAACGCCAAAAGCGTAAGCGGCAAATCCTTATTTTTACCTTCCTAACTGCCTTCCTAACTGCCTCTACTAAATACTTTTGAGGCATAAACCCAAATTGCTCTTTCCCTATCAATTGCGCTATACATTTTTTAAATCTCATTGCCATAACCTTTGCAAATATTCGATAATCCATATTGGTAATTGAAATTGGCCTATAAGAATCCCTTAAAGTCTGATCTTTCCCAGGTTTCGGAATTAACACCAATCTCGACTCCAACCATGTAGGCGGTGTAGGAGATCCATCCAAAATTCCTTGAAACAATTCAGTCACATGAGGCACCAATATATCCTTAAAATGCTTATAAAATACCGCATTAAAACCATCCAGTCCAGGTGCAGATTGCATATTCATAGAATCTATAGCCACCTTAACTTCTTCTTCCGTTATATCCTTATCTAATTCTTTCCTACTATCTTCACTTAATTCTAAAAATTCCAACCCCTCACAGAATTTTTCTATATCTTCCTTTTTAATCCCTTTGTTTGCGTACAATTTATTATAAAATTCTATAAAATTCTCCAGTATCATTTTAGGTTCAGTTTCCAAAAACCCTATATCGTTCCTGATTGCCTTAATATTTTTCCTAACCTGAACATTCTTAATTTTATTTGCTAAAATTCTTCCTCCTTTCCCTTCAAACTCATAATACTTCTGTCTGTTATACCATAATTTTAATGTAGTCCTATTAACATCCAATACATTCAACTCTTCCCTTTTCCTAACTACTTGTTCTTTATCCTCCTTCTTCTTAGATTTCCTAAATTTCTCCTCCAATACTCTAACTTCTTCTTCTACTTCTTTAATTTTCCTATCTTTACCTTTCTTCAATCTCACCAAATTCTGTATACACACACCTCTAATAGTGGCTTTCATTGCTTCCCATATTATTGTTAATGAAGTATCTGATTTCCTATTATCCTCAAAATATCTTTCCATTGCATTTTTAATATTACACTTACTTTCTTCATCTGCCACTAACCATGGATTAAACTTCCAATTATAAGATCTATTACAATGACCTATTTGCAAAAAGGCTGAAACAGGGGCATGATCAGTAATCTTAATCATCCCAATCTCCATATCTTTAACCCAATTCCTCATTTCTTGGTTGTTAAAAAGTCAAATCTCCTCATTGCTGAAGGAGGAAGAACTTAAAAATATTGGTAAAAGAATTAATACTCCCTTTGAAAACTTGGTGAAAGAGTATAGCGAAGATAAGTCAAAAATAGTTTCAAAATTGTATAAGATTTTATTAGGTACAGGGAAACCCCCGAGAGAATTTTTGAAGGAACATTGGGAAACAGATATTGGAGATAAAATTTTAAATGAAGATTGGGAGAGGATGTTTAGATTACCTCCCTTTGTTACAACATCTAGGTTAGTGCAGGAGCAGGGATTGAAGATGATACAGAAATGGTATTATACACCCATTAAGATGTATTATATCTCTAAATCAGGGAGTAAAAATTGTTGGAGGAAATGTGGAGAAATTGGAACTTTCAGTCACATGTGGTGGGACTGTCCCTTAGTGAAAAAATTCTGGTTGCAGGTTGGCATAGAGATGACAAAGATTATGGGATGGAAAATAAGTATATCTAAAGCAATGGCAATTATTAATTTGGATGGTGTGGGATTAAGATCAAAAGAGGATAGTAAATGGATTAATTTGATGTTAGTAGCAGCAAGACAAGTGATAGCAAGGAATTGGAAAGAAGCTGAGGAATTGACAATTAATCACTGGAGGGATAAAATGAATTATATAATTATTTTGGAGTATTTAACGATAAAGATACGAAGAATGAATGGATTAAAGGTTAGGGAACAGGAGGAGGGGTGGTTTAGGAAGATGGTGAGATATTTGGAAAAGTTTAAACAATTTAAGACGATTGGTTGGTTAATAAGAAAATGAATGGATAAGATGTTTAAATAGAGTGATGGAGTTGTATTTGGATGAAATGTTAATAGTTATAAATTTATGGAATATTATAATGTATCTATGGCCTGGGACTCTCACAGAGGTGGATTGGTGTTGGAATATATAACAATAAAAAAAATTTTTTTAAAAAATGAAATAGAATTGGTGGTCACAATTCAGATACAAGCAATACTCCCTCTAAGCTGTAAAGTCTCATGAGCAAAAATTCTATTTTGTGAGCTACTGACATTAAAGTTGTGAGCTACTGCATAAATTTGTTTGCTTTGGGGCCATTTTTCCTGATCTAAGACAAAATGTGTGAGCCAGAGGCTAAAAAACTGTGAGCTATCTCACACTAACTCATCTTAGAGGGAACACTGGATACAAGTAGTAAGAAATAAATATCACAATTTAAGAAACATTCTTCAATAGTAAAAATGAATCCAATAGGCAACTTCTCTGTTTTCCTTCATATAATTGTGTCCAAAAGACCTCCTAAAGTCCAAAGAGAAGGCAGAGGATGTCCCAGAGAAATTTCAACAGCCAATATGTCCTTCCCGGGTATACAAGACATTTCAAAACAATTCTTCATTAGTTATACAGCTGAAATATGGAACCCGATTTCCACACTACTCTAGGCACTGCTCATTTCAAATGGAATCTTAAGGGACTGGAGTGACAGGCCCCAGAGTGGAATGACAGCTTGTGGAGGTAGCAGATGTGTTCTTGGAGCTTCTGCTACTTCCACAGACTGTCATTCCACTCTGTGTTGCCTTTCCTACTATCATATTTGTGACCATTAGTTTGTCCTATGCACATGGTATGTATATATGCATATATGTTAAAGTGACTATTCTAAAAGTGAATTTCAAAAATAGGACACAGCAGGAGAAGGAAGAGAAGATGATATTGGATTTATATCCCACCCTCCATTCCAAATCTCAGAGTCTCAGAGCGGCTCACAATCTCCTTTATCTTCCTTCCCTACAACACATACCCTGTGAGGTGGGTGGGGCTGAGGGGACTCTCACAGCAGTTGCCCTTTCAAGGACAACCTCTGCCAGAGCTATGGTTAACCCAAGGCCATTCCAGCAGGTTCAAGTGGAGTGGGGAATCAAACCCGATTCTCCCAGATAACAGTCCGTGTACTTAACCACTACACCAAGATGGCTGAGATACCACTATAACCCCTATTCCTGAGTTTGGCCCAGCCCAGGGGCATTGTTAGGGGTGTTCCTAGGAGTTCCCAAATCCCCCTAAATTTCTGGGAAGCCTCTCCCTAAATTTCCATGCCCCTACCTTCATAGATAGTGATAATGGAGCCCCCTCCCTGTGATGTCACTGGCTCCTCCCTATGATATCACTGGGCCCCCAGTTCTTTTAAGAACCTAGCATATAAATACCTCTGGCCCAGCCCCTCCCCCCCCCAAATGGAAAGTCTACAACCCTGATTCTCACCGTTCATTTCAAAGGCTACCCTTCCCTCAGGATGCTGCCTTCCTAAGCCACTAAATCCTGCTTTCCATTTTTTTTCCCTGAACTGCCTTTCTTAGCCCCTTCTGACTGTCCTACCTTTCTGAAAAGTATGACCAGCTCAAACAGTGTTGGCCAAGATCCTTAGAAAGGGAATCATTCATCCACAGTTGGAAAGAGATTCATTTGCCAGCTCTCATACCACAGCCAAGCAGCTCAGCCAGAAGCTTCATCAATATCATCACCACAAATTCCCATTGCATATATAAGTTCTACACCCAAAAATGCATAGCAAAATAAAAAAGTAAGATATTATAGAAGGCAATTACATCTTTTCCCCAAAACACAAAGGGGTTGGATCTAGTTTCTTTACCATTATATGAGGAGTTCTTGAATCTAATCCGGTACAGCTTTATAAAAAATAGCTTTTTAAAATAGTGTTTAAAGACATTTTCAGAAGGTATATGTCATTAAATACTTGCACAAGATACAACCCTGCACATTATCATACTGCTATCCTTGGACTGACCACTTAAATTTAAACACTCTCATTTCTGCACAATCCTAGCAAAATTCCAGGTTTCTTGTTGCCCAGGCTGGGGAAAACAACAACAGTAACATTAGTACCTAAAAATTATTGTTAAAAAGGCAATGATGTCAAGACTCCAGAGCTGAACCCCTAGAAGTGTGATACTAGCTTCTCAGAATTCGAAATATTTTTCCAGTCCCCTTCTTACATACTAGGTCAGCTTTAGTAGCTTTTTTGTTGTACTTATGCAGTGCCTCTATTCTACCACAGAGTTTATGATTCTTAGAATGAACTAAATCAATTACTGAAATCCATGCACCATACAATATGTTTTATAGCTGCCTTCATCCAAAAGCTGTCATATCACCGCACGCTTCATTAGAATGGGTAGTTACCAGCACAGGATAAACACACTCCTTTTGACTCGGTCTCATAACATTTCAAAGGTTATTCAGAAGAGGAAACATGTCACAATGTTGAAGTACTTTAACAAATGCAAATGATAACTTCCCAAGTCATTTTATCAGTCTATTCCACAAGGGACTGAAGAGTGACAGGAAGGGCAGCATGAGAATTACCAAGCATTAGAGTGGAAAAGTAACAAACTGGCATTCATTCTATTGAACGGAAGTTGTCTCCTGACTACTAAAATTGCAAGGACTGTTGAGGCAACTTACAATATAAAAAATACTTTCAAGTCAATATTAAAAATATTTTCAAGACAAGATCAAGTAATATAACCAAGATAAAAACTCAAAACAATAAAACAGTCTAAACAGTAAGATCTTAACCACCTTCTGAACAAGAACAAGCATACAAGCCTGGTGAGTTTTCTTAGGCAAGGTGTTCTATTAAGAGGGTACAGAATGTTACTGAAAACTCCTTGTTGCTGCCCACCTAATCTCAGCCAGTAGCAGCACTAGAACAAATATCTTTCCTAATGATATCTCAGACAACAGCAGCACTAGAAAAAACATCTCTCCATGAGAGAACATACAAAAAAAGAATTCCTTGAAGTGTCCTATGATACATTCCAATAGGTGATTTGTTTCAATAAAGTGTGCATGCACATGAAAGTTTATTCCCAGAATAAAACTTTGTTGGTCTTAAAAGTGCCAGTGGACTCACTTTGTTCTGTAGTAAATCAAGTTGGGAGGAGACTGAAGACAGAAATAACCTGGAAAGAGGACAATTAGAGGACATCACATGGAAGATAAAAACCTAATCTCAGCCAAACTGTGGATCAGTACAGAATCAGAGTATATGAATAGCACTTGTCCAATTTAGCCTCTCCAGCACTCTTTGGCAACATTACTATTAGAAATAAGTAATATTAAACCTAAATATGTAACTTGTGTGTGCATTAACACATAAACTTACACTCTAAGTATGTCCAATGAAAAGACATATTCTGAGTAGTTTTTGTGGCTTCTAAATGTCTTACAAAGACTCCTTTCTAGGACATCCCTATAAATGAAACTACTTTACAGGTTTTGTTTACAGGTCAAGAAATCAGTGACAGGTGTGTGCTACCTTTTAAACTGATTGTTACATTGTACACTGTTATAATGGTATCACAGTTGCTCTGTTATAAATTCACTGTATTTCTTAGAAAACATATCTGGAACAAAAAAAATGTGATTAATCAATAATTGCTTTCATTAGGCAACTATTTCAGGTGTTACCATCTTGATGCTTGATGCATAAAAAAAAAGTTCATATTACCTGCGACCTTCCCAATAACGCCATTTTGTGCAAACAGGATAATGCATTTTCTAGTGCTGGTACACTTAATCAGAAGTCCAGATTGCTTCTGGGTATGGGCTCATGCTTTCCAAAGCTAGACAATATGTGCATTGCCCCTATTTACACAGGTGAAATTCCACAACGGTAAATTCCTGAAAAGTCTAGGAGCCACTACTAGTCTAAGTGTAAGCATCCCTAAGCTGAAATAATGGACACAAAGTCTTTATAAATACATTTTAAAATCCACAAAAGGTAACGGCATATGCATTGAATATTTATTTAAATCTGAAAGGCATTTCAACCTCAGGAAAAATATGCTAATGAGACATATTTGGCTGTTTTCTCATTGCCACTTCAAAAATGAATGTTTATCAGGAATACAGTGACAAGAAAAGATTGGCTTGTAAGCAGAAAACAAAATGACCTGTGAAGGTCATATTGCCGCAGCCAACTGACTGAACTTTAATTCAAGTCATGGACCAGGGAATTCAGTAAAATGTAAATTAGGGCATCAAGCAACACAGCGTGGAATGAACAATCAGCAGAGCACTTCCCCCACCCCCACTGGAATCAATGGCTTCTTCTGCGGGTGAGGATTTATACCAGAATTTGCAAGGAACAGGTATTTTGTGATTAATCAGATGAACATTATTAACATAGAGTGTAATGATTTTGTGGCACCAGACTGATTCAGTGGAATTCTGGGATGAAATAAAGAAAGAAGTCTACAACACTCCATATTTTTCAAACACTGGGGAAATGAAGGGGGGGGGCTCCAATAGGCAGTAAAAATATATTTCTATTCCTATATTCTTAATGTACTGACAAGAGTTAAATCCAATATTCCAGAGATACAATAAAATATTATTGCACATATATGTTATGCTACACTCAAAGAATCTATAGAATTTTTACTAAGGGTGGCCCAGATATTTCATATATCCCATGAATCTCTCCTACCGTATATATCCATAAGCTTTTCATAACAATGCACAGGCTGGATTAAGGATAAAGGTGCCCAAGGCTTCACAGTATCTTGGAGGAGAGATTCCTACTCATTTATTTCCCTCCCCATGTACACATTTCCTCATAAAAAACAGTGTGGTGTAGTGTTTGGAGTGTCAGACTGGGATCTGGAGACCCAGGTTCGAATTCCCACTGTAGGCCAAACTAGACATGATAGCATCCTCATGTCCGCTAGTAGGTGGGCACTTCTGTTTTAAAGCAATAAAGGCAGGGGACCATTTAAAAATGCTGCAAGGGTCCAATTGTGATCCATGGGAAAAACAAGGATGTTGTCATGTCTAGTTTGGCCCTTGTAATGGAAGCTTGCTGGATGACTTTGAACCAGGCACAAAGCCTAGCCTACCTCATGTGGTTGTTTTGAGGATAAAGTTGAGGTGAGGGGAACAATGGAAACTGCTTTGGGTCCCCACTGGGGAGAAAGGATGGGATAAAAGAAAATAAATAAAATTAATTACTGATAAGCCAAATCTTAAGAATTTAGGTAAGCAACCCTACAATGCATGCCAAACACCTGCTTGCTAGACTATTTTGCTATCTACACAAGGCCATTTTTCACCCAAGCAACTGAGGTGAACCTCTGAAATGCTGGCAACAATGCTGGGGCAGATGGCATGAGAGAAGCTGGGGGGGTATGGCATGCCTATAACTTCTTCCTGTGTCCTGAAGGCAATAGCCAGGTCTCAAGTGAGCCCCTGAGGTTGGCAGTACCACTAGGGCTTGACTTGCTCTTAATTTATCTGACAAGGTCAACCTTTATCTCTCCCTCCATTTTGTTTGCCAGCATGCCAGCATCCTCACAAGTGCACTATTTTTTTGCCACTGAACATCATGCAAATCTTTCTATTTTCCCTCTGGTGCAACCAAAGGATGCTAACAACTTACAGTTAAATCAGTTTGAAACCAATTATACTGTCCTAGCTTTCCTCTAAAAAACACTGGGAAATATAACTTTGTGAAGATCCCACTGATCACATCCAAGTCCTACTGACAAAGCTGGATATCTTTTGATGTAAATGGGGAGAAATATCCTTACCTGGTCCGCTATTTGTTCTGCGTGCCTAGTGGCCTGCCACAGAGCTAGATAATTCTACTAGCCTGTAAGCTTCTTGACATAGCGCTCTGTCTTTTGCTTGTGATCCAGTAAGGCACAGGGAATATTGATGGTGTGGTATAAATTATTATGGAAAATAGAACAGCCACAGCTTTATTTCAATTGTACCCAAATGACTCTCTCCTCATAACTAATTTCCAGCAAGGGCAGACCACAGAAACTTAACTGTTTTATTACTAGCCTCATTTTAAAAACTGATTGCCAGAAAAATGCTGACACAAGCACTATAATAGAGTTGGTATATAGATATTGCTATATTATGAAATGGAATTCTGAAGTGAAGACTTAAACAGATTGCAGAGAACACCACAATTAAAGAGGCAGGTGGGGAAATTTTGTTTAAAACTAAATTGTTTGGTTGCTTTCTAAAGTAATATTCAATACCACATAAAACAATATTCAAAAATACTGCAATCTATTAACAGTTCTAGAACACAGTTTTACCTACTGAAAGAACTACAGATTCAATGTTCACAATGTTTTCCTTAATAATAACATTCTAGACCTGGCTTTCTCCTAACATTGCTGGAACCCAAAGCAACCCCCCCCCCCAAAAAAAAATTAAAATCCTCAACATTTAAAACAAAATTAAACCAATAAAGCTAACATATTATTGAATGGACAACAATACAGAACATTGATATGTTTCAACTGGTGACTCAAAGCCCTGCTAATTAGTCTGGGTTTGCAGTCTTTCTGAGACACCAACAAGTTAGGATCCTTCCTTATCTCCTCTAGGAGCCTGTTCCAAAGAAGGGGAACAGCAACTGCAAAGGGCTCTGCCTGGGTAGCAGCTAATCTCACCCTAGCAAGGGAGGGTGTGACGGAACCGGCCGGATTCTGCCTTCAGACCCGGTCCCGTCAACTCCCTATTGAGTTGCCAACTCCTGGAGGGAGCTATTTCTCCTCCGGCCACTTGGGCTCGCTGCCACCACCTGCTCAGTCTAGGGGTTCAGATTGAGAGGAACAGGACTCCCAATCCCCCTCTCCAGCTATGAGGCCAGGCCTCAAGGTCCTCTGCCACCCTGTACTTGGGTATCACAGAGACCACAGCCCTTCTTCGGGGAACCCCTGGAGGACTGGCACCTTATCCAACTGCATGCCTTCCCCCTTCCCCAGGGCCCCCTTCATAAAGCAGCGTGGTCTAAGCGGTTGGGGATCTATGTGGTACAGAGTTTGACTGCCAGCATTCAAAACAGTAAAAATGTTTAATAAGAGAAAGAAAAAAATAAAAACAAAAACAGTTACATGTAAAAGTTTAGCACAGCACCTGAACAGCAACAAAAAGGACAAATAAAAGGTGGATTTAAACGCATCCTTTTGTCCCTGGTGTAAACTTGCCCTACCTTGTGAATTACTGCCTGGGGGCCACTCCGCCTATCCCACAGGCAGGAGCCCACAGACTGGCAACCTCTCTCCTTGAGCGCCAGCCGAGAACTGCCCCTTTCCCGCCTAACTCAAATAAAAAGAACAAAAGAACTTCCTGCCCCTCTAGGAGGCTTTCCCCCTAGAGTTGCTGGTTTAACTCCAGAAGGGAGGAGGGAATGAGGGGAAGGCTAAAGAACTTCCTGCCCCTCTAGGAGGCTTTCCCCCTAGAGGCGCTGGTTTAACTCTGGAAGGGGGGGGGGATGAAGGGAAGGCTAGGCCCCAAAGCCTGCTTTAGTAGTTTCATGTTCCCCTCCAACCAAGCACCAACATTAACTCAGATGGCGTTTCTCCACAGAGGGGATACAGACAGAAAGCACAGGCAGATGGAACAGAATCACCATGAGGGTACATGCAGGGACAGGCAGCCGTTTGGGTATGTAAGTCCCAAGTGACAAAAGTAAACTGTTGAACTAGACTTGTAAAGTTTCAAGAAATTTTAAAGTCATAGGGGGAAAACAGAAAAGGGAGAGGGTTGGAAATATATGAACTACTTACTTCCCAAACAATTTAAACTTATTTTACTGTTTTAACCACATATTACATAATGTATAAATTATGCAGTACATAAAACTGTACATATTTACGGAATTAAAAACGAAAACGCTTTAGGCTACAAACACTAAGGGCACTCTCCTGCAAGTTACGTAAATACACTAAGTGACTTGACAAATGCAAGGGAGCAATCATAAGCAGGTTTACTTGGATGTGCAAATACTCCCAGTAATTAAGAGAGGACTGTAAGCTGCTGCATCCTGTGCTACTTTGGTAGCATAATTTTGGCAATCTAAGAGTCAGGGGGGAAAATAAATTTTGCAGCAAACAAAAGAAAGCTTATTACTTAGACAGAAACAGTCCCATACAGTCATAAGACTACCTACATATTTGCATAGCAAGTAAATCTTTATAACACTGAAAGCACCAATAATTAATAATGAACTATCGAGCCCATTATAGCACGGAGAGGTGGAAGATCACGCAGCAATGGCCAGTCACTCTCCACCCAAGTAATTCTCTGCCCTTCCTCCAGTGTGGCTATAATTAATGACTTTCTTATCCTTTACCTCAAATTTACTGCAGCAGCTTCTCTGTTGCCTGCAAAAGATAAGTTGATATGTGCATGCTCCTTCGCTATGGATGAGAAAACAACAGCATGAGGACCTTTTCTTATCTGCTTCTCCTGCTCCTCTTGAGGAAAAAAAAACCACTTTTCTCCCTGTCTTCACTGGAGATATCTCAGAATGGGGGTAATATGCTCCCACAGAACCGCCTCAGATAGAAAATAGGGCTGGTGCATTTTGCTTCAGTTCACATTTCCAGACTATCTTCAAGTGTAACCCCATGCAGAGCATGCTTTATTAATGAAGCCTCAATACATGGGTTAGACCATTGGTCCACAAGTAAGCCACAAGCTTCCAAGTCATGTTCAGCAGAAAGATTTCATCATATTAGTTTGCTTCTCCAACAACCCTTCAAAGAAAGCTGTACTGGATCAAGAGAAGACAACAACACACCATCCTCCTAGACCAGTACCACCTCTGTTTTGTTAGAATTCAGGTTATTTCCCTTATCCACTTGACCAAGCATTCAAGCATTGGTCCGGAACCAAGACAGCAGCATCTGTTAGCTTATTTGACATAACATACAGCTGGGTGTCATCAGCATATGGATGACACCCAGCTACAAAGCTGCAAATGATCTCAGTAATGGGATCTCCCATAGGAGATAAAGCAGTACAGGCCCTATGGCATTTCCCATACTAAATCCCAGGGTTCTGACTGCTCATCCTGTATAGCCATCTTCTGCATTTGGTCTACTAAACAGAGCTCAGACCACTTTAACACTCTCCTGAAAAGTCCCACATACAATGCCAGGGATATCAGCAGTGTAGCCAATATGATTGGCAAGGGGTGGAAAGGGAAACTACTACTTTATCAAAGACAATGGTCAAGGGCAATTAATTCAAAATCATAAACTATCAACATTTACTGTAACCACAAAGAACCAAAATGTTGCAAGAAAGACAAGAAACTTGCACTACACTGAGATAAGGAGATTCTTGTCTAATTGATATATGATGCAGACAAACACTGCTCTAACAAATAGCACACAAGAGGAGAATTTCCAGCTTCTCTCATTCTTTATTTCAGTTGCTCTCGCTTCAGCTATATGCCAAATACGTGAGACTGCACTCCTAACATGCCAGATTTTAACAAAGTTAATTTCATTCAAATGAGCTGTCAAACTGGGTATATTAAATCATGTTCTGCAGAGCTCTGCCTGATGTTGCAATTTTATTCATTACTGCAATGCCACTGTCATGCAAAATAAGTAGTGCCATGATCCATAAGTATTTATTTATTGCTCAGGGAAACCAAGGAAGAAACATCTCAGGGACAGAGCAAAGAAACACGCAGTATAAATAGGAAACGTATACTAATGAACAGAGGTTCACAACAGAGGTTCACAACACAACAGCCTGTGGGCACCGTGGGTCCTGCCAACACATTTTCTGGCATTGCCAAGTGTTTTTAGAAAGTGGGCAAGGCCAGGTGGGGCTT
This sequence comes from Heteronotia binoei, assembly GCF_032191835.1. NCBI lineage: Eukaryota > Metazoa > Chordata > Lepidosauria > Squamata > Gekkonidae > Heteronotia > Heteronotia binoei. The sequence goes on along the minus strand of NC_083231.1, from coordinate 54,943,595 downwards.
TGTCCAGAAAGGCTTCTGATTACCTACTGCAGGTTTCATTGGCTATGTAGATTTTTAAAATGTTGCTTTAGCAACAGCTGCTACGACAGTATAAAGATCTTCGATGTGTGATTAAAGTTATGCTGGGACAATCATTTTGTAGCTGGATTTTGCCTCCTGCAGCAACCATTTTGTGGCTGCTGTTTTGTGGCTGAGCCCACTATGCTATGTCAGAATCCCAAAGGTGCCTGCAGGTTCAAAATGGTTGGGGAGCCCTGCAGCTATGCAGCACCAAAGTCATATGCTGTTCTCTCCTGTCACATAATATAGGGTGTCCGTGGCTGATCCCAGGACAAAAAAGTGATACATCAGACAAGGAAGCTGACGCTTCAGTACAAAGACTGTAGGTTGTGAAGAGCTCTGGCTTCAGTCTTTACCTAGCAGAGTAGTAGGTTATATTGACAATTTTCAGATGCTAGAAGGAAACTTTCTTTCTGGTTCACCAGATCCACTGAGGACAGGACAAGAAGCAAGATTTAAATTAATATGGTAAATGTGGGTACTTAGTGCAAAGAAAAAGTTCCCAACAATAAAGAGCAACACACACAGCAACTCCTTTCCATAGATATTTGCATGAAAAGGTTAAACAGACCATTTCTCAGGTCTGCCTTTCACCCAGAACTGCTAGCTTCAAGGCAGTGCACTGGAATATGCATGAGGCATTCTATCAAGCAAACTCAAAATTAACATAGCAAGAGAGCAGCACACCAGAGCTCCAGGGCTAATTACAAACTTTAATAACTGAATTGCTGCATATCTGTTGGTACATACCAGGTAAATATCTGGACCTCTCAAGTTACATAAAACTAGCAAGTGCATGGCTACACTCACAGAAATTACTCAGACCTTTCACACACAACAGCAGCTTTCTTCCACTGATTAAATACTCCCTTTAAAGTGCGTTCCTGGCCAGACTCTCTGCTGTGGTAATAACTCCACTTGTCTGGAGTCTATCCAATCAACTATACCTGCTCCATCCAGTTTTTAGATGTTACTTATCAAGTGCCCTGTGATCTACTTTCTCACCATTCACAATTTGGACAGCTGTTCTGGAGAAGGATCAAAGAGCTCCAATACTACTGAAGCTGCTAACACTATTAAAAAGAACGTAGTAATAAATCCCTTAATCAGCTGTATAAAAGTTTGTCATCTTCCAAACTTCATGAAGTTTGTTTATACATATGACTGATGGCAGAAAGTGACAGCTGACATCTTTGCCCTACCTCAAAATCTGGAATTGTGCAGAGTTTCTTACCTACTGGCCTGTTTACATTTCTATTATCTGACATAACAATATGGATTGTAAATGTCAAACGAGGTTGTGGATGCAAGACATTCTATCTATCCATAGGCTGATACCTCCCTGCACACACACACACACACACACACAAAATAGGCAGAGGCAGGGCCACAGAATTTCTGAGGCATGCATTAGGAAGAGGTGTACTATTTGGGTACTTGTTCATATTCAAACAATTTAGTTTCAGCATCCTGCCATCAATGTTCCCTCTAAGTTGTGTGCATGACCAACTGAAAGCCTCGCTCAGCAGCAATCTGGAGCTGACAGGGTCCTGCACTGCCCAGCAGTTATATTCCACTTAGGATGCGAATTGCTCCACTCAGCAGGGGGGGAAATTAGAGAGAACATTGCCTGACATGTAAAATGCTACTGCATTTGAAAAAATAGTTTTGGAAATAATTACAGGCTTAGAGATGGTAAAAGAGTTAAAATGCCAAAAAAAAAATACAAATGGCTACCTCCCCTAAATTTGTGTGGGGAAAAAATATGGAGAAATGAATTCTTCCTCCAGGATCGCCATAGACAACTAACATCAACAGAAAAGGCTAAGTAAATATCACATGTGCAACACAATATAAACTTTGGTTCTTGGAAAGTATTCCACTTCTCTTCCTTCCTCCTCTAACATTATTAAAAGAATCTGTATACATAATAAATTGCCTTTTCTCATTTAAATTCTCAAAGATGGCATCTGGAAAACAACTGAGGTAAATAAATTGATGAATACAGACTGAGTGCAGAAAGACAGTGACTTAAACACTCCAACATGCTATAAGCCTGTGGTAATGTGGCTGACAGTCCTGACCTCAATGGCCCAGACTAGCCTGATTACATTAGATCTCAAAAGCTAAGCAAGATTGGTCCTGGTTAGGAGACTACCAAGGAAGGCCAGAGGAATGATGCAGAGATGAACAATGGCAAACCATCTCTGAACACCTCTTGCCTTGAAAACTCTTATTGGGTTGCCATAAGACAGATGTGAGTTGACGGCACTTTCCACCACCAACACAGTTCACCGCTTGGGGGGAGGGGGGGGAAGGATTGTTCCCAAGAAGTACGGTAGTCAAGTGCCAGTTCACAATCTACCCATGATGCATCAAAAACCCAGCATTTCAAAATGATTCACCCTTTAGTGGCTTCACCATTTCAGCTGCTTATGTAGTCTTAGTGGCTACATTATATTGTTGTATGTTGTGTCTCAGCCAACACTGGCCAACTGTGTGTATCTACTGCCACGCACATGATTGTGCTTCACACATCTGACTGCATGCAATCCAAAATACAGGTCTGCAGTGCCAAGCAAAAAAGCTGCTATGCAATGGTATGGTACATGCCTGGCTGCCATGGATAAGGATGGGCTACATTTCCTGTGTGCATGGGGTGCCATGTGATTATTTTAATTCATTGAAGAATTATAGGAATGTTTGTGACAGTACCACACTACAAATATTTAAAAAACGGTATCCCCTCAAATTCCTACTATTTCAAATAGGGAGCATTGTTCTTTCTGTATGGTGCCTACCCACCCTGTCTGCCCTCCTGAGCCAAAGTTGGTAGTGAAAGGTGGTGACAACTTGCAGACGAGTTATGGCAACCCTGTAGGGTTTTCAAAACAAAAGATGCTTGGAGGTGGTTTGCCATTGCCTGCCTCTGCATAGCATTGGACTACCTTGGTGGTCTCCAATCTAATTACTAACCATGGCCAACCCTACAGTTGCCAGATCTCTCCAAGCTACTTGCGGAGATTTGGGGGAGGAGTGGAGTTGCCAGATTCCGCTTGGGAAACTTCTGGAGATATGGGGATGGGTCCTGAGAAGGACGGGGACCTCAGGGTCATAGAATGCACTCTCCAAAGCAGCCGTTTTTCTCCAGGGGAACTGATCTCTGTAGTATGGAGATAAGCTGTAATTCCACGGGAGGCTGGCATCCCTAGCTGACCCTGTGTAGCTTCCCAGAGCTGAGGAGATCGGGTTAGGTTGGGGCAGGCAGGTCACGGCGAGCCGAGGTTAGGCCTGGGTTTCTGCTAGAGCGCCCCTCTTCCTGCCCGAGTTACCTGCAAAAGACAAAGGCCAGGCTTGGAGTGCTCGGCCACGCTGGCGTTGTAGACCTGCTGCTGGAAGACGGGCTCGTTGTCGTTGGCATCCTCCACGCTGACGCTCACCTGGCACGAGGCGGAGAGAGGCGGCTCGCCCAAGTCCCGGGCCCACACCAGCAGCTCCAGCCTGGCCTGGCGCTCGTGGTCGAGGCCTCCCCGCACGCTGAGGACGCCGCTGAGCGGGTCGAGGCGGAAGAGCGCGGCCGGCGCCTGCTGGGGGGCCAGGCTGTAGCGCACTTGGGCGTTGCGCGAGTCGGCCTCGTCGGCGTCCGAGGCGCTGAGGCGGAGCACCAGAGTGCCAGGCGAGGCGGCTTCCGAGACCGCGGCGCTGTAGTGAGGTTGCGCGAAGGCGGGCGCCTGGTCGTTAAGGTCGGCCACGCGGAGCAGCAGGGCCCGCTGCGAGGAGAGGGGCGGGGAGCCCGAGTCGACGGCCAGCAGGCGGAGCTCGTAAGCGTCGCGGCTCTCCCTGTCCAAGGCGCCCTCCACGCACAGGAAAAAGACGTCGTCGCCCGAGGGCCGCAGGGAGAAGGCGCCGTCGCCGCCCTGCAGGCTCAACGCCACGCCGCCCTCGGCTTCGTCGGCGTCCGACACGGACACGCGGGCCACGTAGTCGCCGGGCCGGGCTCCCTCGGAGACGCTGGCGCCGGCCTCGGTGAGGTAGAGCAGGTGGATGGCCGGCCTGTTGTCGTTCACGTCCAGCACCTCGACGGCGACCAGCGCGGTGGCCACTTCGGGCTGGGCGCCGCCGTCGCGGGCCTCCACGGCCAGGCGGTGGAGCGGGCGGGCCTCGCGGTCCAGCGGCCGCAGCAGGCGGAGCAAGCCGGTGCGCTCGTCCACCTCGAAGAAGGAGGCGGCCGACGGGTCGCCCTGGCGGCGGCTGAGGCTGTAGCGGACCTGGCCGTTGACGCCCAAGTCCGGGTCGGTGGCCAGCAGGCGGCACACGGCGCTGCCAGCCGGGGCGTCCTCCGGCACGCGGGCGCGGTACTCGCTCTGCTCGAAGGCCGGCGCGTTGTCGTTCTCGTCCAGCACCTGGATCTCCACCCGCAGGCGGCCGCTGCGCCGGGGGCTCCCGCCGTCCCACGCCTCCACCACGAGCCGGTAGGTGTCCGCTCGCTCCCGGTCGAGTCTTCGCAGGAGCGCCAAATCCAGCGTGTCGGGGGGGACCCCGTAGCGCAGCTGGAACCAGGGCCCCTCTTCTCCGGCCTCCTCCTCCCCCCCCGGCAGCAAGGAGTAGCCCTGAGTGCCGAAGCTGCCGGCGTCCGGGTCGCGGGCTGCCGGCAGGCGGAAGACGCTGCCGGGCGGGCTGAGCTCGGAGATGGCCAGGCACACCGAGGCGCGGGGGAAGCGAGGCGCGTGGTCGTTCACGTCCGCCACCGTGATCTCCACCTGCACCATTTCGCCCTGCAGCGTGGCCGCCACGAAGCTGTAGTGCGCCCGGCGCTCGCGGTCCAGCGGCCGGGCCGTGCGGATGATGCCAGTGTCGGTCTGCACGTGGAAATCCGCCAGCACTGCTGACTCGCCGCTTCCTTCGGAGAGAAAGAAGCCGCCCGGGTGCGCCCGGCCTGGCTGAAGCCCGGCGCTGATGTCCCCCACCAGAGTATCTGCCGGCAAGCCTTCGTCCACTGCCAGGCTGAGCTTATACACCTGTCCCAGGCAGCCTCCTGCTGTCCACAAGCATAGCCAGAGTGGCATCAGCCACCCCCCTTGCCTCGTACCTGCCTTTCTTGCCCCCAGAGCAACTGGTCCGGGCCCCATGCTCCTCTCGGTCGCTTCGCCTCCTCAGCGAGCCAAGCCAGTGTCGCTGATCTTGGTTTTCCTGAGTGCAAAGAGATCTCTGCCCAGCAGGCACGCCTGTAGCTCGGTCAAGTCACAGTGACCACAGCCTCTCTGTCGTTATTCGTTTCCCAGCTGCATTCTTCCCTGCAGCTTGGAATCAGGTGCTTATAGTCACTGCGTCCGGCAAGAAGCAAATCCGTTGACTCCCCCGTTAAAGTTGAGGCTGGGAAGAACAAGTGCAGAGAAGCAGGGAGGGGGAGAGGACAGCTCCCTGCCTTGTGCTCGTGGTGCTGCTTCTGAGGCTGCTGCAGCCCTGCTCTGGCGGCTCCCTCAAGCTGCTGTTAACACACCCCCTCCCCATGTGACAGCAGAAAAGGGCAAACTCCGCTGCTGGGAGACAAGGCAGCAAAGCTGTGGCAGGGGGGTGTCCCCACTTCCTCAGTTAGGAGGAGAGCTGCTGAATGCTGAGCATCCAGAAAAGTTAGCATGCAAACCTGCCTAATGAAGGGACAGTTGCTTTCTGATAGAATATCTGCAAAGCACTGGTGCAGAATGCTAGCCAAGCAGCAATAGGTATGGAGTACTTAGTTAGCCTATTATGATTTTATGGATTAGATGGTGTGTTCCCTGGGCATGGTACTTACTGAGTAGTAAAAACATACTTGCCTAGAAGACAGGCTCTGAGAGTGTGTGGACACCACCTGGGCATAAAGCCCTACTGTTTCCTTTTGTATTCTATTGACAATTTGTTACAGAACCACCCAGATGTAGGACAGCTTTAATTTGTGCTTTAAGCTATTTGTGTTTTTAGATAGCTAAACATGCCTATTCTGCATTTTAAAAGTGGTTACTGGAAAAAGCTGCACTTCAGGTGCTTAAAACAGAAAGAATCTGATGATGAGGTTTTGACCTTTTCAATTTCAGTGCAGCATGGTTGGAACTGTGATTTCTAATCTTCCAGTCTATGCATATGCATAATGATAAGAATCTTACATTTTTAATAAAGCCTCTCAGCCTCAAGGAAGCCAAAGCACTTTACAAATTTTATTAAATCATTGTACAAAGCCATTAGTGGACTAGAACTTCAACTAGCTTCTATAGTTAAGATCTCTTCCTTCCTTTTAAGTGATTAATGGAGCCCATATTGGCATGGTTTATTTATGAAAACCCTAGAAAGAGAAGCCCATACTAAGCATTGGTGCCTGCACAGTGAGGTAAGTGTGATGTAACAGTATAGTTAAGCAAATAATAATCCAAACCACATAAAGAGAATATATGCTCCCCAGCTGGGAAGTTACAATACTTAAAAGGAGACGAGGTCTTTAGAGGGAGATTTACTTGACTTTCGTGTACAATTACACCACTGTGAAATTATAAACTTTATGATACTGTTACATCTCACTTAGCTTTTGTTACAACCTCTGTAGATAATTACTACAGTCGATTACAGTAATTACCATATTTGTCTTTACAGCAGATCTGTGGTATGTTGTATTTCACTTCTTAGAAACAGGAAGCTCAAGCTAATGACTGTCTTGTTCCCCTTTACTTGGGAGCAGGTACTATTGAACACTGTACAATTTAAGCCTGCAATCGTAAAAACACTGCCTTGGGAGCATGCCCCATTGCATAATATGGGGCTTCTAAGCTGGCATGTATAAGATCGCTTTCTTGACCAAGCGTTTATGAAACAGAAGGGATTTAAATGTGGATTTCCATAGCTTGTAGTGCATGATCTAATTGAGCCATGTGCTAATGATCAAAAACAAATGTGATGTATCCTACATAATTCTTTGACAAACACTGGCTCTTTGAGACTGCCAGAGAAAGTGCTTACAAATGGAAGCAGCAAGCAAAAAAAAAAAAGTTTCAGTACAGGATAGCTGCAACAATAGAACATTTTAAGACTCACTGGATTTTGTTCCCTTTGATACTCTGGTCCTTGTTTTCCTGAAGATAAATGTTAATGTTTCTCTTAATACTAGTGGGTCAGTATTCAGGCAGCAATGGTAATATAATGCCATAATTAGAATTAACTAAAAATCCTAAAACAAGCAAAGACTGTTTCAGAATGAAAAGTAGGGTAGGGTAGGAGGAGCATAGAATGAGGAGAGGAGTACAGGCATCTTTGCTACATTTTCAACAAAAGGAGAAATGAATTTTCAATGGTGTATGGGGTAGAGTCAACAGATGCCAAAAAGGACTAGAGTATTAATATTGTATTAGAATAGTATTGGTATCTACTTGGATGAAACATTTTTCGCATAGACAAATCCCATCATTCCATGGCTAGGAGATCACTCCTAAATTTCCTTTCTGGAAAATTGAATACAGTCTTCTGCAAAGACATTATAAATCACTATAAGAAAGTTCATAATTGCCACATAAAGTGACAGTAACTACTAAGATACTTCCTTGTCTTATTACCTTTCAGTATAATTTTCAATTCAGTCACACTTTTTAATTCAGCACAATTTTTAAATTCTGGGTACAATTCAATCATGTTCCCCAGACAGCACTGCATTCAGGGACACAAAACCTGGACTAAAGGAAGCCAGGCTGTGTTCCACATGGGCTAGGGCCTTCTCGGTGGCAACTCCAGAAATGTGGAATGCCCTCCTGGAGGCCATAAAGGCCCCGCAGGACCTTTCTCAATTCTGCAGGGTCTGCAAAACCAAATTGTTCCGACAGACCTTCAACACCTAACCGGGAAAAACTGCCACCTCACGTTGCTGAGAAGTTACGAACATTATATGATCACTAACAGCAAAAAGAAAGATCCCACCATACCAAAGTTATATAGCACCACAAAATGTTTTAAATTGTATTTTATTGGTTTTAAATTGTATTATAGTATTGATTGTTAGCTGCCCTGAGTCCGCTTGCGGAGAGGGCAGGCAAGATAGAAATTGAACTTAATAAATTAAATAAATCAAAACTAGCTTTCTGTCTGCACTGGACACTGTAGTGTCCCCATATTGGTGGTGTTAAAATAATTTCCCAGTTACATTTAAAGTGTGATGTAACACATTCACTATGCATACAACAGTTTCAGAAATAGCCAGATTAATCCCAGCTAGTTTGACAGCCCTTTCAGACATGCTGGGCACTGGCATGGAGTTAGGCATTTCTAACTTCCTTTGGTTTATATTCACCATGTTAGAGAGCAGCAGAGTCAATGTACTTTGAAATTCTACTCTAAGACAGTGGCTGGGATCTAAACAGCTTCTTCAGGCCAGTCCAACAGTTTTTTTTTTAATTCTTCTTTGAATAGCAAATCACCATTCTACCCCAACTCTTAAACTGTTCTGAAAGCCCTGTGTCTCAGTTTGCCACTGGATAGAACTAAGAGGCTGCTGTTTGAAGAATGACTAGTTGGCAGGAAAAGAAGAGTACATGAGAAGCAATTCTCCAACAAGCACATCTCCTTGCACCCTGACCTGCCTTTTCACCAGCAGTGGTCTTGCCACCGCCATTCAGGTAGAAATCATTGTGCTCATTTTGAAATTGTCCTTTCCTCCAACATGCAAGGCAGAAAGGTAGGATATGGTGCAGGCTGAAGACAGAGGGAGCTGAACTGCTATAACGCTAGCAGTTATAATGCTAATCCTAGCATTTGATTGTAGATAATACATCAGAAGCATTTAGTGTGATATACGCTCCCCCACAAACAAAGTATGGCAGCAACCCTTGGACTGTAGTTTATCTGCTGAGCACAGTATTTCAGCCTTTGTTTCCCTGAAATGTCTTTGGCTTTTTTTGCATGACACCATCTCCTCTAGAAGAATACAAACTCTGTGACTAGTGGTGCCAAGAGGGAGGAAGAAAAGTGACTTGTCAGTGATGTGCAGGAGATAGATAACTTCCACACTCCCCCCCCCCCTTCATAGCATCCAGTCTTCACCAGAAAGTATCTCTCTGTCATGAGTCCAGATTCACTATTGATTCTGGGTACACTTTAGGGGAATGACTGAGCTTGCATCGCTTCATTTTAAATCATCTGTTACCAAGTTACAGAATGCCAGTTTGTATTATATCAGAATATACAGGAACAGTTTTAAGCATCCACACAATGAATATGCCTTTGTGCCATCATCAAACCAGAATCGGATCTCATTGTTAGCAGTATTCATCAGCGTGTATAAATGCTGTGCAGGGGACAGATAAGAATGTAATTGTCTTTGCTTGATCAACCAAAGATCTGTACAATGGCCAGCCAGATGAATCTGGGACAACTCACAAGTGGGACATGACTTAGAATGGCTTTTTAAAATTTGCCCCCCGATGCCTCTGAACACAAAGATTCCAATTTTTACTTCTTATATATGATAGACTCTTTCAGCCTCCTTGTACAGTATCTTACAGCAGGCCATTTGGGTGTGCTGTAATCCAATGCAACCCCTGACAGTTGTATCTTAAGCATGTCCAGTTTTCTAAGAATAAGATGCCTTTTAGTCTATTGCAAGCCCTTTGTTTCTGCACCTAAAGCTGAATTATAGGAACAGGACAAAGGCATATTTCTCGGATGTCATAACAACATAAGGGCCCTGCTGGATCACACCAATGGCTCATCTTGTCCAACATACTGTTTCACACAGTGGCCAACCAGTTCCTCTGGGTGGCCAGCAACAGGGCAGAGAGGCTGAAGCCTTCCCCTGATGTAGCTTCCTGGATCTGGAATTCAGGGGTTTAGTGCTTCTGAATGTGAAGGTTGCCCTCAGTTGCCACTGATAGACTTATCGTCCATGAATCTATCTAATGCCCCTTTAAAGCTGTTTATTCCTGTGGCCATCATCATTGCATCCTCTGGCAGCAAAGTCCACATTTTAATCACTCTCTGTGTAAAGAAGTATTTCCTTTTGTCTGTACTGAACCTACTGACCATCAACTTCATTGGATACCCTTGAGTTCTAGTATTTTGGGAGAGGGAGAAAAAGTTCTCCTTGCCAACTCTCCATCCCATGTATAATTGTATAAACTGTCATGTCCCCACTTAGTCATCTCTTTTGTAAACTGAAAAGTCTCAGATTCTTCAGCCTTTCTTCATAGGGAAGGTGCTCCAACCCCCTAATAGTCTTGGTTGTCCTCCTCTGTACTTTGTAACACAAGTGATAAACCTATCTGCTTAATAGATTTATTTATTTGTTTGTTTGGCAATTCATAGGCCACACAATCTATTTTCAAGGCAACTAAATAACAAAATAAAATATAAAAAGCTCAGATAAAATCATAACAGAAACAACCAAAAGACTCGGTATATCAGTAACTGACACCACTCCCTTGTTCAGTCTAGTTTGAAGGCACGCTGGAAAAAGGAACTATCTTCCCTCCTGTGATAGAATAGGAAGTTCCATAACCTTAGGGCAGCGGCCTAGAAAGCCTCACCCACATTCATAAACACACACACACACACAAGCTTTACAAAATGCTGGTTCATGCAGGAAGGCATGGATATCTAGACCTGGGCTGATACATGTGGAAGAGGTCCTTCAGTTACTCTGGGCTCAAACTATTTAGGGCTTTAAAATTCAAAATCTGCACATTATGTTGAGCCTGGAAACTAATTGGGAGATAATGTATAACATACAAGCAGGAACCAACAAAGACTTGCCCCTTCCCAGCATGTTTTTTCCCCCTTTTCTTGAAAGCCCCCATAGCCTCTCCTCTCTTTCTTTTCTCTCCTTCACACCCAAAAATCAACATATTTTTATCAGCCACTCTGTCTTCAGCTTTCCCTTTTCCATCCCCAGCAGCCTGTACCACAAAGCCTTGTGGGGTGGCACCTCACTTTCCCATGTATCCCGTTCCCTACACTATTTCCTCTTTCACTCCTCCTTGCAACCCACATATCCTCTCCCAGCCTCATTCTGCCATTAACCAGTCTACCTTTTATCTGCCTGCCATCTTCAGTATATTTATTTATATCCCACCCTTCTCCACAGCGGGGATAAAAGCAGCTTACATTGTTCTTTGTTTTTTATTCTCACAACAAACCTGGGATGTAGGTTAGGCTGAAAGTATGTGACTAGCTCAAAATCACCCAATGAACTTCCATGGCAAGATGTGGATTCAAACCTGGGTCTCTCAGACCCCACTCTGAAGCGTTAACCTCTACACAACATTTGCTTTAATAGGGTGGCTGCTGTTGAACAGTAGCAAGCAGCAAGGCCTTATTGAGTCACGCAGACCCAGAAGTTGTTGTCAGACCTAGGCTTGCCAAGCTCCAGGTGGGATCTGAAGATCTCCCAGTCAGAATTAAAGCTGATCTCCAGATGACAGAGATCTGACCCCTTGGACTCTATGACGTTATTTCTGATTGAAATCCCTTCCTTTCCACAAACCACCCCCTCCCCACACTACACCCCAAATCTTAAAGAATTTCCTAACCCTAAGCCAGCAACTCTAGCCAGGCTTGGCTCCCCAGTGATTCCTCCCACAAAGGAAAGGGCCCTGTTCCCTCTCCACTGCCTTTTACTCACAGAAACCTAGCCTGGAATGCTGTGGTTGCCTAGTTACAGCCACAGAAGGAACCTCTTTTTAAAAGCTACAGGCATTCCCCTTTTATCATTTGGGGTTTTTTAAACTCCACATTGTACTTTTTCTTTAAGACATCAGATTTTTCTGCAAACCTGGGGCATTTTTCAGGTTTGTAGAAAGATTGGTCTTGTCTGTTCATAGCTGCAACCACCATATATAAGTATATTCAGATCTGTTATATTCTAAACCTTCAGATTTAGAACATACAAGTGGTAACCAGCAAGGATGCATGGCAGTGAATTTTCTTCACCCCTACTATTTCCTTTTTTCCCTTCCTTGAAAGCTTCCATGGCTTATCCCCCTTTCATGCCTCCTATCCTTCCTATTCACCAACCAACCTACATTTTATCTTTTCCCCATTGTCAGTTTTTCACCTTACCCTTCCCAGGAAAGTATGACCCAGTTATGCAGCCCTCATTGCCAAGGCAGACCCAGTTGCACAGTGGAAACCTGCAAGGAGTTGAGACAGAGTATCCATTTCCCCCTATCTCAAGTTTCCCGACTATTTCCTTTCCCCTTCCACCTCAGAAGTCTCGTATCCACAACCTTTTCTGGTTCCTACCTACCAACCTTTATTTGCCCCTGCATTTTCAACTATATTATTTATTTACTTCATTTATAGCCTACCTTAGTTCACAATGAGGACTTAAAGTATCTAACTTCATTCTCCTCCCTTCCATTTTATCCTCAGAAGCACCCTGTGAGCAGAACTGGACTGGTAGTGGAAAAACCCTGTGAAAGGGCCCTTCCCTCAGCCATGCCCCCAAAGGAGGGAAGGAGATAGGAAGAGGCAAGCCATTTAACCTGCTCTTCCCTCTCAAACAGGGAATAAAAGGAAAAAGAAAGAGGCAGCCTTCCTAACCAGTTGGCCAGGTACTACTTACCCCACCTCTGGCTGGACAAGCACTGCTTCACTTCTCTCACACAGACTGAGCACTGCCTCCGTCACCTTGGCTTGGCTGGATGCCGCTGTGTCTGCCTCGCCTGGATGCAACCATCTGCCTTGTCTCATGTTGAGTTGACTGGATGCTACTGTCTGCCTCACCTGACACAGGGCTCATTCAGGCCAAGCACTCTACCTCATACAGAGCTGGGATGGATGACCCCATCAGCCTCATGTCTATGAGGCTGGGCCAGGTTCTTCTTTGTGTCATATGGAGCTTGGCCAGGCTCATACGCAGAAAACATTTTTGTTGGGGGAAATTTAACTCCCAAGTGTATTTTGTTTTTAGATTTTTCTGCATAACTGGGAAGTCCCCCAAGTTAGGAGGAAAATCTCCTTTCTATCACTGTGGGCCCAATCCATATTCACAGATCAGCCCATGCATGGCTAAGAGAAATATAGATGATGATTTAGAACAGATAAAAGAAGTACTTTTTCACCAAACGGGTGATTAACATGTGGAATTCACTGCCACAGGATGTGGTGGCGGCTACAAGCGTAGCCTGCTTCAAGAGGGGTTTGGATACAAATATGGAGCAGAGGTCCATCAGTGGCTATTAGCCACAGCATATTGTTGGAACTGTCTGGGGCAGTGATGCTCTGTATTCTTGGTGCTTGGGGGAGGGGCAAAGTGGAAGGGCTTCTAGCCCCATTTATGAACCTCCTTTTTTTTTGGTCACTGTGTGACACAGAGTGTTGGACTGGATGGGCCATTGGCCTGATCCAACCTGGCTTCTCTTATGTTCTTATTTCAGCACTTTCTGGTTGCAACTGAGTTTTACACCAATGGAAATCTTGAAAACATATTTGAGAACAGTCCCATGTAGAGGATTAGCTTTCTAACCTTGGTGTTTAAAAGGCCGGTAGTTACTGGAACTCTATCCACTTTCTTCAGAAATTATTGCAGCTAGTGGACTAGCCTTAGCTGGAAAAAGGTATCCTAGGCAATTTCAGCCACCTGCCTATTCAAACACAACATGGCACCTAGGAGCACACCCAAGATGTGAACTTGCTCTTTTATGAGCAGTCTTACCCCAGCAGGTGGATCAGCCTTATTCCATACCCACAGCATTTCCATCTTGAATGGATTAAGTTTCAAGACAGAGTATGAATGAAGGAAATAATATCTACCTTCATCCAGTCATTCACTGTCTCCAGGCAGACAGTTTTGTTCTTTGATTGATTCCCTTAACTTAGATAGTGCGGGGAGACCTCAGATACTGCAGTGTTTGTAAAAATACTTGGATCTGTTCTGATAACAGTAGAAAATATTCATGGGGTCCAACCCAAACTGAAGAAAAATGAATGTGCCTGACCTCCCCATGTCCACAATCTGCCATTTCCTTTTTCCTTTTTTAACAGGCAGAGTGGTTTCAAAGAAAATCTTTTCTTGTTGGTTGTGCAGAACACAGACAGCAAATCTATTGTGATAATCCCAAGCAGGAAACATTCACAACGTTGCCAGTTCCACTAATACACACATGAGTTTTCCCTAAATCACAGATGTTTGACAGGAAAGTGCCTGGGTCATATGGAATCACAACATCACTGGAGAAATGTGCCACATCCTGCTTATTCCATAATCATTAAGGAAATAAATGTAATTTTTTTTTTATCAAGCTGCAATCGCTGCAGACCTAAACAAAACTGTCTGGAAACAAGTGCCGTCAGTCTCTCAATGGCAGTACTCTGCACTTTGATTTAATCAGTACAAATGTGGAGGTCACTGCTGAGAAAATATACAAAATGGCTGGGTTAGTGGAAGAATATTGGGATTTATCTTGTTTTTACTCACACTTCCATGTATCTGGAAATGCTTAATGTGCACGGAATTCCTTTAGGAGCTGGATGTTTTCTCAGAGCTGCGTTTACATTGAGCAAGCTGAGGTGTGAGAGAAAAGATGAGTCTGCTGTGGAGATTTATTTAATAGCAACAGAACTGACGTGTATTGTGTGAGCTTGGTTTTGTGGTGTTATTTTTTCTAGTTTCTGCTTATCTGTTTACAACACATTCACCCCTCTCCTTTACCTATTCTTCCCCCATCCCCCAAACAAAAACCCTGCATGCAGAAATTACAATTTGTGTGGGGCTTAAAATTCGTGCCTGATGGCCTTTTCTAGCTTTCTTCCTGAGAGCTCTGGTTGTATGTGCTTGGGCATCTCTCTGTGGCTTCTCTACAACTAGACTATTACCGTCATATATCAAGTGGCAGCAGGGAAGTTTCATGTGCATCAGTGTTGGGTACAATGCAACCATAACCTGTGACTATAAATACAATATGCATTTACTGCTTTACCCACCACTATTAATGCTGTATTAAAGTCAAGTCACAGGAATCATGGCTTGCATCCTACCATTCTGCTCATCCAAATCGGAAGCCTTCCCTCTGAAAGAAGGGGCCCTTCGGTCAGAAGTCTTCCTGGGACAAAGGAAGGATCCACGCTTGGCTGAGCGAAGTGTTCCTATAATAACTAACCCACCTTCCCTTGCTTGCCAGGGTCTTTGTGAATAGCTTCAGTGAAAGAGCAGTGGTGGTGTACACTTTCATTACAGGCCCTTTTTTATTATGGCTGCTGGCTTTAGAACACAGCATCTGTTGCAGTAAAATGTTTTGTGACAAAGTTGGACTGGTGCTCTATTACTGGGAACCTGCTTGTAGGTTTATTGGAAGTAAGCAATGTTCATTTCAGTGGGGCTTACAGATAACGACATGGTAGCAATGTATTTTAAAGTACATTAGTTTCCTAATGAGAGAAGTCTTTAAAAATAGTTATAAGGATCTTAAATTCAGGATATTTTTGTTCTGAAGGAGATATCCGTAGGATGCAACATTTCCCAAGGACTTTTTGAAGTCATTTCACAAACCTCTGTGTGTGGAGAAGTTACATAAAACTGGATTATCTGTACAGTTTAGCTCAGCTCGGGGGATCTTGCTGAGAAATTTTAGAAGGATACATTATTCTGACATATTTCCATGTTTTTGCCATAATGGGACTCATTCAAACAGCAACATTGGATCAGCAGAAATCTAGATCAGCTCAGAATCTGGATAGAATCAAACTGTCACAATGTAACACATAAAAATTGCATTATTATTCTAAGTAGTAGCTAACTATCTGTCAGGACCAGATCTACATTTGGGGTTTTTTTTGGGGGGGGGGCAAAATTAAAAAATGGCACCCCCTTATGGGCCCTTTCTACCTTATTGGCCCATAGAATAGAATGGACTCCATACCCACTTTGGCACCCCCCTCTGGTGGCGCCCGGGGCAAGCACCCCCTTCTGCTGCCCCCTAGATCTGGCTCTGCTCTCTGGAAGTAGATCAAAAGAGCTACGTATCCTGTAGTCCATTTAGCCAGTTCTATGGGGTAGCTGCACAAGAGTGTGGCAGCCTTGAGCCAAATGAGTTTCAACAGAGTTTTCAGCATTGGCTTGCAAGCATAATTAGCACAGTCATATCTTGCTTGCACCATAGAGGATATAACAAAGCACAAGAACCAGCAAGTTAAGCAAATGAATTTATTGGAGTGAATTGAGTACTTCTTATATAATGTCAGTCTTCAAACATTTCCATATCTGGGTATATGTGGTCCAAATAGCAACAGTATACATTTTATGAATGTCTCACCATGCTAATATAATTCTTGTGATATATATCTTTTACAGTGTGAGTTAGATATTAGAAAAAATACTTCTCAGCAGCATCAAAACAAGGGCAAATAACCTGTGTGGAAATGGCCAAATGGTTTATGTTTCAAGACTGAACTCTTGGTTCACAAAACTACTGCTTTATGACATAAACCTAGAACAAAGAATGTGTGACAACTTGTAACAAAGCAGGACAAAGTCCAAAGAGAATATGTGCATGCTTTCCATTAGGGCTTTCTTAAATAATAAACTGCCTATAAATCCGTGCTTTGTTCCTTGTTAAATACTGGAATTTGCTCTTTCTTTGAAAGATTACTCAGTCATATATAATTTAAATGGGTTTTGGTTCACCCCACTAAGCCTTAAAATAGTGCTGGACACACTACCAAGATGTCTTATATTTCAGTTTGGGCTTCTTTCCGCCTTTAAATTGGATTTCTAAGTCTGCCTTCAATGCCTTGTCAGCAGAAACAATGAAGAGCAAATCAAAAGTTATTGTCAAAGAGACCACCTTACATAATGATCTCTAGCTTCCTTATCTATCTGAGTGATCATGGTATTTTTATGCTTTTTATATTTTATTTGCAGTTATTTTTGAGGTTAGATAAAAAGCTTGATATGGTATCCCTCTGTTATAACAAGAAAATGAACGGACTGAACTAAACAGAAAGCTGGTGCAAGCTCTGTTGAGCTCAGGGAAGGGGGCTCTAATTTTGAATATCCTTTATTAACATCACTCAAATACTGATGGCTCTATCCTGTCCTGTAACAAATATTACTGGATCTCCCATACATATTTCAAATACTTTGAGAACACCTAGGCTGCAATAAGACGAGCTGTTTGATGCACTGTCATTGCTCCTCCTGAATGGATTTTAATTGCATGATCAGACAGCAATGTCTGTATTCCATCCTGCAGCTGTTGGTTCACATGCTCACCCCCCACTTTTCTGACACCGGAGATATTTACTGATTTACTATATTTACTGATCCTGCTGGTTTCACAGTGTTTCTGTGGAAGTCTGATCGTTCTCTTGTGAAGTCTTGTGGGAAGTCAGATTGCTCACTTCCTGTTTTGCCACCATTTTTTAAAGTTACTGATGTGTGATAAGTGGATATGCGCCACAAGCTTCTTAGGCACTACTTGTGTGTTTCATTGTCCCCTCCCCTCCCACTCCACCCCTTTCATTGTCGCCTTCACTCCCACTCCATTCACCCCTTTCAGCACGTGTTTGTCCTCAGTTGAAATGGAGAAAGCCCCCTCCTCCCTCCAGAGCTGTCACAATGCCCATCTCTTTCCTGAACTAAAGTGACGGTAGTATAAAGTGGCAGAGGGAGGCAGCAGCAGTAACCACCAATGTGCCACGAGTGCCTCAGACACTTTCCCCCTCCACAGCTGCTCTGAAGAGCCACCACTGGCTTTCCGCAGGTGTGTGTGAGGCTCTGGGAACAGGAGGCCTTGCCGTTGCCAATGAACTGCAATATGGTCCTTACTGCTGGTTGTCCTGCCACAACCCTGAAGGTGGTATGCCAGAGGGAAGTAGAACATCCCTCTCTGCCTGCAAGTGAAGCAGGTGCAAGGTTAGAGAGAGCCACTCCAGGGTGTTTGATCAAACCACCCCAGAACAAAAAGAAACACTGCCACTGCGGGATAAACAGGCCATCTGACTGCACTCCTTAAGTGTGCAAATCTGTGAAAGATAAAATTGGACAGAAAATTCATTTTATCTTTATGTCAAGAAAGCTTGCAAACTGTTTCGAAGTTGATCAAATTTTGATGAAAGCCATCCCATTTTTGTTGCAAGACTGTAGTGCAAGCCAGAGCCTCTTATAGTTTCTGGAGCCCATGGCAGTTTGCTTGATTTAGGCTGCAGTCCAAACCATACTTATTTGGAACTAAATTCATAGTCTGCTTCCTCTAGCCTCTCTCTCAACTTTACTAATTCAATAGATAGATCTTGTTGATGTATTCTCTCCCCAGACATACATATGCTGAGTCTGCTTTTATCCATACAGGGTAAGAGCAGAAAGGGGAGATTTCTCCCCCCACATAATGTGGGAGCAGAAAATAATTCCTTCCTCCTTCCCCACCACCACCTCCCTTTAAATTGCAGAACTGTAGCTGCATTTGATTAAAACACAAACAAATCATGGAACTACACGTGCCTCTATCTTAACACCCTCAAAAAAAGTTAATTATTTGTCTCAAGCTTTGGGCTGATCTAATGTGATCTTTGCTTTTGCCTAGGTAGCAGGCACATTTAAATAAGACACTGCACAAGCGCAAAGTCCCACTGGTGGGTCCTTTTGTATTAACTAGCATCGTGCTTAAATCAAAATAAAAACTGTTAGCTCTCTTTTTGCTAGTTAACTCAAATCCCCTGAGATTTAATTCTATTATGCCACTGGGTTTACTGGTGAGATGTTGAAATCAAGTTACTAATCCCTTCTCATATGTATCCAAAATTTTAATCTCTATGAGTTTTTAAATTTTATTTAAATAAAATTTCTTTACCATCCTCTGTGTAACAGTATCTAATGTACAGATACTCTTTGGGGAATCTTTGTTTTTTAGGTTCAGGGACCATTTAAAGACTCCCCCATGAACAAAGAAAGCTAAAGAAAAATGAGATATAGAATTTAAGTACAAAAAAAAATAAGGGAGGTTGCATTTGTTTTGCTGTATGACTTGTGAGGAATTTCTTGCAGCTTACTGTATTATAGCCTTGTCTTCAGTATTACGTTACAGAGTACAAAGCCCTTTTCTGTCAATACCATCATTGTATATAGACTTGAGCAATTCTTAATTTTTTCTTTCCTGTCTCTTCTTCCTATAGACACAGAGCATGGTATGTATTAATTCAAGCTCAATTCAGTAACTAATTTAATTATATCTTCCAATATTCTAATTCAAACAACACAGAGCTAAATGTAAACAGGAAAAATAAAACTTTACATGAATTCCTTTTCTGTACTCGCAAAACTAACGTCACATCTGCAAGTGGAAATGCAAGAGAAAGACTGCAGTAGTCAGTTGCATTACATAAAACTTATTGTATCCTCACTTATGTTTTTGCCTGCGTGAGGTGTGTATAATCAATGTCTGGGCACTGCAATATAGAGGGAGGAACATGGTAGATGTTTCATTAGATCTTGCATGAGCTGAGCCATACTAAGCCTGTTTATATTTCCATTTGTGCATTGTTGTGCCTGTATATCATTCACTGCTCCCACTCTTTGTGACCTTCAGTTTTGTTCCTCCTGACTGCTTTTGTTTATAGTGAGAAGTGATATTCTTGTAAGATGCCTCAGGGATTCAGTGGCAGAAAACTGACTCTCATCTATTCCAACTGAAGTTCAGATACCAAAGTTCTACTTTTGGAATTTGTCAAATTATCTTTCTGTAAACATAACAAAATTCCCAAACACTCTCACCACCACCTATAATCTTTTTTGCCACTCACATAAATTTTCCTGAACTTTTGATACTACTGATAAAACTAATTTTTGACTTTATGTACCATAGTGAATCATACTGGTGTCAATTATACTCAATAGACACCCAGCTCAACATTAAGTTTTGAGGTAGAAATATTGACCCCTGCAAAGCTCCTGTAATCCATATTCAGATGATAGTAGGCTGTAGGCACTGTGGAGGAGGGATCAAATTGTTCTGTATTGTCTGCAGTGCAAAGAGATGTTAACTTTCAAAGTAGCATGTTTGTGGAGCTATGGATGGACCAGCCCCCCAGCAGAAATGACTGCAAGATCAATGATTTTGCATTGAGCAGGGGATTGGACTAGATGGCCTATATGGCCCCTTCCAACTCTGCGATTCTATGATTCTAAGATCCAGGGCTTTTTTTTCTGGAGAAAGAGGTGCTGAAATTCTCAAAAGGGAAACGAAAGGGAAACATATTGGTGCCCCTCATGAACTTGTAAACATTTTTAAGGGTTTTGTTTCC
Source organism: Heteronotia binoei (assembly GCF_032191835.1). NCBI lineage: Eukaryota > Metazoa > Chordata > Lepidosauria > Squamata > Gekkonidae > Heteronotia > Heteronotia binoei. Next base: position 54,923,291 of record NC_083231.1, on the reverse strand, counting down.
ACAAAGAGGTTCTGGAACTCCATTCTGCATGCCCCCCCCCCTATCCAAAAAAAGAAAGCTCTGCTAAAGACATTTTGAACAGCCTCTTTTCTCTGCTATATGACAAATTGCTTTGGACTGAAGAGAGTTTTGACTGAGCGTAGGAGTGGAAGCCAGGTAAAAAATTGCAAAACATTCCAATGCAAGCCTGTTGTGTGAACTTAAGCAGATCTTTGGACCCTATTCCATAATGTTTTGGTGCACAGAGGTACGTGGTTTGCAGGCCCATGTAATGGGGGCTCCTGTGCTATGTAAGCACATCCATCCATCTTGTGAAACATTTAGGTATAGGAAATATATGTTCATTTTTCACATTAGGAACAGTTGCTATTATTTAATTCCTTGTATAACTTATTTTTAAAAGTCCAATGGGCAATCCTTCTATTAGTCTCAGTGGGCTTTCTTTTACATAATCTAATGACATAAAGATGATTTACATTTTAATGAGCTGAATTAGCCATTGCAATTAATTGTGCCCTTAGAGATAACCCTCGCACATAAGGAGTCTCAGATAAAATTAATCAGTTCTTGCAAACCCTCCTCCCTCAGTTCCTGTTGTCCTTGGAATCAGAGATCCTTGTGGAAGAGAAGTTGGGACACAGCTGTGGTTTATGAGAAAGCAGCTTCCTTCATTTAAACTTGAGTGCCTGATCTTTTCTAATCTTGTTATTCTCTGGTTTTCAAGGAGGAAATGTATGGGTACAATTGGGAGTGTACTAATTCCAAAGTGTAAACTTAGCAGCAGTAATGTTCTGTAGCATACTTGTTGAATTGACTCATAATTAAAATCGTACCTTGATCCTAATTCTGTGCTAAAAATTGGTCCCCAAAGCAGCTAATAGCCATTTTACAACAACGATAACAAAAATGTTATGAAATGGTGGTCAGAAGCAGACTGAGTTCTATTTGGTTGCCATATGTGCAACATACCTCATTCATAAGTTCCCCATCGAAGCTCTGTGGGAGCCTGACTGTGGCATAGAGGGAAGGAGGCAGTATGTGCCCTGTTGAAGTACTGCACATGCACTGAATGCTTGCATGTGCATTCCTCTAAGAGGCAAAATAACATTTCTGGCACCATTTCAGGTTAGGGAAATAGTGTGCATGGGAGGGGGGAGTGTATCTTCCCTCTGTACCATGGTTCCAACCAGAATTGGTCTCCTGCAGCACTACTAAACAAAGTTCCCATGGGGAACTTGTAATTGGCATCCTTCTGCAAGTCCCTTCAGCATCCATGTGGAAAATGTAACAGGTAGCTTGGCCCTCAGTGTCCTGCAGTCTGCAGGCTGCCCCAGTCAGGTATCCTTCAAAGCAGTGCACTCAGGTCTACAGAACAAGGATTGGAAGTGTCAACAGGCACTGGGAGACAGGAACTGGTCCACAGGTGTGTACCTAGTGAAGTGATTGATCCAGCAAGGCAGCTTTCCCAAGTAGGGATAGGTGCAAAATGCATTTTTGTAGCAATACACCAGTTCACAAACTGAATCAGTTTGTGAGCCATTTAAAGTTTTTTGCTTTGAGTGGCCTTTTACAGGAAGCAGAAAGTGGTGGTCTCCGAACAGCGGTGGGGATCACCGCAAAACTGTTTGGTTTAAATGGCTCAGAGCCACTTTCGGTGAAAAGCTATGGGGAGCAGAAAGTGTGGCTTTCCAAATAGCTTACCATTCAGCTGTTTGGTTTAAGTGTCTCAGAGCCATTTTAAACCCTGCTTTCTACTCCCTGAAAAAAGTCATGAGGAGCCACTTAAACCAAATAGCTCTATGCCACTCAGCTGTTTTTGTGAAGTTCATGCTCTTCATGAACGATCATGAACTGCATCAAAACTTATGAAAGTTCATGGCAGTTCTTCAGTTCACAAACATTACTTTGTGAACCACAAACTGGCTAAAATTCGTGAACTTTCATCATCCAAGCTCATGCCCATCCCTATTCCCAAGCCTCAGCTTGAATCAGCTGGGAAGTAATCAGGCTAAGCTGACCTACTGGCAGGTATTGAGCGCCTGCAGCTGCACTGTGCTTTGGCCAGAATTATTGTTCTCATTCTCTGGCTCTGGAGGGGGATTGTGTGCAGCCAGTCAAGAATTGTGTCTCCTTTGGGCCACCATGGCCCAGGCTGTCTGCCGCCATTGTCCCTGAAGAGTGAGAGCATCCCCTTGTGGGTTATGGGCCTAAGGCCTGTCCAGCAGAGCCCTGGTGACTATTTCATGGGCTGATGGCAAGGTCTCCATTGCACACTCAGGCAGGATGGCTTCTAGTGCTGCTAGACTATTGTCAGCAGGCACCCTGGCCATATTAGGTTCTCCCTGGTCCTGCTGCTACTCCTTAGCTGGGGGCCTTGGTTCCTCAGGCTCTTCCCTGGAGGACTCCAAAACTGAGTCACTGAGCTGGTTGCTGGGGGCCATGACACTCAATAAGGTCTAGATCTAGGCATGCTAGGAGGGTGCATAGCTGCCATTGCTGAGAGCAGAGAAAAAAGAAGCAGTCAGTAGCCCTCCTCATTTTTATAACCCTTTTTGCCATGGTGTTACATGAACTTAGGCCAGCATCCCTAGCCTACATATTATGGGGCTGCCAAATATGTTGAACTGCTTAGGCAGCACATGGTAGCTTGTGACAGAATACACACTCAAATAATTTGGCACCCTCTCATCACACATGCCAACAGATGAGATTGGTTTGACTCCATTCTATCAGCCATAATCACCTTTGCTGTATGTGGCACAGGCTTTGTAAAGCTGTTGCCCAAGAGGGCTTAGGATCAAGAGGGCTGTGTTGAGTGGGAGGCTGGAACTGTTTTGCTCACACAATGCTGCTGTTTGGAGGCCATGTGATTGCTGTAGATTTTTTCCTGGGGAGGAAAATTATGGAATATATGTCCAAGATTTTTAAATATTTTGTGCATTTAAAAGCCTTTAGACCTGTATTTTTGCCCCTTTCTCCTACCTGGTCAGTTACCCTGTTTTATGACCCTTTAATGCTATGAGCATAATTATCTTAAAGATAAACTCTTACAGCATAGATTTGTTCATTTTAATGGGACTGAAAGGTGCTTATTATTGGCTGGATCATGCTCATAGTCTGAATACCAGACGAAATGGCAGTCACTAACAAGTGATAACGGCTCCTTTTTTTGATACACTGCCACCTGGTGACTACAGAAAGGTATGTGATAAATAGAATCAGGTCACTATTCTGCATACTTAGTATCTTGCTTCATTTTAAATATCATAAATGGTTGAATTTTCAGTTATCAGCATTTGGTAATAGAGGACTGGTTCTCATGCATGTGTATTGAGTGAATTTCTCAGCCAAATCTGTGAACTCTCCAATGGAAAGTACAAAACCAAACTTCATAATCCTTTTTATTCAGACCAACCAAAATAAAATAGCAATAATATATTGCACAAGCTTTAGAGTTCTCCACAGCGCTTCATCAGATGTTTATGAGGGGTGCATATATTTCAGGCCATGATATTAAGGCCTCTGTGCATTATGTGTAGGATACTTAGCTGGGTTTGGTGGGGCATAGAGTGTGGCTAGCTAGTATCAGAGTGAGTTCCTGGAGTGCTGGAAGAAGTCGCAAAAATACAAGCCATTCAGCCAAAGATACAACAAACAGGAGTTGATCAAGTGTTTCAGATGTCAAATGGACAGATGCCAAATGGACATTTTTCCTTGAAAAAGTAGAATTTTCATAGTTATAACTGGGCAATGCAAACCGTGTTATCTGTGATGGCTCATCCACAAATTCAAGAGTTCATTTAATTATATGGTAGACAAGTGATAAAGTCACATGTATGAAACAACCCTTCAGCTACTTCGGATACATTCTAGACATGTTTACTGCCAGACCTGTTAACCACTGAGCTAACTTGGGAAAACAGGTCCTTTCCAGATGCAGTTGTGCCACTCAGCACTAGACTACCATGTTCCAGGGGCTATTTCCCCAATCTTACATAATAGAAGGGCAGAGCTGAGGTAGGGCAGCTGTCAGGGCATGGGGCTTCTGATGGGGGTCCAGTGACACCCCTGTGTACACATGCCCTTGCACCTCCCCTGCCACTTGTCCATTTGCTTTCAAAGACTTTCAACCTGTGCTCACAGCTATCAAGCATCATTAGCAAAGGGCATGCCTGTGGTGCACAGTGTTGACATTTCTGGTGGCTACAGCAGGAGCACTCAGAGAGCTACAACCACCAACCAGTCCTGTTGAGGACAGGAGTTAGACAACCAAACAAGGGCAGTGGGAGGGCCTGCATCAGGAGAAGGATGCATGGGCAGGATGCGGGTCCTGGGCACTGTCTGCTATTCCTCCACCTTAAAAACCCAGAGCTGGCTCTGTGGAAAAGGCTGAAGTGACTGTGCTGCATATCTCAGGGGGACTGGAAGCTGGCTGGGATGTGTGGACACACATTTAAGACATGCATTATGGCACCCAGTTCTGGTAAAGGGAACCAAGAACAAAGTAGGGTAAACCATCACTTCTACAAAAACATATGAAGCAAATAAGGTTCTAGACTATGAAGCAAATGAACCCTGAAAAAGCAGAAAGTGGCCATTTCTGCTCACTCCCCTTCTGGTCTCAAACGTTTCCCCAGAAGCAGCTTTTTGAAGCACATAAGCAATCCACAGTAAGGAGAAAAGATTCTTCAGGTACAGAGTTAGAAATTACAAGATAAAAACAATCCTGTTTTGCAACATGATGCAGATTAGCAAGCTTTATCAATAGTGGAAGGGGTGGGCAATATTATATAATGACTGCACAGCACTGTTTCACCCACCTGTGTGTCCCTCCTGTTCACTAATATCACAGTACGATGTTTCAGTGATGCTCAGAGAACCAAGTGGCTGCTTTCATGTCTGTATCCTGGGATGTCTTGCCTTCCCTGTGGAAAATGGCCCTGCTTGTCCTTGCGGAGTGGATAACCTTAGACTCTTGGGCTCCACAGCCTATAATTTTGAATTACTTATCTCACAACTGTATGAAATATACTGATGTCTTTGTATTGATTCCACTTAAATCCCACAACTATCTGATTAACAAAAAAGAACTATTTGCCTCCTGTATGTAAAAGAATATAGATTCTTTTTTCTGTGTATTGATCACTGAAAAGCATACAGGTAAGTTAATTAATTAGTTAACTTGAAAAACTGAAACAAGTAGAGAAACAAATGAAGTATAGAAAACTCTTTGACAATCTAGATGACAAGGTTATCATCTGTGCCAGTGCAGTTGCATCTGTAAGACTGCTTCAAGGACACAATGAAGAACAAAGATCAATGTTGCCGTTTCCTTCAAACTCCCTAATGGTTTGGCTGTTAAGCACTGTGAACTGAGCAAGTAGGGCTGACTTCCAGAGGCAACAGATACTCTTTCCAATATTTGCCACTATCCCTTTCACTTTGAGTGTTCAGTCCTAGTGTAATAAGATTCTAGACTATGAAGCAAATAAACCCTGAAAAAAACAGTAAGTGGCCATTTCTGCTCACTCCCCTTCTGGTCTCAAAGTTCCCCCAGAAGCAGCTTTTTGAAGCACATAAGGGGCCCACAATAAGGAGAAAAGATTCTTCAACAAACTCCTCTTCATTTGCAGTGCTTAGGGTCCAACCCATTACAGGGAAAGACCAACAATTAGTAGACAGTGCACTATAAACATTTAGTTACTGCCTCACAGTCTGAGCTAACTCAGCTGTGCAGCATCCCTAGAAGCCTTTCAGATCCCATGCAGCAGCTGTCTAACCATCATCTAATATGCATTAGCCAGTTCTGTTTCTACAGCGGGCTCTTTGCCAACCATGGAGCTTTTAGTTCCAGGGTACCTTCAGAAAGAGCCAGCAGTGCATTTCTGAGCAGCTGCCATTGGAGCGGGACCTATGGACAATTTGCATTGGTACAATCCCATTAAAGCAAAGAAGACACCACTTAGCAATAAAGATGTGTGCATACACACATGCAGGAAACTTGGTGTCAAAATCCTTTTACTTTCTGCTAACATGATGAGGAGCCATGACTGGAACACTTTTGTTACACCCAGGGAAACCAAATGTTTTTCCCTTGACACCAAGTGTAATGACATGAAGATGGACAGGTAATTATTTACATATAAAAATCATTCACCAATCCCCAAATGGTTTGTATACTGCTCTTGGCTTTTCAGAGGGCATATTACTTGAAAGAAGAGACAAATATAAACATGCATCATTTACAGTGTCTCTGGTTCAGCCAACTGATGTGGATTAAATTAGCAGTCATTTAATAGTAGGAAACAATGTTCTTTCCCAACCCCTCTCCATTCAAAAGCATATGAAATTGCATTGTATTCCCAAATAAAAGGTTATTGTGGAAGATGTCTGCAATCTGTTAACAGCTAGACTTAATAGTACTAAGAGTGGCAGACAATACAGGGACCTGTGTTGTCCAAGCCATTGCAAAATATGGTGGAGATCTGTGGAGGGCAGATGACTATACAAAAATAGTCCAGGCACACCACTGGAGCCTTAGTGGTCGTTTCTAACCACAACAAATTCTCACTACCAGGGAGAGAAACCCACTCTTTTAAACTGAAGGATGGCTTGTGGCTTCAACACTGGATGCTGTTGCAAAGAGAAGAGAACCGTAACCAAAGCACGCTCCATGTGTAATTCCACACTTCTATAGTCCCCATATTGCATATAGTCAAATGCAATTTTTCAATCAGAAAACCATGTGATCATGGCAAGGAAGGAAGAATTTTCCCAATAGGAATAGTTAATAAGACAGAACAACCCCATACATGTGCAAACAGAATTGATTCCAGATAGACTGTGAGAGATTCTTTCTAATACACCAAGAAGACCCAGCTGTAAGAACGGAATCAAAATGCACCATGCTTGCCCAATAAGCATGCTATCCAACAAAAGTGCACTAAATAGTTGTTCCAAAAGCTCCAGACTATAAGCCTAATCTGTTTTTGCCAGCTGCAACACTACTTCAGAAATGTCAGGTTGTTCAGAATACAGCTGCCAGGCTGTTGACCTAGTACATCCAGCCCATTTTGTGGCAACTGCACTGGCTTCCAGGTTAGATTCAAGGTGCTGGTAATGAATTTTAAAGCCCTGAATAGGCTAGGACCATCTTATCTAAAGGACTGTCTCTCCCATTATGACCCCCTGCTGTTTCTTCGTTCTGCCATGCATAGGATTTTTGTGGTACCTAGATCCTGATTCACCCATTTGAGCATGAGAAAGGGAAGGACCTTTTCCCATCCTGGCCCTGACTAGTGGAATGCTTTGCCTGAGGAGACTCATGCCCCACAGGACTTGTCTGTGTTCCACAAGGCATGCAACATAATTACTCCACCAGGCATCCCACTACTGTTATAATTTTGGTGGACTCCACCATCAATGTTGCAGAGGAGAGAGGTTTATGCCCAAAGAATTAGTTTGCTGTGTGCTGAGTTTTTAATTGGGTTTTATTTAAATTGTGGCTTTATTATTGTTATTGTATTGCTATGCTTGTTAGTCTCCTCCAGCCTCATTTGGAGAGAGGGACAGGATAAACAAATATTACTGCCCATTACAACTGCACAGTATAGATGATAAAGCAGTAGCTGAAGTTGTCATTATCTTTAAGAAATAAAAAAGAGAAAATTGAAGTGGACACTGCAGGTCCCAAAATAAACTGCATACATACACAAGGCAATGGAAGTTGATTGACACAGAGTTGTTAGACACTGCCAGAATATATTATCATGCCCAATACAGTGTATATAATTAAATCCAAAACAGGCAGCACAGGGGAACTGTATCTAAGACAACCACAGTTCTGACTTTGTAAAACTCTTCCACACATGAGACTGAGTGAAATCATTAATGACCAAGTTTTGTGCAAAAACCTCTGCAGAATCTGGTTCCGTCTAGAATTCAAGAGGTGGCCATGTTTCCTAAAGCCTACGTCTAGTCATTATTTCATACTTTGTTTAGGAAAAAGTCCCTTTGAGAATTGTTTTTGCCATATTCCAGGTGCAAACCTGCAAGTGTTTTAACAAAGGTAAATCCTCTATATTTATACTAATAATTGTATTTTGGAGGAAATCTCCTCTACACCCATACAGCTAAAACTTAGTGAAAACTTGCTTTTACTATTCTTTATTTCCAAATGTCTGAACCTTATTAAATAGATAAATTATGTTGTCAGCAAACCTTCACAGAGGGACCCTTTTCCCTATTACAGATCATTAGAAAAACATGCTGTTCCATACTTAACAACCGCATAAAAGCAGCTTAAATGTAGAACTCATGAACAAAACCACACACAGAGCCTGGTGGACAAGCTGGTCAAAAATATATTTTACAGCCCAGGAAGTGGCACAGAAAATCATTCAGCACTATTATCCAAATTGATGCACTTCAAACATTTCTCTGCACTTTGTGACTAAAAAGAGCCAATTGTGTCTTTCCTGGCACATGTGTGAATGACAATTTATATGCAAGTAAGCTGTACATAAAGTGTCTCACAGGGACTGGAAGTAACATCTGAAGGGCTCTCAGACTTCTGACCAGTGAACTTTCATTGGGATTTCTTAAGTCCACTGAAGTCAATAGGCCAAGAAAGGGGAAACTGGTTAGAATGACACAACTGTTTCATCTCTGTCCCACTACACTCAGCGGGAGGTAATGGAATAAGCATGCTTAAGACCAACTATAAGAAACTCTCAACTATTTTCCTTCCACTTAACTTTTAATTATTACAATGTATTCCAGATTTTGTTGGTGGTAGTGGAAAGCGCTGTCAAGCTGCAAGTGACTTATGGTGAATCTGTAGGGTTTTCAAGCAAGACTGACTCTGTGTAGCAACACTGAACTTCCTTGGTGGTCCCCCATCCAAAAACTAAGCAGGGCTGACCCTGCTGAGCTTCTGAGAGCTGATGAGACTGGACTAGCCTGAGCCATCCACAGATTTCTGTTTTTCACCATTAACTAGGATAATAGCTGCAACATTCCAAAAATTCCAGAAACAAACACCATTATTCACGAGATTTTTTTAACAGACCTGCTGAATGGATGGAATAAATGCACAGAAAGAAACAAACTCATTTCTTCTACATGGCAGCATGAAGATGAGCTCCATGTAGAACAAAAGCTTTCCATCCCACCACCTTGCCTTTTATTGGATCTGTTACTGAAATCATTTTGGAAGTTATTCACTCTTTTCATTGTGCACTAATTCAATTCATTTCATAGGAAACCTTGTTTACATTTAGAAGGGAGACTCTGGTTTGCCATACATAATTTAAAAATGAATAATTGCTATTACGTGCTTTCATTTCTATCATTCTGTAAATGTTCTTTTAATTAGTACTCAATAAAGCATTCAAAGCAAAATTTCTTTTTGCCACTTTCTTTAAATTACTTCCTGCAAGGACATCTTTAATGCACAACGTAGAAAGGATGTTCACAATCAGTGGAACAGATGGCCAAAAGCCCACAGAGTATTTCTGTATCTCCCCCAAAAGAATTATAAAGTCTTTTCAATTCTTACTGGAATATCCTGGGCTGGAATCTAGAATATCTAATTTTTCATTTGACAATCTGGTTTCTATTCTATGTCAGACATTGCTTTTGAAGCACTTAACTTCAAAATGAGTTTGCCATGTGGCTCAGGGGCAGCTGTTTGAGAGACTGATGTCCCAAGGGCTCTTGGTTGCACAGAAGTTGTTGAATGGTTCACTGAATCCAGGCATCTCTGCATTTTTAAAATCATGAAAACAATACCAGCTTGGATCAAAGCCAGTTTTGAAGCCTTATTCTGGCTCATGGAATCATAGAATTGGAAGGTACCTCTAGGGTCATCTAAACCAACCCCCTGCACAATTTAGGAAATTCGCAAATACCTCTCTCCTACACACACACCCAGTGATCCCTGCTCCAAGCCCAGAAGATGGCAAAAGAAAAAGGAAAAAACTCTTCAGGATCCCTGCAAAACTGGCTTGGAGAAAAATTGCTAATTGACCCAAAGTGGTGAACAGCATTTCCCTGGGTGTGTAAGAAGGGACCAGCAGAATTAAGCACTGATGCAACCCTTCCTACCCTCCCTCTCATGATCTGCCTAAGTTTACAGAGTCAGCATTGCTATCAGATGGCAATTTAGCCTCTGCTTAAAAGTCTCCAAAGAAGGAAAGTCTACCACCTCCCGAGGAAGCCTGTTCCACTGAGGAACCACTCTGTCAGGAAGTTCTTCCTAATGTTTAGTCGAAAACTACTGATCTAATTTCAACCTACTGGTTCTCAAACCACCTTCTGAGGCAACAGGTGACAACTCCACACCATCCTCTATATGACAGCCCTTCAAGTACTTGAAGATGATGATCATATCACAGTTGCCTTGTCTCCGTATCCAACATATCCAACCCTTTCAGTCTTTCCTCGTAGGACTTCGTCTCCAGACCCCTCATCATCTTTGTTGCCTTCCTCTGGACATGTTCCAGCTTGTCTATATCCTTTTGAAATTGTGGCACCCAAAACTGAACAGAATACTCTAGGTGAGGTCTAATCCGAACAGAGTAAAGCAATACCATTACTTCACTTGATCTGGACACTATACTTCTGTTGATACAGCCCAAGATTGCATTTGCCTTTTTAGCTAGTACATCGCACTGCTGACTTATGTTCAGTGTTTGGTCCACTAAGACCCCTAGATCCTTTTTGTACATACCACTGCCAAGACAAGTCTCCCCCATCTTATAATTATGCATTGAATTTCCCCTACCTAAATGCAGAATTTTACATTTATCCCCATTAAAATTCATTTTGTTTTAGCCCAGTTTTCTAGCCTATCAGGATTATCCTGTATTTTGACTCTGCCTTCTGCTGTATTTGCGACACCTCCCAATTTAGTATCATCTACAAATTTAATAAACATTCTCTCTATTCTTTCATCCAAATAATTTATGGACATTAAATAAAACAGGTCCCAGGACAGATCCTTGAGGCACTCCACTTGTCACTCCTCTCCAAGAGGATGAGGAATCATTCACAAGCACTCTTTGGGTGTGATCTATCAACCAGTTACAGATCTTTTGCAAGTGTTGCACAACTTTCCCAAGACTGGAAGAGGCTACTGGAGAACATCCTGACAGTTAGAGCAGTTCCTCAGTGGAACAGGCTTCCTTGGGAGGTGGTGGGCTCTCCTTCCTTCAAGGTTTTAAAGAGAGGCTAGATGGCCATCTGACAGCAGTGCTGATCCTCTGAATTTAGGGGGAGGTATTTGTGAATTTTCTGCATTGTGCAGGGGGTTGTACTAGATGACCCTGGAAGTCCCTTCCAACTCTATTATTCTAAGGCAAAGATCCACATCCATCAGCTCTTTCCAATTGACTGGATCCTAACCAAAGTATCTCACTTTTTCAAAATAGAAAACTATCTCTCTTTCCCATTTAAAGTGTGTGTGTGTGAATTACTAAGTGCTGTCAAGCTGCTTCTGACTTACGTTGACCCTATGAATGTCCTACTGTTAACAGCCTTGCTCAGGTCTTGCACACTGAGGTCAATGGCTTCCTTCATTGAGTCAATCCACCTCATGCTGGGTCTTCCTCTTTTCCTGCTGCCTTCAACTTTTCCTAGCTTCATTGTCTTGTTGGATGAATCAAAACTGAAACCAGTTATTTTACAAGAGTGCAGAATTGAAGCTCTCAGAGATCTGAGGTAACTGTTACCACAACTTAAAATGATACTACTCAGTTTAACCTATAGATTTCGAGTAGTGCCACATTACAATCTGCATAAACTAAACTATCATCTTAAAATAATGTTGTTATTACCATATAAAAAAAGTCTCCCCAATTTTTCTCTAACTGATGCACGCATCTAGAGATGGAATAATCCACAAATCTCACATTTGAGAAAAAGGGACATTCCAGTAAACAATGTTCCAGTGTATTAATTTTTCCCTTTAGTCACCTTTTCCAGTGACTTTTGTCTTCTCATAATGTGACTAAAGTACAATAGCCTCAGTTTAGTCATGTTTAGAACATAAGAACATAAGAGAAGCCATGTTGGATCAGGCCAATGGCCCATCCAGTCCAACACTGTGTTACACAGTGGCCCCAAAAATTTTTTATATATATATACACATACACGCACACACACACTGTGGCTAATAGCCACTGATGGACGTCTGCTCCATATTTTTATCTAAACCCCTCTTGAAGGTGGCCATGCTTGTGGCCGCCACTACCTCCTGTGGCAGTGAATTCCACATGTTAATCACCCTTTGGGTGAAGAAGTACTTCCTTTTATCCATTTTAACCTGTCTGCTCAGCAATTTCATCAAATGCCCACGAGTTCTTGTATTGTGAGAAATGGAGAAAAGTACCTCTTTCTCTACTTTCTCCATCCCATGCACTATCTTGTAAACCTCTATCATGTCACCCCGCAGTCGACGTTTCTCCAAGCGAAAGAGTCCCAAGCGTTTCAACCTTTCTTCATAGGGAAAGTGTTCCAGCCCTTTAATCATTCTAGTTGCCCTTTTCTGGACTTTCTCCAATGCTATAATATCCTTTTTGAGGTGTGGCGACCAGAACTGCACACAGTACTCCAAATGAGACCGCACCATCGATTTATACAGGGGCATTATGATACTGGCTGATTTGTTTTCAATTCCCTTCCTAATAATTCCCAGCATGGTGTTGGCCTTTTTTTATTGCAAACGCACACTGTCTTGACATTTTCAGTGAGTTATCTACCACGACCCCAAGATCTCTCTCTTGGTCAGTCTCTGCCAGTTCACACCCCATCAACTTGTATTTATAGCTGGGATTCTTGGCCCCAATGTGCATTACTTTGCACTTGGCCACACTGAACTGCATCTGCCACGTTGACGCCCACTCACCCAGCCTCAACAGGTCCCTTTGGAGTTCCTCACAATCCTTTCTGGTTCTCACTACCCTGAACAATTTAGTGTCATCCGCAAACTTGGCCACTTCACTGCTCACTCCCAACTCTAAATCATTTATGAACAAGTTAAAGAGCATGGGACCCAGTACCGAGCCCTGCGGCACCCCACTGCTTACTGTCCTCCATTGCAAAGACTGCCCATTTATACTCACTCTCTGCTTCCTATTACTCAGCCAGTTTTTGATCCACAAGAGGACCTGTCCTTTTACTCCATGAATCTCAAGCTTTCTAAGGAGCCTTTGATGAGGAACTTTATCAAAAGCTTTCTGGAAGTCAAGGTAAACAACATCTATCGGGTCTCCTTTGTCCACATGTTTGTTCACCCCCTCAAAGAAATGTAACAGGTTAGTGAGGCAAGATCTTCCCTTACAGAACCCATGCTGAGTCTTCCTCAATAACCCGTGTTCATCAATGTGCCTACTCATTCTGTCCTTGATAAATGGTTGCTACCAACTTTCCCGGTATTGAAGTCAGACTGACTGGCCTGTAATTTCCTGGATCTCCTCTGGAACCCTTTTTAAAGATGGGGGTGACATTTGCTACCTTCCAGTCCTTAGGAACGGAGGCATATTTCAATGAAAGATTACCGATTTTTGTCAAAAGATCCACAAGTTCAACTTTGAGTTCTTTCAGAACTCTCGGATGTATGCCATCTGGACCCGGTCACTTATTAGTTTTTAATTTGTCTATCAGTTGTAGGACCTCCTCTTTTGTCACCTCAATCTGACTCAGGTCTTTCAACACCCCTTCCAAAATTAGTGGTTCTGGGGCAGGCAAAAAGTTCTCATCTTCCTAGTGAAGACGGAGGCAAAAAATTCATTCAGCTTCTCAGCCATTTCCCTATCCTCCTTCAGTAATCCTTTTACCCCATGGTCATCCAAGGGCCCCACTGCCTCTCTGGCTGGTTTCCTACTTCTAATATATTTGAAGAAATTTTTATTATTGGTCTTTATGTTTTTTGCAATATGCTCCTCATAGTCCCTTTTTGCCTGCCTGATCACAGTCTTGCATTTGATTTGCCACAGCCTGTGTTCCCTTTTACTAATCTCATTTGGACTGGTTTTCCACCGCTTAAAGGAGTCCTTCTTACCTTTTACAGCTTAACCATGCAGGCCTTTTCTTATGCCTGTTTGTGGCTTTCCTAACTTGTGGTATGTATTTTATCTGAGCTTCTAGGATTATAGTTTTAAATAGTCTCCAAGTTTCCCCAAGGGTTTTGACCGTATTTACCTTTCCATATGGACCATATGGAGCTGCCTTATACTGAATCAGACCCTCAGTCCATCAAAGTCAGTATTGTCTACTCAGACTGGCAGTGGGTCTCCAGGGTCTCAAGCTGAGGTTTTCCATGCCTATTTGCCTGGACCCTTTTTAGCTGGAGATGCTAGGGATTGAACTTGGGACCTTCTGCTTACCAAGCAGATGGTCTACCACTGAGCCATCGTCCCTCCCCATGTATGCTTGTTTTAAATTTCTTCAAAGAAGAGGATAAAAATTAATAGATCTTAGATTAATCCAAAATGAACCTTTCCTATTTCCCTAACCCCCCGAACATATGGAATGGGCTCAATCCATAAACGGCTATGCGGGAAATACAAAATGAGCTGATGACTTTCCTGCTGAACAGCTTTTATGAGCCACAATTGGATCTTTGCAGATGTTACGGGATTGCCATGAGCAACCATTTTGTTATCATTGTGAGGACTGAGTTTTTAGGTATATTGACCATCGCAGAGGTGTCAATTTGTTATGAGAGTTGGCTCTGACATAAATGTCTCTTTGTTGGGCTGGGTCATGTGTGCCATAAAATGTAATGCCAAGTGCTAAAGAGGACAGCAGCTTGCAAAGCAGTGTGCGAACATCCAAGTTGGTGTATCCTCACTGCAAAACCTCACGGGCCTCACTACAAAACCCCAAGTGCAGAGGAAAACCCACAAGGGTGGACTGAACTGCCAGCATATGCAGCACTGGGCAGATGCTCCCACACTGCTTGACTGCTGATGAGGCTGTTCCACAGTGCTGAAGCCACAATCAGAGTTGCTCCACCCACTCCTCTCTGAGCAGTCTTCTGTTCCCTTCCTTGCACCTGTGGCTCACAGACCACCTAAGAGTCCTGGATGGGCAGGTTCTGGTCCTCAGGTATATGTCTGACATCCCTGCTCTACAGCTTAAATTTAACAAGCCTTTTGTATCAGAAACCAGGGACAGGGGGGGAGAGACAGGTTTCATTGTTATTCTTCTCCATTCCTGCCCGCCTATCTTCCTGATCTGCTCCCTTCTTCGGAACAGTAAGAATGGTGTCCAGCAGGCTGCTTGGAATTTGCCTGAAGTTCCCCTGAGTGATCATTCTACAATGATGTGCTATAGAACTCTAGTTCATGAAAATTTGCTTTGGGTCAGCCCATGACTCATGCCTCCTGAAAGTACCAAAATCCTTAGTGACATGTGATGATATACTGACTACAGGTGGTTCTAAATTCTACCATCTCCCAGGAGAAGGAAGGTGCGACCTCCCTATTTCGCAGCCATTTTCAGTTGCTCTAGAATGGCGATGTTAAATAACTGTGTAAAAATAACTGTAATCTTGCATTAATTATTCTTTGCTGTTACTCACCTGGAGAGTCTTTTAAGTAGAACAGTAACAAAGAAATAATGGATTTGGAACTCTGATAACCAACACAAAGCCAAGCAGCAAAAGCTGTTACACGTTACAACATCTTCATAGCTTAATCACTTGTATATTCAGTTAAATATATAATTTCATTGCTTAAATATTACAGCTTTGTCATGAAGACAGTCATTTTGCAAGTTTAAAAAAAATCTATGGGTTTGATCCAAAGAAATGCAAAAAAAAAATAAAAAGCACTGCTCCACACATGCTTGTGTGTCAGCCTGCACAAGAGTTCACACAATGGGCAGGTTCTCCAGCTTTGTTTTTTGGGGTGGGGTGGGGGCTGTATGTCTGGAAGTCATGGCAACTTTTGGCAGTCCCTACTGGGACATGGAGGATGTTCAGAGAAATGGCCTGAAACAGCCTGCCTCTGCCTCCCACTCCTGGTATTCCAAGGTCTCCCATCTACATAGTTGCCAAAGTCAGCTCTGCTTAGCTTCCAAAATCTGACAAGATTGAGCGTGCTTGCGCTATCCAGGTCAGGGCTCTAGCAGCTTTCATTATTCTACCAGAACTTGCATGGGTGGAAGAATATATTTTAATTTATTTTCACAATATAAAGCATAAAATTACTCTTCCATTAGGAGACAGCAATATCCACATTGAATGGATGCAACCAATGGGTTGTTTTTCAGGTTGTGTCTTAGTGCAGTGGTTGAAGTGTTGGACTAGGATCTGGGATACCCAAGTGTGAATCCCTACTCTGTCACGGAAGCTTATTGGGTGACCTTGGACCAATCACACACTCTAATCTACCTCACTGGGTTGTTGTGAGTATAAAATGGAGGAAAGAGCAATGTAGGTTGCTTTGGGTCTCCATCTAGGAGAAAGGCAGGATATAAAGTAAATACAATGTGTAGACTCAAAAGTAGTCTCATTTGTTTCAATTAAAGGTTACACCACAACACTTAAACACATTTACTTAAGAAGCTTTAGCAATTTAAGTATGCATGCTTTGATTCACAGCCTCTAGATGCTTAAGATCAGCATATATTGAACTACCAAGAAAAAGTTTTGATGGCATACTTCAACAACAACACACACAAAGTAACAGCATCTTAACAGTAGCAAATGCTTGTGAGGTACTAGAAAAGAGCAAGAGACACATGGACAGTAACAAAGACTCTGGTACCATGGCCTGCAAGAAACCAAGATGCCAACTTCACTCTCATATAGATCCTAGCAACACTATCAGTGGACCCAGCAACATCAGCCATACTGTCTCAGGTTCCTATGGCTGCTCATCCTCTAATGTACATATGAACATATGAAGCTGCCTTCTACTGAATCAGACCCTTGGTCCATCAAAGTCAGTATTGTCTTCTCAGACTGGCAGCGGCTCTCCAGGGTCTCAAGCTGAGGTTTTCCACACCTATTTGCCTGGACCCTTTTTTGGAGATGCCAGGGATTGAACCTGGGACCTTCTGCTTCCCAAGCAGATGCTCTACCACTGAGCCACCGTCCCTCCCCATGTAATCTATGCCATCACATGACAGCAATGCCCTTCCACTCTCTACACTGGACAAACAGGCCAGTCCCTTCAACAAAGAATTTGGACAGAAGTCCATTAGAAACCACAACATTAAAAAAACCAGAGGGGGGACATTTTAACCTTCCAGGACATTCAACTGTTGACCTAAAAGTAGTAATCTTACAAAGGAATTTTAAAGGGAGAGTAGAAAGAGAGACTGTTGAATTGCAGCTGATGAAGCTCAAGACAATAATCTGACAGTGCCCAAAACACCTGCATTGAATACAGAACTGCCTTATTATCAGTGTTGATTTCTCCATGCCTACTATTCCTCTGCACATCACATCTAATCCAATCATCCCTCTATTGTCATTCACCTGCTATTGTCATAAGGCATCTGAAATCACTCTCCTCTCCAATTATATCTGTATCTGACATGAGCAGTGGTGACTCACAAAAGATCAGACCCTGCCACAGATTTTGTTAGTCTTTAAAGTGCTACTGGATTCTTGCTCTTTTCTACTGCTACAGACAAACATAGCTATCCACCTTGATCTATCGCCACTTGTGAGATACATTATCTGTAACAAAACATTTCTAAAAATGCATTAACTCTTGAGTAAGCTAATGACAGCTTACTAATTACTAGTTCCAGACATATTATGGGAATGAGGCTGATAACAGGAAATGCTACAAACCTTGACTGTCACTAGTAATATTAACAGGAAGCTGTCAAACAAATACTGTTAATGCTATTGTAACAGTATACAGGTGCTAAAAAGACGAGTGCAATTTTTGCAAGCTGTAAAAGAGTGAAACAGTTTAAACAATAGCATTTTGATGTTATCTGTCTGAGGCCTACTCTCCAAATAGTAGAAGAGATCCAAAGAGAGCATCCAGGTTTTTCAAGCTTCCTGTTTCAGTACAGCCCTGTGTACATGCTGAAGAGCTGCTACTAGAGGTCAGTGAACCCAACAGAGCAGGATTCCCCACAATGCCAAGGGTTGCGGTCAAAGTAGCATCAGTAATCCTCCCCACTCCCCATTCCATGAGTGGAACCACTTTCTAGCTGTCATTGATGCTGTTTGGATCTCACGCTAAACACATGTTGTTGCAAAATTAATATTTTAGCCCCTTTTGAGTAGTATTACATTTTCATTCAGTCTAAATACTTTTGCTAAGTAATTCTGGAAAAAAGACTGAACAGACACAAAATGTTTCAGAGGTTATTTCATTAAGAGTTTGCACAGAATTCTGATATTGGAGAAGCAAAAATAAAACCATGACTTTGAAACAGAACAAAACACATTCACCACATTAAAGCACAGAAGTTCAGTTCTACGTTTTAGTTGTTGAAGCCCAGGAACAAAGTAGAAATGAAATATCTATTTTAGTGCATTCCAGCTCATTGTATTAAGGAAATAAAATCATTAATACAATGGACCTTTCTTCTTTCTTGATTATTTTATACTTATGCATTATCAAACCAAGTAAGAACCGTGGAATAAAAAGAACTTCTCTTCATATTTCCAAATACTTAATTCTCCAGCAGAATGGCAGAAAGGGGTAAAGAGAAGAAAAAGACTTGCATCACCTTGTGTGCACAGAATGACAAGCACACATTTTGTGACTAATCACCAGCACATTACCTTTTTATGAAAAACAAACCCTGACTTCTTCAGAGGAGTGTAACAGCTGCATCTGATTTTCTGGGACCAAGGAAAACGACAAATCCTAGAAGGAAGCCAGATGTAATATAAAAACTGTAAACGGAGCAAAGCAATGACTTTAGCAGAGTTCAAGTTTTGTAGTCCTAGTCAGGATAATGGCACAGCTCTGCAGGTGGATTCTCATTAAAATCGTTTTCTCTTGATGATTTCTGGTTTCCAGCTGACAGGGTGAGTTTCTTCAGTCTAAAAAGCATTAAAAGCACACATATCAGAATTCTAGCCTGCTCTCTAACTTCTATATAAGCAATGGTCTCATGTTTCATATCAGCTACAGTATATTTTATTGCGCAATCCCACATGACATGCAGCCTCACACTATTATTTCCCCAGTTTAAAAGGACAATATGAAAAGTAATGTCATGTGTATGGGGAGAATCAGTTTCATCCAATAAAACAGGACCAGAAGTATGCATTATACAGGCAAAAACATATTGTAAAGCCTGCACACAGACACTAGACTTTCTCTGAAGAAAATCCTCACAAGGGAGGCCATTATTTCTTTTCTACAGATGGTGAGGGGAGACTTCAATTAGCTACAAGCTAAGCAGGGATTTGATGACAGTATTCAGAGATCAATGTTCTGCTTTTCTGGCAACTTTAATAGGAACATCAAAGTGAGTCACACAGGACACAGACAGCCTTCTAGCCCCTTATTTGTTTATAAGGGGGAAAGGAGCTGACTTTGACAGATTAAAAATCTCACTGAAGTTGGAAAAGTATATGATCAGGTGAAATATACAATTATGCAAGCTTCCTAATATAAATCTTATCTAAAATTAACTGCTATAAACAATTGCCTTTGATCAGTGATTCCAGATAAATAACCTAGACTGTTTCTGACATTGCACTTTTAAAAGGATACCATATCTATATATTTGGAGCTAAAGCTGTTATTCTCTTTTTTATGAGGGAAAGGACAACTTTGGATCCAACCCATTATCTCACTCATTCTGTGGGTCCAAAATGGCAGGAATGCTCATGACATTCTTTTCAGGTACATTCATATGGTTGCATACAGTCAGTTTTTTTCACTCAGTTTTGCTCAGTTCCATAGGGCTTTTATTTGTGCACATCCCATTATCCCCAATACAGCCTTTTGGGTCCTTTATTCATCAGCGGAAAAGCTGCTTGGATCCAACCCACATGATAGGAATACATGCATAGTTCCCGACTGTTTTACAGCTAGGTTATTCAGTTTTTGAGTAATGAAGCTTAAAGTGTTTTATTTCGCTTAGTTGCTGGACAGCTACAACACAGTAACCAAACTGATTTCAGTTTACAATGATGGATGTTTATGAGACTTCTCTATCCTATTAATAATATTTGTTTGCAACAGAAGTAGACATGCTGCCTCTGTTTAGTTACTAAGTAAACTGGAGAGCCAGTTTGGTGCAGTGGTTAAGTGTGCGGACTCTTATCTGGGAGAACCAAGTTTGATTCCCCACTCCTCCACTTGCACCTGCTAGCATGGCCTTGGGTCAGCCATAGCTCTGGCAGAGGTTGTCCTTGAAAGGGCAGCTGCTGTGAGAGCCCTCTCCAGCCCCACCCACCTCACAGGGTGTCTGTTGTGGGGGAGGAAGGTAAAGGAGATTGTGAGCCGCTCTGAGACTCTTCGGAGTGGAGGGCGGGATATAAATCCAATATCTTCTTCTTCTTTTCAGCATAATGCTTCGAGTAAACCTTTCCTACTAGTATCCTAATTCCAGGTTATATACAAAACCTAAGGAACCTAATACTATTATAAATACTATTTTTTCATACCGCAGTATCATCTTCTCTGTAGACTTTTATAGTTTTATCAGCTTCAGCAGTAAGCAATCTGCTTTCTGACTGATCAAATCCACAAGCAAATATTCCAGATTCACTGTCCAATGAGCCAGGCTGTACAGCTGCATGTACCCTCTGGAAGTTATATCCAGTTCTCCAATCCCAAAGATGCATAGTACCATTGTCAGCTGAAAAACAAACATGACATTATATACAGAACGCAAAAGGTATAGATATACTACTACTGCAATGCTGGTATTAGAGCTCTTAAAATCCACATTAGCAAGTCCTTCTTTGTTATAAAATTAAGTAATCTGACATGATAGCTATCAATTCCTTACTGGGTTTTATCTAACTGGATTAAACTTTATAAAACTTGACTCAGTACAGAAAGAGCAAAAGCAGATCCACAGTGAACAAACAGTTAATGAGAGGGGATGCCAGAGGGAAACTAGAAAGCTAGCACAGACCTGGACATTTAAGTGGGTTTTATAATAAAGCAAATTAATAGTTTAGTTTGTTCTTATATCCCATGAGTTGCCCATAAAGAACCCTGAAGGCAGAAGCTACAGAAGTCATCCTAAAATCCAACATCTAAAACAAAATCCTATAGTAGCTTCCAAACAACTAATGAACAGCAGCTGACACAACTGTTAACCTATTCCCGAAAACATTTTCTGGAATAATAAAGACTGTTTCCACAATGGCATGAGCTTCCCTTGGGAATGAATTCTGTAATGGGAGCACAGTTACTAAAAATGGCCCTGCTCTTAATTTCCAGTCTGATCCCAGATGACAGAACTTGGAGCAAGTCCTTCCCTAATGAACACTGTGCACAAAGAGATCATGTGACACACTGAGCCCAGACTGCTTAAGGCTTTGAAAAGTTAAAAGCAGCACTTCGCATTTCAACTGGGAGCCAGTTCTTTCAACACTGGTGTCATCTGCTATTGTTGGTTTGTTCCCACTTACTAAGTGAGTCAGTGTGTTCAGAAAATCACACTCAGCACACCTACAATCTTACCTATCCAAACTTGGGACTTCGTATGCTGATCATTTCACCAAATACTGCTAATAAATTTCTTAGTATCTATAAACTCCCTGATATCTGACCTGAGACAAATATTCTATGAAGCCAGAAATGTCATTGTGAAGTGGTAGCATACCTTTTCAAAAATTCCATCATGTCATATGTTAGCAAGAGCAGGTGTGAATGCTCTTTGCCTCGTACAATGGTCAGGGGTAAACCCAGCAGCATAACAAAGCCTGGCTAGCCACTTGCTAAAGCTGCATTCAGAATTTTTTTTCCCAGAACAAAAACATTCTGTTCAGCAAAATGTTCACATTCATAGAAACTTTGCCTGGCATGGTTTGTTATAGTTTATTTAGTCAAGTTTTACACTCTACCTTTCCCTTTTACCTGAAGCCATTTAGACATTTCTAAATTAAAGCCCCATATAATAAATAAAACTCATTATACATGCACTCCAGGAAAATTGCAGCTCTTCCCATAAAAGCTCCAGCAAATAAGACCTTACAGTGCATCGTAAAAATTTCTCAGGACAAGTTTGTTAACAACTTTATTTAAAAGTTAGAATACTTAAAAGAGAGTTGATAATTGTTCCTGTGAAGCAATGTTAATTTTTATATATAATTTTATTTATTACTTTCGTTTTCTATCCTGCCCTCTCCACAAGTGGAATCAGGGCTAACAATCAACAAAACACAATTTAAGGTTACAGTTTAAAAACAATAAATTAACAATTAAATACATTTCATGGTACTACTTATATTATTATTGATGATTAAAGTTAGTTTTAAAATTACTTGAACAACTTTTTGATGTATCAAAATCCCCAACCCCTTACAAACATTCCCACTGTACCTCCAGACACCAGAACTCCATCTGAATTCACAGCCAGTGTATTGATAATAGCACTATGACCAGAAAGGTTTTGGATGAAATTTCCATCAGGGAACTTCCATTGTTTAATGTTATCTGGAGAACCAGATGCAAATGTGTACCTGTAACAAGAGTTGTGTTTAGAGCCAGCCTATTCTGTCAATAGGCTGACCAAAGATGACAGTATATGATGAATTTTAATATACCATTTTATTACAGCTGCCTTAGTATGCAAACATAGACAGACCAGAAAATATTTATGTCAATGTAATCGCTAGTTATCTGAAATAGTTGCCCTCACATTCTGCATTCAGGGTTAACTTTTCTTTAAATAGTACCATGACAAGAACTGCGCATAAACCTTGGATTCCCAACAACCCCCTCTCCGCAATTGTGCAAGCAGAAGGTACTGGTGTGCAGGCAAATGGGTGAATGCAAATTTCAGGAGCAGCTTTTGGGAGGACTGAGAGACCATCAGTGCCATCCTTAGCAGAGCTGCACCCTTCTGAGTTCAGTGAAGTAAATGGGTTTAGAACTGTTTTGAATGGCAATGTACATGGGGCACAGAAAACTTCTGGCACATGAGGGGAACACTGCTCACACTTCTCTGGATCCAACCAAACCAAGTGCAACTAGTTTCCTGTTTATAGGATGTTACACAGCACTTTTCAACAGCTGTTCAATCATTTTTGTTATTACATCAGCTCTAAAGATTTTTGCTGCATGCTTAGCATATATCTGCATGGACTGAAATAGTCTCTCTCCTCATTCACAGGTTAGGTTGTTTCTGGATTTGGCATATATATTTTCAAACATGTACCAGTTTCTTTCACATGGTGCAGAAGATGGTGGAGTCTAAAGTAGGCAAGACAATTTAAGAGTTGCCACAAATACACAGAAATTTCAGATTCCTAGGCAAAATTACTCCAGTGTAAACTCATTAGGCTTAGACCAGAATTAACACTGAACAGGACTGCACTGTAATTTAACAAACTTAACAAATGTAGTCTTATAGTTGCTAGAAAGCAGTTTGATGGAACAAGGGACATCTAAAGCAAAACCTTGTCTTAAAAATAATTTCACTCATAATACTAAAAGAGAAAGCGTTATGTAAGACTTTTTCTGTACTTCCTCTAAAATCTCCCTACTTCTTAGTTAAGGAAAGGAGACAGGAAAGCAATTTTCCACAAATTTCATAAGTTCATGACTGTAGTCATTTTATATCAGCATTGTAAAATAAAATGAATGAAAAAAACTTACTGTCTTGGGTGCAGAACCACTGCTCTTACTGATTTCTTGTGATTTGTTAAAGTGACACGGGTTTTCCCTGCCACTAAATCCCAGAGTCGTATAGTGGTATCGTGACTTCCTGTAACAAAAAAAGAAGCACTGAAGGGGTAACCAAGGTAACAGATACTTACATTGTAGACCCACGCTGCTCAATTTTTGTTGTGCTTCCAAATTTCCCCATTCCAATGCCACTTTTGAAAATTTCTTGCACCTGAAGAAAATGTGTTCTGGCTCATGAAAGCTTCATCATACAGTACATCTAATCAAAGTGATATGGAATCATTTTTTGTGTGGGCTACAGTGCAGAAACAAGACAGTGCACAAACAGCAGGGAGAATTTACATTAAGTGGCCTGTTCCCATGGTGCTCCATTTTTGCAAAACAATACCTGTGATAATCTGTGGTTCTGCTGCTTGGCACTTCACTGTTGCCACTGCATTTGTATGTCCTGTCAACGTATGCACACTGGCTTTGGTTCTTACATCCCAAATCTAAGGAAACACAAATAAATTCAAGCAATCAGAAGTGTATTGATATGGCTCACAATTCTTTATAACCAAACTAATGTTGTGTTTGCTGTCTTTATAATACTTCAGGTTACACTATTTCTAACACCTATTACGAATAACTGAGTTCCTATTGACAGTGCAGCCATGGATTCACTTATGAGGCTTCACTTAAAAAGGACTACCATAAAGCATTCAATAATGTAAGTAATCAACTGTATCAAGCAACAGTACATATTAGCAGTAACCCCTGCCCTCAGTTTTTCCAGAGAGAAAAATGAATTTATCTTTGCATACCAGCATATTTCATATAAATAAATTGTAATCCACTTAAAGCCTACCACTGCAACAAATCAATTAAACTAGTACCAGAAGAGAACTGCCAAATGCTATAATTAGAAGGATTAATATCTTAAAAGGCTGCTTAACAACACGGACATGAAAACAACAGGTTTTTCCACATTTTTGTCTTTTCTGGCCCCATACTGCTTTGGTTCATCCCCTGATTTCCATGTGCATTCTGTGTCCTTAGTTTTTATTTCACTTTTTTTCTTTTTCTTGTCCTCCCCCCGATCTTTTGAGACCAGCCTTTTACTAGTGTGTAATGTTTCTATTGATTTTCTTTGTCTGATGAAACACAAATAAATTCAAGCAATCAGAAGCAAATGAATTTTGCAATAAACACACTGTCTGGGGTCTGTCCCAATGTCCTTGGCCTTATCCGGGGTGGACAGGGCACAAGAAGCAGCTGTCAGTCTCCAGGTACCAATACCCCTGGTTCCCTGCAGAGAGCCCAGGGATGGGGGACAGCCTCACTGTCATTTGAGCCCTGGTGCCCCAGGGGAGCAGCAAACGAGGAGCAGAAGGCCCAGATGCAAAGTGACTGTCATCAGCCACAGCATTCCTTCATCTCCTGTAGGAGCTGCAATCTTCTGCAGAAATGGGGGAAAGAACTAAGGGATTTATGGGCTGCCCTCGAACAGTCTTGAGATACAGACCAGAGTGAATGCCCCAGGTCACCTCTCTACAGCCCGGAACCACAGAAGAGCAGGAAAAAGAGCCAATACTCACATATGACAGTGTAACCTGTTTCCCTATGATCAGTATGTAAGATGCAGAACTCATCTACTGATCCTGCCAAAGGCCAAGTTTGTCAGACAGATTCATGTTTGACCAAAGAATAGCCTTACACGTGAGACATCAGAAAGATTTATAGTTTTTGAAAGAGCAGTAGCTGGCAAAGGCACCTATTTAATATTCGCCTTGTGTACATTATGTTCAAATGCATCTTAATCATTTTGGTTCTACTTACTCGAGCAGTTGAATCTCTGCTACACGTTACAAGCACATCTATTGTCGGGTGCAAATCCAGGCCATAGACAGCACTTAAGTGACCATGGTAATGTCTAATAACCTATTGATGTAGATAAAGAACATTCCACTTAAAACCGGCTGCGCTGTGACTTTAAATTGCAGGAAAAAAATCAGCTCCTGCCAATGAGTTTAAACTTACCTTATTATATTCAAGATCCCAGCATTTCACCTGTTTATCTTCTCCACAAGAGAAGAGGTATGGGCTTCTTCCACTTACTATTACACCTCGAACTGTACTGATGTGGCCAGTCAAAGATAGTTTTAGTTTTCCACTAGCAAGGTCCCAAATCTGTAAAGACAAGGCATCTAAATCCAGTAGAAGGCCTGCCACTTTGTTTGAGCTGAGTAGCTTAAAGGTCTAGCTAGCATATAAACAGTACCCCTACTTGAAAGCAGAAAATCTGACTAATGATAACGTGAGTTTTGGAACAAGGCACAACTCAAAATTTTGAACATAAAAAGAAAGCAATAAAGTGTAGTAGAGGGCTACCAAAGAACATTTATAGATACCTAAAAATATAAATGTCATAGCCATTCTCTTCAACACCCCTTACCTTTATAGTTCTGTCAGCAGAGCCAGTAACAAACCACTGATTTCCAGGTTCCACTGCGATACATCTCACCCAGCCCAAATGACCACTGATAACCTGCAGATGTTACAAAATGATCTTGCAGGTTAAAGTTTACCAACTAAAACATGAGCATGTACAGCTTAAATGCTTAGATAAACAAGGCAGTTTCTATCAAATTGAATAGCTTGGAGGAAGTCGACAGAATACTTGGCACTGCATGATCCACAACTTGCGATCTGGACCCATGTCCCTCCTGGCTAATTAAGGCCTGCCAGGAGGAACTAAGGTGTCCTATACGGGACATCGTAAATCGATCCCTTTCAGAGGGTATCTTTCTAACACCCGTGAAAGAAGCAGTGGTCCGCCCTCTCTTGAAAAAAGTTACATCAGACCCGGCCGAATTGGCACACTACCGACCGGTCTCAAATTTGCCCTTTTTGGGCAAAATTATTGAGAGGGCTGTGGCATTGCAGTTACAGGATTTTTTGGAGGATGCTTCCACCCTGGACCCATGCCAGTCCGGCTTTCGCCCGGGCCATGGGACAGAAACAGTCTTGGTCGCCCTCATGGATGACCTCCGGCGGCAACTGGATTGAGGTGGCTCAGCAGTATTGCTGCTGCTAGACCTGTTGGCTGCGTTCGACATGGTCGATCATCGGCTGCTGACCGCCGCCTTGCCGACGCAGGAATTCAGGGGCTAGCCTTACAGTGGCTCTCCTCCTTCCTTGAAGGTCGGGGACAAAGGGTGGCAATTGGGGGGGAGCTGTCTCAGAGACACCCACTTCACTGTGGGGTGCCTCAGGGGGCAGTTCTCTCCCCGATGTTGTTTAACATCTATATGCGCCCCCTTGCCCAGATTGCACGGAGGTACGGGCTTGGTTGTCATCAGTACGCTGATGATACCAAGCTCTATCTATTGATGGACAGCCAGACTGGCGATGTCCCTATAAATTTGGACCAGGCGTTACAAGCCGTGGCTGACTGGCTCAGGCTGAGTGGGCTGAAGTTGAATCCGGCGAAGACTGAGGTCCTTTGCGTGGGCCGGGGCGGACCAGGAGGGGAGATCACCCTACCGGCTTTTGACAGTGCGCCACTGATACCAGTGCGCAAAGTCAAGAGCCTAGGAGTGCTACTGGAATCCTCTTTATAAGTGGAGGCCCAGATAGCTGCCACGGCCAGATCCGCCTTCTTCCACCTCAAGAGGGCGAGACAGTTGGCTCCCTTCTTGGAACGCAGTGACCTAGCAACTGTGATCCACGCAACGGTCACCTCGAGACTAGACTACTGCAATGCCCTCTACATGGGGCTGCCCTTATGCCGAACACGGAAACTTCAGGTAGTGCAGAACGCGGCGGCCAGGCTGCTGCTGGGACTACCTCGGTGGGAACACGTGCAGCCTGGGCTGCGGGATCTGCACTGGCTGCCGGTTGTGTACCGTGTTCACTATAAGGTGCTGGTTATCACCTTTAAAGCCCTATATGGCTGAGGACCTGCCTACCTCAGGGACCGCCTCTCCCCATATGTTCCCCAGAGAGCACTGAGATCTAGCTCCCAAAACCTCTTAAAAATCCCTGGGCCAAGAGAGGCTAGACTGAAGACAACCAGGGAGCAAGCCTTTTCAGCAATGGCCCCTCGATGGTGGTATCAACTTCCAGAGATGGTGCGAGCCCTGCGGGACCTGAACCAGTTCCGCAGGGCTTGCAAAACCTCTCTGTTTCAGCTTGCCTTTGGGACAGAACCTGGTTAAACGGATCTGTAGCCATCCCGCCATCCTGTACATGATCGCGATCTATTGCACTTTATAGCACCGTTTTATCCATCTAATTAACTATGTGATTGAATTTGTAACTGAATTGTATTTTAAAATTGTTTGTTTTATATTGTATTTTATTTATATCACGGTGTTCCGTGTCTGTGAGCCGCCCTGAGCCCGCCATTGGCGGGGGAGGGCGGGATATAAAAATAAATTTATCTTATCTTATCTTATCTAGTCTGCTTATGTGATTGACTCCAAAGGTATAATTATTCTCCATTAGCTGGACCACACTATTTGTGTACTGTCTCAACAACAGGTCATAACATATTCTGTAGCTCATAATTTACTAACCTCAGATGAAAAACTGCATCAGAGAACATTATATACAGGAAAAAGAACTTCAACAAATGCAGTTGTTCTAATTCAGCTACCCTTTTCAGCATACAAAAAGCCACACACATTCTGGCAGTCTGATTCTAATTTTACAGCACTGTAACATCCATGACAAAAAACAATTACTACTTACACTGACTGGGATTTCTTCTCCTGTATTAGAATTAACAGTTTCAAGTAAGCCTAGATTGTCTGTCTGCTCAACTTACAACAGATCCACAAAGGAAAATTTTAAAAAGAACTACAAACTGACACTGACCATCCCAGGACTAACAAGGCACTATGTCTCATTCCTTAAACCAAACCTTTACACTCCATTCACCACCACCTCCAAAATCAACAGGCAATTTGAAGAGTCAGACTTAAAAAAAAAAAAGTGCCCTCCTCCCAAAAAAACCCTTTTACAACTTGGATATTCTCTGCTCTAGTTTTAAACATTACTTAGGTGAAACATGATAGTAAATTGTCATCAACACTAATAACACTTTTTGCAATCAAGAATCTTTTTTTTCCTGAAAACTAAAAAAAAATTGCTTCAGATTGCAAAACTGTTTTGGCTTATGCATTAAATTTTTTTAGACTAAAGCCTATAGGACAACAGTCAAATTAATCAAAAACGAGATCCAGGTTCTCTACTATTACCTTCAAGAGGAAAAAGTCAGAGAGTCAAGTCAGAAAAAAATCAAGACAAAAAAGTCACAGATGATAGGACACTAGAAAAGCTACTGCATGCTTTGTATTTATTTTCTCAAGACTTATTTTCGTAGTGCATTTACTACTTACTCTGTAAAGTTTCCATGGGGGATGCCACTGTGGTTTTGGCATTGTCGGAGCCTTCTTTGCCATTAACGTAGAATTTTTGTTCCCCCCTGCTTCCATCATAGCCTATAAATTAAACATACTTTTACAAACAAATATTTGTTCCTGATCTCAGAGCACCAATTATTCTTTACAGCCCTTAAAATAACGATTCACAGTATAAACTGTGATTTTTCATAAAATCTAGTGGTTGAGAAACCTACCACAAAATTGAAATCCAACTTGAGCAACCTGCCGCATATCAATCAGCAATTCTCCATTTATACTTACCATGCTCAAACCTGGAGGCTGTGAACGTTCAGGAATCCCAGCATGTCTGTATATATCACCTACACCAGCAGCAGTTCGATTTGCTTCTATTCTGGAAGAGCAGAAAACAGTGGCTGCAGGTCAGAGAAAACATTAAGATACTGTACTATATAAAGTTTTGACAGAATATCTAGTTTGCAACAACTGGCAATATGCTTATTATATTAAAAAAACCTGTGCTCTTACCATAAATATGCAAAAAAGGCAAAAGATATGACATAGATTTCAGGTTTTCACGGCTGGTAACATCATTAGGGTTTGTCGAATCTTTCGGGATCAAGTGCCGTGTTCTACTGGAGAAAGTTTTCCTTCCAGACGTTTCGTTCTCAGCTACGGAGAACATCCTCAGTGGCATTGCAGCCGGAGCAGGCGCTTAGACCTTCTTGGCTGCTGTGCATTGAGTGGGGCCAGGGCTGCGGGAGAGCTGCTATTTGTAGGCTGGAGGGGGTGTGATGAAAGGGCAATTGGTTTGTGGATGTGCCCATTGTCTGGTGGGGCTTCCTGGAAGAAGGTCTGAGCGCCTGCTCCGGCTGCAATGCCACTGAGGATGTTCTCCACAGCTGAGAACGAAACGTCTGGAAGGAAAATTTTCTCCAGTAGAACACGGCACTTGATCCCGAAAGATTCGACAAACCCTAATGATATTATGACAGCTTAGAAAATAAGGCCAAAACTCAGAAATGATTTGTCACAATGAAGTACTATCTGTATGTCCTTTTCAATATAATCCACTAAGAAAGGGGACAGTCTAAACAAATGCCTGGATATGAGAACAGGCTGGATAACAGCCGAGAAACTGAAGCACAATCCAGATGGAGGTACAGCTGGTTAATTCTATACCAAATCAAAGATTGAGGAGTCAGCCTGCACTGCCCTTAAAATAACATCTTTGCAGTTGGGGGCAAGATATTAGATCTGTTTTTAAAACTGGATGCTCAGGGTGCCTGTATGGCATGCTGCACTTCTGACCAGCTTCGGCTGGTTCACCTGCTATGGACCATCACTGTGAAACAGGATTTGGCCACAGTTGTCTAAACTTAAGCACATCCAAGGTAGATTATTGCAATGTGATCTAGATAAAGCTGCCTTTGAAGACAGCTTAGAAACTTCAATTAGTCTAATGTACTCTAGCTATTGCTAGTACTCTAGCAAGACTACTAGCTATTACATATAAATTATAAAAGCACATATGTCTTCTATGTCGTCAAACCAAACCAGAATTCTTGAACAAAAACAGACTTTTTTTTTTCTGTGAAGAACTTTGATTCAGGAACAAAACAGAGATTTTAGACCAAGTTTAATCCTCATCCACAGAAGAAACTCTACATTTAATAGCTACATTTTAAATCCGGTTTAACTTGCTACTTATGCTGGTTATGACCTTTAAAACCCTATCTGAAGGACTGCCTACTCTCATGCAAACTAACCTGATTACTGAAGTCATCATATGAGGCCCTATCCCATAAGCCACTATTACATGAAATACGGCAGAAAGCCGCGCAAAACAAGCCTTCTTCTGTGGTGGAATTTCAGTTATGGGACACTCTCCCCACAGATACTCTTAACAGTGTTGAGTGTGCTAGACTGGTGCCAGCTAGTGGCATATCCAGTTTCTCTATATTACCTTTGTTGTCTTAACAGAAGCCCTTTACTGTAGGAGATTAATACTGCAGATGGGGCAGCTGAGAGAAAGGTCAGGGCCCCTAATTAATTCATGGTTTAAGGGCAGATCTGATCCAGGTTTCCTGATCAAATTCTTAGCCACTATACAAACTAACTCTCCTCTAAAGAGACCTTTAGAACTGCAATTATGTTAACTTATCATCCTCATTTGCAAAGAGTTGATTAGCACTATTAGAGATAAGAGTCATGGTTAAGAGACAAGTGGGGGAAATGGTTCAGCATCATGCATTTTTCATTCAACATTCAATGCTTTAATCTTAATAAAACCATGCAGAAGAATGGGAGAGGCTAGCAACATTTGTGTGGCATCTATGTGAAACTGGAAAGAGTGAAATTAAAACTAAGCACATCTTTGTGAATGAATTAATTGAAATTTAAATAACTGCATTTCGAATTGTATTTTCTGAGCTAAACCGAAAACTTTAGTGGTTGTAGGCTTTTAATTTATAGTGTCTTAAAATAAAATATTACTTGGATTGAGAAGGTGGCAATGCCACAGCTAAGGATTGAGCTGCTGACTCACTGGGCATCCTCTGGATTTTAGTATCTGCTGTCAAGGCCACTCCTTGTAAGAAAGAAAATACACCCTGTTACAACAAGGCTCAACCAAACCAAAAACATTTTAACAATGCTTTGTTAGCAAATAAATTCTTAGTCTTCAATTCTTTCCTAACACATACCTACACGAAAAACTTATTCTTAATCCCATACATCTATCTCCGTGATCCTATCAGAATCAATTTTTGGCTGATTTACAGTTCAATCTTATACAGAAACAGGCTTAGACTGTACTACCTCAATGTATTGCATTGTTGGTCTTACAAATCTAATTCTACAGAAACCAAGAGATTCCAGTTTTCCACTTTTCAAAACATGATGACATCTGCAGTGGGGGTTTCAGTGATTATTATTATCATTATTTATTCAACTTAATTAATCTCTGTATCCCAGTCGGGCTCTAGGTGATTTATATTCATTGTAAAGCTCCAGTTCACATGACCCGGATGAGTTTCTACAGAGGTAACCACTGAAGCACTAAATACAAACTCTAAGATGGAGTACCCACATCCACTTATCACTGAACAAAGCAAAACCTCCAATAAAGAACAATAAGTCTTTTAAGATACCACTTGAAAAAATATCTAACTTTAACATTCTTTCATAGGATTTGTTTCTATGATTGTCTACATTTTCACTAACTTACAGCATAAGAAATGTCAGTTATCTTTCCATACAAAAATAAATTTCTTCCATTTCAGCTAATATAAATGTTTCAAGAGAAAAATGTTCCAAACACATTTCAACACATGGGGATTGACAATGTAAGAAGTTCACTAAAGTCAATAAAGATGCTTACTTGGTGCACCCAACTGCTGTCTATATTCTCTTCCAAACCCTTAAGTAGTGCATCCATAATCATAAATATCTTGTTTAAATTTTTATATCATGATAGTACGCATGCACTTAAGTCTGCCTAAAAGATTACTTACCAGGTCCTGGAGGATATGGGTGTGTTCCTGTTATCAAATATTCATTATCTTCTCCTATACAGTAAGAGATTCATTATTGCTTCATAGTATCATCAATGAATTTGGTTCCTAAACACACTCTAGCATAGGTATATTTTCATTAGCAATCATGCACAGTTAAGCCAATGTTAAGGTTTACCTCATAAATGCTATTACAGAAAGGCATACACACTTACACATTTCAACCAAACAAATGTTACATGTTCTGGATATACCTTGAATAAGAAACAAAGGATCTTTTGTCTCACCACTTGCTAACATAAAGTACTATTACTGAATGTGAAATTCTAATATAAAAGAGCTAGTAATCAAATGAACTAATTCAAAGAGTTTTCTACAGCTGAACAGAATGAAAATTATCACCAAACCTTGATTTTGAAGATACTGCTTATGTCCGTAAGGATCAATGGCATTGTGAGAACCCTTCTCTCGAGCATTTTCCTTCAATACAGGCATGTGCAGCACAGAACTATACTCTGTATGAAGTTTTACTGACATCTTTATTTTGTGGCTGTTAAAGAAAATATTTTATTAATATTTTTCAAACAATCTGTTAAAACAAGCAGAACTATCTCTGGTGGGATATATAGAAGTTTAGATCCATGCCTGCACAAATGTACATATATACAAAAAAATCCTACTGAAGCATGGTTTCACATTCAGTCTAATCACACTTCAGACAACAGTGATATTACATAAGAACATAAGAGAAGCCATGTTAGATATCAGGCCAATGGCCCATTCAGTCCAACACTGTGTCACACAGTGGCAAATTTTTATATATATATATATATATATATACACACACACACACATAAACACACTGTGGCTAATAGCCACTGATGGACCTCTGCTCCATATTTTTATCTAAACCCCTCTTGAAGGTGGCTATACTTGTGGCTGCCACCACCTCCTGTGGCAGTGAATTCCACATGTTAATCACCCTTTGGGTGAAGAAGTACTTCCTTTCATCCGTTTTAACCTGTCTGCTCAGCAATGTCATCGAATGCCCACAAGTTCTTGTATTGTGAGAAAGGGAGAAAAGTACTTCTTTCTCTACTTTCTCCATCCCATGCATTATCTTGTCACCCCGCAGTCGACGGGGGGGGGGGGGGTGTCACCCCGCAGTTGACGTTTCTCCAAGCTAAAGAGTCCCAAGCTTCCTATCTCTATTCTTTGCAAAGTCCTCAACAGCGTAGGGCCTTTTCATTGGCAAGATTTGATGTTATGCCATCAGCAGTTTTATATGGTAGATATCACAACATACCCTACCCGGCCAGACTATGTCCATGTAAGTCTGGATCTACTGAAACTATTTCACATATTCTCCTGTATTGTCCCTTTTATCTAAGTATTCGTGGTCGATTTTTGGATCCTATTCTTTTAAATAAGATGGGTCTGGCTGATCCAGATAAGGTCCAGTTTCTTTTGAAGGATGTTACTCCTGACATAACTGTAAACACTGCCTTATTTCTGTACTGGGCCAAAATGATTCGTCAAGACAAGGAACAGTTTTGTTGTCCCATTTAACTGTGATCTTATGTAAATGTACTTTAATCCTGATGTCCAGTATTTTAACCTATTTTCTGTTTTTCAACCCATTATTCTTTTAACCTGTTTTTACATGCCATTAAAGGTTGATTGATTGATTGAGTCCCAAGCGTTTCAACCTTTCTTCATAGGGAAAGTGTTCCAGCCCTTTAATCATTCGAGTTGCCTTTTTCTGGACTTTCTCCAATGCTATAATATCCTTTTTGAGGTGCGGCGACCAGAACTGCACACAGTATTCCAAATGAGACCGCACCATCGATTTATACAGGGGCATTATGATACTGGCTGATTTGTTTTCAATTCCTTTCCTAATAATTCCCAGCATGGTGTTGGCCTTTTTTATTGCAAACGCACACTGTCTTGACATTTTCAGTGAGTTATCTACCACGACCCCAAGATCTCTCTCTTGGTCAGTCTCTGCCAGTTCACACCCCATCAACTTGTATTTATAGCTGGGATTCTTGGCCCCAATGTGCATTACTTTGCACTTGGCCACACTGAACCGCATCTGCCATATTGACGCTCACTCACCCAGCCTCAACAGATCCTTTTGGAGTTCCTCACAATCCTCTCTGGTTCTCACCACCCTGAACAATTTAGTGTCATCCGCAAACTTGGCCACTTCACTGCTCACTCCCAACTCTAAATCATTTATGAACAAGTTAAAGAGCATGGGACCCAGTACCGAGCCCTGCAGCACCCCACTGCTTACCGTCCTCCACTGCGAAGACTGCCCATTTATACTCACTCTCTGCTTCCTATTACTCAGCCAGTTTTTGATCCACAAGAGGACCTGTCCTTTTACTCCATGAATCTCAAGCTTTCTAAGGAGCCTTTGATGAGGAACTTTATCAAAAGCTTTCTGGAAGTCAAGGTAAACAACATCTATCGGGTCTCCTTTGTCCACATGTTACTGGAGCTCATAACTTCTAGATGTCATTTCTTTATGCTCCAGATAGATAATTTTTGACGGCTATATAAACTCAGGTCTTTATTTTTGATGGCCGTATAAACTCAGTTGTTTATTTTAGTTAGTAATTTTTATTTTATTTTATTAATTTCTGTTGCGCCCTATCCCACAGAGTGGGCTCGGGGCATTATACAAGAAGTTCATACCGCTTCAAGCTTTGACAATAAAATTAAGTTTTGACAAAGATAAATGAGGATCCGAACAGTGTGCTGTTTGGTGGAACACAGCCTAACCAACTTTCTGCCTCTCCCATCTCTGTAAATAAAGTCAGCCTAATGACAAATCCTCCAGAGCCACCTCATTTCTAAGGCCTGTTCAGCTGTGAGAGATCAGATAAAGGAATATGCATTACAATTCTACACAAGGCCACAACATCAAATGTATCAATAGCTTAGGAGCGGTCTTACCTCTTCTCATCCAATGCTATAGGCTTCGCATTGTCTGCCACAAACATGTCATGAGTTCTCTTCAAAGATCGGAACACAAGGGTATGCACAGAGTGCTTCTGCACTTCCTAAACAAGAGAGAAGTTTCAGTTGTACTTGGGAAATAAGTTCATAAAAGACAGTGATTCACAAATTCAGGCTTGGCTTACTAGGCAGCCATTATTTGTGGTTGTCATGGGCACCTCTCAGGTCTTTCATATGTACCTACCAGCTCCAAAACATAGTGTAATACAACATATTCCTTCAACTTCCAAAGTCAGGGGAGGTTAGAGGAGGCATGTTTCCCACTTTACACCACGTTCTACAGCAGTCAAAACAACCAGCTGCTTCATCTACTCCAGGCACACTATCAGAGATTCCATCTTCCCTCTCCAGAACTGAAATCCTGCATCCTTCTAAAGTTGGTTGAATTACTGATTATGGAGTTTAATTTAATAAACTGAATGTGTATCAACCTGGATGTCAGACACAGTCAGGAAATCAAGCCCTGTTATGAGTGCCTCCTCTGTGGTAGACTGGAATAGCAAAAGGTTATCTTTACCACTTAGGCCTGTCTCATACTCACTTTCCTGAAAATCTCTCTTTCCATAAAACATCTATTTCTACTCATATTTGGCTGATGTTTAACTGACTATTCTAAGCTACTTTCATGTTATTTATATTGCTTTGGAAAATATTTTTATCTTATGTAAGCTAATACTAGCAAGTTTAGAAAAGCAACTTAAAAATGCTTTTAACATAAAAGTACAAAAGGCATTAAAATGTTGGACTAAGTTTTAAAAATATGCAATATATAATAGCATTGGTACTAGACAATAAATTATTTTAATATATAGCATTCAACCATTATGCCTTGCCTTTATTCTCTTTTTCAGTACTTGGCATAGTTTATTTTTCTCCTCATCCATTTGAAAAGCAGCAAAATTTCAAGGACACATGCATAAACCATGCAGCTGAATTCTTAGCTTCAGTCCAGTGTTTACTTTGCAACAGTATACACTAAAGGATCAATGCTAAAAATGGTGCTTTGTTCTGACCCTACTTTCTCAATGAACTGTGAAGGTAACTGTTTCTTGCTTTCCGGAGAGTGTCAAGATCAAGGACTTAGAGCGATGCTTCAGGGTCAACAGTCTGTTTTCCATTCTAAGGTGATTTGGGTGCAAATTTGAACATCTGAAGCTTTTCACTGCCAGTATAACAAGTCATATTTCATGTACACTAAGAGGACAAGACTGCTCTAAATTTATTGCCACCATTAAAAAACTGGATAAAAAACAAACACAGATTATTTACACAATGTTAAGCACGATCTGTTACTTTGATGCTTGCCCAAGATCACAGGACTGGTGCTCATTTTATGTTGGCTCAAATTCACTACCACTTGTTTAATTATTCTAACAGATGTGTTACACCCATGAACTACATTCTGGATTTTTTGATGTATGGTAATATTAACAGTCCAAAAGAATGTTGTGATACTGAAATGTTTCAATGCAACTGCCTTTAACAAAGAACTGATTATGCTCAGCATATGGGAATGGAATTTGATTTTCAAATATGAAAACCAATCTCCCCTCAAATCTTCTGTATCCTGAGAATACACCAAGTACCATTGTCCCAATGCAACACAAAAGCAACTTTGTTTTAAGGTGAATTTAATGGCTTGGACCCCATCTAGAATCTCTACAGAGAAAGGAGAAGGTGGGGAATTCTTGACAATTCCTGTCCATCATGTCAGCCCGACATGCCCACCCCCACAATGCTGCTCCTGGGGGAGGGGAAAATCTCCAGAAACAGCTTTAAGGAAATCAGAGGTCTCCCACAGGGCTGTGGAATTGACAAAAATATCACCCCTCTTTCTGTCCACAGAAATTTAGATGAGATTCAAGCCAATGTACCTTCAAACTACTTTCAATGAGGAACTTCATAATGTGCATATCCTTCCTCAATATCTTCTTTGCTTCTGTACCATCTGTGTAGCTTGCTTAGGCTATTCTCTGCAATGCTGGTGGTGCTATATAAACAATGCATTTTTTTTCTAACTGAAGTAGTGGGTATCCAACACACTGAGATACTCAAACATCTCTAGAAAAACTTTAAAAAGGGTTTTTCTTGCATATTATCCACCAGAAATACAATGAATAAGAAAAGGAAGCAAATAATTTGCAATGAGATCATTCAAGAACTGACATTTATGCTTCCTCTAACAAAAAGTCTGTTTTTGTGGTAGACGTTTATAAACTTTTTCATGGGGTGGAGAAAGTGAGCATAAGGTTTTTCTCCCTTTTCCATAATACCAGAACATATGAACACCCAATGATGTTGACAGGCAACAGATACAGAACAGATAGAAGGAAGGACTTCTTCAGTAAACAAATGAAAGCTACTAGTATTGACAGCTTTTAAAAAAGAATTAGACAGATTCAAGGAGAAAGATCTATCAATGGCTACTATACACAACTACTAAAGAGAATACCCACATCCAGAGACAGTCTTTGAATACCAGTGCAAAGAGGCAGCATTGGGAAAGGCCTTTGCCTCTGTAGTAAGCCTCTAAGTGAGATAGTAAGCTGAAGAGATAGACCACTGACCATATCTTCTAATATCCTTAGAAGCTGGAAACTACTCCAGTATAACATACAATGCAGAACAAGGAGATGCAATCAAAAGGAGAAACCTGGGAAGCACCTAAGAATACAAGAAAGTACCTGGGAGCACACATGGGGCTCTATGGATTCCAGACAATATTAACAACAAAAGGTGTAATTTAGGTATATATAATTTAATTATATATATAATTAATTAATTCATCCACTGTATGTCAACATATCTTCTTTCTTACTTCACTGTATTATAAGTAAGAATGTTGTCTCTTCAAAAGATGTTCAAACGTCTTTCTTTCTAGCCAAGAAGACAGTTACTTGCATGTGTTTATCCCACTTGCTGCTATTTATCTTATACTTCAACCTGCCAAGCTGGCATCTTGTCTTTCACTCTTTGTGTGGCCCCTTAGCACTGAAGTTAACATTCTACGGTTTGTTTGCTTGTTTTACATGCATTGTGTGCTTCTTTAGGTCTCTCTGCTGTTAGAATTTTGGATAATAGCTCCAAGTAAGGAAAGTGTGTTGAAGATGTTGTCTACTTAAGTTCCTAATAAAAAAAGTATTGCATGGCTAACCAGCTCAGCAACCATCATTTTCCATCTTCAATGAAAGGACAGAATGTGCAGCACATTCTTTGTATTCATGACACTTACAGTAGAAGGTGCATGGCACTGTTTGACTTTGGAGCTCTGCAACTCTATTAATCTTGCATTTTGGCAGAAGTGCCTGCCAAATCTAATTGCCATTACTCTCCTCAAGACTCCAACCAGTCTAAAGAAACTACTAGGACAATATAAAGACATTAAAAACCTTATAACCTGTCCCCCAGATTCTCCAATTGCTATTGGCACTACTAAAAAGAAGTCACCAACTGGTCTAGGAGAACTTTCCTCTTGGTACAGCATCTAGTATTAGGTATCAATTCAGCAGCCTGTTTCTGGGATAGAAAGACATCTCTCCTATGGTTTTAGTGGATGCAGTTGAAATAAAAAATACCTCTGATTTTTTTTTATTTCTATGTGAGTCACCTTGGATGAAAACTGCAGCAAGGCAAGGCATAATTTTTTATTTTCAAAAAGCAGTCTTGAACAAGTTCTAATTACAGTATCAGAGATCAAATACCAACTAATATTGCTCTTCTGATATCCCATCTCATCTCTACCTACCCATTAGGAATCTGTGCAAGGCACTTAAGGGAGCAGTTTCAGGGGGCCTAATTGCAAGATGAGAGATTATTTTTAAGAGGAGATGCCAGGGACTGAAATGAAAATCATCTGCATTCTGCAGACATGCTTCTTCATAAAGTTCTGGCTCCCTCCCCTGCTACTGAACCTAGTAAAATTCTAAAGGCAGCTGTATTAGCCTAGAGAAACAACTACATAAGGGCTTTTGTGATACCTCAAGGACTAACAAGTTTACTGTGACAGTAGCTTTTTTTTATGGATTAGAATCCATTTCACCATAAGAATACACTGCACCCTAACTGGATCAAATGACAGTTAAATACAAACCACACAAAGTGGCCTCTAAGTTCAAGTACAAGCAAAGTAAGCACAGCATTTACAGCAACAGTAAAACATTAGAACACAATCTTACTTAGCAGACTTAATAGCCATAGTGTAAAACTTAATGTTTGTAGTGTAAAACAACTTTCTCGCCATAACTGAGCCCTAACAAATCAAATATCCTAATTAACACTAATTGTATGCCTGTATGTATGCGTTTGCCAGATTCATACTTCTAATAAACTAGCCCACGAAAACCCATTAGTCAAACCAAAAGACATTCGGGCGCCACGAGATCCCGTTGTTTTTAGTAACAGTTCCGTTATCCAAATCAAGAGGGCATAATGACTCTCCAAACGTTACTTTCTCACTCCCCCGCTACCTAGTACTCCCCCACTCCCCAAAGAGGTCAAGGAAAGAATTCTCTCAACACGCTGCCCTCTCCGCCAACGACACACGTGAAGCTGAAAGTCCACCCCGGCCCAACCTCCGGCAGGCATCCAAAAGAAGAGCAAGTTTTCGAGTCCCGAAGAAAACAAGAAAAAGCACGAAAGCCTCTGCCCGGTCGCGGCTAAGGAAGAAATCTGCGACCCCCGGAGCGAAACTCCCCCCTCACCTCCACCATGGTGCCCGTTTGCCGTCTCGATGGCCGCCACAGCTCTCGATGATGGAGCCACTACGACCCGACGCCGCAACCAGCTCCGCTAGCGACAAGAAATCACTTCCGGCGCCTCTCTTCGCCACAGCGGAAGTGACGTTTCTTTAACGGGCGCTTGAGTAAGACGAGCGGGCTAGAAGACCGAGAAGGGGGGGGGGGTTGAAATTGGACTTCGGCTTTGTGTTAATCCCTGGAAATCGCGGAGAGAACCGGCGGAGAAGGTTGCGATTCTAAGCACACGGCCAGAGAGTAGCTCCCGTTGAATTAAGCGGGAATTCTACTAAGCAAACTCGTAGAGGGGCGGAGCAAAATTGTTGAGACCTGTGACGCCCTTAAGGCCAACAAAGTTTTATTCAGGGTATAAGTTTCCGTGTGCACACACACACACGCTTCTTGAGATACAATGAAATCCAGAGTTTCCAGTCCATACCGAAAGGTGGGCACCGGTAGGGTTGCCAATCTCCAGTTGGGAGCAGGGGATCTCCCGGTTTGGAGGCCCTCCCCCCACCTCAGGGTTATCAGAAAGCGGGGGGGGGGGGTTGGATGACCACCTGGCACTCCATTATACTCTATGGAGACTGATTCCCAGAGGGTATAATGGAGAACTGATCTGTGGGTATATGGGGCTCAGGAAGGGGGCTGGTTTTTTTAGGGCAGAAGCACCAAATTTTCGGCATTGCATCTGGTGCCTCTCCTTAAAACACATATCCTCCCAAGTTTCAAAAAGATTGGACCAGGGGGTCCAATTCTATGAGCCCCAAAAGAAGGTGCCCATCCTTCATTATTTCCAAATGGAGGGAAGGAAGGCATTTAAAAGATGTGTGGTCCCTTTAAAATGTGATGATCAGAACCCCCTTGGAGTTCAGTTGTGCTTGTCATACCCTGCTCCTGGCTCCACCCCCAAAGTCCCCAGATAATTCTTGAGTCGGACCTGGCAACCCTAGTAATATCAAGATACCAAACAGAAGAAGAAGATATTGGATTTATATCCCGCCCTCCACTCCGAAGAGTCTCAGAGCGGCTCACAATCTCCTTTACCTTCCTCCCCCACAACAGACACCCTGTGAGGTGGGTGGGGCTGGAGAGGGCTCTCACAGCAGCTGCCCTTTCAAGGACAACCTCTGCCAGAGCCATGGCTGACCCAAGGCCATGCCAGCAGGTGCAAGTGGAGGAGTGGGGAATC
Organism: Heteronotia binoei; assembly: GCF_032191835.1. Taxonomy (NCBI): domain Eukaryota; kingdom Metazoa; phylum Chordata; class Lepidosauria; order Squamata; family Gekkonidae; genus Heteronotia; species Heteronotia binoei. The sequence continues at coordinate 54,881,630 of NC_083231.1, read as the reverse complement.
AAACGCGGTTCTCCCAGATAAGAGTCCGCTCACTTAACTACTACACCAAACAGCATAATGAAGATCTTTGACAGATGCAAGAACAAAACAGGAATAACAAGCTTAGGTTGCCATTTGTTTGGGTTTAGTTCTGGGAGAAAACATAGTGCAGGAAATACGTATGTCATCTCATCAATTCCCAATTTCATCATATGCTAATTTGCCTCCATTATATGTTTAATAAATTTTTCCCAAGGCATTACCTAGTCCTCCCAGATTTTCAGCCAACACGGATGTAGACTTCTACACCAGGGGTGGCCAACGGTAGCTCTCCAGATGTTTTTTGCCTACCACTCCCATCAGCCCCAGCCAGCATGGCCAATAGCTGGGGTTGATGGGAGTTGTAGGCAAAAAACTTCTGGAGAGCTACCGTTGGCCACCCCTATTCTACACCTTGTGGTTTAAGATAAATTGCATATGATGATATTTCTCCTTGCTCTGCAGTCTTGGAGCAAGAGCATGTTCAGGGAAAATTATGACAGTCATATGTTTTTTATCACCCACCTTGCCTTTCTAATAGTATTTCTGAAACATGGAAACTAATGGGCAAGCTGGTAAAATTAATCACTCAATATGAGATTTTGGGGGAGGGTGGATAACTGTATTTGAGAGTTGCAAGGTAATTGCAGATATTACATAATGCAGACTTTTAAAACATAACACCATCTTAATGCTACCTCTTGCATATTTGAACAGATTGTGAAAATATGGAACAGCAGATTATAACTATTAGTTGTAAATTTTCCAGGCTGTATGGCTGTGGTCTTGGCATTGTGAGACTTGATGTTTCACCAGCAACTGTGACTGGCATCCTCAGGGATATAACCCAGAAAACTGGAGTCAAACTATATAACTATGTTTTTTCCAGTTATGCCATTAAGAAGAAGAGATTGGACTTATATCCCACCCTTCACTCAGAGCTTCTTGCAGTCTTCCTCTCCCTATAACAAACACCCTGTGAGATAGGTGGAGCTAAGATAGCTCTGACTAAGAACTCTTGAGAGAAAAGCTCTGAGAGAACTGTGACTGACCCAAGATTGGCCAGCAGCTGCATGTGGAGGAGTGAGAATTAAACCAGGTTCTCCCAGATTAGAGTCCACACTCTTAACCTCTACAACAAACTGGTTTAAAGTGGGGGGGGGAGGGGAGTTGTCTTACATTAGGGTACAAATTAGAGCCAGTGTGGTGTAGAAGTGTTTGACTAATATCTGGGAGACCAGTGTTCAGTTCCTCACTCATACCATGGAATGTTGATCCTGAGCCAGTCACACTTTTTCAGTCTAACCTACCTCACAGGATTGTTGTAAGGTTTAAATGGAGTCGAGGAGAATAGTGTTTGTTGTCTTGGGTCACCATTGGTGAGAAAGATGGGGCATAAAAGAGTTAAACGAATAAATGTCTGATAATATTTTTTGTGTCCGTAACATTTTTAGGGGGGGTGGACAGGATCATCTTCCCTTTAAATAAACATGATATGTCTTCTTATGTCCAAAATCACATGATAATTATTTCAGGCAGATGTAGCTGAAGTAAATTGCATACAATTAATCATTTATGCTTTGTGTACTTCAGAAGGCAGAAACTGCAGTTACAAATTCTGAACAGAGGAGGGCATGAGTTAGCTTTTCATTGACAGCATGAAAACTGTAAGTCACATATAAAGATCAGCAACAACACATGTACAATTCCTAGCTCAGTTCTTACGCCCCAGAAAATTTGTTAAGTTTTTACATGGCCCAGGGCTTTTGTTTGTTTGTTTTTGTTGCCTTAAACACCCACTGTTACCTCTCTGAAAAAGTCTGATTATGTTATTTCAATCAATTTTTATTAGTAACATGGCAATATATTCAATTTCTTATATCATTAATAACTACTTTTTTTAATCCCATATATTACTTTCTACCTCCCCCTCCCCCCTTTACTTGGCCCCCGCCGGTGTACTAAATTCAAAACATCATTTTAAAAGGTACCCCTAATTAATAAGAACCAAAGTTCATATCTTCCCCCCACTTATACTTAATCATTATCAAAGATTGCCCAATGTCCTTTTATTTTCCATTCTTTTTCTACTCCTAAATTGTGTGCCCTTCAAGCATCAAGTAATCAATTTCAGATACAAGGGTATGAACGCCAAGAAATTCAAGTCTCCAAACTTTAAGTCACTGTGAGCAACTTAATGCATTGGGATGTTCTGTTTCCTAAATTATTGTGACTTTGCTTTATGTTACATAGAATACACTAAACTTTTGATAATATTGTTATTGTTCCTTTAGTGTCTGAGGCTGGTAATCACAGAAGCTTTGTAGATTTGACAAAAGCATTAATCAGGGATTAGTGTTAATTAGCATTTAACCATTACAACAGAAAATAATGATTTTGGCTGCATTCATTTTTTGAATAATAATCTAAATTGACAAAGTCAAATCAGAAAATTCCATTACTGAATTCCATTACTGGTGGATTCCAGTGGCAGTCTTACTCTTAGTTTACTGCAGCAGTGTATGTCTGCAGTTCTACAGGAACACAAATCTGCTCCTTTGATCTGTGAGTAAAGCAAAAGGAGCATTTTTACTGAAATTTTAAAAATTAATATTACAATGGTTTATATATCTGTATCAGCCCATTTCATATGTTCAGCCCAATGACACAATATGTGATTCTTTGTATTACTATATAATATATCACATATGTACTCATCTGTGTAAAGCCTTCATTCCTGATAGGGTTGCCAATCTCCAGTTGGAGGTCTTGGGGATAACTGTCAAAAGATATTTTCAAATATACTCAATTTTACAGCAAACATTCTATTATTATATATATCAAAATCAGTAAACTTCAAAGCATGGCATACAGTTTAATGAACACTCATAACAGTGTCAATAACATAGATTCAAATTATAAATATACATGTAATTAGTCACAAACCCAATTGCTAGTATGCATACAAAGAGTCCACTAGCAATGGCCAGAAAAATTTTGTCAGTACTTTGAGTACTCAGAAGGTGCTAGCAATTTTCTTCAGAATGGTAGTAAATTGAAAGCGACACGCTTCCAGTTAGTTGCTCACTAGGCACAAGCAGTTCTCCTGTGACTTTTGCACCTATATTCCATTGAGCACTGGTTCCAGGGGTACTAATTAATTGCAGCTTCATTGCCTCATGGGAGAACCATCTGTGCCTAATGTGAAATTGACTACTGATTCTTGCTCTAGTATTGTATTGAGCACTGGTTCCAGAATAATCGAGTAATTTGTCAGACAAAGGATGCTAGTGAAACGCCTACAATACCGGAAGCATGTCACTTTCAATCTACTACCATTCTGGAAAGAATTGCTAGCACCTTCTTAGTACTCATAGTACTGAAGAAATTTTTCTGGCCATTGCTAATGAACTCTTTGTATGCATACTAGCAATTGAGTTTGTGACTTATTACATGTATATTTGTAATTGAAATCTATGTTATTGATGCTGCTATGAGTGCTTATTAAGCTGTATGCCATGCTTTGACGTTTACTGATTTTGATCCATATAATAATAGTTTGCTGTAAAATTGAATATATTTGAAAATATCTTTTGACATGGTTATCCCCAGGTCCCCAACTTCACCATGTTCATTTCCCTTATTTGTCAATCTCCAGTTGGAGGCAGGGGAGCCCCTGGTTTGGAGCTTCAGGGCTAACAGCGGGGTAGGGATTGAATGCCTGCTGGGCACTCTGTTATACCCAATGGAGACCAGTCCTCATAGGATATAATGAATAATCAATCTGTGGGTATCTGGGGCTCGGGGTCAAGGGTGTTTTTTTGAGGTAGAGGCACCAAAGTTTCTGCATAGCTGCTGGTGCCATTCCTCAAACCCCCTACCTTCCAGTTTCAAAAAGATTGAACCGGGGGTCCAATTCTAGAAGCACCAAAAGAAGGTGCTCCTATCTTCTCTTATTTGTAATGGAAGGAAAGCATTTAAAAGAACACTGTCCCTTTAAATGTGACAGCAGCTCTCTTGGAACTCACTTCAGAGATCCCTCTCCTCTCCCAGAATCTCCTGGTAAGTCCCCCGCCTGCTTCTCATCCTCACTTGGCAAACCTGTGTTCTATTCTGGGAAGTAGCTAGGACCCATTCATGATCCTCCATAATGAAGGGTGAGAATAAACAACTTAATATCAGCAACCAGGCAGTAGAATCCCAGTCAGGAACCAACTATCTTTGAATTGAAATGAAACAAGGAAGCAGCTAGTTAAGCCTTATTACTTACGTGTGTACTATTGAAAACAGTTTTTGTGGCTTTATTTATAGATGGGCTAATGACTTTTGCCTGTGTATCAATTGCGACTTATCTATGGTAACAAAAAATAAAGTATTGTATTGTAAGCCGCCCTCAGCCCGCCTTGGTGGGGTAGGGCGGGATATAAATCAAACAAATAAATAAATAAAGTAAATCATTTTCCAGAAATAGATCAGTGCTTCATAATGTGTAAGTATTTCTATATATATTAGGCTAGTCCTACAAGGGAGATATGTGTGCAGAAGCAGGTGTCTATATGTGCATAAAAGAAGTGGATGCACGAGACTAGCCCCACATGGGTTTCATTGAACTGACTGGAAGCATCTTTTGATGCAGATAAGACATGATCATGTTGTGTGAGAATATTTGCCAAAAAGTAGATCTGAATCAATGCTTTTTTTTTTTTTAACTTAATTGCAAAATATGAACAAAGGTCATGTCTCTGAGAGACCCATGTTTGTTTTGAGTGATAGGAAGCAAACATCCAAATCCCTCCTAAGCAGAGTTAAACAGAGATAAAGCTTTTGTTCTTTTTAGAGGCCACTTTTTCTAGGTTATGTTAAATCATAAAATCATAGAGTTGGAAGGGACCCCCAGGGTCATCTAGTCCAACCCCGTGGGGGGAAAATCTTTATATTTTTTGTCTATGGAGTAAGCCTCAAATTTGTAGGAAAAAACAGAGATGTTTTAATTGTTTTTGAATGACAGCTATGTCAGCTTTTGTAACCAAGTTGATATACATTAACAGAAAGTATCCCACATGTTAATCTTTGAAAATGTGCTTGCTTCCAGGATATGGTGACTAATGGTGGAATCTCATTTACGAAAAACCCAGCTACAAATATTTGTTGTCTTCAGGCTACAATTAGAGGAAATCAGAGCTAAACTATCTGTTAACACTGCTATTTTAAAATTGAGAATAGTCTTGCAACAATACCTGTGTTAAAATGACATTTCTAAATAAGTTTATAACTAGGACAGCTTCCCTCACCCTTCCCCCTGCTTTAATTCCACAAACATTGTGATTTATCTGTGGCTTAAAAATCCTTGTCCTGGGGTCCTACACATAAGCCTGTCTTTGATGTAAGATTCAGTAACTACTGCCCTTGACTTATCTGGCAGAGCTTGTTTAAAGGGCATTGTACCATTGATTGAACAAACCATTAGGACAAATAGTGCTGGTGGGGGGGTTGATTAGTTGAGGCTGCTGTTTTGTAAGGACACCTTTTCGTGTAAATCGGGATGTGACACAGTGAGACAACTCTTGATTGTAGTTAGCAAAGGACAAAAAAAAATTGATTGTAACAAAAATTTGTCACCACCACCAGTCTCAAAGAATGTTCTCTCCATTTCTGCTTCAGCTTGATCTGAAAGAGCTGCAGTATTTTCAAATAATTGCTAAGGCACTGGCGTTCCTGAAAAAACAAAACAAATTGTGTGCCCTTTCATAATTGTTCATGTCATTAAGTTCCTGTATCATCTGCTTGCCTGATTTGAGCAGCAGAAGTACACCGAGGTGTTCTGGTGGCTGTCCTATAAATTGTGTAACCTTTCCCCTTTGATAATCAAAGTCTAAACCAAATAATTTTCCAGAAATCTTGGAAGGCATTTTTGCTAGGCCTGATTCTTAATGGACAAGGGCAGAGTAGGGATTCTTTTTTAGTGCACATTATTATTTTATTGGTTCTATGTGGTGTTTTTATGTTCTATCCCTATATATCTGGGATGAGATTGATAAGAAAGGTAATACAAATAATTAGTAAAGTCAAAGGAATACAGGAATGAATATACCAAAGCTTCAAATAGAGTGTCCATATTGTACACTGCTTGAGTGTATTTCTGTAACTGGTTTCTACCTGGGTGCCTAAAATAGCAGCTTTGGGGAGGGATGCATTTTATCTGCTCCTGGCTTTAACCTCTCTTGGACAGATCTGGTCTGGCTTAATTACTCATGCCTTGGGGACTTAAAGAGTGAGCGATTGTAACACATTCTGTCTGGGGTTGCCTTTGAAATTTTTTTAGAAATGGCCACATATTGCGGATTATCATAGTAACTGATCATCAGTTTGTAACTTGATACAATTTTACAAGCTTCCAATTTGTTTCTAGTTAGGTTTGCCAACCTCCAGGTTAGAGTACTACAGAGATCAGTTCCCCTGGACTCAGTGACAATTTTGGAGGGGGGTACTCTATGGCATTACATCCCTGCTGAATTCCTTCCCTTCCCCAATCTCCACTCTCTTCAGGCACTGCCACATTTTCCAAGATAGAGTTGTCAATCCTATTTCCAGGCCTGATTCAAAGTGCTGGTTTTGGCAATGACAGCGCAGTCCTAAACACAGTTACACATAGAAAGGGTTGCTAGGTCTATGTTGGAAAATACCTGCAGACTTTGGGGGTGGATCTGGGAGAGGCTGGGAATTGGGGAGGGGAGGGGCCACAGCAGGGTACAATGCCATAGAGTCCACCCTTCAAAGCAGCTATTTTCTCCAGGGGAGCTGATCTGTGCCAGCTGGAGATTCATTGTAAAAGCAGATTTCCAGGCCCCACCTGGAGGCTGGCAACCCTAAAAGGTGTAACTGTGTACACTGTTAAAACTGGGGTTCAGGATACTTCAAGGTCTGCCTTCTCCAACACCAGCATATTCTATGTTTAATTGATCTGGTAAGGCTGTCTTTCACTGGCATTAGTAGGTCAATGGGTGATCACACATGTTAGGGCCTCCTCTGTGGTTGCACCCAGACTTTAGAATTTCTTTCTAAAGTTTCAGAAGGCAGGCAAAGATGATTCTTTCACAACAGGCTTTTGTTGGGAGTGAAACGTGCTGGTAGTAGAAATATTGTGTTAACGTTTTATATGTGAGTTCCTCGGGGCTTTTTTCCTGGAAAAAGAACTCTCAAGAGGGAAATGAAGGAGAAACACATAGGTGCCCCTCATACACTTTTAAACATTTGTTGAGAATTTTGTTTCCACAAAGAGGTTCTGGAACTCCGTTCCACTGATTCCCCCTGGGAAAAAAAGACCTGGAGTTCCTACTAGTATTGATTTTTGGTTAGTATTTGCTCTGCTACTTTATTCTTTTGATCTGATGCGCTGGTTGATTTGATAGTCTGCCTTACTTTATATTCCCTTGAATGTTGGGATTTTAGCTAATATAGGCTTTTTCAGACTTCAGAGGATGCTGGAAGACAGGAGGGCCTGGTGTGACTTTGTCCATGGGGTCGCAAAGAGTCAGACTCAACTGTGCGATTGAACAACAACAACAATTTCAGTAAGGCTATCCTAAGTTCCATTTTGCTGGAAATGGAAGGCTGATATAATTCTTTTATTTACTTTTTCTTTAATTAGAATTTTATTAAAATCTTATCAGCACAGGAAACATATGTTAATGACAGTTTCTAGGGTTGCCAGCTCCAGCCTGGGAAATTCCTGGGGATTTGGGGTGTTGCCTGTGGAGTGAGAATTTAAGCCAGAATCCATGATTTGGAGTTTGCCCTCTAAATCTGCCATTAATTTCTCCAAGTGAACTGACCTTGGTAGTCTGGAGATAAGCTGTAATCTCAGGAGAACTCCGGGCCCCACCTGGAGGCTGGTAAATCTAGTTCTGTCTGAGTTATGAAATGACAGACATCTAGAGTAAATCTTTTAAAATGTAAGAGTGTCAATCAGGTGGTAACTTACCTAATTTCATTTTCTGTTTTGTAATAATTTTAACTTAATGCAAAGGTGAATTACTTCATTTTTGCTACTTGTGGGAGCATTATTGGATATCACTTTTCTCCAGTATTCTAGTTTCTTTTTAGGAAAGTAGGTAGAAGTAGAATTTTAGTTAGGTAAGCATAGTTGAAAGTCTTCTAGTGGTTTCTAGAATGTTACCAATATCAGGCCAAAGAATCAAAATTTACTTTAATTTGTCTAGAGAAACAGTATTTTCCCCCCCAGAAACAGTTAGTTCCTTTATCCGAAGAATCTGGATGTAGAAGCAAACTTCCAAGTGCAAACCAGTACCTATCATTGCTCAAGAATTCAAAGCCACAGTTCTGTTGCTCACCAGAAATCAAGAGCCAACCTGCACCATTAAGATCAGGAACGGGCTGAATTGGTGCCATTCATTAAATGACGCAGAACAGAACTACAGCAATACAACTGTAACATTTTTCATTGGGACTGAACCAAAATGAAACCAGGTAGTAAACAAGCTTTTGAGTTCCTCAGAACTCTGCATCAGGCTGGATGTTTAGTCCAACACACAAAGGGGAGAATATTTTACAGTATGGTGGAAAAGCCAGAAGTTTATTGAAGTCTTCACATGGCATAACTTTGTTTAGGATTTCACTGTTAGTATATTATATGGCATTGTAGGGAGAGGGGGGGACGGACAGATTTCTAGATTGTACCAAAGGCTCCTGGAACAAAGAAATAAGAAAATAACTAGTCTGTGATAACAACTTGAAATCTGTATTTCATCCAGCACATCAAATTAAGTTTGCAGTAACTCCTGAAAGGTGCAGACTTATGTCTTACCATCATGCTTTGAACTATCTCTTTCTCTCACCTTTTCTTGTATTGCACATCCAGCATGACAAAGGCTCAAAAGCTTGTTGCCCAATGTGAGATATTTCTAATATATGTTACTGTGCTGTTGCTTTATGATGGACCCAGTGACCAATACCCTACTTGCAACATGTTGTCATCAATAATAGAACAGTAACTTTATGGCAGCAGTGGAATTTCATACATATGGCTGTAGGACAGGCTTGGTGAAACTCGGGAAGCTGAAAAGAAAGGACAATGGAAGTGGAGTCAAGAGCAAATCTGTATTTGAAACTCTCTTGTTTCCTTCTGTGTGAGTATATATAGCAGATGATTGAAGAAGATATTGGATTTATATCCCACCCTATACTCTGAGTCTCAAAGTGGTCACAATCTCCTTTACCTTCCCTACCCCCAACAGACACCCTGTGAGGTAGGTGGGGCTGAGAGCTCTTACAGCAGCTGCCCTTTCAAGGACAACTCCTATGAGAGCTATGGCTGACCCAAGGCCATTCCAGCAGCTGCAAGTGGAGGAGTGGGGAATCAAATCCAGTTCTTCCAGATAGGAGTCCATGCATTTAACCACTACACCAAACCGACTCTCAGTTGATGTTGCTCAACTGACAAATCAAGGCACAAAGTGGACAATAAGGTTAAACATTAACAGTGGGAGGGAAGCTAGACCTATCATTAACAGGCCAGAAAACCTTATATTGATCCATTTATATATGACCATTGGTTCACTCTTTCTTGGAGATACAGCATTGAAAAGCTTCTTATGATGTTCATCAAAAGCAGTATCATGAAACTACTGTTGTTCTTCCTACTTTCCATTGTTCTTGATAAATCACAGTGTGTTTTGGACTATGATGATGAGGTTAGAATATCAGTTCTTTTGTGTATATGGTTTTTTTGTGTTTTATATGTATGATTTTTTGTTTTAGATTTCAGAAGATACATTTTCATATGTATTAAAGAATGCTTATTATCTAAACAAGGCAAGAATAGTATTATATTTATTTTCAACTTGAGCATTGATTTCAATAATTCTTTTTTTTCCTTCTGTTAATTTCACAGGAATCTACTGCTGTACCAGTGGTAAGACTGAATTCTCTTTTTAATTCTGCCAAAAATCATTAAAATGTTTTTATGGCTATTGCTTTGCATAAGCTGAAGAAATAGTTGGCCGTATTTGTACAAAAATACTTGTTACCAGTTTTGTCAATTATTTCTGAAACTTTTAAATCTTGCTGCTCCTAAAATGATGTGGGGGATGGGGGGAGGTGGCAGGGTATAGCTTGATCTCATCAGCCCAAAAGCCATGCAGGATCAACTCTGGTTTAGTATTTGGAAGGAAGACTCAGCAGAGGAAGGCAATGGCAAACCACTTCTGACCAATTCAGCATTTAGTACTTGCCTCCCTTCTGTGCAGGGGCTCCTCACAGTGGCTCTTTTCCCCCAGGTTCTGCATTGGTATCTGTGAAGCAGGGCTGAGTATCTCCTGCTTGCTCCCTGCCCTGTGCAAACTTGAGAGCTGAGAACGAGACCAGGACAAAATGCTTCTCACTGGCCTTGGGAGCCCCCTGCTGAGGCCCCCATAAGTCAGCTGCGACTTGACAGCACTTTAAACACACACATACACACACACACAAAGTGACAGAATGCCAATGGAAATTTTATTAATGCATGTGACCCCAGTGGGATTATACAAACATAAGGAACTGAGAATCATTAGTTATAGTTATATTGCTATGATTATATTTTTTGATAATTTAAAGTTTTCCTATAGTTTGGAAATGATCCGTCATTCCTACATTTTGTATGTGCATGGAATACAATGCACGCTGACACTCCGGCATGAACACTCCCAAATCCCTGAGATGAAGGGAAAGTTGAGCGTTTGTGAAAATCTGGACTGGATTAGTACGATCCTAAGAACATGTAAGCCCCACTGAACAGACTCTAAGTACACCTCTTTAGGAATGCTCTCAGTGCTTAGTATCTTATGTGGTTTGTTTGAATAAAAATGAGCCACTTGATTTAAAGAGTGCCCATGGTTAAATGTGTAGCAGATTGGGGCAGGGTAGTTAATTATGTTTAATGCAAATAACCACAGGTGGCAAGCACTATCATAGAAGAGGAGTTGCTCCTCATTCACATGGGTGGGATTCTCTCTGCTAAAACAATGCCAACATTATCTAAAATGTGTATGCACGCATCATCTAAAAACATGTAAATAGTGCCACCTCTTCAGAATCATTGTTCTATTCATATAAACATCTATGTAGATTTCCAGCATAATCTTCAACACTGAATTCAAAGGCCTTAGAAGGTTTAGGATTGCACTGTTAATGGTATGGTTAGCAGATTAATCTATAAAATCTCATTCTATTGATTGATTATTGGTTTAATTTAGGAGAGTCTTTGTAGACTACAAAGAGGCATGAGAGTTAGTAAGTGGGACCATTCTAGGGCAGTGGGGTTGCAGGTTTTTGTGTTTTGTTGGCCATGCTCTATTTTAAAAGTTTTATTCGTCTGTGTTGGAAATTTCTGTTGGGAGAAAGGTGGGCTTATAAATATTTTAATAATATAAATTTATAACTTTTTAAACTTATTTATTACTTTAAATTTCTATCCCGCCCTCTCCGCAAGCGGACTCAGGGCGGTAACAACATACATTTTTACAATTTAACTAATAAAACTACAATTTAAAATTATTTAAAACACTTAAACATTAAATGTACATATTAAGACTCCATCAATCAGGTAATGCTACTAATATAAATCAGACTATTTAATTGTCTTCATATTTCTAAAACAAGCTTATAAACAACTGGTCATTTTGTGTGTGTATATAAGATTTTTATTAAATTTCAAGCATCAAACATTCAAATATACAACATGGTTTTCTGGTTAATACATATAAATATTGCAATAACTAATATAACCAGTTAGTCCTTTACATACTTTCACCGTTTAATGGACAAAATACTAAAACTTTTCTCATCTTTCATCTCACACAGCTCTGTGGAATACACTGTAATAATTTGCTCTTTAGAAGTGAAGGAATTGAAGCTTCTCAGAGGCTGGGGTTTGAACTTTTGCTCAAACGCCAAAAGAACTGGCATCCCAATCATCTGGTGTTCTGCATGCAGTTGTATTTAAGGGATCCTTGCTGATTATTCTGATCCCCTAGGCCAATGTAATCAAGACTGCAGTTTAACCATGCTAACAGTTCCATTCTGAGTTAAATCTGTCTAAACTCATTGGGCGTTTTTGCACTGACCTTAATTGGGAGCGACGCCCCTCTTCAGCGCGCAGGATCTGCCCGGATTTCGCACCAATTGCCGCGGAGCACCCGGAAGAGCCGGAAAGTCCCGCGGCTTTTGCGGCGCAAATGGAAACCGCCAAAAACCAGTTTCCATTTGCGCCACAAAAGCCGCGGGACTTTCCGGCTCTTCCGGGTGCTCCGCGGCAATTGGTACGAAATCCGGGCAGATCCTGTGCGCTGAAGAGGGGCGTCGCTGCCGATTAAGGTCAGTGCGAAAACGCCCATTGAGTTCAATAGACCTAGAAGGGTGTAACTCCACTGAAGCTTGTACAATAAGTTCTCTGCACTCAGGGCCAAATAGCACATTATATCATACATGAGTCCACCACAGGGACACACAGGCAGATTCCATTTAAAAACGCCATGGGGCCCCAATTCAGATCAGAATCACTGCAAAAGAAGCGGGGTGTGGCAAACTCTGTCCATAATATTGTCCTAGTCTATGAAGACTGTATGAGATGATTTTGTGGGCTAAGAGCTCTTAGTGAAACAGAACAAGCATTTTGTTTGTTTCCTCTTTACTCAGAATGAAACTATCATGTAACCTTTACTGTCTACGTTTAGTCATACAACAAACACAAATAAAAGTGTTGACTTGGTAATAGCTGGTTAGAGATGATTGCTTCAGATTTTTGCTGTGCATTCAGCACTTATCTCTACCACGGCTCAGTCATTCTTTCAATCTGTGTTTACTCACAATTCAAGATCTTTATTTTGGTACCATTCCTCTCCTTTGCTGCTGCCCAAACTTTCAAAATGAATGTGTTTAAGCAATGCTTAAATAAAAGTCATGATCCTCTTATATGAATGATGACCGATATGCACGGATACCTAGATTAGTTGACTGTTTCTGTAAACATGATTATGATATAGGATTGAAATGCAACAGTAAATACTGTAGAGTTGGTATCTTGATTGATACAGATTATGACAAAAGCTGTATTTGTTGTTTCTTTCTTCCTTCTCATGCTGTACAGACTGAAGGTGAAGGTGAAGGAGTAGATGCACGAGGACACAGGCCAGTCAACAAACAACGGGAACCAGTTCCAACATTAAGGCCAGCTCCTCCTCCTCCTAGCGGTGGCCTTAGATACCGAGCTCGTCCAACAAAAGCCCCTGTCCGGGGTCAAGCTGAAAAGCAGATAGTTTATCCTGACAGTGGAGGCTGCAGACATGCATCAGAGGAACTGGTAGGTCCCACGAGAACAGACTGTTTAATAATAGCAGGTCTCTTTCTGTTTTCAGGGGTTACCTCCCAGTTCAGTGTGTCCTTCCAAGGATTATGACATGGATTAGGTGGCTGTGCACTCACCCCATGCTGCAGCTCATGGCATGTCTGAGCATATGTGGATGGGTTAGAACATGAATTCCTCATGAATGTGACTGTTTCTGAGCTACTTTCTGTTTGAAATAGTCTACATATCTTAGGTGTTGGTCCAGAATCAATTTTCCACTAACTGTTGGGCGGGGGGAGGGGGGAGTCAGTTTCCAGTGATTCCACCTTCTTATGATGGCCACCCTGCCCCTATGTCATTCCTTGGGACATTTCTTGGTGATTCATAGGCTGCAGTGGGAGGAGCAGACAGGAAGTGCTGTTCTGACAATGGAAACCACTCTAGGTGGTTACATTATTTTTGCTTCTTATTTAACTGTTCTAGTACTGTCATTGCACAATGTGTAAACAAGTCAATCTTGTTTACACATTGTGGCACATAATCACCATCCCATTTCATGATTCTTCTGTTAGGAATTATACACAAGGAATTGGTTATCCAGTTTATTGGCTTGTTTGCCATTTCTTCATACACACTCAAAAAGCCCTATGTGTATGCACCTATGGTGATTTAACTACTGCTTCATTTGTGAGTGCCACTGAACTGGTGGTATGATTCTGCATCATTCAATGTATATAAATACATGAGAATCCTAACCAACTGCATTTGTAACTAGGTCTTTCTTTTTTTTAAGGGAGTGCTATGTCCAACTGGATGTGAGCTGCAAACTGCACTGGTAAAACAGGAAAGAACAGTGAAGCCAGCTATTGCAGATCTAGACAAGAAAATACGTGACCTAGACAGAAGCTCTTCCACTTTCTATGAGTTCAGCAACCAATTGGATCAGCGGTTGGCAAAAAGACAGAAACAAATAAAAGGTAACCATTGCCTGTGTTATTTATCCCATTAGTAAAGTGGTGCGCAGACCAAGCTGTCTAGCTCTTGGTTCAGTGTAAAAGACTCCTCCAGGAAGGATACAAATGAGCAGTGTGAGGTGAGCCAGTTAACATGACTAGACTGAGCACTGACTACCCCTTCAGCAACCTGAAGTCAAACAGTGATGGGGTACTGGCACTGTAATTTACAAACTGTGACAGCTCCCAGGCTCATTCACACAAAGTCTCAAACTTTCCCGAGTTTTCTGACGGTCTGTAGTACCCATGATGTGGGTTGGGTGGATCCATATAGTCTTACACACATGTATGTCATGTGACTGTTTCCAGATGCAACTGATTTGTGCAACACCCTATATAAATTGTGTCACTTTTCAACCATTATCCCAGTCAAAGTAGCCTTGTTGTTAAGCCTTGGAAATGCAAAACCAGTTTAAGCATCATGCATTAAAATCAGCACATTAATAATGACCTCATTTGGTCACGGGAACTGGCCCTCAGTTTAAAAAGTTAGGGCAATGATTCTTGGCCAGAGTCAGATTATCCATTGGATCCCTCAAATGCCTGAGCAGGTAAAGAGTGGAAGGCAAATCTTGATCATGTTTATAAACTATTTTTAACCAGGTTGACATTTTATTTTTTTTAAAAAATTGTTTATAAGAATTTTCTTTTCTTCTAGATAATGAGAATATAATTTCTGAATACAACAGGGAGGTAGAGCAGCATTACATTTTCATCAAAGAGAACTTGGACAGCAACATACCATCTAATCTGAAAATATTTCGTAGTATTGTGGACACTTTGCATCAGAAATTACAAAATATGGAAAGTGTTGTCACATTTCAGTTGGACAGTTGCCAAGCTCCTTGTACAGTTTCATGCAATATACCAGTTGTCACTGGCAAAGGTAATATTTCACTTCATTTTTCAATCTTGCTCTACAGTTAGGTTTATAGGCAGCCTCCAAGAAGCTATCAGGGCATTGCGCAGCGGATCTTATTAGAGGTAATTCTAAACTTTTAATCTAATTTTCTCCCTATATTTCAGAGATCCAAATTACAAAGTCTGGTTTCCAAAGTGGAACATTAAAAGCTTTGTTGTTCCTTTTTTTATTTCCAAGTTTTGTATAGATCATTGTACATAGGCAGTTTGCTGTCTTCTAGGCTATTGGATGTTTCTGCCTGATCTATACGCACTCATTGATAAAACACGGGGGCGGGGGGGAGCAGCAGTCTTGACTATGATTGCATCAGGGGTGGAATAGAAGGGGAAAACTGGGAAAAAACCCCTCCCCCAAGAATAGATGGAGAGGCAGCTTGCCTGCCTGCCCCTGCCTACCCAAAGGAGGAAAGGAAAGTCACCCTGCTTGCCAAGCAGGCAACACACAACTTTTGTGCCACTGGACTAGTCCAGCCAGGTGAGAGGAGGCCATCAGCCCACCAGGAAAAGCCCTAGTGGCCATAATGATCAGTCCACCTTCTATATACAATTGCATGAAGAGTCTTTTTCTGTTATGTTTCACCATTGCAGAGAAGTGTATGTGTGCATCAGTAAAGCATTGGCACAATCACTGCTATAATTGTATCAAGACTGTTCCTTACAGTATTTTATCAAATGTATGCATGCACAGTGGTAACACATCGAGAGAAAGTTATAAATGATTTGAAAGAACAGAAAACTGGACATGCCCAGTTCTCCTAGTTAAGCCAGAATTAAAGAGAAGCACAGAGTGAAATTCCAGAATAAAAGAATAGAAGAGAAAAACCCACTTGTGCCACATTGCCCACTTTTATCAGTGGGAACTCATTTGCATATTAGGCCACACCCACTGACACCAAGCCAGCCAGAACTGTGTTCTTGCTCAAAAAAAGCCCTGGGTATAGTAATGCTGCAATGAGCGAATGATAACCAGAAGAAAGCCCATCAGTCTCTTTTGTTTGCACTTTCCACTTTTGTGAGTGCCACGTCTTTTGCAGATCCTCAGGTAGCTTCACCATTACAGCTTGTGAATTTTGGTTTGCTGCTGATACCTGAGAGTGCAGCAACCCTACAAAACCTGATTATTCCTCACCTTCCTATCAACTCCCTCTTATGGAGAGATATAAAACAACCCTACTATTGTTCCACTACTCTCTTCTTCAACCAGTTGATGGATGCATGGGCATCAGGCCTCTGACATCTCAGGTTCATTAAATGAAAACTCCACTGCACTGAACTCTCCTGAAGGAGTTAACAGCTTGAAAGAGATCACAGCTTCAGTAGTACTTCACTAAAATCTATCAGGCTTCTTTTGGGAGTGAGGGGGGATTTCTAAATGTCATTCCCAAGAGCATTGATGATTTCAGCATGGTATGGGCCACAAACATAAATACACAGTAAACATCTTGTATGTAAGGAGTTTAGATCAATTTTGTTGTTTGCTCTATTTGCAGAGTGTGAAGACATAATTAGGAAAGGAGGTGAAACATCAGAGCTGTACATTATTCAACCTGATCCTATTTTCAAACCATACAGAGTTTACTGTGACATGACCACCGAAAATGGAGGTGAGCGCTAAGGAAGTCATAATAACAATGTTTGTTCACTGTCTGTGTTCACTAGCTTCTAAAAGCAAACATGGGTGGGTCTGTGAGTCTAACTTTGAGATGCATTTTTTAAAAAATAACAGTTTCTAAAAATGTAATAGAGATTTTAATTTTGTTGAGATTACTCCCGCCGTAGTTTTCTATATTATAGGTACAATCCTGCCAGAGTTAAGCCTTTTGTTAAATTCCAGTGATTCAACAAGAGAGAGACTGAAATCAATAGGACTAAAAAGCACTGAACTTTGGCTGTATAATATATTGCGTCAAATATGTTGTAACCTGCCCTTCAGAGAGGGCAGAATAAATTTCTGTAGATGCATAGCTAGCTCTTTAAAATATGAAACAATATTCGTTAACAAGATAATCATTACATTTGGATGTCCCTTCTCCAATTTGACAGGCTGGACTCTTATTCAGAACCGCCAAGATGGCAGTGTTGGTTTTGGAAGAACATGGGATTCATACAAAAAAGGGTTTGGAAATATTGCATTGAGTGGTGGAAAGAACTATTGTGACACTCCAGGTAAGAATCTGACTCTGAACAGCTGGTAATAATAAATTAATCCCTGCTGTTTCTCCTTCTGCAGACTTGTCTAATCTTAAAGTAATCTCTTATTTTTTGCTAAATTGAGACTACTTCTGATGTTCTTTTGTATGGGCTCACAAATAGGAGGACTGGTCTTGTCATTTACAGTATGTCTTGAGCCCAATGCATATAATAGCCTGCCTCATTTGTCTTAGTCTGCTCTCTTGAGTTTTTATACAATTATGCATTGTTCTGGGATTCAGCCTCACATTTCAGTCAAAGGGGAACATTTTGTCTAAATTCTCTCCCCTCTCTCCACATCAGGCTGGCCTTCCATTCTAATGTAGACTCTGCAAAGCTTT
The DNA here is from genome assembly GCF_032191835.1 of Heteronotia binoei. Classification (NCBI taxonomy): domain Eukaryota; kingdom Metazoa; phylum Chordata; class Lepidosauria; order Squamata; family Gekkonidae; genus Heteronotia; species Heteronotia binoei. The sequence goes on along the minus strand of NC_083231.1, from coordinate 54,863,808 downwards.
CTTGAAAGTCCTTCAGTTGATTTGTTTTTGTTTGCCACAGGTGAATATTGGCTTGGAAATGACAGAATCAGCCAACTAACCAAAACAGGACCTACAGAAGTTTTAATTGAAATGGAAGATTGGAATGGTGATAAAGTCAAGGCACATTATGAACGATTCAGCATACAGGGAGAAGCAAACAAGTACCAGCTCTCTGTTAGTAACTATAAAGGCACAGCTGGAAATGCTCTTATGGAAGGAGCTTCACAGCTGCAAGGTGTGAACCGAACAATGACAGTCCACAATGGCATGTTTTTCAGCACTTTTGACAGAGACAATGATAGATGGTATGTATATTTTTATTGGTGTTCTTCTTCACATATTAGAAATGTGTATTTCTTTACGGATACCAAATCTTTTAATCTTTTCTTACCCTCTTCTTTTTTATCTTGCCTGTTGGTATGATTATCTCCTTACTGTGTTCCTGGATGTGCAAATGATGGCTTGATACACGAAAAACTAAAATAGGCATCTGTGGTTTTTAATTGTGGGGAACCTGTACAGAAAATTTGGCATTCATAGCTATGGCAAAGGGAGAAGGGAGGCTGGGTGATTAAATGGGGATAAAAGTATACATATGATAAGTTGCTTAAAACTAATGGCTGACATGATAGATTCGGGTGGGTACATAGCCGTGGTGGTCTGAAGCAGTAGAGCAATGTTTGAGTCCAGTGGCACCTTTAAGACAAACAACGTTTTATTCCATGTATGAGCTTTCATGTTCATGTACACTTCCTCAGATACAATGAAATGAAATGAAATGAAATGGATACAATGAAATGGATATAGGCATATAGGCAGAGGGTGCTAAAATGGATAAACTGTAATTTAAGACGTGTAATTGGAGTTGGATTGCTTTACAAATGCTGCATTATAGCATTATATAGCTCTCATTGAAATTATCTGATTGGATCCATTAAATCCTTCTATAAACCTGTTAAAGCATGAATTTCTCCATCTGGGGAAGGCTTAGGCAAAGGGAATACCTAAAACCAGCCCATTTGGTTCTGATTGGCTAATAGGTTCAAGTTTGTACCTGTAAAGTGAGTTTTTCCCCCAAGCTGTAGCCTGGAGAATGTTATCAAGAATACAATAGGCCCGGCCTCACCATTTATGGAGATCCATGCCTGGAATCACTGTGAATCATGAAATCTGTGGACACTGGGATGCAGAGAATGTGCTGCCTCTCTCAGTAGTGGAACAGCCATATTTCCTGCAAAACGGTAGTAAAAACCTGCAGGAAACCACATTGCATTGTCAGTCAATGAATAAAATAAGGAATCATTGATCTGTGAATGATGAGGGTGTACTATATGTGGTACATTTTGTCTAGAGGACTGAGGCAATCTTCTGAGACAGAAATGTTGATTTAATAGGGTAGACCTTGTTCAAGATATAATTGCTTCTCACAATTACATGTCTTTTGGAAGAAAAGGGGATATTCAAAGGGAATGTACCTAATGTCTTAAGAGCATGTGGGTGTCTTAATCAAGATCACTGATTTTGTATGTTTTTCCTTACAGGACCACAGACTCCAAAAAACAGTGTGCTAAGGAAGATGCTGGTGGTTGGTGGTACAATCGCTGTCATTCAGCCAATCCAAATGGCAGATACTATTGGAACGGAGTGTATACACCAGATATGACAAAACATGGAACAGATGATGGAGTTGTATGGATGAATTTTAAAGGGTCCTGGCAATCCTTGAAGAAAGTGAGCATGAAGATCCGGCCTTTCTTCCAGCAACAATAATATTTATCAAAATAAATAGTAACAACATTTTGTGCTCACATCTTTCATGATACTTGATCTTGACTTTTTCATGAAAGTAGTAGGGAAAAATTACCCCACTATGTATATAAAAGCCAAGATATTGTGCATAATCTGTGACTGAAATTGTACCACAAAAGCAGCCTGCAAATATTTGTGAACAAGACATGCATTACTTGAAACCATTTAGTTAGCCCAATTCCCGCCCCCCCCCCCCCAAGTATTAAAATGTTCTGCTCCATTTAAAATTGAATTCAGATTCCTGAAGATACTTAAGAGTCTTGTGATACCTTGAAGACTTTCTGGCTTTTATTTCAGCATGAGCTTGTGGGCTGGAGTGACTTGATAAGATGCATGCAGTAAGGCCTTATTAGGCAGACACATCAGGATTAAAGGGCCATGAAATGCAGGATATATAAGGCAAAGTTTTAATTGTGCAAAATTCAAATGTAATCAAGAAAAAATATACAGACTATTCACAATAGCTATAATTGGTAATAACATAATTTCTCTAGTTTTGCTAAGCTTGTTAACACCTGTAAGGGCCAAAGAATTCCAGCTCCTTAAGTCCATGGGAGGTGGTGTCATACATTCTGATGACTTCTAATTCAACAGTTTCAGTCTGAAGTCTCCCTTTGAATAGCTGGAACTACTTATAGACTGGAGCAAAACTCCATCTAGTCCTACGTTCTGTTTCTAATACTGGTCTGCCAGATGCCTCCAGGAAGTTCACATGAAGGCAAACCCTTTCTCCTATTATGTGTCCTCAACATTTGGTATTCAGAAGTATACTACATCTGAACATGGAGGTTACTGTGAATATGGGCATTCCATTTATTTAAAATGACATGTTCAAGCAAAGCTCACTCTTGGGGATCTTGCTTGCTTGCATACTTAGGTTTACTTAATTTGTCATCAGCCTTCCTGATTGACACTCAAGGTAGATTGCAGAATTATAAAAGATAAAATAATAAAGACAGTATAGTGCATACCATGAACAATGCAATGAAACTAGATTTTGGGAATCAACAAAGTACAAGCAGTGTAATATGTCATATAAACTGGACATTGCAGTTAGAGAACCAAGATCCAATAAGCTGGATTTCACAATTACAGGATGCTGAACTTCAGGCAGCATAGTACACCCAGTAAGCAATGCAGTATAAAGGAGAAGGGAAAGAAGGCTGTCTAACAATTTCACAGACTATTATAGTTAAAACTTCATTAGTGGTGATGGAAATGCCATCAAATTGCAGCCAATTTATAGCAACCCCATAGGGTTTTCAAAGCAAGAGATGAACAGAGGTGGTTTGTCATATCAGTTCCTTTCCAATCCCAGCCCCCTCCCCCCATTGCAGAGCCTGGCATGGCCCTCCCTTCTCTATTCACCCCCTATTTCCTCCCTCTTTCTCATTTCCTTATCTGTCAACCTTCCCCAGTCTCTTTTGTTCCCATCTCTTATCTGTCCCTCTTCTCTGTCAACCTGCCCCCTGTGTTCCCCGTTTCTCCTTCATCCCTTCTCTTTCAACCTACCACTTCCCTTTTGCCCCATCCCTTCTCCATCAATCTATCCCACCCCTTATCTGTCAACCTACCCCCTATTTCCCTCTTGTCAATATTTCCACCTAGCTCTTTCTCCCCCCCCTTACCTTACCAACCACAGCAGCTGAAGTGTCAGCTGCTCCAGGCACAGAGTGGGTTTTCTGTCCCCAAGCCAGATGTGGCTCCAGGCCCAGCTGTGTCCTGTTGTTTGCAGAAACATCTGTTTAGGGTAAGTGTAGCTCCAATCCACATATTTAGATATTCAAAGATGGGGGCCACACTTGAGAAATGGATATGATGATGATGGTATGGAGCTGATGGAAACTGCTGCCATGTGAAAATATTCCTTGGCATCTTTCTTGATTAATTAGGGAGCCTCCCTTTCTTTGGGTTATGAAATAAACATGTTTTATAAATCAAGTTTCTAAATTTATTTCTAGCTACAGTTTCTTAAACAGCATCACTTTCAGGTCTCTCAGGAGAGCTATGTGTTAAACTAGGAAACATAATAGTGGGCTTTTAAGCTCTTTTAATATTGTTCAACACCATGTAGCTGCTATAACATATAGAGCCTATAAATGCACGTAGAAGTCAGTTGGTTGCTTTCTACAGTTTTCAGACTGGATAATCTTTCATAAATGATCCCCAAAGATGTACCGTATATAAATGATGCCACTTCTAATCTAAAAGCTGCATGCCACATTTTCATATTGGCAGGTATCCACATACCACTTAACTCCTGCCACATTTTCCCCTTTTGCACAGGCTCCAAATTGGCCTTCAGCACTATCTGTTCAACAGTTTCTCCTTTTCTGCTGCTCCTTCCTAGGCTTCTGCCATCTTTTGTTTCTCCCAGCCACATTACTGCTTCTCCTTCCTAGTTCTAGCTCATGTTCCCTGAAGGTTGAAGCTACACAGGGTGGCATCGATACCACCATTGTTGGATACTCATTCTTATTTCTATAGTGCAGACTCGGAGCAGGATTGGGTAAAAAGTGAGCATAAACCCTTCAGGCAACCAGGACCTAGGGTTGCTAAGTCTGACTCAAGAAATATCTGGGGACTTTGGGGGTAGAACCATGAGCAAGGTTGTGACAAGAACAGTTGAACTCTGAAGAGAGTTCTTGCTGTCCCATTTAAAGGGATTGCTCACCTTTTAAATGCCTTCCATTCATTGGAAATAATGGCTAGGGCCATCTTTTGGGGCTCACAGAATTGAACCCCCTGATCCAATCTTTTTAAAACTTGGAGGGTCTTTTGAGGAGAGGCATCGGATGCTATACTAAAAATCTGGTGCCTCTACCTCAAAAAACAAGCCCCCCCTTCAGCCCCAGATACTCATGGATTGCTTCTCCATTATAACCTATGGAGACCTGTCTCCATAGGGTATAATGGAGTGCCCAGCAGATACCTTCCCCTTTCTGATAACCCTGAAGTGGGGGGAAGGTGTCAAACCAGGTGTCACACAGCAGGGAACTAGGAAGGGCCTTCTACTGGCTGCCACTGCTCTGGTAAGGGTCTGTATGGGAGGGCCCAGAGCACCCAACCAACCCTGTATCTTCAATGTCTTCTTCCTGTATCTTCCAAAAACCTTTTAACCATGACTCAAGAGACACGAGGACCCAGGCAGTTTAACAATAACAACAGTTTTATTTTAGTGAATATAGAAAATAGTAAAGTTGGTATAAAGAAATAAAAGCCCTGACACATTCCCTTTCTATAATTCCAAATAGACTCATGCCTCCTTGGTGAGGTGCCCTCTGGCTGCCTTCTCTCCAGGCTGCAGCCTCTCCAGAGAGAACCCTTCTACCTGCAGCCTTTCCAGAGTGAACAACCCTGTCTGTAGCCTGGCCTATTTATGCTTTCCTCCCAGGTCCCACCTCTCTGGGCCAGTTTTCCCTCCAGAACTGCTTTCACCAAATCAGAGGGACAGATGGGGTCCTGGGAGATGTAGGTCCTGTAGCTCTTCCTGCACAGGCTTTTCTAGAGCCTGTAGGCCTCACTAGGCCTAGGATTGTGACACCAAGGGATCCCCTGCCCCCAACTGGGGATGGACAACTCTACCAGAATATTACCCATGTCCTACCTCCACTTTCCATGGTGTGAATTCAAAAACAAAAGAAAGGAGGACAAGCAGCAATGGTCTTAGTATTAACAGACAGATGCGACTGTCTTACTGATCAGGGCTTCTAACTTGGATTGCCAAGTCCAATTCAAGAAATATCTGGGGACTTTGGGAAGGAGCCAGGAGACATTGGGGGTGGAGCCAGGAGCATGATTGTGACAAGCATAATTGAATTGAAAGAGAGTTCTGGCCATCACATTTAAAGGGACCACACACCTTTTAAATGCATTCTTTCCATTGGAAATAATGGATAGGGGTACCTTCTTTTGGGGCTCATAGAATTGGACCTCCTGGTCCACTCTTTTTGAAACTTGGAGGGTCTTTTGAGGAGAGGCATCTGATGCTATGCTGAAAATTTGATGTCTCTAACTCAAAAAGCAGCCCCCCCCCTGACCTCCAGATACCCGTGGATTAATTCTCCATTATATCTTATGGGTCTATGGGAATCAGTTTCCATAGCCTAGGAAAAAATAGGAGTGCCCAGCAGACATTCCCCCCCCCTTTCTGATGACCCTGAAGCAGGGGGAGGGCCTCCAAACCAGGGGATCCCCTGCCCCCACCTGGGGATTGGCAACCCTACTTCTAGCTATATTCAAGGGGCCCAGCTTTACATAAAGATTAAGTACATACTACAGCTCTCATTCCCTAAACCATCCACCCTTAAATATTTTAAGCCCCTGAGGGTTTTTTGTTTGTTTGTTTGCAACACCATTGCCAGCTTGGCTCATATGCCTCAGAAAGTCTCAGCAGTGTTTCCATAATCTCCTTCTTCCCCTAACAGGGACAAAGTTTGGAAACAGGTTGCTACTTTCACAGGTTCTCAACTTGCTCCTTACTCTCCTCCTCCTGCTCTCATTGGAGCTCCATTGTGGCATTTCCCCATGTAGTAGAAGAAGAAGAAGATATTGGATTTATATCCCGCCCTCCACTCCGAAGAGTCTCAGAGCAGCTCACAATCTCCTTTATCTTCTTCCCCCACAACAGACACCCTGTGAGGTGGGTGGGGCTGGAGAGGGCTCTCACAGCAGCTGCCCTTTCAAGGACAACCTCTGCCAGAGCTATGGCTGACCCAAGGCCATGCCAGCAGGTGCAAGTGGAGGAGTGGGGAATCAAACCCGGTTCTCCCAGATAAGAGTCCGCACACTTAACTACTACACCAAACTGGCTCTCTGTAGTGGTGTCCCAGTATATCAGCCCTGCTGAGGTTCTGCTGCTGGAGGCCCTGCCCTCTCCACAGAAGAATAATGTTTCTTTGAACACCATGTTGAAAGTTTGGGGCAACTCTTCCTGTGATGGGGAAAGCCTCTTCCTGTTGGAAGGAGACTTCAGACTTAGTGAAAGGGAGTCACTGGATGCAACCCATAGAATTTTTTTGTTCTGACAATAGTATTGATTTCAGTGGGTATCGATTGGTGCACTATGAACACCAAGCCCACCAGCCATTTTAAAATATTAGCAATATTGTAAAAAAATCAACCACACCACCAATGTTTTAAAGAGTGAAACATTTTGTTTTATTTAATATGCAGTTGTGTCTCAGTTGCATTCAGTTGCTTGGATAAAAATACAGTATAATTATGAGGTATATAGTTTGGGAGAAAGTTTAATTTTTCCTTTTCTTTCTAGTCTGTCTCTACAGGCCTAATTTTCATTCTAGCAACTTTGAGAGAGTAATCTGAGGGTCTGAAGGGGACCCACACCACACCATTTTCAATCTCATAAGGAATGTTGTTCCTTGGGTCATATTGGCCTCCTGAGTAGTAAATTCCGTTGAGGTTAGCAGCTTGGCAATTGTTGTACCACCACCCACCTCCATATACTTCAGCACAGTTTTCTTCCCACTGATCACTGTCTCTGTCAAAAGTACTGAACTTCATGTTGGCATGAGCGGTGTATTCACTGCCTTCTTCCTCTGAGCCTATGATCAGAGCATCTCCAGCTGTGCCCTCATAATCAGAGATTCTGAGTCTATAACCTTTCATTTCAGAACCTATATGCATATAATACTCTGCATAAGCTTCATTGCCCTCCCAGTCCTCTACTTCCACTCGAAGGACAGTGTCCTTCTGGGTCAGTATATGGAGATTTTCATTGCCCAACCAGAGCTCTCCATTCCCTTTGCCATCCACGCTGCCGAAACCTTTCTTGTAGTCTTCCCAGGTCCGGTTAAAATTCAATGACCCATCAAATCTCTGTTGGATCAGGAGCCATCCTCCCAAACTGGTCTCTTGGTCGCAATAAACTGAAATAACCTTAGTGGATCCTGCTGGCTTGATTCTGAAAATGCCACTTTGGGCACCAGAAGTATGTTTTTGATGGATATCCTCACAGTCTAAAAAAAAAAGTTGATCTGGTTGACAGAGGTTTTCAGTTAAACTTTATAAAAGGCTCACAGGAATCCAAACAGTAATAATGCTGATGATTACCAGCTACATTTAATTTCCTGCTACACTAAAAAGAAACTTTGGAACTTGTCTTCCCCCTGAAATTATTTCTTACATGCACATTTTAATTCCAGATGACACTCTCTATGCAACTGTCTTGCTATCCAATCACTAACAGTAAGAAGTACTTTCCCCACCGTTCCTAAATGGCAACAAAACAGACACTTTATTTGTATTTTTTTAACTATGAAATGTATTGAGGTAATAGTATAGCCAGTGTGTCAGTTTGGTTGCAAACAGAACTCACTCTTGCTCCCTCAATAGTTATTTTCGGTGATGGATACCTGTCCCGATGTAGCTTTCCCCCAGCTTCTCTCCGCCTGTGCTCAAGCTGCGTGCCCGAAAATCAGGAGTATCCTCTCCACTTTCATCATGTTGCAAACTATGTGTCTCTTCAAATGGGGAAGAAATTTTTAGGGATTTGGTTTCAAAAGTGGAGCCCCCTTTGTTGAAGCTATTAGTACTACTGCTGCTGCTTATGACAGTTCTGGAATGCGATGAGGTGCCACTTGTTTTAGAATGGGATTCAGGTAAGAAGGAAATCCTTCCGAAATCATCATCTTCTCCCTCTTGTAGGTCAGTGAAAACGTCAGGTCCTTCAATATGCACAACATGGGTGTTGGTGCTTGTTCCATGGAGTCTGCTACTGGAATCTGGGCTGAAAAACTCTTTTACCTCTGACAAATGGGAAAGATCAGAGAAGCCGCTTCCACCACCAGAAGAGCTAACTTTGATGTTGATGGTGCCTCCTGCTTCTTCAGGTAGTCCATCCAGAAAACCAGGAGTGACAGCCTTGGTGGTATGCGGTTGTCCATTGGAACTTGCTTTTGAGACAACCTGCTTGGTGACTACAGCTGAACCTCCGGATGCTGATCCTGGACCTTCTAATACTGCTTCATACAGATGTAACTTATTAAGTATTTTTATGTCTTCTTCTGGTAAGAGTGTAGTTTTGTAATGCTCGGGAACAGTGGAGTCTTTCAGTGGTCGCATTTTCAAGACCCTCAAGGGATTACTTTGGAATTCTGGTTGCAAGTTGATGCCACTAACTTGAACAAGTTGCTTCCTTATGTTGTTATAGCGCTCTGGATTCACATGATAGACAACACTTCGAGCGCAAGATCCATGGCAGGCACGTACTTTAATATCAATGTCCACCTATTTAGAGATGGATGGGGAGAAATTAAGTGACTGCAATTTGATCTCCAAATGTCCTTTAGAAGTTTTATTCTTAACCATACATATGGAATTATGTGTGTATTTATGATGGATTCATTTCACTGGCTTCACTGAGGCTACTGAAAAAGTTGTAAGAAAGCTGATGCCACTATTTTACATCCACTGGAAGGGCATCATGTCCTTTCGAAGTAAGGCAGGAAATATATTCCTTTATTTAAATCTTTTGAAATTAGATCCACAAATTGAAATTAGATCCACACTGGTCTAACTGTCCCAGTTGTGAAAATCCTAGATTGCTTCTAGACATGTAAACTTTGGAACTTGTCATGATCAGGGCTTTTTTTGGAGTAGGAACTCCTTTGCATATTAGGCGAAATGCCCCTGATGTAGCCAGTCCTCCAAGAGTTTACAGGACTCTTCTTACAGGGCCTACTGTAAGCTCTTGGAAGATTGGCTACATCAGGGGGTTTGTGGCCTAATATGCAAAGGAGTTCCTGCTACAAAAAAGCCCTGATTTATACTACATTTTAAAGGTAAATTCAGTGAATCGTGTTGGCAACTGGTCATGAATCAATTGTTTGTTGCCAGTTCCTGTTTGGGAAAGTTAATACTGTTTTTCAGTTTGCAGACAAAGCTGCCGTTTAAAAAAAATGACATGTAATCATAATAATATGATTACAAATTTATAATAAAAATAAATTAAAAGTGAGTAAAGGCTTTCCTTGCAAAGCAAAAAGCAGTACAGTACTTAATCTCTGCACTGGATGCTATACACAAGAACTACTAATTAACAATTGATTTCTGAATGCTTGGGCCAACTGCAGAGAAACTGAAAGGAAATTAATTAGGCTGTAAATCAAGGATAAAGGGGAAACAAAAAGGAGTAGGGGAACCTGTGCTGAATAGGACTGGAAGAATACTTCTAAATCAACACATTGTAGGAACTATCTCAGAGGTCATGCACTGTTATATTTTCATGGGGAAATACAGCTCTATTGAGTGCTATGTGGAACTCTAGTTTCAGTTCTGTTTCCAGTGGCTTCAGCAGCACAAAACAACATACAATGGGATGGAACAGTAGTTCTCAATTAAAAAAAAAATACTCTCAGTATCTTCCTCAAAATTATAATTTTCGCTATCACTGAATGAAGCCATGATAGGAAAATGGGTTCCAAACTAGTACAAACTGATAAATATAATAATGGTGTAAGGTGTATGATTCTGGAAATGGCACAACAGGACAAAGAACTCTTAACTTGTTTTTCATGTCTTTTCAACAGAGTAGCTCATCAACTAGCATGACAAACAACAGCTCCTGCCTTTGTAAGTGATAATAAACAACACAACACAACTTACCTCTAAACGATTTATCTCTGTGACTTGATTTTGGATGCTGTTTTGAAGTGCTCTAATTCTGGTCAATTGGGTATCAACTCTTTGTTTCAGTGTCACGAGTCTCCTCCTTAGATCATCAGATAACTGTCCATAGCTATCTTCTCTATCTAGACCAAAAGAAGTCATTATTGTCATGATAGGTTTTCCCTCACATTTCTTCATAGGATTGCTAACTCTGGCTTGCGACATTCTTCAAGATTTGGGGGCACTGTCTGGGGAGTACAGGGTTTGGGATGGGAGGTGGTGATATGGGCTTTTTTGAGCAGGAATGCACAGGAACACAGTTCCGGCATGGTGTCAAGGGCTGTGGCCTAATATACAAATGAGGTCCTGCTGGGCTTTTTCTAAAAAGAAAGCCCTGTGCAAAACAATGATGATGTCAGGGGTGTGGCCTAATATGCAAATAAGTTCCTGCCACAGAGTCAATCCTCAAAAGCTGCCATTTTCTCTGGTGAACTTGATCTCTGAAATCTGGAGGTCAGTTGTCATCCTGCGAGACTGTCAGGCCTCATTCTGAGGTTGGTAAGTCTAGTTATTTAAAGGTGTAATTACCTCAAAATGACCTTAAATCAGCATTTAAACATATAAATGCTCACTGTAATTTTTGTTGAACCTTTTTGTGTTTTGACTGCAGACAGAGGGAATTTCGTTATCAAATCTAAGTGATACGCATTGACTAGACTCCAAGGAACCCTTAGATGCATCCAAAGACACACATCCATGTAAGCATAAAATATTCCGTTTTTTCCCTCCTAGTCCACAAATCCTTCTGCTGCTTCAAAAATCACATCCAAACTTATTCACTGTATCAGAAGTATGTCATACTACTGGAAATGGGGGGTTCAGAAATGAATTCAATGCATGCCCTTTCATATTGTAGCTTGCTTCCTTCCTTCCTTCCTTCCTTCCTTCCTTCCTTCCTTCCTTCCTTCCTTCCTTCCTTCCTTCCTTCCTTCCTTCCTTCCTTCCTTCCTGTTGTAGCTTGCTTGCTTGCTTCCTTCCTTCCTGTTCAAGTTAGGCTGCTTCTGGATTGGGGTGCCCCCAACATGGCAGCAGCAGCAGCAAGTAGTGTTAGAACAAGCAGGAACAGCGTCCACATGCCCCTTTCCCATACTGCTTGCTCTGCTGCTGTCCCCCTCATCCTGCTCCTCACTGTCACCCCTGTACATTGTGCAAGCAGCCACCACTGCAATCTGCAGACTCCTTTTTAATGCCCTTTTTAATGCCCTTTAAATCCCCCCCACCCAAGCTGCACTATAATGCAGCAGTACAACTTGGAAAAGAAATGAAAAATGTTTGTACTTCATATATATCCTGGCCTTTTTCCCAGCAGGAACCAGTGTTCCCTCTGAGTTAGCATGAGCTGGCTCACAGATATTTAGCCTCCAGCTCACACATTTTTGTCTTAGTTCAGGAAAATTGACCCCAGAGCATACAACTTTAATGCCAGTAGCTCATAAAGTAGAGTTTTTGCTCACAAGACTCTGCAGCTTAGAGGGAACATTGGGGGGGGGGGCAAAGCAGTCATTCTCATCTTCTCCATTTTAACTTCACAACAATCCTGTGAGGTAGGGTAAGCTTAGAGTGAGCGACTGGCCCAAGGACAATCCCCTGAAAACCTTTTAAAGGACTGAAAGTCTTTGGTCAGTCCCTTCCCACCATAGAAGAGTGTCCAGATCAGGGGTGGCCAAACTGTGGCTCGGGAGCCACTTGTGGCTCTTTCACAACATATTGTGTGGTTCTCAAACCCCTCACCACCCTGTCAGCCAGCCTGAAGAAGGCATTTGTCTCTTTAAATAATGCATTTAAAGTCAAAGGCGCTTTCTTTCCACCTCTTCCTCCTCCATCTGTTTGCCTTCCTGACTTCCTGCTCTCAAACATGTGATGTTCATATCTTGCAGCTCTCAAACATTTGATGTTTATTCTATGTGGCTCTTAACATTAAGCTAGTTTAACCACACCTGGTCCGATGAATGCTCCACAGCCACATCTTCACCTTTACTTGGGAGGAAATGATGTTGAGATTTTCTCCATAGTAAAGGGAGGGATGAGGGCAGCCTGATGAATCATTCCCTGATTTGGCTGTTTTCTGGAGAGTCTTTGTGTTGTCCCTGCACTGAAAAATCCCCATATGAATGAGAACCAAGGAACTGTGTTGAATGTCTTTGGAACTAATATTCAAGTATAAGAAAAAAAGGTGACCATTACAACATTTAAAAATGGACATTTTAAAAGTGAAATATTACAATTCCTAATTCAGTTAATATTACTTAGAACTGAACAGGTTGAAACAATCTGAATCTAACATTATTAAAGAAAAAGTGAATATTCTGGCACATTCAAGATGTATTTTCAAATTTCATCATTGTGGTCTTTGAGCAGGGCTTTTTTTTTTTTAGCAGGAATGCACAGGAACACAGTTCCAGCTGGTTTGATGTCAGGGGGTGTGGTCTAATATGCAAATAAGTTCCTGCTGGGCTTTTGCTACAAAAAGCCCTGTGTGGAACAATGGCTGCATCAGGGGATGTGGCCTAATATGCAAATGAGTTCCTGCTGGGCTTTTTTCTACAAAAAAAGCCCTGTCTTTGAGCAATCCCACATGGAAAATGCCACCACACTTCCAGTGTTCAATCCAGTATTCAGGATACTCCATATAGAGTCTACAGGCCCAGTGGCATTTCCCAGGTAGAACAGATGATTTTTCGATGATCATCTCTTACAGGTAAGTGCAATGCCATTTTATTGCTTATAACCAATGTTCCCTCTACGCTGCAGTGTCTTGTGAGCAAAAATTCTACTTTGTGAACTACTGGTATTAAAGTTGTGATCTACTGCATAAATTATTGATCATCCTTCTTGAGCTAAGACAAAAATGTGTGAGCTGGAGGCTAACAATCTGTGAGCTAGCTCATGCTAACTCAGCTTAGAGGGAACACTGTTTATAACTGCAGTTCATAAAAATTATATAAATATAGTGCTCTCTTCCCTTCTCTGTAAAATCTTGCTCTTAACCACCTACCCTTCTCCCCAGTCATGCCACAGAACAGTTGTGCATGCATGCTTCCCTCATAATACCAGTGAATAATCTGGCAGGAAAAGGTGATGCACAATTGCTGACTCCAAGCCTGATGTATATGAATTCATTTCCTGGAAGAACAAGTTGAACTTTTTCTGGACAGAATTTGAGAGTATAAACAAATTAGGAGTGAACTACAAGATTCTCATCTCCCTGGGGATGATACTTACCATGCTGATTTATCAGATTTTGGCTCAGGATGTCAATGGTCTCCTGCTTCACAATTACAGCTTTCTTGTAGCTGTTTTGATTGTCTGAGAGCATTTTCCTAAGTTTATTTATTCTGTCACTAAAGTCATGATCTGTTTCATCTATTAGCCCTTGCATCCTGCATCCTGAAGGACATTTAGAGCCCTGAAAGAAATGAGGATTGAAGTTATGAAATATCTTCCAAATCATTTGATCAGTCTTGTTTTTTTATACCGCAAATTAATATTTGACTCAGTGTATTAAAGGCCAAACACAGCTATGATTGCTTACAGTTCCATATTGTTATCCTTCAGTGATAGAAACCTTCAGTGGTTTCTTTGCCAGCTTTGATAGAGCAACATTATGTTTTTGTTAACCATTTTCCACTTGATCTCCCCCCACTATAAACCTCTGACTCCCCCTCCTCATGTTCCTGGGGTTCCCATGCTCCCAGCAAGCAGCATTATGGGGACATTTGGGGCTACAAAAGGATGGAGAGTGAGATAAGCACACTCCATGGACAGAAACCCCTTCTTTCTGTAGAAATTTCTAGTGGATGCAAGCCAATGCATTGATAACTAAGCCATGATTCTTTTTTTTCTCTAACACACCCACACTCACACCCACACATTGCCTTTTATTTCACACCTGAAAGTTGAGCAGTCTACTCCCATTAATGTCCATTTGGAAGTATATCCTACTGAATTTTAGGACACTTATTCTCATAGAAATGTACATAATATTAATTGATTGTCACTACACATCTATTAACTGCAGCTGTACATATTTCTTTTGGTAAACAGCACCTAGGGGTTTTTCAGCTGACCTAGCAATTCAAGGGACTTCTATGTTGCATCATCCTTTGTACCATTTATGTGGACTGCACCATGACCATCATGTTGTACTGAGATAATGGTATGTGATAGAAAACCTGACTAGTTTGCTTCAGGCCCTGCTGCTTTCCATTCACTTACCCAGTCATCATCAGCACACAGTGGCCAATTCTTATCTTGCTTGCAGTCAGACTGAGCTTTATGCTCCACTATTCTTGGACCACGTACTCCTCCTCCATGTTCTTCAAAAGTGCTTTCACCCTCTGCTGCCTGTCATAGAAGAGGGAGTGGGGGAGACAAAAGGCACACTTCTTAATCTCACAGTAATAATTCCTTGAGTCAAAACCAAAAAATACATATCAGTATTAGAACACTTATAGGGCTGCATCCAGTAAGTTTTCCCATCACTGAAAAATGGAGCAGGGCTCCCCTTTCACCACCAAAAAAGGCTATGATGGATATCATGGAACTTGCATGGGATAAAAACCTCATGAGATAAGGACTGTATTAAAGAGGAGAACTGGGCAAGATTAAGTGAAAAAGTTGGCTGGATTGAACCCAATCTTAAAATAAAGTCATCAGCTGCACACAAGTATTTGTTATTGTTTCTGTTATTTCATCTGAATGTTTAAATTA
Organism: Heteronotia binoei; assembly: GCF_032191835.1. Lineage (NCBI taxonomy): Eukaryota > Metazoa > Chordata > Lepidosauria > Squamata > Gekkonidae > Heteronotia > Heteronotia binoei. The sequence goes on along the minus strand of NC_083231.1, from coordinate 54,848,580 downwards.
AACTAAAATAAATTTTGTACTGGTTCTTTGCTTAAACACAATCCTTTCATAAGTCTCAAAATTAAGATGAATGGGTTATAATACTAAATAATGAAAACACCACCATTTAATTGCCTCTGTTTATGTTTAAGTATTGCTAAGGGGTAGGAAGGACATTTTTAAAAGACAGGGCACCATCCAAGCAGGATTAACATCCCAATAAAATGAATGGGGTTTAAAGAGGTTTGACTAGATTGTGCCCATACCCTAATTCCATAAAACAGAGTGGTAAAGCTGCAGTACTGCAGTCCTAAACTCTGCTCACGACCTGAGTTCAATCCCAGTGGAAGCTGGGTTTCAGGTAGTCGGCTCGAGGTTGACTCAACCTTCCATCTTTCCAAGGTCAGTAAAATGAGTACCCAGCTTGCTGGGGGGAAAGTGTAGATGACTGGGGAAGGCAATGGCAAACCACCCCATAAAAAGTCTGCCGTGAAAACGTGAAAGCAATGTCACCCCAGAGTTGGAAACAACTGGTGCTTGCACAGGGGACTACCTTTACCTTTTTATAGAATCATATGAGAAGATCTCATGAGAAGGGTAGAGAAGATCTTTCATGAAAACCCAATGAAGTCAAGCAGACTTTGCTTTAGCTTCTCTGGTATTTTGATTAAGTCCTTAACTTTTCAACCATGTGTTGAGGAAGGTTTTCATCAGGTTAGTTTTATAACCTCTGTCTTAAATCATTAGGCATCTTCAGGTTATATACTAACTATAAGTGTAGTGTTGGTAGACACTAGACCAGTAGTTTTCAAATGCTTTTAGGTCAGACATACTTCTAAGCTTATTGGACTTATCTGAATTTACTGTAATTTGGAGATCCACTTATAACATGGCTTCATGCTACCTTCTATCTTTCAAGCAAATGATGTTTCCTCTTCCTCTATAAATAGTGATTGGATTAAACAAATTCAAAATATGCAATGTATGCAAATACAATTCAGTTAATTGTATTTAGTTTAAAGAAGTTAGGGCAAAACATGTGAATTTGGTCTAAAGGAAATTAACATTGATTTATCATTATTGGAATTTTTTTGCATTAAAAACATAAACCTCGTATTTCTTGTGTGTGTGTGTTATACTGCATTGCAATCCATTCATTTTTCCATTCAATATAATTATACATTTCATTTTTAAAAACTAAACTAAAATTTTGGCTATATTGATTTTGCAGGAAATGTTTATAATTTCATATACTACTCAAAAGTACTTTTTAATATTTATTGTGTAGAAAACAAGGAAATTTGCTCAGAATATAAATATTTTCAATCAATCAATGAATCATAAAGAGACATTTATAAAGTATTCTGTTGCCCCAACCCACATACAGATAATATTCATCTGGATATCAACATGCTATACTAATTTGGGTCATCAGTGAACTGCATCTTGTGAGGAAGAACAGGAAACAAATTTCTCATCTTGAGACTGTTGTATGTAATCTGCTGTTCCGGGCTAAACTGGGGACACTGGTCTTTTTGTACATATACAATTAAATAACTACAGTTTGCATCTTAGAAGCACAGATATGGTTCTAGAAGCACTATTGTTGATCCAAACATCTGAGGGGGGAACGAAAACACCCATTTCATTTTTCTGTTATGTAGTTGCATTAAGGCTGATTTTAGCACAAATGCATTTCCTCTTTAAGTCAGTAAGCAGCTGAAAGAATAGAAACATTGTAATAACAAAAAAACCCCACAGGACAAGCAGATAAATTTAATTCATACCCAGGTGATGCTGAAGCACAGCAGTGCACAGAAGAATCTCATCTGAAACATCTTCAGAAAATTGTGGAACTCATACAAAGAGACACCTTGACTTAAGCACTTTGGTTGAATTTAAACCTTTTAAAAAACAAAAAAACCCTCTTGATTAATGATTACTTTCCTTCTGTTTGCAAAGCCGGGGACATCTTAGCCTGGACCTAGTATCTATTGCACAAACATTTGTTTGCTGGAGATGTGTTTGTACAATATCAGCAAACATGGGAGATGGGGTGTGTTTGGAGGGGATAATCCTACCATCTTCCGGGAAAGGAAATTTGTAAAGTTTATTTTCTAGAGTTTTGACATAGATAGAACATGAAGAGGAAACATTAAATTCTGACATATATTATATAACATGTGAGTCCAGTAGCAGTTTGAAGACAAGCAAGATTTCCAGGGTATAAACTTTTGAGAATCAAAGCTCTTTTGTCAGAAACTTTGACTTTTGAAAGCTTATACTCTGACTGCACTTGCATCTTGCTCTTCTACTGAAGATTAACATGGCTACCTACCTGCAATTATCTTCATTGACACAATATATCTTGTACAGCACATTGGCGTTTCCTGTATTACAGGAATGATGTGCTTGCCAACCTGGTACGTCCATTTTATAATACGTGGGCATGAATGACAGTGTGGCTGTACTTCATAGCAGCACTACTCAGTTTCCCCCACGTGACATTATAGTGGGAAAATTCATGTTGTCAGCATTTCTTACATGATCTTCCAGATTTGGACATTACCAGAACAGCATGCAAAGCAGCCTCAGCACTGCAACAGTCATAAAAAGGTGAAGGTAGTCCCCTGTTCAAGCACCGAGTCATTATCGACCCGTGGGGTGACACTACATCATGATGTTTTCTTCGCAGACTCTTTTACAGGGAGGTTTGCCATTGTCTTCCCCAGCCACACACTGTCCTTTTAGCATAAAACTAGCCCATAGTTTTAATCAGGGCTTTTTTTGAGCAGGAATGCAGTTCTGGCTGTCTTGATGTCAGGGTGTGTGGCCTAATATGCAAATGAGTCCCTGCTGGGCTTTTTCTACAAAGAAAGCCCTGGTTTAAATTGTTTTGAGATTAAGGGTATTTTTCTACTGGGCTTTTGAATATGTTTTTGTTACCCAATGAAAAATGTCCAGTGAACTTGATGTCCCTTCCTCCTTGGAGAACACCTTCATCCTGTAAACCCAAAGAAGGCTTTTCTTTTCTTTTCCTGACCTGGTTGTATTCATTCATTTATTCAATATATAGCCCTTCCTCCCCTGTATAACAGGGCTCAGAGCAGGTTCCAACATTCATAAAACAATCCATAGAGTTAAAATATTAAACAGTTCCACAGTATAACAGCTAATGTATGGCATATAATAAAAAGAGTACAACTGGAATCCTAAAATCAGCCTGGTAAGAAGGAAAGCAGGAAAGGAAAAGAGAAGGAAAAAGGAAAGGAGGCCAGTTTAGAATGGACACCATCACTGCCCTTCACCATAGGCCTGGTGGAACAGCTTTGTCTTGCAAGCCCTGCAGGTAGGGTTGCTAGCTTTGAGGTGGAACTTGGAGATCTCCTGCTTTTACAACTAATCTCCAGCTGGCAGAGATCAGATCTTCAGGAGAGAATGGTTGCTTTGAAGGGTGGATTCTATGGCATTTTACCCTCCTGAGGCCCCTTCCCTCCCCAAACCCTGCCCTCTCCTGGATCCACCCCCAGGTATTTTCCAACACAGATCTGGCAACCCTACCTGCAGAACTGCATCAAATCCCTCAGGGCAGGGCATAGATCTTGACCGGCAGAGCATTCCGCCAGGTTGCGGCCAGGACCAAAAAAGCCCTAGTTCTGGTTGAGGACAGCTGGACATTTTTTGGGCCAGAGACCATCAGAATGGGATGATAGGAAACTAATGGGACTTTCAAAGAGTACTTTTGATATGGGATCACAGTCTGCAGTGTAAAATTGGAAACAAAGTTAAACAAAAATCCATTGGGTGTGTCCAAGGTTATGGATATACTATAAGCAATTAGGCTTCCCAATCCCCAGGTCCCAGAGGGGGATCCCCTGGTTTTACAGACTTCCCCCCTCCCCCAGCCAGCTGGCTGGTGGGGGGAGCCCATCCCCCACAGCCATCATGCACCTCCATGAACGATTCCCATAGGGAATGATGGGGAATTGATCCATGGGTATCGGGGGCTCTGGGGGGGAGCTGTTTTTTGAGATAGAGGTGCCAAATTTTCAGTATAGCATCTAGTGCCTCTCCCCAAAATACCTTCCAAGTTTCAAAAGGATTGGACCAGGGGGTCCAATTCTATGAGCCCCAAAAGAAGGTGCCCCTATCCATTATTTCCTATGGAAGGAAGGCATTTAAAAAGGTGTGCTGTCCCTTTAAATGTGATGGCCAGAACTCCCTTGGAGTTCAATTATGCTTGTCACATCCTTGTTCCTGGCTCCGCCCCAATGTCTCCTGGCTCCACCCCCAAAATATCTTGGCTCCACCCCCAAACTCCCCAGATATTTCTTGATTTGGACTTGGCAACCCTATAAGCAATTGTTTGGATTTTTACCAAAATGAATGTTCATATTTCTTTCTGTTTAAATTAATAATTATTATTCCCTTTTGACTTGTACAAAGTAAGCTATTAATAAAATTCAAAGTTCTGTAGCACTGTAGGTTATCTAATAGTAAACTGGCAAATCCACAAAACTGGGCCACCCACAGACAAATAGAGCCACAGAGAAATAGGACTTTGTAAAGACCCATGCCAGTCTGATGAACACTAACAATGCTCCAGAAAGCGCAGATTAATCTGAAAGAAAAAAGGAAAGAAGAAGAGATATTGGCCTTCTCAGGGCTCTGAGAACTGAGAGAATCCTAGAGGTTAAGATCGCAATGAGGATTCCAAATTGTCCCCTACCTCCCATAATTCTTTGTGGGCCCTCAGTTTTCCAATGTTACAGTGTAGACAATATGTAGGATCTTCCTGGCAGAACTTCCACACCTTTACCTGCATTCATGTGAAGGAGGGAAAAAATGAACAGTGCAGCTTTTCCTAATGTGGAAATGCAGTTACTAGGAAAGCACATGGAAAAGTTATGATATGTGTGTTAAAGCAACATAAGGTGCCTTCACCAACAGAGCAGTACATTATAGCTCCATTTACTCCATTTGGGAACACCCAAAGGGTGATTAACATGTGGAATTCACTGCCACAGGAGGTGGTGGCGGCCACAAGTATAGCCACCTTCAAGAGGGGTTTAGATAAAAATATGGAGCACAGGTCCATCAGTGGCTATTAGCCACAGTGTGTGTGTATATATAAATTTTTTTGCCACTGTGTGACACAGAGTGTTGGACTGGATGGGCCATTGGCCTGATCCAACATGGCTTCTCTTATGTTCTTATGTTCTTATACTGAATTTTGCTTAAACACTGGCAGATGTTAGATATTCGCATGGAATCTTATTTAATTCCTCTCCCCCTCAGCTGCATTCAGAGGAGCAATTTGGCCTGACACAACTACCCCCACCCCCAGATTTAAAAGGTGCATTTACATGTACACATCTGAACCCCAAGCCTGAAGTGCACCCATCTCATCTCATGCCACCTCAACACTGCCTCAGAAAGCCACTGGATGCTTCCCAGTGGCAAACTGTTGAAACTCTTGCATGGCACATTTCTGGGCCATCTGAACAGTTGGAGCATGCCATATAAGGGCCTTCTAAGCGCACAAGCAGTGTGACCGCTCCTCTGATCACACACAGCCTATGGCTCTTTCAGCAGTCGACTGTACGCCATCTATTCATGGCGGGGCACCTCGTACTTTGCCAGCTTTCTTTTTTTAAGCCAAGCGGCTGCTGCCACAATCTCCCCGTCTCAATCCAGCTTTAGTGTGTTTTATGAATGCTTCATGCCAGTAAAACTTATTTCAAGTCTTACTGCAGTTTTGAAACCCATTTTAGCAATATACAAATTGCTTTGGGTGGCAGCAGCTATTTTCATCTCAAGGATTCTGAAGTGAACTGACCCATCAAATCAAGCTCAGATAAGTGCCTTCATTGCTGAGATAAGTGCTTTCATTGTTTCAGACTAAATAAAAAGTGTCTCAGAGACTGAGTCTGCACAATGGTCAGTATATCCCATTCTATGCTAATAATTCTGGAAGAAGGTGCTGTCTTGATAGGGTGGTGTGATACCAAACCTAAGAGAGTTAGCCATTAAAAGCAAGCAGTATGATAACCATTAAGAGCAAACAGAATGATAACTCTCTAATGACAAGGGCTGCCATTTTCCAGTTCCCCAAAGCTGGGCAGACTAATAGGCTCATTGTGTACCTTACTTGTTAATCTTGCTAATTATTCTCTATCTACTTTGTGTCTACACAAGGCAACCACCACAGAGCATCTGTTCACCAAACCATTTATTCATGCTTCCTTCTCAGATAACAGCAAAGTTGAGCATGTCGGTTATAGTTGTGATTCTCATCATTGGCTACAAAAATGAAAGGCAGGAGTGGCGTTGTTTGCATTAAGTGACTGGGCAGAAAACTGCCTGTAGATTTTTGCTCATCTGTTTCTAGGAAAAGACTAACTCTTTTAATGAAAGCATAACTAAACCCACTCTAGCACATTTCAGAGTTATGCCAGCATATCCCAAACATATGCCAGGATATAACAACAACTCATAGTGGTGTCACACCAGCACTAAGACAGAGCGCCAAGTCTACTACACCGGTGTAGAATAAGGGCATGCAATGGATGAAATGGAATTTAGATCCCTGAGTCTCTCTTGCCTTGGATATGCCTCCAACACCAGCACAATGTTATGGCAATGAAAACCTGGCATACAGCACATAGGGAAAACAAAGTGTCCTCACTCTTTCCTCCCCATTCCCATGCACTGGGAAAATCTAAAATGCCAACTAAACCTAAAGACAACTAATCGCATACGTCCCCAGAAGTAGGGTTGACAATTCCCAATTGGGGCAAGAGATCTCCTGGTTTAGAAGCTCTCCCCCCACTTCAGGGTTATCAAAAAGTGAGGTGAGTGAGGAAAATGTCTGCTGAGCACTCCATTATACCCTATGGAGACTGGTTCCCTTAGGGTATAATAGAGAATCAATCTGTGGGTATCTGGGGCTCTGGGGGGGGGGGCTGTTTGTTGAGGTAGAGGCACCAAATTTTCAGCAAAACACCCCACAAGTTTCAAAAATATTGGACAATTTTATGAGCCCCAAAAGAAAGTGTCCCTATCCTTCATTATTTTCAAATGGAGGGAAGGCATTTAAAAGGCCAGAACTTCTTGGAGTTCAATCATGCTTGTCACAACCTTGGCTCCTGGCTCCACCCCCAAAGTCTCCTGGCTCTACCCCCCAAATCCCCAGATATTTCATGAGTCAGGCCTGGCAACTCTACCCAGAAGCCAGCCAAGTTGCTTTATAGAAGCCAGCACCACAGATGATAGGGTGTGCAGCATGGGCATATACTTCTGACCCAAGCCATGTTCACTTAGAGCACAGACTCTCACATTGGGTGATGGAATCTAGCATGCAAAGGACATGTAGCATGATGGAAGGGGCACTCAGCACAAATCGCCATGGGAGAGAACTAATATGGTTGCTACATTTGCCTAATACTGCTCTGCCCAGGATATCTTGCATTCCAGAAAGGGAGTGAGGGGTTAAAGGACAATTCATCACACGTAGGTAAACAAGGTTGGGGGAGTCCTAGCCCTCACCTGGGACTGCTGCAACTCTTTTCTCTTGCCTGTTTGTACCTCCTTTGTGTATCTCCTTGACTACCCTGTCCTCCATGACAATTGCTAGCAGTAAAGGTGTATACTGAGCTATGGCTGAAGGACACCTAAACTGTAATCTGTGAGGACTGTCAGTCACTGTACTCTAATGTGGGTGCCATTGACCAAACGCCAATGCTCCCTCTAAACTGTGAAGTCTTATGAGCAAAAATTCTACTTCATGAGCTACTAGCATTAAAGGTGTGAGCGAGTGACTTTGCTACTGCATACATTAGTTTGCTTTGGGACCATCCTTCCCAAGCTAAGACAGCAATGTGTGAGCTGGAGGCTAAAAACAGTGAGATAACTCACACTAATGCAGCTTAGAGGGAAGACTGCTAAACACTCACAGTGCCTGTTGCCTTGCAAGACCAGAGCCATGGAGCAAGCCCTGTAGATAGAATCATGGAATTGGAAAGTACTTTTCATCTTGTCCCATCCTCTGCACAATGCAGGAAATTCACAAATACCTTCTCCCCACATCCCCAGTTATCCCTGATCCATGTCCAGAAGATAGCAAAAAAAGCCTCCAAACAACTGATGCAATCCTTCCTGCCCTCCCTCTCATGATCTGCCTAAATTCACAGAATCAGCATTGCTGTCAGATGGTCATCTAGCCTCTGTTTGAAATCCTTCAAGAAGGAAAACCCAGCACCTCCCAAGGAAGCCTGTTCCACTGAGGAAGTTCTTCCTAATCTTTAGCCAAAAACTCTTTTGATTTAATTTCAACCCATTGGTTCTGGTCTGACCTTCTGGACCAGATGCGCAGACACAGTTCTACTGCAGCTCCCCACAAGGGATGCACCAGTGTTGGCTTAGTGGTTTGCTATATCTCCCAATAAGATCAGCCAGCCATCGGGGAACACCCTTCAAAGTGGAGACTAGACTTGCATTCCCTGCTTGAACATGATGTACAGAACTCTAGCAGCTTTGCTACCTGTGTGATACCACTTGCTCTTTGCTACCAGTGAGGAACATTACTAATTCCTTAGCCTTGAGTCTCTTCGATCTCTGCAGGCAGTCATCCAACAGGGAGTCACAGATAGAACTTACCCAATCACTGCGTGCTCATGGGTGGGATAACTGTGCTGGATGAGCAATTGTCTGAACAATTCCTTAGCCTTGAGTCTCTTCGATCTCTGCAGGCAGTCATTCAACAGGGAAGGGGTCAGGAAGGGCTGCATTCCTAGTATGATGCTACCACCAGCCAAGCCTATGGAATAGTCCACAGCTGCAGTGACTAGCATGGATCTTGCTACTCTGCCATGACAACTCCTTGTACCACTCTAACTCCTGCACCATCACAAGCAGTTCAGACAATTGCTCATCCAGCACAGTTATCCCACCCATGAGCATGCAGTGATTGGGTAAGTTCTATCTGTGACTCTGTATGGTATGTCAGCTTTGCTTGTAAAGACATAGGAGCCTCACCAGAATGAGGGTGAATGGGAGTTGGCAACCCCAGTCATCTGACTTGGTTCCAGTCTTCTGATGCTGTTCAGTAGATATGAGAATTGCTCTATGGCTGTATCTCTATTTGATTGGGGCTTAACAAATAAAATTTGATCCCTCCTAATTGGCTTCTAACCCAGCTGTCTTCAACATGTGGTTCACACCTGAAGGAGCAGAGGTTGACTTGAGGGTGGCAGTGCTATGCTCTTGCATGGAGAAGGGACTTCAGGTTGCACACTCCCACGTACCACTGTTGGCATCTGATACACCATACATTTCTGCATGGGGAGGCAAGCAGGAAGGATGCAGAGGCCTCTGGGATGTATGAGACAGGGCAAAGTTTAAGAGCTACTGTTTAGTGTGAGATAGTGCATAGGAAATTTGCCAGACAAAAAGATGGCTGGATTGGGCTGCCAATCAGCATCACGCATTATTTGGTTCCATGGGGTAAAATCTCTGATGGGTTTGGGACTCTTTCCAGATTAGCTTTCCTCCCATCATAGATTTTGAACTAATTTTTTATACTGTGCCTTTCCACTCTGCTATGCCTTTCTGCACCTATGTTCTCGGTGCTGACATCAGGGCTGCTGAAGGATGCCAAACTCTCTGTGTTGTTCCTGTGCACACAGTTGGATGAGGGGTCAAAGAACTGCTCTCAGTAGAGTTGCCAGTTCCAATTCAAGAAATATCTGGGGACTTTGGGGGTGGAGCCAGAAGACACTGGGGGTGGAGCCAGTTGCAAGATTGTGACAAGCATGACTGAACTCCAAAGGGAGTTCTGGCCATCACATTTAAAGGTGCTGCACACCTTTTAAATGCCTTCCATCCATTGGAAATAATGAAGAATATGGGCACCTTCTTTTGGGGCTCATAGAACTGGACCCACTGGTCCAATATTTTTGAAATTTGGAGGGTGTTTTGAGGAGAGGCACCAAATGTTATGCTGAAAATGTGGTGCCTCTACCTCAAAAAACACCCCCCAGCCCCAGATATCTGCTGGTCAATTCTCCATTATATCCTATGAGAATTGGTCTCTGTAGGGAATAATAGTGCCCAGCAGACATTTCCCTACCCCCACCCCTGCTTCTGATAACCCTGAAGCAGGGGGAGGGCCTCCAAACCGGAGAATCCCCTGCCCTTACCTGGGTATTGGCAACCCTAGCTCCTGAGCATGCCAGGAATGGGTTATAGTTGGCCTCTAATTTTGCAGCTGTTTGGCCTGTTGCTGCACACATAGTGAGTTTTGCCTTTGGGCCAACATCCCAACTCCTGGAAATTGAACTGATGCCTCTCACTTGTCACATAGTGTTTTCCTCCAGTGAACTATCACAATCTTGGAAGGTGCAGTTGTGTGCCCCCATGTCACAATAGGGTTGTCAAGTCCAATTCAAAAAATATCTGGAGACTTTGGGGGTGGAGCCAGGAGACATTGGGGATGTTGCCAGGAGCAAGGGTGCGACAAGCATAACTGAACTCCAAAGGGAGTTCTGGCCATCACATTTAAAGGGACTGCCTTCCTTCCACAGGAAATAATGAAGAATAGGGGCACCTTCTTTTGGGGCTCATAGAATTGGACCCCCTAGTACAATCTTTTTGAAACCTGGGGGGTATTTTGGGGAGAGGCACTGAATGTTATACTGAAAAATTGGTGCCTCAACCTCAAAAAACAGCTCCCTCAGAGCCCCAGATACCCTTGGATCAATTCTCCATTATTTCCTAAGAGAATAAATCTCCATAGGGAATAATCCTATGGGAATTGGTCTCTGTAGGGAATAATAGTGCCCAACAGACGCATCCCACTTTCTGATGACCCTGAAGTGGGGGGAGGGCCTCCAAACCAGGGGATCCCCTGCCCCCACCTTGAGATTGGCAACCCTATGTCACAAGTTCAGTATCTGCATTCTCATTGCCTGAGTTCCTTCCTTTCCTTGGATCCAAACCCCTGAACCCATGGATATCCTATTGTGGCTGCACCAGCTGAGTGAGCTGTGGAAATGCAGGAATGCTCTGGCTGGAGAGGCCATTTTTTCTTTGTTTGTGCTCCTGGAAAAAGGAAACATGGCTGAAGACAAAGAACTTGACTCCCTACCTGCAGAGTTCCCTGGTTCACTCTGGGGCTAATTCTTTGGTGTGTGTGTGGGAGGGATTGCTAATTCCTAGGCAGGAAACTGTGCTTCCCCCCTTGTATATCTGTACATGGGGGGGACTGCCTGTCATCAGGGCTGCCCCTAGACTGTCTGGCACCCTAGGCAAGGCTAACCTGTCACCCCCTACCCCAAACTGATAATGTAACCAAGTCACATGGGGGTGCCCAATTCGGGGCTCCCAGAAGGCCAGGGCAAACACCTAGTTTGCCTAGTGGCAGGGCCAACCCTGCCTGTTATCCACAGACTGAAGTATTGGTTGGCTGTGTGCATATGTGCTGTTTACCAGGGCATCAGCAGTATACTGATCTTTGACTGCTGGATGTCATTAGGATACCTGTGGACTCTAGTGTAGTTACTATGCAGTCTGAAGGCAAACAGCATCTGTCACATTTCCCCTCTTTTGAATGGCCATTGGTTACTGAGTACTGGCACTAACATGCTGCTGGCAACAGGGTGGTCTGAGGATTGGCTAGTTCACAGAGTAATGCTACCATTCAATGAAAAGATAATGGAAACATTTCTGAAAGAAGAGTAGTTGACCATGAAAGAATAGCTATGGATAAGCAGTATGAGCTGTGCGGGAGAGATCCTGGTACACAAACATCTATATAACAAAAAGAAATACAATGATTTAGCCACAGGAGATGTTTATATTACCAAATTTGGTAATGCTGAGTTTTATTCACAAAACAATTTGCCTTTTTAAAAAGAACAGTTGACCACCTCCAATAAAACACAGACAACTTTAAAGAAAGGAACAACTGACAATTGTCATATGGATGAGATGTCCTATAGATAAGCAAGGACTACAAGTACATATTTTTGAACTGATATTTCGAAGACAACTTAGAACTTTATTAGAATTCCATGTATGGGGTGGCTATTTTTACACATTTTATTATTTGTATTTATTGGAATAGACACTGGACATACTGAAAAACCACCACAAATTGTTATTCTAATCCAGAGGATTGTTAGCCTTTATGGAAAGGTTATGTACACACAGAAGATATTCTATTGCTGTTACCTGCAAACACAACCATATAACTTCAAGATTCATGCTTGAGAACATGGCATTTGTGAGCCATCCTCACAGCCTAGTAGAAGACTCAAGGCTTTGTTGGTTTTTTGTTTGTTTTGGGGTTTGTTTATTTGTTTGTAAAAGAAAAAGGTGCTGGTACTCATATATAAGGTTGCACCAATTTCTATCAGTTCTCTCCTCAGGATTGGGCCATCACTGAAAAAAGTACCAGTTTTCAGTATCAGTATGAGTACTGTCACAAAGAGGCCTTGAGAATACTGTATGTCTATGCAGTGCATGTAGAAAGTGGGTTGTGAATGTCTTTTATCCAATCTGTAAAGAATAACTTGTATATTTAACATTTTGATACTAGTATAAGATCCTACATTACAACCAAAGTCAATTGAAATTTATGTGAGTTTAGGATCTCATTTCATAAGGGCTTTGAAAATGTGTCAAGTTAAATCTTTGTCAGAAATATTGTTTTTAAACATCTCCAATCAACAATAGAAGAGGAATAACTATAATTGTTTGTCTTTCCATGAAAAGTCTGAATTACATGTTTTTAGGGTTGCCAGGTCCTACCTGGTGGTGGTGGTGGTGGGGGGGGGATGATCCTCACACGTGCAAAAAGTGCATAGTGTGATGATGTCACCTGGAAATGTCATCATCGTGCCAGGCACATTGTATGGCGGGACACTCTAGGAATTTGGGTAAAAACTCTATGGCACCTTAGAGTTTATACCCAAATTGCTAGAGCATTCCCTGTGTGACATGCCTGGCACAATGATGTCACTTTCTGGTGATGTCATCATGCCAGGCATGCTGCAAATGATGGCGCTCTTTGGGGGTGTGGATACCCCCAGGGGCCAGCCCCATGCTGGCGGGTTGGGTCCCCCAAACCAAGAGAAATCCTGCTCCTAGTGGAAGGCTGGGAACCCTACATCTTTCTAATAGGAGTTTGCAGACATAACAAGAGCTCTGCTAGACCAAAGTTCCATCTAGACCAGAGGTTGGTTCCAACCAACTTCTCTGCAGGTGTAAACAGGCAGATGTTCTTTGACCATCAAAAAATCTGTGATGGTTGTGCCTTGTGGGACTAGACACTGTAGCAAGAAAGGGAATTTAGCCAGACTGGGTAAAAAAGCTGTTTGGACACAATCCCAGGAGTCAAGGAAATCCACAAGCAGAACACTAACAGAACAGTCCTCTCCTGTTATTTATCCCCCAGCAACTGATATTTGTGTAACTAAAGATGAAGATACAGTTAACATGCCTAATAGCCACTGATAATAGCTTTATATCATAAATTGGTTTAATTGTTTTTTTTAAATAATTTAAAAACTAGTGGCCATTGCCATAACCTGTGGCAGCAAATTTCAAATATTGGTGATTCATATTGATAGGATTTGATTTTGAATATAAGCAGTTTGAAATAGCTAAAGAAATGAGGCTGTACCTGTGTAAGTTAAATGACATAAACAGAACTATATTAAGTTAAAATAGCTTGGAGAATATTTTCCACAAGAGCACAGTATGGAATATGCTCAAACTTTGTTTAGGCATGAAGTTGTTATTAACTAATTCTGGAGTTGGATTTATTATCTTTTTAAATGTCTCCTCGACTTCCCAGTCCCTGTTTTATTTCTCCAGTCTGTCCTTCTCCTAGTGCTGCGAGTCTGCTGAATGGAATAATTTTCATTGATGTTTTCTTCATGGAATACCACCGAGAATGCCAGGTTGCCCAGATAATACCATTATCATATCCAGATGGGCCAGCGTCTCTTGCAGTGTAATCACCACCTATAATGAAAGCAACATTATACTATGTAAGTGGCTTGTGAAATATTTTTATATAGATGCATAGGATAAACTGCATTTAACATTTCTGTCCCTCCTTCCCCAAGTATTTATTTTAACATTTCTATAGTCCAAACCTAAGTATATTTATTTAGAACTGAGTTTCACAGAATTCAATGGGACTTATTTCCTAGTTTCTAAACCCTGATAACACACAAGATGCAAATTGTCACTCAGCCAGAAATAAATGCTTCCTTGGGAGCATTCCTATGTACTTTTTGTAGGTTCATAAAAGGTGTTACCGAAAGCATACACTTGGTGAACGAGAGTTGTAGCAGATGCTCTAATTCTCAATAATATTAAGTCCCTGAGGCAACAGTCCAGCCAAAGCCAAGCATTTTTACATTGCACTGACGTCAACAGAATGTTAAACACGTGCTTAAATGTCTGTTCTTAGTGGGACTTAAATGTGCTTAATGCTTACTATAACACTGTTTATCCAAACAGCTTTGGAGACCCCTCCAAATATACAAATTTGTATATACTATCCTCTAACACTTTGCTCTGATTTGGATGGCCCAGGCTAGCATGTCCTCATCAGATCTCAGAAGCTAAGCCAGGTTGGCCTGCGTTAGAACTGGGAATTAGGACCACTAAGGAATTCCAGGGTCACTATGCAGAGGAAGGTAATGGCAAACCACCTCTGAATATCTCTTGCCTTGAAATCCCTACAAGGTCACTGTAAGTCAGTTGTGACTTGACTGCATCCAGTGGGATGATCTCCTGCTCTGTCATGCTCTTTTGTAACTCTCATTTGTACTTGTATGACCCTGGAGGTTCCTTCCAACTCTATGATTCTATGATTCTCCCTTCATTTCAATAGAGTTTTTGTAGGAAAGAGAATACTGAGTCTGAATAGGTCACAATACAGCTAAACGTTCAAGGAAATAGTTTCCTTTATTAGATGCCTAAGGTAATAATGTAATGGTATATAAATGATTGAGGTTATAGAGAATTCTATGACTGTGTAAGGTTTCAAACTAGATTATCTTTTAGGTCACATTTTGTTTATTTAACAGAGTAGTTTATTTAATAAATCTACAAATCCTTGTAGTTTTAGTAGAACTCTTATAGCAGCTCAGAGTATTAAAATAGTAATCTCATAAAGTCTTCATCACAAATAGCAGCAGAAGACATTGTAAATAGCAGCAGCAAGATTCATCCTAAACACACTTCAAGGGCCTGCTAGATTAAAAAAAATCTTGGCTGTTCCCTGAAAGCTTCAGACAGAAGAGCCAGGGTGCTACAGTTGAGATGGGCTTGCATTTTATAGTAACCTGTTGAGTTCCAGGAGGATGTGAAGGAGCATCCCCTAAACAATCAGGAAGGTGTATTTTATTACCTCTGTAATATTTGCCATTGAGGTGACCAGCATGACATCTGTTCATCCACCATCCAGATCCATCTTGGTCAGCACAGTTGCCATCATATTTATCATTGTCACTGTCATGTGTACTGAACTGCATCCCATTGTGAGAAGTAAAGAATTTGTCACTTGGATCATCCCCAAAATCAAAACCATCAAAGGCATCTCCAGCATCACCTCCAACAAAGAAAGCGTAGGTCAGGCGATATTTATCTGCTTCAGTTCCTAGTTTGAAGTGAGCATAATCTGCATGGCTGTTAAAAAAAAATACATTAACATTTCAGATTTTTAAAGTGTGGTCAATTGGATGACATGATACAAGCATTTCAATGATAGTATTCTGGAGCATGTTGCTAAGTATCTCTTAAAACTGCATGCTACAGTAGTAATGTATTTCTCAGCAAATGCACAAGTGAACAGGAATCATTTGGTCCCCACTATATGGTTAATACAGTCAGTGATGTATTTTACTACTTAAGTTGCTTCTGGAATAAATTTCTGCACCCTGGGTCACATTATAGTAAGTAAAGGTTTATTCTATAACTGAATGTATTTCAATTCAAAATATCCTTTCTATAGTTGCAAATATCCAACAAAAAAACCCCATTGAGATGTATCAGCAGTCTTTCAACAATGCTAAGTTGTAACAACCAAGATAAGTATGTTGGATATGCTTCACTTGCTTTTTGGTTCTTTATAATAAAACCCTATCATACTGTGTTGTACTTGCAGTGGTGAAGAAGCCACCAAAGAGTTGGTATTTTAATAAATATTTTATCTATTCTAGCTACAAAGCTTTCAGAATATTGCAGTCCAGCTTTTATGAGGCTGGGGAATAAAAATTCATGAAAGTTTTAGGAACTAGAACAGCTTGGTTTGACAATCTGAGGACTGGGAATAAGTCTCAAGAAGCTTAAGAGCAAGAGAGAGGCAAAGTCTGCAGTCTTCTAGCTGTTTTTGAGAGGGCAGTGGCGATGCAGTTACAGACTTTCCTGGAGGACGCTTCCGTCCTTGACCCATTTCAGTCCGGCTTTCACCCGGCACATGGGACGGAGACGGTGTTGGTTGCCCTAGTGGATGACCTTCAATGGCATCTGGATCGGGGTGGCTCGGCGGTGCTGATGCTGTTAGACCTGTCGGCTGCGTTTGACACGGTCGACCATCGGCTACTGATGTGCCGCCTCGTCGACGCGGGGATTCAGGGGTTGGCCTTACAGTGGCTTTCCTCTTTCCTGGAAGGTCGGGGACAAAGGGTCGCAATTGGGGGGGAGCTATCCCGGAGGTGCACACTCGATTGTGGTGTGCCCCAAGGGGCGGTTCTCTCCCCGATGTTATTCAACATCTACATGCGGCCTCTTGCCCAGATTGCCCGAAGGTACGGGCTAGGGTGTCACCAGCTCTATCTACTGATAGATGGCCAGCCGGTCTGCGCCCCGGAAAATCTTGATCGGGCACTACAGGCCGTGGCTGAGTGGCTCAGTCTGAGTGGGCTGAGGCTAAATCCTGCGAAGACAGAGGTCCTTTGCTTGGGTCGCCACGGGCCGGGAGGGGGAATCCCCCTACCAGTTTTTGACGGTGCGCCGCTGACAGCGGCGGACAGGGTCAGGAGCTTGGGGGTGCTATTGGAGCCTTCCCTAAAGATGGAGGCTCAGATAGCAGCCGCTGCCAAGTCTGCGTTTTTTCATCTTAGGCGGGCAAGGCAGTTGGCCCCCTTCCTGGAGCGCGACGACCTAGCAACAGTGATCCATGCTACGGTCACCTCGAGGTTGGACTACTGCAATGCCCTCTACATGGGCTGCCCCTGTCCCGAACTTGGAAATTGCAGCTGGTGCAGAATGCCGCGGCCCGGCTGTTATTGGGTCTCCCAAAGTGGGGACACATTCGGCCAGGTCTTCGGACCCTGCACTGGCTTCCAGTGATATACCGAGTCCGGTACAAGGTGCTGGTTATTACCTTTAAAGCCCTATATGGCCTGGGACCTGCCTACCTGAAGGACCGTCTCTCCCCATATGTTCCCCAGAGAGTACTGAGGTCGGGAACACAAAATCTCCTCACTATCCCTGGGCCAAAAGAAGCCCGCTTGAAATCCACCAGAGAAAGGGCTTTCTCCGTTATGGCCCCTATATGGTGGAATCAGCTGCCGGAGGAGGTGAGGGCCCTGCGGGACCTTGTCCAGTTCCGCAGGGCCTGTAAGATGACCCTCTTCCGGCTAGCCTACACCTAGCTAAGATGAGAACTCAATGTAGCTTGCCAGACTTCTGTTTTATGTTTTATATGTATTTGGAACGTTTACTGGTTTTTAAGGTTTTAACTGTTTTAACTGTTTAATGGTTTATATATTTAAATATTGTTTAATTTTTATGTTGATCAATTGCTGGAAGCCACCCTGAGCCACTTGTGGGAAGGGCGGGATACAAGTCTAGATAGATAGATAGATAGATAGATAGATAGATAGATAGATAGATAGATAGATAGATAGATAGATAGATAGATAGATAGATAGATAGATAGATAAATGTATGTATGTATGTATGTATGTATGTATGTATGTATGTATGTAATGGCTCTTAACCTTTATTTTTCACATTCTACCTGATGCACTCTTGATCATGCAAGGTGTCTCTTAAATCTGGCTTATCAAGAATACATCAGAGACAGTACTAAGTACACTTTAAAATGGAAAGACTGATTTGGACTCCCGAGAAGATGCTATAGAAGGGCTTCTGGAAGTGGTAGAAGCTGTAGAAGCCAAAACAACCTTGAAACTAATGACAGTAAATATTGGATAGAGGAAGATGGAGACAAAGATGTTTATTCCTGTAAAATAGGCTGCCAGATGCTGCAGACTTTGGCTCATAGATCTGGGAGCAGGTGGAGAGTGGAAAGCTGTAAAAAGTCTAGAAGTCTGGGTCAAACCTTGGCATTTTATCAATTATACATTTTACATGTCTTTTGCTGCTACAGTTTCTCCATCCAGAAATGCCACATGTGTGCAGCTTTTGCAGTTAACTACTTCTTCTGCTACAAATCCATCCTCCCAGCCACTACTCTTCTCTTCTCTTCCACCCACCTTTATTTTTCTTTCCAGCTTCTGACTAAACTCTTTTGCCCATTGTTCAGACTGAATGGCTTTGTGCAGACATGAGAGTACCACAGGAGAAAGCAAATATTTAAATAATAAGCACCACAGTATATGCACCAATCTGTGTGCACAGGCTGTTTAGCTATCCACTATATATTTATACCTTGCTTTTCTCCTTCTTGGGGACTCTAAGCATCTTACATCATTCTCTCCCCCTTCATTTGCCCCAGGGTCCCCCCAAAACCCTGTCTGATAGGTTAGGCTGAGCGATAGTAACTGGCCCAGGGGACAGCCATTGAGTTTCCATAACTGAGAGGGAATTCAAACCTGGTCTCCCAGATCCTAGTCCAACACACTAACTATCACACCTCACAGAAACAAGGACTTATTGAAGCTGTTGGAAGCTGCATATAGTTATAGTTTGTCGTAAGGGGTAAATCTCTCTCAAGAGATAATGAACTTGATGCAATATCACTGAGCAACTCTTTAAGTGGCATACCTTGTTTGGCCACTCCAGTCATCCAGGTCTATTCTTAAGGCATATGGGACAGTAGACTGAGTGGTTATTAAATGAACCTTCTCATTTCCCAGCCAGAATTCTGTCTGATCATTTGGTGACAGATGTCCAAATCCTTCCTTGTACTGAATCCAATTTTTCCTAAAGTCTTCACTCCCATCAAGTCTCTAATAAGAAATCACAGAAAAGAGAAGAAGTGTAGGAAGATTAACACAGAGACACTCCAATTTTCCATTCTGTTCCATGTAGTCAATTTACAGACAACATACCCTTTGAATAACTGTCCACCCATTGCCTGCTGAATCAATTTCACAGTAGACCAGGAACTGCTCCTTGGTTTTTTGAGGTTTGATGAAGTAGAGGCCACTTTGTCTTGCACCTTTATTTGCAATATCTTGGCAATCTGTTATAAAGAAACATGAGTCAGTTAGTAGCTTAATAACAGTCATAGGACCATAGAATCATAGAGTTGGAAGGGACCTCCGAGTCCAGGGTCATCTAGTCCAACTCCCTGCACAACGCAGGAACTTCACAAGTACCTCCCCCCACATACATCCTCAGTGACCCCTGCTCCATGCCCAGAAGATGGCAAAAACCTCCAGGATCCCTTGCCAAAATGGACTGGAGAAAAATTGCTGACTGACCCCAAAATGGCAAAATGGCAATCAGCATTTCCCTGGGCATGTAAGAAACGGCCAAAAGAACTAAGCATTGATGCAACCCTTCTTACCCTCCTTCTCATGATCTGCCTAATTCACAGAATCAGCATTGCAGTCAGATGGCCATCTAGCCTCTGCTTAAAAACCTCCAAGGAAGGAGAGCCCACCATCTCCCAAAGAAGCCTGTTCCACTGAGGAACTGCTCTAGTTGTCAGGAAGTTCTTCCTAATCATATTTATCATATTATGCTATGCAAGAAGTTTATTTATGCCATGCAAAAAATCTATCATATTTATGTTATGCAAGAAAACTGAATACCCAGCTGACTTCAACTGCTACTTTAAAATTTATTTCTTTTTATTCTGCTTTTTCTTCAAGGAGTTCATGGCAGTGTACCTGGTTTATCCTCTTCTAATGCTGAGAAGCTAATTATGCTGAGCAAGCACTTGAATACTATGGCTGAGCAGAAACCTGAATCTGTGCCCCACTGACTGAAGTCCAAAACTTGATCAACTAGATCACTAGCTGTCCATCTTGTCGTTTGGTCTAAGGTGCCCTGGAACAGTTTAGGAATAAGCCATTACCAAGGTCTTTACTTAGACAACATAATACTGATGCGAGATTACTTTTGTATACATAACTGCTCTACAGAATTAACTATACCCATGTCATTTTGTTTATATTTTGAAATGTTATTCTGTATGGAGATAGATCCAAGTGGGCAGCCGTGTTGGTCTGAAGCAATAGAACAAAGTAAGAGTCAAGTTCACTTTTAAGACCAACGAAGTTTTATTCAGAATGTAAACTTTCTTATTTATTTATTTTTATTTTATTACATTTGTATCCCACCCTCCTCTGACAGGCTCAGGGCAGCTAACAACAATAAAAACAACATAGTGCTAAAATAAAATCACAATAAAATCATTAAATATTTAATATAATTTTGTACAATTTAAAACAATCCTTCCATTTTCAGTTTCATTCCCTAGAGTCCTAGATGGACATTTGTGGTGTGTTGACAATGGGATGTTAATTTTAAAAATTAATTGATAACCAATTTTCCCTCTAAGCTGCAGTCTTCTGAGCAAAAATTCTACTTTGCGAGCTACTGGCATTAAAGTTGTGAGTTACTGCATAAATTAGCGTGCTCTGGAGTCATCTTTCCTTCCTAAGACAAAAAGCTGTGAGCTGGAGGCTAAAAATCTGTGAGCTAGCGCACATTAGCCCAGCTTAGAGGGAACACTGTTGATAGTTAAAGTCTATACACTGCTGCTAGAGCACACAACTGTGTGTAACAAACCAGTCTATTTATTTGGTGCATATTGGAACATATTTCTGGGACTGTTATGGGTCAGAAGTATCTGTAGATGCTATTCATGCAATACCAGTGTTTCT
This sequence comes from Heteronotia binoei, assembly GCF_032191835.1. Taxonomy (NCBI): domain Eukaryota; kingdom Metazoa; phylum Chordata; class Lepidosauria; order Squamata; family Gekkonidae; genus Heteronotia; species Heteronotia binoei. The sequence continues at coordinate 54,827,497 of NC_083231.1, read as the reverse complement.
GGGTTTCGTCACCACTAAGAGAATTATTCTATTTAAAAAGCACAATGATATATTACATCATTAATGCACTGACAATGAATTGTCCCCTTTACAAAGCAGATAGTGTATAGTGTGGTTTTTTGGCAGCCTTTGTCTAGTCTCACAAACAGTGTGCAAGATAAACCAGTTTATCTACTGCACTATTTCACTCAGCAGATGAGTTCTGACATAACAACATGCTGCTCAATATGAAAAAAATTATTTGCATATTTTAAAAAACAAAACCCTAGATGTCACGGAGAAAGACTCTAGCCACTTACTGACATCTGGGTTTTCATGGATTTTTTTGTCTCATGTTTGGAGGACCATTCAATAAAATAAGCTCCCATGTGCACAGTACTCTCCAGAAGGAAGGTTGTCCTTATTTGTTGTTTTGAGACTAGGCTCTTGTCTTAATATAGGACATTTTGGTGTGACGGGGAAAAAAGCATGCTGAATGGATGTTTCTATTCACAACTGCTGCAAAAGTTATGAGTTTCATACATGGGAAGTGTTTTGACACATGAAAAGGCATAAAACCTCATTTGACTCATCATGTATATTTTGTAGACAAGTCTGCTTTCCAGCATGTATTATGAAATTATGATTGACTGGAGCTTCTTAGTGCCCATATAGCATGTAGGTGTATATACTGAGAAATATATACATATGCAATGTTATGCATGTAGAACAATCATGCACAATGATCTCTGGTTTCCACATTTTTCTATTCATTTTTAATAATGTTTGAAGTAGTCTTTTGAGTGCTTAAAGCTTTCACACTGATTACAAAGTTTAATATGATGATAGACCATAGATAAAGAAATACATATTTTAAATAGCTTTAAACAGCTGAAAAACCTGCCTATCAATCCCTAAGACTTCATTTCTAAACATATTAACCTGTGAGTACGTGTCTCATCTCTAAGGTTGGATGAAGCTACCTGTGAATAAGGGTGTTTAGAAAATAATTCAAAACAGAATTACAAACAGTAATATGTATGGACGACAGAAACCTGTCAGTTTGCCTGTACCTGTGTTCTCTTAGGAGTAGCTCCGATAGTATGTGGATCAAAGCCATAATAAGTAAACAGAGACGGCTATTTACATTGGTCTCAGTCCAACAGCCTTTGCACTCAGAGCTAATTCTACCAAATGTATGGACCTCAAGATTTAAACAAATGAGAACAAAGCAGATCTCACCCAAGTACTTTAACACAAAAGTTTCAGTTTGCAACACAGCAAATAGTTATTATTTTCTCATACCTTTTCCAGTTAGTTCCTGTATCTGGACAGTGTCTTGACATGGCTGCTGACATTGTGCCTCAAGCTGAGCAGTCTTCTGCTTTAATACTGCAATTTTGTTATTGTTGGATACGACAATTTCTGTCAAAAATCTGGAGATGATACAACAAGGACTTTTATTAGAAGGAAATACTTTCTAATTCCAGTGGTATAGGAATAGGCACTGGAAAGGCAAATAAAAGTGTCAGGCAAATAAAAGGATCATTTTCTGTTTAAACTATGGGGGAAAGTACACAGTTGGTGTTTGCATATAAAGATAAGACTCTAGTTTATGGGCTAACCAATGCCCTCTGCTTTGAAGCTGCACAGTCAGCTGTGTAATTTCTGAAATAATTGGGCAAGACCGTGTATGTCCTGAATTCCTACACACAACAAACAGCTCCTACACAAGAAAGGAGAGCATGGCTGGGATATATATATAATTTCATTTTACATCAAACTAGAACATCCCTGAAACCGAACTATTGGGATGCAGTACTCTTGAAGCTAAGTTTAAATTTATTTGCATTAAAATACTTTGGCATAGTTTGGTTGTGAAAGTCGCTTCTGCATGCCATTCAAATCAGTTTCAACTGGACTAAGCTTGGTAAATTCTCTAACTCACAGGATTACAGTTTTGTTTGGTACAAATTGGGAAAAAATGATTGTGAAATAAACCCATTCCATTAAAAATTAAGATCCCTATGCATAATTGATATTTGATGGAGATTGTTGAAAAACGCATAAAAATTGGGAGACCTGTGATTAGAATCCATCTTTGTACATTTTTATTGGGTTCTGCCTGTGCTCTTGAAGCCAGGTGAGCATATGTCAAAATGAATATTATATTATTGGTTTGGTTAAAAAACACAGGTAATTCATGTAACAGATTATAAAACAGTGCTTTTTAAATGAATGCAAAGCACATGATTTAGCCTAATCTTATATTTACTTGGAAGTAAGTTTTATTTAAATGTGAATAGGATTGTAGTTGGATAGATGCTTCATTCTCCTTTTAGTTAAATTAAAAAATAACTAAATAACATATTTTATCTGAATAAATTGTTCTGAAATTTCGTAAAGTTTTAAAAATATTAGCATTGCAATCCTAAACAGAGCTACAGCTTTCTAAGTCCATTCTAAAGGGATAACTTTGCTTAGAAGACCTTGAATAGTCATGTGTCTCACTTTGCACCTCTCAGTTAGGAAAAAAAAATATGACTGAACAATATGGTAATTTGAAAGCAATATTTTTGGAAGATCATGGTATAACTATATAAACCCTGATTAATAATACTCTTGCAATTTTGCTAAATATATAGAAAATAGTAAATCTGAAAAATTCAAATGTGAGTTTAAACTAGAGTCATTAGCATTGGTAAGGTTAATATTTTGAAACACAAGGAATATATAGACTACTTTTTTGGTTTGGGCAAATGTTACAAATAAAATGGCTGGCTCACTGAAACCAAGAGAGAAAATTAACATAATTTGTAGCAAATGCAGCTTAAATGCAACTAATTAATATCCACTGCAATTATTCTGAATTCACAGGCAACCATTTTGACACACATGCTTCCACACAGCTGTATCTGATGTTTTCATTATTGCTTATCATTGTGAGACATGTGGCCAAATTCGCCTTTGGTGAAAAAGTTCACATAAGGCCAGTATGGTTAAGATACTGAGATCAATCAAGAGGCAGAGCTAAATGCTATGTATAACTCTGCAAATGTTTCCCCAACATTTACTGAAAGAATGCAGCTGAGGCAGGCACAGGGTGGAGAAAGTTCATTAACTCTTTCCTTTTGTCAATTTCCTATCTAAAATTGGCACTCTGCTAGGGAAAATACTCATATACTTTTTTTTCTACAGTGTGGGTAATAGCAGTTTGGTAGGTGTTAATTTTTGATAGGAAAATGGTATACAGAGAAAATGTTAAATAACCCCATGCAGGTCTTTCCCTTTTGCTTGTAGGCCCTACAACTGCAATCTGTTAATATAAATAATTGTAAAAATAATCATAGAACTACATGCCTTAGATAGGGATCTCCAGCGTTTTTGAGCCTTTGGAATTCTGACACAGCATGGTGAGCACAGCCACAAAAGGGCACATCTAATGCAAATTGTGGTATGTAACAGTGTAGACTTAAGTAAGTAAAATGTAAGGACACAAATATTTTCTTTTACTCAACAGTACAAGTTCTGTGCAACAATTTAGATGGAAAATAGCAAAAATCAAACAAAGCAAATTTGGTCTGCATTCTGAAGCAGTAAGAGGAAAGATACATACTGTATTGTATTTTCATGGGCCACAATAGTGTTTTCATATCTGATGACTTCATCAATGATGTCTCTGGATTTTTGAGTAAGAGCTGCAACCACATCTGCAGAATACACACAAAAGTATATGCAACATTAATGATAACATGCTGAATAATTTGGGAAGTAAAGGAGTGTTGCATTGTAGTGGCCTCTGTGCCCTTACTTGGCTGAGTTGATCGGTCTGGGATGTGCACATTTCGGATCTGTTGGAACAACTCGTCTGTTAAAGCTGAGGAATTTGAAATCTGCTGCAGGATATTTTCAAGTACTTGGAGATCTCGATCTGTCTCAGGCTGATATTTATTTAAGAAATTTGCAATGCCACATGTGGTGGGGCAATAGTTACCCTGAAAAGAAAAAAAAATTAAATCATGTTAAACAATAGGAATTATGCAATAGGAGTCATACTATTTCTCATCTCTTGCACATGCATTAAATTTGCCTGCAACATATAGTGGACTATATTAGAGACCTTAAATATAATAGCAAAATGGGCATTTTTAAATACTGCATGCAGTTACATAGTCCATTTAAAACATAAATATATATTTAATCATGTTTATTGCCATAATAATTCTATCTGTTAAAAGTGCATTAATAAAACAATTGACTTACAAATCGTTCATCCAAGATGCAGCAGTTATCCCTGGTAGCCACATACTAAATGGAAAAAGATAAAATAGCACTTTCATTGATTTTGCTACTTGAATGACTACTTAATTATTTTAAACAAATAATCACTCTGCCCAATACCACTTACTGCAGTGCAAGTTGAAAATAGGAAACCTAGCAGAGATACCCAGCTGCTGAACTTCAGTTTCATTGTGTGTGGCTCCCAAACACTGAAGAGGCAATACTTAATCAATGTAGCTTTCAGGACTTCTGAGATCTGATCTTGCTCTCTGAAGAGCACAGCAACAGCTTAAGGCATCAGCTGAAATTCAGTGGGTGCCTACAATGTTGTAAATAGGCAGGGGACATGGTGGAGGGAAGGTGGCCTCTTACTGGTTGAGTGTGTGGGCGTTTCCAGGTTTTGCTAGCTTCAACCTGTTTCAGCACCAATGCATGACACACAAATGAACTACCTCCCTTTACAAGTTGTTCTGTGGCGCAATCGCTTTCAGTAACCAATTGTAACAAAACTGGCCTAATCTCTCAGAGAACTAACAATGAGAGATATAGAAGGGAACTAAAGAAGAAAATGTAGTATCGAGTATATGTGGTCATTCATTCCCAGTGTCCTAATAGATAAAAAGTGCTTGTGCTATTTTGAAGGACTATAATGTCATTTTTAAAATCTTGATCGCACCTCAACTTAATTCATTTATTAGCTCCAGAGGACAAATATCTTGGTTCTCTTAAAGATGCGCATATGCTCATAAACTTGTTAGTTGTAGCACATGAGAAGATTTTTTTTAAAAAAAAGAAGCGTTTCCAAGGTGGATCTAGGCAGGCTTCTAAGAGAGTCCTGTTGTTCCTGGGTGATGCTGTCCTGGACAAGAACTTCTTGCCTAATCACTATTATGATTATAAAATAAGGGACATTTCTGCTAAAAGTGTACTAAAATTAATATTTTGGGCGGAAATCTTGTAGCACAATTTTAAGTATTATTGTGAATGTCAATTAAATAGACAATTTATAAAATTTGTTATAGTAAATCTCTGTTCCATTTACTTTCTTGAATTGCAGCACAGAGTAAAAGGCTACCAACTGGACCTAATAGACACCAAGTGCTTCATAATGCATTTCCTTGATTTGAGCTTTTTAATTTCCTAAACTCATGCTTTAAGCCTATACTTAATAATGTTTTACCATGTTTAATTTAGACCAGTGAGTATTTCTCTTTTACTTAAGTACGTATAAGGCTTTTCTCCACATATCCCACTTTCTGTGATAAAGTAGATTGCCATCAGAAAAGAGTCATGGTCCCCACTGTTTGGAGCTCTCTCCTTGGGAATGGGCACACATCACAATCTCTGATAACTTTTAAGCACCAGGCAAATTCCATTCTTTTTATTCCGTTTTGTTGTTGATTTTAAGCCCATTGAAATCAATGGATTCAGGACTGAATTGTTAATCATGGATTGAATGAGACAGCAGGTAGTATCATTGGATGGATATAAAATTAGGATAAACCTAGTTCATATTAGGGTTTGTAGAATCTTTCGGGCTCAAGTGCCATGTTCTACTGTTTCAGTAGAACACGGCACTTGAGCCCGAAAGATTCTACAAACCCTAATGATGTTACCAGCCGTGAAAACCTGAAATCTTTGATAACTAGTTCATATTAATTGTTTTAATATTGGTCATTTTATATTTGTAGTTCTTATTGTTTTACTGTATTTGTTATTATTTTGTGAACTAATGCCTAAATAAATAAAATATTTAAGCCTTGTGCAGATAGTGAAAAAAGCACATTGAGTTGGTTCTGTAATAGCACAGACGCCAGCACAACTGAACTTCTTCCCAATCAATAAAAATGTATATATCATTTTAGGCAGCTAAGAAAGTGCCCAGTAATTCATTAACCAATTGCTGTATCTATATCTACATCTACATATTGTTTGAAGGAAATCTTTAAACGGGATCAATTTATGGGGTATGTTTCTAGTCAGTATCCATACACATGCTAAAAATATAACATTGTTTTAAAACATTTGTTTGATGCAGATAAAAGGTAAAAGGTAGTCCCCTGTGCAAGAACCAGTCATTTCCAACTCTGGGGTGATGTCGCATCTTGACATTTTCACAGCAGACTTTTTTACAGGGTGGTTTGCCATTGCCTTCCCCAGTCATCTACGCTTCCCCCCCAGCAAGCTGAGTACTCATTTTACCCACCTCGGAAGGATGAAAGGCTGAGTCAACCTTGTGGCAGCTACCTGAACCCAGCTACCGCTGGGATCGAACTCAGGTTGTGAGCCGAGAGCTTGGAATGCAGTACTGCAGCTTTACTACTCTGTGCCATGGGGCTTCTTAGCTGATGCAGATACATGTTATAAAAAATAATTTTTCCCAATTAATATGCCTCCTTATTTGACAGATAACCTGAATTTGGAAAAATCCCACAGGCCATTTGTTGAAAGACTGACAGCACAATCCTATGCAGAGTTACTCAAGTTCATTGACTTAAGCATATTAAATTCATTTACTTAAGCATATTAAGTGTTTTGCCTTGCTTTCAGTGTGCATGTCCATCAGGTTCTCTTTTTTGTTCTGTATTGCTTTTCCTCCCTTCAGCACTCAGTTTGCTTTCTACTCACTGTTTCCCTGGGTTTTCTGAGTGCTTTTGTGTTGTTGTTTTTCCTTGCTTCGCTTCCATGCCAAAGGTAATTCAAAAGCATACAGATTCCTGCAGATCCTCCCCCCTCTTTTCCCACCACTCAAAGTCCCCTCCCCAACCAACATCCAGGTTGTTCCACCCACTCTGTACCTTCTATCATACATCTGTATGTCCCTCATTGTTTTGCATTCTAAATTTTTTTACAAGTGACACAACTCTAGCGATACAAGATTATCTCTAGTCTCAGACTGCTGGAGAGGGGAGAAATTACTTCAGACTGGTTTGCCCTCTCCTGATGCCTTAAACTGGGTGGCAGGAGAAGGCAGTGCAGAGCCATGATTGCAGGGAGCCACCAGCTCCCTACAAGCACAGCAATCCTAGCTGGGCTGCCCTCTCCTGCTGCCTGGTAATTTTTTTAAAACAAGCAACATGAGTCTAGTAGATAGATAGATAGATAGATAGATAGATAGATAGATAGATAGATAGATAGATAGATAGATAGATAGATAGATAGATAATTTTATTTATATCCCGCCCTCCCCGCCGAAGCAGGCTCAGGGCGGTGATATGAGACTATTGCTAGTCTGAGACCTGGGGGGGGGGGGATTACTCCTGGATGGTCTGCCCTCTCCCGCTGCCTGGTTTAAACTCTGACAGCTACAAAGTAAAAAAAAAAATGGAGAAAAAAGAATTTGCGTACAACAAGCACAGAATGTGAAGTCAAGTTTAAAGGCCTGACTGCTTGGGTTTTCTGCATGTGCATAACAGGCTTTCATTTATTTCAGTTTGCTTGACTGGAAAACCTCTGTATAGGACTACATAGTTAATGGCTTGATAGGCAAGAGCAAATGGGACAAAATTAACATCTTTGTAATCTGGGATAACCCTCCCAAAGAAGAATGATACTGAGACTTTCTCAACTACTTATGTTATGTACTACACATATGTATAGCCCCAGTCCACATGCAGTAAACTGTTTTGAACAGAATTTTGGAAGAGTCCATTTGGCGTAGTGGTTAAGTGTGCAGACTCTAATCTGGGACAACTAGGTTGTTTCCCCACGTCTCCACATGCACCTATAGAGTGACATTGGTTCAGTCACAGTTTTCAAAGAGCTCTCCCAGCCCCACCTAGCTCATAGGATGTCTGTTCTGGACAGGGGAAGGGAAAGGAGACTGTAAACCGGTCTGAGACTCCAAGTGAAGGGTGGGGTATAAATCCAATCTCTTCTCTTCAGATATACAAAATGCAGTTTGCAGTACAATCTCATTTTTGTGGTAATATGGTACCATTGTTTTACAATTCACTTTTTTTCGCCATATAATAACCATGTGTAGAAAGGTGATGGCAGTGATACATCCATGTTTTTATTCGAATCATACAGGTGAATATGGGACCCAAATACTTTTTTGTCCCTTCACAAAATATTAAGAGAAAAAATTGCTAAATGAATTGAAGCACACCCATTTTGAACATACAACAGAGACCTGTGAAAAATATAAATGGATTTGATGAAGCATAAACCTCTCTCTGGCAGGGTTGCCAGCCATTAGGTGGGGGCTGGAGATCTCCAACTATTACAACTGATTTCCAGGCAGCAAGATCAACTCAACTGGAGAAAATGACCACTTTGAAAGTGGGACTCTATGGCATTATGCCCCAAACCCCACCTTCTCAGTCTACCTCACTCCTCCAAGTCTCTGTGTATTTCCCACCCCAGAGCTGGCAATCCTACTCTCTGGATTCTGTACACATGAATAACTATACCCAAGACCAAACTAGGAATGGCAGCATCCATGTGCCCAACACAAGGATGCTGTCACCATTTTAAAGTCTAATGTTGGTATTTTAAGATGCAGCCTGGGTACAATCAGGTCTGCAATGTGGCAGGATAAAGTCAGTTTTGCTACTGATTTTATATTCAACAAGGAGCTGCAATAGATTCCACCTCTTGATGAGTGCACTTGCATGATGCACACATGGGGGGAAGAATATTTCACACTCTACTTAATATTTTTAGGTCTATTGTAAAGAATCTTCAGATATTTTTTATGCAGGTATTTCTAGTTTATCCTCAAGTTTTCACAAAAACCAAAGCATTTGGTTCTCTTTTAATGAAAACTTGAAATAGGTATTCACTTTTCTGGTTTTTGACCTTGTAGAGACAACTCTTTAGAAAATGAGTTATTTTTTAAAAAATAAAATAATGGGTAATTCAGTTTCAGAGGCCAGTAGGAAGTCCTTTGTGTGTGCAATTGAGCAATTTTAGAACTTACTATGGTTTATTTACCGGCCGAATTGGCAAACTACTGACCGGTCTCCAATTTAGTAAAGTAAAGTAAAGTAAATTTATTTTTGTATCCCGCCCTCCCCCGCCAAAGGCAGGCTCAGGGCGGCTCTACAGGTAAAATAATAGGTAAAATTATAGAGAGGGCAGTGGCGTCACAGTTGCAGAACGTTCTGGATGACGCTTCCATCCTAGACCCTTGCCAGTCCAGCTTTCGCCCGGGTCATGGGACGGAGACAGTACTGGTCGCCCTGGTAGATGATCTCCAACGGCATCTGGACCGGGGCGGTGTGGTGGTGCTGATGTTGCTGGACCTGTCAGCCACGTTTGACACGGTCGACTATCGGCTACTGACCCGCCGCCTCGCCGATGTAGGGGTGAGGGGGTCTGCCTTACAATGGCTTTCCTCCTTCCTCGAGGATCGGTGACAAAGGGTGGCAATTGGGAGCGAGTGGTCCCAGAGGCGCACACTGTGGAGTGCCTCAGGGGGCAGTTCTCTCACCAATGTTATTTAATATCTATATGCGCCCCCTTGCCCAGATTGCTAGGAGACATGGACTTGGGTGCCATCAATATGCAGATGACACCCAACTCTATCTGCTAATGGACGGCCGACCTGACTGTGTCCCAGAGAATTTAGACTGGGCCCTGCAGGATATGGCAACTTGGTTGAGGAGGAGCGGGCTGAAACTGAATCCAGCGAAGACAGAAGTCCTTTGTCTAGGTCGGGGCGCTCGGGGATGGGAAATACCTCTCCCAGTCTTCGCCGGGTTAGGAGCCTGGGAGTCTTACTGGAGCCTTCACTATCAATGGAGGCCCAGATTGCAGCCACTGCCAAGTCAGCCTTTTTCCATCTAAGACGGGCAAAGCAGCTGGCTCCCTTCCTAGAGCGCCAAGATCTGGCAACGGTGATTCATGCAATGGTCACCTCGAGACTGGATTACTGTAATGCCCTCTACATGGAGCTGCCTCTGTACCGAACCCGAAAGCTGCAGCTGGTGCAGAATGCGACGGCTAGACTGCTGTTGGGGCTTCCCAAGTGGGAGCACATACAGCCTGGGCTGCGCGAACTGCACTGGCTGCCAGTTGTATACCGGGTTTGTTACAAAGTGCTGGTCATTACCTTTAAAGCCCTATATGGTCGAGAACCTGTCTACCCTAGGGACCGTCTCTCCCCATATGAACCCCAGAGAGCACTGAGGTCAGCCAGGAAAAACTTGTTGACTATTCCCGGACCGAGAGAGGTGAAGTTGCAAAGCACCCATAACCGGGCCTTCTCCTCTATAGCTCCGAGCCTATGGAATCAACTTCCAGAGGAAATGCGGACCCTGCGGGACCTTGAACAGTTTCGCAGGGCCTGCAAGACCATCCTCTTCTGATTGGCTTTCGCTGAAGAAGAAGGAAATTGTTAAGAAAACCGCCATCATAAAAGCAAATATAGCATTAGCACTTTTACTAATTAATTTTAAAACTTAATCAGAATTTTAATTAAACTGTTTAAATGTAATTTTATTTATTTCTGTATAATTAAGGTTTGAATTATGCTGTTAGCTGCCCTGAGCCTGCTCCAGCGGGGAGGGCGGGATACAAATAAAATTTTGTTGTTGTTGTTACTGTTGATTTCTCAAGAAACTGAATGATTAATGCGAAGGGTGAGAAAAGGAAGTGTTTTAAAATAGATTTAAATAGATACTGTGTTCTTTTCCCAAGCCAAGAAAGGTGAAATTATTATTCATTTATGTTTTTTAGATACTTGGCTAGTTCAAAAGGTTATAAGACAGATAAAGCCTGTATATCTTACTTGTTGTGTAAATACACTTTTTACTCAATCTTTGTTAGCTTGTTCCTTCAAAGTAGCATTGGAAAGTTATCTTAAACTTTCTTGTTACACTGAAAATATAGCAAGATTGAGATAGGAAATATCTCTGTTTATAAGGCTGTTACGGAAACTTGTGTAACCAGCTAGGACAATTTGGGACATTTACACATAGTCTGTGTATAAAAACTTGTTTGTATTTGTACATCAAAGCAGCCATAGGATGTAAACAGTACATGATGTTAACATGCTTTAGGTGGAATCAGTATTTGCAGTGGCTTCTGCAATTTTAGCCAAGGCTGAAGGTCGGATGAGTATCTCTAGAACTACATCACATAAGCACATTTTGTACAATTTTATAATCTTGCTAATGATTCAGAAGAATATTTGGGAATCACCAGAACTACACCTGGTTTCTTTTACTTCAGTCATCACTTTCTTGTAGCTGCAAGTATATTGATTCAGCATTGTGCTCACAATTTTGTAGGTAATAGATTGAATTAAGCAATTATCATGCACCAGTTTAATATCTGATGCTCATTCCCTGGAATTTTAACACTCAACTGTGTGTCTGGGAACAAAGCAGGTTGCATCCCCCCCCCCCCCCCCGCCGCCGCCTGCAAAATAAACATACTACAGCAAGAACATTGTGCTATGAAATCACTACTGCGCTTGGTTTGGCAACCCTCATGGTGATGAGAGACAGTGGCGGGGGGGGGGGGGGAGTTTTTAGAACAAGCCACTCTGCTTCAGTTTTCCATGTGCAATATGAGAATATTAATACTTGGTTATCATAGAGGGCTGTTGTGAGAATGATAAGGTCATGTATCTGAAGTGTTACACAGATGTTAGTATTTAGTATTGCTATTATTTAGCATCAAGTAGAGATGTTATTTTCCCAAGCATTTGACAATATCATTTTGGATTTTTTAAAAAACCTCTCTCATGTCGTTTTTGTTTGATATCACACTTTTCTGCAAACTTGGGTCATTTTTCAGGTTTGTAGAAAGATCTGTCTTGTTTGTTCACAGCTCCAGTCACTGAATTTAAGTATCCTCAGATTTAGATGAGTTGGTTATTAGTATACAGATATTTATTCTCACTCTTAACTACTGTTTTTCTTTTAATAGCTGTTATTTTTGCATTTTTAATTTATTATTATTATGATTATCTGTTACAATTGTTACAATTTTAACTCAGGGTTATATTTTCAATTTTTGTGAACTGCCGCTAGAACTCTAGTTATGACGTGGTTTTAAAATACCTTAAAATGATAAACAGATGAACAATGCTACCAAGGCATGTGAAGTGGATGGCAATAGAGACATCAGCACAGAAGGTATAAATTTCTACCTCCTATAAATCAGTGGATCGAAGATATTACATCTGTATCAATATTTGAAAGCATAGGGTATAGAAGACAATTGTGTATGGACTAGATATTGCAGATATAGAAACTTGTATAGGTCAGACTGCCACCACTGTTGCCATGTTTTTAGTTCTACTACATATTTTCCCCCTTTTCTTCTTTTTTATTTATTGCTAGAGTTTGAGTCACTCTGCCATATTTGTTCTTTTTTCCTTGGTGGTGTTTTTTTTAAAGAAAGGGGGGAAAACATGAAGGATGGACCAGCCAGGCTGATTACCGGTAATTTATTTCCAAAATGTATAGCCCACTTTCCTGCCATCATCAGGGCTATCAAGGTAGCTAACAGTTTAAAAACAACCATAAAAATATTTAAAATGTTAAAAGCAAACAAAAACAATTAAATCCAAGTACATGTACATAAAAACAACACTTAAAAATATGGCAGGACGGAGAAATAACTGAGGAAACTCCAGACGAAATTTTGTCTGGTGGAAGCCTGCAACAGAAAAGGACAAGTGAGTCTGGCCCAACAAGTTCCAGAGTTTTAGTATCATGACCATTAGTTCCTATTTTGAGTCGCTACCTGCCTAATTTCAGAAGGTGGGAGCATCTGAGCCGCCCTGAGCCACTCTGTGGGAAGGGCGGGATATAAATTACGGAATAAATTACGGAATAAATATCTGAAGCAGGGCTGTGGAAGATGACCAGAGTAGTCAGGTAAGTTTAATGACACAGCCATTGTTTTGGCTGACAAGCCCTTCTGCAATATCTCTCCCCAGTAAACTCCATGCAACACTGGCTTATGAGGTGCCAGTAGTGATGTGGAGGTAACGTCTCTACCTTGCAACCTCCACCCCTGGACTGCCCTTACTCACTCCATGAGATCTGCATGATGCAGGCAGTTGTCAGGAACAGGCGGGGGTTGGACTTAGCCACATCCATCAAACTGCACACAGACACAGCTGTAATACATTTATACATAGCTGTAATAGTTAAACATAGTTGCTACAGCATTTGGAAAATTTTGTCATATGTAGTTTTAAAGGACAACACCAGCACCTTGAATAGTGCCTGGAAACAAACTGGGAACCAATATAGATGAACCAAGATTAGAGTGATATGGTCTGAATGGTCCCTCCAGTCAACATCCTGACTGCAGCATTCTTCATCAACTGAAGCTTCCAAACACATTTCAATTGCAACCCACACAGAGTGCACTGCGATAATCTAATCTAGATGTAACCGGGGCAAACACCACAGTGGCTAGGAAACTGGCTAATCTGTCAAAGCTGGCAAGTCACTTCTGGCTACCAGTTGCTACTTTGGTGTGATGGTTAAGTGTGCACACTATTATCTGGGAGAACCAGGTTTGATTCCCCATTCTTCCACACACACCTGCTGATGTGGCCTTGAGTCAGTCACAAGTTCTTGCAGAACTGTTCCTCTCAAGAGCTCTCTCAAGTTAAAGCTCTCTTAGCTCCACCTACCTCACAGGGTATTTATTGCAGGGAGGGGAAGGGAAAGGAGATTGTAAGCGGCTCTTAGACTCCTTTGGGTAGTGAAGGGCAGGGTATAAATCCAATCTCTTCTTCTTCAGTAGGGATGCCAGTTTCCTGGTGGGAACTGGGGACTCCCCAGAATTACAACTCATCTCCAGACTGCAGAGAACAGTTTCCCTGGAGAAAGTTGATGCTTTGGAGTGTGGACCTTATGGCACTGTACCTTACTATGGTCCCAGGGTTCCCCAAGTGCCTTCCCAAATGTCCAGGATTTTCCCTACTTGGATCTGGCAACCCTTGAAGGGCTGTCATATAGAGGATGGTGTGGAATTATTTTCTGTGGCCCCAGGAGGTAGGACCAGAACCAATGGGTTGAAATTAAATCAAAAGAGTTTCCAGCTCAACAATAGGAAGAACTTCCTGACCGTTAGAGCGGTTCCTCAGTGGAACAGGCTTCCTCAGGAGGTGGTGGGCTCTCCTTCCTTGGAGGTTTTTAAACAAAGGCTAAATGGCCATCTGGCAGCAATGAAGATCCTGTGAATTTAGGGGGAGGTATTTGTGAGTTTCCTGCATTGTGTAGGACTAGATGACCCTGGAGGTCCCTTCCAACTCTATGATTCTAACCCTACCCCCCACCAGTGGCCGAGAGACCTGGCAACCCTATACCTGTTCGTGCAGCAGTAGGTCTGGCTCCAAAAACTCTCCAAACTACAGAGCCATTTCTATAAGGGGAGCACAACTTTACCTACAATGAGCAAGATTTTAAATCCTGAGCAGAATATTTCCACTCACTAGTATCATTTCCACCTTGTTGGGGTTACGCTTCCATTCATTAGCCCACATCCACACCAAAACTGTCCCAAGGGTTTATATGGCCTCCCTGGGATTGGCCAGAGGCATGATATAGAGCTGTAATTCACATAATGGTGACAATATAGCTCAAATTTTTGAATTACCTCAACCAGTTTGTCTTTTCATCTCCCACAGACCATCAGGGAACCAAAGAGCTATGTGGGCTCTAACACCTGAGAGAGGGCATGTGGGCTCTAACACCTGAGAGAGGGCATGTGGGCTCTAACACCTGAGAGAGGGCATGTAGGAGCAATCGTGTCAACTGCCTGGGTCATTTTCCCATTCCAGAGGTTAACCAGGGCATTGACAAGAACAATTATATCAACAGGAAAATCCCCTAGAGCCATCAAATACTATTTAGATCCATGTGGCTCTGGAGACAGATCATTTAAATAGATCCCCCACCCTTGCACAGTCTTGGTATCCCTGCAAATCTAAATCTGAGCAAACAGAGATATGTCCATGACAAAGGAATTCTCATAAATTCCTCCAGTCCAGAACAAAACACCAGATCAAGAGTGTCATGCATACAATGCAGAGGACTCATTATTATTACTCATTAAGTAGTGCTCACCGAGTTTGGGGGAGGAGTTCTGATTGGGTCAGGGACATGTGTGATTACAGAGTGATTTGTATTTTTCCTGGCCTACTCTTTTGCTCAGGGGAGCAGGAGCAGCTTAGGGGCTTAAATCAAACTCCACCAACAGTGTGGCTCTGATCCCATTTTTAGGCTGGCACTGCAGTTATGCTGGAGCAGTGTCTGTGCCCCACTGATGTATCTCCAGATATACCAGCATAGTCATCATCCAAAGCACTTATCACTTGGGGTTTAGGATTGGGTTAAATTTATCTTAGTAAAAGTTTTTACACTTAATTTGTGAAATATGAACATTTAGTGTTTCAGATCAAAGACCTGCCCTGCTTATGTGCTAAGCTATACATTTAAAAATGCAGTTGATTGAATGCAAATATTATATCTACCATGTATATTATTAGATTTACTGAGAGTCATAATGGCACATGGGGATAGGAATCTCAGAGGGAGAAGCTTTCATCTTCCTTTTTTAGGATTTATTGAAAGTAGGCAGATACACCCAAAAATATTGTACATACTTTCAATTTTATATGTGAATTCGATTTAGGGTTTCCCAGTCTCCCTGGCCACCAGTGGAAGATGGGGGCTAGGGTTATCTGATCCAGGTGGGGAAACTTCTGGAGGTTTGGGGATGGAGCCTGGGGAGGACAGGGACTTCAGTAAGGTACAAAGTTATTGAGTCCACCCTCCAAAGCATCCATTTTCTCCAGGGGAACTGATCTCTGTACTCAGGAGATGACCTATAATTTTATTTTTATTTTATTTTAAGCAATTTATAGTCCGCTCTTTCCCAGGGAAGGGCTCAGGGCAGATCACAATATTCGAAAAACAGTATAAAAACAACAGTTAAAACCAGAACGATGTGAACAATTTGACAGATCATAACAAAATTATAAATGGCAGCTCAGTTGGTCACAAAGTATATGAACCAAAGATAGCAAATAAAATAAATTTATATTACAGCAGAAGTGGATGGCCTATAGGGCCAGTTGGTGGAGTAGGACGCCCACTGCCAAAGGCCTGGCGGAATAGCTCCGTTTTACAGGCACCATGGAAAGATAACAATTCTCTGAGGGCCCGGATCTTTAAAGGGAGCTGATTCCACCAGGCTGGGGCCAAGGCTGAAAAAAAATATGTTGAGGCAAGGGGGACATCCTTCGGGCCAGGGATGGTCAGCAGATGTGTGCTGAATCATAGTGATCTCTGGGGCACATATGGGGAGAGGCAGTCCTGTAGATATGCTGGTCCCAGGCCGTGTGAGGCTTTAAAAGTCAAAACAAAAACCTTGAAATGGATTTGGTACTCAATTGGTAGCCAGTGCAGTTGACGCAGCACCGGCTGGATGTGTGCACGGAAAAGCACTGTTATCAACAGCCAAACTGCTGCATTCTACACCAGTTGGAGTTTCCGGATCAGTCTGAAGAGTAAGCCTATGTAGAGCGAGTTACAGTAATCCAGTCTGGAAGTGGCTGTTGCATGGATCACTGTAGCTAGGTCCTGGGATGATAGGTAGGGCTGCCTGGTCTGCCGAAGATGATAAAAGGGAGATCTTCAGATCTTACCTGGAGGCTAGCATTTCCAATCTGATTTCATTCACCAGATCAATAATCTCATTAAATCTAAATCTTATTAGTACTAAGCTTCTAAAACAGGATCAAGCATGACCTTATTTCTTGCTTATTATTTCTGCTTCTTTTATCCTATGCAAATTGCAAGGCATAATTGAGTACAATTTCACAGACACATCTAATATATATATATATATATATATATATATATGCCACAAGGCAATTTAAATCACTTATGCAGTTTCCTGACCCCAAAACGTGGTAAAATGGATCTTATCAAGACTTCTGCCAAGCAGGCAGCTTCAGATAACTCAAGCAACTGATCCAAGCCACATCACCTGGAATAGTTTAGAACTCAATAGAGTCATTAACCAACCTTATCTAGGGGGAAATGCCTTCCCACTACCAAACAGCAATCATATGAGACAGCTGAATAGTCAGCTCATCACACCAAATACGTCCCATCATTTCACCAAATCTTTACTTGTTTGCCAGCCTAAAATTTGAAAACACTCATGTGTATAGAATATATACATGGCTGTGCTTGACTTGGCCAGTAATAAATCTTGCAGGCTTCAGCTAGGTTCTAAATATGACGTTAACCACATCAGCTATGAGATTTCTCAGCAAGGTGGTGCATGGGTGGTCTTCACTTAACCTCAAATGTGTAATTTGCAATAGGCTTCTTTGAGGCCAATCTGAATATTAGCAATTCAGTTTTAAGACACTTTGTTCTCTGCAGTACCCATCACCTAGAAATATTGACAATAGTACTGTCCCCTTGTTAAGTGTCAAACTAGAAATTTCAGGCATCCTTTTTAAAAATATGTCTCCACCTTATGCATATGTAGAACAGAGACGAGGGCAGTTTTACTGTAACATTCAAACAATTGTGCAGGATGAGTGCTGAACCATCCTTCCTCCTGTGGTTTTCTATCCTTAGTCTATTGTTCCAGTCATGTTTCTATCCCCAGCCCATAGTGGGAAGAACTTGAGCTGTCAGAAAGGTTGAGCAGGGGATGATTCAATGGCCCAAATGTGAAAGGTGAGTAAGCAAACTATGGACTGTCAACTGTTGTTCAAGTCATGTAAAAATTCCAGTTGAATTCAGTGATGTTCTCACCTTCTAATAATAATGATAACAACCAGGGGTTGTTTTATAGAAAAATAGGTGGTGGATCTCATCCAGGATTGTTATGCAGCTGCACGAGGTGGAACTCCCAGAAGGAGGTGGAACTCTCAGAAAGGTTCAGGAGCTGCACTCCTGTGAGCTCCCACTGAATTTGAGGCCTGATAACAACATGGGTTTAATTTCAACATGGGTTGAAACTACAGCGTATGTCATAAGGGGGGTGGGAAATCACTAATACCAGATGTTAAAAGACAATTATGAGCTTTTTGGAGTGTTCAAGCCATTCTCGCTTACAGTTTGATGTATCATTACTAGTTTATCTAACTATAGTTTTTGCACACAAAATGCAATTTGTTGCTGTAAAGACATGAAACATTTTGGGGGGGAATTTGAGGGTATTATTATTTCTTTTGTGCCCCAGGTTTTAAGGTACAGCTTTGTGATTCTACTTGTCAATTTACAGATATTTGGAGAACTTTGATTCCTTTAAAAAAGGTTAGTGTCTAGTTCTTCATTCAAAAAAGATTGCAGTGTATACTTTACCTTGAGCAGAACAGTGAACTCCTTTTGGTAAACAAAGATCTGTTATACTAGTGCCAGGAAGATAAATGATCAGCTCAAATATTTGTATAAAGCTTTGCAAGTAAGTGAAAACAGAGCCTATAACAAGCTCAATTGTTTGTAACTATATCTGCAGCACAATCAGATAGGGAAAATCTGAAAATACAAATATGGCAAAATTTACTGGATGTGATGAAGATAAATAGGTTTAGGAAACACTGCATTAATAAACTGACTTCAATTTTGAAAACAATTGTTTAGAAGACCTACTGGGCAATGGCTGTGCCTACTTTCTTGGAAATGAGTGCTATAGGGAATGATGAATCTGGAGAACAAATAGTTTTCAAGCCACTGAGTATCAATGAACTACCCCAATTTTTTCCCCCTTGTTGTTGTTTTTACTATTGTTTTCTTTTTAATCTTTTGACTGTTTTAATATCTGGATTTTATTGCTGCTTTTTATGTTTTATTGCTTCAAAAATGTTTAACTGAGGTTATATAACAGTTGTTGGGATAGATGCGTTTGGTTGTATTGTTTCTAAATTTTGTTTACCACCCAAAGGTAAAAGGTGGAATGTAAATCTAGCAAATAAATACGAGTATCTATAGTCTACAACTGTTTCAAACTTGTCAGCAAAGCTAGTCACATAGTTCTTTGTTCACTTCATCAGTTTCCAGGGCCAACTTGTTGCAAACCATGGCTCATGATACTTAACATACCACTTTCTACTATGTACACTTTCCCATACACTGAGATATTATTTTTAAAGTCCTCGATATATCTCCATACCACCTTTAGCAGGAGAGTGGTGACCCTGTGAGAATGGGGCTCTCTTTAAAACAGCATTTTGAAGTCTCCACAGAGAAATTTGCTTTGCCTTTTCTTGACAGCATTTCACTACCATGATAAAGCTTTTTAGAACAGCTGTTGGAATCTGTGACCAATGCTTCCTCTAAGTTGTAGAGTCTTGTTAGCAAAAATTCTACTTTGTGAGCTACTGGCATTAAGTTGTGAACTACTTAGGGTTGCCAATCCCCAGGTGGGGGCAGGGGATCCCCCAGTTTGGAGGCCCTCCCCCCGCTTCAGGGTCATCAGAAAGCGGGGGAGGCGAGGGGAGGGAAATGTCTGCTGAGAACTCTATTATTCCCTATGGAGATTTATTCCCATAGAAAATAATGGAAAATTGATCCACAGGTATCTGGGGCTCTGGGGGGGGGCTGTTTGTTGAGGTAGAGGCACCAAATTTTCAGTACAGCATCTAGTGCCTCTCCCCCAAATATCCCCCAAGTTTCAAAACAATTGGATCAGGGGGTCCAATTCTATGAGCCCCAAAAGAAGGTGCCCCTATCCTTCATTATTTCCTATGGAAGGAAGGCATTGAAAAGGTGCTGTCCCTTTAAATGTGATGGCCAGAACTCCCTTTGGAGTTCCATGATGCTTGTCACAGCCCTGATCTTGGCTCCACCCCCAAAGTCTCCTGGCTCCACCCCCAAAGTCCCCAGATATTTCTTAAATTGGACTTGGCAACCCTAGAGCTACTGCATAATTCAGTTTGCTCTGGGGCCATCCTTCCTGAGCGAAGACAAAAATGTGTGCGCTGGAGGCTAAAAACTGTGAGCTGGCTTATACTAACTCAGCTAAGAGGGAGCATCATGACTTATTTTAATGATTGCTGATGTTTCTCCTTTGTCTTTTTTCCTTTTTTTTTGTTCATGTGGATGGTCATTTCTATTTCAGTTGTACTGGGCTGAATCCACCATCAGTTTCCAACAATGCAAGGAAGGGTAATTACTGCTAGTTGGCCCCTCTCATTGCAGACTTGCAATTCACCCCTCATGGTTGCCCATCTCCCAGGAATAGGTTTTTTTGCATTTCTCAGTGGGCTAGAGTGGGAGTGCGGAGGCAGAAAAATTCTGACAGAAGCATCTCCATTAGCACAAACTGACTTTTGGATGTTTTGTAGTTTAATCATTATGGGTTTTGCTTTATTTGTCACCTACCTTATGAACTGCTTTAGTCAAAAGACAGGGTATTTTATTATTTTAATAAAGTAATATAGCTGACAGGTGATGTACTTCCTGTCAGCAGTCTGCATTGGACTGGTGGCAAGTTTCTGCTTGGCAAATAAAACTTTTCTTAAAGAGATCTGATGAAACAAAAATACCTGTGCTTCTAACAAACTGCTCACTTTACTGGTAGCTGGCAAACTTACGGATACTTAAAAATAGGACCACAGTATCTTCCAACAGAAGGCCAGGATAAGTAGTGCAACAAGGCCTCCTGCTGGTCTGTCTTGTAGGCTAATTTTTAACCATTCAACCAATAAACACTATGAAGAAAATACTTTAGAATTTATTTTACAATATTAGGTTTAAACTTTTGGGTTTCCAGGTAGCCTTCCCTTCCATCACTGGAGTGACAAGAGAATTTTCAGAAAGTTCTAAGGTCTTTTAAAACTCCCTTCATCTTTACTGCATCTATGTTCTGCTTCAATACTATAACCAAAATGGTCATTTTGACACAGCTATGTAAAAGTCCTGTGTTCATTTTAAGCTACCCCCCATCTATCTTAATATTTGTTTAGATAAACTAGTCAATACTAAACCCAGGAACAAAAGGAGCATATAGTTGAAAACTGACCTAGTGAGGTATAAATTGATCTACCTGCTGTGAGAGTAAAATAGAAGAGTAGATAGAAATTAAAAGATAAAAAGAACCCATTTGCTCTTAATGTGAGGGTCAGATAAAATGTATTGTGTAGTTGTTAGGGTGTTGAACTAGGAGTGGGAAGACCAACGTTTTTTCACATCTGTTCTATTTTATCCTCGCAACAATCCTGTAAGGCTAGTTACACTGAAAACGACTGGCCTAAGGTCATCAATTCATGGCAGAGTGATGATTCAAACCTTGGTCTCCCAGATCCTAGTTTGATACTTTTACCACTCTACTGAGCTGGCTTTTGTGCAACAGATGCTGGTGACAGTATTGAGTTGTCAGGTCATTGCTGCTAGTGGTTGCAGCCAACCCTGGTCCTGATGAGCCCTCCCTTCAGGGCAGGAGTGGCCTATAAGGCCAAGACAGCCATGGAAAAAGTCCCACTGATAGAAACCAAGGTTATTGATCAAAACCAAGCCTTTAAAGGCTGGCAATATTATTATGGTTCCCAGCAACCTTATAAACAGCCATGGAATCTGAGGTGTCATCCATTTCTTAAAGCTAGCGCTGCTTCTGTAATTTGAGAGGGTTTTAGTCCCCACCTCATATGCATTTTACCCAGATTTTTCTGCTGAGATTTTTCTCCAGTTTGTAGAAAGATCCATCTTGTTTGTTTATAGCTCCAATCTCTGAATTTAAGTATTTCCAGAATGGAGCCATGCTGAGAATTAGATATATTGCATGCTGTAACTAGAAAGGAAATAAAACGCATGCATGTAGCCACTGAAGTGAACACTTTATTTGACACTGCCTCCTTCACTTGTATAATTCTTTGTCCACTGAATTATTGTCCTTTAAAAATATTATCTTTTTATAAAATAGTGAGTTCTATGGATCGATGAGTCGAGGTGGTACTGAAACATCAGCTCTTTATTGATTACATAGTAAGGCTAAGCATGAGACTGAAGACTGGGCCCATAGGGCCAACATATATACACGCCAGGGTTCTCACGCAAACACTCTATTGGTCCATTCAAACAAGTAGGGGGACAGTGACTGGAGCAGGGCAGCAGGAATTAGGCTCCTGTTGCCCATTGTTCCCAAGTCCCCAAGCTCTGGTCATCTGGCTCCAATAAGCCAGGCAGGAACACCCAATTCAGTTTTCACATGAGTCAACCTACATAACATTTTTTCCCTGGCAAAGGGACTTCCAACAGCAAGAAATTTAATATATGCAGTTTACCCTCTCCCAACTGGAGAGCAATTTTGCTATTTGTTTATTGAAACAGAGTTTAGCCAGCTCTGAATCAACCACAGTTTATTGCAACAATAAACAGTCACAGAGGGACACAGGCAAAACTGCAACTATATATAATCTGGCCATTGTTAACCACACACCCCTAGCAGGCAAGTTACTCCTATTGGTTCACTCCAGAATCCTTTATTTGCATCTCTTTGTTACAAGTTGTTACATGCCTAGCACCCTGATTGGCCAGTTCTTCCAGGCTTTAGGATCCTGGTTTGTAAGGCCCGGTGGCGCAGTGGGAAAGCAGCAGTACTGCAGTCTGAACTCTCTGCTCATGACCTGAGTTCGATTCCAGCAAAGGCTGGATTCAGGTAGCCGGCCCAAGGTTGACTCAGCCTTCTATCCTTCCGAAGTCGGTAAAATGAGTACCCAGGAAAGTGTAGATAACTGGGGAAGGCAATGGCAAACCACCCCGTAAAAAGTCTGCCGTGAGTCACCCCAGAGTCGGAACCGACTGGTGCTTGCACAGGGGTCCTTTCCTTTCCTTACAAGGAGTGCCGGTCTCAAGCTCAGCAACAAGAACCCAGCAAAACACAAGACATATCATTGAGGACAGAGATTGTTTTGCCCAAAACAGCTCCGGGATAGACAGAAATCCAAAAGGCACAGCAGCTTTCATAGCTGCATTCTGCTGTTCGTTAAGTTTTCACCTGGCGAGAGAGCGCCGTTTACAAGAAGGGCGGGAAATCAGAAGCCTAGCGCTGGTAGAAAGGTGGCACCACGAGCACTTCACTCCTTTGAAAGAGGAGAAAGACAACAACTTCTTTTGCGACTTTCCTAGCAACCATGAATTCATTCAGACAGCAACCGCTGACGTGACGCCAGAAGCAACGCGGGGACGGTTGGAGTTGCTTGAGTCAGACAGGGGCCGGGCAAAGATTTCCAGTCAGCGAGGAGTGGCGGCGACCACAGCGGGCGGACCTTCTCCTCGGCGCAACTTCCCTTCTGGGAGCCCGCCCAGGCCGCGCCTGGTGAGAAGACAAAATGAGCAGCGCCGCGCTTCTGGGGCTCCGGGCAGCGGTTGTCGCCCCTCGCCTGCTGGGGCAAGGAAGCGGCTGCCGCTTCTGGAGTGGCGAGCCCTGCGCCTCTCAGCCGAGCCCTGTGCGGATTGGCTGCGCCTCAGGCTTCTGGGGAGACACGGCTGCCTCAGGTACCAAGGAGCGCCACGGGCAAGGAGTCCTAACTCAGTGGCTGGATGTGAACTGGAGGACTGGCCCTTGTGAGGCATAGGCTGGCTGCTCCCCCCCCCCCCCCGGCTGCGGGCAACGGAAGGGGAGAGCTTTTCTCCTCTTCCGACGTTTTTCTTCAAACATTCTTCTGGAAGAAGCCACCCTTGCTTCTGCTCAGTGGTATTGCTCTAGCCCCCGCCCCGTTTCTTCACTGCACTATGCAGATCGTGGCCGCCAGTTTATGCCTTCACCTCGTTTTGCGTATTATTGTGATAACGTTGGCTGGTTTGACAAAATACTCAATATTCTGAAGGGCGCTGCAATTTTAAACACGCTTGCTTGGGGGAACAAACTCGGTTATATCAAACAAACGAATGGGTTTAGGCTGCAAAAGCGAGGTGTTGTCATTTTGAGGGATGGTGTGGACAACACAGCAAGGGAAGTTCTTTGGGACTGGAAAGGAAGGGCCTGCAAACTACTTCCAAACAACTTCAACGGGAGTTTTGCTTTCATAACGAGAGCAGACGTTCGCTCTTTTTGAAAATGCGGGGAAACTGACAGAAGCATAAGACTGTAGGTGGCGCTAAAGTCATAAAAGTTCTTATTTACGCACTACAACCGCTCAAAGGGACCACCCACACCACCTGCGTGTCGGAATGGAATCTCAGAATACTACCGGGTTTACTTAGAAGGAAAGCTGGTAAACATCGCAGCTACAAGGGGTTCAAAACTTTAAAACAGAACTGATTATTCCCCTTTTTGTAATAAAGCACCTAAATGTTTATTATATGTAATGTATATACATGTTGGATGCTTCTGAGGCTGCAGCCCTATTTGTAGATGGCAATGCATCTGATAAAGTTCAGCAGAATTTACTTTTGAGTAAATATCCACAAGATATGGATGCTTAAGATATTAGCAGCCAGGGAGAATTCATTATCCAGATTATGGTTGCCAGCTTCTGGTTTGGAAATTCTTGGAGATTTGGAGTTGGAGCCTGAAGAGAGACTTCATTTTAGTATAATACCATAGAGTTCATGCTGCAAAGCCACCATTTCTTCCAGGGGAACTGATCTCTGTAGTCTGGAGATCAGTTGTAATTCTGGGTGGACTTCAGGCTGCACCTGAAGCCTGGCGACCCTAACAAAATGAAAAGGCATAATCCTGTGATATACACTCTAGGAACCAGTTCCAATTACACTGAAGCTTGGGCATGATTTACTGCAGGGGTGGCCATACTTGCTTAACATAACAGGCACATAGAATACATGTCAGATGTTTGAGAGCCTTAAGACAGGAAGGAAGACAGAAGCTCCTGAGCCACAGTTTGGCTGCTTCTGATTTAGAACTATGTACGTGACATGCTATTTGCACAATATTTCTACTAATTTAATGGATGTGTTCTGTTAATTGTAGACTATTCTGCATTAAGGAGAAAAAGCCAAAGACCCATAGGGGGGCAATCAGCTAACAGTATTCCCATCCCTCTTTCAATCCCCTGACAGACTTTTCTTGCTTCCTTCTGTCCTTCCCACTCACCAGCCAACCTACCTTTGTCTACTTCCTATCTGCAGTTTTCACTCTTTCTCTCACCCTGGCAGCCCTTACAAAGGAAAACTATGGCCCAGTTCCACAAAGTTTTGTGGGGGGAGGGGGGGCGAACACCTAATTTCCCCCTTATCCCCTTCTGCACACTATTTCCTCCTTCCTCCTCCTGGCAACCCTCATATCCTCCTCACATTTTCTTGCTTTCCTCTCGTCTTCCTATGAATCAGGAATCAGCCTATTTTTAAATTACACTCCCCACTCAGCTATATTTATTATTTTCTTAATTTATATCCACCTTTTTCACGAAGGGACTCTTCTCTCTTCTCCATTTTATCCTCACAACAACTTTGTGAAGTAAATTAGCCTAACATAATGTAACTGGCCCAAGGTCACATTTGAGCATCCTCAGCAGAGTGGGAATTTGAACCTGGGTCTCCCAGACTGTAGTCCGTTATTGACCAATACCAGGCAGCCAGTCCTTGGTAAGTCATGAAGATCATGTGGTATAAGTCACTTGCTGAGTGCTGACAGGCCTCCTTCCTTAAAGGCTAAAACAGGCTTGCCCTTTCCCCTTATTACTGACAGAAAGGATTTGAAGGTTGGCAATATTGTTGTGGTTGCCTAGCACTCATTTCTTAAAACTATAAGTGCTGCTTCTGTTATTTTGGGGGAAGGGGATTTAACTACCCAATGTATTTTTAAAAAGATTATTTGCAAGCCTGAGGCATTTTTCAGGTTTGTAACAAGATCCATCTTGTATGTTTGTGGTTCCACTTTCTGGATATTAGTATTCACATATTTGGCCATGATGAGAATTAGATTATTGATAGTGTGAGTCAAAGCCTCTACTCAGTGTTAGGTCAAGTTTGGCATGTGAAATAAAAGTGTCTCTGAGTATATGCAGAGTGAATATCTCTCACCACAGTGCGGCAGATATACACGTCTGAAAAGAACTAAAGTTTACTGGTCAGTCCAGGCAGGATTGAACCCTGCTACATTTGGTTTTAAATATTGATAATTGGGTATAAATTTTCTTTTAATTCTGTTCGAGTAATCACACCCTTAATTTAATGACTAAACCCATGCATGATTATGCCTGTCTAGGCCCAGTTTTAGTGCATTGTTGGTCTTATTCATACTTACTGTTGGTTGCATCTTTTTTCTGAATTATTTCTGAATGTTTTTTACATTGTGGTTAGGTTCTGCTGAAGATAATTATTTCCTGTCATTAGTTCCTCAGTTGCTGTATGGAGGGAAGCTGGATTTCCTGGTTTTTGATTACCTTTCTGAAATTACAATGTCTTTGCTAACTGCTGCCAAAGCCAAATCTCCAGTAAGTAAATTTGCTCTGTTCTTTAAACAGCAACAAAACATATTATGATAAATCTAATGTTGTAAAATGGATCCAGCAGTTTGGAAGACTGATTTCAGGTTTGAATTTGAAAAAGAGGAGATGAACACAGTTGCACCCTGAAGAGCCCTGGTATTACAGCCCAACAAATCAATCAGTCTCTCTATCTCCCTCTCTGTAGCAAGGCAAAAAGCTTATACCTTGAATAAAACTTCATTGGTCTTAAAGATGATTTCTTTGTTTTTCTCCTGTGCGATTGTGGGAACTGGGCAAAGTAAGTTCTCACTCTTTCCCTCCCTCCCTAGGGATGAGTGGGGGGAAGAGCCTCAGCCAATGGAGGGTAGAGAGGATTGGCTCAGTAGATCTGCTGTGTGATTGAGAGAACCTGGCAAAGCAAGCTCTCTTGCTTCGTAAATCCTGTGCAATTGAGAGAGCGTGGCAAAGCAAGCTAAGATGCAGAAGAAAGCAGCTGACAGTGAGTTGCTTGTGAAACACATACAAGCCCCGTGGGGGCCAGATATGTCCCATGGGCTTCACATTTGACACCCCTGATGTAAACAAATGTCAGAACAAGCTGGGGGCAGAGTGTGAGGAATCCCACTGCTGCTTAGACTGGCAGGGGGAGAAAAAATGTTAAGAAATGGCTGACTGCATGATATCACTTCCAGGAAAACCCAGGGGTGACATCCCACCTCTAGGAATTGGCTGATTCCTAGAGAGGATTGACATGAGTTCTGGATTTTCCCATAGAATTTTGGCTTATTCCTACTGAAGTGTGACTTCACTTCCAGGTTTTCCAAGAAGTAATGTCACATTGTTGGGTGATGCCACCCATGTCCTCCTTTGGTTTCCTGATGGTTGCCAGGCTGGGCCAGGTAACCCTATTGAAATGACTGATTTCTCTTCCCCCTTCATAGATTCCTAATAGCCTGTGTTTCTGATTTAGTACTCGGCAGGCCAGTTGTAGAAGCTTTCTTCCTTCAGGTTAATTTTTTTTCTAGGAATTCCACAAGTATGAAGTGATCCCCTCTATGTCCATAGGTGTCTAGATTATTATTTTTGTTGTCTTAACAATGTGGGCTAGCCGCTTGTATCATTTGATACAGGCTTGGGCCTGTGAGAAATCATGATGAGGGGGAGGGAATAAACAGTTTTGAAATCCCACCCTACCAATGGCATACCTAGAGGGCAGGGAGGGTGGTCTGCTCTGGGTGCAGGTTAAGGAAGGTTTTTGAAGGGTGCCCTTGGGGCCAGCATTGTCCTGCCTCCAGCCAAATGTCTTCTCTTTTATTTTTAAAATGCAGTTCTGGCTGCAACCACTAGCAGTGCAGGGAAGTCTAAGCATAGCAAAAAGCTGGATCTGCCAAGCCTCCCTTTTCTTTAAGACTCAAGCAAACTTTTTAAACATATCATGCTGATAGCTGCTACAGAAATAATAAGGTAAAGGTAGTCCCCTATGCAAGCACCAGTCGTTTTTGACTTGGGGGGTAACGTTGCATCACAACATTTTCATGGCAGACTTTTTTTACAGGTGGTTTGCCATTGCCTTCCCCAGTCACTTTACCCACAGCAAGCTGGATACTCATTTTACTGACCTCAGAAGGATGGAAGGCTGAGTCAACCTTGAACCGGCTACCTGAACTCAGTTTCCATCGGGATCAAACTCAGGTCATGAGCAGAGTTTGGACTGCATGCGAGCTGAGTTCAGTCCCGGCTACAGAAATTGCCAGCCTGCAAATAATTTTCTCCAATAGCCTAGCCTATGTCTCTTGTTTTCCTTGCATCCAGCTCAGCCAGATCTTGTAGCGCAGTAGTTATGGTCAGGGCTTTTTTTTGTAGCAGGAACTCCTTTGCATATTAGGCCACACACCCCTGATGTAGCCAATCCTTCTGAAGTTTACAGTAGGCCCTGGAATAAGAGCCCTCTAAGCTCTTGGAGGACTGGCTACATCAGAGGTGTGTGACAGGGAAGTGTGTTTCTTAACATCCAGTCCCGTGAAGCTTGCAATCAGTATTTTGTGGTGCTTTGGCTAGTGTTAGTTAGTAAAAGTTAGTACAAAGGCAAATTCCTAGTTCTCAAAAATGCCTTGAAGATGTTTGGGATGGTCTTTTCTTGGGCTTCAAAATGGAGAACAGAAGCCCTCCCAAGTGCCTGCTCAGAACATGAGTAGTATGATGGACTTTTTTTTGTGCTGTCAAGTCACAGATGATTTATGGCAACCCTATAGGATTTTCAAGACGAGACATCTGTCACAGATGATTTATGGCAACCCTATAGGATTTTCAAGACGAGACATTCGGAGGCGGTTTGCCATGTCCTGTCTCGACTTCAGCCCTTATTAGTGTGAGATCTGATGAGATCAGGCTATCCTGCAACTATCCAGGTAAGGGCTAGGCTGCGATTAATACGACTGGCTCAAGGTTACCCAGCAAGTTTTCACGGCATGAGTGGAGATTCAAACCTGGATTTCCCAGATTTTAGCTTGACGCTTTAACAACTGCACCACACTGGCTCTTATGGTGGAACAGTGTGTTGGAATTCGATTTCTTTTTTACTGGCATGATTATATATGCTGTTAAATAAAAGACATTTTTTCACTGTATTTCTGTTCTGGCCACTGAAATGTTTGAGTCCAGTGGCACCTTTAAGACAAAACTTTTGTCCTGCTGCTTCAGACCAACACATAAGTCAGCTGTGACTTGATGGCAAAACAAATAAACTCAAAATAGGTGTGTGTGTTAAAAAAATTACCAGCCACAGGTGCCAGATAGACTAAGTCAGGCCTCAGTTGGGGGTGGAGCTCACCAGAACAGCGCTCCAGAAGCTGTAACAGCTGGCCTGATCTCACCATTCTATCCTATGGGCCCATAGGATAGAATGGAGAGATCAGCTGTGGTTGCAGCACAACCCCAGAGAAGGGGTTTAAAGCTTAAAACCCCTTCTGTAGTGTTGCACCACAGCAGCAGCAGCCTGGCTGCTTTGCATAACTCACTTGCATGTGCTATAGACTTCCTGACATCACAGTTTCTGGTGACATCAGGGGCGTGTGGCATATGCAAATGAGTTACGCAAATGAGCTCTGGCACCTCTTTTTCTACAAAAGGACCCCTGAGCTAAATATACCACTGCATTTTACTACTCAAAATTTTATCTTCTATAACTCTCTTAAGTTTTTACGGATTTGAAGAAGCTGATTTCCCCTTTAACTGATGCTCTCAGCCTTCCATTTCTTAGAGCATTTAGATAGATAGATAGATGATAGATAGATAGATAGATAGATAAATTTATTGTCATTGTTCTCAATAAAAAGAGAGCAACGAAATGAGGTGCTCTTCCACAAAACATACCAACACATCAAACACA
Source organism: Heteronotia binoei (assembly GCF_032191835.1). Taxonomy (NCBI): domain Eukaryota; kingdom Metazoa; phylum Chordata; class Lepidosauria; order Squamata; family Gekkonidae; genus Heteronotia; species Heteronotia binoei. Next base: position 54,797,516 of record NC_083231.1, on the reverse strand, counting down.
CATATTCATATTCATACCATTTAAATACATCTAAAACCATTAAAACCATTTAAATACATCTAAAACAGATAAACATTCATAAAACCATTAAAATCATTTAAATATATCTAAAACAGATAATCCTTCATAACCCTGCATTTAGCCTAACCACAGCACTTGGATAGAAACTGTCCTTAAATCTGTTTGTCCTAGCCTTCAACACTCTATATCGTCTACCTGACGGTAAGATCTCAAATAGCAAATGGCCCAGATGTGAAGGGTCCCTTAGGATCATTTGTATCTTCCTTTTACATCCCATATTATACAGATCCACCAATGAGGGGAGAGAACATCCACAAATCTTTTGTGCTCTTCTCGTCACTCTTTGGAGCACTCTCGTCACTCTCTGGAGCTCTTTGGAGCACCCTTCTCTCTGCAGTGCTTCTTTTGCAGTGCTGTACTAAGTAGGTCTACTCAGAATTCTACTGAAGGCTATTCAGTGGAGATTACTTCCAGGAAAATGTTTTTAGGAGACCACCTTTAATCCTTGCCATCCTGATTTTAAACTGGTTTTCCCCCCTTTTGTTTAATTTTGTGAAGACATATTTTCTCCATAATGGGGATTCCCCAGAGTAGTTCCCTTTTCAGTGAGTAGTTCCCTTTTTAGCCTGGAGAGTGACTGAGAGGTGGTATGATCACCATCTTCAAGTACTTGAAGGGCTGTCATATAGTGGATGGTGCAGAATTGTTTTCTGGTGCCCCAGAAGATAGGACCAGATCCAGTGGGTTGAAATTAGAAGAGTTTCTGGCTCAACATTAGGAAGAACTTCCTGACCTTAGAGTGATTCCTCAGTTGAACAGGCTTACTCAGGAGGTGGTGGGCTCTCCTTCGGAGGTTTTTAAAGAGAGGCTAGTTAGCAATCTTTCAGCAATGAACAGGGGGAGGTATTTATGAATTTCCTGCATTGTGCAGGGGGTTGGACTAGATGACTCTGTGGGTTCTTCCAACTCTATGATTCTATGAATGGCCTAATACAGTCTTTTTCATTCAACCACATTGGGGATAGCTGGTTTGCTATCACATGTATTGATAGAGAATCTATATGGTTTTTGGGTGGCACCAGAACCACAAGCATGGCTTCTGACACAACATGGTCTGTGTATACTCCACTGGAGTTCGGAACATTTGGAGCTCCAAATGTTTCTGGGGTAGAAAAAGTGTTACATTGGACCTAGTCCTCAGTTGCAGGGCTTTTATTGATCAGAAGCATCACTTAGCTAAAATGTTAAGTTTAATTATATCCTTCTGTTAGGAAATGCCAGCCCAATAAAGTCCTATGACTTTTGGAATAAAATGTCACTGAGCTGAATAATGCCAGAGATTCAGGTGGCCAAATAATAGCTTGATAGAAAGCGTACATTATATTCTAATGAATGCTTAAAAAGTAGATCAAGTTCTTTACTATCTTGCTGATGCACTAGAATGTGGCTTCTTCAGCTCAACTTTTACAGTCTTGTACTGGGATCATAACTGAAATTAATAGCAGTAGGACTGACAACTAGCAGTATGAGGACTGGATTATTTGTCTGACTTTCTCACCTTAAAATATTACTCTTCAAATGTCTCATATATGAGCATTTCCTATCTAATCTGACACTGGGCCAGTTCCAAGTTAAGCAATCCAGGGAGGGGCATTTTACACAGTGAGTTTCCTTTTGTGAAGGGGCTGCCCCTGAATGGCTATGGCCATTTAACACAATGCCACTTTCCCCCTCCATTTCCTCCATGCATGTGATCTTTTGCCTTTTTTAAAAACGTTCTAATGGGAGCACTGATAAGCTAAATGAATACAGCAATTCAGTGCAATAGCGACACCATAAGCAGCCCTGGCCTCTCAGCCTCATTTACAATTCCCCTCCCCGATTGCAGCACACATTTCCTTTCTCAATCATTAACTGGAACTGAGGGAAAGCCCCCTCTGTGCTGTCAGACAAATAACAAATGCAGCACACAATTATTTTCTCCACTCTCTTCCCAAAAAGCCAGCTGTAACTTTGGCAGTGTTTCATTGGGGGAAGAAGAACAAGAAAGAGAGTGAGAGTGAAACAAAAAAAACCTTGGGATAAAGTGGATATTTCCCTCTTCTTTGCATTGCTGAACTGCAATCAGGGGCTTTGGGAGGGGAAATTGTAAATGAGGCTGAGAGGCTAGGGTTGTTTTATGGTGTTGCTATGGCGCTGAATTGCTGTATTCATATAGCATCTTAGTGCTCCCATTAGAACCTTTAAAAAAATGCCATTACAGGAAGTGCTATGAGGCACTTCACAAAGCACCCCATAGTGATTCAGAAGTGGAAGAAGGATTTGAAACGGGAAGAAAGACAGTTTTCCTCAACAATAGCTCAGGAATACCTACTGAACAGGACATAAGCAGGTTTGCCTGAAAAGGTAAATATATTCTGTTAGTAGCTGGTTACTAAAACATATCTATCTGAAATGACAATTTTTTTTTTTAGTAACCAGTTACTAGAGCAGAATAGATTGACTGTATGTGTCTGAAATTTTCTCTCTGTGTGGCCACAATCTGGTACCCATGTGTACTTAATCTTTGCATGACTGTTTCCATCTGATATACACATTGTCCTGGATCCAGTGCAGCATTTCTGTGAGCAGACAGATTTCTACCTGTGGAGTGTGACTTTCTTGCCTTCCAGTGAGTGTAGCACAAAATGCACATCCCCCCATGCTTCTGCTGTGGGAGAGATTGTAGATTTTTTAAGTGATTCTTTTCAGTGGCTTAATCAGAAAAAGTCTAAGGAGTGAAACATATTAAAAACAACCTACACTTTGTGAAGATAAATTTGAAAAGGTTTTGTGTGTGTGTATGTTAACTTCTGTTGTGAACTATTTATATTGATTGCTTTTTAATGTTTTTCCATAGAAATGCCTGCCCTGATAAAAAAATTTTGACACTTGTTATTTATTTCAGGATTTGGGATATACATCTGATTTTGTATTAACTGCAATGGCTCCTTATATAAAGGATATTCATAAGAAAGGTAGGATCAAACACATTTATGTTTTAGATTGCCGCAATATTTTTAAATAACGTTAGTTATTATGGTACAAGGAAAGCAAAGCTAATCTTGTTTGTTATGTTTTTGTTATTTTTAGCCTACATGTGATTTTATTTTACTTGTTCTATTTTAATTTGCTTTTCAGCCAGAAAATGGCTCTCAAAGTGGTTTATAGCAATCAAAATCCTATACAAAAATAAATAAAGTTCAGTACCAAATGCTCCTGGAGAAAGAGGTGCTTAGCTGGGCATGGGTCTGAGCCGGATAGAGAGCTGCCTGGCTGTGGAAAGCTCACAGATCAATTAAACTAAATTAATCACGTTATTTATTTTGCAATCTATCTGATTTTTTTGCCCAAACACATTAAAAACATACATAGTCAAACCTTTAAAAAAATTCAAAGCAACAATTACAGACATTAAACCTATTATAATGTCTTTATGGGAGTGATTCTGCCAACTTTAAGCTATTTTTTTTAGCCAACCTGCTTGTAGTAATTCCAGAGAAAAGTCTAAATGAATGAGGGAACACAATAAATGAATTTATATGAAAGTGGGAAAAATCTTGGATTAATTGGTGAACTACACAATATAATTGATCCAGTGGAAGCTTGGGAATACCATCCATAAAAATGTCAGGATGCTTCAAAATTAGCCTAAGTTTGTATATAAATAATATTGTATATAAATATTGTATATAAATAACCCAGAGTGCTGCTGGACTCTTGCCCAGATCCTTCTGAAGTAGCTGTTGAACAAGCCTATGTTCACTCGCCATTAAAAGTTTGTCTTTGGTTTAAAAATCTGAGAGGAAAAATCTTATTTTAATAGTTCTGTCATTAATAGCTTGGGATCTCTAAAAGAAAACTGTATCCTGGTCTATCCATGTTAATTTCAGCCTAGCTAAACAAGAAAAGTGGTCAGGTTACTGGGTTTTCAGTTGAGATCTCTTAAAAAATGAGAATAATCCAGACTAGACATTATAAGAACATAGACCCTAAAACCAGAATCATACTCTTTGACCTAGTCTCCATAATAAATAATAGTTTGATAACAATATTTGAATAGTTACAATTGAACATTAAAAATACTTGCTGATTTAAAAAGTCACAGCAGCTCAGCCTTCAGAAAACTGACTCAGTTTGAAGAGTTAATTTCTCAGGAAGGAAAATATGTTTTGTCTAAAATGCTTAACTCTAATGGCATTAATCAACTAAAATTCATTTAAAGTGTAATAAGGATCCTGGTTTTGATATTTTGAAGGAAGTGCAGAGATATGCTTTCTTCAGTGGGTACTACTTTTTCAATATGCCTTCTGTTTAAAGAAAATGTAATAAAATGTTATAGTAATGATATTTTATGCCACATGTTTTCATCTAGAATACACTGGAACTGTAAAACTCTTAAATAAAACTTTACATATATATGGTAGAAATGTGACCATGCAAAAAAAAAAAACCTTTTGAAAAATAACAGTAGATAAACTAAGACAGAGTTTAGGCTTTGAAAAGTAGGGACATTTGTAGCAGGGCCTCAGAAGATGGTTGTCGTAATCATATATAGATTCATAAGGGAGTTGGTTTCTAACAGATAATTCACAAAAGCTCACAAAAATGTGTTAGTATGCCTAAGTAAACAAATTAGTGTCATTTGTGACACATCAACATCCTGAAAAAGAAAAAAGAGCATTCTAATCCAATTTCACTGCAGGCAGTAGGCAAGTGACTCATTTGGTTTAGCCCAAATGAGACACACATAAGCCACCCAACTGTGCCAAACAAAATGAACAAAAATAATTGAAGCAAATATTGATTTAGTGTGTATTAGCAGTGTACCCAATGTTTATTGGTTTGGAACCTTGTGTCTTGCTTAGGTGTCCGTGTTGTCAGCAATGCTGGTGGGATTAATCCACTTGCCTGTGCTGCTGCTCTGCAACAGCTGGTGAAAAAGTCTGACGTCGACATGAAGATTGCGGTTGTTACTGGTGATGATTTGATGGGAGAGGTATTCTGTTGAGGTTTTTAAAAACACTGTTTTGCAAGAGTCTGGTAATTTTTGTAGAATGGAAAAGTAAAACATGTTTGTCATAGAAGCCTAAGGCATAGAGAGATGAATAGTCTGCTCCTTTTGTTGGTTGAGTTTTGATTGCTGGTGCAAGCGAAGAAGATTGTGGAAGTTGGGAGCAGGATGAACCTGTTTACAGAAGGAGAAGATAGTGAATTAATAGTGTAATCCTGAACATAAATACATTCTTCTAAACCTGTTAAAATCAAGGATCTTAGAAAAGTGTAATTGTGTTTAGGATTGCACTTTAGTTTTATTCACAGTGGGATTGGCTGAGTTAGGGACTCGTAAAAGAACTGTATTTCTCTGTCTAAATAATGCAGTGTTAGTAAACAAACAATTCAGTCATATGCAGAGTAACTATGTTTAGGATTGCACTAAAACATTTCTGTTGGGATGGCTGCATGCCTCCTTCTAGGCTAATTGGTCACCAAGAAATGAAAACAGAAAACGATTTTAGTGAGAAGGAACAGAGGAGGTTGCTACTTTCCCCCCTACAAACAGCCTTTGGGTGATGCTACAGTATTGTCTTTCTACCATGAAGTCAGAAGATGACTTGAGGTTCATTTTTGTCCTGGTTTCCTTCGTACCATTTCTATTGATGTGAACATGGTCTTCTGGACTGGTAGTTAGTTGTTGACACAGATTTACCATTTAGAAAACTGTTTTGATGCAAATTTTGTGTGAGCAATGTTACTCTGCAAAAATTACAGCATTTTATAAAAGTTGATAGCTCTCTTGGTCTAAAGCAGCAGAACAAAGTTTGATGTCAGTGGCACTTTTAAGGCCAACAAAATTGGACTCAAACTTTGTTCTAGTGTTTGATCAAGTTATGTAGCAACCACTATTTTTAAAGATAGTAACATCTTAGGTGACGTATTCCTTACCTCAAGAAGTGTGTTTGGCATCATTTCAGACTTTTGAGTGTTCTTTGAAAACATATTTATTATGGAAGACCTTAGAGAAAATCTGAGTATTTTATTTTGGTTTTAAATTATTTTACATTGGTTTTACTGTTGTTGGCTAATTTACTGTTATTTGTTAATTAAGCATATTATGGCTTTTAATTGTTTAGCTGTAAGCTGCCATGAGTATTTTTGAATAAAAGTTGGCCTTAAAATGTGCCAAATAAATGCAAACTGTTAGTGACATTACATTGTGATGTGAATTCTAGTCATAACTATTAGAATCAATGGGAATTGTGATGGCGCTTCAGTATAAATAAGCTGCACCATAAGGCTGCAACCCTAAGCATACTGAAAATATGTCCCTATGAAATCTGTGATTTGTGCATCTGTGATGAGTTGTGCATCAGAGTGAATGATACTAATGGCACATTGTGAAGATCCATTATAATGTACATGCCATAAAGATAACATATGAGAGGCTTTAAAATATCTTTTATTGCTTAAATATTGCTTAAATATTATTGCTTAAATATGGAATGGTTTTCTGGACCTATCATATTTGTAAATGTAGTTTTTATTCATTTATTGTACAAAACTATTTACTGTGGAGGTAGAATTGTAATGCAAATGTCTATATTAAATTAATACATTGGATTATTTTAACAGGTAAACAACATCAAAGAAGCTGTTCGACAAACAGAAAATGGGCGATTATTCCCAGAAAGCATTCACAGCATGAATGTGTATTTGGGGTAAGTTTAAAAAATATTTTGAAAGAAGAGATGTCTGAGAAAGTTCTTTTTATAATTGGCATTGTATGTATTTACATGTTTGTCTTAGGTTAGATTCTGAAGCAATCAAAATGTTTTTATATCTGGATTTAATGCATGGTTTCCAACATGACAGATGATGTTACTGATGACACACAAGTAGCTGCTAGACAAAGTGCAAAAGAGTTATAATAAATCCTCAGAAATCTTTGTAGGATCATCAGCCAGTGTCATAGTTGTCTAGATGACAGAATATGTCATAGCGTTGTTTCTTTGTGAAATCAGTGAGTACCTACAGCAAATGGACAAGAAAACTATATTGAGTAACTATAAATGATTTCTTATCAAGAGAATTTTATGGTTTACCGTCTGTCTAGTGGACGTTAAGAACTGCCCTGAACTATAATTCCAGTGTCTAAGAGACAATGACTCAAGTCTATGGCTAGGCTGTGATATAAACTCTGGTAACGGAAGTGCCTGGTCAGTCATTCTTTCTCCTGCCCCTTCTTTGCATTTAATATTTTGAATAGCCATTGTAGTGCATTGGTTAAGAGCAGTGGACTCTAGTCTGGAGAACTGGGCTTGATTTCCCATTTAAAGCCTGCTGGGTGACGTTGGGCCAATCACTTTTCTCTCAGAACTCTCTTGGCCTCACAAGGTGCCTGCTGGAGGGACAGGAAGGGAATGTGATTGTAAACCACTGAGACACCTTAAGGTAGAGAAAAGTGGGGTATAAAACCTACTCTTCTTCTTTGAAATATGATCAGCTGTCAGTGTGAAACCCAGTACACTGTGTTTTCTCAGAAGCTGTTTAGCAGAAAGGAGTCCATGCAATAAATGAATCTGCTGGATTGACTTTTGAATCTTAATGATAAAATAGAAATAAAGTTTATCTTTGTGATAAACATACCTTTTGAAAAGTTGAATAAATGAGGCCAGTACATTGACAACTGCAACTCTTATTCCCTCAGTGCAAGACCAATAAGTAGAGCTCTTGACCTAGGAGCTGATATTGTGGTGACTGGCAGATGTGTTGACAGCAGCCTTGTATTAGGACCACTAATCCATTCTGTAAGTGTAAATTGATGCTTATAGCAGTAAGCTACTGGCAGATGTTGCAGAGCATTGCTTATATATGATTTTTGTCATTATTATTGTAAGGTTTTAGTATATACCCTGGTTATCTGATGGTTTATAAGAGCTCAAGATACTGTTTAGTAAACTACAGCTGGAAAAAAAAATCAACCCCCCCCCCCCCAATTTACATAAGAGTTGCTGTTATTCATTCAGATATCACTGTGTAATCTTTGATGCATGTTGAAATAAAACATAAAATATCTCAATTTAGGAAGTTGTCTTCCATTAGGAAATTGTCCTACAGAGATTATTTAGATAATTTTACTTTGTAGTATTTTTCATATTTACAAACTTTTGTCTTTCTAGATGGATGGATTTTTTTTTTTGGTCTTTCTAAAGGACATAGAGAGTTTAAGTTGAGGATTTCGGCATATTTGTTTTATTCTGCCAAACAAACATATCCACATTTTATTGTATCAGTCAGGTTTCTTTGAATTGTATTCTATTGACATTCCAGAAAGTACTGCCTTTCCTTTTCCCATATCTCCCCAAAATGTTGACCACAGAAATGGGTCTTTCTCTGACAACCCCCACCCACCCCACACACATGTTGGTGATGGAGGGCTGCATGTGGAGGGGAATTTGGTGAGGTTGCCTCTCCTTCCTCTTCTTTCATTAGAATAGCAATAATGTACAGCTCTTCTTGCACAGCATTTCAGGTGTGTACCTATGTTGGTCAGAAACAGAACAAAATTTTAGTCCAGGGGCACTTTTTAAGACTAACAAGAGAATTAAACTTTGTTGGTCTTTAAAGGTGCCTCTGAACTCAAACTTAACCTTGTGCAGCATTTTGTTTTATAATTATGAGCTTTTGCCATTCTTCATTTATGTTTTTTGTTGCTTTTCTCATGATAAATTCAACTGTAGATATTTACTCACTTGTTGTTGTTCTTGTTTAGTTGCACAGTCAAGTCTGACTCTTTGCGACCCCATGGACCAAGTCACGCTGGTGACTTATTTGCTTAAAATTTTTCTTAAGTGAAGAAAGATTGGATTCCATTTGCAACATGTAAATAATAAAACTTGCCACAAGGTGGCACAAAAATTAGCTTCAAAAAGAATTTTTAAAAACATTAATAATTTTTACTTAAATGTGACTTTTTAGGTTAAAAATTAATGCAAGCAAGTATTCCTTTAGCAGGCACACACAGCATTTTCACTGCATTTAATTATAAAATTAAACATTACTAGTAAAGCTAAAAATTTACATTTATGCTTTACAACAGGGATCTGCAACCTTTGAAATTCTGACACCACATGCTGGGCACAGCTTACTTTCAGTCACACAGTGAAGGTCTTTATGATGTGGCAGTTATTGCCAAAACAACATTTTCAAAAATCTGCAAAGGCATTCAAATCTCAAATGGCCAACCAGAAGCTTCACCTGGCTCTACACATTTTCTAAAAACACTTGCTGACTTAGTTCCCTCTAAGCTGTGCTAGGGGGTGCTGGTGCACAAATTTTCAACAGGCTGGTCACAGGTTCTGCTCAGAACCTACACTGCATATAATGAAGGATGGGGGTACCTCCTTGGGGAGATTTTTGAGGAGATGCACCAGGGTTATGACAGTGATTGTTCCTCTTCTGTTATACTTGACCTGTAATGCTGCTTGTCATATTTCACTAAAGAAAAATGAAGTCTCTCTCTCCCCCCTCAGTGCTGGTATGTTTTTTGAGGCTCAGCACAGGGCAGATCTAGCAATATAGAGGATTGAGGTGGGTAGACCTACCAATATAATAGAAGGGGAGGGTAGAACTGTTCTCCAGAGGGCAGGTCTACCACTATAATGGAAAGGAGTGGGTGAAATTTGATTTGATTCTGTTTTCTCTTATAATGTTTAAATTATTCTTAAAATACAGTTTAAATATAGTTTAAAATAATTTATGCTGAGATTTTTGCAAGGTTATGAAAGTAATCTAAAAAACTAATCTACACGATAATGAAACATAGATGTGCTAATAATTTTAATGCTACTAGCTTTTTCACGTGGTTGTGAACCAGTGTAAAGCAAGGGGGAGGGAGGGAAATGGTTCTTTTGAACCTTTGGCAATCTGTACACTGTTGTACCCATTGTGATTTGGATCATGTCAATATTAAATACATTATTTAAGTGTGTACTGCACTTAACACTCTAAACATTTTTTTAAAATAGTTTGGCTGGAAGAGAGATGAATTCAACCTGTTAGCAGCTGGAAGGTAAATTTGATGGAATCAAGTGTAAACTGTGCTTTCCTAATACTCCCAACAATAGATATTTACTCACCAATGAAAGTTTAGTCTAAAAGCTGCCTCAAATGTAATGATACCAGGTTTAGAAGATCAGGTTTAGATAGTTCCACTATCGGAGCAATATGTTTTAGGGAGGTATATTGTTGTCTGCCCTGATCATGAAGTTGATGGGTGTGTGGGAGAAAGCAAGCTTCCATACATATATCTCCTGCTACATTGGGGGTGGAGAATGTACAAAAACAGTGTGGTGTATTTACTGTTTCAACTGTTAGACTTTCAGTCCATGTGGCTTCTGACTTTGGAATGGAGAATCTACACACTTGTCAGTGTCACCACCACTGAATTTCTTTTGGGCTATGTGTTTGTGCTAGGTGAGAATTCAGGCTTTCTGCCCTTGATCCTTCCCTAGGATGGGCTTCCAGGATCCCCCAAACAGGGTCATTTTGTAGAAAAAGAGGTGCTAGAGCTCATTAGTGCAACTGATTTGCATATGCCACACACCTCTGACATCACAGGAAGATGTACTAAATTCTGTCAGCTCAGCATCTACCTTAAAATGTTTCTTGAATTATAATTGTCCTAATAAAACCTTACTTTTAAAATTACTTTCTCCTGTGTGGCCACAATGGCCTGATGAAGATTTCCTTCTCTCTGCTTTATATGTTCTGATTATCTTCCTATTTTTTGTGGGGAAAAGTATTAGAAAGTTTGTCAAATCTTAAAGACCAGCAGAATTCTCACAGGGGGTTTGAACAGTGGAGCCCAGAAGCAAATATCTGGTGGGGGGTAAGAAAGAGCACAATAAAATTTAGAGGTTCTGGAGCTCTGCCCCAAAATGACGCCTGCCCACACACATCTCAAACAAACTGGTGACTTAGTCAAGCTTGATAGTAGCTGCCATCTCTTCAGAGATGCACAAATCCTGACCAGGATCTGCTGATGCCACTAGGGCTACGTGGAGCCTCAGTCTGGTGAAGAAGTGCATCCTCTGGAAGAAGACTCCTCCAATTTGTTAAGCAGTATGGTGGTCTCCAGCCTTACTGATAATCAGTGTATATTGGTGACATCAGTATGCATGCATCTATGAAGAGGTGGTTGGTGCGATCATGTTTGTTTGTGTTGAGGAAAGCCTCTTTGCATTGGTGGAAGCCTCCAAGCTTACATGAGTAGGAGTAGCAGGATATGGCACAATGGCTTTAGATTTGTGGCCAAAGTGCATGAAGTAAATGACTCAGAATTTAAACTAGTTGCTAATATTTTACATTTTTTGTCTATAAAGGAAGTCAGATTAGATAGAAGAAATACTTCTATCCATCAGATGAATTGAAAAGGCTAAGATAACTAAAAGTGTTCACTAACATTTTTAGTTTTGGAACCCTTACACACTAAAACATAGAATTCTTTCCTTACATGGCAGTGGTCTGTAAAATCAATGGACTATTATATGAAAAATATTTTCTGAACAGCTAAGGATGAAAAGTGTAATTTTTGTTTACTTTAGCTTTTTACTTGTAAGAAGTTAAAATGTGATCTGTATATTAGGGTGTCTAGCATTACATTAAAATCCTGATAAATATATATTATATCATTACTCCTGGTTTTTTAGTCTTGCAGGGCATCTGATTGAATGTGGTGCTCAGTGTACAGGTGGAATATTCACTGACTGGCATACTGTGCCAGATTGGTAGGTGAATTTTGTTTCAATAGTTGCTTAAAGACATATGCTAGAAAATTAAACTGCTTTTCATGATTTTAATTACTTTTACTTTTTTCCACTTCTACAAACAGCTATTCCTGTTTCCAACTTCAGAAAACATCAGCTTAGGCAACACTAGGAGGTCTGTGGGTTGAAAACTCCAGCTTCGCAAAAACATTTTGAGGTCATCCAATCCTTTAATTTCCTCTTTTAAAAGCTACTAGTATAGTTCTTTTAAGCCTTTGTACATTTTTGACAGCTAAGATTCAGGTGGGGTAGCCGTGTTGGTCTGAAGCAGCAGAACAAAGTTTGAGTCCAGTGACACCTTTAAGACCAACAAAGTTTTATTCAAGGTGTGAGCTTTCATGTGCATGTGTATGTGTATCTGAAGAAATTTGCATGCACACAAAAGCTTATACCTTGAATAAAACTTTGTTGGTCTTAAAGGTGCCACTTGACTCAAACTTTGTTTGACAGCTAAGGTTAATATATACATGTACACTATTGGCCTGTCCTTGGAAGGATTTTGTGCTCACTTTGTGAAGCAGAAAACATTGGAAGCAGTTGCTATCGCCACTGTCAAATGACTGCTTCACATTAGATCTCGAAGTATTCTAGAAATAGTGGTAGCATCTGATGAATCCTTCTGCTGTCTGGTCCACAGTATTAGTTGATAAAATTTGCTGCTACAGCTGCTGTGATGACAGTAGTCCCTGAAATTTCTTGGGAGATTTTAGGGGCCTTGAAGTCACAGCAGTGTTGACCATATGGTTCTTCTGCTACCTGGCACCATGGAGCTAACTGTCAGAGGTTACAGCTACAAGGCTGCTGTATCCCAAGCAGTGTGGATGCAGCCTTCAGGAACAGGGAAAGCCAGCTTGCTGAAGGACATATTGCTGCCATGAGCTTTCTAAACCATGGAATCTGCTGGCTTCTTCTGTCATATGCTTTCATGGTGGTCTCTGAGAAAGCATTGATTAGGAAAGTTAATGGTGGATCATAGAATTGGAAGGGACTTCCAGGTCATCTAGTCCAACCCCCTGCACAATGCAGGAACTTCACAAATACCTTCCCCATACACATACATCCTCAGTGACCCCTGCTCCATGCCCAGAAGATGGCAAAATTCTGCAGGATCCTTGGCCAAACTGGCCTGGAAAAGAATTGCTGACTGACTCCAAAGTGGCAAGCAGCATTTTCCTGGGCATGTAAGAAAGGCCACAAGAACTAAGCACTGATGCAACGCTTCCTGCCCTCCTTCTCATGATCTGCTTAATTCACAGAATCAGCATTTCTGAGGTGGATCGTGAGGTGGACAGTTTCTTTTCTCCTCCTTTCCTAGCATATCTGCCCATTATATATGATTTTGAGTATGGATGGATTTTAATTCCTCTGAGCTGCTGTAGGAGCCAGTTGCCATCTAGAAAATATGATATAAATGTAATACATATCTTACAATCCTGTATAGAGCCAAATACTTGGATCGGAGGAAAGGAGGAAACATAAGAAACCTGTCTCATTAAGATGTTACTATTTTGTAAGCAAAATTATCTTGTTTTTCACTTTTTCACCAGCTGACTATTTTTTCTCAGCCGACTTTTATCAAGCTAAATGAGGTCTATAATCATCATTGTAAAATCTTCAGAATTAGTTTACTCAGCAACATAGTTTATACAAATTGTATTTTTCCTGATGTAGCTTGTGTCCCCTAGGAGTTATATTGTGGAGGCCATGCCAGGCATAAATCTTCAAATGTACTTTTAACTTGCTTTCATCTATTATAGTTGTACTTTAAGTTCTTTGTTCCACAGTAACTCAGCAAGCTATCCACTGTCTCCAACATGCCCTACATTGCTGTTCTCTAGTTACCAACCTAGAATACAGGCTTTTTGTAATGGACCATGTGTTGAAGTGGAAGACTGTGGTTTCTTGCACATCAGGGGCTAGAAACACTGAATATTGTGTATGTGTGTTTAGGCGCAATTGTATTGTCCATTGGGAGCATGATGAAAGTCATTATGAATTTGCTTAATTGTGTCATCTCCAGGGAAACTTGTGCTGCTAAGAGTTGGGGGTTTTATAAGGGAATTCTAACCAGAAAATAAAGTTGAAGGACTGTGCTAGCTCTAGGGATAGACAGGAATTGGTGTTCACCCAAGGAATTAATGCTGTCTGAAAATACTGCAAGGTGCCTGTTGGTACTTCCTTGTGTCAGTAGAAATGATGTGCTCTATTTTTCTTTAAGACTCTAATAATAGTAACTGGTATCTCTGAACCTAATAGTTTGTGTCAGTGTAGTCCTCAGCATTTAAGCCTGCAACAGTATTGATGGATTTCCTATGTTTATAAGGTACTCTCCATCAATATATCTTAGCCTAGTATAGTAAAATATTGGATACAGGTCTTATTTATAGGTTCATAGGGCAGGCATAATATGCACAAATAATCACCCCAGCAGCTTTAATGGTTGCCAGTCCTTGGAGCAAACGGTTATGCATCAAAATCCCCCCTCCAGCTATTAGGGGAAGTAAGGAAAGAATAATAGATTGGAATATTAGATTGTAATGAATAGTAGAAATTGGAATGTATTTCTCTGGTCTGGGAACAAGGGAGATAAATTTCACAGCCAGTTGCCCCACTTAAGAGAAGAAGGTGCTGTAAAGTTGCCTCCAAGCTTGACAGAAGACAGAAGGCAGGGTCTCAATTAATTACTCTCAGCATTCTACAATTAAGGATAAATCAGTCTCCAATTTTGACATATCTGTTTCCTTCACTGTTTTGCCCCAGAAATGAACCCAAACTAATAGTTACCATATAAACTAAGCTTATTATTTCTGTTTGATCATCTTCATTGTGTGGTATGAATTTACTGTTCACCCCCTACCTATATGTATGGACTGATAATTTCCAATTTTGTGTCTATCTGTCTTAACTCTAATTGGCCCTTTCTGGCAACTAATCCCACCCACCCTCTCTCTTTCTATATGTAATAGCTGAGGAAATTATGTTTCACTGTATCTGAAGAAGTGTATTTGCACACAAACATTTATACCTTGAATAAAACTTTGTTGGTCTTAAAGGTGCCACTGGACTCAAGCTTTGTTTTGCTATATCAGACCACCTAAATCTATCTACTCTGAGCCCTGAGCCACTTGTTGGGAGGGGCGGGATAAAAATCATAAAATAAATAAATAAATAAAAATACTCTGTACGCTGTCATTTTTCTTATTTGAAGTAGTGCAGTTGTTTAATAGATTTTTCTTAATCAGTTGTTCTAGTTAAAACTTGTTACATGTAGTAGTAATTGATAACATTCTTTACAGCCACACTGCAAGTGATATTGTGTATTGGTTGTTGTCACACATCTAGTATGTTTTTTTAAAAATAATTAAAATGTTCAATATTTTCAACCTTTTAGGCATAACATCGGTTTTCCCATAGCAGAATGTTCTTCTGATGGAAGTTTTATTGTATCCAAACCGCCCAACACAGGAGGCCTGTTGTCTTTTGGCACAGTGGCAGAACAGTTGGTTTATGAAATTGGTAACCCTAAGGAATACCTCTTACCAGATGTCACATGTGATTTCTCTCAAGTTTCTATTATTGAAATCCCAGGTTAGTGTTTCCTGTTAATGGATAATTTTTCCTTAATAAGACTGCTGTATTTCCTGTACAGCTCTATTGGTGGCTGTCTATAATTTTATGGGTACATAAAGATGTACATAAGAGCTGGATCTACTCTTGTTTTGCATAATCCTTACTTACTACTGCAAATTTATACAGTAAGTTTGTAACAAACAATTCAACCTAATAAAAATAAACAGAAAGAAGTCACTTTGCCAGGAAAAGCATTATCCTGATATGACTGTATGTGCAATTTTCTTTTGAGGAATAGACCACAGAGAGGTAACACTAAAGCAGTGCTTTGGCTTGAGATCCACAGGGAGATTCTCCAAACTACAATCCAGCTGATAAAAATGGCCCATCTATGCTTACCATAAAGAAAGGCTTTCACCAGGGCTCTGAAGCTAGGCACGCTTGCCACCAAATGAATAGCAGTTTTAGCCAAGAAAGCATGGAGTTGAACCACTATGAAACATGGATTTAGATTACTAGAATACAAGGCAAAAATCTTAAATTGAATAAAATTATAAAGTTTGGAATATAAGGAAAATTTTATTCAATAAATAAAGTTAACTTGTAGTTCTTTTTAGACATAGTTCTTTAAACATAAAAAAGCAAGTGACCTTCCAATGAACTTTTAGTTTGTAACTGGCCCAATATGACACATTTGAACTCCGAGTGAACTTTCACATGAACTTTCAGTTAGCTATTCTTCTAGAAATATAACAGATGGGAAATAGGCATATTTCTCAAATATTTCTAGATATAACTGCTTTGACACGTACATCAGTAAAAGAACTGCAGGCCTATCTACTTTTCATTTGTTTACTCTACTGAATATTTTGTATGGCAGGACTAGATAAATTAGTTAGTTGAACTTACTAATGCTCTTTTTGTCATTTCTGTGGTGAAAGTAGCTGATGCCAAAATCCTAGTAATTTTTATGATTTTGTACAACAGCTCTTTGGGTGATGGTTTATAATTTGAGTTCATTCTGTGTTAAGACTGTTGAAAGTTATATATAGATTCTTAACTTTCTCTTTGTCCATATTAGATATTTTAAATATGTTTTATACTTCCTTAAAGTTATATTAACTCATGAAAACAAACCATTCAGGCCTAATCTAAAATGTTTTTTAATTTTTTAATAATAAGAATGATCTAAGATTTCATATTTTGTTACCATGAACAATTATTCATGTAAACATCAACCAGTATTTTTGTGTGACAGTCACTGTGTGATTGCAAAGCACCAAACTCCTCCCAGCAAAGACAGGGGAAAATAAGGACCAGGCCTCTGATTCAGTGGGAGCTCACAGAAGTGCAGCTCCTGAATCTTTCTGAGAGTTCCACCTCCTTGTCCATTGAACAGTAGGTGCAGCTGCATAACAATCCCTAGATGAACTTCACCACCTATTTTTTTACGAAATGACCCCTATTAAGGACCAATTATTTTTATTTGCTAAGATATGGCAGTAGCTGATGCAGTTTTGTTTACATGAGGTATATTGAGGTTACTCAATTCATGGTAAATGGACATTACTGCTTCATAGTGGAATCTGTTTAGTAATGTTCCCATTGTCTAATGATTTCTGGACTTTAAATTAGTAGGCCAACACTAAGAGTCTGAAATGAGCCAATATGCATTTTTGCTACTGTTTGCTAAAATGATGTCCATCACCAAGCCCTCTGCCAGGCTGTCAGGAGGAAAAGGAACGGAATTAATGAGCATTTATTAAATTTGTAGACAAGCAGTAGGACAAGATTTGATCCACTGAAGTTAATGGCCCAATAAATGGACAAATCTAGTGCAACTAAGAAACTCCATGTTCTGAGATTTTCATTGAGTGGTGTTACTGTTCTTGCAGGGAAAATACTTCAGTCATTTTAGATATAGTAGTTTGTTTGCCTGGTTTGCCACTGTATTATATGTATCAGTAACCCAGACTAAACTATTGTAATGAAGTATACACAGGCCAGCCCTCCTGTAAATTAAAACTGATACAAAATGTAACTGCTAGAATTTTAGCTGGAGTTCATTGTAAGTGATGAGTCATTTCTATTTTCATTGGTTGCCATTCTATTTCTGGGATCAGTTCAAGGTGCTGGTTCTGACTTGTAAAGGGCTAAGTGTATTGGCTTAGTCCTACTGGGAAGTAAGGATTTATGCTCAGCAGGGCAGTGCAAAGGCTGGGATTACAGAGTGACAGCAACATAAAGTCCAGTCCAAAGTTAGGGGTTTCAGAGAACAGGTTAGCAGCAGTCCAGGGTCAGGGATTCCAGAAGAGCCAGTGTCCAGGTCCATCCTGGAGTCTGAGGTTACAGAGATCAGATATTAGCAAGGTCAGTAGCTCAGTAGCAAGTGTACTTGTTGTGTCCACAAGCAGCTGCTTCTCTTGACTGGTTTTATAGCTAGGGCTTGAAGAGCCATGCTTATAGCCAGCTCCTTGGCAGTTATCCAGCAATTACTCATCTGTCTCATCAGTCAACAGCAGATGATGGCCAGGAGACTTGCACTCCTTTTCCTTGCCTGCAACTCTGCACGCCACTGATGTCGACGGCACTGCATGAGTTTGGGGGAGCCAAGTGGACTGGGAGTTGCCTCTGAAGGCTTGTTTACTTATTTGGACCTGCAGGGTATTGTGTTAGCTGCAGCTGTAGGCTGTGAGTTATGTGATTCAGACCTTCAGGGTGTTGGCTCCCTGCAGCTGTGAGCTGTAAGGTATGGTCAGTCAGTAACTTGATCTTCTGTTGCTCATCTGTTGGCTCGGAATCCGCTGCAGCCGGCTCGTCTTCCCCCAAGAAGTCCTTACTTTCACTGGTTGCAGCCAAGATATCTAAAAGATCACTTCCTCCTCAATGAGGCTACCCACTACTAGTCTGTTGGCATTGAATTAGTATAACTCAGACACTCAATAGTTGTTGCATTACACATGATGCTGCCTTATACTGAATCAGACCATTGGTCCATCATGGTCAGTACTGTTTTCTGATACAGGCAGCGGCTCTCCAGAATCTCAGGCAGAGGTCTTTCATAAGACCAAACTGCCTATTTCTTTTTTTGAACTAGATATTGAACCTGGGATCTTTTGCATGCCAGATAGATGTTGTATTGATGGCCTGTTTGAACAATGGACTTATAGTACACATGTGACTATTTACATCAATGGGAATTCCTCTCTTTATCTGTGCAGAAGCATCAGAAATGCTTCACAGCCACCACCAGAAACAACTCCTGAGGAGCTGTCCTGGGTACTGAATATTAAGGTGATCCTCACTGTCTCTGTGTGTGGATTAGGGTTCCTATTTGTGACCAATTCCTGGGGAGAGATTTTAGATTTTATCTAGAAAAGATTTTAGCGGATAAGAACCAGGAAATTACTATGAAGGCAGCAACATTTGCTGTAGAAGCCATAAGACACGGTAACAACTAATTGATAAAAACATTTAAATATCTACATAATATTTTAATTTACCTTGTTTTATTACTAGTAATGGAAACTGAAATTTTTATGTATAACATTTTATATTGTACCCAAGTTGAATTGTGTACCTTGATTTTTCTAATGCCACTTGTTACTTATTTTTTCTTTCTTTTTTGGATGGGTCTCTGACCATATTAAATTTGGTTTGCTTTGGATTGAGTAATCTTTGCTCAGCTGCCATGTATTATGCTTGACTTATCTTTGCTTATCTTTTTGTATAGTTGGTGTAATAAATTGAATTCAGAATCAGAGATAACATTTTAATTCTTGTCTTTTTCATTTGGATTAATTGGAGTTGGGGAAAAAACTTTAAGAATATGATGTCATCCACCTGTGCAAGGCATCTAAGAAGGGAAGTCAATAGGGGCATGTTAGTACTTGGTATTCATGGGCAAAATGTGTCTTGCATATGTCACCCTGAACCCATAATGGGGAGGGTGGGATATAAATCTAATAAAATAAATAAAATGCTTTTGGTATTGTATATATTGTTATAATTTTTGCAGCCAACTTGAAGATTCTTATGAATCTGCATGTCTGCATGAGGATTTACAGTCAAGTGATTATTCCACAGTTATGCTTTGCAAACCAGAAGAGATTTTTATTAAGGCTACTGTTATATATTGGCTTTATAAATGATCTTAAATTGGGGGTGAGATAAGTTCAGAGCACAAGATTATGGGTAGCAAAATATTTGCAGTTTGCAGGTATAAATAAATACTTATGTATGTTATTTGTATGTAATTCTGAACATTTGAAAATATTTTTAGGTGTTGAAGGTGGTGCAGTGAAAGTTCAGGGAACTACAGGATTATCGCCTTCATCATTTTACAAGGTTTTTAAAAACTACTTTAATAATAACACACTATAAGTTCGGAGAAAATACTTGGAGTGAAGAAAATATACAAATAGACTTTATGTGAGTCATTGTACTGAGATAACTCCTTCAGAAAATTCTTGTATGAATCTGTTTTGCATAATACTAATCTATTTTCACAGTTCTTGAAGTATCTGACTATAGCAAAAACTTGAAATGAAACTATACATTTATTGGAATGCATAATAATTTTGTAACAATTGTGATAATGGTTAAAATTCAGTCGGCATGTGTGTCCAAAGGATTTCAGTATTTAAAAATATAAATCCTGTTGATGTTGCAAATACCCTAACACTATATAAAGGATTAAATTTCTGGCTTCTTCAGATGCCAAGCTATGTAGCATTATTCTGCATTTTAACTCACATTTTAAAATTGCATTTAAAAGGAAGTTTTGCATTATTTATTAGCCAAGGATGTCAAAGTTTGTTTTGATGCAACCACACTGAAAAATACTTTTATAAAAGTGCTGTGAAACTTACAGTTCTCAGTACAAAGGAGGAGTCTGTTCTGTAGTGAGTGCCACTAATTATGGAAAACAAAGTAAACCAAATTCTGCTCACATATAACATTTTAGCCATATTTTCCCTAGCATTACTAAAGTTTAAAAAGGATTGAACTTATTCTCCTTATTTCAAGGAAGATAATTTGTTCAAAAATATGGACCACACAGAATATGAAGATATTTTTGGGAGAGAGATTTAGCATATCTTGAATCTTTATAAAAATGATTACATAAAATACATCCTTTCAGGAAGCAGCATGCATGGGTACCACAAGCCAGGGTCTTAGTAAATGATTTAAATGTGCTAGATAAGTAAATGTATATCAACAGCTTCATCACTGTGGCATTCAGTTCAATATATCTTAATTCATCCTTTTTTACATTGGCAGCAGGCTTCGTTACAGTTATAATACCCATAGCTATCTTTACTTCATACTTGTCTAATAAGCAGTAATGACTGTGAGCATTTGCATGTTTTATAATAACTATTTTTATAAAAACATTTTTAGCAAGCAAAGTATTTTGTAGATTATTCTGTTCATTGTCACAGAATTTTTGTTAGAGTAATGATTATTTTAAGTTGTACATGTGCATGACTCAGTCTCGGTCTATACAAACCCAGAACAGTAAAATACATTTATGTAAGTTCACCTGTAAGTATACAGGTGATCCTGTGCTTTATTTCGTTTCAATGTTAGGGCATCTTGCATATGTTCTGGATTTTCAGGTAAATGCCACTTATCCTGATGGATTCAGAGCTATAGCTTGCTGTCCAGTAACAGGACCAAAAGCAGTAGAAAAAGGAAAACAAACAGCTGAAAGTATTTTGAAAAGGTCGGTACCTAAAGCAAAATAATTCTGTATGTGAGAGCCAGTGTAGTGTAGTGGTTAGAATGTCAGACAAAGATCTGAAAGTCGAATCCCTCCTCTGCATGGAAGCTTGCTGTGAAGCTTGGGCAGCAAGTATGACAGCTCTGTCTGCTTCCCCGCATCAGAGGCAAAATATTCCCTCTTTTCCCCCTTCCCTTTACTGACTGAGCTGCCCTAGCACTGTGTTTTCCTCTTTGCTGAAGAACTCTGGCTGTCTCACCCTGTCTCACAATATTTTGATTGTTGGCTCAGCCCAGGAACCTGAAGGAAGGATCAGGAGTCTGCTTTAACTTATTTAAGTTAAAAAAGCTTAACATAGACGGGAAAGGTCAAGTGAAATCAGGCATTGAAATTTCTGAGGTAAAACCAGTACATGAGCAGATTTTAATTCTTGTGTTTCAGGCTAATGAGAGTTTCTTAAGCTTTTCACAGTGACTTAAATTTTGATGTTGTGAGGCTTTTGTTCCAGTGTTTTCCCCAGACACTTCTGTACACATTTTGCGTATTCCCTGACTCTTTTAGTTTCCAGAAGACTGGAACACTCTTTCCAGTACCCAAACCCCTTCTTTTGAGTTTTTAACTCTTAATGTTTCTATAGGCAGTTTCTAACCACACCAGGGATCTCTGTATTCTTCAGAGCTAACTGGATTGGGAATTTTCTTCTCTCTCTAGAAGATTTGTCTCCTTTCCTTGGCCTGAATGGGAGTTTTCACCTATTTCCCAAACTTCCTTCCCAACTTTCTGCCCAATTCTCCTGTTTTGTTAGACTGCTCTCGGCTAAGACTGACTTCCAAAACTGTCAGTACTCAACTCTTCTCAACTAGGGCTGAAATCAGACTGTCAGTAGTCAACTCAGTCAAGGCAGACATCTGACTGACTCTCTCCTCAGCATGCTGTTTTCAAGTCTTTCTCTGCTCAGATGATGCTAACCAATCAGATTGCTTGGAGCAGCCTGCCACTCAAGGCTGTTTCTGTGAAGAATTAACCCTTAACACTCCTTTAGCTGATTGTACAGCAGTTCTAAACTTTTTAAAAAGTGCAGTCTGTCGCAACCAGTTGCACCACTCTCAGCCTCGCCTACATCACAGGAATAAACTGAAGGAGAGGAGAATAATGTAAGCCACTTTGGGTCCCTACTGGATAGAAAAGCAGAGTATAAATGAAGCAAAAGAAATAAATTGGCCCCAATGATTGTAAAATCAATTCACAGTGTTGATTTATGGATACCCTAATATCATAACCCTTGGTCAACATCCTAGAAAGGCACTTTGTTAAATGAAGGGCAATATGGTGCATCTGGTTTTGTTTATAAAAGCATCTATTTATAGCAGTTAGTCTTGCTGGGTTATGTTTGACCAATGTGAAACTTGATACTCAGACTCTATATGAGATCACAGGAAATCCTCATACTTACAGTTCTGTCCCTTCAAATGAGAAACTGTGGTGAGAGTACAGTCTAAAGGGGGAAATATACCCAGGGAGCTAAATCTTCCCAAGAGGTGCCCCCCACAGCTGATCTAGCTTCTTTTGTTGGTGCTGCCAAAGAGAAAAGCACCTAGCAAGATGGACTATGGGGAGGGGGGGAGTGTATGTGTTTCAGTATGACTGGCAGTGCTCCCTTTAAATTGTATATACACCTCTTGCTTCACAGATGGGCAAAATTTAAGGTGTGGATTTCTTATTATGTGAAAATGTGAGCCTACATTTGTAGAATCAGTTGCTGCAAATATTCTTTTGAAAACATTTATTGATTATATTTTTCTTATTTCAGGACTCGCATGATGTTTAGTGAACTGGGATATGAGGATTACAGTGCAGTTAACATACAGATTTTGGGTTCTGAAGAAACATACGGGCCACATGCCAAGAGGAATATAGATGGTGTAAGTATGACATAGAAGGTCATAAACATTGCATTACTCTTGTAACGTCTCCCATAATACTCAAAAAGAAGAAAAAAAGGAAGGGAGAACAAGAAGGAGTGTACAGGTGAAAAGAAATGTCCTTGTATTTGTATGCCTTTCAGTTCCATACTCAAGTTTATTAAATGAAAATTACTTAGAGGAAAGTATTCTTAGGATGGCACCTTTGCAACCAACAAAGTTTTATTCAAGAAATAGGTTTTTGTGTGCATTCACACTTCTTCAGATACAATGAAATGGAAATTACCAGTCCATAATATAGGTAGAATTAAACTCAAACAAGTGGTAACCATATAAACTCAAACAAGTGGTAACCGCAGAACGCGGCGGCCAGGCTGTTACTTGGTCTCCCAAGATGGGAGCATATACGGCCGGGGCTGTGCGGACTGCACTGGCTGCCAATCGTATACCGGATCCAGTACAAAGTGCTGGTCATAACCTTTAAAGCCCTATATGGCCAAGGACCGACCTACCTGAGGGACCGTCTCTCCCCATATGAGCCCCAGAGAGCACTGAGGTCAGTGGGGAAAAGCAGACTGAATACCCCTGGGCCAAAAGAAGTCAAACTTCAAAGCACCCGCACTCGGGCCTTTTCCGTTGCGGCCCCACAACTCTGGAACAAACTCCCAGAGGAGGTGCGGGCCCTGCGGAACTTAGACCAGTTCCGCAGGGCCTGCAAGACCGTCCTCTTCAAACAGGCGTTCACCAATAACTGAATTAATGTTTACCGCCAGATTAATAACGGTTACCACCAGTGTTGATTTAGGAATGTTTTAATTATTGATTGATTTTAATATGAATTTTAATGTGAATTTAATGTTTTTAATACTGTATTGTTTACTTGAAATGCTGTTAGCCGCCCTGAGCCTGCTTCGGCGGGGGAGGGCGGGATATAAATAAAATTTTACATTACATTTTACATTACATAAACTAAGCTTTTTCTATCTGTTTGGCCCTTAAATCTGTTAAATGTCTTCATTATGCTCTATGCTAATTTACTTCTCTCTCTCTCCCTCTCCCTCCTTGTTTCTGGATGGATGGATGGATTGGTAATTTCCGTTTCACTGTATCCGAAGGAGTATATGTGCACACAAGAGCTTATACTTTGATTAATACTTTGTTGGTCTTAAAGGTGCCACTGGATTCAAACTTAGTTCTGCTGCTTTAGACCAACGCAGCTACCCAGCTGAGTCTATTAGGATGGCACTGTAAGTTCTACTTCCAGCTGGGACCATCAGTAGGAAGTGAAAACCAAAGAATGCATATGTGAAGATTATTTTTGTAATTAATGGTTACCAGTTTGTATCTTCCTTCCCATTTCTACTCACCATTCTTCTGGGAAAGTAGGAAGGAACACAAAGGGAAGCAAGGTGCTTTTCACTCGTTGCAAAGGTGAAGCTGTGTAAGTCTGATGGATCAACATAAAACACAAGTCTTATTCCACTCTTTTATGCCATTAAAGGTTTTTATTTATTTTATTACACTTGTATCCCACCCTCCCCTGATGGGGATTGAATTGCATTGACTGAAAAACACATCCAGTGACATCTTAAAGACTAACAACATTTATTTCACTATGAGCTCTTATGTGTCGCAACTCACTTCTTCAGATATGTGAAAGGAAGGTCATTCTGGGAATTCTTTTTGTAGGGAAGATTACAAGGAGGGGAGGCAGTTGAGGCAGAGAGATTTGGTGTATCTTTCAAGTGTAAATTATCTGTGGGGGGGAAGGGTAGAAAGTCTAGATGTGTGCTTTGTTACTAGTGCCTTTGATCTCCTTTAGTCTGGTAGTTGTTTGAAGACAATTTTCATCAACACCCTCAGTTCAAGTACTGTGTGAAGTACCATCCTAAGTATAACATGGGAGGAATTGTATGTTCTTTGCAGTACATCAAGGCTTCCTGAAGGAGTTCAACATTTCTCCCTTGCTGCTGAGAGTTCAGTGCCATTGTGAGCCCCATGTTGTTGTTAAACAACATTTTGTTAGTGAGTACTCTTGTGCATATTGGTGGTATTTACTGGCACAATAATGGGGAGGAGGTCACTCAAAGATCACTCTAGACCTCTTGCTTACAGGTTGGAAGTGTGTATGTGGCAGGATGCTTTAAAACACTGGATGTATTCACACTAAATAACACGCTTTGCAACTGGATTTTTACTGTGTAAGAGTGGCAAAATCCATTTGAAAACAATCACTGTGTGAAAGCACCCCATGTAAGTATAGGAATGGGGGGAAGTGCCCCCTGCTCATCCATGGTTTTATTTCTGATTAATTGTGGCTGCTGTTTTATATTAGGTGTGTTTTTGATACAGTGTTTTGTGGTGTTTAAGAGCCCCGTGGTGCAGTGTTAGAACTGCAGTACTGCAGTCCTAAGCTCAGCTCACGACCTGAGTTCGATCCCCGGTGGAAGCTGGGTTTTCAGGTAGCTGGCTTGAGGTTGACTCAGCCTTCCATCCTTCCGAGGTCGGTAAAATGAGTACCCAGCTTGCTGGGGGGAAAGTGTAGATGACTGGGGAAGGCAATGGCAAACCACCCCATAAAAAGTTTGCCATGAAAATGTGAAAGCAACGTCAGAGTCGGAAATGACTGGTGCTTGCACAGGGGACCTTTCCTTTCCTTTCCTTTCCTTTCCTTTCCTTTCCTTTCCTTTCCTTTCCTTTCCTTTCCTTTCCTTTCCTTTCCTTTCCTTTCCTTTCCTTTCCTTTCCTTTCCTTTCCTTTCCTTTCCTTTCCTTTCCTTTGTGGTGTTGTTTTGGAGACTTCCTTTTTAATCTTGAGTTTGGGGAGTAGAGTAGATTTAAAAAAAAAACAACTTGCCTGATTGTATTAAATACTGGATTTCACTCAAGGGAACACAGAATGAGTGAGTCTAAAATAGGGAGTCTAAAACAGCCTAGTGAAGGGGAAACAGGCACTTGACCATTTTAAAAAACCTGCATTAGAAACTCTTGCACTTGCCCACAACCCATTGACCTTAAGCACCTTTGGGACACTAGATATTGACCTCATGTTGTTTACAGAAGTGGATCATATAAAAATAATTCAAAAGGCTAAGATCACTATAAGAAAATTATGCTGTCTTTTAAACCATAAAAGGCATCTGAAAAGTCAAAAAGCAAAATGCTTTTCACATTTTGCTACTGTTCATCGAACTGATTTTTGGCTTATGTATACTTCATCAGTGAAATTTATTAACATTGATGAGGAGCAAATCAAATCAAATTACTATAATGTAGCACCTCGTGTACACTAATTAGTATATCTATAAGGCATTGATATCCTTATCCTAAGCATGTTTACTTATAAGAAAGTCTGTTGAATTCAGTGGAAGTGCTTAGAAGTAAATATGCTTATGACTAAGATTGATTGGCAGTTGTGTGGGTGAGTACTATGAAGTCACTTCTGACTTATAGCAACCCTGTTAATTAATGATCTCCACAATGTCTGTCTTTAACAGCCTTGCTGGATTGAATTATTCCATCTCATGTTGGTTCTTCTTTCCCTGCTGTCTTCAATTATTCCTAGCAAGCATTATTTTTTTTCAGTGACTCTTTGTCCTCTCAGCAGGAGTCCAATAGCACCTTAAAGACTAAGCTCGTGATTAAGACTAACCACAAGTTTTATAAAATTCTGCTGGACTCTGTCTCATTTCTACTATGGACAGACTAATGTGGCTTGATCTTGTCTTTTCAGAATATGACAAGGTACAGTAGTTTCAGTTTAATCATTGTAGCTCCTAGGGACAGTTTAGGCTTGATATGATCTAGAATCCACTTATTTGTCTTTGCGGTCCACGTTACCTGTAAAACTCTCCTGCAACACTACCTTTTAAATGAATCAACTTTCTTCTTGTCAGCTTTTTTCATTGTCCAACTTTCACATAATAGTGATGGCAATATTGTGGCATGAATTAATTTGATCTTGGTTTCCAGCAACAAATCCTTACTCTTAAGGATCTTTTCTAGTTCCTTCATGGCTCCCCTTCCCTGTCCCAATGTCCTTCTGATTTCTTGGTTGCAATCTCCCATTTGGTTGCTAGTGGAACCAACAAATAGAAAATCTTTAACCATTTCCCTAATAGTCATTACTTCTGCCTGTAACTGTTGTTCATTGAGTTGTCTTCTGTGCAGGCACACATCTCCTCCTTGCTGTCCTGCTGTGAGCACTTTTCCTTGTATTTCTTGCTCTCAGTAGCTGGTGAACTGAAGGAGGGGAGGGGGTCCACCCCAGGAGAGCATGACTGTTTAGGCAGGAAAATGTAGCTCCAGCTCTGTGGAGGGGCTTTCCTCTTCAGCTTTAGGCTTGGAGAGAAGTAAAAGCTGAAAAGAAATCTTCCAGTAGTTGGCCTGTGTAAGCAGAGTCCCATAGTGTGCCTGCACAAAAGACGATGAACTAAGTTACAGGTAAGTGCAAACTCTTATTCTACCTTGTTTCCCACTTTTGTGTTCCAATCACCTATAATTATCAGTACATCTTGTTTAAGTGTGAACAATTTGTTCCTGGACACTTGCAGAAAAGCTTTCAATTTCTTCTTCTTTAGTATCTGAATGATAGTTATTGTGGTGGAACTGCAGGCCCCATTCCACCCTGGCTTTCTTCTCACTGCAGACCTACACACCTCATAGCTTGCCTGCGCCGATCCTGATCAGTACTTAACAAGCCAAAGGATTTTCGCGCCCAGACTCCAGTGAGCGTGCGCAGGAGCCCCATCACACATGCTCACCAGAGTGGGCGCAGACATCCCTCCAGTTCTCTTGACCGCCACGCTGATCAGTCGATCCCTTCGCTCCAGCCGGTACTTTTCGCTACATCTTCTCCCCCTCTTCAAATAGTCTCTTCTTATCTACATCTCAAAATAAAGGAAACCTTAAACAAACGTAGAGTGGAAGGGGAAAGTGCAAGACCTTACTTTCCTCAGTCTCGGACACCCTCCCCCCTTTTTTTTCCACTGCCCTTCCGTGAATGGAACAGCACTAGATGGTGTTTTTTAAAATGGCTCCTAATGATGGAGAGCAAATTCCTCTCCTGTTGGTTCCCTCTTCTGCTCGCCCTTTCTCGGGATGACTCTCAATGCGAATCTACTCTTGCATTGTGCTGAGTCGTTCCTGCAGATGAAAGAAAACTTGAACTACACGCCTGCCCGCAAAGCCCAAGTCATCTCTCACACCGATTGGAAAGAGTGGAACCTCCTTGACCCGGATGATGCATGGCCCAGCTTGCTATGTTGGTGTCTGAGCCCTCTGAGAGTGAGGGAAACTCTCATGGCTCTTATCCCATTCCGACGCCAACTGCTCTTTCAAAGGAGCAAACTCGGCATCAAAGTCGGAGTCCTCGCTACCTGTCAGAATTTGCGCTGCAGGGAGGATAAGGGATTACAGAGGAGGGCAAGCGTGACAAACATGACTGCAGTCGTCATACACCATTTGTCTCTACGAGAGGATCTGTGTCGGAGTTGGAGGTCATCCCCATCGCAACTAGGCCAACCACCTTATTACTTTCCTAGAACTGCTGGTTGGGGAATATGCTCTATGCTTCTTCAAACCACTACTTGTAGCAACTGCCACAGCCCTCAAATACATCATGGTCAAGGTGGACTGTTGCCTGGACTCTCTGTGCCTTTGCACTGAAGTATAGGCAGACGGCATGGACCACCATTTCTCTTCTGCAGGTTTCCCACTAATTTGGAGACCTGAATGGGCAGACGGATCCTTTGGTTCACAGGGCAGCAGCCCCTCATGAGTAAGGGATCAACTGAACATCTCTCCAACTGGCATTATGCCTTTGAAGTCCCCTCCAACTATTCCATTACTCCTGTTCAAGATTGGAGATGTCAATATTCTACCCCAAAACAGGAGTAGACTCCTGCCCTTGGGGGATGGCCTCCTGTTCCCAGGATTAGACTAGTCTCTCTACATGTTTCCATGTCTCCCTCAAATCATCAAGGTAGTCCATAAATTATTGAGGGAAGGCCCTCAATGCTCTCTGCAGCACCGTTATGGTCTTGCAATCGTTGCTTCCTCTTCTTCATCACTCTCCTGGGCCATTTTTTCACCCTTCTCCTGTCTTGGATCTTCACCTGATGCACGGAGACCAGCCATTGTGCCACAATGTACTCCTCACAGATGGGTTGGAAGGTCTTACTATACTCTCTTCCAGGAGGCACCCTGCGGTTGAGTAGTAGAAGTTCTCCTCTCTATAATGACACAATTACAAATAGTCCCAATTGCCCCCCCCCCCATAGCCTCCTTCATGAGGTGGGGGGACCTTCTGCCATTTATAACCTTACACTATAGTTAGTAGACTTTAGTCCTTTGCTCCTCTTCTATTAAGATCAGCCTCCTGGCTGCCGCAGTACATTGTACCCCCTTTTGACGGGTACCTGCTATGCATTCTCATGCTATGTGGTTCCTAAAGGCCTCCTCTGCATTTATCCCCTGGTTGAACCACCCACTCCACCGTGGGGTCTGCGTTTCTCCTGTCTAACCTGACGGGGAAACCGGCCAGTCCCCTGGCCACCTGGTCCCTTTGTTCCTTGTCTAGTTAAGCAATGTTACTGAGGGCCATCAACTCAGTCAGACTGATAGCTGGACTCAAACCTCTATGTCATGATGCCCTTCCACTTCATGACGCTGGTAAATTCCCTTTCTACAAAGGTGCCGTTCCTTTGAAATTAGGGTCTGAGTTCCTGCTTAACCCTGACACTTCTTTCCAACCTCCTTCTCCTTTGTCCGCACTTGGAGAGAGGTGCCAGTCCTCAAAGGTCTCAGGGTTTTTCCCCCTTTGCTTTTCCCTTCAGAAGGTTAAAACCTATAGAAGTGATGCTAACTCATTCCTTCTCCCTACTTCTTCGAAGCTAGATCATGACATCTCTTCACAGAGGTTCCCGTTAGTTCCTAAGGAAGCTATTTAGTTCCACTGCAACCTAGCAGAAGCCACTTCCTAACCCACTTTGAGGCCACCCTGCTAAGGCCTTAGCTGCATTTATTTTCTCCCTCTAAAATGTACCAATTCAAGAGATTTGCAGAACTATGATCTAGGCATTTTAGCATTCTGCTGTGCCTTCAATGTGTGTCTGCACCAGTGTTTGGAGTGTGCAATGTTATCCTGCTGTCTGCTGTGTCTGAATGACCTCCAGTACTTTCCTCCAGACATAGGCCTAGCTTACTAATCTCCCATGGGTGTGATGCACAGAGACCACAAAGAAGATAAACAGGTTGCTTACCTGTAACTGATGATCTTTGAGTGGTCTTCTGTGCATTTACACCACCCATCCTCCTTCCCCACTGCTGTCTGTCCTCTGGCTTTATTTAGGATCATACAGCGGTCAGAAGGAACTGGAGGGATGTCCACGCCCACTCTGGTGAGCATGTGTGGTGGGGCTCCTGTGCACGCTCACTGGAGTCTGGAAGCGAAAATCCTTTGGCTTGTTAAGTACCGATCGGGGTCAGTGCAGGCACACTATCCCATGGGTGTGAATGCACAGAAGACCACTCGAAGAACATCAGTTACAGGTAAGCAACCTGTTTTTTCCCAAAGGTCCCCCAACCCTTGGGAGTGGCTTTTTGAGGTATTCTGAAGAAGGGAAAAAGGGAATGCCACAAAGAAGCCTTCCATGAGGTCTGCTCTTCTCACGGTTGTTTGGATTCAGTGTAGAGTTCTCATGATCCAAATTTCTTCTGTACAAAATGTAACTCACCAGACACGAAACTATGCCATTTGAAAGTTAACATTATGACCCCCTTCCTGACAAAAACCAGGCATTAAAAAGTTTATATAGAGGACAAGTTCTAAAGTTTTAATTATCTTTAGATGAAAGATAGCTTGCAAGTTAAAATATGAGTGTCAGTCACAAATGCTTAACACTCAGCATTTTAAAGGTCACTTAGTATACAAGACATTTGCATTGCCTACTAAAAACTAAAACTAATGTAGAGCGGTTATACTTACAGTTAGAAGAAATACAGTGTTGAATCCGAATTGCATTTTCCTGTAATTTGCTACTTGCATCAGCAGAATGGAAGTTTCTTGTCCTCCCCTTCTGGCCCACTAATCTTCCCTAAATATAGCTTATCCAGGATAGGAGGACCCCCCCCCCACCCCGAACAGCATGAAAGCAAACTGGGGATCTGCAGTGGGAAGGGGGAATCAGTGCCTCTTCTGTTAGCAAAAAAATTAGTGTACAGTACTAGAGAAGAATGGGAGAATTGGGAGATTGCAAGTCTGAATACTCCATGTCAAGAATTCTCTAGACCAGAATGCTAGGTCATGAGAAATAGTGTGCATTCCACATGCCCAAAATTATACTGGAGGATGCTTTATGCCCTAGGACAGCAGTTGAGATCTCTAGGCATTTATCTGGCTTAAGGTACTGATTTTAGGTAGAAACTGAAGCTAAAAATACTCTGTTATCAGACATATAGCCCAGTTTCAAGAAAAGTGCATACTGTTTGGAAGTAATTGCAGATACGCATTCAGGCATTTATATTTGCATATGAAGAAAAAAAGCATGTTCTCTTCCCAAATTAGTAAACATTTACTTGTCCACACAAATGGATATTTTAACTAAAAAGGATTCTTTGTAAAATTTTATTTGTCCACAGTTAGTGAACAAATAAAACATGTAAGGTATAATGCAACAATATTCAAAGACATTTCCTGAAAACTTACAGAATGTGGGGTTTTTTTGTTTGTAATAACAGAGAACCAGAAATACATTACTACTGATGCTTAGCATTTATATAGCTATTTAAAATGTTCAGTGCTTTACATTTATTAATACATAGGCACTGGGCTTTTGGAATATCAGTCTAAAGTCAAAGTAAACCAAAATATATAATTGTTTAAAGTCAGCGCTTAAGCGGTTTCTTGCTAAAGTTGGCACTCCGTTCCCAGACAGTTTTCTTTGTTCTGTTCTACTACTAAGAATAAGACTTCTGTTTTTAAAAAATGGTAAACATTTTCAGTCATGTTGTGGTATCAGGTGCACTCTCCAACAATCAGTTTTCATGTTCGGGCTTATATTGTTCTGCTGCTGTTTTTTTGTTACTTTGCTTTGTGCTTTATTATTTGGCATATATTTAAATTTACTGGCAGTTTTTGTTTTGTGATTTGCTTTGACTGTGTTTTTATGATATGAAAGCTTGTTACATCAGACTGAGAAAATGTCAGATACAAGTAAGTAGCACTTAGCCCACATCAAACATGGAGGAGTGGGGAATCAAACCCGGTTCTCCCAGATAAGAGTCCGCACACTTAACCACTACACCAAACAAGTCATGGTGTTGGTCCTGTGTCAAGTGGAACTGAAAGACATTTTAACTATTTTTCTTGTCTTGGATATCACCAAGTACATGTCTCTTGCAGTATCTTTTTTATAATTTTTATATGGGAAGTTTATGAAAAGAGCTGTATGCTAAATATATCTGTGTGGTGAGACTCTATATTGTAATTCCTGGAAACAGGGTCCCCGGGAAGCTGTTATTTGGCTTGCTGTGCTTCATAAGCAGAAGAAGGCAGTTGAAATTTTCTCAAGAGAGATTGCACCAGCTGGAACAGGAATGGGTATGTCTTGAATTCCCTCCCCCCCCCCCCCAAAAATGTTCATTGGATATTTCTATTGTTTTTTATTGTCATGTTTTATAAACCAACTTTGTTATTCTGCTGTGTAAAAGTTGGAAACCTGTCTTTCACAGATTCTTTACTTCAATTTATCGGTGGTCATGCCATCAGGTAAAATAAATATGTGCAGACAAAACAGATCTAGAACCAGCTCTGCAGTTGGTGCTCAAAACACAAAGAGAGGGGTTTTTTTCCTCTGTAAAGCCAGTGTAAAGCTGAGTCAGATATTGTGCACCCAAGAGTGCTCTAAGAACTTTCTAGAGAGCTTGCAGAGCCTTTGTCCATCATCTTCCAGACCTCTTGGAGGACAGCACCACCACCCGTCCATGGAAAAACTGTTTTCCACGAAACCAGTCCCTAGTGCCAAAAAGGTTGGGAGCCACTCCTCTAGGACAGGGATGGACAACGGTAGCTCTCCAGATGTTTTTGTCTACAACTCCCATCAGCCCCAGCCAGCATGGGCAATGGCTGGGGCTGATGGGAGTTGGAGGCAAAAAACATCTGGAGAACTACCGTTGGCCACCCCTGCTCTAAGATGATCCAGCATTGAGCAGGGGGTTGGCCTGTATGGCCACCTCCAACTCTTTGATTCTATGATTCTATTGTAGTTGAAAAATTGATAGTCCATTCCTAAGCTGAGTTACA
This sequence comes from Heteronotia binoei, assembly GCF_032191835.1. Taxonomy (NCBI): domain Eukaryota; kingdom Metazoa; phylum Chordata; class Lepidosauria; order Squamata; family Gekkonidae; genus Heteronotia; species Heteronotia binoei. Next base: position 54,764,109 of record NC_083231.1, on the reverse strand, counting down.
GTGCTTTTAGAAGGATAATAAAGGCAGTGGGCTTAGAAGGATGTAACTCTGTTTAGGATTGCACTAATAAGGTTGTAGCCTACCACTCCATTCAGCTAAGTATAGAGTCTTCCTCCAACAGAAAAAAAGGCTTTTTAGAAGTCTCTTCCATGAGAGTTGGGTGGACTGGCTATAGACAAGCCATGTTTTATGTCTTGAACCAGGAACCGCCTTGTTTAAATCTTGAGTGTACTGTGAGTTTGCTAGGAGGTCTTAGGCAAGACTCTTATGAGATAATAATGACTAATAATGACTGGCTATAGACAAGCCATGACTAATAATAGTCATAATTAGTCATAATAATGACTGGCTATAGACAAGCCATATTTTGTGTCTTGAACCAGGAACCCCCTTGTTTGAATCGTGAGTGTACTGTGAGTTTGCTAGGAGGTCTTAGGCAAGACTCCTATGAGATAATAATGACTGACCTTGCATGTAGAGATTACAGTATTAATATAGCTGGGTAGCCCTGTTGGTCTGAAGCGTTAGAAAAAAAGTTTGAGTCTGGTGGCACCTATAAGACCAACAAAGCTTAAATCTTCTTCGTGGTCTCTGTGCATCACACCAATGGGAGAGGCGCCGGCGCCGATCACGATCGGTAACTTCAAAGCCGCGGATTTCCGCGCCCCCGCCCCGGTGCGCATGCGCAGGCACCCCTCCCCTGCGCATGCCCAACGGGGCAGGAGCGGACATCCCGCCAGTTCTCTTCTGACCGCCGTTGAGATCAGTCGATTTTTCCTACGGTCGGTGGATTACTTACTTACTTCAGCCTTGCTGGTTTCTTCCAGTGCGGACTCTGTTAGCGTTTTCGCTTTCCTTCGTTTCGTGAGTGGGGTGGAGTGTTCTTTGTTATTTTTCCCTGACTCTAGTTCCCCTTCCCTTCCCTTTCCCCCCCTCACCCTCCCCACGCTTTCGCGTATGGAAAAGCGCTGGGGCTTTTTCAAGCGGTGCAGGCGGTGTGGCAGTAAGATCGCCCCTCCGGACGGCCATACCCTTTGCTTGCTGTGTTTAGGAGAAACACACAAACTGGACTCCTGCATCCATTGCGCGAGGTTTTCCAGACAGACCCGCAAAAATCGAGCGGCTCGTCTTGCTGCAGCCTTGGTCGGACAGGCGCTGTCTCCGAGGAATATGGCGTCATCAGAAAGCGCGCCAAAATCCTCGACGTCGGTGGTCGATACCGACAAATCATCCCTCGATGCCGATCGCCCCCTGAAAAGAGCGGGCTCGGTTTCGTTGTCGGAGACCTCTACGCCAGCGAAGAGATCTAAGGAGGATACAGGAGCTTCTGCGGGGTCGAAGAAAAAGTCCGACAAGCAGAAGCATAAGAAGGTCCCTGCGACTTCGTCACCGACATCGCCGCACGATCTAACAGCTCCGGTCTTACCGCCTTTGAAATTGCTGGCCTCCCCGGCTCGGCATCGACCTAATGCGCCGCTCGAATCGATGTCGACGCAGATAGCCATCTCTTCCGACTCCGACCGAGACCTGGAATCGGCGCAACGTCTGGTGAGCGATGACAGCCATTCAGACCTTACTCAGGAGGAGAAGGACAGCTCTCGAGATCGATCGGAGATGGCTCGTCGGGATCGATCCCGCAGTGCACAGAGAGTCTCCCCTCTGACACTGAAGCGAGTGCCACATCCGGACCAGCTTAAGACATCCCAACAAGACCGATCCCGAAGTCCTCAGTATCGACGGGATCGTCGGTCATCGAAGGAGAGATCTCCGGAGGATCGATCTCCTAGGAGGCACCGAGAGGCTTCCCCACGACTGCGGACACCGCCACCGCTCTCATGGGACCAAAGGCAATGGCAATACCTCTACGGGTCCTGCCCGATGCCGTCCATGTTTCCCTGGTTTCCTCCTCGTCAATCTGAATGGGACCAACGTTCGGAAGCGTCTTACCATTCTAGGACATCGTACCACCCCCCGACGCGCAAAGCGTCGGCATCGATGTCGAAGCCTCCGGCCGAGGAACCGGCTAAGAAGAAGAAGTCTCCTCCCACTGAAGAGACTGTGGCCCCGGAACCGACTCGCAATCGACCCACTCCGTCAGACCAGTCGGAGTCCCCGGACTCACCGAGATCCTCCGAGGGCTCTATCCAAGAGGAGCAGCTGTCCTCGGAGGAGCTGTCTCCCCCAAACAAGGTTGGAGAAGACCAGCCCATCTCCCCTTCGGAGGATTTAAAATCCTATGGAGAACTGATAAAGAGAATGGCTCAGTCCATATCTTTGTCGACCATCCAGCCTGTGCCCGTCGTTACCATTAGCGTATTCGACATCGTTCAGATGGATACATCGACGGCTGTAGCACTCCCATTGACAACGGTGATGTTACACACTGCAAAAGCTTCATGGGACAAGCCTGCTTCTACCCCTAGGAGACACTCATGGCTGAGATCTACAGCCTTACAGGCCGACACCCAGGCCTACGTCGAGGACTTACCTTTCGACGGAAAGGGGCTATTCAGTGGCACCACCGATACGGTGCTCCAGGACATGGACAAAAGCATCCGTACCTCCAGAAACCTGGGGGTACCGGCGTTATCCAGGCAGCAGACCAAGCGTCCATGGTCCAAGACATGGAACAAGAAATCCTTCCAGAAGCAATCTGGGGATCAACAATGGCGGCCCAAAACCTCGGGCTCTTTCAGCAAGTCCCAGTACGGGGCTAAGGCCAAATACTCGCCTACCTCTTCCCAGTCTTCCAGGCAGAAGGGGAACAGGCCGGCCAAACAGGGCCTTTGACTCCCCCCCCTTCCTTTACCACACCCCCATCAATTCCTCAGACCACCCCCGCCTGTGGCCCTTTTTACGAGCATGGTCATCCATAACAACAGACCACTGGGTGCTGTCGATAGTCCGGCAGGGCTATCTAATCGAATTTCTACAGGAGCCGGAGGCTCCAACATTCGTTTACACCACCCCGTCTTCCACCCTCCGAGAGGAGGTGAGGACTTTGCTCGAGAAGAGGGCCATAGAACCCGTTCCGCCAGACCAAGTACGAACGGGATTCTACTCCCGCTATTTTACCGTCCCCAAGCGGGATGGGGGCCTGCGGCCCATTATGGACCTCCGGGGACTCAACGACTTTATACCACACCAAAAGTTTCGTATGACGTCCCTGTCCAACATACTTCCTTTGCTAAACCCTGGAGACTGGATGGCTACATTGGACCTCCAGGATGCTTATTTTCATATAAGCATCCATCCAGCTCACAGAAAATTCCTGAGGTTCGCCATTGGGACTTCGCATTTCCAATACCGTGCGCTCCCCTTCGGATTGTCAACAGCCCCACGGGTGTTCACGAAGACCATGGTAGTGGTGGCGGCTCACCTCAGACTGCAGGGCATAGCAGTATACCCGTACATCGACGATTGGCTTCTGGTGGCCGGATCCAAACTCGACCTCCTGAAGCACATCTCCACCACCCTGAACCTCCTTCAACAGCTGGGATTACGAGTGAACATGAAGAAGTCTTTCCTCCATCCATCCCAAAGGATCCTGTTCATTGGGGCAATTTTAGACACGCAACAGTGCAAGGCGTTTCTGCCGGAGAAGAGAGCAAAGGACATTATGGACTTAATACACATCTTCCAGTCAAACCGAACTGTAACTGCTCTCCAGATTCTGCGATTGCTGGGATTAATGGCGGCCACTACGGCGGTGCTAACGTTCGCGAGGCTGCACATGAGAAGCCTTCAGCTGTGGTTCCTGAGACGATTCCGTTGTGGGATAGACCCTCCACTACGCCGGTTTTCCATTCCACAGGAGATCCTGGCGTCTCTGACGTGGTGGTGTCACAAGCAGAACTTGCTTCAAGGGGCACCGTTCCACAGGCCGCAGCCGACAGTGACTCTGACCTCAGACGCATCCCTATGGGGATGGGGTGCTCATGTCAACGGTCTTTGTGTGGGCGACAGGTGGCCCAGGGACCACCTGCAATATCACATCAACTTCCTAGAACTTTTGGCGATTCATCATGCTATCCTCTCCTTCAGGCCACTGCTGGTGAACCGGTCGGTAGCAATACTGACAGACAACACCACAGCGCTGGCCTATATAAACAGGCAGGGTGGCACGGTGTCTCACAAGTTGTGTTTCCTAGCATTGCAGGTATGGCAGATTTGCATGGAAATGAACACTTATCTCTTCGCAGCTCATCTCCCGGGCGAGCAAAATGTATGTGCGGACTTTCTCAGCAGGGGAGGAGCGTCCCTGCACGAGTGGGAATTGAACTGGACCTTCCTACAGCCGGTCTTCCTGGAATGGGGGACTCCGGAGATAGACGTCTTCGCCACTCGGGACAACAGAAAGTGCGAGAACTTTTGTTGCCGGGGAGGGAGAGATCCCTTGTCGATGGGGGACGGTCTTCTGCTTCGTTGGCACCGCCTCCACCTCTATCTGTTTCCCCCGATCCCGCTCATCACACGGGTGGTGCAGAAACTATACTCAGAGCGCCCGAGGGGCATCCTGATCACCCCCTGGTGGCCCAGGCAGCACTGGTTCGCCCCTGTGCTGCAGTTGTCCAAGGGCAGGTTTCACCACTTCCCAGGGGAGCCGGATCTACTTTCCTCCCAGCAGGGCAGGATAGTTCACCACGACGTCCCGCATCTGAAACTGACGGCATGGAAGCTCGGCTGAGCGGGCTGTCAGAGAGGGTGCAACACGTTATCCTTAATTGTAGGAAGGAGTCGACGAGAAAGTCCTATGCCTACAAATGGACTCAATTCGTTAAGTTTGCCTCTCAAAAGGGCACTGACGCAAAGAGGGCGGGACTTCCTAGCGTCCTTGATTTTCTGGTCTCCCTGTTAGACAGAGGACTGACGGTCTCTTCCATCAGAGTGTACTTGGCGGCCATCTCGGCCAATCATGACCAGGTTGAGGGCCGGTCGGTGTTCACTCACCCTACCACTAAGAGTTTCTTGAAGGGGCTGGTGCGGCTGTATCCCTCTGTCAGAGCTCCTATGCCCTCCTGGGACCTACCCGGGGTCTTGGAGGCTCTTATGGGGAAACCCTTTGAGCCTATGGCCACGTGTTCCTTGCAGCTCCTTTCATGGAAAGCAGCGTTCCTGGTGGCCATTACTTCAGCACGCCGGGTGGGAGAACTGGCAGCTTTGCGATGCGACCACCCTTATCTGCAGTTCAGCACGGAAGGGGTACGTTTGCGTCCAGATGTGACTTTCCTACCGAAGGTAGTGTCTGCCTTCCATCTGAACAAAGAAATTTACTTGCCGGTCTACTTCCCGAACCCTACTTCGGCTTCGGAAAGACGTTTTCACGCCCTAGACGTGAAGCGTGCACTCTCCTTTTATTTGCATAGGACCAGACCTGTGCGCAAGGACTCCAGGCTCTTCGTCTCGTATGCCACGGCCTCTATGGGGCAGAGAATCTCCTCACAGAGACTATCCAAGTGGTTGACAGAGACAATTAAGCTGTGCTACTTGCTACGTAAGCGGCCTCTGCCAGGGCCTATCAGAGCTCACTCCACTAGGGCAATGGCTGCCTCAGCTGCGTTCATGAAGGGGGTGCCTTTGCCAGACATTTGCAAAGCAGCTACTTGGTCCTCCCCGCATACGTTCATCAAACACTATGCGCTGGACCTTCAGTGGAGACAGAGTTCGTCGGTGGGCAGTGCAGTCCTGCAGTCGCTCGCCTATTGACGGACCACGCAACCCTCCTCCAGGTATGTGGTGAGCTTGCTATTCTCCCATTGGTGTGATGCACAGAGACCACGAAGAAGATAAACAGGTTTCCTACCTGTAACTGATGATCTTCGAGTGGTCATCTGTGCAGTCACACTACCCGCCCACCTTCCCCACTGCTGCGGGTCTGTCTAGGGCTCCTGCAGCGGTCAGAAGGAACTGGCGGGATGTCCGCTCCTGCCCCGTTGGGCATGCGCAGGGGAGGGGTGCCTGCGCATGCGCACCGGGGCGGGGGCGCGGAAATCCGCGGCTTTGAAGTTACCGATCGTGATCGGCGCCGGCGCCTCTCCCATTGGTGTGACTGCACAGATGACCACTCGAAGATCATCAGTTACAGGTAGGAAACCTGTTTTTCTGGGTATAGGCTTTCATATACACACTTCTTCAGATACATTGAAATATAATGTAAAGCACTTTGAACATTTTTAAATAGCTATATAAATGCTTAGAAATTACATGCAAAAATGTTACAAACAAAAAAAAACAGACATTCTGTAAGGTTTCAGGTCACGATCTTGAGGTGCAGGTCGACTGTATGAGCAGCCAGTGTGATGCAGCAGCAAAAAAGCTAATATGATCTTGGGGTGTTCTGCTTGTAAGTTTTATTTGTCCACAGCTAGTAACGAATTACTTTTAGTTAAAATATTCATTTGTATGGACAAGTAAACGTTTACTGATTTGGGAGAGAACAATAACTCTTCTCCATTCTGCAATCTCCTCAGTGTAACAAGAGTCTTTTAGATCAAGGACTAAAAGGGCATATTTCTTTTCTGTGTGAGAGAAAATTCCCACACTTAGTAGGATCCCTGTAACTTCTCTGATTGCTCAAGTTGCTTTAACTCTGGAGCTTGAATAACTGACTTAGAAAGTCTTGGCTATACATTATGTTTTTTCTGGGTCCTCTACAGGTCTGCATGATTAGGTGTGTTTTATCAGTTCTGTGCTAGAAACTCAGTGTCCATGTGCACAAGGCCCAGTTCAGAATGACACAGAGGTACATAAGATTATGGCTTATGCCTTCCCCCCTGACATTTTCTTTACATGGCACTGCCATGAGGGGCACTGTTTTCCCTTTTGGGGGCTTCACATGTACTTAGGGGCAAATAGCATCCTCTTGGCAATTTCAAAGGAAATTGGTGCAAGACGGAAAGTAAAAGCTCTCTCTTTCTGCTCGCTCTCTCTTGCCATAGTCCTGATCCTAGTAGGGCTTGCACATGCCAGAGAATTACATTCTTAGTGTGGAACTTGCAGATTGACACAAGGACATGGAAAAAAATAACATGTAGTTATGCCCTAAGAGGAGTACAAAGGCACTTGGAAATGTTTCATTTCTTATAACAACTCATAGCACTCCTTCTGTGCATGTTTGTTGTGCATTTTGATGGAAGGGAGAGGAGAGGAGGAATAAGGCCTCTGAGCCTTTTGGGGATCCCTCTGTACTGAAACTGTGTCCTTATGTAGACTAGAATCGTGTCCTTCATGTTTCAAGAAGTGCTTCTAAAGGAAAATACTCCCAGTTATTGACTAAGGGAGTTACATTTCATTCTGAGAGACTCTGCAGAGTCTTCCTCAGTGGTCTCCTTTCCAAGTACCAACCCTGCTTGTCTTCTGAGTGCTGACAAGGTCAGACTCTATCATGCTGCCTTCTCTCCCTGAAATTATACTAGGAAATAATATGTGATAGCCATTAGCACAAACAATATAAATTGCAATGCTAAATCCTATTAAATATGTCTTCTACAACACTAGTTTAATCTGTTGAACTTCTGCGGTTATGCAGATTGCGCTAGTCAAATATAGAAAATGTGAACATCTTTAGAATATGAATGTGGGCTTACTTTTTAAGTCTTAATGTACTATGAATTTATTTTGCAGTAAAATAATTATGCAGCTTGGGACAGCAGAGGCGCATTATCTATGTAGGGATGTGAATACACTGTTATTGCTTCTGCAGTGGCCCAGAGACAGTGTTAATGCACTTTGTTGATTTAAACCTGTGTTTACAGAAGCAGGGTCAGTGTATGGTCACAGTCTGTAATTGGCAATAAATTTATTTTGTGCCAAACAGAGCAAAGTAAAGGCATACTTATCTATATGATTTTAAATATTGTTAACACATGACAGAAGTAACCATGTTGACCTTTGTTACTGATGTTGTTTGCTTGCAGAAGTTTTTTTACTTTAGCAGCGTATTTCCTCCTGAAGCATATCTGCATAAATTCTATTAAAACCCATTTCTTTGGAGACGTGTAAATGTAAATACAGTGACAGTCAAAAGTACATTATAAACATGGGAGGTCTTATTAAATATTGATTCATTATTCCTATACCCTATTATGATAGTATGCATTGAATGGTATTCTAAGAGTACCTGGACCTAGGTTGTGCATTATCTGTTGTCTTACTTGTCTTTGCTTAGGAGTATATCACATTCACATTGGTGCAAGTTATTATCAGGTAAACCATGATAGTATTAGATTTTTCAATATGTTTTACCTAGCAGATGAAGAACCAGTACTTGCATTATAAGTTCTACATCTGCCCAGCTTCAGTTCTTCTTACAATTGAATATCCAAGTTACATTTTATAGAAGACGACATAAATTGAAAGAACTTATAGATTATTTCCCTGGCTTACTGTTCACTCACAGTTCTTGGTCATAATAAATGAATTCAATCACTTTTATCCATCATAGGTCCCTTGGAGAACTCCACTGCTTGCTCATGCCACGATAAAACCTGTACATTTATTCCACCTTCTGCTTCCTTTATTTTAACCAATTACCAGTCCATGTGAAAGAACATGAGTGTTAAGTTTACATAGAAGCCTTTTTTGAGACAGTTTTTCCAATACTTTTGGAAGTCCAAGTATACAGAACTTATGAGTTTATCCCTGTCTACATGCTTATTAACTCTCTGAAAAGATTCTGTGAGTTTAATGAGGCAGGACTTCCCTTTAAAGAGCCTAAACCCTTTAAAGCAGCGGTCCCCAACCTTTTTGGCACCAGGGACCGGTTCTATGGATGACAATTTTTCCATGGACCGGGGTGGGTGGGGCGCGTATTGGTTTGGAGATAGTACAACTGTGCATGGTGGTTAATGTGCGGACTTTTATCTGGGAGAACCAGGTTTGATTCCTGCCCTCCTCCACTTGCAGCTGCTGGAATGGCCTTGGGTCAGCCATAGCTCTCGTACAAGTTGTTCTTGAAAGGGCAGCTGCTGTCAGAGCTCTCTCAGTCCCACCCACCTCACAGGGTGTTTGATTTCCCACTCCTCTACTTGCAGCTGTTGGAATGGCCTTGAGTCAGCCATAGCTCTTGCAGGAGTTGTCCTTGAAAGGGCAGCTGCTGTAAGAGCTCTCTCAGCCCCACCCTCTTCATAGGGTATCTGTTGTGGGGGAGGAAGGGAAAGGAGATTGTGAGCCATCCTGAAACTCTGAAATCTGGAGTGGATGGCGGGATATAAATCCAATGTATTATTATTACTACTACTGCTACTATTCATTGTAATATATAATGAAATAATTATATAACTCACGGCTTGGTTGCTAACAGGCCACGGACTGGTACAGGTCCACGGACCGGTACCGGTCCACGAGCCAGGGGTTGGAGACTCCTGCTTTAAAGAACCTAAAATTTCAATAATTTTAATTCTTTTAGTGCTAGTTTTTAAACAAGCAGGAAATCCATAAGTATTCTACTTTCCTCTCCTCACCAGCTCCTGTATTTTCCATCCATCACCCTGCTTCCCTCAACTTCTCTCTCTTCCCTGGTGCCAGCTTTTCCTTTCCCTGCTTTACTTGGTGTTGCTTCCTTACACTTTGCACATTCTCATTAGTTTCCACTTTGCTCTGTAGGTTGCCCCCAATAGCTCCTAATTCTCTTCGTCTCCCCTCTTTTCTATCCCTGTCTCCTGCTTCTAGCTCCCTCCCATCTGTGTTAAGATCTCATGAGACTGTTTCCCAAGATCCTGGACACTATTTGGGATTAACTATGGTTTCCTGAGGTAGTCTCACAAGGTCTTGGGTTTGTTTATTCCTCCCTACCCCTTACATTTTCTCCAAGCCTGGGGGTTTTCTGAATTTTTCAGGAATCTCTTTGGGGGTGCTTTTTAAAAAAGTTCAAAAATTCATGAGGGGCACCCTATATTTCTCCTTCATTTCCCTCTTGAGAGTTCTGGCACCTCTTTTCCCAGAAAAAAAGCCCTGGATATTGGTTACTAATTGTTCACCCTAGGGTGCTTTACTTTCTTATCCTACTGCTCTTTTGACTCAAAAAGTCCTGAACAGATTGAGATTCAACCCTCTTACTGGCAATCGTGCTTTACTATAATCATGCTATAGTAATATTTTGGTTCCTGAACATTTTTGCACTTTCTTCTTCATAGTTTGCTGCCCTAGAATGTCCAAACTTCAGCATATTTAAAATACAACCCCCATTATTCATGGAAGGGGACCTCTTTGCTATTTCTCATGTTGACTAAATTTTCTTATTTAGAGATCTATGACAAAAGTGGTCATATTTCACTTTTTCGATAGCAATAGGAATATTAAGGAGTTTTTGGTCTTAGTATGTGTTCAGTTCAGTAGCTGTAAAAAGATCTCCTTAGCTGAAAAAAAAATGTGCTGACCCTTATTTCACATTTCAGTGACCGGAGGTTGACACTGTAATGACAGCTGGTTAATGCATCTTGAGATTTTAAAGTGCCTAAATATATGTAAATATTATGACTGATGACAAGTATGCTGGAAGCTACTTCAAGAAGTTTCCTAGATTCAACAAAGTAGACCAGTCCCCATTTAGTTTGAATACATTATTCTAAAAGATTTCTTATCTCTTTGGGTTGAGAGGAAATGAATAGAGCAATTATAATTGACAAGGCTATTTGTGTGTGGTGTACACTATTATAATGACTACAGAGCACTTGATTTTAGATCACTGCAATTTTAGAGCTTGAAGAGTCATTAGTACGTGCTGTTACTGAAGCATCATGGATCTAGAGGAACAAAAACCCTATAATTTCAGGACAAGGCTTGAAATTCCATATACCATGCATCTTTTGATCCCCTTAACCTGCTCTCTGATCCTCAGTTGTAATCACCAACCTTCTCATCTACCTCCATATGACCTAATCTAAAAGCTCTGTTTCGTGTTCATTGGGCATACATCCAAGAGTTCTGAAAGATCTCAAAGTTGAACTTGTGGATCTTCTGACAAAAATATGTAATCTTTCATTGAAATCTGCCTCCGTTCCTGAGGACTGGAAGGTAGCAAATGTCACCCCCATCTTTAAAAAGGGTTCCAGAGGAGATCTGGGAAATTACAGGACAGTCAGTCTGACTTCAAACCGGGAAAGTTGGCAGAAACCATTATCAAGGACAGAATGAGTAGGCATATTGATGAACACAAGTTATTGAGGAAGAGTCAGCATGGGTTCTGTAAGGGAAGATCTTGCCTCACTAACCTGTTGCATTTCTTTGAGGGGGTGAACAAACATGTGGACAAGGAGACCCAATAGATGTTGTTTACCTTGACTTCCAGAAAGCTTTTGATAAAGTTCCTCATCAGAGGCTCCTTAGTAAGCTCGAGAGTCATGGAGTAAAAGGACAGGTTCTCTTGTGGATCAAAAACTGGCTAATTAATAGGAAGCAGAGATTGAGTATAAATGGGCAGTCTTCGCAGTGGAGGTCGGTAAGCAGTGGGGTGCCGCAGGGCTCAGTACTGGGTCCCGTGCTCTTTAACTTGTTCATAAATGATTTGGAGTTGGGAGTAAGCAGTGAAGCGGCCAGGTTTGCAGATGACACTAAATTGTTCAGGGTGGTGAGAACCAGAGAGGATTGTGAGGCACTCCAAAGGGATCTGTTGAGGCTGGGTGAGTGGACGTCAACGTGGCAGATGAGGTTCATTGTGGCCAAGTGCAAAGTAGTAATAATAATAATAATAATAATAATAATAAAAAAATTTTATTTATATCCCGCCCTCCCCACCTAGGCAGGCTCAGGGCGGCTAACAACATGTCCATATAATAATTATACAAAACTTTTAAAATCAGCATTAGTCTTAAAACCATTCTAATTTACAATTAACAATAAATTAACAATAATAGTAGGCATTTCTGGTGCTATTTTGTCAGTTAGCATGATGGCGAAAGTCACTTTGGCAAATCCATCAATCCTTCAATCAGCAATCCGCAAAGGCCATCCTAAAAAGGATGGTCTTGCAGGCCCTGTGGAATTGGTCAAGGCTCCGCAGGGCCCGCATCTCTTCCGGGAGCTGGTTCCATAGGTGTGGAGCTGCAATAGAGAAGGCTCGTGTGCGAGTGTTCTGCAGTTTCGCCTCCTTTGGCCCGGGGATAGCCAGCTTGTTCTTCCCCGCTGACCTCAGTGCTCTCTGGGGCTTGTAATGCGCATTGGGGCCAAAAATCCCAGCTTCAAATACAAGTTGATGGGGTGTGAACTGGCAGAGACTGACCAAGAGAGAGATCTTGGGGTCATAGTAGATAACTCACTGAAAATGTCAAGACAGTGTGCGATTGCAATAAAAAAGGCCAATGCCATGCTGGGAATTATTAGGAAGGGAACTGAAAACAAATCAGCCAATATCATAATGCCCCTGTATAAATCGATGGTGCGGTCTCATTTGGAATACTGTGTACAATTCTGGTCACCGCACCTCAAAAAGAATATTATAGCATTGGAAAAGGTCCAGAAAAGGGCAACTAGAATGATTAAAGGGTTGGAACACTTTCCCTATGAAGAAAGGTTAAAACGCTTGGGGCTCTTTAGCTTGGAGAAACGTCGACTGCGGGGTGACATGATAGAGGTTTACAAGATAATGCATGAGCTGGAGAAAGTAGAGAAATAAGTACTTTTCTCCCTTTCTCACAATACAAGAACTCGTGGGCATTCGATGAAATTGCTGAGCAGTCGGGTTAAAATGGATAAAAGGAAGTATTTCTTCACCCAAAGGGTGATTAACATGTGGAATTCACTGCCATAGGAGGTGGTGGCAGCTACAAGCATAGCCAGCTTCAAGAGGGGGTTAGATAAAAATATGGAGCAGAGGTCCATCAGTGGCTATTAGCCACAGTGTGTATGTGTGTGTGTGTGTGTGTGTGTGTGTGTATATATATATATATAATTTTTTTGGCCACTGTGTGACGCAGAGTGTTGGACTGGATGGGCCATTGGCCTGATCCAACATGGCTTCTCTTATGTTCTTATGACAGCTTCAGCCTGTATGTACCCCATCACCATACTCTCATCAGTTCTTTTGGTCATATGGAGGGGGGTATTCACTGGCTACAGTATTGGTGTTGGTTCATGACAGATAGGAATTGCTCCCATGTCTAGTTGTTATCTCTATTAATTTCTGGTATTCTGTTTGTGCCCATTCCAATCATTGGCAATTTGCAGCCCTCATGTTTTCATCTGGCCTCCAACCAAGTTCTCAATCCCAAAGGAGCCCCCCCCCCCTTATGAAACTTGGCCACCATCTGCCATCTATACTTGAGACACTCCCAAAGGGTTCTCTTAGCCTCCTTCTGCTCTGCATCAGTGTGAACAAACAAGGTTTGGCAAGCTACTTACTCTGCTATACAGGATAAGAAGTCTGTGAGTCTCATCCTCATACGTCAGTAAGCAATAGAGGCACTGTAAGGGTCAAATGATATGTTTACAGGCATTGTTTCTTCCACTTAAAAAAGTAGTCTGAGAAGACTACAAATCTGTAGTGGTGCTTTTACCTCTTCCCCTACCATCCTTCACTTAACTCAAAATCACCCTCTTCAGGCTGCTTTTTTTACCCATGGAGAGGAAAATGGGGGATTCGCTTGCCTTCTTTAGACTATTTGAAGTTTGGACCTGAAAATAAGACTCATCTAAGGGAAAGCAGGATAATCTGGGAGCTGTTTCTAAAGAAGATCTGGGGGCTCAGAAGGCTCTTTACTGCTGCCTGAAGTTTCAGCTGAAGAATCTGCCTGAAGCTGGCCCAATTGGAGACTCTATCAACCTTTCATCAGGCTAGCTTTTCCTTGACCTCACACGGCTAGGCAGTCTCCCGGTCTCTCTTTTCATTCAACAAAATTGTTAGAGAAAGCACCCTGTGAGAAAAAGTGTGTAGGAGGAGGATGCAGCTTGCAGTCTGTGCTTCTCTCACTGAATTGGGATTTTGTTTTCAAATGTAGCTCTTCACAGCATTATGACCCAATTAAAGATGCTGACATTTTAAGAATTGGATTTTCAATTTTTGAAAACACCACAGAGCCCGCTCCTGATAGGCTACTTGACAATGTCTTGGCTGGGTGGAAATCCAGGTGGTCATCTCCTGGCTGAAAACAGTATGGAGGCAGACAAAAGCCCTGGTAGCAATGGAGGTGAAGCAGTACCTGCCAGGCAACAGAGATGCCTTTATCTCCACCCCTGGCTGCTCCCTCATCAGCACCCTAATGAAGAAGAAGAAGCACCACTGCTCTTCCCAGCTACCAGTGAATTGGTCTTGGCTGTGACAATGCCAGAGATGTGCAGATTAAACACTGTGCCTGAGGTGAGGGGACTCAACTACTGTACTACATTTCTGGGGGGCAGGACCAGATCTACATGTTTTTTTTGGGGGGGGGGGAATTAAAAAATGATGCCCCCTTATGGGTCATTCTATCTTATGGTCCCATAGAATGCAATGGACTCCATACCCAATTTGGGGCACCCCCTCTGTCGGCACCCGGGACAAGCACCCCCCTCTGCCCCGCCCCCAGATCCAACCCTGCTGGGGGGATAGAGAGGAAAAGATGTGTGCCTTCATCTTCATCCCTGCCTCCTCTCTCATCAGCCAGCAAGCACTGCTCTTTTGCTGTGCTGCTGTCAGGGGAAGACTGCCTGGGTCTCTGCCCAGCCAGGGTGCCATCAGGTAGGCTTGTCAAGGTTGGGCACTGTGGTGTTTTTGAAGTAAGAAAATCTGAGCCTTAAATGGTGGTAGCATTCCCATGACGGACACAGGGACACCATCCCATGGAATTGAGAGCTAAGTAAGTTAAGGATAACGATAAGGTGCACAGGGAGTTGTTCTGAACATGGATCTTTCTACCATGTTTGTTCAAAATGGGGAGCGGGGTGGGGAATAAATATATTTGGGAAAACGTATTTTTGTGATTTCTGTTTTGTAGCTTATGAGAAGAACCTGAGGACGGAGTACACTATCTGAACATAGAGAAGTATTCAGTGCTATCTCACTGTGAACAATCCCTTGAATTTCACCTCATGTTTCATGTTTCATTTTTAGCACCTGGTGTCACAGGACTTGTTGGAGGACGTCCAAAAGTGTAAGTTTTTAATTAAAGGTGGTTGTAGTAATGTTTACCTTTTCTTGATTCTCAGATGATTCTGTTACTCTCCTAGCCAATAGCTTGCCTTATTTGATTATTTAATTTTATAGTTTCTGGGCAATGTTATTTGTAAATTATTAGATGCTGCCTTAGTATAAGTCTAAATAAGAAACTCTCATCTCTTTATGGAAGACTGTCAGTTTTATGCTGGAGAGTTTTGCCCTTTACTGGAAAGAACAATCATTATATTTTTATATCATTTTGTCATGCCAAAATTGCTTAGAAATATTAGAAATGCTACGTAGGTTTTGAGTTGCTCTCCTAAGTTGCTTTCCTAAACACTTAAGGATCATAACTAATTTTGTGATGCATGCAGGGATCATATACAAAGCATATATGGGAGATTACTCTTAATTAGCCTGTATCTTCCCTCTGGTATCTTTTCCAGATCTCCAGTTTTGAAACCATTTTTCTTCCTTTATCCAAAAAAGAATGTGAAGGTAGGAGCTGCTGTTTAAGCAGCAATCTGTGCAATACTTAAAAGCCTGATTCTTTGCCATCTTACAGCTGTTGCAGTCAAAGAAAATACTGGATCATTTTGTAACAACAGCCTCTGCAGGTATAGAACCAAAACCTGTCCTATATGCTTAAATGTAATATGAAATCTTTTCAATAAATATTACTGCCTGTGCTTACAATAGGTGCACAGGGAGTTGTTCTGAACTTTATAGGAAAGTGTTTGATTAATACTTGCTATCTGAATGACGCATGAACTAGTTTTCATTCTTTAACATCACAGGCAACCTGTATTTCCACAACCCTGTCCCAACAGGCTTTCCAGTGCCCATTGTTTGTTATATGTTCAATTGTGAAGAGAATGTATAGATTTAACAATCATTCTAGATCTGCTTTTCACATTTAGGAGTGTCTTCAGCCACTGGACTGGATATATTTTGGAATGCAGTGGTGTGTTTACATCAGTGGACTTGTACATAAATCCGATGGGTTTTGCATTGACGCAGAGATTTTATTTGGAAACTTCTAGAGCAATTTTTTTAGATTTGAAAATTAAAACCATTAAAATTTACACCCCCCAACACACATTAAAACTATTAAAGTGTTAGATCCAGGTGGGTAGCTGTGTTGGTCTGAATTAATAAAACAAAGTTACAGTCCAATGGTACCTTTAAAACCAACGAAGTTTTATTCAGGATGTGAGCTTTCGTGTGCATGCGCACTTTGTCAGACAAAACACTTCTGCCTGAATTATGCATGACAACCAATTGCTCTGGAGGGCCAACAATGGCCACCTTGCTCAAAAATGGAATATTTGATCCTGGTTAATAGCTACTGAGATCTCCTGGATATATATTCTTCTTCAGTAGTGGATGCACCACATCCTATTTTAAGTTTGGGATAACCACCTTCTCTTGTGGGGAAGTATTGACCAGTCAGCCAGCTCCCTTCCACCAGGAAGATTCTTGAGGTCAGCCAAGATATTAACAGAAGCACCAGTCATATGAATAGGTAGGTCTCCTAGAACCAATGGAAATCCATTTGAATAAATCTAGCTCTGAGGACGAATCATTTTAATAGACCATTACACACACAGAGGCTTGGTATCTGTATAAGTAGTGATATGTCCATGATAAAGGAACCATGGTCAGTTTCTCCATCCTCTCACCAGAATAAAATACCAGATCAAGAGCATGACCAGCATCAAGTGTAGGGCCAGTTATTATCTGAGATAGACCCATGAATAGATAGATAACTTGTCATGGAGGCCCTAAAATCCTGAGGTGCTGGTGACAAGAGAGCTTTGGCAAGACAGTCAAAGTTCCTAAGGACAACCAGCTTAGGGATCCTCAATACTACCCCAAAGTTACCTCTGCTAGCTCAGGTAGGGAGACTGTTAGGCAGTGGAGTGGGCAATACCCTAACAGAATCCTAGTCCTTTCTCTAAATCCCAAAATTTGATATACAGCCTCAAAATGGTAATGTCCAGGGTGTGATTTTATTACATATATTTTAGTTTGTTAGCCACTGTGATGGCCCTTGTGAGGGCAGAAAGGCAGGGTCTAAATTTTATAAAATAAATTAATTCTCCTGACCTTGCTTGGATAGTAAAGGAGTCAGGGCTTTTTTTGAGCGGGAACACAGTTCCGGCTGGCTTGGCATCAGGGGGTGTGGCCTAATATGCAAATGAGCGCATGCTGGGCTTTTTCTTCAAAAAAGCTCCATGTGAAACCATAGTAATACCAGGGGTGTGGCCTAATATGCAAATAAGTTCCTGCTGGGCTTTTTCTACCAAAAAAGCCCTGAAGGAGTCATGGTAAAAAACCTGATTTTTGCACTAGTAAAGTCCAAACACCAGTATGACAGTCGATGTAGTAAAGAAATTCAGGATGATTACCTTAGCATCTGTTCTTCCCCTGCAAAAAGCCAAGAGTTTGTTTATCAACCTCAAGGATGCCTCTTTCCACATACAAATCTAGTAGCCGCAACCAGTGGGAGATGCCTAATGGGACTACAGGGTGTTACCTTTCAACCTTTCTAACAGCCTGGGGATGTTCGCAAAGTGCATGGCAGTAGTTTTACCATATCTCCAGCATCAAAATGGTTGATTCTTTACAGCTGCTCCACTACTGTATGCACACTACTATACAACTCCTGTCTGTTTGGGGCATTCATATCAATGCAGAGAGGTCCCTCCTTTACCTGTTTCCTGGGCTTAATTTCTGGAAGACCCTCCACGCAAACAAAACTTGCATAATCACATGACTAGTACACACCTTTCTGCAATATTTGTTACAGATTTCCTGGCCAATCCACCTTATACTGAGGCCTCTTTATGTTGATTCAGTCACAACTTTCAGCCTCATAAGGGATTCACAGGAAGAATTTCTTCACATTCTATTATTAGTGTTCAGAGGCCGTATTGGTGAACTTATCCTCATAATCTATGTCAGAGAGGCCTTTACTGCCATCATGTCAGGTAACCCCCACAGTAGATGTTTCACTGAAGAGTTGGGGCATACACTGGCAGAAACACCAGCAGGTATCTATGGCTGCTTGAAAAGAGACAGCTGCACATCAGCCATCTGGAGCTCTGTTTACAAGTATCTTTATATCTCTTCTCCCCCCCCCCCCCAAAAAAACACAACCCTGCAGGGAAAAGTAGTGCAGGTGGCCACAGACAATACAGCTATCATGTACTATGGAAAGAAACAGTTTGGCATTGCATCTACCATGCAAAAGCAACAAGGCTGTTTCCTGTTGGAGGGATATGTATTAAATACATCATATTGTACCAATAGTCATTCTCAGCAGGATGGGAATCCAGAGTAACCACTCAGATAACAGTTGTTATAGGTAAGCAACCTATTCATGCAGGTAACTGGGAACCAACTTCAGCCTCCCAATAAGCATATCACCTGTTTGAAAGCAGCCCCTCATAAAAATCTCATCGTGCATATAGCATGCCAGGAAGAAGATTGAGAAGTGTCAGTTTTGCATAAGCAGAGAGATTTTAACATGAAGGTAAACACAAACGTGAGCCCACATGAATTCCACCATTGTACCAGCTGGACATTTCTGTGGCTTATTGTTTCAGAATCTGACCTGCAGTAAACCTATTGTATAAGGAGATTTTCTCCTGAAGATCTGAATATTGATACAAAGATTCTATTATTTGGTTTGCAGTAAATCTTTGTTCTGTTTTAATGAAGAATGAGGATTAGTTGGTGCTTTTCTTCCCGTTTTTTATGCAATTCAACGCAAGATATTTGCAGTTTCAAAGCTTGACTTTTGTTTTATAAAGGCATATAAATATCTACTTCTGTATTTAATGAGAAACACATAACATTTTCACATTTTTTTTGTCTCACACCAAATATTTATTCCTCTGTTAAAATCAATGATAGTTCACATTTTCTTTGAATTTTGTTTAACTGAGTCAGCAGAACTGAAAAGGTATGTTGGATATCAGGTGTTTATGATTTCATTCTGTTTCTATTCTGTTTAGGAGAGTATTTTTTGGAAGGAGACTGGGCTGTAGTATAATGCAATAGCATGTAATGCCTTACATTTTTTCTTTTTGCCTCTACGATCTTCTAATTTTGTAATCCTAATCCTACTGCATTGTTTACTGAATAGTGAATGTTGTCTAGTTGCATTATTTTTATATGTTTTAATCTGCCTTGAGTCTCTGTGAGAAAGGCAGGCTATAAATGAAGTAAATAAATAATACAATTCTGCTGATTAGACTTTTTATTTTTAATATTGCACAAAAGTTGCACTTGTATTAGAAACGTAGCAGAGACTATCACTGTGTTTTCACTAAAGAAGCAAAATATAATAAAATAAATAATATAAGTATAATAAAATAAAAGGGAAATAAAAATAAGCCAGCAGATATGACTGATCCTGCCCATGGGCAGCAGCTGAAATTTTGGCCTTGCACAGTTGCTGTAATTGTAATTGTAGCCTCCTTGTGATAGATTGCTTACAGATTTCAGTGCAAATTCTATAAGTATCAGCCCGAAGAAAGCATCTAAGTACAAGCTCTTGGACAACGAGCTGACTATCAATCCATTTGGGCCAGAAACAGTTTCATGGTTCAAAAAAGTATGGGACTGAGTTCTGAAGTAGCAGCCCAGGAAATGCTGTATTACCAGGCAATGCCCTTAATTAAGTGAGAAGAGTGAAATGAGGAACAACCTGTGAGCTAGGGCTGCATAAGGCTTTCTGAAGTGAAGTACCTTCCCTATGAGGAAAGACTGAAAAGTCTGGGACTTTTCTGTCTGGAGAAGAGACGGCTAAGTGGGGGAATGATAGAGGTTTATAAAATTATACATGGGATAGAGTTGACAATGGAGCCCTATGGCGCAGAGTGGTAAGCTGCAGTACTGCAGTCTAAGCTCTGCTCACGACCTGAGTTTGATCCCAACAGAAGCTGGGTTCAGGTAGCTGACTCAAGGTTGACCCAGCCTTCCATCCTTCCGAGGTTGGTAAAATGAGTACATAGTTTGCTGGGGGTAAAGTGTAGATGACTGAGGAAGGCAATGGCAAACCACGCCGTAAAGTCTGCCATTCGATGAAGACAGAGGTACTTTGCTGGAGTTGCGGCAGTCTGGGTAGAGAAATCCCCCTACCAGCTTTTGATGGTGTGCCACTTATAATGGCGCCGAGGGTCAGAAGCTTGGGGGTGCTACTGGAGCCTTCTCTAACAATGGAGGTCCAGATAGCAGCCACTGCTAATTCCGCCTTTTTCCATTTTAGGTAAGACAGTTGGTCCCCTTCCTTGAGTGCGGCGACCTGGCAACTGTGATCCATGCTATGGTCACCTCAAGACTGGACTACTGTAGTGTCTTCTACATGGGGCTGCCCTTGTCTCGAATCCGGAAACTACAGCTGGGGCAGAATGCAGCAGCTAGGCTGTTATTGGGGCTCTCCATGCGGGAGCACATACAGCTGGGGCTGCAGGAGCTGCACTGCCTACCAGTAGTATACCGGATTCACTACAAGGTGCTGGTCATTACGTTCAAAGCCCTATGTGGCCGAGGACCTGTCTACCTTAGAGACTGTCTCTCCCCACATGTTCCCCAGATCTGGAATGCAAAACCTACTATTGATCCCTGGGCCAAGGAAGGCAAGATTGAAAACCACCAGGGAAAGAGCCTTCTTGATCACTGCCCCCCATTGGTGGAACCAACTGCTGGAGGAGGTTAGAGCCTTGTGCGACCTTGCCCAGTTCCGCAAGGCCTGCAAGACAACATTATTTTGGCTAGCCTTTAACTGAATTGCCGATATAGTAGCATAAAAGGATACCTAAGAGCACTGAATGCCATTGGAAATTAAATGACATTAGCACCAAATTGTTTAAATCGTTGAACTGATGAATTAATGCTTGATTGAATTGGATTGTTTTACTGTGATTTATTGTTTGTGAGCCGCCCTGAGCCTGCTTTGGTGAGGAGGGCGGGATATAAATCTAATAAATCAAATCAAAATTTGATGCGACATCACCCCAGAGTCAGAAATGACTGGTACTTGCACAGGGAACTACCTTTACCTTTTTAGAGTTGACAAAGAGAACGGCTCTCAAAATACTAGAACTCGGGGGCATCCAGTGAAGTCAGAGGGCAGTAGGTTCAGGACAGAAAAAAGGAAATGCTACTTTTACATGATTAAAATACAGAATTTGCTACCAGGGGATATAGTGATGGTCACAGAAAAAAAACAGCTTTAAAAGGGGATTAGATACATTCATGGAGGATAAGTCCATCAATGGCTACTAGCCACGGTGACTGAGTGGAACCTCCACATTCAGAGGCACTAATCCTCTGAATCCCAGAGCCAGGCAGCAACATCAGAGGAAGGTCTCAGCTTTTATGCCCTGTTGTTGGCTGTCCAGAGGAACTGGTTGGCCATTGAGTGAGACAGGATGCTGGACTAGATGGAACATTGGTCTGATGTTCTTAATTGTTGGTCTTTGGTATTAGCCCAGACAGACCTAGTACAGCCTAGATAAAGGTAAAAAAGGTAAAGGTAGTCGCCTGTGCAAGCACTAGTCATTTTCGACTCTGGGCTGACGTTGCTTTCACAATGTTTTCATGGCATACTTTTTACGGAGTGGTTTGCCATTGCCTTCCCCAGTCATCAAAATTTTCCCCCAGCAAGCTGGGTACTCATTTTACCGACCTTGGAAGGATGGAAGGCTGAGTCAACCTTGAGCTGGCTACATGAACCAGCTTTCGCTGGGATCGAACTCGGGTGGTGAGCAGAGGGCTCTGACTGCAGTACTGCAGCTTTACCACTCTGCACCATGGGGCTCATACAACCTAGATAACACTATTGAATCACAGAATGTAATCTACCTCATTCTGGTGATGGTGTAGGAGGGATAAGCGTGTGAATGCAGAGAACCAGAGAATGTTTAAAGCATTCCCTGTTAAGAAAGACGTTGCATGTGAGCACTCATTGAAAATAGGTTTACTGGTTTTAAAGCCAACAGCTTATTAATATGACTCTTGATTTGATATGTGTGGAATTAGATTTATATTTTTATAGTTTAAACAAGGACTTTTTTCCAGATTGACATATTTATGAATGGGCAGCATGTTGAAACATTTGAGGAGGATCTTTCATTTACTTCAGATGCACCAGTTTCACCTGATGTTCTCCAGACTCAAGATGACTTAAAAGGTATATTATTGATACCCCTGATTTTTGTCTCTATATCTAAAAAGATTCTGCACCAATTGGTATTTTAAAACAGTATTCAAAGGAAACTCCACATAAAGCATATTGCAGGGATCTAATCTAGATGTGATTGGAACATGTATAACTGCAGCAAAATTTCACCTTTTCGGAAGTTTTCCAAAGCTAGTTAAAAACACTAAATGCCACAAATAAGACTTGAATATCTTTCTGAAAGGATGGAACAAATTTGAGTCCAGTGGCACATTTAAGACTAACAAAGATCAATTCTGGGTATAAATTTTCATGTGTATGGACACTTAATCAGACACATGAAAGGATGGGTCTGTTACTGTGCCCAAACTGCAAACTGATATTTCTGGAGGAGTGCAATCCCACTCAAGACAAGATTAGGGTGATTTCTTCTTTCCTTGTTACCTCTGTCATCTTTCAGCAGTACTGTAGTCTTACTGAGCTTCATTATTGGCCCTTAGTCATACTATCGCTGACTCCAAACATGAGTTCTTCATAACCACTTTGCCTAAAATTGATAAATGTTGAAGGTAGAATAAACTATGAGCGATCAAGGTGTCTCCCCTGCCAGGTTAGAAGATGTCAGACCCATACTGTTTTAATTGTTATTTTTCATTATTTGTTTTAATGTTCAATATCTTATCTATATATTTATATTTTATATATCCTATGTCTTATTTATTTAGGTCCTTCTTGATTTATACAATTTTTCTGTGGTTGTTGTTGGTCTGCATTGTGCTGTCTATTTGGTCATGGACCATAATAAAACTTGATTTGATTTGAACTATGAGTGTCCCAGGAACAAGTTTATGGGACTAGTTTGTAGCAGATCTTGATAGTGGACATTACCCACTGGCTGAACCATTTGGGTGGCAATTGTTATCTAATTTGAGGGCCTGAGAAGCAGAAAATATAGGCTGAGGTGTGGTGCAGTTCAGTTGAGGCAGAAAGGCAATGCTCTGTTGATGAACAAACAATGTTAACATACCCTTCTGCTTCCAAGGCTGGACTAGGGAAGAAAATAGGAAGGAACTAGGTCTTGTGTGAGATGAAAACCCATAACCATTGTAACGACGAAGGAGGTAGCTGCAAACAGAACTACCTTATTCCTGTGGCTTTCTGGCTATGAGAGTCCACTTGCCTTCTCTGTGGGCATACTGCAGTGCAGAAGGCTACTTTAAAGGTAAAATGTCTTAGGTCAGAGGAAGTCAAGGTATTAAAAGGATTTCCACATGAGTTGGGTTAAGACCAACTGGAAATCCTCTGGAGGGAAGATGGTGTCCTTGGAGGATGAAACTTGGATATACCCTTAAAGAATTGCCTCATGAGAAGCTAAGAACAAAGGGCTGCACCAATTGGAACAAAGAGACAAAATGGTGCGGTGGGAATTTTTTAAAAAAAATTCCAAATATCAGTACTTCAATTTTTATTCCAAGTATCAAATAATCGATATTTGGAATATTTTCCCCCACTGTCTGATTTTTTCTTTTGCTCATGAGAGACTGGACAGAGGGAGTGAGGAAAAATTGCCTTATGAGACTCTGGACGAAGGGGGACTGTTGATTTTTTAAAAAAAGTAATTGAAGATTCTATAGTCTAAATATCCTGGTGACTTTCCTCAGCAGTTTCATTTAGCTGTTAAATATAATGAGAGATAAGAGAGCCCTCCAAGCTCCCATAGCACAAGTGCCACATGGTTCAAGCAGCAGTGCTCCATCTCCCTATCAATGCACGACAACACCCATCTCAGTCACCTGGTCCAGAAGGATACTCATTCTTTCCCCCAGTCAAGGATCTTATTCAGAGAGACTAAAGTATTTTTGTTGAAAAACAAATCAGATTGGAAATAAGTCTGAATATCTCTAGATAATGTTTCTTCCAAGGCAGTGTGTAGTTTCTCAAACACCAAACCAAAAAGGTGCTGTCTTTGTATTTCACAAATATATATAGAATATTTATTCATTTGCAGTTCTCCTTGAAGTTCTCCTTGTAGAGGCTATCAACTATTTGTTATGCAAGAATTACTTAACACTATGTAGCCACATGCTGATGACTAGTAGAATTATCTTTTCAGTGGGATAAGAAATTATTTACAGAGAGACAGATAGCTTGCCAGAATTTTTGCCTTATGAAATTTATTACTGAGCTGCTAAAAACAGATTAAGCCAGTTGTATACTCAAAGTATTATTCTGGAATTTTTTTTCTTTAGTGGTGTCATAATCTTAGGCCTAGTGAGGTAGGGCTGCCAAGCCCCCAGTCCAGGCGGGGAATCCCCCACCCAGGAGGTTCCCAACCCACTGGCCCACATTGGGCAAGTGAGGGGAACCTCCCCTTACATTGCTGGTGTGATGATGTCACCCGAAAGTGATGTCATCAAAATGGCAGCGCCCCATGTGGGGCTGCTTTAGGCATTTTCAGGAAAACTATGGTTTTCTTGTACTCTAGCCATTTGGGAGGGGAAAACAGCAGGTACCATAGAATTTTTACCACCCAAATGGCTAGAGCATCTGGGAAAACCATAGAAATGACTAGTGCGGGCCCGCATGAGCACCGCCATTTTGATGATGTCACTTTAGGGTTACATCATCACTTTGCGTGTGCAAAAGTCCCCCACTATGGGAAGCTGGGGACTTGGCAACCCTATAGTGAGCGTACAGGCTTCAGGGAAGCTGTATTAAAATAGCCACAGGGCCTACATTTCCCAGGATCCATTCTGTCCCTCTGATTGGGTAGGCAGAAATTTTGGAGGGAATACTTGCTCAGTGGAGTCCAGAGGGGTGGGACTGGTGAAGAAAAAATAAATAGACCTGGCTAGAGAGGAGAGTGTTCTCTCTGGAAAAGGCTGAGTGGAGAGAGGTTGCAGTCTTGAGAGTTTCCTGATCCAAAGACTGGTGAGTCAGCTGGAATTAGAGGAAGGGAGCATTCAGTTAGCTGCATCAGGGCTTTTATTTTTCTGTACCACCTTTATTGCTGTTTCCTTGTTCACTGTTGCACTAAAAGTTACAACCCACTTGTTTGTTTTTGAGCACTTACAATGAACTTATTGTTGTTATACTGTCTGGGTCTGCATGCCTCTTCAGTCACAAATAAAAAAGTTCTTCTAAGGATCTGGTGGGTGCTCTGGGTCCTCCCGGACAGATCCTTACCAGAGTGGTGTCAGCCAGTAGAAGGCCTTCCCTGTCCCCTACTTGGTGTAACTTACAACTTGTAAGAAATTATTGTGGCTGGAGGCTATTTTGGAGATACCTAAACATTCTTCAGTAATTGTTAACATTTACTGGTAAATTATAGAAATGAAGAGAAATTTGGTAGCCAGGCAAAGGCATGTTCTTCACTGATAAACTGCAGAATGTAAGTGTAATTCTACCCATTGTATTACAGTAACCATAATATTAAGCAGTGCAGAGCAGAGTAGTAGTGTGTTGCAACCTCAGAAGTTTTTATAAGCATTTCATAAATGGAAGACAAAAGACTTTTATTTGGTGATGTCATATATGCACTATAGATAAAGGTTGGTGGGTTGTTGTTGTTTTTAAAGATGGAAAATATAAGAAGACAGATTTAGCATTATGTCTGCCTCTGATGCTAGCTGGGTATAATTTGAACTGAGAATGTTTGGTGTCAAAGATAATGGAGTTGCTTAGAATAATATGAAATGTGTAGCTGCTTATCCATTTGACAAAAAGACTGTGAAGACTGCATCAGTTTACTGAATTCAAAGCTTAAACCAACAAGTTTCTTCCAAATGTATTAAGTAATTTTATTTTATTTAGATATTAGTTCAGAAAATGGGTTTGTGTACATTTCTGTGTTGGTGCTGGGAATTGTAATTTGTTATTTTGCTTTAAAAAACATTTTGCAATTTAAAATTTTTATAATAAGTTTGATTAGACAGTGTTATACTATTTGAGGTTCCATCCTGAATATCTGGTTTATAATACAACCTCAACTACATTAAATTTATTGTGTAGCTCAGTTGGTGCGTGGCAGTATTTTAAAATTCTGGACTTCCATAATTCAGTTCAGGTGTAAATCATGTAGAGTTACTTTGCACTTACTGTATGAAGAGTTCATTCATGTCTCAAATATATAAAATTCATGGAAGTAGGGAGTAGAATTTATCAACTATGTGTATATATGGAGTCTGGGGAAAGCATATTCAAGAAAAGCAAGAAGTACTATTTCCTAGTACTTTCTATTCTGCCTTTAAAAAAACATTATTCTGGAAAAATTGCATGTAATTATTTTAAAACAGTAGTTACATTTTTGAGCTCCTTGAGAGATGTTTAAGGATCAGGAAGTCTATATATAAAGTTTGTTGTTACAGATTTCTTACTAACAGATCTCTCTGCTACAGCCTTGATTTTAAATTTCATGAAAATGTATGTGGGGAAGAAGGTGGATGGTTTTCTGTTTTTATAAAATCGTATTTATTATGCTTTCCATCCACAGTGATGAAGTGGTTAGTGTGATGGACTAGGAGTTGGGAGAGCCAAGTTTCAATCCCTTCTCTGCCCTGGAAGTCTGCCTGGTGACCTTGGTCCTCTCTCTCAGCCTAACCTACCTAACAGGATTGTTGTAAGAATGAGATGGAGGAGAGGATAATAATGTAATCCACTTTGGGTCCCCTCTGGGGAGAAAGGCAGGATATAAATGAAGTAAATAAATAAATAATAGAAATATTGTGAAATATTTATGCATTCACTATATTTATAGTCCATCTTTCTCACTGAAACTCAAAGTGCAAGTCAATACAGTCAACAGGAAGAGATAGCCAGTAAGCAGCGTATGATCTATGTTCCAATAGCAAAGTCAGCCAGCTCTTTGAATGCTTAAATATGGTGACTGGAGCTGTTAAGGAACAAGGCGTATCTTTCGGCAAACCTAAAAAGGGCCCCAAGTTTGCAGAAAAAATGTGAAATTTAAAAAAAATCCATTGGGAGGTTTAAAAAACTCGAAAATGATAAAAGGAGCACCTGTAGCTTTAAGCAACGGATTCCCTCAGTTGCTTGGAAACATCACTGTTCCAGGCTGAATGCCGGTGTTAGTAAAATGCAGGGGCAAGGGACAAGGCCCTTCCAGACCTATTTTGGCCTTTGAAGGAGGATTCATTGGTACCCGGCGAGGGTTGCCAACTTCAGGGCTGGGAAGTAACTAGAAATTTTGTGTGGAGTCTGAGGAGGGAAGAGGAATGCCCTCAGTCAGATATAATGCCACAGAGTTCACTCTCCAGAGCATCCATTCTCCCTCTGAGGTGGAAGACATCTCCTTGGGTTATTCCATTGTTCCATCAGGAGGGGGGAGCAGATAGGTGGCTAAGAGTACTGCTGTCATCAGTGCTGCTGTGTAGAGCGGGGAAGCATGCAGGAGACCATGAGAGGGCATGAAAGAAAAGAAACAACAGGCATAGTGGAGAGAAAAAGCAAAGATGGGGGGAATGGGATAGCTGGTTCTGCAAGTTTCTTGCAGGTCCCTGCTTGTAACTACCAAAATCTAAATAAGCATGGTGTACTAGACATGGCACAGAACCCCCAATGGTGGCATCCCTTTTCTCCTGATGTGGAGATGGAATGTGCATGTTCCCTCTTTACACCACCTGTGGCACAGTGAGGACTTGAAGTCCAAGTAATTTACATTTCTTCTTCCCCCTTCTGTGAGACTTCAGAGTGGCTCTGATAGGAAAACTTTATTTGCCGCAGGGTTAAATGCTTACATGGAGAAGGATTTTAAAACAAAAACCAGAAATATACTAGAATATAAACCAAAAAGAGTAATGTTTCTGTTATAAGAGAAAAAACAGTGATTTCTTTCAATCCATTGTATGTAGATCTACCAAGTGGCCCCCATGCGTATCGCCTGGAAGATCTTGCCTACACCAGAAGTGGAGACAAAGGCAATTCTGCAAATATAGGTATAATTTAATTCTGATTTTTAAGTATATCTGTGTATGTATGTTCATGGTTTTAATAAGCTTACTGTGTCATAATTATCAAATTGCACCGGAAATATGTTCATTCTTTGAATATTATAACTGACTTCAAAGCAGTATAAAATTGTTATTTTTGTTAATCTGGGATATCCCATCCCATGTTTATTCTCTGATAATAAAAGGATCTTCTTTGTGGTCTCTGTGCTTCACACTCATGGGATAAGCGCCTGTGCCGATCCCTGAATCAGTACCTAAAATACCTGAGATTTTTCACGCTCGGCACCCAGTGAGCATGCACAGTAGCCCCAGCACGCATGCTCACCCAGGCTGGCGCAAGGATCCTGCCAGTTCCTTCTTGACCGCCGTGTTGAAAGGATCTTTCTTCAGTGCTCCGGTCGGTACTTACTGTTTCTTACCGTTTTTTCCTCTTCTTGCCCGTTGATTTCTTTAGTTCTCCATTCTTGTTGTTAAAAAAAAAAAAGGACTTTTAGTTGGACTTCGCCCTTCAAGGCATTTTTTCCCCTCCCTTGTAGCCGTTCCCACTGCCTATGGAAAAACGTTGGGGGTTCTTCAAGCGGTGCCTGAAGTGCGGAAGTAAGATCGCTCCCCCGAACGGTCACTCCCTCTGCTTCTTGTGCTTGGGCGAGGGACACCGTGTTGACTCGTGCCCACATTGCTTGAAATTTTCCAAACAAGCGAGGAAAAATCGAGTGGCCAGGCTATCGGCAGCTTTAGTCGAATTGACTCTTCTACCGCCTAAAATGGCATCGGGCCCTTAGACATCGATGGGTGATGCAGCCCAGTCCGCAGCCTTGGCCTCGATGGGCCCATCGTCTCAAGCGTCAGCTGTTATGCCGACTGATTGGGATCGGCCTGCAAAGCGACCCTCCGAAGTATCAGTGGAGTCTACCCCGAAAAAGAAGTATCGGGACGACTCGGGGTCCCGGTCGTCCCTCCCAAAGAAGCATAAATTGAAGGACAAGTGCAAGAAGCAGGATAGACTTTCCCACACTCCTTCCCCTCATAGGGATGCTTCTACAGACTTGGCATTGGCGCAAACCGCTTCACGGAAAATCCTTGCATCACCCAGCTGCTGGAGAAGTCCGTCGGTGTCAGGCAGGCTTGGGTCACAACCGACCCATCTTTCGGGGTTGGAGCAGGAGATCGACTTGACTCAGCAAACTCTTTCCTCTCGGTCTGGTTCGCATCAGCGGAGCAACAGCGGTTTGGTGTCAGAGACTGAGGCTTCCGCGCCGACTGAACCCCTAGCACCACTTCGTTCCAGTACGGGATACCTTCGGAGTAGAGAGATTGAGTCAAGTGCCTCTCTCCGCAGGTTTCCACCACAACCAGTGTGGACCAGCGTCAGTGGCCTTGCTCATTTGAAGCTTATCCATATCCTTTGCCATACCCATGGTACCACCCTCCCCCCCCCCTGAGATCCACCAGACTGGGATCAACGCTCGGAAGTTTTGCACTTCTCCAGGGTCTCTCATCATTCGCCGGTCTGTCGTATATCCTCTGCATCGATAGCGATTCCCCCAGAGAGGCGTAAGGAGAGGTCTGGGGACTCACAGGTTCACCCGTCGGCATCAATTCGCCCACCCGAGCGCGCCTCGACTCCGCAGCTATCGGAACGCTCCAAGATGAGAGAGGAATCTTCGACATTGGACTCCGAAAGTCGGTACTGATGATCCAGAAAAGGCACAGGCTGAACCTTCTCCGGACTCTCACATTGCAGATGACCTTCTGATATCTCCCTCAGAGGATCTCAAGTCGTATGGGGACCTAGTGAAGCGTATGGCACAATCTCTCTCGCTCTCCTTGGTGCAGCCGCAGCTGGTAATCGATGATACTGTTTTTAACATCATGCAGTGGGACACATCAACAGCTGTGACTGTCCCAGTTACCAAGGTCATTCTGCAAGCAGTGAAAACCATGGGCAAAGCCGGCATCCATATCGATCTCTTTGCGACATTTAGACCACATATATCGTATCCAAGAAGCTGGTGCTGAGTTTCTTTTCAACCACCCCAAGCCTAATTCGGTGGTGGTCTCATTGTCTTTGAAAGCTCGCAAGACTCACTCTACCCCTCCTGATAAAGAGGGTAAAAAGATTGACAACGCTGGCTGACATTTTTACTCTGCAGGGGCCTTGGGAGTAAAAATCTCTAATTATGCTGCCTGCATGGCACGTTACCAGTACTTGCTTTGGGAACAACTCACACCTTTTTTTGTCCTCTCTGAGTGAGGAAAAGCGGTCTTTTGTAATGAAGCTGCAAAGGGAGGGATTTGCTGTGGCTAAACAAAAGCTGGCCGTGTCAAAACATATGGTGGATGTCTCTGCTAAGACTCTAACTTCTGCCATTTCATTACACCGTCACTCCTGGTTGCATTCGACAGCTTTTCAGCCTGACACCAGGGCTTATGTGGAAGACCTTCCCTTTGAGGGCGAAGGTCTATTTAGTTCCACTACCGCGGAATCTCGGTGTACCTGCCTCTTCTTGGACTGGAAAGTCTAAGCAGTGGCATAAGCCCTGGCCCAAGAGACCTTATCAGAAATATTCCCCTGAACAATCCTGGAGGCCTCGTGCACCACAGGCTGAGAGCAGGTCTCCTTATCGGGGAAATAATAAGTCCAAGTTTGCTTCAGTTTCTACTGCTGCCAACAGGTCCTGTGCCCTGAAGCAGGGTCTTTGACTTTTCTGCCTTACTCACCACACTCCCTGCCCCTACTTCTGCCATCCGCCTCCATCACCACTCACCTGCATGGGAGTCCATCTCCACAGACAAATGGGTTCTCTCCATTATAGCAGAGGGTTACAAGATAGACTTTGTCCAGGTCCCAACTCAGTCAGTCTTTGTCATCACACCTCCTTCCCCCGCTTTGCTAGGGGAAGTGAGCAATCTCTTGCAGAAACAAGCCATAGAACCAGTCCCCTCAGCAGCCAGGATCGGGGGGTTCTATTCTCGTTATTTTCTGGTTCCCAAATGGGATGGTGGACTGAGACCAATTATGGACCTCCGAAATTTGAACAAGTTTATCGTGTACCAGAAATTTCGGATGTCCACTCTACAGACAATCCTTCCCCTTATCTGCCAAGGAGACTGGATGGTGACATTGGACCTGAAGGATGCCTACTTCCATGTCAGCATCCATCCATCTTGCAGGCAGTTCCTCAGGTTCGCAATAGGCTCCAACCACTTTCAGTTCAAAGCCCTTCCATTCGGTCTTTGTACTGCACCACGGGGGTGTTTACCAAGATGATGAGCATTGTAGCAGCACACCTCAGGCTTCAAGGCATAGTCATCTTCCCATACATAGACGATTGGCTCCTTGTGGCGGATTCGAAAGATCGTCTGTTCTGCCATATTGCTACAACTCTCCGCCTTCTCCATACCTTAGGTCTGCAGGTAAACACAAAAAGTCTCACTTGCTGCCATCAAGGAAAGTTCAGTTTATCGAAGCACTCCTGGACAAGGACATTCATCGTGCCTTTCTGCCCCAGCAGCGGGCCTTGGACACTCAGTCGTCTTTTTCAACTCAGGAAATGGGACACAGCACAACAGTTGCAGTGGCTGCTGGGACTGATGGCGGTGACTACAAATGTGTTGTTGTTCGTGAAACTCCGCATGCGAGGGCTTCAACTTTGGTTTCTCAAACAGTTTTGCTCCCTACAGGACTCCCCTTGAAAGAGGTTCAAGATTCCACCCTCGATATTCCGGTCCCTGGAATGGTGGACCTCCAGAGACAACATCTGTCAAGGAGCTCCCTTCCATCTGCTAGTAACGATGGTTACAATCACCACGGATGCATCCCTATGGGGATGGGGTGCTCACATGGATACGCTGTGTGTAGGGGGTCCATGGCCTCTACAGCTGACTTTTTGCCATATAAACATCTGGAGCTTTTGCCGATTCATTTCGCTCTTCGGTCCTTCCGCCCCCTAGTAGCAGAAAAGGCTGTGGCTGTGCTGACGGACAATACAACAGCCCTTTGTTACGTAAACAGACAGGGTGGGACAGTCTCTCGAAAACTCTGCGCTCTAGCAATAGAGCTGTGGCTTGAATGTTTGGATCAGGGCATCTATGTGAAGGCCTCCCATCTCCCCGGGGTACTCAACCTGCAGGCGGACTCCTTGAGCAGAGGAGCCACGTCTCCGCACAAATGGGAGATACAGTGGCATTTCCTTCAACCAGTGTTTTGGCTGTGGGGGTATCCCCAGATTGATGTTTTCGCCACAGCCCTGAATCGGAAGTGTCCCTTGTTTTGCACTGGGTGTGTGTGTGTGTGTGTGTGTGGACCCGGCTTCCTTGGGAGACGGTCTACTGCTCCCTTGGAGGGGTCTTTTCCTTTACCTGTTTCCGCCTCTTCCGCTGCTGACAAGGGTAGTCAACAAAATAAAGTGGGCGGAACCGAAGTGCATACTAGTCACGCCATGGTGGCCTCGACAAAACTGGTTTTTGATCTTGCTCCACTTAGCGTGGGAAACTTTTCATCATTTCCCAGCGGAGCCAGACCTCCTTTCGGCTCAGGAAGGTCAAGTGTTTCACCATAACGTACCTCACCTAAAGTTGACGGCGTGGTTTATCGATCCTGCAAATTTTCGGATAGGGTCCATCATGTTTTTCTGAACAGTAGGAAGTTGTCTACCCGAATCTCCTATGACAGGAAGTGGGGGAAATTTGTACATTTTTTGGCTGATACTGCAGTCTCACCCCAACGGGTGGGCTTACCTGTGATTTTTTATTTTCTCTTGTCTCTTGTCGATTCTGGCCTTTCCTTTTCTTCGGTGAAAGTTTATTTATCAGCTATGATTTGGTTGAGGGGCATTCAGTGTTTGCCCATCCTTGCTGGAAGCAATTCCTGAAGGGACTTCTCAGGTTGCACCCTCTGACTAGATCACCTCCACAGTTGTGGGATTTGCCATTAGTTTTGGATAGGTTGACCAGGTGCCCTTTTGAACCAATAGCAACCTGTTCCCTGCATCTCCTATCTTGGAAAACTGCATTTTTGGCAGCAATCATGTTGGCATGCCGGGTGGGAGAACTCATGGCTATGTGTTGTGACCACCCATACTTAGTTTTTCACGAGTCAGGAGTATTTTTAGCTCCCAATGTTTCGTTTCCCCCTAAGGTGGTTTCCCAGTTTCACCTTAAGCTGGAAGTTTGGCTGTCTACATTTTACCCTACGCCTACCTCGGATGAGGAGTGTCGGCTGCATGCCTTGGATGTTAAGCG
This sequence comes from Heteronotia binoei, assembly GCF_032191835.1. NCBI lineage: Eukaryota > Metazoa > Chordata > Lepidosauria > Squamata > Gekkonidae > Heteronotia > Heteronotia binoei. The sequence goes on along the minus strand of NC_083231.1, from coordinate 54,730,640 downwards.
TGCATTACTGTTCTACCTGAGTCGCTGTAAGGGCTTTCGTCAGGACCTGCATCTCTTTGTGTCCTATGCTGCTCCCTGATTGGGTTCCGGAATCTCGTCTCAAAGGCTTTTGAAGTGGCTTACTGAAACTATTAAACTGTGTTACCTGCTGGAGAAGAAGCTGTTGCCCATCCGTGCCCATCCGTGGGTACTCTACTAGGGCTATGGCGACGTCAGTGGTGTTCCTGAAAGGTGTCTCCTTGACGGACGTTTGCAAGGCCGCCACCTGGTCCTCTCCCCATGCTTTCATGAAGCATTACGCCCTGGATGTGCGTACCCAGCAGAGGACTCGTTTGGGAGCTGTGGTGCTGCAAGCTGTCTCTTCTGGTTGACCATCTGCTCCTGCCTCCAGGTATGTCTGGCTTGCTAATCTCCCATGAGTGTGAAGCACAGAGACCACGAAGAAGATAGACAGGTTGCTTACCTGTAACTGATGATCTTCAAGTGGTTATCTGTGCAGTCACACTACCCACCCTCCTTCCCCACTGCTGATGGTCTCCTTATTTTAGGGGCTTCCAGCGGTCAGGAAGGAACTGGTGGGATCCTCGCGCTGGCCCAGGTGAGCATGCGTGCTGGGGCTCCTGCGCATGCTCACTGGGTGCTGAGCGCGAAAAATCCCGCGTTTTTTAGGTACCAATTCAGGGATCAGCACAGGCGCTCTATCCCATGAGTGTGAATTCACAGATGACCACTCGAAGATCATCAGTTACAGGTAAACAACCTGTCTATCCTTGTGTTTCCTTATAGATAAACAAAAATGTATTGTAGCATAAGCATTGGTGATTAGAGCTCACTTTGATAGTGCAAAGTATTTTGTTCCTGAGCTCCTGTTGGTTCAAAATCTGATTTTTTTTTCAAATAAAATAATGGGTTTACTTGTATGTAATAACAGGTGTCATAGCCCGACATCCTCTCTATTACCCATACTTGAAGAAAACATTAACTGCTCAGGCTATAGAAGACTATTTCCAACATCTTTTAGAAAGAGAGGCGCCTGGAGAGAACTTGGTCATAAGGTATGTGCTCATACATGCAAAGTGTCTGAAAAAAACTTGTTTTGATCACAGATTTCAACTCTGTGCCAGATTGGACAGCAAAGACTCCCATGCCCCCTTGCCCACCTCCAGCATTGCCAGCTCTGCAGGGGGAGAGCCAGTGACTTTCATACTCTCATGTCTGCCTTAAACACTACCAGCCAAACATCTCCACTGGGTGTAAATCCAGGTAGGTAGGTTAGGTCAGTGAGGCAGTAACAGTGGCTGCAGGCAATTACTTCTTTGGGGTTCTTTTTTCTTAATCAGTTTGTGGCTGGAACCCTGCCAGAACTGAAAGCAGTGCTGAACATTTGCCCAGGTCAGCTTTAAAAAGCCAGGAGGCAGTGGGGAAGGCGGAAAGCAGCAAAGACTGAGGTTTTTCTTTTCTTTTTTCTGAGTATGAGGAGGCCCCAGAATGTCAGTGAACTTGCAGAGGTGAGGTGTTCTTTCAGGCAATAGAGCTGTTTTACTTGCAGTTGCACAGATAACACTCCTCGAGAGCCAGTTTGGTGTAGTGGTTAAGAGCAGCAAACTGTAATCTGGAGAACTGGATTTGAATTCCCACTCCTCCACATAAAGCCTGCTGGGTGACTTCGTGTCAGTCACAGTTCTCTCAGAACTCTCAGCCCCACGTACCTCACAGGATGTCTGTTGTGGGGATAGGAAGGGAAGGTGATTGTAAGCCGCTCCTAAACTCCTTTGCGTAGTGAAGAGTGGGGTATAAAACCAACTCCTCTTCTACTCCTCCTCCGTTTGGGGGGATTTAAACTTCTCCATTAATTTTTTTTTAAGTTTTCAGATTTTTATGCGAGTCTAGGGGAATCCTCTGAGTTTGTTGAAAAAAATCTTACTTCTGTATAAATGACCGTAATCCACAGATTAAAGTATCAGCTGGTTGGGCTACACCTCGCTATGAGAATAAGTGATAGGGAATATGTTGATGTACTAGTCACTTCGCTGCCCACCAGTATCCCTACCTAAACTCATGGATATTGTCTCCACTATGGCATTTGGTTTGGGTGATTTCAGTGCTCATATAGAGGTGACCTTTTTGGGAGTAGCTCAAGATTTTCTGGCAACCATGAGATTGTGAAAGAAGATTATTGGCCCAGTGTGTTATGTCTGGACACACACTGGACTTAGTACTTGGAGCAGAGGGTTGGTGATCTGGTTTTGCTTTGTTATGGACAAATGATCCAGAGAAATTTAGATTTTTGGGGAGTCTAGTCCTTCACTGGTTACTGGATGCAGATGATATTCAAATAGCCATTGGGTGATTCCATATAACATGCTTTAAATTTTTACTGATACCCTGTTGATCTTTAAAAGTTGGAGGGTCCCCAGGCAGTTGACACAATTGCGTGAAAACTTCCTGTCACAACCAATAGAACTTGTGTGGCTGTGTGCTTTTCTGGGGAGCTGAAGGCTACAAAATGATAGGGATGACAACTAGAGTGACAGTGGAGAAAGTCTCTTAAGTGAATCCAGCTAAATGTTAGGCAGAAAGAACTCATTTTACAGCCTGCTTGCTGGTGGTGATGGCAGCAAAAGAAGAGAGAGTGCAGCTGTTTGCTCTGCACAGAGCCATCCAGAGGAACTGTTAAACAATGGTCAAAATTTTACTGAGCAGTAGCCCAGGAACCATGAATTGTAACCCTCTATAGACCACTGGAGCATATTTGTAGAGCACTTTGCAGATATAGCCACTTGTATCTGATTCAGTCTTGAAATAACAGTTACCGTATACAGTATCTGAAATTACCAGGCCAGTGGATTGTAGCATTTGTTCAGATCAGTTTCATTTATTGCAATTTGAGGAAGTTGAGAAGGTGCTTTAATGGACTGGCCAGTTCATCCATGCCTCTCAAAACTATCACAGTTGGCTAGGGAAAGGTATATAAATAGATCCAGGAATTTTAATTTTTTTTTTCTTTGAGGAAAATCATTAAAGAATCCTTCTCTGGATCCAAAATGTGGAAATCATTGTCTTGTTGCTAACCTTCCCTTTTTGAAGAAGAAGCAAAAGCAATTGGGACCCATCCAGCTCCAGGACTCTTGGATGAAACTGGTTATCAGGACCCATTTCTGTTGAGTTTCAGATATGGTTTTGACACAGAAATTGTTGGGAAAGAGGTGGAAGGAGTATTCTTCGCTGACACTCCTAGATTTGTTGACAGGTTTCACAGTCATAGATGATGATATCTTTCTGGGACATCTTGCTGGGCAAGGAGTGAAGAGGAAGTAGGTTCCAATGGTCCCTCTCCTACCACAAAATAGATTGCAGAATGTGATGTTGGGAGACTGTAGTTCTGCGTCATAGAAGTTAAGCATTGGCTCCTCCATAGGGGCTTCATTTGTCTCATGCTTTTTGACATCTACGTAAAATTGTTGACGGATGTCATCTTGAGATTTAGAATGAGTTGTCATCACTGTACTGGCAATCCTTAGTTCTGTTTCCCCTTTTTCATCTATTTTAGTGGATGTGCTGGATCATTGTCTGAATGCAGTAGTGAGCTGTATAAGAATTAATAAGTGAAAGATGAATCCAGACAAAATGGAGATGGTACTAGTTGGGGGGTCCTGTTTGAGGAGGGCTAATACTCAGAAGGAGCAGGCTATTTCAAAGGTATTGCTAGATCCAGCTTTGACCATGGATGGTCAAGTGGCATCTGTTCACACACTGCCTTTTGTAAATTTTGGCTGGCCTACCAGCTGCACTCTGTTGTGCAGAGAAATGATCTGGCCTTGAGCTCCCAGATTGGAATGCAATACACTATGTGAGGCTGCCTTTGAAAGCTTATAGGAAACTTCAATTGGTCCAAAATGGCTAGGGTGCTGACACTGCTGAGAGGTATTCCCTGCTGCACTCATTTCTGAAAGATTCCCATTGGCTCTCATTTTGTTTCCGGGTGCAATTCAAGATGCTGATTTTCACCTTTCAATCCCTAAATGCTTTGTGATGAAGGCATCTGAAGGACTGCCTGCTTCCATTATTGGCCTGCCCATTCGCTAAGATCTTCATCAGAAGTCCTGCTCCTGGAGCCCTGGCTTGCTGAATGGAGGCTGGTAGCTACCCGGCAAGGGCAGCACTGTGACTATAGAACAACATTTCCTAATTTGTTTTTTCTGGCACAGTCCGTTGATGAAAAACTATTAATGATGAAACTGTTTTGTTGCTATCTGCTGTAAAATTTGAAGATTTCATATTGACTTTTGCTATTAAATGAAATTGAGTGGAAAATACATAATCTGTTTGTTACAGCAAAGTTGTGCTTCGGTGAAGATTATTGCAATTGTTTTACTTTATTACTGTTTACAAACTATTACTTTGTTACAGTTTATTACTGTAATTTGAGTTATTACTGCTTTATTACTGTTTAGCTTTATCGTTTTGTAGTTTTGTTGTGTGATATTTTACTGTTCTGTTCTTTTGAGCTTTTGGGGACAAAAAAGCTCTATTGAGCTTTTGGGGAGCTTTTGATAATTTACTTTTTAATACATTGTTGTAGCTAAAATGTATTATTTTGTATTGTATTGTTTAATGGCATAAGTCTTGAAATTTTACAAATATGTAGGAGAAAAATGTTTTAAATCAAGAAATGAACAATAGTATAGACTTCCTATCAGAATTTTCATTGTGATGTCCCAGAGCCTGATATAAATCAGTTATATTTATATTTATTTATTATGGAATCAGATACTTCTGGACTACAACTCACATTTTCTACAGTAAAGCAAAAATGCTGTTACTGATTTATGGTTTGCTTAATTTACAGTTGACTCTAAGAGCCCTGTAGCGCAGTGTGTTAAAGCTGCAGTACTGCAGTCCTAAGCTCTGCTCATGACCTGAGTTCAATCCCTGGTGGAAGCTGGGTTTTCAGGTAGACGGCTCGAGGTTGACTCAGCCTTCCATCCTTCCAAGGTCGGTAAATTGAGTACCCAGCTTGCTGGGTGGAAAGCGTAGACGACTGGGGAAGGCAATGGCAAACCACCCCATAAAAAGTCTGCAGTGAAAATATTGTAAAAGCAACGTCACCCCAGAGTCAGAAACAACTGGTGCTTTCCTTTTCCTAGCCTGTTGTCATAGTAAAAATAATTTTGATTTATAGATAAGGAATAACCTCAGATTGAAATATATAATGCATTTAATTATATGCTTTCAGGGTTTTGTACTTGTGAAAAACTGAGAACATATACTAATAATTTGCTCTGGGATTTCCCATGATTAAGTCCCATAGCAATTTTCACTCCAGTCACCTGCAAACAACAGTGCTTAGTGCTTCTCATCTTCAAAATGTTGTTCATTCCAAGCCTTCTGCATGTTGAAAAGAAGTACAAGTACTATTAATATGAGTTTTATCTGTGAAGATACATTTTGCCTAGAACACATTTAACTCTGTCACCGAGCAAATTTAATTGCTACAGCTAAAGCACTGAGCTTGGTTTTCCTACTTTGAGATATTTGCAGCTACAGTTATTTAAATGAATGCTCAAAGATTAAAGCTTTTCAATAAACCCTTTTATTTAATTAACCATATCCAAGGAATTTGGGTTGGTGTGTTTTAATGATGTATACTGGAATAATATGATCTGGGTGAAAAACAGCAAGAGAGAAGAAAGGACACTTTTGTGTGTAGTCTTTGGGAATTAGAAGGAATTATACTCACATGTTTAAGATTTGGGGGCTTCTTATTGGACTATGACAAACTCTCCTTACGATCAAGGCAAAACAACAGGGAAGTGCATACCTTGAATAAAACCTTGTTGGTCTTAAAGGTGCCACTGGACTCAAACATCATTTAAGTTTAACTCTTGTTCTAAAATGTGGGTTGAAAATTTTTAATTGTGCCAGATCATTAATTATTTTGCTTCTCTGTAAGAACAACATGAAGCAAAGAATTGACCAGTAATGGAAGGACTGAGAAGAAATAGTTATCTTTTATTCCTGTTGTCTATCTTTTACTTCTGTTTACCTGTACCTTGCCATACTTCAGTGGTATTGGTTATGCACTGCCTCTTTAAGCGGCTATCCCAATAGGCCTCAGAACAAGCAGGAGAGTAGGAGGGACTCGGTGCTTCTCTTCTCTTCTCAGTCTTCTTGCTAGCAGCCTGCAGGAGTGCAGGATTTATTAAGAATCTGCAGAACCAAGCCTGAACAACCCTGATCTAGAGCTGTAGAAATAGCTTAGTTCATCTTTGCAGCTTCTGTGCAGTGCAGAACATTGGGACTGCATGATTGCAGGCCAGCTGCAGGGAGGAGCTTCTAAGCTTTTGGGAAGAAGCTTCTATGCTTTGGAATGCTCCCCATCCCCTCTTTTTCATAAAGATGCCTTTTTCTACCCAAAGGGTCACGTAACAGAGGCAGGATGAGCACTCCTTCCCCTAGTTCTCTTCTTGCCGCTGTGAAGAGAGGAAGTGCTTCTATCTTGTAGCTCTGTGGGGCCTCAGGATCAACAAAAAGAGGTTTTTTCCATAGAATATTTTGAGGAATTGCACCCTACAAATTAGTAACATGACTCTTTTTAAGAAATGCAGGGAGTGCAGAACAAAAATGGCACAGAATGATGATAATTCTTCTTGCCTCCTGTTTTTGGGAGAGGGCCACAATACAGCCATGTTCCCAGCTTGGAAATGTCTTACTCCTGAGGTATGCAGAGGGAAAACACCAAGTCAAAGCTACCCTTTGGGGGAAAGCCCTGAGCACTCCAGACCCCTGTGGAGAAAACCAGGCCCAAGATGGATAAGGGTGTGAGGGCACATTCGGTGACTTTGCTCACTTTGGCAGTACATATACTAAAATTGGAACGATACAGAGAAGATTAGCATGGCCCTGCGTCTGTCCTGATGGTCACTACCTCCTTGGAGCTGAGCTTCGACACCAAGACTCAACATTAAGGCTTCCATGCAACTGAAGACCCCCTTGCCATCAAGCAGGGCATTACAGTTCCCAGAGTCCTTGGAGGATGAAGTCTTCAACGTGCCTCCAAACAGGACGCTCATACCACAAGATAAGGGCAAACAGACCTACAACCACCTAATCAGTGGTCATCTCAGCAAAATTAATGGGATCTGTTACCGTTTATGATGCCACCAGTCAGTACTATGGACATCCCTGCAGGCTCCATACCCATGGCAACCTGCAAAAGAAACCACAATATCTGACAAGACCAACCGTTCCAATGCTACCTTGAAGCGGCTTCCCCACATCATGGTTCTGACCTAGAGGATGCATTCTACCAAATGCTTGAAGCATGCTCAAAAGAGCATGTTAAGGCTATCCCCTGATGATACAGTCACTGACCCATCAGCCCCTTCACCAAGGAAGGACTTGAAGCTCTGTTCAGAGCAATTAATCCAAATGGCAAAAGCCCTGCGTTTGGAGTTCAATGTGTTAGAACCACAACCTTCTTCCTCAGAGGTAGAGGGCATCTTGGGGTATTTCCCACCATCCAATCAGGGAGGCAGGAATTCTTTAAACTCTTCCTCTTCCTGTAAAGTGGGAACACCCCCTGCTCAGTTCCTTTCCTGCCTTGAAAAGGAGAGCAGCTCCTAGGATAGGTTTCTATTCCTAGAGCCTTTTTTCCTTGCTATTAAATAGCTTCCTCTTCCAATTTTCCTAGCTATCTCTTGTTTCCTTCTTTCTCTTGCATTCTACTATAAAAAAAGCACCTTACTTTCCTTTTTGGCTTCCTTCATTCCTCTTCTGCCTTTGCCTCCTTCCCTCTTCTCCCTCCTCCCCCCCTTAGGGAGGGAAACTCTGTCGCGGCGGCTTCCACATGAGGGATGAATTCTTGGAAGATGGCCCAAGCTCCGGCTCCCAGTTTGGGGCCGTGGGAGAGGGGCCCTCCGGAGCCGGCATGACCTATTGGCTTGCCACGGCTACCGGCAACATGCCCTTTAAGGACAGTCTTCACAAGCACGGGAGAAAGCAGCGGTGGTCCTCTCCGGCAGCAGAAGACCTTCCCCACCCCCAGTTTTCACCCAGGAATGCAGGAAACTATGTCTTAGAATTCAAAAAGCCTCCTCCACACTGTTTCTGATTTCGCAAGACGGATGTCATGTTCATCAACATTACAGCTCCAAAACTAGGTCTTTGTATGTCAAAGTCTTCAATCAGTTATGCAATCAAGCAATGCATTGCCGAGGCATATAGGGCCCAGAACCTTCCAGTTCCACAAGGGATTACTGCACAGTCCATCCACAGCACTGCGACCAATGCAGCATTTGCCAAGAATGCCTCTGTAGAAGAAGTTTGCAAGGCAGCTACCTGGTCCAGTAGATCAATGTTCATCTGCCATTACAAACTGAACTTGTACGCCTTGGCTGATGCTGCATTTGGAAGGAAAGTGCTGCAGCATGTAGTCTCAAAATAGGGCGATCCCTCCCTGTCTATCTCTACTGCTCTGGAAGAACCCAAAATGCCCTCTGCCTCTGAGGGAGAACGACCCTTGGCACTTACTGTGAGGGGTCCTTCTCCTCAGAGGAAAGGAGGGCATCTTGCCCACCCTTTTCTATCATCCTATCCTATCCTATCCATCTGCCATTGCTGAACTACTCTACATTTTTTCACTCTTTAACTCCTGCACTCTGTGCAAGAGCATCCTGAAGCCTATTAGAGTGTGGATGTATGCCCTTATGGTGATGGATCCGTTTCTTAGTTCAAGTTTTTTCTCGTGGTTATTATTGTTATTAGTAGACTTAGTGCATTGCTTCTTGGAGTCACCCGAACCGAGCAGGTGGTGTTCCCACTGCAAAGGAAGAGTTTAAAGAATTCCTGCCTCTCTGATTGGATGATGGGAAATACCCCAAGATGCCCTCCTTTCCTCTGCGGAGAAGGACCCCTCACAGTAAGTGCCAAGGGTCGTTCTGAACCTATAATGAAGGTCTTATACACCCCTGATATGGGTCCTGTTCCAGTCCCTTTACTGCAAGGGATTAGCCATATGGGCTAAATTGGCACCAGCATCATCAAGAAACTAGAAAACCTCTACAGTAGGGGTGTCAAACATGCGGCCTGGGGGCTGGATCAGGCCCACAAGCAAGTCTGCTTCCTTCTCCCTCTCTCTTGCTTCCTTCTGCATCACAGCTTGCTCAATTGCACAGGAGCTACTGAGCAAAGCCTCTGTTTTCTCCATTGGCTGAGGCTCCTCCCTTGGGGACAAGGGGGGAGGGGGAGCTTGCTTTGCCAGTCTCTCTCAATCGCACAGCAGAGCTACTGAGCCAAGCCTCTCTTCCTTCTATTGATTGAGGCTCCTCCCTCTCCTGGTCCCCTGGGGAGAGAGGGATAGAGCCAGAGCTTCCTTTGTCCAGTTCTCTGGATCCCATGGGAAAGATACAAAGAAAGTGCCTCTTTTTTTTTTAAGCACCTCTGTGTTCTTTATAAAGTTTGTATCTCCACTTCCTGGCATTACATTTTATGACACGTGTGGCCTGGCTCAATGAAGTCTCATTTATGTCAGATCTGGCCCTCATAAAAAATGAGTTCGACATCCCTGCTCTACAGGATTAGAGAGAAAGGCTATGACGTTCTATTTTGTCACCCTCAAGCCAACTGCATAGTATCAGGGGTCCTACCAGCCAAAGGAAGAGCTGGAAGCCACTCTTCCCCTCTAGACAAGGAAGGAAGGCAGCTTGAACTGATGAGGAGAAAGATCTATACCTTAGGGCTATGGGACTGAGGGTGACAGATTTTACAGCAGTCATGAGCCGCTATCAAATGCTGCTACAGGAAAAGATGTCTCAATCTGTTGATAAGCGGAGTGTAGCTGAAGTTCTCATTGCAGAGGGAGAAAAATTGGGAGCAGCAGAGGTCAGTGCTGCGAGACATGGAGCAGATTGTAATTACTAGGTCAGTGGCCTCTGGCATTATCATAAGGAGGTATTCATGGTTACATTCCTCAGCCCTCCCACTGAATATGACAGCAAAGGTAGAGGACCTCCCCTTCAAAGGTGGAGACATACTCAGTGACCAAACAAATGTAATTTTTGATAGAATTAGAAATAACAAGCTGATAACAAAATCCCTGGGTATAACCCACCACCCACCTACACCTTTCAAACAAAAGTACTTCCCAAGGCATACTCAGAGGTACCCAATCAAGACCTTACAGGTCACAGGGTTACATATACCAATTACCTCCACCCCTATAACAGGGCTTCTGACCACCTTACACCAAGAGACACGGTAGGCAAAGGGGAAGGAATTCCCCACCAGTCTTCTAGGGACCAGCACTCTAGGCTTCATCAGCCTCACTAGATTTAGAATGTTGGTTTTTGGACAAGTTGTCCAAGTTCTTTTACAGATGGTGCCAAATTACTGTTGATGGCTGGGTATTGTGCATATTGGAATTTGAATCAGTGCCTCCACTTCGTCATACAGCCCAGTCTTGCAAAACATCCCTTTTCCTAACACAGGAGATCTCCTCCCTTTTAGCCAAAGGAGCAATTAAAAAGCAGCTCCTAATGCTCAATCAAAGGGTTTCTCTTTTAGATATTTTGCCATTGACAAAAAAAGGTGGAGTTAAGAGGCCCGTTTTAGACCTAAGGTTCCTGAATAAACACCTGACGATACCTAAGTTCAGGATGTTGTCCATACACAGGAGGTGATATCTGTGTGGTCTGCCACACTAGTTCTGAAAGATGCATATTTCCACATCTCAATACAGGAGAGTAGCAGAAAGTAATTGAGGGCTGATTACAGATTGGCACTTTGGGTCAACTCAGAGACGCCTCTGAAGTCGACCCAAAAAATCTGTGCAGACGGCAACATATGCTGCCCATCCTCCTCCCATCCTCAACCCGTCCTCCAGGCTCCTGCAACTGGCTCAAAAAGCTACCACTTTCAAAGTGGTAGCAAGTATTTGAGCCGGCCGTCAGTCGCCTCTGGGCCGTATGGACGGGGAAGGGTGCATGTGAGGCAATTTGGCAATGTGGAACTGCCAAGCTGCCCCAAGCTGTTCCTTTTTTTTTAAATGAAACCAATTAGAGCGCTGGTGTGCTTGTACCCCAAGGGAAAACAAAGGGAATCCGGCTTCTAGGGCGCCTTACTGTGTGGAGGCAGCCAGCCGCCTCACAGATGGGATGCAGCTGTGTCACCAGGGACCGCCTGGAGGCTCCAGGACTGCTCTTTTTGCGCCATCCCAATTCGGGACACCTCCCAGCCACCCCAGAATGCCCATCTGGTATCAGCCGAGATTTACCTATTTGAGTACCATTTATGAGTACCTTTGAGCTTGCAACCACCCCTAGAGTATTTACTAAATGCATAACAGATGTAATAGCTCATCTGAAGTCACAAGGTTGTACAATGGACCCTTACTGAATGGTTGGCTCTTTGTTGATGACTCACCATAAAGGCTAACTGAGAGCTTAAAATTGGCACTAAATAGCATCCATTCACTTGGCTTCTTGGTAAACTGGGAGAAATCTTGGCTATCTCCTGTTCAGTCAAGTTGTCTTCACTGGGGCCTCACTAGACTCCCAGAAGGAATATTTGCAGCTTAACAGGGTTACCTTAACTACGGATGCTTATTATGGAATTTCTTTCTAATAGATACAAGTCAGCCAAAAATACAAAAACTGCTAGGTTACATGGCTTCTACCACTGCAGTAGTCTTACATGCTTACTTATGCATGAGGCCATTAAAAATTGGTCCATAAGGAGCCTCAGCGGCTGCTCAGATCCTCACTGGAGAAAGTTATTGATTCCATGAGCCATTGTAAGGTCTCGTAATATGGCTAGTAGGTTTGCCATTTCTGCTGAAATTCTTTCAGTGGTCTTCTTTTTATATTAGTTAATTTTGCCATTGTTGCATATTTAGCTAGACCCCCTCCCCCAGATGTCTATTGTAGGCCAGTCTTCTGTCTTCCATTTCATTGCAAATGTTACTCTGGCAGCTATCAACAGAATTTTGTGAAATTCTGTGTGTATTGTCTGGCAGGATTGCTAATAGCATAGTCTGGTTTCATCAGGAGTTTTACATCAGTGGCAGAAACATCTAAATTGTATCTTTACAGATATGAATTGCCAGGAATATGTGGATTAAACTTTGTTCTGAAAAATTCACTCGGTGGTGGGGGTATAGCATCTCTGAGAAGTGACCCACAGGTATGTTATTTGTTTGCTATTTTCATATTGCACCATTCTTTTAAACCAGTTGTAGTTGGGTTCACCACTCATGTCTGCTGAAATATTAATTCCATAGAATCATGGAGTTGGAAGGTACCTCTGAGGTCATCTAGTCCAACCCCCTGCACATTGCAGAAACTTGACAAATACCTTCACAAATACCTTCACACATACTTCCCCATTGTCACCAGCTTCATGCCCAGAAGATGGCAAAAACCTTCTGGAGAAAAGTTGCTTTTTCAGGATTCCAGAGGTATCTACATGAACCATGCCTGATACTGCATAGGTTTATGAATTAAGATGTTTTGATAAGCAGAGTAGCCCACTGGTACAGCAACAACAAATAATCAAAAAAAGCTCATATGAACATACTATATTTCCTCACTTACTACAGTTCATATAGTGGTATCCCTGAGAGTCTATGTAGCAGCCAGCTGTTCAACAGAGAGAAAACTAGGTTGAATCTTTGGAGCGATGGCAAGAAGAAAGCAGACAACCACAGCCATACCTATCTTTATGGAAAGTATATAAACAAGTGACCACAGATAGTACCTGATTCTTTAGAAGTTAGTTTTCTGTCCTACCTGCTTGTACCCAAAGCTTCAATTGGCCAGATGTCCAAATTTAAAGGAAAATGTTTCTCTTGTTTTAAATGAGAAAGTCAGAAGAGCATTTACACCATCATCTTGAAATAGGTTCTTTTGCATGTTATATGGTTCTGTCTGTTCCAGACAAGCTAACTTCCATGTAAATGTGAAGACTGGACTTTAAAAAGATTTAGCTAACTACATCTGTACCTTCTTCTTTCTGACAGTCTGTGCATGTTTCATCATGCAAGCAGTTTCTATTACACGCTCTGTTGTAATCATTAATTTGCATAAACTACACAGCTCCCTAAATAATTTATGGGGAAGTAAATCCTCACTGACATGTTGACTAGTTTGAACACAAAACTCAGTTACTCTCTTGCTCCCAGATAGTTCTCCAGATTTCCAGGCAGTTCATAAAGAGGCAATCCCAGAATGAACTTACGAACTCTGTCCAGAAGTTAACAAACATTTTTGACCTCTTTTTCTGCTGGAAGCTTTCCATCTCAGCATGTGGCATTAAATAACCAAATAAAATGCACACAGAGAGGGAAGTCTAGCCTCTGATTCAGAAATGGCTTAGTACAGAGGTGGCCAAACTGTGGCTCAAGAGCCACATGTGACTCTTTCACACATATTGTGTGGCTCTCAAAACCCCACTACTCCACCGGCCAACTTGGAGAATGCATTTAAAGTTTCTTTCTTCCACATCTCCCTTCCCCCATCTATTTTCCTTCCTTCTGGCTATCAAACTCTGACATTCATGTCTTGCAGCTCTCAAACATCTGACATTTATTCTATGTGGCTCTTACATTAAACAAGTTTTGCCAGCCCTGGCTTAGTACAATGTAAGACATAACTGTTCAAAGCAAGGAAGGGGGAATGTGGAAACAAAAACCTGTGCATGTGAATCTATCAGTGCACTTATTGTTAATGATGCAGATTTATTCTGGGAGAAGTATGTGGGGAGAGGAGTAAACTGTCTGAAAATGAGATGACATTTGTTGTTTTAAGCAATGCTTATGTATTTTAATTTTTTTTTAACAGGGCAAAGCATTTGGACAGATGCTGCTGGACTTCCAGATAAAAAATGTTCCAAATTTAAAATCTTTGATAGAATAACAATCTTGACCTCATTTAATTTTGAAACCACTTTAAGCAAATATTAGTTTAAAATAACGTATTGAGTCAGAAAATGAAGAAACCGTTAAAATGGTGATTATCATGCAAAGGCTTAACTAGCTTGTAATGCAAAGATAAGACAATGTTCTGAGTAATGCCAGATTTGTTTTGTAGATGACTGGTATTTCCTGTCTAGTGTTTTGGATTAAGAGTCTATTTATTTCCTGTGAAAAAGTAATTAAGCAATAAATAACAGATTATGATCATTCAAAACAATAATCACTGTTCCTAAATAAAAAGCTGCCTTTCCTTCTGCACTGATTTCTGGCATTGCAGTAAGACTAATATGACAATGTATAAATTGACAATATGGAATGTTTCTCTATTAGATCATCTCTTTTGCTGACAGATTCAGCCTTATGAGATCTGATAGCTGTTATGTTCTCCGTATTTTGTAGCTCTAGTAACCCAAAGTTTACTGTCTTTTAATTTGCCTTCATTCTTCTGAGAGTGCTCTACAGCTGACAAAATACTGCATTTTTTGTTCCTATAATTGTCCATGATATTGGAAAGTGGATCACCAGTGATGGAATTGCAGATTTCAAGCTACGTGTATTGTTTTAAATTTTGTGTCTGGAATGTATGTGTCATTCTAGAGCTACTTTAGGTTTTCATATCTGTGGTCCCAAATAGCCAATTGTGTTTATCATTATATATGTATTCAGTAAATGTACTTCATGATAATGGTTTGATGGTATATAGTCAATGAAAAAGCATTCTACGGTGTTTTGTGCTGTTCCTAGAATAGAAGAAATCTAAGAACCTCCCATTTACATTGGAAGAGGGAGTTCAGGACTTAACAAGAAGTCAAATAGGCAACAAGAACAAGGGTAGATCAGACCATATGGGTTGTGGTGGAATATGCCTGTTCTGGCCTGCAGACTCTATGCCACCCTGCCCTCCTAGGTTTTTCTCAACACCTGGAGACGCTTTTCTTCCACTCTCAGCCCACCACCACCACTTAACCTTCATAAGGAATTACCCACTGGGTGGGTCAGGACTCGCAGCTTCCTTTCTGAGTTCTGAGGCATTGCCTCTTTGTCTTCTGCTGCCCAGTACCTGGTCACCACTGGGACAATTTACTGCCTTACGTGCCCCTGGAGGAATAGCCGCTTGCTAACTGTCTGCCTCCCCCTCCCCCATGCTTCTTTTAAAATAGTGTGTCTGAGATAGTGAAGGTCTATGTGGTTCAGAGAACCACTGCCAGCATCAAAAGTTATAATTTATTAAAGACAAAATTTTCACAACACCAGACTGAGCAAGAGATCCAAAAGAAAAGGGTCAAATACAAATCCTCTGATTCTCTCTCTTTACATGCCCTATCAGATGTTAGAATATAGGACAGGATCTTTAGCTTAGCAGTTCTAGATCTCTGCAGAGTTTTGTTTACTTTGAAGATCTCTCTGGCTCTTTCAGTAAGCACATGGTCAATGGCTGCCTTCCTAGTGGATAGGTCTGTCTGCTGTCATGGACTCAGCACTCAAGGAAAAGAGAGCACCTTCCTGCTGCAAGGAATTTTCATCATCTGTTTTTCCACCCACTGACCAGGTGACTTCCTGGAGATCTCCAGGACATTTCCTTCCTGGAGTCCCTCTAGGATTTCATTCTTCCAAATCTCTGTTCCCTGCTAGGAGGAAGAGGGAGATCTTAACCCACCCATTATCTCTCCTGCTCGGTCTATTAGCACTTGTACAAAGGTGGACTGAGGTGGAAAGCAATTGCACTGACTTCCTTCCTTTGCCTGTTCTCTGCCGAGGGTGGGTGGGGGGTTTAAAATGCACAGTGGAGGTTTTGCTAATTTCAAACCTCCTAGGAAAAAATAGATTCTCCGGTGGTCTGGACAGTGGGTCGGTCCGACTACTGGGTATAGGCTCCTCCTCCTCGTCACAGGGTCGGGTGCTCCAATCGATCCAGAGGGGGAGTGGCCTATACCACCCAGGACGCGCCAGTTCTTCTCCCGGCCCTGCACGAAGCAGGACGGTTTTTCTCCAGGCGCTTGCTGAGAAGCGCAGAAGATCTGGATTACTGAAACAAAACAGACCGGAAGCGTTGGGATCGGTCCCAACAACACCGGTGGCGGCAGTCTGCAGGGTCTACTCACAAGTAGACCTTGAGCGAACGGCAGACGCCCGCAGCGCTTCGTTCCCTCGCAGTCGCGATTGGAACCAAGCCGGAAGGAAAGAGAGGCGGCAAGCGCAGAGGCAGCGCGGTAAGCCGCCCTACAGCAACAGGGCTGCGCGCGAGTCCACGGGGCTTCAGATGGGTCCCCAGGCTGCCCGCGTTGTCTCTCCTTCGGATTGCCTAGTCGTATAGGCTTGGCAAAGGAGTGAGAGAGAGAGGCCTCTGAGGGGGTTTGTTCCTGACTGGAAGGCAAGATACCAAAAGGCCCAATAGAGGGCGCAACGGAGACATTCTGTCTTCCATTCTGAGCCTTTTCCCGCTTCTTTTTTAGTTGCTTTTGCCTTTCCTTCCCTTATAGGGACGTGAGAAGCTACAAAATGGTGGCTAGCTCACACAGCAACTCACACAGCGAATGTGATCTACCTCTTCTGTCTGGGGCTCTGACTCCTCAACAGGAGGCTCAGAATCTTGACCTCACAGGAGAGGATGCCAAGTCAAATTTAGTCCTTTGGCTTAAGAAAGAGCTGCTAAAAGAGTTGGGACAGGACCTTCGTCAGCAGCTGGACTCCCCTGCTTCCCTACAACCAAAAAAGGATGGAGGGAAAAGGGGCAGAGATACTAGTCCCAGTGACACTATGGAAGGACGCTCTAAGATCAAGCCTCCTTTGGGTTTGGATTCCCCCCTCTTGAGCTCAGCTGAGGAATCAGAAAACTCTGAGCAGTCAGGTAAGGAGGAGGGTGAACTGTCAGACAAGGAGGAGCAGACTGACACTGTTCAATCTAGGCTCTTTCCTTCTGAATACTATTCAAAATTGCTTCCCAAAGTACTGAGGACCCTCAACTTTGTACCCACTCCTAAAGAAAATGAGGAGTTGGATCCTGATCTCCCCACAGGTTCAGGGGAGATGATGCCAAAATTGAGCAGTGCTCAGACAGGGGTTCCTTTGCCTGCGGCCTTTTTTGCCTTAGTCAAAGCGGAATGGGAACGTCCGACTAAGCCTAAAGCAAACCAACAGGTTCTCTCCAAACTTTATTCGCTTATTCCACAGGCTACTAAGAGATTAAAGTTACCAACAGTGGATGACCCTGTAACTAGCCTGATTTCCAATTCGGTCCTTCCTATGGATGCAGATGGTTTACCCAGGGATCCATGCGATAGGAGGGTTGAGCAGGCCTTACGCAAAGAGTTTGAAGCGACATCTTGGGCCATCAAGGCAGCCACTACGTCTTCATTGTTTGCCAGAGCAATGTGCACGTGGTCTAATAACTTGGCAGCAGCAGACAGTGGAGCTCCTAAGGAGTTCAAGGACGAGTTAAAAAAGATTGCTTTATCCGCTGCCTTCGTGGCAGATAGTTCATTAGACACCATGCAACTGGCGGCCAGGGCCATGGCATGTGGGGTAGCTGCCAGACGCAACATTTGGTTGCGTAATTGGGAGGTAGACACTGCAGCCCAAGCCAGGGTGGCAGCGGTGCCTTTTAAAGGAGCCTTGTTGTTCGGGGAGGGTCTAGATAGATACCTCATTGAGAACAAGGATAAAAAGAAGGTTTTACCTTCCAAGAGTAAAGAGTCGAAACAGAGGAAGTCCTTTCCTTCCTTTCGAGATTCGAAGAAACCATCCAGACCAGGTTCCTTTCGTCCCTTCAGAGGCAAGTGGCAGCAGAAGGGGCGTGATCCCAAACCATACTACTCTGGGAAGGCAGATCAGGGTTCCAAAAATCCCTCCAAGAAAGGAGGATCCCAGTGACTATGCCTCTCACCAGCCGACAAACAAAATAGGGGGTCGTCCTCCCCTTTTCACAGACATTTGGAATCAGTCAATTCAGGACAAGTG
The DNA here is from genome assembly GCF_032191835.1 of Heteronotia binoei. Taxonomy (NCBI): domain Eukaryota; kingdom Metazoa; phylum Chordata; class Lepidosauria; order Squamata; family Gekkonidae; genus Heteronotia; species Heteronotia binoei. The sequence goes on along the minus strand of NC_083231.1, from coordinate 54,712,714 downwards.
GGTTCTAGAAGTAGTAGAACAAGGTTACGCCTTGGAATTCCACTCTCTTCCCCCCAACCATTTTCGAGGGGTTCCCCGGAAAAAAGATTTATCTGCTCTCAGAGCAATGTTGTCGGCCATTCAGCACTTGGTGAATATAGGGGCAGTGGAGGCCGTCCCGGTACTTCAACAGGGTTTGGGAGTCTATTTGGTGATATTTTTAGTTCCCAAAAAGAACGGGGAGTTCAGAACCATTCTGGATCTGAAATGGCTCAACAAGTTCATCCTGACAAAATATTTCAAGATGGAGACACTACGGTCAGTATTGCTAGCCATTCAGCCTCAGGATTTTCTGGCTTCCTTGGATCTGTCAGAGGCCTACTTGCATGTTCCCATTCGGGAATCACACAGAAGTTTTCTACGTTTCTCCTACGGGGGGAAGCATTTTCAATATCGAGCCCTGCCGTTTGGTCTGAAGTCTGCACCCCGGGTATTCACAAAAATTCTGGTGACCCTGGTGGCGGAGCTGAGATTGCGGGGTATGGCCCTATTTCCTTCCCTGGACGACATTCTGGTGAAGGCAGGGTCCCACCAGCAATGCCTGGAGGGCATGCAGCAGACAGTGACCATGTTGCGCTCTCACGGCTTCGTGGTGAACCTAGAGAAGAGCAATCTGCTTCCCTCTCAGATACTAGTGCATCTGGGAGTGGAAATAAATACAAAGGTGGACAGAGTCTTCTTAACCCCAGAGAGACGGGAGAAGTTTTGCCTCCTTCTGCAAGGGGTGTTACAGCAACCGAAGGTGCCAGTCATGAAGTTAGCACAAGTCTTAGGGATGATGGTATCCTTTCAGGATCTACTGTCTTGGGCCAGATTCCACACTCATCCCCTACAATTTTTTCTGCGGCCTTTTCAGGAGATTATAAGGAACAAAATTCCCAAACTGGTGACACTACCGTTAGAGGTGACGTCCCAGTTACAGTGGTGGTTGAACCCGGGTCTTTTCAGTCCAGGTTACCCGCTTCGCGAACCTCAGAGGGTTTGCATGACTACAGATGCCAGTTTATGGGGTTGGGGGGCTCACTCACAGGATCAAATGATCCAGGGTCAGTGGGAGCCTCACGAGATGAAGCGCAGTATCAACTTCCTGGAACTCAGGGCGATCCGGTTAGGGTTGCAGGCAGTTCTGAGGGGTCACCATGTCCTGGTGAAAACGGACAACTCAACCGCCAAAGCATATGTAAATCGACAGGGAGGAACCAGGGTGAAATCACTTCATGCCGAAGCGAAGGTTCTCTTCGAGTGGGCCGAAGTCAATCTCCTGTCAATCAAAGCGGTGCATGTTCCAGGGAAGGACAATCTGCTAGCGGATTGGCTCAGCAGACGCTGGCTGGACCAAACAGAGTGGATGTTACACAGGGACACCTTCCGTCTAATAGTGGACAGGTACGGACCTGTGTCGGTGGACTTGTTTGCCACGGCAGAAAATTGCCAAGTGGACAGGTTCTTTGCCAAGGTCAGAGACACAAGGGCAGAAGGAACCGATGCCCTCAGCGCTGCAGGGCCGACAGGACTAGTGTAGGCCTTTCCGCCCCTTCCTCTATTACCCAGGGTGTTACAGAGGGTGGTGGAACTAAAGGCGGAGATGGTGTTGGTGGCTCCCTTCTGGCCGAGACGGTCATGGTTCCAGGAGCTCCTGAGGTTGTCTATTCAGCCTCCTTGGCGGCTGCCAGGGAGGGACGACCTTCTGACACAGGGCAGCATGTCTCATCCTCAACCAGACATGTTGCAATTGACAGTTTGGAAGTTGAGCGGTTACAGCTCAAGGAACTAGGTTGTAGCACCAGAGTGGTGGACACTATGTTAGCATCGCGTAAGTGTTCTACTAATAGGATATACAATACCACCTGGAAGGTTTTTGCTTCGTGGTCTACCTTACGGGGGTGGGATCCGATGACGGTGAAGGTAAATGGTATTCTAGGTTTTCTTCAGGAAGGGGCAGACAAGGGGCTTTCTACCAGCACGCTACAGCGTCAGGTGACGGCCATATCGTCTATACAGGGGGTGCGGGGACGTAAGTCCTTGTCAGCGCATCCGCACATTAAACGGTTCCTGAAGGGTGTTGCTCTCCTTAAGCCCCCACAGGTACATAGATTCCCCTCGTGGAAGTTGAATATAGTACTAACTGCGTTGTGTGGGCGTCCCTTCGAACCTATGGCTTCCTGTGGACTGAAGGAACTGACTCTAAAAACAATTTTTCTAGTGGGTATCACTACAGCACGGAGAGTGTCTGAGTTAAGGGCCCTGTCGGTCGACTAGGAGCTTTGTGTTTTCCATAATGAAAGGGTGGTGCTGAGGCCAGACCCATCTTTCATTCCTAAAGTTAATTCTGTCTTTCATAGGTCCCAGGAGTTGGTTCTTCCAAATTTTTGTCCCAACCCCCAGTCTCCCAAGGAAAGGGAGCTGCACTGTTTAGACGTTAGGAGGGCACTTAGTTTTTACATTGATCGCACAAAAGACTGGAGGAAGTCTGATGCATTGTTTGTTTCATTTAGCAAGTAGTCGCAGGGACGACAGGTCTCCACTTCCTCCCTTAGCAGGTGGCTACGGGAGCGTATTGTTTTGGCTTACAAGGCCCAAGGTCAAACCCCTCCAGATGGGATCACGCCCCATTCTCTAAGGGGTGCTGCAACATCAGCTGTGTACCGGTCCTTTCCGTCCTTAGAAGCTGTGCGTAAGGCAGCGACTTGGAAATCGGTACATACCTTTACCAGGCACTATAAAGTGGATAAATGGGCTTCAGCGGAGGCGGCCTTTGAGAGGCGTGTGCTGCAGCATGCACTCTAAACAGGGAAGCCGGTCCCGCCCGGGGATGTTCAGCTTTGTTACGTCCCAGTAGTCGGACCGACCCACTGTCCAGACCACCGGAGAACGGAAGATTAGTAACACTTACCGTGAAGCTTCCTTCTCGGTGGACTGGCAGTGGGTCGGTCCGGCCCGCTCGTTAAAGGTTGAGTGGCTTCCTGAGTTTTGGAGATGGATCCTGGAGCAATGGTGCTTTCCCTGTGGGGAGGATGTTACCTTTGCTTTGCTTAACAGTGACTTTCTTTCAATCTGCCATTTGTATGGTGTGTTGAACTGTAATAAACTAATCTTCTCATTTATTCGTCTCTGTACGTGAATGGGGAGGTGGTGAAAATTTTTATTATTAGGGGGATGCGGCTTGGATACAACTGGCGCGTCCTGGGTGGTATAGGCCACTCCCCCTCCGGATCGATTGGAGCACCCGACCCTGTGACGAGGAGGAGGAGCCTATACCCAGTAGTCGGACCGACCCACTGCCAGTCCACCGAGAAGAAAGCTTCACGGTAAGTGATACCAATCTTCCGTTTCTTCACATGGGTATCTAGAAGTATGGTTCTAACGCTTCTCATGGGACAATAAAGCCTCATTCATATCTACATGCATGAGAGAAAGACAGTGGCCTTATGCATAATGACTGGGATTCATAGAGCTATTTTCGGCATTCCAACAGTATACTCCTTGAATTTTTGTTTGAAGAGCAGATGCCATGCCTTGCCATACACAGTTTTTGAAAATGTTTTTCAGCTTCAGATAGAGGTTGGGTAGGTGATTGGGGCACTGCAGTCTTGAAACTCACTAGTGGCACCAGCTGCAGGGTTTGGGGGAAAAGCTAACAAACATGAAGATCAAAATCGGTGGTTTTGTAAGTTAAGTTTTTGCCTCTAGATTAGCAGATATGAAGACAGACCCTGACAGATATCATACAGGAAGATGGAGATGTACAATTTTATTGCCTCTTCTCTTGTGAAAGTTACACTGTTTATTTTCTTTAGTCTCTGTGCATTTTAATCATATCCTATGAGGCAGCAATCTGTTTGCAACATTACATAGTCACAGAACAGAAGCTGGGTCTTGCAGGACAAGACAGTTTGCTGAAAAATTTCTTTTGATAACAAATCCCATTCTAGATGGATTTTGTTCTGTTTTCCCTTTCAGTTATAGGACTTGTGGACTGTTCAGTTGTCAGAGTAGCAGGTTATTTAACAAGCATGAGTCAGTTTGATCTCCATGGATAATCTGAAAAAGCAGCTAATGTTCTAAGGACAGTCTGTGTGTGTGTTCAAGTCATATTTGGGGAAAGCATTCATTGTTATCTGTGACATGGACAGGACCTTTGCTTCCCCACTGGTGGACTCCTTGATGGCACTTGGGGTTTTTGGCCACTGTGTGACACAGAGCGTTGGACTGGATGGGCCATTGGCCTGATCCAACATGGCTTTTCTTATGTTCATATTTACAACACAAGCAAAAAATGGAAAGGGTGTTCATCAAAGCAGAACAACTGGACTAAACTCCCCTTGGTGGATTCCCGCCCCCCCCCCCCCAAAAAAGCAGGATATCCACTGGTTGCTGCAGTGCAAGAAATGTCTGTATGGAAGGATGTTTAATGATTCTCTTGCTGGCCTCCTTCTATTCTCACAATTGCCCTTTTCCAGGTTGACTATCCTCCTGCAAAGGGAGAAGATACAAGTATCCCTACTCTTTCACATGCAGTGAGAAAGAAAAATTGCTTTAATGAAAAAGATAAGAACCTTCTATTCATGATTTCAGTCCTCCACAACAGCTTTACTTTAAAAATAGTCATGAAACTGACACTGAACTTAGACCAATTTCGCACAAGGCTTGTTCTGGGTGGAGAGCCCTGTTGCTTCCGGGGCTTCTCCCCATTTTCGCACAAGTTGCCTCAGAGTTGCGAGTTGGTACAGGGCTCTTCCGCAGCAAGCAGGATCCTCTTCTAAGCGGTTTCTGCTTGCTGTGCGGGAACGGTGCACCAACTCGCAGCTCTGGGGCAACTTGTGCGAAAACGGAGAGAAGTGCCAGGATCAAAAGAGCTCTCCATTCAGAAAAACAGGTTTCCTACCTGTAACTGATGATCTTCGAGTGGTCATCTGTGCAGTCACACTGATGGGAGTAGGCACCAGCGCCGATCTCGATCGGTAAACTTCAAAGCTGCGGATTTCCACGGCACCGCCCCAGTGCGCATGCCCAGAAGCCCCCACTGCGCATGCCCACTGGGACGGTAGCGGACATCCCACCAGTTCCTTCTGGCCACTGCGTTAGCCCCACAGAGGGACCGTCAGCAGCGGGGAAGGCGGGCGGGTAGTGTGACTGCACAGATGACCACTCAAACATTATCAGTTACAGGGACTTACTGTTTGGGTTTTGGACAGTGCTGCAGCTCCCTACTAGGGGATTTTTTTCTCTCTGTTCAGGGTATAAAAGACCCCTCTGGGGGGGTCTATGCCCATTAGTCTTAGTTAAAGGCTAATCCAAGACGACGTCAAACACCTTTTGCTGTTGATTTCGGTTTGGGGAAGGTGGGGAACTGCCTTCAGATCTTGAAGTCCGGCTACAGGGGGATACGTCTGCCATTGTCTGCAGAGGATTAAAAGTCATTAATTTGACATAAGCCTGTCAGAATCCAGACACTTAAGAACTGACTTATGACTGCAAGATAACAGATAACAGAAAGCCGGAGTGACGAGAGAATTTCTGTTTAAGGTACTTTGGTCTGAATTCCTACTCCAAGAGTCCTTGGACTTTATCTAAACGTTGTGTGGATTATAAACAGTTGGAGTTGAAGCGTAATTGAATAAAGATAATTACCTGTCGGGTTTGAACTTTGAAAGTAAAAAGGTTTTAGCAGAACTTGAAAGAAAAAGGAATCTGTTATAACTGTCTGTGGTTTGCGGTTGATGACGTGGGATGCTTCTTGCTGTGTTTTCACTCCTACAAGCTGGAATTTATAAATAAACTAAGCTGAATTAAGGCATAATTGAAAGAAAATTCAGCCTGCAAAAACTGGACGTTGTTAGTTCAATAGCCTCAAAAGAAACTGGAGAAAAGGAAAAGTTGTTTTGAATTCTTGTGGCTTGTGGGTTGTGGCTGAGGAAGAAGACTATCTCAAAGGCTGCGAGACTAGACGTGAGAACGGAGTAACCTGCACCAGGAAGTAAAAGGGACTGACCAATCAAACAAGTCTGTAAGGATTACAAAAGCTGTGACATTTGAACCAGGAAGGAATTAAGACCAAGATCAAGAAGGACCCATATAGGAACTGAATTTAACCATAGAGAAATAACGATTGCCATTTTAAAAGGGAGAAAAACTGTTAAATTTGTTAAAAATCAATATCTCTGCCTAGGAAGCTAGGAGGAAAGTGAAATTAGTCTTATTTGAAAAAGCATGTTCTAAGCTATTGGACTGGGTGGTGAACTTTAATTGGAAAACTTTTTAAGAGTTGGTGACTTTTTTTATGTCAGAAGGGAGAGTAACACGGGCAAGGGCTCACTCATTTGACAAAATGCAATCTCAATTTGACGCTCTGGAAGCGAGAATGTTAAAAGCTATGGACAAAATGCAATTGGCAATGAAAAAAGAATTTTAAAAGGAAGTTGGAAATCTTAGAAAAGATATTGAGGGTTTTAAAGAGGAGGTTAAAAACAGAGTGAAAGAGGTAGAGGAAAAAGTGGATACACATGCCTCTATCTTGTTAAAACTCCAAGAGAAGGTCACAATACATGATTGTAAGTTGATGGAAACACAAGTTCGTCTGAGAGGAATACCTGGAAAGGAGGAGGCAGATTTAATGGGATATATGGTGAATACTATCACTGAATATTTAGAGGAAGACCCTAACAAATTTTGAAGCATGTTGGATGGTGCCTATAGAGTCAACTCAGCATATGCAAAGGATAAAAGCCTTCCAAGAGACATTGTTATAAGACTAAGATCAAAAGACCTGGCAGGAAAAATTTTGAACAAAGGTTTCCAAAAAGCTTGGATCATAGAAGGGAGCAAAATTAAAATAATGAAAGAGTTACCAAGACAAGTGATCAATGACAGAAAGAAATACAAGAAGTTAACGGACCAACTGGGTGCAGAGGGTACAAGATATAGATGGATAATACCCGAAGGTCTTGGTTTTGAACAACATGGAAAAAGGATTACAATAAGGAGTGAACAAGAGATGTATAGCCTTTTTGAAGAGAACAAAGAATCAGCATCATAATGGAGTACAAACTATTATCTTGGAATATAAATGGACTAAATTCACCACAGAAAAGAACATTTCATTGGATTAAAAAACAAAAATGTAACATAATTTGTCTACAGGAAGTTCATATACAATGCAAAGATTGTAAATTTTTATGGAACAGAAATTTGGGGTTAGAATTTTTTTCATTAGCAGAACAAAAGAAAAGGGGGGTAGTCTTTTATATTAAAGAACAACTTGAACCAAAACTAATATTTAAAGACCACGGAGTTGGGTTTGGGGTGGACGTACAGGAACTCCGCCAAGGTTTCTTGGATCCGGTACATATGGTCCAGCCTGCGTGAGGATACAGGCGTGGATGCTGGCTTGTCCCAAGATGACTTGGCAGTCTGCAGCAGCACATTCGTGAGGGGCAGAGCTACGGCCGTGGAAGTGTCCTGTTGGACAATGTCGAAAACAGTGTCCGTCACCATCGGCTGCGGCTGCACCGTGGGGAGTGAAAGAGTTTGGGCCATCCTTCTGATGAAGTCGCCATAAGACTTGAGGTCTTCCGAGGGCGAGATAGGCTGCTCCTCAGATGTCTTCAACAGAGGGGAAGGTTCACCATTGGAAGATGCCTCTCTATCAGGCGAGGAACCGTCGAAGGACCTCGGTGACGCCCCTGGGGAGTCGGAGAGCTCAGACTGACGCTGTAGTCATGGAGACTTCTGCATCTCCACTGCAGTCGACGCCTTCACCGAAGGGATGCGCTGTTTGGGCTCTTTCTGGTGGCGAGGACGTTCTTCCTCAGGAGGCTTCGACATCGACCGAGCGCGTCTCTGGGTCTGATAGGATGTTCAGGACCGATACGATGTATCAGAGGCCTGATCCCAGTCCATCTGCCTCGGTGGAAGCCACGGGAAGGGAGGTTGCATGGGGTAGGCCCCAAATAAGTACTGCCACTGCCTCTGGTCCCAGGGAATCTGAGCTGCAGAGCGATGTGGCGAGCGATCACCCTCCCGGTAGCGAGGGGAGCGGCTGCTAGAGGATCAATCCCGATGCTGGTCTTGCCGCCGAACGGAGGGACTTCGGGCATGCGGAGTCAGTCGATCACGCGGGCTTCCATCGGTGCCGAAGCGTTGGGTGGGCTCGATCTCGGAATCCGAGTCGGAAATGACCAGTTGGGTCGACATCGATGCCAATGGAGGACTCGGCCGCCAAACGGGCAAGGCGAAGAGCTTCAATGGCGGGACGACCGGCGCCGTCGGATCCGAAGGGGATGCAGGGGACGACTGAGTTGCTGATTGGCTACGTCTCGGCTTCTCAGGCTTCTTGTGTTTCTTCCCCTTCTCCGAAAGCACCCCTTTATCCTCCTTATGCCTCTTTGTCGGCACTGAGGATTCCGAAGCCACAGCCGAACCTGAACGCTTCCGAGGGCGATCGACATCAGAAGGAGGGTGATCGGTATCGACCGATTTCGACATCGACTGGTCTGCCTGACCGGTCGAAGATTCAGCCTGTTCAGAAGTTCTGCGCGGGGAGAGTGCTTGCTCCATCAGCGCCGCCGCGAGCCGTGCCGCCCTGTTCTTTCTCATTTGTTTAGAAAACTTGGCACAGTGCACACAGGAATCAGGCCGATGCCGCTCTCCCAGGCACAACAAGCACAACAAGTGTCCGTCTGGTGGGGCAATTTTACTCCCACACGAGGAGCAGTGGCGAAAAAATCCCCACTGTCTTTCCATGTGAGGAAAGCAAAAAACGGCAGGAAACTGAGAAGGGAGAGGGCCCCCCCCCCGGAGGGCGGAAAAAAACAACCCCGCTCTCCCACAGCTACTAGAATCTAACACTAACTATACTAAGAACTATATACAACTAACTATACTACACTAACTATTGCAAAAAAGTAGAAATAACAAAGTTCACCGACCGTAGCAGAGCGATCAACCGATCAGCATGGCGGTCAGAAGAGAACTGGCGGGATGTCCGCTACCGTCCCAGTGGGCATGCGCAGTGGGGGCTTCTGGGCATGCACACTGGGGCGGTGGCGCGGAAATCCGCAGCTTTGAAGTTTACCGATCGAGATCGGCGCTGGCGCCTACTCCCATCAGTGTGATGCACAGAGACCACAAAGAAGATCAAGCCCTAGTGTGAAATAGCATAATTTTCCCAATTATTTTAATGTATATTGTTATATGTTTATAAGATGACTGAAGACATCAGTGATAGTGTAAGTATTAGTTGGACTGCAATTTATCACACCTGTACAAAACACTGATTTAATGGACCATTTTAAAAAGGGTAAAGGTAGTCCCCTGTGCAAGCACCAGTTATTTCTGACTCTGGGGTGACGTCGCATCACGACGTTTTCACAGCAGACTTTTTACAGGGTGGTTTGCCATTGCATTCCCCAGTCATCTACACTTTCCACCCAGAAAGCTGGGTACTCATTTTACCAACCTCAGATGGAAGGCTGAGTCAACCTGGAGCCGGCTACTTGAACCCAGCTTCCACTGGGATTGAACTGTGAGCAGAGAGCTTGCAGCTTTACCACTCTGTGCCACGGGGACCATACTTCCAAGAATATGTACTTAGAATTCATGAGCCTGTTATTTTGAGCATTTATGTATTTTCAGGATTGTAACATTATCACTAAAAATGTAAAATATTTCATTAAAAGTCAATAAATTAAAAGACTTATACTATTTTTACTTGCCTTTAATACATACACATATATATATGTGTGTATGTATGTGTGTGTGTGTGTGTGTGTGTGTGTGTATATATATATATATATGAGCCAGATTTGCTATACCTAAGTCCCAGAATATAGCTATTTTCCCCTAAGTCTAAATATAATTTTAAAACAGGTTACAGAGGGTGGTGAATGGAAACAATGTTTGGGTAGTAAAATGTCAGACTAAATTAAAACATGGTTAAGTGAAAATGGGCTTCATTGGATCATTTTCTCAAAGCACAGAGGTTTTAAAGTTAATTAATAGTTCAAATGTTCTGAAATGGGAGCTAGGAGAGACTAGCTCAAACACACAGGTACAATGGGCAGTGTTGGCCAAACTTGAATCAGGGTGCATGCAGGAGCATTTGAAGAAAAAGTTGTTCAGGATCCCTTGTGGCAGTGTGTGTTCCTCAAAATCAAGATCTACCTTGTTTTTGAAACTAATTCTTTGAGGCTGAGTGGCTGTGAATGAAAAGCAAAGATTACTAGTAACGTTTATTAAAACATAGTGTTATTTTTGTGCTGGTACAGTTACATGTGTTGAATTCATGCTATTTGTCTCTCAAAGTGCAAGGCAAAATAATGGGTCTAGAATGACTACATACATTACTGTGTGGTCTCTGTTTAGTTTGGGTGACTATCCACAATTTTCTATACTAAAGGCAATGATATTAATTTCTGAATTTATCTTCAAACACATTTTGATTGCATTTAAGAGCTGAATTCTATGGAACTGGCAGTTTGCACTTTCTTAAAATAATTCATAGTTTTATTTCTCTTTTTCTCTTCTGATATTCTGGCCATCTCTGCTAAGGAGCTTCTAGGTCAGGTGACATTTCAGCTGTATCACTAGCAAGGAAAGAATGTTAAGTCTTTCTTGTGTTCCTTTGAGATTCACCCAAGCAATCAAGGCTTTTTCTTAAACTTCTCTGGTTTCAAGTTGTGCTTCCTCTCCGGATTTATTTGTAATGTACCCAGGCTTTCAAGAGGATTAAGACTAGATGGCATTTAAAAAGAAAATAAAGGGAGCCTCTGTATAAACAGTGAGAGAAACATTTTGGAAACATCCTTTTGCACTTATTAAGAATCAGCACAGGTTTTCCTCAACCTTATCTCCAGTAAAGGTACCAACAAAATCTGGGAGCTAAAACAGATGCTATCATGGATAATCTATCTATGGATCTTTCGAGTATACTTCTGAGGTAAATTGTGTAGCCACAGTGTATGGGTAGTAGAAGGATTAGATTAAAGTTTTGCCAATTAAAACAACACCCTCCTTGCCCAGGGTTTATTAGTCCTGGAATGGGAAAAGGCAGACTTCCAGAACTGCTGACAGTAAACTGCAGGAGATAAATGGTTAAAGTTCCTCTTCCCCTTGCACCAGAGTCCTAGTTAAAACTCGGATCTGTGCAACTATATATCCCCTTTAAAAAAAAAACCTGGGGACATTAATATATCTGCCAGTATCATATCTAGGTTGGCCGCTGAGTTAACCTTTTAAGTATAGAATCATATAGCTGGAAGGGACCTTTAGGGTCATCTAGTCCAACCCCCTGCACAATGCAGGAAACTCACAAACACCTCCCCCTAAATTCACAGAAGTAATTGAAGGTAAAGAGCAAAAAGGCACAAAATGCTGGCCTTCGTATGTTTACATTTGTAAATCTGTAGTTGCATAGAGCACCACCATATTCCTATACTCTCTACTGAAAGCAGCCATCCTTTAGGGAATGAGACATGTATGAAATATACCAGTTTCAGTGCTTATGATGTATTAGCTATCTAGAATTGCTTGCAACATGCAAATGTTTCATAAGGCCATAAGCACTACCTTGCAGAATCAACCCAGCTGTTTCATTTCTGGTGATACTAGGTGATCTGTAGAAGATTAGGCTGGCGATAGCCATTTGGAAACAATGGTTGTATCTGCCTTTGGACTCCAGTACCTGGTAATTGAAGCTTTGCTCCAGACATTCTCAGCTGCTAATAGGAACAATGGATATTCCGATATTTAAAATCAATATGTGATCTCGGTGCTTTATATTGACATTAACTGATAGCTGATATCGTGACAATATTTGATAGCTGTTGAAAAATAGTCATCTATATCTAATAGAAGCTTGTGAGTACATGGTGTAAACGCTGGCTTTTAATGCCTGTTTAAACTAGCACATTCTCTTCTAATTGCCTGGCACCCCTCCACTGGGTCTAGGTCTGGCTTTCTCCTGCTGAGGACCCTCTCCTTCTTGCTTCTGTCATTCTGCCTTTGAGAACACTTGTCGAAGGGCAGTATTTTCATCCATTCATTTTACGAATGGGAGAACATCCTTAGACTGATTACAGAAAACAAGCAATCTCTGAAATCCAGATTTGAGGGTCAGACTTTATATGTATAATCTGGATTTTGAAATCAATTGTTTACAATATACTTCTTGGGAGATGTATTTACTGCACTCGGTATCATGCCTATTGCACCTCCCCCAGCTGGACTTTTTGCACATGCTGCTGATGGGATTGAAAGAGAGCTCTTGACTGCTGGATCGTTTATGGCTAACTGCTATAAGTTTTAAGGATAGAGGTGTTGTGTGTGTGTGAAGAGACGAAGGTGTAAAAGGGGTTGAGCATGGGTTTTAGTTTAAAAACTTTGATCCCCCTTCCACATGTAATTCCTTATTCCTACCCTTGTTTTTGTTTATATGCTTCAATAGAAGTACTAAGTGTCACTGATTTAATCTAAACTTCAGTCTCCTTTCCCCATCATGCTGCTCTTCCTCTGCTTACCTCAGAGTTCAATATCTCCATCACTTTATTTTCCTGGGGTTACAAATATATTCACTTCAGACTAAGCTGAGCTAAGCACAATGGGCTTCGTTTTGAATAAACATGCATAGGACCAGGTTTCAATCCTATGCATGTCTGTTTCTATCAGCAATAAGGATGGAACTCTAAACACAGTCACTTCTGAGTAAGTCCTGCTGAAATCAGTGAGATTTACTGCTGAGTAAACATGCATAGGATTCAGTTGCAATTGTATGGTTCGGTGGAAGTGTGCCACCAAATTCACTGGGACTTCCTTTCTTTTTCCTGAATGTCTTTCCTCTTTGCAGAGCTGCTTTTCCTCTTTGCAAGTAATGACGTTTTGAGACCATGCAAGACTAATGAAGCAAGTTACACAAGCAAAAGTTGGCACCTCCACCAATCTGATTTCTCTAGTCCCTTCAACTTGCCCCTCCACAAAGGTTCTACAGCCAGCTATGGGGTGCGGTCACACCTCACATTAAAAGCGTGTGTGTAGCGCTCATATTTAAACAGCTGAATATTGATTCGATGCAGGGCCATTCAGACGAGCATCCAAGAATGCGACTCATTTTGTTGTTGAGCATTCAAACATCCAAAACTATCATGCTCTTTTCTTGGAGCATGCGTGATCAGGTGGTGATTTCTGGGAGGGGGGGTCCATTGAACATGCGCCCAACTGTTTGGAGGTGGGAAATCAAACGTTACTTCAGAGGGGGGGGGGGAAGTTTCCAGAAATCCTCCACATTGAAAAAAAAAAGACTTTTTCCTGTTCTAAATAGTGGGATAACGTCACCCCCCTCTGATCCTGTGTTGATTGGAGAAGCAGAAGCGTCACCTCAGATTCCCGGATGATCTGGCAATGCACATGTCTGCTGGGGTTTTTTTTTAAAAAGTGAGAGGCAGTATCGCGCGTGAGCTGTCCAAACAGGAAAAAGCCGATCTTGTGCAGCTTTTTTGAAAAAGGGCCGGACTTTATGTGCCGTCAAATTAATGCGCCATAGATGCGTAGCAAGCCGGGATGACAATGGAATACGCTCGATTGCCAGATGTGGATGTCTGAACGAACACATTTAATCCATCAGTGAGACAGAGCTGTATCGCCACTAATGGTACGTCTGGCTGCACCCATGGAGAACAACTAGCCACAGAAGAGCAGGCATAGCAAAAGCTAATGGCTGCCGCATGAGGAGAAGAAAATGATCAGTCCTTGGGTGGAGACAAGGCACTTGGGAGCTGCAGTGTATTGGCCTGTGAGGTGCACTTTATAAAGTTCCCCCATGTGATTAATGAGCCATAGTTTAGCAGTTGAGAGAGTGAAGTGGCTGAAGTATTTTTATGTGGCCATTCAGAAATCCTAAATGACATGATAACTTGTCTCGGGGCATTAGACAAGAAGAGATAGCTACTTCTTTTTAAAGGCTTAGAGTACAATCCATCATAATTTCCTTTGTACATCCCATTGAGCAAACTATAAAATTACATGGCTGAAGTGGTGTTAAACCTCTTGCTGGAAAACAGCCGGAACCATAGATCGATCGATAATTTAATTTTAAAAGATGGTTCGAAAAACAGCTTTGGGGCAGCACTGCATTGAATTCCTCCTGCATGGATCATTCAAAATGGAAGTCTAGCATGAGTGCTTGTATCTGTACTAAAAACAAATGCACTAACACTGGAAAAAACACAACGTGAGAATTCAAATCTGGGAGCAAAGCTGAGGCACAATGACAAAAGAGATTCAAATGTCTTCCTTTTGAAAGTGAACATAATCAACATTCAGTGTATGTTAATTTATAATGGCAGAATAATCTGAATGTTGAAGGTATGTTCACTTTTAAAAGGAGGATATTTGAACATGTTTTTAAACATACATTGGTGAACGGCAGCAATATATATAAAAAGGTAAAGGTAGCCCCCTGTGCAAGCATCAGTCGTTTTCGACTCTGGGGTGACGTTGCTTTCATAACGTTTTCACAGCAGACTTTTTACGGGGTGGTTTGCCATTGCCTTCCCCGTCATCTACACTTTCCCCCAGGAAGCTGGGTACTCATTTTACTGACCTCAGAAGGATGGAAGGCTGAGTCAACCTAGAGCTGGCTACCTGAACCAACTTCCGCTGGGATTGAACTCAGGTCATGAGCAGAGGGCTCCGACTGCAGTACTGCAGCTTTACCACTCTGCGCCACGGGGCTCAGATAGATAGGTAGGTAGGTAGGTATAGCACAGGCTGACTGTGTTACTAAGGTCACATGGACTGTTGACAGATGAGTGTCCAGAGTTCTGTGCTGGGAACTCAATTTCCCTGTTCAACAGGCACCCAATTAGGATTGGACCCTAGCATGTGGGATGAAAAGGCTTCCTCCATACACTTTTTCAAGTTGGAAAAAATGGCACAGAATGGGGAAGTCTCATGCACTGTGGTCACAGTCCGGATGGAACCACTGTGGGCCTGGGAACTGAGTTCCCAGCACAGAATTCCAGGAGCAACATACAATAGATATAGAGTTGGAAGGGGCCTCCATGGTCATTTAGTCCAACACACTGCAAAATGCAGAAATTTCACAAATACTTCACACACACCTGGTGACTCCTGCTCTGTGACCAGAAGATGCCCTCCCAAAAAAATTCTCCAGGATCCTTGGCCAAACAGGCCTGGAGAAAAATTGCTACCTGACCTCAAAGCAGCAATCAGAATTTCCTTAAGGCATGTAAGAAAGGGCCACAAGAACTAAACATTGATGCAATCCTTCCTGCCCTCCTTTTCATGATCTGCATAAGTTCACATGTCCCCAGTCAAGGTTTCTGTCCATGCAGTGGCAGAATTGGGAGGGCATCCTGACCTGCCTGCATTTACATTAGACAAGATGCTTGGGCCCCATCAAAGTCTACATGTGGGTGAGGCTCCCTGTGGAGTCCCAAGGTCAGTGTTACTCTGTACAAACAGTGATGAGCATCTCCAATTCAATCATTCAAAACAGATGACTAACAGGTGTTGTAAAGCATCCTCTGATCGTTTAGAAAGCTAGATTACAATAGGCTCAAACTATGCAAATGAGAAAGGAGCACTCATTGGAGAAGACCCTGATTCTGGGAAAGACAGAAGGCAAAAGAAGAAGGAAATGGCAAAAGATGAGATGGCTGGACAGCGCTACTGATGTAACTAACATGAATTTGAACAGACTGCGGAGGATGGTGGAAGACAGGAGGGCCATGGGGTCACAAAAAGTTGGACTTGACTGTGCAGCTGAACAACAAAACCTGCAGAGCTGAGTATTATCACGTAGCTCACAATTAGGGTTACCAGCTGTGGGCTGGGAAATACCTGGAGAGTTTGGAGTGGAGTCTGAGGAAGGCATGGTTTGAGTTGGGGAGGGATCTCAGCAAGGTATAATGCCCTAGGGTCTAGAGTCCACTCTTCCAAAAAGCCTTTTCTCCAGGGGAACTGATCCTGGTCATCTGGAGATCAGCTGTAATAGTGGAAGATCTCCAGGTGCCACCTAAGAGTTGGTAAACCTACTCACAAGACCAGCTTCCAGCCCTTAGAGCACCAAGTTGGTTGCTGGGCATTGCTTCAACTTGCCCTGGATCCAGCCAGGCAGCATGGGAGGCAGGTGACTGGTGCATCAACATACCTTGACCCTCCCCGGGAACAGTATGTTCCACTCCCCATTTGAACAGATAATGACAAGAAACAAACCGAACCTTGATATTGACTATATATCAAGAGCTGTACATTAAATACAAAGTAATTTTACAAAATTATAAAGTGTGTTATGTCATTTGATAACATTACACAAGCTTTGAACATCTTAAACACAATCTACTGATGTCAACAAGAAAGAACATATTGTACATTCAACCATTCAAAACCAGATTGTAAAATGGAATAGCACTAATTTAACACAAACGTATGTTTTGAAAATGAATCAATACAACTAGATTTGTCAGACAATTAGAACTGGGTAAAACACCTCTCCAAATTTTCAAAGTTCCAGATTCAATTTTTCAGGATCTGGGTAATGAGCGGCCAGTTAATAGACTTGTTTTGACATCTCTCTTCTTTAAAGTTGGAACAGCTTCACATTCATGGAACAGCTTCTTGGATATTGTTGCATTCCTGCACTGGAACTAATGATACAAAAGAGAATCTAAACATAGAATGTTCTTGCAAGGAAACCAATCAATAGTCATGAAATTAAGTCACGACTATTAAACCATATTAATAATATTACCTACCCTCAATCCCTTTTTGAATAATTCCCTTTAGGCTGAGAAGGCTCTGGCCTGGTTGAGGCAAGGCAAATGTCCTTCGGGCCAGGGATGGTCAGCAGATGTTGTGTGCTGGAGCGTAGTGATCTCTGTGGCACATATGGGGAGAGGCAGTCCTGTAGATATGTCTGTCCCAGGCCATGTAAGGCTTTAAAAGTCAAAACTAAAACCGTGAAATGGATTCAGTACTCAATTGGTAGCCAGTACAGTTGATGCAGCACTGGCCAGATGTGTGCCCAGAAAGGCACTGTTATCAACAGCTGAGCTGTTGCATTCTGCACCAGCTGGAATTTCCGGATCAGTCTCAAGGGTAAGCCTATGTAGAGTGAGTTACAGTAATCCAGCCTGGAAGTGATTGTCACATGGATCACTGTAGCTAGGTCCTGTGGGGTAGGTAGGGCGCTAGCCGCCTGGCCTGCCGAAGGTGATAAAAAGGAGACTGAGCAACCACTGTGACCTGTGCCTCCATCAAAAGTGAGGCATCCAGTGTCACTCCCAGACTCTTCACCTTCTGAGCCAGCACAAGAGATGCATCATCCAGGGTTGGGAGGTGGATGCCCGACCCTAATCCTAATCCCCCCCAGCCCAGGTACAGGACCTCCATGTTAGCTGGATTAAGCTTCAATCAACTTTGCCTCAACCAACCCACCACAGCTTCTAAGGTCAAGATCAGTTGACTCGGGGTGGAGTCTGGGTGGCCATCCATCAAAAGATAGAGCTGGGTTTCATCCACATATTGATGACAACCCAACCCAAAACCTCAGGCAATCTGAGCAAGGGGGCGCATATAGATGTTAAACATCATTGGTGAGAGAATAGCTCCTTGAGGTACACCACATTCCAGTGGGCACTGCACAGATTTGCTCGCCAAGCACCACCCTCTGTCCCTGGCCACGGAGAAAGGAGGGAAACCACTGTAAGGCAACCCCCTGAACTCCAATGTCAGCAAGGCAGTGGGTCATTAGATTGTAATTGACCATGTCAAATGCTGCTGATAGATCTAAAAGCAAAAGCAGCGCTGACCCACCTTGGTCCAGATGTCTTCAGAGGTCATCTGTGAGGGCAGCTATGGCTGACCCAAGACCATTCCAGCAGCTGCAAATGGAGGAGTGGGGAATCAAACCCGGTTCTCTCAGATAAGCGTCCATGTACTTAGCCACTACACCAAACTGGCTCTCCATAGTTATCCATAGGTCAGGAAAATAAACTGAAGTATTTTGCTATAGTGATTTTTCAGTTTTCCTAACTGGAAAGGCAGTTCTTTGGCATAAATCATAGTCAACTCTCTGAAGCAGCAGCTGCAAAGGAAGAAGAATGATGTTGCAAGGAGCTGTATTGATCCCAAGCAAAATTCTAAAACAGAAACCTTTTATTAGAATCAATCAATATGACACAAAACTTTGTACAAGCTTTCAAGTGTTCTGGGCTCATCAACAGGCCAGATGTGTAAAAGAGAAGTAGTTAGTTTCAGCCATGATCTTGTCTTACTAGCACATGACTTTGAAAGTTCCCTTTATTCTCCCCTTCTCCTTCTAACACACAGGCTGATAAAGGGTTCTGGAGAATCCATAAGCTTGAGTACTTTGGGGGGATCATTTTGACTGACCCTAACAAAAAGTATTATGTGGCTTCTGTTTTAGGCAGAAAAATGGAAATGTAATTGACTAATTCATCCTTACCCAATTAAAGGTATTTAACTATTTCACGCTACAATAAGCACCCTATTTCACTTTAAAATGTCTTTAATTGACTGAACCAGTAATGAAGGGAGAAAGCCAGTAGGGGAGTGGGGTTAGCCAGTGTTTTACAAGGAGTGCCGTGTGTGTGATAATTTACCCACTGGGCAGAACTCATGGGTGGATGCTTGCTGCAGGGAGCTTGTGGTACTCAGGGCACAGGTTCATTCCTTTGAGGCTAGAGTTGTCAACCTGCAGAAGCTGTGGACAAGAAAGAGGTCTGAGGACGAAACCCTCAGGGACTTACCAGAACAGTCTCACTGTTGTGCTGATAACTTTTCTGCTGTTGTGGAGAGTGAGAGTCTTGCAGTCAGGAGGGCATCAATCTGAAGCGGAAGGATGTGATCCCTTAGAAGGGATGCTGCTGATTGATATAAAAAAGGTGTCAGAGAAGCTTTTATTTATTTATTTTATTGTATTTATATCCCACCCTCCCCACCAAAGCAGGCTCAGAGCAGCTCACAACAGTAAAAACATGTACAGATATTAAACATTAACTAATTAAAACCTTAAACAGTATAACAATTAAAACATTTAAAAACAATTTGGTGCTAATAATACAGTCCAATAATTTCAGTTTCAGTCTTCTTGAGTATCTTCATATGTGGCTATCGATAAAAAGCAACTTGAAATAAAGCCTTGCGTAACTGGACAAGGTCCCGCAAGGCTCTTTCTTCTTCCAGCAGTTGGTTCCACCAATAGGGGGCCGCCATAGAGAAGGCTCTCTCCCAAGTGATCTTCAATCTTGCCTCCCTCGGCCCAGGGATTGATAACAGGTTCCATGTCCCTGATCTGAGTACCCTCTGGGGAACATATGGGAAGAGATGGTCCCTAAGGTAGACAGGTCCTTGGCCATATAGGGCTTAAAAGGTAATAACCAGCACCTTGTAGTGAATCCAGTATACTATAGGCAGCCAGTGCAGTTCCCGCAGCCCAGGCTGCATGTGCTCCCGCGTGGAGAGCCCAATAACAGCCTAACTGCTGCATTCTGCACCAGCTGCAGCCTCCAAATTTTAGACAAGGGCAGCCCCATGTAGAGGGCGTTACAGTAGTCCAATCTCGAGGTGACCATAGTGTGGGTCACAGCTGCCAGGTCGCCATGGTCGAGGAAAGGGACCAACTGCCTTGCCCGCCTAAGATGGAAAAAGGCGGATTTGGCAGTCTGGGCCTCCATTGTCAATGATGGTTCCAGTAGCACCCGCAAGCTTTTGACCTTGGGTGCCATTGCAAGTGGCACACCATCAAAAGCTGGTAGGGGGATTCCCCTTCCTGGGCTGCTGCGGCTCAGGCAAAGGACCTCTGTCTTTTTAGGATTTAGCTTCAGTTGACTCAGTTTAAGTCACCCTGCCACTGCCTTCAGCGCCAGATCCAGATTTACTGGGGTACAGGCAGACTGGCCGTCCATCAGTAGATATAGCTGGGTGTCATCAGATTACTGATGGCAACCCAACCCATACCTCCTGGCAATCTCCAAGCCAGGAAGAGAGAGTTTGCTTGGTGTTAAAGGACAATTTAAATACAGTGGATATTTTACAAACATATCGGAATGGAGAAAATCTATGAGATGCACACATTCCAGTTACCATTTGATTTCAACAGAACAAAGTCGGAATCCAGAAGTACCTTTAAAACCAATGAAGTTTTATTCAGAATGTAAGCTTCCGTGTACATGAGAATAGTTGAAAAGAAACTGAAAGGGAATTACAAGAGAGTCGCATCCCCAAAGGATGCTTGGAAGCTATTTAAAACCGCACTAACTGAAGATGCCTTAAGACAATTCCTGCCAGTTGGGTGATGCTATCGCCTGCCCACCACAAACCCTACCATTCCTGTCCGAAGCAAACTCTTGGGCCACTAACATCGCAAGGGCTGCTTTCGCCTCGGCGGCGGCAGCTGCAGGCGGCCTGAGCGCTTGGCTGCCGTGACGGGGGGGGGGGGGGGGGGGCGTCGCCCCCCCCCCAGCTCCTTTTGAGACGCCCTCCCACCATTCCTGAGCACCGGCGGGGCGGAGGAGGGGGGGAGTGTAATGAAGGGCCGCCCCTTTCTCCCTGGCCCCGCCCACTCCTCTTTGGAGACGCTGCTGCGTTGCTTTGCTTCCTCTGGGCTTGCACGGCTGACTCGGGTGTGCGTGTGAATGGACCAAAAGTGAGTCTGGGGTAGCAGGCAGGGCTCGGGAGAAAAACTATAGTAGAATGGTTGCACTAGGGGAGGGCAGCCATTCCCCCCGCCTCTGTAGTCCTGTCATTTTCCAGGACGATGAATGGCCTTCCCATCCATCATCCTTTGGTAACCCCCTGGGAAGCTGCAGGGCCGCCCAAACCTATTAGCTTCCGACGGGGCGGGGAGGGGGGGGGCTTTCTTGGGCTGTGTTGTTAGGCTCGATCCCCCTTTGCATAATGGATGAGGAGGGCGAAGGAAGCCTGTGGCCTGGGCTCGCCTCGTTGCCTTCGCTTGCCTCTGGCTGGCAAGCTGCACGACAGGTTTATTAATGTGCAAACGCCGGGCTTTTCTTCCCCTCCCCGACGGCAGCAAACGAGTTGCTTTTGAAGGTGAGCTGCAGTTACCGAGCGATTTGATGGGGCACGAAAGAGGAGCTTTGCAGGGAGAGCCTTGTCACTCACGCAACACAGTTCTTTCCCTTCAGAAGGCATTTTGAGCACTACCTTCTGGATCACCTAACTCCTTCAGCCGCAAGTGCTTGGATGGTAAAGTGGGAGCTGGAGGCACCTACTTGCTTTGTCCCTGTTGTGTGTGTTGCTGCTTTAAAAACCCTGGGACCTTCTGGGGGGACCTGAGTCGCTTTTCAGCACTTCTTCCTGACAAAAGGATTATGCAAACCAATGCCCCATAGAATAGTGATGCTCACTTTCTTGGAAAATATCTATGCAGTACACAGCATTTACCATAAGGACTGTAAACCTACCTAAAGGTACAAATGCACCCAGAAGGGTCCAAAAAACAAGGCAAGGAGGTTAGTAAATCAGAGAGAGGGATTTTGGAAACAACATTACACATTATTGAAGCCTTCAGTTAATACATTTTTGATCAGCAACCTGTGTCTTGCAATCAGCACATTTTTAAAAATCTTGAAGTCTGTCTTCAAAATTGTGAAATGATACAAGAGACATGGATCTATTTTTTTCACACAACAAAAACAAAAGAGCCTTTAACTTACCACTTATTTTTTAATAATGCCAAGGCTTGTAAAGCTGTACTTCTGGCTGTGTACAGCTGGGAGATATAGAGTTGGCCTTTTATTCAAAGTGTCATTCACATTTGCATTTTGATGTAGTTGGCCCTTAAAAATAAAATGCTTCAGTTTTCCAGGGGCACCCATAAGTGCCAGTTTTGTTTTGAAGTGCAAATCCAATTACAATCAAGTTCTCTTTGACTGCAGGGGAATTTATTCTAAACAAGTCTGCAAACATAAACATGTTTCTCTGGAAACCTGTCTTGGTGAAATTATTGGGCCTTACTTTTCAGTAAAGTACTGTAAGTATGCTAAGGACTACAACCATACAATCCAATTCTCTGCATCACTGCTCAGAAGTAAAACCAGTGAGGGTAATGATTCTTACTCCCAAGTAACCTGTATTTTCTGAAACAGCATCTTCTGGGCTCATAATTTTACAAAAGTCAGAAGCCAAGCAGCCTATTTATTTTTCATAATAAGTCACTGGAAGTAGTCAGCTTTTCTTTTCTCTTCTGTGCCCTGTATATTGAAAAAATAATAATAACCAGACCCCTCTTCTGGGAGGGCCAGATTCTGAGCAAAGATCTATTTCACTTCACAGTAACCACCCCCTGGCCTCTCTGCCAATCAAAAGTGATGCTGTTCTGTGGACCTTCCCCTCCTGCCATGATAAAAAGGCTGGATGCTGAAGCAGATTAAACCCATTAGGAGCTGCCGCAGAAGCCCAAGAACAAAACTAGCATCATGAAGAACCCAATGTATGAAGCAGTGTCTTTACTCCTGGAGAAGTTTTTCCTGCTTGCTAACTTCAAACTTCTCAGTACAGGCTCCAGTGCAGAGGAGGAAGAAAAGAAAAAACATACCACTTGTTATGATACTTCTTGCTTCAAGCCAGGGGACTTGCTGGAGGTGCCCCGCACCCTTTTCATCCACTTTGGCATTTACCTGGGTGACAACATGGTGGCCCACCTCATGCCAGACATTCTGCCAGCTTTTACCAATGACCACAGGCAGATCCAGAAGGTGGTGACCAATAAGAGGCTTATTTTGGGTGTCATTGCTAAAACAGCAAGGATCCGTGTGGACACTGTGGATGACTTTGCCTATGGTGGCTGTATCCTAGTGAACTGCATGGATGTACACTTCAAGAATAATGTGCTGTGTGGTGAGGAGGTGGTCTGCAGAGCCAAGAAGCTGGTGGGTGCGACAGAATACAGCTTGCTTTGGAACAATTGCGAGCATTTTGTGACCCACTGCCGATATGGCTCTGGGGTCAGCTTCCAGACAGACAAGGTAAGTTTCCCAAATCCAGACAAGTGGTCTGTGAACTATGTATTAGGAGAGGGGAAGACAGATGTAGGTCTGTGGGACTCAGATGTACATTTATGATGTGTCTTTGTGGCTGTTTTGCCTCCTAAGTCCCCCAACCCCCAGAACAGAGAGGAGAATGCATGTGAAAGCTTCAGGTATTTATATTTAGCCATTAGCCATTAACCATCAGTAGCTGACTGTGTTCAAGAAAGAAAACCCCTAGAAAGGCCATAGCATGTTTTAGTGTTACCTGTGAAATCTACATCCAGGCTCTCTTTGCTGTCTCAACAAGACAGTTATCCAGGCACTTGAATGGGTATCTGTAGCCAACATAAGTAAAAACTTGTCCAACCACAAGATCTCTGGGTGGGAACTGTGCAGGTGTTGCTGCCAAGGAAGCACAGTGATGCTGCTGTTACCCTGGCCGTCCTGTGCTCCTGTCTGAGAGGCAAATCCAGACAGAAGGCTTTTCCTGTTCCAGACATGTTTTTAAAATTTTAAAAAGATCATTCCTGCTGAGAATGGTGGGTTTTCTTCCCTGACCCTTTGTGCTATTGAAGCAACAACTCCAAATCTTCTTCTGCAGCAAGAAAACCCTTTGTAATTCTTTCTCTGAGCATGCTTACTGTGATAGCAGTGCCTTTTAACTTTGCTTGTTGGCAAAGTGTTTTGACACTCTGGTCCTCTCTCTGGCCTGACAATTCTGCAGGGAGTCATTAAGTCAGCAAATTACATGCTGGACTTACTGAAAGTGCCTCTTCAACCAGAGAACAGGCTAATACAGGAAACAGCAGATATAACGCCCCTTGCCTTTTTCCAGCGTCCCAGCAATGTCATGAAAGGCTGCTGCTAACTTAAAAGCTTTTTACAACTTGTCCACCCCTACATTTGTTGTAGCTCTCGTATTCCTCCCTCCTTTCCTTTGCACCCTTTATTGTGGGAAAATGTTTGACCCTTTTAATTGGATTCTGAAAGCGGGTGCAAAGTCACAAGTCATTTAACACAATACCAGAGTTCTCTCCACTTTTTAAAAAAGTATGGGTATGGAAGTATTTAACTTATGGGGGAAGGAAAGGGGTCTCTCCTCAAATAAAAGGTTTGGGCAATGGGATGAATGAATATTGGTGGAGTTTTTCCACTGTCAACTGTTCTGAAAAAGAAAGCCTTGGCCCTTGTAAAAGGGCCACCTTTCTAAACAAAGGCATAGTTATAATATATATTTCTGAGTGTGTGTAGTGCTCCTCTGAGCCAAAAGTGCTGGATGTGATTCTTCTTAAAGGAATACTTTGTAACTGGGAGTGGGACCACTAAGAGCAATAGTGATTTCCTCTCCAGCATTCAGTTGAAATAAAGGATCAGTTTGTGCTGGAATTTCAGGCAGCTCTAGCAGCAGCCCCAGGTTGAAGCAGAAGCACGCTTTACAAGCTGTACTTGGTACAGACTACGAAAGGAAAGACGTCAGGTCTATTTAGGTACTGAGCAAAGAATGTCTTGTAGTGTTGCTGGGTGGTTAATTAGAATGGAACCTTCTGTGCTCCAGGCAGGCAGGGAACAGAGCAAGGGCTCTTTTGCCTGCATTTCTTTCTTTAAAAATATTGAATCTGTGTGAAATGCCTGTGAGGTCATTTAAGTTTGCCAGGTTCCTGTGAGACAAAGCAGATTTTAATTGGTGTTGCTGTTTATCACCTCTCTCATAACAGTGTCTGTTTGTATGCTGCTTCAGCAGTCTAATAAATAGCTTGGCTGGGGGGAATTTGCAACTTTGAAACATTTAAGGTCTCCTGGCCTTTTTTTTTTTTTTAATGCTCAGACTTCCAAGAAGTAGGACATCTAGTTCTGAAGCTTTCATTTTATGTTTCTCGAAACTACACTATTCCCTTTTCTAATCCCAGAAAGGATGTCCTCTGGCATGCTGGCCAAAGACAATTTTCCTCTACCATTCCTTCTGTACCTTCCTAAAGCTATATCCTAGCTCATAGGAATTTAACGGTACTGGAAACTTTCTTTTTGATCCCCAACCTGCTAGAATGAGATCAGGGTCAGATGAACAGAATGTTTGATAATCAAATTATAAACCCCTATTCATCCTCCTTTGTCATGCTAGGGCAACATCTCTTTATCTTTGTGTGTTCAAAGAAACAGGAAACACCAGGAGCATTGGAAGTTTAGATAACTGGGGAATGATATTGATATGGGGCACTGCTCATGGGGTTGTGATGTGGGGAAAGGTATCTGGATCTCTGCTTATGTGTATGGTTGCTACTTAAAAGAAATTGAAAGAAGTTTTATGCATCTCAGATAAGAGTTAAACCAAGGATTTATTCCCTTTGAAGCTTAATAAATCTATTCTGCACAGTATATTAATGGGAGACATGACTATAGATAAAGGATACAGTCATTGCTTCATTTGACCCAACATTCTTCAGCTGTAGAACTAGCATTATATGCCATGAACCAGCTCTGTTATGTGTGAACTCTAATCAAAAAGATAGAGGCTCTGAACACAGTGTGTGTGCACTTTGCTTCCAGTGAGCGGTTGATGCTTTGGGAGGATGGGGGAAGAGCTTCCAGTGTGGCGCATGATTTCTGGACAGGCCACTACCTCTAAATTTCAGGGTGGTATAGTTAACCTTAGCAGTTGCATGGGCCACCAAACATTTTAGGAGTCAATGAAGCAATATGCATTCATCTGAAACAATTTTATACCAGGTTGGACAGCTTATTGGTCTCTCTAGCCCAGTGTAATTAATATATTCTAATCTTCAGCAGCTCTCTGGGGTCTTGGATACAGAGAACTTCCCAGGCCCAAACTATGCATTATGCCTAACACATAATCGCCATGGGGACTTGTAGCCATACTGATTTTTTCATGTGGAGGCAAAGAACACAGGGCAAAGAATCTCTCCCCCATGGTCAGGAAAATGGTGCTTAAGCCCCTCTTCCCTCTTATGCCAAGGCCCCAATCCAAATTTGGATCTGGTCCCCGTAGTACTTCAGTCCTCATGTTGATCACATGTGAAGTTCAGTCCTCATACTGATCATGTGGATCAATATCCAGGCCTGAGAGCTGGAGATACTGAGGCTGGGACCTGGAATCTTCTGTATGCAAAGCTTTACCTCTGAATTGAGTGTCTCCTGAAGTTGAAAAAGTGAATCCTGGGAGCCTCTGCAAGGCCAAAGAGGGCCCAAACTGTGTAGGTTAGCTGCTTGCAAATTTGTCTGTTCAGATTATTTAGACCAAACAGAAACCTGTTGTGTGTCTGCCTCCATTCATGTATGTGTGCACCTACACTCAAAGTTGCTTCTACCTGAGCTCTGACCTTTTTTGCTGTGATTTTTTCCCCTCCAGTTCTGTGAAATAGTGAAGATGATCATTCGAGACCAGAGGAGTGTTCTAGCTTCAGTGCTGCTGGGACTTGCTTCTATATTTTACCTGGGCCTGGCACCTGCCACTACTCTCCCCACCATCATTATTCCATTCACTTTGTGGATGGTTGGTTAACTCCCTCCTCTCCTTTGATGGCAGATGTATGTAGAAGAAAATAACATATTTATGGAAGCTCAAAACTGCTACTCAGTATTGTATACAGAGGAAAAATTCAACATAATTTTGTACTGATATAAATACACCATTGTCCAGAACACTGAACAAAGAATAGCTTACTATGTAAGCCAAATGACTGGATTTCCTGAAATCTTTCTGGAAGGCATCTTTGAAAGGACTAACTCTGAAGAAAGCATTGCTACAAGCCGCAAGCCTAAGCTTGGACATAGCAGTCTCGTTGGTATTAACTAGAACTTATTTCCAAGTATTAGAAGAGGTTTCTGTGGACATATGCAAAAGAGGATGGATGAAAAAGAATAGTGGCTGAAGCCAACATGCTACTTCTATGGCAGTTTCTCTTCTAGCTGTTTCTGAACCAACTCCAGTGTTATTGCTGGGGATAAAGTCAACCAAGATGTGGTTTTATTTTTGCTTGTTTAACCATTCCTAGCTGCCTCCCATCTGCTGTTTTCCATTCCCATAAAGCAGGAAGTTAAATGTAATAAGCGCTTATTCCTTTTCATCACACACCCTTCTCTCTCTCTCATGCCTTCCTTACTGCCTGGGTTTAGGTGCAGCAAAATCTGCAGTTGCTCAGGGTTGTCCTTGCTGTTAAATGACAATGAATCCAATACAAACCACATTGGCAGCCTTTAGAAGCCTCAAGATTAAGCCATTTGGATGGCATAAGTGGCGAAGGCACAAACTAGTAAGTGTGCTAGTGAAGATCTTTGTTTCTCTTGGTGGGACCAGGCAGTATGGAAAACATAAAGCCTAAAGACAATCAACACAGTGGTTGATTACTATAGTGGACTAGGCATACTTTGTTGCACAGTGAAAGCAATCCACCTCAGGGGTGGAGGTCAGGGTACCACTAAAGGGCAGCAAACTACCCATCACTCATGGAGTTACCCATTCCAGTCTAAACCAGTTAATTTCAATTGGCTTGTTCTGGAATAACCACACAGGAATTTATGGTAAATTCTTGAATTTTGATGGGGTGAGAATTTCTGTCTGAGACACAAAACTGTTTTATGATGTCTTGTGTGTCTCTTGGAATTACAAAATCAATCAAAATTCTGTGCCTATCTCTAAAATACAGATGTGTTTTTGACTGTGTGAATCTGATTAATTTCTACAATGCCTTTTGGCCAGTTTAGCATATTGATTACTTGCATACTTGCATGTCACATTATTTGCTTTCTTTTTGTAATAAAAAAAATTAAACGTGTGTAGTCTATGATAAATTTCGGAATGTTTTCCAGCCCTTATAAAGCAATGAGATTATGCACATATTTGCTTTAACCCTCTTTTGGTTTGCTTAAAGAAATGCATTGACAGGTTTTGTGTGCTTTCCATCCAATCCACTTCAGCAGGGGCTTTTAAAAAAATCAAGGAAATGCAATGGCAGGAAGTGATGTTAAAAAAATGTCCTTGCCCAATAACCCTTTTTTAAAAAGAGGGAGACAAGGTGAAAGCCTTAAGACTCTGTTGCCTTTTGTCCCCCTGTCTCACGGCTGATTCACAAAGTCCGCATGGCGGAGATGTGACTGCCAGAAGGACTTTGAGTCAGATGTCTTCTTGGAGTTCCATGCTGGGAACTAAGAAATGTGTGGGCCTAATTCAACCTGCTCCTCTATATCCTGGGGTACCAGTTTTTTGTCGTCTTGGAGAAACTTACATCTATCTGTCTGTCTGTCCTGACAGATCATCAACGCCCAGTCCAAACCACAGGACCTAGAAACCCAAAATTCGGGGAGTGCATTCCTTCCATGACATCAATGCCCACTAAGAAGGGTTTTTTTTAGAAATTTGACCCTTAAGTGGGTGAAAAGGGTAAAATAAGTTTTCCCAATGGGGTAAAGCTTTGCTGTGAGTTGCTTCCACCTCCTTCCCTCGCTGATTGGTCAGGTATGAAGCTCTGTATTCTGAGGTAGAAATCAGTTAAAGGAGACTGCAGACAGTTGAACAGGTGTCAGGACTGACTCATCAGTGCCCAGCCCAAAGCTCTGGACCTGTGTAATAACATTGCTGCTGCGGCTACTGCTGCTGGAAGGACATATGGTTGCCAACTCCATGTTGGAAAATTTCTGGAGATTTGAGGAGTGGAGCATGGAAAGAGTGAGGTTTGAGTAGGACTGGAATCTCAGACAGATGCAATGTCATAGACTCCATCCTCCAGACCAGGCACTTCCTCCTGGGAAACACTGTTGCCACTCTCCAGGTGAGGGCTGGAGATCACTCAGAATTACAGCTGCTCTCCAGATGGTAGAGATCAGCTCTCCTGGAGAAAATGGCTGCTTTGCAGGCTGGACTCTTTGTCAGTATACCGTGCTGAGGTTGCTTGCCTCCTGGTTTGGTTCAGACCACTCACAGACTTTCAGCCTAACCCACCTCACAGGGTTGTTGTGCAGACCAAAAGGGGAAGTCAGCTCTAAACCAGAACAGGCATTTTTTATAACATTCAGCATAGCAATTGAGTTTCTAAATCTTCCAAAACCAAAATACCCTTCCTACCTAAAACAAAATTTAAAGGTAGTTAAATGCTGCAGCACGGGTTTCAGGCTAGTCAGTACATATAAGTGTCCCCATTAAGCAGATAGTGGCTCCCTTCGGTTGTTTTGGACTGGAAAATGGCTGTGTGTGTGTGGCTGAAGCCTCTTCTTTCCATGTACTTAGGGTTGCCAACTCTGGGTTGGGAAATACCTGGAGATTTTGGGAGTGGAGCTTGAGGGGGCAGGGTTTGGGGCACAATGCCATAGAGTCCAACTTATAAAACAGCCATTTTCTCCAGGTGGTTGCCTGGAAATCAGTTGTAATAGTGGGAGATCTTCAGCCACCAACTGGGAGTTGGCAACCCTACTTGACATGCTACTGTCCTGATTCAAATTGGGCCTGTACACAACTGGGAATTAAGTTCACAGTGGGGAGCTCTGAAAACGTGTCTGTATAAACCCAAATGAGGCCTACATGGATTTAATGCATGAATTAGTTCTCGGGGCCAAACCACATACGGTTAGTAACTGTGAATGGATTTCCAACCATGTATTTGAGCTATAACTCTTCCCCTACCCTGTGCAGTTTCCCCATTGGATATGTTCTCATGCCAGCTGCTGTAGGCCCCAGTGATGGTGGGGGGGATTGTGATTCTGATTGGAGAAGGAATGTGTCACAGAAGGAGTTAAATGTGCCTTTCACTAGTACCAGGACCCTCACATCTATCCCTACTCCCCCCCCCCCCACCAATTTTTGCCACTCAGATACACATCTGAACTCACTCAATGCCCTGTGGTTTGATCCTCAGGCCCAGTTTATTTATTGTGCTAAAACACAGCTTCTGCCATGACCTTGGATGGCATAGGTGATTCTCAATGCAGATAGCTACTTATAGGCACTTGCATAACTGGACCTATCTGTTATAGCTATGTGCATTTTATTATAGGCATTTGTTGATTTATTGAAATGCTGCCTCAAGTGCACTGAAAAGGGGGTAAATTCTTCAAAGGGGAAATGTTTCCCATGGAAAATTCTTCAAAGGGGAAATGTTTCCCATGCATAGCTGCAATTGTGCCAAACCATTCATTCAAGCACAAGAGAGTTACCCAGAGTTCTGAATTGTCATGGTAGCGTCAGCATAATGTAAATGTTTATTTACTTCGCCCATGTTTCTCTACTGTGGTGACTCAAAGTCCTCCATTTTATCTTCACAACAACCCTGTGAGATAGGTTAGACTGAGAGTATGTGCATTGGATGAAAGTTGTGCATGGGTAAAATGCAGCTGGGAAATCAAAACCCACATGGCCCAAGGTCACCCAGGAAGCTTCCATGGCAGTGTCCGGATTTGAACATGGGTTTCTGGTTCTTAATCTAACACTTTAACTACTATACCACATTTCAATTGAAGTTATATCCATATGGGTATTGCTTCCCCCATGTACAACTTTTATCCTGAGCTCCAGAGTAGCTGTGTTAAAGCCATGATCCAGTAAGCAGGAAAATCTGTGTGCAAGCCTCAGGCAATTTAAAATAGGGTGTTTAAGTGGTGTGAGAAATTCCATGTTAGGAATTACTAGAAAACTAGATCTGTCAATATCATAACACCATATATATATATATATATATATATATATATATATATATATATATATATATATATATATATATATGAAAGGTGTGACCCCATTCGGGTTTCTGAGTATGGTTCTGGTTGCCCCATTTCCAAAAACTAGAACACAAAAAGCTGCAGAAAGGAATAAACAAAGTGATCAAAGAATTAGAGTACCTTATATAAGAGAAAAGGCTAAAGAATTTGGGGTGTTTCAGTTTAGAAGAATGATGTCTAAGGAAGTTCATGATATTAGTTTATATAATACATGGTATAGGGATGGGGGGAGAGAGAGAACTTTATCTTCCTCTCTCATAATACTAGAACTCAGAGACACCCTAATAAACTGGCAATAGATTCAGGAAACAGTGCTTCCTCACAGTGTAGAATTTATAAGCATTTGCTGCCACAGATGACCATGGTCTCTGGTAGGATGACCTGTCAACCACAGTAATTCAGTGGAATCTCCCTGTCCAGAGGCAGTGTGTTACTGAATAGTGGTCTCTGGGGAACAATAACAGGAAGGCTTCATGCTTTGGTTATGGACTTCCCATAGACACCTTGTTAACTCCTGTGAGGTACAGCATGCCTAAGAAAGTGGACCTTTAATCTGATCCAGCATGGTGCATCTTGTGTTTATTTATTTAAACATTTTTCTGGTGCCTTTCCATCCAAATGGGGTCCTCAAGGCAGTGAACATTAAAGTAGTGTTTGAAATAATATATAAAACAATTCAGTAAAAGCATATACACAACACCAAAGCTATGGGTGTGGACCAATAATAGTTATTGGGGATAAGCCAAAGGACATATAGCGATAGACACAGACATTCTCTGAGGGAATTTCAAAGTTTTGGCAGTACAACTGAGAAAGCTCTTTGTTGGGTTGCTGCCCAGCCCCAGATGGCAGAGGTACTTGAAACAGGGCTTCCAAAGATGACCTGAGTGCTTGGGTAGGTTCATATGGGAAAAAAGTCTTCAGGACCTCTTGGCAGATGGGAGATGTGCCACAAAACTGGAGGAGGGTGAATGTTATCCCAATTTTCAAAAAAGGGATGAAGGATGATCCAGGAAACCACAGGCCAGTCAGTCTGACCTCTGTCTCAGGGAAGATATTAGAGCAGATTTTAAATCAGACAATCTGTGAGCATCTGAAGGGCAACTTGGTGACCTGGGAAAGTCAGCATAGTTTTGTCCCCAATGGGTCCTGCCAGACCAGCCTTGTTTCAAGTGGCAGAGGAATCAGCTGCCAAGGGAGGCAGTGAGCTTTCGCTCTCTGGCAGTCTTCAAGCAATAGCTGGATGAAGGCTTGTCAGGGATGCTTTAGGGTGATCCTGCATTGAGAAAAGAGATGGTCTGTTCTACCTCTATGAGTCTATGATTCTAAGGTGGTTCTAAAGGTATAGTGATCACAAACCACATACGACTTTAAAGGAAAATACCAGCACCTTAAATTGAGCCTGGAAATAAACTGGGAGTCAGTGTGGATGACACAAAACTGGATTGATATGATCCCTACAACCCACTCAAGTGAGCACTCTGGCTGCAATATTCTACAGTATTTTGTACCAACTGTAGCTTCTGCGGAGTCTTCAAGGGTAGCCCCATGTAGACCACATTGCAGCAATCTAATCTGGATGTTACAAGGGCATGATGCATCACAGTGGCAAGCTGTTTCCTGCCAGGAATGGCCACAGATGGCCCCCTACCCAAAGCTGGTGAAAGGCATCCCTAGCTACTGCTGCCACCTCTTTATTCAACAGTGTGACTCTCATCATAAAAAACACATAAGGCACTGATACAGTGCACTGCTTACCCACACAACATGCATGAGCTGCACTGAGCGTTGGGCCTCTGAATATCAGAACAAAGAGTAGAACGATCAAATAGCGGGTGGCTCAGTTTAAAACCTCTGGAACCACGTCAGTAGGGCACATCTGGCACAGCGGCCCACTTCCTTCCCCTACTTTCTCTTTAGCATTCTAGTCCTAAATCAGCAGTGGAAGAAGATGTGGTAGGGACAAGGCCAAAAATGGCAATGGGAGGTACAGACACGCACTGAGGAGGAAACAAAACTACTTTCCCAGTGAAACAAAACGTTTGATTCAGAAGGATGTGTGAAGTGAGCAGAAACTGTTGGCGGGAGATTGGGGTATAGAGAAGTGCAATAAGGGCAGAGGCTGGGAGAATGACTGCAGGCCTGAGAATAAAGGGGAGACTGTACCCCCCTTCTTTCCCAGGCTCTGTAGTGCTGTCATCTTCTAGATAAGATAAATTGCCTCCATCAATCACCCCTCCCCTCCTGCAGTCCTTAGAGAAGTTGGGGGTCTGCTTGGCTTCTGAAACATTATTTGCCTCCAACTGGGGGATATTGTTGACCAGACAGAGGCAATCTTTTGTGGATGAGTTGCTAGGATTTAGATATTTGCATAATGGCTTAGTATGTTCCACAGAACTCAGCTATGCCCCCTTAACAGACTTGATGAGTTCTTTGGGATAAACAGGTAATCTGCCTGCCCAAGCGAAATCAAAATAAGTTTATAAAAGCAAACAAGTGTGGAACCACAGCACCTACTATTTCCCTTTCAATATATGGTAAAATCCATGCATTCTTCTCCATATTTTGAACTATTTGAATGAAAGTTCTGTAAGAAACAATGCCATGTGATTCTTAACTCAAGGAGCAAACTAACTCTCCTTTAGTTCTCTCAGTGATAATTCTTATCTGCAAATATTTCCCTGAATGGTTTTGTGATGCTCATCGAATTGAATGTTCAGGCACTGATTCACTGCCTTTGCTTCTTCTTTGGATCTTCACAAAACAAAAACACTACAGTACCCAGGCCGAAGCATTTCTTTTGGGGTAGCACACGTTCTGCTCTTAGCCTTAACAGGGCCTCAGCCCAAAGGTCCAGTCCTTTGCTGTGTGGTTCCTACTGGCTATCTTGAATTGGATTCCCTCAACTGTCTCCTACTCATTCTCCTGCTAGAGTTCAAAAATGTGTTTTGCTTTGGGCCAGCCAAGGATCTTTTGGATTCCAGTGGTGCCACAGATGGAAAGGAAGCTCTAAAGCAGTTAGTAAAGCCTTTCATCAGAAGCTTATGAACTCCTCCTTTGTACTGGAAACAAGAAAATGGCACTATTGGTGCAACCTGGAAAATAGGTTCCTTAGCTACCTGGCAAGTGGTGCCATGTTGCTACAGAACAGTGACACTTTCTTGTTTCCAGTACAAAGGAAGAATTCATAAGATTCTGATGAAAGGCTTTACTAACTGCTTTAAAGCTTCCATTCTATCCGTGGCACCACCGGAATCTAAAACTATTATTTTTGAGAATTCTTGGAGAACAGGAGAGGTGCCAGAAGATTGAAGGTGGACGAATGTTATCCCCATCTTCAAGAAGGGAAAAAAGGAGGATCTGGGTAACTACCGACCCTTCAGCTTGACGCCTGGAAAAAGTTTTAGAACAAATTATCACTCATCCTGGAACATTTAGAAAGGATTGCTATGATTACTAAGAGCCAGCATGGATTTCTCAAGAACAAGTCATGTCAGACTAACCTGATCTCTCTTTTTTGAGAAAGTTACTACCTTGCTGGATCAAGGGAATGCTGTAGACATGGTTTATCTTGATTTCAGTAAGGTTTTTGATAAAGTTCCACATACTATCCTTGTTGACAAGTTGGTAAAATGTGGCTTGGATCTTGTTACAGTTAGGTGGATATGTAACTGGTTGACATATCACACCCAAAGAGTGCTTGTGAATGGTTCCTCATTCTCTTGGAGAGGAGTGACAGTGTAGTGCCTCAAGGATCTGTCCTGGGGCCTGTTTTGTTCAACAGCTTTATAAATGATTTGGATGAAGGAATAGAGGGAATGCTTATTAAATTTGCAGATGATACTAAATTGAGAGGGGTTGCAAATACAGCAGAAGACAGAAACAGGATACAGGATGATCTGGAAAACTGGGCGAAAACCAATAAAATGAATTTTAACAGGGATAAATGTAAAATTCTGCATTTAGGTAGGAAAAATCCAATGCATGGTTATAGGATGGGGGAGACTTGTCTTATCTGTAGTATGTGCGAAAAGGATCTAGGGTCTTAGCGGACCATATGCTGAACATGAGTCAACAGTGTGATGTGGTGGCTAAAAAGGCAAATACAATTTTGTGCTGTATCAACAGAAGTATAGTGTCCAGATCATGTGAATTGATGGTATTGCTTTGCTCTGCTCTGGTAAGACCTCACCTGGAGTATTGTGTTCAGTTTTGGACACCACATTTTAAAAGGATATAGACAAGCTGGAATGGGTCCAGAGAAGGGCAGCAAAGATGGTGAGGGGTCTGGAGACCAAGTCCTATGAAGAAAGGTTGAAGAGGCTAGACATGTTTAGCCTGGAGAGGAGGCAGCTGAGAGGTGATATGATCACCATCTTCAAGTACTTAAAGGGCTGTCATATAGAGGATGGTGTGGAATAGTTTTCTGTGGCCCCAGAAAGTAGGACCAGAACTAATGGGTTGAAATTAAATCAAAAGAGTTTCCAGCTCAACAGGCTTCCTCAGGAGGCGGTGGGCTCTCCTTCTTTGGAGGTTTTTAAACAGAGGCTAGATGGCTATCTGATAGCAATGAGGATCCTGTGAATTTGGGGGAAGGTATTTGTGAGTTTCTTGCATTGTGCAGCGGGTTGGACTAGATGACCCTGGAGGTCTCTTCTAACTCTATGATTCTATAATGTTGCCAAATTAATTTCTGAAGTAATATCCTGGACAGGTCTACTTTGGGGTATGGTACAAAGGCATAATTAATAGACTTTATGAGTGGAGATGTGGGGCTGCACTGGTTCTATATAGATCTTTAAAGTTGGCATCTTTACTAAGTGATTCCCCCTTGAGAGAAATCAGTTATTGCACAGCCATCTATTTTACACTATATAACATTGCCACCTACTGGCTATGTAGGAAGCAAAAGAAAAGTCCAGTGACACTTTAGAGACTAACATCATTTATTTCAATATAATGTTTAATGAATCACAGTCCATTTTGTCAGATACATACGTGATAGAAAACAATACTGGGAAATTTTAGACAGATTTGTGGCAACACCATTCTGCAAAAACATGGTTTTGAAGCTCACCATCAAATCACATATCATGTCCATGGCCACAGCTTGCATCACAAAAATCGTGGATTCATTGTCTCATGAGGACACCATGCTTCAAAAAAATTGGTTCTGGACCATGAATCCCTAGAATTGTTGCTTTTTATCACCCCAAGACCACCATCAAATCACATATTGACTGACAGTTTGGTGTAGTGGTTAAATGCAGACTCTTATCTGGGAGAACCAGGTTTGATTCCCCGCTACTCCACATGTACCTGCTGATGCAACAGTCACCTCAAGAATAGATTAATGTAACACCTTCTACATGGGGCTGCCCTTGATGCAAATTCAGAAGCTGCAACTGGTGCAAAATGTGTCAGCTAGGCTGTTAATGGACCTTTATGGGAGCACATTCAACCTGTACTGGAATCGTTGCACTGGTTGCCTGTGGCGTTCCAGGTTCGCTTCAAGGTACTGGTTATGACCTTTAAAGCCCTGTATGGCCTGGGACCTGCCTACCTCCAGGACCGCCTTTCCCCATATGAGCCTCAGAGAACACTTTAATCAAGCTCACAAAATCTCCTCATGATCCCTGGGTCAAAAGCAGCTTGGCTGACCACCACTAGAGCAAGAGCCTTTTTGGTGGCAGCCCCTGCCCTGTGGAATGCCTTCCCTGAAAACATCAGGGCCTTGCAGGACTTGCCACAATTCCACAGGGTCTGCAAGACAGAATTGTTTAGGTTAGCATTTAACATCTAATGGGGAGGTGACCACTATTCCACCATCCCACAGCATTGGTATTTGAATCCATCTCACTATAAATGTAGAGCACTAAAGAACACCTAACATCATTGTTACATATAGTGCTCAATAAGAACTAACCACGCCGTTGGATTCTAGGGAATGAAATTGAAAAAAGGATTGTTTTAAATTGTATAATTATATGAAATGTTTAATGATTTCATTGTGATTTTATTTGGCACTATGCTGCTTTTATTGTTGTTAGCTGCCCTGAGCCCATCAGGGGAGGGCAGGATACAAATGTAATAAAATAATAATAAATAAATAAAAAGGTGACCTTGGGTCAGCCACAAGTTCTCTCGGAGCTGTTTTGCTCAAGAGCAGTTCCTGTTAGAGTTCTCTCAGCCCCACCTACCCCACAGGGTATGTATTGTGGGGAGGGAAAGAAGAAGAAAATATTGGATTTATATCCCATCCTATACTCTGAATCTCAGAGTCTCAAAGTGGTCACAATCC
This sequence comes from Heteronotia binoei, assembly GCF_032191835.1. Taxonomy (NCBI): domain Eukaryota; kingdom Metazoa; phylum Chordata; class Lepidosauria; order Squamata; family Gekkonidae; genus Heteronotia; species Heteronotia binoei. The sequence goes on along the minus strand of NC_083231.1, from coordinate 54,675,625 downwards.
CCTTTACCTCCCCCACCCCACAACAGACACCCTGTGAGGTAGGTGGGGCTAAGAGAGCTCTTACAGCAGCTGCCCTTTCAAGGACAACTCCTACAAGAGCTATGGCTGACCCAAGGCCATTCCAGCAGATGTAAGTGGAGGAGTGGGGAATCAAAGCAGATTGTAAACTGGTCTGAGACCCCTTCAGGTAGTGAAGAGTGGGGTGTAAATCCAATCTTCTCCTCCTCCTTCTCCATCTCTTCTTTCCTGTCCATGGGCAGAGCTTACACTGTAAAAAGTCACTGGTGCTTTGTGGCGAAACCATGCTGCAAAAACCCGGTTTCAAGGCACGAATCTTCTTTGAGCCTCATGGTTTTTGCATTGGGTCACCCCAGACTCACAATCAAATTATATATCATGATTATCGACACAGCTTGCAGCACAGAAATCATGCATCCACAGCTTTGTGGCAATACCATAATGCAAAAACATGGTTCCAAAGCACAAATCCTCAAGGATCCTCCATGTTTTTGCATTGGATCACCCTGAACCAACCATAACATCACGTATCATGTCCATGGCTACAGCTTGTACGACAAAAGTCACAGATCCATGGCTTGTGGTGAAACCATGCAACAAAACATGATTCTAAGGCATGGCTCCTCATAATTTTCACTTTGGATCACCCAGCATCACCATCAAAAAACATATTGTGTACATGGGCACAGTTTGCATCACAGAAATCACGAATCTACAGCTTTGTGGCAACACACAATGGTTCTGGACCATGGATTCTTGGGTTTTTTTACTTTATAGAATCATACAATCATAGAGTTGGAAGGGGTAATACAGCCCATCTAGTCCAACGCCCTGCTCAATGCAGGATCAGTGTATAGCATCCCTGACAAGTGTTTGTCCAGCCACTGCTTAAAGAGTGCCTATGAGAGGGGGCTCACCACCTCCCTCAGTAGCTGATTCCACTGTTGAACAACTCTTACTGTAAAAAAGGTTTTCCTAATATCCAGTTGATACATTCCCACCCTTAATTTAAACTCATTATCAGCAGGCCTCGGATTCAGTGGGAGCTCACAGGAGCGGAGCTTCTGAACCTTTCTGACAGTTCCACCTCTTCCTTCCCACCTTGTCTATTGAACAGTAGGTGCAGCTGCATAACAATCCCTGGATTAGCTCCACCACCTATTTTTCTACAAAATGACCCCTGATTACAAGTCTTCTCCTCTGCTGCCAACAGGAACAGCTCCTTGCCCTCCTCTAAGCCACAGCCTTTCAAATACTTATGTCCCTACTCAACCTCCTTTTCTTCAGATTGAACATTCCCTGAGCCTGCTTCGGCAGGGAGGGCAAGATATTCAAGTCCCTCAGCCTTTCTTCATAGGGCATGGTCTCCAGACTCCTGATCATCATTGTTGCTCCCCTCTGAACCCGCTACATTCTGTTCACATTGACATGAGGTCTCCAGAATTGCACACAGTATTCCAGGTGCAGCCAGTTTGGTGTAGTGGTTAAGTGTGCGGACTTTTATCTGGGAGAACCGGGTTTGATTCCCCACTCCTCCACTTGCACCTGCTAGCATGGCCTTGGGTCAGCCATAGCTCTGGCAGAGGTTGTCCTTGAAAGGGCAGCTGCTGTGAGAGCCCTCTCCAGCCCCACCCACCTCACAGGGTGACTGTTGTGGGGGAGGAAGGTAAAGGAGATTGTGAGCCGCTCTGAGACTCTTCGGAGTGGAGGGTGGGATATAAATCCAATATCTTCTTCTTCAGCCTGACCAATGGACTATGTCACTATGACATCTTGCAAGTTGGATGTTATGCTTCTGTTGATACACTCCAAAATCATATTAGCCTTTTTTGTCGCTGCAGCATACTGGCCGCTCATATTTAACTTACAGTATACCTGCACCCCAAGACCTTGTTCACACACACTGCTACCCAGAAGTGTATCCCCCATCCAGTGTGTGTGTTTCTCATTTTTGTTACCCAAATGTACAACTCAGCACTTGTCCTTGTTAAATTGCATCTTGTTCACTTCCTTATCCTTGTTAAATTGCATCTTGTTCAGCTTGCATCACTAAAGTCACAGATCCATGGTGCTGTGGTGACACTATGCAACAAAAACATGATTTTGAAGTACGAATCCTTGTAATTTTTGCTTTAGATTACCCAAAGCTCATGCTCAAATCATATATCATGTCCATAGTCACACAATCCATGGCCCAAAACAATCACAGATCCATGGCTTCATGGTGACACCATACAGCAAAAACATGGGGTGACATGAGGATCCCTGCTTCAAAACCATGTTTTTGCAGCATAGTGTCACCATAAAGCCATGGTTTGATTACTTTTGTTGTGCAAACTCTCCCCATGGACATGATATGTGATTTGATGGTGAACTTGAGGTGATCCAAAGCAAAATTCTAAGAATCTATTAGGATCCATGGTCTGGAACCAATTTTTTTGGCAGCATGTTGTTGTGACAAAGCCATGGATCCATGACTTTTGTGGTTCAAGCTGTGGCCATGGACAGGAAATGTGATTTCATGGTGAGTTTGGGCTGACCCAATGCAAAAACTGTGAGGATTCGTGCTTCAGAACCATGTTTTTGTAGCATGGTGTGATCATGAAGCCATGGATCAGTGACTTTCATGGTGCAAGCTCTGCCCAAGGACATGATATATGATTTGATGGTGATGTTGGGGTGACCCAATGCAAAAATCCTGAGGATTTGTGAGGATCCGTGGTTTGGAACGGTGTTTTTGTTATATGATTTTGCCACAAAGCTGTGGATCCATGACTTTTGGGTGCAAGCTGTTGCCATGGGTGTGATATGTGATTTGATGGTGAATTTGGGGTGACCCAACACAAAAATCACAAGGATCCATGAGAATCCATGGCATGGAACCACGTTTCTGCTCCATAGTGTTGCAGTGAAGCTGTGGATCAGCATTTTTTTTAGTATACGGTGTGGCCATGGACATGATTTGTGATTTCAGGGTGAGCTTTGGGTAATCTAAAGCAACAAGCCAAAGGATTCATGAGGTTTTTCCTGCATTATGTCGCCACAAAGTCATGGATCTGAGATTTCTGTGATGCAAGCTCCACCCATGGGCATGATATGTGATTTGATGGTGAGCCTGGGGTGCTGAAAAGCAAACATCCTAAGGATCCATGAGGATTGGTGGTCAGGAACCATGTTTTTGTTGCATGATGTTGCTACAAAGCCAAGGATCCATGATTTCTGTAGTGTAAGCAATGCCTGTAGACATGATAGGTGATTTGATGTTGATATTGGGGTGATCCAAAGCATCAGTCATGAGGATCTATGAGAATGTGTGCTTCATAATCATGTTTTTGCTTCATGATGTCACCACGAAGCTGTAGGTCCATTATTTTGGTGGTGCAAGCTCTGCCCATGAACATGATATGTGATTTGATGGTGAGTTTGGAGTGACCCAACACAAAAACCCTGAGGATCCATGCTTCTGAACTATGCTTTTGCGGGATGGTGTCACCATTAAGCTGTGGATCCATGCTTCTTGTGCAAGCTGTGGCCATGGCCATGGCCATATGTGATTTGATGGTGAGCTTGGGGTGATCCAATGCAGAGACACTTAGGTTTCATGATTCAAAACCATGTTCTTGTGATGCTGCCTACAGACTAAGACATAGTCTACATCGTAGTTTTATTTCATTTCAGCATAAATATCATATGAATTCATGAGGATCTGGGCTTTGGAACCATGTTTTCCCACTGCTGAGGTGCCATGAATTTGATTTTTTTGGTGCTGCCTGACAACTTTTACAGTATAATGGTGGTTTTATTTCATTTCAATGTAAAAATCATGAAGATTCGTGTAGATTCGACTTTTATTTTCGCCCTTGTGGACCCACACTTATCAGATAAGAAGTAAGTCTCCACAACAGCTTATACTCAGAATAAAACTTCGCTGGTTTTATAGACACCACCACTACCCTTTACTGTATTCTCTAAGTGACATAATAGCTGCCTTCCCATTGGCTCCTTCTTTCATTGACAAGCATTGGTCGGTTGCCACGTCCGTTGGAACAAACGTTTCCTTCAGCTCCCTTCTCTGGCCATTCCGCGTTCTCTCTCAACTAACCGACAACTCCCCGAAGGAGTCGCAGGAAGAGGGAGGAGACCCTTCACTCCCTTCTCCTCGTGCTTCGACTTCTGCCGTTCCTGATTGGTCGAAGGTGGCCGTCACTCTTCCCAAAGCACAGTTTACAACCGGCGCAAACGCGGTAGAGCCCAAGCGCCTCGTGCCGGTCGCAGTGAGAGGGTGTGGTAGTCGCCTCGTTCTTTAGACTGGCTGTTTTGCCGAGCGTGGCTTTTACCCCCGAAGCGGTAGGCTTCTCGCCGTGTGCTGTTCTCATCTTCCCTGCCCTGCTCATTCAGGGAGGCTAGACTTAATTACCTCGGGGGGAGAGGTTTGAATTCCGGCATCGAGGCTCGCTTCTCCTGTGTGTACGGTCGCTGCCTAAACGTCTGACACGGAGACGGTTGTTAAAAGTGTTAGAAAAGTGAACGGGGGTGGGGGGGCTGGAGGTTAGCTGGAGGCAGCGGCGGAATGACCGCATGAAATGGGAAAGGGTATTTCCCGACTCGCCTGAGCGCTGAAATTATGTGTTCGAAAGCTTCAAAAAAAAAAAAAATCTGTAAAATGCCGTTCAGAAGTCGCAAGGAAAGAACGGGAAGCCCGAAGAACACTCTTGGGGGATGGAGGAGGACCAAACATTGTAAATGCGGCGGCAAGGAAGGGAGAAGAAGCAGTTGGGGGAGGAGGAGGAGTGGGTGACTGAGAAAGAAAGGTGGGGGGGGGGCGCGGAAGATCAGCGGAGGCACCGATGAACCGGGGGGGGGGGGGCAAGTAAAAAGGGACCGAAGAGACGGAGGAGCGGAGAGACCTTAGTTGCCAGGCGGCTAGGCGTCGGGTTGGCCAAGGGTCGCCCCAGCCGGGGCCTATTGAAGATCTCCAATCTCCCTGCTTATACTCGAAGGCTTGTTTCAGGCGAAGGGGGAAGGAAGCCCAGGAATTAGTTTCGGGGTGGTGGGGGGGAGCTCCTCTGACCCGGAAGCCTACCTCGCCCCCTCACGTGCGTGTCCCGAAGCAGGTAGTTAATTTTACTCAACATTGTAGTATCCAATGGTCGTTTACTGTCTTCAAAAACGAGTTGGAATAGGTGTATTATAGATACTTTGCTGGTACATTTCCCCCGAAAAGATGGACTGCAAGTACAGTTAAAAGCAAAACTAAAAGACAATGTGGACTTCAACTCAAATATGAGCCTAGATGCAGGTTTCCTAATAAGTTGTGTAGCAGGCATGAGTTGAATATAACTAGGTTTTGGGGCACAACTCGATTTTCAGTCATTCCAAGATCATGTGAAGGGGAGTTGGTTTCTTAACTACCAGCTTTCCTCACAGTGTTTAAGATCTCTGAAGAGGTATCAGCAAACCTGTGGTCTTTGGCAGCAAGGGGCAACTTGTATTTTTGTCTGTTTTCTTTGCCCTGTGGGGTCTGTTTCTGAGAAGGAACAGCGTCTTGCCTTGGGTGGTATTTCCAAAAATAGTGCATTGACGGAGAAAGTTTACCCTTTCAGCATGTTACTATACAGAGAAAGCTGCTATGTTTCCCTCTCATTTGATCTGCGTGTAAAGAAAACTTCAGCCCTTCTCCACTTGGAAAGCTTGCCCCTCTTTAAACAAAGATAGCTTTTGTCATTAGGATTGCCACCTTTTTTTGCAGTAGTTCTGCTGTCTTGGAATTCCATAGTGTATGAAAAGAGCATCCTTCAGGAAGGGAATGCCTCTTTCCTTATCCAGAGATTGCCAGAGTGTTTTATAAAAATTGGTAGATGCGATGTTGCCAGAGGTGGCAGGCAGTGCTTGATCAGAGTAGTTTTGAACTCTTCTTTTATTGCTCTGGTGCTTGTATGAATCTTGGAAGAGCAACAAATGTCTGCAATTTTGCATAATGCCTTCTACAAAATGGTCCTAGCCACTTCAGTGATCTTAAAAGTTGCAGCACTGTGTAAAAAGGTAAAGGTAGTCGCCTGTGCAAGCACCAGTTTTTTCCGACTCGGGTGATGTCGCATCATGACGTTTTCATGGCAGACTTTTTACAGGGTGGCTTGCCATTGCCTTCCCCAGTCATCTACACTTCCCCCTGTGTACATGTGTTCTATTCAGTGTACAGCCTTTCAAATGTATGCATATTACTGCATATGTGTGCACAATGACAGTTTATGTGTGCACTAACAAAAATAATTACCTGTTTTGTTTTCTGGTTTGGTATTGTTCAGTTCTAACAGATAGGTTTACAACCCTGTTGGCCATTGTATTATAAATACTTTGCTGGAGTTAATTAGAGCATATCACTTAACACACTTGAATGCCTCCTTTAACCTTAGGTATTTTATTTCGTGACAAAAGCTAATTGTTTTAGACACCATGAGACTTAGGATAGTATTGTAGTAATTTTTAGGAGTTGTTTTGATTTGCATATTTTAGGAGTAAGTCCTTTAAAGGTTAATCTAATCATGATGGCAGACACTACATGTGTTTCATACAATTTTAGCATCAAAAATGGTGCCTGGTTTAGTGGTCCTGAACCTCTCATCCATCATCCTGTGCTTTGATGATGTAAGCGCTTCATCCATTATTAGAAGCAGCTAAAACTGCATGGTAGAACTGTTTGTGGGTGAGAGAATATGAAGAGGAGGTGGAGGAGAGGATGGTTCAGTTCTGTTCACTTGTGCAGTCTTGTACATATAAAATTACCGTATTTTTTGCTCCAAAAGACGCACTTTTCCCTCCCCAAAAAGTGGGGGGGAAAGTGTGTGCGTCTTATGGAGCGAATACTGACAGCCCACCCCCCACCCCCTGCACTTCCGACGTGCTTCTCTCCCAGCTCCAATTCCCCCCCCCCCACTTCCCAGCTCCGTGGCTTCTAGCGCTGCCTCAGTGCCCTCGCCCAGCCTCCGCCTCTTTGAGGGGGCGGGAAGACGAGCCGGTGGAGCAGAGACAGCATCGCTTGGTATGGAGCTAAACAACATCTAGACTCCAACGAAGTTCGCGCTGCTGCCTCTTCTTTCTACCAACGCCAAACACTCCATTCCCAAACTGAGGCTGCAGCTGTTTCCCACCCTCGACAGACGACGCAGCTCCAACTTCTCCCTCTTTCTATTTGTTTACAATCAGATGACATCACTCCTGCCCGAGCCCCCTCCCTCCGCCCTCACTCCCCTTTGTGCCGTAGACGGGAGATGGTTGAAGTGTTTGTCAACGTCGCTGCTGCCCTCCTGCATCAGCGGGAGGCAGATGAGTTGGGCAGAGCTTTTCAATTCAGTTCTCTGAACACGCTCAGTGCTTTCCCTAATTCTCTTTTTCCCTGACCCCTGGCACTCACGCTCCCCTCCGCCCTCTGCCCTCTCACTCAACCACCAGAGCTGGCTGCCCCTTGCCCCCATGCATCCTTCCCTTTACACCCGGGCCAGCATGATACGCGAGATCGCCGCGGCTGTGGGCTTCATCTCCAAGTTCCTGTGCTCCAAGGAACTGATGAATGAGTGGCAGTTGCAAACGTTCAGCCAGAGCCAGAGCCGGCAAGTGAGAGGGGGGGGGGAGACTTCAAGAAGGAAAAGGGGAAAAGTTGGATCTTCATGAACTCATATGATTTTTTACATTGAAATGAAATAAAACCACTGTAATTCTATAGATCCTGTCTTAGACTATAGGCAGGACCACAAAAATCATGCTTCCACGGATTTGTGGCGCTTCAGCAATGCAAAAACAGGGTTCCAAAGCAGGGATCCTCATGAATTCATATGATTTTATGGTGAAATGAAATCAAACCAACATCATGTTGTAGATCCTCTCTTAGACTATAGGCAGGACCACAAAAATCATGCCTCCACGAATTTGTGGCACCACAGCACTGAAAAAACATGTTTCCAAACCACAGATCCTCATGATTTTTGCTTTGGATCCCCCAAAGCTCACCATCTATTCTTATATCGTGTCCATGGGCAGAGTTTGCACCCCAGAAATCGTGGATCCACGGCTTCGTGGCAGTGCGAGGGACCAAAAACTTGGTTTTGAACCACGGATCCTTATGGATCCTCATGATTTTTGCTTTGGATCCCTCAAAGCTCACCATCTATTCTTATATCATGTCCATGGGCAGAGGTTGCACCCCAAAAATCATGGATCCACGGCTTCGTGGCAGCACCATGGACCAAAAACTTGGTTTTGAACCACGGATCCTTATGGATCCTCATGATTTTTGCTTTGGATCCCCCAAAGCTCACCATCTATTCTTATATCGTGTCCATGGGCAGAGTTTGCACCCCAGAAATCGTGGATCGAAGGCTTCGTGGCAGCACCATGGACCAAAAACTTGGTTTAGAACCACGGATCCTTATGGATCCCTCAAAGCTCACCATCTATTCTTATATCATGTCCATGGGCAGAGGTTGCACCCCAGAAATCATGGATCCACGGCTTCGTGGCAGCACCATGGACCAAAAACTTGGTTTTGAACCACGGATCCTTATGGATCCTCATGATTTTTGCTTTGGATCCCCCCAAGCCCTCCATCCAGTCACATATCATGTCCATGGGCAGAGTTTGCACCACAGAAATCATGGATCCACGGCTTCGTGGCAGCGCCAAAGACCAAAAACTTGTTTTTGGACCACGGATCCTCATGGATCCACATGATTTTTGCCTTGGACACCCCCAAGATCACCATGCAGTCACATATCATATCCATGGGCAGTTTGCACCCCAGAAATTGTGGATCCATGGCTTCGTGTCAGCACTGTGGAACAAAAACTCGGTTTTGGACCACGGATGCTCATGAATCCTCATGATTTTCACTTTGGGCCACCCCAAGCTCACCATCCAATCAAGGTGGAGGGAACAGCTGAACCGCCCTGGGAGCGCCCCCCCCAGCAGGAGGAAGAGGAGGAGGAGCCCCATGGCTTGGGGCTGGCGACCGGGTCCGCTGAGTCTGCAGCACTTAGACTATGTGTTCCTCACGTAGTATTCACAAGTATTGGTGCCTTTTTTGCCAGCCCCGTTTGTGCTGAAGGAAGGAAGGCTTCAAGGGGCGTGGCCTAGGAGGGGTGGAAGTCTTCACGCGGTGATGGCGGCCAGTGCTCCCGAGGCGTCTTTTTCAGTTACAGTATGTAAATAAACATTAAATTTGCCCCCAAGATGGTTTTTTTTTGGAAGCAACAGTGGGAGGGCTTCTGGAGTTTTGGCCCTGCTGGTGGACATCCTGATAGCACCTGGGTTTTGGCCACTGTGACACAGTGATGGACTGGATGAACCCTTCCCTAAGAGCAGCAGCAAAAGATAATGGTGATATTGGATTTATATCCCAACCCATACTCTGAATCTCAGAAGGGCTCACAGTCTCCTTTATCTTCCTCTCCAACAACAGACACCCTGTGAGGTAGGCGAGGCTGAGAGAGCTCTCCCAGAAGCCGCCCTTTCGAGGACAACTCCTATGATAGTGATGGCTGACCCAAGGCCATTTTATTACACTATTTGGTTCAGAATATTTTTTTCCTGTTTTCCTCCTCTAAAAACTAAGTGCGTCTTTTGGTCAGGTGCGTCTTATGGAGCGAAAAATACGGTAGACCATGTCATCTTGCTTTATGTGTAAACAATGTGGATGCCACTGTCCCATTTAATCTTATCTTTCAGTAAATTCGCACATTGAGTTTAGAAAAATTTTATTACTAATCTGAAGTCCATGAGATTTCACTGCATATTTGTATTTAATCAAGAAATCCTGCCAGTCTTTGATTCCTTTTTTAATTCTCACTTTCAGATATTGCACTGGACAATTGGAACACAGGGGAATTCCTTTAATGCATCATTTCTGTTGAAAGTTTTCAAACAGCACTGTTCAGTCTGGTTTTTTTAATTATAATCTGAAGGCTTAAGGGTACAGTTTTAATCAATTGCAGAGAAGTACAGTCTTGTTTGGTAAGTAGTAGTCATGCCATCCTGGTTCTTTCCAGGCAGTAACTGGCCCCACAAAATGATTCCCCCACCGAATATTCTGAACCTTTTTTGCTATACAAGTTTAGAAAATTGCTATGATATTCACAGTTTTGAAATGCTAATTTTTTCATTGAGTACTTCAGCCTCTTTATAGTTGAATTATTTTAACCCACCTGTCTCATGCGTGTACCTATTTAAGATTAGGTAGAACAGGTATAAACTTTATAAAGGACACAAACACAATTAAAGGGTTTTTTTTTCAAAGGAGGAGCCTCAGCCAATGGAGAAAATAGAGGTTTTGCTCTGTAGCTCCTGTGCAGTTGAGCAAGCCTTGCAATTCAAGTTGTTATGCAGAGGAAGCAAGAGAGAGGGAGAAGGAAGCAGATGACAGCCAGTTTGTCATGAGCCTTGACGAGGAGGAGCTGGAAGGGTTAACGGATCTGGAAGAGTTGCCAGCCAGTTTCTCACCTGAACAAACAGCAGCTGGCCCATCAATCACTCTCCAGGCACCAGTGTCAGCTGTTGAGGATCAATCTTATCCAAGCTCTCATCTTGCCATCTCAAGAGTTCGAAGCAGGCTCCGGAAAGAACTTTCAGAGCGAAGACGTGAGGCACGCCGATGCTTCACGTCTCTCAGCCCTGAGTTCTAGCAGAGTCACTGCCACCCAGGGAGCAGTCTGATTGAGACTCCCATATAGCTCCCACCCAGGACCTGGTAACCTTGTGGAAGCAACAAGTCTATTCTCTGGCTTGCATCCACGCTCCTTCCTGATTCCTGATCTTGACCTACTTGATTTCCTTGGCACCCTGACCTTTTGGCTTTTGGACATTGACTTCTGATTCCGGTTTGTGATTCTGCATCGGTGACTTGGCTTCTGCTTGACTTCCTGTACTTTGACCTTGGACTGGCTTTGGACTCCTGCCTGCCTGCACCCTGCGAACATGACAGATTGCTTCCACCACCACACACTCACTCCACAAGGTGGATGAGGAGGCAAGTGGAGGCTCTGGGCAGCTAGCAGCCTTGCTCACTCAGGTACAGCACCTCAGTCAAATGGTGGCTCACCTCCAACAGCATCAGCAAGCCACTGTCGCTGCCCCACCCAAGTGCCCGGTGCTTCCCCCAGAGAAGTTCACTGGGAAGGTGGAGGAGTTTCCTGCGTTCCTGGCACAGTTAAAACTGTATGTTGAATTACATGCCAGAGACTTCCCCAACGACAAGACCAAGATATGCTTCATTGTCAGTCCCTTAAAGGGGCAGGCAGCTAAATGGGCTACCCCCTTGCTTCTAGCTCCATCGCCTCTGCTGACTGACTACCAGGACTTTCTGGATCATATGGCGGTAGCCTTTGCTAACCCCCAGCAAGCAGCCACCACCAATCGGAAGATCTGGACCCTGAAGCAGCGTAGAGATTTGGTTTCCCAGTATTCCACCGAGTTCAAGCTTCTGGCCCAAGACCTGGCCTGGAATGAGGCTGCCTTCATGGACCAGTATATAGAGGGGCTAGCTGATGTCCTTGATGAGCTGGCATGAGTAGACCAATTGGCCACACTGCAAGGCCTAATCACGCTGTGTCTCCGTATCGATGGCTGCCTGGAAAGCCGCTGCCAAGCGCAAAGCAGCACCCGTTCCTCACAGCTGCCCCGCCACCTAGCGACGGTGACAACCCCGATGCATACCAGTCCCGAGACTAATGACCCCGAGCCCATGCAACTCGGGGCTGCATGGCCGCAGCTCACCCCCAAGGAAAAAACACGGCGCCGCTCACAGAATATCTGCCTGTACTGTGGTTGACTCCGGGGCCGCCTGCTGCTTCGTCAACGTGGCCTTTGTGAAGCAACACCAGATCCCCGTGCAGGACAAAGACACCCCGACCCTGGTCGAAGCCATCAATGGGTGCCTCCTCTGCTCCAGTCCGGTGACCAAGAAGACCCACTCGCTCACGCTCCAGATCCAACACCATTACGAGCAAGTACAATTCGATGTTGCTCGCATGCCCCGCTTTCCCCGCATTCTGGGACTCGCCTGGCTCGTAAAGCACAATCTCCTCATGGACTGGGCACAGGAAAAGCTGAGCTTCAAGGACCCTTGTCCTCACCAGGCCCGGTTTGCCACCCTGGCCGCCGCCCCGGCTGCTGGTCCTCTACTTCCCCTGGCCTACACAGACTTTGCTGATGTCTTTGAGGAAAAGGGGGTGGACCAGCTATCCCTGCACCAGCCTTATGACTGCGCCGTCAATTTGGTACCAGTGGCACCCCTGCCTATGGGGCAGCTCTACCCCATGTCCAAACCGGAGCTAGTAGCCCTGTGGGACTTCCTCGCCAAAAACCTGGAATGGGGTTTCATCTGGCCATCCACGTCCCCGCTGTCTGCCCCTGTTCTCTTTGTCAAGAAGAAAGGCGGTGAGCTCCGGTCCTGCAATGACTACTGGACCCTGAACAAAATCACCATCCAGAACTGCTACCCTTTGCCACTGATCCCAGAACTACTGGATCGTCTTAAGGGTGCCCAGGTCTATACCAAGCTGGACCTCCGGGGTGCGTACAACCTGGTGCGGATCCGTGCAGGAGACAAATGGAAGACAGCTTTCGGGACCTGCTATGGTCAGTACGAGTATCTCGTGATGCCCTTCAGCCTGACCAACGCCCCCACTGTCTTCCAAAGGCTGATGAACGACATCTTCCACGACCTGCTCGACTACTTTGTGATCATTTATTTAGATGACATTTTAATTTATTCCCAAAGCCCTGCCCAGCACGCAGGGCACGTCCGCCAGGTCCTGCAACGCCTGCACAAGCATGGTCTCTATGCCAAGCTAGAGAAGTGTGCCTTTGACTTAACAGCAGTCGAGTTCTTTAGCCACATTGCCTCACCCCATGGGACTCGGATGGACCCGAACAAGGTCAAGGCGATCCTGACCTGGCAGATGTCATGGAACCGCAAGGACGTACAGCGGTTCCTTGGCTTTTCCAGTTATTATCGCCAGTTCATCCTTGCCTATGCCGACGTAACCACGCCTCTGACCCAGTTCCTCTGACCCAAAGAGCCATTTCACTGGACTCCAGAGGCAGACCATGCCTTCACCACCTTGAAAACCTGCTTCAACACTGAGACACTCCTGCATTACCTAGACCCGCAGCTGCCATTCAAAGTAGAGACCAACGCCTCTAGCGTGGCGATTGGCACAGTGCTATCCCAGCAGGAGGACCCCTCCCAACCACTACAACCCTCCACATACTACTCGCGGCAGCTGACGACCGCAGAGTGCAGCTACACCATCTGGGAAAGGGAACTCCTGGCCATCAAGACTGCCTTTGAGGTTTGGAGGCATCACCTTGAAGGGGCCTGCCACCCCGTCCAGGTCCTGACTGACCACCGGAACCTGAAGCATCTACAGACTGCTCGACGCCTCACCCAGCGTCAGATCCGGTGGTCCATCTTCTTTTCCTGGTCTGACTTCAGGATCACCTATATCCCACAGTACCAGAACCGAAAAGCGGATGCCCTCTCCTGAAAATTGGAGTACACTGTGCCTTTAATGGAGGAGTCCCCAACTGGGCTCATCCTTGCACCCTCGGTCTTCACTGCCACCACGACTTGCCCGACCTTGGCTGCAGATATCCAGGCCAGCCAGGCCCAAGACCCCTGGGTTCAGCAATGCCTCCTGGAAGTGCAATATGGCCTGGCTGGGGACCTTTCTACCCGCTGAGGTCTCCTCTTGAACTGTGGGCGCCTATACGTGCCTCCGGGGCCCCTCTGGGCCGACATGCTCCGCCCGACCCATGACTCCCCTCCTACGGGGCACTTCGGCCAACATAAGACACTGCACCTGCTCACACGGGAGTTCTGGTGGCCTCGCGTCCCTGCTGACGTGGCCCACTATGTCGGTTCTTGTGAGGTCTGCCGGCGGGCCAAGGATGTATTGGCCAAGCCCCCAGGGCTTTTGCATCCCCTACCCATGCCTGCAGGACCCTGGGACACCGTCTCCCTGGACTTTATCACTGAGCTCCCCAGATCCAAGGGGCCCGCTTGCATCCTGGTGATGGTGGACCTCTTCATCAAGATGGCTCACTTTGTTCCATGTCCCAAGCCTCCCACGGCTCCTGAAACAGCCCAGCTCTACCTCCAGCATGTCTTTTGCCTGCATGGGCTCGTGGCACACTTGATCTCAGACCAAGGTCCCCAGTTCACCTCCTGATTCTGGCAAGCCCTGCACTCCAGCTTAGGCACCCAGGTGCATTTGTCCTCATACCATCCCCAAACGGATGAGCAGACTGAATGCATCAACGCCACGCTGGAACAATACCTGCATTGTTACACCAGCTACCAGCAGGATGACTGGGCAGCCTTGCTACCCCTGGCAGAGTTTGCCTTCAACAACGCTGCACATATATCCACGCAACAGACCCCATTTGCTGCCACCTATGGTTACCACCCTCGCTTCTTCCCCGCAGTCCTGCCCCCCACAGCAGTCCCTGCTGTTGATGCGCACCTGCAGGAACTCCGAGAGCAGCTCCAACCTCCGAGAGCAGCTCCAACAGGCTAAAGAGGCCTATAAGACAGCCGCTGACCAAAAGCGACAAGTGGGGCCCCCACTGAAGCCCGAGGACCACATCTGGCTCTTCACCCGTTACCTGCGTCGGCCTGGCCAGTCTCACAAGCAGGACCCTCACTTCGCGGGGCCTTACTTGATCATGGACCAAATCAACCCTTTGCTTTCTGGCTGCAGCTGCCGGCCACCCTTCGCATCCACCCGATCTTCCACTGGTCCCTCCTTGTTCCTGCTACACCACCGGATTCCATCCGACCGCTGTGTCCTCCTGTCCTGGTCGATGACGAGGTGGAATACGAGGTCCACCAGCTTCTGGACTCCCGAATCCACCATGGGGACCTCCAGTACCTGGTGGACTGGGAAGGCTATGGCCCCGAGGACCGTTCATGGAAACCCGCGGACAACCTACACGCCCTTGACCTCGTGCAGCAGTTCCACATGGCCTACCCTGACCAGCCTGGCCCGTCTGTGGGGGAGGGGGGTCTGCGGGGGGGGAATAGTGTCATGAGCCCTGACAAGGAGGAGCTGGAAGGGTTAACAGACCTGGAAGAGTTGCCAGCCAGTTCCTCACCTGAACAAACAGCAGCTGGCCCATCAATCACTCTCCAGGCACCAGTGTCAGCTGTTGACAATCAATCTCCTCTGAGCTCTCTTCCTCCCATCTCAAAAGTTCGAAGCAGGCTTCGGAAAGAACTTTCAGAGCAAAGACGTGAGGCATGCTGATGCTTCAGGTCTCTCAGCCCTGAGTTCTAGCAGAGTCACTGCTACCCAGGGAGCAGGCTGATTGAGACTCTCATATAGCTCCCACCCAGGACCTAGTAACCTTGTGGAAGCAACAAGTCTATTCTCTGGCTTGCATCCACGCTCCTTCCTGATCTTGACCTGCTTGATTTCCTTTGCACCCTGACCTTTTGGCTTTTGGACATTGACTTCTGATTCCAGTTTGTGATTCTGCATTGGTGACTTGGCTCCTGCTTGACTTCCTGGACTTTGACTTTAGACTGGCTTTGGACTCCTGCCTGCCTGCACCCTGAGAACTTGACACAGTTGCTCGGGGGCCTGATAGGAGCTCTCCGGAGACCTGATTCGGCCCCCAGACTGCATGTTTGACACCCCTGGTCTAAATCATGCACTTCTTATGAAATCTGTAATTGCGTTTCACCAAATTTGACTAATGAGGTTTCAGGTACATTAGCATTTTCTGCTTTCCATAAGACACAACAGGAAAGCCATATCTGTGCAAAATTGTCATAAGGTGTATATGATTCTGAGGTACCAAGTTCTATATTGGAAATAAAACTAAAAATTTTGAGTGTAACAAACAGATTTCTGGAAATGGATGCATACTATATTATTTGTTAAAGTTATGTGCTATGTGTACACAATGATCTTATTGCATTGATGTAGGAATAAAGGTGTATTTAAGTGCACTGATGAATTATGACATAAAGTACAGTATAGATCTACCAGTATTGAAAATTACTCATTTAAAAAGAAATTTCATATTTTCCACAATATTTCAATGCAAGGCTGGGCCCACATCTTATAGTAGGCTCAGCAGTATCATTTCTTCCTAGAGGATTTGTTAAATCATCCTTGATCCAAAATAGTATTTTTTTGCTCTCTTAGTCATTATCCAACAAGTCATTATCCAGCAAGTTAAACTTCAATTGCTGGATCATTTTTAAGCTTCTTTCTAATGTGGATTATATACGCCACATGCAAAAGGAGGGTCATAGCAATATGATTACTGAGTTCATGTCAAAATTTAATTATGTGTTTGTGAAAGTGTGCACTTCATTTTCCATGCATACTGCTTAAATTTTAAGCACATACTATTAAAGCTGATACAAGCTGAAATAATTTATTACTTGTGTTTTAATACTGAGGGGAACAGTATAAAACCTAGCAATCTAGTTTTTTGTGGGTTTAATACACCATACTGTTCTTGTACTGAGATCTAGAAGAATAAATGGTTAGTATCACGAGATTGTAGAAGACTGTGTATAAGGGGGGAGGGGGCTTTTGTCACACAAGATTTTCATATGTGGAAAGGTAAGGCAATTTTTGCCACCCCCCATCCATGTCTTGGAGGTCCCTTTCTTTCAGGAGCAGCATTTTGGGCTGCTACAGGACAGGGGAGGAGAGAAAGTTGTACATTCTTTCCCTCCCCTCTGATTTTTTTTTAAAAAAAATTAAATGGGACTATTTATGGATGTTAAAACATAAGAGAGCCCCTGCTGGATCAGACCAGTGGTCCATCTAGTTCAGCATCCTGTCTCACACAGTGGCCAACCATTTCCTCTGGGGGTCCAACAACAGGGCAGAGGCTGAGACCTTCCACTGATGTCTCCTGGCTCTGGGATTCAGAGGATTAGTATCTCTGAATGTGAAGGTTCCCCTTAGTCACTATAGCTAGTCCTTGTGGCAGAACATGCCTGCTCAGGCCTGCAGGTCCTATTCTGCCCTGCCCTCCTAGGTGTTTCTCCACACCTGGAGGGGCTTTTCTTTCACTCTCAGGGTAGCTTGCTGCCACCACCTGACCTTTGCAGGATTTCCCCTCTGGGAGGATCAGGGCTCTCAGCTTCCCTTCCAAGTACTGAGGCCTTGCCTTTGTGTCTCCTGCTGCCCAGCACCTGGTCCCTATGGGGACAATTTACTACCCTGCATGCCTCTGGAGGAAAAGACACTTGCCAGCTGCCTGCTTTCCTCCTGATGTGCCTTTTAAAACAGTGTGTCCAAGGTGGTGGAGGTCTGTGTGGTACAGAAAACCACTGCCAGCCTCAAAACTTATTAAAGTATTTATTAAAAAGAAAATGTTTACAAGTGTGCTTTTAGCTCAACACCAAGTTGAGCAAGGGATACATGCCTCCTCCAAGCTAGCTGACAGTGGTGGGGACTTTGAGAGCCACACAATATGTGTAAAAGAGCCACATGTGACTCCTGAGCCACACTTTGGCCATCCCTGCTCTTTAGCTTTAAGAAGCTACAGATCTCTGCAAATTTCTATTACCTTGAAGCTCCCCTCAGTTGTCACATGGTCAATGGCTGCCTACTCAGTTGAGAGTCCAGTCTCCCCTCATGGCCTCAGCTCCCAAGAAGAAGAGTGCACTTTCCTGTGGCAAGGAGTTTTTATCAAATATGTTTCTCCACCCACTGACCAGACATGCCATCAAAGAAGTGTTTCCTGGAGATCTCCAGGAATCTTTAACTGGAAACTAGGATTCAATCCCTCTAAATCTCTGTTCCCTGCTTGCCCCACCCATTATCTCTCTCGTTAAATCTGTTAGCATTCAAATGGAGTTCAAAGGGGAGTTGAGTCTGGAAAGCAGTTGCCCAGACTACTCCTTCCCATGCCTGTTCTCTGCCTGAAGGGGGGAAAAATTTTAAAATGCACAGTGGAGGTGTTGCTCATCTCAAACCTCCCAGGAAACCTGATAGGCAATGGTAAATCACCTCTGATCAGCTCTTGCCTTGAAAACTGTATGGAGTCACCCTAAGTCAGTTGCAACTTGAAAGATGTAAATATATGGTATAATTCTTATGTGCTATGCATATAGGTCTGTTCAGTAATAAATTTTTATACGACAAACATGAAGGCTGTATTTATGAAGTTCAAAATGAGGAATTGTGCTCTAGAAATTTAATTAACACTACTTTTGTCAGTTTTCTGAAGACTTCACAGCTATGATTGAAGAACACAGTGATGTAACAAATGGGTGCAGCAAAGTTCGAACTGGTACTCAGAATGAAGCTGCATTATTGGCTCTTATGGAAAAGACTGGTTACAACATGGTTCAAGAAAATGGTCAACGAAAATTTGGTGGGCCTCCACCAGGTAAGAAACTACCAAATGTCATTTTGACTTAGGATTTAAACATACATCATAAATCTAACACTGTTGGAATACAAATCATTGTGTGGTGAGGGGATCTTATTTGTTTGCAGAATTTATATAGAGTTTTGTCAAAAATAGACTGCTTCCCCCCAAATACTTAGGAAATTGCTCTGAGATGTGAAGATGTGTAGAATCATGTGATAACAAGGATATGACAAATTAAAATTCAGAATGCGAAGTATGATGTTCAAAGTATTTGGAATAATGAGGTACTGAACAATTTTTATTTAAGGCTGGGATGGCCCACCACCACCTCGAGGTTGTGAAGTTTTTGTGGGAAAGATTCCACGTGATATGTATGAAGATGAATTGGTTCCTGTATTTGAAAGAGCAGGGAAGATCTATGAATTCAGACTGATGATGGAGTTTAGTGGTGAGAATAGAGGATATGCATTTGTAATGTATACAACTAAAGAAGAAGCTCAACTTGCCATCAGGATCCTTAATAATTATGAGATTCGTCCTGGGAAATTTATTGGTGTTTGTGTAAGCTTGGATAACTGCAGACTATTTATAGGAGCTATTCCAAAAGAAAAGAAAAAAGAAGAGATCTTGGATGAAATGAAGAAAGTCACTGAAGGTGTAATAGATGTTATTGTGTATCCAAGTGCAACAGACAAAACAAAGAATCGTGGTTTTGCCTTTGTAGAATATGAATCTCACAGAGCTGCAGCTATGGCAAGGAGAAAATTAATTCCAGGTAAGTCTTTTAATTACATTAACATCATTTCTTTCACCAAGAAACTCTTATTAAAAAGGACATATAAAATCATATTTTTGTGATAAATTTCCGGTCCTGGTTCTCTGCTTCACTAAGGACCGAACTAGATGTGGTAGTGACAGATGGATATATTTGAATCTGGATTGGCCCCAATCAATGGGAGGATGCCTGGGATGGAGAAGTCTGATTTTAAAAGCAGTGGGCAGAGTGGATTAAAATTGCCAAGCTCTGTCATCACCTGTGGTCTACCTGCAGCTCTTTCTTGCTGGATATTGTTTCCCAAATGCATGCTTCTTGAACTTAAAACTGAACCATTCCTCAGTCCTCTGAAAATGCAGGGACTGAATATTTACTGTACTGAATCCCCCCAAATCAGTAAACAAGGGTCTGATTAGTGGTTGTGGTGGACAGTGCCATCGAGTTGTAGCTGACTTATGGCAACCTTGTAGGGACTTCAAGGGAAGAGGCTGCATAGCCTCAGTAACTCCATCTTTGTTACAGTCTGGTATTTATTACCTTTTAGTTGCTTTGAGTTCTGTGAGGGGGCGGCCATCAGACCAGACCCAAGATAATATTTCTCTTCTGCTTGTTGTCATCTCTTAACTGCAAAGTCTGATTTTTTTTTCTCTCACTGCTAGATGCCAGGTGTGAGGTGGCCTGGCTCATCACAGTGTTTTGGGATAGCTTGATTAATGATTTCTTGACAGGTAGCCAGGTTCTGTTGAGTGAGGTGAGTCGTCTGACTAATAGTGTTTTACAGAACATTTCCATAATTCCAAATGAACAACATGAACAGAACTTGGGCACTTTTTCAGGTTTTCCATTGGAAAAATTGGGAAATTTGGGGAAGCACTGGAAAAACTATGACATGTATAAAATTTTCAAGATTTTTTGTTTTAATGTAAATAATTTTGGCAACAATCAATATGCAACTCTTTCTCAACTATTGACTATATTTGCAGTTTTTCTTATAGAAAATGGTGACATTTTATACTTCTGAATTCCGTAAATATGCCAGATAGTACAGCTTTATATGCTAAACTATAAATGATGCATTTTATATTAAATCACTAAAACACATTTTGGTTTGATAGGAAAATAAATACTGCATAATATCATGACCCTGTGAGATCTTATGCAATTCTGTAGGGCCTGTAAGGCAGAGATGTTCCGCCAGGCATTTGGTTGAGGGCAGCAACGGTTTACATCATGGCTGGCGCCTCCCCTTGGTCTGCATTCCTTTGACTGATGCAATTCCTATATCCACGAGGCCAGAAATGGGAGGGAACTGCAAATTTCACCACTTGATTTTAAACTGATGTATTATATGTTATTATCTTGATTTGGTGTTTTTCTTGCTTTTTTAAAATTACACTACATCACCTAGAGCCCCACAACTGTGGAGATAAGGCAATTCATAAATGTAATAAATATATTTCAGTTTTTTTCTCCAAATTTCCATATTTTTTTCCCAGGGAATTCCCCTCCACTGTGGCTTCTACATTTCCAGAAATTTTACATCTCTAATAGGTCCATTAGTGGCTGCTAGCCATGGTGGCTAAAAGGTACTGTCCGTCTTTAGTGACAGTAAACCTCTGAATACCTACCTGTGCCAGGAGGCAACATTAGGGGAAGGCTTTGAACTCTTAACAGCTGTTTTGGCCATTGTGTGAGACAGGATTCTGGACTAGAGGGACCACTGGTCTGATCCAGCAGGGCACTCCTTATGTTCTTTTATGTTCAGTTGTGGAACTGTCTTTTCTGTAGGTGTTTAGGAGCACTTGTATGCTGCAGATTCTCAATATAGTTATGTGAAAAAATGGATCAATATATTTTTATCAAAAGTGGTAAAATGTAGATAAAAATTGATGCTCAGATGTTGCAGTTCTCTAAATCAAAAAGGTGTAAATTATTTGCAATTGTAGAAGTCACGGATTGAAAATGCAAAAATTAGGCATAAGCCACCTTTGGTTATAACTATAACTGGTGCATTATTTCAAGATGGGTAGCCATGTTTGTCTGTAGCAAGAGCAAAAGAGCAAAAAAAAGTCTAGTAACACCTTAAAGACTTCCTGAAGAAGGAAGCAGTGATTCATGAAAGCTCATACCCTACCACAAATATTGTTTGCCTTTAAGTTGCTACTGGACTCTTACTCTTTTCTACTGCTGTATTACTTACAAATGTACTATAAAATATCTACTATAGAAACTGATACTATGGTTACTTTTTACTTTTCTTTTATAGGGACATTCCAGTTATGGGGCCATACTATTCAGGTAGATTGGGCAGACCCAGAAAAAGAAGTTGATGAAGAAACAATGCAAAGGGTCAAAGTATTATATGTTAGAAACTTGATGATTTCTACTACAGAAGAAACTATTAAAGCTGAATTCAACAAATTTAAACCAGGAGCTGTTGAACGTGTAAAAAAACTTCGAGATTACGCATTTGTTCATTTTTTTAACCGAGATGATGCAGTTGCTGCTATGTCAGTCATGAATGGAAAGTGTATTGATGGAGCTAGTATTGAAGTAACATTGGCAAAACCAGTAAACAAAGAGGGCACTTGGAGGCAGCATCTTAACGGGCAAATTAGTCCCAATTCTGAAAATCTTCTAGTGTTTGCAAACAAAGAAGATCATCAAAAATCCCTAGCAAAGCCAACAAGTCTTCCAATCCAATTTAATGGACAGCACAGTCCAAGTCCCCCTGAAATGGAAAGGTGTACTTACCCATTTTTTTCAGGAGCAAAACTTACTCCAATTAGCATGTATTCATTAAAATCTAACCATTTTAGCTCTGCAGTAATGCAATTAGATTATTACTGCAACAAGAATAACTGGGTGCCTCCAGAATATTACTTGTATTCAACCACAAGTCAAGATGGAAAGATACTGCTAGTGTATAAGGTTGTTATTCCTGCTGTTGCAAATGGATCCCAGAATTATTTTATGCCCGACAAACTGTGCACAACAGTAGAAGATGCAAAAGAATTAGCAGCACAGTTTGCACTGCTGCATTTGGGTAAGTTATTAATATTATAATGCTAATTTACTGTGGTTCTTGGTTTTCATATTTTTACTGTCATCTGCATTATCTAAAAGAAATGAGGCTTTATTGGTAATCACTAGTAGTCATATAGGTCAACTATATAGAAATGTCTAAATATGATCAGAGATGTGTTTGGTGTTCATTTTTACCTTTGAAAGCATCACTTACAGTACTTTTAGGAGGCTAAAGCATGCTAGTGAACATGTCTACATTTAATCTAATTCCCAACTGTGCCCCCTATATGTGGATACTTTTTCACAGATAGGGGGCACATGGAAAGTAAAGAGATTTTTCTGCATGCTTGGAACACTCCCCAGTGTGCAGAAAAATCTGAAAATTTAAAAAAAGCGGTTCACAGTGGGACAGGGGAGCCATGCTGGGTTCACGAACAATGATGGTGCAGCTCCAGGAGCCTGCTCCAGGCCTTGACACAGTCTCAAAGGAAGGGGGAGGAAGGATGCCTTGGTAAGCTCACCTGGACCTAGACAAGCCACTGAGAAAGGGAAGGAAGAGGAAAGAAAGCCTTGGTGAGCCTGTCTGGAGCAGCTTCAAACAAACTACCAAGAACAGGGGGAAGTCAGTAGGTCTGGCACCTGGGTGTCGGGGATGAGTCCCTTCCCCATGAGTATGACAGGCAGGCCCCACTTATTTAATATATTAATAATATATTACATTGTAAAGACTATTACATGTCATTTTTTCAGTTACTTTGAAAGGGCTATTTTTGCAAAATGCAGGTTAGAAATGGTTGTTTTGTCTCAAAGCCACTTAACATATACAGTTTAAGAATTCTAGTTTAATTGAAATGGCATGCAAATGAAAATGTAAGCATAGCTTATATTTGAATATTACTTATTTCTATATACATGCTGTGAAGAAATGTATTTTATCCTGGGAGGTTTGAAAGGAGCCAAACCTCCACTGTATATTTTAAGAGTTATTTTCTTTCTCTGGGCAGAGAACAGGCTTGCTTCTCAGATGTACCTTTGCTCACCTTCATACATATCCTAATGGATCCAGCAGGAGATAATGTCCCCTTTATCCAAGCAAGAAACAGAAATTTGGAGAACTTTAGCTTAGAATGGCTCGCTCCAGGAATAGTCTATTGGAAGGAGTGGGAGAAAATGCTTCTCTCATCTGGCCTGACCTGGTCAATGGGTGGGGAAACAATGATTAAAAACTCATTACACCAGGAAGAAGGTCTCTTTTCCTTGGGTGCTGCATCCAGAAGTGTACACAGATTTTTCCCCTGGGAATTCATTGATCATGTGCTCACTTCAAGAACTGGAGCAATTTCAAGGTAATGGTAACTGTCTAGGGATCTGGAACAGCCAAAGCTAAAGGAGTCTGTACTATTGTAACATGTATAGGACATGTGTAGAGAAAGGGACAGAGCATGTAAAGGGGATGTATAGCAGGGGTGGGGAACCTTTTTTTCTGCCAAGAGCCATATGGATATTTATAATGTCATTTGTGGGCCATAAAAAATTATCACCTTAAAAAACAGTGCTCCGCTGAGGGAGAATGATTCAGGCCAGCAAAATGAATACAAATAATTGTTTTTCTATTTGTAGTCATGTGGGGAGAGCCTAATCTGGTGCGCGCGCACACACACACACACACATATACACAAGGCCTGCCGCCCTAGGCAAATGCATAGGTGCAAGGCTTTTTTTGTAGAAAAAGCCCAGCAGGAACTCAGTAGCAGTTTCAGTTTGCTTTATTACGGTCCATGACCAAATACACAGCACAATGCAGGCCAACAACAACCACATAAAAATTGTAAAAATCAAGATGGACCTAAATAGGTAAAACGTAAGATATTTAAAGAATAAATGTGAAAATAAAATATAGGACATTAGTATAAATAATGAGATATGACAAATAATACAGTAGTGGTCAAACATCTTCTAGCTTAATAAATATAGTACGTATAATAAAAAATTTAAAAGTTATACAGCTCCAGAAAAAAATATTAACTAGAATACACTGGTTAAAATTACAATCTGTTACCTCGACATTAACTTGTAAGAACCATAAAATGCAATTTGATTGCATGGGAACAAAATTTGGCAACTTTAAGCATGGTCTCTGTATTTATATCAGTTTCAGTAGCATTTGTGATGGTATACAGAACACTCAGGCATTTAAGAAAAAATAAAATACAAGCTTGGAAAAATTCAAAAAACAGTCAGTTCAGGACTCCTTCTTTACATAATCCTCAAGAATTCTCCTAACTGCCGCCATAAATTTGGCACAATTAATTGTGAATTGGGGGTTAAAATCTGATAACAGCGTCTTTCTGATTTTGAAATCAGAAAACCCGAGACGTCCCTCCAACAAAGAATAAATGTACCTGGCTCGTATGCCAGGGTATAGGCCACACCCAAACAAAACATGGTCAATCGTTTCAACTTTATCTGCACCACAAGGACAAACCCGCTCAGCCATAGGCACCTTTCTAAAGCAGCCATCAATGACTGCTGAAGGAAAGATATTACAACGGGCCATAGAAAAGGCCCTTCTGTGGGATGGTATTGTTAGAGTTGAGAGATAAGGGGCTGGAGCTAACACATATCTCCTTTGAGGGGGAGCTAGATAATCCGGGACCTTGGCAATATCATTCTGTCTCTCAATGTCTTGTAGTCTCTGTTTGATCCAGGGCCATTATCTGGAGAGATTCAGGTGAAAAGCCAAGCGTAGACAATTTCTGATGGATGGCTCTAGCCCAAGAGGAACAATAACTATAATTTAAAATCAACGATGTGATATTCGTGGGGCAATGGCTGAGATTAAGCCAAGTGGTGATTGAAAGTAGGCTCACCCTAGCCTCTATCCTTAGCAAGCCAGTTTCCAAGCGTAGTACTGCATTGGAAACACAGGTTGGAAAGTGGAAAATGGCTCTCAAGAATTTGGACTGAATTTTCTCAAGGGGATCAAAACTTGATAAGGATGGACCCAACATAGTTCCATAGGTGAGTTGGGGTATTGTTTTGGCCAAGTAGAGTTTTAATGCAACTGGTATAAAATGCCCCCCTTTCATGAGAAAAAACCTAATGGTGGCCTGGGTCGATTTGCTACCAGAATTGGCAGCATATTCGTGGTGAGCCTTCTTTGACCCTGAGGACTGAATCATGACCCCCAAATATTTGTAAATTGTTACCTGTTGTAGACTATGGTCATTTATATTCCATCTCCTTAGCCTGGGTTTTGGGCCAAAAGCCATTACTTTTGTTTTCTGATAATTAATCTCTAAGAGGTTATGATCACAATAAAGACCAAATTGAGCTAATGCCCTTCTAAGGCCTACTGGTGTTCTAGACAGCAAGATTGTGTCATCTGCAAAGAGTAAGGCTACCAGTTGCCTATCTGCCAGGGAGGGGGGATGAGTATCGACTAGATGGAGGTTGCTGATCATATCATTAATAAAGATGGCAAAAAGGGAAGGGGCCAGCACGCAGCCTTGCTTGACTCCTTTTAAAGTTGGAATAGGGTCAGTAAGGAGACCTTGCTTATTGCACCTGACCCTAATAGACGTGTTGGTATTTATTATTTATTTATTTATTTATTCTATGACTTATATCCCGCCCTTCCCATAAAATGGCTCAGGGCGGCTCACACCAAATGATAAAACAATAAACAAAGTGCAAAATTATTACAATTAAAAAGTCAAAGCATTTAAAAACCTTAAAATCTTAACATTAAAACTATACCGTATATTTCACTAAAATCTGATAAGCTACATTAATCTAGTCAGGCGTAGGCTAGCCGGAAGAGACTTGTCTTACAGGCCCTGCGGAACTGAGTAAGATCCCGCAGGGCCCTCACCTCTTTCGGCAGCTGGTTCCACCATGTGGGGGCCATTGTAGAAAAGGCCCTGTCTCTGGTTGTCTTGAGACGGACTTCTTTGGGCCCGGGGATGGTGAGAAGGTTTTGCGTCCCAGACCTCAGTACTCTCTGGGGAACGTGTGGGGAGAGACGGTCCTTCAGGTAGGCAGGTCCCAGGCCATATAGGGCTTTAAAGGTAATGACCAGCACCTTGTACCGGACCCGGTATATTATTGGAAGCCAGTGCAGAGCCCGAAGACCCGGCCGAATGTGCTCCCACCTTGGGAGGCCCAATAACAGCCGGGCCGCGGCATTCTGCACCAGCTGCAGTTTCCGGGTCCGGCACAGGGGCAGCCCCATGTAGAGGGCATTGCAGTAATCCAACCTCGAGGTGACCGTAGCATGGATCACTGTTGCTAGGTCGTCGCGGTCCAGGAAGGGGGCCAACTGCCTTGCCCGCCTAAGATGAAAAAACGCGGACTTGGCAGTGGTTGCTATCTGAGCCTCCATCTTTAGGGACGGCTCCAGTAGCACCCCCAGGCTTTTGACCCTGTCCGCCGCCATCAGCGGCGCACCGTCAAAAGCTGGTAGGGGGATTTCCCCCCCTGGACCACGACGGCCCAAACAAAGGACCTCTGTCTTCGCAGGATTCAGTCTTAGTCCACTCAGTCTGAGCCACTCAGCCACGGCCTGTAGTGCCCGGTCCAGGTTTTCTGGGGCGCAGACCGGTCGGCCGTCCATAAGTAGATAGAGCTGGGTGTCATCCGCATACTGGTGACACCCCAGCCCATACCTTCGGGCAATCTGGGCAAGAGGTCGCATATAGATGTTAAATAACATCGGGGAGAGAACCGCTCCCTGGGGCACTCCACAATTTAATTTAATGCCTGGATCAGGAATAAAAGTCTCCTGTCAATTGAGGTGGCACTTAACTTCTCTCAGTAGCATATTAGACCACATCCCCTAATATTAGCATATTAGGTCACACACTCATTAGCATATTAGGCCACACCATATGGGATAATCAAGTGCAAACTGAACTGTGACAGTAATTTTTCCAGGCCCTGCAGCAATTCTGGCTGGCCAGCCAGGCCCCAGGGAGGCTGCCTCACAGTACATCTGGGCCCTGTGATCCCTGGGCCTGGGGAGGCTGCTGCACGGCGCGGCTGGACCCCACGATCCTCACTGGTCAGTCAGGCTCCAGGGAGGCTGCCACATGGCAATGTATCTGTCCAGCAATCCCCGAGGGCCACACCAAGTGACCTTAAGGGCTGTATATGATCCTCAGGATGGAGGTTCCCCACCCCTGAGACAGGGACAGAGGATTTGCATTTTATCCATTGCTTTTGGAATCCCTTGCTCAATTTGGTGCTCTGCCAAAAGTATGCTTGTAAACGTTTTCTTTTTAATAAATGCTTTGGGAAATACTTGGGTGAGAATTATGTACTTTTGATATTGCCTTTGATAATTCTGGATACTTCCCAGGGGGATAGGTGGAGAACTTTGTTGTGGGAATAAAGAAATCTGTGTTGAGATAACCTTTTGTCAATGTCTTGTTACTGTGGCATACACTTTAACCATCCCAAGGAAAACCCCCCAACTATGCTACTTTGGCATAGGGGTCAAAGTGACCCCACATTATGGCAAAAAGCAATGGAAACCTGATAGCTCCCTCAGACATGGCATTAGCTACTAAGAAAAAAATCAGGACTCAAGAATACCTTCCTCTCATTGAAAACATTAAACAATACAAAAACGTAAATGGGGCCAAATTGACCCTACCATTTTTAATGCAGAAGACACAGTTCATTTTTTTAGAAAACAATCATTTTTAACTCACAAAATTGAAACTTAATGCGATAATAGTGAAACAACAAATAAGGAAAAAAGGAAGCCGTTAGCTCAGAGAACAGGTGGCTGGGGGTCATAGGGGAACAGTTCAGTGCACAGGTTATCTAAAGTAACTCCCCCCTGTAAAGTTGAGATGATCAGATCAGAAGTTGAAAAATTTGAAGGTGAACAGTTCAGTGCAAAGGTCAGCTCAGTGGACAGATATGTAAAGTTGAGATCTTTCTGAGGCTTGCAAAATTTGAAGGACAATTCTCTCAGAAAACAGGTGGCCAGGAGTCATCTAGAATTCCAGGCTTCATGACTCCTTCAAATCTGGAAAATATGAGGTTCAGAGGATGCCTTCAAACATGTCCAGACTTAGCCTGCTGGGGGACAGAACGACCCCATTTCCAAAACTGCAATACAGTTCAGTTTGAGCTTTTCCATATGGCTATGGGCATGAGAACCTTTGACAGCACAAACACAAGGCTTTTACCTACTTCTTCTATATACTCAACAATTCAGGTTGCGAAGACTGGTTCCCTTGGGGATTGTTGCAACTTCCAATTCCAAAAGTGGTATAATACCTCAAATCCAAAAAATGTCTAGATATAAATTATGAGAATTTTTTGTTTGTTTTTTATGACTTTCACTACCTTTCAGTAAAATGGAGATAGTAGGTGTTGGTCCATATATTTAAACATGGGGGCATTTTTTCAGTAGAAACCCCAGTAACAATTATGCATAATGCTTTCATTTTCAAGCCAAGTCTATTGAGGGACAGATGGACCCCATTTACCATTTTGATGAAACTAAAAATAAAAAAAGAAAGGCAATGGGGAGGGTAGAGAGGGACTTCAGGGCAGTGCAGTTGATTGTGGAGAAGATTCATCAGGAGTTTGATACCTGTAGAAAGCTTTAAATGGGTAAACCAGTTTTTTCCCCATAACTTCCTGGGTCAACCCCCCCCCCCCGATTGCCTGGAAGCAGGGCTTTTTTTGAGCAGGAACATACAGGAAAGCAATTCTGCCTGGCTTGGCATCAGGAATGTGGACTAATATGGAAATGAGTTCTTGCTGGGCTTTTTCTACAAAAAAAGCCCTGCTTGGAGTTAATATAGAAATAGTGGGCAGGTAGAGTTGCTTCCCAGCCTATACATTTTGCCTCATCTAGTTTTCTCAAGCAAGGTCCAAAGCCTCACAAAAATCTTGGTAGAACGTTGCTAGTTATCATTACAGGTGATAGGTCTCATAAATCCCTCTAAGGTATGCAGTTAAATTTGGTAAATCACACCATGATTACTTATAAACTGTATACATCGTCTCTTTATGTTACACAATTTGTCCGACAAAACAGTTGGTGAGTCAGTTTCTTTGATAAATTTAAGTTCATGCAGAATATGGTATAGGATTTGAAAAACAGCTACCTGTCAGCATTAGATGGGAAACTGTAGAAAAGGCTGGGGAATGATGGGATAACATATCTCAGCAGTAAGACTGTAATTGCTGGGCAAGCTAATCCCATCTCAAGTGTGACTACATGATTAAATTTATGTTAAAAATGAGGTTGATTAATAAAACCTAAGTACAGTATTGCAATTAAAAATAAAATTGTTTTTTAAAGGAAAATAGACAAATAGCATAAAAATAGAAGAAAGGTTCCTTAGGCAAATACAGCTGTACATTGCCCAATGAAGATGGGATACCCCAAAACTTATGCTGGTCAGCTCCAAGTGGGCAGCCATGTTGGTCTAAAGCAATAGAACAAAGTTGGAGTCCAGTGGCACCCTTAAGACCAACAAAGTTTTATTCAAAGTGTGTATGAAAGTTCACATTTTGAATGAAACTTTGTTGGCCTTAAAGGTGCCACTGGACTCCAGCTTTGTTTTATGTGGGTTGGTGTTTATTTGTTTCATTTGTTTTAATTGTTATTAGAATTGTAATCATGTAGCACAATATATGGTATTCAGTATTACATAGTTAAGAGCCTTGTGGTGCAGAGTGTTAAGCTGCAGAACTGTTGTCCTAAGCTCTGCTCATGACCTGAGTTCGATCCTGGCGGAAACTGGGTTCTGGTAGCTGGTTCAAAGTTGACTCAGCCTTCCATCCTACTGAGGTCAGTACAATGAGTACCCAGCTTGCTGGGGGAAAAGTGTAGAGGACTGGGGAAGCAGTGGCAAACCACCCTGTAAAAAGTCTGCTGTGAAAATGTGACGTCATGATGAAACGTCACCCCAGAGTCGGAAACGACTGGTGCTTGCACAGGGGGACTACCTTTACCTTTATTACATAGTTAAAATATATTAAGGGACTAAAGGTCAGTTAAAATAAAAACAGTTAATTCATCATTCTAAAAGAACATTTTATATGAGGACTTTTCAGTTATTCCGAAAATATGTATTGCTTTTACTAAAATATTTTTTAAACTATTCCTGGTGGGAATCTAGGGGGCCATGTGCCCAGAATGTGTGCTCTGTAGCTGACAAGGCAGGGTGGTTATAAGCAGGCAAAAACTCACTTTTTCAAAGACTGTGGCCAGTTGGCAGGTCCCAAAAGAAAATTCTTTTCTTTCCAGACTTGGAAATAGGGGAGGAGTTATGTCAGGATTTCAGATATGTCACCTAACTGGTAAAAAGGAACATGGCAGTTCAGAGTCCTGGGATAACATCTTAATAAGGTAAAATCGATAAGTATACAAGCTGGCAAGGATGTTGTATGCTTGGGTCAGTCTTGGGCTGATTGGTGAGTGTGGCTTTTGTGGGCTGTTCCATATAACATAAATTAGATTGGTCTGAAATGAGAGAACTAACATGGCTGGGTTTTGTGTGTGTTAGAAGCACATTGATTAAAAGCTGATCTTTAATTAATCTGATGGCCTAAGAACGAGCAAGGAAGATTTCTATCCAATAAGCCATTCTATGCCAGTTCAGGTGTTGCAGTTCTTCCAATCAACCAACCAAAATTTTGTCCACCTCCCCATCTTTAGCTGTATTTAGTTACTTCATTCATACCCTGATTTTGTCCACAACAGGGACCCAGTGTGGCATACACCATTCTCCTGTCTTCCATCCTGTCCCTGCAACAACCATATGAGGTAGGTTAGGCTGAAAGTGTGCAGCTATCACAAAGTCTCCCAGTGAACTTGCACAGCAGAATGAGGATTCAAACCTAGGTCTCTGAGATCCACATCTGAAACTCTACTAGTCCACTCTGACTGTGGTTGATCAAGCTAGAATTGTCTTCAGACCATACCTTCTCCCAATCTGGAGTCCACTTTTTTACTTGGGATTATTCTCAGGACCCTTTTGCCTCTTTGGCTAGTTAGGGTACATACCTGAACCCTCATCTTGGCCTTTATCAAAGCATAGAAATAAAATAATCTTATTTGTGTTTTTTTAACTCTGTAGCTTGTCATACAACTGGAACCAGAATTGATCCTCACATATCTTAAGCTCTGCTGTGCTTTGTAGTCTTCTGTATTCTTCTTGTGTATTTTTGGCCAGCACCAAAGCATATCTTTTATATAGTTGTATAGTCTCTCTGATTAGTAGCTGTGTTTCTTTCTTTGGCCTCCTACCTTTTCTTAAGTTGAATAACTTGTATTATGTGAGAATTCCTGTAGTTAACTGGTTCATTAAAGTGTTTCTGGGGTCATTTGTTGATTTGAGTAAAGATATTGAGTGATCCATATTATTTTGATAATTTTAAATGGATTTGGTAAATGGTGTAGTAGCTGGTAGCATGAATTATATATATAATGGTCAATGGATTTCCAGCACATGATGGTGCCTATGTATCATGTCATTGTAGAAATGTGCCTGTTGTGTGGATTTGTCCATGCTCAGGTTGGTGGCAGGGTAAAAGTTGTTGAAGTCCTAGTAGAATCTCTTGAAAGAATATCTCTTGTTTTATTTGTGGCTAGCTTTGAAGTACTATAACAGTATTAAAATTTAAATTTATACCTTAGCTTCTCTGCTTCTTACTTGTCATTAGTAAACTCTGTAGTAGGTTCTATCTATGGGCGTTTTCGCACTCACCTTCAGCCGGCGCGACCCCCCTCTTCACCGCGCAGGATCTGCGCGGATTTCGCACTAAACGCCGCGGAGCAGCCGAAAGAGCCGGAAACTCCCGGCGCTTTTGCGGCGCAAACGGAAACCGCCAAAAAGCAGTTTCCGTTTGCGCGGCTTTTGCGCCGGGAGTTTCCGGCTCTTCCGGCTGCTCCGCAGCGTTTAGTGCGAAATCCGTGCAGATCCTGCGCGGTGAAGAGGGGGGTCGCGCCGGCTGAAGGTGAGTGCGAAAACGCCCTATGTGTTTCATTTTTATATCTCTGTTCCCTATTTTAAGTTGGATGTTTTCCAGTCTGCATTTGTATCTCAGATGCAAAATAGATTTGTAGAAGAATTTTCTATGGGTGTCTGATACGGTTTTTAATGAAATTTTCTTTATAATTTCTTAATAGTTATTTGTTGATGCATATGCTGGTTGCTTACTGATAATTGATTGATTTTATGAGTTTTAGGCATTTAGAATGATTTACAACTGATCTGGTGCTATGAGATTTCAATGTAGCAAGAAATGAAAGCCAAACTTTAATTGATCTTTTTATACTGCTAAAATATGGTCACAAAATACAAAAGGAGATGAGTGGTCTTAATTACTTTGGTTGTTAATTAATATGTTAATCAAAGGAAAAAATAAAAAGAAATAACGATAATGGGGTTTTTTGGTATACAATTCTAGGCACAGATGTAGAGTGCTGAATAAATTTAAGATCAGTATTGTAATAGCATTTGAAATGTTTTCATTCTAGCATTCCAAGCTTTTGTGTTTATTTGGAATTGAGAGCCTAATCTGGTTCTAGCTTCCTTGATTTATTGGAGGCTGGCTTGGTTGCAGTAACCTCTTAGAGTCCCATCCTTCTCCTGTCTTGTCACTGAGAGCGAGGAAGTAACAATAGCTCCTCTAACATAGCACACTTTCCCCCACTAAGCAAAGATGGGAGGGGAAGAAGGCAGCCAAATATTAATCCACAGAGAAAATAATCCACCATTCAGGTGCCTTCCCTGAACATTTACCAGACTTTTGTCCAGTTCAGTTCAGCTGTTTGGGGCTGTTGAAACCTAACAGCTGATCATTGTGGGTCTGTAGCTGACCTGCAGGGCTGGATCTAGGGGGGGCAGAGGGGGGTGCTTGCCCTGGGCACTGACAGAGGGGGGGCGCCAAATTGGGTATGGAGTCCACTGTATTCTATGGGACCATAAGATGAAATGGCCCATAAGGGGGCGCCATTTTTAAATTTTGCCCCCCCCCCTCAAAAAACATGTAGATCCGATCCTGCTGACTTGTTAGGTTTAAATGGGTGCCAGCCATGATGGACAATCCACCCTGCTGTGACTTTTAAATGACTGTGAGCCATTAAACCTGTTGGCTTTGCTCCCCTTTGCTTCGAAGTTGGGGCAGGGGGGAGGAGCGAAATTGACATGATAAATGCCTGCTATCCATTTAACCCTTCTTGGGTGATCCCCACTTTCTCCTGGCCATGGCCATGGTTGAGAGAAAAGGGAAACCAAACTTACTGGTTTGGTCCAGGTGGGGGGCCTTTGGTTTGGGGTTTAATTCATGCTCATCCCTACTAATATAGTTTGAAAAGTGTGAGTGAATGTTAGGAGTATTGTTTTGTTGTGTTGATCAATCATAAAAAAGATAATTAATGCTGTATGCTGTATTAAGTACTTTGAATACTAAGATGAACATATTTGAAATAAGGATTGCAATTTTAAAAATATTTTCTTTCAAAATGTTTAATGGGTTGGAAATCTGTTTAGATATTTATTAATAAGATGTTTTAACAGAAGGCTATGGTCTAGTGTTGAATGTTTCTGTCTAAATTCAATTTTCTGTGGAGCTAAAAAGTCGTTTTTAGTTACTTGCATCTCCAGCTTAAATAGATGTCGTGAATGAAGCTTTCCTGTTACATCAGTCAGATTTACTGGTCTACAGTTAGTTGAATTAGTATGCTCCTTCTTATGGACTGGCGCAATAGAAGGTCTCTATTCCTATAGGAATCTACTTGGATTTATCTATTTAAGTAAATTAGGTAGCTAAAACAGGTGCCCATCACTCTTGGAAAGCTTTAAGCAATTTAGAGGAGTAAAATTTTCCCCTAGAACTTTTTATTCCTGATTTCCAAAAGTAGAGCTTTTATTTCACTGGCTGCTCAGGTGAACTGGTTGGTTATATTATCATGGGTAGTTCAACTATGTCACCGTCCTGGGTTTGATCATTAAGTAATTTCAAAAAATGTTCTTCTCAGCAATCTTTAGATATATAATTCATCATCACATTGGTATTTACTTCCACAGTGTTTCATGGTAAAAAACATTTCCACATAAACATTAATATTTTCTATCCAATTTTGATTTTAAATTGAGAGATAGAAATTCCCACCCAAATGGTTATTCCTGTCAGATTTCAGGCAGATACTAAAAAGCATGCCAGATTTATAGACATTTTAAGGCAAAACATATATGTAGCATTCTCCCCTTGTTCATTGTGGATTAAATACTTTGAATATATTCCCTATTCCCTCCTCCCCAGAGTTCCCCTGCCAAATTGCAATAGGTTAAAAGAAAGGATTTGAATTGTATAGGCAATTAGCAGACATGAAGGCATTTGACAACCCAAGAAAGCAGATAATACTGCACAGTGGAAACAGGGAGGCATTTGAAAGGCACTTAAAGTAATTTGTTTGGCATTCTAAGGATGCCAGGATTGTACTGTGTGTGGAGCTGACCCTTGGGAGATTCAGTAGTGCCAGGTTTCAGAAAACTTGAAGGAATCAAGGAAGGGTTATAGACT
This sequence comes from Heteronotia binoei, assembly GCF_032191835.1. Classification (NCBI taxonomy): domain Eukaryota; kingdom Metazoa; phylum Chordata; class Lepidosauria; order Squamata; family Gekkonidae; genus Heteronotia; species Heteronotia binoei. Next base: position 54,640,848 of record NC_083231.1, on the reverse strand, counting down.
GTGGCAGATGGCTTGCTTCCACCTGCTGGAATAGCAGCAGCTGTATAAGAGAGTGCAAAGAATCCCTTTACTTTTCTTCTTCAGGTACAGATATTTTCCTTTGTATACATTATGTTTTAAATTACAGCATATACAAAGTTTAAGAGAAAAGGCAGAGAATGCATTTGGGACCCTTGGAAAAACTAGAACATATTGATTATTTGTAAATGATATTGGGTTATCTGCAATAAGTACTATGTGATCTTATACTACATCAGTTCATCTCATATTTGTATTCTATATATTATGTAAAATTACAATAAAATGTATTTGAAAGAAAAAGCTAAGCCACATTGCAGCAATGAAAATACCAAGAAAGCAGGCAAAAAGAGGATTTCTTGTTGTTGCTTGCATCTGCTAGTCTAGAAGATAAGTAGAAAAACAGAGATGGCCAAATAGGCGTTTAGCAGCTGTATGACAGCCAGGACTATAAAGGTGTTACAAAGATTTTGGCAACTTAACAAGGTGTAGGTAGCATAGGAGAATGAGCACAGTGGCATGCTTTGGCAACTCAAGAAAGCAAGTAAGAATAGGCAGATGTTCAAATGTTAGACAAAAGGAGGCAGATGTCTTTGCTTTAAAGCACTGGAAGACAAGCAGTTGTGCAGAAAGGGTAGACAACCACTTTCTATAAACTTACTAATGTTACATTTCAGCTCTTAATTTATGTTGCATTTTAAATCCCAATAACCAAAAAGAAGAAAAATAGCAGTGGCTGCTGGAAAGGCTGAGGGCCACAGCAGCAGTGAATCAGCCCAGAAGCTGTGCTGGACCTTGCGACAGTTATATGAGAGCTTAAGGGCTTTGTCAGTGACAAAGCAGCCCAGGAACTGGGCCTGCCAATGGCTGTCAGAAAGCCTGGGATCTGCACTGGGCCTGGTGATGGCTGCTGAAAAGCCCAGGAGCCACAGTGGCAACAAAGCAGCCTGGGTACTGCACCAGGCCTGACAGCCATTGCTGCATAGGCCAGGGATCATGCCAGGTTTGGCAAGAGAGTGGAGATAAATGGGATTTCCCACCTGTGAGTCTTGCGGGGCCCCCACTTGTCATGGAACAAAAAGAGGTGTACACAGACTTCTCAGGAGGTATAGTTTCAGTTAAGGTGCTGTATTAGATATTACTTTAGAATGTTTGGATGGCATTGTCTGGCCTTGCTTTGGAGATGTATTAACCGCTCCCCCCCCCGCCCCCCGAGCACTACGCTCAGTAGAGCAAAAACTACTGGTGATTCCCCAGCCTGAAAAAATATCCATGTAGCCTCAAACAGAGCAAGAGCCTTCTCACCTCTGGCACCAACGTGATGAAACACTCTCCCAAGTGAGATCCAGGCCCTTTGGGTCCTAATGCAGTTCCGCAGGACCTACAAAATGGAGCTGTTCCACCAGGCCTACGGTTGAGGCAGCAGTACTTCATCTAGATTGGCCTCCCCCCGTCTTTCCTGTTTTTCTAGTCTGCCCACTCTGCTTCAGTGTTGATTCATTACCTATCAACATACATTACCTGGAACCCCACTTTGAGAGAAGATGCGCTAATTAAAATATTGGCTGCTATCTGGTTGAATAGTATTAACTGATGTTGTAAAGGGTTTTAATTTATTAGTTCATATTTATTGTTTTAATGTTTCTGATACTGGTATTACCCACCATGAGACCTGCTGTTCAGGGGAGGGTGGGCTATAAATCAAATAAATAAATTTGTAGTCCAGACTGTGTTGGCACCACATCATTCCTACTACAAGGTTTTGTTTGGTTTATGTGTATTTTATGCAGTTTGGAAATGTACCTGGTCATAAGAATGATGTTTGTAACTGTGTGACATTCCCTTGTATACAAGTACAATTTTATTAAAGCTTTATTCACTAGGGCAAGGTATATATATGTGTGTGTGTGTGTGTGTGTGTGTGTAACCAAGCTTGTTGTTTTGTAGTGCAGTTTTAATATTTGAATATAAGAATACTTGAGTTACAAAATAAAATGTTGCAAGGATGTATGTTTTTATTGGCTAAAATATATATTTCAGTAATTAATCTCAGTTTTTCCTCCTCTGTGACTGATTTAACTGTAATTTGCTTATCAGATTTCAAGGGCAGTGATTAATATCATGGCCTTCTTTATTGAAAACCAGCTTTTAAAAACACTTAGTGTGACAACAAGGCAGATCAGATTCATTTGTGCAACCTCCCCCCAAATCTATACATTAAAAACCCTTTATGAAATCATTGCTTTCATAATTCTTGAGTCCTGAAAAGAACTGGCCATTATCTCCTAGAAAACCAAGGTATGAAAACTATGTAGGAGTCACTATTACCACAGCTGGGTGAGCATCATCCTATTGCCAGCACTACCAGGTTCTTATACCTATTGAGGTATGCAGGAATCTAGTAATCTATCCCCCTGGCAGGCTAGAACTACAAGCACTAGAGTTGTGTATGGACATTTTTCTGCTCAGTGCATTATGGAGAGGCTTCCAGTAACAGCACATGTAACAGCCCAGTGGTTCCCACTGTTGCAGAGTAGTAAGAGCTTGGAATCAGGGTATAGTTAGGTATTTCAAATTGTCTTGTTTGTGACAATCACAAATCTGGCCTGTTGTCATTCTCACATCCTCCTTTGTCCTCCCCCTTATGTGTGGAGCTCAATTGAAGACTTCCTTATTTTGGAATTCTTCCATTTAACTCCTGTTTGTTGTGATTTTTGAGTACAGGTACCTGGTCAAATTGAGGTTTATTTTTTCCCATAAACCAGGAAACCTAGGATGGGAGGGGGTCTGTTTTCCCTAGGTGGCTTCATTTGCATGTTACAAGATGGAATTAGATTGAACACTTCTGAAATTTGGGAATTTTTAAGTCATCCTATGAATATGAGGTAGGGAACAGCATCCAAACACAACAAGCTAGGTTGCCTTTCCTTAATAAACTTGTCTTTTTGTTATATATGAGTGCAGCCTGTATCTTAAGCTTTGTGTCTAAAATAAATGTTTTCCTGTTTATTTACTTTTACAGATTACAATTTCCGTCGAAGTTCAGTAAATAGCATTTCTCCTGTTAGTGCTACTCTGTCTTCAGGGACAAGTGTGCTACCGTATACATCAAGACCTTATTCTTATCCAAGTTATCCTTTGTCATCAACAGTTCCACTTGCTAATAGCAACCATGTTGGACAGCGTCTGTATATCTCCAATCAGGCCTCATTCTTTTGAGGAACAGGGGGGAAACGTGAATGATATTCATTTTCTTTTAAATTTTAAGTTTAAGTCGGATCTACACCATAGTTTCGATGAGTTAAATATTCATTTTTAGAGATTGGTTATATATTTGCTGAATACGTGTGAAGATAAAGTTCCAGATGTATTTTCACTTAGCCAGAGTGGAATTCTTCCCAAATGTGATAGCATTTTATTATTTCTTGTCTAAATGTAAATAATTACCTTGCTGAATATGATCTTTAACATATTTTAAGTGCATGCAAATGTTGGTTGTAATCTTGTTACCAAGGATCACTCCTTTTTTTTTAAGATGAAAAACATTATTTAGCCAAAATAAGCAGTGTATTATGTAGGAAAGAAATGGAAATAACATTTTAAAACCAAACACTTTTTAACTTCAAATGAAAGATTTATTGTGATTCTTGTAAATCACTTTGCATATTTTAGTTGCATGGTAAATATTTGTTTTATTAATAATTATAAATTATTTTTGTGTTAATTTATTACTGTTTAAATTGTTCAGCTTCATTTGTTAACGGTGTTCTATTTGGTGTTGCCATGTTTTAAGGTTCATATCATGTGTTTAATTCCATAATTGAATACAAAGATTTTGCCATTAAATTCTTACTGTGTAAAATAGTAAGGTTTGTCTTTAATACTAAAATGCATTACTATATTTCAGGGAAGATCAAATTTGTCAGGATATTGGAACTATTATTAAAACTAGAGTTGAGATAATTTTATTACAGCAATCACATGCAGAAGTGTAAAAAAGAAAAGAAAGTTGCCCTCTTAGTTTATCCATAATGGAAACAATTTTTTTAAAAAATCAAAATATGCAAAACCACAATATACAGCGTCAAGCCACTAAAATCCAGTTATTTTAATTACTGGAATGGTGTGGAAGTTGATTCTGTGCGGTTCAATTGTATGCTTTGCTGCTAACATACAAGTATCCAAGAGACTGATTCTTATGGCAAGAACTTCTTTGCGGTATGAGTTCAAGTTTGCTTTTTCAAACTAATTTTTAGTACGAAGATAGATTCAGGTGGGTAGCCTTGTTGGTCTGAAGCAATAGAACAGACCTTAAGACCAATAAAGTTTAATTCTGTATACCCAGAATTAAACTTTGTTGGTATTAAAGGTACCACTGGAGTCATACTTTGTTCAGTTTTTATTATGACAGGCTTCATTTGAGTTCTTCAAGTACAAAAGTAGAATAGTAGCAACAAGTGATCCCGGAAAATACTGTTGAATGTATACTTCAAAATACTGTTACTCAAAAATAAGGGCCCCACTAAATGTTAAATGCAGGGTAAAAATGAATATGGAATTTTTTTGTAAAAAGAAACAACTTTAGAAGTAACATCTTGTTGCTTCTGTTCTGCAAATTTCTTCCTCTGATCACTTGGGCTTACAAAAGTGGGCCCAGATGAGTTAAGTATATATGTCCTTCAGTTGTCTTTCTACTTCATATTATCCATCTTTGAGTCTAATTTTTCTTACAAAAAGTACCCATGATAGTTTAATTATGCCCATTTTTAACCCCATTGGAAGAAAGTGTTTGTGTGTCTATCCTATCATGTGAAGACTTTGAAGCAGACGGGGCATGGGCACAGGAGGGATTAGACATCTCCATTTTCTATTTTCTGTAAATTAAGATCTTATAACTAGTAGCTTTGTTGATCAGACCAAGGGTTCATCTGGTCCACACATACCCTTGGTCTGCAAAGGTCAATATTGTTTACTGTGACAGGCAGCAGCTCTGTAGGGCTCAGGTATGTGTAGTTCATGATGCCTGATTGTTTTAACTGGGGATTGAAACTGGAACTTTCTGAATGCAAAGAAGATGTTCTGCCACCCAGTGAGCCTCCATCCTAATTAGTCATACTGTTTCACACAGTAGCAATTCAGATGTCCAAAAGTAGGGCAACACAAGCCAAAGCTGCTTCCTCTTACTGTCTTACAGCAACTGGTATGCTACCTCCAAACACTGAGGTCCCATTAAGTCATGACTAACAGCAGTTGATGGATCTGTCAGCTATGAGTTTGTTGAATCCCCCTTTAAAAAAAATCAAAGTTACTGGCCATCACTCTATTCCATTGAAGTGAGTTCAAAAATTATTTTTTCATTAAATAGTCCGTATTTACTGTCTAAGGCAAGCCACAATAATTTGGGTACCAGGTTGCCATTGTGACCTGAAGTTTGCTTGGGGCGCCTAAAGCTCCAGTAGACTCTGTTACAATGTTTAAAAGGAGGAGAAGGAAAGGGGCAGTGAATTCTTAAAAAGCAATGCCCTTCAGAACTTCTAGTGAAGAGCTCAGTCACTGCTGGTTGTCCTTTGCCTTGTCTGGGAACTTTTGCTCTTTCCTGCTATAGATGGGGGAAAGCTGAAGGCAGGGCTTGGGGTGGGATGGGCAAAGGTAAAGGATTTTTCCCTCAAGGGTTGGAGAGGGGACTAAGAAACTTAGCCTGAAAGGAAGTAACAAGTCTTTGTCTTCAAGCCAACTTTCAGTGGTATTAGAATCATTCAGAGCACAAATAGTAGATTGTGAGTAGTTTTATATTCAGGCTCGATGTACTAATTTGTATGCACAGGATTATTTTTTATTTTTGTTTTTGTAGTGTATGGCGTTCACAGAACGCAACCAGTTCATAAGGGCCACAACAGCAGAATGACATCAGCCGCGGAGGCAACTGAGAAACATCCAGGTGCCTCCGCGCTGGGCGCAACGATCCGCCAATCACAGCTCGTGGCGGGAAATACGGCTGGCCGGCATTGGACCGGCCAGCAGGGAGAATAGTCCGGCAACTGTATATATGCGGGATCCGGCCCGCGTGCTCGCTCTCTCCATCTTGTATAGTACCATGGAATAAACTATGTTGCCCTACGCTCGTCTCCAAGTCTGGTACTTTACAGTGGCGACGAGGATGGGATCCTAGCCTCATCGGCTACGACGGAGATCTTGGGCAACGAACGACCGGACACGACCGCCGCCGCCACCATGGCCAACCAGGGCGGGATCACCGGCTACCTCGAGCCCTTCGACCCCGCAAATCCAGAGGGCTGGGAGTCCTACTCAGAACGGGTCGAGTTCTACCTCCGGGCCAACAAGATCACCGACGCCGGAGCAAAGAGGGATGTTCTCCTGAGCGTTTGCGGGCCAGCCACGTTCGAGATCGCGAAGGGTCTCTCGGCGCCCGCCCGCCTGGCAGAGAAATCCTACGAGGAGATCATCCGGCTCCTCACGGGCCATTTCTTGCCGCAGCCCTCACGGGTGGCTCGCAGATTCCTGTTCCACAGAAGGGACCAGACCGCAGGAGAGTCAGCAGCGGACTACTTGGCGGCCCTCCACAAACTCGCCGGGAACTGCAACTTTCCCCCGCTGGAGGAAACCCTGGCCGACCGATTCACGTGGGGCCTCCGCGATGAAAGGCTCCAGCAGAAGCTCTTCGCCAAAGAAGAGCTCACCCTCCAGGGCGCCTTCAGCGAGGCGGTAGCGTGGGAGAGGACCACCAGGACGTTTCCCCGGGCCAAGACCGAGACCGCTCACCACGAGGAGCTGGACCCCGAGCACCAGGACGAGGGAGAAGCCTTCCAGACGCAACGCGCCGCAGGACCCGCCGCCCGAGCTCCACAGCGCCCCCGAGCCCACGAACGGCAGAGTCAGCGCACCAGCGAAAGGGCTAAATGCGCCAGCTGCGGCGACCCCCACGATCGGCGGGACTGCCAGTACCGGACCTGGGACTGCAGGAGCTGCGGGAAGACCGGCCATATCGCGCGAGCTTGCCGAGCCAAGCCCAACCGCCCGCGGCCGACCGCGCACCACGAGGCCGCCGAGTCCCACTCCACAGCCTCCACCTCACTTCAGGTACTGAATTTACCCCTGACCACCCCCAACAAGATAACGATGGCGGTCCTCATAGACGGGGCCCCCTGCACCATGGAAGTGGACTCAGGCTCCTCCATCTCCATAATTGCGGAGGAGACCCTGAGAAGGCTACGCCCCGGCCAGGGGCTGCAGCTGCGACCGGCAAATTTCATATTGCGGGACTTCCAGCAAAACCCGGTCCAAATAGCGGGGTGGGCACGGGTGCTGGTGGAGCGGGGGTCCTTCAGAGGGCCCCTAGACATCCTGGTAGTCAAGCGGCCGCTTACCACCCTGTTGGGTCTTGCATGGTTTGGCCCCTTGGGAATCCGAGTAGAGGTGGCGCGCACAGCCACAGCAGGAGGGTTCGGGGAGGTGTGCGGAGAGTTCCCCGACGTATTCGATGGGTCGCTGGGTAGTTACAAGGGCCCGGCCATCTCCCTACCGCTCGACCCGACGGTCAGACCGATCCGGCTCAAGGCAAGGAGGGTCCCCTTCGCCTTGAAGCCCAAGATCGAGGCAGAGCTGGACCGCCTAGTAGCCCAAGGGGTCCTGGAGCCAGTTGATTACGCCATGTGGGAGACCCCCATAGTGACCCCGGTCAAACCAAATGGGGACGTGCGGATATGTGCCGATTACAAGTGCACAATTAACAAAGCGCTCCAAGACAACCCATACCCGGTGCCAGTAGTCAGCCACGTCCTGGCAGCCCTGGCGGGGTCAAAGATTTTTGGGAAGCTGGACCTGGCACAAGCCTACCAGCAGCTCCCAGTGGACGCTAAAACGGCCGAGGCGCAGACGATAGTTACCCACAGGGGGGCGTTCAGGGTTAACCGGTTGCAGTTTGGGGTCAGCGTGGCTCCGGGGATCTTCCAGAGTATAATGGATGCTCTCCTTAAAGGGATCCCCGGAGTCCAGCCGTTTTTCGACGATGTTTTAATCGCCGCCCCGGACCCTGAGGAATTCCACAACCGCCTGCGAGAGGTGCTCCGCCGTTTCCAAGCCGCTGGACTAAAAGTTAAGAGGGAGAAGTGTATGCTGGGGGTGCCACGGGTGGAGTTCCTGGGTTTCGCAGTGGACGCGGAGGGAATCCACCCGACCGAGGAAAAGACCAGGGCCATTGTTCAAGCCCCAGCCCCCACGTGTAAAGCGGAGCTACAGAGCTTCCTGGGGGTCCTCAATTTCTACCACACGTTCATACCCCACAAGGCGGCTCTCGCCGAACCCCTACACCGATTACTGGACAAAAAAGCTCCATGGGTGTGGGGGAAGAAGCAAGCCGCCGCCTTCCAGGCAGTTAAAGACGTTCTGGTTTCCAACGGGGTGCTGCACCACTTCGACGAGCGCCTTCCGGTCATCTTGGCTTGCGATGCATCGCCGTACGGGGTGGGCGCAGTCCTGGGGCACCAGTTACCGGATGGCCGGGAGGTTCCGGTCGCATACTACTCACGCACCCTGACCTCGGCAGAACGGAACTACGCACAAATCGACAAGGAGGCCCTGGCCATAGTAGCGGGGGTCCATAAATTCAACGATTATTTGTATGGGCGCCGGTTCACGATAGCGACGGACCATAAGCCGCTTTTGGGTCTGTTGGCCCCAGACCGACAAACTCCCCAAATCCTGTCCCAGAGGGTGTTGAGGTGGAATCAATTCCTCAACTCGTACACCTACACGCTGGTACACAGGGCGGGCAAGGCAATGGGTCACGCGGACGCTCTCAGCCGGTTGCCGCTCCCTGACACAGGCCCCGATCCAGCCCCAGCACACCAGGTCATGTCGATCGAGTCGCTTCCGGAGCAGCCCCTCCACGCGGCGGAGGTGGCTAGAGCCACCGGGAAAAACAAAACCCTAGCACGGGTGCTCGACTGGGTGGTGAGGGGAACATGGGGGAAGAGTTCAAACCCTACAAAATGCGAAGGGAGGAACTCACAGCCCACAAAGGGTGCCTACTATGGGGGAGCAGGGTAGTGGTCCCCCCCCCTCTACAGAAACGGGTCTTAGAATCACTCCACGAAACACACCCAAGCATAGTGAGAATGAAGGCCCTGGCCAGGAGCTACGTATGGTGGCCGGGGATGGACGGGGAGATAGAGAACTGGGTCCGGAGATGCAGCACATGCCAGGAGTCGCGGCCGGACCCACCCAGCGCCCCGGCTACACGGGAGACCACAAGGAAACCGTGGTCCCGGCTCCACATTGATTTTGCCGGGCCGTTCCAGGGACAGATCTTCCTAATCATTGTGGATGCATACACAAAATGGTTAGAGGTCGTTCCCGTAGGGTCTACCTCGTCAGCAGCAGCCATTAGAGCATTACGCAGGGTCCTGTGCACCCACGGTATTCCGGACACCATAGTCTCGGACAACGGGGCAGCGTTCACCTCGGGGGACTTCCAGGCGTTCCTCCAGAGGTACCTCATTAGACACATCCGGTCAGCCCCCTTCCACCCGGCCACCAACGGCCAGGCCGAGCGGATGGTCCGAACAACAAAAGAGGCCCTGGGAAGGATAGTGCAAGGCGATTGGGACCACCGGCTAGCCGCGTTCCTCTTCCCCCCCCCCATGCTTCAGTTGAAAAGAATAAGTTTGGGGTATTTTTTTCTTCCTTTCTTGTTAGATCAGGAGTGTCAAACTCATTTGTATGAGAGCTGGAACTGACTTAAATTAGATCTTGTTGGGCCAGGCCATGTGTGTCGTAAAATGTAGTGTCAGGTAGCAGAGAGATAAACTTTATAAAGGACAAAAAAACAAAGTTTTTTATTAAAAAAAACCCTAAAATAAAATATGCTTAAAATATTAGCTCTCTTGCAGTATTGTGGTCAGTATCAAAGCAAGCTTTCCCTCTCCCCCCCCAGCTTTCTCCCCAAGAGAGGATCCTTAGCCAATGGAGAAAATAGAGGCTTTATAGCTCCTGAGAGAGGGAGAAGGAAGCAGATTTGCTCATGAGCCTGATAGAAGCCCTCTGGGGGTCTGATCTGGCCCACGGACCATATGTTTTGACACCCCTGAGTTAGAAATCTACTGGTAGCAGTTGGCCTGCCTTACAGCATCAGCTTAAAGATAAAAGAATTGAATCTGCAAAGACTTATGCTGTAATACATGACTTTCAGGGGTGATAGGGTTCTTGTTTATACAAATTTACTATGACTAACCCATTAATTTAGTCCCACTTCATTTACATTCAGCTGAATCAAATGGTGGAGTTTTCATTACATAGAACAGTCAATATGCATGATACTTTGCAAAGAACAAAAAGGCAAGTCCCTGTCCAAAGGAGCTTACAGTCTAAAAGCTGAGACAAAGAAAGGTGACAGAGGGAAGAGAAAATGGAGGTGGTAAAAGCTGGGGAATAAAGTGTGGTCATTCTTCTGTATATGGGCTGAGTTTATTTTATTTCATTTTTGTTAATTTATATTCCTCCCTTTCCCACAAGTGGACTCAGGGCGGAAAACAACAAAAGTTAAAACAATTAAAAACTACAAGCTAAAACCCTAGGATACAATAAAACAAACAACATATGTCACAGGCAGCAGTTTCCAGTTGGGCATATTAGTTCTTGTAGGGGAGGGGGGAACTAAGTGGTTTTGCAAGTTTTCTACCTTTGTCTCCTTAGAAAAACATCTCACATGCACTTGAAGATTTTGGCCGCACCTGAAGATAAAAAAACAACTCTGGACCATACCTAGGAAGGCATTCCAACACTTTGGACCAGCTACTCTAAAGGCTGTGCTCTTCACAACTAGCTGATGTCCTTACCCAACCTGCTGACTTTAGGGCTGCCAAGTGTTGTGGCATATGCAAATGAGTTATGCAAATAAGTTGCGCTAATGTGCTCTGGCACCTCTTTTTCTATGAAATGACCCATGATTATATGCATAATTATATTTTGAAATCAGTTTCAAGTGGGTCTGCAGTAAGATTCAACTTTGATTCTCGGAAGCTTATACCCTGGAGATCTTGTTGGTCTTTAAGGTGCTGCTGAAGTTGATTTTTGAATTTAGTTGCTTTCCAGCTGAGACATTTTTCTTCTCTGGACTGTAGGTGGCAGCAACATGCTGCGGTAATAGATTCTAGAGTTATATTCCGCCTTTCAACAGAACAAACTAAAAAAATGTGTGACATACCGTGTGTTTGTAAACTTACACAAATAGAGGAGACCAGTTTAACCCATAGAATTTTAAGACTAAAGATGACTTAAGTGATGCAAGTTCACAACTTAACATTGGAGCATATACTGCATGGAAAGAAACCTGTTTATCACATTCTGAATCCAAAACAACAAAACATCCATTTACCAACAGGATCCTGGGGAATATAGACGGGCAGGTTATAAAAGCCTCTTGCATGCTGCCTGGCAATATGAGGAAAGAAAGTTAGCAATCATTTGTCAAAGCTCTCTGTGCCATCCAAATTCAACCTAGTCTCGTGCTGGGAAAAACTGTTACATAGCAGTTTCCTATTCAGCTCATAATTATAACTGCAAAACAGGAGGCGTGACTGGTTCCTTGCCTTCATAAGTAATTTAGAATCTGTGTCGCGTGGATTCCCTATAATAGCATCTCCCTTTCCTTAGAGGTCCTGGTGCTAGTGGAGGAAGTACTCGGTATGCTCCACCTTAGGCTAGAAGACATTGTTTTCTATGGGGATGCTGCTAAAAGCAAATGATCCTACCCTGCTGTCATGCTTGGAACTAGTAACTTCAAAAATAAGGTATGACTAGAAATAAAAGGTACCTGTTCCCACCACAAATCAGCAACATTCAATTCACACTAGTCAGGAAAAGAAGATACATACTTAACATGGATTCTTTTTAGGGCTGCCTTTAGCTTCTGTCCTCTGCACTTTTCTGTTTTTCCTGAACCACACAGTCATTGTTGCTCTGCTTTTTCCCACATATGAGAAATTTAGGAGGCAACAGATTTGAAGAAGGCATCCCAGACTGGTAGCTCAAGACTGAATCACTTAGACAGCCTGCATGTGCAAGACTTGAATCGCCTCAGAAAGTTGCAGGGCCATGATTTGATAATGTGATTTATTGCTGAAAAACTTGCCTTTATTTTTCTTTACTATGTACAAAAACATGCAACAACCACAAACTCATGAACATAACAGGTTTTGCCTGAATGCAATTAATTACAACCATTTGGACCATATTTCATCAAAAAAATTTCCATTCAAAAGATACGTATGTTTAATTATTAAATAAAATGTCATTCAGTTTATGTCTCCATTCTTTGACTTCTAGTGCCTTGCAAACATCAATCTTGTTGTTGTAATCAGATTTAATAAAAGTTTGTAATTTACTCTGGATTAAAGGAATAGTATTTAATAACAAAGCTCCAGGAGTTTAACAAAATTCCTACCTTATTCCAATACTTCACTGCTGTCAGACAAAGCCACCACCTATGGATGAAATCCACTAATGTATGACAATACCAGCAGTCCACTGAACATGAATTGTAGATCTTAGCCATCAGATATGGTGTTATATTAATAAATATAACCATTTTATAAATATTTAAAGTTCAATTGTACAAAAGCAGATGAACCTCAGGATAGAGCAAATTTCCAAATGTCCTCTAACTTTATAATCTATGACCCCATTCCTGGCATAAGCAACATGGTCATTGGAATGGTTTCTAATTACTAATGGTTTCTTATTACTGAGCTGTTAATAGGTTTTAATTGGGTTATCTAATTTTAAATTGGTTAATATTTTAATGCTGTAATATTTTTATAAATTATTGTTGCTGTATAAAATAATGTAAGCCACCCTGAGCCTACTTGTGGGGTAAAAGATCTCAAAATAATCAAAACTTGGTCCCATGTTGCTGCATCAGTAAACAAATTCACTTTCCTTAGTCCTGGTCTTTCTGTATGTCTTTTACATGGAAGTTACTCCTCATTCAAACCATGATATTTGACCACTATTTCTGCTTATACCATCAAAGGAGATTACATTATTCTGTTTTGTCAAAGCCTTCTAACAGCCCAGTAACAAAGGGAATATTCAAAAACAAGTTTGGCTATTAACGTCGCCTTGATGACCTTAATGCATTCCAAGACAGAAATATTAAAGGTTTTCAATAACAATAGTTTTTTTTCTTCAAATATTACTATTTTGAAATTAGCCTCCAATATCACTGTGACTTTTTAAATACCTAAGTAAGCAGTGTGTTTACCAATCATTTTCATCTTTATTCAATTAAAAGAATCAAGATCAGACAAAGCCTAGTTAAAAGACAACATTACTATTTTTTCCATATTAGCTTATATCCAGAGACTTCAAGGAAGGAGTTAAGTATAGATTCACTATTGCTGGTAAAAATATTACAATGTCACTTACACAGAGCATCTATTTATAATTCATATTGCCCAGCTTTAAACTAGTTTATCAGATCAGATTAATTTACAGCTATTGCTCATATCTCTATTAAATAGCAAGGCTAAGATAGGGTACCCTTGCTTTTGCCCCTTGATTAATAAAAAATGGGTCTGATAGAAGTTGAATAAATGATATTGGCCCATAGTCTAAATTCCCCCCTCAAGACCAAAAGCCTTTAAATATTTCAAGAAGAACTGATATTCCGCAGAACCAAATGCCTTTTCAGTGTCTAAAAAATAGAAAAACTTATTTAATTTTTCCTTATTAACATGATGAGTCAAGTTGAGAAGTTTCCTAACATTAGTCATAGCAGAATGCCTGGGATAAATCCTGTTGGCAAGAACAGAAGTCACTATTTTGTAATAGTTCAATAAACTTATGGGATAATAAGAGCTCACACTGGTTTTATATATACATATACATACACACACACATCTTTAGCTTTCATCCAGAGACTTCAAGGAAAGAGTTAAGTTTGAGAGAGAGAGAGATAGATATGTCAAGTTCTCAGGGCGCAGGCAGGCAGGAGTCCAAAGCCAGTCCAAGGTCAAAGTCCAGGAAGTCAAGCAGGAGCCAAGTCACCAATGCAGAATCACAAACCAGAATCAGAAGTCAATGTCCAAAAGCCAAAAGGTCAGGGTGCCAAGGAAATCAAGCAGGTCAGGATCAGGAAGGAGCATGGATGCAAGCCAGAGAATAGACTTGTTGCTTCCATAAGGTTACCAGGTCCTGGGTGGGAGCTATATGGGAGTCTCAATCAGCCTGTTCCCTGGGTGGCAGTGACTCTGCTAGAACTCAGGGCTGAGAGACCTGAAGCATCACGTCTTAGCTCAGAAAGTTCTTTCCGGAGCCTGCTTTGAACTTTTGAGATGTGAGGAGGAGATTGATCATCAACAGCTGACACTGGTGCCTGGAGAGTGAGCCAGCTGCTGTTTGTTCAGCTGAGGAACTGGCTGGCAACTCTTCCAGGTCTTTTAACCCTTCCAGCTCCTCCTCATCAGGGCTCATGACACACAGAGAGAGTTGGTAGAGCCTTTTTTTAGCAGAAATCTCATCTATTTCAACATGTAAAAGGTTTACAACCACTTTGGTGAAGAGTTGGTAGAACTGTGATGTAGAACCAGAAAACCCAGGAAAGTTGTGCTTTGATAATTTTGAAATTGCTTTCTTAATTTCTTGTAGACTGATTAGTTAGTCTAAGAAGTTTTTATCTTCCTCAAAAATTTAGGGATAATTCTCTTAAGAGTACAAATTAGTGTAAAAGTATCTGAATTCTTGTACAATTTCTTCAATATGAGATATTACATTATCCTTCTTACTATACATAGAGGAAATTGTACATCTTCCTGTATGTTTAACTTTTTTCCCTAATACAAAAAATCTTTGGGGCACAAATTCTAAATGTTTATTTCTGAGTCTCTGGTTCTTCCAGAGCTTTCCTCCCACCTTCTTTATATCTTTGTAAGTTTGGGAGCTGTGGTCTTTTTTTGTATGTTTTGCCTCAAGCAGCTTTAATTGTTCTAAATAATTATGCCTCACCTAATCCCTTCTTTCCTCTTAAAATATGCTGAAGTACTTATTTTGCTAATCCTCTAAAGAAGGCTTTACCAGCTTCCAATATAGCAATCGAGGAAATATCAGAATTATTTAGAAGAAAAATTCCTGAAGATCTCTTTGCATATCTCATTACATATGCTTTACCCATTTTTGCTATATTTTATTGTATTCCTTTTTCCTATGGCAAACTAGAATTATGTTTACATGTTAAAAAGTAAATTAGGTGGACAGGAACATCACTATCCAATGTATTTCTCTTTTAGCTGTATTGACACACTCAAACAGGGACTTTGGTTGCTTATCCCATTACATATATTGAACCCATCTCCCATTGTCATTGACAGACAATCTCATATTTTGACATACTTCTGTTTTGTTGCTTTCGCATGCTCATGCTACTCAGATCAAAGGTTTGGTCAATTGGTTATTTTTACTGCATACTGCTGTTTTGTTGCTTTCGCATGCTCATGCTACTCAGATCAAAGGTTTGCTCAATTTGTTAATTTTACTATTCTGTCATTGTACCATTTTACATTCTAAACCACTGCCTACCAGATAATTTTACTTCACTGTCATTGGTTCTTAAATCTGTACCATGTTGCATTCTGGGCCACTGTCTACCAGCTATGTATGGCTCTGCTCAGCTATGTATAGCTTTGCTCACTTTGCTAGATTCCTCATCTGATGGTGTGCTTAAGAGCACACGAAAGCTTATGTTCTAAATAAAAATTGGTTGGTCTTAAAGGTGCCACTTGACCCCTGCTTTGTTCAACTGCTTCAGACCAACACAGCTGTCCGCTTGGATCTATCTATCTAAACTGTTGCTGATTACCAAGATCTCATCAAAATATCTCAGAAAGGTTTTTATTTCATTTGGAACATAAAGGTCACTCTTGATTAGAAATTGTTCCTTTAATGCAAATTTATTTACTGTTTTCTTGTTAATTTTTAAGCATTTATTTAGAAATCTAAGTTTCCTTTCTGAGGTTTGTTATAGAAGAAGAGGTTTTTTTTTAAAGGGCTTCAAAGTTCTTAAATTCACTAAGTAATTCCCTAATATCTTTCAGGAAGAAGGGAGTATTTGGAGGCAAGCTGCTGGCTTGGAGACATTTCACTATATTTCTTTTTTGGCATCTTTCAACGTTCTCCTACTAGCTGTCACTAATTGAATGCTTCTTTTATAAGACACACAATCAAGATAGTAGTAGTAAAGTAATAAATTTAGTATCAGATCTATGCTCTTAACTTTCCTTAACTAAGAACCACAAAACTACATAGTTGATACAACATTCCACATCACCTAAATAGTTATGTCCTAAAGATATAAAACCAGCAGCATAATGGGCTGAAGCCACCTGTCATTGTATGCAAAGCCAAGCAGTTTCTATGCACATGCTGGGAAAGTGAAAGTAACAGAACTGCCTGGTAGATCATCTAAGTGACAGAAGGTGGCTGGTTGCCAGATTGCATCAGCCTGGGCAATGTCAGCATGACTCAGCAGCAAGCTGATTGGTTACCTGGGTGGATGATGTGTATAAATGTACAAAGACACTTTACTGTGTGTGGGATATGTATGGTGGAGTTGCAGCGGCGCATTCTGTTGGTTTGGAGAGTGGAGGTGTAAATAAATTTTATATAGTGGTTTTAACACTGCTGTGTGCAAGCCTTCATTCTTTGCGTCACTAAAGACCACCCTCACTAAGCACAGGCGCATCAACAGGGTTATGGGCCCAGCATGCTTCCGCTGTGCCTGTAAGCTCTGTGAGAAGTGGTGAAGAAGGACGCTGAGGTGCTCCAGAAGCTGTCTTGGAGGTGAGACCAGCAGTGGCTGAACGTCGGAGGCTGAGCAGGATGGCTACAGCAACAGCTACTGTGCTGGTGGATAAACTGACTACCACCAACTATAATACCTGGTCATTAAGGCTCGAGCATTTCCTGAAGCGTGAGGGGTTATAGGACTGTGTGTCTGCTCCTCCCGAGGATCCCATGCTGGCAGAGACCGTTCAGGACCAGAAGGCTCTAGCCACAATCATCTTGAGTGTGTCTGACGACCAGCTGGTTTTAACACTGCTGTGTGCAAGCCTTCATGCTTTGCATCACTAAAGACCACCCTCACTAAGCACAGGCGCATCAACAGTCAGAAGGCCTGCAACCTTCTGGCACCACCCGCAGTATGTGCCTGTGGCATGGCCACAGGCTGCACTCATAAAGACATACCTGATTGCCCAGAAGACAACCTCTCCATTGGGGCAACGCATACCACAAGTGGTCCTAGTGGGCATTGGGCTTTCTTGCTTTCATCAAAGCATTTGAGGGAAGGGTTGTTAATGCACAGGCACCAGAACAAGCCTGATAGTGCTGTTTCAAAATGCAGCTCAAACAGCTGCTATGAGTTCAGTCTCCACTTCCTCACAAATCTGGGGTGGGGGAGAGCTGCTTGTGGTGAAGCAATAATGCATTCCTAAACTGAGAATGTGTCAATCATGAAAAGCTGTGGAGAACCCTACAAGATCGGGGGTGTCAGCACATCTGATCAAGTTGATACCTAGGATAGGAGGGGATCCATTTTCCTTAGGTGGCTTCATTGGCATGTTATTATGCTTGGATGGGGCAAAAGGAAACATGGCTGCCAAAGAACACTATGGCTAGACACCATAAAAAGTCAACACCAGCCTGAGCATGGTACAACTTGAAAAAACAGTACAAGATCAGAAAACATGGAGAAAACCGACCCACAGAATCATCAAGAATTGGACATGACTGAATGGTTAACAACAACAAACTGAGAAACTTAAAACACGTGTGCACAAGGCAAAAGATTTGTGTACTGTCCTCCTAGAGACTTACAAGAAGGCTGGTGCCTGTTGAGATTTAAGGGGTAGCAAGCTCTGGACAGCTTTTTGTGTTACCTGAGAATACTGCTGTCTAGGACTTGTTATGTATTAAAGGTAAAGGTAAAGCACCAGTTGTTTCTGACTGTGGGGTGATGTCGCATCATGATGTTTTCACAGCAGACTTTTACGGAATGGTTTGTCATTGCCTTCCCCATTCATTTACACTCTCCACCCCCAGCAAGCTGTCGGTGCGGGTGTTAGCAGAGAGAGCGGTGTGATGTGTTCAACGGTGAGCCCCAGTACAGAAGTGAGCCAGACACCTGCAGCTAGTACTAAAACAGTGTATTTACAATATATATACAACGTGCTCGCTAGTGCAGAAAGATACATCAAATACAGGACCAAAGTGCTCCGCCAGCATGTGTCTACTCGAAGAGAGACCTGTGCATTGCTAGCACAGTCCATATATAGTTCCTTCAGCCAATCCTGGCAGTCCACAGTCATGCTGACTCAGCAGGTCCTTTTCACCTGTCCTCTGCCGGCTAGAACTGGCTTGTAGATAAGGTCACTGTGACCTAGCTTGCCAACTAGATCATCTGCTGTCACAATAGAGCTGTCAGACTGTGTAAAGATAGATTCAATACTGACATACCTCCTAATCTATCATACACAGTACACCTAAGTATTGTCCATAGTTCTCATACACACTTGACAACTTTACATTATACACAATGTTATGCAATGTTACACACACATGCCTACACATTGTTTCCTGGACAGCAGTATCATACACTTATACATTTGTGCTTTGACATTTACAGATTTACACTTTCCAATCCAGGAACCCATCATCGCTGTCCTGGTCAGCCAGTTCCCTCTGGCGTTTGGCTTCAGCCTCCTTGTTACGTGCCTCACACTCTGCAACCCAGACCTTCCACGCTTCAGCCTTTTTCCTGAGCATTTCCTGAAACCCTGGAGGATCTGGTTTAGTTATTAGGGTTACATATGGCACTTTATACCTGACAGGAGGGATACCCTTTGTGGCTCTGGCAGATACTCGAGGCCCTGCACTAGCACTCGGCTCGTCTTCTCCAGACTGTCTGCTTGCCACCTCCTGGGCTGCTTCCACCTCCTGGCTCAGAGGTTCCTCCATCTGACTTGGAAGTTCCACTTCCTGACTTGGCACCTGAGGCTCTGTGCCAGCATTGGGCTCACCTTCTTCTGGCTGCCTGCTTGCCAGCTTTCGGCTGGGAGATTGTTGTTCCTGCTTAATCACCCTTGGCAGGACTCCAGCACTGTTATCAGTACTTGGCAGCAATACAACTTCTCTTTCAGTAGCATGTAACTCAGGCCAGCTGGTGCGCTCGTTAAACCTAGCTGTTTTACTGAAAGTCAGCTTTGCCCTCTTATCGCAAAAGCGATAACACCTAGCTTCTGGCTTGTAGCCCAGAAAAGTTAGGCGTACTGCCCGGCTAGCTCCCTCCCTTTTATTATCCGAGGGAATGTTAACCCATGCCTTCACCCCAAAGACCTTTAGAAAACGCAAGTTAGGGACTTTACCATATAGCCTTCTATAAGGCATGTCATGCACAGCCTTGCTCCAAATTCTATTGTACAGATATACTGTGGAGTACATGGCCTCGGCCCAATAAGCAATTGGCAATCTGGCATCCTCCAACATGCTATACATCAAGTTCTGCAATACAGCTCCATGCCGCTTGGCCAGCCCATTCTCCTGGGGCGTGGCCGGGTTAGCTAATCTGTGAGCAATGCCCTGGCATTCCAGCCAACGTTTGAACTCGTTTGATAGAAACTCACCGCCGCGGTCACTCTGAACTGCTTTGATATGCAAGCCCAACTCCCTTTCAACCGCATTTGCCCATTTAGTAAACATTTTGTATACCTCGGACTTGTGCTTCATGGCAAACACCCAGGAATACCTTGTATAGTCATCGGTAGCCACTAGGCAATACTGCCTCCCCGACAGACTCTTT
This sequence comes from Heteronotia binoei, assembly GCF_032191835.1. NCBI lineage: Eukaryota > Metazoa > Chordata > Lepidosauria > Squamata > Gekkonidae > Heteronotia > Heteronotia binoei. Next base: position 54,620,963 of record NC_083231.1, on the reverse strand, counting down.
GGAAACGGACCAATCACATCGAGGTGAATCAGCTCTAAAGCACGCTTGCTTTCTCTGTTGCTTTGTCTAGCTACTGCACAAGCCCTGCTCGTGGTCTTTTTACAGACCTGGCAGTCTAAGTACAGGGCTTCACCTTCAGACCTGGCACCATCTGTAGGGTCTTTTTCAATGCGTGAAACCCACAATGCCCAAGTCTTCTATGGAACAGATGGATGCATTGGTCGTGCACTGGCACATTAGACACTTGTGCAGCCTGGGCACAATTACTCTGGACCACATACACATTCCCATCTCTCTTACCAGTAGCAAGCAGCTTCCCCCCACCTCCTAAGATCTTACAACAGGTTTTCTCAAATATTACCTGATAGCCATCGTCAATTAGCATGCTGACACTTAGCAAATTAGACCTTAACGAGGGGACACACAATACATGCTGGAATGTACAATTCAAAACAGGAAAGTTTATTCTTCCAGTACATGTAATAGCCGCAGTAGCACCGTCGGCTAATCTCACATAAGTGAGTTCAGGAATGTCAACATCTCTCAGCAGCTCCTTGTCGCAGCAGAGATGGCTTGTTGCACCAGAGTCTAATATCCACACAGACCCGGTACTCTCTCCTGAAGAAATAACCAGCCGGGCTTCTTCCTCACATCTGCTGGTGGTCCTCTGCTCTCGCTGCCTCCGTCCACGCCGCTTCCCTTTCTCTGGGCAAACGCGCAAAAGGTGCGAGGATGAGCCACAACCAAAGCAACGCCTGACCGACAGTGCAGTCGGCTCCTCTTCAGCCTTTGGTTGTCTGCCAGCAGCACAAGCCGGCTCCTGCTTGGATGCCTTCCCAGACGAGCTGATAGCCACACACTCTCCAGCCGACACTCCCGGATGGCTCACAGCTGCAATCCTCTCCTGGAAATCATGCAGGTGGGCACACACATACTCCATGGTCAGAGTAGCGACATCAACCGTCTCCAGGGAGGTAATCAGTGGTGTAAACTCCGGCGGCAACGAAGACAACAAAATATACACTCTGTCGTCAGGAGTGACAGTTTTGCCCCGGGCTTCAAGCTCCACGAAGCAGTCTGTCAGCTTCTTGATGTGCTGCCTCACACACCCTCCAGCCGGCATTAAAGTGCGTAACATCTTCCTGGTCAAGGCCATTAGGGAGCCTGCAGTGGTACTAACGTAAACCCCACTGAGCGCGTCCCAGGCAGCCTTGGGAGTGTCCTTCCCACGCACATATATCAACTGGTCATCTCCCACTGCTAGCACAATGTTTGCCAGCGCCTTCTCGGCCAACACAGTCTCGTCAGGAGATAACACGGCAGGGGGATTACTTACAAACAGCCATTGCCCCTCACGCTTGAGATAGTGTTCCATTCGTAGGCTCCACACCGCGTAGTTGGCTGAATTAAGCTTCTCGACGGCCACTGCAAGCTGCTGCTGAGCCATGACGCCGACTCCTCCACACAGCTGGCTGCCATCCTCCCTCTGGCTCTCGGAACGAGATAGCCGGTATGCATTGTCCTTCAATGGCATTCCTCGCCTTCGACTCCTTCACAACTCTCGGTCAGCTCAACACTCACGTTGCTCCTCCGCGCAGCGGAAGTGTGCTGGGCCCATAACCCTGTCGGTGCGGGTGTTAGTAGAGAGAGCGGTGTGATGTGTTCAACGGTGAGCCCCAGTACAGAAGTGAGCCAGACACCGGCAGCTAGTGCTAAAACAGTGTATTTACAATATATATACAACGTGCTCGCTAGTGCAGAAAGATACATCAAATACAGGACCAAAGTGCTCCGCTAGCATGTGTCTACTCGAAGAGAGACCTGTGCATTGCTAGCACAGTCCATATATAGTTCCTTCAGCCAATCCTGGCAGTCCACAGTCATGCTGACTCAGCAGGTCCTTTTCACCTGTCCTCTGCCGACTAGAACCGGCTTGTAGGTAAGGTCACTGTGACCTAGCTTGCCAACTAGATCATCTGCTGTCACAATAGAGCTGTCAGACTGTGTAAAGATAGATTCAATACTGACACAAGCTGGGTACTCATTTTACCAACCTTGGAAGGATGGTAGGCTGAGTTAACCTTGAGCTGGCTACCTGAACCCAGCTTCTGCTGGGATTGAACTCAGGTCATGAGCAGAATTTAGGACTACAGTACTGCAGCTTTACCACTCTGCACCATGTGCTGCTTGTTATGTATTAAACTCTCCATAAGCTATCAACCAAAATAGGGTTGTCTTTTTTAAATTCATCATGGCCCAGTCTTTGATTTCTCTCTTCTTCCAACCTATTGTAGTTAAAATTATTTGGACTAGAATTCATAGATTTTATCCAACCAACATATCTGGTGAAAAAGGAAGATGTGCTACCCCCACTATGCTGCAGATTATGATATTTACATATTAAAAGCCATATGGGATGTTGTAGTATACAGTTGAAACTGACTGGATGCCATCCCCACATGTGTGTAATATCAGATTTCAGGCAGGTTTTGGGACAAATGGCATTGGTCTTGCTAGATGACCTGCACAAGAGAAAGCTGGGGGGAGTGTGACTCTGTTGATTCTCCTGGACCTCTCAGTGGCTTTTGATACTATTGATTATAGTATCCTTCTGGTCTGCCTTTCAGGGCTTGGACTGGGAGACTTTGTTTTGCAGTGGTTTCAGTTTTATCTGGAAGGTAGGTTTCTGAAGAGAATGCTGAGGGTTTGTTGATCGATCCTTTAATCTTTGAACTATGGGATTCTACAAGGTTCCTCCTTGTTCTTTGTTAGGAAACAGCCTCACAAGCCGCATTCCTGTTCACCTGGAATCTGGGAAAATTCCCACTATAGTCCTTTGTTTCTGTCCTTACTTCTGGGTTTATCAACTTCTCTCTGTGTAGCAATGGTTGCCACCAACTATTTTGAAAGAGTATTTTCTGATAAAATTACTAATTCTTCTAGCACTCTTGAGTGATCACTGTTTACAGCATCTGCCTAGTTGCTGCATCTGCTGCTTAGCTTGTTCTTGGAGGTTGATCCATTGTACTCTTGTACTTAAGGATAGTGAGCTTAACCACTGACTCTCCTCTTTACCATTCTTAGGGAAGTGGGACCAAATTAGGTATGATGCAGGTACAGAGATCAAGCTCTAGGTATTCAGAATATAGAAAAGTTAATAAACAATGGGAAAAGTGCACATGGTCTGTACAGGCATCAGGCTGAGCCACATTCCCATTTATATCGTACTGTGTGATGATAACATCTTTCCTCTGCTGCTTCTCATTTATGTTCCAAATGAGTTGCAGGCTTATGCTTTATACCTGGCACTATAATAATGAAAGGATCGATGATGAGGCTCCTAGGCAAGCTTGGCAAGGACACTGAGACCTGGATACAGTGGAAACAGAGGTTTTATTGAGGGGAATAATCAATACATTCATGCAGTCACAAGAATATCAGGCACACAGAACTAACACCAAATAGCAGGATCCCCACATTAAAATGTTAAGTATTACACTCACTGGTGAAACATCTATTGCTCAAAAGGAAAGGAAGGAAGAAAATGGGTATAGAAAAATGTATTTTTTATTAGAGGTTGGTTGGAGTGGACAGAATATTCACTTTGAGTTTTAGGAAGTTTTTCTCTCTCCTGGCGGAGTACAGGTGGGAGGGAGTCAATTGTTTGCCAGCCTCACTTCCAAGGCAAATGCAAATGCAAGTGGGAGGTCTGGCTGAATACAGTGAGACAGTCAAGTCACACACACAGCCTCCAAATAGAACGGTGACACCCAGCAGGGAACACAGATTTGGAAGATGTAAGGGGCAAGAAAGGCTTCAGGAAAAGCTTCTTTGACCCGGCCTGACCTGGGCAGTGGGAGGAAAAAGAGAGATGATAAAACTTCCGGGCATGAGGAGGGTCTCTGGGGCTGATTCCATCGCAGCAGACAGAGCTCTCACCTGGGGTCTGCTGGAGGCTGCCATTGCCATATACAGGACTGTAGTCCTAGACAAGAGGCTCCAAGATAGTGGGAACCCTTTAGAACCAACATAACCTTTTAAGCTGAAAGCCTGCCTTATGTTAGCATCCGATAGGGCATGTACAGAGGGAGGGACAGAGGAATTACATTTTACATTTTTTCCTTTGGATCCCATGCTCCATCTGTTGCTGTGCTAATTGTATGCATGTGAACATTTTCTTTTTAATCAATGCTTTATAACTTTTGATGTGGTAGCAGTTCTTTGCACCTCATAGACCTCCATTGTTCCTATTTTTAAAGGAATGCCATGACGAAGGGGAGTAGCAGTTAATTGGCAAGTGGCTACTCCCCTAGTGGTGCACAAGGCAGTAAGCTGTCCCTGTTGTAACCAGATGCTGGGTAGTGGAAAACACAGGGGCAAGGTGAGGCCTTAGAATGGCAACATAGGAAGAAGCCAAGTGGTGGCAGTGGTTGCACCACAAGAGGGAGAGAGAAGCCCGTCCAGGTGCTGGGAAAGCCAGGTGGCTGGCACATGCCAGGTGGAGACCTTGGATGGCCAATGGAGCCTCAGCATGCAATGCAGAAGAAGACCTGCAGGACACTGGGCTGTTCTATCACAGTGGGGGAATCAAAACTTGTTATAGTTACCTATCCACATGGTGCCCAAGCACAAGATCCAGGTCTATGCTGCTGACATAAAGTGAACCTGAATCTACACAAACCAGGAAGGTTTGGAGTCAGACTTCGGGGTGCTTTGCTAGAGTCAGAAGCATAAACCAAAGCCAAATCTTTCCAAATGGAAGAGAAGTAGAAGGAATGTGACCTCTGTCACACAGGGCAGGACCAAAGTGCAGCAAGGAAGTCAAACTCAGGACAAATGGCAGGGGAGAAGGCAACAGAATATTAGTATTGAAAAACAATGTTGGGAAAGATTCTGGTTTTTGTTATGGTCTTGGACTCAAATAGGGAATAAAAGATTAATTTCACTTGTGCTTGGAAAGGGAAGTGGAAACAAGGTGAGTTCATCAAGCTGCTTCCTGATTTGTAGAAATGTGGCCGTCTAGAGAACTTTTCCAACTAAAGGAAGGAAACATGGGAAAAGAGGGGAAGTAAAGATGGCTGCCTCTTCAGAATGTGGGATGTTATAAGCAGCTCTCACTTGTCCAGTACTGAATCATGCAAGGGGAAATCCTTCTAGTTAAAGAGGCTAATATGAGGTGGGGGTTCTTGTCATTAAGGAATTAAAGAAAATCCTTCTCAGAAACTAGTCTGAGGAGCACTGAAGGGCAGAATGCTGAGTTCAGCTAAGCATCAGATAAAAGGAAAAGGAGAGGAGAAGAAATCAGCCCAGTCCCTCTTCCCATGATTCTTTGAATGATTCAGTATTGGGTTTTTATGTAATTGTTTTGTAATCTCTGATGAAAATAATAAGGTAGTAATAATCCATTAATTGTACCTTGTTTTAAGGAACAGATAAACAGGGCAGGGGAGAATATTCAAAGTAAGTGTATACTAAATTCCCCTTCTCAAATAAAAGTCCACAGCATTGAATACTTTTCTAATTTCACATCCACTGCTCTTAATATTTTATTACTAATAATGTAGTTCATAGATTACTAATCATGTATTTCAAGAGCATAGGCTCAAACACTGGCAAAGAAATTTCTGTAGAATATTTATAACTTATATTGTTAGAGCAAATTGGAAGAAAATTTTGCAAAAATTACATTTACGTATTGTGTCAAAATGATGATTTTTCTTTCTTCCCACTCAGTAATTTTAAAAAGTGACTGTGTGGGTATCTATCATTTTCCCTAAGGAAGTATTTATCTCTCGGTTTCTCTTTTGTACTTCTGGATCACATTTTTATATAGCAGGTGTACCTACTAACAGTGCCATTCTAACCGGTTACACCAAAGTCAAAGAAAGTGAATCTGCTTTGAATGGCACCATTAAATCATTCATAGATTCCAGCCCCCACCATTTTTGAATCACTTACCAGATGAGCATTTAAGCGCTTCAGACATCCACTGAAGGACAGTACTGATTTCAAATCAAGTCAGGACCAGGAAGAGGGAAAGGAGCAAGTGCAAATAAAAGGTTTTCCTGAAATAAACTCTTTACCTGGGTCCTTAGGGTAGGGAAGAGTGTATTGCAGATCCACCTAGCTGATAGATAGATAGATAGATAGATAGATAGATAGATAGATAGATAGATAGATAGATAGATAGATAGATATATTTTATTTGTATCCCGCCCTCCCCGACCAAGCGGCTCAGGGCGGCTAACAGCATAAAATTCGATACATACATTGTGTAATAAATAACATTTAAAAACAGTTAATTAAATCCATAAAATTCTAAAAACATTAATACATTTAGTGCTATTCCATCAGTAAGTTTAGTTGGCAATTTAGTAGTATCAGCTGGTGAAGGCCATTTGGAACAGAGTGGTTTTGCAGGCCCTGCGGAATTGTTCAATGTCCTGCAGGGCCCGCATTTCCTCTGGGAGCTGATTCCACAGCTGTGGGGCCAGAACTGAGAAGGCCCGAGTATGGGTACTTTGGAGTCTTACCTCCTTTGGCCTGGGGATAGTCAGCAGGTTCTTCCCTGCTGACCTCAGTGCTCTCTGGGGTTCGTACGGGGAGAGGCGGTCCCTAAGGTAGGCAGGTCCTCGGCCATATAGGGCTTTAAAGGTAATTACCAGCATTTTGTAGCGAATCCGGTATACAACTGGCAGCCAGTGCAGCTCACGCAGCCCCGGCTGTATGTGCTCCCACTTTGGGAGCCCCAGCAACAGTCTGGCAGCCGCGTTCTGCACTAGCTGCAGCTTCCGGGTTCGGCACAAAGGCAGCCCCATGTAGAGGGCATTACAGTAATCCAGTCTCGAGGTGACCATTGCGTGGATCACTGTTGCCAGGTCCTGACGCTCCAGGAAGGGGGCCAACTGCCTTGCCCGCCTCAGATGAAAAAAGGCTGACTTGGCAGCGGCTGCTATCTGGGCCTCCATTGATAATGAAGGCTCCAGTACAACTCCCAGGCTTCTAACCCGGTGCGCCGCTTTCAGCGGCTCCCCGTCAAAGACCGGAAGAGATATTTCCCCTCCTAAAGCGCCCCGACCTAGGCAAAGGACCTCTGTCTTCGCCGGATTCAATTTCAGCCCGCTCAGCCTTAACCAAGTTGCCACAGCCTGCAGTGCCGGGTCCAAGTTCTTTGGGGCGCAGTCAGGTCGGCCTTCCATTAGCAGATAAAGCTGGGTGTTGACTGCATACTGGTGACACCCAAGCCCGTACCTCCTGGCAATCTGGGCAAGGGGGCGCATATAGATATTAAATAGCATCGGCGAGAGAACTGCTCCCTGAGGCACCCCACAATGTAGTGTGTGCCTCTGGGAGAGCTCTCCCCCAATTGCCACCCTTTGTCCCCGATCCTCAAGGAAGGAGGAAAGCCATTGTAAGGTCAACCCCCTAACCCCAACATCGGCGAGGCAGTGGGTCAGTAGCCGATGGTCAACAGTGTCAAACGCGGCCGACAGGTCTAACAGCATCAGCACCGCCACACCGCCCCGATCCAGATGCCGCTGGAGGTCATCCACCAAGGCGACCATCACTGTCTCCGTCCCACGACCCGGGCGAAAGCCGGACTGGCAAGGGTCTAAGAGGAGGAGAAAAAGGGTCTAGCTGAGGAGAATAAATATGCTGAGATCCAAAGATGCTGTTTTGTATTCATAAGAGCTGATTTACATTGCACCATATGTTAGAGCTGTTTGTGGAATCTTTATCCCGTTTTTTTTTTTTTAAAGCAGAGAGTAGTGAAATAAAATCCACAGGGGTTTTTTTGTACCAGGAACTCCTTTGCATATTAGGCACCCCCCCCCCCCCAATATAGCCAATCCTTCAAGAGCTTACAGGGCTTTTAGTACAGGGTCTACTGTAAGCTCCAGGAGAATTGGCTACATCAGGGGTGTGTGGCCTAATATGCAAAGGAATTCCTTCTACAAAAAAAGCTGTGTAAATCCAAAAATCTCCTCAATTTCCACTCAACTTTGTGGAGGAGTTTGGGCAATTTCTTGTACAGTACAAGTGTGAGAACTGCTATAGAACCTTGCTATTCTAGCAGCCTATGGTTATTTTCCTTCCATGCATTGTTCTTTGGATCTAACCCTTTGCTTGAAAATGTGTTCTGTCTATGCCAACAACACAAAAAGGACTATAAAGGAACAAGCTAGCATACTTAATCTTGAAAAAAAAATCACAAAAACTACCTTGCCACCCCCCACCTCTCCAATACCTGAATACTTCACATATCAGTGTTTGGTGCTTGCTTCAGTGCCCTGGGAGAAGAGAAAAAGAACCTCCACCATCCCCCCCCCCCTTTACAAACACAGATTTTCCTTGTAGCTGTTCTTACTTGCTGCTGGTGACAATATGAGTGGATGCCCTGTTGGTGGCATGTCTTCAGCAAAACTCTTTCCTGGACAGCTGTTGAAATATGCGAACATATTTTATCTGTAATTTATAATGCAATTTATAAAGCAATTTATTTAACCTTGTGTATAGAAGATGCTACTGTATTTTAGAATTGCTTTTTTTGACTGTAAATAATTCAATTAAATGCTTAAAAGATTTTTTGTCAATGGCTAAAAGCCCTGGTTAGCTATAACAAAATTCTGTCTGCCACATGACTGAATAAGAAGAAAGGCAAACATGGTTTTGTGTCCTTTGGGTCACTTAGCTTCAGCTAATTTGCTGCATCCCAGCTACATCCTGGAACCTGCATGCCTTCTCATCCTCCTTAACAAGCACAATGAATATTTTCTTCATGCTGGAATAATATCCCTTCATACCTTGAACCAAAACAAGATAATGCCAAAACTCTGACCTTCCTTATAAAGGTTATGTATCTAATGAAATCCCAGCATAGCTCAACCCTCAGCCCCAGACACCAACAACACACAGACTGACAATGTTTAGAACACAAATCAAATATTTTCCGCTGATGTGAGTTTCTGACGGTCTTGTTTTGCAATCATTTGCTGGTGGAATGTTTTTGATCTCACTACTGGTTTGCCTTTTTCACATATTCTTCACATGAAAGTAACATGTATTGAAAATTGAAATTGCTACCTCTAGAGAAGTCAGAACAACAACAACAACAACAATAATAATAATAACAACTTTTTATTTGTATCCCGCCCTCCCCGCAAGCAGGCTCAGGGCGGCTCACAACATGTAAATACAGTATGCAACAAAACCATGTGCAATCAGTTATAAATTCATATACAATTTCAGTTATAATATCATCCTTAAAATCATTAAAATTACATTAGACTTAAGATTAGACTTAACAAGAAAGATGAATATGGATAATGTATTAATTTTTGCTTGGTTATAAATGGAATATTTTGTTTCCTGCAGCTTTTGGTATTTTCTATTCTACAACTGCATTACACTGAATCAAAACATAACCAGCATAACAAATGCCATAGGCAGAACACACACACATACACAGAGGTGGATTAATTCATCTGCCACTAATTATGCATGAATGCAGGAAAGGCAGTTTCTTCCACACCTGAACAATGATATAGGGCTGAGAACATAACCATGCTGCCGCTTCTCATGCTGGGACAGCAGCTGGGTTGTTTCCAAAAAGCTCAAGGGTGGAATAAGACAAGTGTTTTCTTATGTTAGGATAGAACTCAGCATGGCAGCAGCTGTCAGGTCCTGGACTTACAGCTCAAAGTCCTGCATAAAATCTCTGTTCAACCATGAGCTTTTTGGATGGAAAACTGTCCAACCCCCTGTGTGCAGATGAGGCCTATTTCTTAGGCCTGTTCCAGGCAAAATAAATGAACTACTAACCACTGATTCACTGATTCACATGTTACAAACGCCATTTCCATGTAGGATTTTTTCTCCATGTGGAATGCAGAAGCCCCTGTATGTAAAAGCCATTTCCACACTGTATGCTTCACGTGAATGTGGTTTGCAGGCTTTTCCCCAAGTCTCCTTTGATCCATCTCTAAAGAGGAAATGTGCGGCTGTCGAAGGAGTGTCCGTGTGGATGCTCTGCCTGCAGCCCATAGGCCATGGGAGGCAGGCAACAAGATCTCTCCATAGTGCTGGTTCTTGTGCATGTGCTTGTGCATGGATGCTATGGAGGAAAAGGTGGGGGGCAGCAGCTGTGAAAAGCAGAGACAGGGCATGTGGATGCTGTTCCTGCCCACTCCCATGTCATTTGCTACTGTTTCCGTGGTGAGGGTAGGGTTGCTAAGTCCAGCTCAAGAAAAAGCTGGGGACTTAGGGGGTGGAGCCATCCTTCCATAATAATGGAGAATAGGAAATAAATGGAGAATAGGGGCACCTTCTTTGGGGGCTCATAAAATTGGACTCCCCAGTCCAATCTTTTTGAAACTTGGGGGGTGTTTTGAAGAGAGTCCTCAGATGCTATGCTGAAATTATGGTGCCTCTATCTTAAAAACAGCCCCTCCAGAGCCCCAGATTCCCACGGATCAATTTTCCATTATACCCTATGGGAATTGGTCTCCATAGGGAATACTGGATTGCCCACTAGACATTTCCTCCCCCCTTGCTTTCTGATAACTCTGGAGTGGGGGGAGGGCCTCCAAACTGAGGGATCCTCTACCCCCACCTGGGGGTTGGCAGCCCTGTGGGAGGAACATTTTTTGCACACCCATTGAGAAGTTGTGAAAGTCCGAAAGTCCCCCATGTGGACTTTCAAAATGAGTTCTGGGATACCCTCCACCCCCCCTCCAGGAATTTAATATCAAAATGCGTATGGACTGAATTTGGACTGAGACCATGGTGGGCAAGGAAAAAGGGTTTAAGTCCCTCTCCTATCACACTTTATTCTGATGAAAAGCCCTACTGGAGAACTGCTATTTGCCCTGTTGAGGAAACTTCCATCTCCTGATAGCAGCAGGTAAGCTTTCTCAGTGGGGCAAATGGCAGCTCCCAGGCCCACTTCAAGTTGGGAAAATGGCATATGAGGGAAAGCTAAAGCCTTTTCTCCTTGTGTGTCATGGTTCTGATTTGAATCAGGTCCCTGGATGCCTGGAAATTAAGTTTCTAATAGGAATCTCCAATTGCACATCTAATCTTAAGTTCTTGTGTTAACAGTGCACCCCCCCATGTGGACTTTGTAAAATGCAGTCAACCCTTACATTCCATCTTTTTGACAAAATGTTGCTTGCTGTTACCAAACTATAAGCAACAGAATGAACACATGAATCACACTGTGATGGTAATAAACGGGTTAACAAGAAAACTAAGGACACATAGAGCCTGCATCAGGTGACCTGAGGGTGGGGGCCAGAGTGCTCTGAACTCTCAGAGGTGATTGACAGCTAACGGCTGAGAGCAGTTAGTGTCAGACAGAGTCTGAGGGAGACTGCTGAAGAGAGCAGTTGGTCTGAGAAGGAGCTGAGACAGGAGCTGAGGAGAATCTTTGAGAGAAGCAAAGCTCACTGTTCACTCTATTTAGACAGCCACGGGGCTGTGTGTGACTAAAGGAGAGTCACAGTAAAAGATCTGAGAGGTCACAGACACAGAGACACTTCTCTTAAGAGCTAAAGTGGTGGTTGAGGGAAAGATGAGGGTCTAGAAGTCTGAAGGGCTGGGAGAAGAGACACTAGTCGACTTAAGGGACTTGGCACATTATACCCAAGAGGCCAACCCAGAATAGTGTTGGAGAGTGAAAGCTGTATGATCTGTGAAACCTGAGAGACCTAAGTGAACTTGATATTATAAAGCCTGAACTACGAAGAAACTGTTAACTGCTGGAGATACAATATAGCCCATGTATATATTTCCCATTCCCCAGTTGAAGACGGTGTGTGTACGTTAATAAATTTCTGTGGTTTACTTTAAAGTTCTCTGGTGCCAGTATATTGGGAAAGCTATCAAAGCTGCTGTGGTCCCCTACCTACAAACTGAGTTTATATCCATCTGAAAGCAAAACAACCCCCCCGAAGAGACTAGTATTGAGAAATCCATATTACACCCACCCCTTGCATTTCATAGTCGTGAGGTAAAATTCAAAAGGAATAACTGAGGCGGAAGAGGGGCTGGGGTAGCCATAAGCCGCATATAGAAGCGATCCAGTGAGACTGCGAGGCGTGCTGCTATACACACTAATAGCCAAGGTACACACACATACTATTCTGTCCTGTATTTTTTATTATGTGATAATTTACACTGAAGTGACTTCCATTTAGGAATGCTGTTAATGCAGGCTTATAAGAGATCAAGATCCTTTTTATTTCTAACTCACTAAAGAATTTAAACACATTGCTAAATGAGATGGAGAGATTCCCTTGTTCCACATCTTTGAGTGGCAATGGTAATGAAGATGTACAACTGGTTTCAGGCAGTATCATCAGTTTATTGTGGGCCAAAACCCAGATTTGATCTCCAAGCAGGAAAAAAACACAATAATGTTAAAGACAAAAGCAAGATACATTTGACACACCAGGATAGCATTTATAGCTCTGTCTTTTGCCTTGCACTCTGTCTTCTAGTCCCTTGGCAGTGTTTTCTAAGAGCTAAATAGAACTCATGTTGTGTTATAATTATGTTCACAATCACAAGATGAACTTGAAATATCACACATCTGCTCTGCCAAAGGCTGAGAAGTAACTATACAAAATAGCTGTCCTAAAAGAAGTCACTTAATCACACCTATTTTAACGGTTTGCTATCAAAACATCATGAATATGCAGGCACATATTTGCATATGATCTAAGGCTGCCCTATTGCAAATTAAAATGCTGTCCCTGATATCTTATGTCATTAGTCTTAATAATCTCCAGGTGGTAGCATAGCACCCGTAAAGCTACAAGTCTGTGACAGGAAGTATTGTGACATCAGAAGACAAGGTACCGTACTTATGATCACACCAGTGTCAAGCCAGGATTGTGTGTGGTAGCTGACCAAAAGAGCTAGGGACAGGAAACACAAGCACCAGGAAGTTTGTTGTAGTGGAAAACAAGCCAGTATAGGCAAATTCAGGATTCCTTATCCCTCTGAAAGCTCCTCCTTGCCTTCTCTCTTTCCCTGCCCCACCTGGTCATCCTCATCAGTCAGCATGGGAGTCCTCTGTCCCTGAAAAGGATGACCTTTTGTAGGTGGGGGGCAGGGCTTTCTTTTGTAGCAGGAACTCCTTTGCATATTAGGCCACACCCCTGATGTAACTAATCTTTCAATAGTTTACAGGGCTCTTAGTACAGGATCTGCTGTAAGCTCCAGCAGGATTGGCTACATCAGATGTGTGGCCTACCTAATATGCAAACCAGTTCCTGCTACAAAAAAAGCCCTGGCAGGGGGCTTCCATATTACAAACACATAAGCATAGAATTGGATATTTAAGAGGGGGTGTGGTAGCTGGGTTGTGGGGCAAGTCTCAACACTGCAAGCATGTATGATGAGCAATGAAGAATCTATTAGCAGGGGTAGGGCAGGGCCAAGATAGGCTATGCTAAATGGGAGTAAAAGACCAGGGACAACTTTTTCAAGGGGGACTCTCTGAACCTGACTATGCTAATCTTCACCACTAGTGAGCAGTGCTGGATTAAACCCTATGGAGGCTCCTAGGCAGCCAAAATCTCAGGGGGCCCCTCGCAAATTATCTGAGTCAGAGCACCTGCCCTGCCACCCATGGCCCCTGCTGCAGCCTGCAGGCACCTTCTCAAAAGCCCCTTTGACAAAGCTGCTGTGGGGTCGGGGAGGCAGATGGCTATGACACCAGTAGCAGCCTCACCAGGCAAGTTGGGCAAAGAGTGGCTCAGTTGCTGGCTGCGTGTGCAGGCTGGGAGGACTGCAAGCATGTGGGGAAATAGGGAGTGGGGGAAGCTGGCATGGGGCCCCTAAAGACATGGGGGCCCATAGACAAGTGCCTACTTGGCCTAATTGTTAATCTGGCCCTGCTAGTGACCTCATCCTGCTTCTTCTCTCAATTCATGTGTCAAGAGAAGCAGGGGAATCCCTTGCTCTTCAAGCATGTGCACTAGCAGCCAGGCCTCCCCAAAAATTGCCTCAGAAGGTGAGGCTCCATAACCCACCTGAGGATCCCAAACCCTAGGCTGCAGACTACTGTTTTGTAATATGCTAAGCAGCATCACAATAGCATACTAAAGCTAGCATGATTTCATCCTCCCTTTCCTCTGAGGAGCTCCAGGCAGAATGCATGGTTTTAAATGCACATCAACCTTGTTAACTAGGCCAGACAGAGAGCAATGTGTTGCCCACTTTTACCCAATGAACTCCATGGCTGAGCTGGAATTTGAACCCAGGTCTGTCCAGTCTTAGCCCAACACTCTAACCAGTGCACAGCTGGCCAAGCTACTATTTTACTATTGACTATCTTTTACATTAGTTATTCTAGGTTAAATACTATCCTAGATTCCTGGAAGCCAAAAATGGATCACACCCCTCATTGCACCTATAAGCAAGCTCTGGAAGAAGTGGATAAATCCCAGAGGGCATGCAGTAGCTCTCTCTTAAAAAAACATTTAAATAGCTAAGCAGCTGCCTCAGGAATTCAAACACCCTGAACAGTAGCCTAGTTTGTCCCTTTGGCTGGGCTGGCCAGCTCTCCCAAGAAATAATTAAATAAAATGAAGACCTGATATGCGTAACATAGCCACCCTGGGCCTGCTTTGGCGGGGAAGGTGGGATATAAGTACGAAGAATAAATAAATAAATAAATAAATAAATAAATAAATGAATAAATAAATAAATAAATAAAAATCAGGGTTCATTTGTAACACTATAGCTGTAGACAGGCCTTTAACTCTGCTGATCAGACTCCACACAGCTTGGCTTGTAGAAAGTCAGCACATATGGCAGGTAATTTTGCCTAGTGATTGATACAAAGACACTGTGTGCTGTTTGCATAAACCGTGATGTGTTTACATTAGATACCGAGAGATTTTGTATGCCTCTGCAATTAACAAAGAGTGCTTTGACTTTGAATATTAAATAGCTTTCATACCTAGCCACATCCAGAGCTACCTTTTAATTAATTCTCTCATTTGTGTCTGTGAATTTCTATGGTTTCCGCCGTGTGTGTGTGGAACTGACCTTTTGCTTCCTTTCTCTCTATACTTGTTTTGCAATATGATTACCATTTATTATTGTATTAGCATCCACAGAATAGCAGCACTCAGGCTTGAAGTGGAAATTTCCTGGCTGTCAAAAATCAAACTGGTTCATCTGCCCTCCTTCTTCCTGCCTGTCAGGCTTCCCAGCTCATAAAGAAGGAATGCACAAGAAGTGCAAGTCAAAGGGAAGCTACTTTTGCTTTGGCCTTCCTTACACTGTCTTTGTGGGTGTAAAGAGTGGTTGAGTTGCAGTCGATTTATGGTGCCCCCGTATGGTTTTCAAGGCAAGTGATTAAGCAGAGATGGTTTGCTATTGCTTTCCTCTGCAAAGTCTCCCTTTGTGGTCTGTCATCCAAATGCTGATCCTGCTTAGGTTCCAAGATCTGATGAGAGCAAACTATGCTTTACCATTCCACATCCCCGCTGTCTTATTAGGGAAACACCCCCCCCCCAAAGGATTGTCATATTAGCTGCATGGCAGGTTGAAATCCAGCAGGTAAAGCTTCCATAACTTCTGCCTTTTTTGCCACACAGACCTCGCCTGTTGAATTCTGTCACGCTGCTATTAATGGAGCTTTGCCAAAAGAAAGATGAAGCAGTAATCTTAGCTGGACAATTGTCCTTCCAGCCCTTTAATATCCTCTGCCATATGTCTTGTCTTAATAAGGACTAATGTCAGGCTCAAACTGTCATCTCTCAAGAGAAGGAATTTACTCACCAATGCGACAGGGGGCCAGGAAAAAAAATAGCTCATTAAATGGTGGGGTTTAAAGCACCAATATGTGCAAACAAGAGCAGAAGTAGGTGGAATCAGCCATCTGCTAACCATACATAGTCTGGGGAGTATTAGGGAATTAATAAACAAGTGTGTATTTTTGGATAATTGTCATTAATCTGAGGAATTTGAAGCAAAGCTCCTTTTGTAAATTGTGATTGCTAGTAATTGCCAGTGTACAAAACTTTTTAAAAGTGATCTAAATAGATTTATTTTCATATATCCTTGATTAGCTCTGGCTATTGACAAAGACTACTACATTGAACTGATTTGGAATAAATAAAGGTGTGATTCTGAGTGTTGGATTGTACCCCAGTCAGCATATATACATGTGGAACTATGGCTTTCAGGAACAGAGAATGGCTTGCGTAAGGGGTTGAATGACAGGTAATTTACCCTAACAATTAAATATTGAGACATTTACTCTGGATTATGGTGGGAATATTAATCCTTCTCACACTGTTCTTGTGTCTAATGAAAAGAGCTCTGATTCTTGAATGATGGAACCCTGAAAATCTTGCTGGCCTCTAAGGTACTACTGGACTTGAATCTGTTTCAGAAACAAATATATCAGCTAAAACCTTAAAAACATAAAAGCATCATGGTGCTATATGGCAGAATAATACAGACAATTTCCTAAAAATTCCTTTCAGTTTTTTCCAGTAGCTGTTCATGTCTTGTGACACTCAAACATCTGACATTTATTCTATGTGGCTCTTACTTTAAGCAATTTTGGACACCCCGGCATAAAAGGAGATGGAGAGAGAGGCGCCCCTACTCTCTTCTGCTCTGCAGTCCTGGAAGTTCTGGAAATAACATGGTGGTGGCATCCTTGGGGACTCGGAGTATACTGTCTAGTTGGCCTTTGAATCTATAAGGAATAAGATATTTGGGTTATATTATTTAGTAGTAGATTATAAAATGGATCTGGCACCATGTAACTCAAATATGGCTGGATGACTCAATGGCCGTTTTCGCACTAGCGTTTACTCCGGCGTAGCACCCCATTTACCTCCGGATCTTTTCCTGGTTTTCCCACCTGTTGCTCCGGCGCTGCGGTTTGCTCCGGTGCTGCAGGGGTTTCACGCCGGAGTATCTAGATCCACCTCCTTCCGGAGTTTTTGAAAACCTCCGGATCCACTCCGGATCCACTCCGCGGAGTTTTCTGTGGGAAATCCATCCACGCCGGATCGACTGCTGTGTGGGCGGCACCCTCTCCCTTTCCGTCCTCCCACCCCATCCACCCCCTTGGCCAATCATCAGCCTTTCGCAGCGCTTCCCCAAAGTGCCGGCACGGCCATTTTTTTTAAACTTCACAGTTTTGCGTAATAGTGATATTTCGAAATTAACAAATAGAAAAAAAAAACCCTCCTGGAATAGCCTCAATTGCCACTTCAATTGGTTTCGTTAGAATTTTTTTATTATTATTATTGACTTTAGTTGCGTTATTTCGCTGTTGCGTTATCTCGATAATGCGAAAACGACCATTGTTGGGGGGGGGAATCTAGTGCCGGTGCGGGCCAAAGCGTTCATGTGTGTGTGTTTTAAAAAGGGAATGCCTCCCTCAGCTGTGCCACCAGGATTTCTGGACCTGCACAAATGGGAAGTTGGAGTCCTGCATTCTTCTCCCTGGCTACATTCCGCTCAGTTAGAAAATAGACGCGAGCTCGCTCTTCACACGCGCCACAGAAGGGGAAGGAGAGAATGGGGCGGGGGGGGAGCTCTGGCAGCAGGAATCAGTCAGGTCCCCGTTGCAAGCGCCAGCCGGGGAGGGGAAAGAGAGCGGAGGAAATTTGGGGGGGGGGGGGAATCTAGTGCTTCAGAATTTGGGGGGGGGGGGAATCTAGTGCTAGGATTCTCCACTGTGAATGCTTCTGTTAATACATAAAGGGCTGTGGAGGATTCTACAGCTGCAGCCAATCCATAAGCAGCAGCAGCACACGTGATGCGGTTTGTCCACGAAAAGAAGGGGAGGGAACAGCTCGATGTTACGTTAGTACGTCATAACGCAACCAGACTTGCGCTTAAAAAAAAATGATTGACAGGGCATCGAACCCAAGTCGATGCCAGTGGGAAAACGGTTTGAGCCGGGGCTTCAGGGAAGGCGACTCCGCAAAGAGTCACTAGTGGGAAAACGAGAAAAATGATCCGGACATAATTGCGCCGCGGAATAAGGGGAGCAAACGTTAAGTGCGAAAACGACCATTATCATTCCATCTAAAACAAAAATGATCTACTACCCTTCATCATCCATGAACTGGGGGACAGGTTTTTTCTTTTTAAAAATTATTCACCAAGAGTTTTCTTCTTTAAGTAGCAAAAAGTTGCTGTTTTTGACAGTGTGTATCTTATGATGGAATCCCGAACAGACTGGGTATCTTGCTGGCGTACCATCTGCCTATCTTACCAGCAGAACCCTATCTGAAATAGCTGAATTGGTCTCAAACCTGATGCCAGAAACAACCATTCTGGGTGGGGGGTTCAGTATTCATGCAGAAGTTTCCTTGATTGGCCATGTTTGGGGGCTTATGTTTGCCATGGCTATCATTGGTCTGTCACCTGACATATGACCAATACACTCACTCGTTGTAGTTTTCTTTAGTATGCAGAAATCTGGCAGTTTTAAAATTTATTTTATTTCCTGCTATGACAGACTGCACTTGTTAAGAGGCTTAGAAGTGCTGTGCATACAACTAAAAGACTGTGAAGGGTTAATTCTTCAGCAAGCTTTGAGTGACAGGCTGCTCTAAGCAATCTAATTAGTTATCATCAGCTGAGCAGAAAAAGTATTGAGAGAGCTGGATGCTGAGGAGATTCAGTCAAATTTCCCCAAAATGAGAAGAGACATATACTGAGACTAAGAATACCCCTGACAGAAAAGGGGTTTACTGCTGACATTAAGATTCCAATTCCAAAATTAAAAATGATTTTTCTTAAGAGTTTTATGTAGATATTTAATAGTACAGGGAATCAGACTGCATCCTGAGGAACCCTACAGAGAAAATTCCACATTAATAACAAATGTCCAATGGTAATCCTTTGACACACACACACCCATCTGTAAGGAATGGTTTACACTAGACTAAAGCACATCTCCTGATACCTACATCTCCCTCTAAATGTTTTAACAAAAAGGCATGGTCCTGTGTCAAAGGATGCAGGTAAATCCAGCAGGAGCAGCAAGAAGACATGGCCTTTATTCCACTGGAGTTCCACATTAGGAATGTGTGTGTGTGTTAAAATTAATGCTTCTCTGTAAAATTGGTGTTCCTTGAATTTGCAGAACTCAATATTTTAACTGTGGCTAGTTCCCCACTGCCTTTAAAAGGTTCCTGCTTAAATTGGAAAGGTGGGGGAATAGTGGGATTTTGCAAAGCAATTTTTAAAATAAAAAAGAAGCACAAGGCTCAGAGCAGAAGGACCCCCTTCCCCGAGCCTCTACCTGTGAGGAGGACTATGGAGCCCGGGAGCAGCAACTGGGAACTTTAGTAGCCCCACCCTCTGCTTCCTGCTCTCAAAGGCAGCCCCGCCCTCTGTTCTCTATACTGTAAGGCAGATCAAGCTCAGAACAGCAAGGATGGGCAGGGGAGGGGGGAGAGAAGAAAGCCCTACTAACCGGGATGGATTAAAGGCCTGGGCAGGCCAGTTCCATCCTGTGGGCGCTAGGATACCCTTGATCTAGACTGACATGGAGATCATCAGATAAGGCCCCCATCATGGTCTCCATCCAAAAGCTGGGCCTGAAAACAGGTTTAAAAGGGTCCAGCACATATGCATTACCCAAGAAGGCTTGGAGTTAGTCTGCTACTGCTATATTGATCACTTTGCCCAGAAGGGGCAGCTTAGAAACTGAGTGATAATTAGCAATATGGTATTTCTTTAGGATTTTTTTAAGTAGGGAGTTGATAGCCATGTCCACCTCATGTTGGCAAAAAAAATTCATGCAGAATCTGAGGCCATGCTATATGGTTCATTGACTATGAGGTGTTGGTGGTATTAGCAAAGAAGCAGTATTTTTCTGTTTCCATTGCATCAGCTGAATCACAAGCAGTGCAATTATTTAGTGTAATTCAGCGTTTGAATACTTCAAGGTCTGAGTCCTGAAGTGGTAGTAATTTGACTATTAGCAATGACATCTTTTTCAGTTGTTTACTGAAAAGCTCTTGGATTCATTCTCATTTAAATACCAGTCTGGGTATAGATCAGGCAGTAAAGGTGTCTGGAGCATGGCCTGACTCCTCTTTTATGGATAATTTCAGCTTGATATCCCTGATTTATGTTGACAGGGTCCTGGGAAGCCCCGGTTGCAGCTTGGACACTTGCCCTTTCCGGCTATTAAAACCTTGTAGTGGTGGAGAAAGGGCTCCACTGACGAAAATTTCGAAAATGTCCCTATTAGAGGGAGACTTGCCCAAGCATGTAAAGAAGCAATAATTCATCCATTTTTGAAGAGCATCTCTGTCAGGTCTTGGCCAATTACAGGCTTTGACTCACAAAATTCATGCTGGAATAAATGGCATTAGTCTTTAAGGTGCCACTGGACTTCTGTTTTATTTTACTCTGTTATCTACCTTCCTAGGGAGAACTATTAAATGGGTCATGACAGAACAACTCCAGGGTTTCCTGAATAACATATTTGCTCTTGATCCTTTTCAATCTGGCTTTAGATGTGAGTATGGGACAGAGATGGACTTTGGTAGCTCTCATGGATTATGTCCATTTTCAGATGAATAATGAGAATGCTTCCGAGCCATGGATTTTGATACAGTTGGCTACTCAGTCTTGTTGAAGCGCTGAGGATCAGAGTGGGTATTAGAAGTCTGGCCTTGAACTGGCTTAAGACTTTTTTGTTCAGATGTTTGTTGTAAGAAACTGTAACAATAGGAGAGGATGTGAAAGGGAAAACACTTTCTCTCAGAGGCACTGGCCTACCCAACTGGAGCATCCTTTCCCACTCCTTCATATTCCCTACTCTTGTGAGACAGATGCAGCACAGAAAACTTTCTAGCATCTCCACTCAGCCCAGTCAAATTCAGACATACAGACAGAGCAAACTTTCTGACCCTCAACTTTATTGCTCAAGAAAAATCTTTAGGGGATAAGATGCATCAATTAAGCATGCAACACTGAGCAAAACAAGGCTTGGCATATGTTTCATTCCAGCGAAACAAAACCTTGATGGTGCAAGGAAAGGGAATGGGATGGAAAAATCAACTACTGAATTCAGAGAAGATTGTGGGGAGAAGGAGAAGGAAGAAACATGCTAGCTAAAAATTTCCTCTTAGCATTTCATTTACCTCTGTCACAGTGATTGATCCTCCATTGATCAGAACCTCTGCATCCATTACCTGGACAGGCACATTCTTGCAGAATGAAATGTTGGGCTAGTCTGCATGCTCCAAAAGCAAATGCAGATAGGAGTTTCCAGGTTCTTGCAATTTAAAGCAGTTGGCAAAGCTCCCACCTTTATCCTTAGACTGGGGAGAGACTCTCTGGTACTTCTAGCCGCTCAATAGTGATAAGTTTTTCTGAAGAAGTGGGGTGTAGATTTTTGCGCCTTCCCAAACAAAATTCTTCTCTGTAACTTATATTATTTTCTGGTGTAAAGATACTAGCAGAATATAATCATCATTTATGTGAAGCTTTGTCAATGAATGAAAAAATTTACAAAGTGAGGGAAATAGTGTGGAAATTGAAAACAGTATAAGAGGACTATTGTTACAATAAATCTATAGTATGGGATTTGACATTTGGGGCTCCACATTATTCAGTGTTAGCACTAATGGTTTTAATATCTGTTTTGATATCAATACAGGCTTGCCAGTCCCCAGATCCAGGCAGGGGATCCACCAGCCAGTTTGCCAGTGGAAGAAAGCCCTGCCCCAATAGCTATGGTGTTCCTTTAGATCTCCACAGATTTAGAAGAAGCTTACAAACTGTGTGTGTGCCTTTAAATCTCAGCAGAACGTGAAAGCTGCATGGGGGAGAGTGACCAGGCAGACCCACTTGGCTTTTCCCTGTGAGTGTGCGAGAGAGGAAGACAGCACAGTCCCTCTGTTTGTTTTGCATTGTTTCAGAAGTCGTTTGTATAGTAAAATGGATAGTAAAGAGTTAACTAGAACCTGATTATGGGGTGGAGTTTTCCTAGACCTCTGTCTTCCTTACTTTCATTTTCCTGTGTTAGTCTGAAGAAGGTGTTTGAAATACAGCAGACTGTTACATTCAGCAACTCCTGTGAGTAAAGTGATTTACCATTGCCCTAGTGAGATCACAAAAGTAACAGTCCTCCTTGTGAAGAAGCAGAAATTGTAACGACTTTAACATTATCTTCTTTGGAACATCTGACCTCATTAACATGGTAATTGATACATAAAAAGACACACCAGTTAATCTGGGTAAATGTAATTATTTGCTGTGGCTCTAGAACCCTCAACATTTCTGAGGATTAATTGGCCCTTTCTCTACTTTCGGGAGCACATATGGAGTAAATTTCAATGTTCAGGCTAGGCATGTCTTAGTGCTATTAGTTCATTTGGAAGATATGGCATTTCATCATATATATATATATATATATATAAGCTGACAAGGCTGTTTCTTTTCCCTCAGATAGGTGTGGTAAATAATATCACTAGAGGTCTGCTTTAATTTAGGACTGCTTGTGCTTTGTTGGATGATTTATCTTTTGACAGAAGTTTTCTCTTCCCGAATCACTGCAGTTTTTCATGTGCCCCTTTTATCTGTTCTTTGGTGCATACTATGATTCTGAGTTTTTGCCTGGGCAACAAAGTCCTTTTCCTTTGAGTGAATAGGAGAGTTTACAAATTGGTGATGGTGGTGAAACTATATAAGACATGGCAGAATAACAGTTTTTAAAACAGCTAATCTTAAAGGACAGATAGATCCAAGTGGGCAGCCGTGTTGGTCTGAAGCAGCTGAACAAACCAGGAGTCAAATTGCACTTTAAGACCAACCAAGTTTTATTCAGAATGTAAGCTTTCATGTGCTCTCTAAGCACACTTCATCAGACAAGGGGATCGGGTATTGTGGGCTGAAATACATGCAGTTTGCCCTCTTAATCAACAAACTGTATGTATTTCAGCCCACAATACCTGATCCCCTCGTCTGATGAAGTATGTTTAGAGAGCACGCGAAAGCTTATGTTCTGAATAAAACTTGGTTGGTCTTAAAGGTGAAACTTGACTCCTGCTTAAAGGACAGAGTTAATATTATCAGGTTTTAAGGAATTAGAATGAGGATTGTTTCCTTTGTATATTTGAATTCAAAATAAATCTTCATTCTCTGAACAAAGTATGTCCTAGCCGAAAAAGAACTTTAATTTTATTAATGCTTTAGAGATGTAAACAGATATTTCACCAGTAGCTCATTGGTTTTCATCTTCTTTAGTGTATAGGCTACGTGCAATCCACCTCACGTGCAATCATCACCTCTGTGCAAAACTTCATTTGAATCAAAATGCTGGGGCAGGCTGAAAGGACTACATCAATTCTACGAGCAAGGATGGGGTTTTTCTCTTAACCTTATGGTTTAGCACTAAAGAATCTAATAGTAAGTGGGAGAGGCTTTCATACAGATGTACCCTAAAAATTCAGCAAGTTGCAGCTCAAGGATTCAGCTTGTTACTTTGCAGCTGGATTCTGTGGATGTGCCTTCTACAGTGGATGGAGGTGCAAACTTTCAAAAATGATAAGAATAAAAAAACCCAGAGTTGCTGGATCAGACCAAAGACTTAGTCTGGCATCCTATTTTCAGCAATGGCCAGCCAGAAGCTGCTGGAAAGCTTGAAGCAACACATGAGGAGAGAGTTCTTCCTATTGTTGGCCTTACAGGGGTTGGCCTTACAGTGGCTCTCCTCTTTCCTGGAAGGTCGGGGACAAAGGGTCGCAGTTGGGGGGGAGCTGTCCCAGAGGTGCACACTCGACTGTGGTGTGCCCCAAGGGGCAGTCCTCTCCCCGATGTTATTTAACGTCTATATGCGGCCTCTTGCCCAGATTGCCCGAAGGCACGGGCTAGGGTGTCACCAGTACGCTGATGACACCCAGCTCTACCTACTGATGGACGGCCAGCTGACCCACGCCCCGGAAAATCTAGATCGGGCATTACATGCCGTGGCTGAGTGGCTCAGACTGAGCGGGCTGAAGCTTAATCCCGCGAAGACAGAGGTCCTTTGCCTGGGTCGCCGCGGCCCGGGAAGGGGAATCCCCCTACCAGCTTTTGACGGTGCGCCACTGGTAGCGGCGGACAGGGTTGAGAGCTTGGGGGTGTTATTGGAGCTGTCCTTAAAGATGGAGGCTCAGATAGCAGCCGCTGCCAAGTCCGCGTTTTTTCACCTTAAGCGGGCAAGGCAGTTGGCCCCCTTCCTGGAGTGCGACGACCTAGCAACAGTGATCCATGCTACGGTCACCTCGAGGCTGGACTACTGTAATGCCCTCTACATGGGGCTGCCCCTGTCACAAACTCGGAAATTGCAGCTGGTGCAGAACGCCGCGGCCCGGCTGTTACTGGGTCTCCCAAAGTGGGGACACATTCAGCCGGGTCTCTGGACCCTGCACTGGCTTCCAGTGATATACCGAGTCCGGTACAAGGTGCTGGTTATCACCTTTAAAGCCCTATATGGCTTGGGACCTGTCTACCTGAAGGACCGTCTTTCCCCGCATGTACCCCAGAGAGTACTGAGGTCGGGAACACAAAATCTCCTTACTGTCCCTGGGCCAAAAGAAGCCCGCTTGAAATCCACCAGAGAAAGGGCTTTCTCTGTTATGGCCCCTACATGGTGGAATCAGTTGCCGGAAGAGGTGAGGGCCCTGCGGGACCTTGTTCAGTTCCGCAGGGCCTGTAAGACGACCCTCTTCCGGCTAGCCCATACCTAGCTTGAGAATTTAACACAACTTGCCAGATTTCTTTCTTTTATATATATTCTGAATATTTATTAATATTTATGGTTTTATCTGTTTTATCTGTTTAAATCGTCATTCCCTTATATGTTTAAATATGTTTAAATATTGTTAATTTTATGTGGGATCTATTGTTGGAAGCCGCCCTGAGCCACTCGTGGGAAGGGCGGGATATAAATTCTAAAATAAATAAATAAATAAATGTATGTCCCTCAACAGATGCCTTGTCTCTGACCATAGTGGTTTTGCTGGGCAATCATGCCCATGATCTGTAATCTCACTCTCTGTGCAATGGAAAGGTTTATCTCTTGATGTCTGCAGATTAAAGTGCTGTTAACTGCCCAAAGGCAGGCCAGGCTTCATAGACAGAATACCAAAGAAAAAGTAGATTTTTCTATTTTATTTTGTTCACCACTTTGAGCATTTTTGGGAGAAGCTGAACAGAAGTTGTCTCCATAATGAGGTGAGATGAAGTAATGACTAGAGTGACATGTTGTAAGCCAAAATGCCCTCAAAACGAGGTTGGGGAATTAGTCAGGTGGGCACCTGGCTCACTCAGGATCTTTTACCTGTGTATACAAGATTAACCGTCCAGAAAAGTAATGCGTAAGAATATTGGGACTCTAATTAAGTAAAATCAGTTAAAATTTATTTTTTAAAAATATAGGCTTCCATACAAGATAAAATACTCATCAAAACACACAGTCCTAGGAAAAATAGATAGATAGATAGGGGAACACATGGGTAGACAAACAGGGTGATATTTACCTATTGTAGTCTTCACGGAAGGCTCCAATGGCGACAAGCGAGGAAGTGGGAGAAGGACCTGAAACTGATCAGAAATTGGGGATGGATCTATGCAAGTTGGGATACTGCTAGAAGCACACCTGTGGGTAGCTAGTTCACAGATTATAAGGACTCTCTTGAGCCCTTAGGGGATGGGAGGTACGAGAAAGGTGGTCAGCTGGTGCGTGACCTCACGAAAAGGGGAGGTTTCGCAGTGACCATAAGGGCTGGACTACTGCGACAACCAATAGAAAGGTCATTGGTGGCACCTAATTGGGTGCTTGCCCTTGACCAATGGACTTGCCTGGATCCTGGATACCTGAGAGAACTTTCAGGTTGAAATGGACCAGGGGAGGCTCCAAAGTGACAGTTGGGGAGAATAATAGAGCAATTACTTGGGTGGGGAGATGCTTAGGACTATTGGACTTATCTGAAAGGGTGACAATAGAGAGTCGAATCATGGCCTAGGTAACACCCAGTTTGAACAAAGGAACTTGGTTCTGGCTGAAGATGGTCTTCCTCTTCTGTCTTCTCCTGGGCACCAGTCTTTGTCTAGAGTTCCGTTAAACAAAGAAAGTGGCGGTTGGATGATTAACCACTCCTGGGGTGGGTAGATTGCTTGTAGGCCAAAGGTGACATCTGGTGTGTACGTGAGCCATCCGCTTCGCTGAAATGGAGTTGAGCCTGGTAGGAAGATGGCTGCATGGTGTTAGCCCTCCACGGTGGATTCCATGGTCAGAACTTCATAACCGTTTGCCTGGATAGCTCCTGGCGGTGCAGTTTCCTTCGCTCCAATGCTGGGATGGCTGTCATATGAAAAGACGGGAAGCCTTCCGTTCTCCTTGTGGGCACTCTTGTACTGGTCTTGTACTGAAGAGCCAGTTTGGTGTAGTGGTTAAGTGTGCGGACTCTTATCTGGGAGAACCGGGTTTGATTCCCCACTCCTCCACTTGCACCTGCTAGCATGGCCTTGGGTCAGCCATAGCTCTGGCAGAGGTTGTCCTTGAAAGGGCAGCTGCTCTGAGAGCCCTCTCCAGCCCCACCCACCTCACAGGGTGTCTGTTGTGGGGGAGGAAGGTAAAGGAGATTGTGAGCAGCTCTGAGACTCTTCGGAGTGGAGGGCGGGATATAAATCCAATATCTTCTTTGTAGCATTTTGGCTGCTTGTACTATATAAGCACCTTATGTTCCTGGATAGGTTTACTCACACTCTCTGGCCAGACGTGTGCGAGTCACTTCTCCAGGTGCTCTGGCAACCAAGCTGGTAATCACGATGTTCTTTAAGGGGGCTTTTCCTTACAATGTTTTTTTTGGGGGGTGCACTCTTTATTCCTATAGCCAATTCTTAATACACATTTCCTCGGGTTCTCTTTTTTCAAATGTGTTATTTCAATGGAGCCCCTTTGGAAGTTTTAGAAAAGAAACTAATTATGTTCCTTCTTAAGTGTACTGCCAAAGGCTATTTCTTACAGTAGCAACATCACTAAACAGAAATACATTAAGATGGAAATAATCAGTGGGGAAAATCTAGCTTTAGTTTATGTGCACACTTGTTTGTCACATTTTTATCCTAAACAACTCAGGGCGGCACATAATTCCCTCCTCTTTTTTACCCTCACAACAACCCTGTGAAGTAGTTTAGGCTAAGAGAGAATGATGGACAGAGAACTTTGAGAGAAAAAGATCAGAAAAAAAGGAAGGAGGAAATATGACAGAGGAAGAGTAGAAGGGAAAAGCATGAACAGTGTGAAGGAGGACAAAGAGAAATGGAGTCCTTGAAAAGACTGTGGGAGGAGCAGCAGCACACACAAACACACCTGAAACTGGCTTACACTGAATCAGACTCTTGGTTCATCAAGGTCAGCATTATCTACTCAGACTGGCAGTGGCTCTCCAGGGTCTCAGGCAGAGGGCTTTCACAGCACCTACTGCCTGATGCTTTTAACTGGAGATGCCCAGGATTGAACCGGGAACATTCTACATGAGAAGCAGAGCCACAGCTCTTTTCAGGAAGCAGGGAAATAAGAGGGTGCCAGTAAACAACTTGGTGGGTACTTTTGCACTTACATGAGCCATTTTGGGATCTCTGGCATAGAGACCATGTGGATATTCAGTCAAAAATTCCACCTGGCACTCAACTGTATGATTCTTCTATGATGTTTAGCTTTTCCATAATTCTAAATTTTGCATTCTGAAAAGCACTCATTCCTGTCGTTTGTCTGCTCAAAAACATTCAGCAGCTGCTTTATAGCAATAAGAAAAAGACACAGTGATGGGAAAGAATAAAACAGTCCCTCTTCCCATGCTTGATTACAACCACAAAGAATATTCTGCATTAAAATAAAACCGTTGGATAGAATTGGTCCGAGGCCTGTCACATGTGTCATTTGAACCTGAGTATGCCAAACTGTGTGCTGGCTGGCAAGCAAAAAGAGAAACCATGCTTCTCTGGTTTATGTGCTTTTTGGAATGCAAAACCTGGGGTTTTGGAAAAGCTACATTGTGCACTTCAGTTTCCCTCCCATTTCTTTTTATGACACTGACACCAATGATGAGTGCGCAATGTCCACTATGCCTGATATCCATCAGGAGCCAAACAAGCAAGAATCATCCCAGAGGCCTTTGGCATGCAGGCCTCCAAAATTCTGCTTTGACAGCACTGCAATTATGAAGCGAAGCTGAATCAAAAGGGATGTTCTGACAAGCTCCAGAGCAGATCTTAATTAAAATTATGCCTGCCTAATCACTACTCAGAATGTGTGACTATGCTCTCTAGATGTTCTACTTGTGAAACCATTAAAAGGGTATTCCTGCAGCATTGCAGACTCAATAATGGAAATAAAGAAGGCGGCAGTCTGTAAGGTTAGGACCCTTGCAAAATGAGTAAGAGTTAGTGATTACAAACAGAGACATGTAAGTAGCTAGTGCAAGCCGCAAAGCAGTGATATTGTCATCCTAGTGGTGATCCTTGTGACCCCTCTTATGTTGCATTTGGCAGCAATCAGAGGAAACAGGCTTCATGGACAGCTCCCATCAACAGAATCTTGAAATAATCCACTGTTGAGGCTACAAAGACTTAAACCAAATCCTGGCTGAGAAAGGAGGATGCAACCCCACAAATTTCTTTAAGAAAGCAGAAGGGGTCTCTCTTGACTTAGTTGTGGGAGTATAGCTCATTTTATACTTACTTCTTAGGAATGTATTGCCAAGTAACAGATCAAGCTAGAAGATTTTTCTAAGGTGTTCCGTTATTATTGAAAGCTTTTTCTCTTACAAGAGCTTCATTTTAAAATAAGTATTCATTTCTCCTCTCATACATTTCCAATCTGTCTTGCAGTTAAAGGCAAACTTTGATTAATTATGAAGACCAAAAATAATAGAAAGAGCTTGTCTGATAAATATATGGCCAGGGAGAACTGTTGGATGAAAAAGCATGAATCATCTTTATCATTGCTCCACAGTGCCAGTCGCTGGAAAAGCACACTGTTTAAAGTACATACAAGAACATTTGTCTGGATCCTATATTTACAACAATTTCCTTTGGACATAACAAGCCTATAGGTTTTCATGTATGCAGATTGGAACCCAATGCTTATATATGTATTCAGGGGACATTTTGTTGAAAAACAGATGGTGGAGCTCATCCAGGGATTGTTATGCAGCTGCACATACTATTCAATGGACAAGGAGGTGGAACTCTCAGAAAGGTTCAGGAGCTGTGCTCCTGTGAGCTCCCACTGAATCTGAGGCCTGTATGTATTGATGTTAAGGAATAGCCTCTTGTAGGTCTAATGCTTGTTTTGAAATAGCAGAACAACATGTTATGTAGGAAAATGTCTATTCCCAAATCTGTATTTGCTGAGGTAACATGAATACAGTGCCAGAGAGACAACTGCAGAACAGAATCAGAAGATGGGGTGGTGGTGCTGCTCTCCCCTCACCCCATCCTGGAACTTATGATCTCAGGCTCAACTGGGGAGGAAATGAGTTAAAATAGTTTGAGCATTTGCAAGTGAGAACCAGTGACTGGTTGAAGGTTTAAGCACCTTCTTCCGTATGTTGATTCTCCTGCAAATGTTTCAATCCCTATCTATGCAGGCAAACTCAGAACTGGGGCTCCTGAGCTTGATTTTAGGACTATGAGTGGAATTCTGCTTGCAGAATGATTCTTAATTTCTAGGCTTCAGGGTAATTCCTGGATGTTGGGGGACCCTTAGGATTGTGGTGGGATGTGGATAGGGGGATGCATCTGGAAGAAGAAATTGTCAGTTTTGGGTGATCAGAAATGCCTACAACTTGCTCAAATTTGCTCAACTTACTCACTGAATACACTGCAATTGGACCCTGGTCTTTTGATTATAATAACTACATAAAACCAAATAAAATACCAGGAAGCCTGCTCAAAATTTTGAATATGATTCAATATGGATGCAAAGACCGCAAGGCTGCATCCAGACTTCTGTGTCTGCCTTATAATGTATTGTTCTAAATAAAATTTCTTCCATTTGGCTCTCAATAGTAACTTTTTTTGATACATGAATATATTGAATTTTTGAATGCAGTCAACAATATTGAGATTAAAGTTTCTATTTATACCACTTACTTTTCACTTTCTCTATTAATTTGGAGCATTACTCTCTATATATTTTCAGTTTAAATCTTTTTTCTTTTGGTATCTGATCCCTAGAGAGTGATTTATGAATCAAACAAGAAGAAAGAAGTAATTGACCTTTGAACTCCAGAAAGTGTGTCAGAACTGCCTCTTTATCATTTTTTTTTCATTATTTATTCAGAAATGAGTTGACTGGGATCCAAAGATCTATCTCACATGGGTCTAACAGCTTTCAGTAGCCCTCAGCCATTTCTGACTTCCTTTTCTCTTTGGGCCCAGATTGTCTCATCACAACATTTTTGAGGCATCCGGTTTTAAAAGTAATTTGAGATGTCGCATGGAGGAGTTGACATTTAAAAAAGTCTAAAGCTCACTGAATACATTGCATAATAGATTGGACACTGATCTTTTGATTATAATAGATTCATAAAACCAAATGAAATACCAGGAAGCCTGCTAAAAATTAAGATTCAGTATGGGTGCAAATCTACCCAGTTTTTGATGGGTATCAATTCAGTGTAGAATATAATGCCAAAATGCCACTATTTTAATGTTTAATATGACCATGTAGCAAATTATTGAAGATGATATTGGATTTATATCCCTCCCTTCATTCTGAATCTCAGAGCAGTCACAATCTCCTTTACCTCCCCCCCCCCACAACAAACAACCTGTGAGGTAGGTGGGACTGAGAGAGCTCTTACAGCAGCTGCCCTTTCAAGGACAACTCCTGTGAGAGCTATGGCTGACCCAAGGCCATTCCAGCAGCTGCAAGTGGAGGAGTGGGGAATCAAACCCTGTTCTCCCAGGTAAGAGTTCACGCACAACCACTACACCAAACTGGCTCTATAATGATGATTAAATGAAAAGGTTGTATTGTATTGCAGCAAACCAATTGACTCCACCAAACCATGATGATGGGCCATATTTACTGAATCTCTTCTGCTGTGTCATTCTTCAGTGGAAAGCATAAGATGATTATCCCTAGCATCAACTTTTACTTCTATAGAGACAGAAAAGGGTTGCCCTGTTGGTTTTCACAGACAGCAGTCAATGCAATAATTAGAGCAGAGCATCCAGCCATACTGATGATATATTAATGGCAAAATGGCATTTTACACCCTGAAGCAACCAAAACTGTTCCAGACAAGAGAGATCAGAGTAGAGCCTGTTCTACCCAGTAGCAGCTGTTATTTTTAGTTGAGATCTTTCATATTTCAAATGGTGACTATCAAGATTCCTCACACAGGGATCCTTATTCAGATACCAAACTATTTGTTAAAGTTGGTAGGTCCATTACTGATTTCATGTTTTCATTCTAACTAAATGTCAGGTGATAGGACTGCCAATGTGATTGGATATGAGGGGGAGCTGGGGCACTTAACTCTTTCCCCAAAACCTTTTATCTAACTTAGGTGTTTCTACATTCAGTTTGATCCAGAGTTTTAGAGTCTTCAAATCACCTGCCACTGTTCCGCTTTAATTATTTTCCTTTTACATTTAAGCATTTCAATTTGGGGGAGGGGTGTCTCTGATCAGAGGCAGCCGAAATAACAGTGCTTAGTTAAATGTATACGATTGCTTGGAAATTGTGTCAACACTGCAAAAACAATACAAATTTAAATTAGTAGATGAGGCAAGCAATGATAAGTAAAAATTTCAAGTGCTGTCAGTTCTTATGCAAATTACTGCACCTTGTGGTGGCTTTTGGAGGAGTCTTTTAAAACACATTAAAACTTCTACAATACAAGTTTGAAACGCCTGTAGAGAAAAGACCAGATCAAAACCAGTATTGAGAAAAATGTTGCAGCAGTAGTTCCAAAACTCATCTCACCAAAACAAATGTAGACGCTTCTGGCAGCAACGATGCAAACAGTTGTGAGGACGCTAGGTAATGTAAAAGGTGGGTTTCCAATGCGGTGATAGAGAATCACAAATTGTCAGTGTAAAAACACCCTTAAATTGTCTATGCAAGTTTCTGTTTCCTTTATAGGAGAGAAAATGCAAGCACCTCTATCATGGCTGTGTTTTTTCCATCCAGGGAATCCAGGGAATGTGAGGGGGGATGATTTAGGTGAGAAAACTGGCATGGAGAAAATGGTTCAATACCTCCACTTTTCCATGCATGAGACTCCCAGAGATTTTTTAAAAATCACTTATCAAGTGCACAAAACCAATTTCAGATTGTGACTGTGGTGCAAGGAGAGGGAGCTTTTAAGCCCCCATGTTCCCAATATTTCCCCTATTGTTAAAATGTATGTACACCGATAACATTACACATGCATTTTCACAATGGGGCCAATGCCCCAATGCCATTTTCACGATGTCCTGATCCCATTTTGTACCACGTTCCTCCAGCAATGGGTCCAATCCACAATGGGGCTCTGCATACCTGGTAAGGGATTTTTGTTTTTGTTTTTTAAAAATTGGGTTCTCTGTATATGAAACTCCCAACATATCATGTGTTTAAGTCCTGAACTGTAACTGGAAAATTCAATCGCTCTTGCTGCAAGGCTAAATTCTAGCATTTTTTAGTATGGCAAGTCAAAGGAACAAAACATTACAATCGTTATTGGGGTTGATTTGAAAAGTTAAAACTTCTTTTGAGATTTACAGAAAAAATAATATTTTATCTGGCACATGCCATTTGCAGTTTGATCCAGGAGAAAAGTATTAATTCTGTGGGCTGCTCATCAGATTGAAATTTTATAGGGCAATCAAAAATATTTGTTCCAGTTGCTACAGGCATCATCACACATAATAAATAAACATACATGCATGAATTATGGAACCAAACTAACTTGTATGTATCTAGAGTTTTTAAAAATAAGTGTCATGAGATTCCATTCTGAGTTCTATTTTTGTCTGGGATCCTCTACTGGCACACTTGTACTGAATAGAATTTAATGGGCTAGGGTAAACATGTGGCAGAGTACCCAAAAGAGATTTGAGGTCATATTGTGCTTTCTGTCAACATGTGCAAAAGCTAGAATACAAAAACTAAGACTACAAAACCCAAAGCACAGTGTGAACCAAAATGAATGAAAAGTACTTGTTTAACATTAAAACTACAAAGTCCTTGGTGCATGAAACCCAAACATGTAAAATATTGTGATTGAAAATATGCAAGACCTTAAATGTGAGCAAACTTTTGCTAGAATATTGAGTAATGTGAATCACAACTAGAACAGTCCAGAATTCTGATTCACCAGTGAATTTCTGGTAAATAACCTCTGTTTGATAAAATGAAACTGCAAACAAATAATGTTGGGGTTGAAATTATTTTCACAGGAATTAGTCACACAAACATATTATTAATCTACTAGCTCACCATCTAATATATGTGTCCCTTATTTATCAAGACTCCTTACAAACCTGTTATATGGGTTAAATATTGATTCATTTGCGGCCTTTCAACTTCCCTTTGTAAGACATATAAAAAACGATAAAGACAGCTTGAGCGTAGGATGTAGGAAGCTAGCACTGCTTTGCGGACAAATAGCATCCTGGTAAATAATGAAGTAAAAACAAATGGTGAAAAAAGATGTGCAGCCACTAATGAATAATAACATACCTTTTAAGAAAAAAAACACCTTTGGCTTGGTTTCCATATCTAGTATGCGGTGTTAATTGTAGTTAATTAACTGTTCAGAACCAGTTGCATAATGCAGCAAAGCAACAGAATGGGGAAATGAGAGCCCCACTGAATACAAGGACAATGGAGTAATGGACACTTAAGCTGTGGTGGGATCTATGGGTCCCTGATTTTGAAATGGTTTCCTACTTTCTAGTTCCTATTTACAGAATACTTGAATAGGACACAACCCAACCAAAGATTATTACCATTCTTGACTACAATGGAACCTTAATATTGGCAGGATTGTGCCAACAGTGCTTACAATCTGTAAAATGTACTTGGACCTTTTGTTTGTTTTTAAATAATTAATAAACCAAGACTGTATTGCCAATATTTTTTCAGTATTTTAAAAAATACCCTGGAAATAGATCTCCATTTTCATCTCTCACATCAATGGAACAGCTGTTCTTTGCTATTTAACTTCTGAAGGCATAAAAAAGCAACTTTTCTAAAAACTTAATTTTCTAAAAAACTTAATAAAAAAGATTGTTTTAATCTTATTTTTTTCATGAAAGCAAAAGCAGTGATGGTAAGTTATAATAATTCAATACAAAGAATCTTAAACTATTTTTCCTTGAAGAATAAGTAGCTTCAGCAATATATCCTTTCTTTCAGATATTTGCCCTTAGTTAATACTGCTATTGCTTTCTCAGTGGCAAAACAAATGATACTGGCATACTTTCAGACTGAAAGTGGAAGGAGATAAAGAAGAAAAGGCTGACACAAAACATTTTGAGAGTCATGAGGAACGCACAGGTCAGGGATGTTAAGCTATAATGAAATGCAAAATAATGTACTAGAGAAGTCTTAGGTAACATTTCTACTTTGGAAAAAAATACTCCTATTGCAGTGGCTGGGAACTTGATTTGAAGCACATCAAAGGTCAGTACATTTTCAGAAATATGTGGAATTTCCAGCCATCATACCTTGTTATAACTCTCAATATTGTCTTTATTGGTAATGGTATTAAGACCTCTCAGTAGATATATGTTAATTAACTTAAGAATGATTACATGCATATTTATTTTGCTACCAAGAAAGTATATGAAGTAAAAGACATAAAAAAGCATGGGTGTCACTAACGCTGCACAACTTTAGATATTAGATTTATAGGCCACAATATAACTTTACAATTGATTTATTTGTGAAATTCTGTTTCTGCTTCACAAAGATATAACATAGCATACTGTGGGAACCAGACATATAAAGCTGAAGAAACCACCCAGTTCTTTGTTAGATAAGTATATCCTTTTAATGGGCAATATTTTGATGCCCTTTAAATGAGCAATATTTTTATGTGAAATCTAATCCTAAACTATACTTACTGGAGGTGACTAAGCTAATAATGGATTAATCAATGTACAGTAGTATGTTGGGGGAAAACATGCTTTTGCAATGTTGCTATATGGTTGAAAATCAGGATTTTTTATTGGTTAAAATGGAAATAGGAGTTAGAAGAGCCCGATGAAGAGTTTTTAATATGCATTTAATCAAGATTAATTAATCAAGTTCTATTAATCAAGATTAATAGATAATTCAGGCTGAAAACCTGTATCAATACAGTGCAAGGATTCTCTCCCCTCCTTTTAGCTAGTTTCTTCTCACCCATGTCTATAGTCTATATCTTTTTTTCTTGCAAGATTTCCATTATATGGAATTATCAATATATATGCTGCATTACTTTCTAGAAAAAGAATCTTGCATGAAAACACCTCCAGCAGTAGTGCCAGAAAGGAGTTAAATTTGTGTTACATGTGCTGTTAATTCCAGGGCAGTAGCTTCATCAGATGTTAAATATTTGTATCTGTGAAATTTAGCTGCACAATAATCTTACACACACACACACACAAACACACACATAAATAGGAACCTATCCAACTGCTAGGATTATTTTCTAGTGCCTTGCTTTGGGCTCCCCTATCTTCTAAAATTAGGTGGGAGGCAACCCAGTAGAGGAGCTTCTCAGTTGTAGCATCAGAACTCTCTCTTCCTGTTCTGTTTGTTCTTGCCACCTTCCACAAGTTCTTGCTGCTTTCCCTTGTCTAGCATTCCTTCAGTGATCCCTCCTTCCTGCCCAATGTGTTTATATGTCACTTTTAATATATATTTATGTGTATTTTATCATGCTTTTGCTTTATGTGTGTTTATGTGTGTTGGTTTAGTTTTACTGGTTTTAAAATGTGCTGTTATTATGTATGCTTTTAGTCTATTATCCTCAATGGCTTTGAGAAGACCAGAAAGGCTCTATCTGCATTGATCTGCCTAGATCCACCTATCAGGTAAGTTGGCTTGCCCTGGCCATACCGGCTACAGTAATGTTTTTTCTTTCTTTTGCTTTGACAAAGTTTCAGAACCTTTGATCTAATTAAGTACTACCAGCCCTGATAGCAATTAATAGCAAAAGTCTTTGTAATATGTGAAGGCTCATTGAGGAATACCAAACATCAGCCAAGTTTATTTTGTTGTAAGCGCACACAGGTGGCAGCCTGGCAACCATCTTGCACTTCAAGGAGGATGTTCAATCTTGCATTCTAAACACACTTAGTTTTCCAACCAGCCTTTTGGCTGCTAGGTAGTAATAAACTTAAAATGCTGAGAATGTGGCCAATCTCTCTTGCCTTAGCTATCCAGGAACTGAACTGGTGATTTAATAATACAAAGCATATACTCTGCCACTGAATACTGTAGAAACTTTTCCTTCAGCATTTGAATGCCTCCCTTCAAACTAAAACCAGAGCACTACCATGCTAAATGCTATAAACATCTTGCACAATACAGGCCCTCCTTCCTTCCACACCTTTCCCAACAGAAAGATGAACATTCTGTTTGAAAACAATGATTGCTTGCAAGTGACAAGAGAGTAGAATGGTCATACAAATTACTGTAGAGTGGAAAGAATGAGATAGGAGTAAAATATTCTTGGTGAGTCAGATAGAACAATTCATGTGGGCAGATGACTGTAGGGCCACCACTAGGCCTGTTTGTGTTCTTTAATCCTGCACTTTCCATAAAAACCAATTTAATAAACTTCAACATGGCAGTTAACACTTACAACTATTCTAGGTCACAGTGTTACAAATAAAATTTAAATCTAGAAATTCAAACTAGGGGAAGCAGTAATGGGTCAGACAGCATACTAATTTCCTTTTCATTGCCTTGTATTTTGATTTCTGGTGTCAATCTACACTGAAACCATTTCATTAATTTTTGTAAAGGGAGGT
This sequence comes from Heteronotia binoei, assembly GCF_032191835.1. NCBI lineage: Eukaryota > Metazoa > Chordata > Lepidosauria > Squamata > Gekkonidae > Heteronotia > Heteronotia binoei. The sequence goes on along the minus strand of NC_083231.1, from coordinate 54,583,940 downwards.
TTGAGTTTGTTTCATCCATTCTGGCTGAAATAATTACTTCATCAAAGACACTGATAAAATGACGGACAGCTTTACGCAAGTTGCATTTTTGCATTACAACAGAGAGGAATGTATAACTGGAGATTTGACAGTTCTGCTTAATGACAGCTGATGTGCCTATTATGTAAACAGACACCACAAGAGAGCTGCCTGTCAGAGGATTTTAACCATTTTTCATGTTTATCTTCATTTTATGTAAACTACAATTAATGCAGTACATCATAAGATAAAAGGTATACAGATGGAAATGCAAGTAGAAAGGCAGATTGAGGCCTGGTCTAAATCGTACAATTTGCTACCTTACAGGTTATGAAGAAAAAAAACCCAAGTGGCAACCCAGTATAGAACAGAAGAAAAGAACAAACAACTGTGTACACACACAAAATAATATCCAAAATCTATTAGTTTATGTGTCAATTTCTGTTACAATCAAAGATACCGCATAACACAGTAGAAAATGAGTTCTTTCATAAGGGAAAGTCCCACTGCTGAAATAAAGCAGTCCAATTTCATCAATGAAGTCCAAATGCATATATCAAAGTTCATATAGGACATACAGTCTATGCAAATTCTCCAGTAATTTCTGCATGGAATCCTATAATCCCCTGAAGAAATCTGGCTCCAAAGGCAAAGGTTCTTCTTATGTGTCAGTTGACCATATTTCACATAAAATACTTTTTTATAGCCAATCTGTTCTGTAATATTCACAATTTGACGTCAAACAAAAATCTTAATGCATTTCCTAAATGCATTAAGATTTTTTGTTTGATGTTTTATTTCTGCCGTGGGACTTTCCCTTATGAATGAACTCATTTTCTACTGTGTTATGTGGCATCTTTGTAACAGAAATTGACACATAGACTAATGGATTTTGGATATTATTTATTTTTTGTGTACACAGTTGTTTGTTCTTTTCTTCTACCTTCCAGGTGGTGACATGATGCCTCAGCTTGCCAGTCCCCAGGTCCCATTAGTGGAGCCCCTCATTTTGCAGGCTCCGCCCCACCTTCTGCCAGCTAGCCAGCAGCCAGGAGGGGGTGAGGGAAGCCGCCACACCACAACAACCACCACATGCCTTTCCACCTCTGAAGGCTTAAAAGAAGCTTGGAAACTCCTTGTGTTTTGGAAGATCACTCTGTGTGCCTTTAAATCTCAGCTAAAGGAAGCTGTATGGTGGCAGTGCTAAACAGGCAGAATGATGTGAGTCTTCCTGGTGAGTCTATGAAGCTGTGAGAAAGGAAGAGTCCCGGTCCCTATGTTTGTTTTGCATTCATTTCAGAAGTCCTTTGCACAGTAAAATAGATAATAAAAGAGTAAACTAGAACCTTTGGTGTCCCAGTGTTAGTCTGAAGAATTTGGTTGAATTACAGCAGATGATTAAATTCAACAACTCTCATGACTAAATTGCCCCAGTGAGATCACAAAAGTGTGGGCTTGCAAAACTGTTTTTATTTTGTCTGCTCTGTGTGTGTGTGTGTTCAGTTTCATGTAAAGGAAGTGCAGTTGTTGGGGGACATGGAAATGACAACTGTATTCAGGGGAACTGTCCTGCTATATTTTTATTTATTTATTTTAGGGAATGGGAAAATCCCTAAAGTAAGTAGTCTCCTGACTCTACCCCCAAAGTCCCCAGATATTTTCTGAGTTGGACCTGGCAACCCTATGATGCCTGGCAAGAGTACTTGTTCTGAGTGCTAATTTTTACAAATATTAACCTGCATTGTGTGCTGGAAAAGAATTTTGTTATTTTAGAAAACTTTTGCATTGTTACATGTTTCTCTACCACGACTCTCTTGAAGTTCCAGAGCCTCCATAGCTCCATATCTCATGTCATTGCAAGCTTCCTACAGGAAGATGTAGAAGTCAGAACTTTGAAAAGATAGTACAGGCACCCTGATGGGTAGATATTACCCAGTTCTTCATAACATTTAGAACAAGAAATCTATGTACAGGAGATACATAACTTCTTATTTCCTAAGAGTATAATGAAAACTTCCTAATTGCCATGGGCAAAAAAGGTCACATAAAATCATCATGGAACTGTTAAGATGGATTTATGATGTCTACCAAATGCAGTTGTTAATTCTTACAAATGAATAAACATGTCACGTGAAAACAAAACTAGATCTGTGATGACAGTATCATCTAGAATGCACATTAATATTGGGAAGAAATTGCCTGATCATTGATTTACAAAGCATGGCCAACGACACATTTAAAAGTAATTCAAACAAGGGGACAACTGAAGTGCTTTTACATGTGTGAACTGGAAACTACATTTTACTATATGTCTAGAATAGATGCCATACATTCAGTATTATCTCCATGTATACTAGGAGCATGTGGAGGAAAATACATTTCTATTTGTTTTACAAGATGTATCTGTCTGCTGGCTCCATTTTCTAGTCATGAACATGACAACTGAACAATGTGAGCTGGGCACAGATTGGCTATTAAGGCCACTGGGAAAAATCCCAGTGGTCTGGTGACGTGTGAGGGGGACTACTTCCACTTGCCAGGGCCACCCTAGCACCAAGCGAGAGGTGACCCTTGCAGCTGTTACTGCAGAGAACTGGAAGCTAGCTGTAGCAGCCACTGTGAGTAATCGGACTGCCCTGGCCCCAAGTGGGGTGGGCAAGCTGCCACTGCAAGCAGGCCAGGTGCCTCAGCCCCATGTAAGCTGGGTAAGTCAAGGCTGTGAAAGAGAAGAAACTGACTTCCTCATGGTTGCAGTAAGTGAATCTTCTTTTGATCCTTTCCCCTTCTGTTGGGAAGCAGGCTAGAGGGTGGAGCTGGCCAGGGCTGTTTCTCTTTTCCACTCTGCCCCTGAATGTGAGCATCTCTGAGTTGAAGCCCTAGAGTATAAAGTGATGGTCTGCCACAGCTGAAGCTTGAGTTCCCCTGGGTACTGGGACCTGAAGGTGAGCTTCTGGGAGTTCCTATGTGTGAGCTCATGTCAAAGCTGTGAAAGTTTGTTGAGCTGCAGTACTGCAGTCGAAGCTCTTCTCATGACCTGAGTTCTATCCCTGTGGAAGCTGGGTTCAAGTAGCTGGCTCAAGGTTGACTCAGCCTTCCAAACTTCCGAAGTTGGTAAAATGAGTACCCAGCTTGCTGGGGAAAAGTGTAGATGACTGGGGAAGGCAATGGCAATGGCAAACCACCCTGTAAAAAGTTTGCTGTGAAAACATTGTGTATGCGACAACACCCCAGAGTCGGAAACGACTGGTGCTTGCACAGGAAACTACTTTTACCTTTACCTTTTTATTTCCAGCTATCCCTTACTCTTTGTGGACCTCCATTCTTGCTTCCATGTTTCATGTTGCCTTCAAGCCAGAAGACCATTCTGTCCCCCCACCCCCACTCCTCCCGTCACACACACACCATTTGGGGAAGGGAGACTTAAGATGCAGAAGATCTCTTTTGTTGCCCATGACATACTTTTATCCAGACAAGTTCCCTGGAATATTTTGTTTATAGTGGTGCTGTCAAGTCACAGCTGACTTCTGGTGACCCCTTATGGGGTTTTCAAGGCAAGAGGCATTCAGAGGTGATTTGCCTTTCTCTGCCTCTGTGTCACAGCACTGGTATTCCTTAGAGATCTCCCATGCAAATACTGGCCTTGGCTGACTGTGCTTAGCTTCTGAGATCTGATGAGATTGGGCTCACCTGGGCTATCCATGTCAAGGCATTTTGTGAATACTTGACGGAGTATACAGTAGAAAAACTAGAAATTTGATGCATGTTTTAGATCTGCAACCATCAGCTGTAAACTTGGCCGTTTTCCCACTGACCTTACTCTGGAGCTACGTCCCTCTTCACCGCGCAGTGTCTGCGCGGATTTCCCACCAACTGCTGCGCACAACCAGGAAGAGCCGCGGCTTTTGCGTCGCAGATGTAAACTGGTTTTTAGCGGTTTACATCTGCAACGCAAAAGCCACGGCACTTCCTGGTTGTGCGCAGCAGTTGGTGGGAAATCCACGCAGATGCTGCGCAGTGAAGAGGGACATCGCTCCGGAGTAAGGTCAGTGGGAAAATGGCCTTGTGAACTTTCAAGAACAAAGCACATTGTAAAAATTATATTTTATATCAGACTATGTGGCTGTCTATACCAAATTTCGGATTTATGGATCAGTGGCTTGAGATGTATTCAGAATGGAAACCAGATTTAAATAAATAGATCTGTTGGGTATATATAAAACAGCACCTTAGAAACAAGATATAAATAAATGACATACTCACTATTATACTGTTTAAAGACAACAATGTTATATTTCTGAAGATGGTTTGGTTCTAGAATTGCCAACCTACAAGTGGGGCCTGGTGATCTACCAGAATTACAATGGATCTCCAGACCACAGAGATCAGATCCCCTGGAAAAAATGACAGCTTGGAGGGTTGATTGTATGGCTTTATAACCCACTGAGGTTCTCCTCAAATCCTACCCTCCCCAAATCTCCAGAAATTGCCAACCCAGAGCTGGCTAGCATGTCTGACGCACAATAATCCCAGGTTAATTATGCACAGAAATTAATAATCTACCAATTAATAATAGTTTTATAGTGCAAAATTCACAATACTTTGATGTATTACATAGAATCCAATGTACTCTTGGAGAAAATGTCTATTTTAATTTTCCTTAATTAATGAAGTATTTGAACTCTCATAAAAATAAATCAGATTGTCACACCATTTTAAAGAACTTGAAAGAGTTTTTAATGAACAGCGTTGTTAAACTACATGATATCCAGGCATGGTGCTAATGAGTCCGGAGGCTCATAAAGACACACAGGAAAGAGTTACATGTTATATTTAACTGTAAAAATCTAAGCTACAGCATGCAAATATTGGCTCTTTATTATTGCAGAGTGAAAATTATACATAATGTCTGTCAAATATTTCAAAAGCTAGCATTCATTTTTGCTCTGGCAGTTTGGAAAAAGCATGGTGGTAAATACAAGATGTTCACAAGATCCTAGTAAGCAGAAAATTCATGCTTGAATTGTGACATGTTACTAGCTTGAAGAGGGAGCAATGTTCTTATTGATTGTTCAGGAAAATATAGCACCAGCTGCCATTATCACCATGAAATGTGAGGCAATAATAGGCCAGCAAAAGGAGACAGAATGGTCCAGATGACAGAATATTGATGGTTATATTCTTTTGATAACATATGCAATTTGATTTCTTTAAGGGGGCACAGATGGGTGGAATTTATTTACAAATAATTTCTGGGAAATAATTATAATGCTAAAATGGCTGATCTTGTGGAATGTTCTAGCATTAAGTTTGTAGCAAGACAGGGTAATATTTCATGAAGATGCACCTTCTTCATGAGGCAAAATTACCAGTTGAATAATATGCAAAATATTGATATCTATTGTGATGAATAAACTATGACCAAAGTATAATAGAAGAAAATGGATGAAATAACACTTTATCTTCCCTAATTGTGAAAATGGGAAGGCATTCAAAAGACTGTTAAGAGTTGAATGATCTGTTTTGGTGCTGAAGAAACAAGAGTGCAAATGTCAGGATGCTATTATGTATTTTTCCAGATTATGGGTTGGATGATCCTGTGATTTGTCACCAGAAGGTGCTGACAGTTGCTAATCTTTCTGGCTCTCTCATTCACTCACCATCCATTTCCATGTTCATTTCTAAGATCTCAGCATCCACCTGGAGTAATAGCTATGTGAGTCAGAAGGCTGGAATGCAGAGGGGGAAGAGAGTGAAATCCTTAGGGTTTGTAGAATCTTTAGGGTTTGTAGAATTAGGGTTTGTAGAGTGAAATCCCTGCCTCTTGCCTCCAGCATAAGCAGAGCTCCACTGAAAGAAGACCTGGGATCCTTTCACAGGCCCTACAAAGTACTGCTTCTGGATCTAACCCCATATTTCTAAATACATGCTTAAAATGACAGTGAAAAGATTCTCCATATTGCCATGTTTTCTGGCTGAAGTTTAAATATTCTTATTAATTCTCCGTTCACACTTCTCACTTCTCAGGATTTTTCTCTTCTTTTACAATTACAATTTAGAGATACTCTGTTTATATTTCATGGTAAACAACTTGCAAGACCTTGGATCTGAACTATCTAGCAGTTTAGGTTTAAGCACAATATTAATTTAGATCAGTTAACACTGCTACAGTGTGCAGTAATGAATAGTAAATTTGTGTTACCCTGTCATCCTTTTATCCTCTTCCTGCACTACATATAGCCTGAATATTTCATGATAACAGTAGGCAAAACTGTTCTTTTACATACTGCTGATGTGTGCATTTTTTTTTTAAAGCCCTCTGTTCCCCTGGAATGGAGGCAGGATCAGAGCACCTATTTAGAGCAGGGTAGTTATTTGCACAGGGAACTACCTTTTACCTTTTTTAGTTATTTGTTATTATTCAGGTCGCTTTGTGGTACTTTATGGCTTAATTAACTGCTTATTACTCTGTACTTTATAGCTGTTTCATATACAAGCCTAGGTTCCAAGGATTTCAAAATACAACAATTACTTTTTTTTAATGGTAAGGCTAAAATATGGGTTGGTTCACACAATATTTTCTTGTACCTATGAGTTGCCCCAATTGTTTTGGCATTGACATCCCCGTTGGCAAGTGCACCAAATGAGCGGTACCAAATACTCACAAACTCATCTACATGGACATAGGGCCAGCCATAGACTGTCTGGCACTCTAAGCAAGGCTAACTTCTGGCACCCCCCCTCCCCCCGCACTGATAATGGTGGTGTCCAATTCAGTGCACTCAGAAGGCCGGCGCCCTAGGCAATCACCTAGTTTGCCTAGTGGCAGGGCTGGCCCTGTATGTCATCTTTGTAGCTACCCTCAATTGAAGACACTCTCCAGGTTGTAAGGATAAGGTCTTTTATTGATAGACACAGAGCCGGATTAACAATTAGCCAAATTAGGCGCTTGCCTTTGGGTCCCAGGTCTTTGGGTGTCCGAGGTCTTTGGGGGCCCCAGGCCAGCACCCCCCTCCCCCCAGTTTTCATAGCTGGGGTGTTCCTGGTGCCTCTTCTTCCAGCCGAGCAGAGCTCCTTGCTGCCCCTGCAACAGCGCCTGGGGGCCTCCTTCCTTCCATGCCTGCGTTCCTCTGTGTGTGTGTAAGAGAGAGAGGGGGGGGGGAGGGGAGGCAGACTGGGCATTTGTTTGAAAAGGTGTGGAGAGATGGAAAGAAGTTGGAGGAGCACTAGGACCCAGCGACGAGCAGCAGGTTCCTTTCATGTGTTGTGGAGAGGAAAAGCCGACTGCTTTCTCTGTCCACTCCCTCCACTTCCTTCTCTTCGGCAGCTGCGGGCTCCCTTGCAGCGTAAAAAAGGGAAACTTGGGGGAGCCCTTTCTCCCCAGTGAGGATTCAAACTGGCTCACAACATTGTTCTCCCCTCCTTCATTTTTATCTTCACAACTTATGAAGGTAGGTTAAGCTGACAGTGACTCTGGGTCTTAAGCAGGTCTACTCAGAATCCTACTCTGGTCTATTCAATGGGACTTGCTTCCAGGAAGTCTGGCACCATCAATGCATATATTCTCAATGGCAGCTGAAAGCACTGCCTTTGTGCATTCTTCCTTTATTTATTTTATTTACTGCAAGTGTGGAGTAGTAGTTAAGACTGACAGGCTAGGTTCTGGGAGGCCTGGGTTCAAATCTCCACTTTGCCATGGAAGCTTGCTAGGTGACCTTGGCTTGGCCCAGTTACACACATTCTTAGCCAAACCTACTTCACAGGATTGTTGTAAGGATAAAATGAAGAAGAGAAGAATGATGTAAGCTGCTTCGGGTCTTTACTGGGGAGAAAGATGGGACAGAAGTTAAGTAAATGGATGATACAAAAATGTGTGAGCATTTGAGGTTCATTGATGAAGATTTCTGGAGAAAACGTGAGCAATATTGGGAGTCATTTGGGTTGAACCTAATAAAAAGTATAATGTAGCTATTGTTTTTGCATCCTAGATGAGGACTGTCACCTAGTTCAAAGGTTCCTTCCTTCCTTCCTTCCTTCCTTCCTTCCTTCCTTCCTTCCTTCCTTCCTTCCTTCCTTCCTTCCTTCCTTCCTTCCTTCCTTCCTTCCTTCCTTCCTTCCTCTCCCCTCCCCTCCCCTCCCCTCCCCTCCCCTTCCCTTCCCTCCCCTCCCCTTCCCTTCCCTTCTTGCTGCTCTCAAACATCTGACATTCATGTCAGTTTGGTGTAGTGGTTAAGTGTGCAGGCTCTTATCTGGGAGAACCCTGTTTGATTCCTCACTCTTCCACTTACAGCTGCTGGAATTACCTTGGGTTAGCAATAGCTATCATGAAAGGGCAGCTTCTGGGAGAGCCCTCTCAGCCCCACCCACCTCACAGGGTGTCTGTTGCGGGGAGAGAAGATATAGGAGATTGTAAGCTGTTCTGAGCCTCTGATTCAGAGAGAAGGGCGGGGTATAAATCTGCAGTCTTCTCAAACATCTGACATTTATCCTATGTGGCTCTTATGTTAAGCAAGTTTGGCCACCCCTGCTTTATAGTCATTAGTAGACCATATTAAAAGTCTGAAAGACATCAGTCTCTATGAATCCCCATGCCATCAGTGTGGTTCTAAGATCCATATTGGTTAGTGTTGCCTTCCCTGAGAGTGACAGAGCTGGCAACCAGATGCTCATGAACTTTTTCTGTACTGGCTCCACTTCTGTGGAATAAGCTCTCTGTGGAGCTAATAAGGATCACATGGCTGTTGGTCTTCAGAAGGACAGAATTGTTTTGTTTCTGTGGACATTTTAAATGAAGGGGTTTTTGATGTGTTTTGACACCTGACAGGTTTTATGTAAGATGTCTTTAGAAATATGTTACTGATTGCCTTAGGATGAAGGTAAGATATAAATGTTTTAAAATACAAATAGAAAGTACCCTGTAGTACATAGAATACTCTCACCTGAATATGAGGCATCTTTTACAAGAAATGGGGCACATGTGACCCATACCAATATGAGAACCAATGTTCAGTCCGGTTTTAGAGCACCTATTTCCTATAGAATATGTATGCAACTTACCTTTAAATAGGATGCATATCTGTTGAAGGTTATTTCTACTTGCAGTTGCAATCAGAGTAGTTAGAGTCACAAAATGGTTGATGCTCCCTCACTTACTTTCCAGTGCATGCCAGAGATTGTGAATTCTGTTCTGTGTTAGTCACTATGTGCTAACTATTCATCTTCAACATGAAATGTAAGGATATTCTCAAATATGTAGTATATGGTAAATTTTAAAATAACTTTCTCAGTACTTACCAGCTACAGAGTCATAAAGTTGGAAGGGACCTCCAAGGTCATCTAGTCCAACCCCCTGCACAATGCAGGAAATTCACAAATACCTCCCCCTAAATTCACAAGATCCGTATTGCTGTCAAATGGCCATCAAGCTTCTGTTTAAAAACCTCCAAGGAAGGAGAGCCCACCACCTCCCGATGAAGTCTGTTCTACTGAGGAACTACTCTGTCAGGAAGTTCTCCCTAATGTTGAGCCAGAAACTCTTTTGATTTAATTTCAACCTATTGGTTCTGGTTCTACCTTCTGGGGCCACAGAAAACAATTCTGCACCATCCTCTATATGACAACTCTTCAAGTACTTGAAGATGGTGATCCTATCACCTCTTAGCCGCCTCCTCTGCAGGCTAAACATGCCCAGCTCTTTCAACCTTTCTTCATAGGACTTGGTCTCCAGACCCCTCACCATCTTCTTTGCCCTCCTCTGGACTGTTCCAGCTTGTCTATATCCTTCTTAAAAGGCGGTGCCCAAAACTGAACACAATACTCCAGGTGAGGTCTTACCAGAGCAGAGGAAAGCGATACCATCACTTCACATGATCTGGATACTATACTTCTGTTGATACAGCCCACTATTGCATTTGCCTTTTTAGCCACCGGTGCCTGCAGGCTGTAGCGGAGGCCACAGGCAGTGAGGTGGGTGCTCCAACTCTTGAGATAATTTGCGAGGGGCCCCCCAAGCTTTCAACTGCCTAGGGGCCTCCACAGGGTTTAATTCAGTCCTGAATAGACAGAACACAGACCAAGGAAGTGTCAGAACTAAAGATCTTAGTGCAGGTCACAGGTTATATACCTTATCTGGAACTGTTACAGCCTCCCACCCAAATTCAAGCTTCTAAAAGCACGCCTTGGCAACAGAAAAGCTAGGTACCAAAAGTTCTCACAGTTCTCACAGAAAAGCTAGGTACCAACGGTTTGCAACTACTTTGTCTCCACAGTTAGATAGGGATGACCTTGGGAGGCAGCTTGTGCTGTCTCAAAGTGTGGGGTGCAACATTCCAGTTTTGGTAACAGACTAGACAGTGAGCTACAGCAAGCTGGCATAACAAGACACTAATTCATTGCAAGGATTAATACATGGCAAGGGCAGACACTGTATGGACATAAACACATGAAATTGCCTCATACTAAGATAACTGGTATATTAAAGTCAATATTGGAAGTAGTTTTTCAGGGTCCCAAGCAAAGGTCTTTCATATCACCTACTATCTGATTTGTTTAACAGGAGATTTAATGGAGTGAGCTTGGGATCTTCTGCATTCAAAGTAGATGCTTTACCATTGAGCTATAACCCCTTCCTTGTCTACACTCAGATGCTAATCCAAGCCTGCGCTGGAAAGTAACAGTCTGATGAAAATTGCTAGGAATATGTAATAGCATCATTGAATGAGGCTGTCGCCTGCCTGAACTGGAAATGAAGTGCAAAGAATCTGGGGTTTGCCCAACAAGCAGTTGGTATGGGTTGTCAAGACAACTAGGTTTCTGGGATGGATGAGAGAAAGGCTCCAATAATGGACGAGGTGGACTCTTTACTGTCTCCCTGGCAATGTCTTCATGGCTCTAGATCCTGGATATCTTATGTGAAGGGTTGGGATTGGAAATGAGAGAGGTTCACTGGCTGTTTTCTAAAGCTAGATCAGTCCAGTATGGTTGACAAATTCCTTTTGGGGCCCTAAAGTGAGATTTCAGAGAAGAGGGGAGGGAACCTCTCCCCTTCTGACCTGAGGTAATAGTTTGCATGGAGAAGAAATGAAAGAACTCAGTTTTTAGTTCCAGGGAAGGCAATTCCTTCTTCAGAATTACACTATGTAAAATGTTGAGGCTGTGGCATCAACACATTTCCCAACTACTATGAGTCATTTCATACTTAGCTATGAGTCATTTCACACTTAACGCAGAGACAAACTGGTGTTTGCCATTATATGCCACGGACCAAAAAGTTGAAACCAGTCATGCACACCTCTCATGTGAGTATCTGATAGTTACAAATATTTGTTGCATTCAGCCACTGTATTTTTAGGAAAACATACTATCTCATGTTTACATCGAAACATCAAATATGTAAAGTGGTCTTTGTAATCAGACAGTTTGTACAAATTGTTTTCCATGATATGAGCATGTACCCAGGGGAACAGCTGTTGGGACTGCTCATGGAGACACAAACAATACATTTTGAGTATGTGAGATGCCACATTCAACTGCTGACATTTCAAATGGTATCTCAGATTTGCAGGATTTAGAAAGAACTCTGTTGGGCACTGTCTTAATAACCTGGTTATTAAGCCTGGAGATCTCTCAGAATTACAGCTGATCTCCAGACAACACAGGTATGGGGTTTTCTATGGCTGCTTTGGAAGGTGGACTCTATGGCATTATGGACTCTGTGGCAGCAGAACAGCTCCAGAGTTTCCTGGAAGATACATCAGCTCTAGACCCATTCCAATCCAGTTTCCACTCTGGTCAGGGGACAGGGACAGTTCTAGCCACCCTCACAGACAATGCTTGCAGGCAGCTGGACTGAGGCGGATTGGCACTGCTGTTTTTACTCGATGTGACAGCAGTGTCTGACACAGTTGACCACAATCTGTTGACCCACACTCTCTCTGAATTTGTGGGACAGCCTTGAAGTGGCTTGTCTCATTTCTCCAAGGTCAGGAGCAGATTGTGATGCTAGGAGAGAGGGTTTCACCATGAAACCTTTTGGTATGTGGAATCCCTAAGGGGAATCCTGTCTCCAGTGCTGTTTAATATCTACATGCATTCCCATGCCCAGCTGGTAAAGAGTTTCAGGCTGGGTTGCCATGAATATGCAGATGACACCCAGCCATATCTGTTGATGGACAGCTGGCAGGATACTTTCAGCTATTGGGGACGAGGCGTTGGAGGCTGTGGAAACAGAACTGGCTGAGACCAAATCCATCTAAGAGGGACGTCCTGTGGCTGGGTAGGAGGGATTCAGGGTTGGGGTGCCAACTCCTGGCTCTTGATGGTGTCTTTAACACCATTGCTGACATGTGCTGGGTGTGTTTCTGGATGCCTCCTTACTTATGTGATCACACATGTTGCTAGACCAGCATTATTTCTATGCCAGATTAGGCAACTGGGCCCCTTTCTTTCTTGCCCTGATCTAGCTACAGTGATCCATGTGATGATCACCACTAGGTTGGACTACAGTAACTTCCTCTATGCACGGCTACCCTTGAGACTGACTCAGAAATTACAATAGGTCCAGAATGCAACAGTGAGGGTTCTTACATTTCCAACTGGTGCTTTGCCAACTGCACTAGCTCCAGGTTGAATATTGGATCAGGTTCAAGGTTCTGGTACTAACCCTAAATGGTCTGGAACCAATCTATCTATGGGACTGCATGTCCTGCTATACCCCCCAAAGAGCATTATGCTCAGGAGGGAAGATATTACTGGTGATCCCTGGCCTGAAAAGCATCCGGCTGTCCTCATCCAGAGCCAGGGCTTTTTCAGCCCTGGAGCTGACCTGGTGGAATTCTCTGTCAAATGAAATTCATGCTCAGCAGGACCTAGTGCAGTTCCACAGGGCCTGCAAGACACAGATGTTCCACCAGGCCTATGATTGAGGACAGCAGTTTGTTTCCATCTAGTCTGGCTCCCCACCATCCTTCCCTCCTATGGAGCAAGGATACAAATTGGTGTATTCTTATGTGACATCTGCAAACTGTAAATTGTCACTGGTTTTTAAGGTGTTTTAAGTTGTTTTAATTGGATTGTAATGTTATCTAACTGGAAATTCTGTCCCCTGCTCTGAGCCCTGTTGCATAGGGGAAGGGGGGTTACAAGTAGAGTACATAAATAAATACTCTGCTAAGGTCCCTCTGCTCCCCAAACTCTGCCCATTCTGTCTCCTCCCCCAAATCTCCAGGAATTTTCCACTCTAGAATTGGCAACTGTAAAAAAAATGGAGTCTCTAGTTCAGTTTCTTGTTTTTTTTCTTAAACATTGGTTCAGGCTTCATTTTAATTTTGGGGCTTGTATTTTTGCTAGAAAATCCAAACAAAAAATAATTGTGCTGGTTGTTTGAAGATTCAACAAAGCTGACCTTGTGACACCCCCAGATAACATTTCCAGGAGAGGAGGGAACCACTGATTATCACTGACTCCCGTCTTGTTTCCAAGGTCAGAACTGTGGCACCTTGATAATCATCATTAGCTGCATTCCACTTAATTAGTGCTCATGATTTACACCTGCTAGAAATGGGAGGGTTATACTGCATTTCACCTTATTCCGACCCCCTCCTAGGTCATATGCTTCATAACAGGCTCACACCATGAATTGACATCATTAGTCAGAATATCTGATTGATCTGTTGGGTTACAGACTACACTGTATCCTTGGACATAAAAGTTTAGTCTTTTCAACCAGTTGTTAGCTATCATGGTCATTGGTTTCCAAAAGTGATGCTAATAGTTCCCTAAACCAATCTTGAACACTTGTTTGCTATGGGCCAGGCACCCAGCCTGCCCAATGCTGATTCTGGATAGAGGGGGTTTTGATTGTTGGACATCTTGAATATTGGACATAGTTTGGAATGGTAACATCTGGTAATTTTGAACCAATGTCTTGCTGTGTAGTTAGTTAAACAAAGCAGGAGTCAAGTTGCACCTTTAAGTTTTGTTATTTTTAATTCCTCACTGCTAATGTTCCTCTTGAACTGTTATTGCACAATTTAATACATTAACTCTCATGTTGTGGTGTTCTGTCCTTCAAGTGACTTCAGTTCCAGTGCCTAGACCTAAGTGCACATCTACAATTGTTTGGGGGAAACTCACACTGCAGGTAGCCTACTCTGCAAGGTTGACTTTGTTTAATCCCAGGACGGTTAGACGTTTGCCCCTTGGCTTCTGGCTGTTTGGGTAATCAAAAGGGGCTGGTGGCAGCTACCAGGCTAGTGTGTGTGGATTCACACTCCAGGTTTTTGAAATTTTGTGTTTTGCTTGCCCTTACCCAAAATCTCTTGGACTAGGGGTTTTTGACAGTAAGTCCACTGGTTATATTTTTCTGAACTTTTTCCTTCAATATTTGATTGGCGTAATGTTTTGTGATATTAAGCTGGTGTAACGGTGGCTATATCCCCTCCCTCAACACTATCTGCTGGCACAGCAAAACATACCAGAATCTTAGATTTATGAAGGTCTTTCCTGAACAATAACAAATACTCTTAGGTCCTTTGGGATATTGTTCTTAATAAATTTTCCAGCCTCTTTACTTAGACTTTATTTATCTTCTGCTATGATGAATGTCCTGATATTTCTCTACTTTGACCTGGGACAGTCAGCTGAACACACATCTTACAGAAATGATTGCATTGGCTTCATTTATCTTAATGCACACATGCACAACTGACTACACCAAAGTAAGCTGTCATTTCATCAAAGCTCATCAGAGTTCACACATAGTGAATTCTATTTGGATGCAGCTTTCTTTCTGGATTTTCATTTCCTTTAATGGTTGAATGGAACATTATACTTCGCAGCTTCTGTATGACACAAGCTGTCACAAAGAGTTTGTGCTTCAGTGAGCAGGTGCTTCCCTCGGATAAGCATCTGCAACCTTCAGCAGACAGATAATGGGTATCCTTTAACATTTAAGGGGATGACCACACCTGAAACTGTTATGACTACCTGATGAACAAAAGAACCAATTCTATCTTACCTAAGGTGACCTTCAAGGTTGCTGATTATCAATCAATATGACAGCAGAACAGTAAAAAGAACAAACTCCCAAATAAACACAAACCAACCAAAAGAGCAGCTAAAGGAAAACCAAACAGACACCTGAAACCAACCAGTAACACACACTGAAACATCATCCAAACTGAATGCAAACCAAAGCAATAAGCAGGGCTGATTTCAAGGTATGTTGTTGCCTCGAGCATTGCTTCTTCCTAAGGCACTTCTGGCCAGGTTCAACCTGAGCCCCAGCAATTCATCAGAAGGAACCTCAGTATTTCCCAAGCAATTGTTTATGTGTCTTGAGTAGAGAACTATTCCTGAAAGCATGCCCTTAAGATAGCAGAAGGAGAGCAAAGGTAGTGCTTGTCAGGCTTCCTTATCCAACTTAATTCAGAAAGAAGGAACACACAAGGGCACCTCCAAAGTTCTAAACATACATGGCGCCAGAATCACTGCTTCTCCCCTGCTGTGACCAACCAATGGGAGGTCCTCATCTCATGTGAGACAGGCAGGAGCTGTTGCCAGAAGTTATCTGTCTGAGCCCTGGATGGAACAGGCACAAGCAGTAGCCAGCACTAAGCCAGTTGCCCATGCTTTGTGCAACGAGGGTGTGAGAACTGTCACTACAAGGGGATGGCATGACAGGTTGGGTGTGAGCAGTGGAGGCAAGACCCTGCTCTTTTCCTTCTTCCCTCCCTTTGGGGGATGGAGTTATGGGTGCTGGGGGGGGGCAGTCTCCAGCACAGGGCCTGGGGCACCTGCCTCTGTTGTCTGTTGGATGAAACCACCACTGAGCAGTATTGTGCTACTGCAGTTGCCATTCTTGGGTAAGAAGTGTTACAAACAGTGAGGTGGAAGCGTAGATGATCACATGGACTTTTTTTCATGACATTTTAGTTGTGTTTCTCAGCAGTAGGAGAGGAGGGTGGGTGGATGATAACATCAGACAATCAGCAGGTACACTTTGCTGGTTATGTTTAACCACAGTGTCTTTACTGTGTGAATACCCAACAAGCTTTTTGACAGGAAAAGAGATGGCTCGCTAAGCTGCCAAAATCTCCACTTTCATTTCAGAGTACCAATAATATATTAGCTATGTTTTAAAAAAGGAAGTATCTGTGCCTGACATTTCCCCTTAAAGTACTTTCCTGGCTTGACCTTAGTCCTGTTGGGTTTGCACTGCCACAGTGGCACTAGTTCTGCTAGGCTAAAGTCAAGAGTGTATTCTGTCTATTTGTCTAGTATGTTTCTACCCTATCTTCTTTCAAGGAGCTTGTAGTTCTTTTCTCTGTTTCACAATATTCATAATAAAGGCATTCATACTAGGAGTGAAATGGAACTTGAAAATTTCATCCAAAGTTGATCCTAGTAAGAACTGTAATATCTTTGTTATATCCCTTATAAAGATGTCTTAGTAAAAGAAGTTTGAAAACAGCTTGGCAACCATGTAGGCTGTAGTAAGGAGAGGGATTGGGTGAGACTGAGGGGGAGAGCTGTCTGGATCTAATCCTTAGATTTTCATCTGCACAATTCAGATTTTTCTGAGCATGCCCTGAATGTACATGATGGTGCATTAATTCACAAATGTTCACTGAATGGGTCCCACTAAAATAATGTTATGTTTATGGGATACTTGTATACAGATTTTACCCCCTAACACGAAAGCCCTTCTGTATTTACATGCTGCTCCGTCTTTATCTGCCACAGGGTTGATTGGTGCACAGCTGAGCATACCAGTCTCCCTCCTGCCTTCATAGAATTCACTGCAGCATGGACTCCACTCTCAAAACTTTTCTCTTTTCCTTGCATTGAGGTTCATCTTGTGAACAAAGACTTGTGCTGTCCGTGCAAACACAGAGAAGCTTTTTCTTCCTTACTAGCCACTTCACTTTACATCCACATGGCATAACAAATCTTATTATATTCTCTAGAATAGTAACATAGGTAAACTCCTGCAACATATAATTGAATGTGTCAGGTTCTCAGTCTCTTTGAACTTTTATCCTATCTGTGACAGGGATTCTAGCAATTTTAATTGCTGTACAACTGCTCCATTTGATTCCTTGCTTTAGAAGTCAGATGAAGATCAAGGAACTGAGAAGAGAGCAACGTGATCTGAACAACTATGACTCCATGTCCATTCCTGCCCGCCTTTTCATGAATGGGTACTCTTTTGAATCCTAAGCCTCCAGCAAAGGCTATAAGAGAATTCATACCTCAGCAGTCAGCATAGCAATGAATTTCATTTTGCAGCTGACATGGCTAGCATGTGTCTGAATATTCAGCAAAGAAGCATAATACCATGAATTTACATACCATTATCTCAATACAGTACCTTTGCTGGGTGTAATTAAGTGCTGCAGAAAATTGAAACCTGATTGTTCTTTGTGCATGTGTTTGGGGATACACGCCTCAGATTCCTATCTCCATCATAGACTCCATGACAGGGAGTGCATATCTATTTCCATCCACAGTGCTCCTTATCATGTAGCCCAGGTGCTCAAAGGTTATTCTTGCTGACTTTAGTGCATCTCCAGATACTGTGCTGATGACATATTGCTAGTGATATATATGCTATCTCTCCAAGAACCTGCCTGAGCTTATAAAACAAAAATAATAAAAAAAACCCTTTAAAATATTTATTATTAATTTTAATTAAATATTAAGATCCAGCCTTATAAAAATCCCAGGCCAGCATAAAAACAGACCATGGACAGCTTAAAATAAGTTTTCAGACTAAAATAGTGTTTTAAAAAACCCAGTACATTGGTGTCAAGGAGTCCAAAGCTGGGTTCCCATGGCTATTGCACACAAGTACCCAAGCTTTATTTTGTTTTATATTTAATATATGGCAATACAAATGATTTATTCTACAGGCAGCACATTACTCAAAAGGCATACAGCAGAAAAACAAGAAAACTAGCTTAACTAACACATTTGCATGATCTTCGTTAGAGAGCACAAACCTTAAGTCCAAGAACGAAAGGCCAAAGCTGATGCGTTCTCTACATTGCTATCTATTGCAATACAAACATGTCATAGTCCAGGCCTTCAGTCCATAAAACCCAAGGTAGTCTTTGTTTCCAGCTCTTCACTCAGTGATAGTGTTTTGGCCAATAAGCATCAGGTGATGATGACACCCAGTCAGGACACAGTCTTGTTGGAATCCTCTAGAAAATTACCTCATCACTCCTGGCTTCCTCCCTTCTACCTCTGGCAGTGGGAGCACAGAGAACAGGGCTTGTGGTGCAGATCTTTTCTGGCAGGCTGGACAATATGGGATGAGACAGCACACAACTCCAGTAGACAAAAACAAAGTCACAAAGTCTCTGAATACATGAAGCTGCCTTATACTGAATCAGACTACTGGTCTATCAAGGTCAGTCTTGTGACTGCTTTCCAGCAGCTCTTCAGGGTTTCAGGGACAGGTCTTTCACTTAACCTGGTACTTGATCATTTTTACTGGAGGTGTCAGTAACTGAACCCAGAGCTTTCTTCAAGCAAGGTTGTAAGTATGGATGGTTGTGTGAATCTACTGAGCTGTTGCCAAGTTACTATGGAATGAATTACTTGTGAGTGTGCTGGCAACCTGTTGCGGGAAGCTCTTGATAAAGTCTTGGCTGCAAGATACAGCCCTGAAACGCGGGAACAATTAGCTGGCAAACACATAGGGAGCATGACTTTATGATTCTATTCCACAACAAGACTACACTCTTTGTTGGATTGTTTTTCCCGGGACCAAAGATGAACTTTTGAAAATCCTACTGTGGATCTTTGGAGGACTGCTATATTTGGAATAGTGACTGTGCTCATTTACTTGGACTTACGAGAAATTTTCTGAGGTCCTCTATGTTCCTTTTATTTTGCACTTAGTGACTTTTCAGCCTGATTTCCAATTTTTCATACATTTATAAAATCAATTGTTACTATAATCAAAATTGTCTCTATATTCATATTTGTGCACACAGTTGTTGTTGTCTTGCTGAAGCTTGGCAGCTCTGAGACTACAAAATGCTTGAAGGTGAGACCCCCATGTACACCTTGTGAAGTTCCATAATGGAAAAAAAAGTGGAACATAGATACAATGAAACTAAAGCATGGATGTAAAATGACAATAAGATTCAGTCTTAGTGATGTAGTAAATCAGTAACTCTGCCTTCCTTTGAAGTGATACTAGCTTTATAACAATATATGCATTGTGTAATGGAAATTAACAATATAAACGACATTCCTCTTTCACTCCTGCCTATTCCACTCCATAAAATGGCTCTGGAAAGTTGGAAAACACCAAGAACAGATTTTGATACAGCCCAAGGAGCTGCAATCAGAACTGGAAGTTTGGAGAGTCCTGGTGTGACACTTGGAAACCCTTGGACTCATGTATAGGTCTCTGTGGAAATGTGAGAAGCCCCTGAAGCTTGCTCACCTCTGCTGCCCCCCACCATGGTGCTTTACTGAGAGATAGAGAGAGAGAGAGCAGCATCAGCCTTAACATCAGATTCAGCACTTCATCATTTCTCCTTCCTGGCCAGCATTGGGAGCAGTGATGGCTGACTCTTGGGATTCCTAATTGGCACTGGACACAGTAGCAAGGTAGAGACATGGTCATGACTCTGTTCCCATATCCTGCTGTGAAGGCTTTTCTTCCATCAGACCAAGTAAGTGCAGCAGATACAGGGCTCCCAGTGGGGTGCACTGGAGTCCAGATAGAGGGTCACACCCAGACAGGAGGATGGTGCCAAAACTAGAGCTTGAATTCTAGTGGATATTTTATATATTCTTGTTCTAAAATCTCCACAGAACCTTAGGACTAGGGTTCTGTTGGGTCATTTTATTGTATCATAAAATATCTGTGAAACATACAGTGCTTGCTTATGGTCCTAAAATCCTGCTGAATAGTGGAAGCAGAGACAGTATTATCCTGACAGAAGGCTGGAAACATTGTACTGACTTCAGCACTTTTGTGTGAGAACGAGGGACTGCTCTCTCCCTAAATTTACTTCTCTATAACATATCATGCTTGACAGTCCTGATCTGTAAGGGTTGAAGACCAGTTCATACATTTTATAAGTCTTACTAGCAAATGATAGTGTACTGCCATTATACCACTAACATATTTTCATGATCTCCCACTGTGTCTTTTTGATGGAAACAGCTATTATGATTCTTATGACCCTTTATTCTTTGAGTGCTCTTTTCAACCAAAACTCCCATTAAAAATGAGAACATGTAGTACTTGGTCCTTTCCCTCAGCATTATTTCCATGGTCTACCCCCTTCCCCAATTCCTTAACCATATTGGGGGAAAGGAAGTCTCTGGGTGCTTGCACACTGGGAAACTGATCCGATATCATCTCATCCTGAAAAAAACCACTTCAGTTAGGAAAGTTGGAAAACACCAAGAATAGGTTTTGATACAGCCCAAGGAGCTGCAATCAGAACTGGAAGTTTGGAGAGTCCTGGTGTGACACTCGGAAACCCTTGAACTCATGTATAGGACTCTGTGGAAATGTGAGCAGCACCTGCAGCTTGCTCACCTCTGCTGCCCTCCACCATGGTGCTTTACTGAGAGATAGAGAGAGATCAGCCTTAACACCAGATTCAGCACTTCATCATTCCTCCTTCCTGGCCAGCATTGGGAGCAGTGATGGCTGACTCTTGGGATTCCTAATTGGCATGGGACACAGTAGCAAGGTAGAGACATGGTCATGACTCTGTTCCCATATCCTGCTGTGAAGGCTTTTCTTCCACCAAACCAAGTAAGTGCAGCAGACCCAGGGCTCCCACTTTCTTTTCAGTTTCAGAGAGTCCCAGTTTCAGAGGAATCAGACAGCCCCCGTTGAAGTGACATGATCCCGGCAGCAGTCCATGATTGGGCCTCAACCATGAACCTGCTGCAGAACAGGTTGTTTTTTTAAAAAAAGTGCCCCAGTGTGTGTGCTCAAGCAGAGATGCTCATAGGAAAAAACAAACCCAGAACATGCCAGAAACGGCTTGGAGCGATCACACTGCTCTTTCGCTTATGAGTTGTGCCAGCACAATCAGACAGCTGGTGAATATGTGACCTGAATGCAATTCAGTGGGGAGCCAATGGGAAGATCCAGGTAGCTTTTAAATCCACATCAGAGGTGTCTGGAGATGGGGCGAGAACGGGTGAGGCTTGGAGGGCAGATGTACTCATGTGATCATGCAGATTTCATTTGAATGAGAGGCGTGGCTAGGATGGGCCAAATCTCTTGTGTGAAAGCACCCTCTGTGTAAAACTCTGCTTCTCTCATTTCTGGGTAGAATCACTGCAACGTATGTATTCCCCAGATACTTGTATCCCACAGGAATTGCCTTGCTACTGTGTTTATTTTATATTGCAATGTCCTTCCATCACAGAACACACATCAAGTTCCCAGCATATCTCACGTATACGCACTGTGACCAAAACCTCAGAGCTGTTTGGCTTCAGCAAGATTGCTGCATCATGTACCTCCAGGACACATCCTGGGACAGCCACTCCATGTCATTGCATATTTACATAGTGGCCTGCATCCTACCATTCCACTAAGCAAAGTTTGAAGCCTTCTTCTAGCCTAAGGAACGTCCTCCATCACAATTGGCTCTTCCATTGGAGGTAGGGTACAGCACATTGTTGCTACATAAGGTATAGTAGACGTATGTTTTAAGATGTACCCATAATATGTTGCATGGATACACCTAAAAGTGTAATACTTGGCTACATGGCAGCCCAATGTTTTGAATGCATTCCTCAGCATGTGTACTATCTACAGTTGTGTATGCCAGAGAACTGGTATTATTTGTGACTCTCTGCTTCAGTTATGTGTTGTAACTGACTGGCACTTCAAAACATCTAAGGAAAAAGACTGTTGTCTAGAAGATGTCACAGTGGATTTTGTCTTCTTGCCCTATAAATGTCTTCAGATGATAATCATTGTAACAGTTGTGTCACACCTGACATTTGTGATGTACAGCTCAGATAAAGATTGTTTATTCCTTCCTTTGATCATTTCCCCCCCTTGAACTTTAACAATGCAGGTATCCATCTGGTTTTTTTTTCATTTATTATTAATACAATTATACCCCACCCACATTCAAACAACAACCACTACCCAGTATTCATTGGTTCCTGACGTTTTTAGTTCCATGCCATGCTCATGTCAGTCCATCTTTCTTCAGAGCATTTTTGAAAATTCTTCTCTTCTGACAACTAACTTTGGCAGAAGCTACCATGCTCTGATTTTTCACTATGGATTAATTCAAGGGAAAAGAGCTGTATAGTCACATATTGTTCTGTTTTGAAACAGTGGGCTTATTTTTCATTCGACATGCTGACTCAATAGTCTCATTGTGAAAAGAAGAGCTGGCTCGCAGTGTGACACCTAATTGCTCATCCAAGTTAGTTTTATTGATCATTCATCTAATTAAGTTTCTTTTTATTCTGTTTGGCACCACATGATTTGTAGATTGAGCATACTTTGACATCAAAGGTCTGGAAAGTGAATTTTCATGAAATGACTATTAATTAAAAATGTGCTGTTTGGAAGACTTCAGTCTACCATACCCAGACAGACAAAACTTCTATTAGCAAGGCATTTTATTTAATTATTTATTTTCTGGTATCCCGCCCTATCCTGCAAGTGGGCTCAGAGCAGCTTACATCATAATATACAATAGAACAATTCTATAAAAACATCAGCACATTAAAATTAGTTTAACAAAGTTAACATTTAAGAGACTAATTTAAAATACCTAATGGCAATTAGTTTCATTTAGGCTTCCCAGTCCCATGTTCCCAGCAGGGGAGCCCCTGTTTTTCCAGGCTCCACCCCACCTCTAGCCAGCTGGCCACCACGTGCTCTGCTGCTGGCTGCCTGTGCAGCCTCCATGTGCCTTTAGATCTCTGCAGGTTTAGAAGCCTGCAAACACCTTGTGTTTTAAAATGTGTGTGCATGCCTTTAAATTTGAGCAGAAAGTGAAAGCTGCATCAGAAGGGGCCAGCAGCAGAGCCACGTGTCTGTGTGTGTGTGTGTGTGAGAGAGAGTGAGAGTGTAGTCCCTCTGCTTGCTTTTGTATCAGATATCTTTGTATAGGAACCAGAGCCAGTATGTGTGTGTGTGTGTGTGTGTGAGAGAGAGAGACAGCACAGTCTCTGTGCTTGTTTTGGATTCATTTCAGACATCTTTGTATAGTAACCTGTTTATGGGATGGAGGAAAATGCCATCTCTCTCTCTCTTTTCATTTGTCTATGTTAGTCTGAAGAAGCTGGCTGAAAATACAACAGCTCCTGTGCATAAAGCCCTCGTGAGATCACAGATGTGTGCTTGCAAACTCAGTTTATTTTGGCTGCTTTGTTAGTGTGGGTTCACTTTAATTTACTGGAATTGCAGCTCCTATTGGGGACAAGGAAATGAAGACTATTCAGGGGAATTGCACTTCTGTATTTTTATTTATTTTAGGGAACAGGAAAGTCTCCTGGCTCCACTCCCAAAGCCCCCAGGTATTTTCTGAATTGGATTTGGCAATCCTAATTTCATTCTAGTATGTGCTAGATCCATGGGGTGGATCTAGAACATACTAGAATGGGGTGGTGAAGCTATAATGTACCAAGCTGAGAGACGAGCGTAGGGCAACATGCTTTATTCAGGGTACATTACAAGATGGAGGGAGCGAGCACGCGGGCCGGGCCCCGCTTATATACATCGCCCGGAACATCCCCCAGGCTGGCCAGTCCAATCCTGGCCAGCCTATTTCCCGCCACTGGTGGCGATAGGCGGGTGATCCGCGCTCTGCGCGGAGGGATCTGGGTGTCCCCAGTCGCCTCCGCTGCTGGTGCGGACTAACGCTGTTTCTATGTTGCGTTATAACGAAATGGTTTCATTATAATGAAATGGTTGCGTTCTGCGAACGCGATATGCTACACTCCTCCCCCCTTAGTTGATGTACATAATCCCGGAGGTAGGCGGGAGGCCGGCGCTCCCGTGTTGAACGCCTTGGGGTTGCTTGCGGTGCCGGGGTGGCTTCGGCTTCTGGGGTTTCTCCAGGGGCTGGAGCGTCAGTGGGCTGCAGGGCTGGTTCGGGGGGTTGGTTCGCCTCTGCTGGTGGGGGCAGAATCGGTGCTGGTGCAGTGGTCGTTGGTGGCTCTCCGGACCCTGCCTCCTCTTCCGCTTCAGTGGGTACCTCTGGTAGGGTCCGGCGGCGCATCTGGTCAATGTGCCTGCGTAGGATCTGGCCCCCCTCGGTGGATACCTCGTAGTGGCGGGATCCCATGACCTGTAGCACCCCCCCCCGCTAGCCACTCAGGCCCCGTGGCGTAGTTGCGGGCGAATACTGGATCCCCAGCGAAGAACCCCCTAGCGACGTCTCTGACCTCCGGGGACCCTCGCACTTCAGAGGCTCGGTCGGGGTGCAGCCGGTCCAACCTTGTTGTGAGCTTGCGCCCCATGAGGAGCTCTGCCGGGCTAACCCCGGTGACTGGGTTTGGGATGACCCTGTTGTCAAAGAGGAACGCGGCTAATCTGTGGTCCAAATCGCCCTGCACGATTCGGCCCAGGGCCTCTTTGGTCGTATGGACCATCCGCTCCGCCTGGCCGTTGGTGGCCGGGTGGAAGGGGGCAGACCTTATGTGTCTTATGAGGTACCTCTGGAGGAACGCCTGGAATTCCCCCGAGGTGAAGGCTGCCCCGTTATCCGAGACTATGGTGTCTGGGATGCCGTGGGTGCACAGGACCCTGCGCAGGGCTCGGATAGCGGCTGTGGAAGAGGTGGACCCCACAGGAATGACCTCTAGCCATTTTGTGTATGTATCTACTATGATTATGAAGATCTGCCCCTGGAATGGCCCCGCGAAGTCTATGTGGAGCCTGGACCAAGGTTTCCTTGTGGTTTCCCACCGTGTGACCGGGGCGCTGGGGGGGTCCGGCCGCGACTCCTGACACGCGCTGCATCTCCGGACCCAGTTCTCTATCTCCCCGCCCATTCCAGGCCACCAAACATAGCTCCTAGCTAAGGCCTTCATTCTAACTATGCCGGGGTGTGTTTCGTGGAGTGATTCCAGGACCCGCTTCTGAAGAGGGGGGGGGACTACCACCCAGCTCCCCCATAGCAGGCACCCCTTGTGGGCTGCTAGTTCTTCCCTTCTCATTTTATAGGGCTTGAACTCTTCCCCCATGTTCCCTTCCGGCCACCCCCTCACCACCCAGTCGAGAACCCTTGCCAGAGTCTTGTTTTTCCCGGTGGCCTTGGCCACTTCTGCGGCATGGAGTGGCTGGTCCGGGAGTGACTCGACCGACATGACATGGTGTGCTGGGGCTGGATCGGGGCCCGTGTCCGTAAGCGGCAAGCGGCTGAGCGCGTCCGCATGGCCCATCACTTTGCTCGCTCTGTGTACCAAGGTGTACGTGTAGGAGTTGAGGAATTGATTTCACCGCAACACCCTTTGGGACAGGATTTGGGGGGTTTGGCGGTCCGGGGCCAGCAGACCCAAGAGTGGTTTGTGGTCTGTGGCTATTGTGAACCGTCGCCCATACAGATAATCGTTAAATTTGTGAACCCCCGCTACGATGGCCAGAGCCTCCTTGTCTATTTGAGCGTAATTACGCTCCGCCGATGTGAGGGTGCGGGAGTAGTAAGCGACCGGTACCTCCCGGCCGTCCGGTAGCTGGTGCCCCAGGACTGCGCCCACCCCGTAAGGCGATGCGTCGCAGGCCAGGTAGGCGCTCATTGAAGTGATGCAGCACTGCATTGGAGACCAGAACGTCCTTCACTGCCTGGAAGGTGGCGGCTTGTCGCTTGCCCCACACCCAAGGAGCTTTTTTGTCCAGTAGCCGGTGTAGCGATGGCCGCTTTGTGGGGTATGAATGTGTGATAGAAATTGAGCACCCCCAAGAAGCTCTGTAGCTCTGCTTTACACGTGGGAGTCGGGGCTTGAACGATGGCCCGGGTTTTTTCCTCGGTCGGGTGGATGCCCTCCGCGTCCACTGCAAAGCCCAGGAACTCCACCCGCGGCACTCCCAGCAAGCATTTCTCCCTCTTCACTTTTAGTCCAGCAGCTTGAAAACGACGGAGCACCTCCCTGAGGCGGTTGCTGAACTCCGCGGGGTCCGGGGCGGCGATTAAAACGTCGTCGAAAAAGGGCTGGACGCCGGGGATCCCTTTGAGGAGAGCATCCATTATACTCTGGAAAATCCTAGGAGCCACACTGACCCCAAACTGTAGTCTACGCACCTTGAAGGCTCCCCTGTGGGTCACTATAGTCTGGGCCTCTGCCGTTTTGACGTCCACCGGGAGCTGTTGGTAGGCTTGTGCCAAGTCCAGCTTCCCGAAAATCTTTGACCCCGCCAGGGCTGCCAAAACGTGGCTGACTACGGGCACTGGGTAGGGGTTATCCTGGAGTGCCTTATTTATTGTGCACTTGTAGTCTGCACATATCCGCACCTCCCCATTCGGTTTGACCGGAGTCACTATGGGGGTCTCCCACATGGCATAATCGACCGGCTCCAGGATCCCTTGAGCCATGAGGCGGTCCAGTTCTGCCTCAATTTTGGGCTTTAAGGCGAAGGGGACCCTCCTCGCCTTGAGCCGGGTCGGCCTGACCGTTGGGTCGAGCAGTAGGGAGATGGCCAAGCCCTTATAGCTACCCAGCGACCCGTCAAATACATCTGGGAACTCTCTGCACACCTCCCCGAACCCTCCGGCTGAGACCGTTTGCGCTACCCCCTCTATGCGGATCCCCAAGGGGCCGAACCATGCGAGGCCCAACAGGGTGGTAAGCGGTCGCTTGACCACCAGGATGTCCAGCGGGCCCCTGAAAGACCCCCGCTCCACTTGTACCCTGGCCCACCCCGCGATTTGTACCGGGTTTTTCTGAAAGTCCCGTAACATAAAATCTGCCGGCCGCAGCGGTACCCTCTGACGGGGGCACAGCTTCCTCAGGGTCTCCTCCACGATTATGGAGATGGAGGCGCCTGAGTCCACCTCCATGTGGCATGGGGCTCCTTCTATGAGGACCGCCATCTTGATCTTGTTGGGGGTGGTAAAGGGCAAGTTCAGTACCTAGAGTGTGGTGAAGGCCGTGGAGTGGGACTCGGCGGCCTCGTGGTGCGTGGTTGGTCTCTGGCGGTTGGACTTGGCTCGGCAAGCCCGCGCTATGTGGCCGGTCTTCCCGCAGCTTCTGCAGTCCCAGGTCCGGTACTGGCAGTCCCGTCTGTTGTGGGGGTCGCCGCAGCTGGCGCATTTCGTTCGTTCGTGCGTTGGTTCATTCGTTCGCTCGTTCGGGGGCGCTGTGGAGCTCGGGTGGTTGGTCCTGAGGTGCGGCACATCTGGAACGCTTCTCCCTCGTCCTGGTGGTTGGGGTCCAGCTCCTTGTGGTGGGTGGCCTCTGTCTTTGCCCTGGGGAAGGTCCGGGTGGTCCTCTCAAACGCCACAGCTTCGCTGAAGGTGCCCTGGAGGGTGAGCTCTTCCTTCGCAAAGAGCTTTTGCTGGAGCCTCTCGTCGCGGAGGCCCAAGGCGAACCGGTCGGCCAGGGTCTCTTCCAGGTTCGGGAAGTTGCAGCTCCCGGCGATCTGTTGCAGGGCGGCCAGGTAGTCCGCGGCCGATTTTCCCTGGACCTGGTCCCTCTTGTGGAAGAGGAACCTACGGGCCACCCTCGATGGCTGTGGCAGGAAATGTCCCGTGAGGAGGTGGACGACCTCCACGTAGGTCTTCTCCGTGAGACGGGTGGGGGCCGAGAGACCCTTTGCGATCTTGAAGGTGGCGGCCCTGCAGATGCTCAGGAGAACGTCCCTCTTCATGCTGTCCTCGGTTATGCGATTCACCCTCAGGTAGCAATCAACCCTTTCCGAATAGGACTCCCATCCTTCGGTATTGGTGGGGTTGAATGCTTCGATGTCACCGGTGTTCCCGCTTGGGCTGGCCATGGTGGCGGTAGTAGCGGCGGTCGTAGCGATGTAGCGATGTAGCGCTCGGTTGCCCGTGAGTCTCCTCGGTAGCCGGTTGTCGGCAGGGCTAGCATCCCACCCTCGTCGCCACTATAATGTACCAAGCTGAGAGACAAGCGTAGGGCAACATGCTTTATTCAGGGTACATTACAAGATGGAGAGAGTGAGCACGCGGGCCGGGCCCCGCTTATATACATCGCCCGGAACATCCCCCAGGCTGGCCAGTCCAATCATGGCCAGCCTATTTCCCGCCACTGGTGGCGATAGGCGGGTGATCCGCGCTCTGCGTGGAGGCATCTGGGTGTCCCCAGTCACCTCCGCTGCTGGCGCGGACTAACGCTGTTTCTATGTTGCGTTATAACGAAATGGTTTCGTTATAACGAAATGGTTGCGTTCTGCGAATGCGATATGCTACAGAAGCACTTCAATGGTATAAGCCTGCTGCTTCCAGCACCAATAAATAAACAGCACCCAAGCAACTGGAAGCATGGGAGGCTGATGTTGTTTGACATCCACTGCCTCAACCAAAGGCCTGGCAGAATAGCTCCATTTTACAGGCTCTGTGGAATTGCAACACTGAATTGATTATCTTATTTTATTAAAAAAGTATTTTCCTTTCATGTGATTTAAATGCAAAACATGTGTCTAAACACTGTGTAAATCAAGGCATTATCTAGAACCTTGTCACTTACTGTAGAGTTTAACAGACTGAAGCATCTTGCTTGTTCATTTATTTAGAACATTAGCCTCATTCTCCATTAAAAATATGCCTGAAACAGCTTCCAGCAAGATCAGAAAAAACATAAAATATATGAAAAAATCAGTAAAACGACAGTAAAATAGCAAGATAAAACATACAGAAAACTACTTAAACAGATGTGTTTAATGGGAACAATAAAGCAATTTCAGTGACGGTACTTTCACATATGCATTCAAGACTCTAAGACTCTGGTTTATTTTTGCTGCACTAGACTAACCCTCTGGACCTATGGAACATCTGAGCATAAATGCCTGAAACAATGCATTTGTCATCTTCAGCTCCTAGTGATTCATTCAGATTCCAAAAGAAGAATTGCCTGTTAGGCCAAATACATTATACTTTGTTCATAATGAAGGAGATATGAAATGGTGGCTAATAAAACACCATTACTGAACTCTATAAGCCAGGTCAGCTGTGTAATTTGAACAGACAATCAATTTAAATACTTGAGTCACAGTTCTAGGATAAGACCTTTAGATATACTCCTTCAGTGAAAAAATGTATCTTTTCTTCTTCAGCGCATACAATAAAATTCCAGTTAGGTCAGGGTTTAATTTTATGCAGGAATACTACTCTTTAGGTCAATCTCTACTACTAATCCCCCGCCCCCGTTCAGTACTGTTTTCCTCCAATGGCAAAAATAGCACCAGGGAGCAGTATTATATGGGTTTGATTTTCATGGATTTGTCTACTGGAAATCTATGCCGTAGGGCACAGCAAGAGAGCAAAGAGCACAGATGGAGGGAAAGAGGTACTTCTGCAAGGCAGCAGGTCTTCTACCCCACATCACATCACCAAATTGAGAGAGAGAGAGAGAGAGAGAGAGAGAGAGAGAGAGAGAGACTAAAGCAGGGGTGGCCAAACTGCGGCTCGGAAGCCACATGTGCAGGGCCTGCACATGGGAGTTGGTGAAGTAGGTGATTGCCTAGAGTGACAGCTCCCAGCAGGGGCAGCGGAAGGTGTCTCCTTCTCGCTTGCACTGTCCCTGAGCCTCTCGCTCATTTTTTCTTGGCTCTGAGGGATTGGAGAAGCTCTCCCGAAAACTCAGAGCCGAGAAACAGTGGCGTTTCCCTTCCCCAGCATCTCTGACGGCACTGGGAAAGTGAAGGGCTGAGTGATTTGGCCCCGTTCAGCTTTCCTGCGCTATGGGAAGGTTGAGGGGGTGCATTTGCACAGAGAGCTCCTCAAGAGGAGCCTGATGTGCAAACAGGGCCATTTGGGCCCGCTCAGCTTTCCCATGCCGCAGAAAAGTCGAGCAGGGGGTCATTTGCATGGAGGGCTCCTCAAGAGGAGCCCTCCGTGCAAACAGGACCTGATTTGGGCTGGTGCTGGGGGTCCTCCCCCACTGGAGGGTGGGTGGGGGCCTTGCCTGGGGCAGCAGAAACCCCAGTGTTGGCCCTACATATGTGGCTCTTTCTCACATATTGTGTGGCTCCTGAAGTCCCCACCGCCCCATTGGCTGGCTTGGAGAAGACATTTTTCTCTCTAAATCACTTCTCCAAGCCAAGCTAGTCGGCAGCTTGGAGAATGCATTTAAAGTTAAAGTTGCTTTCTTTCCATCCCCCCCCTTTCTATTTGCTGCCTGCCCCCCTTCCTGTCTTGTGGCTCTCAAACATCTGATGTTCATGTCTTGTGGCTTTCAAACATCTGACGTTTACTCTGTGTTGCTGTTACGTTAAGCAAGTTTGGCTACCCCTGGTCTCCTACAGCAGGCAACCAAGGTACAAGTCAGGGTGCCTTCTCTTTCCTACTGCTATCCCATTTACTGCATATAGTGTGTCTACTGTGTTTTCAGAGATGTCACAAAGCAGCATGCTAACATCTATTGTATTGTCTTTCTGACATGACTGACAAGTTCTGTTTGGTTTACCCATGCTTTTAAAACTTTCCTTTTATCATTAAGTCTTAAGTGGTTGGATGCCTTGCTTTGCCTGGACTTTTTATGCTTCACATGGGTCCCTCAGACATATGCCAAAAGACTACCACAACTCATTCTCTGGGCTTTGAGAAGCTGATAAAATTGAAATGGCTGCCAAAACACTTCTACTATGAGTTCATTCAGCTTCAAATCATGCACTTTCCTCCCTGTTTGGCACTTGAAAAATATGGAATGGCTCTTGGGGAGAATCTACATGAATTATTGGTAAATATATGCCCTCCTGAGAATTCACAAGGGGAGGAAAATGTGACGAGAACTAATATACTCTGAAAAGGGCATATTCATTTTATTGCTACAACAGAAATGCAATTAGAGTGCAAGGGAGGTGTCTGAGGAAATATGGCCTAGGTAAGTTTATTGCTCCTAAATAGATGTGGGAATCCCTCATCTCAGCATGTTTCACATATACAGAAGAGTCCCTTGGACTGCAAGAAGATCAAATCAGTCAGTCCTAAGGGAAATAAACCCTAACTGTTCCCTGGATGGTCAGATGGTGAAGATGAAGCTCAAATACTTTGGCCACCAAATGAGAAGGGAACACTCACTGGAGAAGATCCTGATGCTGGGATAGACAGAAGGCAAAAGAAGAAGGGGACAGCAAAAGATAAGATAGCTGGATAGTATTACTGATGTAACTAACATGAATTTGAGTAAACTTTGGAAGGTGGTAGAAGACAGGAGGGCCTGGCGCGACTTTGTCCATGAGTCGGACTCAACTGTGCAACTGAACAACAGCAACAACATCAAACAGACTATCCTTGTGATTGCAGATAAAGGACCACATTTTAGAATTTATTCCTGAAAACTCCATGCATATAGAAAATCAGTACAGCAAGCAAGTAGAGGCGGTGGAGCCCCATTCTCAGCTGAGCTGGTTTCCTGTCTGTCCATTCAAACTGCTTCATTCTCCCACGTGTGCAACCTAGACCCCAAAGCAGTGATAGGTTGTAGCCAACACATTTGCTTACATGCTCCCCTTTATTTAAGTTAGGGCTGCCAGCCTTGGGTTCGGAAATACCTGGAGATTTTGGGAGTGGAGTCTAGAGTTGCCAGGTCCAACTCAGGAAATACCTGGGGACTTTGGGGGTGGAGCTGGGAGGAAAGTCATTGCCTTTCCCCATGGGAGAGGTTTCCTAAAAGGCAGGGCTTTATTTGTAGAAAAAGTCCAGCAGGAACTCATTTGAATATCAGGCCACACCTCCTGATGTCACTGTTGTTTCACACAGGCGTTTTTTGTTAAAAAAAAGGCCAGCAGAAACTCATTTGCATTTTAGGCTACACACCCCTAACACCAAGTCAGCCAGAACTGCGTTCCTGCGTGTTCCTCCTCAAAAAAAGAAAGCCCTGCTAAGAGGTATTTACTTTTGGCAGCATGTTCCATTCCCCTCTGCGCAGCTGTTTCAAAAAAGCTGGTTATTGCTAAAAGGCATAGGTTAGCTGAAGGCCTTTTCCAATGAAGGATGACGATTAAACAGAAGGAAATATGAATTGTTGCCTGTCAAGAAGTTATAAGGTAACATGTTACTCTGAAGAAATAAGGTGT
This sequence comes from Heteronotia binoei, assembly GCF_032191835.1. Lineage (NCBI taxonomy): Eukaryota > Metazoa > Chordata > Lepidosauria > Squamata > Gekkonidae > Heteronotia > Heteronotia binoei. The sequence continues at coordinate 54,551,704 of NC_083231.1, read as the reverse complement.
TGGTCACTATGTCATCTTAATTGAATTTTGTACATAAAAGGCATCATACCTAGTTGGGGTCTTTTGGCCTAGGCATACATCAAAAGATCAGATGTAGATGACAACAGAAATTACTGATTGTTCACAGGCCAGAACTGATGGCTGTTGCCAACCCAAGGCTTATTAGAAGAAGTACAGATCTAAGACTTGGGCTGGTCTTCCTAATATAACATTTGTGGAGTGATGAACAAAATTCTTAACTTTTGGTATAGAATATTTATCTTAATTTCTCAGTGGGGGCCTTGATTCAAAGAGGCATCACTTATGGGAGAATGTGTACATTTAAAGAGGATATGAAAACATTTATAGTCTTTATCCGTGATTCTCCTGTGGCAGTGAATGAAGCAAATTAAAAGTGGCAGAAGGAAAATGTTCTTCATATTGTTCATGAAATTACCACTGTAATTGAAAAATATGAAAAGGCATTTCTGTTGACATTTGGTATAACAGATCATTCCAGTTATCCAACAGGTCAAAAACAATCAAGCAGAGAGAAGTTAAATGGTGTTGTGTACTTCAAAACAACATTCCTGTGCAACTTGTTATATACTCAAGTTAAATCAACTCCTCCACAATGTGCAGTATTTTCTGCCAGATATTTAATAACCACCCTCTATTTTCACTATACTAAAAAGGTATGTAGAGCAGGATGTTTATAAAGTCCCTAGTTCTACAATACAGAGAAGGACCAGGACCAGATATTTCTTGAATTGGACTTGGCAACCCTACACCTGTCTAAGCCTCAGATGGCAGGCCCACTGAAACAGAGCCTCCAGCGATGACTGGAGTGAGCAGTAGGTTCATATGGGAGAAGGCAGTCCTTACTATATCTTGGTCCTTCATTCATGGATTTCAGTGCAATACCAGTACCTTGAATTGAGCCTTGAAGCAAAATGGAAGCCAGTGCAGGTGGTACAAGACTGGAGTGTTATGGTCCCTATGATCCACTCAAGTCAATACTCTTGCCACAATATTCTGTGCCAATTGTAGCTTCTGGACAGTCTTAATGGACAGCCCCATGTACAGCATATTGCATTATTCTAATAAAGATGTTACCAAGACATGCACAGTGGCAAGAGCTTTTCTGTTCAGGAAGGGCCACAGCTGGCTCACCAGCTGAAGCTGTTAAAAGCACCCCTGGCCACTGCTGCCTCCTATTTATTCAAAGGAGACTCAGGTCTAGGAGCACCCCCAGGTTACAAACCTGATCCTTTAGGGGAGTACAACCCAATCCAGAACAGGGGATAACCCATTACCCGGGTCAGACCTTCCCCCCACCCAGTTTCCACAGTCTCCCTGGGATTTGCTGGTAGTATGAGATACAGCTGAGTGTTATCTGCATATTTACATATCTGCATATTTACATATATGGTGGGAAAGTGTCAGGATCAAGATGGAATCTTTGGGAACTCCATAGGCCAAAGGCCTATGAGCAGCATAGAGAGCAATCCCCCAGCACCACCTTCTGAAACCCACACTTGAGGCAGGACTGGAACCACCACAGAACAGTGCCTCCTAGTCCCAATCCTCAAAGGCTATTCAGAAGGTATCAAAAATTACTGAGAGGTCTAGGAGAACGAACAGGATTGCACTCCCCTGACCATCTCTTGGCACATGTTATCCAACAGGGCAACCAGTCTGCCAGCCCCCCTCCTCCCAGATTTAAGCAGCCAGGAGGGGCAAGCGTTGTACAAACAGGTGGTAGGTCTCAAACGTCTGAGAATCTTGTCCACATCCTCAGACTTCACAAATAATGGTGGTGCAAAAATATTTCTTGTTTGCTCCCAATACCACCACAGAGTAGGCTTTCAAATAACCGTTCCCCCATGCCTTGTCAGATTCATCCTGAGTTTTTTTCCATTGTCACTCTACTCATCTTCTCTGTCTTTATATCATCCACAGCCCCTCTGTAAACCAAGGGGCTGCTTGGGCTCCTTGACCTGCAGGAGGGTACCTAGGTACAACAATGTCAATTGCCTGGCCCAGGGCTTTTTTGGTAGAAAAAGCCCAGCACGAACACATTTGCATATTAGGCCACAGCCCCTGACATCACCATTGTTTCACACAGGGCTTTTTTGTAGAAAAAGTCCAGCAGAAGCTAATTTACATATTAGGCCACACCCCCTGACACCAAGCCAGCCGGAACTGCGCTCCTGTGTGTTCCTGCTTAAAAAAAGCCCTGGCCTGACCTATGCTGATGTTACATAATGATCTAACCAAACAAATATTTTTACAGAACATATTTTTATAATTTATCTCATCTTTTGTGAAGCAGCACTTACCCTTTAATGGTGCAATTTATAACAATGTATTTAGAGACAAGAATATCAAGTTATTTGGAAACTCGTGAGAAGTGTGGGTGCTTTGGAGAATATTGAGTGGTATTTTCTCAAAAATTGATCTTTGCTTTTGAACTGGCAGTATATTTATAGTTTGCACTACTGAATTTGAAGACAGAATGTGTTGGTTACCGTTTCTGGGCTCTCTGCTATTTCCCATCCTTGTTTTCTGCTTGTTGTGGGGGAGGCTGTGTAGACATGTGGGTTAACCTATTAGGTTTCTATAATTCACAGTGCAATCCTAAACAAAGTTACAACAACATAGAAATATTCCTATCACGTTTCTAGTATCTAAATTGTGTTTACCCATCTGAAGTCACTATTGGTAGAAATGTGGAATTGGAAAGAAATATGTGGTTTTGCTTTATTCTAGTCTTTCACGACATCTTTCTGGACTGCCTGCAGTGGTAATGGGGTGTTGCTCCACCCCTTGGCCTCGAGCCTACAGTGTCCCACTAGGTTCTATCTTGCCCCCCACCCCCGTGTTTTTCAACAACTACATAAAGCCACTGGGAGAGGCTATCGCGAGATTTGATCGGAGTTGCCATCAACATGCTGATGACACTCAGCTGTGGAAGCTGTGGAAACTATGAATGGGTGTCTAGAGGCAGTTTAAGAAGTATGAGGAAATTCTTTCAAGCTAAAACTTTATCCTAGAAAAATGGAGAAGGTAATGGTGAGGGGAAGTTTGATCCAGGAACTGGGATATTTCCTGTCCTGGATGAGATTGCGTTTCCCCTCCAGGATTGGGTTTATATCTTGGATGTGCTGCTGGACCCAGAGCACCTGCTGGATAAAAAGGTATCAGCAGTGGCCAGGTAGGCCACTGCTTTGGCTGGTGAGCCAGTTATAGTCCTTCCTAGGTGGGAAAGGTGGGAAAGAGCTTGCCACTGTAGTGCATGCCCTTGTAATATCTAGATTAGATTACTGCAATGCACTCTGTGGGGCTGTCCTTGAATACTGTCAGGAAGCTACAGCTGGTACAAAATGCTGCAGCTAAAACACGGACAGAAGGTTGTAGAGAGCACATCACTCCAGTCTTGTTCCATCTCCCAGTTTGCTTCCGGGCTCAATTCAAGGTGCTGATAGTTACTTTTAAAGCCTTATATTCTTTCATATTGATGGAGAACTTGGCAGAGTGCAGTTCTCAGAAGCTGCTGCTGAATGAAAGGTATGGAGACACAAGCACTACACAGTGAGTAGACAAATGACAAAACTGTAGGTACAGTGAATATATTTACCAGTACAGTATCCAATATTCAAAGTCGTTGCCAAGCCAGGGTCATTCACAGTAATCAGTCCACAAACACAGCAGTTAACAGTAAATAACAGATAGTACACAGAGAATGATCCAAGCACAGTAGCCTAGGTCAATCACACAGTATTCGCTGCCAAACGGATAGTAAGCAATGCAGTACTCACGATCCTTATCAAGCAGGCAGATCAAGCCTTCTGACCTTCCTTTATACTCATACCAATCATGCAATCTTGCATCAGCTTGTGAGTCAGCACAAAGCTGACTCACAGGTGAGGTCATTCCACCTTACAATAGTAACAAGAACCACCTGGTGCATGACTCAGCAATGCACTTGCAGAAACTACATCACTAGTACTCAAGATGGAGGCAGTTCAGCCATTTTAGAACTGATTCCTAACACATATGAACCTACCTGTCCATCCATTTTTAGAGATGCTGCTTTGGGCATCCCTGCTATTTTAGGCAAGGTGGCAGCGTGTAAAAGAGTTTGCTTGGCCATGGCACAGAAGTTTTGGAACTATCTCCCCAAGGTGATTCATCTCTATCCCTCTATTGTTATCTTCCACCAGTGGGTGAGGACTCTTTTGTTTGTGTGTGTGCGTGTTAAGAATTGATAAGATTATCACATAAAACCACAAATGTAATTAGAAACCTATTAAACAACAACTAAAGATGGATAAATGTAACATCCATAGACTACCTTTCACCGCACATACACATTAAAAAAAAGTTTCTACAGCAAGACCCACGTGAAAATATTTTCTTAGATTGTCTTTAAATGCAGATGTCTTAAAAGTCAGTGAAATGTGGTTGGGCAGATGCATGCTCCACCAACTGAAGTTTCTGAATCATCTTGAAAGGTGGCTCCACACATCAGGTTGCCAGGCTCCTGCTAAGGGTGGCAGATCCTCTGCCCCTGGTTCCTGTTTCTTGCTGCTACTCAGAGCAATGGAATAAAAGTATTTTTTTCCAAAATAGTCAGTGGTGTCATGCCCTTGTAAGAATTGCTGGAAACTCTTTGGATTCCTAGAGAGGCATGATGTCAGTCACACCATCTCTGATGACCACCCCCTCCCCCCATTTCCACTCTCCTAGTCTCCTGATACTTTTAATCAAGGAAGAATGATAATCTTCCAGCACTACTATCTGGAATCCTTCTCTATGGCAGCAGCAGAACCATGCAAAACAGTGTTCCTATTCATGAAAGCATTAATGGCATCAAAGCTTCTCAGAGGCCCAGGAAAGCCAACAGAGGCACACTCCCTATCTTCTTTCCAGAGTAGTCATCAATTACAGTGATCAATGCAATATCTATTTTTTTAAAAAAAAGTCAGACTGAAGAAGGCAGATTTATATTGCTCTAGATAATGATCCTTATCTACAAGTACCTGGCCTTACTGGGATATATTCTCAAGGTAGTTCTGTCTCCACTGTAACTTATTGTCTGGGCAGAGGCTGAAGCCATTGCTTAGCAGGAATGAGAAACATAAATCTGTTATGTTCTCCTGGCAAGGAGAGTGACCTGTGGAAATGGTAGCCTCCATTTTGTAGCTGGGTTCAGGGTTGCATGTCAAAAGGAGAAGTATACATTGCAATCCTTGAGGGAGGTAGTACGTAAAAGCTGCAGGGTTTTACAGGCTACTGAGATGATGACTGGGATGGCTATAAAGTCTATTTTAACTATGTACATTTTCCTAGCATTAAAAAGAAAAGAGATAATTAGCTGAATATGGGTTGGTGAGTTAAATGGCCCAGAAGCAAGCTGGCAGCCTATGTAGGACTGGCTCAGACCCAGCTAGTGGCACAGGAAGAGTCAATAGGTGAGTCTCTGCTTGTCATCATTGCTGAGTCTCAATTGAAAGGCTCTAGTATAACTGCCAGCACAGCACCAACACACCACCAGTGGCTATCTGGATCTTAAAACTATTGATCCAACACTTACCTTCAAGGATGAGGAAGCTGCCAGACTACTGCAGGGGAGCCTCCAGAAGAAGCCAATAGGAGCCCTGTCCAGTGCTGCAGAACTGCTCCCAGCCTCACCACAACACTGGGGAATGGTTGGTAAGGAACAGAGGATGGCCATGTGCAAAGGTGGACTGAGAAAAGCGGCCTCAATGAAACAGCCATCAGGGGAAGCCATGGTACGAGCTGTGGGCTGTCAGGCAGGACCCTTCTGAGTGCCCAGCATGGAAGGCTGAGGGCCAGGCAGCTGGCAGCTCCTGAAGAATAACTGTAGCCACCATTATTCCATTGCTTCAGACCAACATGGCTACCCACCTGGATCTATCTGCACAGGGAAAGGTTAGTGAATTATTTTTTAGCATCAGTGGGAGAAGGAAACACACATGTACCATATAAATCACTGAGCTCCATTTGAATCATTATGCATCTCTCTTTGCCTTGACACCAAGTTTAGCAAACATAGCTCCTACAAGAGCTATGAAATTAAGGGGGAACCCTGTGCCGCCCTCTTTAGTGCCATCCATCCTTCCAGTGACTCCCTTGGCTCTTGAGCTCTCTTTCCTCACTCTAGGTCTCCTGGTACCTTCTGTGGTAGAGGAGAAGCGTTTGCAAGCCTGTTTTCCTCTCCTTCCCTGCTTCACACACAGTGGAAATAGTCACCTCCCAATGGGTCAGTGCTCAGAGGCTGACTGAGATCCCAATGCTAAGCATACTTACTTAGGAGTAAGCTTGCATTAAGTTCCTCTTTGACCTCCAGGAGCCACACAATATATGTGAAAGAGCCACATGTGGCTCCCTAGCTGCAAGCAGAGAGACGTATTTACTGTTTTAGGAATGTATGATCAGTGACTGGAAAAGTAAATTACAAAATACACTCAGCTACTGAATTAAGACTGATAGGAGGAAATATTACAGCTCTACCCAGCATCTAATAAACTGAAAATGTTTTTAAATTAAGGGAGCAACTTTTTTACTTAAGCAACTACCACAGGCTTCTGTGAAGGGAGCCCTAAAGTGATGTCCCTATAGCTGCACAGAAGCAAGAGCAGATGGGGAGCCATTTGTGTAAAGCAGTCCTACTTAAACACATGAAACATTACTTTGCTGCGGCCCATTCATACATTTTGAAAGTATTTTATTTATTTATTTTTATTATACTTCTATCTGACCCTCTCCACTGAAACAGGCTTAGGGCAGTTCATAGGCCTAACAGGTGGTCAGCGCCATGGCATCTATGCAGCCATCTCCGATATCAGCAGTCAAATACCATATTCTACTTTTTAACCTAATATCAGGCTTCTGTGGCAGCTCATAATAAGAGGAGGAAATTATTATATAATAAAGATAGTGGTTTGGATCTAGGATTGTGAACTTTAGCTTGGGAAGTTCCTGGGATTTGAGGGCAGTGCCTATGGATGGCAGAATTTCTTTGGTGTGAAGATGGAACTCACTATACATACTGAGGCAGTAGGACTTTCTCTGCCTTCACACACCAGTCCCTGTTGAAATAATTACTGGGGTGAGGTCTGCTGCCTGAGGGAGAACAATGTCTGTAAAAGATTCATATTATCACAGTTTTAATTGCCTTTTTTGGTACATGTATGATACTGCACTGTCACATGTTATGAATAAAAATGTGTATATTTTGCCACATTAACTGGAAATAGATTCAATGTTTATAATCTTTATATATGTGTTTATTTTTACAGTTTTTCTGTCCTGAAGTAATACCTGTAAAAGAAATGATGGTATGTGAGGCAGCCCTGAGAGAATAAGTTGCATATGTTGTATCTTTTGTCAGGGTCTAGTTATGTTCACTCAAAATAACACACACTTAATAATCAAAGCTTGTATGAAGAGATCTTGCAAATACTGGCAAAATAGCCAAGGATAAAATTACACTCATGATTAGCTGTTGTAAATTGTCTGAACTGAGAAGAAATTGCTGCAAGAGAATAATTATTTGGGCTATGGAAATGATTTATGATCAGCAGTAGCATTTTAAAAATGACATACTTAATAGAGATAAAAGGCATTTTTTAAGCATATGCTTCTCTTTGGACCAGCTCTTCAGGCAACTGGTTTTAGCAATGGACTCAGTATATATCAGTCTTTATGATACACTATCCAAATATTTTGCTTTACAATCATGACTTTTTTTGCAACAACACCACACCCTTCCATCAGAAATGATGTATTGTTTCTGTTAAAATATTCGGCACAGTCCGTGTTGCTGCTGGCAACAGCTCAGAAACATTGCTTCAGAAAGTTATTCCCAAGGAAGAAAAGATGCTGTAAATGGAGACAGACTGTGTTCTGGTTCTTGTATTAGTCTCCTGTTTTTTTCCTTTATGGGATTCATGTGCCATCACTGAAAATTCCCTGAGAGGACCCAAGGTAACTGAATATATTCTATCTCTCATATGGATGGTGGGACTAAGTACAAATGGGGTTACAGACAGAAGGTGACCTTCAGTGTCATAACTGCACCCCATCTCATAACCATCTGTCTATCTTATAGTGCTTTTTAAAATCCCGCTCTTCTCCAAAGCACTCAGGGTGGTATATATGGTTCTCCCTTCCCCATTTTATCTTCACAGCATTCCTGTGGGGTAGGTTAGGCTGAGGGAAAATGGCTGATCCATGGTTACTGAGTGAGCTTTGTGACAGAGTAGGGATTCAAATATGGATGTCCCAGATCCCAGTTTGGTGTACTGGTCTGTTGTGGGGAGGGGAAGGGAAAGGAGATTGTAAGCTGCTCTGAGACTCCTTTGGGTAGTGAAGGGCAGGGTATAAATCTAATCTCTTATTTTTCTTTCTTGTTCCAAGGAATAGTTTTCCTTCTATCACCTAAGTTCAATTTTTATTGAGAACATATCATAAGGAAAGCTGGATTTGATTTACAAAAAGGCGGAGTGAATTTTGGTGGAAGGGGCATTAACAATTTGAGTTACACAGATGATACCATGTCACTGACAGAAGATAGTGAAAACTTCAAACGACTACTGATGAAAGTTAAAGTAGAAAGTGCCAAAGAAGAATTGCATCAAGAAGACAAAAGTAATACTGCTGGGTATTTACACAACTATAAAGCTGATGATGAAGAAATTGAAATTATTCAAGATTTTTTATTCCTTGGCTCCATCATCAAGCAAAAGTGAGACTGCAACCAAGAAATCAGAAGGAGACTGAGACTGGGAAGGGCAGCCATAAAGGAACTAGAAAAAATTCTTAAGATAGGATATGTCACCAAAATCAAGATAATTCATGCCATAGTATTTGCCATTACTATGTATAGATATAATGAAGAAAGCTAATAGGAAGAAAGTTCATGATGGAAGGAAGTTCAATCATTTAAAATGTGGAGGAAAGTTTTAAGATACTGTGGACTAACAAAAAGACAAACCAGTGGGTTCTAGACCAAATTAAGCCTGAATTCTCCCTATAAACTAAATTGACTAAATTAAGACTATTGTACTTTGGTAAGGCAAGATTCACTGGAAAAGACAAATATGCTAGGAAAGGCTGAAAGCAGCTGGAAAAGAGGAAGACCCAACATAAGATGGATTGACTGACTCAAGGAAGCCAAAGCCTTCAGCTTGTAAGACCTGAGTAGGGGTGTCAAGGATAGGATGTTTTGGAAGTCATCAATTGCTGCCATAAAAGAAAAAAAATGAACCAGGAATACAGTCAATAAAAATAGTCTTCTTTTATCTTGCTTGTTTTTGGGTCCTTAACCAGAAATTTTTATAGTGATAGACCATAAGACTACAAGCGGTGAACAAAGGTAAGTTTGCATAGTCCCAATCTTCAGTCCCTATCTTGCCCACTCCCTATCTGAGACTCACTGAGACTCACTGATGATGTTATGGATTAATTCCAGTGATGTCACAGAGGAGGCAATCCAAAAATAATATAAATCTTAATTGAATGTTTTTTGCCCACCTTTCTGCTTCCTGGTAATGGAAGACATTAAAGAGGAAATAAACAAGAAAGAAAGAAGCAAAGGGCCCAGGAAGAACAGATGAGAATTTGGTGACTAGGGGTTAATTGATTCTACCATCTTGTTGGGTATGCCGTCTTTCAGCTTTTCCTCCCTCATACCTTCTAAAGGCAACCCAGCCAAGACCTGCTTGCATTCTCCCTAATATCTTTCTAATGAAAAAGGTTAGAGACTTTTAAAAAAAATCTAGCAAGAGCTCCTTTGTATAATAGGTAACACACCCCTTGATGTAGCCAATCCTCCAAGAGCTTACAAAAAAGAGCCTTGTAAGATTCAGGAGGATTGGCTACATCAGGGTTGTGTGGCCTAACATGCAAAGCAGCTCCTGCTAGAATTCCATTCCTGCAAGCCACATGAATGGGGTTTCTTCTGCACTGTGATCTTTTAAAAAACCAAATATGGTGGGCTTTCCCACATGGTTTTTGTTCCAGTTTGGTTTTTTTTAACTGCATTGGAAAAGCCCAGAGATAAACATTACCCAAATACAATAGTGGTTTTTAATGCTTGCCACAATGGTCCTAAAGAATCTGAACAAAATCTTTACCAGCCAGACCTGAACTCACATAAAAATCCTCTGCACATCTCTGTGGGTTAAGGAGGACAGTATCAAACTGTTCTCAGATTTGTACTTTTATATTCTATATTGACAGGAAGCATAAAATGAAAGAAGGATTAGTTCTCCGCCAGCCACTTATTCTCCATGCTCATTAGTGTTTTCTAGATTGCTAAAAAGAAAGCTCTGCAATGGACTGTAGTCCTACTAAAATGTTTACAATCAAGAAATGGATCTTCATAAAACACATACATTGTGTTCTGGAAGACCATACAGTAACAACATAGGCAATCAATTAATCCTCACCTTTTACTTTTCTCTTTTCTAACTCATCTTGATGTCATTTAATCCAATTACAAGCCTAACATATGTTTTAATCTGCTGCTTTGAGCACCAGTGTGATTAGGCAGTATTAGCTATGATCCAAGAGAGAGTTCCTCCAGCATGTTTTATTTGTAGATTCAGCTGCAAACATAATACTTCATGCATAAGTCATGAGTCAGTACAGAAATGATGCTTTGCAGCCATTTACTTGGTTGTTTGATTGCTTTACATGCAGACACAGATAAATCATCATTGACCATACTTATTGAGCAATCATACTCAGCCAAAGCTGGTAGGAAAAGCTAGTCCACGAGTCTGATGCCTCATGGCAACATTCTCCAGACCACTTCCTGTGGGGTGGGGATGGTTTGTCTTCATGCCTTAGAATGTTGCAATATGGGACAGAAGCTGTTTTATGCAGGGCCTTTTTTGTAGAAAAAGCCCAGCAGGAACTCATCTTCATATTAGGCCACACCCCCTGACATCACCATTGTTTAGCATAGGGCTTTTTAAAAGAAAAAGCCCAGCAGAAGCTCATTTGCATATTAGGCTACACCCCCTGATGCCATGCCAGCTGGAACTGCGTTCCTGTGCATTCCTGCTAAAAAAAAAAAAGCCCTGGTTTTATGCATCTAGTCAATCCGATGCAGGTTGAAGGTGCATCAAATTTGGGACCCATGGATTCCTCAGGCAATAGTTCCCAGGAGTAGAAGTCCTTCTACCTAGCCAGCTTCCAACATCAGCACACTGGTTGATCACTACTGGGATAGACTAGAAAATTTTTGGTTCCCATATCCAAATTGGCCACAGATCACAGGACAGGAGATCTTTCGCTGGTACATACCATTGTATGCTGTGGATTGTTTAATCCATTTCATTTGGCCTTAAATCCTTTGTAAATGGATGGCTCAGCTAAGGGGGGAGCCCACCCAGTGTTCTAACTCTCTCCTTGGTAGTCAATATACCTGTACTGAGTTGGGGCAGTTTGCAAAACCTTATTCAACACAATTTACTATGTTGTGTGTTTTCTTGCTTGCAGTGGGAACAATAATAAAGCTGCTTACTTTTGACTCCACAGGGCTACATTTGGATCAGCTGTGAGTTCAGACTTCTCCAGAGAAAAAGTGGTGCAGAACTGCTGATTGTATCTCTGTCAAACATAAATTGATTTATTAGTATTTTTATAATATGCAGCATTCCGTGCTTAAAATTCTGCCTGGTAGCCCTATGCCACATACTTGGAGAGTTCCCTGTGCAACACTGTATTTCCACTGTCATGTGACTACAAAATTCTGCACTAATTTTTGTACAGTGCAGACTAATTGTCCAGAGAATTGCTTTGCATTGGTGCATATTTTTGGAAGGCTGAGATGTCATCTTGTTGAGACAGCACAGGAAGATATTGCAGGTCTGAAATAACTGAAATTGCTGAGCCTAGTTTGTGGATGAATTATTTACATGGTTTGGCTGTTGTGGAGTCCTTTAGAGTACTGTGGGGATGCCCTGAATGCTTATTACACTTGATAGATTCTTAGATTCAGTAAGTCAGCCAAACTTTCTAAACTTCGCTGAATTCTCAAGCATCTTTGCACACTTTGCTTGCAGTTGTGATCCCTGGGGCTTCAGACCTTATGAAATAAATGGGATTTATGGAAAAGCTCCTGAGCTGTACTTTATTAGTCATCAAAAATGGGAATATACCTGATTACAGCCTCTCCTCCTTGCCATGGAATATATTACTGCTGAGTTAAAAGCTGTCAGCAACTTGCCGATATTTTTATACATACATGGAGTCTCTGCAATCTCAGTAAGAAGAGTTGCACTGGTAGGATAGTGCAAGTCAAATAACTCTGACAAACATCTCAACATCATCAGTGCTAATAATTTGACCTTTGTCAAATTATTATGAAACTTGGAACAAAAACCTCCTTAGGACTGAACAGGGATATTATTTTTTTATCTCATTATAGATGCTAAACCCACTCTCAGAACTTCAAGAACAGAATGGAGAGGGGAATTGCTGAATTACAAACTTATGAAACTTGGAACAAACACCTCCCCAGGACTGAACAGAGATGTTGTTGGTTTTTTTAAATCTCATTACATATGCTAAACCCACTTTCACCAAGTATGGCAATACATCCTCAGTATTCCAATGTATTTATCTTTTAGGATAGTGTATCAGAATAATGATTATGTATTGACATACTCAAACAAGGGATATTGGCTGTTTATCTCATTACATATACTAAACCCGTCTTCCACTATATTTTAATGTATTTTTTTCCTAATGGCAAACTAGAATGATGTATATATTTATGTTACACATTAAAAGGTAAATAAGTTGGACAGGAAAAACTTCTGGGAAAGAAATGCCTTCTTTTTGACCCAGGTTTATTAGCAATAGAATAATAAACAGGCATTCTCACATTCTGACATGTTACTGTTTTATGGTTTCCCACGCTAATGCAACCCAGATCAAAGGTTTTCTGAATTTGTTAATTTTACTATTCTGCTATTGGATTTTAACTTTGTACCACTTGGCATTCCAAACCGCACCAGCTATATGTGGCTCTGCTTACTGTACCTCATTCCTCGTCTGAAGAAGTGTGCATACACATGAAAGCTTAGGTTCTGAATAAAACTAAGTTGGTCTTAAAGGCGCAATTGACTCCTATTTTGTGCCATTAAAATGAGTAAGAATGAAGGGGAAATTCATAGTAAATGTGGAAGTCAAATATGTCACTGTGACCTTGTCTCATACTATGTCCTTCCTTAGCATTGCTTTTCAAACAAAGGCTATTAAAATCCACGTACTAGGCAGCTGAAACATGAATCAATAATTGGAAAGCATGAGCTTGGTATAAAGTACCCAAGCATATATCGATTGTAAGTTGGATTCTAAACTATGAGATGTCAAGTTTATATGAAATGTTGTGAAGCAACTGTGGGCCACTCTATAGCATTGGACTATGACCAGGGAGGTGCAAGTTCTTGCCTTGAAGATCACTAGATGACTTTAGGTCAGTCTCTCTTTCATAGTCTAACCTACTTATCAGGGTTTCTGAGAGATAATGGGGGATGGGATCGTGCATGCCATCCTGAGCTTTTTGGAGGAAGGGTGACGTAAAAATACAACTAGACAGTTTTATACATCTCTTATTGGAAGTATATTTTAAAGATTCCCCTAAAATGGTGGTGGATGTCATTATTTGCTTCTTTGAAGGCATGGTTTCTTCATTTGCATAATTGTAAAATGCATTTGACATTTTTATTGACAATTTTGGAAGGCTTCCCATACTGCCTCAGTAGCATTTAGCATTATAAGCTCTTTCTGAGCTGTCTGACACAAAGGCTAGAAAAACCATTGGGTACACACATCTCAGAGCTAGATTTAGCTGAAAGCTTGTGCCCAGCAGGATGAATTGAAACTGTAAGCAACAATTGAAAGAGCTCAAAATCCTTATAAGCTTATTTGTCTGTTTGTTTGTTTATTTAGTCAGGTGGCTGGCTGTTGTGATTTTAACCTTTATAAGAGTGTTTGTGAATGGTTCCTCATCTTCCTGTAGAGGAGTGACAAGTGGAGTGCCTCAAGGATTTGTCCTGGGACCTGTTTAATATCTTTATAAATGATTTGGATGAAGGAAGTAGAAGGAATGCTTATCGAACCTGCAGATGATACTAAATTGGGAGTAGTAGTAAATAAAATAGAAGATAGAGTCAGGATACAAGATGATTTTGACAGGCTGGAACACTGGGCTAAAACAAATAAAATGAATTTTAATGGAGATAAATGTAAAGTTCTGCATTTAGGTAGGAAAGATCAAATGCATCATAGGATGAGGGAAACTTATCTTGACAGTAGTATGTGTGAAAAGTATCTAAGAGTCTTAGTAGACCATACACTGAATATGACTCAGCACTGTGATGCAGCAGCTAAAAAGGCCAATGCAATTTTGGGCTATATCTACAGAAATATAGTATCCAGATCATGCTACATTATGGTACTGGTTTACTCACGTAGTTAGACCTTACGTAGAGTAATATGTTCAGTTTTGGGCCCCACAATTTAAGAAGGATATAGACAAGCTGGAGGGCAATGAAGATGGTGAGGGGTCAGGAGACAGAGTCCTATGAGGAAAGGCTGGAGGAGCTGGGTATGTTTAGCCTGGAGAGGAAATAACTGAGAAGTGATATGATAACCAGCTTCAAGTACTTGAAGAGCTGTCATATAGAGAAGAAGAAGAAGACCGTAGATTTATACCCCGTCCTTCTCTCTGAATCAGAGTCTCAGAGCAGCTTACAATCTTCTTTATCTCCCCCCCCACAACAGACACCCTATGAGTTGGGTGGGGCTGAGAGAGCTCTCCCACAAGCTACCCTTTCAAGGATAACCTCTAAGAGAGTTATGGCTGACCCAAACCCATTCCAGCAGCTGCAAGCGGAGGAGTGGGGAATCAAACCCGGTTCTCCCAGATAAGAGTCTGCACACTTAACCGCTACACCACTTATTTTCTATTGCCCCAGAAGGTTGGACTGAAATGAAATTAGAAGTTTTCAACAAAACATTAGGAAGAACTTCCTGACAGTTAGAGCAATTCCTCAGTGGAACAGGCTTCCTCAGGAGGTGGTGAACTCTCCTCCTTTGGACATTTTAAAACAGAGGCTAGAATGCTATTTGACAGCAATGCTGATTCTGTGAACTTAGGCACATCATGGAAAGGAGTCAGAAAGGGTTGCATCCAGTCTTCCCACTAAGTTGAGTTAGTGTAAGCTAGCTCACCGTTTTTTGTCTTAGCTCAGGAAAAATGGCCACAAAGCAATGTAATTTATGCAATAACTCACAACTTTAATGCCAGTAGCTCATGAAGTAGATTTTTGGCCCACAAGACTCCACAGCTTAGAGGGAGCACTGGTTGCATCAGTGCTTAGTTCTTGTGGCCCTTTCTTACATACCCAGGGAAACACTGTTTGCCATTTCGGGGTCAGGCAACAATTTTTCTCCAGGCCAGTTTTGCCAGGGATCTTGGAGATCCCCCCCACACCCATCTTCTGAGGTTGCAGCTGGTGTCACTGTTAGTATTATGTAGCCTGCTGTGAAGCATGGTAGATCAAGAACTGTCAAAGTGACAGCTAATTACATGACAAGAGTCACAGGACTACTCAACCTGGCTGATGCAAGAACTGGTAATATCTGGATCTGTCCAGAGGAGTCACTATGAGTCAGCAGTTTACCTGATTGGTGGGCTGTACTATATGAGTAGCAGAGTACCAGAGTGTTTTTTCTCTCTATGTATATGGATTACTGGTGAAGCACTTTGTTACTTTGAAATGCATATGTATATAACTTCACTACTGTAAATATCTGTATAATACACAGTTTGTTATACAACCAAACTGGTGTGTTAGCTCTTCATAGCGGCATTCCTATTGCTAAGGCAAGTTACTGCTTTGGTCTACCTGCACTCCACACATGCTCCTGCCATCAGGGTTATGGGCCCAGCGCGCTGTGCAGTTAAGACCTGGAGACTGTGCCTGGCTGTGGAGGTTCGTTGGAGTTTGGAGAAGAGCTGTGCTGGCGTAGGAAGTGTAGTGTGAGTCCGAGGAGTGTGCTGACGCCATGTCATTGTCCTTGTCAGTGAGTGATGATGAGGAGGAGGACTTCCAGGTGTCTGTGGATGGCAGAGAGATGGCTCAACCTCTGGCTGCTTTGGTTGAGAAGCTCACTTCAGTGAACTATGCGGTGTGGTCTCTGCACATGGAATTTTTCCTAAAGAGAGAAGGGCTGTGGACATTTGTGTCTGACCCCCCCACTGCTCCGACAGCTAACGAGATTGTCCAGGAGCAGAAAGCTCTTGCAAACATCATCCTCGGTGTGGGGGATGATCAATTGATATATGTGAGAGGGAAGCCGACGGCAAGAGAGGCTTGGAATGCGCTTCGTAAAATTTATGTGCATACCACTGCTGGGTCTCTTATGACGTTTACTCACAGGATGTATTGCACGTCGCTGGTGCCAGGTGGCTATGTACGGGAGCATATTAAGGCTCTCACCGACTGCTTTGTGGAGCTGGAGACCAGAGGCAAGGTCGTGGCTGCAGATGACGGAGTTTATATTTTGCTTTCATCGCTGCCTCTGGAGTTTTCACAACTGATGACAGCTCCGGAGTCTGTTGACGCCAACATTCTGACCATGGAGTACGTCTGTGCCTGGTTGTACGACTTTCAAGACAGACTGACTGCAGCATCCCATTCTGGGAATGGAGCCAGTGCACCTGTCAGTGGGAATGATTCAAGGGCCGTGCTGAGTCAGAGGGTCGTTGCCAAGCAGCAGCAGGAAAGCAGCCCAGCAGTACTACATGTGAGAAAGTGTTACCGGTGTGGGTCAGCTTCTCACATCAGGAAGTTCTGTCCAGAAGCTGGGAGACAGAGAAGAACATCTCTATAGAAGCCTAGGAACAGTGAGCAGGCTAAACTGGTGACTATGGGAACAACAGCACAGGGGTCTGTTTGGCTAGTAGACTCTGGAGCGACTAGTCATATTTGTACCTCTAAAGCTTTAATGAAATGTTCTCGGCAGGCTGTGTTATCACATGTAAACCTCGCTGATGGTTCTATGTCTACGATAGTGTGTAACGGCCGGGTAAACTTTCCAGCACTAGGTTGTGACCTTGAGGAAGTGCTGTGTGTGCCGGCATTACAATCAAATCTGCTCAGTGTTAGCTCATTAGCTAGAGCAGAATTTGAGGTAAAGTTTTCTGACACAGGCTGTAAATTGTCTAAAGGTGGAAAAATCCTCAGAGAGGGAAAGTTGGTTGATAATGTATATGTGGTGGGGAGTGAAGCCGTTAAGGCAGATCAAGTGTCTAATGTATGCCCCCATGATTCATGTTTACACCTCTTCCACCGTAGACTTGGGCATTCAAGTTTTCATACTATTAGCAAGACGCTGTCTTTGCTGCCAAATTTAGCTAAATTTAGCTGTAAAATCTTGTAAGGCATATCTAGACTGCCAAGTGTGCAAAAAGGTCAAAAGCAAGGCATTCCCAGTTGCTAAGGAGAGCACAAGGGTGTCTGAGCAACCACTAGCTCTAATCCATGCTGATATTATTGGGCCATTTCCAAAAAGCCATTCAGCTAATAGATATGTATTTCTGATAGTGGATGACTATACAAGATATTGTTAGTCTTATGTACTGAAACAGAAATCAGAAGTGTTTCAGTGCTTTAAACAGTGGGCAAAAAGAGTACAGAAGCAGCTTGGAGTGCAGCTGCTAGCTCTAAAACTGACAAAGGGGGAGAATTCATGTCAAATCAGTTTGGTACATGGTTGAAGCACCAGGGTGGCAAATCCGGCAACACCTTCAGAAAATGGGGTGGTTGAGAGGGAAGCTGGCATATTGCAAACAATGCCATGTTAGATGGTGCATCTCTACCTATTGCATATTGGGCTGAGGCATTCATGGTAGCCACATTCTTGGTCAATAGATTGTGGACAAAGTCTACAGATAATATCCCCTATAAGGGTATGTTCAAGAAGGAGCCTAGTTTAGAGTTCCTCAGAGTGTTTGGAACGAAAGCCTGGGTTAATATTCCTCTGAAATTGAGAAGGCAAGAAGGTGCCGGATCCAGAAAATTGGTATTTCTGGGGTACCAAACCAATATGAGGTCATATAGGTTTAGTGACACTGAACAGAAGGTGACGTTCAGTAGATCTAACTTCAGCGAGCATAGCAATTGGGCTAAGCTGCATGGAACTGAAGGGAATACTCATGTATTGCTGCCACTGACCAATGATAATCAGGAACAAGGTTCTGCACCAGTACCTGCTGTGGTGCAGCAGGAGGTATCTGAGAACGAGCAAAGAGCTTGTCAGGAGACTCGGGTTTCATCCCGCAGTATGAAAGGTGTTCCTCCTGTACGATATGGTTTTGATAACAGCGTAAACCATGTATATGTGTCTGAACCTGAGAGTTATCAGGAAATGACTCTGGCAGATGAGAAGAAAAAGGCCTGGCTGGAAGCCATGGAAAGGGAATATTTATCTCTGTACAAGAATGGAGTGTTTTCTCCCACAGGGAGGCTGAAAGGGAATAATATACTTGCAGCTGGGCAGATCGCCCAGAAGCTAAGTCTACTTCAGGGTTTGTAGTGTACCTGGGAAGAGAACTCATTATGTGGAAGGCTGCAAAGCAAACTTTAGTTGCTTGCAGCACATGTGAAGCAGAATTCAGTGCATTGAATGAATGTGTATTGAATCTGGAGTGGCTTGTACAATTGATGAAAGATCTAAATGTAACATGTGACCTACCAATCACTGTATTTAATGCTAGTTCTGCTGCAAAGCAGTTAGCTGAAAATTTATGTGCCAGAGGAAGGAGTAAACATATCCTAATCAGATATTACAATGTGAAAGAGTTACTTGGGGAATTGTGATATTGGAAAAATGTGCCATGGAGGACAACATTGCTGATCTGTTTACTAAATGTCTGTACAATGAAAGACATGTAAAACTGGCTGAATTATTAGGCGTGCGTTCACTAGCAGTCTAAGGAGGTGTGTTAGTATTATGTAGCCTGCTGTGAAGCATGGTAGATCAAGAACTGTCAAAGTGACAGCTAATCACATGACAAGAGTCACAGGACTACTCAACCTGGCTGATGCAAGAACTGGTAATATCTGGATCTGTCCAGAGGAGTCACTATGAGTCAGCAGTTTACCTGATTGGTGGGCTGTACTATATAAGCAGCAGAGTACCAGAGTGTTTTTTCTCTCTATGTATATGGATTACTGGCGAAGCACTTTGTTACTTTGGACTGCATATGTATATAACTTCACTACTATAAATATCTGTATAATACACAGTTTGTTATACAACCAAACTGGTGTGTTGGCTCTTCATATCAACGTTCCTATTGCTAAGGCAAGTTACTGCTTTGGTCTACCTGCACTCCACACACGCTCCTGCCATCAGGCACTGGGAGTGCATAGTGGGAGGTATTTGTGAATTTCTTGCATTGTGAAGGGAGTTGGACTAGGTGACCCTGGAGGTCCCTTCCAACTCTATGATTCTAGCGGAGAAAGAATTGTCTTGTAAAACATTTGAGGAGCTAAGTACCAGCTATGACTGTTCCAGAGTATAAACGGGCAGTCTTCGCAGTGGAGGACGGTAAGCAGTGGGGTGCCGCAGGGCTCGGTACTGGGTCCCATGCTCTTTAACTTGTTCATAAATGATTTAGAGTTGGGAGTGAGCAGTGAAGTGGCCAGGTTTGCGGGTGACACTAAATTGTTCAGGGTGGTGAGAACCAGAGAGGATTGTGAGGAACTCCAAAGGGATCTGTTGAGGCTGGGTGAGTGGGCGTCAACGTGGCAGATGCGGTTCAATGTGGCCAAGTGCAAAGTAATGGACATTGGGGCCAAGAATCCCAGCTACAAATACAAGTTGAAGGGGTGTGAACTAGCAAAGACTGACCAAGAGAGAGATCTTGGGGTCGTGGTAGATAACTCACTGAAAATGTCAAGACAGTGTGCGTTTGCAATAAAAAAGGCCAATGCCATGCTGGGAATTATTAGGAAGGGAATTGAAAACAAATCAGCCAGTATCATAATGCCCCTGTATAAATCGATGGTGCTGTCTCATTTGGAGTACTGTGTGCAGTTCTGGTCGCCGCACCTCAAAAAGGATATTATAGCATTGGAGAAAGTCCAGAAAAGGGCAACTAGAATGATTAAAGGGCTGGAACACTTTCCCTATGAAGAAAGGTTGAAACGCTTGGGACTCTTTAGCTTGGAGAAACGTCGACTGCGGGGTGACATGATAGAGGTTTACAAGATAATGCATGGGATGGAGAAAGTAGAGAAAGAAGTACTTTTCTCCCTTTCTCACAATACAAGAACTCGTGGGCATTCGATGAAATTGCTGAGCAGACAGGTTAAAATGGATAAAAGGAAGTACTTCTTCACTCAAAGGGTGATTAACATGTGGAATTCACTGCCACAGGAGGTGGTAGCGGCCACAAGTATAGCCACCTTTAAGAGGGGTTTAGATAAAAATATGGAGCACAGGTCCATCAGTGGCTATTAGCCACAGTGTGTGTGTATATATAAATTTTTTTTTGCCACTGTGTGACACAGAGTGTTGGACTGGATGGGCCATTGGCCCGATCCAACATGGCTTCTCTTATGTTCAGAGTCCAGAGATGTAGTCAATGAATGCTGAGAGTAGTACACAGGCCTTTTTTTGAGCACGAACGCAGTTCCGGCTGGCTTGGCATTAGGGGATGTGACCTGGTATGTAAATGAGTTACTAGTGGACTTTTTTGTGTGAAACAGTGATGATGTAAGGTGGTGTGGCCTAATATGCAAATGAGTTCCTGCTGGGCTTTTTCTACCAAAAAAGCCCTGGTAGTACATAGTTGCTAGTTAGGTCTCCTGAGACCCATTGGAGTGGAGGAATTGGATTCTCTTCTTGACCTGGCTACTGGCTGATATCACATCCTGATTTGATATCTTGTGCATGATCAGCATTTATTCTCCCAAGACCATGGTTTTGTAATTCTCACTCAAACATGATCAGAAGCAGCATCCACTATGAACAGATTCAGAACAGAATCTGAAACCATGGAAATTTCCTAAGATGAGTCCCAGGGGAAGCCATATACTACAATGTCCTCTGCTTCCCTGGCACTCAGGAAACCAATGGAGAAGATGGATTTAAGGGAATGGCTTGCATATGTCGGGGGGAAGCCTGTGGCCTGGAGATGAAGTCCCACAGTGTTCAGGCAGAACTTCCCATCATTGTGATGATGTGCGATTGTCATCACCTTTAACCCTCCTGACCTGCTGTTGTCCCACTGCTCAAAGAAATAAGGACCAAACAAGAGATTCTAGGAATATTCTTATGGATAAACTGCAGCTTCATGGGACCAGTTTGGATCACAGACATGGCATGAAGGGAAGGGTTTTTTAAATGTTTGCCCTGCTACCACAAACTATCCTCTGTAATTGGAATCTGTCCCATTGTAAAAAAAACAACCCCCCCCCCCAAAAAAAAAAACCAGATAAAGTTTATGCAAGGTGTATTGTTCCCAGTGGCTGCTCCATTAGACCTTGATAAAATGTTGCAAGAGAAAAAATGTCGCATCTCTTCTCTTCTGTGCTCCAGGCCTGAGATCAGTTGGGTTGCTTTCCCAAGATGCTATTTACCATTCAAAAGCACTTGAAAGATCTATTCATTATTCCCTTGTGTCTAACTAGCTTTGTTCTTAGGCACTCCATTTTATCTTCTGATTTCCAGGGTTTTATGCCATGTCGGAGGATGGTGGAAAACAGGAGGGCCTGGCATGACTTTGTCCATGGGGTCGCAAAGAGTCGGACTCGACTGTGCGATTGAACAACAACGACATGCCATGTTTGAAAGTGTCACAGTCCCTAGTGCTGACTTTGCTAGTGAGTCATATTGCCAAACCATAGAGGACTTTCACTCTAATAGAGGAAGGCATAGTTGCCAGAAACAAGGCAGTATTGATCCTCTGTGGTGTATTAAAGAACATTTTTGCTTGAATGATGAGACTAGCGTCCACTGAAAAAGCATTTACAAAATGAGAAGAACCACTGGGACCTCATTTGGATTGGATTGGATGACTTTGGAATATGTATTCCCTGGTCTTTAATGTTATGGAAGACTGAGTTCTATGCAGAGTCTTCAGAACAACAGGAGACTTAGATTGTCTTATTAATGCTTCAATGAAAGACTTTGCACAGATGTTTGACTAATTATAGTTATCAAACTTAGTTATGATATTGGAGAGCTGGATATTTTGTATGCAAATAAATTTGTTTATAGCAGAATTATAGCATTTGTAATGTATGTATTTGCTACTAAGAGGACAGTGACAATCCACAAATAATTGCTCTCAGATTCTATTAGCAAGACTATTGTGTGACCAACAATGGGAAGGAAGCATATCAAGTTTTAACTGTAAAAGATATAGATCTTTCAGTATTCTTCTTTTGACCAAGACTATCTGTTGGATATTTAGCAGAGTAAATAAAGCACAGTGGAATAATGCAGCACAGACATGTGTGTGTTTGTGTTTATCTTCTTAGAAAAATATACTCCAAAATTAAGAATTAAATGGAAATCAAATGTATAATTTCTAGTTCTGACCTACTCCATCTTGTTTCTTTGTTCCCTCTGATCCTAAGAAAGAAGGGATGGAAGTTCCCCCCCAATATATTGATTAGCCATCAATCATAAGGTCACCTAATTAAGAATTAATCTTCCCCATTTTGTGAAAAGAATCTACTCTACACCTAATTGGTTCTATTTTAAACTTGCTTTTAGTAGCTCACAGAAACTTCAGCTCAGCCCTTGCATGACTAAAGGGATGATACTTGCAAAACACAACAACAGCTGTAACTAGAAATCGAGAAACCATGAAAATTGTTCTGCATGCTAAGATGGACTAAGAGCTTGCTTTTCTAGAGCAGTAGTCATCAAGCTGTGTGGTAAACCATTTTTGAGCAAAGGGAACTTTCATAAGTAATTTGTGCAATGGCATAGAGTCTGCTGTTCAAAGGAAGAAGGGGAATTTAAAAATCCTACTGGGTGGCAGGACTGATACTGAATTTTGTGACTATTCTGATTTGATCTGGGACGATATTGCAGTCTTCTACTTCCTGACCAAAAATAATTAAATACAGTAGTAAAATTGACATTAGCAGGGATGCCTGTTGATGTGTAAAAATAGCGTGAAAGAAACAAATGCTGCTCTTAACTAAATTTGCTGTACATTGCTGCAAATTACAAGGTCACTGTAAATGAATATCAGCCCTATTTTGTTTTGTTTGATTTCTTGTTGTATCCCAGTTTTCATCTGCAGCCAAATGTTTTTGTTTCATTTTGCTTACTTCAATTTGCTATCCCTTACTGATCATGCTTGCACTGTCCGTGGTCCTGGAATGCCTGTAGGCAAAGATTGACCTTAGGTATTGTTGCTTTGGTTGAAGAAGGAGGCACTCTTTTGGAAACTGAGATATACAGTTTATGATGGTTCAGTTATTTCTGATGTGCGTTAGTTGATCCAGTACAATTCCAGCTCACTGATAATCAGCACAGCCTTCACAAAAGCCACATCCTTACATCACCACTTTTAATGTTATGATTGAGCAATTCATAATTGCGAGGTTCATGCTGCAGAAAAACTAGTCAGAATCCTTAGCAAACTATAAAGAGGAATTAGTGATACCACCGGTACTTGGCTTTTCATTATTATCATTTAATGTTTGACAATTTATTGGTGTTTTGAGGATGTGAAGTTGTACTTACAAACTGGGAATTGTTATTCCATAGCATCTTTACATTTGGCTTATTAATGCCTTCAAAAATGGCTTCCATCCCTCAGAGTAAAGCTGAAGTTAAATTCTACCAACCTTTGCCACTGTTTTCAAGTGTCAATCAATTTGAAATATGAAAATATCATTGAAAAATCTCTGAAACATCACTTTTGACTTATATCTCCATTCAATTAAATCATAAGTAGGATGAATCAGATATTGGGGGTGGGGGAAGGAAAAGGAAAATGTCACTCTGAACATGGATTTTAGTTATGATATTATGTTACATTTATATATTTGTTTACCATAAATCAAACTGTTGTAATCCATCAAGTGCCTCACTGGAAGAAATTCCTGTAAAATACAGTTGTTAGATGGGACTAGCCTTTTGCTAATCATTTTCAGGAGTGAAAGGAGAAGAAGCAATAATTTAGTGTCACTGACACATTATTCTATCCTCTGAAATGTTAAAAAAGAGGAGCTCAAAATGGTAGGTTTACTTGTACTTACCAGATATGCATCTGTAAAAGCTTTTATTGGAAGCATCACTGCCATTTCCAGTAAAATACATAGGATTTTGCAGTCTTCATGAGATAAATTGTTGCCATTCCCAACTGCAACCCCTTGATGCATTTGTGAAAACTGAATTTTTAGCTTTAATTTTCTTTTTATTCTTGGAAGAAGCTTGAAAAATGTTACTTGAGCAAATATGCTTCAGAATAAAAGCTCATGTCCTTGAAACACCACAAAATAATGACAGCAAACTCCATATAATCAGCAGCTTCAGCCTTAGAGATTTCCTTCCTTTTCTGTCTTCTCCAAACCATTTTAAAATCGCAGAGACTGATTACAATGCCAGTATCTATATATCTACTAGTGACATGTAGTCCCCATCTGCAAATACCTAAGTCCATGGACTGGGACCACACCAATGCTAAACATATTTTACTGGAAACTTGGGGTACTCTCCAGGTTTGCACAAAAATCCAAAATGTTTTTAAAATTCACTGGGGATTTAAATTCCCACAGTTGAGCTGGCAGCTGCTGCCATTGCAGTTATCAACTCTGGGCCAAGCCACCATGGTGGAAGATGCCAAGAATGCTACAAGTCTGGCTGCCATGACAGCAGACTCTGGGAGTGGCTTGGAGCCCAGTTCTGGACATGGTTGCAGTGGCAGCAAATGCTGGGCCTGGCCATGGCAGTGGAGCACTCTGGGAACCACTCCCTGCTTGGCTGCCTTGGAGAGCACTCCGGGAGCCACTCCAGGCTCAGCAATTTGGCAAAGCTTGTTACCAGTATTTTGAACATCAATCGATACAGTAAAAGTCTTTCACTTACTTAACAGGTATCAAGACCTGGTAATGTTGCCCAAATCTAGATAAGAAGAAGCTGGAAGTTGAGGCCTGAGCTCCTAGTGTTTATGCTAGAGTCATCCAATCCAGAGGCTTCTAACTTCCTGTCAATCACATGAGGCAATGTTGCATCCCCTGTTTCCTTAGATGGCTTACACACCCCCATAGTTCACTAAGTTTTATCCTGCCCTCTGGCCTCCAGCACTGGCCACAGTGGATGCTGGAGCCACTCTGGTCTTGAAGCAGCTCCCAGGTGCACCATCTTTGTCATCGCTGATGGCCCTTGATGGGTGGTGGGGCCTAGAATCATGATGGAGGAGAGAGATGGGAATCTCCCACAGTGTCTTGTGGGCCTTCTACTTGTTTTAGAGAAAAATCTAGAAATTCTCTTTTTTCAGTACTTTGAAGATACTATAAAGACCAAATTAAATCATTTCTAATTTAAAATAGCACCAAATGGCTTACCCTTCTATTCACTCAAAAAAGACTAACACCTACAGACTCCACAAATGGGAATTAGATCACATCCTTATATATAGAGATCACCGTAGTAGACAGGAGTATTTTGCTCTCCAAGACATCTGCTGCAAGCAACTGATTTACATTCTAATTAATTTAGTTAGTTCTCCTAAAACAGAATTTGGGTATTAATTTGGGTATTAATTTTTTCAGTAAAATCTTCAGCAGTTTCCCAGGAGTAAACAAGATAGTAATAGTACAGTAGCATAGAGAAAGTAAATTCACCTCCATATAAGGAACTGATCTGGTAAAAATCAAACATATTTCAAAGGAAGGAGGAGGAAATTGGATGTTTGCTATTCACTCAGAGTCTCAGAGCAGCTTACAATCTCCTTTCCCTTTCTCTCCCCACATCAGACACCCTGTGAGGTAGGTGGGGCTGAAAGAGGACTTTCAAGAACTGCTCATGATAAAACAACTCTTTGATAACTATGACTGACCCAAGGTCACTCAGCAGGTGCAAGTGCAAGAGTGGGGAAATCAAACCTGGTCCTCCCACACCAGACTCCATGCTTGTAACCACTACATCAAACTGGAGATCAATAGCTTAAAAAAAGTAGATCTTCTTGATAAGTAGTTTCCTAAAGTATGAGTATCACTATTCTTAATGATGGAATTAGACTCAAGACGAATGGGTATTCAATTGTTGAAATGCTAAAGGCAGCAGGAAAGGAAGAAAACCCAACATGAGATGAATTGACTCAATAAAGGGAGGCCTGAGGAAGGCTGTTAACAATAGAATGTTTTGGAGGTCATTAATTCATAGGGTCCCCATAAATCAGAAGTCACTTGAGAGCACTTAGCACACAAACAAATTAAAGACATCATATGAAAACTGAGAGGTAGACAGAACAAAGTTTGAGTCTAATAGCACTTTTAAGACCTACGAAGTTTAATTCTAAGCTTTCATGTGCATGCACACTTCTTCAGATGTATGCACATGAAAGCTTATACCCAGAATTAAACTTTGTAGGTCTTAAAGGTGCCAGTGGAGTCAAACTTTGTTTCGTTGTTTCAGACCAAGACTGCTACCCACCTGAATATATTTGAGAAGAAAATACGCTTTCTAGAAAGTATGCATCTTTTAAGAGGTCCTCTCGAGGTTCCAGATGTCACTGAAGAATAAGACCAGGTGGAAACAGCTTCTCTGATTTCAAAAGTTCTTGAAGAATAATTAGCCACTGCAGCAGTGAAACAGGAGCATTCACAAGGGGACAAAGTAATAGGTTATCATTGCTTTCCTCTGGTAGACTCGCTTCTCATTGTCATGGACTTCCATGAACCAATGGTGTATGTTTAGAAATTTAATTTCTGTTTAAGATCCCTTCTGTTATATATACTAGGATATTGTTCTAAAAAGATAAAGACCCCATTCCCTTTAGAAAAACAACCAACCCTTTTATACACATTCCAGTGGCAGCTGGTATTGACTCACTAATTGATTGATCAGATCTGTTGTAATTTTTAGTTAGAATAAATCTGCATAATAACAATAATTCTGAGATAATAGTGTCATCAGATTATGCAAATAGAAGTAACACTAGCACCTTAGAAGAGCCATTTCCTCATAAATAGAAAAGAGGCAATGTAATTTCTGAGATGGCACCTTTTTTGTATTGCTGATAATTTTTTAGTCAATCAGTTGCATAATTTTAAACAATTAGTTTAGAGTAATTAATTAACTTGCCATGCAATTCTATCCAACTACTTCAGTCTTAAGTTAATTGACTTCAATAATCTTAGACTGGAATACTTGCACAAATGCATTGTAAATGCTGCTGCTATAATGACCAACATCTCTCCAACATTTTTGATAGTGTTTATAATTACAGACAATTCACTTAAGGTATTTATTTTAACTTCTCATTAACGAAATATATATACTTTGAATCCTGCATTACATAGGTGGCAGTTGGACGTGAATTGTGTGCTTCCAGTTGTCTATCTCTGATGTACTGTAGAAAGTCCAAAGAATTATTTTTGATGCTGTGGGAAAATACAGCATTATATTAAACTTGGCTTTCCTGTATAGTTGGTTTTCTTTCTATAAAACCCAAAACAACTTACAAAACAAAAGGACTAGGCCACTGACTAGTAATCTTGATATAATGGCTGCCTTTTGGTCTTTTTTATATAAAAAAAGTTTGGGTCGATTGGATACTCCCTGACTTGGAATGCCCAGGCTAGTTTAATCTCACCAGATCTTGGAAACAAAGCAGGGTCAGTCCCAGTTTATACCTGGATGGAAGACTGCCAAAGACTGCCACTTGGCAAATGACTTCTTGGACTCACCATAAGCCAGTTGTGACTTGACTGGATAAAAATGTTTAGGTTGTTTTGAATTGAAATTTGAAGGGTGTGCAGGTATGGAATAAGATGTACAAAGGAGAATGAAAAAAGACTATATTTCCTATAGAATGTAGTGGTTTTGTTTCTCCTGCTCTAACAGAAATGGGGCAAAAATGTGGAGGCCTATAATGGACAGGAGGCTGTCCTGCTCAAAAGGGAAAAACAGCCACTCAGCTGATTCATCCCTGAGCCTATGGGAGTGTTGCTCCAGCATCCAATCACCTTTTGAGGGAGGGTGGACTGTTGGACTGTTGGAGGGAAGCACAAGAGGCATTAGTTCAAGTCTGCTTCAGGAACAGTATAGTGATAGTTTGGGTCTGTCTCAGCAAAAGAACAGGCAGTTTGAAGTGTAGCTCTGCCTGAAAGCATGGCTGAGTGTTTTAATTCTACCTCTCAGAGGGAATAGAGTATCTGATTGTTAGGCCTGTCCAGGGCTTTGTTTGTAGAAAAAGCCCAGCAGGAACTTATTGGCATATTAGGCCACACCCCCTGATGTCACCACTGTTTCACAAAAGGCTTTTTTGGTTGAAAAGGCCCACCAGGGATTCATTTGCATATTAGGCCACACCCCTTGACACTGAACCAGCCGGAACTGCATTCCTGTGCGTTCCTGCTATTAAAAAAAAAGCCCTGGGCCTGTCTTTATAATGAGCAGACCTTGTACCATTAAGCCTGACTCTTAAGAACATAAGAGAAGCCATGTTGGATCAGGCCAATGGCCCATCCAGCCCAACACTCGGTGTCACACAGTGGCCAAAAAAATTATATATATATACACACACATATATATACACACACACACACACACACAAACACACACACACACACATATATATATATATACATATATACACACACACACTGTGACTAATAGCCACTGATGGATCTCTGCTCCATATATTTATCTAACCCACTCTTGAAGCTGGCTATGCTTGTAGCTGCCACCACCTCCTGTGGCAGTGAATTCCACATGTTAATCACCCTTTGGGTGAAGAAGTACCTCCTTTTATCCGTTCTAACCCGACTGCTCATCAATTTCATCAAATGCCCACAAGTTCTTGTATTGTGAGAAAGGGAGAAAAGTACTTCTTTCTCTACCTTCTCCATCCCATGCATAACCTTGTAAACCTCTATTATGTCACCCTGCAGTCAACGTTTCTCCAAGCTTAAGAGCCCCAAGCGTTTTAACCTTTCTTCATAGGGAAAGTGTTCCAAACCTTTAATCATTCTAGTTGCCCTTTTCTGCACTTTTTCCAATGCTATAATATCCTTTTTGAGGTGCAGTGACCAGAATTGCACACAGTATTCCAAATGAGACCGCACCATCGATTTATACAGGGGCATTATGATACTGACTCATTTGTTTTCAATTCCCTTCCTAATAATTCCCAGCATGGGAATTATTTATTGCATTTTTTTATTGCAATCACACACTGTCTTGACATTTTCAGTGAGTTATCTACCACAACCCCAAGATCTCTCTCTTGGTCAGTCTCTGCCAGTTCACACCCCATCAATTTGTATTTGTAGCTGGGATTACTGGCCCCAATGTGCATTACTTTGCACTTGGCCACATTGAACCTCATCTGCCACGTTGACGCCCACTCACCCAGCCTCAACAGATCCCTTTGGAGTTCCTCACAATCCTCTCTTTTTCTCACCACCCTGAACAATTTAGTGTCATCTGCAAACTTGGCCACTTCACTGCTTACTCTCAACTACAAATCATTTATGAACAAGTTAAAGAGCCTGGGACCCAGTACTGAGCCCTGCGGCACTCCACTGCTTACTGTCCTCCACTGCGAAGACTGCCCATTTATACTCACTCTCTGCTTCCTATTAATTAGCCAGTTTTTGATCCACAAGAGGACCTGTCCTTTTACTCCATGACTCTCAAGCTTACTAAGGAGCCTTTGATGAGGAACTTTATCAAAAGCTTTCTGGAAGTCAAGGTAAACAATATCTATCAGGTCTCCTTTGTCCACATGTTTGTTCACCCCCTCAAAGAAATGTAACAGGTTAGTGAGACAAGATCTTCCCTTACAGAACCCATGCTGAGTCTTCCTCAATAACTCATGTTCATCAATGTGCCTACTCATTCTGTCCTTCTACCAACTTTCCCGGTATTGAAGTCAGACTGACTGGCCTGTAGTTTCCCAGATCTCCTCTTGAACCCTTTTTAAAGATGGGGGTGACATTTGTTACCTTCCAGTCCTCAGGAACGGAGGCAGATTTCAATGAAAGATTACATATTTTTGTCAAAAGATCCACAAGTTCAACTTTGAGTACTTTCAGAACTCTTGGATGTATGTCATCCGGATAGGGTTGCCAAGTCCAATTCAATAAATATCTGGGGACTTCGGGGGTGGAGCCAGGAGACATTAGGGATGGAGCCAAGATCAAGGCTGTGACAAGCATAATTGAACTCCAAAGGGAGTTCTGGCCATCACATTTAAAGAGACGGCACACCTTTTCAATTCCTTCCTTCCATAGGAAATAATGAAGGATAGGGGCACCTTCTTTTGGGGCTCATAGAATTGGACCCCCTGGCCCAATCTTTTTGAAACTTGGGGGGTATTTTGGGGAGAGACACTAGATGCTATACTGAAAATCAGGTGCCTCTACCCCAAAAAACAGTCCCCCCCTAGAGCCCCAGATATCCACGGATCAATTCTCCATGATTTTCTATGGGAATAAATCTCCATAAGGAATAATAGAGTTCCCAGCAGACATTTCCCTCCCCACCCCGCTTTCTGATGACCCTGAAGTGGGGGGAGGGTCTCCAAACCAGGGGATCCCTTGCCCCCACCTGGGGATTGGCAACCCTACATCTGGACCTGGTGACTTATTAGTTTTTAATTCGTCCATCAGTTGTAGGATCTCCTCTCTTGTCACCTCAATCTGACTCAGGTCTTTCAACACCCCTTCCAATATAAGTGGTTCTGGAGCAGGCAAACACTTCTCACCTTCCACAGTGAAGACGGAGGCAAAAAATGCATTCAGCTTCTCAGCCATTTCCTTATCCTCCTTCAGTAATCCTTTGACCTCTTGGTCATCCAAGGGCCCCACTGTTTCCCTGGCCGATTTCCTGCTTCTAATATATTTGAATAAATTTTTATTGTTGGTCTTTATGTTTTTTGGAATATGCTCCTCATAGTCCCTTTTTGCCTGCCTGATCAGTCTTGCATTTGATTTGCCACTGCCTGTGTTCCCTTTTATTAATCTCACTTGGACTAGCTTTCCACCGCTTAAAGGAATCCTTCTTACCTTTTACAGCGTCCATTATTTTGTTTGTTTACCATGCAGGCCTTATACCTGTTTGTGTCTTTCCTAACTTGTGGTATATATTTTATCTGAGCTTCTAGGATTGTAGTTTTAAATAGCCTCCAAGCTTCCCCAAGGGTTTTAACTGTATTTATCTTTCCTTTCAGTTTCCTCTTCACATGTCTCCTCATCTCAGAGAATTTACCCCTTTTAAAGTTAAACATGGTTGTTCTGGTCTTTTGGAGCAACTCTCTATTTATACAAATGGTGAAATCAATAACATTATGGACACTGCTCCCAAGTGGTGCAATCACTTTTACATCTCTCACCAAGTCTTGGGCATTACTTAGGACCAAATCCAGGATCGCTCCACCCCTGGTAGGTTCAGAGACCATCTGCTCCATAGCACAGTCATTGAGAGCATCTAGAAACTCAATCTCTTTCTCTCGACCAGAACACATATTGACCCAATCAATCTGGGGTAGTTAAAATCACCTATGACGACACAGTTTTTACGTCTAGCCACTATCTTTAAGCCTTCCATCATATTATAGTCGTTCTCTATCTTTTGATTTGGTGGGCGATAACAAACTGCCATAGTTAAATTTCCTTTTGGGTCCTTGTGACGGAAAGCTAGGGGTTAACCAGAAACTGAAGATGCACAGGGCCTGCGTCAGGTGACCTGAGGGTGGGGGCAAAGTGCTCGGAGCTCTCAGGGAGGGAAAGGGGTAGTTGAGAAAGAGAAACTGCTGAGGCAGTCAGTCAAGTTGATGTCTGACAGAGTGGAGGCCTGTCAGAGAAGTCTGTCAGTGGTGAAGCCTGACAGAGACTGAGAGGGTCAGTTCGAGCCTGCCAGAGAGGCTGAGAGGACAGCTGATCCTGTGAAGGAGCTTGAGGCGGAGACGGGGAAGTCTTCCAGAGACTGCAAGCTTGACAAAACCAGCCACGAGGGCTGTGTGTGTGTGAGTCAGTTAAGACCTGAACGGTCACAAACACCTAGAGACAACTCTGAAGATCTAGTGAGGTGGTTGAGGGAGTGGATGTGGGTCTGAGACACCAAGAGGGCTGAGAGGAGAGACTCCAGTCGAGGGGTGAGACTTGGCACATCATTCCCAAGAGGCCAAGCCTTTGCTAGAGGTGGAGAGTGAGTTATAGGAAACTGTGAACTGTGTAACTGTGAGAGACTCAAGAAAAGATAAAGTGAATGTAAAGCCTGAAACAACTGAACAACGTATTAGCCTGTGTAAATATCTCCCATATTCCCAAGTTAAGAACTTTGTGTTACAATAAATCTGTGGTTAAAGTTAAAGTTCTCAAGAGCCTATATTTTGTGGGAAGAACAAACAAAGCTGCTGTGGTCCCATCAAATAAACAAGTAAAATACCCCGAAGAGACTGAAATAAAGAGGTCCAGTGAGGCCGTGAGGCGGGCGCTGCTAGAATTGGTTGCCAGCATCGGGATTTCGAAGGAACACCCCAAAATAAGTGTCACTAAGACACACAGAAAGTAGAGGGACACTGCAGTAAAGGAATTAAGTCAGTTTTGTGAAAAATTCCTGTCAGAAATGGCTCCTCCTAAGAGAACTACCACAGCCACGGGGGATGGGCAGACACAAGAAGAGATTCCTGAGGAGAATCCTAGTCAGAGCATAGAGGCTAAGAAAATACAGTTGGAATTGGCCAGAATAGAGGCAGAAAAAGAAATTCAGATGGCCAAGATTCAAGCAGAAAGAGAAAACAGAGAAAGGGAAGCAGAAAGAGAGAAAGAATTGCAGATGGCTAGGCTGGAATCAGAGAGAGAACAAAGAGAGAGAGAAATACAGATGGCTAGGCTGGAATCAGAAAATAGAGAGAGAGAACATGAGGAAAAAATGTACAGTTTGAAACTCCAGGAGATTCAGGGAAGGCCAGAGTTTCAACGTGATACTAGAAATGAGAGGCGCCTCACAGTAGAACAAAAGAAATTCCCCAAATATCAAAAAGGGGATCTTTGATTTGGTGGGCGATAACAAACTGCCATAGTTAAATTTCCTTTTGGGTCCTCTATTTCAACCCAAAGCATTTCTAGAAGGGAATATAATTCTCTGACCTCAGACTTACTGGACCTTATGCCCTCTCTGACATACAAAGCCACCCCACCTCCAACCCTTCCCTCCCTATCCTTCCGATATAACTTATATCCAGGAATCACCGTGTCCCACTGATTCTCCTCATTCCACCAAGTTTCTGAATTTCCCACAATGTCTATGTTTTCTCCCAACACTAAACATTCCAACTCACCAATTTTACTTTGAAGACTTCTAGCATTTGTGTACAATCATCTATAATGTCCCAGGCAAGCTAGGCCCGCCACCTTCCTCCTGCCGCCTCGAGACTCTGGCAGGCAGTCCATTCTGTTTGTCACAATCTCAGTGGACAACTCTGATCCATTACCCAGTAAAAAAGTAACAGCTAACCCTTCATCTCTTTGAGATGAGTCCTCCCGAACCAGAGACATTTCATCTCCTGTCGGCTTTCCCCCAAGATTTAGTTTAAAAACTGCTCTGCCACCTTTTTGATTTTAAGTGCCAGCAGCCTGGTTCCATTGGGGGACAAGTGGAGACCGTCTTTTTTGTACAGCTCCCGCTTGTTCCAGAAAGCATCCCAGTGCCTAACAAACTTAAACCCTTCCTCCTTACACCATTGTCTCATCCACACATTGAGACTTCTGATTTGTGCCTGTCTCTCCAGCCCTGCACATGGAACAGGTAGCACTTCTGAGAAGGCTACATTGGAGATCCTGGCCTTAAGTCTCCAGCCTAGCAGCATAATTTTTTCCTCCTGCATTTCCCCACATTGTTGGTGCCAACATGCACCACGACCACTGGCTCCTCCCCAGCACTGTCTATCAGCCTATCTACTACATGCGTAATGTCCGCTACCTTCGCACCAGGCAGGCAAGTCACCATACGGTCAGTACGTGGTTTTGCCACCCAGCTGTCTACTTGCCTAGGGATTGAACCACCAACTACCAAGACCCCCCCTCTCTCCCTGCCCAGGGATGGTTCCTTGGTGCGAAAGGATTTCCGCTCACCAACTGAAGAAGAGGTCCCTTCTGAGGGCACATTCCCCTTATCCTCAGCCCAGTGCCCTGTTCCCTCTCGACCCTCATGCTCCCTGGCAGCAATGGGGCTGCCATGTTCAGAGCAGGGCTCATCTAACACATCCCCGAGAGTCTTCTCTGAGTGCCTAACTGACTGTCTCTGCTTCTCCAGGTCAGTCACCTCAGCCTCAAGGGTACGAACTCGTTTCCTGAGGACCAGGAGCTCCTTGCATCGAGCACACACCCAAGACTTCTGTCCTGTGGGCAGATAGTCATACATATGACACTCAATGCAAAACACTGGAAAGCCCCCACCCCCTGCTGGCATTCTACCTTCATGATAGCTTTTTAAAAATATACAGTCCCCTTTTAAACCCTGTTTGTTTATGTGGCTCCCTGCCTAGAGAGTCTACTTACCTTATTGGGAACAGGAATCTGGGTTCCTGGTCCTTACACAGCCCTCAGGCTAAGAGCCACAGGCCAAGAGCCCTTTAGCTCTCGCCAAGAGCCCTTTAGCTCTTTCCCTTCAGCTCATGCCAAAGGCTCGCGCCTCTGGCAAGGCACAGCTTAGTAATGCAAAGAGGGTGGGGAACACAGCCACTCCTAATCAATCAGCAGCAATCAGCAGCAATCACCTTCACCTTCAGCCCTTCACATGAACTCATAAGTTTTCAGCAACTCCCCCAGTTGCTAAGTCACAAACCTCACGCTTGTAGCACTTCTCTGCTCTATTCCAGAGCCTTCTGCAATGTGCTGAAAGGTCTTGGGAAAGGTCAGGCTGGTGTGGGTAGAATCCTGCATATGAGAGAGGATCCAAGCTAGTGGCTAGTCAGTAAAACCTGTTTGTTCCTGTAAGTATTAAAAGAGAATTCAAACTACATTTTGATCTAAAGCTAGCTTAAACTTATGTGCCAGGTTTCTCCTTTGACTACCTGGAGAGCAGTGCTGCTGATCTGTTATTTAAAACTAACTTATAAATAGATAAACCTTCTATTGGCAGAGTTTAAATATGCAAAGGAAGTGGAGCGCTGCCTGCTTGGAGAAAAATAAGTAGGTCTATTCAGGGCTTTTTGTTGAAAAATCCCAGCAGGGACTCATTTGCATATTAGGCCACACACACCCTGATATCACCATTGTTTCACATAGGGCCTTTTTTGCAAAAAGTCCAGCAGGAACTCATTTGCATATTAGGCTACACCCCCTAACACTAAGTATTCCTGTGCATTTCTGTTCAAAACCCCCCCTGGGTTTATTAAGGAGGAACAAACTTATATATAGAAGAGATGGAGCATTAACTGTCTAACCTAACTACTGAAAGAAGAACAAGAACAACAGAAAGCCCTACAGGAGAAGGAAGCCTCCAGAAGAGCCAATCAGGAGACAGGAAGTACATTTGAAAATGTGGGAGGTCCCTAATCTAACTATGTACTACAGACCTTGTATATTCTAACACCTTCTTTGTTGTTTACATCGAACTTCTGCCTCAGTGATCTCCTTATTTTACTTGCTCACAACAAAAGTTACCTCACAGCAGGTTCCAATGAAAGAATAAAGGTAGAAGAGCTGATAAGTGGTTACTTGGCTATAAACTAGTGTACACTCCACAAGGACCATCAAAGTACATGAGAAGCTAGGACCAAAGGGGTTCTAGTCCTAGTTAGGACCCAGCAGATGGGTTCTTGTACTGGACCTGATGACTTATGGAGAATTCCAGCGAAAGAATTCTAAAGATTAGAACGAGAGTGTCTTCTACCCAGGTTATACCTCCCATCGAGTGGCATTGTAAATATTCACGAGAATAACTTCACTCACATCAGTATTCTCCATCTTTAGCATTTACAGTTGGAGACTGTCTTTATGATCATTTAAGACTATGTTAGATCATTTCCAGTCCTCTCTAATACAGTTGCAAAAGGAGTCGGAGACCATGGTTAGCTTTCGTTAAAGGCCTTTTATTTTCAGATGCCAGATTTGGGATCAAGAGTCTCTTGAGACAGTTCCTTTTAGAGTAACATGACCTTTTCTATTTCATTGAATTCTGAAGTGCTTTTATCTACTCCACAGCAGCAAAAGTGAACACTGAAATGCTTTTGCAGAACGAGATATTAAAAAGCAAGCTAGACCTAATGTTTAATTCTTTCAGTCTCATTAATTCAATATTTCATTTCCTCAGACCCTCACATAGCAATGTATGGTTCTTTCTGGATGGTGGGGATGACTAAAAGCAAAAGAAACTGATGAAAATATTGTATTAAATAAGCAGTTTGATTCCAGTGTATAATATTTCAAGTAAAAATTCACAGAGGAGTTCACTGTAATTTAATTATTCTAAATTCAGATATTATAATATCACAGCAGGTCTTATTGTATTTGACCTTCAGTCTTCTGGGACATGTTACCCAGTCTACATTTACCTGTCCTTTTCTGAAGTACCTGAAACTGAGTTTGAACTTGGTAGGATAAAATGAGCAAAATTATTATTATTATTATTATTTTCCATACCTGATGATTTGTACTTTATTTTTACATAGAAATGCTCTAAAACAGCATTCATATTGTGTGTGTATGTGATATATAGGACCAGTGGGGTTTTTTTTTTTGTAGAAAAAGCCCAACAGGAGCTTATTTGCATTTCAGGCCACATTGTCTGACCTGGGAGCACATGGCTGCCACATGGCAGGTGAGGCAATCTGGATCTCTGACCAGCCCAGGTGGAGCTCTGCTCCTGTGGGCTCCAGCAGAAAACAAGCCCTGATACCTTGTTAAATGAGGTATGTGAAGTAGGCCCATTGAAATCAGTGGAACACTGAACATACATATTAGAAACAAGAGTGTAGCCATAGTGTGCATGTTCATTCTTGAGGCACTGCCTTTTATTATACTTGGAAGACCTGAGCAAAAAAGGTGCTAATTTTCACCAAAAAGTGGTCATAAGAACATAAGAGAAGCCATGTTGGATCAGGCCAATGGCCCATCCAGTCCAACACTCTGTGTCACACAGTGGCTAATAGCCACTGATGGACCTCTGCTCCATATTTTTATCTAACCCCCTCTTGAAGCTGGCTATGCTTGTAGCTGCTACCACCTCCTGTGGCAGTGAATTCCACATGTTAATCACCCTTTGGGTGAAGAAGTACTTCCTTTTATCTGTTTTAACCCGACTGCTCAGCAATTTCATCGAATGCCCATGAGTTCTTGTATTGTGAGAAAGGGAGAAAAGTACTTCTTTCTCTACTTTCTCCAGCTCATGCATTATCTTGTAAACCTCTATCATGTCACCCTGCAGTCGACGTTTCTCCAAGCTA
Source organism: Heteronotia binoei (assembly GCF_032191835.1). Lineage (NCBI taxonomy): Eukaryota > Metazoa > Chordata > Lepidosauria > Squamata > Gekkonidae > Heteronotia > Heteronotia binoei. The sequence goes on along the minus strand of NC_083231.1, from coordinate 54,514,017 downwards.
AAGAGCCCCAAGCGTTTTAACCTTTCTTCATAGGGAAAGTGTTCCAAACCTTTAATCATTCTAGTTGCCCTTTTCTGCACTTTTTCCAATGCTATAATATCCTTTTTGAGGTGTGGTGACCAGAATTGCACACAGTATTCCAAATGAGACCGTACCATCAATTTATACAGGGGCATTATGATACTGGCTGATTTGTTTTCAATTCCCTTCCTAATAATTCCCAGCATGGCGTTGAACTTTTTTATTGCAATCGCACACTGTCTTGACATTTTCAGTGAGTTATCTACCACGACCCCAAGATCTTTCTCTTGGTCAGTCTCTGCCAGTTCACACCCCATCAACTTGTATTTGTAGCTGGGATTTTTGGCCCCAATGTGCATTACTTGGCACTTGGCCACATTTAACCTCATCTGCCATGTTGACGCCCACTCACCCAGTCTCAACAGATCCCTTTGGAGGTGCTTCTAGTTTTCCACAAAAAGTTTGTGGTCACTGACTTTAAACTGGACAACAGTCAGCTTTACTTCGATATCCATTATAGATATATAGTAATATGACAACTTTCAGTTAGTTTTTCTTTACCAGCGGCATTTGTGTGGAATGAAATGCTCAAGTAGCTGTTAAGCAGCTAAAAAGATCCTGGTAAGGATGAGGTTGAAAGCAGTGACTTTCCATACTCCCTTGCTAATGTGTCTAACACAAGTGGGAAACTCTGTGGAACTAAATTCTCTAACCCACACTAGGGAAAGAAAGAACAGCTTCCCTGCTAAGGCTTCTTTCTCCCTTGCTGGCATAGGTCAGTAGAGGTTGGAAAATCTGTTGCGATTAAAATATCAGTTAGATATGTCTCCTCAGTTCAGTACAGAAGTGGCCCAATGCAATTGCCTTTAGGAGAATCTGGTGCCACTGCTGAGGCTGTGGCCCAGTGGGGATTGCATAGAAGTGACAATCAACATCTCCATATAGTTCCTCATGGATTGTGAACTTGCTGATAGCTCCATGAACTCCCACAGGCAATTGTGGGCCACTGAGCTTCTGTGCTAAGCCATAGAGTTTCAGGACAAAGTACTTGGCAAACTTTTGTAATACACATCCCTTGTTGGAAATTACAGGTTTGGATGTAGCTTCATACCCTTGGGGGGTCTCTGAGAGGGTGTCAAAAAGAGCTTGTAAATATCTTGTCCCTTAAAGATACCCTCAGGCTTAGCAGTGCAGAAAACTCAATTGTACCTCCTGACTGCTGATTTCTCTAAGCTACAAGCTGTGACCCAGCCATGAACCGACAGAAATACATGGTGCCAGGTGCACAGCACAAACTGTCTGCCAGTAAACAAATAAGTTATCCTACCAGAGAAGGTATATATTTTTGTGAGTGAATCTTGAACTTTATACAAACAGAAGAACCTCAGAGAAAAGATATTGAATATTTTAGTAGTATGTTGCTTCTCATCTTGGGTAAATATTTAATTCCTACTTATACTCTGGACTAAATGAGTACTGGTTTGCCCTAGAAACCTTTACATTATTGTTTAGTCTGCTGAAATTATATTACAGATGATACAAAGCTTCGCTAAATATTATGTTGATTTGGATTAGGCGCTTGGCTTTGCATGGTCAGAATTGTTTTAAGGATTAAGAGAAAACTGTACTTCCACTTCCAGCAAAAAGCTGAGCTAGAGGCCATATTTGAAAATTCACTTTTCATTCTTTCATTTTTTTTAACAGAATGTCATGGTATCATGGCAGCCTGAAGAAGACCTTCCCCATTGAAGTATTGACTTCTTTACAAGAAGATTGGTTTTGTTTTGCATACTCTGTGTTCACAATAGAATAGCACTGTTTTTCAGATCATGATAAACATAGGATTGTAGTGCCCTGCTGAACATGGTGAACATCAGGTCACTTCCTGTAACACAGTGTTATTGTAGTCAATGCACACTCATGTTTCTTTTCCACCCTCTATAGTAAAGAACTAAAGTTGGAGACATCCAGTAGCCCCAATCAATTTAATGTTAGTCATGACTAAGTCCCTTTGCAACTAATAGATCCATATCTTTAGACCTTTCCAGAAGTTACACTCACACATACTGGGAGCTTACCAACTACACATAATGGCAGTGCCCACTACTCACAATCCTCCCAATATGCACTGTTGCTATGGTTTGTGAAAAGGGACATGCACATATATCCTTAGTATATGCAACCTGACTCCTAGATTTTTCAAGGGGAACATTCATATATACTGAGACTATGGGCCGTGTTAATAAAGACACATGTATAAATATGAATATCCCCCAACTACACATAGTAACAATTCAACTCTGAAAAAAAATCAAATCTTAAATTCCATATGTAGTACCAGATGAGGAAGAAGAAAGGATTGCAAGACCAGATTTTGTGGTGGCAAGAGACACTGTAGAGACAGACTAAACTCCTTGTGGCAACTGGTATCACCTTTACTGTTGGTAATCTAAATACTGGGAGAGCAAGAAATGTGGGGAATCAGGGATGGAGTCAAATTTTGATTATGGACCTTAGGCAACTGCCTGACGTTGCTGCCATTGCATACAAAGAAAACCATCACAACACCATAAGAATGGAGCTTTCTTCCACTAACTGAGCCAGTGAATAATTTCACTGAAGAGTGGGGCAAGTTTCTCAAATGAGGACCTGTTTGCCTATCCTTAGGTGATAGAGCTGGAATGTGTTCACCAACTCCTGATTCCCCAATGATTTGAAGGTGAAATATACAACAGAGGGGAAAAGGTTTAAGAAATGTTATTCTTCAAGGTAAGAAACATTTTATTTAGGAAGTGCTTATATATTTGCTTCATTTCATGTCTTTGATGTAAAATTAGATTAAAATAGTGATTTTTGACTGTAGTGGAGATGTAAACCTCCCTTGTTACTCAAAATAAAAGGTGAAATTCAAGAGAAAGGAGAAAAATTCAAATAATATATGGATCTAAGCCAGCCACAGTATTTGCATGAATTTGCGTGGGAAGGAACCTCAGCTTGTGAAAAGAAAAAAACCCATAGCCAGCAGATCCTTTTTAATTTCTAAAAAAAGTCCCTTCAATTGACTTGAAGCAATTTAATTTAATAAAAGATAAATCAGCTTTATTAATAATGTATACTTACTTGCCAATCAACCAAAAATCCTATCTATTAGTACCACAGTTTGTTAGCTGGGATACCTAACAGATGGTGATGTCTTGAACTGGGATTGATTAGTTTTACCACAGATGGTAAAATAAGTAATAGTAAACTAAGTTTTTTAAAGTTAAAACACTCTAATAAACCTGTACATTTGAAATCTCCACTTGGCAGCAGCTTTGCTTGGAAGAACTATAACATATGACTGGCATTCTACACATAGCTATACCTAATTGTACAGAAAATCCTCTGAAAAGCTGTAGTTCAGTGGTAGAATATATATATATTGTATGCAGAAGGTCCCAGGTCCAGTTCTTTATATATCCAGTTAAATTATCTCAGCAACTAGTGTTGGGATTTTAAGCTTTAGCCCTTGGAGAGCTACCACCAATAGTAAGCTAGATCAGGGGTGTCAAACATGCGGCCCAGGGGCTGAATCAGGCCCTCCGAGGGCTCCTATCAGGCCCCCGAGCAACTGGCTCTCATCTGCTTCCTTCTCCCTCTCTCTTGCTTCCTTCTGCATCACAGCTTGCTTTGCAAGGCTTCCTCAATCGCACAGGAGCTGCAGAGCAAAACCTCTATTTTCTCCATTGGCTGAGGCTCCTCCTTTGGGGAGGAAGGGGGAAAGGCAGAGCTTGCTTTGCCAGGCTCTCTCAACTGCACAGCAGAGCTACTGAGCCAAGCCTGTCTTGCTTCTATTGGCTGAGGCTCCTCCCCTTCCTGGTCCCCTGGTGAAGGCAGGAAAGAGCCAGAGCTTCCTTTGCCCAGTTCCCTGGATCCCATGGGGGAAATACAAAGAAAGCACCTTTAAGACTAATGAGTGCTAATGTTTTAAAAATGTTTTAAGGTTTTGGGTTTTTTTAAATCTTTAATTGTGTTTTTCTGGTCCATTATAAAGTTCATATCTCTGCTACCTAATCTTAAATAGGTACAGACATGGCCTGGCCTGACATGACCTGGTCTGACAAGGTCTCATTTATGTTAGATCTGGCCTTTATAACAAATGAGTGAAACACTCCTGAGCAGGGCCGGTGCATGGGTGTCATGGGTGCTGGGAGCCCTGCAGAAGAAGCCGAGCCTGCAGAAGAAACTGCCCCTGCCACCTGCACCAGTGCCCCTGCCTCCTGCTGAAGAAGATCCAAGCCCCCCTGCCTCGCCCTCTCGGGTGGCTCGTGTGCGTGACCGCCTTCGTCAGGACCTCAGGGATCGGAGGAGGGCGGCACGCTCACGAGCAAGGCGCTCCATGAGCCCTGAGTTTTGAAAGGATTCTGGCCCTTCTAGGAGTGAGGGTGCTTGAGTCTCAGCAGGATCCTGGCTGCCCTCTGAGTCAGCAATTAGCCCAAATGGGCAACAGACAGCAGAGGGCTATATAGCTGTGGGCTTTGAGAGAAGGCTTTGTGGAAGCAATTAGTCACTTACCTGACATTCTAGCATCCACTTCGGCTCCTGGGCCCCCTGACTCTGGCATTGACTTCTGGACCCCCTGACTTCAGCTTCTGAACCTCTGACCTGCGATACCTGGACGGTGATTCGGTTTTGGCGCTTTGGACCCTCCTTGCTACCCAGCTACAGACCTTGGACTGCCCCTGGACTTCGCCTGGCCTGGCCCCAGCCCGTGACAATGGGAGTCGGCAAACTAGGTGCCGGCCTAGGGCGCCGGCTCCCATGGGGTGCCTCCGCCGCCACCCTCCTCCCTCCCTTCACAGCTACATACGCGCAAAAGTTAAAAAAAAGGTGGGGGGGGCAAATTTCGGCCTGGGGCGCTGGAAGCATCAGCCCAGGGCCTGCTCCTGAGCTAGATGATCCAGTAGTCTGAGCTGTTATACTGAAATGCTGGTATGCCTCATAGGTTCAATACATTTCTAAGTGATTTATAAAATAATTCCTGAATTTCCTCTTTTTGTCCCATGAATATGACCAACAAATGGAATAGAAGGCATGAAGGTATGAAGTTGGATGGCTGCACTTACAAATATGTGCTGACCAGTGTTCCCTCTAAGCTGAGTTTGTGTGAGCTAGCGCACAGTTTTTTAGCCTCTGGCTCTGAGCTCAGGAAAAATGTCTCAGAGCAAACTACCGTAATTTATGCAGCGCTTACAACTTTAATGCCAGTAGCTCACACAGCTTTGAGGGAACATTGGTGCTGACTAGTCTTTAATGGTTCCCACCAAATTTTATGAACAACATAAACAGACTGCTGTACAAAAAATAGTAGGGAGGAGACAAAATCTTACCCTCAATAACTGGCGTCAATAAAATAGATTATAATACATATCAGTGGTCTTTTGAAATGGCTATATTTGTGGCTTCTTGAATTTATTCATATTCCAGTGTTGTGGGAAACACTGGAAATCTTTTAAAATGGCACAAAATGTCATGCTTTATTCAGAAATTAAAATGTCGTATATTGCAGTATACAAGATGCATTTATTGGCAGTATGCAAAATGCATTAATCTGCAGAGTTCAGTCATTGTTCATTTTAATTCTTCTAAATGACACATAAGGCATGACATTTTGTGCTACTACAGAAGATTTGCGTTGTCTAGGTTCATGGCTCCATAGCAGAAGGGCAAAACCATACAGATAATGTTCCAACTGTTTCAATCAAGAACAAGTTGTATCCTATAATTACAGAGTAGAGCTCTTATAATTTACTAGCTGCTGCTCACACAAAATTTAACTTTTTCGTGTTTGCTTTACAAATGACCATGTGTTGAATGTTTAACTTGTTATATTCAAGGTATTTTCCCTGCCTCTGCTTGTCTTATACTTCCAGTAATGCATTTGGGTCTTATATAAAGTGAATTTGGGGGAGGAAAAACTCGCCTGATGACCCATGACACAAACTCATAATAAACTGAGTACCGGTACTCAATCCCAGAGGATTCAGTGCTGCTGAATTATTTTAGATCTTTGTACTTTATTTTAACTAGTTTCTGGCTTTGGGGCTGAAAGATTACAATCCACACATTGCTAACAATGGCCTACTTGAACATAAGACAAGGGGTGGGGGGTGGGAATCAAATAAATCTCAACCGGCTGCTGAGAGAAATAATTTATTTTGCCAGTGTAATAAACACAAGAAGCCCATGAGTTCTAGGTATTAAATTATTTTTAGGGACAATTCAAAGAATTTTTTAAAAATCCTGTCCCATATTTCCTTTAAGAGCAAGCATGGGATGGGAAGCACACACAGTTGCCAACGCAGCTTCAGTACAAGGGAAACAATTGACTGTGGTCACATACACATATGGTCGAGGACCTGTCTACCTTAGGGACCGTCTTTCCCCATATGAACCCCAGAGAGCACTGAGGTCAGCTGGAAAAAACTTGTTGACCACCCCCGGACCAAGAGAGGTGAAGCTGCAATGCACCCGCAATCGGGCCTTCTCCTCTGTAGCCCCGAACCTATGGAACCAACTTCCAGAGGAAATGCGGGCCCTGCAGGACCTTGATCAATTCCGCAGGGCCTGCAAAACTTTCCTCTTTCGACTGGCTTTCGCTGACGAAGAAAGTGGTTGCTAATGATTACCGCCATCATAAAAAAGGACAAGCAGCATTAGCACTTTTATTATTAATTAATTAATTAATTTTAAATTTATCAGAATTTTAATGTTAAATGTAACTTTGTTTTTGTATAACTGAATGATGTTGTTAGCCGCCGTGAGCCTGCTCCGGCGGGGAGGGCGGGATATAAATAAAATTACCTACCTACCTACCTAAATAATGCACTTTCAATCCACTTTCTAATTGGATTTTCTCACTTTACATATGGTGTTTTTACATTCAGTTTTGACCCAGAGTTATTGAGTATTCAAAGCACCTGCCACTGTTCTGTTTTAATTATTTCCTTTTACATTTGTGGATTTGCTCTGCTCATTTTGCGGAGCTAAACTTCTGTATTGCAGCTCATGCACAAACTGCTGATGTCAGTTACAGGAACTGTGGATATATGGTTCTGAGACATCACATTTTTTCCTAAAGCATGATTGCTACATTCTGCAGATCTTTCCAATGTTCACAGTTTCCTTATTACTCCATGATGTGGATTATTGTGAGCAAAAATTAAACTTTGTGAGCTACAGTATGAGCTCTGATCAGGGCAACCAGAATACCAGTGCTTAGTACAGGGATGTATACGATTGCTTAGAAATCATGTCACAACTATACAAATGTAAATTGAGGCAAGTAACAAGGTGAGGCAAGCAATGAGATGTAAAAATTTCAAGTCCTGTCAATTCCCATGCAAATTGGTGACACCTTGTACCTTTGGAAGGACAGGGAGTCTGAAAATACAGAGGAAAACTTCTACAACCATTCATTTGATACACCTCTTGAGAAATGTTTGGATCAAAACAAGAAAAATGAGGCAACAGCAGAGTCAGAACCCATTTTGCCTAAACAAATGTAGATGTTTCAGGAAGCAATGATACAAAACAGTTGTTAGCACGTTCTATAGCGTAAAAGGTGAGTTTCCAATGCGGAGATAGAGAGCAACAAACTATCAGGTCGTTTTCGCACTCACCTCCAGCTGGCGCGACCCCCCTCTTCACCAAGCAGGATCTGCGCGGATTTCGCACTAAATGCCGCGGAGCAGCCTTTTGCGCCGGAAACTCCCATCGCAAAAGCCACGCAAACGCCAAACTTCTTTTTGGCGATTTATGTTTGAGCGGCTTTTGCGCTGGGAGTTTCCGGCGCAAAAGGCTGCTCCGCGGCATTTAGTGCGAAATCCGCGCAGATCCTGCGCGGTGAAGAGGGGGGTCACGCTGGCTGGAGGTGAGTGTGAAAACGACCTCAGTGTAAAAACACCCATAGTGAAATCCAGTTGGAAAGTGCATTGAAAGTGGATTGATCTGATAACATTCCACAAAGCTGTTTTCAGTTAATAAGTACATAAAAGGAGGGTTCTTCTGCCTCTCAGGCAAAGGGAAGAGGGACATGGCTAGAAGAGTGAGAAAGGGATCTCCAGAGTATCGCTGTGATACAGTGCAAGACAGAGGGGAAGAGCAAGAAAGAGCTGAAGGGAAGAAGTGAGGTAACTGTGCTGGAAAAAAAGATTAAAAAAACAGGTTGGGTGAGGGGGGAGAGAGAAAGAGAGAGAGAGATTCATACATTGACAGATCCTGAAGTATGAGAAATGACATGAATCACAGTGGTGGAAGTTCTGTCAGAAACTGAAAATGGGGGCAGGTTAAAGGGGTTATTTTACACTCCAAATGCAGGAACATTTCCCTCCCTTCGAGTTAATGGGACAAGAGATGAGTTTCTCTTCCATGGTGTAGGATTTGATTATTTTATCTATATGTTCCTTGAGCAGTGTAGAATGTCAGGTTATTGCTCCCATGGGCATCGGTCAGTCCTTTGGCTCCATTCTCTCCTCCCCCCCCCACAAGTCTATCAGGGCAGCCTTACACCATATTCAGTGCAAAACTTGTCCCTTCTGCTCCCTTTTCTTATCTCCCCTTTTGGGAAAACTACATACATTCACAGACAAGTTCCTCTTGGTCTAGCCATGAGTGGGCATATCTTGCTAATGCAACTGTTTCCTGACTAGGCCTCCTTGCCTTTTTGTTTATGACTGAATTCAGTACAGATTGATTTAACTATATTAGGAAATCTCCCCCATCTCCATTTCTCTTGTATTTGTCCCATATATCCCCCACAAGAAAGCACCTGAGTGTATGCAGACTTAGGCTCCCAAACCAGGGACAGGGAGGTGTACATATGAAGGCAACACATAGTATCCCCTGCTTTCCAGATGACAATACAACATCTGTGATACTTGGGATTTATTTTGGGGAAGGGAGTATACTCTAAATACACTTGTATTATTCCTTCTCCCCCCCCCCAAAAAAAAAATTGTTATAGGACAATTTATTGTTTTGCTTGTTGTCTGAACAGAATATATGCAGGGTATCACTATTTTCCTGTGCTCTGGAAAGAAGCGTGGAGTTAAGAAGTTCAGTCATCGCAGCTTTCCTCAGAGCTATAGCCTCCATGCTAAGTTGTAAAAGGATATGGGACACTATTTCAAACAGATATATTGTGAAACAGTTTGAATAATGATTGCTAATGCTACAGATCACACTGGACATATCTGCAACATAGAGTCTTTGGTCAGAGAACTTCAAAGAGCTAATACGTTGTGTGATATTGTGGTATAATATTAAAACAAGTAAAGCTACCATTGGGGCTGACTGGGAAGCCAAAACAGCACTGGAAAAGAGCCTCACATCCTTCCTGATGGAAGGTCAATGGAGGAGAGGGTTTGCCACCATGCTCCTCCTTGCTAACTTTCCCATGTCCATGTTGGCCCAGGGCAAAGCCAGGTGTGGGCATGCCCATGCTGCTCCTTGCTAGCCCAGATGCAGTACAGCTGGGAAACAGAAGCATGGCCAGAATGCTCCTCCATTGCACCTTGGCTGGCACTGGATAAATCTGGGTGCTGCAGTGTTCCTCCTCACTAGCCATGCTCTTCCTAGACTAGTAGGGTGAAGCTGGGTGCCCCATGCTTGTGGTTCTTCTCACCATCTGCATCTGGAGCTGATGGGTTCTTCCTTGCTGGCCACAGCATGCTCAGGCTGGTGGCGTAAATCCTGACACACTGTACCCACATTGGCACAGGGCAGAAATGGGCACTTTTGTGCTCTTCTTCTTGACCCCTCCAGATATGGGCTCTGGGACAGGTGGCTCTCCATGGCAGCAGCATGCTAGGATTTCATTCTTTCTTGGCTACCATGATTTAAGCATTCATGAAAATAACCCCTGGACCTAATGGAAGCTAACTGATTGACGATGCAATTTGCAGTCAAAATCTTTGGTTTCTCTTGAAGACTGTAAACATCTCTGCAGAACAGTATGTTATGGATCCTCCAGAGATCACAGCCTACAGCCATGTCACAGATTTTACTGGTGAGCTTGGCATGATTCCCCCCCTCCCCCAAGGACAAACAGATTTATTAGAGATCATTTTGTCAAGCAGATGTGCTCTATATATCAAAATGCACTTTCTCCTAACATGAAATGTAATCTGATTATACATACCACAGTAGAACAGTTATCTTTAGTAACCGTAAACAGAACAGATTGTAAGTAACATGAAAACAAGGCAAGATGATTCTATGCACGGCCTAATCTAAATTTTACAGAATCGATAAATATACTTGTGCTAGTTTTTAGGAAGGTTTATTATGATAACTAGGTTTTTCAGTTTTGTTTGTAAAGACAATTGATGTTGCTTTTGGCATCAGGAAAGCGTGAACTATCTTAATCACAAACCCAAATGGCTCATATTTTATGGCTGACAACCTCCAGCTGGGGCCTGGAGATCTCCCAGAATTATAATGAATCTCCTACACAGAGAGAAGATGGCTGCTTTGGACTCTGTGGCTTTATACCCTGCTGAGGTTCCTCCCCTCCCCAACCTCAGCCCTCCCCAGGCTCCACCCTCAAACCTCCAGGAATTTCTCAACCTGGAGATGGCAAACCTACATTTGGGGAGGAAAGGGAGAGACACTTTCCCCCCAATGGCTTTTGCTCTAAGTTGTTTCCTGGATCTTTTTGCTTTGTTAAAGGAGAGAAGTGATTGCAGTTTCTCAAGCTTCAAAAGGCTAGCATCTCACCAGAGACATCAACTGGAGGGTTTGAGAATACAAAGGTTCTTGGGATATGGCTTTTGGACTGGATCATGGATCTGGTACTTAGATCTGGATCACAGAATTTACTGTCAATCCCCGGGCTGAGGGAGGCGAGACTGAAGGCTACCAGAGAAAGAGCCTTCTCAATTGCTGCCCCCCCTGGTGGAACCAACTCCCAGAAGATGTAAGGGCCTTGCGGGACCTTGCCCAGTTCTGCAAAGCCTGCAAAACAGCTCTATTTCAACTTGCCTTTAGTTGAACTACAGTATATGCCCAACATCGCTGAACATCGCGGAATGTATGGTACCAACTCTAGCACCAAAAATTGTTTTAATTGTTTAACTGGTAATTGCTTGATAATTTTAATTGTTTGCTCACTGTTTTATTGTTTGGTGTTTAATTGTTGTTAGCCGCCCTGAGGCTGCTTCAGCGGGGAGGGCAGGATATAAATGCAAATAATAAATAAATAAAAATAAAATAAAAATCATGCCACCTGAATCCAGTCATTTCACACAACAATTGGAAGGCATTCCACCTCTATGGCAGAGATAGAGTGACATCACGTTGCTTACCAACAATGCAGGAGCAGCACTGCCACAGAATCAACACCAGTTGGTCAGCACTGATGTCCACACATGATGACGACTGTAGCCCCAGAGAGATGTATGGCTTCTTGATGAGCGGTTATTAGTTGTGCCATAGATTAGGCATTCTAGCTGCTTACTGATGACTAGTTCCCAGTAGGTACCCCATCTGAGTTTGGAAATACAAACATGAAGTTTTAATGTATTCTGGGTTTATTTTAACTTTGGGGAATTGTAAGCTACCATTTACCATAAGGAAAAGGCAGGGCACGAATATTTAAATAAACTAATAAATAGCTGCTACATTAAATACAGTTATATGTAAGTATGGTGCTTTCTTCCTCATATGACCTTTTATTTCTAAAACTTCCTTCTTCTTCATTCCTATTAAAATGAGTCAGCAAGGGACTTCCCACTGTGGCAAAGTGTCTAGTTGAAGAAGCCTCAGTCTGATTGGAATAAAGGCTTCGGGATTATGCTTCTGTCTCTGCTTGATATCGACCACCTGCATGATTTGGTGTCTCTGCTTTCATTTCTACTCAGGCTCCTTGGTCTGAGTTATCTCAAGCATTCTTATTCTTAGGAGACTCTTCTGCTCCATTTATTGTTTTCTGTATAGGTCACAACAGAGTGCAATGTAAAGATCAGCAAGAAAAATGTACACATCTGAATACTGATATTAATCAGACAAAAACACATACCACAGAAAACCCAAATAGTCAAATATCCTTGAAACAGCTTCCCCTGAGAGTGTTTAACTACTGAATCCCATGAAGAATCGTTCCAGCAGCAGGTTTTGGATGGAGTAACTCTGCATAGAATTGCATTGTAGGAAAGCCAAGATACAATTCACAATACATTTTCACTTGTTAATACATCATCTTCTGGATGTATTCCCCATGATAAAATTGTCAAATGTATAGAAGGACAAGTCCTGCTGAATAAAAACCAGCATGGCTTCTGCAAAGTTATGTCTTGTCTCTTTGACCTTTTAGACTTATTTGGGAGCGTCAATAAACATGTGGACAGCAACCAGCCAGTAGACATTGTTTATCTGTATTTCCAGAAGGCTTTTGATAAAATCCCTCATCAAAGACTCCTAAGGAAGCTTCAGAGCCATGGGATAGGAGGACAAGTCCTCTTATGGATTGAAAATCAGCTAAAAACAGGAAGCAAAGAACAGAAATAAATGGTCAGTTCTCACAATGGCTGGATCTGAGTTGGCAGCAACAGACCAAGAAAGGGACCTTGGGATGGTAGTGGATAGTTCAATGTAAATGTTGACCCAGTGTGTGGTGGCTATGAAAAAGGCACATTCCATGGTGGTCCTAAACAGAACAGGAATAGAGAATAAAACTGCTGCTATCATACTGCCCGCCCTATTACAAATCCCTGCTGAGACCACACTTGAAATATTGAGTACAGTTCTGGTTACTGCACTTGAAAATGGATACTGTCACATACATACATAGACCTTTATTGGCATCAATACAAAAATACAGTATACCTTAAAACCAACAGTGACACAATGGGATATAATAAAAAAACAGCAAAAGTTAAATGACATAAAATAGCTGTGGGCTATGCATGAGTAAAAGCCTCTCTGATTTGGATCGCAACCTGTAAAAAGCAAGCAACGTGAGTGGTAACAAAGTTGTGTTTCCCGTGAAGTAAAAAGCGGGCCTTGGCATTGTCAGAAAGGCCTTGATGGTCAGAGAGCAGAGCATCTAGGTATTTTACTCGTGGACTGCTATAGAAAGGACAGTCCAGAAGAACATGAGGGACCGTTTCGATGACTCCTTGGCTACAAGGGCATCGACTAAGATTGTGTGGGATTCTGTGGTATCTTCCAGAGAAAATGGCCGAAGGTAGTGCATTAAATCTAGCCAGCATGAATGCTCCTCTTTGGTGAGGGTCAGTTAAGGAGAGGAAATAGGGAGCTAATAGCCTGGGGGTCTGGGATAAACCCAGAGAGCTTGGGGAGCAAGTTTTCTGAGCTGCCTCAGTTAGACGTTGCGACTGGATGTCTAGTAATCTGTGTTTGATGGCTTGAAATACCGCAGGAGCAGAAGATAGGTAAAATGGAAATTCCTATGGATGTGATTTTCTTTTGGATACTGTAGAGTTTTAAAAGGTGCAGAAAAGACCAATCAAAATGATCAGGGGGCAGTGCAGCTGTCCTATGAAGACTGGTTAAAACAGTTTGGGCTGTTTATCTTACAAAAACACTAGCAAGGGGAGATATAATAGAAGTTTATAAAATTATGCATGGCATGGAGAGGGTGGACAAGTTTCACCATCTTCCATAGAAGAAGAAGAAGACCGTAGATTTATACCCTGTCCTTCTCTCTGAATCAGCGTCTCAGAGTGGCTTACAGTCTTCTTTATCTTTCTCCCTCACAACAGACACCCTGTGTGGTGGGTGGGGCAGAGAGAGCTCTCACAGAAAGACAACTCTTGCAAGAGCTATAGCTGACCCAAGACCATTCCAGCAGCTGCAAGTGGAGGAGTGGGGAATCAAACCTGTTTCTCCCAGATAAGAGTCCATACACATAACCACTACACCAAACTAGAGCCTGGATTCATCCATTGAAAGTGAAGGGTGGGAGATTCAGAACAGACAAAGAGATTCACACAGCATATAGTTACTTTGTGGAACTTGTTGCCAAAGAATGTGGTCATGGCCACCAACTTGGAAGGCATTAAAAGGGGAGTGGACAAATTTATGGAGGACTGGACTGTCAATGGCTACTAATCATGCTGGACATCTCCTCCAGTACCAGAGGTTGCATGCCTCCTTAAATCAGTTGCTGAGGAGCATAAGCAGGATAATGCTATTGCAGTCTTCCTGTTTGTGGGCTTTTGGAACTCTTTGCAATCCATTTTCATCTTAGCCAACCTAAGTAATTTGATGTCATCTGCAAACTGTTGGCTGCTGTATGATCAGAATGATGAACTAGATGGGCCTTTGGTCTGATTCAGCATCGCTCTTCTTATGTTTTTAATGTGTTGTTTTTTTAAAAAATATACATCCTCTCTAATGGCCCCAAGAAGTCTAAATAATCCAGACATTCGTGTCAATTAGTAAGGTTTCTATTTATTATGCTTCATTCCCTTACATAAAGTTGTGCAAAGATTTATTTCTTTACTATTGTGGCCACATTCTTCTTGTTATTACCTCTACATCAATAACATTCAAGAAGTCAACACAACTAATATAAAAAAACATTATGTAGCATGGGGGAAATAGTGACCTTTCTTTTGCTGTCGTGAAAATCAATAATTTCCCAATGTGCATTCTACTTCTTGCAGGTAGAACTCTGCAAAGCAAAGGCAATTACTTCTGCAATGTTATGCACCACTTGCTTAATTAATGTAGTCTTTCAAAACACTCTTTGTGTAATTTCTTTCTATTCTTTGGCTTTGGTGTACTAGATGTGTGCTAGTGTTTTCTAGTAAATGCGCTATTCCCCATGCTCCAAATGACTATTTTCTGTAATCTACTTGTATCAGTTGTGGCTGTTGTTGACACATCCTCATGAGAATTGGTGAAATGAACCTTGCTTGAATTGAAGGTGACAGTGTGGCCAAAGGCCAAAAATGAACTCTAGTCCAAGGAAATATGTTTAGGAGCCTGACATTCTTTTTCAGAAACAGTTAAAGGCTCTGGCTACTTTACAACCAATTAACTGATTTTGTTCATGTCTCCGTTTTTGATTAACAAGGCTGTAAATGCCTTGATCTTTATATATCACTGAATTGTTTCTTCTCTTATGCTCCATTATAATCTTTGTTCCTTTGTGTTCATCAAAATATGAGCATAAACATGTTCCTGAACTTCTGAAAGACTTTTCTGCTGGGATCTGAATTAGCAGCCAGTGTCGGAAGCATGTGTGTATACAGGGCTGGACCTAGACTATCTGGTACCCGAGGCAAAGCTATGTTCTGGTGCCCCCCCCCCCCCCCACTCATAACCAGTTTTCAAAAACAGATAAATTGTCACCATGACTTCCAGTTGCTCTTATGGTGGAAGAGGCAGTCTCTGTGCAACCAGTCTCCCACCCCGACTAAAAACACCAAGGCTGGCAAAAGGTGAGAAAAACCAGGGGGATTCTGTTGCTAAGTCTTAAAACACCTGTATAATTGTACTTAAAGTGAAATCATGATTTGACAATTGCTGTACAATTGGGAAACATTTTCATTATTTCATCAGCTGGCATCTGAAAAAGTAAGTGAACTTACTAGATCTTGATCAGTAATCTTGATCAGTGCTTAGATCTTGATCAGTAAACACTATCAATTTACCAAAGATCACAGTAAATGCTGCTCATTTCTGATTAATCCAAGTCAGCCTGAATCATTTGAATCAAAACACCTTCTCTGTGAACAACAGAGCATAGCATTGCCAGGTCCAACTCAAAAATATCTGGGAACTTTGGGGGTGGAGCCAGGAGACTTTCCCATTCCCTTAAATAAATAAAAATGTCCTCATCCCCCAGAGCTGGTCTCTCACTCTCTCTCTCTCACTCATTCACTCACACACACACACCCACACACACACAGAGCACTCTCCAGCGGCTTAAAATGGTGGGTGGGTGCACATGGAGCCTGGGGAGGCACACATGCAGGCTGGAAAGGTGCCACCAGCAGCCAACACAAATGTGCCCTCCTGGTGCCACTCTGATCGTAGCGCAAAGAGCTGGCCAGTGGGCACAGAGTTGGATGCTCAAGTCAGAGCACCTGCAACTCTTCTGGAACCCGCCTTGGCTGTTGCAGTCCCCCAGACTAGGAGCAACTTGAGCAGGTGATGCCAGCAAGACCAGGAGGCTCCTGCTGGCCTGTGCAGACTCAAGTCAGTCAGATGATGAGCAGTGCCCCTCTGGTGGCAGGGGGAAAGCAACCAGGTCCGACCTCCTCGCTATCCCAGGAACTGCTGCAGTTCACTGACCATGAGACTACCTTTGCAGTCACCTGGGTGGTGGCCAATTCAGTGCCCCAGGGATCCCAGCACCCTGACAATTACCTAAATTGCCTAATGGCAGGGCTGGCCCTGTGTGTACATTTCTATAGTAGGGTTGCCAGCCTCCAGGTGGTGCCTGGAGACCTCCCACTTTTACAACTGATCTCCAGTTGGCAGAGATAATCTCCCCTCAAGAAAATGACTGCTTTGAAGGGTGGACTCTATGACATTTATCATGCTGAGGCCCCCTCCCTCTCCAAACCCCACCATCTCCCAGATCCACCCCCAAAGTCTCCAGTTGTTTCCCAATGGCAACCCTAAGTCTATGTATTCCTGAGTTTGAGTGACTGTAGAAACAAAACAACAATGGTGGGGCATGTACATCTGTATGTTCTCTCCAACCAATTTAGGCCTCTAAATTTGGAGTCAAATTTTCAACAATGCAGCTGTCCATGCTTATTTTGGCTATGGGTTTTGGAATAACAACCTGTGTGAGATGTTCTGATTCAGTGCAAACATTGTTCTAGAGGAGTAATGTTTCTGGGTTCCAATGGCAGAAGCAGTATAAAGGCAACATAGAAACAAAGAGCATTCTTAAAAGCAACAAAGCTTGCTTTTCATTCCCATAACAAATGGCATGTGTAGGCCAAGCCTTTTCTGTTTTATATGTCCCCTGCCATGGGAAAGATGGCACAAAAAGCACATATGAATAAACATTGTTCTGGCTCTCTTACATGGATTATCAACTGACAGACCACATCTTTTACTGCTGCAGATTTTCAAAACAGATGGATAGTTATAATTATATTCTCCTATGTATCTATTAATGTAAAATTCCCAGTGCAAACATTAACACTTGAAATGCGGTGTGTATGCTGAAGCACAATGAAGTGATTTTAAGTCTTGTACTATACTTTTGGCATCCTTGCACAGCAACTAAAATTCTGCCATCACACACCTTATTTCAGGCTGGTGGAAGGGTTACTATGCTCATTCTCAGATAGCGCAAATGATAATTTGACACTTCTCAGCATGAAGACACAATGGAACATGGATTACTTCTGGACCATGATGATTTGCTACCTATAATAACTATTGGTACAGAAGGCTGACTGGGCAGATACCAGGTCTGCTTTCTCATATGTTACTCTTGATACTTTTAGAGCCTATGTCACAGATTATATTTCCCCCAAGGATATCCCAAGGTCCAGTCAAAAGGTACACAAAAAATATAGTTCATTAGTTATTATATTCGGGGGGGGGGGTGGGGTTGTTTGACATTGTCCATTTCATGGATCTCTTGTTTGTAACCCAACTGTGGATTGACAACTCTACATATGCCTGGGAAGTGCAGAACTCCAGAATGTACAAAAAAAAAGAAATACATTTCAGACTCAATAAATTGCAGTTCAACTAATAACATTCTAGTCTCATTTAAAGTCCTGGTACTGATCCTCCAAAGTCCAAAAAAGTGATGCAATAAATGTTTTTTTTTAATTCTCTACTTGTCTTGTCTGTCTGTTATCACAAAGGGATGTACTGGATGTACTGAAGCCTCTGACAACCACTGTTGCCCTGTGACACTGTTTCCAAAAGAGTCTTCGTCAGAGAGGCATACAATCCTTCAGTAGTGAACAGCAAAAATTCAAGCACCAATTTTCTGGCAAGTAGTATCTATCAGCACTCTCTCTCTATCTGCTTCCAGAGAGCAATCTCCTTTCACTGTGCAAGCATTTTTGGCACCCCTGTTCTCAGCAGAAGAAAAAAGGAAGGGGGAATGGAGTCCAACCTGGAAGTGGCCTCTTATCAGGGCTTTTTTTTTTTAGCAAGAACTCATTTGCATATTAGGCCACACACCTCTGATGTAGCCAATCCTCCTGGAGCTTACAGTAGGCCCTGTACAAAGAGCCCTGTAAGCTCTTGGAAGATTGGCTCTATCAGGAGTGTGTAGCCTAATATGCAAAAGAGCTTCTGCTACAAAAAAGCCCTGCCTGTTATGCTCTAGGAATCCCCCACAGAGTTTTTTGGAGTATCATTTGGAAGTAAAATCACTTCAATGCTAGATGCAACGCTACCAAGGGCCCACACTAAGAATCTCTCAGAGGTTATGGGAAGAGGCCTGTTGATCTTATGGCATAGTGTAGTTGGTATCCTATGCACTTCCAGCAGTCAAGCTGATAGAGAATGCAATGGTACTTTAAACTGAGGCCACAGCACCTGCCCTCACCTGAGCCTACCAACAGGCTGGGCTGCAGATCCATTATCATCATATGGTCCATTTATGTCATTCTGAAATAAAATAGCTTCTATTGATCATTGTAGTTATAAGATTGGACCATAGTGGTAGAGTCTGCATTTCAAATTGTACTGAGTCTAGAGAGAAATTATGCTAGGGCTTTTCTAGCTAATTGTCGTTCAGTGTGCCAGTGTTGCTCATGCCAACGTGGATGCATGGAAATCTTCTTAGATTTTCCTTGTTCATGTAATTTTAAGCAATAAATTTTACACTTTCAGATTCCTCTGTCTAAAATTTTGAATGAAAGCCATCTGATCTGTTTTCCAAAAATCTGCCTTATTTATATTAAGGAGCTGTAACTTTCAGCCTTCATTGTTCTCAAGTTGGTTTACAATAAAAACCATGCATAGTTAAAATATTCTGAGAACGAAATCTCAGGATCAATATGCGAGAACTCTAGCCAAATAACAATAAAAAGTGGAGCAACTGAAACAACTTGAGAATAAGTAAACCAGCAAACAAACACACAACTCCCAAAAGCACTCTTGCTTGATCTGATTGGTAATGGCATCATGAAAATTTGGCCCCACCCTGGCTGGGCAACGAAAGCTACTACATGTTGCAGGGCCGTCCTTTGCCTCGTCCCGGAAGGATCGGGAGGCTGGAGAGCTTCCTGGGCATCCGGGTGATGGTGGTGGGCAGAGCGTTGGGGCTATATATAGCCCTGACCCTGCCCAAACCACACAGTTGTTTTCAGCTCTCAATCCACCCACCCACCCTGCAGTAGTACAGGATTTGACCGGTCACCTTATTAGGGGCCAGGTAGGAATTTTTTCATTCTCACCCGATTGGGTGGCGGTGAGGTGTTTTTTGCCTACCTTGTACTGCTGGCAGAGGTGTGGAAGTTAGGTTAGGGAGGGTTTAGTTTGGTCACTTGTCAGAAGGAGCAAGGGGTTATTACCTTGCAGGTAAGCACCCAGGCCTCTGCACCTGTTTAGTACAGTCGATCTGCAGGAATGGCAGATGGGCTTCACGGCTCAATGCTGTGTAATGTGGATCGTATTTATGCCCTCCCCCAAATTCGCCTCCTTCTGGTGATTGGGGCTGAAGTTGGGGGGGGGGGAGGGTAGTTTTGGCCTGGCCGGCCCGGCATTAGCCATATTAATATGGCTCAGGCTTGGGGCAGGGTGGCTTGCCCATTCTTGAACAAGGTAGGGTCGGAGGATGACCCCAGGGCTTGTCCAACTGCAGGTAGCCCTTGCTGTGCTAGTTGTGTTATTTCAATAAAGTGGCCCGTTTCCCAATATTTTGTGTCAGCCTCTTTATTCCGACTGAGGGGGAGGCAATGGTAAGTTCTCACTTCCTCTTGAAAACAGAGGAGAGTTGGGTGTCAGCGAAATTTCGGGCAAACTGCATTTTACCTTGTGAGTGTATGATCTATACATCTGGCAATACCCATACATATACAATAGCATACACATACAAGGGAACAAGTCTTATTGAATTAAGGGGGGCAGACTTCACTCTAATGCATAGGATCAGGCTACATAAAATAAAGTAAAAGTAAAAATGATTCTGGAATCTAATTCCTAAAAGTCTTTGAAATCATGGGTAGATATTTTTAAATATTTGAATGCCAGATCTCAAAAGTCTACTGTCAGTGTCTGATGATCAGAGATTTCAGTTGTAGACAGTGTTCCCGCTAAGCTGAGTTGGTGTGAGCTAGCTCACAGATTTTTAGCCTCCAGTTCACATATTTTTGTCTTGGCCCAGGAAGGATGACCCCAGAGCACAATAATTTATGCAGTAGCTCACAACTTTAATGCCAATAACTCACAAAGTAGGATTTTTGCCTACAAGACTCTGCAGTTTAGAGGGAACATGGGTTGTAGATAAGACTTTCTAAATCCATATATTTAGATGCGGTTATTTTTTAAGCCAGGGAAATTTCAGAAAAATCTGTAATTTAACTGAACACCCACCTGGCACAAGAATGGTGACCATTTTATGAATACACAAGGAAAAAGAATTGTGGAAGTTGGTTCCAGCTTGTTGAGTGCTATTTGGACCTTAAACAGAGTCCCTCTACTTCTCCCTTTGGCCAGAGAATTTGTAGCAGCAGAGAAGCTTTTAGAGTGAGTTAGTTGTATGCCATAAGTAATGGTTAGAAATCACCTTTGCCTCCTTCCTCTCAGTTTTGGCCATGTAATGATCACCATGTGCTGCTTCCCCCAGCTACATCTTTGCTTTACCTCTGTCTCTGCATATATTGTCATTATTTCCTTTCATTGTCTGGACTCATCCTTACTGTGATGTTTCCTCCTCCTCACTGGCCTTCTTCCAGCTTTGTTTCCTTTCTGCTTTGGCCCCAAACCAGTTTGCATTGTGAAATGCAGTAATCCTTCTCTAATTCTGGTTAACTTTAATTCTACCTGGGGCATCAGACTCTTTGGGGGCACTTGATTTTGACTAGATATGGGCATCTCTAGGCTTTCTTCCTGCTGCCAACCTCTTTCCTCAGCCTCATACCTGAAAACTTATTGTTCAATAACTGAATTTCAAAGAGACTCTCTGAATTCTCCCATCTAAGCAGCCCCAAACAGTATTAAGGTCTCCTGCAATCTAATATTACCTTCATTTCAGTTGAATGTTTGCTTCTACTTGGCTGCAGGGCTGGATTTTGAGGCAGGTGAGCAAGGAATGGAACGTGTATTGGGGGAGGGTGCCTGCCACAGGCTATCTTTCAACTATCACTCAACAGCTGAAGTTTTAGCTTATGCTAAAGAACTAGGGTTAACATTCTAATACTGTCACCTACTGTAACTCTGTTTGATACTGGTCTGCCCAGTGTTGGTGCATTGTTCTGTTTTTTTTTTTATGTGAATACCTTTCAGTTATTCTTGAAGCCAAAACTTAGAACTTAGAGAAAACAAATTTCTTTTTGCTTATATATGGCATAAATTTGCATATCTTAGCATGCAAATGTATCCTTTTATATGACAGTGATGAGTCATGTGTGCATATTTTGCTTCAGAGTTGTGAAATGGGCTACAGACACAATACAGATATTTTCAGAGCAGAAGAATGGGTGAGAGAAAGACATTCCTCATCCAGGACATCCTTACTTGATCATGGCCCATGATCTGCTCAACTGGCAAATGAAGGGGAATATGACAGCCACCAGGCATGGCCCATGGTAGTTTTGCTGTGCTGCTTCAGGTCAGTGGAGTCATATGGTGTACATATGTGGAAAGGGCTTGGTTTGCAAACCCCATCTGGAAGTATCCAAAGTCCTGTCACATTCTGTGCTCATCAAAATGTTCTATGCTGTAAGAGACTAGAATGTCACTGGAACTGCACAGCAAGTGATGGTTTGGATGCAAAGAATGCTGGTTCAGCCACTGCATGAACAGAGTCCCTTTGCCAAGCTTTGCTCCTTGCAGTGTCATTGCAAGCATGGAACAAAGCAGATGTCATGGGACTGAGATGACAGATCCCTGTCCAGTCATGCAGTATACACATGCAGTCATGATTCAAATTAAGGCTACATGGGAAGATATGAGAAGATTTAACCCTTGAAGCTCTGGTTAATATTGTTATTTGAAACCAGCCTTTGCATGTTGCTCATAGCAGTTCTAATGGGAAAAAAGACATGACCTTTTAAAAACCTATTTCCCTCCTTTTAAATGTTAATATTACTGCAGGAAGAGAGATTGTGATTCTGGAAGGTCTCCTTAATCCTTTCCTGCACAACCCAGATTTAAATAATGGTTGTGCAATACAATTTTGATGGCCTGAAGGAGAGAAGTGACACTGTCATATCTATTTGGGGTGTGTAGAACCCCCTTACAGATCATAAATGACACCACAGTGCTTCCATATTTAAACAACAACAATAACAAGAATAGGCTTTACCATATCTGTTTAATCTGTTGTTGTGGGGAGAATGGTAGATGATGACCTTACTTTGCTAGGCTATTTAAACTCAGTACAAACTTCAGCTGGCATTAATGTAGCAGCTAGTCTCTCATACAGACATTAATCAAAAATGCATTTACAGTAGGTTGTTTTATTCTCGATACACCTATGATTACAATGACTTACACAAAACTGATCAGATACAGAGAGTGTTCTCACAATAATCCCTCCATCTTTTTCAACAGCTGAAAACAGAGTGCTTCAAAATCACTGATCAGCAAACCATTCCCATTCTTGGGATGCAAAGATCATTCTGAGCAAGAAAAGTGGGACAGATTATCTTATGAATAATGTAGATGTTTACCAATAATGGCAAATGGAGCTTTTTCATCCTTTTCTACTTTCTAAAAAGGAAGTGTTCTCTGTGCTTCTATGGGACATGACCCAGATTTCTTTTATCCATTAGGACAAAGAAGGGCAACTGGCTGTTGAAAAGGAAGGATGTAGAGTAGGTTGTGTTTCAGATATTGATTCATAATTTTTGAACATCGTTCCCCCCCCCCTCAACTGTTTTTTTTAAAAACCCAGCAGGTTGCTAGTAAGCCTATAATTTTCTTTTCTTCATCTGTAAGGAATGAAACTATGCTGGCATTTTGAGCGTTTTTCTATTGTTTTCATTTAACATGGATAACAATTATTTTCACAACAGGTCATCTTTCATTCTTAGAAATTTGGAATGATTCCCCCCCCTACCAGTTGTGTATAACCATCTGCTACGCTCCAGAGTTCTAGCAGGCATTTATTAATGATATTTCCTGATGACATGCTTTTGCAGCACACGTGTATAAAAGCCATTCATGTTTTTAATGACGTTGCCAATACTAACTTTCTTTTCTTCTCTCCCAGCTGCATCACTTGCTCTTCTTTCTCTTTTTCTTCAGGTTTTCTATTTTTTACTCTGATAATGGATGTTTGAAGTTTTATTTTTTAAAAATAGAAAACATGGAATGGTTCACTGTTGTGGGTGGTCCACATTTATTAAGTTTTCACCCAACCGCTATAGGTGGGGTTACCCTGAAAAATGCCAGGAGTTTTTTAGGGCACTGCCTCAGGAAAATAGAGTATGGGGAGGATGTGGTAAATGGCACTCTAGAAATGTTCCCTAATCTCTGTGGTAAAAGCCATAGAGACATGAAGAAATTCCTAGACTGACACTATGAAAGCCATTTGGGGGCATTTTTCTCCTATTCTTCAGTTTCTTCAGGGTGGAGAATTAGGGATGCAGATGGAAGTTTGCCCACCATGAGAGAGTAAATGGCAAGTCTAGCTGCTGAGAAAATATTCTCATACATTTCACTAATTCATCAGCTTAAGCTAAAGATTGGTTAGCAATAGGTTCCAAGTTCCATTTCAGATGTTTTGACCAGAGTTAGCTTGCTTTTAAATGCATAGGACAATTCTCCTGAGTCTTGGCATGAGAGATGGGGCATCTGCCAGTTCCTGATTGGCCCTTACCCTGACAAGCAGCTTGCTTGGCATACAAGAACTACCTGTTCTGTGCCCTTCTGCTCTCTGTAGCCTTCAGTTGTCTAATCTGACCACTTTCTTTGGTATGAAAAAAGAACAGTGATTTTCTTTACCAGCCAAAATGGCTAAGACCAAAATACTTAAAGAAGATGCCCTGGGGGTGAAATGTAAAGATAGCAAAAGACACAGAGAAATAATCTTCAGAAGATTTCCAACCATCTATTGCATTATTCCAACTTGTAATTTTTGCAATGGCCTCAGCAAAAACATCAGTTCATAGCACATTTGAGGCCTCGGCTTCTTGGACTTGAACAAAGGGCTGACATTAATGTTTTGGGTGTTTCAGAGTGTGGAGTACATCTGACTAACTAATGAACTACCCTGTTTCTAAACAGATCAACACAGTCATTACTCTTCTACTTCTATTTTCCTTCCTTTTGTATATTCATTAACTAGTGGGTGCTTGCTTCGTACACTTGCAGTATTTAACAGTGGTTGGAATACTGAAATTGCAGCTCTGCCTAGGGTTGCCATCCTTTGGCGGGTAAGGGGAGCTAGAGATACCTTGGAATTACTTCATACTACAGAGATCAGTCTCCTGATGAAAGCTCCTGTGGAGAGTGGACTCTGACATATGAACTCTGCCTCCTGACAAGAGTTGCAGAAGCACTGGATGAAGCAACAGCTTCAGACCCCATCCTTTCCTGCTGAACTGTGGACACAATTAGCTCCATAACAAAGGCCATACCCTGCCAAAGTAGCTTACATTCTTTGCTCTTCCACTTTAGTCTCACAATAACTCAGTGAAATGGGTTGGGCTGAGACTGTGTGCCTGGCCCAAGGTTAGCCAGCAATTTTCAGTGGCAAAATGGCAATTGGAACCTGGACTTCCTAGATCATAGCCAGACACACTAAACCATGCTGGCTTTCAAGGCAGAGAGAGGTTCTTTAGCACAGCACCCCCCTCTGTTTTGCAAAGAAGGGGACATTTGCTACCCTCCCTGTTCATGCTGCTTTTCTCTCAAATTGGGACAAATGTTCTCCCTGCCATTTTATCCTCACAACAATTCTGTGAGGTAGGCCTGGTTGAGACTGTGTGACTGGGCCAAAGTCAGCCAGCCACCTTCTTTGGCAGAGTGTGAATTCTAACCAATTTTCCCTCTAAGTTGCGGAGTCTTGTGAGCAAAAATTCTACTTTGTGAGCTACTGGTATTAAAGTTGTGAGCTACTGCATAAATTATTGTCCTCTGAGGCAATTTTCCCTGAGCTAAGCCAGTGAGTGCTCCCTTCTTATTTGGTGGCCAAAGTATTTGAGCTTCAGCTTCAGCATCTGACCTTCCAGGGAACAGTCTGGGTTGATTTCCCTTAGGACTGACTGATTTGATCTTCTTGCGGTCCAAGGGACTCTCAAGATTCTTCTCCAGCACCACAGCTCAACAGCATCAATTCTTCTGTGTTTGGCCTTCCTTATGATCCAGCTCTCATACCCACATTACTACTGGGAATACATCACTTTTGTTGGCAGGGTGATGTCTCTACTTTTTATTATACTGCCCATGGCTGGACAGCGTTACTGATGTAACAAACATGGATTTGAGCAAACTTTGGAGGATGGTGGAAGACAGGAGGGCCTGGCGTGACTTTGTCCATGGGGTCGCAAAGAGTCAGACTCAACTGTGCGACTGAACAATAACAACAAAGACAAAAATGTGTGAGCCGGAAGCTAAATGTTTATGAGCTAGCTCACACTAACTCAGTTTAGAGGGAAGACTGATTCTAACCCAGTTCTCCTTGATAGTAGTCTGACATTCTAATCACTACTGCACACAAACTCTGACAAGTCAGAGATGTGGTTAAACCTCCTGTGCTTTTTCACAAAGGGGATATTTCCCACCCTCTGTATCTGTACTGCCTGCACTTTCTTGGCTTCTTATAAGCATGGCTTTTTTGGTGGAAAAAGCCCAGCAGGAACTCATTTGCATATTAGGCCACACCCCCTGATGTCACCACTGTTTCGCTAAAGGTTTTTTGTAGAAAAAGCCCAGCAGGAATTCATTTGCATATTAGGCCACACCCCCTGATGCCAAGTCTTTTTATTAGTGTTATAGATTATTACTAGTTTCAGTTAAGCATGTGTATTATTTTCAGTTAAAATCCCCTCCTACCCCTGCATCATGCTCCTGAGCTAAATAGGGCTCCAAAGTACTTTGGGACATTAGTTCCCTGATATTTTGTCAGCAAAAAAGAGAGTGCAGTTGAACCACCAGTTACATGCAATTTGGCCCTCAGCAAGTGGACCCCACAAGCAGGCTAAAACTTCTTGTTTGAAGTATACATTGCCATCTGAAAGAGGTAGCACATAAAACCATTACATGCTGAGTCTAAAATTACCAAACTGCATCACTATGAAGTATTAATACAGGTTGATGGAGTTGGTAGTCCTGAGAGCACCAGATTATGGGAGAGTGAGATGGAAAAGTGGAAATAGAAAGGATAATAGCTGCCAACACCTGTGTCTGGCTTTTTAATGCATGGACTGGAAATGGAAACAACCTTACTCTGAATTTTACACAGGCATCTGACTTTATAATGCATATACTCAGAGACTTGTACTTCTGAATCTGCAGCTGTGTCCTTCCTTCATTCTGTTGCAGGACTCTATAAATGTGGTTCATGCTCCGTAGGTTTTTTGGCTTAGGAGACCAAACAAACAGTGTTGCCCAATTTGAATAATAAATTAGATGTCTTTACAAATTGTACCACAATACGGATAATTTATCTAATCCGATGTACATGCTCCTTACTGTATGTAGGATCATCAATATGGGCTGTTAGGACCCGTATAGTTGAATTCCACTCCTGTATAAAAATAATTTGGAGGTGCCTTTAATGCAACATTTTTTTTGGAACTAAGATACACACCTGATGATTTCAGATTTTTGGTACTTGAGAGGTATGAATCATCCATATATCAATATGGATGTTTGTAAATTACTCTTGTGTAAAGAGGCACACTAGATATATTCATAACATAAGCACCTTGTGGACTCAACCAGTCATTGGAATGTACTACTTTCTTATAAAACATCTTTAAAAGAGTATGGTCCCTTTAAATTGGAATTAAGGTTTAGTTTCAGTTTGCAGATCTGATATACAGTTGATGTGCATTAGTTTGCTGTGGGTTTTACAAAATATGTTAGATTACATACTTTTCCAGGAGTGGCAATGCCAGCTATAGAAACATTGAACTTTTGTCATGTCTACAATAGACTGGAGCCTTGTTTAGCATTTATTATGAATCATGTTTGGTATGTATTGTTCGTGTGCCACAATTTGTTTTTGCATGTAATTTGTATGCTCTGTTACCAAACAGTTTGGAATTGGTTGATGTCTTTATTTCTTTTTAAGAAATGCATATCTGATAAAGACTTTATATGAAACATTGGACATATCTGGAAGCTGCATCATTTGATTTCATGAATGGTCTTCAATAGTCTACATACAGATTTGAATTCTTGAACTGTCTTCTATATTGTATGGAACCTTAGACATTACTGCGTGAGCAAGTCTGAATGGCACATAAGATTTGTGCATTCATGTCCTAAGGACTGTTGTATTAATTGAGTTTTGGTTCCATTTTGTATTCTCTTGAATGTGACAGAGTGTGCGTTGGTAACCTGTGTGGTCAAACATATACTGGAAAACATTCATTATTTATTAGGAACAACTTAGCAACAATTTCCTAGGAATGACACTTGAAGGATCAGAGGATTCTAGAACTTCTAGAATGGAACTTCTAGAACTGCAAGCCAGGCAGTCTGTCTGACTCTGGAGGGCAGGTTTCATTTCAACTGGAGAGCCAGTTTGGTGTAGTGGTTAAGTGTGCGGACTCTTATCTGGGAGAACCGGGTTTTATTCCCCACTCCTCCACTTGCACCTGCTAGCATAGCCTTGGGTCAGCCATAGCTCTGGCAGAGGTTGTCCTTGAAAGGGCAGCTGCTGTGAGAGCCCTCTCCAGCCCCATCCACCTCACAGGATGTCTGTTGTGGGGGAGGAAGGTAAAGGAGATTGTGAGCCGCTCTGAGACTCTTCGGAGTGGAGGGCGGGATATAAATCCAATATCTTCATCTATCTTCTTCTTCATTTGTTAGGTAATACAGGGAAGCTTCTCAATGGCATCTGCATGGGTGAGGAATTATGGCAATAAGCAAATATTCTCTGATGAAGGTCAAAGAGTTCAACTGGGTGCAATAAGAAAACACCGTACCATAACAAAACTTGTAGCCACTTTAGTTCCATTAGCAAGGTAGGTGTTTATTTGGGTGTGGAAAGGAGGTGTGGGAGATGGAAATTCAGGGAGGGGTGGCATCTATCTATCTATCTATCTATCTATCTATCTATCTATCTATCTATCTATCTATCTATCTATCTATCTATCTATCTATCTATCTATCTATCTATCATCTATCCTGCCTATATGACTATTACCTTAAGCAAATGTTAGAACAGGAAGGGGTGGCTTAGTAAAAAAGATAATTATTATGCAGAGCCTAGTCAAAAGAGCAGTAAAACCACTCTAGTTTCTAATTCCTTAAACTAATATTAAGAGTTGCCTTCCCAGGGTTTCCTTTCTCCTTCCCATGCCCTGAAACTCTTGTTTGTCTCTGAGGTGCTACTGGACTCCAGCTTCTCTGCCGTAGTGTCTTCTTCCTTAGATCCAGGGTATAGCTCATGATAAACCATGAGCTGCCCTGCAGAACATGGAGCACAGGGAAGAAAAGAGAAGGAACAAGACAAAGAAGATTTTTATATAGACTTGTTTTGAATCTTAAAACCCTGGTGTGGGATTGGCTGGTTATGATCCTGATTTCTATGTTTTATGCCATAAGAAAAAAGTGTCATGTATTCTTTGAAGAAATAATCACTCCGTGTTTCAGAAGGATTATTATGCTGGTCTGCAGAAGAAGAGCAAATTTGAGTCCAGTAGCACCTCACCAACCAACAAGATTCTAGGAGCATCTGATAAAGGAAGCTTTGACACTCAAACACTTATATCCAGAAAACCTTGTTTGTCTCTAAGACGCTGCTGGAAAATCTAGCTAATCAATCAGTGTTGATGGCAATTGGGCCTAAGAGCTCTGGCCTTCCTGCTATGTTTCAGGGATAAGTCACTTAAAAACCAATTGCCCATAAACATAATTCAGGTTGCATATTCACACACTGCAAGATGGGGTGTGTTTTGAGAAACACCAGGAATTGCTTGGCAGAGCAGTTGGCAAGGTGCTCTTGGGATCCTCACAAGATGTTGAAGGGATTAGTGGGGAAAGCAGAAGCTGGGAAACATTTAAAAGAAGATTAGACGAGACTATAACCTTAATAATATAAAATAAAGACTGGCAATGGATCTAGGACAGTATAATAATTTAATATGGATAGTATGATAGTTTAATTAATATAAATATGAGGGGAGAAAATCTGAAATCCAGTATTAACCTTTATAATGAATATGTGTGTATGTACTGGAAGTAAATTTGTGGAGTAGTTTCAGCAATGTAAGAAAGATGGGTTTTATTTGTAAAATACTGGAATAAATGATTTCTCACCCAAATCTAACCAATTGTATTTTTTCTATGATTTGTGTGATGGAATTTCTAAATAACTTGAAGAGTACAATTGTACCACTATGGCATAAGAAATTTACTTCTTAGTAAATAGGCAAGCTTAAGTATTCACCCCTCCCCCATGTAATTTCTAAACATTATATTGCTTTTATTGCGTTTTCTCCACTCTTCTATAATTTCAGGAGATCATATATCCCCTCCTTTATTCTCACAATGAGTTTGTGAGATAGCCTAAACTGAGAGAGAGCTACATGAGAAAACTGGATTAGAGCCTGGCTGTAGCAGAGCTTAAATGAGAACATCTGTCAATGGAAAGGGTGTCATCCTTGGTCACTCTGATGTCATGAAGCTACTCTCTCCTCCAATTCCAAGAACAGCTTTCGACTTTCCTTTAAAATGTTGTAATTGTTGAAGAGTATGCAAGTATTTGCTATTCAAAACTAAGAAAGGCAGACAGCTCACATCTCTTATGGAAGAAGCAATACTTTGTACACCAGGCATTGTAGGAGATGAACCTACAATCACAGCTTTACAGCTGGTACATCTCTCTTCAGCCTGATGCAACTCTCACAGCTGCTCAAAAGAATGCCCGTCAGAATACTCATGATATACTTAGATGTGGAGAAAGAATCAATAGAAATTATTTTTAAATATCATTTATACAAATCTATTGGGAATGGTTGTGAAATGTAATTACAAGAAGGGAAAAAAGACAGTGTCTTGCTACTTCTTGTATGCTGGGAGAGTTTCCCAGAAAGAAATAATACCCATTGCATGCAATAAACATATTTGACAATACAGTTGTTTTGTGCTTCATTAATTTAAACCCAAAGGAATGGATTCTGGTCTGCAACTATAAAAACATTCTAGTTTGAAATGTTGTTACAGAGTGGATCATGAATATGAAATAAACATTTGTAATTTGATCTCATAAATGATACTATATTTACATTTGTTTGATCCATATATAGGTATAAACTGTTTAGCTCAGCTGAGCTTGTGAGATAGCCTAAACTGAGAGAGAGCTACATGAGCAAACTGTATTAGAGCCTGGCTGTAGCAGAGCTTGAATGAGAACATCTGAAGCATAGGCTATGAATCTTTAGAGAAGGATGAGGTTTTACTGCACTCATAAGGACCCCAAATTACAGTGGCCCTGAGAATCTGAGAACTGTTTGTGGGAAAAGGCAGGAGTTGGGGTCAGATACAAACATGAAGATAGTACAGAAAAACCAAGGGGGGGGAATGCACATCAATGCAAGGAAACAGCTTGCTATTATTAAGGAGTCTTGTTATTAACTCAATAAAACCTGTAATTACAATCATAAACCATCACTGAAAGTGTTTAAATTTAAATACCTTCTTATTTTAGACACTACAGTACTGTGGCCTTCAGAAAGAAATCAGAAATAATAGATTGTCTTTTTATTGTGGATTGCCAGAGTTCAGGCACAGTTGTCCCAATCAAGTAGGTTAAACCTGGAATACTTTCACTGATAAAGGTGCAGCCTCCAGTGATTCTTTTTGTTTTAAAAACATGATCATATTCCATAAATCTAAATAACTAGGATTTTTTTTTTAAAAACAGATGGGGCACATCAAAGCCCCAGGAGGGGGTTTTCATTTCCACCATGTTGATGGGTTACAACACTGGGCTGCTCCAATGATATAGAGATGAAGGAACCATGTGACCAGGGATTGGATGAAGTTCATTTAAGAGGAACCATGTAATTGGTTCCATCCATTTTCTTTCTATATACAGAAAGCCTGCGTGGTTCAACAATCAGAGAGTTAGACCACGATCTGGGGTACAAATGACTACACTGCCAAGAACAAAGGAGACACACTGTAAGGAGCAGGGCTTTTTTTTTTTTAGTAGGAATGCACAGGAACACAGTTACGGCTGGCTTGTTGTCAGGGGGTGTGGTCTAATATGTAAATGAGTTCCTGCTTGGCTTTTCTACCAAAAAAGCCCTGGGAAAGAGCATATACTAAAAAAAAAACCCTGCTGTGTCTTTACATGCAGCTGAACACCACCACTGTTTTGGGTGTATCCAAATGAAAATAAAGATATTTAAACCAGACCATAGTATAATTTTAAATATTTTTAACTATGCTTATCAAGAAGAGGTAAGAAATGTATATTGGTAATATACTATATTATAACAAAGTATGACAAAATATGGAAAACCATACACACACCATGTCAAAATACAAATAACATCAAACATACAAGCTAAAGTCCAAGTCAACAGCAAAAACCCACTATGTGAATGTACTGTAGCAGTCCTGAATATGAACATTCAGCGCTAAGCAATCTGAAACCAAGGGCAGTGTCACTGTTGGAGTTTCACAGTGTGGACCAAAAATCAACAACATTCTAAATTCTAGTGGACTGACATGTCACCCAGGTATGATTCATGTTTCATTCTTCTTCAGAACCATCAAATTGGAACTTGGAGCTAATCATCAAACCATATAAACAGGTAGAAAAATGGCATCCAAATACAACAAATAACACAATAATAAAGAGAACAAACTATACATACTTACACACTTGTTAAAAGATTCACACCATTTTCCAACTCGAGGAACCACGTAATTGGTTCTACCCATTTTGTTCCTACATCCAGAAAGCCTGTGTGTTGCCAGGTTGTGCGGGAAAATACTTGGAGACTTTGGGGGTGGATCCAGGAGAAGGTGGGGTTTGAGGAGAGGAGGGTCCTCAATATGATACAGTGCCATAGAGTCCACCCTTCAAAGCTGCCATTTTCTGCAGCTGGCAATCAGTTGTAAAAGCAGGAAATCCCCAGGCTCCACCTGGAGGCTGGCAACCCTGTTAACAATCAGAGAATTAGGCTGGGATCTGGAGTACAAATGAAGAAGAAGAGGAGGAGGAGATTGGATTTATACCCCACCCTTCACAACCCAAAGGAATCTCAGAGCGGCTTACAACCTTTTTTCCTTTTCCCTCCCCACAACAGACACTCTATGAGGTAGGTGGGACTGAGAGCTCTGACAGAAACTGCTCTTTGACAGCCTCTGACAGAGCTATGCTGACCCAAGGTCACTCCAATAGGTACATGTGGAGGAGTGTCCCATTTCTCAAGAAACCCACATGACCAATGCATCACATTCTTGACCATACTAACAGACAGCACCAGTGCATCCTGACCACCCGTGCTCTTGCACTGATGTTTGGTCTAAGATCTTTCTCAAGCATCTACACGAAGACACCAGTTATGCCCTTCTTAAACTCAGTCACCTTCTGCTGTACAGATGGTGATAAATATTCATGCAAACTCTTGAAATGCAGCAAGATTGGCCCATTAATTAGGACTCATTGTCTATGATCAAGCAACACTAGTAAATTGAGAATTACTGTGCATAATAGGACAGCTTGGAGCAGTTCTCCCTTTTACTGGTCTTTTTGTTTTATTATTATCTTTTTTGGGGGGAGAAATAAGATAGTTCCTTGGCTTACAGAGAAGTAGTTTGCTCCGACAGCTCTTTGTGTGGGATACTACAATGCTCTTGGCAGTGGCTGCAGTATGAAAATACCATTATATTTGCAGTGTCTCCCCCTCACATATGTTGTATGTAGGAGAGGATGGGCGAGTGGTAATTTCTTGTTTCTTGGGGAGCAGAGTTGTGAAAGGTAGCTGTAATATGTATTCTGATAGTGACAAAAATGATTGAGATGCAAATTATTTATTATTAATTTAATTTGTCTCACCCTCCCTGCAAGTGAGCTCAGGACAGGTTACAACATAAGAATTAATAACAACAATAGTTACATTAAAATTCCAAAAAAAAAGCAATTAAAACCACAAAACAACAGTCAGATGGCATACGCCTGCTATGCGTTTGATAGCTGAAATGCTGATTAATAAGACAGTTGATGACAATGATAACGTATGTGTTCTTTGTTGCAAATTCCCAACCAAATGTTTCTTTTTCCGTACTAATAGTAGTTTCTGGTTCATCTCCCTCACTATTGCAGCAGAGTTACTAATTATTGAATTGTTTTACCATTTTAAATGTCATTTTACTTGTTCAAATGTTCTTATGTGCACCGCCTTGGGAACCTAATTGGGAGGAAAGGCAGCATAAAAATGTTGTGAATAAATAAACAATAAACAACGGTGTTTCTAGTAGGCTGCTATTATCGTCCCTTCCTTCAGAGGGGTATGGGCCTTTTTTCTCTGGCTCCAACTCCTCAAAAGAAATTAATACCTATTGAAAATGAAGTGTCCAGGAATTTTTGACAGCATCTCTTAATTTTCTTCTATCTACTTAAAATCACAAACTCAAACACAAAAACTGTCCTTGATAATTACAGCCAAAATCTTTTCAGGAAGAAATATCCTTTGTCGTTTACTGCCTGCTGAGAGGCAATCAAAATTAAATGAGTTGAAATTACCTTGAAGTGTGTCTGGTTTAACCTCCATCAGAGGACTGAATTTGCAGTGGTTCTTATCGGTTTTGTAAAACAATAACTCATACATCCTAGTACAGCTGCAAAGGGCAAGCCTTCCTGAATTAGGTATAATGGACCAACATTTGGTCTTCTGTAACTGAGAAAACCAACTAAAACCTCAGGAAATTCAGACATACACAACAAACACGGGTAACTTTCAAACTGTATCCCTCTCAAAAGTTTATCTACATTATGTTCCAGCTTTTTAATCTAAGAAACACAGCTGGCACAATGCTTTAATATGTTTGTACTCTTCCAACTAAAGGAGCCCAGAAGGTGGACCAGGAAGTCATTTCCATCTAAAGGGGTTTTTGAGAGATTCAGTGATTCGGGGCACCTGATACTCATAACCTATACCTGGTTTGTAAATTCAAATAATTAAAAGACTGGGAGAGTCAGCACCCATGGCAAAGTTCCAACAGGGGATTGCTCAGAGAAAGGTGATTTAAATCCTGTGTAATTTTGCAGTGTTTCTCCACTGGATACTGCATTCTATGTCTGTCTTGTAAACTGCACAGTTGGGAGTACAAGAAGTAGCTATCTAGATTCAGTCTTAAAAACTCAGTGTGGAGTATCATCTCTTCATAGTCTGTAGAAAAATAAACTATTTTTTCTTTCCTTGGGGAAGACAGTTCATTCCTTTGTGTCACATGTGATATAGTGACTAAAGTGTCAGCCTAAGATCTGGAATTCCAAGGTTCAAATTTCCAGGTTTCCATGGAAGCTTGATGGGAAGCCTTGGGCTAGCCATACCCTCTCACCCTAACCTACCTCACAGGGTTGTTGTGAGGATAAAGTGGAGAGGAAGAAGACAAGGTGAGCCACTTTGGATCCCTTTTGGGAAGAAAGGCAGGATAAAATTAAAAAAATAAATATACAAATAAATAAATATTTTCCTTTTCTCTGTGAATAGGAAATGAGCAATTCTACAGCAAGCCATCTTGTAATTTGCACCCAGTTCATATGTGTTACTTTCAACGGTCTATCTATGAGCTTATACGTGCTACTTAAAGCTCCTTTGAGTCTCTCTCCCTTTGTTGGTGTGTAATTTTTAAGTTGCTTGAGAGCCAAATAGGAAGATAGGTATAGTTGCATATCAATATTTTATTGCCATTTTTGTATCAACTGCATGCTACATGAAGTGCATGTTTAGATTTACATTATTTTCACAAAGTTGTACACATTTGGAATGGCTTCTTCATATTTTCTTTCCTTCCTTCTTAGTCACTATCAACAGGCACAATAGATTCCTCCTTTGTCCATAAAAATTTCCTGCTTGTTCATAAAAATGGAGTGCTCCAGATACCCATCCTGATAAGCCACCCCCACTAGACTTGATGGACCAATGATCTGATTCAGTATAAGGCAATTTCATATTTTTATGTGTATCTTTTCCACCCTAGTTCTGCTGATAGTTTGGTCATCTATGATAGCTAAACCAAAACTCCACATTCAGAGAGGCAGAATATTTTAAAATGCCAGATGCTGGAGAAAAACAGCAGGGGAATATTCTTGACTTGCTTGTAGATTTTCTGATGAAATTTGGCCGGCCATTGTTAGAAAGTTGAGTGTAAGAGATACGACTTGCTGAACATCACACACTGAGTTCAAAGCCAAGATAGGCTCTAAGTCCCAAATGCCAACTTTCCTGAATAAATTTCCCTTTCAGCAATTGGTTGTCCTTTGACGCAATGTCTATTCTGAATTACTTCTCCTTCAAGAGGTATCTGACCAGTAGCTCTTAGAATCTGAATACAGGACTAGGCAAATCTTAATGTAATTCAGCAGGGATCTTCTTAGATTCCTGTGTAGCAATGACATTAGATTAATGCTCCTTAAGCCTACAAAACTCCCCTTTTTTCTTATAGATTTCTCACATTGTTTCCTCCCAGTCCATTCCCCAGATTCTCCCCCCTCCCAACTCATTTCACCATCAATTAATTATTCTCTCCAAAACATTCAACCTCCCCTCAAAAGAAAGAGAAATCTCAGTTTTTCCTCATACTTCTCAATTGTGCCAGCTCTCTTTCTGTCCTCAAAGTTTCTGTGTGGCCTAGTGGATGAACTCTCGGGGTTGGGAGGAAAAGCTGAGACACTGCTGCTGTTGCTGGGTAACACACCAATCCAGTCTGCCTCTCTACCAAACAGGTGGGGGCTAAGGCACAGAAAGACATACAGTTTTTAAAAGAGTCTAACTGGTAGCTGCTGTCCATCTGTGTGCAAGAGCTAGCCTGCTTTTATCCCTGCCTGCATCTGTGCAGCATTCTGGCATCACTTGTGTGGGCAGGCAGGGAACAAACAACATGAGGCCAGTTTGTGCACCTGCACTGATGTACAGCTTCAGAATCTCTTTCATTAAGTTTGTTCATTGACTTTTACTTGGAGAAGGAGTGGGGGTTGCCTTAAGTTGTAGCTTGGAGTAGGGTTTACAATTAATGGCACATTGGACGCTTCTAGGGTACTTCTCTCTGCTGGACCAGACAGGTGAGCCAGACAAAGGGTTTGGAAAAGAAAGGAATGTGTACTTTGGTTTGAGTGTGGCACAAAGAGTTACACTGCTGTGCTTGATTTGATCTTTGATCTGCAGGATCTATTATCAGCACAACAGTCAAGGACCTGTGCACAACTCTGTGGCATCTTCTGTCTTGGCTTTTTAAACAGTGTTCTGAACTGTTGCCCGCCTCTGCATTGTGTTACAGTGGGTCTGAGAATTAAGCTACCCTCTTATTGAAGGGTACTGGACAATTTCTCTCAGAGTCTTAAGCAGATAGGGAACGGACAAGAACATTTTGTGGTAACAGAGATTTCCCCAGAGTTCCCTCTCTCCTGTACCATGCATGATCATTTCATCTCCCGATATCCTATGAGATAATGCCATGTCCCTGCCAGAAGCTGCCCATGTTGTGCTGTGGGAGGCAGGGAATTGTACAGTGTGATGATATTTTTGGTGGCAAGTAGCTTCC
The DNA here is from genome assembly GCF_032191835.1 of Heteronotia binoei. Classification (NCBI taxonomy): domain Eukaryota; kingdom Metazoa; phylum Chordata; class Lepidosauria; order Squamata; family Gekkonidae; genus Heteronotia; species Heteronotia binoei. The sequence continues at coordinate 54,476,934 of NC_083231.1, read as the reverse complement.
TGTGGAAAGTCATTCTGCTCAAACAGCTGAGCACAATATTCCAAAAGAAGACTCATTCTTCACAACCATTTCTCTACTTGTATGTTTATGCTTCTATGCCATTGGGTGGGGGCTCATAACAGCACCCATCTCCCTTCCTCCAGGCACTGATTATGCCTACAACTGCTTAAGCTTTAACAATGCCACAATGCTATAGCCACCCAGACAATTCAGTGAATGGATGGAATTTTTTCTGATAAGATACACTTTTTGGTTTTGCATGTCTTGTTCTGAATACATCAGAATTTGTTTGTGCTGGAGATTTTGGATGAAAAAGAATACCTAGAGAATGGGTTTTCAACAAAGAATACATGCCTCTTTCTAATTCATTCTACAAAGCAGTTTTTCTAAATTGATAAACAGTGCAAAATAATGTGTAACTGAGCATGTGTTATGCACAAGTTTGCAAATCGTGAAATGATTTGATTTTCAAAAAGACTAATTCAGTAACATGCCTGATGCTCATTAAATTTCAGTTGGCACCCAACCCCTCTGTATTCTTATTAAAATCTCACTGTGTAAGTTTGTGTATAATAAATCTGAGACAATAAAAGCCCTCTTTTAAGTATGGTTTAGCAATCCAATGTACAATACAAAGGCAAAGTTCTTGGACAAAGAATTAAAGCTGCATACAAGGGCACTTTCGTTTTTTGTTTATTTTAGATTCAATTAAGCAATTGATTGTTTTTAATAAAAAACCAGTTTCATTTGGATAGCCTGAGCTGCGAAGAAATGAACAATAATTGTGCAGAAGCCTCTTGTGCTAGTTTTATTCCTTTAACAACAAAACAATGTTTGCTACTCAACTGGGTTGGAATAGTGATTTTGAAACAAAGAAGCAAAATATAACCATGCTGTTTCTCCAGACAGTATCTGAACATCAGTGAACAACACATATGCATGAGCACCCAAAGGTGGTTTAGACTTAGTCAGACCACTGTTCTTTCAAGGTCAGTATTGTCTACTCTGCTTGGGAGTAGCCCTCCAGAGTCTCAGGCAGAGGTCTTTCATGTTACCTACTGCCTGATCCTCATAGCTGAAAGTATCAGGACTGAAGCTTGGACCTTCTGCATGCACCGCATGTGCTTTCTGCTGAGACATGGCTTCTCCCCTATGTAGCCCCTCTCCCAAACAATAGTTCTAATGTAGCACCAGTTAAGAGGGATCTCCTCTGAGATGTGATTCTTTCTGTCCAGGGCTTACTTACGCAGGATACTTAAACTGGTTTAATAGTCATCTTCCAAGAAGCCCCTGGGATATCAATGGGTGCTTTCACATGATGACTGTTTGCAAGTGGGTTTTCCTATTTTTACCCAGTAAAAATCCAGTTGCAAAATGCATTATTTAGCATGAGTGAACACACCCAATCAGAAAATTCTTGGTATGTTCACCAAATTACACTTCTTCCTTGGAAGAAACCATGAGTTATATAGATACAAAGCTTGATATAAATATGTAGTATAGATAGGCTCCTAAACAGAAAAACCAACAGTATGGGATCACAGTTCATAGAAGGCATCACTTGATCATAGCTTCATTGCTTGGCTAGAGCACACCATTATTTCTTAACCCCATGCAGGGCTGGCCTTGCATGACTGTATGGAACCCTAGGCAAAGCTCACTTCTCACACCCACCCTGCACTGATAACAACACTGAGTCACTGGGTGTGTGTGTGTGCGCGCGCACCTATTCAGCACACCCAGAACAATGGCGCCCTAGGCAATTGCCTAGTTTGCCTAGTGGCAGGGTCTGTCCTGACCTCATGAGACTGATTGGAGCTGGGATGTGAAGGAAATATCAGATTAATGTTTACCTTTTGTCCCCGTGTGGTATTAGTCCCAGAGTGAAGCTGGGTAAGTATAACATAGATCCAGAGCAATAACAAGAATAGGGTTGCTGAAGAAATGATGTTCCTTCAGCATTTACAATGGAAGCACTGCTCTCAAAGGACAGAAAAGAACTGCTCCATTCACAGCTGAGCTTCATAGAACAGGATTTACCCCTCATTACTGCCTAACCTAGGAAGCTTTGTTACAGTCAATTGGAGTTACACAAAGGTTACTTTAGAAGAAAATAAGGCCAAATTAAAAACCACATTGACTGAAAGGATTTATGTGAATCTTTGAGGAGAGGAATACAGCAGATTAAATATGGGAAATGATGCTAAAAGCCAAGAAGTATCTTAGCACACAGCACAGGGGTAGGAAAGAGGGACAGCTTTACACAAGCAAGTGAAGAGCTACAGTCCAAGGCAGCATGCCTGCAAAGTGAGTATTTTTGGTAGCTGTTGTATGGGTGGTAGTTATCCAGTTGTAACCCCGTCTTCTACCAAATGGACAAGACAATGAAGCCTTAGTGAACTGAGATGCCCATACCCCACTTTTAAGAGGCTGTTGCATGATTACTGGCTAAAATCAAAGGCATATGGAAGGATATGTGAATTGTCAATTTCAGTTTGACATTTGCAATAATTTGGGACCAAGGCTACATATCTGAATAATTATTACTGCACTGAGAAAAATGCATGATTACTTCACAATATAGAGACAGTGATGCATACGGATGCAACTGCCCAAGTTTCAGAACCTAAGTGATGACGATGATGATGACAAGAACTGGGGACCTGCAAAGATTTGCAGAAGGCATCTCAATTCTCCCTCCCCCACTATTTCCTCTTTCCCTTTGCTGAAAGCCCTCTGAGACTCTCCCTTTCCTGCTTCCTTCTCTTTTTCTGGAGTTGCCAACTTCCAGGCGGCTCCTGGAGATCTCCTGGAATCACAATGGCTCTCCCAACTGCAGAGATCAGTTCCTCTTTAGGATTGCCAGCTCCAGGCTGGGAAATTCCTAGAAATTTGGGCATGGAGCCTTAGGAGAGTCTTAGGTTTGGGGAGGGAAACAACTTCAGTAGGGTATAATGCCATAAAGTCGACCCTTCAAAGCACCACCCTTTATCCAGGGGAACTGATCTCTGTCATCTGGAGTTGCAGTTGGCAACCCTAGTTTCCCTGAAGGAACTGATGCAGTACTTCTCTAAAATTTTCATCCCATAACTCCTTCAAGGAATTTGGGGGGTTGAACTTAGTACCCCCCCTCCATGTTCCCCTTACAACAACCTGTGTGTGGGGGCGGGGGGGGAGAGAGACTGCCTCAAGGTTGCCCAATGAGTCTCATGTCTGATGGCTGAATCAGAAAAGGGATTAGAAGTTTTGTGAATGATACTGGCAGCATTTTATTCCATTATGAAGTGTGTGGGACTCCGGATCTGATAGAGATTGGGAGGTGGAGGGCTGGGAGGTGAGGGGTGGGGAGGGTCTCTTTGAACTTGCTAACTGATTTTTTAAAGAGAGTTTGTTCAAGGTACTCCCAGGATCCTGCTTCTCAATGGGGGTTTGAATCAGTCTGACATTCTGTCAGAATCCCAGAATTCAGTTACAGAATATGCAGAATACATGGGACATTTTTACCTTTCCTTCCTTGGAAGTGGGGAAAGCTTTCTCTGCAAATAGTTTTGCTCGATATTTTAACACAGCCTCAATTAATCACACTCAGTCAGCAACAAACCCCAGCAGTTAGCAAAATGATGATTACGTTGGCATGGCCTTTGGCAGAAGCACATAATCACTTGTCTCATGAAGCACAGATGAAGAACCTGGGAGGGAATCTGAGAAGAAAAGCAGCAAAGAAATATGCAGGCAAAAGAGCTCCCTCTTAGGGCTCTAGATACACAGGAACTTGGTGTATTCAGTTCTGTGACTACCACTGAAAGAGATAGATATATAATCTGCCTTTGCCTGAAATGCTGTCCAGAAATAGCTGAAAATGTGAATTTGCAAGGCTTTTAAAAATGTCAGGTCTGCGAATGTCATCTAGGGGAAAAGAAAGTGATTTTTAGCAGAGGCGAGTGACTCTTGCAGTAGGGGACCTGCTGATGGGGAGTGGGGGTGGGAAGAAGAAGAAAAGTTGGATTTATATCCCATCCTTCACTCAGAGTCTCAAAGCGGCTTCTCTTCCTCTCTCCACAACAGACACCCTGTGAGGTATGTGGGGCTGAGGGAGCTCTCAGAGAACGGCTCTTGAGATAATAGCTTTGAAAGAACTTGTGACTGACTCAAGGTCATCCAGTAGCTGCAAGTTGAGGAGTGGGGAATCGAACCCAGCTCTCCAGATTAGCGTCTGCTGCTCTTAAACACTACACCAAACTGGTCCTCAGAGGAAAAGCCTTATGGCAAGATAGCTAAGGCCACAGGTAGTTTAAACGTGAGACTGGCAAGCTTTTCTATGTAAGCATCTCTTTGCATGGACTCAAACTAGGCTTTCCAGTTCTCCACTACAGCAGGAAACTTCCTGGCAAACCTTGCCTCTTCTTCCACCAGCACCTGAAAGATCAGTGAGACTTAATGACAGTGGAGAAATGACATTCATTTTGGCCTTTCCATGTTGTCCCTTGCAGCGAAAATCTGTGCAAATGTGCGTGCTTAGCTTATACCCCAAAGTTTGTAGTCTAGTATGCTAGCTAATGGTGCAGTCATAAACAGAGCTGACACCCTTGAACAAGGGTGTAACTCTGCCTAGGATTGCAATGATGTTCCCTAACAAATATGACAGCACAGTTCTCTTAGAGCTGTTCTCTCAAGAGCAGTTATTGAAAAAGCCTTTCAGCCTCACCTACCTCACAGGATGTCTGTTGTGGATAGAGGAAAGGACTGAAAGCTTCTCTAAGATTCTGCGTGAAGGGTGGGGGAGGGGGGGGAAGCACAAATCACAGCAAGTTTCTGAAGAAAAGTTGTTGTGTATGAGTGCTCAGCTCATACCTGTGGAAAAGTTGTTAGCATTCTTCTTTGTCCTTTTTCCTTCAGTACCCCACTGAAACCAGACTTGCTGGTCTCCAGAAGAGCTGAGGGAGAGAGACATGTGTAAACAGATGAACGCTAGTCCATTGAGAGAAACACTTCTACTTGGTCTCAAAAGGAGAGAGTATCCTGACCCTTCCTGTAATGATGCATAGGGCCCAAAGATAGAGTTCAATATTTTCCTTCATATATTGATTTTGGGCTAACCTTTTAAATGCAGGTATCACATTTTTATCCCCCCTCCCAATATAAATTACATTGCAGTGGTGGATCAGTGGGGTGGACAAGCTGTTTTTCAGCTGCCCTGTTTCTAATTATGGATTCTATTGCAACCATCTAAAGAACCCAATGTTCCATAGAGAGTAGTCTGAAAAGCTCTGATAGAGCATGGTTGCTGAAAGCTGATCATGCGTTGCAGTAGTATTTAACATGAGCTAGTAGTTGACAGTTGGTATGCAATAGCATGGTATGCAGAACCCCCAAACCTTTGGCTTTTGAAAAAAAGCTCCATGTCCCAAATCTCCAAGAATTTCCCAACCTGGAGCTGGCAGCCCTAACTGAGGTGACTTTTTACAGGTGTGATGGGATTGCAGCTCTGTGATGAAATTTGCTTGTGTACTGAAGTGTTGCAGCAGGATTTTGCTGAGCTGGGAATATAACAAAGTGGCTGCCGGGTGCTGTGATGAAATGACATAACCCTGCCCGGGGGAGTGTTTCCCTGAGTCACCTACAGAGTAAAATTTGACAATGCACATCTCCTGATTCATTGTTTATACTTACCTCAGTTTGTATTTTTTAAAAAATAAATTTTAGTCTAATTCACTGTAGACAGAAAGCCTCTCATGCCTGTCTGTTCTACTGTAATGCACTAGTTAAGAAACAAACTTTAATTAGAGGTTTAATTAAAGGTTTCCAAATGGTCTCCAGAACAGATCTTAAAAACAGGTCATTGAATCATAGAGTTGGAAGGATCCTCCAGGGTCATCCAGTTCAACCCCCTGCAGGATGCATGAAATTCACAAATCCTTTCCCCCCACACTCCCAGTTATCCCTGCTCCGTGCCCAGAAGATAGCCAAAAAACAAGCAAAACAAAAGACAACAACCCTCCAGGATCCCTGCCAAACTGACCTGGAGAAAATTGCTTCCTGACACAGTTAAATAATCAATTTCCACAGAACAACTAGAACCAATACAGAACCAGCCCAGATGCTCAGTTGTCCAGTAGCATCACCCACGGGGGATGATTATACAACCATTACATTACCTCAGAGTCTGTTCCAGGCTTGGGTGGATTCACACTCAGGCCTTGATCCTATCCCCTCAAACCCAATTTATAGTCCTCTTTTTAATTTCCTGCTGGGAACCCCAATAGAATGGGTATCAGGTAATGAAATTGCAATAGGAGGGAAAACTCTGTGTATAGGGTGGTGGCTAACCTCCAAGACATCCATCACACCTACCAATACCCTTTCTTTTCAGCCCCTTACACAGCTTGAATTTTCACAGACTCTAGACTACTGTTGGCTCAGGCTGTAGGGCTTCCCAATCCTATACCATTTCTGTCTTCTGTCCTGTGTAGTAACTTGCAACGCATCTTCCTGCTATATCCATATTATAAGGGCAGACCCAATGAAAAAAGATCTCATTACATAACACAGATCTGATGCTTTATCATTTCTAGAAAAGACATAAACAGACAAAAGTTCCAAACTTATTTCCTTTCAAACAGGAGGCAAATGTAATTTAAAAGACTTCATTCTGCATCCGCACCAAAAAGTATCTTCATATCAGCATATTTTTAGATTTACTTTAATTAATGAGCATTTATTTGCAAACAGCAATTGAGAGGACAACAGAATAAACCTTATTCATTGAAGTATTTTTTCAGATAATTGCTTGAAGATTATGGTGCATTGCATGATCTAAAATATCTGTTTTTCTCGGTTTACATCTTAATGAATTATTTGCATTCCAACTACCTTGCTCGATGCTCAAACAGTTGGTAAAATTTTGTATGTGCCACCAAAACTGTTAGCAATTATTTCAAAGGAGGAAAAAGAATAATTTTCTATACAAATGACCTATAAAAGTTGTATTGCATTTAAATGCTTATATTCAAATACTTGCAAAAAAAAAATGAACATTAAAAAAAATCCAGGCACACTAATCACATAGACCATGATACTATACTGACTGCCCCACTGCCATGAAGACAAGTGGTTCCATTAATATATCAATGTAGTGTTATGATAGTTTAAGGAGGTTCTCTGAATCCCAAACTTCCATTAAAAAAGAAAAAGTAAGTTTCTAGCTCTTGTGGAGGCCTGCTGCTTCCTTTACATCTCCTGAGGGAGGTAGATGGAGACTTAGAGCGTTTTCGCACTGACCTTACTCGGGAGTGACGTCCCTCTTCACCGTGCAGCGTCTGCGTGGATTTCGCACTAATTGCTCCGCAGAACCCGGAAGAGCCGCAAAGTCCCATGGCTTTTGCGTCACAAATGTAAACTGGGCCAGTTTACATTTGCGACGCAAAAGCCGCGGGACTTTGCGGCTCTTCCGGGTTCTGCGGAGCAATTAGTGCGAAATCCACGCAGACGCTGCGCGGTGAAGAGGGATGTTGCTCCCGAGTAAGGTCAGTGCGAAAACGCTCTTATTTTTTTAAGATGCTGGGAATTCAGAGAACCTGCTTAAGCTATCATTACAACACTACATCAATATACTGGACCCTTGTATACCTATCAAACCAAATTTCCTGGCATATTCCTATTTGCCAGCTTTTTTCTGACAATCTTCTCCTTGTGGTGCCCTTTCTTACTATTGTCTATCCAGCAATAGCAAGGTCACAAGCTTTTTCTGAGGTAGGCTTAGTCCTCTGGAATGGCTTACCTGAGTGGGTGTCTTCATTTGATGCATTTAGGAAGGCATGTAAGGGTATTTGGTGGAAAGTAGGCCATGTTGGCATATTTGGCTGCATTTTTAATCTCTGCACTTTAAATCTGGGCATGGTTTTACTGGATGATTATGTTCATTTGTGTCCTTGCAACTTGTGGTTACATTGTTAGTTGCCCTGAGTCTAAGGTGGGTTGTAATAAACTCTGGCCCCTCCTCTTCCTGTAACATGGCATTACTACCTGTCACAGGTTTGCAGCTCATTGCATCTCCTAATGCCTCCTAAGGGATAAAAGGTTGAAAACTGCTGTCCTAATGTTTTAACAGTGCAATCCTGTACAGAATTCCTCCAGTCTAAACCCACTGAAATCAATGATGAAAACCAATAAGCTTAGAGTGCACTGTTAGCTAAGCAGAACTGTACACTGAAAACTGAAGGCCAACGTACATGTTATGTGCAGTCCAGTGATATGGTTCCCCCCCCCCATTCATTAATTTTATGCAAAACAGCCACAGTTGGCTTCAGACTGAATTGAAGGACTGGTGTGCATGTGTGGTTCGGGAGGTGTTCACTTGGCCCCATACAATCAAGTTTCCCCCCCCATCTGCTGGGAGGAAGGCATTGAGTAGTATGGCCTGTAGTGGACAAAATTATGTCACTCCCTTGGAGGGCTGAGTTCAGATATCTATGTAGGCATCACAAGTTACCATTGGGGAAATTTCCAAGGCTGACTTATGAGTTTGCTGCAGTGAGAACACACAGCCCCACCCTGTTCATTGGACAAAGCTCTTTGGGAAGATGTAGAGATACACTGATTGTTATACTGATGAGAGAAACTGTAAAGAGATGAGGATTCTTTACCTTCTCAGGCTTGTTGTGTGGCAAAGAATGGGAATGCCTTCTGTCTTTTCTTGTGGGATAAAAGGATGCCTTCTTGTCAGCATGAGAACAATTGGTTCTTTACAAGATTAGGTGAGCAAGAATTAAGGCTCATCTCATCTCCCCTGCTGAAAATAATAATAATAATAATAATCATAGGCATGGCCAAGATATATTTATAGATTTGCCTTCACTTTTTCTTTTCAAGAAGTTACTGCAGTGAACAACAGAATTCATGTTAACTCTTCCTTTGGCAGGTTAGCTGAAGAGCTGATATTTGTGGAAATCAAAACATATAAGCAGATAGCTATTTTTTCCTGCAGTTTGTTCGAGCTACCCTTTTAGCCTCAGAACCTTCAAAGTTCTCTTTGCAAATAGCTGAAGGCGTCTTTGATTTTTTAAAAGTCCCTTTCATGCTTAAGATATAAAGTTCAAGTCACCCGTTGATGGAGCGTCTGGAAGGGGCTAATGTGAATGAGAGAGAGCTCTTCTCACCTGGCTGGCCTTGAGGGAGGTGAAAGTCTTCAGTAAAGGCAGCAGTGAGGCTGCCTGTTCTTCCCTAGGGCAGCAGAGCACTAACCTGCACAACTGGGCTGCCCCTCCCCAAAGAGTTCAGAGGAATTCTCCCTTAACGGGGTAAGTCCCAAGCACTGCAGCCCTGAGAAGGGCCAGGAGGATGGAGTAGCAAAGTTTTCACTGGACTTTGCTGCCCCAGCATGAGGGACGATTCTTTTGTTTGTTTTGGTGCTCCCTTCAAAAACAGAAAAGAAACACCCTGCAAACAGAAAGAAAGCAGCCTGCCACCAACAACAAGCAGACAAGTCATTACCCTGGTCTACTGAGAGGAATTTAAGGTGGGGGGGGGGAGGGGGGAGAGAATCACACTCTTTTTTAAAAAAACTGATCGTTTAGGGTTGCCATACTCCAGGTGGGGGCTAGAGATCCCCTGGGTTCCAAGTGGTCCCCAGGGAACAGAGATTAATTCCCCTGGAGTAAAAAGCTGGGGGGGGGGGCGGGATGATGACATTTAGACCCTGCCGAGGTCCCTCCCCCTCTCCAAACTGCAGCCTCTCCAGACTCCACTCCCGAAATGCCCAGGTATTTCCCAAGAGGGAGTTGGCAACCCCTACAGCTTCCAGCTTGACTTCGTGCTTTCAGCATGGGTCCTTTCGAACTTCAGCAGAGCGAGTTCCCGGTTGATGGGGAAGGGTCTGCCGGGCCAACCCTCGATGCTCCGCGATCGGTCTCTTAAGCCCCTCCCCCTCCTGGCTTTTCGGCGGGTCCCTCCCTATGCAAGCACCTGCAGCGCGGGAGCCAGTTGGAGGAGCTGGCGCTTTGCTCTTTCCCCAGCGCTTGCTGCCCTCGCCAGGACAGTCGCGGGCGCAGAGGCGCTCTGCCCATGCTCAGAGTTGGCCGCGGCTCTACTCCGTCGCCATCGAGGCGCTCCGAAGAGCTGCCGGGGCTGAGCACACGCGGGCGGCACGCAAGCTCCGCTCCCCCCCGCCCCAGGGGCTGGGCTGCCCCGCTGCCTGCAGCCGGCCGGGACTCCCTGCCTCGCCTCCCGCTGGCCAGCCGGACCTCAAACTTGGAGGCAGAAAGAAGCAGCCGCTGGTGGGACTGGCCGGCAAGGAGAGGAAGGGCGAGGAAAGCGGTAAGCCCGGGCAGGGGAGGGGAGGAAGGGGCTGCGGCGCCAGAAAGAGCTTTCCCCGAATCCCCCCATTGCAACGTGGAGACTTCTGGCGCGGGTGCCAGCCAGCTCCCCTGAACATCACGAGGCGCTCTCTCTCCGCCACCTCTCTTCTGATGCCCGCTTTGTGTCGGAGAAGACGAGAGGCAAAGAGGCTGCCCTGGGCTTTAGCGCCGCCGGATTTGCCCTCCTGGCCAGCTGCAAGGGGAGAAGGAGACAGCCCGCCTCCTGGCCATTCACAGTGGCTCTCTCCTTCTCTCTTGAAGCAGCGCATGCAGAAGGAATTCAGGGGAGAGGTCATAAAGGTGGAGACGGTGTGCTGTGGGCATCTCAGGCGAAGGCAAGGTTAACTCTGGGCTAGTCATATGGAAGTCTGGGGTGCTCTGCGTGGAAGCAATAGTTGATGGGCTGCACCTCCTTCCTTTGGGTTTGCTGCCTTTCCAGCCCACTCAGATGGGATGTGAGGCAGCAACAGAACTCCCAGGAGGTCTCCCTTTCCAGGACTGACCAGGCGAGCTCTGGCAAGCTTCCCACTCAGCTGCCGGTGGCCTTTTTGTAGGTAGGATGCTTATTGCCAGTCGCTTCCCGCTTTCCCTGCCATCTCTTCCAAGAAGGGTTGCAATTCATAGTGGGACAGCTTTGCAAGGAAACAGCACGGGCTATTTTTGACTGAAGTGTTGCATGCATTAAACATATTTAAACTCCGGATAATCTCAGCTGAATGTAATGCCTTTTAAAAATGGGCCAGCTTTGTTAATAATGGATGGGATTGTTTTGCATATAAGAACTGTAGCCTTTCCCTGTTGTTAACTCTTTCCTTTCTCAACAGTGTATCTTCCTGACTGGCAGCTTGTCTTCCTGTGAAGAATGTATAAGGAGGCAGTCTTAAATGTCCTTCTTTGAAAGTATGAATTCAACAGGCTTGCCTTTGAAGTCAATGTGATGTGATGCTGTCCGTGTAACATTTGGGGTGTGGTACTTTGATGTCTTTGAAATGCCTAGCAAAAACCTAGCTAAATGTTTCAAACAGGAGTTCTGCTGAAATCTGCAGAGCTACTCTAGAGTAAGTAGTTGAGGGATCCCAAAGAAGTATGGCAATCTCACTCTCTAGTCTGGGGCAAAGGAAAAAGCGAGATGGAGGATCCTAGATGGAATTTTTGGCAACTACTCCATCAGACATCCTCCGGCTTGCTCATTTCCAGCATTTGTTAACCAAATGCAATTTCTTCTCTGCTTGTCTGCATGTTTATTCCCTCACCCACCCCTGTGCTGACAAAAAATGCTTCCTCAGATGGAATCAATCCTGCAGAGTGACAAAGATATTAAAATAAGGTGGCAAAGAAAGAATTTCAGCTGATCACTAAAGGAGGAAAAGCTAGAAGAAATGAGGGGAACAGAAAAGAAGGCAAAGTTTGGCAGGAAAGCTCCTCCATGTCCTCCCCCCTCCCTCTAGGTGGCTGTTGGGGGTGAATGTGGGGATCATTTAGATCTCTGTTTTATGGCTATTTTAGTTGTGTTCATTATTAGCAGGTTCTCATTATTTGACTGTTTCTAGAGGGCTGCTGCAATCTCCAGCAAAGTTACTTGTAAAAGCAGCCCTTTGCGACCAATCATTTATGGCATGTTAAATCCCACCCTCCTCCATTAAGCTCCTGGATCCCCACAAATTGTCCTCCCAGCAGCCTCCCAAAGTAGATGTGTGTGAGAGAAGACTGGCCTGAAGTGTCACACTCCATGTCAAACTGGATGTGAAGGCAAGAGATCCACGACCGGAGTCCCTGCAGCTTTGAGGAGAAAGATGCAAGCAGCTCCGTGGAGGGGCAAGTGTGTGTCTGAATGCATAGTGCTGGAAGTGGGATTTAACATGCCATAAATGATTGGCTGCAAAAGGCTGCTCTTACAAGTAACTTTGCTGAAGATTTTCCTTGTATTGTTTTCCTAACTTGAAATCCCTCTCTTCTGGGGGGGGGGGGTGGGGAGGAGCAACTGCAGAGGCAATTTAAGCAAGTAAAACTGTGGGGTAGGGCTGCAGCTCCGATCATAGTCACTCCACCCTCTTTCTGTAGTTGCTGTTAGTATTTTTTTAAGAGAGCTTTAATCATAGATTCATTGCAACTTAAGTCCTCAGTTGCACACTAGGCATTGCATCACATGGAGATCCTACTTTAATGAGTTCCCATGGTTGGGATCAGGCAGCAAGGGTCTTTCCCTTGCTGCCTGAACCTTGAATGCTACATGGTTGCATGTTTGAATGGCTACTATGCATTTCTGAATACTCAGAAACTCGGTGCTTTTACTTCAGCAATGCCGAAAGGTGGATTCGTAACTGCATTTCAACCCCTCTGTGTTTTTCTTTCAGCCGTCAACTGGAAACTGCATCCTTGGCCCTAAGACCTCTGCCATTGTTGCCATAGAGGCACAACGTTTCCAGAACAGAGATATAATCTTTACAGCTTGAGGAGCCTCGGCAAAGGTAATGCAAAACAGCTGGAGTGGTGGGTGATGCTCCCGAGGAAAATGAAAGCTTAGTTTTCTAGTCACTTGTGAAAATATTCTGAAGGAACATCCATCTTATAGCTTTCTGAGTTCTTGCTTTTGTAATTGGGCTGAACCAAAGTATGGGGAGAAGGACAAAATAGTTACCCTTTTAAACAACCTACAAACCTTATTCTAGCCAGACAAGCTGAAGTGGCACTACAGTTACTGTTACTGGCAGTGGGAAAGGGCAGGAACAGGTGGTGGCTCAAAGCAAGCTGAAGCTGGGAGTATGGGCAGAGACTGGCCATGTACTGGATCCTTGGCCCATCTGCTCTTCAGAACAGCAGGACATTCACTCTATTAAGAAAACCAGCCACTTAACCACACGAGTTATTGATTACATTTTCATAACTGTTCACATGCATGAAACTATGAAAAATAAGAAGCCTTCTTTATTTTTAGCCTATTTTAAGTTGTTGCCTTTGGAATGACAGGAAGGCAATGCTACAATACGTAGTCATCAATGGCAGAATCCAGGCTGTTACATAGGCGTTAAACCTGCTGTAAACAAATACTGTGTTGCAAGATACAATCCGTTGAGGCTGTTACTTCTCTACATGTAACTGTTGGATGGCTGCAGAATTAGATTAAGGGCCCTTCTAAACCAGCCTCCTATTTCCACCCTCTAGGAATCAAGCTGCTACACAAGAGGCCCCTGTTTTTCATAGTAATATTTGGCATTTATAACATGCTTACAGCATTCAAAGTGACTTATGCTCATTGTATTAATGAGATCCTTCCAACAGTCCTGTGAGTTAGGTCACTATTCCTTTTGGAAACTAGTGGGAGAGGGCTGAGAAATGAGTGAGAGTGACTTGCCTAGTGACTTCACAAGAGATGGCAAACTAGAGATTTAAAATGCAGACTTCTCAGTTCCTGGCTCATCTCTCTTAGCTGCATCAACTTTTGATCAGGGAAGTGGGGTGTGTGTGTGAGTGTGCTGTCAGCAGCAGTAAGACAAGAGAGGCTTGTGCCAAGTGAATCCATGCTGCTCTTACAAGGCAAGGCACAGTATGACATCTTGTAAACTGGGGAAGAAAGGGATTCTGCTAATGGCCATCCATGTCAACCAACTTTATTCCATGCTTGGATTTTACATGGTGACTCTTCCAGGAAAAGGACAGACACACCAGCATGGGTCCTATATATCACAGAGAGAGAGAAGGGCAGAGTTGCTGTTCTCCACTTGGATAGTTTCCCACACACAAAAGAATCTAGAGAAGAAACTCTCTGTTCTAGAGCACCTCAGCCAACCTGGCTTTTTTTCTTGCCAGGTTGATCTTGGTAATGAGCCGTGGGAGAGCCACAAACACTGTTCCCAATACTGTTAGATATTGGTTGTGTGATGAGTGATTCTCCATTAACTGCAGGCTTCTTTTTAATCAACAGACAGCTGTTTCTGAGTTTAATCTGTCCAACAGTGCAAAAATGTCACAGCTCTGACAAATACACTTTAAGGCCAGGATAGCCTCCTTTTGAAATATTGGGGGCCACTTCATTCTCCATTCTGTTTCTGGGAGAAGGAAGTGTCCCGTCATACTTAGACCAGTTCAATAGTAAAATGTCACCTACTTTCACAAATAATAAAGTATCACCTGTCTTTACAGATAAGACATTGGCACAAGCATCTCTTGTCTTACTGCTTATTTTTTTAATTAAACCACTACAAAACTGAAAATCAGGAGTGGATTATATAATATGAGTAGGGATAGGAAAAGATTCTTAACCCTTTCTCTTCTTGTCATTTTTCTGTTTAAAATCATCCCCATTGCCTTTTCTCCTCAAAAGGGCAAAATATGAAGACCCAGTTGCTTTTTCTCCCAGGGAGGAGAAAATAGCTTCAGAGAAACAGGTATTTTAAGAAGAGAAAATAGAGGAAAGGATGCTCTTTTTCCTGATGATCCCCCTCCACCCAAAAATTGCAGCCTCTGGCATTTCATTTGACTTTTAAGAAAAAGAAATGAGGAAATACACTTATCTATGTGAAATCAGTAGACTCACAAATATAATGAAAACAGATGTAATCATTAGGGAAAGCAGTTTGTCATGAACAGAACCTACGCAAACAATTACCTTTATTAATGAAACAGGGGTAACGTTATTAGAATGTCTTTATCAAAATTTGGTAGGGCTTTGGTGGGAGCAGGGAGGGGACAGAGACATTGTCTTGTTTGAAAGCAGGCTAATCAATACAAGAGTAAGGGTGTGTATAAAGAATATCTGAACAATCCTTTGGAATTTGTGCATGTGTTCCACAAGCAGCAGAGATGTGGCAGTTCAGTCTGAATGGCCTTATAGATTTTCAAGCTAAAATATTTATGCTTTTCACAGTAAGCATAGCAGAGCTCCATGGTTATTGATTTACCACGGGGGGAGGTAACTTGGATTTATTGATCTGGTTGAATTACAATGACTCCATTCAGAACTTGCTTATAGTGCTGTATGAGCAGCTTTCATAGAAAGGAATGCCTTCCCCCATTCTCACCCCACTAGCTGAACGAGAAGGAACTCGTTAACACTGTTACACATGGCATGAAAAATGGCCCTGGAGCATCTGATGCTGCAGAATTGCTGAAGCAACGCAGGTGAAGACCCAGGCAGTCCCTTGGATGGAGCATCACTGGGAACCCCATTTAGGGATAGAATGTAGGCATAATAAACCCCTAGTTGTGCATAACGTCAGCTTCTAGTTATCTTATCAAAACATGTTTTCCTCTTAAATTTATCAATAAAAGTTGTGGGGAATGGTCAGAAAGTGTTGACCAAGTAATGCATTCAGCGAAACTGTTCAGAGGAGATATCCATCTGACACAGAAGGTTGATCCAGGCGACAGAGTGCCACATAGTGGTTACTTCTAATCTAACTCCACAGAGGGTGCCATACACCTGCTGGTTGCAGTGGCAAAGCCATGTGGTGAAGCATGCCAGTGTCTTTGGCTCCCTTACAGCTGGCAAAGCTGGGACAAGGTCAAAGTCAAGCATGCAACTGTGGGGTTATTTGGACACCAACCTATGATGCTTCAGTTCTGTCTACCCAGAGATGCTCACTCTTCTGCTTACAGTTCAGTGCTGTTTATAGCATCAGCAAACTGTGGTTGGAAACCAATGGCTGATAACTCTCTGGTCATAGTTTAAAAACTAAGCCAGTACTAATGGCAGACATGTTCTAATGGCATATATCCATTTGTATTCATTAACCAGTGGCAACCCCAGATCTCCATAGCAAAACTGCACTTCTGCTCTTCTTTGCTTTTATGGATATCTGGTAACATGCTCAGAAGAACAATGTTAAATTTTTGGCTACCGTGCAGTTAGTATTTAGTGATTTCAGCTTGTTGAAACTTTGAGTAAGTTGTCACAAGTGACAACCAGAGGTATTGTTAGAACCCACCCCACTCCTTTTGATATACCTGACTAACACTATTTTAAAATACCTCTTGTTCTGTTTCCACTGTCTTAACTAGACATAGAATCATAGAGTTGGAAGGTACCTCCAGGATCATCTAGTCCAACCTCCTGCACAATACAGGAAATTCACAAATAGCTCCCACCAATACATACATCCCCAGTGATCCTTGCTCCATGCCTGGAAGATGGCAAAAACCTCCAGGATCCCTGGCAAACTGCTCAAGTACCAGTTGGTTCACCTCATATCCTGCTTGTCAGTTGTGAGCAAGGAGTTTGGTGTGCCCTCCTTCACTGTCTTTCAGGACTTTCTCTGAAGCCTGCATCCTGGATTTTAAATAGTTAAACTGCAGCATTTCAACAAAATGTTTAATGTGAATTAAAAATAACATTTCAACTTTTCCATTCTATTTCTACATTTATTCACTGAAAAAAGCTCAGATGTATGATTTAAGGTGTATTAATTTGTATAAACACCACAAAGAAGGATCTGATTGTATTCACTCTTTTTGCCATTCCTTGAAAAGTTCTGTATATCCCAAATGTCCAAACAGAAAAGGTGTTTTTTTCTCCCCTGCACACCACTTTCAATGCACTGCGTTGCCAAAAGAATACCACCTCCAGTTATTTTAAAATGGTTTCTTGATTTAATTTCAAAGTAAATGTATTATAAAAACATCCCATGACATTAAACATGATTTATGCTCTTTTAATGTTTATCATAAGGTGCCATTTGTGCTGTTGGAAGCTCTGGTTCCTTATTCTGACCTTTAAAGAGAGGCAGAAACCCCTCCACATATCAGTTCCATTAGACTGAAATAGTTTTATGCTTCAGATTTCTTGGGTGTTAATGAAAAGTAAAGGTAGTCTCCTATGCAAGCACCAGTCATTTCCAACTCTGGGGTGACATTGCTTTCACAATGTTTTCATGGCAGACTTTTTATGGGGTGCCTTCCCCAGTCATCTATACTTTCCCCCCAGCACACTGGATACTCATTTTACTGACCTCAGAAGGATGGAAGGCTGAGTCAACCTCGAGCCGGCTACCTGAACCTAGCTTCCACCGGGATTGAACTCAGGTCATGAGCAGAGCTTAGGACTGAAGTGCTGAAGCTTTACCACTCTGCCATGGGGCTCTTCGAGTGTTAATAGATGTAATAACCATTTGTCAGCTCATCTGTTTGTTTCCGTTGGTCAGTTTAAAGGAATAGGAGGTGCTGAAATAGAGCTGTGTCCTCTTCTGTTTACTTCTAAAAGTTCTAAAATTACTAGGATGTCACTCACAGTTCTAGAATCAGGAAGTGTCTGTTGAGAAGGAAATTTGGCCTAGTTGAGAAAGGAGATGTTTCACATACCCATTAAGAATGGCCGGTATTGTCAGATAAAACCAGATGTGAGAAATGCCCTTCAAAGCAAAGGATATCTGAAGAATATGGCTAGCAGCAGTTGGAAATCTGGAAAGTGAAATTCTTCAAGCCATCTGATATAATGACCATCAATTAGAAACCAAAAATTCAGTTATTATCTGTGCTTTATAGCCTATTGCAGGGGTGGCCAACGGTAGCTCTCCAGATGTTTTTTGCCTACAACTCCCATCAGCCCCAGCCATTGGCCACGCTGGCTGGGGCTGATGGGAGTTGTAGGCAAAAAACATCTGGAGAGCTACTGTTGGCCACCCCTGGCCTATTGAACATGATGCCCAATCCATGACCGACTGAAAGACAATTGTGCTGAATTCTAAGTCTTGTTGATCTAAACATAAACTTTTCCATTGACTTTTGTAGCTGTGCTTTACAGATATCAATACAAACACAGCTAAATGTTTATCACAAATGAATGTTCTCAAGTAGTAGTACTTTATCAGGGAGAATTTTGACTGTGTGAAGGAATGAGCAAATGAATTGGGAACATGTAAAGAAATATCTTATATAACTTGTATAAGGTAAAGAACAGAGGAGCAGCATGCCAGGATTTCTATTTACTG
This sequence comes from Heteronotia binoei, assembly GCF_032191835.1. Taxonomy (NCBI): domain Eukaryota; kingdom Metazoa; phylum Chordata; class Lepidosauria; order Squamata; family Gekkonidae; genus Heteronotia; species Heteronotia binoei. The sequence continues at coordinate 54,458,660 of NC_083231.1, read as the reverse complement.
ATAAATACTTCTAGGGGAATATTATGGATCCATTTTAATCAATACTCTTGTTTCCCATGTAATCAAAATGGTGCACACTGATTTACAGAGCACAAATACTTCTGTTGAGTTTGCAGTCACAGTTACAAAATGGGTGACACAACAAAGGGAAGAAAGAATGAAAGGGACCGGAAAACAAGGGATGAATGCAAGAGATGCAGTTATGTGGACTTAAAATTCATGATATGTTATTTGATTCAGTTAACCCAATCCATATTGAATTTCCCTTTTAGCTGTCAGCCTTTGGTCTAAATAAAGGGCCATTTCTGAAATAATCCCTACCTATGCATGGCTTTTGGGTAGATGTCTGTGAATACATGAAACGTTAAGTGAGTCAGATCCCACAAAGTATCTGAGCCTAGAGTTCTGATTTTATCTGGCTTGTGGAATTCACTTATAGCAAACTGTGTGAATAGACAGACTTTTAAAATAAATTATGTTATTTGTTGAAATTCAGATGGATTTTCCCCAGGGAACATTGGTTTGTGCAGTTGTGGAACTGTGGTGATGATGTGGGAATGGATTGGCTTGAGCAGCTTTCCACATGGTTTCAGTCAGAGCAAAAATGATTTGATTTCCATAGTCCTCAAAAGTTTCCTCTATGAATTTTAATTTAAGGGAGATATTTTCCAAATATTCTGTAGGTGTAGGAATACATTGAAAACCAGCATTTGTCATCCAGTGATTTTTCAGTTCACATATAATAATAAACACACAACAGTCAGCAGTCATACACAGTAATCAGTCTTCAGTAGTCTCTCTGGATCTAGTTTAGAGATGCATAAAAACTTTCCTCTAAGTACCTTGAGTAGTTTGTCTCATTGGACACATATGTCATTTGTTCTTGCCATTACTTGCTCCAACAGATATTTTGTGGAAAGAAAGAATTTCCCTAATTATTAGATTGTATGTTAATTTACGACATTATATATTTAGATTTTTTTAACTTTCTCTCCAGGGAACCTGATAGAACAAGATTATATATTTTTTTGCTGAAAATTCTGAGTGCCCTGCCATTCCTAATGGTTCCTCTGTGAATTTTAATTTAATTTACTTGAAAGATTATTATATTGCCCAACAGTCTCTATACTCTGAAATTTGGCAGAATGATTAATCCCCTGATGCAAACATTATGCATTTTCTTCGTCTTTTGTTTCATGTTTTCAGATGACATAACTCTTCAGAAATCTTATGGGTGTTTCTCCCAGAACTGGACATCTCTTATCTCTGGGCATGTATTGGTGCATTGGCTAGAAATAATATGCTTCTGAACTGGCTTGATGGAATTTGTGAAGGACTTGACTAGGCAGTACCAGAATGCAAACCCTTTAGCCAGCCATTTCCTCTCTTGTACTAACATTTGGTCACTTCTGTATTTTCCCAGAGATAATCAGGTGTGACCCAGGTCTGGATTAGCAGGAATCAAGAAACAGAAATGACTTTGTGTAGGCTTAGGTGATTGGAAAAGACCCTGCTCCATGTTCTGTCACCACTGGAAGTCTGATGGGTGGTCAGGTGTAACAGGACCTTCTTGGCAGCAGCAAGACACTGATTTCCTGCTTCACGAAGCATGTTTGACTCCTGCTTTGGTTTCAGAAAAGCAGAAGTATGGTAATGTGGTTCACTGAGATTCTTATGCTTGTATTACACTGATGTCCTTTTGATCTGTGTTGGTATAGTTTTTGGATTTAATAGCTCTATGAATCCTTGCTTTTATGGTTTTAACTTTTGATGTTTTAAATGCTTGTGATTTTGGGTATTTTGGTTTTAAATTACACTTTTACTGTAAATACCTTTTACTTTGAAGCAGTAAATAAAATATACATTGGAAGGAATGCAGCTGATTATGTTAGTGTCCTATTTGCATTAATATTTTTGCGATTTTGTCTTCACAGTTAAGCCCTTTTACCAAGCATATATATATATTTAAAGTCCTATCCACAATCAGTAACATTATTTGATAAGAGATAGATTTACGTCCAGGAGCACCTTAGAGACCAACAAAATTTTCAGGGTAAAAGTTTTTGAGATAAGCTCAAAGGTCCCTTTGTTGGATGATTTGTGTAATTGTCCAAAAGATCTGAGTACTCCTCACAAAAATCACTCTGGAAGGCCAATATTTTTATTATGGCCATATCAAAGATGAGGAACAGAGACTGATAAATACTGGCTGCTTGGGAATTTGTGACTAAGGTGACATTTGAATCCAGGACTTCCCCACCCAAGTCTCAATTTCTTAACAATCACACTAGACTAATTCATTGCCCCTTCTATTTCTGTCTAGCCCTTTTACCCGGTGCTTCACATTTATGTTGTTTTAATATACATACATATATATTTCTTGGCATTTCTTGCAGATGAATCTTTGCTACATGTTCTGAACAGAGTTACAGAGAACATGGGACCAATGGGAGGAGCAAAGATGGAAGGGAACCAGACAGGCCTATCTAAAATGGAGCTATATGCCAGAATGAACTTATTGGGCTTCACCATACCCTACAGTGATCTCCCTGCTGACTCTGAACGAGGGCTGAAGGACAGCACCAAGATGGTGGAGGTGCAGATCATCCTCATCTGTGCCTACAGTACTATTATCTTGCTAGGGCTGTTGGGCAACACACTGGTGATTCATGTAGTGATCAAGTTCAAGAGCATGCGTACTGTAACTAATTTCTTCATTGCCAACTTGGCTGTGGCTGATCTGCTGGTGAATACACTTTGCCTGCCTTTTACCTTGATTTATACATTGCAGGGGGAATGGAAGCTTGGTCCAGTACTGTGTTACCTTGTGCCTTATGCCCAAGGTCTTGCTGTGCAGGTTTCTATAGTTACTTTGACTGTGATAGCCTTGGATCGGCACCGGTGCATTGTGTATCACTTGGAGAGCAAGATTTCTAAGCAAATCAGCTTCCTGATCATTGGGGTGGTCTGGGCTGGCAGTGCTCTGTTGGCAAGTCCCTTGGCCATCTTCCGAGAGTATTTCTCCATTGACATCAGTCAGGATGTCAAGATGGTGGTCTGTGCAGAAAGCTGGCAGAGAGAAGGGAAAGTGAATTATGGCACTATCTACAGCGTCTCAATGCTCCTGATCCAATATGTCTTGCCTCTGGTGATCATCAGCTATGCCTACATCCGAATTTGGAGTAAGCTAAAGAATCACATCAGTCCTGGGTCAGGGAATGATCACTACCATCAGAGACGTCAGAAGACCACCAAGATGCTGGTTTGTGTGGTGCTGGTGTTTGCACTCTGCTGGTTGCCTTTTCACATCTTTCAACTTGTCAGTGACATTTACAGCAAAGTGTTGGATCTTGCTGAGTACAAACTGATCTACACACTCTTTCATGTCATTGCGATGTGCTCAACTTTTGCCAATCCCATCCTCTATGGCTGGATGAACACCAACTACAGAACAGTTTTCCTGACAACTTTTCAGTGTGAACAGCGGTTGGATTCTATCCACCCTGAAGCATCACCTGCACTTAAAACCAAGAAGAATCTGGAAGTGAAAGAGAAGCATTCCAATGGGTCCCCATTCTCAGAGCCTACTAATGTCTAAGAAAACTGGACAAAGAGAGAGGCAGGATAAGTTAATGGAGATGTGCTGTTGATGTATGTAGATCATAAACTTACAAGTTGGAGGCTGAACTTAGAAAGTATCTCTTTTCGTATTTCTAAAAGTGACCATTTGTCATTATATATCTGTTCCCAAAAATATAAGATATTTGGTTTATGATTACCTACAGTCAACATAAGAAGGCTGTCATCCTTTAGTAAAGCAATTAAGTGAACCAGAAAAGCAAGGGCTCATCATTGTTAACACAATAACAAAAAGAGATGGAGAGAAGGGAGGAAAGCATACATTCTACTAATAATAAACCCTGGATGGTGGGGCATAGTACAGTCCATGGTCAAAGTGCTGTCTCCTGGAAAAGATGGAAATTGCTGTTGAAACTCAAGCTCTATATCTTTCCTCCCCCCAAGAAAATGGCTTCCCCAAGACAGAGTGCTGTTTTTTTTTTTCTTGATTTAAACAAAGGCAGATTTCCTCTGGAAGCTACAGCTAAGGTGAGACTCGGACTCAGGAGCCATTCATGGTAAAAATCTGGTGGGCAAACTTCAGAGTTAGAGCTTGGCCTGCAATTTATGCCACACTTGAAGGCTAATGATGGTGGTTTCCAGGCTGGCATATGTTGTGCAACCTGCTCCTCATAGTGGAGCAAGCAGATGGTCCTGTTTGCCTCACGTCCCCCAGTTCCATTTAGGGTTTCCTTTATGGAAGGGGCAAAAATAGGAGAATTCGGCACAAATGCTCATATTTCCCACTGTGAGTCTGAGCAGAAGCCTCTTTCTGACAACCAGCTCACTTCCTCCTTCATGACCAAGAATAACGCCCACTCACCCACACATCTTTACATGGATTGTGTTCCATTACCTGAAGGTATCTTCCTTATTCTCTGTCTGATTTTTTAGCAGAAACTGAACCTGCTTCCTTCACAATCCCAGAGCCTAACTATTTTGCAGTCTTACTGAGTTTCTCACCCCCTTCCCCCCAGAATGGCATCCTAATTGTAGTGGGCTGTTCCTAAAGTGAGGTGGGGCCAATGCCTCATCTCTTTAGAAGAATTAAGAGGTTGAGCTACAGTTCCAAGTGAAGAAGGCTCACAGATTAGTGAGAGAAAAGCCAAGAGCAAAACTGAATGAAAATTCAGCAAGTATTTATGCTTTTAGCCACAAAGCAGGGCTTGTTGCAGTGAGGAAGGGGCAGAACTTGAACTTTCAGGTGTCTTACAGCCTGATCCATACTTGAGTGTTTGGAATTCCACCCATTTTATTCTCAGTGGCATGATGCTGAGTCAGCTTCATCTTAAATGGACTGCAGGCTGAGTTGCTGGTTTCATTGACTCATCAGGCTTGAAACCATTCCCGCTTTACTGCTCAGTCAGAAAATGGGATAGGATTGGATCCTATAGAAATGTCACTCAGTTGTAATGTGCTTTTTTGCAGTTTGTACTTTTCTGTCGCACATCTTGCCTTGGGTCAATGCCCATCGTTGCCCTCCCTCTGAATGGAATGTAAACTAGACAGCAGCTCTGTTTTCATACCCTTGCAAAATACACCGGCATGTGTGTTGCTAACAGTGATGATGTTCTTTTTGCTCAGGTATCAGTTTAGCTCTTTAGTAAATGCACAGCTATAAATGTCAATGCACAGTTCTTCAGTGTCGTCTGCTTAACTCCCTCCCCTTTCCACAGAATAATTAAAGGTATCGAAAAAAAGATTCACTGCCAGTTTTTTTGTCCCCCACCCAGACTATATGCAGGCCCATGCACTTTAGAAAAGCAAAGGGCTGGGGAAGCCTTTTTTCTCAACCGTTACCCTCCCTATGATCTGTTCCCTGACTGTATCCCAAAGGCAAATAACCTGGTTGTGGAGAAATTGCCACAGAAACAGGGCTACTAGGAGATGATGGATGGGCCAGTGTTTAAAGATGTGGGACTGCTGTTGCAGCATCGAGTAGTTCCTGTAAGGGCATCAAAATGTAGGGAAACGGCATGTGGGTTGTGCGTGGAATCCTGTGATTTCTTTAAATGGTTCTTTCCTAAAATGTCAAATGCTAGGGCTCAAGGGTCTTGGAAGGCATGCCCTGGGGACAAAGAAGCAATTTATCTTAATTGTAAGTATGAAGTGGGCCAATGGTTGCTGCATTTGTGCAAATCTCATGCCCAGAGACATTCACTTCATGATTGCATCATAGGTTCTATAGCTGATCCCTGTCAATGCAAAGAGATCCCAAGGCTGATCTGAGTGATCCTTCCTTCCTTCCCTGCAGGTCCCACAAGACCTACAGGTCTTGAGTAGTATCAATCAATCTCAACTGGGAATAAGAGGAAGAAAGAGTTCAAGCCAGAGAGGGCAGGCTGTACCATATTAGAGAAGATAACTTTTCACAGGCTGCCTGTAGATTCATGACCTGAACAGAAAAATTAGCTGACAAAACAATATTTGCTGCCCTAGACTCTTATCAAAAATGTAGTTACTGAAATATCTAGAGGAGCTCATTTGCTGGCATGTGTGGTTTGATCCATTCCTCTTTAGCATCGTTATACCATTACATTTAAATAGAACATATTATCCCTAAACCACAACTGCGATATTTATCTGGAAATACCTAATATGCAGCTTTCAAAGAACTTGGATGATAGTGCCCTTAGTCTTGAAAACATAACTGCTCACGTGTCTTGGAATTATAAGGTCAAACCGGTATTTTAGGATTGTAAAGAACAGTGGGATTCCCATATCGAGAGCAGAGCAAACATGCATAGCTTGGCAGATGATATCAGTATCAATCTTCATAAGCAACTGCTTGATAGTCTTATGGACTAGGGAATGCCCTAGTGCAAAAACTACTTTCTCCAGTCATCGTATGATATTCAAGTTTCCTATTATATCCTGAGACCAGTTTCCTGTCCTTCACAATGATGGTGTTGCAATTTGAAAAGAGGGCTTGTAATGGGAAACTTCCACTTCCCCTCCTAGCTTTTTATTTGTGCCCTAAATCAAAAGAACTTCTAGGCCGTTTGTACAAAGCTCACAGGCACCATAACCCAGTTTGGTGTAGTGGTTAAGTGTGTGGACTCTTATCTGGGAGAACCGGGTTTGATTCCCCACTCCTCCACTTGCACCTGCTGGCATGGCCTTGGGTCAGCCATAGCCCTGGCAGAGGTTGTCCTTGAAAGGGCAGCTGCTGTAAGAGCTCTCTTAGCCCCACCCACCTCACAGGGTGTCTGTTGTGGGGGAGGAAGGTAAAGGAGATTGTGAGCCGCTCTGAGACTCTTCGGAGTGGAGGGCGGGATATAAATCCAAACCCCAATACTACAGCTGCCCCCTTTTTTCCAGTTTATACACTGTGAAGTTTCATGGAGACCTGTGTGATAACCTATTTCATTCCCTTCCTCAATCACATCTAGAGTGCTGCAATGGGAACATCTCACATGCCAGGGAGACTGGGAAGTGTACTGGTCTGTGGTGCCTGAGTCTGTATTGTGGATGTCAGGTGTCCTGGAAACTATATGTCCCAGGATCCTTGCACTAGCATCCGAGGCACAAGGAGCCCTGGAGAACAGTCTCTCAAATGCTTGGGAAGCTGCTGCTGCTGTTTTCTAGACCCAAGAAGGAAAGCAGAGAGGCTTCCTATAAAGGCCTCCATGAAGCCTTGCTTGCACCCTACACCTTCAGATCTGTCAATGATGTCAGTAAGTCTAGGGGCAGCACACAATTGTGGAAGTGGGCTCAGGAGAAAATACCTTTTCTAATTAGGTTAGACAATATTCTTAATTTACACAGATGCCTGAATTGTGGCTGGAGATAAATTCTGAAATGCATTGCAAGCTGTTTGAATGCACTTTCGTTGCATTTTGAGACACTGGTTTTCAGCAGCACACAATATACACTTCCATCACACATCAACATCTCTTTTCACCCTTATAGTATCTGTCTTTACAGCCACACAGAAAAGCAATTAAATATCCCCATCTCTGCTGTCTGTCCTCAGGTTTGACAAGCTAAATATTAGGGATGCCTTCATATGAGGATGGATGTCCTGAGGAAGCAATCTGGAATCCACTTTCCATGTAGTTGTCCACAGTTGGTGCTTACAAGAAAGGGTGCAGATATTGTGGGAGTGGGGAAGGGCAGCCCTTAGAGGCTCATGATGAACTATATTGTTACAATGAGATGTTAATTGAAAATGGACCTAAATGTCTTAAAGCTGAAAGCAACTTTGTGTGAAAATGTTAATTTGTGTCTTATGAAGCTTAAGAAATGCAATGAGGGCCTGACTCCTAGACTTGTACCCACAGCATGCAGGTTAGGTTCTGAAGATGTCGTTTCCTCCCTGCCTTGCTAGAGTAGATATACACAGGGCAATTCCTAAAGTGAAAACATCTCAAGTAATTCACATGCTACTAATTCCAACATGTCCAAGGTATGGATAATGCAGAGCTTTTTTTGTAGCAGGAACTCATTTGCATATTAGGCCACACAACCCTGGATGCCTCCCCCTCCATGGAGGCCCAGATCACAGCGGCTGCTGGGTCTGCCTTTTTCCATCTATGGCAGATCAGGCAGCTAGCACCATACCTATCCCCCCAAGACCTGGCTACAGTGACCCATGCAATGGTGACTTCCAGGTTTGACTACTGTAACTCGCTCTACGCTGGCCTACCCCTGAAACTGATCCAGAAACTGCAGCGGGTTGCCTGTTGACTGCATCACCTCTACCGGTGAGCATATGGCCGATGCTCCGTGACCTGCACTGGCTGCCTGTAGAGTAATGGATCCATTTCAAGGTGTTAGTTTTGAGTTTTAAGGCCTGGGACCAACATACCTACGGGACTGTCTCCTCCCATATACGCCCTGGAGGTCGCTTTGTTTGGCCTCCCAAGATCTTCTGATAGTCCTCAGCCCAAGAGATGCCTGTCTTGCCTCTACCAGGGCTAGGACTTTCTCGGTCCTGGCCCTGACCTGGTGGAATCAGCTCCCTATGGAGATCTGGGCCCTACCTGGCTTGCATAGGGCCTGCAAAATGGAGCTGTTCTGCCAGGTCTTTGGATGAGGCAGTGGGCATCTATTTATTGATCGGTTGGCCTTCCCCCTACTGCTCTGCTGCTCTACTTCACTACTGTACTGTGATGCTGTATTGCGGTACTATTTTGTGCTATACAACTTTGCTGTCATGTCATCTTGCTGAATCATCTTGCTGCACTTTGATGAATGTTGTAATTGGTTCTTTATGATTTTATTGTGATTTTATTTCTATTTGCTGTACTTTGCTCTGAGCCCTCAATGGGGGAATGGGCAGAATATAAACAAACAATAATAATATAGCCAATCCTGCAAGAGCTTACAGGGCTTTTAGTACAGGGTCCTACTGTAAGCTCCAGGAGGAATGGCTACATCAGGGGTGTGTGGCCTAATATGCAAAGGAGTTCCTGCTACAAAAAACCCACCCTGTGATAATGAATCAATTGGAGTCCCCAATATATAATCTCCAGTCAGAAAAATATGAGGAAAAAGCTTTCCCCTTTAAGGCTGCAGCACCAGAAAAGGAAGCTAATGGGCTCTTTTGGTGCAACGTGCCTCATTAGTGATCTTTGATCCCTCTTAGTAGTTTCAGAATAGAAACATTGTGGACTGCAGGGAATCATTTTGCATTTATCTCCATGATTTATTTATGAGAGACGGGCCAAATTCCAGCAAATCTGCCTCCATGAGTAAATTCCAACATCTTGAGTGAATTCAAGACTAGTTTTAAACACCTTGCTTGTTTTCCATTCTGTGAGTCTGATGACTCCCTTTGGTGCCATAGACATGTCTGTGTACATGTCAAAGCTTTTAGTAGCCTTCCACCTGGTATTCCTCCATTCTCGCACACGTGGAGCATTGATGTCATGAATTGTGATCTCAGCAGGCTGAACTGACTAGTTGGATATTTAAAAGTCAGCCTGTAAGCTGCCATGTAAGGTGTATTTCTATCTTAATGAGTTTTCCTCCGGAGGGTGGGAACATATATGGGTGAGCCCTTGCATGATGAACAGAGTCTGTGTCTTTAAGAAACTCACTGTTTGGGCAAAACCTTGGAAAATGTGTGTCTGCATGCCCAAATCCTGTGCTGTCACCTGTGAGACCAGGGAACAGAGGGACTGATGGATCAGTTATATCCTGCCCTGTCCTCAAGGAGCACATGATGGCATAAATGGATGGGACTGAGTTAGATTTGAGACCAGTAGCACTTTTGAGACCAACAAGATTCTTGGGGTAGATGCTTTCAAGAGTCAAAGATCCCTTCATCTGATATCGATATCTGGACTCGAATTTGACTCTTCTGCTGCCTGCTAAAACCAGAGCTTTTTTTTAGAACAGGAACTCCTTTGCATATTAGGCCACACACCCTGATGTAGCCAATCTTCCTGGAGCTTACAGTAGGCCCTGTACTAAGAGCCCTGTAAACTCTTGGAGGATTGGCTACATCAGGGTATGTGGCAAAGGAGTTCCTACTGCAAAAATAGCCTTGCTAAAACTATCTTCGGGCGTTTTCGCACTGACCTTAATCGGCAGCGACGTCCCTCTTCACCACGCAGGATCTGCGCGGATTTCGCACCAATTGCTGCGGAGTACCCGGAAGAGACGCAAAGTCCTGCGGCTTTTGCGGCGCAAATGGAAACCGCCAAAAACCAGTTTCCATTTGCGCCGCAAAAGCTGCGGGACTTTGCGGCTCTTTCGGGTGCTCCGCAGCAATTGGTGCGAAATCCGCGCAGATCCTGCGTGGTGAAGAGGGACGTCGCTGCCGATTAAGGTCAGTGCGAAAACTCCCTTCATCTATGGGAGTCTTTTGTTCGCCCCCACCCCTCACAAAACATAGAGCTGCAGGGCATGCTTAAAGACTGGCTGAAATGCAGACAATCAGCTTCACATCCTAAGTGGGGATTCAAATCCAGGATTCTGATTCTAACCTCTACAACACACTGGCTTTCAATTCTACTATCTCTCACTATCCCCCCCCTCCCTTTCTGGATTCTGTCACAGATGGCTGTTTGTTCTCCGTTCTTCTATGACTTAAAACACAGAATTGCAGTTTTTCAAATGAATTGGTAACTTTGTTGTTTTTATTATAGCCCTCTCTGTATGTCACTGGTGCTGGGCATGTGTCTTCCTGACTGCTACACAAGTTACCAGTGCAAATGCAAATGCAGTTCATGTGAGGGTTAAGAAACTTTTTCTGTTAGCAGCATGGAATGAACAGCAACTACAGTCCTTTTCAGATGGTACAGCCATGCATCCCTGTACACAAATTGTAGTGAATGAATGTACAATCTTTGTACCATGTTATGTGCAATGATTCTTTTTGTGCATGCGTTGAACAATTGTTATGTTACAGCCAATACATGTGTAGCTGAATGGATGATTTAAACTCTACATATATCCACGTACTGGACTTCAGTTTACTTTTTAAAGTGATCTTGGGTTAGCTATTTCTAATAAGTGAACATACTTGTGTGCGTATTTATTATTTATTTACTTGCTTAAAACATTTCTATGCTGCCTCTCTACCTAAAAAGGTTACCGAAGACAGTGAACATTAAAACATTTCAACATTGAAACAGCATTTAAAGATACACACACACAAATTATATATGACACACGTACAACTCCACCATGAGGGAGGAGGGTCCATAATAGTTATTGGAGGCTGTTGTAAATCAAATAACAAAAAAGGAGTTTTTTGTCTACTGGTGGAAGACAATGATAATGGGAGACAGATGAAACTTTGGAGAGAGTTCAAAAGATTTGGTGCCATGACTGAGAAGGCCCTTTCTCAGGTTGCTGCTCAACTATTCTGAGATGGCAAGGGCACCTGAAGCAAAGCCTTCAAAGGTGACCAGAGTGGACATGAATGTTCATGTGACAGAAGGTAGTGCTTAAGGTATGTTGATCCCAAGCCATAGAGAGCTTTAAAAGTCCATACCAGTGCTATGAATTAGGACTAGAAGCAAAGTGGAATCCAGTATAGATGGAACAGGACTAGAGTGATATGGTCCAGTCAAAATTCTGGTTGTAATATTCAGTACCAGCTGTAGCTTCTGGAGAGTTTCCAAGGGCAATCCCATGTAGAACACTGCAGTAAATAAGTTCTAGGTTTACCAAGGCCACCACAGTGACAAGATGTTTTCTCCCCAGGAAGAACCACAGCTAACTCACCAACTGAAGCTGGTGAAAGGAACCCCTGGCCACCAGCAGGAAGTCTGGGTCCAGCACTCCCAAGCTATGGACCTGTTTCTTCAAAAAGAGTACAACCATATCCAGAACAGGACATAACCCAGTTCTTAGGTGTAATGTACTCAGTGACGAGACGCGTTGAAGGCAACATACTTTATTAGCAGGTACATCACAAGAGGGAGAGTGGCGGGCCGGGTCCCGATTATATACATGCCCCGGAACAACCCTCCGTGAGGGATTAGAATGCAGGACATAACACTCCTCCCCCCCCTAGTTCAGGACACATAGTCTTTCAAGTACGCCAGTGCCCGGCGTTCCTCCTCGGGGTTGCTTGGGGAGTCGGTGCAGCCGCTGCAGCTGGCGGGGCGGCGGTTTCCCCTTGTTGAGGTGTTGCCAGACACTGACTGGCCGTCGCTTGTTGCTCATTCGGAGTCTCTTCTCTGGTGGGGTCACTTCCGCCGCTGTGGTGCTCTTCCACCCATGTAGTCGGTGCGGCCGGCATGGGCAGGGTATTTTCCGGGGGTGTTGCTGTCAGTTCTCCCCCGCTTCCCCTGCCCCCTGTGGTGGTCGGTTCCTCTGGCAAAGTGTGGCGGCACAACTGATCGATATGCCTCCTGAGAACCTGGCCTCCCTCTGTTGAGACCTCGTATGAGTGGGACCCGGTCACGTGCAGCACCCGGGCGGCTAACCACTCCAGGCCACTTGCAAAGTTCTTAGCGTACACCGGGTCCCCTGGGAAGAACCCCCTGGTGGCTTCCCTGGTTTTGGGGGAACTGCGGAGGTCAGTGGCCCGGTCAGGATGTAGCCTATCTAACCCCGTGATCAATTTCCTCCCCATTAGTAATTCGGCAGGGCTTGACTCGGTGACGGGGTTCTGGGTGATTCGGTTGTCAAATAGGAAGGCTGCCAGGCGGTGGTCCCAGTCGCCCTGTACAATATGCCCCAGGGCCTCTTTGGTGGTGCGCACCATGCACTCAGCCTGGCCGTTGGTGGCCGGATGGAAGGGGGCAGACCTAATGTGTTGAATGAGATATCTATTCAAGAAATCCCAGAATTCCCGGGAGGTGAAAGCGGTCCCATTGTCCGTGACCAGGGTATTGGGGATTCCGTGTGTGCAAAAGACCCTTCACAAGGCTCGGACCGCTGCTGCTGTGGAGGTGGAAGCTATGGGGATCACCTCTAACCACTTGGTGTATGCATCAACCAAGATGAAGAATATCTGGCCTTGGTATGGCCCTGCAAAATCTAAGTGAAACCGAGACCACGGCCTCCTGTTGGACTCCCAGCGGTGGACGGGGGTGCTAGGCGGATCAGGCCGGGACTCTTGGCAGGGTTGGCACCTTCTCACCCACCCCTCTATCTTGTCATCCATACCCAGCCACCATACGTAACTGCGTGCCAGGGCCTTCATCCGCACTATCCCCGGGTGTGTTTTGTGTAAAGTCTCTAACACTTGCTTCCGCAGTGAGGGTGGGACCACCACCCTGCTACCCCAGAGTATGCACTCCTTGTGTGTGGACAGCTCGTCTCTGCACGATGCGAACGCCCTGAATTCTGGTTCCAGTTTGCCCTCGGGCCATCCCCTTCCCACCCAGTCCAAAACATGTGCGAGTATACGGTCCCTCCCTGTGGCCCGAGCCACCTCAGCGGCGTGGAGGGGCCACTCGGGCAGAGTCTCCATAAGCATCACATGGTGGGCCAGGGCGGGATCTGGGTCCATCGAGGGTAATGGTAGGCGGCTGAGGGCGTCAGCGTGTCCCATGGCCTTGACCGGACGGTGAACCAGGGTGTATGTATACGAGTTTAGGAACTGGTTCCACCTCAGGACTCGCTGTGATACAATTTGCAGGGTCTGGCGGTCTGGGGCGAGGAGGCCCAGGAGCGGCTTGTGATCCGTGGCGATCGTGAAGCGTCTACCATATAGGTAGTCATTGAATTTATGCACACCCGCCACAATTGCCAAGGCCTCCTTGTCGATCTGAGTGTAGTTGCGCTCTGCGGGGGTCAGGGTCCTCATAACACTAGGTTAATCAGCGGCCCCGCGGTGCAGAGTGGTAAAGCAGCAGTACTACAGTACTGGGGGTCTGAACTCTCTGCTCACAACCTGAGTTCGATTCCGGTGGAAGCTGGATTCAGGTAGCTGGCCCAAGGTTGACTCAGCCTTCCATCCTTCCAAGATCCGTAAAATGAGTACCCAGCTTGCTGGGGGGAAAGTGTAAAAGACTGGAGAAGGCAATGGCAAACCACCCCGTAAAAAGTCTGCCATGAAAACATTGTAAAAGCAATGTCACCCCAGAGTCAGAAATGACTGGTGCTTGCGTCTGAGTGCTGCGCAGACTCGGAGGAAGGCAGCCGCTTGTCTCTTCGCTCCTACTAACACTAAGTTGTTTTAATCTTTTAACTTTTATCTTGCCTTGATAGAAGGAATTGTTTTTAAATAATCTTATCCTATCACCTCACTTTTAATATTTGGTGTCTCTGTTTTGTCTTTCCCAAGCTCTGGCTGTTTAATTAGTCAATAAGCCTCTGCTTTCGTTTTCTGAATCAGAAGCTGCTGCAGCTAACGACCTACAGCTGAAGTTTTATAAAGTTTTATAAAGTTTTACATAGTCTTAGCCTGTCTCTCAAAGACAGGGTTTTGTTTTTTGTTTTGTTTTTTTAGAATCTTTTAATCTGAACTGAAAGTTGAAATTAAGTCAACTCCTGCAAAGCAACAAGGCAGAGTGCAGTCGGCTACAGAGTTGGCTCTGACAAATTTGGCTTTTAAAGATATTTTACGATATTCTTAGCAGATGTTGCAGCTTTTATCTGTAAGTTTTAAGACATTAGTTGTTTGGTATTTGTTTTATTTGTTTTATTTGTTTTATTCATTTTTATCAGCACAGGGCTAATTGCCACCCAATAGAACACTTTTAATGGCATTGGGCAAGCGGCCAAGAGAAGTGGAGGAGGAATCTGCTTCTTTGCCACTTTGCAAACAGTTCAGGATAGAGGACTTTTTTACCCTAAACAATAAGTCCAAATCTGCTCTGCCGTCATTTGCTATTGAAACATCGAATCGTTTCTTCCCTCTAGAAGACAAGATAGAGCCTGTTGAAAAGGAGGAACCGACTAATGAATTGACTAATGAGTCTGACCACGAAGATGGCGTTGACTCTCAACTCCTGTCTGGGGTGGGGGCTTTAAAGGTGCAGCAGAGTCAGCATGATAATGAAGAAAGATCCATGTCTTCTGACGAGCTTGCCCCAATTACCCTGATTGCAAGCACAGTGGATTGTATCTTTAAAAAGTTAAAGGGTTTAGAAGACCAAATTCTTGACCTTTCTTTGGAACTAAAGAGACTATCAGTGTCAATGGATAAAGTCTACTTAGCCCAGCTGGATGATACCTCTATTGGAGCTCTAGCCCCTTTAAAGCGATGTCCGTCTGCAACTCAGGAGGTTGATCCCCGGAGCTCCTTTACAGAGTCTAAGGTCAGCGTGGGCCTTAAAAGGAACGTGCAACAATTGGTTCTACAGCCCAATAAGGTATGCATCACTGTTTGTCCTTATGGCAAGAAGACCCCATGCTGGAGAAGTAAACTTTTAGCTAAATCCCATCTCTGTGAACTTCTTCATTTGAACTATCACAAAATTGACTTGATTACCATTGAATCTCTTAATGATCAGTCTCAAATGCAGAGGATTCTGCTTACCTTTCAATCCCCCAACATTCCCTCACTAATTTTGAGGCGAAAGAATTACTTATGGTCAAAGGGGGTTTTCCCCGTACGGTCTTTTATTAACTCTCAAACTAATGCTCTGCTGCCTAACCTGTCCGCAGGGGTCAGTACGTGAAGTAATCCCCATCTCTTGAAGAACGCATCATCTTCAGCGGCAAAATATAAGGCTGCGATGTGTCTTAAGGTATCCAGATCTGGTCAGTCCCAAGCAAACCCCGAGTTGCATAATGAGTCATCAGTGCAGCCCTCTATGGATGTGATGCATAGTCCCCTTAATGTTTCATTAGAAGATGACCTTTTGCAGTCATTTGGGAGTCTTCCAGCAAAAGATCAACAGGCGATACTCGTAAGACTTGAAGGTACTAAGCTGCAGCTGCAAAGGTCTTTAGAGCCGGGGAAATTAGTTCCTTCAATCAACATGGATCCTGCTGGCAACCCCCTGTCCCCTTCTCCTCCATCAGCTGACTTAATTGATCTGTCTATGGAACTCTCTCTAACTGGCTCAAGGGCACCCCAACATAACGGTTGTATTTTCACAGATGACTCCAGGGTGCTAGAAAGGATATCCATTATTGATTGACTACCAGCTAGGGAAGCCACAAGGAAGATCCACATCATCTCCTGGAACATTGCTGGGTGGAAGAGTAAAGTGAATGACTCAGATTTTTTGGACTTTTTGAAATCCTTTGATTGTGTCTTCCTTCAGGAAACATGGGCAGAAGACAGTTTTAGACTGACGGATTTTAAAGTTTTTAATCTCCCCACTTATAGATCTCACTCTAAAGGTCGCAGTAAAGCAGGCCTGGCTGCTTTGGTGAAATTTAGCTTACCATTTAAGGTGATCCTCTTGGATCCTTGCCCGCCAATTGCCCAGGCTTTATTGCTGTCCTTCCCAGCACTGACCCTAATCATGATTAATGTTTATTTAGCCCCTTCTAATGGTGAGCTGGAGTTTGATGCTGTCTGGGAGAAATTTTCTGACTATGTGATGTCTTTGTCTAGGAAATTCCATACTGCTCAGCTCATGATTTTTGGTGATTTTAATGCTCGGATAGGCAGTAACAATCAGAAATGGATCTCTCATTTTGGCTTTGAAGCGGTTGAATCCCTTCCACTACAATTATGTTTACCCCGTTGTTCTAAAGATACTTTAACCAACAAGGCGGGTCTTAGATTAATTGAATTCTGCATAGTGCACAATGTTATAATATTTAATGGTCTCTCCAAATTTCCAGCTGCAACTGACTTTACTTTTTTTTCCACAAGGGGTTGCAGTGTGATAGATTTTTGTGTGGGTTCACCCAACCTTCTGTCATCTATCGATAACTTTTACATCAATCCGCGTACAGAAAGTGACCACCTGCCCCTAACTCTATCCCTAAGATTGGATCTAGAGGTTAATATGGTATCACCTTCCCAATCCGTAAGGCCCCTGAGAATGTTCTAAAAAAAATCAAGTGGTCCCCGGCCCTAGAAAGGGAGTTTTCTTCCCTCTTTGGCTCTGAAGCGCTACGCAGATTAAGGGATTCAATCATAAATTCCAATTCAGACGATTCAATCCTTTCTGGATTCTCATTATTAATTGATTATTGTAGTGCCAAAGCTAAACCTGTGATCTTGTCTAGGTCTAGTTTCTCCAGCTGGTTCGATACAGATTGTTTAGCTTGGAAACAAGAACTGAGAGCTCATTTTAAAGAGGCTTGTCACTCCAAAGACTCCAATCAAAAATTAAGGCCTACATTGCTTACAAGACAGCCTACCTGGAGCTTACTACATCCAAAAAGAAAGTTTTCTTTCAGAATAAATGGGACCAACTTTACCACTCGATAAAATCTAACGATAATAAGGCTTTCTGGAGAATCATTTCAGGTAATCTAAAAAACAATTCTGTTACTGACCCAAATATCTCTGAGCAAACATGGGTTGATTACTTCTCTAACATTTTTGCTGCTCCATGTGTATCCCCTCCTATCTTAGCAAACCTCTCAGTTACTGATATGCCGGTCTGGCCTCCAGTAACTCTAGAGGAAATCAGTGAGTTATTGAAGGATTTAAAAGCGGGTAAAGCACCTGGCCCTGATGGCCTTCCCGCTGAGGTATTCACAAAGTTTGCCGATTGGTGGCTCTTGCCCCTTGCAAAATTGTTCTCTTTTATCGATCGGCATGGCTCCATCCCTGACTCTTGGCTTGACTCTATAATTATTCCAATATACAAAAAGGGGGGGGGTTGGAGTTACCAGAAAATTTCCGCCCCATTAGTTTATTATCTATAGTGGGCAAACTATGCAAAACATTTAGAACTCCGATTAACTGACTGGATGCGCCTAGGCAACATCATAGGACCTGAACAGATTGGTTTCTCCAAAGGCAAATCTGCTATGGATCACTGCTGCACTCTGGCCTTCCTTGCTGAAAAATGTATGCATACCGGGTCAAAAAAATTACATGCTGCCTTCATCGATTTGAAGGGTGCTTTTGATTCAATAGATAGAGCCCAACTATGGATCAAGCTAGGTCACCTGGGAATGGACCCTCGTCTGCTGTTTCTCTTGAGGAAACTTCATTCTAATACCTTTTGCCAAGTGAAATTTTCTTCTAGCGGTGACTTGACTAGTAAAATCCCAGTGTTAAAGGGGGTTAAACAAGGTTGCGTGCTGGCCCCGCATCTTTTAAATCTATTTTTAACTGACCTGGCACAATTTTTGAACCCTGTCAACGGTCATCCGCCTAAACTTGCTGGCCGAGCGGTCCCCTTATTACTTTATGCCGATGACATTACCATCCTCTCTTGTACAAGAGTGGGCCTGCAAAGGTATTTGAATGCCTTTTATGACTACTGTAATTGTAATTCACTTACTATCAATTACACCAAATCTAAAGTAGTTGTCTTTTCAAACTGCTGGCGCCCACAGAGATGGTTTATTGGCAATTCAACAATCGAGCAAACAAAATTTTTTAAATACTTGGGGATCACTTTTAACCACAAGTTAAGCTGGGTTTCACATCGTAACAACACCGTCAACTTGGCTAAATGTTCAGCTGCTCAAATTAAACAGTTTTTCTTTGCAAGGGGCAACCAATTAGTTCCAGCAGCTATTAAAGTGTTCAAAGCCAAAATGCTTGCCCAAATCCTCTATGGTATCCCTATTTGGATCTCAGCTTTTACCAGGAAAGTGGAGGGCATTCAAGCCTCATTCTTTAGACAAATTCTTGGTTTGCCAAAATGTGTGTCCTACTTTGCTCTCTGCTCTGAAGTGGGTCAGTCTTTGGTGGAGACAAAAGCCTGGATTGCAGTGTTTAAATTCTGGCTCAAAATTCATTTTAGAACAGATCCCAACAGCCTTCTTGATTGTATGAAAAGAGACCCATATATTTCATCCTGGACAGCAGTGCTTCTGTCTAAACTCAATCAATTGGGGTTAGAGGTAGATGATTTTTCTACCACTGATGAGTCATATATCTTCAGATGTATTAAACGGAGACTATGGGAATCGGAGGAAACGAAATTACGGCCAACTGACCCTTATATTTGCTCTCCAGCTTCCTTAGGTCTTTATGCTTTTTGTGGCAAAATGCCCAATTATCTATCAGACCTAACCACTCCAAGTCATCGCAGGGCATTTATGTTGGCTAGACTAAACGCGTTTCCCTCCAAAGTTTTACAAGGGAGATATCAGCGAGTCCCTTTAGCCGACAGACTTTGCTCCTGTGGAGCAAATACCCCTGACTCAATCCAGCATATATTGCTTGATTGTTCTTTATACCATAACCTCCGTAAAGATTTATTTGGCAAGCTTTCTTTTTCTCCAGATTTGTCTATTCTGCCACCCTGTTATTATTTATTGAGTGATACTGAGGGGATGGTTAGTGAGGCTGTGGCAAAATTTCTGGCTGACATCCTTAAATTTAATTCTGACCATGTTTGAATGCATCTGTAAGCTCGGTTTTATTTTGATTTTATCTCCAATGTTTAAATTTTTATATTCTGTATATTTTTATCTGAATCTATTATGCCATTAAAGGTTTGGTATGGTATGGTATGGACTGGTGCTTGCACAGGGGACCTTTCCTTTCCTAGGTTAACCATGACCTCACTCGTGAGTCAAGATTAAGAGCTGAGCATCATCTGTGTATTAGTGGCAACTCAGCACATATGTTGATGTTGAAAGGTATGGGGAATAAGATAGAACCTTGGGGAATCCCAGAGGCCAAGATGTGAAGCAGCTGTCCTCCAGCATGATACTCTGAAACCCACCATTCCAGGAAGGATCAAAACCACCACAGAACAGTGCCTCATAGTTCCAACCCTGAAAGGCAGGCCAGAAGAATGAGTGATCATCTCACACATTGATAAGAGATTCAGGAGAATTAACATGGTCATGGTCTCCCTGTCCATTTCTGGGTGCAGCTCACCCACCATGGCAACCAAGGCCATTTCAATCCCATAACCAGGCCTGAAAACAGATTGAAACATATCCAAATGATCAACTTTGTTTAGGAATCCCTGATGTTGCTGAGATGCCACTCATTCAGTCACCTTGCTCAAGAATGATACATTTGAGATTGGACAGTAATCTCCTGGGTCCAAAGTAGGTTTCTTTAGGAGTGGACACACCACTTTCCACTTCATGGCAGGGATGGCCACTTCCCCATGGAGGCATTTTCTCTGTACCAGATCTAGTCTCCAGTCTTTTCCCCCAAGCAAATTTAAGTAGCCAACAGGGGCAAGAGTCATATGAGCAGGTGATAAGTCTCAAACTTCCAAGAATCCCGTTCACATCCTCATACGAGACAAGCTGAAAGTTTATTTATTTATTTACGTTATATTTATATCCCGCCCATTCCATACAGACTCAAGGCAGCTAACAGCATAAAATAGACAGTAAACAAAAACAATATTAAAACAATCAGATAAATAACAATGATACTACTTTGGGCAGATCATATAATATTTTCTTTCTCACACGCACAGATCCTGGGCAGTTAGAAATAAAAGCGCTATGGATCCAGATGTGGTGGCAGCCGTCTCCCATTAAATGTCCCATACAACTGAACAAACTGACCCCCTGGGACCATCCAAGGAGCCCCAGTGAGTCACTATGATGTATGTGCAGGGCTCCTAGCAAACAGCAGCCTTTGGTTTATAAACCAAAGGGGCAAGTTATTTTGACCAAAATATTAAAATATTGCATTACAACAGAAATTGCTTTTAAGTTTTGCCAGATTGGATAAAAATTCCTCACGACTCTCCTGGTGTGTGTGTGTAGGTGGTTTTTTTTAAAAAATGTAATAAATATTGTGACATAAATCATGTGGGATGACTGGTACAGAACAATGAACATCACAAAATGTAACACACCTAAGGGCTTTAGCCTCCCTGTAGTTGATGGTATATATAACTGACAATGAAGGACTCATAAAGTCAATAGAGGTACAATGACAGAAAGTTTTATTAGGCTACAAAAGGAACACAGAGCCATTCATATTACACCACCTGGCAAACTAGAGAGATAATACAATCCATCAGAAACATGACTAGGATCAAAGCTCTGTCTTCATGACCAGTCACTGGTCTCCTACTAGATGTATTTAGATCAATGCTCTACAATGATTTAGGATGACTGTGCTTGGAACCAGGCAGTCATGGCCTTTAAGCTAGCTGATTAAATAGCTTTGCTTTCTGCTTGGTTCTTCATTTTTGGAACTGGAGTCATTCCAGATTTGAGGAGTATTTTCCTCTTCTGGCATGTTGAAGATCATATGAAAGGCAGTGGCTTTCCAGACAACTGCATTTTTTCATCATCTTTAAACTATTTTTCCTCCTGATGTCTCTCTATTTCTGGGCCACTCTTTGTAAGAGCTCCTTGAAAAATGTTTGCTTCCTTCAAAGTGTCACAACTTTAGCAACAAAGCCCAACATCTTAAAGTACAGAAGAATCCTCAGTGAAATTATCAAAATTAGGAGTTCAGTTCAAGCTATTATCATGTGCAAGGCTCTAGGCTGAACAAATATTTGTTGATCCTTGTATTAGCATTTTATGAGGTCAATATGAACATCTACTAAAGCCTAAGAGCATCCTTACATTGGTGTTGCATGTAAGATGATTTTATAACTGCTAAATTGGGATGATTTTATAGCTGGGGGTGTTTGCTTACAGTATTTTATTTGTTGCTTTCATTGATTGTTACGGAGTTTAATTTTCCTTTTATTTTTTATTCAGATGTCTTGAGCAAGCCCCTGAAAAGATAGCATACAAAGGCACTAAATAAATACATCCATAGCATGAAATGGGAAATGGAAGATCAGCAGCAGAGCCAGTGTACTTGCTTTATTTCTTAACAAGTTCAACTTTTGTGAGTTGTGCAGCTGCAAAAAAAAAAAAAAGCTCACCTGAATCCTAAATCTCCAGGAGTTC
Organism: Heteronotia binoei; assembly: GCF_032191835.1. Classification (NCBI taxonomy): domain Eukaryota; kingdom Metazoa; phylum Chordata; class Lepidosauria; order Squamata; family Gekkonidae; genus Heteronotia; species Heteronotia binoei. Next base: position 54,436,706 of record NC_083231.1, on the reverse strand, counting down.
CATCATCTGAAACTGACAACCTGGCAGGGGAGACCTGGCAACCCTAGTTTCAGAGGTGTTTTGAAGTGGAACTTTACCAGAGTTGCAACCAATAACAGACCTCACAGATGCCTCAGTTGCCCTTACCTACCCATAGAGACGACCAAATCATTCATATCTAAGTCATAACATAATGTGAGATGGCTCCCATTGCTTCCAAATTGACTTTTGTTTGCCTTGTCAAGCACTGTAATGAATTATTTCCTTCCTGTCATTTGAAAGTGTAAATAGCCGGAAAGACATGTTTGCAGAAACTTGCTCTGTTTGAGGATTATCAAACTGATACGTTGCATTCATGCATTTTATTAGATTTGGAAACAACAGTATTTCAGCACAGTAGTTGAAGATTAGTTCATAAAAAGGGTAATAAAAATAAAGTCTCAACAAAAATGTCATCCACTCCATAACCATTTGTTAATATTTTCTGCTGCAAATATTATAAATGGTGCAAACAGGAGACTGTAGAATGCAACAGATTTTATGAGAAGAGTATAGCCCTTATAATGATAGTTTCTGATATAGATTTTGATTTCTTACTCTGTATTCCCTGTAATGAAATTCTACACACAACACTTTTTGTAGCATCTTAGCTAAGTCAGTATTTTACAGTTACATACTGTGAAGCTTTGGATATAAAACCTTTACATCTAAAAGCTCCTTTTGTATATATTTTGCTACATATGCATGATATAAAAAGGGAATTTGTGCGTTTCTCCCATGAGATGTATGGGCTCCAGATCTGTGTGAATTTCACACATCTCTGTTATGAGAGCTTGTGAGAGTTGCTCATGTTTTTTGGTATCTGCTTTTTGGGATGAGATTAAAAAAGAGACATGTCTGTGTGTCATCAGCATACTGCAGGCATCTAATTCTGAGCAAAATTTATCCAGCACTCAAATCCTGTGAGCTGGAAAAGACGTGGGATGGGTCATTGCAGAGTGCTACAAGAAAGCCACTGGGAAGGTGATGAGCAGAACCATGTTTCTCAGTTCCTTCTCAGGAGCCACAAGAGCCACCCAAGAGTGCTTCCCTCGCATAGTTAAACCATCACAGGTCATAGAAGAGATAGAACAGAATAAATAGCATTCTTGTCACAGTTCATTGATCAAGGGCACAAGAGCCATGTGTAATATCCAGATTTCCATTTCATGCTCCAGGTTACTGGAGTCTGGAAAAGTTCCAGCCCAGATTTTATTTCTGGTTCTGGGTAAACTCACAAGGCAAGCTGTTGTGATGGGCTCTGGTGAGACCTGGCTTCCTTCCTTTTTTGTTCTGAATAAAGTTAATATTTTGTTTACTGAAGACAGCCCTTAACATATTCCAGAGTGACTGCAGCATCCTACACCATGGCCACTCCAAAATATCAGAGGAGCAGAGGTTCAAAAATGTATGGTATCCAGGAAGATCCCAAATGGATGGGGAGTCATTTATTAAACATCTCAACAAAAATGGGAAGTAAAGATGCAGTGTGGTTGTTAATGCAGTAGGATGCATGAGGGAAGGCTTAAGCTAAAGACTGACTCTTTCAGGCACAGTATAGGGAAAAATCAATACCAAATAGGGTTGCCAGCAGGTCCCCACTAGCCACTGGCAGAGGGTGGGTGGATAGGGCTGCCAAATCCAGTTTGGGAAACTCCTTGGGAAGCCTAGGGAGGACAGGGACCTACAATGCCATCTATTCCAGCCTCCAAAGCATCCATTTTCACTGTAGTCTGAAGATAAGCTGTAATTTCAGGGGATCCCCAGGTCCCACCTGGAGGTTGGCACCCATAATGCCAAGCCAAAATATGGGGACCATTACAAATGATGCTGATTAAACGATGCATTATGTTGATACTCCTCTTTGGTACTGTATATCTCTACCAAATAAAGGGCTGGGACAAATCAAGTGGGTCATCATGCCTTCCCACTGGACCTCACTGAAGTCTATGTAAGTCAAAGGATCCATTGCAGATAGAAGAACAGTATAATTTTAATGAATGATTAAAGGTATTTTTGGGAGTTTTTGCCATTCCAAATGATAGCTGTCAAGATGCTGTATGAATCTGACATAGCGTGTCAGTTCTTAGTGATTTTTAGGTCACAGTAATACCAAGTGCCCAGTTGGGTATGCTGATGCTTTGGGTATGCCTATAACTGTAATTGGACTTATTATTTGAAGCCAGCTGAGGGAAAGAAAAGGGGGGTGGAGAAGGAAGGGAGGAAAGAAGGGTTATCTATTTATTTTCTTTTATTTATACCCTGCCCTATCCCAGGAGTGGGCTCAGGGCACCTTACAACATAAAACCATCAAACAATAAAACAATGAATGGCAACAACAGATAACAACAAAAACCCATGCCTCATGTCAAGCAGGACTAGATACCCCAGGAAACTCCAGAGCCCAAATAGTATCCTAAACAACAAGGTCACTGGGAAAGGGGTCATGGATAGGGGCCTTCCCCTGGAATTGCTTTTTGGCACTGGTAGTCAGAGGTTTACTGGCTCTGAATGTGGAGGTTTCCTTTAGTCACCACGGCTAGTAGCTTCCTTTAGTCACCATGGCTAGTAGTCCTATTCTGCACGAATCTGTCTAACTTAATCTAATTTGACAAAAATATGAGCTGGCTTTGAATAACAGGATAAACTGTGATCACAGGGCATGGAATTTATTAAATCCAGCATTCTCATCTGGCTGTCTAAGCTTTCACAAGTGTGAAAGCATAACCCCCCCCCCCCCCCGATTATTTTTCTCTTAATTAGAACATGTGATGAACTGATGTCAACTAATCCTGAAAATGCCAACCACTGCTTCTGTTGGGTTGCTGGTTATCTGCAGGGAATTTGTTCCCTTCATAGTCAAAGCTGCTTAAGAATAGTGAAATTTGATGCAGTCAAACAGTGGGGTGGAAAAGAGGAAAGGAACTCATTAGAAATTTGCTGTTTGAACTCAGTGATTCATAGGATGCACTGCTTTTTAGCTTGGTTGATAAAACTGACTATAAGATATACTGTTATTTGTTTAGCAGAGGGTACTGTTACAACGGGAAGTCCAGAAAATTTAAACTCATGGCTAGGGCTGACTGATGAACATTTGCCACCCCAGGTAAATACAGATTTTTGCCCAATAGGACCGGGCCACTCAGTCTAAGGAGGGAGCTGTCTCAGAAGTGTGTATTCATTGGGCCCATGATGGTGTGTGTCTGTGTGCACTTGGGGAAGGTACTTAATCACTTGTTTATATGGCTTGGAACAAATGACTCTTTGCCCCTTCTCGCTAAATAGCAGAGCAAGTAGGATACATGCACTCTGCTTTCTGTAAAAAATTCTGTCCCATTCTGTGGTACTGCCATGTTTTTTTGCTCACTATCACATATTAAAATGATATCTGTACAATGAACCTTAAACCAAAGCAGCAATCTCTCTGTGTGTCTGTCTAACACATTTTAATCCTACCTTTTCTTCAAGCAATTTAGAGCAGTGGCCATGGTTCCCTCTTTTTCATGTTATTAATGCAGCAAGCTTGAGAGGTAGGTTAGGCTGACAGTGTGTGACTGCCTCAAGATCATTCAATAACCTTCAGTGTGGTGTGGAGATTTGGACATGGGCCTCCCAGATCTTAGCATGATACTCTTAACTCATGGGCCTCACTACATGTTATACTTTTTGTGTCCTGTCTAGGCCTTGATGATCAGGCATTTGCTGCAAGTTCCATTCCCAGAACTCAATTGCTGGGTATGCAGGGGACAAATTGGATTGGTACCATGGCACACAGGGAAGGGATCTCTTGCCCATGCTGAAACGATCTCTTTGCCTATAATATTAGGGTGGCCAGGTCCTGCTTTGGGCGGAAAACTCCCGCCCCACCCTCCATCTAGCAAGGAGGAGGAGAAAAATGGGAAGAGGGAATTTAACTGGCATTTTGATGTCACTTCTGGGTGAAGACCTAACCTCTATGGATTTCACCATAGAGATTGGGGACATTCTTAAATCGAGGGCAGGGTGGTGGTGGTGACCACTTCTGGGTGAAAATGTTTTCCCTCTCAGGCTTTGCCCCTAAACAGCTTTAGGGGATTGCTGGTATAGGCCTAGTAACTCTACAACCTGATAAAGAGAGGTTTGACTAGGGTTGCCAAGTCCAATTCAAGAAATATCTGGGGACTTTGGGGGTGGGGCCAGGAGACTTTGGGGGTGGAGCCAAGATCAAGGCTGTGACAAGCATAATTGAACTCCAAAGGGAGTTCTGGCCATCACATTTAAAGGGACGGCACACCTTTTCAATGCCTTCCTTCCATAGGAAATAATGAAGGATAGGGGCACCTTCTTTTGGGGCTCACAGAATTGCACCCCCCTGGTCCAATCTTTTTGAAACTTGGTGGGTACTTTAGGGACAGGCACTAGATGTTATACTGAAAATGTGGTGCCTCTGCCCCAAAAAACAGCCCCCCCCCCCAGAGCCCCAGATACCCACGGATCAATTCTCCATGATTTTCTATGGGAATAGATCTCTATAGGGAATAATGTAAGCCAAAATGCCCTCAAAACGAGGTTGGGGAATTAGTTAGGTGGGCACCTGGCTCACTAGGAATCTTTTTACCAATATATACCAGGCTCAACCATCCAGAGGGTAATGCTCAATAAAAAGGACTCTAATTTAATAAAACCAATTGTGATTTATTTAGAATAATAGTTCTTCCACACAAGATAAAAATACAATACAATCACACATTCACACAGGCCTAAGAAACACAGATAGATTGATAGGGGAACACATAAGGGTAAACAGACAGGGTAATATTTACCATCGTAGTCTTCGAGGAAGGTTCCAATGGCGACATAAGAGGACAGGGGAAATGGACCCAAAACTGTGGCCAGAATTGGGGATGGATCTAGACAGCAGAACTGGGATACTGTTAGATGCACACATGAGTAGAGTTGGGTCAGAGGTTAAATAGTCTCCCTTAGACCCCTTAGGGGATGGGAGATGACGGGGAGGAGAGATGGGAGGCTCTGTGATGACCATGAAGGCTGGACATTAGCAGAGCCAATGGTGAGTCCTTTGGTGACATCCAATTGGGTGTCAGCTTTAACCAATGAACTTCACCTTAGTCCTGTGAACCTGGAAATTTCCAAGTTGCAATATGGCCTAAGGCGGCTCCAAGGTGTTAGACTGGGGTAAGAATGGGAATGGCTGGATACTTAAGGTTAAGTGGGCTTATCTGGGAAGGTGACAATAGGGAATCAAATATTGACCTAGGTATCCCTGGTGTGGACAAAAGACTTAGTTGTGACAGGAGATGTTCTTCCTCTTTTCTCATCATCTTCTGAGCAGCCGTCTTTGTTCTGGGTCTCGTTAGACAAAAGGCTTGAGTGGTCTGGCAGGGTATGCTTGGATAAGCTTGATCGCCTTATGCAAAAGCTGAAGCAGATGCTGGAGATGGAATCAGGAAAGCAAGATGGATTCTGGTGGTGTTAGCCTTTGGTTCATGGAAACAGGCTGGAAACATGGTGGCCTGGCTTCTTCCACTGCAACGGCCAAGACTGGGCACACAAGGAGCAGAGTTCTGGCTAACACGCATCCAGAGGTGTAGAATGCAAAGCTGCCACATAAGCCTTAGAAGGTGTGGGCAAAGTCCACTTCTTAGAGCAGATGTATGAGAGTAAAATCTCCAGGCACCCTGGCAACCATACTGGTGATCACGATGTCCATATGTATGAAAAGTAGGGGGCTTTCCTTACAATAATAGAGTTCCCAGCAGACATTTCCCTCCGCTCCCCCCGCTTTCTGACAACCCTGAAGCGGGGGGAGGGCCTCCAAACCGGGGGATCCCCTGCCCCCACCTGGGGATTGGGAACCCTTGGTTTGACTCTTGAAAGCTCACATCCTGAAGATCTTGGAGGTGTTATTAGACTCAAATCTAGCTGTCCTGCCCACTCTTAGGAACTGTGAGGACTGAGAAATACATGGATCCAGGGAGGATATGAGGGAAGTATAATGTGCACTTAGGCCTAGCTCCATATTACATGTTGCAGAGTTTTGAAATAGGTCTAAAGCATTACACAGATGGGAAGAATACTAATGGGATAAATACAATAAGTCAATCAAGGCAGCAGTCAGACTTGCAGGCTTGGTGTGGTCTGGCCACATGGCTTCACTGTGCTCTTGCTCCATGTTCAATCATCCAGATTATCACTGCACATCAACCAGGAAGCGTACTGTCCAGCTGGTTTTTTAAAAATGTTATGCGCTTATGCACTTATGTGCGCATCAGTAACAACTCAGGGAAAAATAAAGGTGCAGCCGTTCACACTTCCCAACCAGCTTTAGTTAACAACAGGGAAGTTCAGATGTCTGAGAACGTGGGGTGAAAGTGCTGACATCCATAAAGACTGTGCTTCCCCAGTGCCTAATAATTCCACTTGAAAGGCAGTGCCAATGACCGGGGTGCCAGTGACTGGGGAATGGGAGGCAGATGTTGCTGTCTGATCATGCACTTTAAATCCACAAGGGAACAGCAACAACATTGGATTAAACTGCTCATCTGACTGCAGCCCAGATAAAGTTCTGTTATATCAAGCATAGATCCGGGTAGGAAGTTATGTTGGTCTGATGCAATAGAATAAAGTTAGAGCACAGTGGCACCTTTAAGACCAACAAAGTTTTAAATTTATGCTATATCAAACAACTGTGTATAACCTGTGCAGTTTCAACAGATCCAAATTTATAACCAATACCAATTCCTAGAAGCTTACTGCATGTAACATCTAGATGTCTGATTTGAAATAGTTTGAACATGAACGGCCCTGTTTTAAAGTAAACCTCTGAAAATCCCCATACTTTTAATAGATTTGAGTATTTAAGTAAATCAAGAATGATGATTATAAAGAGAATCACAGGAGGCCCATTCTTTTAAACGTCATTGAAAGAGTCTGGAATTGTTCATAAATAGCTATGTCAACTAATCTTTTAATAATAACAAACTCTATTGTAGATAACATAGAATGTGTGCCAGCTTCCAGCTGAAGTTGAGCAGCAGCCAATTTGGCCGGTGGATCTCAGGGATTGATTTTGAATGTTCTCATAACCAAGAACCTGCATGTGTTCCCAAATGTGGGTGCCACATAACAATTGGGTAGATTTAAGGGCTTCAAAAATGCCTAAAGCCACACAAATCATATTTCCCTCCTCCTAATTGCTAAAAAAAGGTGATTGCTTAGAGCTGCTGACATCCTGAAGCCTAATATCTTTTCTGTTGCATTCCCATTTTTATCACACAGATATTTACATATGCCTGTCTGATTAAATGGCTGTCTAGCATCCAGTTATAATGGCCCTTGATGTCACATTAATGACACTTCATCATTAATCCTAATTAAGACAGGTTCCCCTATCTCTATGTTACCTCTTTAGAGGATGGAATGTTTACACTGCAACTCTTTGTAAGCTCTCTGTCAGTTTATAGTGTGCTAGAAAAAGGCACTCAGCTATAAAAATGTCATCCATCATGTTTATTGCTTCAAATGTCTCTTTCCACTGATAAGCATGAGGTTATTCCTCTGGCTTTTTTGCTTTCAGCTGTGAGTATATAGATGGTTTTAGTTTGTGACTGGACATCCATGTTGTCAGGAGCAGCATGGATCCAGTCAAGACATTCCTCCCCTTTCTGCTATGCACTTTGACTTGATGTTCTAGAAGAACAACAGTTTAATCCTTGCATCTGTTAAACATCATTTATTATGCTTGTCCTAATTTGCTGTTCACCCTCTAGCTATGTGTTAGACTGGTAACTTCTATTTCAATGTATCTAAAGAAGTGTGCATGCACATAAAAGCTTATACCTTGAATTAAACTTTGTTGGTCTTAAAGGTGCCAATGGACTCAAACATTGTTCAACAACATATGACATGGAGTGAAATGGACAAATTAACAAGAATATTAAGAGACTATGATTTAGAAGTTTTTAAGACGGAGTGGAAAAAGTTTAGAAGATATGTAGAAAAAGAGTGGAAAATAAAAGGACATTGGACAATTTTTGATAATGATTAAGTTTAAAAAGAAGAAGAATATAATTTTTTGTTTTAATAGATAAGGGTACCTTTAAATATTTTCATTTTAAGTAAATAACACCACCGGGGGTCAAGTAACGGGGAGAGGGGTGAGTAGAAAGCAATATATGGGGTAGATAAAAGAAGTTTTTAAAGATGTAAGAAATAAATTTATTACCATATGTTACCAATAAAATTGTTTTAACCTGAAACATTGTTCAACAACATGAAAGGATAGATGAACAAGCCTATCTGAAAGCTTACCCCATGAAGCAAGGGTTGTCATGGACAAAATTCTGACTGACAACAACAAAAGCACATGCTACTGCTAATAAGATGTCTTTGGAGCAAAGCAAAACATATGAGAGTCTGATCCGAATGACCAGTGTATCTCAAGAAAGTGTTTTGGGGTGTTTTTCCCTCAGGAATGAAGGTTCACCATCTACGAAAAATGATGTCCTTTATTAACTATGCTAAAAGGCCTACACTGAAGGAGCAAAAAGGGAGGAATTAGAGGAAACGTCCCATCTTTTGAAGATAATGGAGTGAGGCAACTACAAAGTCCAGAAGGGATAGAGTTAGACAGAACTTTAACCATAAGAACATAAGAAAAGCCCTGCTGGATCAGACCCCTCTCTTGGCTTGACTTCGCGAACGAAGATTTAAGAAAGGTGCAGTAGTCCACGTCTGCTGCAGGCTCGCTGGTGGCTGACAAGACCAATGCGGGTCAGGCAGGTCCGGCCACAGTGGCTGCAGGGAAAAGTCTGATTTGGGGTTGAAATGGACCACTGGTCCATTAATCCCATATCCAGTCTCACACAGTGGCCAATCATGTCCTTTGGAGGTTCAACAACAGGGTGTAGGCGCCAAGGCCTTCCTCTGATGTTGCCTCCTGGCACTAGTATTTAGAGGTTTACTGCCTCTGGACATGGAGGTTCCCTTTACTCACCATGGCTAGTACTAGTGACAGACCTATCCTCCATGAATCTATCCAATCCCCTTTTAAAGCTGTTTATGGCCATCAGTGCATCCTCTGGCAGCAAATTCTAAATTTCAATCACTCTCTGTGTAAAGAAAGATTTCCTTTTGTACATCATGAGCCTACTGCTTATCAGCTTCATTGGATGCCCTTGAGTTCTAGTATTTTGGGAGAGGGGGGGAAATATTCTCTTTGTCAGCTCTTTCCATCCTGTGCATAATTTTATAAACCTGGAAGGGTTTATAAAGTCATGGAAGGGCAAAGTTTCCAAGAGATCACTAATCTTTTTCTTCTTTGGAGCCCTTATTGTGGCTGCCACAAGAACCAATCTCAACCACAGGATAAGTAGCTGTATAGTGAGAGATCCTTAAGGGTGTTCTTTTTGACTTCTAAAAGGTCACAATAGTTATAGATTGCATGGGGACAATTTCATTTAACACTGAGAGAGAATTAACAATTCAGTTTTGCTTTTCTGGTTAAAATATTGTGAGTGCTTGGTGTGTTCTTGCACAATCTTTTTAATTCAGGGTTTTAATGAAAAAATATCAAAATTGTTTTTGATCTTTTGGGTTATTATTTACACTCCTGATCAAATATGCACAGAAAAAGAATTTTTAAAAACCTCGCTCTGTCTTGGCTTGCAAGTGCCAGTTCCAGCTTGAATTGAGTGTGGAAGAGTTCACCCGTAGCATCAATTCAATTTTCTTCTTTTATTAACTTAAGCAAGCTGATTAAATACACAGCCTTTGTGGGTGGCAGGGAATGCTGATACCCTGACTACTGAACAGAACGTCACTATTCTGTGCTGCACAGATCAGTTTGGTTCTCTTTCCATGGCTGACAAGCAGGGCTTTTTTCTGGGGGAATGCAGCAGAATAAAGTTCCAGAGCCTCTTTGTGAAAACAGAATTCTCAAAAAATGTTTAAGAGTTCATGAGGGGCCCCCGTGTGTTTATCCTTCATTTCCCTCTTGAGAGTTCCGGCACCTCTTTTTCCAGAGCAAAAGTCCTGCTGACAAGCAAGTCCTTCATAGACTAACACATCACAAGTGATCACCAGAAACCCAAAACTACTGACAGGGAAGCTACAGGAAAGAGCAGACAGACCCTGCAGGGTTGCAACTCTATCTCAGCAGGATTCCTTATTGAAAGCAATGGTGGAAAAAAAGTAAAACATAACTATTCCCAAAAACGGGAGCCACAGCACTGTCCAATTTTGCAGACAATCATTCATTTAAATTAAAACTGATACCTATCTTTTACTACAAGTCTGATTGTCTAATTTCACACTTCACTTAGAAAAGACACCATGAAGTAAGAATGGAAGGAACAAAAGCAATTTAAAAAATATTTCCCTTGAGTGCATTTAAAAGTAGCCACTGTTAACAAGGATTTTGCCTTTCCCCCATCTACAGGACAGGTTTTATTGGTGCTTCTATTTACCACTCCTAAATGCTTAGTGAACTTGTATGATATAGACATGTGCCACTAGCAAAATACCAACTTAAACTGAACAATTGTCCATTTTGTATGTGACATAATGACAGAGCACAGAGCATGCAGACTCAGAGGAGGAAATGTTCCATCAGTGTGCAGATTTCCAGAGAGCAACAGGAACTGCATGTACATCTGGAGTGGAGCTCCACAGCCCAATAATCACCCACCTGTTTAATCCTGTATTCATTCATATGAAAAAAGGCCTGCTGTACTGTGCAACTAGTGTAAGTTTTTCCTAAACATCTGATATCACAGTAAGTGTGATTGAACAATCCAGTCATCCCTGCTGTTGAGATGCAGTGCATTTACCAACCCCCAATAGAAGTTAATTGGAACAAGAAACCAGAACAATGACTCACAAGGAGACATAGCAGGCAGATCTTTTTTCAAAAAAGATATACATCTTTAGCATGGCACACTAGTTCTCTCATGGACCACAAAGAAAAGTGGGATATGGATGTTTTAATAAAAATAAATCTATAAAATGGCACACCATTGGAGAATTGCTGAACCAGTATAGAATTAAGAGTCTGATAGGAACAGAGCAATTTAAGAACATGCAGATGTGCCCTAGCAGAAACTTTTTCTTTTATCCTATCCTGATAGTGAAAGGGATAATTAAAGTATGTGTCTTGAATGATGTCCTGTTAATGAAAGAGGGGAAAGGGGCAAGAATGTGGACAGCTGTTTTAGAAAAAAAACACCAGTTATTTGTACCGAGGGTTGGGCGTGAACCAGGAAATGTGGTTTGGTTCCTGGCAGTGATGGTGAAGGGGCTGAGCTGGGACAGTGGGGCAGGGTGGCAGGTGCACTACGGCAATGGAGGACTGGCTCCAAGCGCCTCTGAGTGCACGCACCCCCACCCCCATCACTCGGCCTTCCCAGGTCTGTGCTTCCACTGGAGCCAAATATAACTCTTTGAACAACTATCAACCATATTATTTTATAAGGTTTCCACTGAATTCCCTGAGGACTGTGTCAGCCCCCATAGAAGGCCTTCCTTGGATGAGGCAGCTGAGTTAAGCTGCATATGAATATAGGTGATGCAGTCAAATTATTAAACTCTGATAGCTTATATCGGAAAACATTAAAGCTTTTTCAAATGCATTGCTAAAAAGGCAATTGTCAGCTGTTACAAGCTATCAGAGTTTAATAATTTGACTGCATCACTTATACTCATATGCAGCCTCAGTGAATTCAATGGAATCTTTCATTTTCAGTTCTTTGCACCAATGACTGGCCCATTACTATATGCAGAACATTTATTAAAAATACACACCAACCTGCATATTCCCCACTGGTTGTTTTGATCCAGACATAACTCTTTGCACAATTATCAACCATTTTATTTTATAAGATTTTCAAAAAAATACTGTATATATTGGTTTATAATTCTACAAAGATCATGAGACTAATAAATAATTTATTTGCTTTCAAGTCTATTTTGCAATGAAGTGAATATTTTTAGTATGATGGGGAAAAATATTTTGTGTTGTGGGCAAAGCAAGCATAATCTGCTTAACAATATTGATTTAAAAAAAACTACTTGGCAGATCCAAGACAAAATGTAGACTGATGCAATCAAACAACAGATCATCAGTCTTTTTCTACATTGTCTTTGGGGGCTCCAGCTCTTCCTGTGTGCTGCAAAATTGTTGTAAAGCTCCCATAAATGTACCCTGCTGAAAAATGCAGTAATACTTAATGTAACCCTCATAAACCCAAAGGGACATTGCAACAAAGAAACCTGAGGGGCAGAGAGACTGGGAAGAGCAGCCATGAAGGCACTAGAAAAGATTCTTTAGTGTTAGGATGTATTGATGGCAACCAAGATCAAGTTAACTCATGCCACAGTATTCCTCATTACTATGTATTACCAATCACTGATTGGTTTTAAGGTGTTCTTAATGTTTTATTATTGTATTGTTCATTTTAAATGTTGTGAGCCGCCCTGAGCCTGCTCTGGCGGGGGAGGGCGGGGTATAAATAAAATTTTACATTACATTACATTACATTACAAAAGCTGGACAATGAAGAAAGCTCACAGGTACAGAAAGTTGACTGCCAAAGACAAATAAATGGGTTCTAGATCAAATCAAGCCTTAACTTTCCCTAGAAACTAAAATGACTAAACTGAGGTTATTGTACTTTGGTCACATTATAAGAAGACAAGACTAGCTGGAAAAGACAATAATGCTAAGAAAAGCTGAAGGCAGCAGAAGAGAGGAAGATCCAACATGAGATGATTGGCTATAAAGAAAGCCACAGTTCTCAGTCAGCAAGACCTGAATAAGGCTATTAATGAAAGGACATTTTGAAGGACATTGATTCATAGAATCACCATAAGTTGGGAGTGATTTTATGGCACTTCTCTTACACTCACACATATACAATCTAACCATGGGCTAAGCTGGTATGTGAGTGACAGGACACTAGAGGAAATGGGTGGGGGCATGATGGGAAAATTGTTCCTCCCAGTAAGTTTCTGACCATGCAATCCTAAACAGAGTTACACCCTTCTAAATCCATTGCAATCAAAAGGCATATAAGAGTGTAATTCTGTTTAGGATAGCGCTGTGAGTCTTCTTCAAGGCTAGTGCAGGTTTTGCCTGCAGAGGAAATTCGCAGAATGAGACAGAAAAGGCATATAAGAATGTAATTCTGTTTAGGATAGCGCTGTGAGTCTTCTTCAAATTTAAATTTTTATTGAAATGTTTAAATAACCTTACAACAACCAACAACACGCCCCAACATGGGGTCTACGACACATTTGATCTTGTCAGCAGATTTTAACAAAAAAGAAATTATCTCACAAGAGATACATACAAGTCGAGATTCCAAAGCTATAGGTTATATCAAGTCAAAGCTAATAAATCATAATATTCAGATATTTTGCTGGCAGTTTCCCAAATATAGTGTCGGAACTGTTTACGTATTCAAGGAAGCTAAACCATTTTTTTAAAAACCAGTCTCCTGTTTTGATGTTATCCAGCATAGATATAACAGTAGTTAGCTTGTCCTGTATCAGGACGTCCCACACTTTCGTGCACCACTTCCGTAGTGGAGGGGTATCTGGGTGTTTCCAGTGTGATGCCAAGGTAATTTTAGCAGCAAGCAAAAGTAAAGTAACCAATTCCTGTTTCAATGTTGACAGCGATTGATCAGGCCATAGATTTAATAGGACCACTGCAGGGGTACAAGGGATATCTACCCCTACTATTTTTGATATCATTTCTAGAATAGACTTCCAGTAATCAGTTACTTTGGGACAATCCCACCAACAGTGGAAAAATGAACCTGGAAGCCCACACCCTTTCCAGCACCGGGGGTCAGCCTTCGCCTTTGCCTTAAAGAGATTAAGAGGAGTCATATACCATCTTGCAAATAACTTATAATTTTGAAGACAAAAATAAAGGGATTTGGATTTGAATAAAGGTGATGTCCAGAGCTGACTCCATTGGTCTTCATTAATTGAGATTGCACAATCTTTCTGCCAATTATTTAGATGAGTGGAGGGGCACTTCCATGTTTTTTTATTTAAGAGAATATAAATCATAGAGATAACTCCTTTTATGGTGCAGTTACCTGTCTTAATTAATTTCTCGACCGGATTTAATGGCCTGTTATGCATTACAATGGGTATTATATGCTGTAATGCGTGGTGTACTTGTAGATACTGGAACCATGGAATGGTGATTTTAAATTTACTTTCTAATTGGGTGTGTGAACACAATTTACCATTCAACGTAATATCAGTTAACTTAAAAATATTATTCTCCCTCCAGACTCTAAATTGAGTTTTGTCTCTTCCCGGGGGGAACCAAGATTGCCCAAGGAAGGCCATAACTGGAGAAGAAGCTGGAGTAATAGTGTTCCTCCATTGATCCCAGAGTTGGAGGGTAAATTTTAGGAATGGGTTTGAGATTTTAAGCTCCTTTCTGTCTGCTCTCGAGGACCAAATAAATTTGTGTAGGAGTACACTGGGCAAGTCTGCCTTTTCAATTTGGACCCATGCAGGTAGGGCGTATGGTGATGCATAATAAACGATGACTCTCAGTTGTGCCGCTATAAAATATTTGTCCACTAATGGGGCAGCCAGGCCTCCCATATTACATGGTCTGGTTAGTACGGAAAGGGCGATTCTAGGTTTGCGGTGGTTCCATAGGAAAGATGACCACAGTGACTGCCAACGAGCAAGCTCTTTTTTGGGGACATTAATTGGTAGATTTTGAAATAGAAATAGCAGGCGTGGTAGCAGAAAGGATTTGAGAAGGTCAATTTTTTCTAGTAGAGAAAAGTTAAGTTTGGACCAAGCCGATATAGAAGAAGTCATGGAGCTGGCCAAGGGACCGTAGTTGGCTTGGAATAAGTCCTCGAGTCTTAATGGAATCTGTATTCCAAGATGCCTCCATGATTTAGAAACCCACTTGAACGGTTGGGATGATTTTATAAGTAGCTGTAAGCTTTCTGGAATCTTAATAGGGTAAATTTCCGACTTAGTAAGGTTTATGGTGAAGCCAGAGTGTTTACCGAATTCTTCTAGGTTTGCTTTAAGATGGGTCAACGAAGAGAGAGGATTGGTTAGATAGAACACCATGTCATCTGCGAATAGACTTATTTTAAATTCAGACTCACCCACTTGAATGCCTGATATTCCAGGTGAAGTTCTAGTAGCATGTGCGAAAGGCTCTACTGAGAGAGCAAACAATAATGGGGAAAGGGGGCAGCCCTGTCTGGTACCTCTATGTAAATAGAGTTCCTCTGACCTAAAAGAGTTCGTAAGAATTTGGGTTGATGGGGCACTATATATCGCTGAAATGGCTTTACGGAAGTTTGGGCCAAAATTCATGAATTGGAGTAGGGTCTTTAGGTAGACAACCTCCACTTTGTCAAAGGCCTTCTCTGCGTCTAGTGATAGAATCAGAGAGGGGGCCGGAGACTTTTTTGCCATATGGATCAGATTTAACGATTTACGGATGTTATCCGTGATGGAACGGCCAGGCATGAAGCCTGCTTGGTCAGGATGGATATAACTAGTGATGATTTTATTTAGCCTTTCCGCCAGCATAGTAGAAAAAATTTTAAAGTCGTGGTTCAACACTGATATAGGGCGATATGAAGCAGGATTACACTTGTCTTTGCCTAATTTGGGAATTAATATTGTTCGTGACTCCCGCCAGCTAGGGGGTAGTTGACCATCCTTAAGGACCGTATTACAAGTCTCTAGAAGGGGGGTTAGTAACGAGGTTTTGTATAGTTTATAAAACTCCGAAGGGAATCCGTCCCTACCAGTAGCTTTATTATTCTTGCTTTTGGAGAGAGCCGCAGTTAGCTCCGTCAAATCGAATGGTCTATCAAGAAAGTCTGCGTGTTCTATAGAGAGGGTTGCATCGAAATTAATTGATTTAAGATAGTTCTCAATGTTCTGACCATTGGGTTTCCCAGATTCATAGAGCATCTTGCAATAGTCAAGAAAGACTCTTGATATTTCCTTAGAGGATGAATGTAGGGTTCCCCTAGAATCTCTTATAGCATGGATGGATTTAGAGGGATTTTGTTGGGCAATACGGAATTTCAAGTATCGAGTTGATTTCGAAGTTTTTGTTAGGTACCTATGTTTGAGGTAGAGGGAAGACTTCTGTATGGAGGAAGATTCGAGTAGTTCCAGTTGCTTCCTGGTTTGGTCTAATTTTCTTAAGGTTTTGTTTCCCCCATATTTTTGATGTCTATTTTGGAGTTCTGCAATGCGGGCAGTTAGATCTGTTAAGGTTTTCCTACGAGCCTTATTACAAGCGGATGCGATAGAAATAAGGTTTCCTCGCATGACTGCTTTGAAAGCGTCCCAGATGATCGTTTGAGGGGCCCCGCAATTGGTGTTGAACTCAAAGTACGTCTGAATTTGTTGTTCTATCTTCAGACGTATGTCCTCCCTGGACAATAGAAGCCTATTTAGAGACCATTTAGGACCCTTTCCATCCGTGTCTTGAGCTGACCATTCACACTGCAATAGCGAATGGTCGGAGATGTTTCTAATGTCAAATTCAGCGTTTGATATGCTATTAATTAGAGATTGGGAGACAAGTATATAGTCTATCCTTGAATAGGAGTTATGCACAGGAGAAAAGAAAGAGTAATCTCTGGTTTTGGGGTGTAAATTTCGCCACGTGTCTATTAGGTTGAAGTTATTGAGAATCGTACCCAAATTAGAAGGTGGAGAGGTCTGATTCCGTATAGCTTTATGTTGGTTGGATTTGTCTAAAAGAGGATCAATCACCTGATTAAGGTCTCCGCCAATTAATACATTGCCTTCCTGAAATGTATGCAGCTCGGAGAACGTTTTATTAAGGAAGTCATTCTGGCCAGAATTAGGGGCATAGATTGAGGCTATTGTAGTAGGCTTCCCGTCCAGTGTGCCCTTGATAAAAATGAATCTGCCCTGGGGGTCAAGTTTTGTTTGAGAGCAGACGAAAGGAGTGTTTTTGGAAATTAAGATAGCTACCCCTCTTGCCTTGGAGGTACCAGGAGCCTGGAATGATTGGACAAACCACCGTGATTTGAGGACGTTGATGTGCTTCTCCTTGATGTGGGTTTCCTGCAAGCATACAATATTAAGTTTTTTCTTTTCCAAATAATTGGATATACGTTTGCGTTTTATGGGGTTATGAAATCCTCTACAATTCCATGTAGCTATTTTAATGTGATCGGCCATGCACTTCTATTACTATTCACAGGGAACAACTGCCCTGAACTTAAATAACCATTAATAAATAACTACAACTTTTAACTTAACCTGTCTCCTCTCTCAATTCTGGGGGGGTGTATTGTATACCACAAATGAAAAGGTCTCTAGAAAAGTTCCCTCCCCCTTTACTGAGTTCCAACACTCAGACCCCTAAAAGTAGGGTCAACCAACAGATGAATTAACTACTAGGGTCTCTGCCCAGCTTTTTTAGCAAATTAATAATACTAACAAACTCAACTACCCCACTAATGGGGAAGGGTTCCACCACCCCTAGTACAAGGAGCACAAGGGAGAAATACACAAAGTACCCCCTCAAGGTGAAACTACTTAGCTTAACTAAGGGAGCAATAAATATTAGTGATGTAAAACAAACAGGTTGGGATGAAACACCGTCACCGCCCCCCTGTGGTCACATATTAGAACATCAGTCCAGGCTTCTTCAGTTAACAAGTATGATCAGGAACAGCAAACATTATGACCTCACTACCATTTAGTTCTATCAGAGAAATACATACACTCAAAACTCCTCTACCCTTTCATAGATGCTGAACAGATAAATACATAGCTTTAAATACAAGAGCATGTAACTAGTAACATAGAGCTATTAACACCACACAGTGAAATAAAGTACAATCAGTTTCCCCCTCACTCCCTCTGTCTTAAAGTGAATTACTTAGCATTGTAACTAATTCACGATCTTCTCCAACTTTCTTATACCATGTATATCTCATTCATACTGTTACATAAAAAAGAAGGATAGAAGACTAGGAAGCACACACATCTACATCATCCCGCCGCTCCACAATCACCCGTCCACCCGCACTCACTTTCAAACTTCCCGCCAACATCGACCTCAATACCTCACTCACTCCTCACGCCTTCCATTCGTTTCTCATACCCGTTGCTTATGAACTAATAATGAACTTCAAGTAATAAACTTCAAGACAGTCATGGTTATAGGTATAGTAACAATAGCAGACCGCTGTGGGCAATAAACGATCTCTCAATGGCGTCCTTGAGCCGTCTTCTCCAGCGGGAACGTTAGCAGTTTTGGCGCCAAAGACGAACGTACTCTGCAAACTGTTTTAGACGAAAACAAACAAGGACAAAACCGTTCAAGATCCAGATGGCATATTTTCTTCAGCAGCGTTTTCCTTTTCCAGGGCTTTTTCTTCGGCCGGAGATAGCTTGATTGCTAAGGAGTTCAGTAAGACCTTCCCGGTTTCGATGTTGTAAGCCTTTAATAGGGCGCCATTTTTGAAAACTAAAATATCGGACGACGGGCTCCACCGGAATCTGATATTTGCTTCATGGAGTTTTGAAACGAAGGGCTTGAGTTTCCTTCGTTTTGTCAGGCCTTCGGGAGGTAGGTCCAGGAGAGCCAAGATTGATTTTCCTTTATAGGAAAGTGTCCCGTGAAGCCTCACCTCCCTTAATATCATGTCCCTTGTTTTTGGGAAAACGAAGCTTACTAGGATATCTCTTGGCCTGCCGCGCTTTGCTGCCGCCATTGCACCGAGTCTTTGTGCCTTTGCAATCGCAATTGGAGATCCCTCCTCCATTTTTAGAGATTTGGTCAGCCATTTAGTCATAAAAATAGATAGATCTAAGTCTCTTTCCTCCCCCTCTTCTATTCCTCTAAATTTGAGGTTCGCAGCTCGGAAATGATTTTCAAGTAGAGCAATCCTGTTCTCGAGCTGTAGCTCATGCTTTTTCATTGCATTGATGTCCTCTTTTAGCCCCAACGCTCCCTCTGCTGCTTGCTCCGCTAGTTTGGCGGTGACTGATAATTCTTCAGAGAGTTCTTGCACCCGGGATCGTATGGGTTTCAAAAAGTTTTCCAAAGCCTCTGTGAAAAACCGATGTATATCGGATTTCAAGACATCTATGTCCCTTTTACATAAAGGGGCTTCTTGATCTTCAAGTTCCTGCCCCGGTCCCGGGGAAGAAGGGTTACTGGCGGCCATATTAGATGCCGATCTGGTTAGAGGGGGACTCACTGTTTCTGCAGTTTCTGGCCTGAAGAAGTCGGCAACAGATTTTCTTCCTTTAGAAGTCGATTTCTTTTTGCTTTTAGTTTGCAGTCCCATCAGAAGGGTTTTAGCGACGAAGTCTGGTGAGTTTAAACGTCCGATTTACAGGGGGTGGTTCAGGAGCTACTTCAGAACACGTCCGCCATGTTCCAGCGACGCTCCGCCCCCCCTGTGAGTCTTCTTCAAGGCTAGTGCAGGTTTTGCCTGCAGACAGAAATTCGCACAATGAGACACTCTTGGAAGTGACAGTATTACATGATTTATATCCAAATTATTGCCCTAGGTCTGTAGTTTAAGTGCCTGGAAACATGTTATTCAATATAATTCTGAAACAGTAGCATGGAAAGACCCCGAAGGAAGGGGAGCATGTTATTATTTTCCATGCTGACAATAGCCAACCTCAACAACCTTTCCCCAACTGGCTGTACAGAGAGATTCGGTGACAGAAATGACCCCAGACTGGACACCAAGTGAATTCTGCTTCTTTCTCATCCATGAGAGTTAAAAGTTGTCCACAACAGTTTGGAGGATGTGTGGGCTTCTCAGAGTAGTTGCTGGATGTGAGACAAGAAGTAATAACATAGCTGATTTCCCAGAGTAACCTAATGAATACTTGACCAGGTTGAACTATAATCTCCCAGAAGTGACATTCACAGAGGAGACGCCTGCCGTTTGTGCACAACTAGGTCAAGACGTAATTAAAATGCATGGCTTACCGCTCAAGAAGTCCCAAAAGAATGAAAAATGGCAAAGGTATTAGTAAGCTCTAAGATTGGAAGTAAATGAAATGAGTCAATTAGAAGAAGAACTGAATATTAAGCTGTTGAGAACATATATGGAGAAGGAAGGTATACTGCATTCAACAAGCATGTACTGTTTTTATGAGATAAGAGAGGAACAAAGAATATAAAATCAACTACGTAAAATTAAATAACAAGGAAGAAAAGGAGACATGTCAAAGATATTGCATGGGATGGAATTAGGAAGTCATATGCTATGCTGGGTAGAAAAATGGAGTTTGGGGACACATAGGAAGACAGAATGTGATGGGATGTTCAATAAGGACACCATAGGGGATAACAAAAAAGAAGAGATATGCTGGCTGCATGGATGGGGAGTTTTATTATGAGAATGAAGCCTCAAAACTGCCTGCAGTCCAGCTGAATTCAGAACAGAATATTTTATACTCAGGTAGGCACATTAAGTACATAATATACATAAACCTTATCAACTATAGAGGGAGCCAGCATGTTTTAGACAGTTGATCATATTTGTGTCCCCTTTGAAGCATACACGGGGCTATTCCATTTTGTCTCGTCAACAACATTGTGTGGCACATGAGGATGGGGTGGGGTTGCCAGATCCCTCATGGCAACCAGTGGTGATGGGGGGATTTACCAGGAGCAAGAAGGAGGCTCAGCTGATGTTGTCATGTCATGTCTGCATCACTTCTGACACGACCCAGAAGAAGGGTTGCAGGGTCCAACTCAGAAAATAACTGGGGACTTTGGGGGTGGAGCCAGGAGACTTTCCCATTCCCTAAAATAAATAAATAAAAATACAGCAGTGCAGTTTCCCTGAATACAGTCTTCATTTCCTCATCCCCAGCAGCTGCACTTCCACTAAATGACTGTGAACACACACACACACTCCCACAACAGCCAAAATAAATACAGCACACACACACTTTTGTGATCTCACTGGGGCAATTTACTCATGGGAGTTGCTGAATGTAACCATCTGGTGTATTTCAACAAACTTCTTCAGACTAACAGGAAAATGAAAGCACAGCTGCCTAGGGGGTGGAGTATTCCTCCAAACAGAGGGACTCAGCTGGCTTCTCTTTCTTAATCACATGCTTCACAAACTCACTGGGAAGACCCACATGGGTCTGCTTGCTCACCCCACCCATTCAGCTTTTCTCTTGCTCAGATTTAAAGGTGTGCGCGTGCACACACACACGCACACACCGTCCAAAACACAGGAAGTTTGCCAGCTTCTTTTAAGCCTGCACCGATTTAAATGCACATGGTGGCTGTTGGGGTGGAGCTTCCCCCTGCCAGCCAGCTGGCTGGCAGTGCGGAGAAGCCTGCAAACCTGGGGGATCCCCTGCTGGGACTGGGGGGCTGGCAAGCCTTCTCAGAAGTGACACTATCATGCAGCAATGTCAGGGTGATGCTCTAGTATTAAGGCAGAAACTCTATGATAAATTCTCCCCAAGCAGAGAATTGCATCTGAGTATTCATCGCATAAGCAATAAGCCTGACCTTTTTGGGGAAAATACGACAACATCAGGAATCAGCCTTTCTATCAGTGTGCCCCTTGAGAATTTCAGCTTGTATGGGCTATGCTTACTATCTACCCTCCTCCTGTCCACTGCAGTCCTCCAGTCCTCCTCCAGTCCACAATAGTCATACAGTTGTTAACTGCTACTGTCACTGAAGACAGGAAGAAGGATTGGATTTATACCCCACCATTTACTCAGAGTCTCAGAGCAACTTATGATCTTCTTCTCTTCCTTTTCCCACAACAGAGGAGATAGATGGGGCTGAGACAGCTCTTCAAAAACAGCTCTTGAGAGAACTGTGACTGACCCAAGGTCACACCAGCAGCTGCATGTAGAAGAATGGGGATTCAAACCTGGTTCTCCAGATTAGAGTCTACACCAAACTGGCATTCCTTATTGTGATTATATAGGAGAGGGGTCTTATGGTTCACTTGAGGTTCTTGACCCATGGGATAAAGGTTGATGCCCTAAGGATCTACTTACTATGATGCTACTCTGAAGTCCTGTACATATGACATATACTGAAATCAATGCATATAGAGGGCAGTGATCAGAACAGGCTGGCCCTACTCCACCTATGTGCAATCACTAGATCATGATCATAAAGATGACATGTATATCAAGTATACACAAGCAGACTCCCTCTCACCAACTGGGAACACTGATTTTTTTCCCAGTGCTCTTGATCACAGAGAGGAGTCTACACATGCACACTTCCCACTTGCACAGACTGTGTGCTCAGAAACTGACAATCACATGGGAATTGGTGTCTGCAGCATGCTGTCTATGCACATTGATTTCAGTGGTATATTGGCATCTGTAGAGGGCTGTAGTGGAGATTCTAACATATATTTGCCCATTCCATATCTATGTGCGCTAACACATATTTGTGAGTGCAATCATACATGGTGGCATGTTGCATATGCATTTGTTTCTCTAGTTGCAGCTCATAGAAGGAAGGGAGCATGAGTCATGGGCACAAGTGTCAGGCACTGGGGGAAACATCACACAGTGAGTTTGCAAGGGGACCTCAGCTTGGCCTGGGAGTAGTGCCTGGGAGCACTGGGCATCCTGAAGCTGGACCAAAGGGGTGCACACTGCGAACACCTAAGACCAACCCTCATTGTGGTTGCTGTGCACCATGGCCATCCAGATGTTCTACTGCTCCATGACTTGTGTAGAGGCTCAGAGCAACGCTTGTAGACTACCCAGGTGATGGGATGATTAAGTATCTTGGAATTTCCCATGGAAAGATGGTTTTCAGAGGCTGGATGCGGCACAGCACTCAGAGGCATGCTGGTCCCTTGTTCTAGCCCAAGGTGTTAGAGTGAATGAACACCCAATTTTTATCTCACCACAGATGCTAATTTTCTGCCCTGAAGCATTCCCCGTCTGTTCTAATAAAGCTGGCTCCAATATACATTGAATCTTTGCATCCTTTACAAGCGTTCTTTACAACACCCCTTCCATCTTCTGACTAGGATAAAAGGAGGATAATTGGATAGTGAATTCTCACTGTCCATCACTTTCCCCTCCCCTTAATGCAGTTCTGCTTCTCAGCTATCCCATATAGAAACTGGGCACTTCTTTAGCTTTCTAAGCGTCATCCAAACAATGACCCACTTTTGAGTGAGGGAGATTTTTATTTAATGCACCTGATAAGGCTAGAAATAGAGCCTTTCAGTTCTCCTGGGTTCAGATGCCATCTTCCATGACAAGTGAAAATGGATTTGATCAACTACAGTCCCCTGAGAACATCTGTCTACATCATAAATCCTCCATGGAATCATTTAGAGAATTGTTGCTGCTGCCAGATAGAACAGGAAGAGGTTGTTTCAGGTCAAATCTTTTAAGTATATCTGATGAAGTAGGATCCAGTCTATAAACGTTTAAGCCACAAAAAAGCTGAAGGCATCAAAAGACTCCTTTTTACCTTTAAAACACAAAGACTGGGAGAGAATAATTAAAGCTGTTGCAGGAGTGTGTATAGATGTGGGGATTTCAAAAAAATTAAATGCGATTAAGGTCAACGGTTAAATCTAGACAACATACATGAAAATGTGCCTTTTGTTTAAAAAAACAGAAGCAAGCAATGCAATTTTCTTCATGACAGCTGCACAATACTGAAAAATCAGAGGAGGCACCAGAACTCAACCCTCCCCTCCAGGATATTTAAAGAAATCACCATGCCCAACCAGCACAGATCAATGCATTTTGCTACTGCCAAGCTGTTGGAGTCTAGCACACGGTGAGGAATGGATAGTAGGAGGTATGCTCCTCTCACTCACGGTGTTGTTGCCTCGCCCATCATAGTGTATCTGCAGTTGGGCAACAGTAGTGTGGGGGGCATGCCTGCTCCTATGCACAGTCACTCCTGCCAGCTCCAGGAAGCAGCAGGAGCACTTTTTTTTGCAGCAGGAACTCCTTTGCATATTAGGCCGCACACCCTGAAGTAGCCAATCCTCCAAGAGTTTACAGGGCTCTTAGTACAAGTCCTTGGAGTAAGGTCCTTAGTAAACTCTTGGAGGATTAGTAAGGATTAGTAAACTCTTGGAGGATTAACTTCATCACAGGGGTATGTCCTAATATGCAAAGGAGTTCCTGCTACGAAAAAAGTCCTGAGCAGCAGTATAAGTAGAAAGGAACCAGTAGGGAGGCAACATGCAAATTCTACAGCAGTCACTTCGCCCTGTGAGTCTTGCACTGCTAGCCACTGCTTGGGTTGCTTGAGCTGTGACCATTCCTGTGCCCAGCAAACTGTAGATGCAGAATTATCTACAGTTTAGCTCATGAAAACTGGACCATAAGCCAAGGAAGAGCAAACAGCAACAAGGTACCAAGAGAGCAGATATGCTGCAGGTGATGTCAGCAAATCTCTACTAGGATTAGGGAAAGAACAAAAGTTCCCTTCTCTAATTCATTTCTTTTTTGGAGCTTTGCTTTTCACTGTTGTTTTTGCCAATTCATTTATATTCCTGACATATGTTGTAAAGTTTCTCCACACACAATGGTTATGTACAATGTACATCGTTTCTGCACATATACACAAAGTTAATTTGTTGTTCCACAAATAACATTGAACAAATGTGTATGTTTTCTAGAAACAATCTGGTGTGAGGAAACAGAAAATGGTACAAAAAATTAATTGCCATTTGCACAAGGAAGAAGCAAACTCTAAATGGGGTTGAAATAGTGCAACGATCAGCAGTTCAAAGTCATCCTAACTAGGATCACCAGAAGTCTCAGATGAGGAAGCCTTTCTTCCAGTTGCCAAATGCAGATAGCCAGCATGTGAGAATTCTGTTCTTGGTAAGGCCTGGGAACACACCCTACACCTGCACACCACCTCTGCAGATACATCAAACTGACAGGGTAAAGCTATCATAAGTCACATTTAGGGCATTCCCACTATGGGGAAAAACACTGTGCCAGGTTTTCTGCACATCAGCTGCCATCTCAGGGTAGTTATCCTCTGACTAGAAATCTAAGTGGTCTAACAATTTTGGGTCTTATTGTGGATTTTACTTGGGAAAAGCTTGTTCTGAAGTATCTCAAATAATTGTTTTTGGTTTTGCTTGAGTTGAAAGTGCAGGATGTCAAATATTTTTGACTTATCTATACAGAACTTTAAGCTCTAAAGAAATGCAGTAGTCAAAAATTAAGGAAGGGGCTAACTATGTGGAGCCTCTAAGAACACCCATTAGGGCCCTGACCTGGATAGTGGCAAGCCTGATCTCGTCAGATCTCAGATCTCAGCGCAGGGTCAACTGTAGTTAGTACTTGGATGGGAGATGTCCTTAAAATACCCAGTCGAGAGGACAGGGCAAGCTCTATTTGACCTCTCTGAATATCCTTCAGGCCCCCAGTACTGGTCAGTCACCAGAGGTTGACATGACTTCCAGGTGCAAACAAACACACACTCACACAAAATGCCCCCAAAACCCAAAGTCCCAGCATCCAGCGACCTGACTTTCTAAGGATGATTGAAATGACTTGCTTGCTTGTTTGAAAAGTTCAGGCAATTCATAGTGTAATCCTAAAAAAAACACTTTGCTGGTTTAAACCCCACTGTGTAGTCCTGAGTGGGGTAGCCAGCTCTGGGTTGGAAAATAGCATCAGAAGCACAGATATGCATGAATTCTTTGCATCCTTAGTGGATCACTGGAACCCAGAGCAAAAAATGGAACACCATTTTTACTGTGCAGAACTAAAGAGAACATTCTGAATAATTGAAATTGATTAATAAATCAGTAAGAGGAAAAACATAACACATTTCTAGAATAAATATTCTATGATCATAAATGTGCAGTTATATCAAATTATCATCTTTTACGTATTATGTCACATGTTACTTCCTGGTTTCTCATACCATTACCAGAGCCAACTAGGATGTTAACATTCTAGTGCTGTGGTCTTGGTGAATGAAGCACTGAAGTAACTGACAGATATAAAATGCTACAGTATTAAGTAGGAAAGAAATCAAACCATTTCAAAAATGATTATATAAAATAAACAGATCCAGGGGCCTTTACACCTGTCCTTGTAAATGAAGGAGTGTGGAGTAAAACCAGAGACTGCATGTCTATATATTCATGTTTCAGAACACACCTACAACCTAGCTTTGAGAACAAAAGTCTTTTTGAGTGGCATGCAACCTTCATTGATTTTGTTGTGACTTGCAGGAGGCTCCAGGATGTGCAGCAGGATTTTTTTCTTTCTTTGTTTGTTTGTTTCACTTGCAGAGAAGCCCAAATTCAGCAAATCTATTTAGGCAAAGGGAGGATCCTGACTTGCTTATCAGCCAGCTCAACTACCTCCATAGGCTTCCCTGTTCATTTGATTGCTATACTTTTTGTACAAGGAGATGAAAGGGAGGAGGAGAAGAAGAGGAGGAGGAGATTGGATTTATACCCTGCCCTTCGCTATCCAAAGGAGTCTCAGAGCGGCTTACAAATCTCCTTTCCCTTCCCCTCAACAGACACCCTGTGAGGTAGGTGGAGCTGAGAGAGCTCTCACAGAACTGCTTTTGAGCAGAACAGACTTCAGAGAACTTGTGGCTGACCCAAGATCACATCAGCAGGTGTAGGTGGAGGAGTGGAGAATCAAATCCGGTTCTCCCAGATAAGAGTCCATGCACTTAACCACTACATTAAGCTGGAAGTGCCTAATGGGGCTCTTTGTGGTTCTTTGAAGCCCCCCTCTCCCATGCTTGCAATACTTGCATTTTACTTTGACCTCCATGAATAAGGACTAGTTGCGAACAAATCTGGAAACAATCTCCCCTCCTGGCTTATTAAACTTGGCCCACTTGTATTTTGTACAGAAGAGGCCTGTTTGGAACCCCTTCAAGATCACTGGGCAGATATTCAACCATGACTCTCACCAGCTACCTTTGCAAAAATCAGTCTTTGCTAGCCTAGCATTTAGCACAGTGCTGTTGTGATGATAAGGGAGATAACTATAAATATGCTGTGTATGCTAGCAGTATTATAGGAATCATGAATAATAACAAAAGAATCCCCATATCAAATTGATCTCAAAGATGCTGAGGCCAAGGTGGAAAACAGCAGCTGCTGCAAAGGACATTATTTTGCCAGATACTCAGGAAACTGAAGAAAGAACCTTGATGTTATTGGCAGAAAGTTTTGTTTG
The DNA here is from genome assembly GCF_032191835.1 of Heteronotia binoei. Taxonomy (NCBI): domain Eukaryota; kingdom Metazoa; phylum Chordata; class Lepidosauria; order Squamata; family Gekkonidae; genus Heteronotia; species Heteronotia binoei. Next base: position 54,409,454 of record NC_083231.1, on the reverse strand, counting down.
AGAAACCAAAGTAGCAATTCAATAAACACTCACCTGGGTGTACATCGCATAGCAATCTCTAAGTAAACATAGACAGGTTTGGGTTGAAAAACACTCAAGACTTTGTGAGGGTGTATGTGTTGATAATATTGCCTGGATCATTATCCATCTGTGAAATTAAGTGAGAAATTTGCTAATGTTCTTCATTGTACTGAAAAGCTCCTATCCGAGAAAAATGTCAGAGTAGTATTAAGCAATGATTAATCCAAGAATCACCTGAAATCAGTCAAATTGAACACGTGCTAATATTGTAGCTCTCCGTACCTAATCCACAAGTGCTAACCTGAATATATTTTCTTACAATGCCGATCTCCCCACTGAATGTCTGCAAGTGATCCAAGAATTTACACCTTCACTAGATGGGCCATAATCCACAACTAAATTGCTTGCGTCAGTGGCACTGTACTCAAATTGTCTTATTAAAATAGTTTTAAATGGGAGAAAGACAAGCAGAACTATTGAGATGGGGGAGCAGGACTTTATTTTGTATTTGGGAATTAATGATAGGTCCCAGGCAAGAATGCAAAGATTTTTGTTAAGCTTCCCATCACACCAAACTTTCATATGAAATTAAATCACATGCTTACCAGATTTATGGATGCTCTGGGCCCTTGGAATTTTGTCCCCCTAGTCTTGGCAGCGCTGGTCTGAAAAGACTGAACACCATCATAGGCCAGTAGACAGAACAGTGACTCAGAAGGAAAATTACTGTAAAGCTCAAGTGTGTGTGGGAGTGGGGAAGTGATATTACAAGCTGGGGAGATGCTGGGCCCAGGTTCTGACCAAACCTAATAACTAGGATCAGGTCTACTGAGAGCCACCATGGGCCCCCAGGCAAAGATGCCACCTGCTTGGGTGTTGAAGTGTCTATCTCAGTCCATTCTTGTACCCTCACTGTTTGTGTAGCCCTTTACTCCTTTCCTTGGACTGAATGCAGACCCCGGCCTGCTCTTGCCAATAACTCTAGATGTAAAGTTGAGTTCATCTGTATAACTCTGCTAAAGGTTCACTTTTCCTTGGGCTTGCCACAAATACTGAATTGCACAAGGTTGGTTTTAATAAAACAGCATCTTTGTGCTGCTTGATATGTTATTTTTTCTGATTCAGAGAATATTGTATACATCAGCATGCAATATTGTATATTACAACCGATTCTCCATCTTTCTTCTGCCAATTGTTAGAACTGACATAATGCATTTCTTATTTGAGGTGTGGAGTCAGTCAATGCAATATGATCAATGCTTCCACTTGACAATGTTGATTGTATCTGGCGATAAACACAGTGCTGTAGCGGTAAATGCAGCTCTGGGTGCTGTGCTGGATGCACGATTTTCCCTCTCTAGAATCCTTTTACACATAATGGAGCCCAAAAGAGCATTCCACATGCAGAATCAGTTCTGACCTTTGTGGCTAGGGAACTATTGATAGTGTTCCAGCAATGGCTGTTGATGGTCATTTTCTTAGAATCCTGTGGTGCTGACCTTAACTTTATTTTCAGCATTTTAGATGTCTTTTGAGCCTGATCAAATATGTCAGCTTCTGCTTTTTGAAAGATTTTCTCTGTTTGTTTTTCCCATGAGCCATCATGGTCAACAAAGACATAGTGCCTTTTAAAATACATATAGTGGGGAAAGACAGGCCATCAAAAAGGCAGGTTTTATATAGTTTTTTTCACCCTTCATTTCTTGTCAAAGCTCAGTATCAAGTATGCTGTGCCAGGTATCCTGCTATTATTACATCAAGTACTAGTTTGGGCATCTTTCTCTGATAACACAAGACTCATCTTATTTGAACAAAAAATGAAAACTCACATTAGTTTTCTCTAAACACCTTGAATTGTTAATTTTGCTGTGTAACAATATTGTCAAATTTGTCTTTGGTTTGAGTGAAGATGTTTGTGCATCAGTGTGAAATAGCTAATTGACAGAGGTGGGTATGTGTGTGGGGTGTGTGTGTGACAGCACTCACTGGTACTGAGTACTAATGCCTTTTTTTCTTGGCTCCCCCAAATCCTGACAGGGAAATTACTGAAAGTTGGCACAATCTTATATATGTGAGTACTGGTACATTTTTAAAGTAAAAAGACTGGAAAAAACTAATGCACACACATTCACAGACGGATTAAATTTGCTGCCACACACTAACAGGGCTGCCCCTTTGCAAGACCTAGCTGTGCAAACTATGGAGCTGAGTGGAAGTAAAGGAAAAGGAAGACTCAAGGGTTGCTTTGTAGGGAAAAAAGGTGCAGGAGCTCAGTAGCGTATCTCATTTACATATGCCCTGGGATCTGTGTGCAGAGGGAAGAGAACTCCCCACTGCATGCAGACCCTGGCTGTGCTTCTGTGAGCTCCTGCTGAATTCAAGCCCTGGGAATACCAAAGATTGCTCAAGATAGCAACCTTATTAGGAGGCTGCTATCTTGTCAAGGACTGTAGCTTGTCCTGGTTGGTCTTGGTTTACTCCAGTGCTGACTTGGCTGATGGGTTTTGCAGGATCCAATGTCAACATAATTAAAACAAACAAACATACGGCAGATGCATTACTTTTTATCTGTCCCTCTATTTTGGGGCATGGTAAAAGTATTTTCTTTCAATTTCTACAACAGATTATTCTGTATATGTTCAAGCAGATAAGTACTGTAAGCCTTAAGCAGTTACAGTCAAATCAGATGATTCTTCTTCTGCATCATGTTATATAATCTAAACTGGGCTGTGCTTAATGCAAGTAATTTTCACTGCAGCTAAATAACCAGCCGCACATTTATTTATATATATATATTTACAATTGCCATTGTAGTGTGCAAGCATGAGACTCATTTGGAAAAATGCCCAGTCCTTGGTTGACTCACACAGAACATTCTCTGATTTGAAAAGCAGCCCTTATCTAAACAGATTTTTTTTTTATCTTGGTGAAAATTAAAGCAGTATATACAAAGGGCAAATTGGCTATCTTATGTTAACACTTTTAAAATATATTAAATAAGCAAAGTGAAAGTGATTTAATTTCATGGATTTAATTGAATTTTATTCTCCATGAAAGACAAAAAATTAGTTAATAAGAGACCTTATCGGTATGCAAAACTTTAACAACAACCTTTTTAAAATATACATTTTGTGATTCTAAGGATGAAAGTACATCTAGCATATTATTTAAAGCAGTAAAGCAACTTTGGAAATGCCGCTATTCAATCCTTTATTATTCCAGCAGGGTGTTTTGTATTGCATTACACCCCTCCTTTATGTCATTTTAACTACGAGAAACTCTAAAACTAATCCTGGGGATTACAGTATGCGCAGTTCGATTATTTCATCTTTCCTCCCTCCACATTTCTGATGTACACCCACATATTGATAAAACATGAATGTGGCAGGAAGAGCACTGAAATTTACCCCAGCAACACATCAGCCCCAGCCAGTAGGAGGTTTTGGAAAACAGAGACAGTATCCACCAGTTGGCTTTTGACAGTAAGAATTTGGAATCTGAGAGTGGAAGAGAAGTGCTGTTCAAGGGTAAATTTAACAGGAATGTGGATTAAAGATCAACCAGACCCTTAGCTGCTGGAGCAACAAATCAGAAGATGGGGATTAATTTCATTAATTTATTTAAACTGTTTATACCCCTGCCTTGTCACCACAAACTCAAGGCAGCTAATAAAATAGCAAAAGCTGCAGGACACAGATATTATATACAGCAAGTTAAGAAAAATACACAAAGGCACACTGTTAAAAACCATTACACAGAGTTAAACAAACACAGCTTAACAATTACCTTCCACCATACATCCTCCAGAATAAAACAGACCAGAGATCCAGTATTCAGAAAAACAAAGCAGCAGCTTTTATTTAATATAATGCATTGTAGATGAGTTCTCCAAGAGATATGCTTACCTGCCCCAGGGCTTTGCCAATTTGGGAATAAAACTGACTCTCAAGAGAAATCTAGCAAGAGAGATTTCTACCCTGCTTTTTGCAGCCCCGATCTTCTGCACCCAGACTTCTTTGTTCAGTTTTTCTCTTTCTGCATCTTCTTCTGAGGGTGAGATTCCACCTGTAGGCTGAGCCCCCTTAACCAGTTTGTAGATGCCAATTATCCTCACTTTATGGTCACTGATAGTTGGGCCTTGTGTCACCTCTTCAGGTTTTTTCCTCCAGTAGGTTTTCCTCTGGGCAAGGTGATTGATCAATGGATTTATCAGTAACAAATTTGCCAATACAGCAGTAATTGCTTGTGACATATCTTTCCTGGTCATAGCTTGGCATGAGCCCCAGGTCTTGTGGTTATTCTTTCCTACCCCAACCCATCTGCTCTAGCTTCTCTGATGGTACATCTGGTTTGGACTGCAAGAACAGCAGTGTACACAAATAATTTGCTTTAAGAGACAGAAAGATATAATGTATAAGTTAAAGTTCTTTAAGCTAAATCCTGATGGAACCAAAGGGATAGATTTCCTATCAGTACTATTGCCAAATGAACAGTCTACTAGGGGTGGGCACCACCAGGAAAAATCTGTCTGTACGATAACCTGCACACAGGAGTATACTGGGAGATGTGATTCAAGATGTATGAGAGTTCCAGGCTGTGAAGGTGGTCACCAGGCTTTGAATTGGCCTTGGAAGCAGATAGACTGCCAATACTGTTGATGCAGAACTGACATTATATGTTCCAAGCAGCTGAATCCAGATAAGAGTCTCACTGCACCATTTGGCACCAAATGAAGCTTCCAATATGTTTTCAAATCAATCTTTGCAGCTAAAATGAGGGTTCAGTGGTGCCTTAAAGACTAACACATTAACTGTGGCATATGCTTTCATGAATCAGGGCCCACTACGTACAATAAAATGTGTTCTGACTAACAAAACTTTACACTAATAATTCCAAAGGGGAAGCCATGATAGTCTAACAGCAAAATTACACAGGGGTTTAGTAGAACCTTGTTTTATCATTAGCTCTCATGAGTTAGAGCTCACTTTCTCAAATATACGGCCAAGCCTAAATATACAAAGTAAATTTGGATTTGTAGGTCACCCACACCACAAAGGTTTTGAACTACTGCTCTAGGCCATAGAGTTTTTGGCGATTCCTAGAGCTACCCCATGTCACTTTTTTTAACTGAAAGTGATGCAGTGCCGCAGGTGGCATTGCAGCCCCCTCATCCCTGCTCACAACCCTCTTGCCTATCAACCCTACTTAGATACATAGTAAAGCTTAAGCTGCCTGCAATAATATAGTTGAAACTTCTTTAATTTGCCACAAGACTCTTTGTTGTTTAGAGCTGGAAAATAGGAGAGGAGGAGCCAGACAGTGAACACCAAGAAAAAAAGAGTGAAAACAGAAGAAATAAACATAGAATCCAGAACTGTCGTTATTTCCTCCAAAGATATGGCTGACCCAGTTCCAGCTTTTTCATGAGACACCATAAAGTATCAACAGAACTGAATCTCAGAAACAGTTGGAAGGCAGCTCTGTGTCTCTTGGTTTATTTGTAGAAGCACAGTTGTGTTCGCTAAAGTCTAAAAGTGTAAAGTTTTGTTCACTGAAGTCTAAAAGTGTAAAAGTACACTTTATAAGGTTAATGAGAAAAGTCTTTATAAGGTTCATGAGAAACAAGGACTCTATAAGGAGGCTGTTATGTATGTAGACTCAAGTGAGAACTGAATTGGGTATTCCTGCATGGCTCATTGGAGCCAGACAACCAGAGCTTGGGGACTTGGGAACAATAGGCAGCAGGATCCAAATCCCTGCTCCAATCACAAGCCCCCTGCTGGTTTGAATGGGCCAATAGAATGCTAGCGCGGGAACCCTGACATGTATATAAGGTTGGCCCGTTGGCCCTTTTCCCCAGTCTTATACTTAGGCCTTACTATGCTGAAATCAATAAAGAGCCTATGATTTACTACCATCTCGCCTCTTCCATGTATGGAACCCACTATATTATAGAGGCCATATGAATGAGCCGCATTGTGGAAAAGATATGGCTGACCTAATGGCTGACCTATTTCCAGCTGTTTCATGAAGTCATCAGAGAGAAACTGGAACTCATAAGTTTATCAGCAGAACTGACTCCCAGAGACAGTTGGAAGTTCAGCTCTGTGTCTGTCAGCTTATCTGTAAAAGTGCACAGGAGAGGTTCTTTGTTAATCACCTTACATGGCTGGATCTTTGTTGAGCAGGAAAGGGAGGTGATACTCAAGACCTGAGTCCAATACAAGCCCTTCCCTCTGTGCTCAAAAGGATACACAGCTTTTGTCTTCCTAAGTCAGGCTGTTTATTTTTTCCCTAAACCAATTACTTTTTCTCCTCTCATGCTTGAAATTTCTGGGTTTTGGTTGGATATCAGCATGGGTCAAAATGCCAATCAGTTACAGTTTCTGTTTAACTTTTTACTGCATGTTTAATGAAACGAATATAATAACCCAGCCTCAATTCTTAGAATTCTGAAGCCAAACTGATTCCCGTTGTTGATATATTATACTCTGCTCATTTAAACAAAGATTAAGCAAGGAACTACAGATAATTTGTTACAGGTTTAAACCAGATACTATTTAGATTCCAAAATTATTTCAGTAATTAAACTGACATTTTCCTGACCCTGGAATGGACCTCATTTACCTTCATGAGGAGGGGAATAAAAATGTCCCTGTGCCTAAAATAGAATGTTCATATGTGGAAATGGTCAGTTAATACTTTGCATGACCCAGAGGTAAACAGCTACACTTGATAAATAACATCCCATTAAGCCTCAAAGAAAGGGACTGGATGTTTTTATCCAAGTCAGTTGGCAACCCATGGGGAGGAGCACTGTGATAGAGTTTCCTTGACAAGTAGCTTTTGTCCATATCCCTATGGCCAAAATGCCATTATTTTTATTTATTTATTTGATTGGATTTATATCCCGCCCTCCCCGCTGAAGTAGGCTCAGGGCGGTTCACATCAATAAAACATTTACAGTACTAAACTTTAACCATTAAAACATTGAACAATATAAACAATTAAAACATATTAAAACAATTTGGTGCTAAGGTTAAATTTCAGTATCTTCAGCCCTCTTGAGTATCCTCGTATATTACTATCAGTTGAAGGCGAGTTGAAACAAAGTTGTTTTACAAGCCTTGCGGAACTGAACAAGGTCCTGCAAGGCTCTTACTTCTTCTGGAAGTTGGTTCCACCGATAGGGGGCTTCTATAGAGAAGGCTGGCTCATGGGTGGTCTTCAATCTTGCCTCCCTCGGCTCAGGGATCAATAACAGATTCTGTGTCCCAGATCTAAGTACTCTCTGGGGAACATATGGGGAGAGACGGTCCCTTAGACAGGTCCTCGGCCATTCTGGTTCTGGTTTTCTGCTGTGGTAAATGAAGATGTGGAACAAATTAGGGATGCCAGCAGTAGTCCCTCTCAGGGTTTTTTTTTTTTTGCAGAAGAAGCCCAGCAGGGACTCATTTGCACATTAGACCATGCCCTCTGACATTACCATTGTTTTCCACAGGGCTTTTTTGTACAAAAAGCTCAGCAGGAGCTCATTTGCATATTAGGCTACACCCCAACACCAAGCCAGCTGGAATTGCATTCCTGTGTGTTCCTGCTAAAAAACAAAACAAAACCCTGGTCCCTCTTAGCTGTGGAGTCTTGTGAGCAAAAATTCTACTTTGTGAACTACCGGCATTAAAGTTGTGAGCTACTGCATAAATTAGATTGCTCTAGGAGCATTTTTCCTGAGCTAAGACAAAAATGTGTGACCCAGAGGCTAAAAAACTGAGCTAGCTCGCACTAACTCAGCTTAGAGGGAACACTGGATGCCAGCCTCCAGGTGGGACTTGGGGATCTGCCAGAATTACAGCTCATCTCCAGACTACAGAGATGAGTTCCCCTGGAGAAAATAGATGATTTAGAGAGTAGACTCTATGGCATTGTACCCCACTGATGTCCCTGTCCTCCCCAGGCTCCATCCCCAAATCTCCAGAAGTTTTCCAGCCTGGAGCCAGCAATCCTTCCCCCACTAGTGGCCAGGAGGAACCTAGCAGCCCTAAATTATATACTATGGGCATTTTCCCTCAGAGCTTACCTCGGAGCGACGTCCTTCTTCACCGCGCAGCGTCTGTGCGGATTTCCCACCAACTGCTCCGCATAACCAGGAAGAGCCACGGCTTTTGCGTCGCTAATCTGCGACGCAAAAGGTCCGGCACTTTCTGGTTATGCAGAGCAGTTGGTGGGAAATCCGCGCAGACGCTGCGCGGTGAAGAGGGACGTCGCTCCGAGGTAAGCTCCGTGGGAAAACGCCCCATATTAGTAGGCTTTGGCTTTGTGCCTTTGCAGGATCTGTTACTGCCTGGGATTTCCTGAATATAATATAAGATTCTGGGCTGTACCATTAAGGCCGATTGCTGGTCAGATGTGCTGGGCCTCATCATTCATAGCCATTATGAACACTCACTCTAAATGCTATCAGCACTCTCCTGCAGCTTCCTATTGCACATACAGGGGCAGTGATGGAGCAACACCTGTTTTGCAGGGAAATTTGTCGGCCATTTTCAAAAGGCCTGGGCTTCCCAAGGGTTTCTTAGGCCCTCAGTGAAATTTAAAGTGAGACCCAACAAAGCCTTTCGGTTGAAAGTTATTCTGAATACAAAAGTGGGAAGAAAGGCTAGCTTGACAGCTGGTGTATATGGTTTGCTGAGTAAAGGTTTTTTTAGTGGTCGATCTTTTAAGCAGCTTGTGGAGGCTGCTTGCTTGACTTTGTCCCCAATTGACTATTTGTGACTGTAGTATGCTGCCTGCCGCCCTCAATTCAGCTCAAGCCCAAAGGTGGGAAGATTGGAAGTGCTTCTCTCCCTTTTTATGCACTTAACCTTGGATTTGGGCATTCAGCATAAACAGTAAATGGCAACATCTGCATCATAACAGATTAATATATGATTCATTCAGGTATAACTAGGGGTGTGCAAAAAATACAGAAAAAATCGGATTCAGAAATATATGGGGCCAAAAAATTCAGAATACCGTATATTTCCGAATACCAGTACTCGGAATAGTAGCATGTACAGTAGATGCATGGCTATTTCCGAATATATGGCCCCATTATACCCTATGGCCATTGAAATCAATGGCAAAATAGAGTATATTGGAAGCTGCCTGGAGGGGAGGGGGTTTGAGGGAGAGCCCCCAAATTTGCAGGGGACCTGTAGGGGACTCTCCCCTACAAACCCCCCAAGTCCCAAAAAGTTTGGGCCAGGGGATCCCATTCCCAAACAGGGTGCCCCTATCCCATTATTATACCCTATGGGCCACTGAAAGCAATGCCAACATAGGGCATAATTAGAGGCTACTGGGGGGCAGGGGGGTTGAGGGAGAGCCCCCAAAACTGCTGGAAACCTGCAGGGGACTCTCCCCTACAAAACTCCCAAGTCCCAAAAAGATTGGGCCAGGGAGTCCCATTCCTGGGGCACTCAAAGCCAAACCTAACTTCACACTAGAGAATCTTTATAGGACCCAAATGCAGTACATCCATCTATCTACTCTACGAACCCTGCTGGCCTGGAACCAATATAAACCCAGTTGCCAATGTCACTGCCACACAAAACACAATCTGCTCTCCAGCCCTGCCCCAAACAGCATGGGGAGAGCTGGCCAAGCACAACAAGCATGCTGATTCTGGGTCTCTCACCCAAATGCAAACTTCCCTGCTACAGAACACACAATCTACAGATGCCAGCTTTCCAGCCCTGCCCCAAACAACACAACTCTCAAACACAATCCCTAAAAACACCCTTATTAGTGGGGCAGCCTATTTAGTGGCCCTAGCCAAACCGAAAGCACCCTCAGACTCCAAAAATAACTCTGTAAAAACATGAAAGTGACCCACCCCACACAGCCCACACATCAACCCCCACACCAACCAGAGGTAATTTTAAAAAACCAAAACGTGACAGAAAGAAACTTAACTTTTAACCCCCCCCCCCAAACCAGAACCAGGAAAAGGGACAATAGGACAGGATGCAAAACCAGCAACAACAGAGAAAAGATCCAAACAGATCACTGAGAAAATGCCAACAAACTCAACTGTTAAAAAAGTGATCTTTTTAACAACGAAAATTAGGCCAAACAGCCCCCTCCCCCAAGAACCAGAAGAGAAAAGGAACAACAACAGCACAACACAGCAGCAACAAATCAAACACAGAATCCTTTTAAAACAGTAAAAAACTTGACTTTTAACAATACAGGAACTTTATCAACCCCTTCCCCCCAAAAAACCTTCACCCTAACCCCAAGAAATCCTAGCTACCCAAATCAGGAAAAGTAAAAGGACACTGCACTTTTAAAGTCCTCTCACTAAAGTTAGATATGGGCAAATTGGCAAACACGCCCCCCCCCACCCCAGGCCTCCACCCCCAGCACAACCCCCTAACCTCAAATAAACTACCCAGTACTCACCCACCCAGATCTGGATAAGTAAAGGGACTCTGTCTTAAAAAGTTCTTTTACTAACTAAAATAAAAACAAGAACCCCAATACTGTCTTACCTTAGATGTCTTCTCTTCTCCAGGCAGGTCAGGCAAGGCTGAGAGAGAGCAGCGGCAGCAGCAGCTGAGGCCAAGGGCCAGCGCAGCACAATCTCTCTCACACACCAACACTCCAACACAGCAGCAATGGAATGGAGTCCAGCCAGGCAGACTCCTTAAAAAGGTTCTCTGGCCCTACACAGAGCAGTTTCAAAAAATACCACTGCTCTGTGATTGGTAGAACACTGTTTACTTGGATACCCAAGTAAACAAAAGAACAACAATGTTGCTGATGGCTGGGGGATTAGCCCAGCCATCAGCTACACAACAGCCCTGCAAATGCATGCTTTGGACTGGCTGCTGGGGCTCCTCTTCCCTTCCCCCTCCCTCCCTGATCCCAGGGAGGCTATGGGAGAGGTGGGAAAAGGCTTCCAAAGGCGGGAAAGGAGGCAAGCAGCTCCCCTGAGGCTGCAGAAGTTCCTTTCCCACCTTTTCCATGGAGTTCCATATACTTTCAAATATCGATTCGGAAATATATGGGGAGCAGTATATGGCTCCCGTATAATGACTTCAAAATGGACTTGGAAGTATATGGCGCCATATACTTCCTAATCAGGGGTGATTTGCTGGTTTCTTTGATTCGGCCGAACCGAATGCACACCCCTAGGTATCACACAATCCTGCAAAAAGCATTAGTTAGCTTTCAGGCAAAATAAATCCTCAGCCCAGGTGTTCCTATTGAGATTTTGTGCCAAGCTCATCCACTTGCGCTAAACACAGGCATTTGTGCTGGAAAGTTTCCTTTAACGTCTATTCAGGATACTCAAAGACCAAGCTCTTTCCCGCTTTTACCCGTGAGTTGAATCTATTCAGGATACTCAAAGACCAAGCTCTTTCCCGCTTTTACCCGTGAGTTGAATCCCAATCAGATGCTTCCATTAGTTCCACAATTGGGTTTTAGATCCTGGATCGGACTTGTCCTAAGCATTACACGGTAACTTTGAAATGGGGGCCCCATCATGCACAGTGTCATTTACATCAGCTATGGAGCCTTCCTTTTTTGTTTTGCTTTCCCCCACCTCCTAGGAAGCCATGGAGACTCCCCCCTTTCTTAAAAATGTGATTTTGGTTGCATAACAGCACTGTTATGTTAAATGCTGCACATAGATGTTATTGAAACTGTCACCTTGTCTCCATGAATAAGGTTCCATACAGTGATTTCCAATGGAAAAGGCTGCTCTGCTTCTTTTTCTATCAAAAACCAAGAAACAGTGGTGTGAAGGTTGAACAACCATAGGAATCAAACACTGTATAGACTTACTTGTATTGGTGTGTTCTTGTATTATTCTCACAGTACACACTCATACAGTATTCTATAACACGTTAACATAGCACTATAGATTAGTTCAGTAAGCCACTAGAATGCATTACTGACAGCAAAAGTCCATAGGTGACTCTAGTCAATTTCACAGATGGTATTCCAGCGCTGGTTGATAATTGGTGATAAATGGTGATGACATGACTCCCAGGCTTATTTATAGCAGCATGTTTCAAGAGGCTCTCTCTTTTTCAAATCACCACGTTGAATCGGAATTGTAAAGCAATTATAACAATACTTCTCTTATCAGAAAACCTGATGAGCGCTGAAACCATTATATAACCAGTTATAACACTTCCTAAGAAAACTCACCCATTGCTCAAAATGTTTAATCGCACAAGTCTGCAAAGTCAATCTGGCAGCCTAGGTCCTCAGCAGGGACAGAACCACTCTGTTCTCCATAAATAATGAATCTCATTTCTTTCACCTACCATCTCCACCAGGGCGGGGGTTTTTTTGGTAGCCGGAACTCCTTTGCATATGAGGCCACATACTCCTGATGTAGCAAATCCTTCTGGAGCTTACAGTAGGCCCTGTACTGAGTACTCTGTAAGCTCTTGGAGGATTGGCTACATCAGGGGTGTGTGGCTTCATATGCAAAGGAGTCCCTCCTACAAAAAATGTGCTGCGTCTCCCTCTTAATGATCCTAAAGTTACAGTGTGTTAAACAAAATGTACTTCTATTAGCCATACTCTTACATATATAATATATTTCTACAATCATTGACCAAATACATAAAAGAGGAGTAAAAGATCTTATATCAGTTAGTACACCATCAAAATTCATACAGTGCTCCTGGGGAGGGGAAAGTATAACGGTGGGAGCAGGTGGGGTTGGAACGGAAGGAGACTGAGACATAGGAGGGCTCGTTCACCTTCCAGCCTGTGTCCCATCCCAAGGATAGTAGGTATGGGGGCCAAGTGGAAACACTTGCTTCCGTCCTTGGTGTTGTGCAATGCCAGGTCCATAAATAATAAGACCTCAGTCCTGCAGGATTTTTTAATCAGGCAGGACATGGACCTGGCTTGCGCGACGGAGACCTGGGTGAGAGACAGGGAGACAGTATCTCTTTCCCAGGTGGCGCCACCTGGGTTCTCCGTCCTTCACCAGGTACAGACTAGCAGGCGGGGGGGGGAGGGGTGTCATTTTTCATGCGAGAGGCTTGCTCCTTTCGGGTGCTCCCGCTCCCAAAGATCAGGGGTACAGAGTGTGCTGGATTGATGTGGGATGCTGGGGAGAGTTTGGCAATCTGGCTGGTGTACCGTCCGCCTAATGCACTGGCCAGTGCCTTATCGTCCCTGATGGAGGCTGTGGCAGGCTGGGCACTAGAGCACCCATGGCTTATTGTCCTGGGTGACTTCAATGTCCATGCTGAGGACGCGGCCTCCACTCAAGCGACGGACCTGGTGTCTTCCATGACAGCACTAGGACTCTCCCAATATGTAACAACATCCACACATCAAGCCAGACACACATTAGACCTGGTCTTTGCGGTGGGAGTTGTAGTGGATCAGATTTCTGCTGATGCATTGCCATGGTCTGACCACTATGCCCTAAAGGCCCGTGTGAATACTTCACCTCTACCCTATTTAGGCGGTGAACAGGTTTTGGCTCACCCACAAAGCCAGACGGACCCTGTGCGCTTTCAAATGGCTTTGCGGGATCCCTGGCCCTCTGGTGACTCGTTGAATGAGCTGGCAGAGACATGGAATAACCAGCTCTTGGCAGCCATTGATGAGATCGCTCCTCAATGTCCTCTTTGTCCCCAGTCATGATCCGCACTGTGGTATATCCTGGAGCTGCAATCAATGAAACGGTGACTAAGACAACTAGAGAGATAGTGGTGACGTATTCGTGATGAAGAACATCTTATAAGTCATTTATGCGGACCTATAAGATGGCAGTCTGAGCCACAAAGAAAACTTACTTTGCGACCTGGATTGCATCTGCAATTTCGCACCCAGTACAATTATTTAGTATAATTAGGTCTTTGACAACCTTACCGCAAGGTAAATCAAATGTTAGAGAATTGGAAATTGGCTGTGAGGCTTTTGCGAGTTTTTTTGCAGGTAAGGTCTCGTCGTTCTGACATGACCTCCCTGCCACAATTGACACAGTGAAAGAACTCGAGGCACTGAGCATGTCTTCTGGTCCATTTCTGGATTCCTTTTCACTGTAAACAAGGCAATTGGGGTTCCCCTCTCGCTTTGCTGTTAAAGTATCTACTTCTGAAAAAAAGATATTAAGCCACTTAGATTTCATTTAGAGCCACATTGCTATCACAGCCTGTACAGGTTTATAATTTCTGTTTTTAATAAATTAGTGGATATATCTGTATTGTTCTTCCCTAGGTTTGCCAGAGCCAGTGATGTCATTGCACGGGAATGCAGTGCTGTGCATACACTCCCCCTGCTTTCCCCAGTCATTTAAATGTACCTTCCCTTTAAATGGTTGGGGGGAAGTGGGTGCCTTGCATGCCTACCCTGCAAGCCACAAATTCGCAGGTACCATGTGTGCTTGCCCTGCAACTGCAAATGTTCAGCTTGTGAGGAATGGACATGCAGCCCCCACTTGGAAAGAGTGACCCCACAGCACATCCAGCCCCCAATCATGAATTTGTAGCTTGCGAGGGCAGATGCACACAGCACTTGTGGAGCCATGGAGGACTGTTAGGGGCAGGGCTTCCTCCACTAGCCAGCTGGTTGTGCCTCAGGGGAGCCCCCCAAATCAGAGTATCCCCTGCCCCCACCTGAAGACTGACATCCCTCTGATAACGTTGTGCTGCCCATTTCTCACAGTATTACAATGCACGCAATGTTACGTTAAAAATACATTGAAAAAATTGAGAGTGTCTCTGGGACATAAAGGTGGTAGGTAGGGTTAAAAAGCAACACTGGCTACCCCAAATGGCACTCCAGCATTTGCCCAAAACTCAGTGGTTAAATCATGTAGTTTGTGGGGTGAATCATGGAGTGTCACTGGTAGCACAATGACAAAATGTAATACATACCCTTCAGGTGACAAAAACAGTCACCAAAAGTTCTCATAACGCAAAAGCTGGTTGTAATCTGCTTAATTGTTAGTTAAATTGTCCAGAATACTCTAAGCAAAACTTCTACATTTTTCCCTTGTAAAGGTTAGCTTACTAGGAAAACAATTTTTTTTGTCAGTATCATGTTGACAAAGCACCCTTATAATGCTGTCTAATAGCAGTGCTTAGGTATGTCTCACTTTTGCTAAGTAGTCTGTAATAGATTGAGATCTAAATTGCAAGTTAAGTAGATGTGAATTGCTTTAACAGAAGCACTTTTTGTCATCAACCTTTTAAAATGCC
This sequence comes from Heteronotia binoei, assembly GCF_032191835.1. Classification (NCBI taxonomy): domain Eukaryota; kingdom Metazoa; phylum Chordata; class Lepidosauria; order Squamata; family Gekkonidae; genus Heteronotia; species Heteronotia binoei. The sequence goes on along the minus strand of NC_083231.1, from coordinate 54,394,209 downwards.
ACTTTAGTCTATCTCAAGAAACAAAATGAAAGCTTCTTTAGATTATGGAATAAATTGTTTTAATATATTCAAAAGGAAAAAATCCTTCAAAACAATATCTAATATGTTTTTCATAACAGATATGAACAAGAAAGAATAATATACTTTTTAGTATATGACTGGTTTCTTGATTCTCAAGGCTGATATTAGAGAATAAATGTGTTTGGTTCTTAATCCACAGATGTTCCCTATCTCTTCAGTTTAGTTATTAATAAGGAACAATCATGCATTGAATTCTGCCATATTCCCTATTTTGGTGTCAGTCATGAAAAATGAGCCCACCTGAGATGGTTCTGTGTGAGCCTTGAGATGTGTGAGTGTGTGTGTTTTAAAATGTATATATCAGCTTGGGCCTGGAGTAAATTATCTAGTATCACTTATCACATTAAGTCTTGGGTTGCCCACTCCATAGAACCGCTGTGTAGATGCGCTCGAGTGCAAAACTAGCATCGGCAGCCATAGTCAGCTCCCAAAGGGGAGACATTAGGCCATGCTTGGAGGGGGAGAGCAGCCTGACGAGAGAGAGAGAGAGAGAGAGAGAGAGAGAGAACTCGTCGCCATGGTGATTCCGCCCAGGCGCACGCCATTGGCCCGCTGCTGAAGCGGGGGTGGCAGAGGCACAGGCTCGCTTGGAACCACAGGATTGGCCAGCCCATTGCACATGACCAGGCAAAGGGGCGGAAAGCCCGCATCTGAGAGGCCATCAATCCCCTCACTCCCTCCCACTGTCAGAGATTCTGCCAATGGCAGGAAGTCCCAAGTGCAGGAGTTTGCTGTCCTAGACAGTGGCTGGAATGTGTGTCTGGGAGCGAGCAGACCAAGTGCAAAAGACAGCCCCTGGAGCACCCCCCCCGGAGCCCCTGCTGCCACCCCCCACTATGTGCAAAGAACACCTTCCCTGGGGACTGCAGAAGTCAGAGTGCCCTGCGCACAACAGCCCTGTGGGGTCGGGTAGACCATCAGCCTGGGCAGGCTGAGGGGTGGCACCCCCCTCCCCTGTCCAGCAATGCGGGGGGCAGCGTGGCGGCTCATAGCCCACTCCCCCCCCCCCCTGAACCAAGTCTGCCCACCCTCCCAGGCATTCCCTCAGAGAGGCTACTGATGGGTGGGGGATTGCCCAGGGCATATCTCGATTCAACTTGCATTCTCAACCACCAGTTCATTTTGATATCCATGTGAACCCTGGCGCAGACTCGGAGGAAGACAGACGTTTGTTTCTTTGCTCCTAAAAACGCTAAGTTGTTTTCAATCTTCTAACTTTTATCTTGCCTTGATAGAAGGAATTGTTTTTAAATAGTCTTATCTTATCACCTCACTTCTAATTTTGGTCCAGCTGTTTTGTCTTTCCCAAGCTCTGGCTGTTTAATCAGTTAATAAGCTTCTGCTTTCGCTTTCTGACTCAGAAACTGCTACAGCTAACGAACTACAGCTGATGTTTTATAAAGTTTTACAAAGTTTTACGTTGTCCCTCAAAGACAGGTTTATTTTTAGAGTCTTTTCATTTGAACTGTGAATCTAACTGAAGGTTGAAATTAAGTCAACTCCTGCAAAGCAACATGGCGGAGTGCAGTCAGCTACAGCGTTGGCTCTGACAAATTTGGCTTTTAAAGACATTTCATGATATCCATGTTTTCCAATTCTTCTTTGGTTTTCAATTGATTGTCTTTTCCCAACAAGTCCTCATACTTATAATTCTGGTTTGTTTTTAAAATATTTGGATGGGTAAATGCTTCTACTGGCGAGACCCATCTTGGAATTTTTTGATAGATTCTCATCTTCAACCCTGACCAGATGTGGTACAAAGATTTTTGAAACCAATGGTTTTTAAGGTAAGAGTGACCTTCAAGTCTTTGATACCACAAATATGCATGCCACCCCATAGTCAAATCATGTCCTTCTAGTAACAGTTGTCTCTTGTCATCCAGGAGTATCCAGTCTCTTATCCATAACAGTGTAGATGCTTTATAATATAACTGCCAATCTGGCAGGCCCAAGCATGCTCTTAATTTAGAATTCTGCAATGCTTTGAGTTTAATTCTAGGTTTTTCGCCTTGCCAGACATATTTAGCGATCATCCTGTTCAATTCCTGAAAGAATTCACTATTTAAAAATATTGGAATAGAAACAATAATCTTGGTAAAATATTCATCTTTATTAAAACTATTCTTCCCAATAAAAATAAGTTTAAGTCATACCATTTTTCCAAGTCCTTTTTAATTTCTTTAAGTAGTCATAGTTGTCTGCTTTTAATGATGCCTAAGTATTTAATTTTTTTTTTTATACAAAAATCCTGATTTCTGCTGAAAGGATTGAATTTGTTCCGTCATCATATTCTTTGCTAAAAATTTTGTTTTGTGGTAATTAATCTTTAATCCTGCATATTGGCTAAATTGTTTGATCTTATTTATAAGACAGTCAATTGAGTCCATTGGTTGTTCTAGTATGAAGACTAAATCATCTGCAAAGGCTCTGAGTTTGTATTGTTCATTTTTTATAACAGCTTCCTTTATATTTGAGCATTTCCTTATTTGGTTATTCAACATCTCTTGAGATACGATAAAGAGTAATGGTGACAATGGACAGCCTTGTCTTGTACCTTTTTGAATTTTAATAACATCTGTTAGTTCGCCATTCACTGTCACCCTTGCATTTTGTGAAGAATATATTGCTTTTACTACTCTCAAAAAGTTTTCGCCACACTCCATACCTTTCAATTGTTGTAACATAAAGTACCGAGAAACATTGTCAAAAGCTTTCTCAGCATCCAAACAAATTAGAGCCAATTGTTTTTCTGGATGTCTCTCATAATATTCCAAAATGTTGCAAACTGTCCTTACATTGTCTTTTAAATATCTTTTAGGAAGAAATTCTACTTGATCATAGTGTATTATAGATTGTAGAACTTTCTTCAAACTTTGTGCCAATATTGCAGCAAAAATTTTGTAATCCATATTTAAAAGGGAAATTGGACGATAGTTTTTAATGTCTTTCAGATCATAGTCCTGTAATGGTAAAGTTCAGGTCATTGTTTTCTTTTGGAATCAAAGATATTGTAGCTTCTTGCCATGAGACTGGTATTTGGCCTTCTTCTTGAATTTTTTTCTATGAGACACTTGAATGGTAAGATCAAAGAATCTTCATAAGCGTTATAGAATTCTGCAGGTAGACCATCTGGACCAGGAGCTTTACCATTCTTTTGGGATGTCATTGCCTCTCTGTGTCAACTAAATCTTTAATCAAACTAGCCAAAAGCCAATACATGTCAGTTCTTGACCAGGTTTGGTGTCTGGCAGAATAGTAGGTAAAATCTTTAGAATTAGGATACCTTAAGAACATAAGAGAAGCCATGTTGGATCAGGCCAATGGCCCATCCAGTCCAACACTCTGTGTCACACAGTGGCCAAAAAAAATTTATACACACACACTGTGGCTAATAGCCACTGATGGACCTCTGCTCCATATTTTTATTCAATCCCCTCTTGAAGCTGGCTATGCTTGTAGCCGCCACCACCTCCTGTGGCAGTGAATTCCACATGTTAATCACCCTTTGGGTGAAGAAGTACTTCCTTTTATCCGTTTTAACCTGACTGCTCAGCAATTTCATCGAATGCCCACAAGTTCTTGTATTGTGAGAAAGGGAGAAAAGTACTTCTTTCTCTACTTTCTCCATCCCATGCATTATCTTGTAAACCTCTATCATGTCACCCCACAGGCAACGTTTCTCCAAGCTAAAGAGCCCCAAGTGTTTCAACCTTTCTTCATAGGGAAAGTGTTCCAACCCTTTAATCATTCTAGTTGCCCTTTTCTGGACTTTCTCCAATGCTATAATATCCTTTTTGAGGTGCGGCGACCAGAATTGCACACAGTACTCCAAATGAGACCGCACCATCGATTTATATAGGGGCATTATGATACTGGCTGATTTGTTATCAATTCCCTTCCTAATAATTCCCAGCATGGCGTTGGCTTTTTTTATTGCAATCACACACTGTCTTGACATTTTCAGTGAGTTATCTACCACGACCCCAAGATCTCTCTCTTGGTCAGTCTCTGCCAGTTCACACCCCATCAACTTGTATTTGTAGCTGAGATTTTTGGCCCCAATGTGCATTACTTTCCACTTGGCCACATTGAACCTCATCTGCCACATTGACGCCCACTCACCCAGCCTCAACAGATCCCTTTGGAGTGCCTCACCTTGTTCTCCATACATCTACCAGATCCATTTCTTCTGCTAGTTTCCAAAAGCTTACTGGCAACTGGCAACCTTACATTTCATCTGTTTGGACATTTTTTTATCCAATTTTCTATCCGGAACTACATTAAAGTCTCCTATTAAATAATATTCTGCATATTCCAAATTTATTAATTTAGAATGCAAAACTTGAAAAAATTTATCTTGATGATCATTTGGGGTATAGATATTTGCCAATAAGATCTTTTTATTGTTCACAGTGATTTCCACTAGTAGAATTCTTCTGTCTTCAGAAGCAAATTTCAATTGCGGATTGAATTTAACCTTAATATATGTTGCCACTCCCCTTTTCTTCTTGCTGTTGTCTGTTGCTGTAAATAGGTTACCTAGTTTTTTTGTTTTTCAAGAGATGTTGATCTTTTGTTAAAATATGAGTTTCTTGTAAACAAATTATATCCATTTCAAATTTTGCCAAATATCTAAATGTCTTTCTCCTTTTTGCTGGAGAATTAAGTCCATTTACATTAATTGAGACTATTGAGGCCATTATGGATTTGAATTATCATTATCTTCCCCCCCCCCCTTTTTAGAGTGTTGCCTTGTATGATATCTCTGTGGTTCACTTGGATTTTCTTCCCCAGAAACTTCACCCTCCTCCTCTTCTTCATCCTTCTTTTCCTTCATTCTTTCCCAAAAATGTTGCACTTTAAAGATGGAGTTGATCCTATATCTGGTCTCTTGATATGTAAAAAGAAGGCCCTCTGGTATTAACCACATATAAGGTATTTCTCTTCTTCTCAGAAAATCTGTTAACTCTTGGTATTCTCTCCTCTTTTGTGTCACAGGCCAGGGAATCTCCCTGAGAATTTTCACCATATTTCCAGCTATCATCATTGGTCTATCCCTTGCTTGCTTTAAAATATCATCTTTGATCCTCTTTCTTGTGAACTTCAGATGTACTTCACTGGGCAGCTTGTTTCATCTTTTATAACTCGAGGGTACCCGTCTAACTTGATCAAATTCTTCTTCCATCCTCTCAGGGGTCACCTGTAAAATTTCAGCCAACGTTTCACTTAAAATCTTCTGTAAAACTTCATTTTTTTCTTCTGGTATGTTCTGGAACCTCAGCATGTAGGCAGCTCTGTCTACTTCCAATTGTAGGAGTCTAGAATCTTGTACATTCTGTTCTTTTTCCATATGTTCCACCTTCTGTGTGTTCTCTGTCACTTGGCCCTCCAACACTTTTAAGGCTATGTTAGTCCCAGTTGTCTGTCTAGTGTTCTCTGCAAGCTCTTTTTTAATCTCTGTCATCTGCTCACCAATATTGTCTACTTTGCTAGTTAGTTGTACTATAGCAGTCATTAAAGCTGCTTGCATCTCTTTCATATCTCCTTGCATGGCCACTAGTTTACCTGGTCCAGATGGAGGATTAAGTGAGGGAAACATTTGCTTTCTGTCTTTGTTGTCTTTTTGTTTTTTTACAGAGTCCTTAGGTCCATTCATTTTTGCTGAAAGTAAAAATACTCACCAGCAAAAATCCAATAACAGTTCTTCCACGTTTGTTTTGGAGCTCTTTGTTCTTGTTTGTGTCAAATAGACTAAACTGCATCCTAGTATATCCTTACTATCAAACAGTTCAAAAATGAAACAATTTTCTGACTTCTATAAACATTAGTCAAAACAATACTAAAAAAACCACTTATCAGTTTAGCACAATAGAAAGTTAGTAGAACAAACAGGAAAAAATAGTTCAGTTCTCTGAGAATGCAGCCAGTGCTTGCTATGTAAAACTAGATTAGTTCAATTGTAATCCAAGTCACCAACGATCTGCCAGCCAAATTTCAGGTATGAAAGATACCAAATATAAATCTGTAATCCAAGGGCTGAGTACCCTATTTGTAACCCAAGGGCTGAATGCCCTATTTGTAATCCAAAGGTAAGACCCAAGTTCAAATTATAATAAACCAAACCACATTAGAAAAGAACCAATACCCAAAAAATGAAGAAAAAAAGAAAACAGATGCTTCCAACAAAAAATTCAATAATCCAGATGGAGAAACCATAAATCTGTAATCCAGGGCTGAATGCCCTATTTGTAATCCAAACAGATGCCCCAAAAATAAGTAAAAAATCAGTGATCCAAACCTAAAGAAAGAAAGACCCCCATATCCAAAAAATAAGAGCATACAGGTGCACAAGAAATAAAAACTCAAACCAAAAATCTTTACAACTATATCCAAAAAAATAATCCAGCCACAGGTATACAAAAAATCAAAAAAGAAAAAGGTAAAATACCCCATAAAATAATATATATCCAAAGGAAAGGTTAAAAAGCCAATTATTATTCTTGAAAAAACAAAAAGTTTTGCAAAGTGCACTTCTTGTCACCAGAGATCCTGTTATGTCTTATAATCAATACCCAATCCCCAGCAACTTTTAATATTCCATCAAAACACTTAAACAAGATCTGCAAAACACATCCAAGCCATCCAACTCTCAGATCTATCTCAGATCTATCAGCAGAGATCTTTTCTCCAGAAGCCAAGAGCCTTCCTCGCCCACAAGAGTTTCAAAGAAACCATTTAAGTTCAGCCATCTACTATAAATTGATGAAGTTTCTTACATGCAGGTACTCTCCATATATCAGGTTGTGCAAACTTTTTCAAGCCTTGCAAAAGAAAGAGGGAGGATTCCCCCCCCCCTCTTTCTCAGTCTCTTGCTTTGCTAAAACTCTGTTCCTGATTTTCTTTTTCCCTGTCAATATTACAAGTCTTAAGTAGAATGAAAGTGAGGGAAAAACACTTACAATAATAAGAAGCTTCTGTCCTTTGTAAAACTTGAAGATCCAGAATGCAGAGTGGAAGAAAGTAGAAAAAGAAACAGGTGGCTGACCCTTATGCTCGAGGAAAGCGGGATCATGGGAACAGCCGCCTCCGCTGGTTTCCCCGATCTACCGCTCGATCCTCCCACCTTCTGGAAGCCTTCCTGGCCCCCAGAGTCAGATTGTCCTTCATGGGTGACCCCTCTGAAGTGCCGATTTGAGAGTGGCTCAGGATGCAACAGTCCGAGCCACTCTCAACGCCGTGTTGCCAAAACCCAGAAGTCCATGCGCTCCTCTCCCTAACAACAGAGTTGTGTGAGGCCAGAGTGTAAGTATTTCTATTAGGGGGGAGACTGCGATTGGGTGCTGGGGAGGGGGCTTGTCAGCCCGAGGCGCAAGGGGATTGGCGAGGCAATCATGCCACTCTCTAAGGGGTTTGCGAGCTTCTGCAGCGGCGGAGCTGACCTTTGTTTTTTATTTCAACGAGTGCCTATGGGACATGCTGCTGTTTTGCAGGCGTAATGTTGCACCTCTCGGGGGGGGGGGCGTGTCATGGCCCAAACTGCTCAGGAAGCCACCTAAGCCTGGCCATGCCTCCAACTCCACCGCCTCCTCCGCCTGAGTGCCGCGCTCCGCCTCACTTCCGCCCACGCTTGGGTGCAGCCCTCAGGCGCCGCTGCCCTCGGGTGGAGCGGCACTTTGGTGACCCCCGCCCACGTAACTCACCTCCTCCACGGCGGCACTGGCCATACGTCGGCACAAATTCTTCTGGCGCCCACGTAGCGGCAAGTCCGCTCCCAGAGCACTTGCAGCCCCCCCCCCTTTGGATTGTGCTCTTAATATACCATTATGGAACACAAATCTCTCAAGGCACTTAGGAAGATTTCACTTTCCTTTTTATCATGTAACAGGAATATTTGAATCCAACAGTGCTGTAACTAGAAAGAACCATGGTGGCAGGAAAAAGGGTTTTGTAGTTTACACTCAATTCATGGTATAAAATTGCAGACTTCCCTAACCAAAACCAAGTTTAAATTTGGCTAGTGTAAAATTGGCGCCAGACATTACTTGTGGAGAAAATTGTTGTTGTTTAGTCACACAGTCGAGTCTGACTCTTTGTGACCCCATGGACAAAGTCATGCCAGACTGTCCTGTCTTCCACCATCCTCCGAAGTCTGCTCAAATTTGTGTTAGTTACATCAGTAATGCTGTCCAACCGTCTCATCTTTTGCCGTCCCCTTCTTCTTTTGCCTTCTGTCTTTTCCAGCATCAGAATCTTCTCCAGTGAGTGCTCCCTTCTCATTTAGTGGCCAAAGCATTTGAACTTCAGCTTCAGCATCTGGCCTTCCAGGGAACAGTCAGGGTTGATTTCCCTTAGGACTGACTGATTTGATCTTCTTGCAGTCCAAGGGACTCAAGATTCTTCTCCAGCACCACAGCTCAAAAGCATTTATTCTTCTGCGCTCAGATGAAGACTACCCTGTTAGTTTTTTTACTTAATTACTTCTATGAATACCTAATTGTTATTTCCAATAATTCAGATACCTATTCTGATGCAGAGCTGAGTTAGAAGGAGACTAGCCTATTCCAGCTAGCAACTGAGAACTTCTTTGTTTTTCCTTCACAATTAATTGTACATTTTCCTGGTTTGTGCATATTGGTAAGGTTCTTAAGCTCTTTCTGAGGCCATTTTCACAGCGTTTTCACCAAATCAGAATGTCATTTAGTGTGCCCATTAAAAATACGAACAGGAACAGAAACAGACAAGTGCTTCATCACTGCCAGCATCTCACTTTTGAATTAGTGGTCAGTTTCAGCAGCATCAGGGACTGGAGGAAGCTGACTTTGACTGCTAGAGTGGTGTGATGGTTAAGAGTGGTGGACTCTAATCTGGAGAACCAGGTTTGATTCCTAATTCCTCCACATGAAGCCTGCTGGGTGACCTTGGGCTACTCAGTTCTCTCAGAATTCTTTCTGCCCCACCTACCTCACAAGGTGACTGTTGTGAGGCGAGGATGGGAAGGCAGTCTAAGCTGCTTTGAAATTCCTCAAGGTAGTGAAAAGCAGGGTTTAAAAACCAACTTTTCTTCTACTACTACTGAAAGAGTGTGACATCTTGAGACTCTCAAGAAAGTCTTCAGTACCAGGTACAATCTGCTGGCCAGATATTTTCAAGGAATCCATCAATTCATCATAAGAATGTTTGTGTTTGGACAGAACATGAAAAATACTCTTGAATTTGCTGTAAAGTATTTTTTGTTTGAGAGAGATGACAACTTATTTATTTTGTAGTTTCTGCATACAGGGGAAAGGAAAATGGTCCTAGAATCATAGAGTTGGAAGGGATCTCCAGGGTCATCTAATCCAATTCCCTGCGCAATGCAGGAAATTCACAAATACCTGCCCCATGTCCCCAGTAACCCTTCCTCCATGCCCAGAATATGGCAAAAAAAAAAAAAAAGCACCTCGAGGAGCCAAACTGGTCAGGAGAAAAAATGCTGCCTGACCCCAAAACAGTAATCAGCATTTCTCTGGAAATGTAAGAAAGGGCCACATAAGAACTCAACACAGATGCAGCCCTTCCAGCCCTCCTTCTCATGATCTGTCTAATTCACAGAATCAGCATTGCTGTCAGATGGCCATCTAGCCTCTGTTTGAAAACTTCCAAAGAAGGAGAGCCCATCACCTCCCAAGGAAGCCTGTTCCACTGAGGAAGCACTTTGTCAGGAAGTTCTTCTTTACGTTTAGCTGAAAATGCTTTTTATTTAATTTCAACCTGTTGGTTCTGGTTCTACCTTCTGGGGAAACAGAAAACAGCTCTCCACCATCCTATATATGACAGCCCTTCAAGCTCTTGAAGATGCTAATCATATCACCTTTCAGTCATCTCCTCTCCAGGCTAAACATACCCAGCTCCCTCAACCTTTCCTTTTGGGACTTGATTTCCAGACCCCTCACTATCTTCATTGCCCTTTTCTGGACACATTCCAGCTTGTCTATATGCTTCTTGAATTGTGGTGCCTAAAACTGAACACAATACTCTAGGTGAGGTCTAACTAGAGCAGAGTAAAGCAATAACATCATTTTGCATGATCTGGACTGTATACTTCTGCTGATACTTTCACTTCATCAACCAGTTCTTCTCTGTTGAGAATCAAGTCCAAAATTGCAAATCCCATTGTCTCCCTTTTCACTTTCTGGAAAATGAAGTTTTCAGCAAGACAAGTAAGGAATTTATTTGACTTTTTAATTTTTGTAGAGCCTTCCATTTAATTTTGCATGTAAGAAGACATTGGCAGTTCATTTTTTATCATTTTAAAGCAAGAAGTTGGTTATGAAATGAACGACAGTTCAGATGAATGTTGGATAAGATTTACCTACATCTTTTATGCTCCTATTTCTTTTCTTTTGCTTTTCCTTTCCCATTCTGTCCTTTCAGGGGGGAAAAATCAGTTTTGGTTAGGTTTCCTCATAGAAGGATATATACGTTCTACTTTAAGAACAGTCTGAATTTTGAAAAATTTGATCAACAACAAATTATTACTTATTCTCTGCTAGGGCAATGCAAATCAGGAACAGCCAGGAATGTCAGATCGAAGTAACTACTTCTTGACAGTTCCAGAAAGGAACTTAGGAGGAAACGAAGCCTTGACTCACAGTCTTCATTTGCATTCCCAACCAAGCAGCCACCTAACTGTGTTTTTGCAGTAGCTGGAAAGCTTTAAACGAGAGTGATAGGAATCTATTAATTAACAGTGCTGTTTCTTTAGCTGGACAGTATTACACATGCATTCTCAAACTGCATTCCTTATCCTTTTCCCTCCCTCATAATATATGTAACAAAACACACCCACAGTGAAAGTCACATGGCTTGTATTTCTAGTTTGCCCTCACCCACTTTGCCTGGCTGCTGCAATACACTATGGGCAAATACTTAATGCTTTGCCATGATTGTCTTCCTCCTCCATGCATTCAGAAAAGCTCTCAACTGGAAAAAAAATCACTTATCAAACAGAGACATCTTTTGGTTGTTTTGATCCTACAGGGGGAATGGAGATGCATGGTGTGTCTCATTAGTGTTTTAGCCATGCCCAGCTTTCTCTCTGCCTGATTCCCAAAGCTGAATGCATCTAAGTTCCTTTGTTTGTATTAACAGGATATACATATTCTTGTATTGCTGCCTGGTGACTGTAGTTTGATTCAGTAAATTCTCAGCATGCACCAGCACAATGAATGCTGCCAACTGTTGAATTTCATGAACATGGTTTTCAGCACATAAATTCGAACATGGCCAATTTCAAATAATGTGTTCTCACACTGCCATCTAGGAACTGTAGTTCAATCCATCAGTTATAAAGAGATGCAGCCACAGTGGACATGGCCTGAGGACTGCCTTCTCCAGCTGTGACTACCACAGCCTTGTGGCCATATCCTGCCAGGGCCACCCAGTCCAGGAGAGGGAAAGATGTGAGCCAGAGGTGTGGGAAAGAAGGGCTTACAGCAACAAGGGATGCACCTGCCCTGCCCAGACTCTCTGTGGGAGTGACTGAACATGCCTGGCCAAGTGTGCTATGATGAAGGATTGGATGCACCCATCTGGCCTGGCCTTGCCACCCAGCATGGCCCAGTCTCACTGCTGCAAAGGATAGGACACACCCATCCAGTATGGCCCTGACCAGGGATGTGCCTTCCCAACTACGCCCCTTTGCCAGGGAGAGCCAGTTTGGTGTAGTGGTTAAGTGTGCGGACTCTTATCTGGGAGAACCGGGTTTGATTCCCCACTCCTCCACTTGCACCTGCTGGAATGGCCTTGGGTCAGCCATAGCTCTAGCAGAGGTTGTCCTTGAAAGGGCAGCTGCTGTGAGAGCCCTCTCCAGCCCCACCCACCTCACAGGGTGTTTGTTGTGGGGGAGGAAGGTAAAGGAGATTGTGAGCCGCTCTGAGACTCTTCGAAGTGGAGGGCGGGATATAAATCCAATATCATCATCATCTTCTTCTTCTTCTTCTTCTTCTTCTTCTTCTTCTTCTTCTTCTTCTTCTTCTTCTTCTTCTTCTTCTTCTTCTTCTTCTTCTTCTTCTTCTTCTTCTTCTACTTCTTGCTCAGGGCTGGCTGAGCAGGGTCTCTTTCCTCTGTCTCCTTTGGGGAATGTGGTTCTGGGGAGCTGCAGGTAAGGCCCCTTTCCAGGGCCATTTCCCTACCAACCCCCTCCAGCTGTGACATAACTGATGCCCTCAAATAGTTGGGTTACACGGTGACTTCCCTATAACAATGACTCTGGGGCATACATTAGCCAAGCAAACTTGTAACTGTGAGTGTGCATTAACACTGCACATTCACAGTCAGTCTCTATGTTGAATGCATAGCTGTGTGAGGGAGGAGGCACAGGGCAAAGAGTAGCTCTCCCTGAAAAGAGCCCTGAGTGACATGCTTCTGCTCTTATTCAAGAGGATCTGTTGGCAGCACTGGGATGCCAGATGCAGACAGGACGGCTGCAAGATGGAAGCTACCTGGAAGACAGAGAAGTTGGGAACAAAACTGGCATGACAGCTCTTTTCTCACTGGCATCAGTTCTGCAAGAGCTCAAGGACAGCCTCCAGACTCTTCCCATCAACATGGAAGTGGAAACAGAGCAGTAGAAGAAGGCAGGCAGTTGTTAACAGTGAGGGTGGAGGCTGATGTTGGGGGGAGAAGGCAAAGTGGAAGGACTGTGCAGGACATGGCAGGGGGAAGCTGAGTCCTCCAGGAAGGAGGAAGCAGGTTCCCAGCTGAAACAGCAGTGGACACAGGTTTTGGAATGGCAGAAAAGCCCAGAGCTTTTAGAAACACAACTTTCTGAAGGATGCTAGGGAAGCTACCATAAAGCCAGAACCCAAAGGAAATGGGGAGTTCATCTGGTAACAGATTTCTGGGAACTTAAGCCATGAACATGTGCAAATGGATTTCTCTGCAAAGTAATGGAAAACCCTCTAACAAAGCTGGAGTATTACCTGTCAAAATTACCTGATAAGGAACTGAACTCTCCATGGTTGAAACTTTTTTTGTAGCCAAGTCACTTATGGTGTCCCCATGGAGTTTTCAAGGCAACTAAAGTTCAGAGGTGGTTTACCATTGCCTGCCTCTGTGTTCTTGATAATCTATCATCCAAATACTAACAAGGTCCTGTCGTGGAATTTCTTTTGGGGTTGGTTCTCTTATGAAAATGGCCACAAGGGGTCCAAGCTATCCAGCACCATCAAGTTTTGAGCTAGCTACTAGAAAAGTAGGTGAAGGGTGAAAGTTATCTGAGGGCAAACTTAGCTTTAAATGTTTTGATTTGGCAGCATAATTGTTGATTTTAAGAGGTATGAGAAGAACCGGATAGAGTAAAGTTAACTGGTCTGTTGGCAGATGTGAGAGACCATCCGTTGATGCAACTGGAAATTGATGACGTATATGATAAGATAAGATGATGATGAAATAGAGATAAATGATGCCAGTTTCCTGGGGAAAACTCTTTATAAACTCTGGGATTTTGCGAAGAAGTAGCTGACTTTCATAGAGACAGAGGGTCTCTATGCTGGTCAAGCCATGAAATTAACTCTTATTAGAGATCTCTAATATAGAATGGGACTTAAGTTTTCATAGAATTAATTTTTAGCAGGTATTAGATTATAAGATAGAGTAAGTTTGACTACAAGAACTGGGAAAAGGTTTATCTGAATACGATTGTATAACCTTCTAACTATATTCTGAAATTGTACTAATGTTATCTAATTGCTTTGCCTTTCTAGATATGCATTTTAAGACTTCTGACTGGAGAAGGAACATAAGTGTAATAAAGTTTATCAGTATAGCCTAGAAAACTATTTGTTCTTCTGTGTCAGTTCCTGAGGACTGCAGGTTGTTTGTGTTACTGAGGGTACAATAAAGTGTACAAAAGTAAATTCTGCCTCAGGTCCATCCCTGCTTAGCTTCTGAGATCTGATTACTTCAGCCTAGCCTGGGCTATCCTGGTCAGGGCTGCTTGAAACTTACCTAGATAAAAATGAGGCTTAATACAAAGCCATTTCCTTTCTTAAAATAAAGATTTTTGTTAAACATCCTTGGGTGTTTGTGTCTGTTTGTTCCATTGGTTTAGCCAAGAACTGTCAAAAATGGCAAATAAATAATGTCTGTGCCCGTGGCATACATAACAGAATCACCCATTAAGAACAAGGCATATATAAAGTTTGATTGCAATATTTGCAAACACTGAACCATCTAGTTGCAACAGTCCTGATATCTATATAATAATAATAATAATAATAATAATAATAATAATAATAATAATAATAACAACAACAACAACAACAACAACAACAACAACAACAACTTTTTATTTGTATCCCTCCCTCCCCGCAAGCAGGCTCAGGGCGGCTCACAACATGTGAATACAGTATACAATAAAACCATGTGCAATCAATTATAAATTCATATACAATTTCAATATAAAATCATCCTTAAAATCATTAAAATTACATTAAACTTAAGATTATGGTGCTATAATTAAGATCTTTCATAAAATCCAGTGATTAAAACATAAAACATAGAACATATCCAACAGGACTTTCTTGACTCGGTTTATGTGAAGGCTATTTTAAAGAGGTGGGTCTTACAGGCCCTGCGGAATTGATCTAAGCATCGCAGGACCCATACCTCCTCCGGGAGTTGGTTCCACAGTAAGGGGGCTGCTACAGAGAAGGCCCGATCCTGGGTGGACTTCAATCTGGCCTCCTTTGGCCCAGGGATATTCAGCTGGTTCTTTCCAGCTGACCTCAGCGGTCTCTGGGGTTCATGCGGGGAGAGACGGTCCCTCAAGTAGACAGGTCCTCGGCCATATAGGGCTTTAAAGGTAATAACCAGCACCTTGTAACGAACTCGGTATGCCACCGGCAGGCAGTGCAGTAGCCCCGGCTGTATGTGCTCCCATCTTGGGAGCCCCAACAGCAGCCTAGCCGCTGCGTTCTGCACCAGCTGCAGCCGCCGAGTTCGGCACAGGGGCAGCCCCATGTAGAGGGCGTTACAGTAGTCCAGTCTTGAGGTGACTGTAGCATGGATCACCGTTGCTAGGTCCTGGCACCCAAGGAAGGGGGCCAGCTGCTTCGCCCGTCGAAGATGAAAAAACGTGGACTTGGCAGTGGCCGCTATCTGTGCCGCCATTGATAATGAAGGCTCCAGAAAAAACCCCAAGCTCCTGACTCTATGGGCCGCTTTCAGCGGTACACCGTCAAAAGCCGGAAGGGGGATTTCCCCCTCCCCCAGGGCACCACAGCGCAAGCAAAGGACCTCTGTCTTCGTTGGATTCAACTTCAACCCACTCAGCCTGAGCCAACCTGCCACGGCCTGCAATGCTAAGTCCAGGTTCTCCGGGACGCAGCCAGGCCGGCTGTCCATTAGCAGATAGAGCTGGGTGTCGTCTGCATATTGGTGACACCCGAGCCCAAACCTCCGGGCTATCTGGGCAAGGGGGCGCATGTAGATGTTAAATAACATCGGGGAGAGAACTGCACCCTGTGGCACCCCACACAGTCGTGGGTGCCTCTGGGACAGCTCTCCCCCAATTGCCACCCTTTGTCCCCGCCCATCAAGGAAGGAGGAAAGCCACTGTAAGGCCGACCCCCTAATCCCTGTGTCGGCAAGCCAGCGGGCCAGTAGCCAATGGTCGACCGTGTCGAACGTGGCCAACAGATCTAACAACATCAGCACCGCCACGCCGCCTCAATCCAGATGCCGCTGGAGGTCATCCACCAAGGCGACCAGCACTGTCTCTGTTCCATGGCCTGGATGGAAGCTGGACTGGTGGAAGTCTAAGGCGGAAGTGTCATCCAGAAATCTCTGTAACTGTGCTGCCACTGCCCTCTCAATAACTTTACCTAAAAATGGTAGATTCGAGACCAGTCGGTAATTCGCCAATTCGGCCGGGTCTGCTGTACTTTTTTTCAAGAGAGGGCAGACCATGGCCTCTTTCAAAGATGTTGGAAATTGCCCTTCCAAGAGGGATATATGCAGTTATCTATAGATTTGGATTTTTCCCTTTAGCTCAAGACCATATTGATGTGTTTGCAGCAAACTCATTGGAGTTGGGTTGCCAGCCTGAGGAAGACTGGGGATGGCGACATCTTAGGGTGGCACTGTCAGTGCACTGGGGTTATATTATTTTATAAAACCATAGAGTTTCAAAACAATTCCTAAAGAGGCATGACACCATTTCCAGATTTCCCCCAGAAGTGATGTAATGCTGTCAGGCCAATGGCATTTTTTCAGCTCATAGAGTGGCAGCGAACAGTGACAATTGCCAGTGGGAGGTCTTCAACCATACTGGGAGATCTTACTTCCCTAAGGTGGAGTGATTTATCAGAAGAAAATTTTGATGCAGGCTTGCAAGGCTACTTTGTTTCTGATAAAATATTTCTTTCCATATGGCTGCTACCATCAAGAGTCCTTGAAGACTCAGAAATCCTGCAGTTCTTCAGTGCAAAGAATATGCTAGCACTTGCAAATGAGATCTAGTCCAATGGGGTTTTGGCCAACTATGTTCACAGTTCGTTGCATTTGTCAAATCAAATCAAAATTCCTGCAGGCAGAAGAACCAAACAGAGAACACACACTTAGATTTTAATAAATAATAGATTCACAAAACAAGTGGAACAGTCTTCTCTTCATTCCCATTCTGCAAATACGCACAAATCTCTGCAATAGAAATGCCTTTGTTCATGTGGTTCTTTTTTTCAGCCTGCTTTAACAGGATATATATCAACTTCCTTATTAAGGACTTGCAGAATATCTAAAGTAACAGCCACTGAATGATGATTCACAGCTGCACTAGAGGATCCAAATTTGATGCCAAATTGCTCATGTAAATAATTTTCAAAAGCCAAATGATTCTTGTTTTGCATAATGTTCAAATTTCTTAATCCCTCCCTCAAAAAATTAGGTAAATAACATTTACTCTGATTTGTTTTTCTCAGAGCTGATGCCCCTTCACTTGTATTCACAACAGCTGTGCATGAGAAAGGAAAGGTAGCACAGGTAAAATCAGGAATGGATTCATTCTATTCTGTCAAAAGCCTGGTTTATGGAAATGGAATAGATTCCACAATCCGCTATGATCATGCACAAAGAAGCGCATTCCCACAATCCTCATAGTGGTGAGGTGTGTGCATGCATCAATGATATCATCAACTATTTTATGTGTCAGAGGTCATTACACATGTAAAAACAAGGCATAGTGTGATTTTGAGCTGGAAGAGAGTGTATCACACCATGAGACAGATCAGCTACTATGTTCCAGAAAAATGTAAATATTATCACATGCTTCTGATTAGAAAAATAACTGCAGTTTGTGATTTGAAAGTGCCATGAGCAGGACTTGATTTGAGTCTATGATGCCTTGGCCTGAGCTCCACAGAGTTATGGAAAGAATTATGATAATCGCTTTGTTTTGAATGACGCTGGGATTTCTGCTCTGTCAGAGTATGCTGGAATACAGGTCCAAATCCATCTCTTAAACATTGATTTGTAATAAAAAAAAGAATATAATTTGTCCTGCTATATTTAGTTGGTCATCTTACTTTCACTGCTAAGATAATAAAAGTAGATAAATGGCTGAAGTTTGTCATACTTTGCCTTGGAATACTAATCTTGATAGCTTGTGATGCCCACTCTCAAAAGGATAACAGGCATTAATGTCCTGAGCTCTGCTCAGACTTTAAGATTTCCTCCTCTTCACCTGCTTACCTGGCTCCACTGGTTTCCCTTGTACAGGGCTAGTGATTCTACACATACGATGTTGAGAGGATTCCACACAATCTTGTCAGTATTTGTTTTGGAGGGAGAAATGAATAAGAAGGAAGAACAGAACTTCAAACTCTCAGGATGTAGCTTTAGAGATTAACTGAAATATTTTCACAAAGTTAGTGATTGCTTGCAGGCAGTTAAAATGTCTACTATATTCAATAATATGAAGAGAACCTTGAAAACATGGATGTAAAGTTTAGTCCATTTTACTCAGGTGATATAAATAGCAGCCGTATCTAGGGATGGTCACAATTGGCTCATGAACTAAAGTTTGTGAAGAATTTTGGCCAGTTTGTGGTTTACAAAGTCAAGTTTGTGACAGCTGAACTGGCTCAAACTTCCCATGAACTTTCAAGCTTTTAGTTGAGATTTGTGCTGGTTCATGAATGGATATATTTCCAGACAGTCTCCACTCAATGTAAATGTTTACCAAACTTCAAAGCAACATAACTTGGAGATCATATAGAAGAGCATCCAGGGAGGTTCCCTGTGACTTTGATATCTACAGTTGGAGGGATATAGAACTTACACAATTTTGGGTTCTAAAACAGAACATAGGAGCCCTTGCAGAACAGGTTTGTGCTGCTTAATCTCAACTCAGATAAAGGCTGAGTCTACCATTTTGTTCTCCTGCCCTCCACTGGCCCAAGCAGTTCTTTTTTAAACTGCCATATTTAAGCCTGCTTGTGATTAATGTATATTTATCTCCTTGTTATAATTGAGATGATCTCTTAGCTCAATGGAACTATTTAAACGCGTATGTTGAGGACCTTGAGTGGGAATACTCTTCAGTGGAATTCTTGCTTGTAGGAGACAATGCTAGGATAGGGAAGGATAACCAATTTTTGCGTAAGGCTATGGACTTCAACCCCAATCATTCCCTTCCTGATTTTCTTCTTTCTATAAGGAATTCCAATGTTAATGCTGCAGGGGTCTCTTTGGCTAATTTTTGTATACCATCTAATAGATTTATTCTAAATGGGTCTCTGCCTGAGGATTTGCCTAGTGAATATACATTTAGCTCCATCCAAGGTAGTTGTGTTATTGATTATGTTATTGCAGGGCTTTTTTTTGTAGCAGGAACTCCTTTGCATATTAGGCCATATACCTCCTGATGTAGCCAATCCTCCAAGAGCTTACAAGGCTCTTAGTACAGGGCCTACTGGAAGCTCCAGGAAGATTGGCTACATCAGAGGTGTGTGACCTAATATACAAAGGAGTTCCTGCTACAAAAAAAAGCCCTGTGTTATTTTTCCTTTTAATTTGAAAAGACATATCCTGGACTTTTTTGTGGGAAAGTGTGCTGATAGTGACCACATCTCACTGATAATGATCCTTGAATGTGAAGTCCCCATCTGTTTATTTCCTATTCCCACTAACTTATGCAAAGAATGAGATGGTCTCAAAAAGTAGATGTGGGCATTCTTCCACTAGCTGTTAAGTTTGATATAGCAAGTTAGGTATGCTAATTCCTAAGATTTCTTCTAATTGAGGAGTCAAACAAGGTTGCATTTTGGCTCCTTCCCTATTTAATGAATTTATTAATGACCTAGCTCTTATTTTGCGAGTGGTAGACAGATACTTTCCAAAACTTGGTTCTCATACCTTCTCTCTGTTACTATATGTGGATGACACGGTGGTGCTATCCTGTTCCCTGAAGGGTCTTAAGCACCTCCTACTTACTTTTGTGTCTTACTGTGAGATAAACCTTTTATTTGTACATTTTGAGAAATCAAAAATTAGGCGTTTTCAGGGTCCTGGAGATGTTTTAATTGGTGCATCAAAGGTAACAATATTTAACAGGTTAAATAATTTAAATAGTTGGGATTTCTCTTTCAGTATAATAACAGTTGGATAGCACATTGGAAACAAGTAGCAAACTTACCAAATATAGCTTGTCTGTAATCACAATATTCTTTTATGTAAATGGTAGCCAATTTGTACCTGAGGCTATCCATATTTTTAACACTAAATTGGCACTTCAGGTACCCATTTGGCTGAGTGCTTTTAATCAGCATGTTGAGCAAATTCAGGTGATGTCCCTACACTGTATTTTGGGAGTCCCAAACTGTGTATGCCATGTGGCCATGTGCTTGGAGATAGGGCAGTGCCCCCTAGAGACCAGAGTTAGGCTCTTTTCTGAAATTTTGGTTATGCCTTTACTATAAGGCAAGAGCCCCGTGGCGCAGAGTGTTAAAGCTGCAGTACTGCAGTCCTAAGCTCTGCTCACAACCTGAGTTTGATCCCTGGTGGAAGCTGGGTTTTCAGGTAGTTGGCTCGAGGTTGACTCAGCCTTCCATCCTTCCGAGGTCAGTAAAATGAGTACCCAGCTTGCTGGCGGGTAAAGTGTAGATGACTGGGGAAGGCAATGGCAAACCACCCCGTAAAAAGTCTGCCGTGAAAACATTGTGAAAACAACGTCACCCCAGAGTCAGAAACAACTGGTGCTTGCACAGGGGACCTTTCCTTTCCTTACTATAAGGCAGAATTCACATGTTATTTCTGTTTTATGCTGTTTCTTTTTCATCTAATTTGTCACACTTAATTTTGTAGAAAATACAGCCCATAGGCATCCCCTTTAATTCTCTTCTTATGTTAGGAGAATCCCAAGTTTTCTTATCCCTGAAACAGAGACTTCTGGACATTGAAAAATAAACTCTCTGTTCCTTAGCAAGCATAATATGCTTCCCTTTGGAGCTTGGTATCACACCCAGTTATGGAGTTCCAGCAGCTTACTTTTCACATCTTACATCCCCTCAATTATGTCAAGCTTTAATGCTCACATAATTCAATGTCCTTCCATCAGTGGTTCTCTTTGGAAGATTTGCAAATATCCCCTACCATGAAAGACTCCTCTAATGTAGAGGTAGACAGCTGGAACTTGTAGCCCATATTTTGTTTTATTGTGATTTCTATGTTAAAGTGTGGGATTTTTTAAATTAGTCCCTTCTTGCATAATTTCCATGGCTATTCTGATGAAAGGCTTGTTTTTCTTCTTTTGTTGGACCAGTGTCCCTATGTTACCCATTTAGTAGCAAGATATCTTCTAATTGTCATGAGGATTAGAGAGCATAAGGCTAAATCTTTTAATGAATGATTCCTTTTTCTGTATTAAAAACTGCATTTTTGTTGTTTATAAACTATGCTAATAAAGCTACTGAACTGAACTGACTTTGACATCTCTAGCTTGCACAGGATCTGTTATATGCACTCCTGAACCTCCTGAACCTGCTGCTGTCAAAATGACTGCAGTTTCCTGGGGGCAGCTTTGGGTAGAGAAGTTGTAACTCAGATCCCATAAATCCAATCCTCACCAAACTTGTAGAGGAGAGTGAGCTGGAGATCCTCTGTTAGTATGGAGGATTGGAATGCTAGGTCTAAGACGAGGCAAAGTTGATTTATTACTGGACAGGGATTTCTAGCCTTCTTTGGTATTTTATAGTGTTCCATCTTACTGCAAGAAACAATGGGATGAATATATGGGTGATGACTTTCTGAGGCCCACATTTTAGAACTTCTTGGAATCTGTTTAGCAAATGTATATGCCACATCTCCAGATACCAGAATGTTCAGGTATGCAATATTCATGGCTCACAATGAAGGAAAGCAGAGTAGTCAGAATGAGTCTTGGGGGGGACATAGGCTTCTTTCAAAGCCCAGATTCTCTCGCTCTACAGTCCCACTTCACCCACATTTCTTCTTGCCCCAGTAATATCTTATTGATATAAAGGTTCCATTGAGGTACCTTCCTCATATACAACAGCCATAACAGTGGCTGTTGTTATGCCTTTACATATATACTATACTATACTGGTGTATTTTAAAGCTCCCATGGTGCAAGGACATTTAGGAACAATCCTGTCCCAACCAACAGTGGAATCCTAAGAAGAGTGACACCCTTCTCAGTCAACTGTTGCCATTTGGCTTAGAAGGGTGGAATTCCACTTAAAATTTTACTGTAAATGGTACAATCCAGTGATAGGATTTTGTTATTTACCTGTTTCCTCAGGGTGTTATAAGGGTGAATTATGTTAGAATTACAAAGCATACTGCAAACAAAGAGCTTTGGTTGTAATGCTAAAGGTACATTGGGATCTCCCATTTTACTCAAGAAATACTGAATGTCACACTCTACATATCTTCAGCCTCAAATTATGACAAGTTATGTTTTTGAGAGAGAAAAGGTGTAGAATAAAGTCTCAAACTTTCTACTGAAATACTATTTCCTCATGTGGTGTTATCTTCAGCATTATGTGATTCCTTTAGTCATATTTCTAATACCAAGGCAGATCACATATAGAACCAATCAAATGTTTTGAAGCATGACAGCCCCTTTAGATTTTGAGCAGTGGCTGCATTAATCAATGGCAATACATGCTTGTTTCGCTTGAATGGGCTTCATTACTTGGCCAGCTGCAGATGAACCAGGATAGCTTCATATCATTAAAAGGAATCTCCATGGTTAAAAGGAGGAAGCATTTCAATTACATCTTTGCTAATAATTTCTGAAGTAGAGGGGAAGAGTCATAAATCCTTACTGTTCAAGCTACCAGCTCTTCATGGAAAGTTCTTAAGGACACAGTAAAACTGTAAAAATGTGCCACCCCAAACTGGAGCAGACAAAGAGTGATCAGACACTCTTACACAAGGCCTATGTCACTGTAATCCTCTGACAAGCAAAATATAGTAAGATGTATATTGCACCATGTAAGCATGAGCCATTCCAAATTCAGCAAATATATTGGAGCAAAGGGAAGAAGGGATGAATACAGCACTGTATCTTTAAAATATGGCAAGCCACCTTGAGGGCTTTATGGTTGATATAGATATTTATTTATTTATCTAGTAAGCATATATATATATATGCTTAATTCATTTATTTATCTATTAAGCATATATATATATATATATATATATGCTTAATAGATAAATAAATGAATTATTAGTCTAAACCAGTGGCTCCCAACCTTTTTGGCACCAGGGACCAGTTTTATGGAAGACAATTTTTCCACAGACGGGTTGTGAGGGGCGCTGGGCTCCTCCCCACCCAGGCACCATCCCTGCTCCCCATGGGGGAGGGGGGAGAGACTGGGACTGTTTCTACCATCTCCCTGCCAGGTGGCCAGGCAGTAGAAGGCCAATCTGCCTCCCCTTCCTATTTAAAGACCTCTGCTGATCATCTGAGTGAGGCCATGCTCCCTCTTTTGTCCATTTGGGCCCCGGGCAGGTGGGGGCAGTGCGGCGCCTCTGCCTCACTCCACGGCCCACTTGCTAGCAGGCCATGGACCGGTACTGGTCCGTGGCCCAGTGGTTGGGGACCCCTGGTCTAAACTACAAATATTCTAGAATGGACAATTCTCATCTGTGAAAATGAGTAGTATAGGCTGGGTACAGATGGACAGTTTCAGGCACACCGGAGGTGCCCAAAAATGTGCCGCCCCAAACTGGAGCAGACAAAGAGCGATCAGATACTCTTACACAAGGCACCTGTATCTCACATAAGGGACACTTCAGCACAGTCAGATAATTGTGCCTAGGGCATTTAAAAAAAATACTGGTGAGCACCTAGAGCAGATTGGTGAGTTCATACCACCAATCTGCCTTGCTTGCGCTCTCCGACATTCAGATGCCCGGAAAGGCAGATAGCATGTGGCAATTTGCTACCACTTCATAAGCGGTAGCTTTTTGAGCTGCCTCTGAGCCGCTGGAGGATAGGGTGAGTACTGGAGCTGGACAGGAGGCAGATGTGCATGTTTAGATTTGATTTTTTAATCTATCTGCAAGCTGTCCTGGAGTTGGCTTAAACTGCTGGTCTGGACCCAGCCATACTGTAGTATATTCTACACAGAGACTGTAATATATTATGTGCTGTTCTCTTTGCACTCAACATATGTTAAATCAAATATTATCATTATTGTATAAATTAATAGGCCTACAAGGAAGTCTTAGAGTTACACTGCATGTTACATTTGACCTGGGAATGCAACTAAAACTGATGCCCCAGTAAGTTCACCACCCAATTCTAGTTATAATATCTAGGGATACTGTGTCTTTCACAGTGTAAGTATCCCTTTCCCAAATATATGTCATTGATAACATTGATAGCAGGAATTGTGAAACTCAAAACATAAACCTGTAGTATCGCATAATGAATACTATTAGACTTGGCCTCGAAAGGTAGAGCTCACTATGCAAATCCAATGCATGGCCCAGTTATTCACCAGTATGTACCACTAAGGTGAAATTACAGAAAATAGTGTATACTGGGCAACCAATCCAGCTAATTTTAGTCACTGTGCTAGACCATTTTCATTAGATGTATAATCAGACCATTGTGTATTATGCATCTTGGATACTGCTCAAGTGTTAGAGCTAGTTTTAATTGTAGTAGAAAGTGAACAAACCTATTAAGAACTATTTCCCTGGAAGAACAATGGCAATAAGATTTGCAATAAATTAAGCAAATCCCAAAGAGGATCATGAATGTGCTAAGGTAAGCAACATTAAAGAATTATCCCCCCCCCCCCCGATTATTTTTGCAAGAAACTATAACAGATGTTTGGGAGGAAGACATTGAGGACAAAATTGTGCTGATTAATACAAAATAAACTCAAAATGAGATTAGATTTTTTTTTTTAAAAAAAAACCCCTATTATAGAACCTGAAGAGCTACCTGAATCTAATTACAACATAAGGGGAGAGTATCTCTCAATGCAATTATACAAACACTAGGAAATAAAGGCTAGGAGGAACAACATTAAAATATGTGGCATGCTGAGCAACTAGAAAGAAATAATTTGTAGTGGTATTTCCAGAATTGGTTAATAGGCTGATTTTAAAGAATGCATTGAAGAATATTCTGTTTTTGAGATTCCCTTTAATATTCAAGATGAGCAACTTCACTTCCACTGAGCTGTATAGTTAGCTTTCTTTTCCTGAGCTTTCTTGCAGAACTTTGGTATTAAAGAAACCTAAAAACTCTCCCAGAAAGCAGAGAATGTTAGTACATCTGAGAATGCTCTCTGCCAGCCATCATTGCTACCTCCTCCCACCCCCAAGAAAAACCCAACTTATTCTTGTGAAGGATAGAAACAAGGAGAATGGAGGGCTTGCTGGTCACAGCAGAGATCTTGTAGGCTTCATCTTTGTGGTGGAAAGCGTCATTTATTTATTTGTTTGTTGCTTTAAATTTCTATCCTGCCCTCTCTGCAAGCGGACTCAGGGCAGCTAACAATCAGTTCTATAAAACAGTTTAAAACCAATAAAATACAATTTAAAACATTATATGGTGCTATGAAACTTCAATATGACGGGATCTTCTATTTCTGTTCTCGATCCTATAATGTTCATAGCTCCTCAATGGTGTGAAAGTTGACTTATAGTGACCCAATAGGGGTTTCAAGGCAAGAGACATTCAAAGGTGATGTCCCAATACCTGCCTCAGCATCACAACCGTGGTATTATTTGATGGCCTCCCATCCAAGTACTAGCCAGGGCCAACACTAGTTAGCTTCTGAAATCTGACAAGATTGGGTTTACCAGGGCTATCTAGGTCAGGGTGGATTCATCTTTAAGGGACAGAAAATCCTGAGCACATTCATGAATGGCCACTGCTACCAAGGGAAGTGTAGTTTCCAGTGCCTTCTGAGCCAATACATAGAACTTGAGGTCACTGAAAATGATGATACCCATCAATGTTCCCTCTAAGCCAGGGATGGGGAACAGTGACTCTCCAGATGTTTTTTGCCTACAACTCCCATCAGCCCCAGCCAGCATGGCCAATGGCTGGGGCTGATGGGAGTTGTAGCAAAAAAAAATCTGGAGAGCTACTGTTCCCCACCCCTGCTCAAAGCTGAGTTAGTGTGAACTAGCTCACAGTTTTTTAACCTCCTGCTCACACATTTTTGTCTTAGCTCAGAAAAAATGGCCCCAGAGCAAGCTAATTTATCAGTAGCTCACAACATTTATGTCAGTAGCTCACAAAGCAGAATTTTTGCTCACAAGACTCCACAGCTTAGAGGAAGTATTGCTATCCATGTGTATCCTTAATGGTGCATGACAGCTTTAAAGAGACAAGTTTTTAATTTAACTCAATTTAATTATTGCATTTATATCCCACCCTATCCCACGAGTAGGCTTAGAGTGGCTTACAACAGTAAAATCAGATTTAAAATAACATAATAAAACAGGTACTATAGAATCGAAGGCAACACAGTATAAAATAGACAATATTTCAGACACAGGCAGCAGAACCACACAACAGCATGTAGTCTGGTGACTGTCTATACAACACAAGCACCATGATGGTGAGATGCTGGGGAAAGTGATGACTTTCAAAAGGGCGCCTGTCAGATCAGTTAAAAGCCTGGCGGAAGAGCTCTGTCTTGCAGGCCCTGCAAAACCTCAATAAGTCCCGCAGGGTCTGGATCTCTAACAGGAACTCATTCCACCAGGTAGGAGCCTGGGCCAAAAAGGCCCTGGCCCTCATTGAAGCCAGTCAGACATCCTTAGGACCAGGGACCACAAGAAGATGTTGTGCAGCAGACCTCAGAACCTGGGGGTGGGGCTTATATGGGGAGAGGTGGTCCTGAAGATATGATGGCCCCTGGCCATAAAGGACTTTAAAAGTAAGGACAAATACCTTGAAATGGATCTGGCATTCGAGAGGTAGCTGGTGCAGTTCACGCAGCACCAGATGCATCAGCGCCCATAAAGGCCTCAGTGCCAACAACTGAGTTGCTGTGTTCTGCACCTGCTGGAGTTTGCCCAAATAGAGAAAGTTACTATAGTCTAATCTGGAAGTGACAATTGCATGTCACTGTTGGCATATTCACTGGTATGCTCTGGGTTTGTGAGGCTGAAGAATATACAGCACACTGACTTGTGCTAACTATATGCATTTATATAGTTGTCCTGATATACACTGGAACAAAGTGCTTCACCAGACTGGATTATGAATGGAGTAAGAAAGTGTGTGAATGCATATTGGGAAGAATTCTTTATACAAGAGATATGCCACGAGCATTGGCATATTGCATTTCTCTTGGATGGGTAGAATCGGTAATGGAGTGTAGGTGGCGGGTAGATAAGCAACATCAGGTGGGGTTGGTTAAGGGTTGTTGGGGTTTAGAATTCCAGGCTGGTAGAGAACAGAAGAGATATGGGGAAGAGCTATGGTTAGGTATAATATGACAAAAAATGTTAATGTTATATGTACAACTCTTAATGTTAGAGGGCTAGGAAATCCAGTGAAACGGGCAAGAGTTGGGAGATATATTCAAGAATTAAAAGCAGATGTGGTGTTTTTGCAGGAGGTATATAATGGGGGGGGGGGGGGAAGAGAGATGAATTTTCCTGGATTTGGGAAAGGTAAGAAATTTATTGCTCCAGGCTCCTCAAAGAGAAGAGGGGTGGGAATAGTATTTAATTCTAAAATAGATTTTGTTGAAGATAAAGTAATGAGAGATAAGGATGGAAGGTTTATTTTTGTACAGGGTCATTTGGAGGGAGAGCCGGTGGCTTTAGCTTCTTTGTACCTCCCTAATGTGCATCAGTTGAATGTATTGTACAGATATTTGCAGAAGTTTGAAAAATTTTCGCCCTATACTAAAATAATAGGGGGGGGGGATTTTAATATTAACTTGCAAGGGAAAGGCAATGTTAAAAAAAGAAAGGCAGAGAAATTTAAAAGATTGTGCGGGAAATTTGGTCTGCTGGAATTATGGATGGAAATGTTTCCTAATGATGATGTGTATTCTTTTTACTCTGCCGTTCATGGAACTTATTCAAGATTGGATGGAATCTTAGTCTCTCAAGAAATGAAGAATTGGGTAAAAGATATGGAGATTGGAATGATTAAGATTACTGATCATGCCCCTGTTTCAGCCTTTTTGCAAATAGGTCATTGTAATAGATCTTATAATTGGAAGTTTAACCCATGGTTAGTGGCCGATGAAGTAAGTAAGTGGAATATTAAAAATGCAATGGAAAGATATTTTGAGGAGAATAGGAAATCAGATACTTCATTAACAATAATATGGGAAGCAATGAAAGCTTCTATCAGAGGTGTGTGTATACAGAATTTGGTGAGATTGAAGAAAGGTAAAGATAGGAAGATTAAAGATGTAGAAGAAGAAGTTAGAGTATTGGAGGAGAAATTTAGGAAATCTAAGAAGAAGGAGGATAAAGAACAAGTAGTTAGGAAAAGGGAAGAGTGGAATGTATTGGATGTTAATAGGACTACATTAAAATTATGGTATAATAGACAGAAGTATTATGAGTTCGAAGGGAAAGGAGGAAGAATCTTAGCAAATAAAATTAAGAATTTTCAGGTAAGGAAAAATATTAAGGCAATCAGGAATGATATAGGGTTTTTGGAAACTGAACCTAAAATGATACTGGAGAATTTTATAGAATTTTATAATAAATTGTATGCAAATAAAGGGATTAAAAATGATGATATAGAAAAATTCTGTGAGGGGTTGGAATTTTTAGAATTAAGGGAAGATAGTAGGAAAGAATTAGATAAGGATATAACGGAAGAAGAAGTTAAGATGGCTATAGATTCTATGAATATGCAATCTGCACCTGGACTGGATGGTTTTAATGCGGTATTTTATAAGCATTTTAAGGATATATTGGTGCCTCATGTGACTGAATTGTTTCAAGGAATTTTGGATGGATCTCCTACACTGCCTACATGGTTGGAGTCGAGATTGGTGTTAATTCTGAAACCTGGGAAAGATCAGACTCTAAGGGATTCATATAGGCCAATTTCTATCACCAATATGGATTATCGAATATTTGCCAAGGTTATGGCAATGAGACTTAAAAAATGTATAACACAATTGATAGGGAAAGATCAATTTGGGTTCATGCCTCAAAAGTATTTAGTAGAGGCAGTTAGGAAAGTGATAGGTATGGTTTATTTAGAAAAAAATCAGGATTTGCCGCTTACGCTTTTGGTGTTGGATATTTATAAGGCCTTTGATTCTGTGGATTGGACGTACATGAAGATTATATTTCAAAAGTATAGGTTTGGGGAGAAATTTCAAAATATGATTGAGGCAATATATTCTAAATCCAAGGCGTTGATAGGAGTTGGTGGATCAGTAGAGGGATATGCTCAGGTAATAAGTGGTATGAAGCAGGGATGCCCTTTATCCCCTATGTTATTTATTTTAGCATTGGAACCGTTAGTGAATAAATTAAAAAGGTCAAAAGAATTATAGGCTTTGAAGTTCCAGGTAAAGGGGAAATAGATGGGAATCTCTTAACAATGTATGCAGATGACATGATGGTGACAATTAAGGATGTGGAGCCTGCAGTGGCACCTTTAAAAAAGATATTACAGGAATTTGAGGAAGTGTCAGGGTTAAAAGTGAATTTTTCAAAATCTTCGATGATGTGTGTTAATGTAAAACCAGGGTCACAATTAGCAGCTTCAAAAATTTTGGGTATTCCCATAGCAAATAAAATGGTGAAATATCTAGGGGTAAATATTCCTAGGAATATTAAAAAAATATTTGAGTATAATTATAAAAGAATCTGGAGTGGAATTCAAGTTAAAATGAGAGACTGGAGGAAGAGGAAAGAATGAATTAGTACTAGGAATTCTATGGTTAAAATGTTTCTAGTTCCTAGGTTGACTTATTTATTTTATGTATTGCCTTGGCATATACCAGAACATGTACTGAAGAGGTGGCAAGGAGATATAGATAGATTTGTTTTTGCATCAAAGAAACCAAGGACAGCTAGTAGGTATAGATATTATAGTATTAAAGATGGGGGATGGGGGATTCCCAATATAATTTACTATTATGATGCATATCAATTAAGGCACTTAATGACTTGGTTGGAGGGTGAGTTAGGAGAAGAGCTGAATGGGATAGAAAAGGAAAATTTAGAGGTAGTAGGAGGAAAGGAAAGTTTATTAGAACGAAAAGGAGGAAGAAGATAGGTAATAAATTATCAACCTTTATAGGGCCCAGCAGGGTATGGGAGAAGTGGAAAAAAGAACTCGCTCCGGAGATATCATCTATTACTAAAATGTGATATTATGATAAATTTGCTCCATTAAGGGGATTGCTGTCAAAGGAAGTAGGAGATAAACTGAAGAGGATTACGATTCGAGAATTGAAAGAGGTTTGGGGTACTGATGGGGTGAAGAAAGAGAAGTATAATATTTTGAATAGTATTAATTGGTTGTTAAAAAGTCAAATCTCCTCATTGTTGAAGGAGGAAGAACTTAAAAATATTGGTAAAAGAATTAATACTCCCTTTGAAAAATTGGTGAAAGAGTATGGAGAAGACAAGTCAAAAATAGTTTCAAAATTGTATAAGATTTTATTAGGTACAGGGAAATCCCCGAGAGAATTTTTGAAGGAATATTGGGAAACAGATATTGAAGATAAAATTTTAGATGAAGATTGGGAGAGGATTTTTAGATTACCTCCCTTTGTTACAACATCTAGATTAATTCAGGAGCAGGGATTGAAGATGATACAGAAATGGTATTATACAACCATTAAGATGTATTATATTTCTAAATCAGGGAGTAAGAATTGTTGGAGGAAATGTGGAGAAATTGGAACTTTCAGTCACATGTGGTGGGATTGTCCCTTAGTGAAAAAGTTCTGGGTTCAGGTTGGCATAGAGATGACAAAGATTATGGGAAGAAAAGTAAGTATATCTAAAGCAATGGCAATTATTAATTTGGATGGTGTGGGATTAGGATCAAAAGAGGATAGTAAATGGATTAATTTGATGTTAGTAGCAGCAAGACAAGTGATAGCAAGGAATTGGAAAGAAGCTGAGGAACTGACAATTAATCACTGGAGGGATAAAATGAATAATATAATAATATTGGAGTATTTTACGATGAAGATATGAAGAATGAATGGATTAAAGGTTAGGGAACAAGAGGAGGGCTGGTTTAGAAAGATGGTGAGGTATCTGGAAAAGTTTAAACAATTTAAGACGATTGGTTGGTTAATAAGGAAATGAATGGATAAGAAGTTTAAATAGAGGGATGGAGTTGTATTTGGATGAAATGTTAATAATTATAAATATATGGAATATTATAATGTATCTATGGCCTGGGACTCTCACAGAGGTGTAGTGGTATTGGAATATATAACAATAAAATTTTAAAAAAATTAAAAAAAAAGTGCTTCACCAGACAACACATTCGAGAGCAGAGATACACTGCATAGACTCTTCCCAGTTATATACATATAGCTATATACAAGCACCAATCAGCACACAGTGCTGAGTCATTTTGCATAAGCACAAGTACTTTGGACAGAACCAGTATGCACCTGCTAAGGGAAGCTGCCAGGAACTGTCATGTGCATTAGACTCCAGCCTAAAGTCTTACTAGCAAGCATATGCTGACGGTCACATGGACAGAGTAACCTTTTATTTTCATATTTTTAATCGGAGGAACCAGCTGGGTAGAGAATTAGAAGGTGGGACTTCCGGGATCCATCATCTTGGCTTCAGAGTTGCTTGCAGATTTTCTCCCTGTGGCAACTCTGAGTCTGGTTGTCGGAGGGGGGTCACAGAAGTGATCGTTCCATAGGGAAGGCCTGGAGGGCTTTCTCTTCGGCATGGGAACTTCATGGAGGGGGAGGGGGGCAGCAGCAACTGCCCTCTATGCTCGTTGTGTGTCAACTCGTCAGCTATGAAAGCTGTTATATCAGCAGAAAAAGAACTCCCGATTGCTTTTATGCTTTCACTTTCTCCAGTACATCTTTAAAGCAACGTTTTCCAATTCTAAAACGACGACTCTACTTAACAAGTAGGTGTTTTTTCTAACTTTACCCCCGATGGGTCACTCTGCATATCAACTAAAGATAAGCTCAAGGATTAGTTTAAAAGGCCTCAGAACGCCATGCGCAATCTTAACTACTTAAACTGGTTTGAATATAATTTTTAAAATTGACCTGGACTTTAATTGGATATATATTACAGAGATTATCAAGAATTTGCAATACGATCTGAACACAAAGGAGATATACAGAAAAGAATTCTGTCTCTATTATCTGGCTGTAACTGAAAGAATGCCTCTTAAAACTTCAGTTGAAGCTGTTGTAGAATGGGGACTAACAGGAGAGAAGCAAAAATACAATTAGTTGTATTTGATGTATCTCATGTAATTTGCTATGAATAAAGAAAGGATTTTTATGTGCTTCCTTCAATAAGGATTTTGCTAAATCAACAACCTAATTTGTGCTTGTTATAGACATAAGTTAAATTAGTAAATTTTGAGGTTGAGACAGTCTTGTAAGAATTTTTTTTTTCACTAACTGGCTATATTCAATTTGTGTTTAAGAAGAGCTGTTTAGTTGTATATTGCTTTACTAGTTTATTAAAAGAATTATTCCTTTTTTTATCCTGGTAAAAGAAAGGAAGCTAACATTTAAGGAGATTTTTATACTTGTAGGTAGGAAGATTTGAGTATTATATTGGGAGGTGGAATTATAACTGATATATTCGTACTGGTTTCTGTTTCTATTTTTCGCATTCTGTAAGGTCCCTTTTCCCTCTTTTTCCCTCTTTTTATGTATCCTCTGCAATGCTTCTGTTTTGTAGTTTAAATCAATAAAACTTTTTTAAAAATTGAGAATTAAAAGGTAAATGTATTGGGGTGAGAGAAATTTAAAAGATAACTAAAAAGATATGGAAATGATATTTAGGGTATCTCAATATTTATTTACTTCATTTAAATCCATTTTATTCCCAATGCAACTGAAAGCAGTTCATAATGTTATCCTCTCCTCCATTTTATACTCACAACAATCCTCTGAGGAAGTTTAGTCTGAAAGTGTGTGATTGGCCCAATGTCATCCAGCAATTTTCCACGACAGAGTGGGGATCCTTATCTGGCACTTTAAGCCAGGAGCGTCAAACTTGTGGTCCAGGGAGCTCCTATCAGGCCTCTGAGCAACTGGCTGCCATCTGCTTCCTTCTCCCTCTCTCTTGCTTCCTTCTTGCTTAGCCAGGCTTGGTCAATCACACAGGAGATACAGAGCAAAGCCTCTATTTCTCTCTTTTTTTAAAAAACCCCCACAATTTTATTAATTTGCAATATATTGTTATAGAAATCTATAAGAAATTTTTAAAATAATACAAAATAAAAACAATACATCACTTCCCCCCCTTCTCCTCCCTCCCTTTTTCTTGACTCCTGCTGGTGTTTACTTAAAATTAAAAAAAGAAACAAGGTAACTTAACAAATCAAGAATCTTCATTTTAGAACCTTATATCAATACGGAAGAAATAAAAACATAAAATAAGAAAAGTTAACTCTATAAGTTCATCTTCATTTTTCAATAAAATTTTTTTTCCTTTATAAATTCTAGTCCATTATTCCACCTCCTTCAGCTTTTATCAAAAATCACTAAGTGTCCCCTTACTTTCCATTGTTTTTCAACATAGTTTTGAAATTTCTCCCATTCCTTCCTAAACTTCTCCAAATCGTAGTCTTTTAAGATTCTTGTAAGTTTGTCCATTTCACTCCATGACAAAACTTTTAAAATCCAGTCCCATTTTTCTGGTATTTTATCTTGCTTCCATAACTGCACATACAATGTCCTTGCAGCTGAAAGCAAATACCACAGCATCGTTCTATCTTGTTTTGGAAAACTTTCCATTTGTAATCCCAACAAAAAAGAGTCTGGAGACCTCATGATGTCATAACCTAAAATTTTTGACATTTCTTTCTGAATCATTTGCCGAAATTGTTTTGCTTTTTCACAAGTCCACCACATATGGTAGAAAGATCCTTAATATTTTTTACATTTCCAACATCTGTCTGACACCTGATTATTCATTTTTTGCCAGTTTCTTAGGTGTCATGTACCATCTATACAGCATTTTAAAACAGTTTTCTTTAATGTTGCAACATGTCAAAATCTTCATAGAGTTCTTCCATAAATACTCCCAAGATTCCATTTGTATTTCTTTGTTAAAATTAATTGCCCATTTTATCATTTGAAATTTAACTACTTCATCTTCTGTTGACCACTTCAATAGTAATTTATAAATCCTTGAAATCAACTTTTCATTATCACCCAACAGCATTTTTTCCAATTCTGTTTGCTCCTGTCTTATACCTTCATTTTTAATGTCCTGTTCCACCAAGCTCTTAATTTGTTGTAATTGAAACCAATTATATTTATATTGTAATTCTTCAGCTGATTTTAGTTCCACCTTTCCTCCATGTATTTTTCATAGTTGGTTGTACATTAACCACATCCCTGCATCAGTTTCTGAAGATATTCTTAATACTTCCATTGGCACAATCCATAGCAGCTTTCTCTCATCACCATATTTTTTATATTTTACCCAAGTACTTAGCAAGTTTCTTCTTATATAATGATGCGAGAAAAAGCCATCCATCTTATTTTCCCCATAAAACATATATGCATGCCAACCAAAAAATATTTCCATGACCTTCTAACGCCAGCAGCTTCTTATTTAGTAACGTCATCCAATCTTTAATCCATACCAAACATACTGCATCATGATACAATTTTAAATCCAGCAGTTGGAAACCTCCTCTTTCTTTTGCATCAGTTAAAATTTTCATTTTAATTCTTGGTTTCTTGCCCGCCCATACAAATTCTGAGACTTTTTGTTGCCATTTACTGAATTGTTTATTGTCCTTCACAATTGGAATTGTTTGAAATAGAAACATACCGTATTTTTCGGACTATAAGACGCACTCCCCCCCCAAAAAAAAAGTGTGGGAGGGAGTGTGTGCGTCTTATGGTCTGAAGGCAAGTAGGAAGCACCCGCCCCCTCCGCAAACCCAGAGCTTTGCGAGCGCCGGCTGTGGAGAGGGCAGCGTGCTTTCTCCTTGCCTGTGTGCCTGCCTTCAGCTGTGATGTTTAAAGCAAGCGCTGGGATTGGAGGGGGGAGGGAGCGATCCCAGCGCTTGCTTTAAACATCACAGCTGAAGCCAGGCACACAGGCAAAGAGGAAGCACGCTGCCCCCTCCGCAGCCGATGCTTGCAAAGTGCTGGGGCCACGTGGAGCGATCCCAGCGCTTGCCTGAAGAAGATGGAGCCAGGCAGGCAGGCGCGGGGGAAGCGCCAGATCGGAGGAAGAGGCAGTGGATTGCCCCCCAGGAGGAAGGTGCGTCCTATCCTCCGGAGCGCCTTATGGTGCGAAAAATATGGTAATTCTTGGTAGTACATTCATTTTAATTGCAGCAATTCTGCCCAGCATAGACAAGTTTATCAAATTTTCATCAATTTTCCACCAAAGCTTTTCATAATTATTTTTATACAAATCTATATTTTTCATAGTAATTTCCACACCTAAATATCTTACTTTTGAAGCAACTCCACACTCTGTTACTCTTTGCAGTTCTTCCTGTTGACTCTTTGTCATATTTTTACACAAAATTTTCGATTTTTCTTTGTTTATATAGAAGCCTGCCAATTCTCCATAGTCTTGAATTTTATGAAGCACCAATGGTGTCACAGGGGATTTTCATTAATAAACATTACATCATCAGCAAAATCTCTGTATTTATAAGAAAAACCCTTCAGTCTCAGCCCCTCTATTCCTTTATCTTCTTGTATTTGCATAAGCAATATCTCTAGTGTCATTATGAATATCAATGGAGATAGAGGACAACCTTTCCTTGTATCTTTGCTGATTATCATTTTTTCCGTCAAATCTGCATTTATACAGTCTTGCTTGTTGCTCAGTATATATCGCCTTAACTATTCTTATAAAAGCTTCTCCAAGTCCTAATTTCTCCATCACTGCAAACATAAAGTCCCAATTCACACTGTCAAAGGCCTTCTCTGCATCTGCAAAGAATAATGCCACTTCTTTTTCAGGACGCTTCTCATAATATTCAACAATGTCTATGACAGTTCTGATATTATCTCTAATATTTTTGCGTCACTTCCTGTGCAGTCTTCCAGCTCAGCAACTCAGTGACGATGGGGTTTTTTTTTGCAGAAACTGCAAGTATTCCAAACATAAGTTGTTTTTCAGCCTTCAACTTTGCTTCTAAATCTCCATAAAGTCTCAAAATTACCCCCTTCTCTTGTTTATAACTTTAGAATATTGTAGCTAAGTCCAAATTTCAATCTTTATCTCAAATAAATTTGATTTTAGTCCCAGAATGAAAGATAAAGATCTCCTTACCTTGCAGCCAAATTTAACCTTCTTAACACCATCATCTTCAAAGATTAATATTTAAAAATTTAAATAGTCCAAAGAAAGCTTGAATCTTGATGAATTTAAGTCAATTTAATGACCACCGAGACCCTCTGTAGACGCTGGAATGCAATTCCTCGATGGAGACTCTTCAAAGCCTAAAAGGAACCCCATTGGGACTCCTCGTCAGCCAAAGTAAATCCCCTCAGAATATTCCATGCATGTCTTGGCCTTTTCCCTCACTGAGAAAAGTAGGCAGCAGGCGTTGGATTTGCCTTCTCTGCCCAGAACAAAGGCTCCGGTCCGCTCCCATTTTGAGAAGCGGCTCAATTCTCCATGATCCAACCCCGGAAGTCCAGCAAAGCCTCTATTTCTCCATTGGCTGAGGCTCCTCCCTTGGGGAGGGAGGGGGGAAGCAAAGCTTGTTTTTCCAGGCTCTCTCAATCACATAGCAGATTTACTGAATCAAACCTCTCTTTCTTCTATTGGCTGAGGCTCCTCCCTCACCAGTTCCCTGGGGAAGGAAGGAAAGAGCCAGAGCTTCCTTTGCCCAGTTCCCTGGATCCCATGGGAAAAATATAAAGAAAGCACCTTTAAGACCAATGAGTGCTAACGTTTTAAGCATGGTTTAAGTTTTTTAAAAAATTGTGTTTGTCTGTGTCCTTTATAAAGTTTATATCTCTGTTAGCTAATCTTAAATAGGAACACACATGGTCCGGCCTGACATGGCCAAGCCCAACAAGGTCTCATTTATGTCAGATCTGGCCCTCATAACAAATGAGTTCGACACCCCTGCTCTAAGCACTCCAGTACACTGGCCACTTGTAATTTTGCATCAAATAGACCATACTTACTGTGAAGTTTGGAACAGAGACATTGGCTTAGAAATATCTCATCAGTCATGGAACTATATTTGGGGAAGGAATCAGAAGTGGAAAATTATTTCAGTGTTTTTGCAAGATGGCATTTTAACTCTCTCGAAAATTAAACAAATTTAGAAGATGCCAGGTATTGGCACTGTAGAACTGAAACTAACAGCATCATCACATGGTGGTGTTTTGCAATGTATAAACCAGTGTTGAAGACAAGTGACAGATATGAATTCTCAAATATAATAAATGACGGCAAATTAAGAAGATCTAACAAGTTAAATTTTATTAATATAAATCTTGAGTCCTGGCAATATCGGGAAAAAGGCAAGGCATATAAATGTTCAAAATAAATAGCCAGAGGAGAAGTTGAAAAAAGCATTACTAATTCCACTGATTTCTTCATGCAGTTCTTTATATAATAGATCAGTTGCCTCCGAGTTCATGGGTAAATGATGTTACCCAGGGGTTTTTTTTGTAGCAGGAACTCCTCTGCATATTAGGCCACACACTCCTGATGTAGCCAACCTCCAAGAGTTTACAGGGCTCTTAGCACAGGGCCTACTGTAAGCTCCAGGAAGATTGACTACATCAAGGGTGTGTGGCCTAGTATGCAAAGGAGTTTTTGCTACAAAAAAAGCCCTTTTGTTACCTTTGAAGTCACAGTTTCACCACAATTCATAAATCCTTCTAAAATTTTAGTCCATTGCAGTTTGAAAAATTTGAAAAGTTACCTTCACTAAGTAGCTTCACAAAAATGTCTTTTTGCTTCTTTCAGTTCAGCATACATGTCATACATAAGCTTTCCTTTTTCCTACAACTTTAGATTCAATGTGTTCAGATGCTCTGTGATATCAGTTAAGAAAATCAAATCACAAATCCATCCATGGGCAGAAAGTATTTGAGAAAGACATCAACTTCATGATGAAGAAGACTGAAAAAAACATTGAGGACTTGACCACCTGACTTCTGCATGGTGCAATACATCTCTATATTCTGCATGAGAAAATTTTGAAACTGACAATGAGTAAGGCCATGATGCCTGATATAATGAATGTTGGATACAACAATACACATCACACTTTCTCACTAGAATCTTACTACACAAGGCTTGCTGATGGATGATGCAGTGAAATTGATTCTGCAGTTTTACTTCCTACCATATTTCTTGCACCATCCGTTGTGATGCTTTTCAGTTTACCCAACTCAGACCAAAATTTTCTACTGATTTACAAACCCTCAGGAATATGTTTTCTGCAGAGGAACAGATACCTGAGCTTTGCTGGCTAGCAAACCACCCAGAACGGCCAAAAAGCTAGTGTGGAGAAGTCCAAGAGGGGCTGACAGAAGAAAAAGTTACAGGTAGGAAACCTGTTTATCTTCTTCGTGGTCTCTGTGCATCACACTTATGGGAGATTAGCAAGCTAGCAGCCTACCTGGAGGAGGGTTGCACGGTCCGTCAACAGGTCAGCGACTGCAAAACTGCACGGCCCACAGACGAACTATGCTTCCACCGGAGGTCCAGCGCATAATGTCTGATGAACGTATGCGGAGAGGACCAGGTGGCCGCCTTGCAAATGTCCCGCAATGGCACCCCCTTCATAAACGCCGCGGAGGTGGCCATTGCCCTTGT
This sequence comes from Heteronotia binoei, assembly GCF_032191835.1. Classification (NCBI taxonomy): domain Eukaryota; kingdom Metazoa; phylum Chordata; class Lepidosauria; order Squamata; family Gekkonidae; genus Heteronotia; species Heteronotia binoei. The sequence continues at coordinate 54,355,653 of NC_083231.1, read as the reverse complement.
GGAGTGAGCCTTGATCGGCCCCGGCAGAGGCCGCTTCCGTAACAGGTAACAGAGTTTGATAGCTTCTGTCAACCATTTTGACAGTCTCTGCGAGGAAACCCTCTGCCCAAGCGAGGCCGAAGCATAAGAGATGAAGAGTCGAGGGTCCTTACGTGAAGGTTTTACCCTATGTAGGTAGAAAGAAAGCGCTCTTTTCACGTCTAGAGCGTGAAGTCGACGTTCCGAATCTGTTGACGGATTCGGGAAGTACACTGGTAGGCAAATGTCCCTATTCAGATGAAAAGTGGACACTACCTTGGGTAGAAAGGTCACGTCGGGACGTAGCCACACCCCATCTGGTCGGAACTGAAGGTAGGGATCATCGCAGCGTAGTGCCGCCAGTTCCCCCACCCTCCGAGCTGAAGTGATAGCTACCAGGAACGTCGTTTTCCAAGATAGTAGCTGCACGGAGCACGTGGCCATGGGTTCGAAGGGCTGGCCCATGAGGGCTTCTAGAACCCCCGGCAAGTCCCAGGATGGGGTCGGCTTCCTAACTGCAGGGTACAGTTGTAGCAGTCCCCTCAGGAAGTTCTTTGTGGTCGGGTGAGCGAACACCGAGCGGCCGTCAATGCGCTCGTGATTGGCTGAGATGGCTGCCAGGTATACCCGAATAGAGGACACTGACAACCCCTTGTCCAGCAAGGTAAGGAGAAAGTCAAGGATGCCCGGAAGGCCTGTAGTTCTGGGGTCGCCCCCGGTCTCAGAGACGAAGTGTACGAAACGAGTCCATTTATAGGCATACAACTTCCTTGTAGACTCCCGTCTACAGTTAAGGAGCACGTGCTGAACCCTTTCTGACAGTGCAGTCACCGGAGCCTCCACGCCGTCAATTTTAGGTGTGGAACATCGTGGTGGACCACCCGTCCCTGCTGTGAGAGCAGTAGATCTGGCACAGGGGGAAAACGGTGAAAAACTCCTTCGGACAACCGCAGGATGTGGGTGAACCAGTGTTGTCTGGGCCACCAAGGAGTGATTAGAACACCTTTCGGGCGCTCTCTGTATATTTTCTGTACCACCCGAACAAGAAGAGGGATCGGGGGAAACATGTAGACATGGCGATTGTCCCAGGGTAGCAATAGTCCGTCTCCCAGCGACAGCGGGTCCCTCCCCCCCCCCGGCAACAGAACTTCTCGCACTTTCTGTTGTCGCGGGTGGCGAAGACATCGATTTCTGGAGTCCCCCATCTCTGGAAGACAGGTTGTAAGAGGGTCCAGTTGAGCTCCCATTCGTGTATGGAAGCCCCTCCTCGGCTGAGGAAATCTGCACACCCGTTCTGATCTCCCGGCAAATGGGCTGCAGCCAGACTCGTGTCCATCTCTCTGCAGATCTCCCAGATCCGCAAGGCTAGAAGGCAGAGTTTCCGAGACACCGTGCCGCCCTGACGGTTTATATACGCAAGTGCCGTGGTGTTGTCTGTCAGAACCGCAACTGTCTGTCCTGCCAGCAAGTGCCGGAAGGAGAGGAGCGCATGATGGATCGCCAGGAGCTCCAAGAAGTTGATGTGGTATTGCAAATGGTCCTTGGGCCATCTGTCGCCCACACATGCGCTCCCCACCCCCACAGGGACGCATCCGAGGTCAGAGTCACTGTCGGGCGTGGCTTGTGAAAGGGGGCCCCCTGCAATAGGTTGCGCTCGTGCTGCCACCAAAGCAGAGTCCTGAGCACCTCCTCCGGGACGAATAGTCTGCGACGAGGGGAGTCCCGCCCGCACTTGAAAGCTCCCAGGAACCACAACTGAAGGATCCGCATGTGGAACCTGGCAAAGGTCAGCACAGCTGTGGTGGATGCCATCAGTCCCAACATCCGCTGCACCTGAAGAGCAGTGACCGATTTGCTCTCCAAGAAAATCTGCACCAAGTCCATGATGTCCTTTGCCCTCTTCTCTGGTAGGAAGGCCTTGCACAGCCGTGTGTCTAGGATTGCCCCTATAAATTGTACTCTCTGAGAGGGCTGGAGACAGGACTTCCTTGCATTCACCTTCAAGCCCAGCTCTTCTAGAAGGGATAGAGTCACTGCAATGTGCTGGAGAAGGCTGGCCTCCGATTCGGCCACCAGAAGCCAGTCGTCGATGTACGGGTACACCGCTACACCCTGTAGTCTGAGATGAGCCGCTACCACTACCATGATCTTTGTAAAGACCCTGGGGGCTGTTGATAACCCGAATGGCAGGGCCCTGTACTGGTAATGCGTAGTCCCGATGGCGAACCGGAGGAATTTCCTGTGGGATGGGTGGATGCTTACATGAAAGTAAGCATCCTGCAGGTCCAAGGTCGCCATCCAATCCCCGAGATTCAGCAACGGAAGTATGCTGGGTAGCGACGTCATGCGAAACTTTTGGTGTGGTATGTACAAGTTGAGACCCCGTAGGTCCATGATGGGACGGAGACCACCATCCCTCTTTGGGACCGCAAAATAACGGGAGTAGAACCCCAGTCTCAATTGGTCCGATGGGACCCGTTCTATGGCCTCTTTCTGAAGGAGGGCAGTCACTTCTTCTTGAAGCATCGGCGACGGAGTGGTGTAGACGAATGTTGGAACCTCTGGTTCCTGTTGGAATTCTATTTGATAGCCCAGCCGGACTATCGATAGTACCCACTGGTCTGATGTTATTGCTGCCCATGTGTTGTAAAAAGGCCAGAGCCAGGTGCGGTCCAAAGAAGAACAAGGGCGGGGGGGAAAGGGGAGAACAGAGTCAAAGTCCCTGCTTAGGTTGCCTGTTTCCCTTTTGGCGAGACGATTGGGAAGAGGTTGGGGAGTACTTGGACTTGTTGCCGTACTGAGGTTTGGAGAAGGGAGCTGTGGACTTAGGCCTCCACTGTTGCTCAGTTGACTGCTTGGGAAAAGGCTTCTTAGGCCAAGTTCGCGACCAGGAACGCTTGCCTTGCTGTCTGGAGGAAGCTGGTACCCCGAGGTTTCTGGATGTGCGGATGCTTTTATCCATTTCCTGCAGGACTGTATCAGTGTTAGCACTGAACAGCCCCTTCCCGTCAAACGGCAAGTCCTCAACATATGCCTGGGTATCAGCCTGCAGAGCCGTGGACCTGAGCCATGAATGCCTCCTTAGTGTGACAGCTGCCGTGAGGGTTTTTGCTGCAATGTCGCCGGCATGCCTGGCAGAATTGAGCTGTTGCTTGGCCACAGTCATGCCCTCAGCCTGGAGCTTCCTGATGGCGGTTCTAGTTTGTTCCAGGAGCCCGGGCAGTAGTGTGGAGATCTGGTCCCATAGGGCGTATTGGTATCGCCCCATACATGCGGCGTAATTAGCAACCTTCAGGCCCAACGCCCCAGCCGAGTAGACCCGTCGGCCCAGACCGTCAAGTTTCTTTCCCTCCTTATCTGGGGGGGAAGCATGGGTCTTCCGAGCCTTGGATGACAATGCCACAACTACAGAGTTTGGCCTCGGATGATTGAATAGAAAGTCAGCTGTAGACTCCTGTACACGGTACATGTGGTCAAGCCTGCGCGAAGATATCGGTGTCGACGCAGGCTTGTCCCATGAAGCTTTGGCCATGTGCAGCAGCACCGTCGTCATTGGAAGGGCAACCGCCGATGATGTATCCCTTTGCACGATGTCGAACACAGTGTCTGTGATGACAGGCTGTGGCTGAATCGTAGAGAGGGATAGGGATTGGGCCATTCTTTTCACCAAATCCCCATAAGATTTTAAGTCCTCCGAGGGGGAAATGGGTTGATCCTCGCCGACCTTGTTGGAGGGAGGGCTGTCCTCCGGGGAAGATGGGCCAGGTTCCTCCAATACCGAGTCTCCCGACGAACTCGGTGATGCCCCGGGAGATTCAGACTGTTCCGACGGGTGCGACGCTCGGTCCTGATGCGGGTCTGGTGGCGTTGTCTCCTTTGCAGGGGGTTTGGGTGGTGACTTCTTCTTGGGAGGATCTTCCACCGGGGGTTTCGATACCGATGCCGATGGGGATCTTTTCTGCGGTCGATAGGATGTTCTCGACTGATGCGATGCCTCTGAGCGTTGGTCCCAGTCAGGCTGTCTGGGAGGAAACCACAGAAACATCGAGGGCATTGGGCAGGACCCATATAGGTACTGCCATTGACGCTGGTCCCATGACAGCGGGGGTGGGGCCTTCTGCCCTGGAGAGTCCTGACATCTCCTAGGGGATGGATCTTCCGGAGATCTGTCTCTTGACACCCTGAAGTCCCTCCGATGTTGGGGGCTCCAGGACCTATCCCGATGTGAGCTGTCCGATCGATCTCTCCGCACCGATTCGCGTCTCAAGACCAGGGGAGAGACTCTGCAGGGACTCCGAGATCGATCCCGCTTGGTGCCTTCAGCGCGGTCTTGGGAGCTGCTCTTGTCCACCTGAAGGAGATCCAGAGGACTCTCCCCTCTCACCGACCTCTGAGCTGGGTCGAGGTCGTGGTCGGAGTCCGACAAGATCGCAATCTGCGTCGACATCGATTGCAGTCTAGGTGGGCTCTGCTGACGACGCGGAGATGTGAGCAGTTTTAGCGGCGGGACGAGCAGCGCCTTCGGGTCCTGTGGGGACTTCGGGGAGGAGCGGGAAGCAGATTCGACATGCTTCTGCTTGTCCGCCTTCTTCCTTTTCTTCGGCTCCGAAGAATCCCCTAATACCTCCTTGGGCCTCTTGGCTGGTGTGGAGGTATCTTTTCAGGGGGCGATCGGCGTCGGAGGGAGCCTTGTCGACATCGACCGTCGACACCGAGGAGTTTGGCGCGTTTTCAGATGACGACGCCATTTCGCGAGGAGCCAACACTTGCTCCATCAAGGCTGCCGCGAGGCGAGCCGCTCGATTTTTTCTTGTTTGCCTGGGGAATTTTGTGCAGTGTGGGCAGGAGTCCGGTTTATGCGCTTCTCCAAGGCAGAGTAGGCACAGAGTGTGGCCGTTCGGAGGGGCAATTTTGCTGCCACACTTCCTGCACCTTTTGAAAAATCCCCAGCGCTTTTCCATGCACGGAAGGCGCGGGGGTGAGGGGGGGAAGGCTAAGGGGGAAAAAAGGGAAACTGGAAATAGGAAAAATAACAAACGCTTATTCCTCCCCACTCACGGACAGACGAATGTAGTATTTCTAGAAGGAAATCCAACTAGCGAAGAAGAAATCCACCGACCGATGCGAAGATCGACTGATCCCAGCGGCGGTCAGAAGAGAACTGGCGGGATGTCCGCTCCTGTCCTGGTGGGCATGCGCAGGGAGGGGGAGTGCCTGCGCGTGCGCACTGGGACGGGGGCGCGGAAATCCGCGGCTTTGAAGTTACCGATCGTGATCGGCGCCGGCGCCTTCTCCCATAAGTGTGATGCACAGAGACCACGAAGAAGATCTATGGAAACCAGAAGAAGCAATATATTTCTGTTGATTTTTGCAAGGAAGGGACAGGAAAAACAGCAGGAGATGGTGCTTCTTGAGGCAGGAAGAACAGTGTGGGTCTGAGGGAAAATGCCTTGAGGGTGATACAGCAAAAAAGCAGGTTAGAGGGCTATACAGAAAGAGCTCGGGGGCTGCATGCAATCCTCAAGCCGCAGGTTGGGGACCCCTGATCTAGAAAGTTGCTGGTAATGTAACACTGAGAAACCAAGTACCTGGAAGTGTTGCAAATTAATTAAGGACGTGTAGTAATTAGCTTCTTATAGTCCTTAGCAATGTTATTAGGATACAGCTGAGATTCTATTCTCTTGAGACATGAATAAGTGATGAACAATGTGAGAACAGCAACTAAAATTGTAGCTGCTAGAAAGTGGAAACCATGGTGAACCCTTTTTGTGCAGACTAGATTGACCAAATAATTTCCATGCTTAACATGAATGAATAGAATTTGAAAGAGACTGACTGTGGCTGGGACATGCCCATAGCATGCAGTGATTAGTAAAGACGACATTCCAGAAATGAGTATGGTAAGATAACGTGCATTCTTAATTTTTTTCACAAATTGGAATGTATTTGTTAATTGCAATAATATACTTTCAGTGGAAAGGAACAAAGGTACAGTAGTTTATTCAAATGGATTCTCTATAGATGAGCAAAGTAAGTTTTACAAGAACTGAACTACAACACAGAGTTAGCTCGATACTCAATCTTAAACCCAAGGCCGGATTTAGGGGTGGGGCAGAGGGGGTGTGCTTGCCCTGGGCGCTGATGGAGGGGGGGTGTGCCAAATTGGGTGTGGAGTTCATTGTATTCTGTGGAACTGTAAATTAGATTGGCCCATAAAGGGGTGTCATTTTTTTAATTTTGCCCCCCATCAAAAAACATGTAGATCCAGTCCTGCTTAAAGCAACATTGAAGTAATATTGAGGCCAGCTAAAGCAACACAAAGTATTAAGCAAGCATTTGATTTTGCCAGAATTCCTCTTCGGGCAAAGCAAAATAAAAATTTAAATAGGGAAAGGAGAAGAAAAGAGGCAAGACATGACTGAGAACACAAATCTGCTGATGTTGATGAAACAGAGAAGGTGTTAAGCCAATAAGTTGATTAATGTACTAGCTGCTTGATGTGAGAACTTAAAAAGAACCCTACAAAATATGCTGCCTTTTACATTTTCAAGTGGAAATCAACCATTATGTCTTCGTCCCAATTGCTTTTGATACAATCTGAGATCTTTTGGATTCACGAGCAAATTTATTTTCTTTTAAAAAATCTATTCATCTCAGATGGCATGATACATGCTTGAATCCTTCAGGATAATTAACAGCATAATCAATGTTTTCACTTTTTCTAAGGCTCTATGATATAAATGAAATTAACATTCCTGACAGTGTTTGGAATGGAACCATACACAGGCCAAGTCATCAGATAGTGTAAATCACTTCAGCTCTTTTCCTTCAAATAGTTTGTCCTATCACCTTATCTTTTCTTCAGCTCTACTGCAAATATATTTATATGATAACTTCTTCCTAGGTACAGATCTGAGATTGTAAATTATGGTCTTATGTATGGAAAAGGACAACAGAAATCCCATGAAGCTTTAGTTAATAACTAAGATGTTTCATTAATTCATTGCATTCTGCTTTGACTTTATGGTGGCTTAAATCTCTTTTTTTGCACTTCAATGATGCCAACTTTTTCTTTTAAAGTTAAAGCTCTGCAACATCCAATTTATTTTTCAACCAACCCATTGCCTTAGGCATTACAAGATGTTGAAAACAGCTGTTGAACCTCAGTAAATATGTATTTACTAATCAAAAGATCCAAGTGTACATCTTTGTGAGCATGTATTTCACAAAACTGGTGCCATTTCTTTGGATATAAGAACAACAACAACAAAAGACATATATGCTGACTTTAATATACATATTTATGTAGGGGCAAGAACAAATAGATAATTATTTGTTTTCCAGATGTACATCTTTCCCCCAGCTGAGTTAGCTATTTTAATTATACTTTGATTGTGTTCCTGATTTTGTTGTCAGCAATTCTCTCTGGAGAGGCAGCATAAAGATACATTAGGTTTTTTAAAAAAATTCAAAACACCCTAGACAATCCATTGTAATTCTGTTCCTTGAAAGAGTGGTTTTGAAATATAAACCAAGAGCAGCAGAGAAGGCACAAAAAGATGGGGTGTTGTTCCCATTGCCCTACCAAAACACCTTTGCACGTTTTCACAGAGTTTGCTACGTCATGGTGCGACCGAATGTCCGGCGGTATAACCGGATGGGCAGGCTGGGCCCACCAACCTCGCCAGCCTAAGAGAAGGAAAACTCTAACATCAAACCCGGGCAGATAGAGCTCGTTAATGTAACACCTACCACCTGGAGGACTCGCTGCCGGCGTCCCGGCTTACTGGGCCATGGCAGATGACCCCCAGGTGAAAGGGTGGAGCCAGTACCGCGCACACTGCGCTTCACCTAAAAAATTCCTCTGCGCAGGCCTGAAGGGCATATCCACACACACAACACACAACGCATCAAGTCCTGCAGCGATGGGCAAGGGGCGAAACGGCAGGTGGAAGGTGCCACTGGAAGCCGCAGTCCCGATCCTGCATGTAGGCGGTTCAGGGTATTGGTCGCCTGATGCTAACCCGGAGACGAAAGCATTTTTCGGCAGCACCCTGAACGACCAAGCAGCCTTATCTAGGGACAGCACTGCTTGCTCCACACGGAGAGGGGCCTAGAAAAGGTGGCCTAAACAAAGCTCGTCTCCCCCACCCCAGTTGGCTAGCCGCAGTCAACGGGCATCCTTGCTTGCGGTCGAAAAATAACAACAAAGAAAAGGCATGCACCTGCCTCACAAAGTGTGCAAAGACTAAAGTTTGCGTGTTGGAACATCAGAACCATGCTTGACACAGTAGGCAGTGGTCGCCCTGAACGACGCTCTGCTCTAGTTGCCCATGAACTTCTCAGGTTGAATATCGACATAGCAGCTCTCAGTGAGGTCCGTTTCCCTGAGGAAGGTAGTCTTCAAGAACACGGTGCTGGCTATACCCTCTACTGGTCGGGTAAGTCAAAGGCTGAGAGCCGCCTTTCTGGCGTTGGCTTCATGGTCAGGAACTCCATTGCCTCCAAACTCGAAAACCTGCCAACAGGTCACTCAGATCGCATCATGTCCATGCGCCTCCCACTTCAAAACAAGCAGCATGCAACACTCTTCAGTGTGTATGCCCCAACCCTTCAAGCAGATCCTGCAGAAAAGAACAAGTTCTATGCTGATCTACGCAACCTCGTACGGAAGACCCCTACAGAGGACAAGGTGATCATCCTTGGCGACTTCAATGCCAGAGTAGGTAAAGACTCGGAAGCCTGGAAACGAGTACTTGGCAAACACGGCATTGGCAACTGCAATGACAACGGGCGCCTCCTACTAGAATTCTGCATGGAGCACCAGCTCACCATCACCAACACTATCTTCCAGCAGAAGAACAGTCTGAAGACAACCTGGATGCACCCACGGTCCAAGCATTGGCACCTTATCGACTACATTCTGGTGCGCCAGAGAGACCTTCGAGATGTCTTACACACCCGAGTAATGCCCAGCGCAGAATGTCATACGGATCATCGTCTTGTACGCTGCAATCTCCGTCTTCACTTTAAACCCACACCCAGGAGAGGAGGTATCCCTCGGAGGAAGTTTCAGGTTGGCAGCCTTCAGTCAACCGAAGTTAAAGCTGCCTTCCAGGCAAAACTCCAGTCAAGAATTGAGGACCCCAGTTGCCCCACAGACCCTTCTCCAGAAGCACTCTGGGAACACCTAAAAACTACCGTCCTGCAGATCTCTGAAGAAGTCCTCGGGTTCTCCACAAGGAAGAACAAGGACTGGTTTGATGAGAACAATCAAGAGATCCAAGAATTACTGGCAAAAAAGAGATCTGCCTACTAAGCACATCTTGCTCAGCCCTCCTGTCCTGGGAAAAAAGCAACCTTTCGCGCTGCATGTAGCAACCTCCAGCGCAAGCTTCGAGACATTCAGAACGAGTGGTGGACCAAGCTTGCAGAGAGAACCCAGCTGTGTGCAGACACTGGTGATTTAAGAGGGTTCTACGAAGCCCTGAAGGCAGTATATGGTCCATCATATCAGGCTCAGAGTCCCTTGCATAGTGCAGACGGCCAAGTGCTCCTCACAGACAAGGCATCCATACTGAACCGGTGGTCGGAGTATTTTCAGGTTCTCTTCAGTGCCAACCGCGTAGTTCAAGATTCAGCAATCCACCTCACCTCACTCCAACCGGTGAAAACAGAGTTGGATGAGATCCCCACCCTAGAAGAGACTGTTAAAGCCATCAAGCAACTGAAAAGTGGCAAGGCAGTGGGAGTTGATGGAATTCCACCAGAGATCTGGAAGCATGGGGGCACAGTACTACATAGCTCACTTCACAAAGTACTTGTCACCTGCTGGGAACAAGGCAAATTACCACAGGACTTTCGCGATGCAATCATCACCACCCTATACAAGAACAAAGGGGAAAAATCAGACTGCTCCAACTACCAGGGGATAACCCTGCTCTCCATCGCAGGCAAAATCCTTGCCAGAATACTCCTGAACAGACTGGTGCCCGCCATTGCAGAAGAACTCCTCCCAGAGAGCCAGTGTGGCTTCAGAGCTAACAGGAGCACCACCGACATGGTATTTGTTCTCAGGCAGCTCCAAGAGAAATGCAGGGAACAGAACAAGGCTCTGTATGTGACTTTTGTCGACCTTACCAAAGCTTTCGATACCGTTAGCAGGAAAGGCCTGTGGCAAATCTTGGAACGTTTAGGATGTCCCCCAAGGTTCCTCAGCATGATCATCCAGCTACACGAAGACCAGCGAGGCCAAGTCAGACACTGCAACGACCTCTCGGAGCCCTTCCCAATAGGCACAGGTGTAAAGCAAGGCTGCGTTCTCGCGCCAACTCTCTTTACGATCTTCTTTAGCATGATGCTTCAAAGAGCCGCAGTAGATCTAGATGATGACGATGGTGTATACATCCGCTATCGCACCGATGGCAGCCTGTTCAACCTGAGGCGACTAAAGGCACACTCCAATACAATGGAAAAACTCATCCGAGAGCTACTGTTTGCTGATGATGCTGCACTCGTCTCCCACTCGGTATCAGCTCTGCAGCATATGACGTCCTGCTTTGCAGAGGCTGCCAAGCTATTCGGCCTAGAAGTTAGTCTGAAGAAGACAGAAGTTCTCCACCAGCCTGCACCCCAGGAAGATCATCACCCCCCCTGCATCACTGTGGGTGAATCAGTTCTGAAGACAGTCCAGCAGTTCAGCTACCTGGGGTGCATCATCTCCTCAGATGCCAAGATCGACAAGGAGATTGACAACAGGCTGGCAAAGGCAAACCGTGCATTTGGCCGACTGCACAAAAGAGTGTGGAGCAACAAGCATCTGAAAAAAGGCCCAAAGATCAATGTTTACAAAGCGGTTGTGATGACAACCCTCATCTACGGCTCCGAATCGTGGGTTTTATACTGTCATCACCTGCGACTCCTTGAGCGCTTTCATCAGCGCTGCCTTCGCACCATCCTCAACATCCACTGGAGTGACTTTGTGACCAACACTGAAGTCCTCAAGCGGGCGGAGGTTACCAGCATTGAGGCACTGCTGTTGAAGACGCAGCTGCGCTGGGCAGGGCATATTTCTAGGATGGAAAACCACCGCCTTCCCAAGATTGCCCTGTATGGCGAACTCTCCACCGGCCATCGAAATAGAGGGGCACCAAAGAAGAGGTACAAGGACTCCTTGAAGAAATCCCTTAGCACCTGTCACATCAACCATCACCAGTGGTCTGACCTAGCCTCAGATCGCAAAGCATGGAGGCACACCATCCACCAGGCTGTCTCTTCCTTTGAGAACGCACGCATAGCTGGTCTTGAGGACAAAAGGATATTGAGGAAGAATCGCACTGCTACAGGACCAACCCTAAATCAGACTTTTCCCTGCAGCCGCTGTGGCCGGACCTGCCTGTCCCACATTGGTTTTGTCAGCCACCAGCGAGCCTGCAGCAAACGTGGACTATTGCACCCTTCTTAAATCTTCGTTCGCGAAGCCAAGCCGAGAGAGAGACCAAAACACCTTTTCTTGCTATCAAGACTGTACCAACCTATTCTGAAGAATCATCAAAACTTGAACTATCACTAGGGATATAAGAATAAACTCTTTTTAGTTTCTGTTTGTTTTATATGCTGTTGTGGTGAGCCTTTTCCTTTGCTAGTATTCCTATTCATTTGCTTATTTTACAGCATGGATTAATAAATCATAAGGATACAATTTGCAATCTGCAGTAGAAATGTACTTGTTACCAGTCAGACCTCCTCTTCTCATTGAAGGGCAGTTTATGGCTAGAAAATCACAAACACTTCTCCTCAAATATAACTTCAAATATTATGTGCCTGGCCCAAAATGACACAACATGGATACCAATCAGAAAACTAGCCTAGACAGATACCTTAGAAGTATGAGTTAGACCTCCTCCCCACCCTAGAGAGATGCACAATTTAGGACAGTAGGTCTCCCAAGAATCTATCGCCTCATAGCAGCCATTTTATGACTGGCCCCACTTCCCATGGCATACTGTTCTCAAAAGTCCAAAAGTACCCATAAGCTCAAAAAGCTTAGGGACTCCATGTTTAAAACAAAATTTGTTCATTTGATTTATTTTATTGGCAAGTAATGTTTCTGATTTAATTGGGCTTTTTATGTTTAATTGGGTTTTTTATGTTTTCAAGTTGCTATGAAACCATGCACATTGATTTCTTGTGTCACTATTCTTTTCTCTTTGTTTATATACAGGCACCGATATTATAAGATATATGATGGCTCTAGAGGTCTAATTGGCATGAACTCTGAATGTGAGTGTTCCTACACATGATTGACAAAGCTGCAGGAAGGACTGAAGCCACTATCCCTACTCTTCATCATCCCTTCTCTCAATCTGTGATCACTGCTGTGCTTATATATGTCTAGGTTTGGAGACAAAAGCCTTTGATTTGGTTATAAGAATAAGTAAAATTGGTTATTGCTACAGTTGTTCAATTTTCTAGAAAGATCTACAGTGAGGCTCAGCCATGGTAATCAGCTATCATGATCTCCACTTCCTCCTCCACAATAATTTTTATTTATCTGCTTTATTTATAGACCACCTTCCGCACTTGGACTCAAAGCAGTTTACACAAAGTAAGTTAATACTACTGGCAGGATGGGACATTCAATGCCCAATGCAATAGGAATTAGGGTTGTAGAACCAACCAGAAGTCTAAAAACAGAACTGAAGCAAAGCACAAGTGTTAACATGACCCATTAAACAATGCAAAAATCACATAGTAGGATCCTAGTTTCAGCAAGCTGTACACAGTAGTATTGACAGCATTCCCTAATAATTTATCCAAGTAAATTTGTGGCAAATTTAGTACAGTGCAACTCTATTGCCTGTGTATAAAAACTAACTTTCTATGGAATAGTAAATTGATGGCTGCCCGAAAGGTTGAAATCCCATCACACTATAATTGATAGCAATATGTTTGGACTGTGTCATTCGGGGGCTAGATTGTACAGCAATTGCATTTGCTAGAAAAACTATTTCTCTGTGTCTTGAACTCCACATACCAGTAAAAATTGAATAGGGCTTAGTCAGAGCCAATGTTTATCAAGGCTTAACCCCATTATCTATTTTCAATTCCTGGAGTGTTCCCTGGAATTTATGGAGTACTAATAAAGAAGGTTTCTTTTAGCCTGTGCAGTTAGATTCGAGCCCAGAAACCAGCACAATTTTCAGGATATGATCTTTTGAGAGTCAAAGGTCCCTTCATCAGATGAGCTTTGACTCTCAAAAGATCATTCCCCCTCCCCACTTAGTCTCTAGGGTGTTACTAGACTCAAATCTAGCTGTTCTACTGCAGACTAACATGGTGACCCTCTGAAACTATCTTAATATGTCAGCATAAAAGTGCCTTCCTTCTCCTACTGAGCCAGATGTTGTTCATTTGGAATTAAGCAAAAGGGTCAAGAGCAGAGAAGGGTATGCCCTGGTTTGTGAGTGAGCTATGATGTTGCTTGGTCCTCCAAGTCCCAAAGCATCAACATTATCTCAGTTCTTTTTTACACATTGTTTGCATGTGGGGAGTTGCTGCAATGTGAAATGGAATGGTGGTGCTGCAATGTGTAATGGAATGGTGGTGACTATTCTGGAAGCCCCATAGGTTCCTGAAAGCAACTTCTTTGATGGTGGGGTGCTGCTGTTCTGTATTTGGAGAGTAGTGAATCTTCACTAAATTCACCCAGGCAGCCTCTGCAAATCTGCTCGCATAGAGCAATCCAAGAATTTGTTGATTGCTGAATTTTTATGCCAAATGAATAAATCAAGATTGGAGTCAAGAAAGGAAATAGTGTTTTAAAGAATGACACTGTGAAGCTGCAAAGAAGAGGAAAGAGACAGCACATGCTTTGTAAAAATGCTTATTATATCTTCTTCATTTTAATGTATTGATTAGACATTCTTGTATAAAGAGACCTGCAATGAGCCCCTCTTGCAGTTAAAACTTTTTAAAACTGTACTCCCCAAATGATTGCACTGGCCTTGAAATCAGGTGAATAAGTGCAGCTAGAGCTAAACCACATGCCTTTTTTTGTCGCTGCTGTTATTATGTCAAACAATGGATCGCTCCGTTTAATGGAGACAGATGGAGTGTACTCTTCCATACTTCCTAGTGAACATTCTGAACTGTGACTGATGAAATGTGAACAAATTTCTATCGTTCTGCACTCCCCTTCTCCATACCCGGTAATGTGTATTGTGTGTGGTGGGGGGGAGAGGTGAGTGGAGCTCAGCACTTGCTCAGTTTTTTATCTGTGGATACATTTCTCTCATCATCCCTTTTGTAACCAGCACTCTGTTCTTCTGTCAAGAGCTCAGGATGATATCCACAGACTCACATTGATAAAGACACTCTGCATTTGATCCTGGGCTGAGAATGTTTTTGAAAACCTTGACAGTCAGTCTAACTTAGGGTTGCCAAGTCCAATTCAAGAAACATCTGGGGACTTTGGGGGTGGAGCCAGGAGACTTTGGGGATGGAGCCAGGAGACATTGGGGATGCAGCCTGGAACAAGGTTGTGACAAGTATAATTGAGTTCTGGCTATCACATTTAAAGGGGCCACACACATTTTAAATGCCTTCCCTCCATTGAAAATAATGAAGAATAGGGGCACCTTCTTTTGGGCCTCATAGAATTGGAACACCTGGTTCAATCCTTTTGAAATTTGGAGGGTATTTTGGGAAGAGGCACTGGATGCTATGCTAAAAATTGGTGTCTCCATCTCAAAAAGCAGCCGCTCCCCGAGCCCCAGATACCCGCAGATAAATTATCCATTATACCCTATGTGGGAATCAGTCTCCATAGAGAATAATGGAGTGACCAACAGATTGGCAACCCTAGTTTGATCAGAGAGATCAAATTTTCTCCACCAAGAAATACTGGGAACATTAAGGAACTATTCTGAGCCTTTTCTAGCTTTAAAAGACATTCTGTAGTCCTATATACTTAGAAATATGTTCTCATCCCCTCACAGCTCCACTGATACTTACTGTAGATTGCATGTGTCAAGAAAATGATATACAGCATGGTGACTAAAGGAGGATATGGGAAAACTAGTGTTTTTTGGGGGGAGGGGTTTGTGTTTATTTTTAGCATGCGGCCTTCCCTCGCAAGCATAAAACATGTAGCATCATGCTTATACAAAATTCATGGCTCTTTGATAAATGTGATTTAACTTGGCAGTGCTTCTTAGTTCTTAAAAATGCTGCACAGGCTTGGAAGAAAATAAATCAAATATGGATGAGTGCTGTTATTTAAAAAAACAAAACAGTCGGCACTGAAAAAAAAAGTGTGAGAAAAATCTACTGGTAGCCATGACCAATGTTCTTTCTAAGCTGTAGAGTCTTGTGAGCAAAATATCTACTTTGTGAGCTACTGGTATTATAGTTGTGAGCTGCTGGCCTTAAAGTTGTGAGCTACTGAATAAATTAGTGTGCCCTAGAGTCATCCTTCCTGAGCTAAGACAAAAATGTGTGAGCTGGAGGCTAAAAATCTGTGAGCTAGCCCATGCTAACTCAGCTTAGAGGGAACACTGGCCATGACTTCTTTTGCCTTAAAAAAAATCAAAACATTATATAAATGTTCAGTTTGGGGCCATCATATAACTGCTCAGAAATAATTCCCATGAAACTACTGCATGTATACAAACCACCTTCTGATCAATTATGTAGGCACTGATGGACTCACATCACATTTTGCATAGCATAACTAAAGTGTTTCACAACTTGATTCCAGAATCTGTCTTGCAGAACAAAAGAGAACTAAAATGCAAATCCTGGAGCTAAGGCAGCAGGTAACAAAATCTATTTGAGGACAAATTATGTGGAATTTTCTACAAATATGAATTGTGACCCAAGCAAGATTGCCAGGTGCTTCCTGGTAACTGGTAGTGAATGGGGGAATTGCCAGCAGAAAGAGAAAGGCCTAGTCTACATTGCTGGCATCACACAGGAAGTGATGTCACCATCCAGCAACTTCTAGTTAATGCTCTGGTATTTGGACAAAAACTCTATGGTAAAAAAGCTTCTACCATAGAGTTTTTGTCCAAATACCAGAAGGTCACCTAGAAGTCGCTGGCATGATGATGACACTTCCTGTGTGATACTGGCATTGTGGCTTAGGCCTTCCTTCTACTGGTAGTTCCTCTTGCTGGCCAACTGATTGGGGCTGCAGGGGCAGGGGCTGTGGTTGGGGACTCCTGCCTCCTCTGGGAGGTCTGGCAAGTGTAGATCCAGGCAATCTCTCTCAGAATAGCCTACAAGACTCTGAACCTGTTGTCTTTATCTTTCTTGCATCCCGCTGGTTCTCTCTCTGCTTTGTCATTAGCTCTTCTTTCTATCAGACCTCTCAGGCTTTTTCCTCACTACATTCACACAAGCTCCCAATTTCCCTATTTTTGGAAACCATCCCTTGACCATCTCAAAGTGTGTGCTGCAATATATTTTCCTGCTAATGTTTAAGGTCCACAAAATTGAATGCAGACTCATGACTTGTTAATTCTCACCTTTAATGCATGTCCTATTGTCTCTCATTTGTCAAGTTTTGTTTGGGATGATTACAAAATCAGGTTTTTTTTAAAAAATCCTCATCAATAAAACAGCAACAAGGTGTAAACTGTAAAAAAAAATGCAAAGATCATAATTTTGAGGGCAAGGATTGTAATTGTGTTGTCTTTCTAACATATCAAGGATATAGACTACACTGTCAATTTCACATACACAATAACCTGAGAATAGCCCCTCAGATCTCTTGGGAGAGAAGACTGATTCTGTCCAGTCCCAACCAGAAGGTTTATTTTGTTCAGCTAAATGCCCGTTGGAGAAGACAGAGGATTCAGCCTGAAGGCACCAGGATGTGTGCCTCCATACAAGACTGTTGCCCTTTTAAATTCCTTACAACTTTATGTGAGGGAAAGGAAGCTCAAGATCAGTAGGCCATATTTTTTGAAAGGTGGAGATTCAGCTGAACTTTGAACTTTTGTTAGGTTTCTTCCTGCTATCACTGGGAGTTCTCTAGTGCATTGCAAAACTTGGATTTGACCAATTTACTGGGTCTTTGACTTGCTTTTGAATGAATGAGACGATAATAGTCAAGAGAATAACATATTCTTGGGAAATGAGTAGAGATGAACCTGGACTGATATGGTTGGTGGCCATTTTCTTTAATATCTATGTCTATCAGTTACATTTTTACCCCATTTTTCTTTCAGTGAGCTGAAGATGGTATGCATGTTTCCCTTTTACCTTTACAGCAGTCCTGTAAGGCAGGTTAGGCTGACACAATGACTATCTGAAGGTCATCCACTGAGCTTCATAGCTAACTGAAGATTGGAACTGTAATCCAATACACTGCTAAGCACCTCTTTTTTGTGATGTCTTCATTGGCAAGAGGGTTATCCTCAAACTTACCACCAGGCTTGCTGCAACTTCTATCCTAGTCCTGGCTGCCCTCAATGTACAGACTTTTTAAATTTCCACAGGGGCCATCTGTTGTTTACTAAAGAGGATTAATATTACATCACTAATTGCATAAATGAAACAAAATAGTTGTTTATTAAAGAGGATTAATATTACATCACTAATTGCATAGATGCAACAAAATTGATTGATCAGTTTCTCTACTAAAAATAAGCAATCATAAATGCAAGTATTTCAGTACAAGTCAGAGTAACATAGGGGTGTCCAACGGTAGCTCTCCAAATGTTTTTTGCCTACAACTCCCATCAGCCCCAGCCATTGGCCATGCTGGCTGGGGCTGATGGGAGTTGTAGGCAAAAAAAACATTTGGAGAGCTACCGTTGGCCACCCCTGGAGTAAGGTATCCACCCCCAGGCCATTTGAGATGAGAATGGGAATCCTTCTTAGTATCCTTTCTATGTAGGGTATGATGTCTGTAAAAAATGGAAAGTACAGAAGACAGCTGTCATGGGAATTAGCCTTATAATCATGGAACATTCTTCCCCAGCAGACCCAATGGCAATAATCGTGAAAGACAGTAAATAATTCATGTATTCCTCTAGGCCTCTGATAATCTGATTGCTAACAAAATTGCCGTGTGCTTACTATGATTTTTGTTTTGTTTTGTGCCTCTCTTTTATTTCATTTAATGTGTTTATTTGATTGTGCTTTAAATTCTGATTATATATGTGACTTACCTGGATTGAAAAGCGAATTACAATTTTGAAAATCAATGCAGTAGGAAAGATTCTTAGGAATCAGTGAATTTTCTGCTCTGAAGCAGAAAATGGTAAACCAATCCTATACAACCTGCGATTCACCAAACCACATGAAACATACTAGCGAGGTTTTCCAGAGCCCCAGCAGGAAATGGAGCTTATGGGTGCAGAGTATTGCTGAAGGTAGTGGTTCAATTTATGAATGCATTTAGCTTAGTCAGCCACAAGCTGTGCAGACCTGGTTAAACTATCATCAACATGATTGGTACTTTGCTTTCAAGGTTGCCAACTAGTCAGTTTCCCAGTGACACAATCAATTTCTGGCTGGTTGCTAGAGGATTGTTCCTTATAATTGAGGGAACAGGAGAAAACCTAATTTTCAATTCTTACTTTCTTATTTATTATTTACCTCTTGACTGGAATGACTGCTATGCAGACTAGAGGGCAGTTTAAGTGTGCACAATGAGTGGGCACCCACTCATTAGGCCTTTTTTTTATTTGGACCACCAGGCTGCACATGACTTTGCAAAATGTACATAAAGTTCTCATTAGTTACAAAAGTAGTTTGGCATGTGTATTTGTTGGAGTAGGGGAGTGAGAGCTGATATTTATGAAACAGAAGCCCAACACCCTGCTTGGTGTGTGTGATCTCTGAATCACAAAAGAAATCCACTATTTTATAAAAAAAGATTCAAAGGGTTTGTTCTAAGTTACCACCATTGATAACCTTCAGCAAACAATACAAATCACAGTTTAGTGCTATTCCAGTTCACCCCATGGATTTGTATAAGAGAGGCTTCAACATCATTTTCAGAAGAGTTCTAAACCCAAAGTATCTTGCTAAAACTGAATGTAACTTAGTTCCAGATTTTTTTTTTGGGGGGGGGGGTGGATTTAAAATTCACCTGAAAGCTTCATTGTTCCACTTCAAGAATATGTTTGATGTAGCTGCTATGGTTTTGAAAAACAAAATGATGTTTAGGAAAACTGCACAGGTTAACCCCTCCCCCAATTTGCATGATTTTTTTAAAACAAAGGATATGATGATTGTGTCAGTAATTGTCAGGCACTGTAGAGAGGTGAAGTTTTGAGTCATTAAAAAGGAAAGGTAAGAACAAACAGTTTCAGCTACTGAGCTTATGAAAACAACTACTGGCCAACTTCATTCTGGAAATGGAGCTTATGGGTGCAGAGTATTGCTGAAGATAGTGGTTCAATGCCATGGGTGCTCATAAGGAGATCTCACTGGTCCCCCAAAGCATTCAACATATCTATTTGCAGGAAACAGCTGCAGACAAAGTTTTATTTTCCTGTCACTAAGTTGACCAACATCTTTTATTAGGGTTGCCAACTCAAATTCAAGAAATATCTGGGGACTTTGGGGGTGGAGCCAAAAGCAAGGTTGTGACAAGCATAATTGAACTCCAAAGGGAGTTCCAGCCATCACATTTAAATGGCCAGATTGCCTATCTCTCCCTCCCCCCTTCCTGCTGGCTGCTAGCAGCCCAGCCAGTAACAACACCCTTGCAAAGGAAATCAATTTAGCTATACTGTGTAATTAAGGAAACACAAAGAGGCATGATACGTACTAGCCTGGTTTTTAGCTATTGCCTTATTTCAGAAGTCCATTCCTTTGCTAATCCATTGTGAAATTATAAATATTAACTATTCTAGAGCATTTATTCTTATTTACAGTAAAATAATAAATAGCAACATTGCTGCAATCCCTCCCCCCACCCATTGCCCCGATTGAGCTCAAAACAATTATTAACTGGTGATGGCTAAGTGATGACTGGTCTTTGTTCAAGCCTTGAGGGATTCTAACCTCAATGGATTCTAATTGTAGGGACAAAAGAAGGAGGAAAGATTCCCCCTAAAGGGAGAGGAATGGATGTTTGTTGTTAATTTGTCTTAAAGCCATCACTTGGAAACAGACCACAGGAAGACACATGATGCTGCAGGCCCTATAAGATTGACAATCGTTCTCCCCCTCCCACCCACCTCTTCAACCTTCCCTTCCCACACCATTCTCCTGATTCCTGAGGGTGGGGGGAACTGAACTTTTTAGGCTTTTCCCCAGAATTCTCTAATTCGGCTGCTAAATCAGATCAGAGAATCTGATTCGTCTTTTTAAAAGCCTAAAAATGCTGAAAAGGGCATATTTCAGCTTTCCCCCAAATTAATGTTTACCAGATGCACACCCCTACACCTGACACATACTATTCCTGCTAACTTTTAATTAGGGTTTAACCAACTTTGCCCTGATCTGGTCAGCCAGGCTAGCACAATCTTAGATCTTGCCCTTAGTATTTGGATGGGAGTCTAACAGGAATACCAGGGCTGCTACAAAGAGGCAGGGAATAGCAAACTACCTCTGAGGATATTGCTCTTGCTGACTATCAAATTTTTATTTAAAAATATTAAAGTTGCTCCAAGAGGGCCATTCTAACAACTACATACAGTAATTAAAAATGGAATCTGAATAAAAGTTTTAAGTGTGTCCCAATAAATTGGGGTTCTTTTGATCCCAGAAGTCATGGGAAAATATTAGTTAACACATTTAAAGTTTTTTACAGATAGGCTTTCTTCCCAATGAACTGCAGTGCCCTGAACTCCCTCTCTTCTGTCTCCACTGCCTTTCTTTTTTAAGTTTGAGGTTTATCAAAAGTGTAAGGAGGGTCATTCTGAAAGTACTATGCATAATCATATTTGAGTTTTCTAGTGAGTCCAACAAATATTGAGAAATGATTTTAGCAGTGTTTCCATGTATAAAAACATGGACCTATTATCTCCACTTTATATAAGGTGGTAGTGGAAATAGTGGAAACTAAAATCTCTCTCCATTTATATCTATAGATATTTGTTGTGGAAACAGTATCACACTTTTGGCTTCGGGGCTTTACACCACTTTTGGAATTGGGGGGTTGAAATTACCCCCAGGGAAACCAGTGTTTGCAACTTGAATGATTGTGTATATAGTAGGAGCAGGTAAAAGCTCTGTTTGTGCTCTGTCAAAGCTTCCATTATGTCCATAGTCACATGGAAAAGCTCAAATTGAACTATATTGCAATTTTAGAAAATGGAGTCATTCTGTCGCCCTGCCTGGACATGTTTGCTCTGCAGGCATCCTTTGAACCTCACATTTTCCAGACTTGAAAGAGCCATTCAGCTGACTCATAGTCAGGCCTCAGATTCAGTGGGAGCTTACAGGAGCACAGCCCCTGAACCTTTCTGGCAGATCCACCTCCTCCTTCCCACCTTGTCCAATGAATAGTAGGTGCAGCTACATAACAATCCCTGGATGAGCTCCACCACCTATTTTTCTACAAAATGACCCCTGCTCATAGCCATCTGTCCAATGAGCTGATTGTTTCCCTTTGTTGTGCTCTATCGAAGCTCAATTGAATTGTATTGCAATTTTGGAAGATTTTTTTGTTACCTGTTGTTCTGCACTGCACTATTATTACATTGTTTAAGTATCATTAACAGTTAAAATGACTGCTTTATTAAAAATAAATAGTTTTACAGATTCCTAGCTGTGTCTTATGCTTTCAAAAATGGGGGGGGGGTCAATTTGACCCCATTTACGTTTTTATGGGGGTTTGATGTTTCCAATGAGGGGTATTTTTGACTCCAATTCCAAATTTTACTCTTTTTTCTCCTGCATTGATGAAGAAAGTTATTCTTGAGGCCTGATTTTTTTTTCTTAGTAGCTAGTGCCATGATTGAAAGTGCAATTAGGTTTCCATTACTTTTTGCTGTAAAACTGGGTCACTTTGACCCCTATGCCAAAGTAGCATAGTTGGGTTTCTTTCCTTGCAAGATTTCAAGTCTATTCTTGTCTTTTCCTTGTACCAGACATTGCCTCACACACGTTTAGCACAACACTATTAATCATGATGTTTCTACCTGCAGTTTCCTTGGTGCTATCTGTTCACAGCTTTATTCTTTGAAATGCTACATGCTCTGCTTGAGGTTTCACACTGCATCTATAAAATGTCATTATCTAGTGCTGTTATTCTGAAGTGGGCTACAACTACTCAGTCATTTGCAAAGTGCCCTTCTTTGCATAAGAGCCTCCATTCCAGTATTTTATGGGGGGGGTATGATAAAAGCATCTGTCCCAGTGGAATCAACATTTTAAACAGCCCAAAGAGTGTGTTCATATACAAAACTGCATGGGAATAAACCTTACTGAATTCTGTTGGATTTATTCTTGAGCAAACATGCAGAGATGATCAGGCTATTCAGGCTGCTCATCACCCTTCTAACTGGAATTAGTAAAAATGTGGCTTTTCTTTTACTCTTTGAAAACAGATTTATGAGCAAGATGGCCCTACTAATCTGCACTGTAGATTTCAAGCCAGCGAACAGTCCTTCTGCAGGCCTGTCAGAAGACATTTTGCATTGTTTTCATTAGATGAAAGAAAAGGGCTGCCTCACGTCCGCTTCCTCAAGTAATGTTTTCTTTTAATTTCTGTGGTAATACAGTCCTTTTGTACATACAGTCTTGCTGGCAACAAGGAAAAGCGCTACCATATAATCTCAAAATAGATGCATATCATGCATAGAAATTGTTTAATATCATTACAGCATTAATTTTGGGGTGGTTATTGTTTGGGATGCTACTCTCCTTGTTTAATTTTCTTAATCCATTGGGATAAAATTTGCAGGATTGTACCCCTTATCCATGGACTTCCCCTCCCAATTTTCAGGGAGCTAGGAGAAAACTGCCTTCTTCTAAAAGCAATACATGGGAGGTTGGGGGCAAATATGACCAAACATCCAAGAGCGGTAAGGTAAGGCGGTAAACAGGGGAGCTGAGACTGCTACATGCATTCTCTGGTTTTCTACATTAAAAAAGACCTAGCTATCCTGTTGGGGTTAACAAAGTATGTTCTGATTGGATTTTCCTTAATTACATTCTAATACAACATTGAAACACTTACAGTTTTGTATTGTCAGCATGACTAGAAATACACAGTTCAAAAAATGGAGTCTCTTATATGAGATGGCAGAATAGCTGAGGTGGTAGAATGGACTGTACCACTTCAGACTGCAGATGAACAGTTATATTTGTCAAAGTTCCTCTACATTAATAATTCCCTTCAAGGAGAAAACAAGCATCCCAAGCAAAAGACAAGGATATAACATTTATCCCAAATATGCTTTTAAAAACTGTACAGGGATTTTACATGGGAGAATGTTAAAAAGCTGTCCCATGCTCCCACATACTCAAGTGATACAGCCCATTCTGTCACATCAGAATTTTATATTGTTGTGCTGTATGTAGACCAAGGCTGACAGCAAATCTTAGAGTTCAATATGCAGGATTAATGGAAGCCAGTACTTCCTTATACCAAAATAAGAGTTTAATACATACAAAATCTCCCCTCTGTCATAAATATATTCACACAACATCCACTTAAAGAGATACATTTCATTGAAATAAATATAATGCACCATACAGGTTTGTTGTAAGATTAATAGTTTTACATTCTACCGGCAGTTTTATGCTTGCACAGAATGACAAGAATATAAGCCATATAGGTGTAGTTATTATTCCCTTGACATTTCTCAGACTATTATCTTCCATTGTTATTTTTTAAATCCTAAAATGCCTTACTTAATAAAATACAAAACAATAGTATATGCTTCCTCTCCAAACTAGGATTACAAACCGGATGAAGCACAAATGATTTGTCATTTGGGATGTAACAGCAAACTGGGGTTTATACTAGGGAGCTGGTAAAATGGAGGTTTGTCACAATTCATGAGGTCCCACAAGCCACAAACCAGGATGAATCTCCCTTGCTTCGTGAACCAGTTCAGGTTTGTGAGATTCATGGATTTTCCCTCTCTCCTTTCTACTTATGGCAGCTCCCTGATGCCAGCAGAATAAAAGGCAGGGAAGGGGGGGAGAGATCTTCCAAAAGCCATTTAAAGAGAACACCCTTTAAATGGCTTTTGCAATCGGGCACTGTGTGGGAGTAAAGTCCAAGCAGCGAATTCACCAGGAAGTGGTAAATTTATCCAGCAAATCCACCCAGCTTTAAATGGCTTTTGCAAGCCACGCTGCTGAATTGCAAGTGAACTTAAATGCCTTCTCAGCTGACTCACAAGTGAACTGAGATGGAATTAAAGGGTTCCCTTTACATTTTTTTTGCAAGAAGGCATTTAAAGAGATTTAAAGAGATCTGCCAACATGAACCACCTAGGATGACACAAACTGAGGTCTTTTGAACCACGAGCCAGGCCCAGTTCATGATTAATTTCAGTTTGTAATTCAGTTCATGCCCATCCTAGTTTTAGTTTACACACTAAAACTGAGGATACTGAAGGACTTGCAGTGCATAATGGTAGGGGGAGGAGAGTACATGGCAGCACAAGGATTGTTCACATATGAAAGAAGTCTACATTTGGAATCATCTCTGAACAATACACAAAACTGGAAAACGTGGAAATACTGCATTTTCCCAGAATTTAACCTAGACTTCTCTTAATCGTTTTTAGTTTAACCTACAATAAAAAAGTTCAGCATAATTGGCAGGAAAAGCAACAGAAACCACCTTTCCTTAACAAACATAGGCCTATCTCTGCTACATCTTTCTTCTACCAATTAATCCATGAGCACCCTATTCTTGACTCATAAACAAGCTTTATCAAAACTAACAATAAAGTTAACTTCTTCATCCTTCTCCCTCCATAATACTCTATTTTACTTCAATAGTAAAATAGTACTCTCTGGTCAGGGTTCCTATCAGTTTTTCATTCTATATTAAGGCATGAATAATTTTTATTCCAATCATTATAAACTGTGCACAAACCAAAGCATATATTTAGATAAAACTATTAGCTAGAAATGACTGTTGACTACTTTTGTTATGTACTGGTATTGGAATGTTCAGGGTTGTGCAACCAGAGACTTTGCTGAGCTTGAGGCTCCAGAACAATAGTCACCTGGACTCTGGGAGGTGGCCAGTCAGGAGTCAACGGATCAGTAACTGTACCTATAGTTAAGAGTCGATGGGTTTAGGGTGGGGCCCTTTGCATGTATACAAGCAGGCTCTGGGAGCTAATCTTGTTGCTGATTTCACTAAATAAAGCAGAGCGGTTTCACGGCAATGCGTCTTGAACCCAGTATTTAATAGCTTTGATGTAGGAAAAACATGCAGGTTGCATGCTTGTGATGACAGGACACTTTAATTAAATAAAAATGATTAGTTGTGCAGGACAATTTTTCCATCACCAGCATACATTTTCCTGCCCCAAAGTGCCTTCTGTGTGGTAAATTTGTCTCATTCAAACAGGCCTTTAATTTCAGTTAAACAATTATTTGTGCATAGCTTATCTTTTTATGCTTGGCAGTTTGGGCTGACAGTTTAGCTGGGTTCATACAAATGATTTCAACCTTACATGTGCTAGAAAAGTTTAAACGTAAGTAAAAGACTGTACATATAATTGTAAGTGCAGTGTTTAAGATTCATTCTCTCTGCAAGGAAAACCACATTCAGTATTTCACAGTGATAGAGAAAAGTCTGCATTAGTAACAACCAGTATCTAGAAAACAGAGAAACAAAAAATACTGCTTGGTTTAGTTTTTAACTGTTTTAAAAGCTCACTACCACCAAAGTCAAAAGAAGAAAGGACGAATGTTAATAGTTTGCTATCATAAGTAACTGCCAGAAGAGTTGTGATGGAAAGTATATTACAGTTTCTATTTGGATTTTGCCAAAACAACCTCAAAAGAATTTTATACATTGTCCCTAAAATAGTTTCCTTAGTCAAAAGAGAATTTAATTCTTTACAGTATTAGAAAAACAACATACCAATGTCTGCTAAGATCTCTAACAAACATATACATATTGCTAAGTCTGGTGTAACAAAAAAAGTTTTTGAAGTGTTTCCATTTGCTAAAAGCTGGGAAAGACTCCAAAATAAGTTTTAATTCATTGCCCATTTATTTTTACTGACTCCTTTTTGTTTGTATGACTAAATAAACTTCCTTTCTGCCAGCACCAGCAAAATCATAACCATTACTGGCCTCTGCAATACACGCATATTTAAAATAACACGTGGAGACTTGTAGTACATAGAGGGGTGAGGGACAAGGGATGAACAAAACTGTCCTTCCTTCCCTTTGCAATCCCCATCTGCTTCCTTCTCACCTCCAATAGACCTGACAGGCAAAAAGATCAAGAAAAAGCCTCCCCTTCTGCCAGCTAAACCAAACCAAACTAAACAAAACCAAACAGCCCAGGGAGCTCCTGAGTGGGCTAGAACTGTAGTTACAGCTGGTCTCTGTGTATCCTCACTACAAGCAGAGGGCAAGAGCCAAGGGAGCTGGCTGGAACTAAAGAGACTAACAATATAGGAGTGCAAGCCAGAGAGTCAAAACAATGCACCGTAATAAAATTACAAGGGGAAAAAAGCATTTAAACAATTATCACTTTTTAAACAATCAAGTCACTTTTTAAGAGAAATAGACCAATCACATTCATGAATTCACATTCACAATCCCAACAGTACAAAATATTAGAATCCTATTGGATACCAAAGCTCATTCAAAATATAGAGGTTTCTTTATCCTTCTAAGTCCCAATTCTTCACAAAGGCATCAAAACCTTTAATCAAGATGAGATTCTATAGAAGTTGTGATAAAGTATAATATTCCACATTGAAAAAGAATATCAGGATTTTTCCTGACAGAAATGATCCATGCAGTGATTTGTCGATGTGAGGTTTAACGCATTTCACCAAGATGTTTCTTCAAAGAGATTTGTTCATATCCCAACTTTACTATCTTGTATGCAACATCACTGACAGTCTCCAATGGTTTCAAGTCTACAAGTCTGGGACATGGACAGCGACAAACCTATGCTGAAAATCCAGTACCCCTCTTTTCAATACAACAGTTGCATTACTGGTACTATAACAGCAATGTTTTCTCTGTATAGAATATGACAATTTTCACAGTGGACACACAAAAGATTTAGATTATTGCAGGAGGATGAACAGTGATTCCAAAGCATTTCACTCTTTCAGTTTTAAAACGTGTGTTTATGGGGAGGGACGGTGGCTCAGTGGTAGAGCATCTGCTTGGGAAGCAGAAGGTCCCAGGTTTAATCCCTGGCATTTCCAAAAAAGGGTCCAGGCAAATAGGTGTGAAAAACCTCAGCTTGAGACCCTGGAGAGCCACTGTCAGTCTGAGAATACTGACTTTGATGGACCAAAGGTCTGATTCAGTATAAGGCAGCTTCATACGTTCATATATGTGTTCATGTGTTATAAATAGCAGTCACTGCAGTCTTTTCTACAGGTGAGAGAAGTGTGTTTTCTCCTGTCATCACTGGTTCTGCAAGTTTTGCTGAAGTGCCAGCTGAACACAGTAAAGATGTACAGCTCTGCAATTCTAGCCCTACCTCTCCTCTACCCAGGGTAGTTTCCAATGTTTTTTAAATGGATTGTGTTACATACATGTTCATGGATTTATCACTTCATTTGGCACTTGGTTTTTCTTCAAGCAGAATCCATTTGTAAAATGTCTTAAACACTGTTCAGGGAAATCACCGTAGTGCAACACTGGCTGCTGGACAATCAGCCCTGTGCAAGATAGCCCTGCTGCAGTAGCTGGAACTGGTTTCCTTGTGCTCAATCCTTAAGGGAAATCAGTATATCTGTCAACAACACAGTGAATTCACTTCTACCATGAAGTTGCTTCTTTTGTGTGAATGTTTATCTGCATGTACTTAAAACCTGCAAAACCTAACAAAATTTAAAGCGTTTTTGAATTGATTTTGGAAACAATGGCATCTATGCAGTTACCATAATTGTGTACAAATTAAATACGGTCTACAATTAAAATCAAAGGACAGGAAGAACAATGTCTCTCAAATTGCTTATCATATTTATGATTCAGTAGATTCTAATTATATGCAGAAATTATGTCAGATTCAAAATACACCTTCATTTAATCTGCAGTAATGTTGGTAAAGAAACAATTTAGATCAGAATCTGTAAGCAAGTTAGTCCTTGCTTGCAATGAAATATCTATTGTTGTAACTGGTCAATGAATCCACCTGTTGGACTCCATTATGGGAACAATTCTAAGCAAGTCTATTCGGAAGTCGCATTTTTGTTCATTGGAGTTTATGCCTAGGAAAAATGTTCATAGGATTGCACCCATACTGAACTAAGAAAGGACTTCATTTATGTTTGAAAATATGTAACAAAATATCCATGTGTGAGCCCACATAGAAAAAGGTGAATCTTTTAAAGCAGAGGCATCAAACTCATTCGTTATGAGGGACGGATCTGACTTAAGTGTAAGTTCATTGGGCCAGGCCATAACACAAGGTACCAGAGACATAAACTTTATAAAGGTGATTTCAGATGCTGAATAGCAGTAGCAGGTGAATGACAACAGCAGGCTTGATTGGGTCAGGTGTGAATCACAGAGGGGTAATAGGAGTGAAGATACCAGCACTGGTAATGAGACAGGAAAAATAGATCTCAATTCCATCCAGGAAGATTCAGTTCAGAAAGATGCAAAGAATAAATGGACATGTCTAACATTAGAAACCATAACATTAAGTTACTGATTTAAGAGTAGCAGTGCTCTTACAAAGAGAGATTAGAGAGACTGCTGAATTGCAACTGATCATGAAACTAAAGACAATGCCTCCTCCAGGACTGAATTGAGAGCTAGTTCTCCTGTCTCATTACCAATGTGTGTTACTATCATTTGGCATCTGAAATCACTCCACTCTCCAAGATATAAGGACCAATCCAAGTGTTCTAATTCCTAATTGCTTTTTTAAAAGAAAATAAAATCCAGATAGGAACAGAAAAATCCAATCTTAAAAAAAAAAACCTTTTCACAATAAGCCAAAATAATTTCCTCAATGTAAATTGTGCTTGTCAGAAGAATCCATTCACCCTCCCTCCCTGGATGGGAAAATAGCAAAAATAAATCGACAACCACATCTATGATCACAGCTGCTGTGTACCTATATCCACAATAAAAATGGAGAGAAAAACAGCCTCTTGGATGAATAAATGTGGCACTTTTGGAAGAATAAATGTTTTTCATGGAGCTGCTGACACTGTCTCTGTTGCCAGTGGCTCAGGATCCATTTCAAGGTGCTCATTTTAACCTTTAAGGCCCTTAGCATCCAGGAACCAACGTATCTGCGGGATCGTCTCACCTCGTATGTGCCCCAATGGGCCTCACGTTCACTAGACCAACAACACCTACCGGCAGTCCTTGGCCCAAAAGATGTACACCTAGTTTCAACCAGGACCAGGGCTTTTTCGGCCTGGACCCAACCTGGTGGAATAAGCTCCCAAAAGAGATCAGGGCCCTGCAGGATCGCTTACAATTCTGCAGGGCCTGTAAAAAAAGGAGCTGTTCCACCAGGCTTTAGGGTGAGGCAGTGGACGTCAAAATCCATCCCTCTGGTGGTGGCTAGTAGGAACGGGCATGAATGGGGAAAATGTGGGATGGTTTGTGACATGCCCAGTTCACGAACCATGAACCATCACAACTTTTAGCCACCAAATGAATCAGCACAATTCATGAGATTTGTGATACAGGAGAACCCTCCTACCCCTCCCCTCCATGGGCTAGACACTAAACTCTCAGGAGATCTCTGGCTGACTCTCCTCTACTTGCCCTCCAAGTTTTGTGAGGACTGATTTATAGGTTCTGAGTTACAGCTCCCCAAAGAAGGTGGTGAGCCCAGGAAAATGCTTTCCATGGAAATGACAGGTGCAGCTTCAGGAAGTTCAAGAGAGCATAAGACAAATCCTATAAAAGCTAGAAACATCAAAGTCACAGGGCACTTCCCCTTGATATTCCTCTACATGTCCTCCAAGTTCTAACCCCCCTCCCCCTCATTGCTATGAAGTTTGGGAAACATTTAGATTAAGTAGAAACTGTCTAGAAATGAATCCATTCATGTACTGGCACAAACCAGTACTGCTTGAAAGTACATGGAAAGTTCATGATGGCTGACCTGCATGAATCTGAGTTCACAAACCACAAACTGGCCAAAAAAAGCTGCTTCATGCCCATCCCTAGTGGCTAGTTCAATGTGGAAATCACCTGCCAACCACAGGCATTGACCACTTTTTTGTAACCTGGGGCAGGTGTCACTGTGGGAAATAGTGATCAGAAGTGCCTCAGTTGGCATGTCAAAGTGCTGCAGATGGCATGTCAAAGGCTACCAAGCTATGGAGTGAATGTCAATACAACTGGCTGTACATTCTCATGCTCTCCTTATTTAGATGTATGTCGTTCTCATAGAAAGTCAAATCATTACTTTAAAGAAAGGATGCAAGAACCATTTTAAATTCACATTAAAAGCAGATGTTATGCAGTAATGATGATGAAACAATTCTGAAACTCTCCTCATGATAATGGGCATCTCAGTAGCTTCTTGAAGACACAGGGTTGCCCGGTGGACTCCATGGAGGGAGTGTTTCATCCTCAAGGATAACTTGGAGCTTCTTTTGCTTTTTCTGGATCCTTTCCTGCAGCTCTTTTTTTTCCTTTTGATAAAAAAAAATAATTGTGTGTAAATGATCCTTTCCATAAAAGTTAATCTATGTTATATAAGACACCCTTAGTTACATTTACAACATCATAGGAATGCAAGATGTTTCTTTTTGTCAACTTATCTCAGCGTTCATCTATCTATGGCAGTCTTCCATGTTCAGTTACTGTGGGTTATACTGTTGTGAAACTAGCCTGCAACAATCGATTTCAACTAAATGTTCTCTTTACATTATGCTGACAGTGCCATAAGCTCCTAATGACACATTTATATCTTTAAATAACAGCACCAGGCAATTAGAATAACGAGAGCTAAACAGAATGCTTGCAGTGACTACTTTTGATTTATGATTAATTAACCTTTGCCTTAAATTCTCTCATTAAATCACTAGTTCAGCCCTTATGAGCTTGCACTCATAATAGATATTTGAACACTCGTATTGGGTAGAGAAATATGACCATTTAAAAATGGTCAAGATTCTACATTTAATAAATATCAACTGCTACTATTTCTCTATAAAGACCGCTGCCTTACAAAAATGTATTTTGCTACTCTCTGCAATACTTCAAATACTTCCAAACAAAAACCCTACAGCAAAGATTTCTTCAATGCACCTTTGGTGTCTATTATAAGATATATCACCCTGAAGGCTACTGTAATTTTTTAGCCTATCTAACTCTCCTGACTGTTCAAAAGGCATAAAAATCAGGAATGGCATATAGACCTTCAACTCTACAAGGACATAAGGCTTAGAGAAGGGATGATTTGGAACTCAACCTCAGTTAAACTCTGAAGTCACAAATGAAATCAATAGTCTCTTCCTGTTACGAACAAAGGCTGCCTCCTAGAAGCAAACTATTTGGATGGGAGAGGACTGTATGTTAAGGATATGCAGACTATATGCTAAGGATACTGGGATTTTTTAGCCAAGGAGTAAGGTGTGAAGTTAGTTCTTTCCAAGATCTTACATTTATAAAGTCACAGTGTTTCACAGACAGTATATATTTACTTATAATAAAATATGGTTTCTCCTGGGAAACCTCAGAGAGATGATTTCATGATCAACATGATTTGATTGAAAAATAGTAATTATTTTTATAAATTCACCGAGCAAGAACCTTTTAGATGACACACTGCTCTAAATTAAAATTTGGAAACTATACAGCATTTTACAAGAAGCAGTTTTAAGAATAATACTACCATACTAATACAAGTTTATGTAAAATAGCATTAATATAAGACCTATTTATGCCTCCAAGCCTGAACAGTTCTCATAAGGAGAGAATTACTCCTTTCCTCTTTCAGGAATAGTAAGCCAATAGACTTCCATAAAACGGTTTAATTCAACATGGCAAATGTGATATACGTAGTTTAAACTTTGTAGAAGATGGAAAATGAAAAATAAGACCTAAATACCAGTTTGGTTTATTTTTTCTTCAGAAGCAGCCCCACTAAGCTTAACAAAATGTGCTGCTAAGGAAGTGTATAGGCAATTGCACCAATGGTTTGTTACAGCAAACGTTACTGCAGAACTGTGATCTCATTTGCTCAAGATCAGATTTTTTTTAAAAAAGAAGGCGCATCAGCTACAGTTTTGTAGACTGCTTATAATACAACATGTATTTGAAGGTTTGATAACCAATCAATTTTTCTTCATATATTATTTCCTACTCTACCAGCAACTGCCATATAATGGAGAAGAAGAAGAGGAGATTGGATTTATATCCTGCCCTTCACTACCCAAAGGAGTCTCAGAGCGCTTTTAGTCTCCGTTCCCTCCCCTGTGAGGTAGGTGGGGCTGACAGAGCTCTCCAAGAACTGCTCTTGAGCGGAAGAGCTCTGAGAGAGTTATGACTGACCCAAGGCCACTCCCGCAGCTACATGTGGAAGAGTGGGGAATTAAATCCAGTTCTCCAGGACAGGAGTCTGCGCACTTAACGAGTACACCAAACTGGCTCTCCAGTGATTTTAGACTTATGCTGAAAACACAGAATATGAGCTTTAACTCTATCTGTGAAAAGCTTGAATATTACTCACCAGAAAAATGCAGTCTCCTGTCAGTGATTTTAACGTTATATAAAGCTATATACCAATTTAAAAATATGCAATGCTCAACAAATACTTGATCAATATACTCCTGACATACTGACCTTAAAGATACAAATTTCCCCAATGAACTTAAACACACCAGGTTGATCTGTACATGAGGCATGATGTACAACACACTAATGAAAGGGCCTACCTTGCTGTGAAAACTAAGAGCTGAACCCACCATAAATGCAGTGTACTGAGGATCCCAACAGGAAAAGATGCAAAAACCCAGGAGAAAAAAAGTCCCCTCCCAAGATACCTATCCCTCAATTTTTCCAATAGAAAAAAAAGGAGATTGGGGGAGCACTAAAAGTAACTCCCGAAATGTTTTCTCTGTTGCAATGAGTGTAATGCTCTTTAAGAGAATTTGTTGCGTACACTATAAAAAAATTTGTATCAATTATGGATTTGGATTTCAGGAAGCACACTTATTTTTGTTATCCTGACTTTTCCAGGGTGTTGTTACTGATTTGGGATATTTATGGAGTCCCAAAAATTTAGGGCCTTTGTTTTTTGGTCATTCCTCATGAAACTCAGCAGCAGTGTTCCCTCTAAGCTGAGTTAGTGTGAGCTAGCTCACAGTTTTTCAGCCTCCAGCTCACACATTTTTGTCCTCGCTCAGAAAAAAAGGCCCCAGAGCAAAGTAATTTATTCTGTAGCTCACAGAGTAGAATTTTTGCTCACAATACTCCACAGCTTTGAGGGAACATTGCTTAGCAGGAGTAAGAGAGAAGGCAGGGAAGAAGAAAAACCCAGCCTGAGAAGAATCATTCTGGCATCACCTTTTCTGGAGGCTTCTGCCCACCACTGGCATCAGAGATAGCAGTTCCTGCTCCATAGCCAAAAACTGGCAGGCAGGCTCCTGAACTCCTATGAAGGCTGGCTGCCACAGATGCCATTTCCTCCCTGTGCCACTGGCTTTTTAAAATAAAAAAAATGGCAATAGTCTGGTCAGAAAACTTAATACACATATTGCTATACCTTTATACTGATATAATTGCATAACAATATGTGAATCAGATTCCTTACATTCCTATCTTTCATTTGAAAAAAAAAACGTTTCTAGCCACTTTTATTGAGGAGATATGAGGACCTAGCTGTGGGTCAGCCTCTTCTGTCTCTGATGCTTGCAGCAAAGAGACTGGTGAGGAAGGTGGCATGGTAATTCTGTGAACAATTCAGTCCTTTCTTTTTTAAAAAATGTAAAGAGGCATGGGTATAAGACAGCTCTAAAAATGTAAAGAGGCATGAGCTCTTGACATCCCCCTCCCATCACTACTGCTTCCAGTCTCTGTAGCTGATCCTACTACAGCTCTCTCCTAGCTGCCACCAATGCTGCTCCCAGGTCCAGTGAGACTCCCAGCTGCCACTGTTGAAGAGGTAAGTTTTTACACTGTCTGCACATGCTCAGTCAATGCTTTTGTTTTTGGGGGGATTCAGAACCCCCAAATTTAATTTTTAAATTTAAATTTTAAAGGATTCTAGATTATTCTACAAACCTGGGGTGTCCCCCAGTTGCAGAAAAATCTGTACAGTGTCAGTGTGGCCCTGATCCAGGGATTTAGTTATTTGCAGATGGGGGCCAGACTTCACCATTAGATATAAATATCATCCTAGTGTACACTTCAGAAATATATAAAACACCAGTCCAAAATGCATATCTGCTGCCATCTTCACGTGAGGACCATACAACAGGGCATTCTTTGCTTGTGAACTGCTGTTTGCCTTCTTCTATTGATTCCGATCTACCTGGATGAAGCTGTAAAGGCAGGTCCCTGTGCAAGCACAGAGCCATTACCAACCCATGGGGTGATGTCACATCAGGACATTTTCATGGCAGACTTTTTTAACAGGGTTTGCCATTGTCTTTCCCAGTCTTCTGCACTTTACCCCCAGCAAGCTGGGTACTCATTTTACCAACCTTGGAAGGATGGAAGGCTGAGTCAACCTTGAACTGGCTACCTGAACCCAGCTTCTGCAGGGATCGAACTCAGCTTGTGAGGAGAGCTTGGACTGCAGTACTGCAGCTTACCACTCTGTGTCATGGTAGTAGAAGTCAGTACCTTGAATCTGCTCTCCTCTTGACCTGATATGGTTAACCTTCTCCAGCTCTCTTCTCAAAGAAACCCAGGCACCCACAACTGAGGAAATACAGCCTACTGCTATGCCTTGCTGAAGCTGATGTTAGTATTTCCAAGGATATGTTTTAATTTGACTAATTTTGTTCACAATTAACAATCTACAGTGAGGAGATGCCATGACTCAGTAGTACTGCTAATTAGTAGTACAGCATCTGTGTTGCATGCAGAAAGTTCCAATTTCTGGTATCTCCAGTTAAAAATGGATCAGGTCATAAGTGATATGAAAGACCTCTACCTAAAACCCTGGAAAGCTGCTGCCAGTCACAGCAGATAATACGGATCTTAACTGGTGCTTTCTATTTTCAATGTCCATCTCAGATGGCAACTAAGATACTTGGGATAAGTTAATTCCAGATTGGTAACCATGCTGGTTTGTTGCAGTGAACTTAAACAGAAGTCCAGTTGTACCTTAACGACTAACAAAATTCATTCCAGCATAGGCTTCCATTAGTCAGAGCTCACTTCATATTAAGGCATTATAAAATACAGCAGTTTGCAGCTTTCTCTCTCTAGTATTGGGTATATAGAAATTTTGCTTGTAGAAAAGTACACATAGAATTGCTTTTCTATAACTGTTAAGATTATAGATTGTTTACCTATATAACTGTTCTTCAAATTCATACTGACAAGCTTTGGATCTGCACAGAGAACCTACAGCTATTTTTAAAGGGAAGCTGTATTGGTCTGCAGTAAAACAGTTAGATTCGAGTCCAGTAGCACCTTAGAGACCAAGAAGTGTTTCAGGGTATAAGCTTTTGAGAGGAAAAGCTGTATGAAGAAGGCAGCGTTGACTCTCAAAAGCTTCTACGCTGAAACTCCTGTTGGCCTCTAAGGTGCTACTGGACACAGATCTAACTGTCTACTGTTAGGATTTAGAAGTACAACTTTGAACCATGCATGCCTGAAGAGGAGGAGCTGAGCTTTGTGACTGAGTTCCTTCCAATTACAAGGTATGCCACAGCAAGTTAGAAGCATCTGTCACAGATGATGTGGGCAGGTCATGTGAATGCACACATGACTGCTCAAAGAACAATTACTGGTAAATTTCATAAATATGCCATGTAGTTCAACACTGTATGTTAGGTAAAGATGATGACTGCTACATTGTTATAAAGCCCCCTCCTCAAAAGCCAACATAAAAATATACATCAGTTTTATTAATTTGATTGTGAAGTAATTTTTTAAAAAAACAGATACAACACAAAATGTACTTTGTTGTTTCTCCAAAGATGATCCAATGGCCATGTCATGCAAGCCAGTAGTTTTATTTGCATGTCAGAATTTCACATATTGATTCACATCAACAACACTGAGTAGCAGGTAGACTTAAACAACTTCCACTATTCAATAAGAATGTTCAAATTTCCATGTGCCAAAAAATTCTCTCTCTCATACACACAAACTATAAATATTAAACACAACTATTCTAAAAACTGTCATTAATAGCAATTTCATCTTTAAAAGTGGTAATCTTGTATCTACAGTCACTCACTTTTGCAGCTGCTGCTGCTGCTAGCTTTTGCTGGGTCTGGGCTGTGCTGCTGACCTTCGGAAGCAGCTGTTCCTGAAAGTGATCGGGAAAAGACTCTACTGACAGACTGCCAGTATCAAAGCACTGGCAGACAAAGTGGCAAAGTGGCATAAGGCATCTGTCTTGCTCTAAAGAAATAGGTGACTTCCCAAGTATTAAAAAATATACAGAACTACAATGAGTGAAAAAGCCTAAAAATCAGAATCATACTAGCTGAAGCATCTATAGGTATGTATGAACAGTTTTCATGGCCTTGTTAGGTAGGTGATTATCTAAATTATCAATAGATTTCTTTCATCTGCCAGAAATCTGTCTCATTTTCAGGTAGACTGAAAAAGGAAGAGACACATGTTGCAAAAGCATGGTTTAATAGTAGCTATTGTGTGCAGCCCTTTCTCTCCTAGGCAACATCATGCCACTAAACTATAGTAAAATAATATAGAGGGCACATTCCTATGAC
Source organism: Heteronotia binoei (assembly GCF_032191835.1). NCBI lineage: Eukaryota > Metazoa > Chordata > Lepidosauria > Squamata > Gekkonidae > Heteronotia > Heteronotia binoei. Next base: position 54,318,655 of record NC_083231.1, on the reverse strand, counting down.
CTGTGCTTTCTGTTATTACAGGAAATCTGGCAGAACATTATTTTTCCATATAATTAGTACAAATGATCATATTTTGATGAAACATACTTTGGAAAGTATGTTGAACATGTCTGGTTAATGCAAGGCACTGGTATGTATTTCTGGCAATTGTTTTCTTGATGTCTTGTTAAAATCAGATTATACTGCCTTCACAGTCATTTTTATGCAGAGAAAGTCTGTACACAAAATGTTACTGTTTTGGCCATAACAGTGTTTGCATATCACCACAACAAAGCTTACCAGCCATTTTTCATATTCTTCTATAGCTTTTTTATCCTTTTCCTCCTTCTTAAATTGTTCTTCTACTTTCTTTTTTATTTCTTGGATTTTTTCTTTCTTTTTTTGCTTCATAAAGTCTTCTTTTTTCTCATTCCTAACAGCACAACAGAAATTCTTTTAAAATATGAAGCAAATCAGTAAAACTTTGATAAAAGGCAGTGGACTGGCAAAATTGTGATATCGATTGACAGAGCTATGAATAAAAATTAATTAACTAACTTCTGCTCTCAAAGTTGCTTGGTTTGAGTGGCTGCCTGCATCCATAGACATATATAAAATTCAATCCTATGCAACTTACCATTTTTCAACAGCAGACCTGCTATCTTTCTTTTTCTCTGCAACAACATCCTCTTCTTTCTTCTTTTTTAGCAATTCAACTCTTTTCTCCCTTCTTGTTTGCTGTTTTAAGTATTCAGCTTTCTTTTCTTTCCATTTCTCAAAAGCCTAAAAAATCCAGAAAGCCAATGAGGAATTCCATTGTGTCAGGATTCCAAACCTAAAGAGTTTCTAGCTGATTAATCAGCTGTCTTAAACTGGTTTATCAAGCAGTTAACTGACTGAAATTAAATACATTCCCATGTAATTGAAATATAGGTGTGAAATAATGTATGTAGTATTTGACAACTGTTTTTTGTTAGAAGGAAAAGACATAGTTTTAAAAATTCCCTGTACACCAGAACCTGAGTAGTCTAACCCCACCCCAGAATATGCCAACTATTCTCAGCCTCCCAGATTAAAATTGGCCACACTCAATAATCAACTACAGCTTTAGTAATCAATATACTTATTAAAGATATAGCACTCCCACTAGTTGTACATTTTCCTTCATAGCCATTACAATTTTTGAGATTATTATTGCTTAAATTATCAGCATTGTATATTGCTGTGGGGAATTCCCAAAAGGAAAGTTAGTGTGTGCTATTCAAATGATTGGTTTACAAATAAATTTATTTAAATAATTCTACACTCATTAAATGGGATAGTAAATGTAAAGAAATAAGTGAATATTTGTTGTAATATCTTTGTAAAGATCCTTCCCCAGGTTTCATGCAGGAAAGATAAATATTTCTCACTGCCTTTTGTGCTTCTTCTTTTTTTTTTTCAACTAGTTCTGCTTCTTTCTTTTTCTTTTCTTCTTCTTGTCTCTTTTTTTCAGCCAATTTCTTTGCTTCCTTTTCTTTCATAGCCTTCCAAGCTTCAAAGGATGCAGTTGCTTCTTCTTTCTTAGCAGCCTGTTTCTGCCAGAGAAACACACATGCTGTGAAAAAAAGACTGAACATTTCTAAAGTTGGTGTCAGGGAGAAAAAAAAAAAAAGCTTGACAGAAGTCAAACAAATAAGAGAAATGATAGTTTCCACAATCTGCCTCAAAAATATGAAATTCAACACTTTGCACGATTTCAGATTGTTACTTCAGGGGAAAAGAAAAAAAAAACATTATAGCTAATTGTTCATGGGTAGTCCCATCACCTCCATACTTGCTGGAGATGAAGGGCAGAAGCCCAGCTGGAGCAGCTCACCTGGTGGCCCATGGACACTGAGATTTGGCCCTGCACCTGCTTGCTGGTGCGCAGGACAGTCTGACCTCTGTCTGAGCTGGGCCTGATCAAGAGTCTGGCAGCATGGCTGACCCAGCAGGGCCAAACAAAGGCGGAATGGCCACCACCTGGCATGGCCCTGAACCTTACAATGCTGGCATTTGCTGGCTGTGGAGAGGCTGAGCAGAAATTTAAGGGGGGTGGAGGTTGAGGCTATAGCCCAGTCCTGCCCTTGTCACACCTAACCGGCAGCAGTTTCTGCCCCCAAACTCTGGAGAGTGGGACAAGCCTCTGGGAGGCAGAGAGAGGAAGGAGATAGACATACCCCAAACAGTGTCCCTCAAAAGGGCCAGAGATTCAGGGCTGGGAGGACACACAGCCTAACTCTCCTTCTAGCTAACCGGCTAGAGCAGGAGTGGCCAATGGTAGCTCTCCAGATGTTTTTTGCCTACAACTCTCATCAGTCCCAGCCATTGGCCATGCTGGCTGGGGCTGATGGGAGTTGTAGGCAAAAACATCTGGAGAGCTACCATTGGCCACCCCTGGGCTAGAGGAACACCTAAGGAGACATTAATACCTTTGCTTCTCAAATTTCTTTTAAGGCCCTCATGAGGCAGCTCTGACCCTGACAATGCAGCAGACTAACAAAACCACTTTTTTCAGCAGATAAGGAAAAAATCCTGCATTTACAAATTTGGATCTGAAAATCAAGAATGCAGTCAGGATGCAGAAAGGTTCTGACTATGTCTTTTCTCCAGCTCACTAACTCAGTCTATAAATTTATCAGTTCAACAGTTTGGAAGGCTAAGTTTACATATGCAACCACAGTTGTATAGTGTCCCAAGTGTGGCAATAATAATGATTATTGTATGGCATTGTGTGTAGAATAGCCATGAAATCCTAAAATTGTCTGCAGTTAGAAATTCTTGCTCTTTTAGATTTATGCACCACTACTATTGCCAAAACAAATCTCCCCCATCCTATAATTATGCATTGGATTTTTCCTACCTTTACATTTATCTCCATTAAAATTCATTTTATTTCTTTTATCCCAGTTTTCCAGCCTGTCAAGATTATCCTGCCTTCTACTATATTTGTGACCAAATTTACTACCATATTTATTTAATAAGTATTCTCTCTATTCCTTCATGCAAATCATTTATAAAGATGTTGATCAAAACAGGTCCCAGGACTCCAGGAGGATAAGGAACCATTCACAAGCACTCCTTGGGTGCAATCTGTCAACCAGTTACAGATCCACCTAACATTTTACCAACTTGTCAACAAGAATACTATGTGAAACCTTATCAAAAGCCTTACTGAAATCAAGATAAACTACAGCATTCTACAGCATTCCCCTATGACAGAGAAGACAGTCATGATACAGGATGATCTTGACATGCTGGAAAACTGGGCTAAAACAAACAAAATGAATGTTAACAGGGATAAATGTAAAGTTCTGCATAAGAAAAATCAAATGCATAATTATAGGATGGGAAAGACTATCTTGGCAGTGGTATGTGTAAAAAGGATCTAGGGGCCTACATGGACCATACACTGAACATGATGAGGCAGCAGTGTGATGCAGTAGCTAAAAAAGGAAATTCAGTTTTGGGCTATATCAACATAAGTATTGTGTCCAGATCACATAAAGTAATGGTATTGCTTTACTCTGCTCTGGTTAGAACTCACCTAGAGTGTTGTGTTCAGTTTTGGACACTGCAGTTTAAGAAGGATATTGACAAGCTGGTATGTGTCCAGAGGATGGCAATGAAGATAAGAGGTCTGGAGACAGAGTACTACAAGGAAAGGCTAAAGGAGATAGGTATGTTTAGCCTGGAGGTGATACAATCAGAGTGGATCCTCAGTGGAACAGGCTTCCTCAGGAGGTGGTGGGCTCTCCTTTGAAGGTTTTTACACAGAAGCTAGATGGCCATCTGATAGCAATGCTGATTCTGGGAACTTAGGCAGAACTTAGGGAGAAGGTATAAACCTAAGGGGGAGGTATTTGTGAGTTTCCTGCACTGTGCAGAGGGTTGGCCTAGGTGACTCTGAAGGTCTCTTCCAACTCTATAAAATAGCATGGTTTCAAATCACTGGGCATCTTAGTACAAATCAGTATTACTCACGTCTCAGTTATCCATCTATAATAGTAACTGATTTCACAAACAAACAAAAAATGCTGTATTCATAAATTCTTCAAATAGAGAACTTCATAGCAGGACAACATACAGGGGCCATCCAGCTGAAGGCAGGGGTTTCTGCATACTTGGAGGCAACCCCAGGTATAAAAATAATATACTTTGTAAATTATAACATTTTAAAAATCATCCACAGTGGTCTGATGAAGGATGTGCATATTCTATGAGGCACACAATGCCTAGTCCATTTAGTTTCAGTTAAAGGTGGGGAGGGGGAAAAAAGGGGGTAAAGTGCTTTGCTCAAGTGCTAGGAACCAGAGGAGTCAGATCAGTATCGGGGGAAACTCAATTCCTTGTGGTCTTCAATGTAGAAGATGTCAAGAAAGTCAAATTCAACTGCACTCAAAAATCACAGTACAAATACATTACCAATTTCATCTCCCAAGGAGCTCAGAACAGTTTATACAGTTTTCATTTTATTTTCACAATATCTCTAAGAGAGAGGGAGGGAGAGAAGGAGATCCTGCAGTGGGCACAAGATTACCAGCAAACTTAAAATCTGAGAGCTCAACTGCATGGAATGGCTCCTTTGGGCACTTGTGGGTTAGGAGGAATGCTTAAACCCCTTCTCTTGCACTATAGTTGTGATTGGAACTGATTCTCATGCACAAATTTTAGAGAAAACATGTTGGGGTCTCTGTGTGCAGAACTGCTAGTGTCTTCTGTAGTTAGCCTTAAAATGGAATTCACATCCAGATCTCCCTGCTGCTAATTCAACATTCCAACCATTACAACACACTTGCTTTCTCACACATGAGCAGAGATATGAACCTAAATTTCTCCTCCAACCCAGCATTTAGGATGTGCAAAAATATTGATTACAGTTTATATGCTGTATTGAACCTGTTCAAAATATACCTTTTCATTTTTATCCTTCAAGTTCTCTGCTTTATTTCTTTTTATTCGTTGTAGTTCCAACAGGAAGATTCTTTTCTTTTCTAACCAGTCCTATGAAAGAAAACAAACAATGTTGTAGAATGAGATGCAGAAGCAATATCTAGACCCAGTCATAAAACTGATATAGAATATCCAATTTATCAGGATCAGTTTCAACAACATCATTTGATATCATCATGATATCTAGTTCCTTAATTTTGAGGAGATGTCTCATTATTTGGTATGAAATAAAAGGACTTTTCCTGTGGGGTCAAAAAAAAAGAGACAAACCACAGTTCCTTATGCTGTGGCAAAGGCCACTCCTATAACTTTCAGGAGTGGCTAGTTAGGCAGAAAGAGAAGTGAGTCTCACAAGTCAGAGATCCCAAACGGGGACTCTCTGGCTTACTTGCAATCTCATCTCCACGGTGACAGAGGAGAAGGAGGAGGAGGGGGAAGCGGAGAGAGAGAGAGTGCAGGTTCAAGGCTCTGTACCAATCATGCCCACCTAAGATTCTGAAGGAAAAACAACATCTGAATCAGCTGCTGAAGCAGCCATTAAAGTATCCTATGTAAACTAATTTCTGAAGTGGATTCTAAGATATACAGTATGAAACAACACTCCAAAATATTTTTTAAATAGACACCCTCACAAAAACAACAACACCCCACTCACTTTGTAAATATGAAGTGTATTTACATATTTTCTTAATAGTGATCAATTCTATCAATATGAAGAAATGTATGCTACGCTGAGGCAAACAGGGCCACAGTTTTTAGTGGCGGGATATCTACACTCAGGTTTAGAACACACTGAATATTTACCTGATAAACAGCTGCCCGTAAACTATCTGCTTTATCAAGTTCAGCACTGTATTTTTGTAAATGCTTGTTGTCCAAGACCTTTGATGTTCCTAAATATTGAGAAGATGTACTTATTGGGATAGAAGAAGGCTTTCCTGTTTTCTTCAGATATGTAGAACTCAAAGATCTGTAAAATAAAATACAACATATCAAACTTTTCAAGTATAGATAAAGCACCCCTTTTTAGTAAGTAAATGCAAACATTATCAGATTCATTATGGTCTCAAAAGGCACTTTTATTTGGCTGGGCTTCAACTCTATCCTCAAAAAATAAAAGGGTAAGATGCAGACTGAATACCTTGTATGGAAGAATTTTTAAAATGAAATTCCATGGAAAAACAGAAATGGCTAACAATGAAAGAAAAAAATCCAACTTCACAGCAATCAATAATACTAAAATCTCCTAATATATCCTTAGCAATAAACATTCCATACTTAGCAGTTATGAAACCATCAAAAATGATGCAGCATGGTTTTACAAAACAAGAAGTTCAAGATATGCTTTAGTCCAGGAGGTAAAGGCTTCTAGGCTAACACAGGAGAAGACAACTGTTTATTCCTTGACCTGGATAGCCCAGGCTAGCCTGATCTCATCAGATCTCGGATGCTAAGCAATGTCAGCCCTGGTCAGTATTTGGCTAGGAGACCGCCAAGTAATACCAGGGTCATTATGCAGGGGCAGGCAATGACAAACCATCTTTGAACATCTCTTGCCTTGAAAACCCTATGGGGCGGCCAGAAGTCTGCGGCAACTTAATGGCCAAAAACAAATAAACAAAACAGGAAGTAATGAATTCCTGGCCAGAAACTATCCCACAAGATGGGGTTCCTAAGTTCCCTCCTAAACTCAGTGGAAGAATGTTCATGTTAGAGGATTTTATTTATAAAGACTACAGTCACATGACACCTGACAGCCTCTAAAAAAAGTGTGCCCATGTTGTTCTACTGGCAGAAGGCAATTTTGTAGCCCATAGTTAAAATGTTATACATCACAAATGAATAAAAACATGACATCTAAAAGCAATTCATTTGAGTTACAAGTCTGCTTACAACAGTGTAAGCAAGGATGATTTACTGTGAGTAACAGGACACAGCCTTTGAAAACATTTAAAGTGATGCCAATGTTCACAAAAGTCACTTTCAAAATTCTCAACAATTAAAAATGCATTCAGGTATAACAAACAGACACAACTGGTTCATAGACTACTGATGATTAACAACCTTGGTTGTAGGCAGGGGGGGGGGCGAAATGCAATGCCTGGAACTACTCCTGTTTGGTGACAGGAGAGCCAGTTTGGTGTAGTGGTTAAGTGTACGGACTCTTATCTGGGAGAAGCAGGTTTGATTCTTCACTCTTCCACATGCACCTGCTGATGTGACCTTGAAATAGTCACAAGTTCTTGCAGAGCTGTTCCTCTCAAGCAGTTTTTGTTAGAACCCTCTCAGCTCCACCTACCTCATAAAGTGTCTGTTATGGGGAGGGGAAGGGAAAGGAGATTGTAAGCTGCTTAGGTAGTGAAGGGCGAGGTATAAATCCAATCTCTTCTTCTGTTTCAGAATCTCAACAAATTCTATTTTGGCAGGGCAAGTGAAGTGAAGAAGGAATTCTGCACATCCATGTCACAAGCAACTCATAATACATTCACAGAGAGAAAAAGAATGGGACATGGTAAATGAATTCTGAGGATCAAAGGATCCAAAATTTTAAAGATCAAAAGATCCAAAACCATGCAGCTCATATGTTTCTGAATAGCTTATTCCTCAAGTCATCATTTCAGTGCTGCCCTTCCTACCTTCCTGTTGAAGGCTTTGTTTTTTGTGCAGTTGTCTTTTTTTCTTCAACTTCTTCCTAACAAATCAAGAATAAAAACGATTGTTCAACTTGGTAATCAACAAAATTACCAATGCATTTTATTTTTGAGCATAGTGAACTGAAAGACGTTAAAAACTCAAAAGGCTAATGATAAAAATTTGTGACTAGTCTTAATAAATATGAATGAAAACCCATGAAACCACTACGTTGTGTTAACACAAAGTATCGATACTATCTTCCTGCTCAGCTGCCCTGAGCCCGCCTCAGTGGGGAGGGCGGGATATTAATAGAATAAATAAATAAAAACATTTTGAAAAATTGTAGTGATTATCCTTCCAGATTCAGCTAGCAATGTGGCAAATGTGGCTAGGTCTAAAAGCATTTGTTTGATAACTGCAGTATTGCTAGCAGAAGTACTAGTAGTAATAAGGGAATTTTCATGCCAAGTTTCCAGACACGTGCTTGAGGCAGCTCACAAAAACAATAGCATAAATCCATAACAACAACAATCAATACTAAAAACAAGCCAGGAACAAACTGACTGTACTGAGAGAGGAATTCTAAGGAGGTCTGCTTGGAAGCCTACTCAGGTCTATTCAGTGGGACATCATTCCCAGGAAAGTGTTCTTAAGATAGAAATATATGAAACTGAAACAAGTACCTGTGATAGGTAAACAGAAATCAACTACATACTGACAAACAAGAGACTGCAAAATGAAACAGAGGTGGCATGAAATGATCAAACTATGGGTGCTTTCTTCTTATACAGTAAAAATCCAGTTGCAAAGCACATATTAGTGTGTATGAACGTATCCTATGTTTCTGATCATCTATTACAAGACAGCATTCACCTACACTGGAAGTATGTACACTTCTAAGTAACACAGAAACCAACTGTAACAGGTCCTTTACAAAAGACTGTGTCAGCTTCTAGATTCTACAAGTTATTCCCTTTAGTTAGATGTCCCACTCCCAAAATACACACTCTGGATTCTACATTAAAATGGCATCTACCACCATAAGATATTTCTCTGCACACCATTAGAACTGTGATACAAAAAATAAATACTAAAAGGCAGGGACCTGCTGGAAATTTCATAGCAGACAGAGATTGAAAGATGCTGCTGAGAGAGTTGGAAGGCACTGCTCTTGAGGTATGTGTGTGCCAACTTTTAACTATGCCCATGTGCCTCCCTCCAAAATGGTTCCAGAAAGCTACAAACTGTCCAAAGTAACTTTTTTGCAGTTTGGGGCCCCTGCAGACTGGTCTGGAATTGGTGCCTTCCCCCTATGCCACTGTAAGAACATTCCAGTTCTGCAAGGGAATCTTTGAATATACTGTATATATGTGCGCATGCGAACATGTGTGTGCATTTATAAAATCGGTCTAAGATTACTGCTGCTATTACAGGATAATTATAAAAGTTTATGAAATGTACCTTTACTGAATCCTTTGACACATTCAGTGCAACCTTGGAAGTACTTAGTGCAATTTTCTGTTCAGACTTATCCTCCTTCGTTGTTTCATCTGAGCCATCTTCAGTAGTATATTCTGATGTCTGCAGCTTGCCTTCCAGGTAATCTTCAACTGACTTGTTCAGTTTAGTTTTCTCGTAAACTGTGGTCATCATCAGTTCTATTACAGAAGGGGATTCTCTGCCACTTTCCTGCAATTTCAGGTCACTGCAGCTGTCAGTTTCTTTTTGGTCCTGGTCTAATGTTGGGGAGGGGGGGAGACAGAAAATAGGTTGTTTAAGGTTAAAAGACACACACTAGAGAAACAAAGGGAAAGGGGATAAGGGAGAGTGCTGCTGGAGGATTTTTCTGGACTTCTGTAGGTTCTAAGAAAAAAAGTACACAAGACAAATCTATTTTAGTGGTGACAAAGTGCCTGAAAATTTGAATGTAGTCATATTCCATAATCAGTCCATGTTATGACAAATGTTTGCTTTCATAACATATAATGCCGCAATCTATCATGTTTTTCCCCTTATCAGTCAGAAAATTTAAATACTACTTGAATTCAAAATAATATTTGTTTCACCTAAGGGACATCCTTAACATTCTACTGTGCACTTGGGGATGTGGGGCATCTTTTCCTGCACAAGTGGGGGTGCCCCTTCTTCCTCCCTCTCCAAAGGTGCATGCCCTATAGTCCTGCAAGAATGGGAGCTGAGATGGCCAAGTAACTCTGTTGACTAGAAAGAAGGCCATAATGGTGTTATAGCAGGTGTGCAAAGACCACAAATTCCCTGTAACAGCCAGCTGTGCTGCTCAGGATGGAGGAACAGTACTGTGCTAGGACCATAGGAAACCCTCCAAATATGGGTGCTTTGCTCACAAGGGTAGGGGTGATGCCAATAATAATTTCACCAAGTATTTTAAATACATCTATTTAAATATAAGCATTTTATAAATTGAAAACTTGGCCAAGATTCTGTCATTTCACTGTATGAGAAACCACAGCATTGATCAGGTAGCACACTAGGCAGGACTTAACATGGAACAGTTCACTAAAGACTGCAGGAGAAATTGCATACAATCACTAAGTTAAACAAAGAGGCTCAGGAATTTATTTCTTCGTTTCAAACAATTTTATTAGTAACATATGGTAATAAATTTCATTAATAAGTACTTTTAAAAAATCTATCCCATAGATTACTTTCTACCCACCCCTCCCCCCGTTACTTTACCCCCGCTGGTGTTATTTACATAAAATGTTAATATTAAAGGTACCCTTAATTAATAAGAACCAAAATTAATATCCTCCTCCCTCTTATACTTAGTCATTATCAAAAATTGTCCAATGTCTTTATTTTCCACTCTTTTTCCATGTATCTTCTGAACTTTTTCCACTCTATCTTAAATACTTCTAAATCATAGTCTCTTAAGGTTCTTGTTAATTTGTCCATTTTGCTCCATGTCATAACTTTTACAATCCAATCCCAATTTTACACAAAATTCTCCAAAATCTTGTTTTTTCGCTAACAACAAAGTTGTTACTTGCATAGGATTTTCATTTATAAACATTATATCATCTGCAAATGCTCTATATTTATAGGAAAACCCTTTAATTCTCGTTCCTTCAATTTCTTCATCATCCTGTATTTGCATCAATAAGATTCCAAGAGTCATTATAAAAAACAATGGTGAAAGCGGACAACCTTGCCTTGTACCTTTGCTGATTGTCATTTCTTCTGTAAAATCTGCATTTATACATAATCTTGCACGTTGTTCAGTATAAATTGCTTTTATCATTCTTATAAAGTTTTCCCCAAACTTTATTTTGTCCATTACTGCAAACATAAAGTCCCAATTCAAATTATCAAAAGCTTTCTCTGCGTCCGCAAAGAATAATGCAACTTCCTTCTCTGGATGTTTTTCATAGTATTCTACAATACTTACAGCAGTTCTAATATTGTCTCTTATTTGCCTTTTAGTGAGAAAACCCACTTGGTGTTCCTTTATATAGTTTATTAGATATTGTTTAAGCCGTTCTGCTAAGATTCTTGTGTATATCTTATAATCATTGTTTAATATTGAGATTGGTCTATAATTCTTTACATTAGTGACATATCTTCCTTTTCAATCAACGAAATTACTGCTTCCTTCCATGTATTTGGTATTTTCCCATTAATTCTTATCACATTCATTCATTTTTGAAGTTTCGGTATTAATTCTTCTTTAAACGTTTTAAAATTTTTTGCCTTAAATCCATCTGGTCCAGGTGCCTTTCCAATTTTCATTGCATTAATCGCTACTTCAATTTCTATTTTTTCAATTGGATCATTCAAAACTTTTTCCATGTAATCAGTTAAGGGTGCTATTTTAATCTTCTGCAAACACGCTTCCATCTTTTCCTTCTTTACTTTAACACCTTTAAATAGTTTAGCATATTTAAAAAATTCTCTATTCCTTCTTGATCTCCCATCTCTCTTCCATCAGCCATAATTTTATTAATAATTTTACTTTCTCTCTTTTTCTTCAATTGCCAGGCCAAATATTTTCCAGGTTTATTCGCTCCCTCAAAAGATTTCTGTTTTAATTTTTTCAAATTCCATTCCAATTCTTTATTTAACAGATGTCTCATTTGTGCTTGCAATATTGTAATCTCCCTTATAATTTTCTTTTTTCCTGGCCTTTTCCTTAATTCACCTTTTTTCTTAATTTCATTTTGAATGTCCAACATTTGTTTATCTTTTGCTCTCTTGTCTTTATTATTCAATGTTATTAGTAATCCTCTCATTACTGCCTTGTAGGCATCCCATACCGTCTGAAATTCTATATCCTCTCTGTCATTTACTTGGAAGTACACTTTGGTTTCATTTTCTAGAGATGTCACTATGTCTTTATTTTGTAGTAAAGCTTCATTTAATCTCCATCTTCTTGATTTTTTCAACAGTTTTGTAATCCATATTATTGGGTTATGATCAGCTCCTATTTTAGGTAATATCTCTATTTTCTTTGTTATAAGTCCCAAATCTTTAGTACCCCACAACATGACAATTCTAGAGAAAGAGCTATGTCTAGCTGAAAAGAAGGTATAGTCCCGTACTTCAGAATTAAACTTCCTCCATATATCTTCCAAACTCTCCTGTTTAACCAATTCAAAAAAAGACTTTGGCAATTTCCCTTCTTTATCATTTTTTTTCTTCCCAGATCTATCTATCGTATTCTGAATTGTTCCGTTAAAGTCCCCCATCAATAAAATTTGCTCATAGGTCACTTCATCATGATGTTGTGTAATATTTTTAAAGAAAATGTCTTTAGCACCATTTGGAGCATAAAGTCCCAACAACAACCTTTTCTGGCATTGAAAGTAATTTTCTACCGCTATATATCTTCCATCTTTATTTTTAAATACCAATTTCGGGTCTAATTCTTGTTTAATATAAAAGACTACTCCTCTCTTCTTCTGTTCAGCCAATGTAAAAAATTCTAGTCCCAATTGTTTATTCCATAGAAATTTATAATCCTTTTGTCTAATATGCACTTTTGTAAACATACTATATTACAATTTTGTTTTTTTATCCAATGAAACGTTGCCTTTTTTGTGTGTGGTGAATTTAGTCCATTTACATTCCAAGATATCAATTTATAGTCCATCATGGTGCAAATTCATTATTTTTTTTTCATAAAATCTATGCAGTTCCTGTGTATTTGTGCTTGTAATCCTTTTCCCTTGAAGTTCAAAGCTCAAACCTTCAGGTATTATCCATCTGTACCTCATTCCATTATCATGTAGTTTTTCTGTCGATTTTTTATATGCCTTTCTGTCAGTTAGCACTTGTCTTGGTAGTTCTTTCATAATTCTTACTCTACTGCCTCCCACTGTCAATGACTTTTCGAAGTTTTTATTCATGATCTTTCCCACCATTTCTTTTGTCATAAATCTTATGACATCTCTTGGCAGATTGTTCTTTTTTGCATAGAGTGAATTTACTCTATACATATAGTCATACATATTTCTATTCCTTTCAGGATCTTCCTCCAAAAATTCTGCAATTATTTTTATTATGTATTCTTTCAGGTCTGATTCTTCATCTTCAGGTACACCTCTCAGACAGATCTGAGTTTCCATCAGTTTGCAGTCATGAATTGTCACTTTTTGTAAATTTAACAAGGTGGAGTCATGTGTTTTCACTCTTTCTTCCACTTCTTGTACTTTTTTTTGTTATTACCACAGTGTTATTTCTGAGATTCTCTATTTCTTTTTTTAATTCTTCCTTTGAGTCCTCAATATCCTTTCTTATTTCCTTTTTAGAGGCAGTTATCATTTCTTTTACCCCCTTCATTATCCTAGCTTCCATTGCATCTAATTGGGCTTGCATTTTCTCTATTGAAGCAGACCTAGCACGAGTTTGTTTCGGGTCTGACATGTAAAAAAAAGATCAAAAATTTTGATCTCACCAAATTAAATTTGAACCATCAGGTTTGATAAAGTGAAGCTTGCCCTTTCCAATGCACCCAATTTCGCTGTCCTCTGAGCCTCCCAGGCTCAGATATTAATGTTTAAAGTTTTTATTTCTCCCAAAATGGCAGTCGCAACTTTTGCTTCACTTTAAAAAAAAAATCTTTTTTCCCTTTTACCAGCTCAAATCTTGTTATCTACTATCCAACCATAGTAATTTTTTAATTGCCAAATCTGTTAACTCCACCAATTTTTAATGTCCCAATCACTTTAAAAACGATGTTAAAACTTAGTCCTCCCAACAACAATGGCCACCGATGTTTCTCTCTGGTATTATGATCCTAGAGTAGGCCGTTTACTTCGTTGACTTCATTCTTCTTCCTCCAATACTTCCTGCTTTTCTTGCCTTCAAATCTCGTTTCACTGGCAGAGAAATCTCACGATATCTGACGTATTTCCTGTGTTGACTGTGAATGCTGCAGATTTGTGACAATGGGGCTGCCTCCTCAACCACAGATAGACTAAACAATAAATTCCTTTCTTCTTTTAACACTGTCTTTTAAGTTTACAAAGTTCAAATTCAGCCCCTTATCTTCTTCTCCTCTCAGGCTTTCAATATTTCCAACTCTCACCTTTTACTTTTGTTTTGTTTAACTTTAATTAGTCCTGGAGTGAAGAGATAGCAATCAGTACCTTTTTTCCGTAGTTTATCCAAATCAACACCAGACCTTTGTAGATTAAATGTTTAAAATTGTAAAAGAAGGTTTGGATCCTGTCGAGCTTATGTCAAATTAATGACTCTGGAAACTTCTGCAGACGATGAATATGCAACTTCTCTCTGGAGAGCCCTCAAAGGAGCCCCCCCCCCCCCGGGACTCCCTTTCAGCCAAGGTAGGTCTCCTCAAAGTATCTGTGCATATCTTGGACAATTCTCTAGCTGAGAAATGTAGGCAGAAGGCATTAATTTGCCTTTTACTACCCTGAACAGAAGTGGCAGCCTGCCCCCGTTAGGGAAAGCAACTCAGCTCGGCATTTTCCAACCCCGGAAGTCAGGAATTTATTTCTTAAACTAGCTTCCATAACTGAGTTTACATATCTTAATTTCTCAAACTACTAAGTAAATTGAGTTTACTTATTTATTTTTCAAACTGGCCTCCACAACTGAGTTGCATCTATAACATATTACTAATACATTATTTCAGTTGGTTAGCATCTCTTCTCCAAATCACTCTCATGATTATGGAAGATTAAGACACAGCCAAAGTTAATGATAAAACATTGGACTTTTTAAAAAGTTGGAGTATAAACTTTCTTCCACTAATAGTCAGAAACTTCTTGGAGGCAGGATGCGACTCAGGTATTACAAGAATTACAATATCCCCTTAATTATTAACAAAATTCTAAAAAAAGGTTGTTAATATTATTTACCTTTTAAAGATTCTTCCTCTGACATTATCAGTTTGGAATCTCCTGTTCTCTCATTCATTGATGAAAAATTAATAGGAAATGGTGATGAGGAGCTTGCTATCCAAGGACCCTGGGGTACAAGTAGGTATAGGTAAACATAAAGACAATTTGAACAATTATGAACAATTCACGCCACAACAAATCCTGTTTGAATTCCAAAATTACATTTGCCTGGAAATGATTCAGAAACTGCACATGCAAAGAAACAAAAGTGGGCTTTCCCTCCAAATGAATGCTAGAAGGAATATGTTTCAGCCTATTTGAAGTCTGCAACAAAATTCAGTCCCCCAATTTTTGTCTTAAGTATGCTGTTCCTTCATAACTACATTTAAGCCTTTCCTCAAAACAGGGGAGCAACAATGCTACTGCTATCCTCAGATTTTCTCTTGACTGATAACAATTATGTTAACTGACAACTTATAAGTATCTCTGGATGCAATCCAACCAAAGTAAATCCAGTTTATTTCAACAGGAAAGAGTTAAGCATACAGTTATTTCTATATTGAAAACAAAGGGACCTACACAGACTTTATTTTGGCTGGAGTATAACTCTTGTTTGTGAATAGATAGAAAAAATCCTTTCCTAACCTCAGGACCAGGACTTTCGGAAAGTGCTCTTTGTTCAGATTTCTTCACTTGGTCATTCAACCTCGTAAGGGAAGGTGGTGCAGACAATGAAAATAATCTATGACAATAAGATGCTCTGTCCTCTGCCTTGGATCCTTCGTAGTCCTCCAGATGGCTACTTTTTCTTAAAATACTTCTGGGTTGAGGAGATGGCTTTAAATAATCATCTAGTGCAGGAATGCTGATGTTCTCTGCTGCATATAAAAAAACTACATTGTCAATGGGCTTTGGAAATAACTTTGTTTATTTAGAGACAAAAAGTCTCATAGAACTGCTTTCTTTTATCAACTGCTGTCAGGGTAGTTCAAACATCCAGAAGATATTATTAATTCCATCTGTTAATTTAAAACCAAATTGAACATTCCCAAATATCTAAAACTGACAAGTAAGTGGCACCTTTTTTCAGGAACTTTTTATGAACTACACATAATCAGCCCTACATCTTTTATGAAAAAGTTAAGTCAAATATTTGACAACAACCATTAGGTCGAACTCCTATTCGGGGATGATTTGAAGGAGGTATTTAATTGGAAACAAGTCTTTAAGCCAATTTCAGTTGTTGCTTTTAGCAGTAAAGGTCAATTTTTCTAAAAAACAAATATCAAGTGGCATAATATGTGGTGAATATATGCTGATTTTTTTCATTTTTTATTAGATTAACCATGAGATCTAAGTGCCAGATTGTTCAACTGTGGCAAAACATATTAATTTATTATAATGTTGCTAATACTGCTGTTGCCATGAAGGCAAGAATTTAATTGCTGTGGACAGTTCAAGCACTAGATGAATGTTCTGATTCCCCCTTACAAAGCTTGCATCGTGAAACAAATAGGGGCTTTCTATAATAAATCAGTCATCTATCACCTGCCATTTTCCCCCTTTTGTTCTGCCATGAAGGCAAAACACCCCTAACATCTATGATACAAGGTAGATGAAACATCACTGATACAGAACCCACGGGAGTGAAAGAAATATGTGTGTACTGTGAAGAAATATGTGCATACTGCACAGAATTACATTCCAAATTCATAGCCTTTGTGTCTTTACAATACATAAATCCTCCTTTCAAACGCACTCCCACTAATCATAATCACATGAATTTTGAGGTGCTTAATTTCCTGCCTCGAAGCAACTCTTATACAGACAAAATGATTAGCAAAAGTATTCTGCCTTATTTATTTACTCCCCCACTTGG
Organism: Heteronotia binoei; assembly: GCF_032191835.1. NCBI lineage: Eukaryota > Metazoa > Chordata > Lepidosauria > Squamata > Gekkonidae > Heteronotia > Heteronotia binoei. The sequence continues at coordinate 54,301,846 of NC_083231.1, read as the reverse complement.
AACCCAAAGTAGCTTATCGTTTTCTTTTACATTTTATTGAGCAATCTTCTATGGCAGACCAGGGATTCAAACCCAGGTCTTCCAGACAGGCTCATAGCTATAGTGGGGCCCAGGGGAAGCCAGGCCTATCCTTTCAATCCCCCCATCCAACTGTATGGCCCCTCTATTGGAGGGTCCCCAATCTGCTCCATTTGCTCATCACCACTCTGAACAAGTAGCATCATTGCTGCTGGTCTTTTTTAAAAAAAAGTCACAAAAAGACAAAGTGGTCTTTTTTCCAAAAAAGTGACAAAAAGTTCTCCCTCAACAAACAGGCAAATGCCAACATTTTATTTATTTCACTAGTTTATCATCTTTCTTTATTGCAAAGATTTGAATTTGAAAATCAAAGTAAAAATTAGCTCTGCTTGAGATTCACGTTTTTCAAAAGTTCAGATATATATTTTGAAACACTGAATCAGTATTTTGAGGTAGATATACTTGGTCAATACTGCCACTGAGTGGAGAAAAATAAAACTCTTCAGTTGCATTTGGAGCTTAAAATATTTAGTGTACAACAAATTCCAAGGATGATATTAATAGTTTAAAGCATGTTCAATTGTCAGAAAGTGCTTACTTATTCACTTTTAATTTATTTGCCTATTTAATAATTTCCATCCTCCCAGCAGATACACCCAACGCATGCTAATTTTTTTAAAAAGCCAATAATATCTACAGTATACAGTAAGTAGAAAAAGACTCAACAGAAACCCTGGATAAACAGAAGTATTTAATTGGCACCACAAACCTGAGGAATATCTGTGGGAAGATGCTAAGAACTAAAGCAACCTTTGCTGTTTGTGAGATGGAGTGATTACTCTCATATTAATTCCTCTAGACTTTATCATCCTACCACTAGAAAAAAAAAAGCCTATAATACTATTCTCTTACCAGAAGTAGTTTTTGATCCTGAAGTACCTTTTAGTAAATTTGGTTAATATGCTAACTGCATCCTTTCTCAGAAAGGAGAGACCTTGGCACAGTTACTCATGCTATTCATCATAGTTACATCTATTATAACTATTAATAATAAAATATATATTAATAAATTATATGTGAGGTTGCCTTAAAATATAACCCAGAAACTTCAATAGTTTTATAATGCTAAAGTGAAACTGCTAACATGGCCAAGTCATATCCTTTCATTTAGTATGTAAGTGCAATTTATAGTGCAATCTTAAACAGAGCTTCATTCTTCTAAGTCCATTGAGGTCTTAGAAGAACTCTGCTTAGGAATGGACGAAGTGTCAGTATCAAGGGCTGGCCAAGCCCTCCCCACACTTAGCTGCAGCTTTAGAGGTTGGCCAAAAGGCCACAGTGGTATCAAGGCTGAGGAATCCCCCCACCATTAGTGCCAACAAGACCAGGCCAGGTGGCTGCAGTAACACTGACAGGGCACATGGCCTGCCAGAAAAGTGTGGTAGGGCTACAGCAGCAGCAACAAAGCAGTGGAAGCAGCTGGGAAGGCAGGCAGGATGTGCCCAGGCAGACTCACTTGCCAGAAGCAACCTGGGGGGGAAGAATGGAGGAAGCCTCCCCAACATACCCAGGGGCAGCTGGCCAGGATGACACAGCCACATCACAGGCTGAGATGGTTGGAGTAGGAGTGAAGGAGAGGCCTGAAAACAGGCAGAAATAGGGGATAGTGACTTCCTGGGAGTAGCACTGCCCAGCAGGAGTTTGTTTTGAAGCCTTAAGTCAGGAAGGGCTGTGAGGGAGGAAAACACAGAGGAAGACCCATTGGCTCAGAAACTGGGAATGAGCCATGTCCCGCCCCCATTGGAGGGCACTGGCAGAGCCTGCGGTGGATCTGGCTCCAGGCAGACCTTTATTAGGCACAACCTCAAGGCTGTCTGGAAGAACAGGCTCAGTCATACCTAAGCAGTCAGAGGGTGGATCAAGAACTGGGGGAAAAGGGCTAAAAGTGTTGAAAACCCCCTTCCTCACCTGTACAGAAACACACATGGGGTGTGCTAAGGAAATAAGGCTGGAGGGTGCACCCATCCCAGACTACAACCTCCCCCCACAGGAGGCAAAGTCTGACAGCCAGATTCACTTCAAAACTTCTGTAACTCATGGTATCAGAAGGACTGCCTTAAAATCAGACACTCAAAAATCAGATCTAACAGAGCATTCATTGGCCTCCCCTGCCTTTGAAGTTAAGGCAGGTATTTCATTAGCATCCACAGATCTTTTGTTTTGGGGTGACTTCTGCCCTATTTTTCTGCTTTAGTCTTCCAGTGGTAATTTGAATGAATTTTGCTGTATTGTATTGGTTTTGTATTAAAATAATTTTATTGTAAACTGTTCTTAGCATTTGGGGGTGAAAGTATGGTAGACATATAATAAATACTTCATAAATATTAAATCTTAAAAGCTTAGGGCAAAACCAGACTGCACAGATTTTATATATCCCTCTGCCTAAGGTAAAATCCTTATAAGCTATCAATAAAGATATATGTTGTGCAAATCCAGTACAATTCACTATAGAATACTTTTAAAAATAACATTAATGTGGTCCAATTTGTGGTTGTTGCTGAATGTGGAAGTCGGAGGGGAAATTTTCTGTATGTTGATATATGGATATATCCATAAAAGTATATTTTTAATCTCAGTTAATTATCTGTGGGGTACCTGGAGAGGAGGAATCATTATGACGTTAAGGCGAGGGGTATTGCTTTTCTGTTTCATTCAAACTGCGTAGATAATGGTATCAGGAAGAGAGCATTGTATATCTTCTGTTTTCTATTTGTTTTGCCCTCACGTATATTTTGTGTATGTATTGTTTTATGTACTTGTATTGGAGTTTTTCTAATTTAACAGTTTTTTAAAAAAGAAAAAAAATTCCTTGAGCATGCAAGTTTTTTTAAAAAATAATGATTCTCTACAACTTCTGGGTCACCAGGGTTTATGAGATGTTACATGCTCTCTGTTGCAGTCGTTAACAGTTCTTAAAACATGTTCAGTTCCAAGAAGAACCTACCTGTCACACTTTCAGCACATCATTGAAGATTTTTAAAGACACCTTAATGAAATTTCTACAATTATTTAATTTTTAAAAATATGAAGAGCACTTACCTGAAGCTGATGCTGTTTTAGTCTTGAATTCCCTGGGCTTTGGTACTGGCTTGATGACAGGCTTGTGTGGCACCACATCATTCCCCTCCATCTGCAGCTCAGTCATAGATACCATGTTCTGTTGATCTTGATTCCCCTCAACATTTAACTCTTCTTCAGAAACTGAAAGTTTGAAGTCATCTCTTTGGCTCTCTCCACTCAGCTTTTTACTTTTCAACAAGCATGTCGCTTTCATTCTTTCCTCATTCTCAGACAAAGCCAAGTCATCAACAGTTCCCCTTTTCCAAGAATAGTCATCTGAAGGAGACATTTCAAAGGAGATGGATGTTTCTGTTGCACTCTTTTCATACAACTGAGAATTTTCAGTTAGTGAAGAAGGCACAGCCTCACTCTCCAACATGGACACTTGCTGAGCTCTGTCATCATTGTATGATGAAGCCAAGTCCTCTACGCTTCTACTCTGCAAAGGGCCTATACTGCCAAGATTGTAGCTGGACAAAGGAATTGCAAAGGCTACTGATTTCTTTGGCATGCTTTCCACATCTTCAGGGAGCTCCTCTATTGTACCTGAAAACAGATCACATTAGCATTCCATGAAAAAGAAAGAAATGTAGTGAAGAATCATCACAGCAAAGAAGAATTCTACCCTTTAGCACAGGGGTGTCAAACATGTGGCCCAGCGGCCAAATTAGGCCCCCGGAGGGCTCCTATCGGGCCCCTGAACAACTGGCTGTCATCTGCTTCCTCTCTCGTTTCCTTCTGTATCGCAGCTTGCTTTGCAAGGCTTGCTCAATCACACAGGAGTTACAGAGCAAAGCCTCTACTTTCTCCACTGGCTGAGGCTCCTCCTTGGGGAGGAGAGGGGAGGGATAGCTTGCTTTGCCAGGCTCTCTCAATCGCACAACAGAGCTACTGTGTTAAGCTTCTCTTCTTTCTATTGGCTGAAGCTCCTTCCCCTCCAGGTCCCCTGGGGAAGGAAGGAAAGAGCCAGCGCTTCCTTTGCCCAGTTCCCTAGATCACACAGGAGAGATACAAAGCAAGCACCTTAAGACCAACAAGTACTGATGTTTTAAGCATGTTTTAAGTTTTTTTAAAAAAAATATTTTATTGTGTTTCTCTATGTGCTTTATAAAGTTTATATTTCTGCTACCTGGCATTACATTTTATGACACACATGGCCCAGCCCAACAAGATCTCATTCATATCAGAACTGGCCCACATAACAAATGAGTTTAACACCCCTGCTTTAAGGACTTTTAAGGCTGATATCTCAAGCTTCATGATGCCAATCTGGAAACAGTACACTACCCATCTAATTCCTGGTCTAACTTCCTAAGTAAAATGCACCAATGTGTGAAGCAAATCTCAAAACATGGTGCACAGCAATTCAAAACATACTTTGGACATTTTGAATGAATCCATGTCTTATGAAATCTTATCCCACTTCAGTGCTGAGAGTTTGTAGAACATTAGCAAAACTGTAAACTAACAAACAAAAATTTATTTGTGAGCTAGCCTCATGGTAATAGTGAAAAGACTTGACAGATATTCAAGAAGTATGTTTCCATAAAAGTCAAATCCCTATGAGACAGTAACTTCATTAAGTATCGATCTAGAAATAAATGAGATGAAATTTTACTAGCTTCTGAACATGGATAAAACAAAAGGATTCCTTCATGTCTTTCTAAATATTATGACTGGATCCCTAAAGCCAGTGCTTTCCTTTGGCATAAATATTATGACTGGATCCCTAAAGCCAGTGCTTTCCTTTGGAACTTTCTGCTGATATATGAGACTCTTTTGCTGCGAGGATTTGTGCTTTACTACCAACATCAAACATTACTTTAATGCACACTAACTAAGAATACATTCCATCGCGGCTTACATCTTCATAAATATATTTAGGATTATACTATATGTAGTGGTAGCTCTGTTATTTATGGAACAAAAGGAGCAGAGACACAAGTAAACAGCATTTTAACATGGTTTGTTACATAGCATACCCTCTTCATCACTCTCAAAGTCATCTGGATATTCGGTACTGTTCTGCCTTGCTGCATGAGCAAAAACTGCTTCTTGTAGCTCTTCCTAAGATATTTAAAACAAAGTAGGTTTTACTATTCAAATATTTAAAATTCTATTACCTTGTGCAATGCCTTATATTTATCTCAAGCACAGTTAATACAGAGACTATAAGGTGCTTCCTATTGGTCTCAGCCTGCAAGAAAACTGTGTTCTTATTTGAAATTGGAGATTATTTTGGACGGGTAGTTTCTGAATTTCAGTGGAAGAACAAAAACTGAGTATACTGTCTGAGTACAGCTTTCCAGAAAATGTTCTGTAACTCAACACCTGATCAATAAAGTGAAGCTAATTGCTGGCTTGCATCTCACAGGGATGCAAGCAAGATCAGACCTTAACATTGTAGCCTGAAAAATCTGCTTTTCAACCTATTTTTAAAAATTCTGATTCAAGATATCTGGAGAGCTTAAAAACTGAGAAAGCAAAAGGACACATGTACTCCTGCAATTCAGAGTACTATGAAGTTGGTATGTTTTGTAATACTGGGCATTATCATGGGAATGGAAACTTCTGTTTCCTGAGTGACAAAAGATGTAATGGATTTACAAGAGTATTATCCTTAGGACTGCATTGAAAGTTTTCTCCTTGGGATTTAAATGCACCCAACTGCATTTCTAGTAACAGAAAAAAAAAATCTTACAGTATGTTGGAATCAGCAGAACTCCTTAAGTCTGGGAGTACAGTGTTTTAATTTTCACATTCTTTCCCACAGAAATCAAGCAGTACCAAACAGTGTTCTATTTTCCACTCTATTTTCTTAAAAAGAAAACTTGGGAAAGAATAAACCAGCCTGATCAAGGCTATGGGGCCAGTGGGGCCATTACCTGCGTATCTAATGTGCTGATTGAGCCAAACAAGAACCTGCAGTCCCATCTTCAGTTTGCCCAATAGCAGTAACACACAGCTGTCTAAATATGCAGCGATAAGTTTATAATTTGTAGGCCAAAATATTTTACCTGAAAAGTGGTTCTTTTGAAGGACTTTGGGCTCTTGCTGTAGGCTAAAGTGGTGACAAAATCTTCATCAGACATGGCTTTGACGTGATGAACTTAGATGATCAACGTGATCCAGCAAAGGCAAATCTTCAAGTAGAATTTAAATAAGAGACAGAAAGAGATTTTTTTATGCAGGCAGCAAGTAGCACTAATGTTGCCTTGAAGACAAGACATTCTCTTTCCTCAGAAACAATGAAGGCTCTGTTAGTGAGCCTAGTTTCTAAACATTGGATCTTGAGTTACAGGATTAATGGACCAGAGATATCTTTATATTCTACACAGCTGTTTGCCAAAAAGTTTCTTATTACCCAACACTTGCTTTTAAATTGTTACATGGCACCGCCTGCCAAAGGTCAATTGTATGTGTTGTATACCAAGGTTTTTTAAACCAATAACTTTACTATCTGACAATAAACAGAAAAGCAACTTAATACGGGCTGCATTTCTAAAAGGAAAAGAAGAAATATACATTGGTCCAAACATTCAGTAATCAATGATGAGCTTTTAAGACAAAATTAACAGTTGTTCCTTTGGTGTTATAACTCCATCAAGTGTCATTCCTGTGAAGATTTTGAATAAATTACCCTTATTGTCCAATGCAGGTAAGTTAAAAAAAGTGAGAAAGGAATGGGTGGAAGAATAATTAATCATCTATATTTATTATTTATTTATCTAATGTATACCCTGCCCTACCCCAAAAATGGGCTTACAACATAAAAACATCAACAATAAACCAATAAATAATCAACAAATAATAGCAAATAAATATAAGGGATTTGAGCAGACCGAGAAAATCCTGAGTTTGGAGAGGTAAATATTAAGTACCACTACTGTTACAATTGAAACATAAATTAGAATTCCATATGTTATATGCATCTTGCATTCTTTTTTTGTGTAGAACAAAATTTGAGTCCAGTGACACCTTTAGGACTAAGTTTTATTTGTGTATCTGGCTCAGACATTTGCATGTAAGCGCCTTCCAAGTCTTCAAGACAATCTGTTTACCATGCCTACCTGTTTAATATAAGCTGCTTTCAAGGTTGAAAGGCCCAGATAATTTATATATAGACACAAAAGATAACTAAAAACTTTTAGAGCTTCCTGTTGAATTTTCATACAAAAGATACTTCTGTTTAACATATGCTTTAACTACAATACTGTTCTAACCACAGGCGAAACCACAGCAAAGAGGATGCAGGAGTATTCATTATTTTTAAGGGAGGCTATGTATTCCAAACATATTCATGTTAACATTAGTTTCCCAGGGCGCCTCTGCCTGTCACAGAAAGAGACAGATACCTCTCTAGAAAGCAGATCAGAGAAAAATGCCAGGGATATACTCACATGAGTACACTGAAAAAGATTCTTTTATGAGGAAAGCAGTAGAAAACACTTTCTTGTGCATAAAGTATGCAAATGACAGAAGTAAAGCCTACCCACCTAAACAATCCCTAGGAAAGTACTATTATACCATTGGTCCACAAACTTATAGTATGGTTGCACTTTAATTAACAACTATGTTAAGCATTAAGACTTCATCTGGGTTTCTTTCCCATGCCCTAAGATCTTAATCCACTAATTACAAAATAAATATATTAACTTCTTCACAGCCTGTGAGATATATTACAGTGAAGTGCCCAAGGTTACCCAACTTGCCTGAAGTTATCCAACTCAGAGTACAATTCAAAACAGAGTTGCACCTTTCTAAGCCCGCTGACTTCTGTGGACATAGAAAGGTGTAACTCTTTAGGCTACACCATACATGACCCTTCATGACTACAAATCATTCAGACAAGTAGAAATCAAAAATCAACTGAGCTGTAATTGGTTTCGCACACAAAGCAGTGAGTGAAAGACAAATGCATCAGAAATACTATAACATGAGAACATATTACTATTTAATCCAAAATGGCCTATATAGAAATTCCTAACATAGAGGTGCCTAATATGGGTCAACTTTTCTTCTATTTCCCCCCCCCCCCTTCTCATTAATAGAGGATTCATGTCAAATCAAACTTACTAACCCTTGTACTCAAGCATGTGGCAAAACATACAGCGAGAACACAAAAACACCTTCTGCCACAGATTAAGTGGATGGTCACTCCAGATGGCCTTCTTTCAATGGCACCTCATATTCCCTGCGCCTTCCCCACAGCTGTATGCGTGGCAACTAGTTTGTTTCATTTAAAACTTTTTTGTTCATGGAAGATGTCTGGCTGAATGTGGTGCTTTTTAAAATTTTCCTTTACTTTACTGTTGTACGCTGTCCTCTACTTATGATTCTTATTGGGCTTGATCTTATGTTCCAAATAGTTGTTTTCACTATTGAGAGTCTGATTAATAATAAAGTAATCTTTAAATTATAAATGTCACATCCTAAGTAATAACACAATTATTTTTAATGATACTAGAAAACAATTCCTAGGTGTTATCAGTTGTGAATAGTGCAAGCAGGTGGATGTGGAGAAGGCTAAAGCTTGTGTGTGTCAAGGATGAAAAGAGCCAAAGACATTTGGCTGCCGAAGAGTTTTCCAGTGTTTGCGGGGTACGGATTTGGTGGGGTCCAGACAGCCCCATAGCTAACTAGGGGCCCACAGGCCCACTGTTCCTCCCATGCCATTTAAAAAGCCCACAAATCAGCTTCTAGGTGGGCTTTAAATCATGTGGGAGGGGCAGCAGGAGCAGTCACCAGCCCTCTGCATAATTTAAAGGGCTCCCTCCCCTTGTGGCCGCCCATGGCCCCCTCTCCCTGTGGCCTCTAGCTACAGGGCTGGGTGCAGCTAGCATCAAAGCCTGACTTCTAGTCCCGCTCCTTGAACGCGGGAACCACGTTGTCTTCATATCCCTATATCTTCATAAATCAGTAATAACAATCGACAAGAGGGTGGCGAGGCGACTACCCCTAAGTCCGCACGCGACATTTTTTGCGGCTTACTTCTGACATCGGAATCCCGGATCGGGGCGAACCAGCCGGCCCCCTGACAAGCCTTCCCGCGTCTTACCCGGCCAGCGAAATACACGTGCTGGAGACAGCTCGGCTTTTTCGTTTCCGCCCCCCGCCCCAGGCTCTTACCTCGCGCCGCACGCGGGTTCTTTTCTCGGGCGAGAGGCGACACGCCCAGAACGTTGAGCAGACACCGCCCTGCTGTATGCCCTGCCTCGGCCTCAGGTCTACTGAACACCGCCGGCGGCCTCAGGCCAGATAGGCCTCTCCGCCGGACGCGTTACCTAGCAACCTCTGCCGCGCTGGACATGACTGCATAGACCGGCGGTGTGTTGCTGTGGAAACCGAGTCACGCCTTCTTGCCGGGATTGGCTTCATTGTCACGTCAAGGTGGGAGAGGGGCGGGGCCAAAGTGTGATGAAATAAGAATAGCCTCTCGTGGCGCGCCTGCCGGTTTCTTTTTTAAGAGTCCGCAGGTATGCTAGAGTGAATTACCGGAACAGCGTGAGAAGAAAAAAAAACATGTGCCAACAGGAGGCGCTATTATGTTTTGTTGAATCTTTTGTCAACTGCGTTAAGTCAGAAGAAGTTCAATATATAGGCAAGGAATAGGCAAAGTCTGTTAGCTATAGCAGAAAGGGGGGGGGGGAGGTATTGTGGTAGTTTAAAGGCAGTTTAAAGCCATTGAAGTGTGGAATTGAACTTTCTGCTGCTAATTTAAGTAGCTAAGCACAGACCGTAGGGAACTTTGTCTGAGTAAGTATGCAAAGGTTTGCGCTGGACGTGGCTCTCTTATTATTGACTTAAGTTGCAATAAATCTGTCAGTCTTTATGGTGCCAAAAGCTGGTCAAACTTAGTTTATAGATCCTTTCCTTTAGAAAGCTCAGAGGGGTGTAGAAGGGGCTCCCAGTGGTCTGTCCTACCCATGCAGCAGATCTTTCCAGGGCATTCTTTGGGCCAAGCATAAGGCCTATTCAATAATAAGAATTTCAGTTTTAGAATTAGGTGAACATTTAGTTGTAGCAAAGGATCTAAAAATAGCAGCAGAGAATGAGAATAGTTATTTCCTTTCAGAAATGTGTGTACTGTGTAAGAACCTTGAGCTGTCTAAATTTGTTTACACATAAAAGAGTTATTCAGTATAGTAGTTGTCTATAAGTCTAATGTGTTTAAAATATTTATATTCTCATGTCACTTTATAATGCATGTGTGAGGTGCTATTAGTAATAAGAGCCAGGCTCTTTCAAAGCTATGTAGTAAGGTGTTTAAAGCATGCTGTCCCACAGGGATGCTCAAGGAGAGGGTATCTCTTATATAGCCAAAAGCAAATGGGAACACTTTTATCATCTGCAGCCACTTGCAACAGGAGATAATCTATTCCCCTTATCTGCTTATAGAAGATCTAGTTTTTTTCATTTCTAGTAGTTCACAACTGCCTTGACTCAATGCAAGTCAAAGAAGCTGAAGCCCAGGATAAGCGTGTTCCTTGCTCTCCAGTTATACTCACAACATTGTCACTTTTTCACCCAGAAAGTTATGAACCATTTGTTGTGTCTTGCATTTCAGTCCCGAAATTACAACACAGCGGATGCTCCGCAAATACGCTCCGCCAATCAAGATCTGTAGTGGGAAGTTTAACTGGCCAGGATCGGACCTGGCCAGACTGAGGGTTGTTCCGGGGTATGTATATAATTGGGACCCGGCCTACGTTGCCTTGCCTTGTGATGTACTCGCTAATAAAGCATGTTGCCTTCAACACGTCTCGTCACTCAGTACATTACACCATTGGGTCATCCACAGTTTAAAAATAATTTTAAAAATCACAGAAACTAACAAGACTGTTTAAGAACTTAGTATAATTGTGATAGATGGATAATAATGCCCTGGCAATTTATAATTTGGTTAGAAGATATATTACTGTTCTAGGCCTTTGCCTAGTAATTGTTTAATGGTGCTGTCTATTAACATTGTTTTATTTTAGTTATTAAAAACAGAGCTGCAAAACAAGCCACTAATGCCTGATGGTGCTTTAGTATGCTGTTACCCCACAGAGCAGTTTCTGTTTTCATATAAGGGATGGCAAAGCATACCATATACCGTATTTCTAGAAAATTATTAATCTGTACTGGTTTATTATTCTTTTCAAGCAGCGTGCACTGCTCACTAGCTGTTCTTTGCTACTTCCGGACTTTCTTCCATCTTTTAAAATAAGGACACTTTTTAAAAAAATAAACAGCAGGTCAAATTGATTAAAATTGCTTTTAACAACTTATTCTATCATCACAGGAAATATTAACAGAACTTTGTCCAGAATAAATTTTCTACTTATAAACAAAGTTATTGAAACAAGAATAATTGGTAGTGTCAGTTGTCCCCATTTGTGATGAGTATTGTGTTCTTCAGAATCAAGGCCAGTTTTAAAAACAATGGTAGCTATATTAATACTCTCCAGAAGATGGCAGCAGAAGATTCTGCTATGAAGGGACAGGTGCGTTTCTTCTGGCTCTGTAGTTAGGTTTTGAAACACACAGTTTTGATTGGCTGTTCTGCAAATTAGAATGAAATTATCACAGCAAGAACAGAGGCAAATATTTGCTTTCATATGGGTTATTAAAGCTGCAATTCTGTGTACATCAACTAGGGAATAAGACCCATTGAACACAGCAGGATGTACTTATGTCTAAACAGGCTTAACCCTGTAGGCTGAAATGCTATTAATTAGTTTTATTATTTAGCTGAGAAATTCAAAATAGGCAATATAGCATCAAATCATTGTGTGTACTGTGCCTGGACAGAAATCTAAGCAGAGTTAGACCCTTCCAGGCCCTTTGAAATCAATAGGTTTAGATGAGTGTTTAGTTTCTGCTTAGGATTGCATTGCCCTAAGAACATTTTTTTTGGGGGGGAGTAAGTTCCACTAAGTATGCTTGAGTAGGATTCTAAGTAAATCCATTTAGGGTTGATTTTTAAGAGAACAGTCTACCCAGAAGTAAGTCACTTTTTTTTTCAGTGAAGCTTACTCCCAGGGAAAGTATTCTTAGGACTGTAATTTCAGTTACTTAAAGGCCAAATTTAGAGTCAGATTTCCAGATATTTCCATTTTTAATGATCCAACCCAGTGGACACAAGGATACTAAGTTTGATTAGAGAAGCATTGTGGGAAGTTGGTGTTTATCTCTTATCATGTCATTGTCCCACTCTAACCCCTCTCCAATAAATTTTGCAGGGGAAAAAAGGCTGTAATTTTGAAAATTACCCAAGATAAGAAAGGTTAAATACTCCCTTTCTGCTGTCGCAGCAACCAAATTCCGAGCCCTTATTTTAAATAAAAATAAAAGAATCTGGGAAATCCAGTCACAGATCTTCTGTGCCATATGTAGTATGGGCCCAAGTTACATTTAAATAGATTGCATGTTTGGTTTAAACAGTAACATGAGCAACGCTGAACAAATGAGCAACATTTCCTTATGTAAATGTTCTCCTTTAAAAAATGCTTGCTTGTTTTCTGAACTTGTGATGATGATGGAAACTTACAGCAGAGCGCTATTTAAAAGTAGCATAAATATTCACAGTTCTTTGTTGATAAACCATAAGTAATTAAAGTGGTGAAATGGACAGCAGCCAGAGGCCTGAGAGTTTGGGGACTATACCACAATAACATGTATTCTAATGTAAAGTTGTTTATTTTCTCTCTGAGTTCATTAATCAAGTGATATTATGTATCATTTGTCCCAGAAGTTACTACTGAAGCTAAAATAAGCAACAAAGAATACTGTGATTGAACTCTGTTACTTCAATGGCTTTTTTAAAGTCAGTGGCAATTTTTGACAAATAACAAAACTTGAAAATGATTTAAGAAGAAACAAAAAAACCCCAGATGCAATGCAGCAAAACAAAATGTACGATGAAATTTCAATTACCCGAGTGTAATTGTCTGACATGTGCCAGATTTCAGCTTCACTGTATGTGTGTTTTTAAAAGTGTTTTTCCACTCTCAGAATTAGGAAAATTCTTAGGGAAACACTGGGTTGGATCAAACTTTTCTGCTGGTAAACAAGGGAAGAAGGGGTCCATTTTGACCCCCTGCTTCAAAAGGTTGTGATGGGGGTCATGAGACCTGCATGCCAAGACCCATGTGGGACAGAGTATGTAATAAGGAAGGAAATTGGGTGTGAGAATGAGATAGACAAAAGGTGGCTGGATCCAACCCTCTGCTTCTCTAAATAGCACAGTACTGCTGGCTGTAAAGTTGGCTGAAAAGAGCTGTTGATCTTACCCTCAATCCCAGGAGTCTAACACCATATTGCACGTGTACCCAGACCAGCCCCGTAGCCAGGATTTGAAGAATTGGGGGGCCCTGATTTTTTTCAGGGGGCACATAGTGGCCCCAACCTCCATGGCCTTCTCTCCTATCACCGCTGAGGAGGAAAGCTGCCAGCTGACTGCCATACAGCCTCCCCCCTCCCCACAGCTGCCCCAAGGTGATCCCTTTCCACCCCTCTTCCAGCAGCTCTGGTGGGGAGCCACTCAGAGGTTTAGATACATGCTGCAGGGTCTCCTGCCCTTACCTGTAGCATGATCCAGCTAGGCAAGCCCGGTGGGACAAGTGGGGGGGGGGTGATGAAAGGCACCACCAAGCCGCAACTGACTTCTAGGGCTACAAGACCTCCAATTTGGATTTCTTCCTGTTGGAGGGCGAGACGAGGCTGCCCAAGCGCAGCTCCCACCCTCACTTGGCTGGCCAGTGAGACCAGGCCAGAAAATCCCTGCAGGCGAACATCGCCTCTCCACTAATCCTCAACCCCGGACTGCAGCCGGGACCTCCACTTGTGTGTGCCAGCCTACCCTACCTGTCTGTAATGGAGCCATCTGCCCCCTACCCTCACCGCCCCACTTGAGGGCCAGAATGGCCTCTTCTTGCAGGCGCCCTCCAGCCCAATGTGGAGCTTAACTTTCAGTCCTGGGCGCTGAAAGTGCCCCGTTGTTTCTGCTTGCTGAGGGGTCAGAGATTTCTTCCAGCCCCTAAGCAGAAGCAACTTTGAGCTTAACTTTCAATCCTGGGCACTGAAAGTGCTCCCTTGTTTCTGCTTGCTGAGAGGTCAGAGATTTCTTCCAGCCCCTAAGCAAGCAGAAGCAAGGTGGAGCTTAACTTTCAGTCCTGGGCTCCGAAAGTGCCCCATTGTTTCTGCTTGCTGAGGGGTCAGAGATTTCTTCCAGCCCCTAAGCAAACAAGCAAGGTGGAGCTTAACTTTCAATCCTGGGCTCCAAAAGTGCCCCATTGTTTCTGCTTGCTGAGGGGTCAGAGTTTTCTTCCAGCCCCTAAGGAAGCAGAAGCAAGGTGGAGCTTAACTTTCAGTCCTGGATTGGCTCTGAAAGTGCCCCCTTGTTTATGCTTGCTGAGGGGTCAGAGGTCTCTTCCAGCCCCTAAGCAAGCAGAAGCAACAGGGAGCTACGGGCCTGACCCAGATGCTGTGATTTGATGTCAGAAAATAGATGATGCTTGTGTAGCCCAGAATCTGAGTAGGGCTGTATGAGGAGGAAGAATGTTTACCTCTTCTTGTCCAGAAAGTATGCAGTAGCACACTTCACATTCTCTAGGCATCCTAGGGGTTCAGACCTTCAGTGGGTCATGGAGCCCTGCTTGTTGGGTTGGATATGAGTGGCAGCGCAGTGAGGTGAGAGTGCCCAGTGCTCCACACCTGTGCTCACTTGGCTCTGCAAAAGATCAGTTTTCTTGCATGACTAATTGGGGGGCAGGCTAGGCAGGGAGATGAAAAAGGCAAGGGAGAGCTTTTGCATGGAAATGAGGCCTGTGCTGTCTTGTTTTTTGTGGGGAGAGGATAAAAGTAATGTAAATTTCATATCAAGACTGTCTCAGAGGGCTTAAAGCAGAAGATGAAAGATACCACTCTGGCCACTTTTTTACTGATGCTCTGTACAGGTTCACACTGGCTTACTTTAACCCAGGCTGGTTCTTCAGTATAGCCCACTTACTGGTGCTCTGCTTGTGTTCTTTTTTTTCTTCTTTTCAGTTTTAAAACAAATTTTATTTAATGCTTACAATTACAACCATGACATGTCCATACAGTTCACATAGACAAGATCAATCTAATGTTGAAAACAAAGTACAAGGTCTAAAAGTCAGTTGTGCAGAATATACAAAAAATTCCAGATCAAAAATAAATCAGTTTTCTGTAAAATGAATTATGAGGTACAATATCATGTTCCATTAAATATATTAAAGGAAACCAAACAGAAACAACACATCCTTCATACTGCTCTAAATTCAATTTGAATGAGTTGCAAGCTACCTTACTGATTACAAATCTTATCCCCAGCTCATATGGGCTGCTGCTCATTGCCTTGGACTTGACACTGGTAAAGCTATGACTCTGCTCCAGCAGGCCAGTTGCCCCCCGCCCCCCTCCATTTTCCTTCCCCTGCTCTTTGACTGACATACAACATTCCGTGCCTTCTGAAGGGCAATGAACATGCCAATATGCTTATTGGGCCATCAGGAGAGGAGTGGTCTCATTCCACTTCTATAATTGATGGGCCTGGGTAATCATGTTCAGTATTAGAAACAGCGATGGCCTGATTAGCTGAACACTGTGAGTATTCTCAAAAGCATTTGGATCAACAAAAGTGTTTGTACTGTAATATTTCATCAGTTTGGAATAAAACACTGGGTGCCTTATTACTCAAGCAGTTAGCAAATTGTTAATCAAATTGTTGTGGATCGATTGTTTCCATTTACCCTGAATATTGTAGTGTCACTTGCTGTTATCTTCAGTTGCATCCTGTAATACATTTACCTTTGCTGTAATCATTACTCTACATTACTCTACATTTTTATATGCAAAAGTATGTTTGGTAAGGTTGTTAGTTTTTGTGGCATGACTTATAAAGATGCTTACATAATAAGGATTCTTAATATTTAGGGTTCATAATGACCCAAGCATTTATCTTATTGTAAACCCTACAACAATTCTGTAAGGCAAACCAAGATATCATCTTCAGATTATTGCTGGGCCTGAGAAAGTATGGTTCACTTAAGACCATTTACTAAGCTTTCAATAGAAATGCAATTTGAACTAGCGGTCTCATCATTATCACTATTATTAGTAACCTGTTGCAAATTGCCAACAAATATAAGAAGCTTTCATCAGATCTTTCACCATTAGCCTCAGCAGCCAAAGATATATGTGAAAATTTCAATTAAGTTCACTTGGTAAGTGGGGAAGGTTTAATTTAGATAGCTATAAAATCTTATTAGATACTAATAGAGTCATTCCTTATAATTTTGTAAAAAGTAACAGTATGGTCAAATTTCAAAATTCATATATCTATAAATGAAAAGCTTTTTGGCACATCTACTAGCCTGATACACGGTATCAGGAAAGCCAAAAAATTTGAAGAACTGCTGATTCCACAGCAGTCATATTTTCTTTTTATGGTTTGGTAACCAAATCTGTAATTAACTGGTACTCCAAACTGGAATCATGTTCTGGGCTATGATGTTGCAGAAGTAGTGAAAAGGTATTCTGTCTTTTCGATTGTCTTTTTTCTACATGTCTGATCTTTGAATAACATTTGTTTAAAATGATTTTGTTACCCCAAAAATGATAGCTACAATCTGTAATTTTTGTTTGGGAGGCAGTGTAATTATATGCCACTGTACTTTCTGCATATGTGTTAACATTGCCCTAGGACAAATATATATTGGAATAAGATCATAGAATCATAAAGTTGGAAGGAACCTCCAGGGTCATCTAGTACAACCCCCTGCAAAATGCAGGGAATTCACAAATACTGCCCCCCCCCCAATAAAAAAATTGTTCTATTGAGTTTTGGGCTTGAAAGAGATATCCCTTGAATCACAGAAATTTATGCTCTATCAGTCATGTCTCTATCTTGCTAAAAAAAATACAATTAATTTAGCTGAATTTGATTATTGCAGCAAGATTGATTTGCAAGACACTGGAAATCTAAGGTAATCCCAAAAATGCAAGACTGAGTAGAGAAAATTAAGAATATAGGTCACTCTGAGTGGTGGGATAGCCAACAGATGGCTGACAGAAGACAGTAGTTAGTGCACAAGGACATATGGAAGGAGACAGTTCTCCAAATACATGGGTCCCAGGTCATGAAGGGTTTTAAAGGCCATATCTATCTATAGGGTTTTGTTTTGTTTTTTAGCAGGAACACACAAGAATGCAGTTCTGGCTGGCTTGGTATCAGTGGGCATGGCCTAATATGCAAATGAGTTCCCTTTGGGCTTTTCCCACAATAGTGATGTCAGGGGTGTGTGGCCTAATATGCTAATGAGTTCCTCTTGGGCTTTTTCTACAAAAAAGCCCTATCTACTATCTTGAAATGAACTCAGACCAACATAGTTGTTTCAAAATGGACAGTATGCGTTTCCAGCATTTAGCCCCTGCTGCATTCTGAACCAGTTGTAATTTCATGGTTGTCTTCAGGGAAACCCCATGTACAGCATGTTGCAGCTATCCAATCATCAATTTACAGAAACATAGATCACCATGACCAGATTGAAGAAGTCCAGGTGACAGAGTTGGTGAGTCAGGCACAGCTGATAGAAGTTGCTCCTGGCTAACCATACCACCATGCCAACCTAGTGCTTTTCAAGCAGTAAGGCAGGGTCCATGAGCACTCCCAAGCTCTTTAAGCTTCTCTAGAAAAGCTAACTTCACTCCATCCAGGACAAGTGGATTCAATCCCTCTAGGATATCAGCCTTCCCAGCCAGCATTACCTCTGTCTTGTTTGGATTCAATTTCAGTTTGTCCTGTCTTAGCCACTTGATCATAGCCTCCAAGCACCTGTTTAGGACCAAGATAGGCACATCTCAAGGCTTGTAGAACTGCGTGTCATCTGCATATTGATGACACCTAACACGAAAACTCTGTTTGAGGCTAAGCAGATGTCTTTTGAGCCAGGAGATGTTGCTCTTCAGAGTGTAAAGCTGGATATGTTAGCCCCTGGCCACATAGGGTTTTGAAGGTCAGTACCATGACTTTGAACCAAATGTGGCCACCAAGAATCAGAGCCAGTGCACAACAGGGGGATGCTTACCCTTGCCAAATGGTAAACCTGGCCCTTCCTCTGAACATTTTAATGTACAAACTATTTTTTGCTTCTTACGTTACATCATTTTCTTTGCTTTTGAACCTTCCATAGTGTGGCAGCTGTTTTGAGTACTGCTAATATTTGCTGATGCTTTTTACTTCCATAAAGATGTCAGAGCTTAAATGCTAAATTTACTGCACAGCATAAGCAAAGCACAACCTATTTATCCAGCCACTGAGATTCTATTTCTGATACAAGAGCAAATGTGCTCTCAAAAGCATTTCATGACAAAACCCAGCTGGGAAATTCATTTTGGCCTGCTTTGAAACATCCTTTCCTTGGTGAAAGCAAGTAAGTGGAAAGCAGATCAAGATGAGGTCATAAAAGCGCACTAATCTTGTCATGCAGGGCTTCAGAGTTAAAACATTTCCTAAAAAGTCTTGTGGCAAATTAGTTGAGGAACTAATTTGCATGTTTCATTAAAACTGCTAAACTGATTAGACACTCAGCTTTGATTTAATTAAGATCTCCCTTTCCCCCCATCATCTCTATGTTTCTTACTGACTCAAACACTTTTAAGAAAGCATTTTAATCATTTTGGACCAAACTAGGCACATGGCTTGTAGGAGGCGGTAAAGTACCATGATACCTTTCAGAAACAATGGCAGAAAGAGTTTAATGTATTTGTTTCATTGTACTTTGGAGTGTCTTCTATGGTTTTTGGATTTAAGACATGCTTTAAGCTTCTAGGTGGCAGATAATCTGGAGCACCTTTTCCCATGTTAAAGATAGGGGAGCATGGCTAAGAATTAGTGATTTTCACTAAGCCATCAAGTGAAAAGTACTTCTTCACCCAAAGAGTAATTAACATGTGAAATTCACTGTCATAGACAGCTTCAAGAGCGGATTGGATGAACATAAGGAACAGAGGTCCATTGGTGGCTATTAGAGGGAACACTATGTCCAGAGCAGTGATGCTGTGTATTCCTGGTGCTTGAGGAGCAACAGTGGGAGGGTTTCTGGAGTTTTGGCCCTGCTGGTGGACCTCCTGATGACACCTGGGTTTTGGTCACTATCTGACACAGAGTGTTGGACTGGATGAACCATTGATCTGATGTCTGATCAAACGTGATCAGCAGAACCAATGCAATGTACAGTGCCCAGCAAACCCAATGTCATTGTGACAATGCCAGCTGATGTCATGCACAGAATCATCATACAAGCAAGGTGTGTGTGTGTGGGGGGAGCATGTGTGGAAGCCTAGCAGGGATGAGAAGGCCCTTGAAAATCAGAAATCTGACATAAATGGGACTTTTATGGGCCAGGCCATGTGTGTCATAAAATGTAATGCCAGGTAGAGAAGACATAAACTTTATAAAGGTCACAGACAAACACAATTAAAGATACTATTTTTCAAACTTAAAATGCAAATATTTTAGGCAGCCATTTTTAAGGGCTGGGGGGGGAGATTTGGGAGGTGTCAGATATAAAAGTCTGTTAAATAAACATAATATTGCAATATGTTTCTTTAACAGCCTTTGATATCTGACACCTCCCAAATCCCCCCCGCCCTTAAAAGATAGCTGCCTAAAATGGAGAGGTGGGGAATAGTGGATTTGGCAATGCAATTTTTAAGACTAAAACATCAAGAAAAAGCACAAAAATCATAGCAGAAACTAAAAATATAAACTAAAAAGTATATAAAAGGCTATGAGCCTAGAAAAACATAACATGGCTGGGCATTGCAGACTTTCTCCCACCCTCCACCCCTATCTTCTCACAGTGCCAGTGGCTCTCCAGGCAGGGTCTCAGGTTTTCTTAAATGGTAGTTTGAGATGGGAGAGGCTTGAAGGCCCTTTGGAAATAATGGGAGTCAAGAATGCAAATTGATTTTTATGGGTTGAAATACATTGCAGAACAAAAAAAGTTACAAAGAAAATGTAGAATGGATTTTCCATTAAGGGTTAGATAGACTAGTCTGGAAATGGAAAATCCATTCCACATTTTCTTTGCAACTTTTTTGCAGTGTATTTCAAAGGAACCCAAAGGAACTTTTGCCAGCAAGAAGCTGGGAAGTTCAGGAGCGCTGCCATCTGCTTCCTGTGCTCAGCAGGAGCTGTAGCTTGAGCTCTAAAGTTTAAGGACAGACAGGGAAGGGGGGGGGGCAGAGAGCCATGGGATGGATTAAAGCCCTGAGCGGGCTGGTTCTGACCTGCCGGCTATAGGTTTGACACCTCTGGTATAAATGGCCCTTCTGAGAAAGGTAGGATTACTGCTTCTATTGTATTGGGAACCAGATTCTTGGATAGAGAGATTGATGGGGTGTAAGATATGAAATGTTGAGAACCCATGTGTTAAACCACAGATGATAATTACATAAAACAAACCCAGACCACTTATGCTTGCAATTTCAGCAAATGCAGAAATTTCTTCGACCTTTAGTTTGCTAAGAAACATTCTATCTTTTTCATGGGCTTTGGAGGAATATTTAGAATTCCCTTCAGGTGTAACTCCTTAGCATTCCAGTGGCTTATAACAGAGTGTGATGATGTCAGGAGTCTGTTATTAGTCTTCCCTCTGCCCCAGCAAGTGGTTGTTTGACAAGTACTGGGATGAGCTTTGCCAGTTGTGGACCATGTAAGTCTTAAAAGATAAACACAGACTCCTGGCATTGAGCCATGTACCCCTTGTACCCCCTTCTGTCCTGTCCTTATCCGCTGTTCCACAAATCTGAACACAAACAGTTCTGGCCTTCTTCATTCCTGACGTAATCTCTAACTTTTACTTTTTTAGTCAATCCGTCTTCTTTTTCTTCCCTCCTTGTCCAGAATGGTGGAGATAAGACAGGAGCATTAGTTCTCTATGACTCTTATGGGTTTTACAATAGCTTCTTTTCTTTTTTTTGCTGTGGTTTTAATTATGATTTGTTTATATTGTAAGCTGCTTTGAGTTCCACAAGGGAAAAGGCAGCTAATAAATGCTTTAAATAAAAACAATAAATCCCAAGCTGTTGCTTGAAAGCTTCCATGGGTATTTGTTGCAGAAATTACAGGGGTAAGGGCAGCTAGCATTACAGGACTTTCTGACACTGTTTCTCAGGATCCTACAGAATTCTATGGAATAGTTTAGAGACCACTGATGTGGGGAAGTTCAGCCAGTCCCAATTATTGGCTGTCTTAGAAGCTTAGAGCACATCTGAACAGATACCAAACAACCCTCAAGTGTTTTCTAGTGCTTGTCACAACCCACTTTGACACTCAGCTTGACTTTGCTCTTGCTATCAATCTCAGATTGCCAGCAGAGGAGAACAGATATGTACAATTTCTGCATTAACAGCTCCACATAAGATATCACTGGCAATGAAACACATGTTGCATTTAGCTTTGATCACCCATCCACCCCCCCAAAAAAACATGATCTATTGGGAGTTGCTCATATGTGAAAGTAGTACTTGAACTCTTTCCAGTTACATTTCCAAGTCCTTTTCTTTTTATTGCTTTATAAGTATGACACACATAAAAAGATTAGCAAAGACAGTATATATTTCTGAAGGGCACATAGCTGAGCTTCAAAGCACGGATGTTAAAGTGTCAGAATTCTATTTTCCCCTCCCCTTTTATGGAGTGTGAACAGATTTCATGGTGTGCTAAATATAGTTCTGTGGCTAATGTACTTGAACGCTATTATAACAAGCATATATACGGGCTGTCATGGAAAGTTTATTTAATACACAATTTTTGTGCCAATATTTTGCAGCAGGAAAAATGATGGTATATCATGACTACTTTTTAATTAAATAGTTCATTTATGCCTTATTTTATAGCAATTTCTTAGAAAGAAGTATATAAGTACAAATGAAATCTATTTTAAAAGGCCTGGTTTTGAGGACAGGATCCTCCCCCCCCACAAGTTTTGTTCCAACTTACCATACTGGTGTCTGCATTGTGGTATGGGGCTGACTTCTTATCCAGCAGTCTTGCAAATCAGCCATTCTTCTCAGCTATAGTGGTGGGTAGCAGCAGGCATCAGAAAAGGGGGAGGGAAAGGAACAAGAACCACAGCAGCAAACATTCTTAGAAAGTGCTAAAGGAGGCAGGCATTGGATAGAGTAATGGGTTTGAATGTGGCAGCCCCGTTTCTTCCTCATGCAGAATAGCAATCTTGGTCAAACCATTATTTTCCAACCTCCATTACTTCATAAGTCTGCTATATGGCTAACAGTTTGACAAGCAGTGATATACAAATATATTATTTAGAAAATGTGTGTGGCACTTTGTGACAGCCAAGCGCTTTCTCAGTTTCCCACCTACCCTGTCACACCTTTCAGTAACAGTGACCAAGCTGCTTTCATTTATGGCATGGGTTGTGAGTGGTCAGTAATGCAATGTTGATATATGACTGTGCTGGGTTTTGTACTGCTGTTAACAGAGGAAGCCTGGGAAGGCAGAGTAGAAATTTGAGGTAATTCTACTATTTCCTCTCTTCCATGGAATGATTCACTCCAGCACCTTTTCTCAATGCAAAAAAAAAGTTTATTGTCTCTTTAGACAATAAAGAAGACTCATTTTAGACAAAGTAGATTCATGAGTCTTTGGAAAGGCTTGTTGCTTTGTGGTTTGGTGGATAAGGCAATGTAACACTATTGATTATTTATAGTAAGGGATAGCAGAACTCTGCTTTAAAACAGTTAAGACTTCACATGCCCAGCACACACAGAATAATTTCACTTGGAAATTTCCTTAAACCCAAGAATCTCAACATATTCAAAACAGGGTTAGCTTCCCTTGGCATATTTCCCTCTATCTCCATACAAGTCCCTAATTCACTATTTCACTAAGGTAACACAGGATACATGTTCTGGTCCTGCCTCTTCATTGGACCCCAAGCCATATGACTGAGTTATTTTCCTTCACTGGGAGAAGACTACCTACCTAACTAATCTCCAGGTAGCTTTTTCCTATTTCTCTGTCACTTCCCCAAGCCCTATCTGAGATAATGACAGATGTTCCCTCCACAGAGATTACACAGCCTTTCATTGGCTTCTACTTAATGTCTGCCTACATGTAGGCAGCAATTTGCTGGGATGCCTGGTGTACAGAACTAGAGGCTGTCCATTACACATCTCTCCTGACTGGCTACTTGTAATGAAACCAGGGCTGCAGACTCTTAATAAAAAGTTCTGGTACCTGGGAATTAGGGTTACCAGACCCCACCCCCCAGTGGATGCAATGTTCCTCTGCCCAGCAGGCCTTACCTCCAGCTGGCTGGTGGAGGGACTTACCAGGAAAAGGAGAAGGCCTAGGACTTGTGGCTGGCATTTCATGGGAAGTGACATCACGCCAGTGACATCCAAGTGATGCTCTGGTATTTGGGCAAAAGCTCTATGTTAGAAGCTGGTTTTACCATAGAGTTTTTGCCCAAATACCAGAGTGCCTCATGGATATTTCTGGTGTGATGATATCACTTTCTATGCAGTGCCAGCAATGAGGCCTAAGCCTTTCTCTTTCTCCTCATAAGTCTCCCCATCCCCCACTCATTGCCAGTAGGGACCTGGCAACCCTACTGGGAACGGATCTTTTTTCTTATCAAAAGGAAAAGCCAGAGGAGAGACGCCAGCAGGTTTTGACCAGTCAAGAGACAGAGCCCTATCAAGCAACTAGCCGTCTCTAGTTATTTCTTGGTCTTTCAAAATCTTTGGTTCAGGCTTTTGGGCCTAGTTAAGTTGCTGAAAGCTCCTTTCTGAGAAGTAAATGTCATGATGACATGCCATTTCAGGAAGAGGGATAAGTTTGAGATGGAGTCACACAAAGGTGCAAGTGAGATTGTGGACTTGGGAGCTTCAAGACTTGAGAGCAAGAGGGAGTTTTACACTTGCATTCCATCTCATTTGTGCAGAGAACCTGAGCAAGGAAAAGTTGATTGATGGTGAATTTCTGCCACCTGCAGAGGTATGTGGTGACATGTCTTAGCAACACACCTGATCGTCAACCAGGATGAGGCCACAAGTAGCAGTCTAACATAAGGCAAGACTAGGAAATCGTAAATGGAAAATTCCCATAAAACAAAATATATCTATTTATTGCAAAGTGCACAGTGATTACAAATTAAAAACAACATTTGTAGGATGTAGATAAAAACAGAGGGTGCAACATCACTTACATTAAGACATTGCATACAACAACAAATATATGTTACAAATACAATAAACACTAGAACAAAATATTGGTTACTCATAGCCTGCTTCGGAGGTGAGGGTGGGATACAAATTAAATATTATTATTATACCATAACCACCAGACCACATGTATTTCAGCCCTGAGGGACCTTCTTCAGTGGTCTAAATAATAACACACACTAAAAAATATAAAATATCTGTTCTAGGCAAGGAAAGTAGTATATGAATCCTCAGAATAAAAAAATTACAATGTAAAGATATCATCAAAATATAACATACTAACTGTCCCAAAGAAAGATTCCCTCCCCCAAAGTTAATAAAGAATTGTTGCAACTCACAATAGAATAGCATAGCTGCAAATAATCATTATAAAGTTTTGCTGTCAATCATGCCTGTATAAACTGAGGAGCCCTGTGTTTGCACTGCTCTTATTTTAAAAAACCTTTTGCTCATTTCTTTTAATAAACCTTATTAATTATGCTTGTGTTGTTTTATTTGGGTTTTGGAACTGTAATCTAAACCAAATAACATGGTCTGTTTTGGCTACAGCTACCAGAATAATTGTTTTTGAAGCTCAACTTGCAAGTTTACTAACTAGGCTGACTGATTATGAGCTTCTGGTATCTGCCCATGTACCCAACTAATCTTGTGATCAGTTCTTGTGATTGCATCTGAAATATGTTGTACAGGTACAAGAAGGAAATTCAATCTTTCTTCTGTTGGTGATTCAAACTGACTGTGCAGGCTCAAAGACAGGCTGAACTGCAAGCAGTTCCATGATTTACACAATTCATTTAATGACCCAAACAACTTTGACTTCTTTTGCGCTAAATGAAATTATTTTATCCTTAGACTAGGCAAACAGCCATAAGATGCAACAGCCAAGTGGCAAAGCTGCTTGGCACAGTGCTCTGCCTGAGACAATCTTTGTCAGGGACCATCAAAGCAATCTGATCAGGAGGACTAGGGATGGGCATGAACCTTTTTGTTTAATGAACTGGTTCAAGATTCGTGGTTCATGAAGTGGATGGTTTGTAAAGGGTTCCCTTTAAATGGTTTTTGCAAGCCATGCCACTGCTGTGCAGCTTTCTGCACTAGGCTTTGTCCTGGTCTCGTGCTCAACTCTCAAGTTTGCCTGTGGCAGGGAGCAAGCATGGAACACACAGCCCCACTCCAGAGATGCCAAGGCAGAATCCAGAGCCGCCATGAGGAGCCCTGCACTGAAGGAAGGCATGCTAAGTGTGGAACCATGGTCTAAATGCCTTCTGCAGGTCCTGCCACTGGCATCAGTGCATCTGCAGACACAAATCTCTCAAAGCCACCTGGGAGTTTCATGGGAAGTTCGTGAGGGTGGGATAGCATGAACCGAGGTTTGCAAAGCATGAATGGGGCCTAGTTCATGATGAATTCCAGTTTGTAATTCTGTTCATGCCTATCCCTTATCAGGACTTCATCTCATGCGCAACTGAGTGAGTTTGAATATGGTAATTCACTTGCCAATAGCATTTATGATTTCAGTAAGCCTGATGTTAGCTCTATGTGTTCCAGGCTGACACTGAAGACTGGCATGAGAAATAAACGACATTGTCTTTCACTGTGGCAATTCTAAATATAATTTTTTTGGCCACTATGTGACACAGAGTGTTGGACTGGATGGGCCATTGGCCTGATCCAACATGGCTTCTCTTATGTTCTTATGTACAGTTACAGAATCTGAGGGAAATGATCCAAGGTATGTAAATTGGCATTAGTTCATCTGAATGGCTGTAGGTTACCCTGTGAATTCTAGTCAGACTTCATACTTTATATAATGCTAATACATTTCTTTGCCCATGCCGCAGAATGGTAAAGAAATGTATTAGCATTATATATATATACACACACAAACACACATAAATATATACACACTGTGGCTAATAGCCACTGATGGACCTCTGCTCCATATTTTTATCTAACCCCCTCTTGAAGCTGTCTATGTTTGTAGCCGCCACCACCTCCTGTGGCAGTGAATTCCACATGTTAATCACCCTTTGGGTGAAGTAGTACTTTTATCCGTTTTAACCTGACTGCTCAACAATTTCATCGAATGCCCATGAGTTCCTGTATTGTGAGAAAGGGAGAAAAGTACTTCTTTCTCTACTTTCTCCATCCCATGCATTATCTTGTAAACCTCTAGCATGTCACTCACCCGGCAGTCGACATTTCTCCAAGCTAAAGAGCCCCAAGCGTTTTAACCTTTCTTCATAGGGAAAGTGTTCCAACCCTTTAATCATTCCAGTTGCCCTTTTCTGGACTTTTTCCAATGCTATAATATCCTTTTTGAGGTGCAGTGACCAGAATTGCACACGTATTCCACATGAGACCACACCATCGATTTATACAGGGCCATTATGATACTGGCTGATTTGTTTTCAATTCCCTTCCTAATAATTCCCAGCATGGCGTTGGCCTTTTTTATCGCAATCGCACACTGTCTTGACATTTTCAGTGTATCTACCATGACCCCAAGATCTCTCTCTTGGTCAGTCTCTGCCAGTTCACACCCCATCAACTTGTATTTGTAGCTGGGATTCTTGGCCCCAATGTGCATTACTTTGCACTTGGCCACATTGAACCTCATCTGCCACATCGACACCCACTCACCCAGCCTCAACAGATCCCTTTGGAGTTCCTCACAATCCTCTCTGGTTCTCACCACCCTGAACAATTTAGTGTTATCTGCAAACTTGGCCACTTCACTGCTGACTCCCAACTCCAAATCATTTATGAACAAGTTAAAGAGCATGGGACCCAGTGCTGAGCCCTGCGGCTCTTCCACTGCGAAGACTGCCCATTTATACTTGCTCTCTGCTTCCTATTAATTAGCCAGTTTTTGATCCACAAGAGGACCTGTCCTTTTACTCCATGACTCTCGAGCTTTCTAAGGAGCCTTTGATGAGGAACTTTATCAAAAGCTTTCTGGAAGTCAAGGTAAACAACATCTATTGGGTCTCCTTTGTCCACATGCTTGTTCACCCCCTCAAAGAAATGTAACAGGTTAGTGAGGCAAGATCTTCCCTTACAGAACCCATGCTGAGTCTTCCTCAATAACCTGTGTTCATCAATGTGCCTACTCATTCTGTCCTTGATAATGGTTTCTACCAACTTTCCCGGTATTGAAGTCAGACTGACTGGCCTGTAATTTCCCGGATTTCCTCTGGAACCCTTTTTAAAGATGGGGGTGACATTTGCTACCTTCCAGTCCTCAGGAACGGAGGCAGATATCAATGAAAGATTACAGATTTTTGTCAGAAGATCCACAAGTTCAACTTTGAGTTCTTTCAGAACTCTTGGATGTATGCCATCCGGATCTGGTGACTTATTAGTTTTTAATTCATCTATCAGTTGTAGGACCTCCTCTCTTGTCACCTCAATCTGACTCAGGTCTTTCAACATCCCTTCCAAAATTAGTGGTTCTGGAGCGGGCAAACACTTCTCATCTTCCACAGTGAAGACGGAAGGAAAAAAATGCATTCAGCTTCTCAGCCATTTTCCTATTCTCCTTCAGTAATCCTTTTACCCCTTGGTCCTTCAAGGGCCCCACTGCCTCCCTGGCTGGTTTCCTGCTTCTAATATATTTGAAGAAATTTTTATTGTTGGTCTTTATGTTTTTTGCAATATGCTCCTCATAGTCCCTTTTTGCCTGCCTGATCACAGTCTTGCATTTGATTTGCCACAGCCTGTGTTCCCTTTTATTAATCTCACTTGGACTAGCTTTCCACCACTTAAAGGAGTCCTTCTTACCTTTTACAGCTTCCATTGCATTGTTTGTTAACCATGCAGGCCTTTTCTTATACCTGTTTGTGCCTTTCCTAACTACAAAACACCACTTGCATTTACTTTGGCTGGAATACATTTTGGCTTTTCTTTCATGAAAGGATATCTCACTCATGTCCTTCCCATGACTTATGTTTTGAAGAATTATTTCTGGACTATCTTTTTCAAAAAAAAATTATTCTGTGATGTATCTACTGGGATGTAGACTTCACAGAAGAGTCAGGGAGGTCGCTTTTTTCCACAAAAGTGTCAAATTCTTTTCCTCATTTAGCTTACAGTCATATTTTCTGCATTTGGTCTCTCTGGACTGGTAGGGTAGATATGCCTTTTACATGTGCTTGTTTATTTGTTGTTTATTGACAGTATATTTATGAATTTCCTCTCCACTTTAAAAATAGAACATAAACTGATGTATGATAAAAAAAAATACTTAGGAACATTTATCTGAGTATTCAGCTACTCATAAATGTCCCTTTTGAGCCATAAATGAAATGAAAGCAAGCACTTAAAACATTTACTTTTTAAAAAACTGAGGTTATCCCTTGCAAGCCAAAAATGAAATGCAGTGACATCTGTACAGTTATTATTTCTTTTCTCATTCCCACTTGTCCCTTTTTCTTGTCACTATGAAATGTACTAGTGACCTTTATTTTCCCCTGGAATGCCCTTTCAAGAACCACACACTGTGCTGAGAACAAAATTAACATGTCAGCTTTTTAATTAAGTATTGGCAGATCAGCCCCTATCTTTCATCTGCCTGACCAGCAAAACATTTTAGGGACTGAGTACTCAAACAATTATGACCCCTTGAGAACAAAACTGTCCTTTTTTTTGGTCAGTTTCTTTTCTTAAATGCTAGAAACTGAGTATTCTAGCAATTGTACTATAGGGATTGCTTCTGTGCTGTAATGGATACAGAAAGGCAGGGTAATCCTAAAGTTCAGAATAATATTAGTCTCTCTCTCTCTCTCTGGGGATGGGAGGGCAGAGCAATATAGCAATGATAATCAATTCCCCATTGCAACCATAGCAACTTAATCGTCACTCACCAATCAGAACAGGATTTTGAATCCTTTGGCTGGCAGGCTAAATGTCACTGTCAAACAACTCTTTTGCTGGAGTGAGTTGTCAAAGCACTGAAGTTGTAAAATGGACTGGACCACGTTAGGCAAAGGATTACATTTTTCAAAGTCTCTCTACTAGTAACTGAGGTGGGATTTACTTTAGTACACCTTTTCGTACCCTCAGTAACTCAAACAACCTGCAGTCCTCAGGAACTGATACAGACGAAAGAATAGTTTTCTAAACCTCACTGATAAAACTTTATTACACTTAAGTTTCTTCTCTGGACAGAAGGCTTAAAATATATATGTAGAAAGGCAAAACAATTAGATAACATTAATACAATTTCAGAATAGAAGGTTATGCAGTTAGAATTCAGATGAACTTTTATCCAGTTCTTGCAGTCAGACTTACTCTATTTTATACTCTAATACCTGCTAAAGAATTAATTCTATGAAAATCCAAATCCCATTCTATGTTAGAGGCCTCTAACAAGAATTAATTTCATGGCTTGACCAGCATAGAGACCCCCTGACTCTAGTGCAAGTCAGCCCCCTTTCTCAGAGTTTATAAAGAGTCCCCCCCCCCCAGAAACTGGTATCACTATCTTTATCTTATCTGATTATATGCATCATCTACAATGCAGAACCACCAGCTGCATCAACAGCTAGTCTCTCACATCTGCCAATGGACCAATTATCTTTACTCTATCTGGTTCTTCTCATACCTCTAAACATCAACAGTTATGCTGCCAAATCAATCTATATAAGGTTAAGATTGACCTCAGATAACTTCTACCTTTAACCTACTTTTCTAGTAGCTAGCTTTAAGCCTAAGTGCTTGATAGTGCTGGATAGCTAAGTGCTGGATAGCTTGGACCCCTGATGGCCATTTTCATAAGAGAACCATCCCCAAAAGAAATTCTGCCACAGTAACAATTACCTATGAGTAATACATCGACACAGCATACAAAGAGCTA
The DNA here is from genome assembly GCF_032191835.1 of Heteronotia binoei. Taxonomy (NCBI): domain Eukaryota; kingdom Metazoa; phylum Chordata; class Lepidosauria; order Squamata; family Gekkonidae; genus Heteronotia; species Heteronotia binoei. The sequence goes on along the minus strand of NC_083231.1, from coordinate 54,271,587 downwards.
TGCTAGAACCTCCTGCCAACAGCTTGAGTCACTTGCTGCCACTCAGTAGGGCAGCAAGGGTAAAAAGGAGGGAAAAATACGTTTCGCTTTGATGCATGATATCACTTCTATTGTGAAATCAGAAGAAGTGATACTCTAGGGTTCTCCTCAAAGTCTATGGTTTTACCATAAGTTTTGGTGAGATACTAGAGCAGGGGTGGCCAAACTGTGGCTTGGGAGCCACATTGGGGCACTTACATACATATTGTGTGGCTCTCAAAGACCCCACCACACCATTAGTGGGCTTACAGAAGGCATTTGTCTTTTTAAATCACTTCTCCAAGCCAAGCCAGCCAGCGGCTTGGAAAATGCATTTAAAGTTAAAGTTGTGTTCTTTCCACCTCTCCCTCCCTGCTGCATCTATTTCCCTTCCTTCCTTCCTCCCTCCCACCCTCCCTTCTCTCAAACATCTGACATTTATTCTATGTGACGCTTACATTAAGCAGGTTTGGCCATCCCTTTCCTAGAGCATCACATGATTATGTTACTTCTGGTTTTGAAATGGAAGGTCGTTTTCGCACTCACCTCCAGCTGGCGCGACCCCCCTCTTCACCGCGCAGGATCTGCGCGGATTTCGCACTAAATGCCGCGGAGCAGCCTTTTGCGCCGGAAACTCCCGGCGCAGAAGCCGCTCAAACGTAAATCGCCAAAAAGCAGTTTGGCGTTTGCGCGGCTTTTGCGATGGGAGTTTCTGACGCAAAAGGCTGCTCCGCGGCATTTAGTGCGAAATCCGCGCAGATCCTGCGCGGTGAAGAGGGGGGTCGCGCCGGCTGGAGGTGAGTGCGAAAACGACCGAAGTGATGTCAGATATCAAAGCGACACACACTTGAATGTCTCCATCTCCAGAAACCTCTCATGCATGACTTGGAACACTATTTCTTAATGTGTTGTTGTTTTTAATTGCAGGAAGTTGTTACCTGCAGAGGAATTAAAACTATGACACTTCCCACTTATCGTCTGAGGCAATGCATCTTATTTTACTGTCCCAAGATTACACAACCTCATTCTGTTGCGTGTGTAGACCAGGCCTAAATTAGTTTTCCCAAAAGACTTTTAAATTTGTGCTGACAGTAAATAGGACTGCTGTTGGTTTCTTTGCAATTATGTCTGCTGAAATGAAATTGTATCAGATGGGAGAAATTAAATCTGTGTGGATCATACACCCAGAGTTTCCAGATCAGAATTGGTTGTGCCCTAACAGAAGGATAAAATCTATGCAAATTGCAATGAACTGCAAGCAGCAGCACTTTTTACTCTGGACATTAATTAATTAATTGGGAAGAAATCAAGCAAGTAGTCACCATCAACTGTCATTTTCATTAAAGGGGACATAGCTGAAGAGATAAAAGGAGATCAAACAGAGTACAAAATAAGCTAGAGAGGCTTAATCTCTTCCTGAGTGGGGGAGTGGATACCTGCAGATGTTGCTTAGTGCAACCGTGGAAACAAAATCTATATAAGAGGGGTTTTCAGAAAATGCTATTTCCATATAATGTTGTATAACGAGAGCATCCTAATTATAACATCAGGAAGATTCTATGGTAACTATAGCCACCAGTAATGAAGCTCTCTTTTATCAAAAATCTACCTTTACCAGGAGAAAATGAAGCAAAGAAAAATCCAGAGCACCAATGCAGAATTAAGTTTAGAGGGGGGCAAGATCCATGCAGACGTTTTCTGTTTTGGTGCAAACAGCAACTTTAGTAGAGTAATTTTTATAAGAAAAATTATGCAGGGAAAGGGTTAGTCCCCATGCTGCTGCACCAATTTGATACAGTCCCTGCAATGGTTTTTCAGATTTAAAATTAAAATGGCAGGTCACAGATTTCCTGTGTAATTGAGTTCCTGGTAAAAGCGACTTTTCTGATGAAAGCTGAATCACATCATAGGCTGCAAGACTGAACTTCAACTTATTCCTGATTAATATCTGGTCATGATCTAGTTGCCTCAATCTGTGGGTACACTTGGGTTTACCCAGCCCCCCCCACACACACACACAGTAGGATTTTCTGCTGCACTGGAGAATTATTGGACCAAGATCAATTTGAGCTTCCTGGCAGAGTAAGGGTTTGAACCAGGACCTCTCCATGCCTTGTCTGACTCTTGATCAAGTGTGCCACATTGTCTCTCGATGCTGCAAAGATAGGAGAAGCAACACGTACCCATTCCTCTGACCAGCAATTGTCGTAGACATAGCAATCCCATTCAAGGCCAGATAAGATCACATTCCCACTCTTGCCTCTTTCTTTACAAATTCAGCTGTACATTTGGCTTTTCCCCCTTTTTATGTAAGGAAGTTAGACTTTGATAGCTGTTTGCCATCAGTCACAGATTATTCCAACCACAGAGGCTGCAAACTCATTCCATGAGATTAGAAGAGATTATATAGAAGCATAATCAACATGAGTCCTGCATTTAAACCAGGAAAGCACTTTTTGGATCAGCGTTTACAGAGAATGGCATGACTTTGCCACAAGCTGACTATTGTGTGTCATTTCTCTTGCCAGCAGCCCAAGATTTTGCTGATGATCCTAACTTCGGGTGACACAGATTGTTAATTATTCTGACATTAAATTCTATCTGTCCTTTCTCTTTCAAGCAGAGATGCTATGTTCAGGTTTTGAGAAGTGCCAAACAAACATGTTTGTTTTCTGTGCATTATTGCTGTTTGAAGGAATGCCCCTAAAGAATTAACTACAGTTACATTTTTTTTCAAAGCATAACGTTATTCAAATGAGGATTTAAATAGGCTTTCACACACACTAGGTAAATATGAAATGGAGAGTGGTCTGTTCAGGGGTCTGTGTGTGTGACCACAATCTATATACAAAGGATTCCAGGTGTTAAAGGGGAGGAGCCAAGTGTCCTTAGTTTGTGGGTTGCCACCTGGGAACTGCAACTGTCAGTGTGGTGAAACTGGACCAGCACAAATTTATTTCTGTTCTCTTTGCTTGTGTACATTTAATGATTTAGCAACTCTTTCTTTTTTGTGAACCACCTGGGTTCCTCCAGGGAGAAAAGTATCCTAATAATGCTTAAATAAAATTACATGTATTGGGTGGCATGGGGATGCTGCCAAAAACAGGGACCGTCATGATGTGCTTTCATCTTCTCTTGCATGATTTGCAGAAGCATTTGTGATGCCATTTCCTTGTGTGTTACTTCTGTCAGCAGGAGCTAATGATATGGAATAAGGCTGAGAAATATAAGCACAAGGTGGGTAAGTGTTCCTTAATGTTACAGCGAACTCCAGGGCTGACTGCAGGTCAGACTCACGAACTTTTTGATGCTAGATGCTTGAAGGCCTATTGGAGAGAATGGGAGTCAGAAATATCAATTGACTTGCCTGGACTCCATTGAAATACATTACAGTTTGATTCAGTTTGTGCGGTTCGTGATGCAGCAGAATACCCCTCCAGTGTCCTAAAGACACCAAACTCACAGGGGATCTCCAGCTCATTCTCTTCTACTTGCCTTCCAAGCTTGGTGAGGATTGAATTTACAAGGTCCAAGTTACGCCCCCCCCCCCCCAAATGCTCCTCTCCTCCATTGTTTCCAATAGAGAAAACAACAACAACAGCAAAAAGGAAAGCAAAGGCAATAGAAGCTCAGCAGAAAAGAATCAATGTTCCTGAGAATCTCTGCAGTAAAAACTGAAGGTAGGAGGAGCAGTTTTGCAAGCCCAGTAGAAACAGTGCAATGTACAGAGTGTGCAGCAGAACCCAGTGCCAATATGGCAATGCCAGTTCAACAGGGCTCATGTCTAGCACAGAATCACACTCCAAGCAAGGGGGGTTGCAAGCTCAGCAAAACCAGTGCCCAGCAGAGGGATGTACTAAAAGGAATGACAGGATTGCCCATTGGAAACAATGGGAGAGGCTTGAAGGCCCATTGGAGAGAATGGGAGCCAGGAATGCCAATAGACTTGCATGGACTCCATTGAAATACATTACAGTACAAAATAGTTGCAATGAAAATGTGGAGTGACAACCCCCTCCCCCAACTGGAATGACAGCCACTGGGAGTAGCAGAACTGTTTTGGTACAGCAATTAGATATTCCAGAGTAGAATGAAAGCTCCTATGAGTAGCAGAAGTGTTCTGGGACAGGAATGACAGGTTGCCTGTTATTCCAGTCCTAGTGCAGTTTATCTGGTCCCAGAGACATTAATTGAAAATCCACTCCTCATTTTGTTCCTTTGGGGTCATCTGCAATTTCTTAGTAGGGGAGGTGCCTGAGGTGTGGCAGCAGCATACACAACTTTCTTGTGCTTTTCTTTCTCCATTGCTGTCAGGCAGTAGCAGGGTCTCTAGCTGAGAGTGGGCCTTATGCAAGCCCTGGCCCTTGAGAGATGCCTGACCATATGGAACGTTGATATTGACCCTAGAGAACTTGACACAGAAACATCAGAGTTTGGGCAGCATCCTTGTATCATTCAGAACATGTAGTTCTGCCTCCAGCTGCATAGTTTTGCCAACTGCCATTTTCTGGTTCTCATTAGGTCAAACTGGACATGACTCAAGAGATGCAAGATTAGGATATTCTGCAGTGTTATATAGAGTTAAGCAATCAGCAAACCCCACTTGGCTACTTTGATGATTAAGGAAGAGTCAACAGGAGAGGTTCAACTTGTTCTCCTGTGATACTACCCTGAGTTAAATTGTCCTCTGTGAAATTGTAATTAGCTCCATAGGTAGAACAGCAAAGATAGGCATATCAACATTTGTGGCATCCCTAGACAGGAGGGAAACTGACCATTGCTTGTCTTGTAGCCAGAATACAGCTTTAATTGCAGTGACTGAACCACACCCTCATGTCAGCCTACCCAAGATGATACATGAATCATATTATTATCATTATTTTGGCTGAAAGAGTTTATAACATACAATACAAAGAAGATATTTGAAAGGAAAACTTGTAAAACAAGCTAGCAGCTTTATCTTAGTGATAAAAGTACATACCAAATGTATTACTTCATTTTTTTATTAAGGGTACCGGCTAAGCTGAAACAATGGCACATCTGTCTGAGGCAAAGGAGACCGCACCATGGGAGAGCTTCTGCCCTGTTAATGTGGGATCCAACTGTTGTAATCAGTAACCCATCTCTCTTGGCACATATACACAAATGTCCCTTGGCTACGTCAAAAACCATTAAGGAAAAAGATCTCATGCTGTGCTATTTTTGGAAGTTTCGTGGAAAAGGAAGACTATCCACTTTCCCACTGAATGGAATATATTGACTCAGAAGATAAATAAACGTTTAGGATTGGACATAACTTTTTAGCTTTTCATGGACTTGGGTAGTAGACAGAAATTAAACCTTCATTGCAGCGTAGCAGTTAGTGGCTTAGGATGGGGGTTAAGAGTTACTGGGTAGTATAAGAAAGGAAATACGATGGTACAGAAATGCCAAGGTTGGTTTGACTACTTTACAAATGTTGTATATTCCCCCAAAACCTATCCCATTATGTCGGAGTGTGTAATAGTCACCACATAGTTGGTTTAAGAATGGTCAAATTTCACTACACAGGCTAAAGGAAAAGAAGGGACAGCAAGACACAGAAATGGTTTGTTTATTTCTGTTGATTTATACCACGTCCCTCCCATGAATGGTTTGGGGTGGCTTTACTAGGTAGTAGCACCCAACAGAAAAGGATGGCTGCATTTCCAATAGTATTTTCAGATTTTGTCATTTGGGGTCTCATCTATTTTCTTTCGGTTGTGATTTATTCACCCATCTCTTGAAAGAGTAATTCTATTGTTGCAGCTTACCTGGTGTCACACTAACCTTTAAACCGAGTTGGCTAGTTTCTTTTTTCCCAGTGTCATTCGGCCTTAAAACTACCAATTGCAATAAACCCCCCTGTCCTGTTGTTTCAGTTCCTATGGCCTTTTGTCTCGCTACGCTTTTGCTGGTACACTTGAATAAAATAAAATCAGCCTTGTCTTAGCTATGGTAAATTGGTTTTGATTTAAAATACGTCTCTTTTTCCTAAGATGGGGAATCTTATTAAAAAAGAACATTGGTGCTACACTCATGGATTAGTTGCTTTTTATTACTGATCCCTGTGCAAGTGAACCATGATAAAGAAGGAGGCTGGTCAGTTTATGGCTGTGGTTTAGGCTGTAATTCAGCATAATCTAGAGTCAAAATGAAAATTCCAGTTGAAGGGATAGTTGAAGTTTCTTGTTTCAAATTTATACGCCTTTATCCTCCCATATTAGGATGTCTGTGGCATGTCTGCCTTTTCACTTCCCCATCGTGCAGAGGATTGTCAGCTATCAAATATTTCCTTCCTTAAGTCCCTTGAGCTATCTACCAGATTCAGAATTATCTTTCATAGACATCCCATGTACAAAAGGCATAAGATGTCTGTCCATTAAGAGGTGAGGTTGGAGGAGTTCAACAGGTTTAGCATATTCTGCAGCAGCGTTACCCAAACTGGACCCAGAGCGGGGTGGGGTGGGGGGTGGGATTAGCTTGTTACAGAGTCTCCAGCCAGATAAACAAGGGATATTTTGCCAATGTATACACAGGGGACTACTTTAACTTTACAGAGGTTTTATTCCTGCACACTATTCCAAAGAGACAGAATAACAGAGGCCAACCAATTCAAACAAAATGAAATATTTATTTAGAAGAAAAGTAGGCTTTTGTACCCCACTTTTCTCTACCTTAAGGAGTCTCACAGTGGCCTTCAACTAACTTCCCTTCCTCTCCCCAGAACAGGCAGAACAGGGCTTTTTTTCTGGAAAAAGAGGTGCCAGAACTCTCAAGAGGGAAATGAAGGAGAAACACATGGTGCCCCTCATTAACTTTCAAACATTTTTTGAGAATTTTGTTTCCATGAAGAGGTTCTGGAAATCCATTCCACTGTGTTCCCCAAGAAAAAAAGCCCTAGGGCTGAGAAAATTCTGAGAGAACTGTGACTGGCCCAAGGTCACCCAGCAACCTTCATATGGAGGAGGAGTAGGGAATCAAACCCTGTTCTCCAGCTTAGCATCTGCTGCTCTTAACTACTACACCACTCTAGTATTCAGACACACAATTGGAGGCAGACCAAAATTGCAGCCCCTTAAAGTCACAAATATAACTACACAAGTAAAACCAAATATAACTACAAATATAACTACTCAAGTAAAACACAAGGAAAACCACCTATCCTTTCCAATAACATATGTACACACACAAAACTGAGAATGGGAAGAGGATGAGGGGAAAAGACAAGGATACACATCAAAGAAGGTTCCAAGGGATAGTGCTGCTTGGTCCAAAATGAGTGAGAAGTTGAGCATCACAGGGAGTCTGTGCAGCAGAAGTCCAATGAGGAGAAAGAGAGGAGCCTGCAAAGCAGTTGCAGGGATACCCCAGTAGTGGGATATCCTGAGCTGATTCTTTTATCAGGGGAAATACCATAGCTCAACATGGAACTCTTGGTTCCCAAGGCTGGGATTGGATAAATTTGATTGGGCAATCCAAAGCTAACTGCCATCAAAATTCAGTGGGAAAATTAGGAAATGACAACTGACACTCCAAGATGAGGTGGCTGATGGGTGTTTTTAACATATTGACAAAGAACCGGAGAGTTGAAATGAAGGTACAATTGTCCTCTTGATGGCCCATCAGATATTGGGCTCTTTTTGATCAGTAACTGGAGATGATGGGCACTTTCCCCATCAACTGGAAATGGTCCCTATTGATTTGGTGAAGCATCCTTTGAAACAGGGAATATGATCGCATTATGGCTGCCTTGAAGCTGGGGATATTAACTGCTTTGTGCATATCAGTGACCTCCTGTCTCTGTGATGCAACGTGCACGGGAGATGGCAGGCCAGATGTGCTCTCTGAAATGTATCCCAGGGATCCCCATTGCATTTTGGCTTTCAAGTGGGTGCAACTAACAGGAAACTGGGAATCAAATTGATGTCTCTCAACCAAGGAAAGGACAGGGATCTTACAGCAGTGTTGATGCAGTGACAGGAAGCAGAGCATCAATCCCCCTATCAAATAATAAAAGCAACACATTATCTTTAAGAATCTACTGCTCTCAATGACCTTTGCTAGGCAATCACAATAGTATTGCCATCCTTCTAATCATGGTTTCTGCCAGTAAAAGACAGGGGGAGGGGCAAGGCCCTTTCCAGGGCTCTTTTGGCCTTTCAGAGGGAACTCATTGGTATATGCCTGGTAGCAACCTTGAGGCGACTTGCCACTTTGTGACCTCCCTAACTCACTCAGGCCTGGTTACTCACTACCGTTCAACAGCAGCTGCCCCATGAAAGCCAGTGTGGTGTAGCAGTTAAGGATGTGAACCTCAAAAAAGCAGGGTATTTTTCAGATCTGGATATCAGGGAGCTGGAAAATATTGATAATCCTGGATGCCCAGGTTCCAAATTCTGGTTTGGTATTTGGAAAACCGCCCCCCTGGATTTCAGTATTATTCAGCTGCATTAATGCCTATGAGGAAACTTTCTGGAAGACTAGAGGGGCTTTTTAAAAAGCAAATTGCACCAAAATTGCTGCAGAGCTTCTGGTGCTTTTAAATAACTCCCACATTTCAAATGGTCCCTGAACAAGCCATCTTCCAATGTTTGCTATGGAGGAGGGAATTCCATGCTTTCTCTAGGGCAAGAACAGCCAAAGTCACAAGAGCAAGCAATGCAATCCCTGGCCAAAAGCCTCTTAAAGCAGACTGAACCAACAAGCCCAAAGAACCTCTGCAGAACCAGGAAATCCTAGCAAAAGAACAGAATAATGTGGCAACCGTAACACAACATATTCTTCTTCTACTCTTCTTCTTTTTCAAATGTATAAGCCAACAAATGTAAAATCAGAGAATCTCAACCAATGTACAATTGCAAATCAAAGACAATGTCAAACCTGAGAATCCACAGCAAGCTACAAAGTAGTTTGCAAACTAATTTGAATATAATATTGCAAGCTCAACTAAATCAAACTAAAAGGACAGAATCAAAGCCAAACCAGTGTGCCAAGATGATACTAAGCCCCAGGAAGACATACACAGAAGAAATAAAGAAAAACAGTCCTGGGAGCTTTAAAACACTGGCTCCCCATCTTCCTGGATATTGCTGAATATTTTCAGGATTTTTGGAAACTATTTCCTGGTATCCCCAAAAAATCCTGGATACCTGGCAGAGACCCAGACATATCCAGAAAATACCAATAAGATATTTTTTCAGATATATAGGTATATCCAAATGCACATCCTTCATAGTAATAAAATTTTGGACTAGGATTTGGGAGACTCAGGATGAAATCCTGGTTGTGCTATGGATGCCCACAGTGTGATTTTGACCAGTTACAAGATTCTGAGCCTGGGTTTCAGTGAGAGTCAGCAGATGCTGAGCTCCACTCTGAGCGCATTTGTTTGTTTTAACTGTAGCTTAGTTTGAATAGGATTTTTCTTTTCTTTTCTCACTCTGTAGTTTGGTGCAATTTGTTGCAGCCTAGGTCAGTAGTTGCTTTTCTTTTGACATGACTGCCTTTGTCAGTTGGAATTATTTTCCCTCTTGCTTAGAAAACACTGAGCCTAAATAATCTGTTGTCCTGGCATTGGTTGTTGGGAGAGAGAGAGTTTTGCCTCTCCTCTTTTCTCTCTCCCACCTCTTTTTTTCTAGTTTTTGTTCTTTCTAGTATTCCACTCTACTCTATTTTAATTTAATTTAACCTAGGTTGTGGTGGAGGCTGTAGTTTGTGTTATGCTGTTTTACATGCATGATTTGTTGTTGTTATTTTATTTGTTATAAAATTGCTCTTATGGGGCAGTTGTCTTCTGGGTTTGTGCTTCTGTGGTGCAGACATCTTTATATTCTCAGTTTTATTCTAGTTGTTTTATCTATTTAACTCACTACAGCCACTTTGTTATCAGTATCTCTGAGCTGTAACTGTTGAATTGTAGTTTCAATTTTATAGCTATTTAAGCCATTTTATCAGTATCTTATTATTATATTTTAGCAACGCATATTTTATATTCTACTCCCCATTAGGGATTATCTCTGTGAGTTTTAATCTCAGGATTTTAATCTGGGAGGTTTATTAGAGCCATATTTTAAATTACTAGCACCCTGTATTTTACAGGCTCTGTTAATTTTAAGTCATTTATTCTACTTGGAATTATTTTACTTTATTTAGTTAGTTAGTTTAAGATAGACTAGTGTTAGTACTAGATCAATAATAATGGGGGGGGGGGTTCTGTTCCTTATAAGGGGGAAGTGCCAGCTGTAGAGGACTGTTTTCATCAGCTTTCACCAACTGTACTCACCACCGGTAGGTTTGCCCCTTTTATTAAATTATGTGCCAGTACCACATAGTTTTGAGGATTTTATACTGGGCCTCTCCTAGAACCCTCCTATTAACCTGACACCTTTTAACAGATTATTAAAGCAGAATGCCACCAATAGGAACAGATCTAAGGAGGAATGGTGATTCTTGCATCTCAGACAGAAGTGATTGCAGAGATTTTGCAAAAAAAAAAAAAAATCTATTAAAAGATTAACTTTCTAATGGATCAATTTCAGGTCCTCCTGAAATTTAATTGCCTCAGTCTCATGTCTAATTCCCCTCCCACCTGCAAATTGCCTCAGTCTCATGTCTAACTCCCCTCCCACCTGCAGCCCTAAGCTCTGCTCACAACTTGAGTTCGATCCCTGGCGGAAGCTGGGTTTTCAGGTTGGTGGGAGGGGAATTAGACATGAGACTGAGGCAATTTAAAGAATTACAGCCATTGATGATGTAGCAGGGGGTGCAAGGAATGCCAAAGATACCAGCAAGACAACAAAGTTTTATTAGAGATGGCCTCCTTTAGATCTGGAACACAATACAGCCATTCTAAATATTATTCCATACAAGGGACATATGATTAATTGGGTAACAAAGCAGATGGCAGAAGAACATCTTGCTTTTCTTCTGCGCTGCCACTTTCCATCAATTGATTAAAATACGTTTCACGGATTCCTTGATTCCTGAGAGGGGAATAGGGTTAAGTTAGATTTTTTTTTTCCCTAAAGGATCTCTTCATTAATTTTTTTAAAGGTGGGACTTGTTAAAACATGGATTTTTTCCGGTCCAATATATTGTTTAAAGGGCAAAGACTCCACTTTTTTCAATTCCATTTGTAAGAAAAGAATTTAGACAGGGAGTGGGGAGGGGGGCTACAGACAGAGCATATTGTGACTAACAGGTGCCATAAAATTAATCCTCAAAATTAGGCATCTAATTCTACTGCCCACTCACCAGAGAATCAGGAGATGCTGATTGATTTGACCTTCTCCCCTGAGGCAAACAAGACTGCTCTGCTGGCTAGCTGTCCCCAACCTGGAAGCAATCTGTTGACATCCTTAGGCCTAATTCCAATTTCTGAGCAAAATGATATGCTTTCCAGATTGCAAAATTTAATAATCACTCTGGAAAATATTAGGGCACAGAAAACTCAGGACAATGAAAAAGACTATTTACATGCTAAGGGACAAGCATTGATCAGTCCACAAAAATCTCCCTCGCACGGAGCTTCTGGCATTTTGAGCCCTTTTGGTCAAATGGCCTTTCCTTTCTCTTATTTCCCAGCTGGAGATCAGAGAAAGGAAACCTTGCCACCTCTAAAGGCAAGAATGACTGACTAAATAAACATTTAAAAAATGCTTTCTCTCTTGGAATAGGGCCAGATGGAATAACAAAATGAGTATGAAGGGAATAGGAGAAGTCCTGAAAAGCCATGATATAATTTTAGTGCAGGAGACTTGGTCAATAGAAAAAATATACCTTTCAGGTTATTCATTCTTTTCTCTCAAGGCTGTAAAGAGCAAGAAGAGGGGAAGCCCCTTGGTTGGCAATGCTTGTCTTATCTCAACAAAACTAGTTGTAGAAATTTTTATATTTCCTAATTATACCCCTCATGCAATAGCCCCGTACTTGAATTTTTAACATCTCTTGTTTATAGTGATTAATGCCTATATCCTTCCTGCTGTGCATAAAATGGATCAGTCTGAATACTAATGTAAATTCAATGAATACTTTCAGTATATTCACTTTTTACATCTCGGGGCTATGTTAGTGTTGGCTGGCAGTAATGCATGCACTGGGGCTTCCAATGAAGAACTTTTCCTGAAAAACTTTGGTGACCACTCTGCAGCTAATTTCCTCACCGAGGTAAGCAAGTCAATGAACATTAAGATAAACAGAGCGAGAGGTCGAATTAGGGGTAGATAAATGTTTGGTGGTTGGGTTGTTAGGAAGGAGAAAAGAAGGATGAAAAGATGAGGATGTGGGGGTTGCCAGGGGGAGGGAAAGAAGAAACAGTGTGGAGAGAGGGAAACAGAAGAAAGTTAAGTGCCTCCTGCAAGTCCTTGTGGAAAAGGAAAGGTCCCCTGTGCAAGCACCAGTCGTTTCCAACTCTGGGGTGACGTTGCTTTCACAACGTTTTCATGACAGACTTTTTACAGAGTGGTTTGCCATTGCCTTCCCCAGTCATCTACACTCCCCCCGCCCCGGCAAGCTACACAGCACTTTCCCCCCTGCAAGCTGGGTACTCATTTTACCGACCTTGGAAGGATGGAAGGCTGAGTCAACCTCGAGCCAGCTACCTGAAAACCCAGCTTCCGCCAGGGATCAAACTCAGGTCATGATCAGAGCTTAGGACTGCAGTACTGCAGCTTTAACACTCTGCACCACAGGGCTCTTAAGTCCTTGTGAGTTCTCCACTATTCAACTTGGTCTGGCCCAGCACCTGGAATGGCACATTTTTCTCATAAAGGGGCTGAAAGGGGGAAAGGAAGAAGGGAAAGCTGAAGACAGTGAGGGAAGGTAAATGTAGATTGGATGACTGATGGGAAGGAAAGGAAGAAGCATGAAAAGGGGAGAAGATATGGGGACTTTCGTGAAAGGAAGAGTGAAAATAGCAGAGGAGGGGACAATAAGATATTCCTCCACAAATCCTTGAGGGTCTCTCAGCTGTCATATCTTATTTCTGTGGCCATGTCAGTGAGATGCCTACAAGGCCTACAAATGAATGAATCTTTGGATCATAAACAGATTATGTTTTGTTCCTAGACATGCAAATAGGTCTGAGTTGAGAATGAGGATTGGTGTAATGGCTGCTGATATCAAAATGTCACTTATAGCTCTGTCATGCAGGGATTTCAACAATTTTACTTATGTATTTGTAGAAGGAAAAGGCCATTTGGGAGATTTTCTTAGTGACAGATTACAGTTTCCCTGTCTTTGTTGATCTGATTACCTGTAATTCCATCTTAGTAGTCACATTGCTACTACTCTGGCAAAACAGTTTAGGGACAAAAATGGACACATACACACATTTGCATAGAGCAGGGTATATTATTACAGAAGATATATACAGCTGAGTCCCTGGCAGACTCATGAAATGCAAGCCCCCCCACCCCCCCAAAAAAGGCTGTATAGTTTTTGAGTCTGTCAGGAAGTCCATTATCTGAAAAAAGTGAACAACAGCATACATGGAACAAGCATGAGCCCCTTCCCCCAATTCTTTTAAAAATATAATTTAAAGAAATATGACCTTCAAAAAGTAATTAATGCATTCCATTAACACTGCATATGGAAACAGGGCATAATAAATGAAATTCTTTACTACAAAATGAATTGTCATGATTGAACAGGGAATCCTGAAAGCCATAATTCACATCCTTTATTCAGGTAATTATTTAAATTGGAGAAAGGCTAGGAGAGATGACAATTTTAATACATTGATTGCGGAATAATCATGTGTTGGCACGATATGCAAAATGTGATGAGAATAGATGTGCCTGTAACTCAATATCAGAATGGTCTTTTCCCTTTAAAGGCAAAAAAATAAGTATACAATCTGTAAAAGCTGGCAAAATAGAGGGTGGAAAATTTCAGATCCCTGATTGTATTTCTATAAAAGGACTTCATTAAACTTTTCCAGCCAAATAAGCATTCCAAAATATTATCTATATTAAATGGAATATGAAGCAGCATTCTATTTAAAATATTAACTGCATCTTTATCTCAACAGTTTCTCTTATTAATGGATACTGTATGCTGTTCCTTGATGAAATATGTACAATTCCCCTTAATGTTTCTAAAATAAATGGAGCCTTTTTGCTCCAATGTTGTTGGGAGGTGCTGTGTCCCTCTGTTGCATGTATTCTTGGCATTTCTCCTATTACCCTGTCACTTCAACTCCTACTAGCCCCCCAATCATTTGTGTCACCTGCCTACTCCACCTGGCAGATTGATGTGTCTGCCATTTTTGTTATGATAGTCTGGTTTTTTGTATGGAAACTGCAGTATTTTTATGTGCAGCATTCAGACACATAACACATGGCAATATGAATCTTCACATTTACCATCCGCTTGATTTCTTCCAGTTGACTAACTGGAAGTCTCTTGATCTCTTAAATAACTCTGCCCATTCTCCTTTAGTGCCCCCATGCCTGGAACTCCTTCCTTGCACACATGCAGGGTACCCTCTATTTCTCCTTTCAATGCCTTCCCCAAAAGTCAGCATTCATACCTGGCCTTTGACTTGTTCCCTCATTACCAGCTGTGGCCAGACTTTGAGTACATATATGTGGCTTTGTTCACATTCATCCCACTCTGTCTTGCCTTTCCTTCTTTACATTGTTTCTCCTTTAGATTTTAAGCATCTTGGGGCGCACAATCCAATACTGCATCTGATGAATCAAGGTCTGCCACAAATGCTTCTGCTCATTGCTTTTTTTTGTTGTAGCAGGAACTCCTTTGCATATTAAGCCACACACCCCTGATGTAGCCAATCCTCCAAGAGCTTACAAGGCTATTAGTACAGGGTCTACTGTAAGCTCCAGGAGAACTGGCTACATCAGGGGTGTGTGGCCTAATTTGCAAAGGAGTTCCTGCTACAGAAAAAGCTCCGCAGTATTTTTTTTTCACCTCTGCTTTATTTTGCCACTACAGACTTATGTGGCTGCCCAGTGCCCACCTGTATCAATCAACACATTAATAATGCTTAGCATTTCTATGGACATTTCAGTGTTCAAAGCACTTCACGTGCTTTATCTGGAAGGTAGCCGGGATTAGTGTTCACATGTTTTAGTACCAGTAGCAGTAAGATTTAGGGGGGAAGTGGCTTGCTTAAGACTTCCTGGAGACTGAGGTGAGGTGAGAAATGGAGATCTTCCAGATTATAGCAGCTTCTTACCTATTTTGTTACACTAGCTTCCTATATCATTCTTCATGTTCATCAAGAGGGTTGCCATCTTTTAAATTTGTTTTTAATGGTCTGCTTCTAGCCCAAGGATTGTTTTATATCACTTTAGGCTTTTGTTGTTCAGTTGCACAGTTGAGTCCAACTCTTTGCAACCCCATGGACCAAGTCACGGCAGGCTCTCCTGTCTTCCACCATTCTCCAAAGTCTACTCAAATTTGTGTTAGTTACATCAGTAATGCTGTCCAGTCATCTCATCTTTTGCCGTCCGCTTCTTCTTTTGCCTTCTGTCTTTCCCAGCATCAGGATCGTCTCCAATGAGTGCTCCCTTCTCATTTGGTGGTCACAGTATTTGAGCTTCAGCTTCAGCATCTGACCTTCCAGGGAACAGTCTGGGTTGATTTCCCTTAGGACTGACTGATTTGATCTTGCAGTCCAAGGGACTCTCAAGAGTCTTCTCCAGCACCACAGCTCAAAAGCATCTATTCTTCTGCGCTCGGCCTTCCTTATGGTCCAACTCTCACAACCATACATTACTACTGGGAATACCATCACTTTGACTATATGGACTTTTGTTGGCAGGGTGATGTCTCTACTTTTTATTATACTGCCTAGGTTCACCATAGCTGTCCTCCCAAGGAGCAAACGTCTTTTAATTTCAGGGCTACAGTCACCATCTGCAGTGATCTTGGATTCCAGAAATGTGAAATCTGTCACTACTTTCATGTCTTCCCCTTCTATTTGCCAAGGAGTGATGGGGCCAGATGCCATGATCTTAGGTTTTTTGATGTTGAATTTCAAGCCTACTTTTGCACTCTCCTCTTTCACCCTCAACAAGAGGTTCTTTAGGTCCTCTTCACTTTCTGTCATTAGAGTACATATCTAAGGTTGCCACATTGAGATATGGGGGTAGGGCCTAGGATGTGTGCTCAGATATACCCAATTCAAAAATATACTGAGAAATACCTTGTCAGTGGCATAAAAGGGGATATATTCAGGATCTAGATTAGTATTCGGCCACATAGGCAGTTACTGGTATCCCAATCCCAAATATTTCCAGAAATATTTCCAGGAATATTTGGGAATATCTGTGAATATCCAGAGCTGAAATGTTAAAATTCCAAACTTGGTGTGTGGGGTGGATGAGTTTGTTTTTGCTTTTTGAACATTTTCCAGACCAAAGGAGGAGGAGAAAGAGGCAGCTCTCATAGGCAATAGGGGTCACACATTAGGGGGAGCTTGCCAGATTGGTTCTGCAGTGGTTTCCTGGGTTGCCATTGCTTCTGTTGGGGTTGTGCTGCCACATCGGTTCTGTTAGGCTGGAAGTAGTGTCCCTTCCCTTGCTTCAGTTGGTTTGGCTGGACTCTCTGGTTTAATACTAGATGTGTTGGGTTTGATGCATTGGCCTGTGATTCTGCCAGGATTCTTTACTTTAATGTTTCTTCTGTTGTGCTTCTTGGTTTGCAGGCTTTTGGTCAGTGGTTGCTTGCTCTTGTGTGTTTGGCTATTCTTTGCTCTGTGAAAGCATGGACCCCCCCCCCTGGAAACAATGGAGGATGGCTGGAGCACCTTTGGATCCAATTCACTTGAAATCTGGAGGTTACTTGACAGGCACCAGCAGCTCTGCTGCAGTTTTGGCACCATTTGCTAAAAAAAAATCCAGCCCTGCTAGCCCCCTGGACAGATTCCCATAATAGACCCAAATAATTTTGGAATTCCTCCCCCCTCCAACCTGAATCCAAATGCTGAACTAGTATTGAAGACCTGGATAATCTGGCATACCAGTAATCACGCCCTCCTGAAATCCAGGTCTGAAAAATACCATTTTTCTTCCTGGTGTGTATCCCTAGTAGGACTGGGGGAGGCTAGGATTTGAGAAGGAGATGTAAGCAGTTTACAATGCCATAGAGTCTACCCTCTGAAGCTGCCATTTTCTCCAGAGGAATTGATCTCTGTAGTCTGTAGATCAGTTGTAATTCTGAGAGATCTCCAGACCTGCTTGGAGGCTGGCAATCCTACTTTAGGCTGTTGAGTGTTTGTTTTATGATGTTCATTATGTCTTGCTTTTAGTGGCTTCTTTGTTTTGTTGCATTGTTTCAGTTGTGAACCACACTGAGGAGAGGTAGCGTATAATTTTTCCAAAAACACACATAAATAACACTGTCTGTGTTGGAGGATGATGATGTTTATCATCATCATCATCATTATCATTTAAATTTATACCCCACCCTTCCTGCCAAAGCAGGCTCAGTGTGGGCTACAACAGGAGTTTAAAACAATTCAATAACATTCAATACAATAAAATGGATTAAAATATCAGATAGTTCACTAAAAAACAACTAACAGTGCCTCAACAGACACGATCAGCACCTAGTCTCGGGGCAGCATACATAGTTCTCACATTTCCATCTCCCTCAACTTATTCCACCCTACCAATCCTTATATGCTGCCTCTTTCCAGCAGTGTGACTGTAAATGAAGATATTTCAGTGTAGCATTGGCTCCATACAGCTAGGAAACAACAATCCACTAGAAGAAGTAGAAGTAGCGTCATCTTCCCCAGCAGTAGTGTGAAAAAAATACCTCTATTTTCAGAACAACCTAGTCACCCGTTTGGTTGCCAGGGTGCCTGGAGACTCAACTCACACACATCTACCAGGAGAACATGGGTTTTGTCTACCAGACTGGAAGGGACTTATGAGTACTAACAGCCACAACGTTGCAGCAGCGCTCCGTGTCTCTTGAGGAGGGCTGACCAGGAGAACAGATGGTTTCCAGTCCCTCCGCATGATCCCCATCTCGGCCATAGCAGTGGGAGAAGGTGCATTGCCAGGAACTGTCCAGGCAAGCAGTTTCCAGTCATGACCATAGAATCCATCTTGGGAGGCTAACGCCACCAGCAGCTATCTTCCTGCAGTGCCAGACTCCATAACAGCGAAGCGGGAGGTTCACGTACTCAACAGATGTCACCTATACATAAAGCCATCAAGCTTATCTTAGGCGTCAGATCACCTAAGCCTTTGTCCAACGGAACTCAAGACAAAGACTGGTGCCAACAGAAGACTGAAGAGGAGGAAGAACATCTTCACCCAGAGCCAAGTTTCTTTGTATAGACCGGGTGTTACCTAGGTAGCAATTTGGCCATCTATTGTCACCTTTTTAGATAAGTTTGATAGACTTAAGCACACACCCCACCTTAATAATTTTTCCCATTCTTTCCCTTAATGGTCATCTTGGAGCCTCCCCCTTGGCCTATTGTTACCTGGAAGTCCAATCAGGTAACTAAGGCCAAGTCTGCTCATTCGCTAGCTATGAGCATCCAATCAGGGACCACCAATTAACTGGATATTGGCTACTGCATAAGTCCAGCCCTTATGGTCATTGCAGAGCCTCCCCTTTTCTGAGGTCATGTACCAGCTGACCACCTGTCATCCGCCCCTGTACCTCCCATCCCCTAAGAGCTCAAGGTAGTCCTTAAAACCTGTGACCCAGCTCCCCACAAGTGTGCATCTAGCAGTACCCCAGTTCCACTGTCTAGCTACATCCCCGATTCTTGGTCAGTTGAGGGTCCCCTCCCCCTAGTCCTCGTTCGTCGCCATTGGAGCCTTCCTTGAAGACTACAATCGGTAATTATCACCCTGTTTGTCCATCCTTGTGTTATCTCTGTATTTCTCTCTATTTTTATTAGGACTGTATGTGTGTTGTATGTATTCATTGCCTTGTATGTGTGTTCTATATTTTTCTACAATAAATTTTTAATTGTTTAACTTAATTAGCGTCCTTGGCAAATTTAAGCAATAATTTCTGGACGTGTGTCCTGTATACATAGATTCAAGATCCTTTTTAACCCAGGTGCCCACCTGTCAATCCCCCAACCTCGTTTTGAGGGCATTTTGGCTTACAGTAGTTCCAGGAGCTTCTTGCCTGTTTCATCCTGCAACAGTAATGGTTCTCAGTATTGCCTTTAGTGCCAACATTGACAACTCCTTTGTGTAATTATTTATAACCACAACAGGTTCATGCAGTGTTTTCCTGCGATAGCTGAGCTTGAAAGAAAAATCAACACCTTTGGGTTTTGTTTTTTTTCCTGCTAATGATACAATTATCCCTGATCTAGAAACCAAGCTGACAACTGACCTTGTGTTTATAACAAGAGACCAACAAGAGGTTGCAAGGAAAGGGGGGGGGGGGGAGAACAGATTTCATAAGGGAAGAGGTTTTATACTGTCTTAGGTATGATAAGAGATCAGATATCCATCTTGTCTATATGTTGGTGCCACTGTCCACAGATACATTATAAATGACACATCAGTAGGATCTAGGTGTGAATGCACATGCAATTCATCCATAATGGCTTCCTGCAGAATGAAGTGGTATATTGCCTATCTGCAAGCATAATCCGGGATCATTCTTTACAGTCCCCCCCCCCTCCCCCCAATTTATGTGCTACTAACATGCAACTGAGTTGGCTAACTTGAAAAGTCCTACAATCATTGTGAGACCAGAGGAAAATTATGTGGGGCATGTGTCAGAAAATCCATAATTTGTTATTAGAGTCTACTGTCTTTGTAATGTATTAAAATTAAGTTTCTTTTATCTTACACTTACAGAGAAATCCTTCTGTGTTGATACTAAATAATGAGCACTTCCTTGCACTAAGAAGCAGGTGACAAGCCAACATAAGTGCAACCTGTTGCAGTGCACAATTATCTCTGAACTGAAGATATTGCAATTCATTGTAATTTTATAATTAGAAAACCAGGGTAAAATGTGATAAGGAAGGGTTATCTATGCCATTAAAAAAATTGCAATGCCTTCTTTAGTGTTCCTGGTCCTAGACAGATGAGGAAAATACCACTTTAAGACCAACAGCAGAATTCCAATTTGCTTTCATTTGATTTAAAAAAAAAAAAACTGGCTATTTTAAAATAGTTCCTTATTTTCCTTTTCCTCCACTCCCAAATAATGATCTGTCTATTGTGGCTTGAATTTTTTTGTAAAAATTTGATAGCAGTACACAATATGAGGAAAATATACATTGATTTTTCTTAGACAGGCCTTCAGCTTGCATTGAATAGAATAATGTTTCAGCTTTTGCCTGACTTGATGGTTTGACAGTGAGCTCAGACTGAAGTGCATTTTCTTGCTTATTAAAATCAGTCATTGTTAGGTGGGTGGAAGGTTATTATTTCCCTGTGAAAAGACTTAGGAAAGCCTTCTTCTTCCTCTTTTTAAAAAGGTAATTTGTTCACGCTGGTGGCATATTTTAATACTTTATTTAAAACTAACCAAATGAACAAAAAAAAAAAATCATGCCAGGGGGGCTTTAGACTGAACAACGTTATGTGAATTGACTCCATTCTCTGATGAACCTCCAGCAATCGATTTGTGAAGACCAGCCAGCATTTGCTTCTTGCTGAGACATGGAGTCTGGACAGTAGAACACAAAAGTAATTCTTTTATCATGGTGTGGGGAACCTTTTTTTCTGCCAAGGGTCATTTGGATATTTATAACACCATTCATGGGCCATACAAAATTACCAACTTAAAAAATAGTGTTCCACCAAGGGAGAACGATTCAGGCTGGCAAAATTAATGCAAATAATTGTTTTTCTATTTGAAGTCATGTGGGGAGAGCCTAATTTGGCACACACACACATACCTGGCCCGCTGTCCTAGGCAAATGTAGGAAAAGCCCAGCAGGAACTCGTTAGTATATTAGACCACATCCCCTAATATTAGCATATTAGGTCACACACTAATTTGCATATTAGGCCACATCATCTGGGATAATCAAGTGAAACTTGATCAGGTGGAAGCTGGCTCGCACCCCCCACCACTGCCACCCCTCCCTTCGTCCCTTCTTGCGGAAACTGCAGTTGCTCCCAGCAGACATACCCCAGCAGCAGTCCTTCACAATGCCCATCACTCAGGATCCACAGAGAGAGGGAGAAGGAGAGAGAGGGAGGGAGGCAGAGAGAAAAGGAAAGAAAGGGAAATATAGAAATGGGGGGAAGAAAGGGAAATGAAATGGAGGGAAGAAAGGGTAGTAAAGGAAAATAAAGAAATGGAGGGAAGAAAGAGAAATAAATGGAAATAAAGACATGGGAAAGAAAGGGGAATAGGGAAATGGGGGGAAGAAGGGGAAAGAAAGAAATGGGGAAAGAAAGGGGAAGAAAAGGAACTAAAGAAAGGGAAAAGAAATGGAAATAAACAAATGTGGGGAAGAAATGGAAAGAAAGGGGGAAAGAAAGAGGAATTAAGGGAAATAAAGAAATGGGGGGAAGAAATAGAAAGAAAGGGAAATAAAGAAATGAGGGGGGAACTTGCCTGGACTGTTACAGTGACTTTTCCAAGCCCCATAGTGATCCTAGCCAGCCAGCCAGGCCCCAGGGAGGCCGCCGTACAGCATGGCTGGGCCTTGTGATCCCTGTCAGTCAGCTGGGCCCTGGGGAGACCACTGCACAGTGTGGCTGGGCCCTACGATCCTGGCCAGCCAGCCAGGCCCAAGGAAGCTGCCATGTGGCTAGTCTCAGCAATCCCCAAGGCCAGACCAAGTGATCTCAAGGGCCGTAAATGGCCCTCAGGACGGACATTCCCCACCCCTGTTTTATCAGGTTCACTTCTAATTGTTGGATTTCAAAGGGACTTTATTAAACCTGCTACAGATACCTTCATTTCACTGAAAGAAGCTGCCTTAAGAAGGTAGAAAGAAATGAATGGGAAAGATGATAGAAGGATTCTGTAGGTGCCTTGGAGTACATGTGTCGAGAACAGATTACAGAACCAGGCCAGGTGAGTTCCTCTTGTTTTTATCCTCACTAACCGTAGTAACTCACAACTTGTTGGAATATAGCCAATTTTTGTTTGCTTGTGGCATTCACTTGTTCAGTACCCGACATGCATTTTATTCTATATTTGGGGCACATAGCCTAGGCCTGTTTCTTAATGAGTGTGGTCTCTTGCATGCATGGTGATAAAATTCTAAAGTCTTTAATTTATATTGCTGTCATTTGAAGATGCTGACACTATGCTACAATATCGAACTATTGGTATCTCAGGAGGAATAAATAAAAGGTAATTTAATTACAAAGAATGCATTTGACCGTTACTGTAGATCAATAAAAACTACAAACAAACTTACGATGTGACCTGACTCTTACATGAGAAAATGAATAACCCATTAGGCCTATCTTCCTATAAAGAAGTTCTCAAAATATCTGATCTTTGTAGGTATCTTTCTTAGTGAATTTAGTGTTCCTCCAACCCAATGTTTTGGTTTTTGTATTCTGAATAAAACTTCGTTGGTCTTAAAGGTGCCACTTGACTTCTACTTTGTTCTATTGGTTTTTGTATGTATTTTATCAAGGGCCTTTTTTGTGATGGTTTTTGTCAGCACTAAGTACTGACACCTTTTTGGGGGGGGGAGGGCGCTTTCCCTATTAGTGAGCGGCAAAATGTGTGGAAAGTGGTGCAGCCTTATATTTGAGTACTGGCACCTTATTTTAAAAGATGACAATCAGCATCTTGAACTGAATGGGTAACCAGTATAGTGTTTTCAGAACTGGGAGAATGCTGCTAGAGAAGAAGCCAGGATGAAGCCAGGGTGTTTGCATTCAAACATTATGCAAAACTGTAGAAGTTTGTGATTAATATACCATCTCCAGATTCTGGCTTCACATCTTGGTCTGATGAGACATAACCAACCACAGTCAGTGCAATAGCCTGCATTCAGGTAATCAGACTACCCACAGTGATTTAATTGAATTGTGGTTTTGCATGATGTCGGAATTGAGTCTATGTATATGAAGCCATCAGCCTAAGCATGTCCTTCATTACCCAAACCAAGAGTGGTGTTAGTGATTCTGGGACCCAGGACAAAAGTCAAAGATGGGGCAACTCACAGTCTCTTCATTCTTACCCAGCCCACTCTGAACAAGTATAGAGTATCCAATTTTCACAAGGCACATCCCTTCAAAAACTCACCACAGTCCAAGTCTTGATAAAACCAACAAATAGCACAGCCTACATGGATTACATATGGGTGCCATTTAAAAATACCCATGAGGGTGGATGGAAAAGCTGATTTGTGAAGGCAGACTCCCGGAACAAGTTGTTGAAATTCTTTGCTGTTAGAAAGAATTGAAATAGATGAAAACACCATCAGATTTTTCATTCTGTGCAATGAGTGATCTAATGGATTCTTCAGTAGGTTGTACAGTATATAATCCTTACCAGCTCCCACCCACACCTTATGTGGGACCTTGGGCAATTGTCTAGAGTAACTACAGGTAAGATTTCCTTTGGCCCAAACTATTATCTTAATTTATATTTCTTGGCAAAATGTCTTATGTGTTTTTGAGGCCTATCACATGTACAAATTAGAATGATAATAATTCATTGCAAGATAGATCCCGATGGGTAGCTGTGTTGGTCTGCAGTAAGAGAACAAAGTTAGAGTCCAGTGGCACCTTTAAGACCAACAAAATTTTATTCAAGGTATGACCTTATACCATGAATAAAACTTCGTTGGTCTTAAAGGTGTCACCGGACTCTAACTTTGTTCAATTCCTTGCAAAGTCAGTGTTACTATTATCACACTATGTTTAAACATCTTTTGTCTATTGGATACATCTATAAAATATAGCCTAAAAGAAAGAAAAAAACCCACTGATGTCATTGTTGCTGTTATTGACTTAATCCAGCGAAACATTTTACAGTCAAAGTCACAATTGTTTCTGCCTTGTTTCTGTGCAAGCAATGAGAATGTATGAATGGAAGAAACATCCCAAATATTTACTCAGCTTTCTAATTAATTTCCTGCAGCTAGGCATACCTTGTGATGCTTCTCTGCCCATGTAAGAGGTTGTGTAAGACACTTCTTAGGGGACAGGAAAGAGTTATTCATATTCTACCTTTGCTTTAGTATAACATAAAATTCACAGGGGAAAGATAACCTGTCACATTGGTTTCTGTGCATTCTCTAAGAATTAATGCATTAGATGCACACACTGGTCATAACCAGCTTCATCACAGAATATATCACAGACTTGTAATTTCTCTTTCAGTATTGCATTTGGGCCCTGGGCATGTAGAGCCCCTGGTGTGTCAAGGCGAATATGTCAAACCAAAGTCTAATGAATTCCTGGCATGTTTCCCATAAACATGATGGGCCTGCAATTGGCAAGTGCAGCCACTTGATCTACATCATTTGGATGCCTGGGTGAATCAAATCCATGGAAGAGCATACACCTAACCTGGCACCTTGTTAGAAAACTTCTGCAATGCAGTATTTTCCAGGAGAGTAATCTGTTTAAATTTAGTTGCAAAGAAAGGAAAAGGGAGTAGCAGGTGAAATACGTGTTGACTTCCCTCCAGTTAGGGAAGGTTTCATTTCCAAACAAATATTTGTTGTCAAGTTTAATAGCTCATTGTTCACAAAATAGTTTTGGCTTTTGCACTATAGGAAACTATAAAGATTTTTTTTAAAAAAATGCTTTTATAGGTAAAAAGGCCGAAATATGAGCTACTGTGTTGGTAGTACATAGAGGGAGTGTACAACATGTAATTACAAACCTATGATACTTTTAGTGATGAATCATTTAGCTCCCCCATCTTTGTCCATCTGAAGTTTATTTTATATCCTTACTGGCTGTTTGCTTATCCACTGAGCACGGAAATGGAAAGTCCGAAGGGGTGCAGCCCCTCTTTCCAATTCAATTCTTAATTTATAGAAAACTTGTACCCCACTTTTCTGTAACCACTGCCATTTAGAATAAAAATAAAACACAACTACAAATAATACAATCCTAATATAAGAGATAAGCATAAAAAGGTAAAGGTAGTCCCCTGTGCAAATGCCGAGTCATTACTGACCTATGGGATGATGTCACATCACAATGTTTTTTTGGCAGACTTTTTGTTACACAGTGGTTTCCCATTGCCTTTCCCAGTCATCTACACTATATCCAGTAAGCCAAGTACTCCTTTTTACTGACCTCAGAAGAATGGAAGGCTGAGTCAACTTTGAGCCAGCTACCTGAACCCAGCTTCCTCTGAGATTGAGCTCAGGTTGTGAGCAGAGCTTGGACTGCAGTACTGCAGCTTACCATTCTGCACCACAGGGCTCCTAGATAAAATAGCCTTTGTCTATTATCAAAGACCTTGTGGAATGGGGAGAGCTTCACATTTTTCAGAGGGCAAGAGGAAGACTTAATATCTAAGATCACAAACATTACTAATTTCTAGTATAAAGCTAAACAAAAATTGGGGTTGGAGCTCACATTTTTGGGAATTATGCAGGAAGGTATGAGAGAAGCAGCATCAACTCAGATCTAAAAACCCTTGTTGGAAAACAGTTGCCTAACTTTCATTTGTTTTGTTTTGTTTTGGACCAACAGAGGCAACTCTCCTTGTTCAGAAGTACCGAAAAAGAAATCATGTCCTCATTCAGTTGCATCCTCAACACTGTCCCCAGAGCAAAGCAAAAGTTTGTTCTGCCACCTCCACACTTACCAGAAGACCAGCATCCATCTATCCATCTTAAAGGAAAGGAAATGAAAGGTCCCCTGTGCAAGCACCAGTTGTTTCTGACTTTGGGGTGACGTTCACAACATTTTCACGGCAGACTTTTTACAGGGTGGTTTGCCATTGCCTTCCCCAGTCTTTTACACTTTCCCCCCAGCAAGCTGGGTACTCATTTTACTGACCTCGGAAGGATGGAAGGCTGAGTCAACCTTGGGCCGGCTACCTGAATCCAGCTTCTGCTGGAATCAAACTCAGATCATGAGCAGAGAGTTCAGATCACAGTACTGCAGTACTGCTGCTTTACCACTCTGCGTCACGGGGCCGGGACCGCTACTTAAAGATGATGCGGTATATTATTAGTATTACAGGTCCAGTTTGTTCAAAAGTTCATTGGGATATTGACAAATCCAAAATGTTTGAGGGAAGGCTAATGACAAAAACCCCACAGAGTGAAACACTTATACAGCATCCCTCATTCGGAGAACATTTATTTTGATCCAACATCCTGCCTTCTTTACTGGAGATCAGGCAGGGGTTTGTCATGGTGTTTAATCATTTTTATGGCCAAGCCTGGCCTTCTGAGAGAAGAGGCAAGAAGGCAAGTTTATGTATGCTAAAAATAAACTTGCCGACTGGCTGGATTCTTCCATCTGAAAATGTAAACAATTGTCAGCTCTACTGGAAAAGAAGTTTTGCCTTGCTTCTGACTTCCCCAGGAGAATGGGATTATGGGGGGAGAGTGTCTGTTAGAGATTTCCATAATTGGGGCAAACCACTCAGACTTCTGGGAAATAAAACTCTTGTTTACCATTTTGAAATATCCCGATTAGCACCACACTAAAGATTTTAAACCAGCTTGCAATCCGCTAATGCTGGAAAAATTAACATTGGCTACATAAAGACAGAGGCTTGACATAAACTCTGTAGGCCCTACAGAGTTAGACGCTGAAACCTTTAGGAAGGCATTCTTAATCAATAGCATTCTTTCTGATTCTGTCTGTCTCTCCACATGTATTTGTGAGGTGTAGGAACAAAACTGAAGATAGACTAATGAATGAGGTGTAGAAATGAAATTAGGAACAAAACTGAAAGGACATTTGTTAGTCTCTATGTAAAAAAGTTTCCCCCAAAATGTACAAAAATAAATCATATTCAGATAACATTACTATTTATTTATTTACTATTTATGGCATTTTAAAGCTGCCTTTTCCTAGTCATGAACCCATGGTAGCCTTTTTTTCAAACAGCTGTCACAAAGTCTGGGAGGCTCTACCTTTATACTTCTCTGAGAATTAGGACCCTTCTGCAAGTGTTTCACAAGGGCAGGAGGAAGGAGGAGGATCAGAGTGGCATAAAATCTGTTCCACTTGAAGACTGAAGCTGGGAGAAGAAGCTTTGACTTTTCTATTCCTTCCTTCAAAAAAAAAGGAAACAGAGGTTCAGCTTTCAGGTGAACATCACAGGGCAGTGCATGAGGTGATGAAGTAGATGGCAATCAAGACCAAGGTTGACCTTTGTGGCACTAAAGTAGGTCCCACTTTTAAAAGTTTGAGAACCACTTCCTTAGATCAGAGTCACTTTGCCACAGTGATAAACCATGTGGTCATGGTGTGTGTGTATGAATAGCAGAACGAATGTGGGTGGAACGGATTATGTGGGTCTTTTGAAAACTTTATAAAGTTTTAATCAGAAAAAACATGGTTATGGTATTCCTTTGTTTCATCAAATTTGTTACTTTTAAATGCTTTTAGCTGAGCCAGTTAATTATTGAAAGAGCTGTCAATAAAAACAAAAACATACAATACACAAGTATATTAATTAAAATTAGCTACTCTTTTACAGACTATTCCAAGAAATGTGTATCTTCACTCAAAGTGTCCCTTTTAGCATATACATTGGTTTTTCAAGTGTAATTCTTTAATTCAATTGCTAATTGAAGTGTGAAATTTAATTTTGTTCACAAGCCACTAGATCTGAAATGAGCTACCACCATGTCCTAAAAGTTGTGGATGTGTGTGAAGGAGGCCAAATGATCAATCCCACAATGCTCTGGTAATACTTTTCATCAGATCATTCCTACCCACTTAATAATTTATAGATGGCAAGATGACTGTATAAATGGGGAGAAGGATGAGCTATTTAATGGAGAAATTTTCTCAGTTGCTGGGGGAGCTGTGTATCTCATTTTTACTGGGTTTTTGAAAATCAGATGGTCTATAAATCCTGACTTGTTTTTTCAAAATCTTCAAAATATTTTTAGGGGTAAGTTTGTGAAACCTTAAAGACTGGCCAATTTGGCATACATTTACGTGAGCTCATAAAAGCTTATGGCAGAACAAAGTGGTCACTCTTTAACATGCCAAAAGACACGTGCTTATTTTGACTTCCACAGATTAACATGGCTACCCTTCAAGAATTCTGAAGGAATTAAAAACCTCTGATAAGATAAGACAAAAATTATCAAGGGAGCTTGGCATATCTGTAGAATGAAGGAAGAACAGCAGTAATCTCAGTTGACCCAAGTTCCCAAATAGACATTTAGACCAAGGCTGAGACTGTGGCGCTCAATTATTTTTTTAGCGTGACTGATCTTAGAAGCTACAGAGCAATACGCAGAAAAACTTTTGCTTTGACACTTAGTAACAAGATTAACTGAGGGAAAGGTTTAAATGATGTTATCTCTCCAACATGAAGAAAATGCAGTTTCTAAATGTGGATTTAATCAGTAGACTTTATAAGGCTTTTTATTGCTTTACAGCTCCATGTAAATTCATCTACGATAAGAATTGTTTACATTTGTAGGAGCGCAGGGATGAAGAGAAAGAGTGTTTGCCATTTGGCTGTATAAACAGGTTTTCAGATGCATACAGAACTCACATATGGTATAAACCTGGCAAGCTGGAGTGCTACTCTTGCAATGAATTCAAACTGTTTAAACCCTTTTATCCACACTTCTTTTTCAGTTTGACTTTCCAACTGTGAAGGACTTAAATGCACACCTGTGCCTCATTCTTCAATGGAAACAGAAGAGCAGTTGATCAGCAGCATTTAAAAGTATTGGGGTCTTTTTGTAGTCAGGCTCTGGGTCTGTCTTGCTGTGGGAATGAAAAATCTTGCAATATTGGGATAATATAAACTGTTGGCAGGGACAGAACCAGTGATATTCTGCCTGCCTATTATTGAGGTATTATGCCTCCCTTGAGCAGACAAATGCTGTTTGTGTTATCTCTCTGTATTATTTAGTTTAAAACTTATACACAGCAGCATATATCCTGAGGTGGCTTTCAAAAGTTTTAAAACTGTATTTTCAAAATTAAAATAGATTTGCCAGCCTCCAGGTGATAAATGGAAATGCCCCAGTATTACAACTGATTTCAAGACTACAGGGATCAGTTCCCTTGGAGAAAATGGCTCCTTTGGAGGGTTGAATCTAAGGTATTATACCCTACTGAGATTCCTCTCCTCCCCAAGCCCAGCTTTCCCCAAGCTCTACCCCCAAATCCCCAGGAATTTCACAACCTAGAGATGGCAACCCTATTAAATGACCTGGAAGATAAAAACATGGGCCAAAATATTGCAATAATTTAAAAGTACTAAAAGAGCGGTTAGAAGACACGAAGACAACTGCATGACATTTAGCAGGCAATCAATATGCAACAGTTAACAAAAAAAGAGTGCCTAAGGGTCATAAAAGATGTGAGGAAGATCACAGGTCACAATTTAAAAGGTAAACTACCTGTTCAGGCAGCCCTGCTTCTATTTTGGATCCCTTAAGAAGAGGGGCTGGGATTTAACCCTTCAAACTCTGCTTGATTTTCTTAATCAAAACCACAGTTCTTGTGCTGTATATTAACATCTTAAAAGAGAAAAAGACACATTCTTTAAAAGCTCATCATCCTTCTTTTTAGCATGCTAATAGACGCCCTGATTCTGTGAAGGTATTTGTGAAGGTCCTGCATTATGCAGGGGGTTGAATTAGATGACCCTGAAAGTCCCTTCCAATTCTTTGATTCTAAAAGTGTGAGAAGCTTGGTGTTCTTTAGCAAAAGTGAACTGGAGTTGTAAGGCTGAAACTCCTCTCCCCTGATCTGAATCACATCTGCACGGGATGACAATTTATCTTTTACAGACTAACAGAGATCCATGATATTTGGTTCTAAAACTCAGCAGGCCAGCTAAATTGCTGTAGGGTGGGGCTTCTAATCTCCATAGCTCCAAGGTTCCTTCTCTGATGTTTATCCACTTTTCTTCAAAGGAACTGATTGGTTTGTATGGGCACAGGCAACCCTTAAAATACCTCGACAGACATTTAAGGCTTTGTAGGTTATAATCATCACTTTGAATGGGAAGCAAGTCAACAGCTGGTATAGGTGTTTTAAAACTCTGTTCTCTAAAATTCATGCCCATCAGCCATTTTGGCTGTGTTTTGCTGGGGCTGAAATTTCTGAACAGTCTTCTAAGGCAGCACTACTCAGGCACGTAACCACAATGGGGCACTCAGGGGCACCGTGTCCCATCAGTCATGGCCCATGTTCCACAACTCCGCAACTCCCACTGCCCCTGCCCTTAATTGCCACCCACACTCATTCAACTCAGCTGCTACAGGAGAAGGAGAACCAACCAGTCAGCTGGTATAATTAATATTTGACGAGTTTGCACTCTGTGCTACAGTAGTGGGCAGGGGTGGCCTGATGCCCCATGGCGCAATAGGCAGACTCGCTGCCTGGCACACTCCCAAGCACCCCTACGCCTCCCCCCCCATGGCTCTATGCCTCCCCCTCTCCCCACCATGCCTCCTTCCTCCCTTCGGACCCTTCCCCACCCCATATCAATTTTGATGCCAGAACCAGCTTTAGCACTGTGTTCCGGCTATCTAAAGCCCCCCCTCCTCGGCCAATCACTCAATTGCGGGTAGAACCGCGTGGCAGGGCTGGGACGCACTTACAGTCTGTCAGGACCAGCATCCTGAAAGGGCAACGATCCAGTAAGTGGGGAGGGGAGGAGTCAGTGGCAGCAGGGTTGGCCTTTCAGGACACTGATCCTGACAGACTGTAAGCGCGTCCCAGCCCTGCGACATGGTTTTACCCGCAATTGAGTAATCAGCTGCGGGGGGGGAGGGGCTAGATAGCCAGAAAGCAGTGCTAGAGCTGGTTCTGGCATTGAAATTGACATGGGGTGGGGAAGGGTCTGAAGGGAGGGAGGGAGGGGGTAGGTGCAGTGGGGAGGTGAAGGGAATGGAGGGTCGGACATCGGCAGCGGTGGTGGCGGGCAGCGGTCGTGGTTGGTGGGTGGGGGGGGCAGGCAAACTAGGTGCTTGCCTAGGGCACCGGGAGGGGGGTGGGGAGCTGAATTTGGCATCCCCACCCTCATGGCGCCGTAGGCAACCACTTAGTTTGCCTAGTGGGTGAGCCAGCCCTGGTAGTGGGCGTGCAAGGCCTGCCGCTACTGTAGCATGGAGTGCATATTTGCTGAGTATTAATCACACCACCTAGCTGGCTCTCCCGCTCCCAGGCTGAGCAAGCAGGTGGATGAGGCAGGAAGGCCTTACTGTAGCAAGGCCTGCTTACCTCATCCATTCACTTAGTGCTCTGTTGTCTGGATGGGGAAGAGTTAGGATTTTTGGCCCCAATATGCATTACTTTGCATGTGCCAAATTGACACCCACTCGCCCTGGCTTGACAGATCCCTTTGGAGTGCCTCACAATTCTCTCTGGTTCTCACCACCCTAAACAATTTATTGTCATCTCCAAACTTAACCACTTCACTGCTTACTCCCAACTCCAAATAATTAATGAACAAGTTAAAAAGCAACAGACCCAGTACTGAGCCCTGTGGTACCCCAATGCTTACAACCCTCCACTCACTCTCTGTTTCCTTGCTCTTTCCCTCTTCCCCCTCCCTCCAAAGGGAGGAGGAGCCTCAGCCAATGAAGGAGCTTGGCTCTTTAGCTCTGCTGTGTGATTAAGTTTGCCAGGCTCAATCAATCGTACAGCAGAGCTACTGAGCCAAGCCTCTCTTCCTTCTAGTGGCTGAAGCTCCTCCCTCTCCTTGTCCCTTGCAAAATGAAGGAAAGAGCCAGATATTCCTTTGTCCAGTTCCCACAATTGGGAGAGATACAAAGAAAGCACTTTTAAGACTAGCAATGTTTTATTGAAGGTATGAGCTTTTTGTCTTGCTACAGAGAGAGAGTGAGTTTTGTTGGGCTTTTTTTCATTGTATTCATGCCCTCCAATCTTTCTCAATAGGAAAGCATATGAACTATTTAGAAGAGCAATGACAAGCCAGGATTAGACCTCACTCTGTGCCATGGTGCTTTCACATGTTCTTGACCAGCACGTGAAGCAACTTATGTACAAAAACTCACAATGCCCAGCTGTTTAATGTTTTCCTCTGGGTCTTAGGTTCAAAACATGAGATCATGAGATCTCTTTATGAATGTCAATCAATCAAAAGCAGGTTTGCAACTTACAGATGTGCACACCTGAACAACACCTGATGGTTCAAGATTGGTACAGCACAGACATTGTCTGCAGTTTATGATGCAATAATTCATAGCAGGAGGTGCTATTTATCAGAGATTGTAAAACAAAATATTGCAAGTGTGCTAATGTTTTAAGCATGTTTTATGTTAAATAAGAAAAGAAATCTTTAATTGTGTTTGTCTGAGCCTGTCTAAACATATAAAGTTTATAAGTCCGCTACCTGGCTTTACATTTTGTGACACACATTACCTGGCCCAACAAGGTCCCATTTATGTCAGATCTGGCCCTCATAACAAATGAGTTCAACACCCCTGGTTTATTGGGTCCCCCTTGTCCACATGTTAATTCACCCCCTCAAAGAACTCTAAAAGGTTAGTGATGCAAGTTCTTCCCTTAAAGAATTCATGCTAAGACTTCCCCAAGAGCTTTTGTTCATCAATGTGCCTACTAATTATCTCTTTAGTGACTGTTTCCACAAACTTTACCCAGACTGACTGGCCTGTAGTTTCCCAGATCTCCTCTGGAACCCTTTTTAAAGATGGAGATGACATTAGCTACCTTCCAGTCCTTGCTCACAGGCAGAATCTTCTAGTAGCAAATCCAAGCACTGCATCAAACTTGGTTGCCAGCGAACTTTTCCAGAACACATTTTCTGCTAGGCCTTGAAAAACATGTTAACTAGGGGTGTGCAATTTTTCTCTCTTGGTATTTTTCAGTTTGAGTCTATTGAAGCTGAAATTGTTTTGGGATTTCTGAAAAAAACCCAGATCCCAATACCAATAAAGTATTTTCATCCAGGCAGGGCTTTTTTTGTAGAGAAAAGCCCAGCAGGAATTCATTTGTATATCAGGCAATACCTCCTGACATCACCATTGTTTTGCACATTGGCATCACCATTGTTTTTCTACAAAAAAGCCCAACAGCAACTCATTTGCATATTAGGCCACACCCCCTGACACCAAGCCAGCTGGACTGCATTCCTGCTTTAAAAAGAGCCCCGGATACAGGACTTTCTTTCTTTCTTTCTTTCTTTCTTTCTTTCTTTCTTTCTTTCTTTCTTTCTTTCTTTCTTTCTTTCTTTCTTTCTTTCTTTCTTTCTTTCTTTCTTTCTTTCGAAATCTCATTTTTTGGGAGGTCCAATAGGGGGAAAAAAGAGGGGCGGGGAGTAGTAGCAAAGTCACAATACCAGCTGACAGGCATCTCAACTGCACGCTGTCTTGGGCAGTCCCTTTAAGCTAGACAGCCCAAGAGAGCGCAGAAAACAGCTGAGTCCACAGGGGATACTCTCCCCACCATCTCAGCTGGGTTCTTCTGGGCAGTCTGGTTTAAAGGAACTGCCCAAGAAAGTCTGCAAAGCAGCTGAGCCCGTGGGGGAGACTCTTGCTGCCAGCTTGGCTGGGGCTCTGCATTTATGATTTTGAATACAGAATCTGTGGCTAATAGCTCTTTTGGATACTACTTTAAAATAAGAGCCTGCCATTCTTAAAGTACAGCTCCTGGGACTGAAGCCTTTATGATGGTACCAGTAGTACTCCCAATTACCTGTCTTCATCTGTCAATTAGCTTCTATTATTGGCTAGAAGAACTCAGAGTAATAAAGCAGCTTTAATATGTATTAATTGTTCTTCCCTGGTTCATTTTTACTAATATCCTGTTGTATGTTAATTTAGCCCATGGGGACATACTGTTCAAGCCACTTTCATCTCTTCATGTTTTTATGAGGTTTGTCTAAGATTTGTATTAAACTACCTCAGGCCAATACAGAAACAATAACACGAAAGCTTC
The DNA here is from genome assembly GCF_032191835.1 of Heteronotia binoei. Lineage (NCBI taxonomy): Eukaryota > Metazoa > Chordata > Lepidosauria > Squamata > Gekkonidae > Heteronotia > Heteronotia binoei. The sequence continues at coordinate 54,237,553 of NC_083231.1, read as the reverse complement.
AAAGGATATATTAGTTTTGAACTTTTATAAATCTTCCCTTCTTCACAAAGAACTATCAAAAAAGGAATAGTTTTCATATGAATACTGGCCCCAATTCAGAAAAAGCATACGTACATTCAGGAGAAGGAGCATCTATGCTGGCATGTACAAGGATTTCAACCCAATTTCTATTCAGGGCTTTTTAGGGCATTTTTATCCCACCTTTCCCTGACTGTTCAGAAGGCATATGTGGTTCTCCTTTGCACTACCCCCAAAACAACCTGTGAGGTAAGCTAAGTGTTATGTATATTTAGCATACTGTATGATTCCTGCCAGGCTCATTGCAGCCAAGAGAGCAGAGCTTGGGGACTTGGGAACAATGGACAGTAGGATCCAAATACCTGATGCTCTACACCAATCACAGGCCCCCTGCCCGTTTGAATGAACCAATGGCATGCTTGTACAGGAACCTGAAGTTGTATATAGGTTTGGCTCATGGGCCCATTCACCAGTCTTGTTAGTGCAGCCACCTACCATGCTGCCTCTAATAAAGAGCTGTTGCAACGTCTCTACGATGCTTTGAACCCACTATATTACAGTAAGCTGAAAGAGTATGACTGGCCCAATGTCTCCCGGTAAGTTTCATGGCAAGCAAGGATATGAACTCAAGTCTCAGTAGTTGAACACCAGCTACTGACAGGCTCAGATGTGACTGTCTTGTGATGATCTGTAGCATCTATTATCATCTAGGAGGATGTTTATTTTGAATGAAGTGGTCTGTAAATCTTGTTAGAAATGTCCTTGCAGCTCCAGTGCCAAGGGGAGGGGCAGAGGTGAGTACCCTAAACCAAGTCCTCTATAACTACATTTTCTAGCTTAATATACATATGAGTTGAAATAACACACAAAACACAGCATTTTCAGAAAACTGGAATGAAACTGGCCACAACTTTTATTGGTTGCATCTGTAAGAGGCTTTGGAATAGCATAGGGTAAGGATCCTGTCCATTGACTGCTACACCTGTCTGTCAATGCACAATGAAACCTGCTGAATTTCCTAAGTCTTGTTTTGACTGGCCTGATGTCTAGCTGTGAGACTTAGGGGAATATGACTCTTGAGCTAGTTTCAAGTCTAGCAGCACCTTAGAGACCAATATGATTTTTGGTATAAAAGCTTTTGAGAGTCAAAGGCTGATGTGCTAAGGACACTTTCCTGGGAGTAAGCCCCACTGGATAACATGGGCCTTACTTCAAAGCAGACCATTTAGGATTGCTCCCAAAGTTCCCTTCATCATACCTTTGTCTACAGGCATTCTTCATATCATCCAGATAAATTCCATGCAGTTTCTTTAATTCCAGCCATATCCCTGCTCTTCCTTGTCATTTATAATTTTTCTTCTAGAATCATAGAATTACAGAGCTGGAAGGCACCTCCAGGGTCATCTACTCCAACCCCCTGCACAATGCAGGAAATTCACAAATACCTCCCCCCACACACATACATCCCCAGTGACCCCTGTTACATGCCTAGAAGATGGCAAAAACCACCAGGATCCCTTACCAAACTGGCCTGGAGAAAAATTGCTGACTGACCCCTAAGTGGCAATCAGCATCTCCCTGACCATGTAAGAAAGAGCCATGAGAACTAAGCACTGATGCAATCTTCCCTGTCCTCCTTATCATGATCTGCCTAAGTTCACAGAATCAGCACTGCTGTCAGATGGCCATCTAGCCTCTGCTTAAAAGAAGGAGAGCCCATCACCTCTTGAGGAAGCCTGTTCCACTGAGGAACTACACTAATTGTAAGGAAGTTCTTCCTAATTATAATGTACTCAGTGACGAGACGTGTAGAAGGCAACATACTTTATTAGGAGGTACATCACAGAACAGGCAACGCGGGCCGGGACCCGCTTTATATACATTAGACCCGGAACAGCCCTCCAGCTGGCCAGTCCAATTCTGGCCAGTTAAGCTTCCCGCCACTGATCCTAATAAGCGGAGTCTTTCCCGCGCTGCGCAGGGTGACCAAGGAACTTCCCCTGGTCGCCCTTTGCTGCATGGTCGCACGGTGCTTTAATCAAGCCCAAGACACTACACTAATGTTGAGCCGGAAACTCTTTTGATTTAATTTCAACCCATTGGTTCTGGTCCAACCTTCTGGAGCAACAGAAAAAAACTCCACACCATTTTCTATATGGCAGCCCTTCAAGTACTTGAAGATGGTGATCATATCACCTCTCAATCAACTCCTTTCCAGGCTAAACATACCCAGTTCCTTGAACCTTTCCTCATAGGACTTGATCTTCAGACCCCTCACCATCTTTGTTGGCCAACTCTGAACACATTCCAGCTTGTCTATATCATTAAATTGTGGTGCCCAGAACTGTTCTAGGTGAGGTGTAACCAGAGCAGAGTAAAGTGATACTATCACTTCACGTGATCTGGACACTGTACTTCTGTTCAGCATCAGCACAAGGGCATGTGGCACCTCAGGCAGGCACCCCCTGCCACCCCCCACAGCGCTGCAACTCCCCCGAGTGCACTGAGGCATGGTGCCCGCCCATCTCCTCCTTCCCTTCCCATCCTGTCGCCTCCCACCCACCATGTGCAATCGCAGTCAGGGGAGCCGAGCCTTCTCCAGTGGTCCCCTCCTTCCCTTCCTGTCACCTCCCCCCTGTGTGATCACAGCCAGAGCAGGGGAGTCAAGCCTTCTCTAGCAGTCCCCTCCTTCCCTTCCCATTGCCTCCCTCCCCCTGCGTGATCATAGCCAGGGGAGCCAAGCCTTCTCGGTCCTTTGGAAGATAAGATGCACACCACAGCCGGCAGGGCCCAGGCCTGGTGCACTGTTATCGTGCGGGAGGGGGGGGAGGAGGCAAAGGTATGGGAAGGGACAGGTGGCAGCGGTGGGTGGCTGGGTGCACAGGTGGAGGAGGCAGGCAAACTAGGTTCTTGCCTTGGGCACCTGGAGGGGGGGGAGCCCAATTCAACACCCCCACCCTCCCGGTGCCCTAGGCAACCACCTAGTTTGCCTAGCAGGCGAGATGGCCCTGCTTCTGTTGATACAGTCCAAAACTGTATTTGTCTTTTTACCCACTTCATCACACTGCTGACTCATGTTCAGCATATGGTCCATTAAAACCCTTATCCTTTTCACACTTACTACTGCCAAGACAAGTCTCCTCCAGTCCCCATATTTTTGAGAAATTTGAATCTGCTGGTAAAAATATGCCCTTTATCTTTTGGGTTGTATCTTAGAAATTCATTTAAAATTAATTGTTTTAGTTCCTTTTTCTTTTAAGTAATCACTGCAATCTCCACGCCCACAATATAAGTTACTTCCTTTAGGGATTCTTTGCTTGCTTATAATGTAAGAGTACATGTATTAAAATAAGTGGATTTAATGTCACTCATAAGAACATAAGAACATAAGAGAAGCCATGTTGGATCAGGCTAACGGCCCATCAAGTCCAACACTCTGTGTCACACAGTGGCAAAAAATTTTATATACACACATACACTGTGGCTAATAGCCACTGATGGACCTGTGCTCCATATTTTTATCTAAACCCCTCTTGAAGGTGGCTATACTTGTGGCCGCCACCACCTCCTGTGGCAGTGAATTCCACATGTTAATCACCCTTTGGGTGAAGAAGTACTTCCTTTTATCCGTGATAGCTACATAACCACTTTACACAATATATATTCTAATAGCTAACACTACCGTATTTGAATATAGTTAAATCCAGGAACTGGACCTATGAACAGACAAAATAGATCTTTTTAGAAACCTGAAAAAATGCAAAAAAAGCTGTGTTTTAAAAATTCATTGGGGCATTTAAAAAACAAAAATGATAAAAGGAGTGCTTGTAGCTTTGAGAAACAGATGCCCTCAGTGGCTGTTGCTAGGCAACCACAAGCTTGATGTTTGTCAGTAAAAGGCAAGGGAAGAGGACAGGGCCCTTTCCAAGTCTGTTCTGGCCTTTGAGGGAGGACTCACTGGGGCCAATCCTGGCAGGAACCACTGGGCAATGTGATACCACATGACTTGCATGACTCACCTAGAGCTGAGTGCTTGCTACTTTTCAACAGCAGCCATCCCACAAAAGCCAGTGGTTAGAGTTTCAGACTAGGACCCTTAATCCCCATTATGCCCTAGAAACTCACTGGGTGATCTTGGGCTAGTTACACATTCTCCGCCTCACAGGCAGGACCAAGATCGAATATTAAAGCATCTGGACAGCTGGAGAACCAGCTGAATGACAGAAGGGCTGAGCATGATCCATCCAAGCCTTGCCCAAGGCAGGAGAGGTGACCCCCACCACACTGAGGCAAGGGAGGGGAGACATAGCCTGGCTCACCAGAGCCCCACATGAGATGGGGGGTGACAGCACCTGTCTCAGCCAGATTGTGGTGAGGCAGACATTGGGGACTGGCCTGGACAAGCCCATACAAAGCAGAGTAGATGATGGCACCTGGGCCAAGCACTGTATAAGGTGAGGGCAGGCAGATGGCAGCACCTGGCACAGCCCTGTGCAAGTCAAGGCAAGGCAGAATGTGGTACCTGGTCAAGCTCCATGTGAAAACAAGGCAGTGGGTGGTACCTGGCCAAGTTCTGTGTGAGGCAAGGCAGAGGGCTTGTCACTGACTTCCTCCTTAGGATTGCTTAAGTTGCTTCCTCCTTAAGCCTCACTTCCAGGGAAAATGTGGTTTTACCACAGAGTTTTTAATGATTCCTAAAACTACCCTATGTCACTTTAGGGTTTTACCCAGAAGTGATTTAGTGGCACACAGGACACCATCTTTTGGAAAACATTTTCTCTTTGCCACTGCTTGGAGCAGCAAGGAGGGCTACCAGCAAGAGGTCTCCCACTTTAGCAGCCATGTCTAGAGTAATGAATTTTAACAGGGATAAATGTAAAGTTCTGCATTTAGGTAGGAAAAATCCAATGCATAGCTATAGGATGGGGCAGACTTGTCTTAGCAGTAGTATGTGCAAAAAGGATCTAGGGGTCTTAGTGGATCATACGCTGAACATGAGTCAACAGTGTGATGCGGTGGCTAAAAAGGCAAATGCAATTTTGGGCTGTACCAACAGAAGTATAGTGTCCAGATCATGTGAAATGATCATATTGCTTTACTCTGCTCTGATAAGTCCTCACCTGAAGTATTGTATTCCGTTTTGGGCACTACATTTTAAGAAGAATATAGACAAGCTGGAATGGGTCCAGAGGAGGGCGACAAAGATGGTGAGGGGTCTGGAGCAAGTTCTATGAAGAAAGGTTGAAGGAGCTGGGCATGTTTAGCCTGGAGAGGAAGTGGCTGAGAGGTGATATGATCACCATCTTCAAGTACTTGAAGGGCTGTCATATAGAGTATGATGTGGAATTGTTTTCTCTGGCCCCAGAAGGTAGGACCAGAACCAATGGGCTGAAATTAAATCAAAAGAGTTTCTGACTCAACATTAGGAAGAACTTCCTGACCGTTAGTGGTTCCTCAGTGGAGCAGGATTCTTCGGAAGGTGGTGGGCTCTCCTTCCTTGAAGGTTTTTAAACAGAGGTTATATGGCCATCTGACAGCAATGAAGATCCTGTGAATTTAGGGAGAGGTGTTTGTGAGTTTCCTGCATTGTGCAGGGGGTTGGACTAGATGCAGGGCTGGCTCTCCCACTAGGCAAACTAGGCGATTGCCTAGGGTGCCGAGAAGCAGGGGGCAGCAAATTGGGCTCTCGCCACTCCCTCTGGTGCCCCAGGCAAACACTTAGCTTGCCTCCCTCCCCCCCTCCCCACCACTGCTAGCCCCCTCCGGACTGCCGCCCGCCCCCCTGCATGATGTCCCGCCCATGCCCCCCCACTGGCGCTCCGCTTGCCTGCCCGCCGCTGGCGCTCCGCTCACTCCCTTCCCTTCCCCCTGGGGCTCAGTGGCTAAAAGTAAGCTTAGCCGGCAAGCAGCTCCGGGGTGTTTCTGGTGCCGCCGCATTTTTCCTTTCCTTTCCTTCCCTTCCCTCCCTTTCTTCTCGACTCCCTCCCCCTATCGCCGCTGTCACCGCACTTTTCCTTCCTTCCTTCCCTCCCTGCCTGCCCCCCCCCCCCCCGCTGGATCACCACTGCCACACTTTTCCTTTCCTTCCCTCCCTTTCTTCTCGACTCCCCCACCATCGCCACCGCTGCCGCACTTTTTCTTCCTTCCCATTCTGCCCTACCCCGCCCCTCGCAGTCACCGCTGCTGCACCTTTCCTTTCCTCAGGGCTGGCCCTAGCCCTTCTAGAGTATCCCCGCGGCTTCTGCCTACTTGCTAGTAGCCCCGCGCCTACCCGTGAGTAGGTGGCAGCCGCGGGGCTACTCACGAGTAGGCAGCAGACCCGGTGACTGGGGTGGGGCGGAGCTCTGCTGCCTAGGGCACCAGAAGGGCTAGGGCTGGCCCTGACTAGATGACCCTGGAGATCCTTTCCAACTCTATGATTCTATAGTTCTATGATCCAACAATTCCTAGAGCAAGTTGAATGTGATGCCCCTGTCTAGGGTTGCCAGGTCCAATTCAAGAAATATCTGGGGACTTTGAGGGTGGAGCCAGGATCAAGGTTGTGACAACCATGATTGAACTCCAAAGGGAATTCTAGCCATCTAATTTAAGGGACTGCACATCTTTTAAATGCCTTCCCTCCATTGGAAATAATGAAGGATGAGGGCAGCTTCTTTTGGGGCTCATAGAATTGGACCCCCCAGTCCAATCCTTTTGAAACTTGAAAGGTGTTTTGAGAAGAGGCACTGGATACTATGCTGCAAATTCAGTGCATCTACCTCAAAAAAACAGCTCACCCAGAGCCCCAGTTACCCACGGATCAATTCTCCATTATACCCTATGGGAATCAATATCCATAGGGAATAATGGAGTGCCCAGCAGACATTGCCCCCCCACTTTCTAATGATCCTGAAGTGGGGGGAGGGCCCTCACCTGGGGATTGGAAACCCTATCCCTGTCCCTTTCACTGGCTGCTAGGCTGTCCCTCTTTATGTTATTGCTGTTATTTAGTGTATTTTATGGGGGCTGGGCTCCCTCCGGGTGTCCTGCCCCCCCAGGGAAAGTGCATGTGCAATACATCGCCTCTCCTTTCCCGGTGTAGTGAATGTTGTGTGGTCACTGTCTGGCTATGCCTGGCAGATGGTCACTGCAATGGCCTCTCCTACATTACTGCATCCGTGGCAACACCTTCTCGCTGTTCCGCCCCGTTTTCACAGAGTTTGCCACGACATGGTGCGACCGAATGTCCGGCGGTATAACCGGACGGGCAGGTTGGGCTCACCAACCTCGTCAGCCAAGAGAAGGAAAACTCTAACATCAAGCCCGGGCAGACAGAGCTCGTTAATGTAACATCTACCACCTGGAGGACTCGCTGCCGGTGTCCCGGCTTACTGGGCCATGGCAGATGACCCCATGGTGAAAGGGTGGAGCCAGTACTGCGCACACTGCACTTCACCTAAAAATTTCTCTGCGCAGGCCTGAAGGGTATCCACATCCACAACCCACAACATACCAAGTTCTGCAGCGATGGGCAAGGGGCGAAACGGCAGGTGGAAGATGCCACTGGAAGCCACAGTCCCGATCCTGCATGTAGGTGGTTCAGGGTATTGGTTGCCTGATGCTGACCCGGAGACGAAAGCATTTTTCGGCAGCACCCTGAACGACCAAGCAGCCTTATTTAGGGACAGCACTGCTTGCTCCGTATGGAGAGGGGCCTAGAAAAGGTGGCCTAAACAAAGCTCGTCTCCCCCCCCCCCCCACAGTTGGCTAGCCACGGTCAACGGGCATCCTTACTTGCGGTCGAAAAATAACAACAAAGAAAAGGCATGCACCTGCCTCACAAAGTGTGCAAAGACTAAAGCTTGCGTGTTGGAACATCAGGACCATGCTTGACACAGTACAGTGGTCGCCCTGAACGACACTCTGCTCTAGTTGCCCACGAACTTCTCAGGTTGAATATCGACATAGCAGCTCTCAGTGAGGTCCGTTTCCCTGAGGAAGGTAGTCTTCAAGAACATGGTGCTGGCTATACCCTCTACTAGTCGGGTAAGTCAAAGGCTGAGAGCCACCTTTCTGGCGTTGGCGTCATGGTCAGGAACTCCATTGCCTCTAAACTCGAAAACCTGACAAGAGGTCACTCAGATCGCATCATGGCTATGCGCCTCCCACTTCAAAACAAGCAGCATGCAACACTCTTCAGTGTGTATGCCCCAACCCTTCAAGCAGATCCTGCAGAAAAGAACAAGTTCTATGCTGATCTACGTAACCTCGTACGGAAGACCCCTACAGAGGACAAGGTGATCATCCTTGGCGACTTCAATGCCAGAGTAGGTAAAGACTCGGAAGCCTGGAAAGGAGTACTTGGCAAACACGGCACTGGCAACTGCAATGATAATGGGCGCATCCTGCTAGAATTCTGCACGGAGCATCAGCTCACCATTACCAACACTATCTTCCAGCAGAAGAACTGTCTGAAGACAACCTGCATGCACCCACGGTCCAAGCATTGGCACCTTATTGACTACATTCTGGTGCGCCAGAGAGACCTTCGAGATGTCTTACACACCCGAGTAATGCCCAGTGCAGAATGTCATATGGATCATCGTCTTGTTTGCTGCAATCTCTGTCTTCACTTTAAATCTACACCCAGGAGAGGCGGTATCCCCCGGAGGAAGTTTCAGGTTGGCAGCCTTCAGTCAGCCAAAGTTAAAGCTGCCTTCCAGGCAAAACTCCAGACAAGAATTGAGGACCCCAGTTGCCTCACAAATCCTTCTCCAGAAGCACTCTGGGAACACCTAAAAACTACCATCCTGTTGACCTCTGAAGAAGTCCTCGGGTTCTCCACAAGGAAGAACAAGGACTGGTTTGATGAGAACAATCAAGAGATCCAAGGATTACTGGTGAAAAAGAGATCTGCCTACCAAGCACATTTTGCTCAACCCTTCTGTCCCAGGAAAAAAGCAATCTTTTGCGCTGTATGTAGCAACCTCCAGCGCAAGCTTCGAGACATTCAGAACGAGTGGTGGACCAAGCTTGCAGAGAGAACCCAGCTGTGTGCAGACACTGGTGATTTAAGAGGGTTCTACAAAGCCCTGAAGGCAGTATATGGTCCATCATATCAGGATCAGAGTCCCTTGCATAGTGCAGACGGCCAAGTGCTCCTCACAGACAAGGCATCCATACTGAACCGGTGGTCGGAGTATTTTCAGGTTCTCTTCAGTGCCAATCGCGTAGTTCAAGATTCAGCAATCCACCTCACCCCACTTCAACCAGTGAAAACAGAGTTGGATGAGATCCCCACCCTAGAAGAGACTGTTAAAGCCATCAAGCAACTGAAAAGTGGCAAGGCAGCGGGAGTTGATGGAATCCCACCAGAGATCTGGAAGCATGGGGGCATAGTACTACATAGCACACTTCACAAAGTACTTGTCACCTGCTGGGAACAAGGCAAACTACCACAGGACTTTCGCGATGCAATCATCATTACTCTACATAAGAACAAAGGGGAAAAGTCAGACTGCTCCAACTACCGGGGGATAACCCTGCTCTCCATCGCAGGCAAAATCCTTGCTAGAATACTCCTGAACAGACTGGTGCCCACCATTGCAGAAGAACTCCTCCCAGAGAGCCAGTGTGGCTTCAGAGCTAACAGGAGCACCACCGACATGGTATTTGTTTTCAGGCAGCTCCAAGAGAAATGCAGGGAACAGAACAAGGCTCTGTATGTGACTTTTGTCGACCTTACCAAAGCCTATGATACCATTAGCAGGAATGGCCTGTGGCAAATCTTGGAACGTTTAGGATGTCCCCCAAGGTTCCTCAGTATGGTCATCCAGCTACATGAAGACGAGCGAGGCCAAGTCAGACACTGCAACGATCTCTCGGAGCCCTTCCCAATAGGCACAGGTGTAAAGCAAGGCTGTGTTTTCGCGCCAACTCTCTTTACGATCTTCTTTAGCATGATGCTTCAAAGAGCCGCAGTAGATTTAGATGATGACGATGGTGTCTACATCTGCTATCGCACCAATGGCAGCCTGTTCAACCTGAGGCGACTAAAGGCCCACTCCAAGACAATGGAAAAACTTATCCGAGAGCTACTGTTTGCTGATGATGCTGCACTTGTCTCCCACTCGGTATCAGCTCTGCAGCATATGACGTCCTGCTTTGCAGAGGCTGCCAAGCTATTCGGCCTAGAAGTTAGTCTGAAGAAGACAGAAGTTCTCCACCACCTGCACCCCAGGATGATTATCACCCTCCTTGCATCACTGTGGGTGAATCAATTTGGAAGACAGTCCAGCAGTTCAGCTACCTAGGGTGCATCATCTCCTCAGATGCCAAGATCGACAAGGAGATTGACAATAGACTGGCAAAGGCAAACCGTGCATTTGGCCGACTGCATAAAAGAGTGTGGAGGAAAAAGCATCTGAAAAAAGACATAAAGATCAATGTTTACAAAGCGGTTGTGATGACAACCCTCATCTACAGGTCCGAATCGTGGGGTTTATACCGTCATCACCTGCGACTCCTTGAGCGCTTTCATCAGTGCTGCCTTCGCACCATCCTCAACATCCACTGGAGTGACTTTGTGACCAACACTGAAATCCTCAAGTGGGCGGAGGTTACAAACATCGAGGCATTGTTGTTGAAGACGCAGCTGCGCTGGGCAGGGCATGTCTCCAGGATGGAAAACCACCGCCTTCCCAAGATTGCCCTGAATGGCGAACTTTCTACCAGCCATTGAAATAGAGGGGCACCAAAGAAGAGGTACAAGGACTCCTTGAAGAAATCCTTTGGTACCTGTTGCATTAACCATCACCAGTGGTCTGACCTAGCCTCAGATCGCAAAGCATGGAGGCACACCATCCACCAGGCTGTCTCTTCCTTTGAGAACGCATGCATAGCTGGTCTTGAGGACAAAAGGAGATTGAGGAAGAATTGTACTGCTACAGCACCAACCCCAAATCAGACTTTTCCCTGCAGCCACTGTGGCCGGACCTGCCTGTCCCGCAGGTCAGCCACCAGTGAGCCTGCAGCAGACGTGGACTACTGCACCTTTCTTAAATCTTCGTTCGCGAAGTCAAGCCGAGAGAGAGAGAGAGAGTGTGTATTTTATCTTTTCACTATGATTTATAGTCTTGTTTTATGTATTGGTTGATTTTTATAAGAAACTTTAAATCAAGCCATAAGCCGTCCTACAGATCCATTTTTGGATGAAAGGGTGAGATACATGGTAACAAATAAATAACTAAATACTGTGTTACAATATGACACAAGGAAAAATACCTGTGAATAGAACAGTCAACATGGTGTCAGTTTTGCTTTTCTGAGTGGTGTCATACTATTGCTAAATTAAGATTTCAAAATGCTTGTCAGCATCAGAACAATAATTAATATAGACAACATTCCCCTCTTTTCCATTATAGCTAACTTAAAAGAATTCTTTAGAGGCTGACAGTGGATATAATGAAATGCCATCTGTACTGCTAAATCAGAAGTTGAACTGATGAACTGTTCCAGATAGGAATAGCTTTCCTTTGCCAGCTAATTTATTAAGGATCCTGAGGCTGAAAATACACAAACTGAGCCCACTTCTGAGAAGAGCACTAGAAACTCAGCTTGAATTTGTACATGGGCCTGCTGTGGTCCCTCCTGGCATCTCAACCCGTCCCTGCCCTTGACACAAACAGCAGAAGATACTAAGGCAATGCAGCACACATGGCACTGGGGATTCTCCATCCTGAGATGAACATTTCATTCACCAGTTACAGGTTGTTTCTGGCTGCATGTCTTTACCACTAAGTGAAGTCAATGATGAAGACTGGGGAGGAGGCATAGGAATTGATGTTCTGATATGTCTTGGAGTACATATGCGTATTTGTGAGAAAACAAGAATGGCTGTATGGGTAGGAGAGTAGAGGCACTACACAAAAGAGTAGGGCATATGAACAAATTTCTTCCCTGAATTCTAATGCTGTTATCAGTTTTCTGAATCCTTATTTGTCACTGTTTATAACATCTACCACAGTTTACATGTTTCGCATCATGTCTCCTCAGAAGAAACATTCCAAGTATGATAAGAACTATTGACATGCCAGAGATCACCCACTGAGTTCCATGACTTAATATAGATTGTGGGCTTTGGAGGGCCAGAGCCAACCACTTAAGTCATACAAACCTGTTGAACTCAGACAGTTTCTCAGAAGTTATTTACAACAGTGAAGATGTCTTACTAGGCTATCCAGTAAACATTTAGCAGGCAAAATGACAACTGTTTGAAAGACCACAACCTATTGGCTTAAATGTTACAGAATGGAATGGAACCTTCTACATGACTTCACCCCTTTAGAATGAATGGGTGGCATCACTTATTTGAAGAACATTTTGCTTGAAAATCCAGCTGCAGATAGAAAGCCAGCAAGCTATAAGCTCCTCCTACCCCAGATAATCTACTATTCTTCTTAATATGTCAGAATTTTCAGTGCAGATATAACACAAAACAGAATGTGTGGTCCATTTCCACCCCTCGCCATGTGCACTTTACACTGTTTTGGATGATGGCCCTTGACAATAGTGCTTACAACATATTGTAATTTTTAAAAGATTACAATGCATCCTGATTCCCTCACCCCGTACATCTTTGAACTAGTTGGAATGGTGCCTACAAAACCAATGTGGTGATGGCAATTAGGATGTCTTTGAAAAATGTACATTTCTCTTGCTGTTCACTGGGAATCAAATGTGAATTGCTGAAGAATTCCGTGCAAGTTCAAGCTTATAGCAACAGTGATACTATTATTTTTGCCAAATGTCTAATGAAGCCATGTCTCGATGGTTGAGCCGTAGCAAGTTTTTGCATGCTTGCCAAGCAGAGGTTGTCTCTGTGCAACACAAACAACAGTAAAACTCTGCATTCCTTGGAAAAGAAACAGGCCTAGGGATTAATCTTCCTTTTTATAGGTAGCATACAGGTTGTCAAATAAACTCCTATTAAATTGTCATTGATTTTTTACAAGGTGTTGTCTTCTGCCAAATCCCCCTGGCAAGTCAAATGCATAATACATTACTGGGCTTTGGCTTGTCAAGTGCATCACAAGCAGTGCATGAAGAGGGTTTGATTCTGATGTTACTTTCTTCTCATTGCCATTTGGATCACCTGTGGGTTGCAAAAATAATTTAGAAATTTCAAAAGTGGTTTCTTGAATAGATTGATACCACAAAACTGAGCAAAGATGTGTGTGTGGGAGGGTTCTTTTGCAGTTTTTCTTAAGAAAACATGCTTTTCTTTGTCATCAGCAATAATAAAAGTACTACCTCCAAATCCTGAGAATTGGGCATGCATGGACATTTTGAGAAAAGATAAGGCAAAGTCTGGAGGTGCCCAGGAAACTTCTGAGTATAATAGTATGGTGGGGATGCATCCTGCTTTAGAGAACCATCATGTAATTCTGCCCAGTTTTTGCTATGACATACTAAGATCTATTCAGTGCAAGTTCCAACCATAACTAAGACTGGGACAGTCCATTCTGCAGTTTCAGTGTTTATGGATTTGACTGTTGTTTTGTAGGAGGCGATAGGCACTATATATTTTAGTTAAAAATATATACACACACCTTTCATTTCCAAGGTAGCCTGCAACATTGGCTAATCACCTCTTAAACTATATCTCATTGCCTCTGAGAAGAGGCAACGGTCCACTGCCACTCCAATGTGTCAGCTGACATCTACAGCGATCCTACTGCTAGCAAAATATGGTCTGCAGTCCCTTTAAGTGATGCCATGCCTTGACAAACAAGCGTGGTTTTTCCCCCAAGTTACCCTGTGCATTTGGGTCCTGCATATTTGAGGACCCATGCATATTGGCATGTTTTGTGTCCCTGCCTAGAAATTCTTGCTTGCATCTGCTCAGAGCTGAAACTGAACAGACATAGCCAAGCAGGTGTTCAGTTTTGCAGCACTCCAGCCTCTCAGAGACATTTAATAGGCCTGCAAAGAAAGGCAGGTTTGAAATGAAGGAGCCAGAGTAATTGGCATTAATATCTACTCCCAATATAAGTAGGAATCTGGGCTAATCTCTGCAGGGTGGGCCCTCAGAAATAGTGGAAGAATGGTAGCATTTCAGCAAACTTGGAGATCAATCTTTTTTCTTTTCTTTTGCAGAAACTCATTACCCAAGAGAAATAATTTATTTATTTATTTATTTATTTATTTGGGATTTATATCCCGCCCTTCCCACGGATGGCTCAGGGCGGCTTCCAACAATTCATCAAACTTAAAAGTAAACAATTTCAAATGTAAAACAATTAAATAATTTAAGCAGTTAAAACATTAAAACAGAGTAATTCAGTTTCCTGTGAACAGATGGCTGGCCAGTTTCCTCCGGTTGTTATCCTAGCTAAATGTAGGCTAGGTATAGGCTAGCCGGAAGAGGGTCGTCTTACAGGCCCTGCGGAACTGCGCTAAGTCCCGCAGGGCCCTCACCTCTTCCGGCAGCTGATTCCACCATACGGGGGCCATAACGGAGAAAGCCCTTTCCCTGGTGGCTTTCAGGCGGGCTTCTTTTGGCCCGGGGATAGTGAGGAGATTTTGTGTTCCTGACCTCAGTGCTCTCTGGGGAACATGTGGGGAGAGACGGTCCTTCAGGTAGGCAGGTCCCAGGCCATATAGGGCTTTAAAGGTAATAATTAAATACTCTGCCTGATCCTTCTGAAGATGTGATAGGCAGCCATTGCACCTGTCTCTGATCCATGCTGGCACTCCAAATACAAAGCAAGTCTTGCAATTGTGGAACCCTGGTGGTTCTGAGAAGTAGCTGGGGAACTTGAAAAGAATTCAACCACCTCTCCCCCCACCCCACCCCACCCCAAGCAGTTTTGTTTTCAGGAATGATTGCTTAACTAAATTCTGGCCGCTTACATGTTAGCAGGGAAATATTCTGGGGCTGTAAATCTCTGGTCAGTAGGAGGGGGAAGCCTGGAAAACTGGTGATCATAAATGCCTTCCACTGAAGGATAATGGTAACCAACCCTATACATTGCAATAACACAAAAGCATCAGTTCTTTTCCATTTATGAGGGAGTTGGGGGGAATCTGACATTTTTTTTTTTTAAATATACAATTAAGTTACGGAGCAACTCCCTCCACACAAGTTTATGAGGTGCCTCCTTTCTAGTTTTTGGTACCTGATAAAAACTTTTTGCTATTTCATTTTCCTGTTTTTGTCTGCCAGGCTTATGTGTATGTTTGATGAGGCCACAATTTGTTACTGGCTTGTTTACGTTGTGTTTTTTTAAAAAAAAAAAAACTTTGTAAGGTTTTTTTTAATGTTATTGGCTTTATTTATTTATAACATACGTAGGCTGCCTTTTGACCCAGCTTTAAGGTTTCCAGTGTGACAAACAATCAAAATAGTGTTTAATATACTGATGAATTCATATGAAATATTTAAAACAGTGAAGTAAAACACATGAACACATAGGCACACAAGACAGGGAGGAAGGGTAATATGAGTTAGTGAGGGATGGGGAGAAGTTACAGGGTCCTCTGGCACTTCTGGAATTTTGAGAATATGGAGTGGACACTTCTGCAAAATGGTTGCATGGGGGGCTGAGGTCGGTCACAAAATAGTTGCCATGGTGTACTTCAGACAATCAGAAAACGTTGAAAAGTTGCAAGCCAGACATCCTCCTATAATGGACCATACCACTCCAGTCTTTTCCTACCTACAGTGGCTCCCAGTTTATTTGTGGCCTGAATTCAATGTCCTGGTATTGACCTTTAAATCCCTTTATGGGTTGGAGCCAGCATATCTTATGGACCACCGACTCCTACATGAACTTATTCAACTACTCTGATCATCATCCGAGGCCTTGTTTTAGTATTTATCTGTTTAATTAGATTTTTGACCACCCTTCCCGATAGCTGGGCTCAGGGCAGTTAACAAGAAAATTATAATTTACAAATAAATAAAACCAAAACAAAGAGAACAGTAAAAGCATTACAGCACTCAACAAGATGGTTTTCTGAATCCTGGTGGTGCTGTCATCTTGCAGGGGGGAGTGAAAGTGGAAGTGGGATTGCCAAGATGAAATTGTAGCTGCCCTCAGTCAAATGCCTGGCAGAACATCTCTTGCCTTACAGGCCCTGCAGAACAGTAATATGTCCTGCAGGACCTGGATTGAAGTTGGCAGAGAGTTCTATCAGGTTAGGGCCAGGGCAGAAAAATGGTGGGCTAGACAGAATATGTTCTTCATACTAACGGCATTCTTATGCCCTTATTGAAACTCTGTTTCTTCCTTCATTCCCTAAAAGTTTAAATGTATATGGTCTGCAGGGCTTCATATCCTCATCTGAATTTATTGGCATTGAAACAACTTCTTACCCACCATTGTAAAAAATATCCTGTGAAAGCACATTCTGTCAAATGACCCAATTTTCATTCATAGCACATTGTTTCACTGAGGTAAGTGCTAAGCAATCAGTCCTGGGAAGGGCTGATAACAAAGAACAGCTGTAGGAATCCACCAAAGACTCTTATTTCTCATTATGCTGCATCCTGGGTAAATTTTAATTAAAATATGACCCAAATATTAATTTCTTCTTGCCTAGAAAAACAACTTTCTGCACAAATTTATAAAGTAGATCACTAGGAGATTTGGAATACTTTGTTTTCAAGTAAGTACTGTCCATTAGAATAGGGAGTAATTGGTATAATGGATGCAGGTGGTATTATTTTAAGTTCAAAGAAACATAGGACAAGAAACTGATTTTTAAAAAATGATCACCAAAACATAACTTGTTTCTAGTGTGTCATCTGTGTAACAAGGAGGACCCACAATACTCATGAGGGAGGGTTATCACTCCTTGTTTTAATTACCCCATCACTGCTCCTATCCTTGGGGCTCTTGCCCCCCATCAGCAATGGCTGATGCCATGCCTTGACTACTCCCCCTTGATGGAGGGCTTCTCTTCCACCTCTCCCCCATCAATGCTAGGCCTGCCAATGCTTCTTTCCCTTCCATTGATGGGTCAGCAAGCCCTACACGGTTCCCAGACACCAGGCCCACCAAGCCTTCTTCCACAACACAATCCAACCCATAGTGGCCAGCCCTGTGTGATTCTCAGCTACCAGGACCACTGAGCCTTCCCCCACTGGCCAATGACAGTGAGCCCTGATGTGCTTTCAGCTACTGGACCCTCCCCCCAAAGCCTCTTCCCCTGGAGGACCCTTGGAGCTGATACAGGTCCCACCTTATACCTGGAAGTAACAGCAACAGTGTCTGGGAGCCACTCTGAGCCTGGAGTGATTTCAGACCCCCTCCATCACCACAGCTGACCCTGGACCCTCTCCTAGATTTCTCCATCATGTAGCAGAGCCCAGAGCAGCAATCAGAGTGTTTTGCTGAGGTGACTGAACCCAGATCATCTCCTGGTGTCTGCTGCCACCACAACTGGGCAAGGATTGCTCCTGACATCTTCTGCTATGACAGTCAGGCCCAGAATGATTCCCTGTGGTGGCAGCCAGATCCAATAGTAAGTGAGACAATGGTAGTCACATGCCCTTTTGTGATAATACAAGAATAATAGGTAAAAAATGAAATGCACAGACAACACTTTTGTATTTGGAAGACAATTTAAATCCCCCAATATATTTTTGTTTTTCTACAAACCTAGGGGCTTCTCTAAGTTTGCAGAAAAATCTCTTTAGCATCCTTATGGCCCCAATCCATGGATTTAGGTATCTGCAGATGGCGGCCACATCTTGCTAACTATATATCAATATGTTTGTTGACATCATAGATCATAGCAAGCCATAAATTCACTATAAAGCTTAAGAATATAACATTATTATAGGACCACCTACTCCCACATTAAGCTACCTGTCCACTCTGGTCATCTTCAGAGGTCCTGTTTTGGGTGCCCCCACCATCTGAAACTAGTCAGATAGCAACCCAAGAATGGGCCTTCTTGGTTGTGGCAATGAAACTTTGGTACTCCCTCCCTTGGGAGATGAGAGGTTGAGGGCACACCACAACTGGAACAATTAGGTGTTTCCTAATGCTCTTATAATAGGTCTGGAGGTAGGAGGTCCAGGTTTTCAGTCTTGCTTGTGATCATGAGCCTCAAGGAGTGGACTTCATCATGGTACTACCTGGACCCTACAACAAGGGTAAACTGAAATGTTGCTTAGAGCTCCTTGGAGGAAGAATATACTATAATATTGTGCTAAATATAACAAATAAACATATATATTCTACTTTTGCCATTATGCCACTAGAGTACAAAGACAGAGTGTGGGGTGGGGTGGGATAGAGACACACAGAAATTCTTTTAAAAAGAAGAGATTAAAAATGGACTTTAATCCTCCTTAATTAAGGAAGATGCAAATAAAAGAGAATAAAGCAGCATTTACAAAATAATAAAGGTAGGACAATAGTAGTCACGTGCCTTTTTGTAATAATACAAGAATAATAGGTAAAAATGAAATTAAAAGAACCGTTAATTGATGCTAAGGAATTTCCCCCCTATGACATAACTCATGTAATTAATTGACAAAGACTGGTACACAAGATTTAGATCAGGGGTGTCAAACATGCAGTTTGGGGGCTGAATCAGGCCCCTGGAGGGTTCCTATCAGGCCCCCAAGCAACTGGCTGTCATCTGCGCCCTTCTCCCTCTCTCTTGCTTCCTTCTATATCACAGCTTGTTTTGCAAGGCTTGCTCAATCGCACAGGAGCTACAGAACAAACTTCTATTTTCTCCATTGGCTGAGGCTTGGGGAGGAAGGGGGGAGGCAGAACTTGCTTTGCCAGGCTCTCTCGATCACACAGCAGAGCTACTGAGCCAAGCCTCTCTTCCTTCTATTGGCTGAGGCTCCCCCTCCCAGTCCCCTGGGGAAGGAAGGAAAGAGACATAGCTTCTGTTGCCCAGTTCCCTGGATCCCATGGGAAAAATACAAAGAAAGCATCTTTAAAATCAATGAGTGCTAATGTTTTAAGCATGTTTTAAGTTTTAAAAAAATTGTGTTTGTGTTCTTCATAAAATTTGTATCTTTGCTACCTAATCTTAAATAGTTACACACATGGCCCAGCCTGGCATGGCTCAGCCCAACCCAACATGGCCTGGCCCAACAAGGTCTTATTTATGTCAGATCTGGCACTCATAACAAATGAGTTTGACACCCCTGATTAAGATGGATTTTAAAATATAGATCACGGTCTACCAGGAAGTTATCAATCCCACACAATCCTTGTGGGAAAGAACACAGATGATGCAGAAACCTATTTATTAAAATGGGCAAACTTCTTAGGGAATTGTTCCCATATATGGTGATGTACATTGAAATCTGAGCTAAAATCAAGAAGTAACAGCACATATTTTTTTAGCTATGGGGTATGTGGTGTTTTATCCTGCTGCAGCCGTTTAAATTGGTACTGCTTACCATTTACTAATTTCTACATGTTGATTCCTACATGTCTCAAAAATGTTTAAAAGTTAATGAGGAGCACCTATGTGTTTCTCCTAGGGTTGCCAAGTCCAATTCAAGAAATATCTGGGGACTTTGGGGGTGGAGCCAGGAGACTTTGGGGGTGGAGCCAGGAGACATTAGGGGCGGAGCCAGGAGCAAGGGTGTGACAAGCATAAATGAACTCCAAGAGAGTTCTGGCCATTACATTTAAAGGGGCGGCACACCTTTTTAATTCCTTCCTTCCATAGGAAATAATGATGGATAGGGGCACCTTCTTTTGGGGTTCATAGAATTGGACCCCCTGGTCCAATCTTTTTGAAACGTGGGGGGTATTTTGGGGAGAGGCACTAGATGCTATACGGAAAATTTGGTGCCTCTACCCCAAAAAACAGCCCCCCCCCAGATACTCGCGGATCAATTCTCCATGATTTTCTATGGGAATAAATCCCCATAGGGAATAATGAATGCCCAGCAGACATTTCCCTCCCCCCTCCCCCTCTTTCTGATGACCCTGAAGTGGGGGGAGGGTCTCCAAACCGGGAGGGGGGAGTCCCCTGCCTGCACCTGGGGATTGGCAACCCTATGGGGGGGCAAGGGCGTGGCTGGACAGGAGCCGTTTCTTAAGCCTCACTTCTCCTTCTTGTGCCTTCCAGGAGGAGATGAACACCAGCCCCATGGTTTCCTCCCTGCTCAGGGGGCTGGCCAACTACACAAACCTACCCCAACTACACAAACCTCCCGCCTGGCCGCTCGGTGGTGGGCTTCCAAGTGGGGGGGGGATGGGGCTCTGTGCTGCTGCTGCCGCCGCCAGCCAAGGCACAGGTGCAGCTGCCGCCCGCCGCCGCCGTAGCCTGAGCTAAAGGCTGCCTGAGGAGAGCGGCAGAAGGTCTCCTCTCCCTCTGTCCCACCAGGCCCCAATGAAGGAAGAGGCCGCCAGCTGAGGCCCACCAAGTACTTGAAATAGCAAGACAAGGCAGGCTCAGGTTTGGCTCAGGAAAAAGACAAATGCTTTAGAACTAGAGAAGGCCTCAGTTTCACTGTTTCAACTACTGATGCTCCTACCTTATTCAAAGAAATAGATACCCTGTTGTGCTCTTGCACTGTAAGAAATGAAGGACTCTCTCTTTGCATCAAGCTTACCAGTACTTCAGAGGAGGAAGTAAAACTGGTAAGGTGGATAGGCCATACTCTATCTCAGGGGTGACCAAACTTGCTTAATATAAGAGCTACTCAGAATAAACGTCAGCTGTTTGAGAGCCACAAGATATGTATGTCAGATGTTTGAAAGCAGGCAGGTAGGCAGGCAAGCAGAAAGGAAGGAAGGCAAATAGATGGGGGGGAGGCAGTAGGGTGGGAGAAGTGAAAAGAAAGTGACTTTAAATTAATTCTCCAAGCTGCTGGCTGGCTTGGTGAAGTGATTTAAAGAGACAAATGCCTTCTCCAAGCTGGCTGACAGGGTGGTGGGGACTTCAAGAGTCACACAATATGGTGTGAAAGAGCCACATGTGACTCCTTAGCTGCACTTTGGCCACCCCTGCTCTATCCTCTCTCCCCCGACCCCCATTCTGCTGCTGTGTATTTACCTACAATGCTAATCTCAGGGACTTCCTGCTTTCTGGCATTTTCCCCTCCTGTCTTGTGCCCTCTCTGATTTCTAGGTGCTTTGAGCGTCTGCCTCCATCTTCTAGTTGGAAAGTCATGTAGAATGCTTATTTAGGCTTTCATATCACAGTATGGATTTATTTAACAGAATATCCATTTCTTTCTTAAAGCAACAAGCCTTATATGGGCTTTATCCCTAAACAGTGTCCCATTTTTCCTTTGTATAAACCAGCTCTAGCAACCCACTGGAGTTGTATGGGCTTAGATAATTAAATTATTTTTAAACAAAAACAAGATTAATTTGAGAAAGAGGCAGGGGAAAGTTGGGGGCAGGGGATCCCCCGGTTTGGAGACCCTCCTCCTGCTTCAGTTAGCAGAAAATGGGGGAGGGGGGGAGCACACTCCATTATATCTTATGGAGACCAATCCGCATAGGGTATAATGGAGAATTGATCCATGGGTATCTGAGGATTGGGGGGAGGCTGTTTTTTGAAGTAGAGGCACCAAATTTTCAACAGCACACCCAATGCCTCTCCTCAAAGCACCTGCCAAGTTTCAAAAAGATTGGACCAGCGGGCCCAATTCTATGAGCCCCCAAAGAAGGTGCTCCTATCCTTCATTACTTCTAAATGGAGGGAAGGTATTTAAAAAGCGTGGGGTCTCTTTAAATGTGATAGCCAGGGAGTTCAATTGTGCTTGTCACACCCTTGCTCCTGGCTCCACCCCCAAAGTCCCCAGACATTTATTGGGTCAGACCTGGCAACCCTAAAAAGGCAAGTAGTCTTTCTCATAATTAATTGCACCACAAAAATAGTGCCTATGACACTTGGGCATTATTATTATTATTATTATTTATTACGTTAGATTTATATCCCGCCCATTCTACGAAGACTCAAGGCGGCTAACAACATAAGATATAATTAGACATAATCATGCCCATAAATGTTACATTTGTGAAGTGATCCTGCATTTTCCCAGATACAAAACGTTGCACAGAGTGTTTGGCAAATGAAGTGTCTCTAACACAAATGCAGCCTTCAGGCACAGATTCTCAAGGACTGTGTAAACAAATTAGAAACAAATGTCCATCTGGGACAGCATACACCAGGGACATTCTCCTGCATAATTACAGTTGAACTAAATGGCAGTGTATTCTCTTAACCTCTTACTGGGAGTAGAACTCTTGTGCAATTTTTACTCATTTCAATGGAGTGGGCACGAGAGAATTTAAGCAAGTTATGAAAAAAGCCCTTTGTGACTTGTATCTGATGCAAATTGATCGATAAAGATGGATATAAAGGCAAGAGGAGAAAGTGAGAAAGGAATAACTGAGAAAGGACAACCTACCTGGACTACAATCAGGTATCCTTCACCCCCCGCCGCAGGAGCAGAACTAGACACACCAGTTCTATTGGCCAAGGAAACAGGAGGCAGTATACAGTTGCCAAGTGAGCATTCATGTTTGTTTCCAGATTCCGTCAACATAGACAATTTTTAAAAATTCACATGAACCAAACTCTACGCACCTTGACAGTAAGGACTAATTCATGAATATTAGCTTAATCTGGATGCAAGCAGTTCCACAGTGGCAAGTGAACATGTGACAACAGCCTATTCGGAAGAGGCAACACACAACCAGAATGTTGGTGGTGCTTCAGAGGGGAGGGAGGCAGATCAGGAGTGCGGGGCTGGTTTCCCTGCCTCTCCGCCTTGCAGAGAAGAGGTGAAAGGAGCCAAACTGCCTTCCTCTGGCTGGTGGGGTCTTTAAACAGGGAGGGAGGCAGATAGGCTCCTTTCACCGCCTTTCTGCCTTGCAACTGATCTGCAGGGCTGCTGGCTCGCTCCCCCTTCCCGCCTCCTGGAAATGTCCAATTTGGTGCTCGCCTCAGGTTGCGCTGGGAGCAAGCTACCCCCACTGCCCCCCCTCCAGATCCAGCCCTGACTGTATATACACTGCTCTGTGGTATTTGGAAGTAGACTGTGATACAATTTAATAAATAAAATTTAATAAATAAAATAAATTCAAGACAATATGAGGACTTTGAGGTGTGGGAAAGTCTTGATAGGCTTGAGATTTGGGTTCAAATGGAAGGGGAATCTGCACTGGGGAAGTATTTCCAGAAGCCCCTTATTGCAGACATTACAAGACACTCAGAGGAATCACCAGTTTTGGAGCCAGTTTGGTGTAGTTGGGCTCTAATCTAAGAGAAGCGGATTTGATTCCCAACTCCTCCATATGCACCTGCTGAGTGACCTTGGGTCAGTCACAGTTCTTGAAAGAGCTGCTTTCTCAAAAGAAGTTCTTGAAAGAGTTCTCCCAGCCCCACCTACCTCACAGGGTGTCTGTTGTGGGGAGAGGAAGGGAAAGGAGATTGTAAGCTGCTCTGAGACTCTGAGTAAAGGGCAGGGTATAAATCCATTCTTCTCCTCTTCCTCCTCCTCTTCTTTCTGTCTCTTTGACTATCCTTTCTATAACATTAGCACACTTTTCTACTCCCTTTTGTACTTTCCTTCCTTCCTTCCTACCTTTCCTTTCCCTCCTTCCTTATATTGGACAATATCTGAAATAATGCACTTTACCTAACATTATGTTTAATTTTTGTCCTAAAAACTGTACATTATTGTTCTGACTTTGCACTAAATATAGTTGTATGTTCAGTCATTTATGGGACAGCTGGTTTGTTCTGATCAGTTAGTGAGCTTCTTCGTGGGAACAAGGGATATTGATATGAAACTAACTTTGAGACAAGCTCTTTTTCAAAAGTCTTTAAGGAAATGGATTTTCTGTTTGATTGCTATGTTGAGTGATTGTGGCTCTCATCCCACACTCAGTCACATGTAGTTAAATCCATTTGACTTGTGACTGATGCATGTTCTTTTAATTTAATTCTCCAAAGCGCATCATATTCTTGTTTTCTCAAGATCATTTCCAAATGTCTGTGCTTGGGTACAAGGAGCTGGTACCACCTTGTTTCTTCTTCATGGGCCTTTCCCCCTTGCATCCAGACTAGAAATTAGGACATTTTCTGACTTTATTTCTTTTCAATTCTCTTTTATATTCCCAAGATTCTCATAAATGTCTCACTCAAACAGTGAGCAAACATGTGTAGATATTGATAGTCCCTCAATTTGATTTCTTTGTCAAGTCTAATTAATCTCTGAGAGTCATTGCAGTGGCAGTCATACAATACTTTCTTTTCAAATGTGTAAAAGTAACATTTGCTGACCAATTTCTTTTGGGATTACTCAAGTCACAATGTTATGAGATAAGAAGCAATGAAAGTAATGAGCAGCTGTTTTGTGCACTTTTAATGTCCTGATAGCTCTTCTGCAAGATTTTTAATTGAGCTGGAAGGTGTCCCTTTTATACCTACTGGTTCCCCCATCACCTCACCACCATGATAACTGTGTAGTTTGATACATTTTGTTTTGAGAATTTTCCCAAATGAGTTTGATTTTCTGTCACCATCTTTATTCATTGTGACTTTTTAATGGTAACTTTATTAATGGAGTGATACAGACTATCAATTAAAGTTACTTATCTGTCAGAGGGAAAGACTAACAGGCCCATTCTCCACTAGCCTTGTCGTGGTCTCCTGCTCCTTTTTCCTGCAGTGCTTCTGCCTGATTTTGTACACACTGCCACAAAGCTGCAACTTGCCTCGCCTCTTTCCCAAGTTCTCTCCTGGCTGTACGATTCTCTGAAAACCGGATTTTGAAGCTGCAGAGAGAACTTGGGAAAGAGGCAGGGCAAGTTGCAGCTCTGCGGCAGTGTATGCAAAATTGGGCAGAAGCACCGCGGGAAAAAGGAGCACGAGACAGCGGCAAGGTTAGTGGGGAATCAGCCTCAATCAAAGTTACTTATCTGTCAGGGGGCAACTAGAATGATTAAAAAGTTGGAACAGTTTCCCTATGAAGGTTAAAGTGCCTGGGGCTCTGTAGCTTGGAGAAACATTGACTGAGGGGTGACATGGTAGAGGTTTACAAGATTATGTATGGGACAGGGAAGGTAGAGAAAGAAGTACTTCTCTTCCTTTCTCACAATAAAAGAACTTGTAGGCACTCTATGAAATTGCTGAGCAGTCGGGTTAGAATGGATAATAGGAAGTTCTTCTGATTAACACATGGAATTCACTGCCACAGGAGGTGGTGGCAGCTACAAGCATAAACGACTTCAAGAGGGGACTAGATAAACATATGGAGCAGAGGTCTATCTGTGGCTAAGTCACAGAGTATAGATGGAACTCTCTGTCTGGGGCAGTGATGCTCTGTATTCTTGGTGCTTGGGGGGCTACAGTGGGAGGGCTTCTAGTGTCGTGACCCCACTAGTGGATGTCCTGATGGCACCTGGGTTTTTTTGCTTCTGTGTGACCGAGTGTTGGACTGGATGAGCCATTGGTCTGATCCAACATGGCTTCTCTTATGTTCTTAGGGTCTTAAAGTCCTACTTTGGAGCCAGTTACCAGAAGAACATGGCTACAAGGACATAATTTCAGTTCTAATTCATCCCTCTGCACAACATACCCCACTTGGGTATCAGCATATTTTATTTTAAGAAATGACATCCATATGTTTCATGACCAAGTTCCCTTATGCACCAGTTACAAATTGTAAATGAAAAATCTTAAAGCAGATGATGACAATGTAGGTTTGTCCTTCATCAGGTCACAATGTTCAATTATGGAGTAGTTTGGCAATAAAAGTCAGCCATCAACATTTTTATAGGTATGAGTTCTTTGTACAGACCAATCCTGATCAAAGAAACAACACATTATTCTTCAATTTTATAGATTATATCTGCTAAAGCACTAATAGTCCATATATACTTCTACTTATGATTATAGGCTAATTGGCCACTGGCTAATGAGAAAAACAACTCAAGTCCAAATATATGCAAATTGGGTGAGAATCTCTAGTCACACAGGGATACCCTACCTTGTTGTCTCTGTGGATGGTTGTGGAATTTTGGGAACAGGTGGGGGGGAGCATGGCAGGAACCAATCACAAAATGTTGGAAGGTTCCAAACCAAGTGTCCTCCTAAGATGAGGCAGCTGCAGGCCCGTAGCCATGGAGGCCCCTGGGGGGGCATGGCCCCTCCAACCTTCCTTGGACCTTTATGGCCCTTTCATTCCCTGGCCCCTGATCTCTCCACTGCCACTTTTCTCCCCATGACTCTGGTGGCCCCCCTCCATGTGACACCTCCCCCTCCCTCCCACCCAGCCACCCACTCACCCACCGGGCGAAATTGTAAAGAACAGGCTCCAGGGGCTCTTGCAAAGTGCCCTCTGCCCCCGCTGATCACGTGATTGGCTGGAAAAGCCCCTCCGAAGCCAGTGGTATCTACCCTGGCTTTCCAGCACGAGCAGCAAGTTCAGAGCTGGCCGCCCCAGTGCTGAACTTGCTGCTTGCACCAGAAATCTGGCATAGATACTGCCAGCTTTGGAGGGACTTTTCCAGATGATCACGTGATAGGCGGGGGCAGAGGATGCCTTGCAAGAGCCCCTGGAGCCTGCTCTTTACAGTTTCACTCAGTGGGTAAGTGGGTGGCTGGGTGGGAGGGAGGGGGAGGTGCTGCATGGAGGGGGGCAAGGCCACCAGAGCCATGGGGAGAAAAGTGGGGGCAGAGAGAGTGGGGGGCTGCCGGGGGGGGGCCTCTATCCAAAAAAAATTTCTGTGGGCCCCTCCAACCGGAATTTTCTGGCTACGGGCCAAGGCAGCTGTTCCTGAATGAGTGTTTATTGCAGACACAACACTTCAGTATCTCCTGCTCCAGTGAAATGGAGGAAAGCCATGACTGGAATTTTGCTCTGAGGGCAAATGAAATGATGGCACCACTACAGGCACCAGGTTAAGCATCCATGCTGTATTAGGATATCCTGTGTCTTTTGTTCTGACAGTCCCCAACATTGTCTAGGATGATGTAGGATTAGCCAGACAGTTTCATCAGAATCAGAAGCAATGTAGAGGCCATGCATGAAGCACATTACAAAATACTCTGCAATTAAGGGTTGCAGGGTCTTCACATGGAGCTGGGGTTTGTGAGTGTGAAGCCGCTATGCCTATTGCTGTGCAACTCTCCCATTCTGCTTTCTTAACTGCTATGTAATTCTATAGTCCTATTAGTTACAGAAAGAAAGTTCAAGGAGATAAACGTAATCAAAGGAACCACTGGGAAGGATCTGCATATACACTTACTGTTAAAATACTTCTAAATGAACAATTTTTGGTGAAAATCTGGCAACGTCAACCTTCAGCCTGTTAGTATGGCCTGCAGGGTGTTGTGTGGTTTGCTTTCTTCACCCTATATTTTCCATTCAGTGGACATTTACTTTCTTTGCTGTGCTCTGGGTAGGTATGGATATTTGTTTGTGGCTAATGTAATGGGAAATAATTTTAGAGAGTTGGTCTTTGTGTCCTGTTTGTCCCCTACCACATAATGATTGTATATGATCATTCTGCTAGGGTGGAAGGTTCACAGCTCATATAAGGCATTGTAGTGGATCTCAGTGCCATATATTTCTGCCACTTTCTCTTAAGTGCCTGTAGCTGCTCCTTATTTTGAACTTCCATGCAGAATGAATGTGTTCCAAGAGGGGAATGTGCATCTAGTTGCAGAAAGCTTAAAAAATGCCGCAGAGCAATGAGACTCTTACGTCCTCAAGGAGTTTATGCAAGTGTTGAGTCATAAAAATACCAGCTTGTCTCCACTGCTATATTTTTAGATTCTGGATTGAAAGATAGCATGAAGCCTATTATCCTTCCGAAAAATGCTGACCTAATATGGTCAAATTTTTGCATGAAAGGTTGTGAATTGCCTGTCACAAGGGATTACAGGGGAAGAAGAGAGCCACTTCCATCAGCACATAGAAAGTGGTCACTAAGTGCCAAAAACATTTATGGTGTCTACATAAAAGTGTGACCCCACACAAACAAGTTGCCTTTATTTGTGCTTGCTGACAAAACCACTGCATAGGGTTTCCCTCAGCTTTTTTTTTTTATATTAATATTTTACTTGGGCCAATTCCTTATTTTTGTTATGTCAAATAAAGCAATATGCCAATACAATGAACATTACTTTCATAAGTAAAAAAAATCTTATTTGTAAATGAAAGTATCAACACGGTTATGCTGAAGTTGGCGTCTCATATCATAATCATTTTCAGAGATTACTCCAAACAAATCAATGAAAATTGTAGTCCACTGGGAGAAAGACAGCCAGTGTAAATGCTCAGGAAAGGTAGTCTTCATAGAACTGGCCCATCTCAGAATGCACATGTTTGAATGCACCCTCACATCAAAATTTCCCTGCAGTGACTTACTGCAGAAGTGGAAACATGTATGTATACTTAGTACTTCCATTCCACAAGACCTTCCCTTCATTTCAGTGGAGGAAGATATTAAATTTGTTAATCCAGTTTGCATATATGGAATTACCCCTCCCATATATGGCTTTTTCAGAGCTCCATGTGCACTTTGATGTGCTCATGGTATATATTACATATTTTTCCCTATCAACAGCTTCTTTTGAAGGTAGTAACTCCGCATGAGGGGCACCATATCGCTTTAACTATGTATAGGTATTATCCCCTTAAATGGGATGCCTCTCTTTGTCTTAACCTGGGAGCTGCCCTCTGATCTCTCCTCTCTCCCTTTGTCCTCTTGCTTTTCATGGCTTTCCACGGAGACACATGTCTCTGCAGGTCTTTTATGCCCTCATAATTCCCACACACACAATGCTAGACAAGCTGGCCAGTTGTGATAGAGAAAGTACTCTTAAGATTAGGATTCTTTCCCTTCTGTTGACTGCAACCTGAAGATAAACTGGATCTACTTGAATTAATGTAAATTTTTAGCTTTTACAAGTGCACTCTCAGTATCACACTTCTGTGACTGGGCAAAAATCTACTATATTAACCAAATATTCCAATAGCTGTACACCAGCACGTATTAGAAGAATGCACCATACTCAGTCAAATTACACAAGTTTCCTGGTATATTACAGTATCCCAAGCACTATAAATGATGGAACAATGTTTGAGTCTAGTGGCATG
Organism: Heteronotia binoei; assembly: GCF_032191835.1. NCBI lineage: Eukaryota > Metazoa > Chordata > Lepidosauria > Squamata > Gekkonidae > Heteronotia > Heteronotia binoei. Next base: position 54,208,437 of record NC_083231.1, on the reverse strand, counting down.
TTTAAGACCAACAAAGAAGCCTTTGCGTGCATGCATACTTCATCATACCACCTGAACCTATAAATAATAAATCTTCTAAGATTAATTATAGTTCCATAAAGTTACCAATTGAAGAGAAGCTTAGATGTTCTTTATTCAGAGGCCATATCTTCCATATTCAAATAGCACTTGTGTGTCATAGGGAAAAAAAATGATACTATGACACAAAAAATGAGTTGTTACTCCAATAAAGTGCCAGTGTAAACTCTGAATAACAGAGCAGTAAAATACCCATGGCACAGAGGGGTAAGCTGCAGTACTGCAGTCCAAGCTCTGTTCATGACCTGAATTCAATTCCAGCAGAAGCTGGGTTCAGGTAGCTGGCTCAAGGTTGACTCAGCCTTCCATCCTTCTGAGGTCAGTAAAATGAGTACCCAGCTTGCTGGGAGTAAAGTGTAGATGACTGGGGAAGACAATGACGAACCACCCCATAACAAAAAGGCTGCCAAGAAAATATCATGATGTGACATCACCTTATGGATCAGCAATGATCCGGTTCTTGCACAGGGGACTACCTTTTTTTTAATGACATTTATTTTTCTTCTTGACAATGCTAGGGGTGTACACTGAGAAAAAAAATCATTATAATTTTGGGTCTTGGGGTTTTTTTTTTGGGGGGGGAGGATTTTTACCATGATCCCTTATTCTCAGATAGGACATTACTGGTTTGACATTCAAATCTATGCAGTCGTTCCAGAGTTTGGGATCATTATTTTCATTGGGGAATGTATATTTGAGGGAATGTATTTGAGGGAATGTCAGCCCCCAGAGTGGAAAGACAGGCCCTGGGACTTGATTCTGTGCTCTTGGTCTGGAATAACAGTCCCCAAAGTGCAGGGCCATAGGCAGGATTTGGGGAGTCAGTCAGGGGGCCAGTGCCATAGCTCTCAAGGGGCTGGAGGAGGCGGGGCCTCCTTGCATTTTTTACAGGCCTGCTTATACAGCCTCTTCAGTAATTTTCATTTCGGTGTGTGTTTTCAATGCAAACTAATGTCAGGCATTGTTTTAACTCTGGTAATTCCCAATTCCAGCAGCAGATCATGTCTCCCTGAAATTAGCATTTGTTGACACCCTCGGAGTCATAAAAGTAACCACTTGCCAGATCAATTGCTTCTTTTGTTCTCAGGCCTCTGTTGTGAGGGAGTAAGATAAAGGAGATTGTGAGCCTCTCTGTGACTCCGAGATTCAGCGTATAGGGCAGGATATGCAATATCTTCTTCTACTGAATCAGATAGGAATTGTTGGCATTTAACAGCATATGCAATGTTGAAAATGAACAGGTGAGCAAACATATCTTGGTATGTCCAGTGATTGATTCGTCTTGGTTTTGGGAATTTCAGGTTTCAACTGTCAAACTCAGTTTGGTATAAGAAACTGAAACATTTCTGAAATGTGTTAATCCTCATTTAGCAATGAAATGTAATGTTTGAGGACATCTGTTTCAATGTATGTGAAGAAGTGTGTACGCGCTGAGAGTCTGTTATCACATGTACCCTGGGATAACTTTGGTTTGGCTTGGGGGTTCTGCAGGAATGACCCTGGTTTCATTTTCACATCCCTGTTACTTGTTGCATTTATGTGCTAATTTGCTGCCATTCATTGATCTTACAAGCCTCAATGCATCTTGGCTTTGCATGGCCATTCTGTAACAACTGTTCACAGCCTCTCTTTTTCTTATAAGCAGGACTTGAGGATATTTTATTTGATGGTTTGTATCTGAGGAAGTGTGTTTGCACACAAAAATTTCCACTTGAAATAATACTTTGCTGGTCTTAAAGATGTTAGAGCATAGTGATGTTCTGTTTCTGCCTGTGTGATTAACTTGGGGGCACTTGGTTTTTGAACAACAGGCACAAGAATTGCTCTTTGAAGAAGGACCCAGCAGACGTTCCCTAGAAGGAGACAATCGCTTGAATGTGGGGCATATGATATATCAGGGATGGCCAACATAAGAGCCACATGCAATAAGCATGTTTGAGAACCACAAGACATGAATGCCAGATGTTTGAGAGCCGCAGGGAGAGAAGGAGAGAAGGGAGGAAGGAAGGCAAATAGATTGGGGGAGGGAAGGGTGGAAAGAAAGCAACTTTAAATGCATTCTCCAAGATGCCAGCTTTATTGACTTGGGGAAGCATTTTAAAGTGAGAAATGCCTTCTCCAAATTGGCCAATGGGGCAGCGTGGGCTTTGAGAGCCACACAATATGTGTGAAAGCTATATGTGGCTCCTGAGCCAAACTTTGGCCACCCCTGTGATATATGGTGGTCCAGACCTTACTTTGGAGTTGACTACTACTGTAATAAATTATAACAAATCTGAAACATTATTGTGCAATAAACCACTTTTATTTGTAACAATAACAACCCTGAAACATTTTTATGCAATAAACCACTTGCATTTATTATTTATTTATTGGTTATTTATAAGCATGGTGTGACAGCTCCACACAGTCATATAATAGCAGGCCCCACTTGGATCCCCTGAGCAAAAAGTTGCTAGCTACAGGGCTGTAGGGGGCCTTGGGATTTTTGAGGGGGCATTCAAGCTCCCCCTCCTGCCCTACTCCCCCCCCCCACATTTTAATGCCTGGGAAGGGGTGGTGGAGCAGCTGCAGCTTCCCAGGCTATTTAAAATCCCCCCCCGATCAGCTGATGGGCTGGTAAAACAATGCTGGAGGCTCGCAGTTTGTATGCTGACCCTCCAGCATGATCGGTATCAGTGCGGGGTAAGGGGGCAGCAGCAGCAGGAAGGACAAGCAGCCGAAAGAGTGGCCACAGCCACTACTGCTGCCTCCCCCTCCCCCTTTCTTTCCTGGATTGTGTGAGAAGGAAAGGGGAGGAGGAGGAGGCAGTGGCTGTGGCTGCTTTTTTGGCAACCGGTCCTTCCCGCTGCTGCTGCCCCCTCACATCGCACTGATAGCGATCACACTGAAGGGCCAGCATAGGAGCCATGAGCCTCCGGCACCATTTTAGCCCCCAATCAGCTTATTGAAGGGGGGGAGACTAGCTTGGGAAGCCGTGGCCACTCCCTCGTCCCTTCCTGGGCATTGAAATGGTGGGGAAGGGAGGGAGGAGGAGGCTGGGGAACAATATATTTTTAACACACACACACACATGAAAATTGAGAGTGAGATCTGGGACACTTCTCTAACAACGAAGCTAAATGACTTAATATAGTCCTTATTATTGGTGCTGCTGTTTTTTATAAAGTACTTTAAAAAGTAAAATCAATGGAATGTATAGAAATAAAATTTTAGGGGAAAACTCTCTGTCTGTAGACTTGTAATCTGAGAAAGGCATGACCATTAGGAAAGGGGATAAGACACAAAATGAGGATTATGAGTTACTTGCATGTGTTGATGATTGGATCAGGTAGGGTCCCTTTTTGCTAGGGCACACAACTTGAAGTACAAAGAGACTTTTGTGGAGAAGTTATTACAACATGTAGTTCTCAGCTAAACATTAAATTCAGGATTTTATAGTCCAGACAAATAGAGACAAAATTGAATTTACTAGTGAACATTTATTACTTGACAAGTGACACTTTGAGAATGAGCTGGTTGAGTGAAAGAGCCCCTACAGACCAGATGTTATCTAGAAAACTCTCATATCACCTCAGGCACAATACCTTTCAATAGAGGTTATTCATATGCTCAGGTGAAAGTGAGACATCAGGTGACAGAATATCAACTGGAGTACACACACATGAAATATCTTAGGAGAATGATCAAGGCACTAGTACCCTTAACAGGATAATGTGAAATGCCTTTTGTCCAAATTAAACAAGGAGCTGTATGTGTTTTAATATATTTGCAACATGTGTTTTTTCCTGAAAGTTTAAAAGCCATCTGCTATTTGCTTATGTAAGATCAAATGCGATATAAATAAAAGTAGACTGTAAATTTCTGTAACTAAGTACAGATTCATTATTTAGCCAATGGCTTTGACTATCTCACAGCCCTGAATTAATAAATGTCCAGTTGGAGCTCTGTTAGGTTAATGATTGCACAAAATTAGAACATTGAATAATTTTTTTGTAGTACTTTGTGTGAAAAATCAATTCCAAATTATCTGTGCAATTATTCAGGCACTCTGTGTCACAGACTAAAGAAGGTAACAATAGGCAATACCAATAAACAGTACAGATTCAAATGAGGTTAAGTAAGGACGTGACTTGTATGCCAGTGGAGCTAAATAGTTAGGAAGTCTATACACAATATTCTGGTTTATTAGTTTTATATTAGTATTGCCAGACCAAAGGAATTGGCTGTTCCATTGCTCTTTAAGAACAGCTGCAATATCCAAAACTACAAGGGAATCAAGTTCTCAATGAAGGCAGTGCCCCCTATCAAATTTGCAACACCCCCATGGCGCATCCTCCATGACTGGGCTCCCCACAGGCCATGTGTACTCACTCCTTAGCCTCCACTAACTGCAGCTGCTCAGGGCTCACAGGGTGGGCTCCTCATCTAGGTTGCGCTGTGGTGGCTTTCCTGCCACATGACTCATGCAGGCAGAGCCATTGCCAGCTCACTGCTGCCATTTCCTCACCATGTAGCTGCGGGTTGTTCAGGCCACTGGCAGTTGCCACCCCAGAGCCCTAGAGAGAAAGAAGGTGGAGCATGAAGCCAACTGAGCAGGAGAGAACAAGTGCACCTGACATGAGCCCCTGGAAAGGAGCAGGAATCACTTTATGGTAATGAACTATTAGAAATGCTGTCTGTTAGAAGTTCCTTTCAACAGTTTTATTTTCATGATATATTTCCATAAAATGCTGCTGTACTGACAGGTTCACATGCATCATCATCTACATCATCACCATCATCAGTGATGCTGGAGAAGGGGCTGTGCCACACTGAGTTTCCCTGATGAAGAAAAGAACAAAGCCCTGGCTAAGGAGTCCCACCTTCAGAAGCAAGCTCAGTCTCCAAGTTTGTTTTAATGCTTCAATTGCAACACTTTGCTCCTCCCCTCCTCCGACAAAATGGGGTCTCAGATGTAAAGTTGTAAATTGTTGGGGGAGGACTAGAAAGTGAGAAAGAGTCATTTGGAGCCATTAGTGGTTTCCCCAATTGCCCTGGGGTACACATTCTAGCATTGCAAATAGTCATGTGAAACTGCTCTTTAGCCTGTAAAAACCAAGGCTCTGGTACCCATTTAAATTTAATTTAATTAGCAGCACCCTGATGCCCCTTCCACCCCAAAATCCTGGCTACAGGGCTGGGACAGATGAATCTCCTTGGAGAGAATGTTCCAGAGCTTTAGTGCCATGACCAAGAAGGTTCTCTCCCAGGGCCATTGTCACAGTGGGGGAGTTAGGGGCATGTGCTCCATCACTCATGACCCAGATCCCACAACTCCCAATGCCTCTGGTTGTGCTTTTATGTGCTGGCCTAGCAATAGACATGAAGGTGGAGGCTGTGCAGCTGAAGCAGGGCTGGAGTACTTGTTAGTTACCTTGCTGAGTATTAATCGCACCAGGTACCCGGTTCCCCCTCTCCCAAGCCGAGCGGGCAGGTGTATGAGGCAGGCAGGCCTCACTGCAGTCATGTGACTCGGTTATGTGCTGGGATCACACAACTGGGTCACATGACTGCAGCAAGGCCTGCCTCATCTGTTGCTTGTTCCGCTCTGTAGGGGTGGCAGCTGCTGCCTGACAGATTTCTCTTGGGTCAGGTAATGGGGATGGGGCTTGTCCCCCTGAAAAGGTCCTCTGTCCAAGCACCAGTCGCTTCCGACTCTGGGGTGATGTTGCTTTCACAATGTTTTCATGGCAGACTTTTTACAGGGTGGTTTGCCATTGCCTTCCCCAGTCATCTACACTTTCCCCCCAGCAAGCTGGGTACTCATTTTACTGACATAATTAGTCATATAAGATGCTGCAAATCTCTTCTTCCTTTTAACCACCTGCATTATTAAAGTGTTTAATAAGGCAATCCTCAATGGGAGGGGGGTTTGCATCCACGCTAGAAAGAAAGCCACAAGGAAAAAACCTAAAAGGCAATTCTGTTATTTAGCTGTTTACTGATGCATTTTCCAGACATCCATCACTTTTTTTTAAACCCATCTCTGTTGAATGTCCAGCTCTTATCCACCCTCCACCCCTTCAAGTTTCTTACATGGTATTGTTTGCTCTGGCATTTTCTGTAAGTTTTGTATAAGTAAGTCTCATATAATATAAGACATGTTTTTCCTGTTAGTTTTTTAAATTTTAAATAGTTTATTAAAATCTAAAAAGCAATACATAAAATAAAGCTTCAAAGTTACAGAGCAAAACCTAATCAAAATTCATCAGAATCAAAATTGAGCAAGACTGAGCGAATGCAACGTAATACAAACATAGTTAAGCATTATGGAAATACCATCAAACAATCAATAGTAAATGAAATTAAAGTATCTCTTTGGTAATTCACAATATGAATTACTTTCAGAAGTTACATACTGAAAAAAAGGAAAACATTTCTCTTCAAAATTTGCCTTATACATCAGGCTATCGAATGTAAGAATTTGTGACACTAATTTATCTGAAACAAGGATGTCCCAAACTTTTATGAATCATTTCCTAACAGTAGGAGTATTTCTTTTCTTCCAATATTGAGCTATCCCAATTTTAGCTGCAAGTAATAAAGAAGCCGCTAAATGTTGCCATAACTTAGCACTGTTTATATTTCCCAAAAGTTTAACAGTATAGACTCCAGAGAATTAGGAATAGTAGCTCCTGTTGTTCTATTAATAATTGGCAAAACCTTATTCCAGAAGCACTTTATAGTTGGGCAGTCCCACCAGCAGTGCAGAAAGGAGCCCAGAGGCCCACATTCCTTCCAACAATTTGGTGAATTTTCTGACCTACAAAGATACAGTTTTTGTGGAGTCATGTAGCATCTTGAAAAAAACTTTGTAGTTTTCTAATCTAATGTTATTTGATTTAGATTTGAATAAACTGTTTGACCATATACGTTTCCATTGTGACTCGTCCAGTACTAAATTACAGCTTCTATGCCATGCCTTTTGTTGAGAGGATAACAATGACCATTTCTTTCTCTCTAAGAGTTGATAAATGGGGTTTCAAAAACCTCTTCGAACTAGGAAAGCCATCTTTTATAACTTTTTCAAAAGACATATGCAGAGCAGTTTTCAAATCGTTTGCCATAGACATGGAATGTATTTGTTGATATTTAAACCAATCTGTGATGTTCCACTGTGACATCACGAAAAGCTGTTAACTGTATAGCACAGACATATTTGGCATTAGAGAACATTGGAGTGGGGCTGAGAGCAAAACATTAGTAGAACTGCAACTGATAATGAAGTTCAGGACAATGCATCCATCCGGATTAAATTGAGACCTAGGTTTTGTGTCTCGTTACCATTGCTGATTGCTCCATGCCTACTACCTCTCTGCATATCACACCTAATCCAATCATATCTGCTATTGTCATTTGCCTGCTAATGTCATTTGGCATCTGAAATCATTCCACTTTCCAATAGGACAGATGGACTCACACTCTAGCTGTGTCTGAAGAAGTGAGCAGTGACTCAAAGCTCATACCTTACTACAATTTTTTAAAAATATTGAGTCTAGACAGCTCTCATCTTAACACAACTAATTTATTAGCAAGAACAGTCACATGAAACATAACACAGCAAACTATATACAATTTGGAACTGATTAACCATGCCCCACTGGCAGACCCCAGTCAATCCTAAGTGGCTCTCCAGGATCCTTCATTTGCATTTCCTGAAGAAATGCCTCACATCCAATTGGCAGGTTCCGAGAGAACAGCCAATCCGAATGCAAGCATCAGGATCCTGGAGAGTAATGGGTACCTGCCTTAAGCTCAAACAAAACATTCTATAACAACACTCGATACATAACAAATTTTGTTAGTCTTTAAGGTGCTATTGGACTCTTAACTCTTTTCTAGTGCTACAGACAGACTACCATCAGTGCCAGTTTAAACCCCTAGGCAGTTGAAATCTCGGGGGCCCCTTTCACAAATTATCTCCTACTCAACCTATATGTTAATCTGGCCCTGCCTGGCCTTGTACACTTACCTGCAAATAACTCCCACTGAACATAGCAGGATTTACTTCAACAAAAATATGCGCAGGTCTCATTTTGGACAGGAGCTCCCAGGAGCAGAGCTCCAGAACCTCTAAATGTTATTGTGCTCTTTCTTTCTTAACCCCCCCCCCCCCCCAAAAAAAACCCCTTGCTTCTGGGCTCCATTGCTCAAACCCCCTGTGAGAATTTTGCTGAACTCTAAGATTGGACAAACTAATATTTTTCCCCACAAAAAAAGGGAAAATAACCAAAACATATAAAGCAGACAGATGGAAATCTTCATCATGCCACTGTGGCCACATAGGAGAAAGTAATTTAAAAAGGATGATGGGAGTAAGGTTTTATTATGAGAATTGTAATCCAAGAAGCATTTTAAGGTAGATGCTGAGGTGATATAATTCAGTAAACCTTCTGGTGATTTCAGGGGTGTGTGGCATATGCAAATGAGTTATGCAAATGAGCCCTGGCACCTCTTTTTCTACAAAATGATCCCTGAATATATGCAAAATCAGTCTATGAATATGACAAAAATGAGAGAAACAGCCAAAATAAAAAAAATCTTCATTTAAATATGAAAAAAACAATATTTTAATTGAAAAATTCACCATAATAATAGTTTACATACAAGCTGGAGGAAAATATGTACTACTCCTAAGAATACCACAACTATATTTAATGATTTTGTCTGTGAAAAGCATAGCACAGCCGACTTATGGTGGCCCCAGAGAGGAACTTTAAGGACAAGTGGGAAGCAGAGGTGGTTTGCCATTGCCTTTCTCTGCAGAGCCTTGCTTGGTGGTCTCCCATGTAAGTACTGACCCTGCTTGGCTTTAGAGAGGAGATCAGGCTATTCAACACCTCTTTCTTACTCATGTAATGATTATCAAAGTGATACATTATAAAAGGAAGCTAGGCAATTCAACCTGCACAAAATGAAGAATAGCCCATATTGCCTGGAGAATTTCAAAGCCAGAATTCAACCAACTCAGCAAGTGAAGTCCTGGATTAACCAAGCAAACACTGCAATAATGCACAATTCTTGTAGTCCACTTTAACATTATACATTTACAAATGTTATTTTACATTTTTTCCACTGTATAATCAATTATTTGTCTTGCTTTCAGCTTTTAAGTAAGTCAAAGTCAATAACTAGGAAGCTTTAGCACATATCAGAACACAACTTTTAAGCCTCATTTGTGATGTTTAGAAGTAGTGATGATTAGTGAAATGGCAGAGCCCAGAACAGTTTTGTATCAACATGGATTATCCCACTTTCACAGCTAACAAATCAACTGCTTGCACTACTAGAGACAATGGACGAAGTACTAGCCATGCACTGAGTGCAGCACAACCACAGCTTGGAAGGGGACTGAAATTATGCTGATCAGAGCAAGGACTATTAGGGAGGCTAGGTAACTATGATGGTGAGGTCTATCAAGCCTTGACAGGAAGGTGCCCTGAACTCTGCACAACAGAGCAAGGAGAAAGACAGTACTGCTTCCTGTCACTCAGCCCAATCCCACTTTCATCCAGAAAAGCAAAGGTGCCACACTCTGTTAAAAAATCAGCACGACTTGCCCTAGGGGAGCAGGGAGACATGACACGCCACCATGTTCAGTGGGTCTAATCTTTCCTTGTCCCTCTGCCAAGCTCTTACCAGACTCAGGCAGGGAGGGAGGGTGGGTGGGGAGAAAGAGAATTGGGAGGGTGTGAAGGCTGAAGCTGATGTGGAAGGAGGCGTGCAGAGGCGGTGACTGAGGAGGGAAAGCAGTGAATTGAGAGGAGGCAGGGAGAGAGTGAATCAGGAGGGTGGGAAGGCTGGAGTTGGAGTGGAAGGAGGTGGGGACAGGTGGTAGCAGAGGAGGGAAAGCAGTGAATTGAGAAGGGGGGGCGGGGAGAGAACCCAGGAAGAGATTGAATCGGTCTTCAGGCCCAGATTGAGTAGAGAGGCAAAGAATTTAATATCCAGACAGAACAAACTGAGGGGGGGGGGAGTTGGCCTGGGTCCCCTAAAGATGTGGAGGTCCCTAGGCCGGTGCCTACTTGGTCTATTCGGTTAATTCGGCTCTGACTAACACGGTCTTCAACTAGTTCCAGTTAAACATGCTTTGGCTTGATTTCAGTGGGACAGTATGTGGGAGTGTAAGTAACTTAAATTTCTTATTGTTACTGTCTCTCCTGGAATGCAAAGCAGAAGATGGGAGATACCACTTTCTTACTGGTTCTATGTACTGGCCTGTACTGGCTTCACCCTTGGTAATATACTGAAAAAAATATGTAGAAATGTCACACGACTCAGGGTTGATGTTCTCGCACCAGTCTGTCCAGTCTGTGCTGCTCTTCTGACTGTCAGTGGCTGCATTGCTTTATTTATATACACTATTCTTTACACAATCATTTACTAACAACGTGCAGAATGAGACGGCCGATGTTTACATAAGCTTGTTACCCCAAATGCTTATTCCTGGAAGGAGGTGAAAAGGGCAGCACATTCCGAGACCCTCAGCATTCTTACATAGGGCAAAGTACATGAAGACTTAATGCTGCCTTCTGAGTCTTAAGATGGAGGCAGGACAAGGTTGGCCAGGCCATTGCCCTTCCTTCAGAAATATATTGTTCATTTGTCTCTGCAATTGGCATGAAATATGAAACTGCTGAACTGGCCAGAAGGACTGATGATAGGAGTTTGGTCTGCTATCCTTTTTTCAGTCAACAGGACACTTCCTTCTCTCTCTTCTTAAATTCAGGCTCCAGTTCCTCTGGCTCCCAGTTCAAAGGACCCTGAGCTGGAGAACACATCTCCAAATCTAGTCTCCAGCACAGTCATCCACACCTGACAATCTCCTGACTGAACAACTGTGCTGATGTTCTGCACGTTTCTGAAGGGAGCTACCACATCTGTATTTATCTGGGATTGAAATGACAAATGCCTTTGTGGAGATCATGAAGAGCCAGAGATTATCTATGACTGCTGTGATGAGTTCTAAGCTGTTCACTACAAAAACCACCCAGGAAGGCAAAGTATAAATGGAAATATTGATGATCAAATGCCTCCTGCTCTTAGTTAAAAAACTAATGAAACCCAGGCAGTATTTATTTGTGTTCAGAGTAATTACTGCAGATGGCAGTTCTGTCATGCAGGAGGGATGAGTCAGAAGGAATCAATATATCTACAAGCAAAATGAAAGTGTTTGAAAATAGAATAGGGCACAGCCGCACAGAAAGTAAGAGTTGTGTAACAAGCAGCAGCGCCACACTGGCCTGGTCTACACAGGCAGCAGAATGAGGTGGTGAGATAGACTGTGTGACTCCAGACAGGTGCAGAAAAAACAGCATGCTCCATTCTGTAAAACTCAGCAAACAGAAAACTAGCACAGCAGGGAGTGAGCTGGACTAGAATCTTTTCTGTGCCTGGAGGTACTAGTGTTTTTACTGGAACAGGCATCTGACCATATTACTGGCAGAAAATAGTGGAGAAGTGAGAGGATTACTGATAAAGATTAAAACAGAAAGTGCCAAAGCAGTGGCATAAGGCAGGTGATTTTTACTAATTTCTTCCTCCTGTAGCAGTCTAGTCCCTTCAGGCTGCTCCTGGGTGATGGGGGGACCCCTAGGAATAGCCTGGAGGGAGAATAATAAGTCACCCACTGGAGGAGTAATTGGTGAAAATTGCTCCTTCCTTTGGTGGAAATTCTAGGTGGTATCCAAGCTAATGTTTTAAATTTTGATTTATTTTAAAAAATAGGGAAGTCACTTCTAAAAAAATCAATAATGCCTGTCTAAAAGGGTATTCATGAGGTGGTGCTATTAACATCATGATTCACAGTTCATAATAACATGAAGCTCTCCTTGCAGGTTAGCATGGAGGCTGCAGGTTCATATTTTTCATCTTACAATAATTACAGTAAAGCTTTGTTGTTTCACCATTCGTTGATGCAAGCTTTGCATTTTACCACTTCAGGTCTGTCATATAATTGCTGTTGGCTATAATGAGGTAGGATATCTCTTTCAAACAATAATTACTCTCTAAGAAGCAATATTTAGCAAACACAGTGAAATATTGCTTAATTAATGGTCACCAGGTGGACCACAAGCAATGATGAACAGCAAGAACAGCAGAGGGTTGTACTATCCAATTAGTAGATGCAGAGCTCCTTGCTGCTGCTGGGTTTATTTACAAGGAAGCAATAAAAATGTTCCCGCTATACTGCAGGACTCCTCCATCTTTTTTGTGTGTGTCAGTGTCCTAATTAGCCAAGTAGAAACAATTTCTTAATGTAGCTGCTAATATAATCTAATTAGGCAGCATTTAAATATTGGCATCCCCTCTGAAATGACTTTGAGAGTACTGAAATTTTTGTGTTTAAGGGTTGTTATTTTTCTTACCTTCTGCAAAATTGGATTGCATTGACTGTAATCAATCAAGACTCAGTATGTAAGTAGTTACATGTATGATTATTTCAATTTCAATATCTTTATTGCATTAGCAAAAATATTGCCATAGCAACCAACCAAATACAGCAATAAGATGAAAGGGAATGAAGAGAAAACACAAGGCAGCATCCAGTACCTCATTCCATACTCTGATAAAAAAATCATCAGAAAGTTCCTCAATAGAAGTTTGGTCACAAATACAAACTCTTTTCCGGTAAGGAATCTGCCTAAAGCGACCTTCATTAGCCAATAAAGGTAATAGATCAAAGCCCTCGTAAATGCTTTCTGAAGCTTGGGATTCGCTAAAGTAACAAAATATGAAGAAAATATTGGATACGATAAAGATAAGTGATTATAAATCACAGCTGTTTTCAATTCATCTATAGTTCCCATGTCAGCTTGAATAGATTGATCTAACAATCTTTGCTTGACCAAGGCCTTAGCCGTGTCAAACCCAAGAGAACCCAAAAAAATCAACTGAAAACCCAAGCTTGGCCACTATATTCAGAACAAAACTGCACCAAGACCTATCCTTCATTTCCCCATACGCCAAGGTTAACAGTTCCGAAGCCATATGAAAAACGATCTTCAACCAAAAGTTGATAGTTATTTTATAAACTAAAGTAGTTATCTGAGGTAGAGATAGCTCCAGTCTAGTCATTGGCGAAGGTGTTGAAGGGGGAACCGCAAGAAGCCTACGCATAAATTTATTCTGGGAAACTTCAAGAGGGTGGAGATTACCAGGGGCCCACACTGGCGCTCCATATAGCAGCTGCGGTAATAATTTCCTTTGATATATCTCAACAGTTGGGCGAACCACCTCTTCTTCTATAAAATCTCAGTAACCCCATCATCGCCTTTTCAATATTATGGTTAGCAGAATCAATATGAGGGGCCAAAGAGCCTGAGTGGTGGAACAGGACACCTAGGTATTTAAAAGAGGGAACCTGTTCAAGTGGTATCCCATCCATCTTCCAATTATAGTATTTAGGTCTTCGAGCAAACCAGTTGTCAGGGAGGGGGATACACAATTTGTTATTGTGTTATCCTCGAGCTGGTCATTAAACAGATTTACAAAATAATGCTCCCATTGTTGCTTGGAAATATAAGAATCTGAGTCGCACCGAGCCCTCCCTTCTAAGGCTGCTAGAATTCTCCAAAACTTTGACATATCTCTCTGGTTCAGAGCCAGGGCAAGTTCTTGCCAAGATTCTCTTATTGACTTTGCTTTTTTCTTCCTAATTAGAGACTTATAACTACTACAAAGCTCGAAAAAAGATTTAGGTAAAAAAATTACCTCCTTTTGTTTATAGGTTCTGATGGCACGCCTAAGTTGTTTTTTCATATCAGTACACTCTCTATCAAACCATTTGTTATTAATATGTTGACTTCCAATTAATGGTTTGCCTTTCTTTACCAGGTAAGGTTTTAAAAACTCAGTTATGATTATTTATGAGAGGTAATGACTTACAACTCTGAGTGCTTTGAAGGAGAATATTGTTAGAAAGAAGGCTTCAGACTGTAGCCAAATCAGTTTTATGATGTTAACTATCAAATCCTGTAAAAGGTCACATTTTGACATTTGACATTACTGTCACCATTAAATTGTTCTTGATTGCCATGAGCTTGTTTTAAAGATGAATTACTAAAATCAGTCCTTTATAACTTACTAGGAATTAGATGTATGAATGAAGGCTTGAATCTAACAGAGCATTTCTGTGGATGGGGTAATTGCTCCTGTGGAGCATGACTAGAGCCGGTTTGGTGTAGTGGTTAAGTGCACGGACTCTTATCTGGGAGAACTGGGTTTGATTCCCCACTCCTCCACTTGCACTTGCTGGAATGGCCTTGGGTCAGCCATAGCTTTCACAGGAGTTGTCCTTGAAAGGGCAGCTGCTGTGAAAGCTCTCTCAGCCCCACCTACCTCACAGGGTGTCTGTTGTATGTGTGTGTAAGGGGGGAAGGTGGAGGAGATTATGACCACTCTGAGACTCTAAGATTCAGAATATAGGGCGGGATATAAATCCAAAATCCCATCCAAATGCAAATCCCAGGGTTTTTTTTGTAGAAAAAGCCCAGCAGGAAATCATTTGCATATTAAGCCATACTCCCTGACATCACCATGGTTTCACACAGACTTTTTTGGTAGAAAAAGCCTAACAGGAACTCATTTGCATATGAGGCCACACCCCCTGACACCAAGCCAGCCGGAACTGTGTTCCTCTGCGTTCCTGCTCAAAAAAAGCCCTGCCAAATCCAATAATGAAACTGTCTCAAGATTCTAAGTACAGAACACAGTAAGCTTTAGTAACTGGGGAGGTCATTTACACAATGGTCCCTGACTGCATGCAGAGACTACTAAACTATTAAAAAGCAACCTCAAGGCAGGCAAAGCCTTTCTCCTCCATGAGGAGTAACCAGGATGTCACACTAAGAGGCCTTTGGTTCTTCTCCTTTGACTCCTGCCTTCTGGCTGTGATGAAGATATACACCTGAGACAGGCAGAGCAAACAAAAGCTAATTACATACAGACTCAGCAGTGGAGTCCAGTCAGAAACTCTACACAGATCTTCACCGATTTTTCCACACTGCCATAATTTTTTTTTCATTAAGATCAAATAATAAAGGGCTAAGACAAAATATAGGATTTTTTTAAAAAGAGGCAGGAATCCCATACATTACATGATGCCTAGGGACATAAGTAACTTTAAGGTTTGTTGTCCTGTGAATTACATTTCCACATCCAAGAAGCTCAAGTCAATTTTAGGCAGCAATAAGAAATCAGCAATCAGAGGTCGTTTTCGCACTCACCTTCCGCCGGCGCGACCCCCCTCTTCACCGCGCAAGATCTGCGCGGATTTCGCACTAAACATTGCGGAGCAGCCAGAAAAGCCGGAAGCTCCCGTCGCAAAAGCGGTGCAAACGCCAAACTGCTTTTTGGCGGTTTCAGTTTGAGCGGCTTTTGCGCCGGGAGCTTCCAGCTTTTCTGGCTGCTCCGCAGCGTTTAGTGCGAAATCCGCGCAGATCCTGCGCGGTGAAGAGGGGGTCGCGCCAGCGGAAGGTGAGTGCGAAAACGACCAGAGAGTCTCACAACTGAGCAGAGCAATTAAGCAAGTTCTGAGTATGTGCCAACAGCATCTAACAGCCAGTTACCTACGGGGATGAATTACAAATGCCAATCCAAAAGCACCAGATAACTTAATGTAACATCTTGGCTTCCTTTATGCAAACAGATTAATAATTCAAGAGTTTTGTGGATCAATGTGAAAGCTGCCCAAGAGCCCTTTCACTTTTGACATCTGGGTAGCTAAAAATGTTTGCAATGTTTTATCTAAAAATTTCCTTTTAGTATTCCTTTCTCTTAACCTCCTCCTTGACTCTCTCTTTGTATATGTGCTTGGACCATGCAGAACAGGCTACTGGAGACTGTGTGCAACTGGAATCATATCATCACAAAGAGGAATTAATGAACGTTTCCTATTGCAGTGTTTTTTGTATTCATTAATTTTTTGCCATTCATTTCAGTTTTTCTTTTTACGGTTGATTTTGTAAACCAGTTTTTATTGTTTATTTAGTATGCTGTTATATGGGACTTTTAAATACCACCTGTGGTTTACTTATATAGCATGCATATTATGCTGATTTACAGATCCAAAATAATGTTTACAAGAAAACATTGCTGTGAAGAAACAGAAAAGGGCATGGAAATACAGAACTGTGGATCTGATTTACATAAGTAAAAAGTGAAACTGTAAATAAATTGGTTATAAAACAGCAAGGTTGAGGGTGTGAGAATGAAACCATTTCCTTCTTTCCACAGATTATAACTGAACACATCTATATCCACTAGGGTTGCCTCTCCAACTAAGAAAATATCTGGTGACTTTGGTGGTGGAGATAGGAGACTTTAGGGGTGGAACCAGGAGACTTACCTATTCCTTAAAATTAATAGATAAAAATACAGCAGTGCAGTTCTCCTGAATACAGTTGTCATTTCCTCATCCTCCAGCAGCTGCACTTCCACTAAATGAAAGTGAACATACACACACACACTCTCACAAAGCAGCCAAAATAAACACAGTAAGCACACACATACCTTTGTGATCTCATTGGGCCAATTTACTCACAGGAGTTGTTGAAATAACTATCTGCTGTATTTCAACCAATTTCTTCAGATTAACAGGAAAACAAAAGTAGAGCAGGCTAGGAGGTGGAGTTTTCCTCCAAAGAGAGGGACATTTTCAATCCACACATTACATAATGCATTTTCAATCCACGTTACTGTGTGAACTGGCAACATCCAGTTGGAAAGTGCATTATTTAGTGTGTGTGAGCACAGTGAGAAGCTACTTTGATAGTAGAGGATTTAAGCATCACTGCTTCACAGAGCTCTGAGTGCTTATGATTTGAACTTAAATGGTAGGTGACAGTGCTAAGACACTGAGACCAATTCCTCACTAGCAGTTGCTCTAACCCCGGACTTCTGCTTTCACCAAAACATTTTGATCCATGGCTCTCTCCAATTTCCCTTGTGGCTTCTTGTTCTTGTTTTTTTGGAGATCCAAAAGTTGCAAGGGAAATTGGAGGGAGCCATGGATCAAAATGTGCCTGTGCAACAACTGGTTGGGAATTGATCGCATGAGTTGGGGAAAACAGAGGCCTGGGGATGGAGCAACTGCTAGTCAGGAATCAGTCTGACATTCATGATCTCTAGGCTCTAACTGTAAGCCTTAGAGTTGACTTCAAAAATTGATGCCACCTTTCCTGAAGGCCATGAAATGCCTCTGAACTAATGGAGGACTTCATGCTGAGAACATAGAAATATGTTTTGACAGATAAATGAAAGTTATTTTAGTCCCCCTTCACAGCACTCTTTCAAGATTATAGTGAGGTGGCACTTTAAGAAACAAGTGATCTATCCTAGAAGGATTACCACCAGCATATTTCTGTGGCTCCTTTTCTTTCCTTTGGACTCCTGCTGAGGCTCCCACTGCAAATTATAAGCCTGGTTATTTCAATTAGGTTTTCAAAGGTACAACAAAAAACAATTAGCACAGCAGATCTGTTCCAGCAGAGAGAAATGTTGGGTAGAGAGGGATGCAGGAAGACTTCCCCCATTTTTGCACTCACTGTTTGCTGAATCCAATGAGTGCATTTTATGTCATTTAGTTGGAGTTGTTTTTATTACATTTGCTATTGTACTGCAGTCGGAGCCATCTGCTCACAACCTGAGTTCAATCCCAGTGAAAGCTAGTTCAGGTAGCCGGCTCCAGGTTGACTCAGCCTTCCATCCTTCCGAGGTTGGTAAAATGAGTACCCAGCTTGCTAGGGGGAAAGTGTAGATGACTGGGAAAGGCAATGGCAAACCACCCTGTAAAAAGTCTGCTGTGAAAACATGAAAGCTACATCACCCCAGAGTCGAAAACGACTGGTGCTTGCACAGGAGACTACCTTTACCTTTTTATCTCCTTAGGGCTAAATCATACCTAAAGTGCTTTAAACAGACAAATGAGTAATTTGGAAGTTTATTAATCAAGATCAGACTTGAGCAACATTATTAGAAATGAACCCTTGCACATTAGCTGTGTCATTTTCATAAATGCTCATCTAGTCCACCACTACTGCAGAAGGAATGACCCTAACAGTAGCATGGCTAAGAAGATATAGACATGTGTTTTCAGAGTTAATGATGAAACTGCGTGACTGGTGGGCTTTATGTGGTTTGAATGCATCACACTGATGGTCTTTTTCAAACATATTGAAACAGCTGCCTGACTGATACATCTTAATCAGATTTGTCGAAGATGATGCATTCAAAACCTGACTCTTGAAATTTAATATGTTAAACAAAGTAATTTTATAATAGTAAAAAATGGATACTTGAAGATAGAAACACTTTGCCAGTTTTAACTTAAGACTTTAAGACACCAAAAACAAGCTATGTCATAGGAAAAGCTTTATTACATAATATGAACTGATTACACAGATTTATGTTTTGTTAGTAATGGAATATAACTGAAGGCTACTATGCCCTTTTTTGCTATCAAGTCACAGCTGACTTGATGACCCCATAGGGTTTTCAAAGCAACAGACATTTCAAGGTGTGCCATAGCTAGCTCACAGTTTTTAAGCCTCCAGCTCACACATTTTTGTCTTAGCTCAGGAATAGAAGGGAAATATCTGCTGGCCACTCCATTATTCTCTATGGAGATCGATTCCCATAGGGTATAATGGAGAATTGATCTGTGGGTATCTGGGACTCCAGAGTGGCTGTTTTTTAAGGTAGATACATCAAAGTTTCAGCATAGCATTTGGTGCCTCTCCTCAAAACACTTCCCAAGTTTCGAAAAGATTGGACCAGAAGGTCCAATTATGTGAGTCCCCAAAGAAGGTGCCCCTTCCCTCCATTATTTTCCTTTAAATGTTATTGCCAGAACTCTTTTTGAAGTCCAATCGTGCTTGTCACACCCTTGCTCCTGGCTCCACCCCCAAGGTCTCCTGGCTCCACCCCCAAAGTCCCCAGATATTTCTTGAGTCGGACTTGGCAACCTTAATTTGCCATCTCATTCTCTCAGTTAGTGCTAACTAATCTCAGAGAGCCAATTTAGGTATTACAAA
The DNA here is from genome assembly GCF_032191835.1 of Heteronotia binoei. Lineage (NCBI taxonomy): Eukaryota > Metazoa > Chordata > Lepidosauria > Squamata > Gekkonidae > Heteronotia > Heteronotia binoei. Next base: position 54,189,283 of record NC_083231.1, on the reverse strand, counting down.
GTCTTTGTGTTCTTCACGTGCCCACTACCGGTCCTGTGGAAAGCTATGCTCCAGGAGTTCCATGCTTGGAACTTAATTCCCAGGCATCCATGGGCCCAATTCAGATGATCTTGGGGAGACGCTGTTTGCCTAGTTGGAGAAGCTTACATGTTGCCCATCAGTATACAAAACATTCCTCAGTGGGGCAAATAGTGGCTCACTGAGTTGACCTATGGCTAGGGAAAATGGCATGTGGTGGGGAGTAAGGCTTCTAAAAAGCATAGTGATTTCCTTGTGTACTAAAGCCCTGATTCAAGGACTGAACATACATTTCCCTGAATATGTCAACCAGCACCATGGTAGTCATGTGGTGGACACAAGGACTTTGTAACATATGAATTGGCCCCCAACCTCTCCACCTGTACTTCTTGTCACTGGTTTGTGTTACATGGTCTAGATCAGGGGTGGCCAAACTGCAGTTTGGGAGCCACATGTGGCTCTTTCACACATCATGTGGCTCTTGAAGCCCCCCTCCCCATCTGCTGGCTGGGAAAAGGCATTTGTCTGTTTAAATCCCTTCTCCAAGACAAGCCAGTCGGCAGCTTGGAGAACACATTTAAAGTTAAAGTTGCTTTCTTTCTGCCTCTTTCTCCTTCCCCCATCTATTTGCTTGCTTTCTACCTCCCTCCCTCCCCCATCTCTCTCTCTCTCTCTCTCTGTATGCATAATAAAATATAATTGCACGGTGAATTGGACAGGGGAATGGTGGGCGTCTCAGGAGCTGGTGGGCTAGAGTGAGTACAGTCACACTGATGTCTTCCAGCTCTCAAACATCTGATGTTTATTCTATGTGACTCTTACATTAAGCAAGTTTGGCCATTATGGTCTGGATCATTATTTTATTTCCTAGTTGTGGGTGTATGACTGTTTTGCCCTGGCAGAAAATGGGTTTGAATTCTGGAAGATATCTGTAAGGTGACTGACAGGAAATATCCAGGTAGGGGATGGGGCTGAAAGAGACTGGAATTTGTGATCTCTATTGATAGCAGCTATTATACTTATTTTACAGTTTTGGCCCACAAACACTGAGATAATATAATTTGAACCTAGATTGTATAAATAAACCTTTAGAGAAGTCTTCTTTAAAAATTAAATCTACTGTAGAATCTATTAAAAATGTGCCCAAGGGTCATACTGGGAAAAGCATGACATTTTTATCCAGCATCCCTTTGTGAATTTCCAGCAAATCAGCTTCTCAGTATATAAACTATATACTTTAGCATGCATAAATGTTTCCACTATTATTATTTCTTCATGTTAACTAAATAATCTCCAAGAAATTTGAATATTAATGGACCAATGTTTCTTTTAACTCACAGTTGTATCACATTTCCTTCATAATAACTAGAAACATTAATTTAAAGCCACAAACTAAATGGCTATTGTGTTTTTTTTTTATATTTTTAGGTCTCAGCCAAATTGTAAAGGTTTTGAAACACTGGCGGCTTGGAATGTAACCCATGTAAGCAAAAGCCTTTAACCTAGAATTTCAATACAGGGAACACATCTTCTAATTTACCATCTGTTGAACTTGGCTTGAATTTCAGTAGAAACATTTCTTTCCCACAGTATTCTTTGAAATTGCTGTGAGAGATTTCTAAAAAAGTTCCTTTTTAAAGTGCAACTCAGTTAACTCTGGTGAACCACTCAAATAGCAGTTGTTCAAACTGTGTTTTTTCCCAACAGCTATTACCAAATTTAAGAAAGATGTAATCACTGTTTCTTGTTGTTCCTGCCTTCTAGCTGATCAATCCTACTGTCTCTCTCATACACACACATATTACATATTATCTGTGTCTAATTAAAAGCACAAAGCATAAGAACATCAACTGAGTGTCTTTGGTAACTTACCATGGAGCTATTGTTGCTTGCACTGGATAAGTAGGCGAGTGAATTCCTGCAAATAAGCTTTAAGATTCCTTTATGTAATGCTTTCTGTCATGATAGCTAGAAATGAAGGCAGTACATCAGGGAGGCTTGTATCAACAGAGTGATACTTTTTTAGTCTATGAGTGCTGAAAATTTTGCTCAGGTCAACAAACCTCTAATGCATTGAATTGCAGAGTGCCTGTTGGGTCATGTTTGGTTTGACTACAATTCTACAACCTCACAGCAGAGCAGAGCACAGCCTTTCAAAGGAAGCTCACATTGGTGCCTTCTGCATGGAATGAGAACTCTGTGGCTTTCTCGTTGCCTCTGCAGCTATCTATTCAGGGTTTCCACCCAGTGTGTTTCCCAGCACCTTCCTTGCCTCATTACCCTGCAGTGCCCATTTCCCATCCTCTGTACTAATGGGGGACTGTCTGTTGGGTCCTCTGAATGCCTAGCATGCATTTTTAAATAAATAAGTCTCTAGCCCCCTTTGTTGAGGAGGTACAAGAAGAAAGGCTTATCTCCACAACCTTTTTTTTTTTTTTAATGAGCTGGGAATTCAGAGAAAATAGACAGGTCATTGAAATATTATAACACTATAGTGATTTGTCAAATTACCAATTTTTAAAAACCTGGACAAGCTCCATGGCACTATGACATGTGTGGGGAAATAGCTTCAGGGGAACTGGGACAGGAAAAGTGACATAAATCTGGGTGGGACAAGACAGTAGTCAGTGTTTCGCATTCTCAGAGCAACCTCCCAGCTTTGGTGGAATCTTTCTGTATGGAGACGGCCTCCTCACCTCCTGGCCTCCCTCTGTCCCTCCAATGACCTGAGCGAAGAAGTTGAGGCCCACAAAGAATGCAGTGAGTCCATGGGAGCAACAGGGAAGAACATCTCTTAGCACCAGAGAAGAAGATGAAGATATTGGATTTTACATCCCACCCTATACTCTGAATCTCAGAGTCTCAGAGCAATCATAATCTCCTTTACCTTCCCACCCCCCCCCCCACAACAGACACCCTGTGAGGTAGGTGGGCTGAGAGAGCTCTTACAGCAACTGCCCTTTCAAGGACAACTCCTGCGAGAGCTATGGCTAATCCAAGGCCATTCCAGCAGCTGCAAGTGGAGGAGTGGGGAATCAAACCCAGTTCTCCCAGATAAGAGTCCGTGCACTTAACCACTACACCAAACTGGGGTGTAGTGGGGCAAGGGAGAAGGCAAGGGAGAGAGGACAGAGGAAAAACTCCAGAGATGTGGGTGTGGCCAGCAATGGAGAGTTGGCAAGTACAATCCAGCCAGCTTCCACCCCACACCAAGAGCGAGGCAAGGGGGACTGAACAAGGGGAGATGCTGTCCTGTTACAAGGAGCAAGATCAGGAGGTGGCCCCCTCACTGGGTGTGGGAGGAGGCTGTTTATATGCAGCAAGGGAGGGCACGTGTGGATTGGTGAGTTCAGAGTTGCTGGGCCCCGGGGGGAAGGACTTAAGTGGGAGGCAGCTGGCAGGCCCGGGAGGAAGAGCAAGAGGCAAGCTCCACAATGCTTTAAGGAAGTGCAGCATGCCCAACTGGGAGAGAAGACTGGGTGCTTGCTAAACCCCCTCTTCCAGCCATAATTTGAGGCCCAGCTAAGCCAACTGGCAAGAGTTGTGCCCTGGAGGGCTCCAGAGCTCCAGGCCAGCTCTCACAGGACCTGACACTTTCCTAAAAGATCGTAATAAAACAGGTTTAGGAAAAATTGTAGGAAAGCCATGGAAAAAGCTTGAAGGTGTATGAAGCCCCCATAAATCTGTGTGGAAGCAGGAAAAAACTACCCTCTTCTAATTAGCAGCAAAGCTGATTGAATGATACTCAGCATGGAAGCCAACAAATGTGTACACACATACTTGATATGCTACTGTTGAGAACATTGTCTGGGCAGGCCCTTTCCTCTAAACAGATGTTCCCCTGTCACTTATTTTGGAGCATCCAGCAGTCCTCTCTTAACCAGACCTATATCTCTGCTCTCCAGGAAGCAGATTCTGCCACGTCCCCCCCAAAAAACACTGATGTACAGAAGCATATCTTTTTAGAGAGTGCAGCGAACAAAGTTTGGAGGCATCTGGGGAAAGTGGCTACCATGGCCTCTTACCTATCCTATTTTTCTCATCTTTGTTGGTTGCTTTATTAAAGAAAGTTTTGATATACCTACAATTTGCTTATGAGCCGGCTACTGAATGGGAGAAAACTGCTTGAAATTCTATTAAGCTATGTCACTCTGTCCTACAAACTGCTTATATTTTAAAAAATTAAAAATTAATTAATTAAAAAAATAAATTATAAAATGATAATAAATTTAAAAATAGATATATTCTTGAGCCACAATTTCTTTGCAAATACTTCCTTGCATATACTTATCTTTATCTATATTTATCTCTTCTGTGTTATTATTAGAACAAAAATCTATCTATCATCTATCATCTGTCTATTTATCTATCATCTATCAAAGCAGTAAGATGGCCACAAAAATATCATATGTTTGAGTTTCTTTCTAACTATCCACACAGCTTTGTGGCCATGAGCTGGAGCACAGTTGAATTGGGCTCTGGTCCTGGAGTGAAGCATCAGCTTCAGAGATTAGCAACAACTGGCCCTAAAGCATCTCAGCAGGCTTTAATATAAGCACAGTCTTCCCCCTGCACATTTATTCTGCAGTGCTGAAAACAAATCAGATGACGTTTAAGGAGAATTGCTAATGCATACCCATGGACACTGTTTTCAGTGACCTCATTTCAGTAGCATCACTGGGAGATGTAAAACTGAAGGCTCATTTTGGCTTTCTGACAGCAAATAGCCAACAAAGACCCATTCAGATTTGTTGGGAGGAAACAAGTGGTTTGTACCAAGGACTTTTGTCTCTGGAAAAACAAATATGATTCTTTGTGAAGCCCAATTTCTAATGTGCCCATGAAATGTTTCTAGAAAGGCACAAAAAAGCATAAATATGGTTTTACAGGGATATCTCCTTCAGTTGACATATGCTGTGAACTTATGTGATTCAGCTAAAGAATTTGATACATTTGAGAGATGAGGTCCAAATCCCAATGGAGGTATTAATCTATGTTTTGCATTCCCTTATTTGACATGAAAGTGGGCCTTCCTCAAAGAACTATAAAAAATATAAAATGTAAATATTGGGTCAGAATACACAGAATGACTTGGCATCTTCTGGAGGGTGGGTCTTTTCCCCTGATGGAATGGCAGGCCTCATGCTGAATTATACACCCCTTTGAGTGCTATAAGCCTTGTGCGGTACAGTGTGGATGGCTGCTGTTCTCAAGGAATATGAGTCCAGTGCATGCTTGGGAGCACAGAACCAGTTGAACAATGGTTTTGATCCTGGAAGAGAAGTCTTAAATGGATAGATATATTTTGGGCTCATTTGCAGTGAGAGGGAATTAAGGTTGACCTTTGAGTCATAGCTCTGGGTTTCTGAATATTAAGTGTGCTTTTTTTCTTAGCATCTGTGCTGTGAACACTTTCTCAAGAAACAGGATAAGACAGCTCCTTTCACATGCTTGGTTTCAGGAGGAAAGCAGCCACAGGCAATGATTGTTCTGGAACGTCAGTCCAAGACTCCTAAAATCAACAGGCACCAAGCACATAGGACTGTGTTGTCGGCTGTGATCCTGGAGCAAATCTTTCTGATTGTTTCATCTCCATGCACCTGCCCGGCTACACAGCTGTAGAAGGGTTCCAGGGAAATTCTCCTTAGTTCCTACCCAACTGATCAAACAAACTAAATTGAAAAGATTCTTGTTCAGGGAGACAGGTTTGGGAAAGATCCCAGCAAAACAAGAAAAAAACCTGGAAAGTACATGGCTAGGGGATGACATTACATGGATGTTCCAAAGATAAAAACAATCCCTGCTGCAGTTTGGATGCCAACTGGACCAAAACCTCTGTATGGAAACTACCTTAATTTCTTCAGAAAGTGACATCCTAGATAACAGCATCTGGAAGGAGAAGGTGGAGCCCAAAGGCAACCTGGCCATTACAATACATGACAGCTGATGGCATTTTAAGGACATTAATTGAAATAAATATCTCCCTAACATATTGGGGAGAACATATTGGGCACAATTCAAGTAAAGCAAACTAGGTTCAATGTAAATCAGTGCAAATGCTGCGAGATACAATTGCTTGACTCAGAATAAAAAGTTGTCACACTCATAGAAACATTGGGCATCATGTCCCTACAGTGTTCTTTTCTGGCTCAGAACATTAAATGAAATTCTGCACATGTTCCTGCAAATAGTGTTCAGGTTTCCTAGGCTGCTTTGTTGGTATGTGCACAAAAATGCTTTTAGTGCACCAAACCTTGCATTGAACAACAAAGTAAACTGCACGAATCAAAAGTATCTATCTGAATTCCACCCCCCATCCCCGGTCACTAATTCTGCTCAGACAAGGCTGTGCGAGCCACCCCCCTCCCATGCTGGGGGTGAGTTTTGAGGTTCACAGGACTATGCAGTTTCTAAAGCGGCCCATAGGTCACATCTTGGGGAAGCTAGCCAGACTTCTCCATAAGTCTTCCCCCAACCTATGCGACTGTAGTCAGATCTGGATTTCAAGCTTTCATGGAAAATGAGTTTCAGTCACATGGATATATGAAAAGCATCTGTTGAAACTGCATCTTATTTGGATTGGGGAGCTATGCTTAAGTTTGGTCAGACACTCTGGAACTGTACCACCATGGTACTAAGGCTCTAAAAGGTGCACCTTATGTGGATCCGTAACTCAAAGAATGCAGAATTACCCAGAGACTTCACATCATCTTTTGTGGGCTCTGACTGAATTGTGGTTAGTGTCCAGGACTTGAGACAAAAAGAGATGAGATTTAAAGGGGCAATTAAAAACTACAAAACATGATAAGATGCAGTTAACATCACAGAGCTCTTAGAAGAAAGGCATGCTTTTGTCCAAGAGTTATAAAAAGAAAAAAAAATCACCAAGCCAGTGAAGTTTGCCCCCTGAAGTCAGTGGGATGTAAAAGTACTTATTGTTGGGAAAAGAGTACTCACTGGAAAATCCAGCACTGGGACACCCTGGTTTGAATCTCCACTCTGGGCCAACCTATATGTGATGGTGGCCTTGTGCTAGCTGTGAAGATGCTACAACCATTTTAAAGTCATTTAAAAATGTTGTAATGGCCTGATCCTGACTGGCCCCACAGCACAGCCCTTTTGTTCCACCCAGTGCCTTTCCAAGTGCTGAAATCACCACAGAGTGGGGGGAGGGGGGCATTTTGGCTCTCAATAAAGCACCTGGGGAGGGGACAAGAGCACCTCAGCACATTGTGGACCCAATCAGGATCAGGTCCTCATGGCACTGGAAAATGGCAGCAGCATTCTTCATGTCTAGTTTGGCCCTCTGCTTTGGAAGCTCACTGAAGATCTTGGGTTCTCCAGCTCAGTTCAGAGTTGTTGCTGTAAGGATAAAATGGAAGCTACTTTGGATCCCCCGGTTGGGTATAAATATCTGCATATATAAATGCATAGATAATTTGCAGAGTGAGCAGTCATGCTAAATACCCTTTAGCAGGAGAAAGTGTCAATTAAATCGTTGTTAATTTTCTATTATTTTGAACCTGCAATTAATTCATTAGCCAGTTCTTTCATCTCCCCATTATCCAAGGTCAGCAATGGATTTCCTCCCTTAAGGAAGTAAGATTTTGGGGCACTTGGTGCAGATACTTCTTGGTAGTTGTTGTCGGGGGTCATTTTGTTGAAAAATAGGTGGTGGAGCTCATCCAGGGATTGTTATGCAGCTGCACCTACTATACAGTGGACAAAGAGGTAGAACTCTCAGAAGGAGGAGATGGAGCTCTCAGAAAGGTTCAGGAGCTGCACTCCTGTGAGCTCCCACTGAATCCAAGGCTTGGTAGTTGTATTAATTCCTTGGAACTGCTGCCTAGAAAAGACACCTTTCATAATTAATTTACAGCTGGACGAGGGGAGAAATTGGATCAGGGCTCTGATCTGAGGAGTTTATTACACTGAACACTGTGCCAGCCTAACTTCCTTCAAGTTATTGCTTAGCAGCTGTGGGGAGGAACTTCTATCACGTAAATAGGAAAAGGGGGAGGATGTACTGTGATCCTGATCCCCCAGCACTACAGCTCCAATCAGTCTCTCCAGATTGTTTCAGAAAATTACCAAATGTGCAGTCATGGATACTAAAACTGAGCTAGGCTTGGTTAGCTGGCTTTGTTTTCATATCACTGGTGTCATCATGTATTTTCTTGGATTGCTGAGGTTTGCATTGCTTTTAATTGCCTTTTTTTTGTGATACTCGAGGTATCATGGAACAGGAAAACATTTCCTAAACACATATTAATAATCACGATGCTGATTAGTGCTTTAAGGTCTAATTGCAGCACAATGAATTTACTAAGAATGATCCATTTTAAAATACAAACATTCAAAATAACAAGTCATACTTATAGCAGCATTCCAGTTCACCACGGCACAATCATTTATTATGACTGTCATTCACTTGCTTCATCTACTGAAGCTGAAGTTGTTTGGTAATTGATGTGAAATTCATGGAATGCAATCATTTAATTATGCACGCTCCTGGACCATATTGTACCATCAATTTTTCATTGACTGTCAAGAAGAGGCTGCTAAAACATTGATGACACATGGCAAAGCACTGTGTGGTGTTCTATTTTAAATGCAGAACAAAGAAAGACTTGCTGGTGTAGAATCTAGAGGGGATCCACTGCCATTTTTTCCCACATGTCACATAAGGACATAAGAGAAGTCAGAGTAGAGGTTAGATTTTTTGCCAGCAAACCCAATTTCCCACAGGCAAAAAAAAGGGGAGGGGGAGTAGAAAGGAAAAGAGCAGAAAGGAAAAGACAAAGAGAAAAGGAAGCAGCAATAGAGAGAGAGATACATGCCTTATTATTTCAAAAAAAAGTGTGTAAAAGGTCTGGGAGTAATTGCATGGTTTCTTGCTTGTCTGCTTTCACTGTAACAAAGCAGCCCTTTGAAAGGTATACTTCTTTCCTTTATACTTCAATGGAGGCTTTTTTTCCTTTCCTAATTTTTTTCTTCTGTGACTCAATCTTCTTAAAGCTTTCCAGAATCTGGTAAAGAGGAATACAGGAGCTAGAAAAAGAGTAGGCTGCTCTTTCATCTTTCTCCCCACCCCTCTGCCATGAAGAATAATAGCACAATTTATATTGTGGCTACTTCTATACAGGCTGTTACAAGAAACAGAAAAAATATACTTTGATTGCCAAGAACAGAAGATGCAGCTTGAATTCTTCCTGACTGTATTTTACCAAATTAGAGTCACATAAAACTGCCCAGAGATGTCAGCTGTGCAAAAGCAGATGGGGAGGTGAGGCTATCCCTGGAACAAGCCAGGCTAAGACGCCCCTGTGATGCTACAAGCCAGAGCTGTAGGGCCACTGAGATGAACCACACCAGCAGTGGGCTTTAGGCATCCATTGTTGTCTCCTGCAAACTGGTAGCAATGTGGGGAGGCAACTGGTGAGCTGACACCAGTAATCAGAACTGCTGAGTCAAGTGGTCCCCAAAGCACTGGTAGAGTTGATGCGGCTTTACTCTGCTTCTTCCTAGTCTCCAACAGGCCCTCTAAGGCCACAGCTCACCGGGAGATCTCCCTGCCAGCCTGCCTCTGGTGCTCGGTTGGCAGAATCCAGGCACTGAGAAATGTGCTTTTTAAAGAAATATATCTGAAAATGAACTCACTGCTGGCAGCTGAAAATGTGTTGGGGCACAAGAAATCAACATTTTGAATCTCATTGTCAAACACCATGCTGGAATTGAGAAGCAGGTCAACTATCAATATGACCAGATGACATGAAAAAATTGTACTAGGGAAGAGAAGACTTCTGTATGAAAACTTAGGTAATAGTTCCCCAAAGAAATATCCCAGCCACTAATATTTGCATATATTAAAACTATTAAAGATCCTAACTGTAACAACTCCAGAAGGCATATTAACCACATAGAATCATAGAGTTGGAAGGGACCTCCAGGGTCATCTAGTCCAACTTCCTGCACAATGCAGGACAACCACAGAGCTTCTTTGTCTCTGATACCATCAGGAGGCAGATGGCCATTCCTCAAACTATAAACTCTTTCTTCACCACATAATCCTTTGTAATTTTTTCTAAATTGTAGCATAACAAAGTCCTAGATTCCATGATGCACTCCGAATCCAATTACAGGTACCAACCTCTGTCCAATTTATGGGGGGAATGTACCCTCCTTCTATGGTAGTTCAGTGGAAAATGGATAATCTTCTTTCATCTGGGCAACAGAGTATTTGGAAAGTGGCACGAGGAACAAAGGTTCTAGCATGATCCTTGGGATGGAGTATATTTCACTTTTTCAACTTGAGTTTTCAGTTTGGACCTGGGGATCTTGAGTTTAGATTTCCTCTCACCAGTAAAACTCAGTGGGTCACCATAGGCATCAGCGTATTTCAGGCTAACTAATTCAGTGAGAACTCCTTAGTAGATGTCTTCAAGCAGAGGCTGGAGCCATCTTGGCAATGCAGCTTTGGATCTTCTTCACTGAGCAGGAAGGTTCATTCAATTTTCTTCACTATGTAAAGAAAGAAAAGAAAGACTATAAAGCTAGTCATGGATATTAGACAGAGACCTATAAAAGTAGGTTAAACTGATTCATGAATGAAAGACAATCAATGGCTCATCAGCATGATGACTAAAAAGAACCTCCATGTCCCAAGGCAGTAATCCTCTAAATACCAGTGCTAGGAGGAAACATGAGGGGAAGGAAGGCCTTGGCCTCCATGCCCTGTTTGTTTGCCCTCCAGGGCAGCTGATTGACCACTGTTTGATACATGGTGTTGGACCACCAGCAGGGCTCTTCTTATGTTTTTTATGTAACTCTAGAATGATATGAAGCTGAAAGGCTGCTTCACTAAGTTGACCTAGATCAAACTGGCAGTCATGTGTAGTGACTCATGCAATCCATGCAGCTCAGGCAATTCATGCTTCAAGTGTGGCTGCTGAATGTATATTGGCAGGAGGCATGTAAGGACTGTTCATTCAAGCTGATAGCTGGGCACACTGCAGTATACTCACACCATATGGGAGTACATAGGGATTCCAAGAACTCTATGATGCTCAATAAGGATCTCTTCCTATACACATGGAATGGATCACCCAGTTAATAGTACAAATTCAACAGTTATAACAGTAATATGTTTGCACTTCCTTTGACCATATGTTGGCTGAATGACAAGTAATCTTCTGAGAATCCAAATTTATAACAACAGTAAATTATGTCAGATAGAGGCCTTTAAAGTAATAGCATCTGTTCATTTTCAAGAGCTTTCTTACAAATCCCCAATGCTTTTCAGTTTGAGCAAAATGGAAAGTATAAAATTAGAAACAGCAATTGCGCCTACACATCTGCAATATCTCAAAAGATAGATGGACAGACTCTACTATGCAATTAAAGAGCTTTAGTCTTGTTGGGTCTACAAAAGAAAGAAAACATGTGCTAGGAGGCAAAACATCTCCTCCTTCTAAGATTCATGATTACTTTCCACATTAGAAAATGTTAACCAGGAAGTTTTATTTGATTTTAAGGAACCCCAGTCCTAAAAATATTGCTTGGCTACACAGGACAAAAATGAAAGAGAAATTTAAAAATATAGTAAATCAGCAGCATGGAAGAGGAAAAAAAACATTGAATGAGTGTTGTTATTTTAGTAAGATAAAGGTAAATAATATTGTCATCATAACTTGTGCATAAAATGAAGACTGAAACATCTGAGTCTCTCATCACAGCTTTTAAAGGAAACATAAATTAAGCAAATGTATGATCTGTCATTGGATACAAACTCATAGCTTTCTGTAGACAAGAAGATACTTGAAACAAATACTTCACATAGCATATTTTCATATATAATAATATAATTAAAATCTTCTGAAAGAAACTGTAGCAATTGTGTTTAAAGGAAGAGTTTAGTTTCTTGCAAATACACGAGTTGGAAAACTGTGCTCACAGTAAAATTACCACTGATGTTGCATTTCACTTGTAACAATGTACATGTTTTTCCTACGCAGAAATACAAAAACATTTGAAAAAATTAAAATCAGAACCTCAGTCTTCTATTCCTCTATTAATGGATACAATTAATACCTTTGGATATTCAATTAATTGGACACATCTGAGTTAATGCCAGTGGGAGACAATATATTATGGAGTGTATTTCTGTATAAATATTTTCAGTGGTGCCCAAATGTCATTACATATCTTGGAATATTAATTGCTACAGATATTATGCATAAGAGTACCCTAAATTTTAACATGCTAATTGCTGATGTATCTTTGGATTTGGACAGATGGACAATTAAACTTGTCTTTATCAGGCAAAGTAAATAAACTCAGAATGAATATTAAACTAGGACGATTTATATTTATTGTGCAGTTCCTTTTCATATACCTTGCAGATATATTCATAAAAGTAATACTTTATTCAGAAATTTATGCAGAATGTTTTACCACCTCATATTTCTTTTAAAAGGATGCAACTCCTATTAAGTGGTTTCCTTGATCTTACCAGGCATAACTTGTACAACATACTGGGATTGCTTCTCAAATAGGACTATCCATATTGGGATCTTTTATTTTACTGAATTTATATCTTGTCCTTCCCAAAAGCAGGCTCAGGGCAGATTCCATCATATATGTACAACCAGGGCTTTGTTTGTAGAACAAGCCCAGCAGGAACTCATTTGCATATTAGGCAACACCATTGTTTTACAGCGGGGACTAATTTACATATTAGGCCACACCTCCTGACACCAAGCCAGATGGAACTGCATTCCTGCTCAAAAAAGCCCATTGTAAAACAATAAAAACACATTAAAATTCCACATTAAAGCATTCTATGAACATACGAACATATGAAGCTGCCTTCTACTGAATCAGACTCTCCGTCCATCAAAGTCAGTATTGTCTACTCAGACTGGCAGTGGCTCTCCAGGGTCTCAAGCTGAGGTTTTTCATGCCTACTTGCCTGGACCCTTTTTAGTTGGAGATGCCAGGGATTGAACCTGGGACCTTCTGCTTACTAAGCAGATGCTCTACCACTGAGCCACCATCCCTCCCAAAATTCAGCAAACTATAATTCAACAATCATAGTTTATGCCTCAACAGATACAGATACAGTTTTAAAGGTTTTTTATCTGCTGTCCCTCTATAAGTGGAATGCATTAGCATCTACTTATGCTAGAGTGGATCCTGTTCCTACTGCAATTTCTGCAGCTAGAGAACAATATATATTTTATATATACTCCCCCACCTTTAAATTAGCTGCTGGATTCTGAGGTTCTTCCTTTCTTGTTCTTTTTTGTTTTTTAAAGAAATAAAATTTAAAAATATAACCAATTCAAGGTATTATGAGGTTTTGCCAAGTAACACTCAGACTTCTGCTTATGAAAGCATAGATGAAGCTTTATTGATATATTACTAGTTCAGACCTTTCCATAAAGATCTCTTGCCAGAAGTTAAAATAAAATCTACAGGCAGCATTAAATAATTTCAGAAAAGTGCAGTCCCCCCTCACATCAAATATGACTCTTGATAAAACAAATCACAGTGAACTAATTTCCTTATCTTCTGAGACACAGAAGACATTCCCAGCCTCTGTCTTCAGATGGGAAGGAGGGGGGAGGCCCCATGTTCCCATGCAGCCCTTAACGGCCTCACCGTGTGAGACAAAATAACCTTGCACAAACCATTCTAATTAGAGTACACGTGACTCCATAATATACTATACAGACAAACAATGGTAGTTAAAACCACTCAAGAAGAAAGATAAAAGCATGACAAGATTCATGGTATGGATCTTGACTGGTATCTAGTCCCATTGAGATTGATTCTCAGTCAACCACATATCGGTAACAACACACCCAAATCTCTGGATAACATCACCCAGCAATTTAAAGAGCATTAAAGAGCATAGGGGACAAGATGGAATCTTATGAAACTCACAGGCCAAAGGCTGAGGGGCTGAGGACCAGTCCCACAGCACTACATTTTGAAACTTACCCATCAGGCACCACCACAGAATAGTGATTCCTATACAGTGTGACATCATTGTGTCAGGAACTCCCAGAAAGTCCCCTCCCATCCCTTGCTGGTGAGAGCCTAGAACCTGGCAACCCTGCTCAATAACCTTGCTCAAAAATTGAATATATGAGACTGGTTGATAGTTATTGAGATACCCTGGACAAACTATAGTCTGTTTCAAGGCTGGGGAAACCACCCCCACTTACAAAGAGGCATTAACTATCTCTTGGACTCAGTCAACCAGCCCCTCCCCACAGCAGTTTTAAGTAATTAGGAAGGGCAAGGTTCATACAAGCATAGGGTAGCCAGGTCTAACTCAGGCTATACCTGGGGACTTTGGGGGTGGAGCCTGGAAACCTTCCCATTTTGTAAAATAAATAAAATAAAAATACACCAGTGTAGTTCCCCTGAATACAGTCTTCATTTCCTCCTCTTTTTTGTCTCTAAAGGGTTTCCCAGCAGCTGCACTTCTACTAAATGAAAGTAAACAAACACATACACACACACACAAACACACACAGCAGCCAAAATAAATAGTTTTAAAGCCCATGCTTTTGTGATCTCACTGGGGCAATTGTTTTAGTCATGGGAGTTGCTGAATGTAACAATCTGATGTATTTCAACCAACTTTTCAGACTGACACAGGAAAACAAAAGTAAGGAAGACAGGCATCCAGAGGGTGAAGTTTTCCTCCATCCCATAATCAGGTTCTAGTGAACTCTTTACTATCTATTTTACTACACAAACAACTTTTGAAACAATGCAAAATGATTAGAGGGACTGTGCTCTCTTCCTCTTTTACACATTCATGAGGAAAAGCCAGGTGGCTGCCCATGCAGCTTTCACATCCTGCTGAGATTTAAAGGCACACACATATTCCAAAACACAAAGGGTTTGCAAGCTTCTTCTAAACCTCTCAAGATGTAAAGGCACATCATGCCTGCTGTTGGGGCAGGGTTTCCCCCCTCTGGCCAGCTTGCTACTGGTGGAGTGGAGCCTACAAAACTGGGGGATCCTCTTTCCAGACCTGGGGGCTAGCAAGCCTATAAGCAGGTAGTAGGTCTCAGATCTCCAAGGATCCTGCCTGCATCCTCTGACTGAGTAAAACTAAACAGAACCACCAAAGACTGGGCAAGTAGGCACCTTAGCACCATTTGACCCTGTTATTGTTAATGCAGAGTCCACGGAATGCATGTGTCCAGTCAGAAACACTGGCTACATAAATTTATTCATTTTCAGTCTATTAGATATGGTATGGGAAAATCCTGCACTTTCTTCCTTCTATAAAAGGAGCAAAATGGAATTATTTCAGTATGCCTTCAGAAGTAGTAACTAATGAATGTCAGCTATGTTGCTGTTTTGATGTTTTAAATTCATGTGCTTAACTATTTTTTAATTTATGTATGTTTGTTCTTGTAAACCACCTTAAGCATTGTGGAAAAGTAGGATTTAATATTTTAAATACATAAATTCATCTTGATTTTGGTTGCTGTTTCTTGTGGGTAATAATAGCAAAACCTATCCTCCTTAGAAGTGTATTGTAGTGGAAATAGATTTTGTAGCATACTTCATTAGTTCTTCAGTCACCCATATCTCAGAAAGAAAAGGAACAAACGATGATAATTACAAATGATTTCCAATTTGTAATAATTTATCTTCTATTTTTAAATGTTAAGATCCTTAAGGGTTTCATAAAGACACCTAGCTATTACTGATTCACTGATGTGGTGAAGTTTGCAAAATGTTACTATTTCAAGCAGATAAACTTTTTTTCACACTACATATCCATGAAAAATTAATGTCATATGGTGACAGTGGCATTATGAAGGAAACTCTACCCCAGGCATGCATGTTCACTTGAAAGTATGCAATGGTTAATGCAAGTTCAGCTGTACACATGGAGGCACTTTAGGAATTCCTGACCATGGGGAGAGATCCTTCTGCACATACATTTGTTCACATGTAGGACTTCTACGGACTACCAAGTGAATATGCATATGCCAAGGTCAGAGCTCACTTTCATTATGCTACATCCCCACTCTTGTTTTCCATGTTGAATATCCACAGATAGGTGTGCAAAAAGTCCTACATTCAAAATTAAAATCTGGTACAAATATAGTTTTAACAAAGATTAATTGCACAACCCCCCCGCCCCCGACAATTGGATATATTCCATCTCCAAGCACAAGCCTGTCATCTGTTATCAAAGTAGCTTCCTTGATGGTGGAAATTCTGAGACTCCTAGTTGTGAAGTCATTAAGTGGGAAAGCCCATGATTCTGAACTGTTAGGAGTCAAAGACCAGTCCTTCTAAATAATAATAATAATAATAACTTTTTTTTATATCCCGCCCTCCCCGGCGAGGCAGGCTCAGGGCGGCTTACGATAAATACATTATAAAATAAAATACAATAAAATACATTCAAATAAATTAATTAAAACCACAACAGTTAAAGGTGCTATAGTACAACACAGTATATATCAGATGGCTAGGTGTCACTTCAGGATTCCATCTTGTAGGCCATTTGAAAAAGGACAGTTTTACAGGCCCTGCAGAACTGATTATAGTCCCGCAGGGCTCGAACCTCCGCTGGTAGTTGCTTCCACCAATGGGGAGCCATTATTGAGAAGGCCTGCTCTCGTGTTGTTTTCAGTTTGGCCTCCCTTGGTCCAGGGATTTTTAGAAGATTTTGGGAGCTAGATTTCAGTGCTCTCTGGAGGATATATGGAGAGAGGCGGTCCCTAAGGTAGGCAGGTCCTCGGCCATATAGGGCTTTAAAGGTAATAACCAGCACCTTGTAATGAACTCGGAACACAATTGGCAGCCAGTGCAGCTCCTGCAACCTAGGCTGCATGTGTTCCCACCGAGGTAGTCCCACTAACAGCCTGGCCGTCGCATTCTGCACTAGCTGCAGTTTCCAAGTTCGGTACAGGGGCAGCCCCATGTAGAGGGCATTACAGTTGTCCAACCTCGAGGTGACCGTTGCATGGATCACTGTTGCTAGGTCGCCACGTTCCAGGAAGGGGACCAGCTGCTTCGCCCTCCTAAGATGGAAGAAGGCGGCTTTAGCAGTGGCTGCTATCTGTGCCTCCATTGTCAAGGAAGGCTCCAGTAGCACTCCCAAGCTCTTGACCCTACGCACTGGTATCAGCGACGCACTGTCAAAGGCTGGTAGGGAGATCTCCTCCCCTGGCCCGCTGCAACCCACACAAAAAACCTCTGTCTTCACTGGATTCAACTTCAGCCCACTCGACTTGATCCACCCCGCCACGGCTTGCAGCGCCCAGTCTAGATTTACAGGGACGTCGCCAGTCCGGCCATCCATCAATAGATAGAGCTGGGTGTCATCAGCATACTGGTGACAGCCCAGTCCGTACCTTCGGGAAATCTGGGCAAGGGGGAGCATGAAGATGTTAAACAACATCGGAAAGAGAACTGCCCCCTGAGGCACCCCACAGTTAAGTAAGCGCCTCTGGGACAGCTCTCCTCCAATCGCCACCCTTTGTACCCAACCCTCGAGGAAGGAGGAAAGCCACTGTAAGGCTAGCCCCTGAATTCCTGCGTCGGAAACATATTTTTCTGTTAAATTTGCACAAACGTATTTATTCCCTACTAAAATGAAATATGGGCTTTTAGCACAATTTAATTCCATGCTAAAGTGAACAAAGACTTGAGGAGTGGCCCTCGCAAATGACTCGAGGTGTCTCAAAGGGAAGGAACCCATAGTCGCCTGTAACCTAAATCTGAGGAATGCTCGCTCATATTGCTTTGAAAAGATGCAATATTTATTCCTTTCTCAGTAGATTTATGCTCATTGCTACACTAAGTTAAACGTTTCTACATTGCTACACTAAGTTGCTAAGTTTAAAATCAAAAATAAAATAACAAACCCCATATATCTCCCCCCCCCCCTTCCTAGCTTAAAAGAAGCCTGCCAAATCAGACTCTCTCAAAAGCCCTGGCAAACAGGCAGGCCTTACACCACCTTCTGAAGATCTCCAAGGAGGGTGTCCCTCTCACCTCTTTGGGAAACCCATTCCACAGAGGCATGATGGAAAAGGCTGGGCTCTGGTCTATGCCAGATGGGCCACCCTAAGTTGTGAGATAGCCAACAGTTGGCTGCCTGATGATCATAGTTGGCACACAGGGACATATGGAAGGAGATGGTCCATCAGATATGTGGGTCCAAAGTCATGAAGGACTTTAGAAGTCATAAACAGCACCTTTAATTGGACTCAGAAACAGACTGGAAGCCAGTGTAGCTGTTTCAAAATAAGCAACATATGTTCCCAATGTAAGCCAAATTGCTCTCAAAAGAGGTTGAGGAATTAATAGGTGGGCAACTATGGCTCAAAGGGATCAAAAATCTGTGTATACAGGATACTGCTTCCAGAAATTCTTGCTAAATTGACAAAGGACACTAAATAAGTACAATAATTATGTTTTTATTACAGAAAACTATAGAACACGCATACAAGGTAATGGATACATACAACACACATACAGACCTAAGAAAACAGAGAGAAATATATATAGGTAACACAAGGATGGACAAACAAGGTGATAATTACCAATCGTAGTCTTTGAGGAAGGCTCCAATGGCAACGAATGAGGGAGATGGCGGGGGGGAAGGACCCTCCACTGATCAGGTATTGGGGGCGTATCTAAACAGCAGGATAGGGGTACTGCCAGATGCACACCTGGGAGACCTTGGGTCAGAGGTTATAAAGACCACCTTGAACCCTTAGGGAGTAGGAGGTCCAGAGGCTTATGACAAGTGGTCAGATGGTACATGATGCTATACCACGTGGTACATTATCTCAGAGAAATGGGAGGCTCCAAAGTGACAGTTTGGGCAAGGCGTGGGTGGATACATGGGAGGAGGGGATTAAAACAAGCTATACAAACTTATCTGAAAGTGACAATAGAGAGTCAAATTGCTGCCTAAGGTGACACCCGATCTACACAATAGCTGTAGCTCTGGCTGAAGCTGTTCTTCCTCTTCTGCTGGCACCGTTCTTTGTCTAGAGTTCCGTTTGACAAAAGCTTGGGCAGTCTGGCAGGATCCATGCCTAAAATAAGCTTGATTACCTTATGCAGATGTTTGAGACATCTGTTTGGTATGTGCGCCTCTCGCTTTACTGTAATGGAGTCCAGAAAACAAGATGGTTCCTGGTGGTGTTAGCCTTTGGTTCACGGAAACATGTTGGAAGGCGCTTTACCGGACAGCTCATGGTGGCGCGGCTACTTCCATTGCAACGACCAAGGATGTGCACGCACAGAGCGACTGGAAGCTCATCTGTACTTGTGGCTAACACACATCCAGAAATGTGGATTGTTGCTGTAAAACTGAGGCTTTTACTATCCATACAAGTCTCTCAGAAAATAGTGGGCAAAGTCCATTTCTTAGAGCAGATGCGTGTGAGTTGAAACTCTATGCACTCCGGCAACCAAAGTGGTAATCACGAGGTCCGTATAAAAATAGGGGGGTTCTTGCTCACACCAGCAGCTACCTCCTAACAATAGCTGGGCTGCTGTATTCTGGACCAGTTGTAGTTTCTGGATTGTCTTTGAGTGCTGGTGTGTGAATTCACTTAGAATAGGAGGTGAATGGCATGTAATAAATAGAAAGATCTGGCTCAGGGTGATAAAATCTTTATAGCGATAAAAAATCTTTATCTACTGCCCACAGTTTTGATGCATGGAAGACACTCTAGACATATTAATGCAAAAGAATTTTTAATTTGATGCACTTGATGCTTTATAACCCATGGCATTCTCATTAACACACCATGCTAGTGAAATTTAAAAAACAGCATACATGAATAATTGTCAGAGTCCCCGAGAGAGAGACAATATTGGGATAATGCCAGTCATTGGAAACAGAAGCCAATTCTAGTGCAGCTGACATGTGACCTTCAGATGACAAAATCCAGTCAAGGGTAACACACATGTTACTAATCACTTCTACAAATATAAAGGATTTGCCACCAACATTAATAGAGACATAGAGGCAATAAATGTTTTACCTTATAAATGAAATCTTATATTTTGCTACCCTGAAAAGGCATTTGTTAGCATGAAATCCAGTGATAACATTTAGAACCTGGGGCTGTTTTGCATGTTCCCTCCCTTTTTTTGTAGAAAAAGTCCCAACAGGATCTATTTGCATATTAGGCCACACTCCCTGATTCCAAGCCCGTTAGAATAGCATTCCTGCACGTTCCCGCTTTAAAAAAAAAAAAAAAAAAAGCCCTGTTTCTGTCCATTCTGGTCCCATACTGCTTCAGTTTATTCCATGATTTCTTCATGAATTTTCATGTTTGGTGTAGTAGTTAAGAGCAGAGGACTCTAATCTGGAGAACCAGGTTTGATTTCCACTTCTCCACATGCCGGGTGACCTTGGGTCGGTCACAATTCTCTCAGAGCTGTTCTCTCAAGAGCAGTTCTCAAAGGGCTCTCTCAGCCTCATCTACCTCACAAGGTGCCTGTTATGGGGAAAGGAAGGGAAGGAGATTGTAAGCTGCTCTGAGTAAAGGGCAGAGTATAAATCCAACCTCCACTCCCCCCCCCCCCCAATAGTTTTCCTAGTTCTTTTGAGATCGTTTTTACTTTAATGATTTTTTTAAAGTCAATTTTGTGTCAGCTTTTTCCTGGTATAATGTTAGAGTTCAATCATGTGAGGAACACAGCAAAGTAAAAATAAATGTATAGTTTATTGCTAAACAAACACAGTTTTCTCCTAGCTTCCCTGATTGTTCTCTGAGTCCTACTGCCTGTAGCTTTTTCCTCTTAGGGGTCCTCTGTAGACTTCCATTCACTATGTTTCTACAATGCTTTGTCTCTAAACAACAACAATAATTGCACCTGGTACATAATGTTTCCATAAGTTTTCTTTGTCCCACCCACTTATCTACAGCCCATTTTTGCAATGACTGGACTGTTATCACCATCAAGCTACTCCCTCTTCGCCCCCTGCTTTGATGACAAGTAGTAGTTGCATTATTTTTTTAAAAAAATAGCACTAAAATACAGATATACCAATATTGTAATGATAGTTTAAGCAGGTTCTCTGAATTCCCAGCTTTCAGTGGGGAAAAAGTAAGACTCTATCCCATTCTAGTGTGAAGATATACCTTTTTCTTTACATCTCTGGGAGGGAAAATGCTAGAGACTTTCTTTTTAAAAAAATGAAAGATGGGAATTCAGAGAACCTGTATAAACTATCATTACAACACTATATCAATACCCTAATGCTATTTTTATTTGAAATGTGGCCATGATATTGATATAGCAATGTAAGCAAGCACAAAAAACAAAAAGGTTGTTGCTGTGACACTACTGCTGATGACAGCACCCTCCTTTGAAAGCCCATTATTTAAAGCACATGTAGAAGAAAATAAATTGACTACACAGTTGTGAAATTGCAGAGGTAGGACAGACCTACGGAAGAACTGTGCTCAAACCAATTCCAGTGCTTGGTCAACTGTCAAGAAAATCAGGAGTAAGTCCAGTTTGTGGAAAAGACCCTAAACTGAACAGGCACTTAAAAGTAATCTTCTACTTCAGGGGTGGCCGAACTGTGGCTCAGGAGCCACATGCGGCTCTTTCACACATATTGTGTGGCTCTTAAAGCTACCACCACCCTGTTGGCTGACTTGGAGAAGGCATTTCTCTCTTTAAATCACTTCTCCAAGCCAAGCCAGCCAGTGGCTTGGAGAATCCATTTGAACTTAAAGTTGCTTTCTTTCCACCTCTCCCTCCCTCTTCCCATCTATTTTCCTTCCTCCCTCTCTTCCTGTCTTGTAGCTCTCAAACATCTGGCGTTCATGTCTTGCTGTTCTCAAACATCTGATGTTTACTCTATGTGGCCCTTAAATTCAGCAAGTTTGGCCACCTAGTTTGACTAAGAAAAAAAACGAAAAATACCTTTCCTGATTTAGAACCAAATTATTGAATTAGAGAAATAATGAGGTCTGCACACATTGCTGGTATGAAACCAATTTTACTTTGGCACCAAATCAGAACTTAGTTGGCCATAAGCCCCTAAAATGACTAAGTTAAAATTATTCCACATACAGCCAGTTTTTATTCATACAGGCACAGGCTTCCCAAGTTATCTGATTTAACATTCTCCACCCCCTTGTATCTCTTTTCAGTACTTTTCCAAACCTCCTGTCTCCATGTGTTATCAGCTTCAGCAAGAAGCTTCTCTAAGGCCTCTTTGTTATCTAATACACATCCAGAGGCCTCAATGAGGTCACTGTCTCTAATCTAATTTACAACCTTGCATTCACACCCACTTGGGCTGTGTGCTTCTAACAAAAGGTTGCATCAGACATCTTAATTTTAAAGGCAGAATATGCTTTTATTCATTATTATAGGGGTATTCATTAATTATTCAGGAGTCCCCCTCCATTATGAGATATTTCCTGTATAAATCTTTATTTAGAAAATTTGTATGCCACTTCTCCAGAGACCTGCTCATGGCAGCTTACAGCTATTAAAACAAAGCCATGAAAACAAGCTATTAAAAACAAACTGATGTCATTAAAACAAGCCACTATATAGAGGTGGCTTTAAAAGAGGATTCAACAGGTTCATGGAGGTTAGGGCCGTTAGTGGCTACAAGACATAGTAACTTGAAAGAACCACATTCATAGGCAGTAAAAACATCTGAATGCCAGTGCTTGAGGCAACATCAAGGGAAGACCTTGATCTCAATGCCCTGTTCCAAGGCAACTGAATGTCACTGGGTGAAATAATATACTGGACTGGACTAGACTAGACTAGACCATTGGTCTGATCCAGCAGGACTCTTTTTAGGTCATTACCAGTGCAATCCTAAGAACACTTTCTTGGGAGTATGCTCATTGCTGAATAGACATAAGATTTTGAATTGTCCTTTTTAGGATTTCTCCTTATAGTGCACAAATATTGGTTGAGCAAACGATTGTGAGAATTTAGAAACTGTGAAAACAGGTGTGCATTTGAATGCACATTCAGGATTAATACTTCAAACTGCTTATTGTAGATTAGTTAACTCTTGATATATTGCTACTGTTTGACATATAATCACTGTGTTAAAAGGGTGCTAATCGACAAAATACAATGCATGGTTATAAGTGTAGGGACTCTAAATGCTTTTTTGTGATTGTAGGGTAGATAGTCTAGATTAATTAATATGGAATTTAAGGGAGTGATCCACTGATCCAAGCAAAACCATATATAAATAGGGATGTCAGGCAGCAGTTTTCTCAAATGTTGATTGCTTTTTCTCTTTTACAAGTAATTTTACAAGCTATGGGGTTCGTCCCCTGCTAAAATGCCACTAGATCCATCAATAGCACAGTCTTGTCCTCCTGCTCCATTTTGAGTAACCAACAGAACATGCAGCTGTGAATCTTACACTACTGTCCAAGTATCCTTTTATTCCCACCTACCTCCCCCCCCACCCACCCCCACCCCGCAGTTTTTTGCTGCCTGCTCTAGGAACATAACTCCTGTCCAGCTTGCTGTAGCAGGCAGAAAAAAAAATAGTCTCCCTTTGTGTTGTTAAAGTCACAGAGAAAGTCTCTGTCCTGGAACTTCAAAAGCAACATTCTTCAAACTCCATATCATGAATGTCTGCCTCAGGCATTTTTTCAGTCAGCAAGGTATTATGGTTTGTGTTAAACTTGGTACAGGTATTTCAGCCAAGAAGGAATTAGTTCACATTTTGAAAATGCAATATTCATTTTTCCCAGTTCCTGTGAAAAGATAAGAACTGCTGTAGAATCTGTCACTGGTTACTGTATTGGGTTTTACACTGCACTTTCAAATCCTACTTGAAAAGAATGGATGTAATATTTTAATATGCCTTTTAAAAGTGTACCCCACACAAATGAAGTCAATATGCTATTCACATCTGCACAAAGTTTAAAGAAATAGACAACTACTCCCACTACACATTGTATGAACACAAAGTAGGGTTGCCTGCTCTGGGTTAGAAAATACCTAGAGACTTTGGGGGTGGATCCAGGAGAGGGCAGGGTTTGGGGAGGGAGGGGCCTCAGCATGGTACAATGCCATAAAGTCCGCCCTTCAAAGAAGCCATTTTCTCCAAGGGAGCTGATCTCTGCTAGCTGGAGATTAGTTATAAAAGTGGGAGACCAGGCCCCACCTGGAAGCTGGCAACCCTAGCATAAAGTAACCTCTGATTCTAGAATTTTCTCAATAGAGAGTTTTTTTCAAATTGTTTGGAGGATGACAAGTGTCATGCACAACTATTTCCTTTGCTTCTGAAATAGCTTTATCTATGTTTGGTTATGTAGTTTCAAAGTCTATAAATAAGTTGATGGAACAGAAGACAAAACCAGAATAGACTAGAAGTGGAACAGAACTTGTAATTTCCAATTTCCTCATAACAAGGAAGGAATTTTTATAAAGGGAGCATGAAAAGACCAGATTCTAATGACATAGCTGGAATCCAATTTATTTTTTCAGGGAATGCATCCAGCTACAAAAGTTGCATGCTATGTAAGGTATTCAACTTCTTAAAACTCTCTTCACAGTAGGCTAATTGCCAAGATCAGGGGCCACATCAAAGACAAAAGACCAAGCACACAGTCCAGATTTTGCATATCTCAGTTCCATTTATTTCAATAACATTCTGATGTGTGATTTACATTCATTGGATTATGCCCAAAAGGGAGGAGGGATCATCTCCAAATTTCTCATCCATGATCCAAAAATTTATCACTCAGTTACTTCTGTGCTCCCAAGGGTGCTTTGGATTTGTACATCTTGAGCATCAGTCCTATCCCCAACCCCACTTCATGTTGCTTGCCAAATTATTTTTTGAAATGTGACAGAGTTTCAAAAGATTTTGGTTATATAGCCAGAAAAAAATCCAATTCCACTGGATATATGGAAACTTTGACCTATTATAGATCATGTCTCTGGATCTTGGCACCCTTACACTCATATTAGAAAATGTGGGTTGTGAGAGACCTGCCAAAGAAGTTGTACTTTTGAAGAGATCCCATTCAATGCATCCAGGCTTGTTCAGAAGGTTTTGCAATGGATTGTAATGATTCCTTGTACATTGTTAAATTTTATTTTGACTGTAAAATCATTGAAACAGAACCTCAGCTATGACAATGAGCACAGCATACAGGTCACTTCACAAAACGATATTAAACCAGCCGTGACACATGTTTATCTAGCAAGCTATTTTTAAAGGCGTCCTCTTCTAATGATGAGGGCTTTACAACTTCCCTTATAATTTGTTCCATTTCCTAACTATTTTTATGTTTAGAAAATTCTCTATTACACTTATCTTTCTTCCTGCAACTTTATCTTGCTTCCTCTAGCTTAATCCTCTGTTGCCATGGTGAGCCATTAGTTTCCAAATTTTATCAAACTGTGTGTTTGAAGGCAGCTAAAAGGTCTCCCTTCTGTTCTCTGGACTGAATATTCCTCTCACTTGAATGTTATGTTTTTTAGTTAAGTGCATTGACAAACTGTCATATATTAGAAAAAGGGGTAGATTAGTTTTTCATCACTTTAGTTAGTTTTCTTTTCTTGAAGCTTGGTTTCAAATTCTTTGTCCATATGTTGCAAACAATAAGAATTGTAAAGACAAAAAAATCTGAATGCCACCAAGTCCAACCTGTTGCATGTCAGGCACAGGGAGGCATGCTCCAAGAACAACAAAAAAAAAGATTTATGTGATGGTCCAAAGGATAATTCAGGAAAATATTTTAGCTCCAGTGATGCGTTGTCTTGTGAAGCTCCAAACAGATCAAGAGGGTACTAGAATCTACTTTGCTTGTATACATCATCTGGTAGTCAGAGGTAATTTATCTCAAAATAAGGAGACTTCATTGCTAATAACTACTTTAATAGCCACATCAGTGGACATCAGATCATTCATACCAATACATTCTTCACGGTACTTATAGTGTGGGTGAAGAGGTTCTTCCTTTTAATCTTCCTGAACCTGCTGCCTAGTCAGTTATTTAATTACCCTGAACAAAGTTTTATTCAAGATATGAGCTTTTGTGTGCACACACAATTCCTTAGATACATAGAAATGGAAGGTTCAGACTTATAGGCAGAGGTGTCACTGAACTCTAACTTTGTTCTATTGCTACAGCCCAACATAGCTGTCTACCTGGATCTATGTTCATGGAAGGCACTTAATTACCCTGAATGAGTTCAAATGTCTAGACAGTGAACTAGGTGCTTTTCACAATGTGCCACCATTTATAAATGAATAGCAAATTATTCTACCATTTCATGTCTTCTGAACCAGTAAGAGTAGGATACACAATCTAAGCCAGTGTTGGCAATATAGGAACATTTAGGGATGGGCAGTAACTAGCTCATGAACTAAAGTTTGTGACTAATTTTGGCTGGTTCATGGTTTGCAAAGTGACGTTTGTGTCAGGTTCACTGGCATCCATTGGCATGAACTTTCCAGTTGTTTATGGTGGTTGTGAATGGATACATTTCCAGACAGACTGTCTCTGCTCAATCTAAATGTTTACCCAACTTCAAAGCAATGGAGGAGGTGGAACTTGGATGGCATGTAGAGGAGCATGTGGGATAGTCCCTTGTGACTTCGATGTCTCTAACTTGCACAGGATCCATTTTGTACACTCCTGAACCTGCACCTGTCAAAATGACCACTTGTCACAGATGGTCATTTTGACAGGTTCAGGTTTAGGAGGTTCAGGAGTTTATAGAATGGATCATGAGCAAGCTAGAGACACCAAACTCACACTGCAAGCTAGAGACACCCAACTCACACTGAATCTCCCCTACCTACTTTCCAAGCTTGGTGAGGATTAGTTTATGGAGTCCGAGTTACAGCTCTCCAAAGGTGCCACCAGGAAAGTGCTTTCTGTGAAATGACAGGTGGTCCACACCTGGCCCTTTGCTAGGAACTGGAGAATTGGCCCAAGATTCTCTACAAGTTTGGTGTCTCTAGCACAGTGGTCCCCAACCTTTTTGGCCCCAGGGCCAGCCCACCAACCGTGGCCCCAGGGCCGGCAGGGTGGGAGCACCCAATTTGGCCTCCCCCACCCCCCGCAGCACCTCCCCTCCTTCCATTTTCCTCCTCCCTCCTTTGCTACCCCTGGACAGCATTGCTGCGTCCTCCTTCCCCCATTTTCCTCCTCTCTCTTTTGCCACCCCCCACACAGCCTAGCTGCCACCTCATCCCCCTTTCATCATTTTAAGGCCAGGGAAGGGGCCGTGAAGAGCCTCCCAGGCTGATCCCCCCCGCAGCTGATCAGCTGATCAGTGGGAAAACCTCAGCAGCAGTGAGAGGCGTTGCCGTTGCCTCCTTCCCTTCCCTGGCCTTAAAATGGTGAAAATGGGGGGAGGAGGAGACACCGGTGGGGGGTGAGGCTGCACGGCCCATTGCAAACAGGCCGCAGCCCGGTACCGGTCCCCGGCCTGGGAGTTGGGGACCCTTGCTTTAGCACACTGGAGGGGACCACCCTCTTTGCTCCAGCCTAGGTTCTGGGTTCTACTTGCTAATCTGGCTATGTAGGCCTTTCCAAAAAGCACAGAACCAAAAGATCTAGGCTGCCCACTGGTTCACTGATTAAATGAGCATGAATTATTATAGAGGCATATACTTAGCAGAAAAGAAACGAAATTCAGGAATGCCTTGTGGATGCCTTTCTTTAATACTTGACTAAGAATTGAATTACTAAGCAGACCCATAAAATGACATGTGCTCAGCAAGTCCCTAGTTTCAATATACTTTGCTAAAACAAAGCCACTGGTTTCAGTCACATAGGCTCAGAGTCCCCGTTCAGTTCAGTTCAGTTCAGACCTTTATTGGCATAAAAGCAATAATGATTCAAAATCAAAAATAAATACAAAGTCCTGAAGTATAGTAAGAACAATACATAAAACAATCAATTAAAATAGCAGCCAATGATACAAATCAAGAGTAGACACCCTGCAATTAAAATACAGTGGTATGCCTAGATTTAGTTTTGTAGGCTTCTACTAAGAAATTCGCAACACATATAATAATATGGGGATTAACATGTTCTAAAAAGTAGGTTAGAGTTTGTCCTTTTAGTAAATACATTGTGTTGGAGGTATGCAGCGAAAAATTGTCTGTGTTGTGAGGCCAGCAGAGGACATTCTAAAATAATATGAGATATAGAATCAAGGACTCCTAATACACATGGACATAATCTATTTTGAAGTAGGGTTGCCAAGTCCAATTCAAGAAATATCTGGGGACTTTGGGGGTGGAGCCAGGAGACTTTGGGGATGGAGCCAGGAGACATTGGGGGAGGAGCCAGGAGCAAGGGTGTGACAAGCATAATTGAACTCCAAGGGAGTTCTGGCCATCACATTTAAAGGGACAGCACACCTTTTTAAATACCGTATTTTTCGGACCATAAGGCGCTTCGGACCATAGGACGCACCTTCCTCCTGGGGGGCGATCCGCTGCCTCCACCCCCGATCCCTGCGCTTCCCTCGCGCCTGCCTGGCTCTTCTTCCAGCAAGCTTCTTCCAGCAAGCGCTGGGATCGCTCCACGCTGCCCCCACCGCAAACCCAGCGCTTCGCGAGCACCGGCTGCGGAGAGGGCAACGTGCTTCCTCCGTGCCTGTCTGCCTAGCTCCAGCTCTGACGCTTACAGAAAGTGCCAGGATCGCTCCCTCTTCCCTCCGATCCCAGCGCTTGCTTTAAGCATCAGAGCTGGAACCAGGCAGACAGGCACGGAGGAAGCACCCGCCCCCTCCGCAAACCCAGCGCTTTGCGAGCGCTGGCTGTGGAGGGGGCAGCATGCTTCCTTCGTGCCTGTCTGCCTGGCTCCAGTTCTGATGCTTAAAGCAAGCGCTGGGATCGGAGGGCGGCGGTAGCGATCCTGGCGCTTGCTGTAAGCATCAGAGCTGGAGCCAGGCAGACAGGCATGGAAGAAGCACGCTGCCCCCTCCTCAGCCGGCGCTCGCGAAGCGCTGCGTTTGTGGAGGGGGCGGGTGCTTCCTCCATGCCTGTCTTCCTGGCTCCAGCTCTGATGCTTAAAGCAAGCACTGGGATCGGAGGGCAGAGGGAGTGATCCTGGTGCTTGCTGTAAGCATCAGAGCTGGAGCCAGGCAGACAGGCACGGAGGAAGCATGCTGCCCTCTCCGCAGCTGGCACTCGCGAAGCGCTGGGTTTGCGGTGGGGGCAGCATGGAGCGATTCCAGCACTTGCTGGAAGAAGCTGGAGCCAGGCAGGCAGGTGCGGGGGAAGCGCCGGGATCAGAGGCGGAGGCAATGGATCGCCCCCCCCCCCAAGGAAGGTACCTTTGCTCCATAAGACGCACACACTTCCCCCCCACTTTTTTTGGGTGGGGAAGTGCGTGTTATGGTCTGAAAAATACAGTACCTTCCTTCCATAGGAAATAATCAAGGATAAGGGCACCTTCTTTTGGGGCTCACAGAATTGGACCCCTTGGTCCAATTGTTTTGAAACTTGGGGAGTATTTTGGCGAGAGGCATTAGATGCTATACTGAAATTTTGGCACCTCTACCTCAAAAAACAGCCCCCCCCCCAAAGCCCCTGATGCCTCCAGATCAATTCCCCATTATAACCTATGAAAATCGATCTCTACATAGGGAATAATGAAGTGCCCAGCAAACATTTCCCTCCCCCCCCGTTTCTGGCGACTCTGAAGCGAGGGATTGGCATCTCTACTCACAAGTTGCTGCTGACTTTTTCAAAGTAACACAGACACACCATCCCAAGAGGAAGCCTTTCAATCGGAGACTGAAGCCTCCGGAGGTAGAAAGTCACATGGTGGCTGTGGGGTGGGGCTTCCCCCCGCCGGCCAGCTGACTGGGGGCGGGTAGGAGCCTGGGAAAGCGGGAGAACCCCCACTGGGACCTGGGGATTGGCAAGCCTATTTTGAAAAGATATCTGTCTAAACCTACCAAAGAGAACTGTTGATGGGAAGGCATTTAAACGTGCCAGAGTAAAAGTCTGATGATAGAATGGGGAATATAAAGTAGAAAAATAATGGGGTATCTTCCCATGTATTTGGAGTATATCTAGATTGGCTGCAGAGCAAACAGGGGAATGTGAGGGGAACACTTTTTGGTATTCATGATTCATAAGTCTCAGTTGGATTGTTCTTAAAATATATAGTTCGTCACATAAGAAAAGAGTGTCCACCTCAATACCAATTTTTTGTAGTTTATGGGTAAATGTAGAGAGCCAAGTGGTACTGTGCCTGTCTTTCATCAGGTAGTATAGTAAACTTCCTGAATCCATTCTCTAATGAATTTTTAGCCAGAACTTAAAAGCCATAATCCAGGCCCTGGTTTCTAGAAGGTGTAAACCTAGCTCTGCACAAATGGATAATCAGGGGACACATTTGGAAGCACCTAAAATCTGACGGAAGAATGATGATTGCACATTCTCCACGCAGGGACTAAAGGCTCCAATCCACAAAGGTATTCCATATAGCTACTGAGAAAGGATTTTGGCATTATAAATTTTCAGAGCAGCTGGAATAAACTGGTTACCTCCAAAAAATAATAGAACTTTTAAATTTGCGCCAAAGAACATTTAAATTTGCACCAAAGAACATTTTACTAAACTTACAGATCTATTACGATGCGTCTCCATACTTGCAGTATCTCACCAATCTAGCCATCTGATGGAAAGGGAAAGACAAAAAGAGAAAGAATGTTTCCTCTGGGCCCACCTCTTTAATATTCTAACTAACTTTTTGGGCTGTCAAAGAAATCATCATGAGCAAGTAATCTTTTACAGGTCACAGGTAGGGCTGAACACATAAATGTCCAGTATTTTGTAAACAAGAAAGCAAGGAACCACTGCATCCAAGTTCAATGTATGTACTCTTTCTTTCACCCTGGCTTGATAATATGGCAACACTCCAGTCCATTTGTTCTCCATCACAACCAGCAATGTTTGCAAAGAACCAAATCTAAAGGTCAGCAGCCTGAGAAATCCTATTGCCCCCCCCCAAGTCAGAATAATGAGGCAAACACATGTATTGGGTACAAAACAGGACCACTTTATTATAATATTTTAAACGGTGTGGGACAACCTAAAGACAAGACAAGCACTGGGTATAATCATACCCTGCCTTGTCCTGAATAGGGCGAGCAACCCTGCCCCCGGTGTGAGCAATCACTATGGCTAATACCAGGCAGCTGAGCCTGGATTGCCCTCCCCTGACTAGGCCTCGCTTACCCAGAAGGAGCCTATCAAGGGAGGGCACCCTGCGGCTGGCCTGCACAACAGAGAGCTGTACAGCCCAGCTGCCAATCCAGCCTGCCACATACACCAGAAACAGGTGGGACCGTGGGTGCTCACCAAGACTATAATATATGCCCCACCTAACTCCAGCCAGTGACCAACTTTAAGACTCCACCCTTCAAAATGCTCAAACCACAAATGAGCAGTGCAAGATAGGCGAAAAACACCTCAATCCAGGCCAATTCTAGATCCCTGCACATTATAGTCCATTTCTAGCTAGAAAACGGTTAACATCTGAACGAAAATAATTTTTTGTTGGTCATAAGGTTGCCACTGGACTCAAACTTTTTTTAAAAGTGTGTGTGTGTGCTAGGATTGCCAGGTCCTACCTTTGATCCAGTGGGGAGCTTCCAATGTCACACAGTGGTGCTGTAGGTTTTGGGCAAAACTCTATGGTTTTGAGCCCAAATTTACCATACAGTTTTGCCCAAAACCTAGAGCATTGCTATGTGATGTTCAGTGGTATAATGTCCATTCCAGGTGATGTCATTGTGCTGTGTTCGGGGCATTTGTGGGTGGGGTTCCCCCACTGGCCAGTGGTGGGGAGCAGCCCACAAAAGTGAGGGAACCCCTGCTCATACTGAGGGCTACGAACCCTAGTGTGTGCATGCCTGGAACTCATGACATCTTCCCTACTGGGGCATGGCGGATGTTCAGATAAGTGGCTTGATATGGCCTGCCTCTGCCTCCCACTCCTGGTATTCAGTGCATGTACTCTTTCTTTCACCCTGGCTTGATAATATGGCAACACTCCTGTCCATTTGTTCTCCATCACAGTACTTGCCAGTGACAGCCCTCTTAGCTTCTGAGGCTTGTTTGGGCTATCCAGGTCAGGGCCCACTGGACTCAAACCTTGTACTGCTGCTTCAGACCAACACAGCTACCCACCTGAATCTAACATTTTAAGGGAAATTATAGGAAAGCAGGCAAAAGAGACAGACAATACATATTTCACTAGGATGGATGGTTTGGTAAATGTCTCCCAAAATGAGTTCAGACACCTTTTTAACGGAAACGTGTAACACCAAGATTAGCTATCATGCCCATTGTAACCTACATCCTTCACAACTACCTCTTCCAGCCATTGAAATCCAATGCTTTTCAATATAATTTTTGGCCAACAGGAAGACCAGAGGTATTACAGTAATAACTTAAACTCATTTTTATGAAGTTGATATATGTATAGACATTCTCAGAGTATAGTCTGTAAAAAGCTGTAGAACAAAAGGAATGTTAGATTTAGGACTACACCGGCTTATAAAATGAATTCTTTGTAATTACATAAATGAAAGAGTAAAAAGAAAATGACAGTTTTCCCTGCCTAAAAAGACAAAAATAGATGAATTTGTACAGGAATGTGACATTCTGAAAGCCACTTTGGTTTTACAGTACTAGCAAAACAAATATATTAAGCCAAATTAAAGGTTAAAACATTATGCTCTAAAAAGCTGGATAATGTAAAATCCTCCCACCACAGTTCTCATCTTACATCATTTAAATGTCACTTTCATGTCCAATGTTCACAACTTCACTTCTCTTCATATAGCTATATAATAGCTTTAAAAGGCCGTTGCCTTTCTGTGACCTCCTCTACATAGCCAAAGAGGTATTTGGCTTGATCTAGTTGAGATGTTGAGAATAAAATGCTATTTGCTGCTCTGTGATGATAGCATAAACATTCTGACAACTGATGCAGGGCAGGGATTCACCCAAGAATCATGAAATTTAGAGGAATTTAGTAATGAGAGAAGGCAATGGAAGTTTAACTGGCTAGATTGAAAGAAAAGACACAAAGGGAGCTCTGGGTTACTGGGGCATCTGGAAACAATGGGAGCCAATGGGGTTAGAGGAGTATCAAAAACCATTACACAGTGTCCAGGGATAAAGTGAGTTGTATATTCCAAGTAAGAGAAAGTGAAAAGAGATGTCCTTGGCTAGATTTTACATATTGATCTAGAACAACTAGTCAGATCTCTGGTTGCAGGTAAGTATTCCATTTGACCCTCACAATGAGTTTGAATAACACTATTCTACGATCTGGGAATCCATCACCCAGTGGCTTCAATGGCATTCTCTATGAAAGAAATTTTCTTAGTGGGAGAGTGAGTCACACTGCTTTTTGGCCATGAATAGATTAGATGACCTTTGGCAGACTACTGTCTCTCAGGACAAACTACCTCATAAAACTGGTGAGGACATAAATGAACGAGGAACGATAAAATATTTTCTACACTACACAATATTACGTAAACATAAACAATAACCCTGAATAGCCACACTAAAGTAAATGATTTCGTTTATAAGGACAGGAAATTTAGTCTAAGAGTACGTTTAAATAATATGGTATGTATTCTTCAGAAAAATGATGTGAAAATGTTTCTGGTATTTATTACCTTTCATCTGTATAACTCAGAGGAATTGTACAACTGTAGCCAGTCAAATGTTCAATTAATGATTCAGCCTTCTGAATAAGAAAGATTGCATCTGTGTTCAATTTTTTTTATATTGAATGGTTTTTAGAATACAATCCATGCACAAGAGCTTTTCCCATAAAACAAACAGTCAATCCAGATGTTTGTCAAAGAAGACATTTCATTGAAGAATATATTTTTTTCCTAGTACTGAGCATAATTTCAAACCAGAATTTGACTTAATTTTTTTACTTTTGCACCCAGCAGCCTGGATAGGCTGGCTTAACCTAAGCAGGAGCTAAGTAGAATTGACCATAGTTAGTACTTGGATAGGAAACCACCAAGGAACAGTGGGGTTATATGCTAGATGGAGGAGGGCAACTCTCTCACTTGAATGTCCTGGAACTGGTGTTGCCAAGAGCTGGCTGAGAGTAAATAGGATGTTTTTCTTCAGTGTCCTCCCACATACGTTAATGCACTGATATACTACTTTTTACCAGGGCTTTTTTTTGGCAGAAAAAGCCCAGCAGGAACTCATTTGCATATTAGGCCACACCCCTGGCACCAAGCCAGTGAGAACTGTGTTCCTGTACATTTCTGCTAAAAAAAGGCCCTGCTTGTTGTACTTTTTTGTATTTATAATATTTATATCTTATCTATTAATATTTTGAGTGTTTTTGTGAAAATAACCATTTGCAGTACTCTCTGAATTGGGGAAATATTTTATTAGATTGATTTCTCTGTTCTTTTTCATCTCAGAACAAGGAATCCTCATCTTAATCTCATTCAAAACAATTCTGAGTGCAAAATGCAGCCCAGTAATCTTTGCTTACAACATCACACAGTGATGTTTTCAGTACCAGCAGCATTATCTTAGAAACTAATGCATTATTTACAAAGGAAGAGGGAGTTTCTTGGTATTTTCCAAAGGCCTCAATTAAATTTAGATGTCCTTATACATGTCATACAAAAAAATGAATATGTGATCTTTTAATATGTTAAGACAGTTCCAACTAGTCAGAATCCTGCACTCTTTGCAGACCAAGAGCAGGATGCAGAGATGCTTCCAAAAATTCTAAAATAACTCTCCCCCATTAAGCTTCTGTGTGTGCTGCATACACCTTGAGAGGCTGCCAGGCAACTGTCAGAACACTCCCTGCTTTCACTCTGGGGGCGCCTTGGCAAGAAAGAAGGCTTTACTAGCAGCTGCTCCACACTGTGCTCCTTGCATGGGCCCAAAGCAGGATTGCAGTCCAGGCTGGGAATAGAACAGAACAGAATAGAATATCTGTATACACAGCTTTGCTTCTCACAATAAGCATGTCAAATATTAATGTGCATTCATACAAGTAGCATATTAGCAGCTTACAATACTGAGCATATAGAAATGAGTAATTTCCCTCCCTTTAATAAAATCATTTGGGAATACATAAAAGACAAGAGATGCAGGGAATCAGTCTTGCATGCCACCGCAGTTGAGTTGGATGAAACAATATTTTTTTCAACAACACATTATATGAGAACTATATAAAACATAATATGGGAATCATTCTAGTATCAGGCACCTACAACGCCAAGTGCCTTGTAGATCAGAGCCCCATGGAGCAGGCCCAGCAGACAAAGTTTCACTACAACACCCTACAAGATTCAGGTAAGTTTTGGCCCAGTGGCTGCACTAAAGCCCCCGACTGCAGCAGAGCATCATGTGGGAATCCCTGAGTTAAAGAGGGTAGATACAGACTCTCAGAAATTTCCCCTCTGCATAGTAGTCACAAGATAATGACTAGCAATGCTAGGGCCACCAGCATTAGCAATGTGATGGCACAAGGGTCTCACAATTGGGCTGTGGGTCAGGAGAAAGACCAAGATTGTGAATGAAATACTTCAGCCATATTCATGCTCATCTATTTCAGTGTGTATGTGTCTATGCATACATGCACCTGTGTGAAAACTTGTGCTCCACTGCATCACTGACTTACCCACTCATAAACGGACAGAAATTGTGAGTGTACATTCCAATGAGCTGCTGGAGCTCTATTATATATATATATAAAAAAATCCTTATTGCCAGAAAAATCTGGAATACATTTTCCTCAAAAAGGTGGAAAAGTTTGGGTACTTCCTTTCTCAACTAAAGTTAACATTTAGCGTATTTATAGCCCCAACCATGATGGTTTCATTTGAGAGACCACTATCTAGAAATGGGACATAAGAGGTATACCTTTAAAGGTGTAAGAAACCTCTAGGCCATACAGAAAGCTGAAATTTGGCA
The DNA here is from genome assembly GCF_032191835.1 of Heteronotia binoei. NCBI lineage: Eukaryota > Metazoa > Chordata > Lepidosauria > Squamata > Gekkonidae > Heteronotia > Heteronotia binoei. Next base: position 54,153,270 of record NC_083231.1, on the reverse strand, counting down.
AGCTGATTATTCAGATACATTGAAACAGACTTTGCCAACCATTACGTTTGGTAGAAGGGGGGGGGGGGGGGTAGTTGCTAGGAAGGGCTAATTAGAGCAATGTATAGTTAAGATTGGATTAAAGCAGTCAGTAAGAACTGTGAATAGTAGCAAATTAGCACACAGATAATAAAGGGGTTAACACACGAGAGAACTGAATGACTTAATATGTGTAGTGAGATAAAAACCCAATATCTCTCTTAAGCCCTGGGAGTTCTACTGTCCTGGGTGTTACAATAACTTGTAATTCTGCAGTCTCCCATTCTAGTCTGTTTCTGAAATACCTTTGCAATAAAACAGCTACTAAGGTCCCATATTGAGTGTACAGGGAGGCTGAAATGTTTTCCTACAGGTTTCTTAATTTGTGATTCTTTATATCAGATTTCTGTCCATTTATCCTTTGGCATAAGGGTTGACCTTTTGCCATATGAAGAGAACTGAAGGGCATTGTCGGCATTTAATGACATATACAGTGGTAGACGATGAGCAAATGAGTGAGCCTGAATGATGCAACTGATGTTTTTAAGTCCAGTGATTGTGTTTCCAGGTGTATGTGGCAGCAAAGTTGATATCTGGGTTCATCAGCTCTGGAATTCTTTATAACTGGAGACTGTCTGTGGGCAAGAAAAGGTTTGCCCCTAGTACTTGTGAAAGAAGACTGTCATTATCCAGTAGAGGTTACAAGTCACTGATGATGTGAACTGTTTTGAGTTGAAAACTGTATGTGATTTTTAGTGGTGTTCCATTATTGTCTCTTTTGGGCCTGTCTTGCAACAGATTTTCTTCGGCTACCATTCTGCTTTGTCAATCTGCTTCTGGACTTTATCAGGTAGATAGTTCAGTTCCAACAAGGTTTGTTGTAGATGTGTTTGCCTCAGTTTGTACTTGCTGCAACTGCTTGTATTTGTTGCAACAAAGGCAATAAACCTATGCTATACAGAATGCAATTTCACTTAATGTATATGTTTAAACTGGGAAAACAGTGCGAAATATGTTTTTGCTAGCATGGAACAAGCAGGAAGGAAGGGAGGGTCCAGACAGTTTGCCTAAGCCTAACACATCTCACAGGTTTGTTATGAGGATAAAATGAAGACACACTCCTTGATGGAAAGGTGGGGAATTTATTTATTTATTTAGACTATATTTGTGCCATCTCTTCAGAAACTTGCTTGAAGTGGCTTACAATTAAAATCTCCAGAATATTAATAACGCCATCAAAAACAAACCATTATACATAAGCAGCATTAAAAAAAACTATCCATAAAACACAAGCAGATAATTTAAAAGCTGCTAAAAACCCTAATTAAAAGTCTGGGTAAAAATACATTTCAGCCTACTACCTAAAAGAAAATAAAGTAGGCACTAGGTGAGCCTTGAGGCATTCAAATGCAAGGTGCCACCACAGAAAATACCCTGAAGGCAGAGGAGGGTTTGAGAGGCAAATTGTAACTGGCAGGCTGGATATGTGGCTGCAAGTAGTTTAAGGCCTTAAAGGTAAAAACCATCACTTTGAACTGAGTCCAGAAACAGTGTAGATCTTTCAGCACAGGGATAAAATGGATTAAGAGATGACACTGATTAGAATCTAAAAATTTATAATATTTATAATATATTATATATAATCGGTGTTTCCTTGAAGATGAATTAGCCTTAGCTAGCTCACAGATTTTTAGCCTCCAGCTCACACATTTTTGTCTTAGTCCAGAGCACACTAATTTATGCAGTAGCTCAGTTTTCAGCGCCAGTAGCTGACAACTTCAATGCCAGTAGCTCACAAAGTAGGGGGAGTATAGAGCGATAGTTAAGAATAAATTGCTGTTTGGAACAAATAACAAGACACAAAGAGAAAATGGCCAGAAGGATTTCCTTCAAATGCTTTAAGCACCTCTCGAATTGAGGGATGATACCTTTGCACTGACATGTGACAGGCAGGAACTTAGCTATACTTGTGCTCCAAAGTCCAGTTACCAACGTTTGTAATAAGCATGCTGGAGAGGGACGAGTTATTCCAGTAACTCTGTGTTACGAATTTTTACACAAGTATACCCATGACCACCTGCTACAACCGGAGCCTCTACTTTCATCGGCGGTTGATCACCTTCTCCCGAACGAACTCAATTGCTTTCTCTCTTTCCCTTCCCACCTTTGCTTAGCCTTCTCTTCTCTGCTCACCGCTCCAGTGCCAGCTCCGATTTGCAGGCTTGTGATTGGCTACGAAAAGAAGCACCACCTCTTTGGAGTGAGTGGCAGAGGAGGGGCCAGAAGAAGCGGCTGAAGCCAGCCGTCCAAATGCACGTTGCAAACATGAGTTAGGTGGGGAGGGAAAGCCGTTCGCCTCAGACTTACCGAAGAAGCAGCTGAGGCGCGCCCTCGACCACTAAGCAAGCCAGCGAAGCGAAAGGGAAGCGCGTCGTGCGGTGAGTGAGGCTAGGCCGGGTAGACGGCACGTCAGGCTACTCTAGTGAGTGCTCGCTTGGGGACGCCTTTCCGGCGACGGTGGCGGCAGGAGGTTGCGCGCGACAGGCCAGGTTAGAGGGGAAGAGAAGGGCGCGCGAGGCCTCCGGGGAGCGTTCGTCTAGGCCTTCCTTCAGCAGGGGCACCCTGGACAGCTCTTGGGGCAGGGGCGGGGCTCGAGTGTCCTCGCGCGGGTTGCATCCAGATGCTCGTCCTTGTCTCCTGTTTCCCTTCTGTTTGCCCCTATCGGACACAATCCACCTGGGGCAAGGGAGGGGAATGAGGGGGCGTGAATGAGGAGGGCTCGTACCGTCTCACCCACTGCGTATTCCAACGGGGACCTGTTCTCTTCTCCCACTTAATATGGTCTCATTTCCCCCGCCGGTGCCTCAGAAGGAGGCCAGTGCCTTCGGCGCCTTCCACCTGGAGTACACGACCAAAGAGCTGTTAGCCGCCCTTCGCGAGGTATGGGGCTCCGTGCCTTGCTATGAGTCGAGGGTCCTAACGCGCCAATGCCGACTCTGGGGCTAAGGGCAAGTCTCCATGGTGGTGCGCTCCTCCCCCACGCCCCTTGCCTCGACCTGCCGTCTTTCTCCAGACCCGCCGCTTGCTCCGCGCGCGCAGATTCTGCACCCCCCGCGCGCCTCCCCATCATACAGTAGCTGCAGGCTACAGCAGCCCGTCTCCCTCCTCGCCAAGGCTGGCCGGCCGCGCGAGAGCTGCTCCTTCCTGACTGGTTCCCACGCTCCGGCTACCGGAGCGCGCAGGAGAAGGCGAAGCAGCCGAGATCCAGGGCAGCTGGTCGGGACAATTACGGGCTTTGCGGGCGAGGAAGAGCGCTTCGGCACCGGCAGGGCGGCTGGTGTGGGGAGGGACCCGGGCCGGGCGCCAGCAGCTGAGGTGGCGATTGCTAACTTTACGCAGCTCGAGGCCCCAACGCTAGTGTGCTGCTTGGCGGTGTTTCTCTCGGGGCTGCGCAGCGCCTCGCCCGCCTGATTTCTGCGCAGCGAGCTGGGAGCGGCTCAGGAGACCGCGCTGGCCTCTTTGTAATCCGGGGTGAACTCTATGTAAAGCCCAGCCTCTGCACCAGCCCGCTCCACACCTCCCTCTCGCGTTTGGCGCCAAACCCGATAGTTGTGCAGGGTGTGCCCTCATGGGCGCGGCGAGAGCGCGAAGGTTGGGCTTTCCAGAGGTGCCTTTCCACTGTTGAAGAGATTACTGTGGAGGACCTGTGTTGCCCCCAAACAGCAGCTTTCCAACTGGGTTTCCTTATCCTTTATTTAGTCATTCCTTTTCTTTTGTTACCCTTGATATAGTACCTAGGTCTCAGCTATGCAATTTCAGAAATGAATGGGTTTTTTATTATTTGTCTAGTTTGGGCATTGCCGGTTAATTAGATTATAGTGTGTAAGTGTGCACCATGTTCTGATTTGAGATAGAATCCTGTCTATTGATAGCAGAATTAAAGCCCTATGCTAGAACATAGAGAGTTGATGTCTGAAGCATCCCAAGTGTTGGATATGGGGAGATGAGATTTGATGGTGCAGCAAGCATGTTCTGGTGTTGCATTTGCCATTTGAATTCATAGCTGTTATCAAGAAGTGAAATTTGAGCACTGCGTAATTAATAATGTTACAAAAGTTTGCTGTTTCTTTGTTGAACTTTTTGAAATCAGTGTGAAAATGTACAGTTGGTTTTTGATGTGTTCTTAATATGGGTTTTAGACAGTTTTCTGGCTATGTTATCAGGGGATTGTAGTTTCAGAGCTTCCTTTACCAGTAATGCAGAACAGATGTCAACAAGCATAATACTACTTCAAGCATCACCAACTGAGATGAGCTTAGAGGAATTGTTTGGTTTTTAGGGGTGGGAGTACAGGATGTATTATAATATAGATTATGTTTGTGGGTTTGAGTAATCAAATGAAGGCAAGGCTCAACCAGTTGTGAAAAGCCTTCCTGGAAAATGCTTACCTTCAGCTGATTAAACAGACTGAAAACAATCCTTATATGTGAGTGATATACAATTTTAAATGTTTTAATATTGGTTTTGTCAATATATAGAAGACTTTCCAGGTCTATTTTGAATATATATTTTTATGTTCATATGAGTATATAATAGAAGGGAAAGTTCTGGATCCAAATACGACACTAAAAAAATGCAGAGCCCTTTTCTCTGGTTGTTCTTCCTGATTATAACTTAATTATATTTGGCTATGAGTTGCTGCCTGTTGCGTCTACTAATTTTTGACATGGACTGTTATCTTTATGAAGATAATATCATGTGTTATCTAAAACTACTATTGGACATAAATCTCTGAAATTGGGTACATTTGAGGAATGAACAGTGTTTTCATCAGACGGCTAATACCATCAGTTTTAAAAGAATGATTTATTTGGTTTAAGGATTTGTTTTGGAAGTAGCTTAAAAACAAACACTGGACATCCATATATGATAAAGAACTTATGGCTGTTTGCATACTTAAAACTCTTTTGCTTTATAATAGACCACCAATTCTGTGTTATTTTCATTTTGTGGGATCAGCATGGCAAAGTACAGCCTGATCTTTGAGTAAACAGCTTTAATCTTTCTCCTGTCAAATCATCAAGATGCTTAAATCTTAAATCTAAGCTGGAATCCACAAATTCTGATGTAATCTTTGAAAGGAAAAAAAATCATTTTTAGTGATGAAAAATATCAGGATGTGTCAATCCTTTTTGACACAAAATTGCAGTAACAGGTTAGAAGCTTTCCCTCAAAATATGGAAGGTGAAGGAGGAACAGCATGCTGCTTCATATTGATATTTCTATATTGGGGATGACTCTGATGGCTTACTCCTGGATAATATGGATTTTTTTTTTTTGCACAGTAGAACTTCATTGGTTGAAATGGCTAGACAGGCTAAAATAATACATTTTGATTTACTGCTAATAACTGGTGTGTGTGTGTATAAATGTTGTCAGAAAGCATTTATCAAAAATGTATTTAATGAATATGGTTTTATGTGTGGTTTGCTATGGATTTTGCAGCACATTGTACTCTGCCAATCATGAGAAGGTAAGACAGGCTGCTGGATAAAAAAAACAGGATGAAGTGACCATATCAGCTGAACTGATCATTATCTCTAAATAGTAGAACAGGCTCAAAAATCCTTTCAGACTCACCAGGGAAAGAGAAGAAACAGGAAGAGTGAAAAGAGTCACCAAATACTCATTTTCCATTGATTCTTTGGGAAGTTTTGTTTGTGCCATGAGAAAGGAGCTCATAAATTTGATTGTGTAATATGAAATATTGTGGAAAAATGCAATAAAGTAGTTGTGATATGTGCATCATTTGATAATATTCTGTCTGCTTGTTTACAAACTGGGGTTATTCATCAAATCAATCATGTATCAAAGTGAGGGAAGGGGAGATATTAATTGAAACAATATGACATTCATGCATTTTGTCTACCAAACCTTTATTACGCTGATAGCTATAGATAGTCTTCTTTGCTTATGGTTGATTGTCTTTCATATGATCCACATTTGATACAATCTCAGCTGTTGTTGCTGTGCATATGTACCATGCCCTTGCACTACTTGTGCTTGGAAAAGCTGCAAAACAGTTTGGAAACCAACCCAATGCGATGTAGTAAAAAAAATATATTGGGCTAGGAATCATGGGTTTGAAATATTGCTTGCTATGAAACTCATTGGGTGACTATAGGCCTGTCATTCTCTCAGCCTGACTTTCTATGCAGTATTGTTGTGAGGGTCAAATGGAAGATGCCCTAAGCTCCTTAGAGAAAGGGTGGGATATAATATCGAAAAATTAAGATGAACATGCCTGCATCCCAGTGCCAAACCTGTCTTGTAGCAATCAGAGGGCCAGTTCATAATTATATGTGGAATATACACATGGCGGCAGTGAGCCTTGAGGTTGTGCATGCTGGTCTCCACCACCTAAAATATGTAGACCATTAGATATGACACAGGGCATGTATCTTGCCGACATGAACATATAATTTGGCATACAGCATGTGTTCATGTTTGTATGCATGTAGTCCAGATTATATATGACACCACATGTTGAGGGAGAGTGGAAGCTCACGTCTCATTCTCAACATCAACAATTCCTTTTTGTAGTGATATAAATGAAGAATTTTTTTCCTTTCAAGTATGTATGTTTAGGCACTAAGTTTACAGTAGATGAATGCAAGTTGCATCAGCTTAATAAATTGTTCTGCAAAACCCCCCCCCAAAAGATTTCATGTATATAGAGAGACTCCTATATAAAGAGAAATAAATTATGGCAGAGACCACATTGGCAGAGACCACATTGTCTGAAATTGTAGTTGCAAGTATTCCTTGTGTTAAGCAGGGTGTTTACAGTTAAACATATTTGTGTGACATAAGCACTTGACAGTAGAAGAAAACTAGTTATAGTGTGTTAAGTCTCCCTTCCCTTCTTGTGGGGGTGGGGCATGGGATGCTCTACTAAGTAACATATGTAATGGCCATGGAAGATCATACTTTTTTGTGAGGATGAATAGAGTAATGCTTCATTATATACTCTGTTTATTCTGGTTGTTCTGAACTGGTTTTAGATGAACAAGACCTTTGTATAAGCCAATCATTTTTTGTGTTTATCTGTGCATGTGTGTTAGAGACAGGACTGTTACAGAACAGCTTGAAGATGGACATGAAAGAATGAGATAATAATAATTATTTAGAAAATGTAGGTTCTTCTTTTCTACTATGCATCCAAGGCAACTTTCACAATACGATTAAAATGGTATAAAATCATAAATCTGATTTTAACAAATCCAAAGCAGAGGAATAAGTTCAATCATAAAAACCACAATAACACTTTGAAAATTAGCATTCAAACAATAGAATCTACAGATTTCCTTAGAGAACAAAAATCACAAATGTCTTCTACAATACAATGATTACACAGGTTTTTAGAACACCAAAGGGAAGGGGCCTGATACCTACAGCATGGAATTCCATGGAATAGTATTATATTTCCTGAGGATAGGATCAGTTTGGGGAAAGTTAGGACACATAATTTAAAGCTGTTTTGCACCTTTTTATATTACTTTGTCTGTTTCATCCATTAAGTAGAGTACAGACCATACTGTGAATAGATCTGCTTTACAGTGGAGGAGCTTAAAGGTAATTTCAATTTGTTTATGTGGGTGTACATGTATTTATAAACTAGGACAAAGTAACAGTTGTTAGGTATCTTGAGGCCTACATACACGCTGAATGATAGAAATTGTTTGCATATATCATTATGCAACTCCAAAGAACAATTTATTTCACTGAAATTGAGTTGAACATTTCTGTTTTCCCATTTAATTATAAAAAGATTTACACAATATTTCCCAAGTGTTCTGAAATAAAGTTCATGAAGAGATTAGCTGTGTTTGTCTATATTATCTGCCCCATGAGTTTAAGGAGGTTAATAGCATTGTAATAGACATGCTGTCTTGTACAAAGTATATGTCCCATTTGACTCAAACATCTACAGTAAACAAGAACATTTATTAAAATAGACTTGGACAATTCTAGATGTCTGGAATGCAAGTCATACCTAGCTGTCAGTGGGAAGTACCAAACCAATGTTCTCCTTTGGATGTGTATACCAAGAAAGGGAACAGATAATTTTTAATGGGGAAAAGAGATAAACAGTTTTGAGATTTGAGGCTTCTTGGTAAGACACAGTACCTTGAAGGGCAGCAAGATATCCTGCTACTATTAGGAAATGATGCTGTTCTAAAAATAAGTTCTTTGAAGTTCAAATCATTTAGTGAATATATTGAACCATTAATAAGTTTCCTTATATTTCATTAATTACACATTGAAACTTGAACTAATGTAAACTAGCTGCCTTCACCAATCAAACAATGAGAAATATTCAGCACAAGAAGTATATAAATGTTTTGGTAACATTTTGATGGGGTAGCCATGCTGGTCTCAAGCAGAAGAACAAAGTTTGAGTCCAGTGGCACCATTAAGACCAACAAAGTTTTATTCACGGTGTAGGTTTTTGTGTGTTTGTTATACTTAAAGGTACTACTGGACTCATACCTTGCTGAAATCGGTCATGTCGTTGTCCCCAGTAGTTGCAGAAATATCTCTCATAGTCAGACTTGATTTGCATTGTAAAACATAAAATCAAAAGGCTAACTTGAAATAGTGATTTTTTTTTAAAAAAAGTCTCACTATGAGCAAGTCTCAATAATCAGTCATGTTTCTAATACCTTCCCCTGCAATTATCAAGCCAAAAAAGCACCTTTGCTCTGCTCCTTCCTCCATTGCTAAAAACAAAGTGGAAATTTTTATGAGAGTAGTTATCAGATATTTATTATATGATTGTTCTGTTTTTTAAAACGTTAGGGTAGAAAAGAATTGCAGTAAAGGTAGTTAGCAATGTAATATGGATGACACTGAAGGCCCATTTTGCTGAGAATTCAGGACTACACAGACACTACTTAAAAACCCTAAGAGAAAAGGTGATTAAACTGACTCTGGAAAGTGGAGGGAAATGATAAAACTTTGCTTTCAGTTTTCTGCAACACTGTAATCCTTGTATTCCTCAACCCTAACAAGCTCCTGTTGCCTTTTTAATGTTTCATGCCTGTTCCCATGTAATTGCTTTTAAATTACAGTGTATACCTTGATGGAGCTGTGTCATTACTTCCATTGAATGAGCAGGTGAGTTGAGCATATGGAATAGAACTAAACTGATAAAATTATATCCTGGTTTTCTTACACTTTCATCCTGGTGTCTTTCCTGTTCTATTCCTGAACTGCCAAAGGGAAATAACTAATTATTGGGGTTTTTGTAGCTGATGTCATACTCAACGAAACACCCAAGTGTATTTATTTATTTATTTATTTGATTTATTTTGTAGTCTGCTTGACTCCTACACTAGATTAGTAAAGAACATTTTTATTTGCTTGAAGTGATAAACTCTTAAGTAACTGAGCCTTTTTTTAGCTTTTTCCCTTCTAGTCTTGGCTTTCTGCAAAGTATTTGAGGATGAAAACTGATGGTTTCTATTTTTGGAAAGTTCATTTCCGTCCACATCAGATGCAGAAATGTTCTACACATAAAGGGGAAAATCCTAGAGAAAAGCTGATTAAAATTTGTTAAATCACTACCAAGTTTTCCAGTTAGACATGCTGTTTATATTGTCATGCAGCAAACTTATAATTAAAAAACCCCAATGCAGTAAAAAAGCCCCAGCCAACCACCATTCGCTCCACAGAGATGTATTCAACACTTGCTTGCAACTACTAAGTGTGTGCAAACACAATCGCCCATCTGTCTCATCCTATTAGGATCTTGAAATCTGGCTCTTAAAATGTATTTGTCCTTAAAATCTTTTAAGATTTCTCATGTTTTATGAGTATTGAGATAGAAAAGCAACAAAAATGAAAAAAGACCGGGGATCTACATCTATCATAGCCTCCCTCCTTAGTTTTCTTACTCCTTGGCACAGTATGCCAAACATCCTCATGTACTAATGAATGTATAATTGTCTGTATTTTAGAGGTTCTCTGTACAACTGAACACATGAAGCTGTGTTATATTAAACCTGTCACATTGGTATTATTTATAATTAGCAGTGCCTCTCCATAGTCTTAGGTAAAGGTCTTTCACATCATCTGCCTGATCCTTTTAGCTGGAGACCCTAGGAATTTATTTGGGACCTTCTGCATGCAAAGCAGATGTTCCACCACTGAACCACAGCCACTTCCTTCTAAGAGCAGATTTCAGATATGCTGTAAGCAGTCACCATTCTTACAAGAAGTTATTATTTTGCTGTTCTGGTGGTACCTGGGATGACCTTGATGTGTCCTGAGGTCTTGGTGCAGTGTAGTGTTTTTTTGACTCCTTAATGTCACCAGCCTGTTAGAATAGCAAGATTCAAAAGGCTGTTTCTGAGGTTGGCAATGAATGAAAAGGCATATCTTGAATGTTAAGAAAATGTTAAAATGTTGAACCCAGTCTTTCTAGCAGGAACACTACTGTGCAGGCGTAAAATTAGCTGAAGCAGTATGCTGTAGTTTCATGAAATAATTGTTAATCTTGCTCCAATGCTCTGCTTAACTGTTTCATTTAGGGGTGAGAGGCTACAGTGAAATATTCACAGAAAACTATAGCTGGATCTCACATTGGAGATAGCCTGTCTGTACTGCTGGCAATGGGTCTGCTATCAGGAAGATGTCTTTGGATTGACAGAGCTAGAAAAAAATACTAGTATTTGGCCTGTCTTTATAAACAATAGGATTATCTACCTGTTACTGTAAGACAGCTAGCTAAAGATGGCAGTTAAGATCTCTGTGGAATTTCTAGTGTTCTTACTGTTTATCTTTATTTCTTAAAGTAATGGTAGAAGGATCTGGGTTTAGGATCTGGGATATGTTGGTTCAAATCAGGACAGGGATCGCAGGCAGATGTGTGTGTGTGTGTATGCCCTTTTTTGATCCACCTGCCTGCCATCCCCGGGGCAGCTTAAACTGCCCGCCTGTGTATGCGACTCTAAGCTTCTTGGAGGAAGGCCCTCTGGGTCAGTTAAAAGCCTGGTAGAAGAGCTCTGTTTTGCAAGCCCTGCAAAACCTTGATAAGTCCCGCAGGGCCTGGATCTCCAGTGGGACTTCATTCCTCCAGGTAGGGGCCCAGACTGAAAAGGTCCAGACCCTTGTTGAGGGCATCCTTGGGACCAGGGATCACAAAAAGATGTTGTGCAGCAGACCTCAAGACCCAGCTGGGGGGGAGGGAGGCTCCTATGGGAAGAGGCAGTCCTGGAGATATGTTGTCTTCTGGCCATAAAGGGCCTTAAATCTTGACTCTTGTAAGCTTATACCCTAGAAATCTTGTTGGTCTTTAAGGTGCTACTGGACTTGACTCTTGTCCCCTTATCTTCTGTGTCTCAACTTCTGTCAAATTGGGCTAATTCTTTCATATTTGTTGTCTACCATTCTGGTTTATGCTGTGCAGATTAGTGCAGACTGGCGCCTTCAAGGTGCTGTGTCACATGTTTATTCTGACTGTGTGATTGGCTTTTATATATTGACATACGCATGCATGCTTAGTAAGGTGATGTTCTCTCTGGGAACATTTCAATAACTATGGCAGTTCTGGTAAATAATGTGCTTTTCTGAAAAAGAACTAATGTCAGACAGTGGTCTAAATGACAATATATGATTGATGCACCACATCACAGAGAGAACTGCTGAAAAAATGATTGGCATTTGAATGCAATAAACAGGCATTTGGGCTTCAGGAACAGCTATAAAAGAGTTAATGCATGCACTGAACCAAAAACATGTTGATTGCCTGGAGGCCCAGACAAAACAAATAGTAATTAAATAATTTCTTTCCAAGCCACAGGCTTCAATTGACTAGAGAAGATTCATATAGTTAATATTATTTACTTTAGGAAAGAAAGAAATTGCTGCAAAAGTGTGCTTCTTTTAGCATTAGTTGATTGAATACAGTGGTGACCAATTTGATAAGGTTTCTTTCCCCACAAGCCTGAAAATACTTTGTAAGGCTAAATAATCTAATTATGTACCCAAAGAAGAGAAACAAGATTTCAGCAATAGTTTTCTGTTTCTACATATACTATCTGGAGCCTCTACTGTCTGAAGGAATTACTTTAGCATTGTGCATGTAGGGAGAAAAGTGGTGAGGGGGAGGGAATGATTTAAGTGTTCATTAGGAACACTCCAATGTACATTTAAGTCAGAGTATCCTGCCTATTTTGCTTATCTTTGAATATGTTAACAGAATATAAATTGAAGGACTAGATTAATGATGGGGTCATTGTAAAGCAAATTGCACACAATAAAGAGATGAAAAAAGGCAATAGAGCTTTGTCATGTCGGAGAAGCAAAAAATACACATTTAATATGCATTAGAAAATGAATGTGCATGGTTTTTGTTGGTTTGCTTATTTTTTAGAAAAGATATAGCCATTGTTCAGATAGAAGAGAAATTTATATTGACCCTGTAAATCTGCTTTGATGTACTGATGCAAACACTAACAAGCTAAAGTTATGCCTGTGTAATTTCTGTATCTCTAATAGCCCTCAAAATAACGGTAGAAAAACAGCCTTATCCCATCAGACTTTATTCTATCAAGCATACTAATGTCTGTTTTAGGCTTGTCAGCTGTTCCAGACAAATGTTTATGGGTAAGAGGAAACATATAACTGCAAAGATTAGCGTCACAAGGATAGTATCTTCTAACAAATACTGTTGATGTTTGGATACATTAACAGTGCAATTCTAAGGGCCACCCATTCCTTAGTGGCTGGGAGCCACTCTAATCATTGAGCCACTAGTCTGATCCCTAAGCCATGTATGCCACATGGGGCTGACAGTGAAATTGCGAATGGCTCATTAAATCAGTTATGGTTCCTTTGGTCACTCCCACCATTTCCTTGAATAACTGGTAATTCTAGAGCTAATACATGCCAACTAGTGCTGACCTCTGGGGATGTGTACTTTTATCAGGTGCTGTGGGTGCTACATCTGCTGTTGTATGTTCTATTTACAGCTGGTATAAATTGAAAGTGTAAAACTGTTGTTGGAAATTCACTCCGGACCTAAAAATTGAGTATTCCTACACCCTCTTGAGGCTTAATGCCCACAGGAAATATATTAAAACATTTGGAAACAAGTTTGGTTTATTGGAGAATATAACCTTACTACTGCTAAGGGCCAGTATATACATAGAGCCCTGTGCTTGCTCTCCAGTCTTGCATTCCGTGTGACTCTCCTGGTTGCTTATGTTTGCCCTAAAGGGTTTTGGCAGAGACCAGGAGGCAGGCAAAATATCAAGAAGTGGGGTCACAGAGTCTGCAACCACATCAGCATCCCCAGCAACCATGTCATCACATCCAATACAGGTCAAAAGGTATGATGACAGGGCTGTGATGGACAAAGCAGGCAGAACCAATCATGGGGCAGCAGGACCCAGCTCTGCACTTATCACAGCTGAGGGGTGGCAAGAGGCAGGCCATAGATCATGGGGCCTTGTCAGGGCCTCATTGGAGGACAAGCAGGTGAATTGTCATTCTGGGTTTCCATTATATACAATGAACATTCCTTTAAATCCCGTTGTTCCCAGTGGCCATTCCTGTCATTCATTTTAGTACACCCCTTGACAATACACACTTTGCTGTTCCCAATACCCCTTGTGACAACCAGCAGCCCCTCCACCCAACTTGCACTAAGTCTTCATGGCAGGGAGTTCTGGACACAGATTTTAGCAGGTACAAGTAGAAGCTAAATAATAAGGTATAAGCTTATAAGTTTAAGATCCAGCTCACCACATTCTCCCTCTCTTCATTTTACCCTCCCAACAACAACAACAATAATAATAATAAGTTTTATTTATACCCCGCCCTCCCCGCCATGGCAGGCTCAGGGCGGCTTACAATCTATCATGATGTAGTATCATGATATGACAATACAGGTAAAATCAATACACAATATAAATACAAATATAAATACATATACAGATACAAATATAAATTAATGTTAAAAAGCTAAAAACTATATGGTGGTGCTGCAGTCTCTATTTATACAGGCAGCGTAATATTCAGTCTGGTCACGTCTTGAAGGCTTCTTGGAAGAGGACGGTTTTGCAGGCCCTGCGGAACTGGTTGAGGTCCCGCAGGCCCGCACCTCCTCCGGTAACTGATTCCACCATTGGGGCGCTTTTATGGAGAAGGCCAGCTTCCTAGTTGTTTTAAGTTTGGCCTCCTTAGGCCCAGGGATTTCCAAAAGATTTTGTGAACTGGAACGCAGTGCCCTCTGGGGAACATATGGAGAGAGGCGGTCCCTAAGGTAGTCAGGCCCTGGCCATATAGGGCTTTATAGGTGATAACCAGCACCTTGTAACGAACCCAGTACACAATTGGCAGCCAGTGCAGTTCCCGCAGCCTAGGCCACAACCTTGTGGGGTAGGTTTAGGGTGAGTGAGAGTGACTGGCCCAAGGCCATCTAGCCAGCTGCCAAAGCTGAGCAGGGAGTTGAACCAGAATTTTCCTTGTCTGCCACTATAACCACTACAGTGGCTGTGGCTAAGTGATAGGGTGATAGGGTACTTGCTCTGCATACAGAAGGTCCCTGGTTCAGTCCCCAGCATCTCCAGTTTAAAAAGGGCCAGACAATAGCAGATGTGAAAGAGCTCTCTCTGTCTGGGACCCCGGAGAGGTGCTGCCAATCCAGGCAGACAGCACTGACCCCGATGAACCAAGGGTCTGACCCAGCACAAGACAGCTTCATGTGCTCATGTATTCACTACAGTGGCCTTCAGACACTAGTAGGGATGGGCACGAACCAGCTCATGAATGAAAGTTGGTGACAAATCGTGGCTTGTGAAACAATGTTTGCAATTAGAGAACTGCCATAAGCGTTCACAAATTTTAAGGCAGTTCAGGAAGAACAGAAAGTGGGGCCTAAATGGCTCTAAGCCATTTTAACCCTTGCTTTCCACAGTCCATAAAATGCAGTTGAGCAGCGGGGAGCAGAAAGCAGGAGTCCAGAAGGCTTCAAACAGTTTAAACTATTTAAATAAATAGGATCAAGTAATTGTAAATCTTCATAGTGAAACCTCAAGAAGGACTGGATTATAGATGGATGTTTCTGAAGAGAAATAGATTTAGATACAAACTTTTAAATCTCATCAACACAATTTTAAGCAAAACAAAGGAATTCATATAATTCATTCAATGAGTACTGTTTTCTAAGACCACAAGGTCCCTCAGGGTAGGTGACATCAATTAAACAATATCAAAAACAATCAATAAGTAATTATAATTTAGAACACAAAACGAAGTCCATGATGTGAAATAAGGTAAAAATCATACCCTTGAATTGAGTGTAGATGCTTATTGGGAACAAGTCAAGCTCCTGTAATTTTCTTATGCTCCCAATACTGACTTCAGCCAAAATTCTGGTAAATGATGAGTGAAAATGGCTATTAGATATAAAAACTGCTTATGCATTGCAAATACATATAAATACTCCATATTTTAAGAGTTTCTAGACCTGTAATCTCACTGTTAGCTGTTATTTACAAACCTAGCTATATTGCAGTATAATTATTCTCATACACAGGCCTACCTGAAGCTCTAATACACAGCTCCAGAAGCTCTAATCAGGCCCCCAGGTTAATGGTCCTCATCTGCTTCCTTCTCCCTTGCCTGCTTCGGTTGCCATTTTTTTCTCTCCCCTGTGATGAGGCAGCAAAGCAAAGCAGCCTCTTGCTGTTTTACTCTTCTTCCTCCCTCTTCCTAAAGGGAGGAGGCACCTTAGGCAGTGGAGGAGCTTGGCGCTATAGCTCTGCTGTATTATTGAGTTTGCCATGAGGAATTCTCAATCACACTGCAGAGCTACTGAGCCAAGCCACTTTCCTTCCGTTTTCTGAGGCTTCTCCCCCTCCTCGTCCCCTTTGTCTAGGTCCCTCTATTGACTGCATGAGAGAGATACAAAGAAAACACTTTTAAGACCAGCAATGTTTTATTGAAGGTATGAACTTTTTTTTTTGCTATGCTATACACAGAGAGAAGCATGTGTTTTATTGGCTTGTTATGCCTGGGCTTTCCTGGGTGCAACTGGATTTGCCTTCCACTTTTCACTGTATTAATGCCTTCATGATCCATGCCTTCATTATCCAGAGGAAGGATAACAACAAGTCAGGATTAGGCTGAGAGTGTGTGTCCAGACCATGTTCACCCAGCACATTTCCTTTTGTTTTTCTTTCACATTTTCCTTTGATCGATTGGGGAGTTTGAACTTAGACTTCTCAGATAGTAGACTGATACTGAACAATATACATGGCTGTCTCTGTATTCTTGCATTGCTTCATAGGAGTGGTTGTAATTTCTCTGGGGAAGACTATAGTTTTGTAGACAAACACATAGCCCTCAGTCTATGTCATGGTTTGTTCCCATGTTCTTGATCAGCACATGATGCAGTTTTTGTACAAAAACTTGCAGTGCCCAGACATTTAATGTTTTCCCCAGGGTCCTAGGGCACTGAGCACTGAACATGAGATTTCTGTAATGAATGTCAATAAATCAAAAGTAGGGTTGAAAGATACATACCTGAACAACACCAGAACAGCATAATCAGGATTGTCAGAGCACAATTGTCTCCAGATTTTGATGTAATAATTCAGAGCACAAGGTGTCAGTTATCAGAGATTGCTAGACAAAATATTGCAAGTGTGTTAATGTTTTAAGCATGTTTTCTTTTACGTTTTAAAAAATCTTTTTTTAAAAAAATCATTGTTTCTTTGTGCCCTTTATGAAGTTTGTATCTCTGCTACCTGGCTTTCTGATGCACATCCAGTGATGTCAGGGGTATGTGGCATATGCAAATGAGTTATACTAATAAGCACTGGCACCTCTTTTTCTACTAAATGACCTCTGCTTATACAGATCAGAACCAACCTATGTGTTATTTGGGGGATGTCTGGTTGAGTTTGATTTTTATGCAAAACCATACATGAGGTTCCTGGGAGTTTGGATCAGAACTACATGGCCGTTTCTGGCATAAAGGACTGTTATAAAAACTGGATGCAGCCAGGGGAGCTGAACTGTTGGCAGAAGGGAGGTATCACAGGAGGTGATTTTTTTGTTCAAGCTTAGCAACTGTTCTCTTCTTTTTAATTTTTTCCCCATTTTTATTGGTAGAAACACTTCAAATTATAGCAATTTCAACAATAACATTTGGGTTATTGATACATAGGCCCATGTGAGGAAAAAATCACAGAATATATAGGACAACAAGTTCAATATAATCGGTAATGAACATATGATATAGATCGACACATGGAGAAAATACTGATGAAGAACAATAGCAATAATGTATTTTCTACTGCAATAGTGATGTTATAGAATTGTTGAGCTGCAATACTACTAATCAAGCAAAAATAAGTATGGTTATTGCTACATCACATAACCATGGTATATTGCCTTGGTTAGAAATATAGTTTATAAAAGGAAACCATAAGGCCTCAAAGTTAGAGGTAAAATTGCCCGTTTCAGACTCACGGATGATGGAAGTGATTTTATTCATTACGCAATAGTCACATAATTATTTCAACCACTCAGAAGTAGAAGTTACAGATGTTTGGTGGGATGTGTTCAAGTGATGTCATATGGGCTTCAGGATCAGTAGACTCTGTTCAGGATCTTATCTACTGAGGGGTTCTGGCTCAGGGTTAGAGTGAGGTTCCGCTGGTCCTCAGCAGGCACTGTTAGAATTTTATCTGCAGTATCAATGTTTCTTTGAATGCAGCTCATAACATGATGCTGAGAGAGCAATTTTTCTGGTCTAAATCTTTCTGCTTCTCAAGCATCCAGTTCCTCACAAGAGATATAATATCTGCATTTATAAAAATGTTTTGAGGGTTTAGCAGCTCTCAAGGAGTGTCTTTTTTAGCATGTTGTTTGTTTGGCGCAGAGTGATAAAGCAGCAGTACTGCAGTACTGTGGTCTGAACTCTCTGCTCACGACCTGAGTTCGATTCTGGTGGAAGCTGAATTCAGGTAGCCGGCCCAAGGTTGACTCAGCCTTCCATCCTTCCGAGGTCAGTAAAATGAGCACCCAGCTTGCTGGGGGGGAAGTGTAAAAGACTGGGGAAGGCAATGGCAAACCACCCCGTAAAAAGTCTGCCGTGAAAACATGAAAGCAGTGTTACCCCAGAGTCGGAAACGACTGGTGCTTGCACGGGGACCTTTCCTTTCCTTGTTTGGAATTTGCTTCTTCTGTCGGTTTGATGCATTCCTAACTACATAGGATTTAATTCTCTGCTAAAAAAAGGGTTTAAGAATTCTGTGCCTTCTCTGAAGTGGGGAGTGGGCTAACGCCTTAAACAGTTTGTAGTAATGTTATTTTTGTTAAGCACTGACTTCTCCATTGTCTGAGGACATTCTTGGAAAACTGGATGTTTTATTTCAGAAGAACTCTCCCTCATAGAAAATAAGTTTTTAAAATCCCTTTTGTTCTGGCTCAAACTAAAAAATAAACATCAATATTCAGACAGGGTCTATCAGTGTGGGAATATCACTTATCTCCCCCCTTCTCCTTCTCATCTCCAGTTTGTGCTCTTGCTCAGGAAGTTCAAAAGCCAGAATTACTAAACATTCCATTACAAGACATGTTGTTCCATCCTGATACTGACTGATCAGGGTTTGTACAGGCAGAAATGCATCTTTAAAAAAGTTACTAAAGCAGTCAGTTGATGCAGTCTTTCCTGTGCTTTGACAGTGCTGATCAGCCTGCAGAGAAGAAGGCTGATGAAGTGGAATGTCCCTTGTTCAGGTAAGCATTGTGATTTGATAACTTACAGATTCACTAGACGGCTGGCACAAAATTTGTTTTGGCCTTTGCTGGCTTACATTGCCACATCAAGAATGTTTCAGGAGTAGTTGGTGGCCCTGGGGAGTAATCGATTTTAGTTTACAGCATTTACTAACCAAGTATCTGCTGAGATTGCCCAAAGAAACAAGAGCTGAAAGCACCCAGATACATATGTAAGATACAAAAATAATTGCTTAAATGAAACAGTTCTTTCTGGCATGACAGCTCTAGAATCAGCTGCCTGTTTCTTCTAAACTATTATTTCCAACATCCACTGGCAATGCCTTTTGTCTGCCAGTGAGTGCTCCTGTCCCACCAGAGTCTTCCCTGTTTTCTTGTACTTTACAGTCATTGTAAAAACTAGATTTGGAAGTTTCTTCTCATAATTCTTTTAGTCTTGTCTCCAAATAGTCATCACCAGACATTTGTAATGATATTATCCCAGACCCCAGTTTTCTGGAAATTAATTTTCTTCCTAGTATATAATTTAATAAGTTGACCTGTAACTTGCCTAATATATTTTATTTTTAAAAACCTAAACATAATATTTATTACCTTCGGGGAAGGCTATATATGTGAATTTTAGCATTATGGAAAAGCCTTGCATTTGACGATTATGAAGTCTGAAAAGTCATGTGCATAAATTACTGAAGTAGGTGAGAGCTCAAAAAAACATTATTTCCCAGAAATGGAGAAAAAACACCTCAGATTTCAAACTGAGAGGAGATAAGTTTTCCTTTATGGAGACAAATAGGATCAAGATGACCATTTGCCCACCTGACAGGAAGGAGAAAGATAGATGGTTATTTGGATATCCTGAGTTGGGTCATAAAAGATTGGGGATGTAAGCCTTAATTTGATTGGAGAGAGCAAGACAGCATACATAGTGACCTTATTGCAATTTCAGGGTAAGTCAAAGTGAAGCCCCGTTGGGAAAAGGACTAAAAGTTCTGGCACACAATAAGAAGTCATGCGAGCTGAGAACTGAGGATTGGAAGGAGAAATGAAGAGAAGTCTGCCTTCACCAGCTTCTGCTTCAAAGCTTGTGGAATTTTGTCCGTTTCACAGAAGGAAATCTCAAGAAAACACCACTGATTGTACAAATTTCTTAGTGTTTTAATATCCTATTTCCAGCACTCTTGTGCTTTAGTGAATCAAGATTGTATTTTAGTAAATAACAATGTTTTTCCTTCTAAAGACTGCTGTCAAAGATCTCACATAAGGTGCCTGTCCATGCATAGACTGGAAACTCTTGATTGGGCTACAGACAGTTTGCAGGACAAGAAGTAGGGAATTTGGAGTAGCAGAAATGCACAACTGTGGAGTCTCTCTGTTCCTTATGTCACAGGTACTGAGAGAAAAGGCAGAGCCTGAAAGGTGGCAGCATAAGATGAGGGAAGGGGGAATTCCAAGCCTTCTCTCTCTCCTTCCTTTTCTCAATCCTTTCCTCCCTTTCTTAGCACCATTCAGGTACTCTTGGGTGAACAGAGGAAGAGGTTGGAGGATTGGATTTTTACTGAGCTAAACATGTGTACAGCAAAAGGATATGTATTGATATAACATTCCTTTTTTGTATTTATTAAAATCCTGTACCCCACTTTTTCTCTTAGCTCAATGCAGCTTAGAATAATAATTAAAATATCCCATGTTAAAATCAAAATAAAATAACAAGTTCCAAATATCTCCCCCTCCAAATGTCTGTTGTTCATAATCTGGCAGACAAACAGGACTTGTGGCACCTCCTAAAGATCTCCAATGATGGAGCCCTCCTCCTCACCTCTTTAGGGAGCACATTCCAGAAAATGAGGGCAATGATGGAAAAGCCAAGGCTCTGGCCAATGCAAGGAATACCACTCCTAAGTATGAGAACAGCCTGAAGGTGGCAGTTGGATAGTTGATCTCCTGCTGTAGCAGAAGACCTGCAGGGTAATGCCCCAGCTTTGTACACCAGTGGGGTAAAAATGAAGGAGGGAAAACCTTCATGTTAGCATGACATAGGAGTTTCCAATGAATTCTTGAGCAGTGTGATGTAACTTCTCAGTCTTGCAACCGCTGGAATGGCCTTGGGTCAGCCATAGCTCTGGCAGAGGTTGTCCTTGAAAGGGCAGCTGCTGTGAGAGTCCTCTCAGCCCCACCCACCTAACAGGGTGTCTGTTGTGGGGGAGGGAGATAAAGGAGATTGTGAGCTGCTCTTAGACTCTTGAGTGGAGGGCGGAATATAAATCCAATGTCTTCTTCTTCTTCTTCTTCTTCTTATTTATTATTATTATTATTATTATTATTATTATCATCATCATCATCATCATCATCATCATCATCATCATCATCATCATCATCTTTTAGGCTCAAAATGCACTAAATCAGAACTCACAGTAAGACCTCCCTTACCTAACAAAATAAAGAACTGGACAATTGGTCACTAACAGAAGAGTGTTCAAAGGCATATTTCAAATCTGTCGTTGTCATTGCTGCATCACTGAGAAAACGCATTCTGCTACACTGTCTGAGATGCAGTTCCTCTGTAAGAAACAGCATATTCCCATCTGCATGCATGTTCACACATACTCAGAAATATTAGACATGCAGGTTGAGAAGGGGAGGGGGAGGGGTTTGTAGTATTAAAATAAAAATGATTAAATAAAGTTGACAAAGAAAATCTACCTAGTGAGAGCATTTGCATTACAGAGGAAAACTGTGCCTATCACACTGTGGATGAAAGTGGTATTGATACCTACTAAATCCAGTTTATTGGTATATAAGGAGTGCTCACTATCTAAAAAGGCAAGATGTGAATAGTGAAGTCCAACACAGACAGTGATCCAAGTTCTTCAAGAAGCAACTAAAGATCAGAAGATCCAGAACTAGAAAACATATTGGGTTGGATGCAGCCAGCTTTTTCACTCAGTCTCACTCCATTTTCTTTTTTAGTACAGCTCCTGTCTACATAGCTTTCTAATTTCCAGATCCCACAATGCCCAACAAAGCTGCCTTCTCCCTTTTTTCACCAGTGTAAAGACTGCTTGAATTCAACCCAGTGTGAGTTAGGGAAGAGGTAAAATTCCAAAGGAAGCAGTTGCTTAGCCAGGCAAGGTTCTTGCCACTTATATAAGTTGCTCTTAATCACATTGAATCTGAAATTGTATAATGTTCGGTGAAATCACATCGAGCAAACTGACTGCTTAACCAGGACCAGGACTGAGTGCTAATTGAACTTGATTTGCAGCTTAGACAGCACCCTTGAAAAATAGAAGTTTTTTCCATAAACCCTTTGGCAAGTCTGTGCTTCTGGTGGTGCTGCAGTTTGACACATGTACATGCAGTGCCATTTAAGAATCCCTGTCACTTTTCTTACACATAGTTGTTTATGATTACATTTTAGTTAGGAGCGCATTTATATTCTGACACTGTGTAGAATGCCTGTTTGTATTGACATCTACATGCAGAGAAATAGCAAGCAGCTTTGAAATTATTTTACAAATTTATTTTAAGTGTTTCTTTCCTGCTTTTTTGCACAATTAAGGCCTTCAAGGCAGCAAACCATTAAAAAGATATTAAAAACAGTGAATACAGGCATACACATACATCTAAAGTAGAACCCCAATGGAGACAATGTGACAATCTCCCCAGAGATTCCTATTTTAACTTTTGGGTTTGTTTTTTTTACTGTAGGGAGTAACCCCTATCTAGTTTAAGTCAATAGCACATCTTCTATTTGAGTCCACTCAACATTATTTGATACAAAGAGAGGCTGGAAAACCTTTTTCATACACTATTTTCATAATGTTTATTGACCAGATATATTCAACTAATTTGATTCTGCCTCGTCAGAAGAATGTCTCCAAGTTATCTGGCTACTGAGTAACTCTTTGGGGCAGTAGTCATGGTGTTCTATCTTAGTTTTCTCTGTTAACTCATTTTTCTCAGCCAAAGGGCAGGTATATCTCTGTAGTGCGTAAGCAATGCAAGTTGGGTCTGGTGGGAGCCAAATGGCAAAGTAACGTGGTAGTCAAGATTGATTTCATTTTCATCTAGGCAGGACTCATTCCTGAGCATTGAGGTGACAGATCCTTCTTCACTTGCTTCTTGTATGCTGTACTCTATCTTTGTAGCATACCTTACTCTGGCTGCCCCCCCCCCCCCACAGTGATCTATTATCTGAACTTTTATATTCAGGCCACTGAATTATTACACCTAAAGTTGCACTATGTGCTGCCTGCCTCTGCTACTTAATGTCGATGTAATGTTGTTGTTTTAAATTTTATTTATTGTTTTTTATTGATTTTATGTGACTGGTTTTTATCTGCCTGTGATCTGCCCTGAGCCCGTCTGGGAAAGGGCGGAATATAATTGAACCAAATAAAAATAATAATAATCTCTCTTGCAAGTTGGAAAGACTGCATCCTGCTTTAATGGAAGCAGTTGGGCCATATTCTTTTAAAGTTATATGGGGTGGATCCAACCAGCTTTTTTAGTAAACCTCAGCCAATTGCCTTTCTTACTAGAGCCCCTGACCCACTTGGCTTTTGTCCATGCAAGTCCTGTGACCTCCAGCATAACCTTTTTGTGGTCAAAGGGGACCCTCCCTCCCTTTCTCACTACCAGCAAAACAGGTTGGATTCTGCCCTGTGATTTGTCACAATTTATTCTAAATTGAGATCCATTTTCCTTCATTCCTTCTGGGTTGTTTCTTTAAGTTTACGAGCAGTTAATGTTGAGAATTAGTACAAATGATTTTTTTTAAGTGAGGGATAAGTTGATAAAATATAGATGTACTGGATACATATTTTGCTTTCATTTGCTGAATTGTGATTTTAATTTAACTCACAAATAGTATCCTTTCTTCCCTTTCATCTTTCTCCTACTCTGTGTGTTGTGTGATAATGACATCACATAGAAAAGCATACTTTCTGTTCTCTGTTGGCATGTAAAGTTAGGCAAGCTTGTTTGTATAATATAAATAGGTGTCAGTTTGTGTTTATCGAGTGCCTTGTGTGATTTTGTCTTCTTAAATGCATCTCAAGTAGAAAAATTTGTTTCACCAAGAAGCTTGGCTGTTCTTTGTTCTGTTAATGTTAGAACCAGATTTTAAAAAATTATACAATTATTGATTTGCTGTGTTTAACCCCCCCCCCCCTTTTAAGACCTTAGATTTGTGCCATCTCAAAAGCCCAGTTTTACAGAAGGTCACTTTACATGTATCAGTAACTGTATGGTTTTACTGTGCTTTGCATAAATGTCCTTATGCTTGAAATTTCTTTCATATTGTAGGAAATGGTAAATTTGAGTTAAGTGCCCCAGGAAATGATGTGTGGACTATGTTAGATTGCTTTAATGTTGACTGCTTAGTCCTGAATAAATGGCAGTTGTTCACTCATTTTTAATAGATATTGTAGATGATGTCCCCCCCCCCCCAGTGTTGTGTTTTTCTTTTTCTTTTTTAACCAGAAGGGATTAAATGGCAATCCCCACACCAAAACAAAAATACATCTGCAGTGCCGCACATTGCAATACTGAGACTTCTCCATGTTCCTATCTTTTAAATTCCTCCTTGCCTTGGCTATGTTGGAGCAGCTTTTGCTACTCCATGCAGAATTCCTAAAGCATTTGCTCTGGCAATTCCTGAATGGATCCTTAATGTCCCTTTTCCCTGGATGGGAGAGAAGACTTCCTTTTCTGCAAAAGCCATTGCTCACTAATTTATTATTTTAATGGCTCATTCATAAAATTATAAAGCAAACATTAATACAAATTAGCACTATTAGTGAAAGGAAGTAATTAATTCACAATGGGCAGGATATTTAGCTGGAAAGCAACACATTTAGAAGGAATAATTGCCAGGTAGCAGAGCCTTTGCTGAATGGGACTTACTTCAAAATAAATGTAAAAGTAGGATCTTGGAGTGTATTGCCAGTGTTTAATATAGTGCCGTATTATGTGATGTATGGAAGCACTGGTTCTATTCCACTTGCAATTAATTACAGAAAAACAGTGTTTCAGCAGCTGAAAAAAGTCATAGAGTGAATACAACTGATTAAGATAATAGAATAATGCATCCAGTTATTGGGTTAGTCAGACATAACAGGAAACCATGGTTTAATTATGCTAACCACAGTAAATGATTGTCTGAATGCGAGCCGCTATATTAGCACATTTTTTGTCATTTTGGCTGATCCTAATAAAATGTATTACATGGTTTTGGTTTGTGTTGTTAGTGATTAGTGAGGGTCTATCAAACTAGGATCAAAAGCCAGGATATGAAGTTGGTACATTAGCTTTGTCCATGACTAAGAATAAGGCCCATTGTGAGGAAAAATACAATGGGGTCTAGAAAGAGGCTCTGGGTGAGTGCTCCTCATCTTAGCTGTCTTCCCACCCACCCAAGTGAAGACATTCACTCCCCACTGCCTCAAGGGAAGCTGATCTCTGCCATCTGGAGAGCAGTTGTAATTCTGAGTGTTCTCCAGCCCTCACCTGGAGATTGGCAACAGTGGTTCCCCAGGAGAAAATGGCTTTTTTGGAGGGTGGAACATATGGCATTGTACCTGTCTGAGGTCCCACCCTTCTTCAAACCCCACCATCTCCAGGCTTTGTAGCAGGGAAAGTCCTGCGTTGTCCAATTAATAGTAAATCATACTCACAAACGAGGTCTGAGGCAAGGTCAGGAAAACAGCTTCTTTATTTTACGTGCATAAGTGCTCTATACACGGGCTCCAGACCCGAGGGTCTGAGCAATGATCACAGTTACCTGCCATCCCTTATAGGGGGCCTCCGCCCACTCACTACCTTAAAACACCCATGTTTTCCAGTTCCCTGGGAGGACGCCCATGTCATACTTTTGCCACACTCCGGGTTGTTTTTCAGCTTTCTGGGCCCTTCTTGGAGCCCCTCTCGTGCCAGTTTACCAGCTCCTGGCGCCCCTTTTAGGGCTTCTGTTTGTCCCCTGTTTCCACACACGGAACCATTGCACACACACATTCCTATTGCTACACTGCTTTTTGCTAGCGCCTAATGAAGTTCCCTTTTACGCTTTCTACTGGCGCTTCTGTGCTTTCCACTCCGAAAGGGCAATGACCTTTTGTAGTTCCCTTTTTCTCAGCCAACTAACACTCCCTTGCTTAAACTGCTCCAAAAGATTATTTTCTAAAAGCACTGTTATTTAAGTCTAGCATCGCCAAGCCATACATATTGATTAGGTATTGGTATTGATTCTTGTTCTTATCGATCCACCGCTATAGCTTCACCCCTTATATCTCCAGGAATTTTCTAACTTGCAGTTGGCAACCCTATCTCTTTCCCCTTATTTGCCCCTCTGACTTTAGCTTTTCATTGCATCCCCCCTCCCTGCAGTCTCTACCTAGGAAAAGGGCAGTCTTTCTCCACAGTGGAGGGATCAGAGCAGCTTACATCATTCTCCTCTTCCCCTTTTGATCTGCACAACAACCCTGTGAGGTAGGTTAGGCTGAAAGCCTGTGACTGGTCTGAAATCACCCAGTCAGCTTCCATGTGAAGAACCTGAGTCTGGCAGACCCTGCTCTGAAGCCCTAATTCCTATGTCCTCCACCATGGAATATCCAGGAATTTCCCACCAACTTGGAACTGGCAGCCCTTGTCATGACTGGAACCAATGAGTTCTCCCTCAGATGCCTTTAGTTATACCTTTCAGACCAGCAGTCTCTCTCTGATAACATTGTTGATCATAAGCACAGGACTTCAATCTCTCTCTGTGTCTTGCTTTTCCTCCCTCCCTCTCTTTGTATCTGGTCTGCTGCCTCAGAATGCCACTTTCCCCCTTGTCTCTGGCTGTTTCCTTTCCAAAGGAGTAGAGGGAGGAGCCCTCAGCCAGTAAAGAGAAGGCTTTCTCTGGCTCTTTCCCTCCTCCTCCCTCAGCCAATTGAGGAAAGGCATTTTTTTCTTTCCTCTGGGAAGCACTGTGACAGTTGGTTGTCTTTTACTGACCAAATTAGCTTGGCTGGTTAGCAGCAGCCACTTGGGTGGGAGAATGTACTCAACTAATTGTAGGCAAGTACTCTTGACTGATGGTTTGATGGACCAAAGGTTGATGCAGCACACTCCCAACCAATGGGAGAACTCCATTTTGCCAAGAGGAAAGGTCTTTTATAGCTATAGGATTCCACATTATTTATGACCATAGTCATAATCCTGGCTTAATCCTGGCTTGTTTTGCATCAGCACTTGATGCCAGCCCCTGCTACAGGGATGACAGACAAGAGCTGTGCATAATTAGAACCACTTTGTTTGTACTGTCTATATGAAATCTGTTCTCCTTGCCCATGATTGAGTCTTTTTGCTCTTAAAGCTGTAGGAATGCCAACATGCCCTATCCTTATATATAACAATTAAAGAGTGTCAGCTGACTTCACCACCCAAAGTAGCATTGCAGTGGGTCAGGTTCTCGGAAGGGGTTAGTCACCAGAGGTCACCATGATTTCCAGGTGCATGCACACACATGTATGCACATATAAATTTAAACAAAAAAAAAAACCCCGAACGAAAATGCCTTAAGCCTTCCCTGCCTTTCAGTGGTGTCCAAGCCTCTGTAGTAATATAGGCACAGGTCTGGAAAGTGTGCACCTGTTTGCTGTAACCTGGGCCATTGTTGACAGGGTCTTGGAGGTGTGTTGACTTCCAGACAGTCCTTGTTGCTATCTGTGTGAAAAGCAAACTTTAGTGTCAGAAGGAGTGGAAAAGGTTGCTAAGAGTAGGATAAAAGGGATGTGTGGGGGGGAAGGGATTTCTGTTGGGACCCTTGGAAGTTGTGTGTGTGTACCTGCAGAGTTTGGTTTAATCAGAAAGTCTTCTGATTTGTATAAATAAAAGTTTATTGTCAGGAAAAGGAGATGTGAAATTATGGCTGTGCAATACTGCTGGATAATAGAAAGTTGTTACATTGATGCTTTCCCTCAGTAGGGTACCACAAGCAACACAGAGAGAACAAAAGCTCTGGAATCAGGATTTATTGATCATTTGTTAACTCAATCCTGGATTCCCAAATGGATCCTAATTGAAATAAGCTGTAATTTATATAGTCAAGCAAGAATTCACTCTTGAAGTCTTCATGTTGCATCATGAGTATTTAAATCACTATTATTCTATACTGTTATGTTTGTGGATTGCCTAATCCTTATATTTGTAGTCAATGTTTCAGGCAGAGCAGTCATTCAGTCCAAGGTAAGAGAACCAGAAGTCAGGCAATTCAGAGTCAGTGGCTTAGGATCTATCATGCAGGTTGTTTTCATGCTTAACAGCCTCTCTTGACTGGCATTATAGCCCCATATCTAAGGGTCATGCTTGCAACCAGTTACTCAGAAGTGATCCTGCAAGTACTCATGTTTGTTATTAGCAAGCAGCTAGTGTCAGGCCAGGAGGTATGCCCTTTGCCATCCTATTTATAGCTCTGTACTCAGCCTTCATCTGGGTGTTCTAAGAGTAGGTGATACTGATTGGCTGGGAATGAACAACTGAGGTTCACCTGCTGAATCAGAACTGCACAGTGTTGGTGGGTCTGCGCCAGCTGTTGACTTTGAATCCTGACAAACCTCCAGCTCATTTTCCTGCTAGTCAGCTTCTGTTAACTCAAGGCTGGCTACATGGGGCTCCTCTTCTCCTGAGAAGTCTTTGCTATTGCTGAGCCCTGGTTAACTCATGACACAAAGTTTGATATAGCGAGTTGATTGCAAGGGTGACCATAAATGTACACTTATGTACAGCTACTAGCGCATAGCCTCTGTGCAACACATTTGTTTCAGAATATAAACCATCATATGAGAAAAAAACTAGGAAAAATCTAGACCACTAAATATTAGTTATATAGCTGAAAATGAGAACTATTTTTGTTGTGGATTTCCAAAATAATTTTAAGATCAACGAGTAGCGTTCTTTAATTCCAGTGAATAAAATAATATCCTCTTGTGCTCTTCCTAAGTGAAACAGGGATAGGTTAGATGTACTTTTTAGCAAGCAATTCAGTGCTGCTGCTTATGGTTTCTGACCATCATGCTTATGACAGTTCTGCTGATCCTGCTAGTCCATTGTGATAAGTAGTAATCAGCATAGAGACTGGCACAGTCCCTGTGAGGTTTGCATACTGTCACTCACATACTACAGTTTCTGAGAAGCTCAAATGGAAATCTGTTTACAGTTTTTGAAAGTCAATTAGCATTGTGCCAATGACTGCAAGGGAATAAAAATCTCACTGGCTAACCTCCAGGGGTTTTCTCTTAGAGTACGATACATTCAGCAGTGGAGGTTAGAGAATACAGTGATAAGTCAATATGATCTTATCGTCTAGTAGTCAAGGGTGGCCCAGTTTGTGGAGATTTAAATCTGTGGATTGGGGGCAAACTGGCAAAAAGCAGATTTTCCTGCAGACTTTCTTGCAGGTTTGCAGAAAATCTGAAAACTTAAGTATGTCGGGGTTTAAATCCACTCCCAAATGCAGAGAATGCACCCTACCTCCTGTGTCATTCATCAGAGTCAGTTATTTGCTCTAAGCCTGTGGTGGCTGTTATGAAGCTCAGGACCCGCTCTGGGCCCAGGGCAGTGACCATGGAGGCTCAGAGAAGCTGAGGGCATGTCAGCAGTAATATTTTAATGGATACTGTTCTAGCGTTCTTTCTCAGCCTGAAGCATAAAACTGAGGCAGGTGTGCTTTTTGTGAGTTATCTTGTGCAAGTTAACCTATCAAAGTGTTGGCATCTGTATAACTTTAAAGGATGACATTTTACTGCAGCTCTACGCTGTATTTTTAAAACATACAGCTCATAGAATTCTTGATAAGTAGATCAGCTGTAAAGTTATGTGTGCTTCAGAGATTAGACCCTAGTAACTAGTTTATTAAGAATGCTTCCTTTTTTGAAATTTAATAAATCTTGACTTCAATTAAATCACGCAGTAAAGTGATTTCTGTTTTTCAATTTTCTTTTTCACTTCTGTTGCAGGGGTAAAAATCTACAGGTGTTCCTGAAGTTGATTTTACTTCTACAGATAATTTTGCCACAGCAACTGCTGCTATTAGCTGCTGTCTGCCTTTTGGTTAGCAGAACAGACATGTTCAACACACAGTAAAACTCTCACAATTTCACTGCAAAAGGACTTGTGCAATATGTTCTGCACTAAATTAAAAGACCTGAAGATCACTGGTGAGTGTCCTTTTTCTTTACTGGCCCAAAGTGGCGTTTCTGATGAACATGAAGAGGACTGTGTGGAGGTGCCAAATAGCTCCAAAGCTACTTTGCCAATCTGCAGAGAAAAAGATACTCATGGGAACCCTCCACAGAGAAAAACCAGCAGGAGCAAAGTTTATCTGCACACTTTAGCTGAGAGCATCTGCAAACTTATCTTTCCTGAGGTGAGTGTTCTTTTTATGTTTTGATAAAAGTAACTGAGATAATCACTGGGTAATATTTTTTTTAAATAATGCCTTTTAAACAGTCATTTAGATACTAAGACTATGGGTGTTTTCGCACTGACCTTAATCGGTAGCGACGCCCTTCTTCAGCGCGCAGGATCTGCCCGGATTTCGCACCAATTGCCGCGGAGCACACGGAAGAGCCGGAAAGTCCCGCGGCTTTTGTGGCGCAAATGGGAACCACCAAAATCCAGTTTCCATTTGCGCCGCAAAAGCCGCGGGACTTTCCGGCTCTTCCGGGTGCTCCGCGGCAATTGGTGCAAAATCCGGGCTGATCCTGCGCGCTGAAGAGGGGCGTCACTGCCGATTAAGGTCAGTGCGAAAACGTCCTATGTCTGCTTCAGCTAGTGCTTCTTGTATCTCCTTGCAATTCCTTCCTTCCCACCCCACCCCCTCTTTCTGTCTGTCTTTTCCAGTTCTGTCTAATTCCATTGTTGCAGTCATCTGTATTTATTTCATTAGTATTTCTATGTTCAGAGAAAGGAAGTTAAGGATGACAAAGGTAGCCAAGTACAATGTTTTTACTTAATTTAGTTTGCATTAACTTTCCAGATACTGGCAACTCACGATATTAGTATCTTTAATAGGCAGTGTTTTTTTTGTAGAAAAAGCCCATCAGGAGCCCCATTGAATATTGGGGCTGGCTAGCCAGAACCCTGACCAGCCTAGGTGGAGCTCTGCTCCTGTGGCCTCTAGTAGAAAAAAAAAGCCCTACTAACGTTGAATACATTGTGCCATTGAGATCACAGCAGCATTATGACAGCCCAGGCTTTTTCTGTAGAAAAGGCCCATCAGGAACTCATTTGTATATTAGTCCACACCCCCAGATGTCAAGCCAGTCGGAACTGTGTTTCTCTGTGTTCCTGTTCAAAAAAAGCCCTGATGACAGCCATCATAAACATTGAGGCAGCCACTCTGGTATAGTGGCTAGAGTGATACATTGGGAGACCCACTCTGTCATGGAAGCTTGCTTGGTGACCTTGGGCTGATCACACTCTCAGCCTAACTTACATCACAGGGTTGTTGTGAGGACAAAATGGAGAAGAGGAGAATGACTGGGTATAAACAAATCAAATTAATGTAACAAGGACAATCAGTTGTGCTGTATCAATGAGGCCGTTTTTATATTATGGCAGTGGTGCTGGATCTGCTTCCAAGGTAATTGTAGTAACATTGCTGTGTGAGGTAGGACAGTCACATAGGTCCTTCCCACCTGTTTATCACTTGGTGGGAAAGAAAAAAAGGAAAAAATAGGCAATTGGCTTCATGCACATGGTTCCAAATTTTGGTGTTATAAGAAGAGCCCATGGGCATCCCTTACAAAATATTTTTACTTAGTAAGCTACTTCACACAGGTCTGTGGAGAGGGAGCATATGCATTTTTCAAATAAATGAATGTATGAGAGTCTTCAGTCACAATCCTTCTCAACAAGTTAACTTTTAGATATGGTGGTTCTGTGACTCAAATGTGGATGAGTTGTCTTCAGTCCTGTACCAAATAAGTGTGTTTGCTTTCCATGTTGTGCCATATTATAGCCTTATACTTTGTTAGGTGGGGTTTATTCTTAGTTTAGTGCAATTTACTCACCCGTTTGCTCCTCTGTGATTCTCTTGATGCTAGCACAACACAGGAGACGCAAGTTCTGAAATTTGATTGCAGTCATGCGTTTATTGACATTAAATATATGAGAGCAAGTAACTCTCATATAAATTGGTATAATTTTGTTGAGTTTACAAAGTTGTGCCAATCAATATGGACTGAAATGATGAATTGAGACCCATAGTGTCCTTAGGCCCATTTAGTGGGAGCTAGAAATTCACTGGGTGACCTTGGCCCAGTCAGAGTCTCAGTGGGATATTGTTAATTGAGGAGTGGAGAACCATGTGTGCCACCTTAGGTCCTTTGCGGACTGCCAGATTAAAAACGTAACAAGTGAGGGGATTTCTGCTAATTGTATTTCTGTGGTTGTCAGGGAGAGGTAGGGTTGCCAGGTCTCCCACCAGCAACCTCTGCTGCCCACTGGTAGGAGAAAAATAAATTAAAAACCCACTTTTGGCACTGTGGTATTTTGTCACTCCTGGGGAAAACCCAGAAAAGATGTCATGAGGCCTTCAACATGCAGATGCTATATTTGTTAATTAAAATATTTTATTGACTTTAGTATATCTTAGAGTTGCGAGTTTTGGATTCAGAAACTCCTAGAGATCTGAGGACAGGGCCTGGCTAGAATGGGGTTTAGGGAGGGGAGGGACCTCAGCAGGGTGTAATGCCATAGAGGTCACCCTCCAGAGTAGCCATTTTGCATAGGAGAACTCATCTGTGTAGTCTAAAAATCAGTTGTAATTCCAGGAGATCTCCAAGACCCACCTGGAGGCTGGCAACCCTAGTAGGTCTTTGCTTGGAAAACATGGCAGTGGTCCCTAGGAAAGGACTTCTCCTGGGCTCTGTGATGTACTGTAGCATTTGCCATTCTCCAAATTTGCCATTTCCTCCAGGGAAACTGAACTTTGTAGATTGGAAGCCAGTTGTAATTCTGGGAGAACTACAAGCCCCACCCACCTATGTTATGCTAGTTGAACAATTGTCTCAATGGCACTAGATCGTTATCATGAGCACTGATGTTGTTGTTCATGAAAAATTGGCACTTTGCATCCATTTCCTTATATGGTCTTGGATTTGTTTAAAACCTTATAACTCGAACCATTGCCTGCTTGGCAGTTTGTCACCCAGTTTATGTTACCCATTTTCCACATGGAAAACTCCAAATCTGAGAGGGTCACTATCGTGTCCCAGATCAGCACATGTTGCTTCCACTGACGTCAATAAAATGTTATGTGGAAGGATCAAGGGAGAATATAGTGTGGCCCAGAATAGCATTTGATGAGATTCTAGATACCAGTAAATACACGTGGATTTTTGTTTGCTTGTTTATTCATTTTTAAAGGGGTTATAGAGTTGAAAGTGGAGCTGGGAAGCCCTGTGCATGTTTCTATTTAGATATGAATATTAATAAAATCTTGCTTTAATAATGTTGAACGCTTGTTCAGTTGTTCTTTTTATTTTTAAATGTAAAACACAACCTTCTTGAAGAATGCATTTTTCTTGAGGCCATAATCTTCCTTTCATTAAACAGCTGTCCTCAAATTTCTGTGTAATTTACAGTAAAACTAACCAAATGTCCAAACCGGGTATTAAAAAATAATTGAAATCAGTGTTTCTAGAATGCCTGTTCTCCTAAAATACTGTTGGATATTTAGCGTTTTAGTATTGTGATATATACACATCATGAGAAATTTGACCAAATTTGACTTGAGAGCAAATGAAAACGAAATGGAGTGTGAAAGGAAATTGAGATGATCATGAGCAAGCCATACTAATTTGAAGCTTCCTAAAGATGGCTCTGAATTCCCAGCTTGCCTCCAGGCCCCCTTCTTTCAAAACAGGCAATGCAAACCACATTGAGGCTACAAGCTACCAGGTGTGTGGTTCCTTCCTCCCCTCCCCCGACCCAGCCATGCCATCTAGCTGGCCAAAATGGGAGCAGGCTGCAGAATGCAAGCACAACAGCTGCCTGGCTGAAACTATGGTAGGCACAATTGCCCAGAGCCTCCTGCTCTGTGTCCCTTCCTCCACACAATGGTTTAAAATTGCAAGTTGAATTTCTTGCTGTAACCAAAAAGCACAAAATTAAAATGACACCTTGGGATAAGGAATTCTAAGCCATTAGTGATTGTGCAAAGGCTATTGCAATTTTACATGCAAGATATCCAACTTTAGGTTTCCTTGTGTTCTTCCTGTGGTTCCTATGGACGTATTGGCTTCCTTCCTTGAAATGAATAAGCTTTCTACCCTTGTTGGAGTTCTCATGCCATTTATTAATTACTGAGTTTGAATAATTGAGTGGGTGATTCAAGCACAGTGCATATTCATTTCCACACACTGACGTGAATAAATCTTATTCACATTTTATTCAGTTAAGTTCAGACTGTTAGTTTGAATTGGTGATGTTGCTGTTGCAGTTGGTGATGTGGCTTACTTGCAGCCACATTAGAAGAGTGGATCATGTAGTAAAATACTGCTGCGTGCCTACAATTATTAGTGGTGTTGCTGAGCAAGGACATAACGCTTTTGTTAAAATTCTGTTTGAACTTAAAGAATGATTGATAGAAAATCTTATAGAAGGGGTTGTAGGAAATGTGCAGAATAGTTTTAGGGTTGCCAACTATGGGTGACATCTGGCAGGGGACAGGATGTGGTGTGGTCACATTGACAGCATAACGTTATTTCTAGGGTGAACCTGTAAGTCACATCGCTCTATTGATGTAACAGTCTCACCTTCAAAATGATATCATGCTATTGATGTGATTAGGGCTTTTTCTTTTTGTAGAAAAAGCCCAGTAGGAACTCATTTGCATATCAGGCCACACCCCCTGATGTCACCATTGTTTCACACAGGGCCTTTTTGTAGAAAAAGTCCAGCAGGAACATATTTGCATATTAGATCACACCCCCTAATGCCAAGCCAGCTGGAGCTGCATTCCTGCTCAAAAAGAGCTCTGGATGTGACAACAATTTTTGTCTTTGCTGATCCTACAGTGCATCAGCAGGGATCAGGGGCTGCCACCAAGAGGTCTCATACTATAGCAAGAGACCTGGTAACCTCTCTGTTGATGTGAGCTTTCTGAGTTTGGATAGTCTGAAACTGACGTAACATAATTCTTTACAGTACTGATCACACAGTTGGAGAAGATTTAAAAGCTGGTACCTAACCTTCACCCTAGCTATAGGAAACCTGGTTGTCTGCTGAAATATAGCATTTGTAACACACACATGTTTCTTGGGATTGGGGCCTGTGCATTTTGCATACTTCTTTCTAATTAATATGTGGTATAGATTTAATGTATAGAAACATCTGCCACAAGAGAGAAACAGAGACTTGATTGTGTTTGGATTTCTTCCATCCATTATCTAAAAGTAATATTTTTCAAATGTCTAATGATCTATTGAGGTCTTTTTTGAGAGCTAATATGTCTATTCCAGTTCTTAGTTTTTAAAACTGCCATTTTCATTAACATGTCTTTTCTTATTCCAGTATGAAAGGTTGTACCTTGCGCTGCAGAGAACACTATCAAAACATAAAATACAAGAAATCAGGTTAGTGAAGTAAACGTATGGTATTAGCACCAAATAAATGCAACAAGCATCACGTATTTAGTTAAGAACTAGAATAGAGCACACCTGACACTGAATCTCTGCTCATGTATTTTGTGCCGTTGAATATTTATGATTGAATTTAACAATGTTTAAGAACCAATTTCCAGGATGCTGAAAGTGATATCCTAAGCAGGTCTGCTAAGAATCCTGGTGGTGGAAAGTGCTGTGAAGTCGCAACCAACTTATAGGGTTTTCAAGGCAAGTGACATTCAGAGAAGGATTGTCATTGCCTTTGGACTTCCTTGCTGGTCTCCCACGTACTAACCAGGGGCAACCCACCTTAGTTTCTGAGACTGACAAGATCAGGCTTGCCTGGGCCATCCTGCTGAGATCTATCAATGGGTCTTACTCCCATGAAAATATTCTTAGGATTTTGTGGCAGTTTTATTAGATAAATTATTTTGTCATTTAGTCTAGGCTAGTGTGCATATTATTCTGTTCAATAAAGATAAACAGGAGTGATAAACATCTTAAAGGCTAACAGATGTTGTTCCAGCATAGATTGGCATGGACTAGAACCTATTTTTTTCAGATGCAATGAGTGGTGGATCCTCACTATGCAAACACTTTGGGTGGAATCACACTGGGATTTTGGCATGGCAGTATCCCGGCTTTGAAAAAGCTGGTGCTCTTTTATGCATGCTGCAGCAATCACACAGCCACCACTCTGCTGCTGGAGGAGGCACAGTATTCACATGTGCAAGAGGAGTATTCAGATTGCTCCTTTGTGTGTGGCGTGGGTGCATCGTGCACCCTGGCTGTTCAGACAGCCAGGAAATGTGTCCTGCATGCTTTTTAGAGATCTGCTATCAGAAAGTTCCTGGTAGCTATTTAATTCAGTCCCAGGCTATTCTAAGATGTACTTTAAATTGTGTTAAGGGATATAAGATATATAGATGTAAGTTGGCTAGTTACCATTGGTGGACTGGCCATGGGGAGAAGAGATACCTGTGAAGACATATGTTTACTCAAGCACATTTTGATAAAATTCTAGTGGCTGATAAGAACAACGGCCATAATTTCTGAGTTTAAAAAGATGTAAAATTATTTCAGGTTAATAACATTGTAAATTTTATAGTTTCTTTATTTGATTAAATCAAGATGGGTAGCTGTGTTTGTCTGTAGCAGTAGAAAAGAGTAAGAGTCCAGTAGCATCTTAAAATTAGTGGTACAGTATGAGCTTTCATGAGTCACTGCTCACTTCTTCAGCTAATTTGAATTACTAATTTGATTATTTGTATCCCTTTAATTAGTTTTAGTACAGACTTGGTCATTTCAAAGTTGTTTTGCATTGCTTGTAGGAATTCTGGGGAAGGAGAAGATTTTGAAAAGCTGATCACTATTTATTCAAACGCATCAGGTAATGTTATATCTGTGAACATCAACTGCTACAGGTTTTTTCTTCTTAAGCACTAAAAATGGATTAGCTTCTCCATTGGTAGCTGAAAGTATGTGGTCCCTGTCCAAGAGAAAAGGATACAACTGAACAAGCACTCACAGTTTAGAGAACACAATAGTAGATACATTATCTTCACTGTTAACTGTGTGGTCCTCACATATTGGATGATTTTAACTTGTTTTGTTTAACTTGTATGAGAAGCTGGAAATATAAGCAGATGTTTTCTAGTGCAATGAATGGAAAACAGTTGCTTATTTCTTAATAGGATATGAAAACCTTTGGGAAAACAGGTAGTTGCATTGCAGCAAAATTGTACTCCTCTAACATTCAAAACATAATATTTTGTTGCTGAGAAAATCTGATCTTTTGCCCTTTATTGAAATAGCGAGTGTTGTTTTTGTTACAAGCAAGCACAATTTATTGTGATAGTGAGTGGTATGTGGGATGTTGCTTGTAGCCAGCCACTGCCAACTCCATCTGTGTTTCTTTTTCATTCCTTTAAACACATTCTTTGGAATCTATTTGCTGCTGTGCCAGCTTGGAAAACTTGGCAGTTCCTTGGGGCAAAGCAGCAGAAATGATTTGCAGTGAAGAAGCAGCAGGTGGAGGACTGCTTAATGCATTTCCTCCCCACCACTTTTCCCTTTCATGTTACAGCTGTAGGTTGCAGAGGAAAACTGGCTGGCTTAAGGGGTTAAGCAGTTCCTTGCATGCTGCTTTCCCCCTGGAGATTATACATACAAAGCTTGTGTTTTTGTTACAGGAAAAAAATAGTAACCTTTCCTTACCTTGACTTTTACAGCGCTGTCCTAAACAAAGTCACACATTTCTAAGTCTATTAAAGTCAATGGAACTCTGTTTAGGTTTAATTGCATTGTTTGTGTTTAGAATTAAAGTAATTGGTTTTGATTTGGCTTTCTAGAAAGGCCTTTATTGCTATCTGTAATAAATTATTTCCAGATTTTTGTTTTGAGAGTATAAACTGAGCTTTCAGAAACTAGGCTGAAATTAGTTTGTTAAATTGGAGATATTTAGCTTTGGAAAAATGAGGGATTGGTGGGAAAAAGAAGAAATGCTGAAATTCAAAGGCTTGAAATTTGGGGGGGAGGGCAATATTCTCAGAGGAACACCCCTAACTGAAACATTTTGTGCTTACAGGAGTTCCAGTAAGCATTATAAAGGAATCTCTTGGTGAAGAACTTTTCAAAATATGTTATGAAGAAGATGAACACATTCTAGAAGTTGTGGGGGGGACCCTCAAAGACTTTCTGAACAGCTTCAGTACTCTTCTAAAGCAGAGTGGCCATTGCCAAGAAGCAGAAAAAAAAGAGAGACTGGAGGAGGTCTCCATACTGTGCTTGGAAAAAGACCCAGATTTCTTAAATGTCTACTATTTCTTCCCTAAGAAAACAACTAGTCTCATCCTCACTGGCATTATTAAAGCAGCAGCTCATGTTTTATATGAAACAGAAGTGGAAGTGATGCTAATGCCCCCCTGCTTCTGCAAAGACAGCACTGAGTTCATCAATCAACCCTATTTGTTGTATTCAGTACAAGTCAAGAGTGCAAAACCATCCATATCACCTTGTAAACCTCAGTCATCTCTTGTGATTCCTGCTTCTATGTTCTGCAAGACTTTCCCATTTCACTGCATGTTTGACAAGGACATGGCAATTCTACAAGTTGGCAATGGTATAAGAAGGCTGTTAAACAGGAAGGAATTTCAAACAAAGCCACACTTTGAGGAGTGCTTTGAAATCCTGACCCCCAAAATAAACTGCACCTTTAGTGGGATCATGACAATGCTGAACATGCAGTTTACTATAAGAGTGAGAAGAGGGGACAACATTCTTAAAAAGTCAACTGGAGTAAGAACTAGTTCATTGCCTATATGTTTTCTATTCTGCCACCTCTAAGTGGAGTACACATATATGAGAGCCACTTTGAACATCTGTAGATGCTCCAACA
The DNA here is from genome assembly GCF_032191835.1 of Heteronotia binoei. Taxonomy (NCBI): domain Eukaryota; kingdom Metazoa; phylum Chordata; class Lepidosauria; order Squamata; family Gekkonidae; genus Heteronotia; species Heteronotia binoei. The sequence goes on along the minus strand of NC_083231.1, from coordinate 54,114,384 downwards.
AGTGGAGACAACAACAGTGCCTCCTGCTCCCTCCTGTTTTGTGTGTGTGTTGCTTTAATATTTGAATAGGAGGTGGGAGAGAAGTGCAAGCTGTAATTTGAAATTTGTTTATGTCTTCCTATATAAGGTCCTGTTCAGTTATTATAGTAGAATTGCAAAAGGCAGAAGTATGACATGTTCATGCGTTCATTTTTTATCCTTCAAATAACATCTGGAGACCTGGCCCAATTAAACTCATATTAATACTGTTTTTGGACTGCATAACCTTGGACAGAAATTGTCGCATATTGAAAAATAGCATCTTAGGGAGATCTGTAGGCTACAACTTTTCCTTCATTATGAATGTAAGGAATTTTTTTTTTACCTTACAAACAACATTTAAACATGCACATGCACATGCACATACAGATAGCTGAAGTTAAAACAGATAAGTCAGAGACCTATAATAGTGGGGGGGGGTTGTATCTTCCATTGTAGTACAAATATGTCAGATCATCTGTTTTAAAGATGCTATTTTCTTTTGCAGTTCTGTCTGTCTTGAATTATCACAATAATGCTTGCAGTTAAGCGGTGAACACAGATAAAGAGTTTGGCTATATTATTGCTTCTACTTTAGCTATTACTAATCTAAGGGCTCAATCTATATTAGTTATTCTGAACTCAGTCTGTTCCAAATTCATACTGATAACACAGCCAAATTTTCAATAGAGATACAAGCAATAGCTGAAAAAGGTTATCTGATATATATATTCAAATGTGGGATTGTGCTGGTGAGGGCTGCTTGGTTGAATAATGGTCTAAAGAAATGTCTACACACTACATGTTATGAAAGAAAAAACACACTTCTCAGTTTGCCTTTCAACCAGAATGCAGGGTGGATATATAGCAAAAAAATTGTTGGGCATGTTTAAGTTTTCCCATACCTATTCATTCCTCCCCGCAGATGCCCTTATTTCCTGTTTATTTTTAACTACCTTCTTCAAGATGGGCATAGATACATTGTGTATTGTTGTAGTCATATTTTATTCTTGGTTCATTGGTTTTTTGTGTGCCCATTGCCCATTTTCCCCTCAGATCTGTGCTTTCCAGCCTCAAGGACTGCACCTCAAGAGAGGGAAAATATATGCCTGTCCTTTCTGTCATAGAAATTGGCTGCAAACATTCTGACACCTTCAATGCTTGATCAAATGGAATGTCTTCTGACCACCCCTCCTCATGCCACTTTGGCATGCAAGACTTATTGGATGGGTGTTCCTTCCATTTTATATTTCCTGATGTGGGAGGGAAACCTTCCAGGCACTTCAGTCTAGCTGTACAGGGTCAAGGGGAGTGGTATAACCATTGGCTGCTCCCAGTTTGGCTTGGGAAGGCTTGTTCCAAATGAAAAACAACTTGCTTATCATTGCCTTTGTACACTATCATTCCTCAGAAATCTTACACCATCTCATCTTTTTCATTGTTGCAGGTTATGGACCTTAGAGGACAAATGATCTACCTATTTGAGTCCTGTGCTATCTTGTTTTTGGGATCTCCATGTGTTGACAGACTAGAAGATTTTACAGGACGTGGCTTATATCTTTCAGATATTCCAATTCATAATGCATTAAGGGATGTTGTTTTAATAGGAGAACAGGCCAGAGCTCAAGATGGACTGAAAAAAAGACTAGGGAAGCTCAAAGCTACCCTTGAACAGGCACACCAAGCTCTTGAAGAAGAGAAAAAGAAAACAGTAGATCTTTTGTGTTCTATTTTTCCTGAGGAGGTTGCACAACAGCTGTGGCAGGGACAAGTTGTGCAAGCCAAGAAATTTAATAATGTCACAATGCTTTTCTCTGACATCGTAGGGTTCACTGCAATCTGTTCCCAGTGCTCACCTATGCAGGTTATCACGATGCTTAACGAGCTTTACACTCGCTTTGATTATCAGTGTGGAGAGCTGGATGTCTACAAGGTAGAGAATTTATTTCGCTGGTAGATTGGTGTCCTGGAAAGGGAGAACAAGCCTGTATGGGAATGCAAAGTTGTTTTTACACAGGCTATAAGGGGATTAAGTCTAGTCAATAAAAGAATGAAACACAAGTTGTCTGCAAAGTGAGTTGCATATGCAATCATGTGGAGATGCAATATAACCTAGAACAGGGGTGGCCAACGGTAGCTCTCCAGATGTTTTTTTGCCTACAACTCCCATCAGCCCCAGCCAGCATGGCCAATGGCCAATATTGATTTATGGGGGAGGGGATGTCCTTAGTTTTGTTGTTCAGTAAAATACATATGCCTTTTGTTCTATTGTTTCATTTACTTCATTTGAAGTGTAAATGAGCTTTTACAAGAATATATATAAAAATGAATGTTGTAATGCTGAAATAACTAATTCAGTAAATTATGTATCTAGGGCCATCCTTAGCATATAATAGTATGAAGCTGGTTGTGGTACTATGTGTGAGTAAGTGGCTTGGGAATAGCTACTAGAAAATCACAGGTGGGTGGACAAAAGGTAAACGTTTTGCTATAATAATACTTTCATCATCAAAGTAGGTGGGAAATGTTATTACTCAAATAGTATGACATAGCTTCAGTTCACATTTACCTTGAGTAACAATCAGAAGTGTTTTTTTATTTGTTCCCATTTTCATTAGAATTTATTTAAAAATATAGCCAGAATATAAATAAGATAAATATAAACAGAATCCCATAACATTCTGTCAAGTAATAAAACAAGTGTATCTGAGCATATCATATAATATGTAGCAAAGGAGAAAACAATTCACAATTTAACAACAATTAATCAGACTTAAGAAAATCCATATCAACAAATATAGAATTGCAAGAACATCATTATATTGAAACTTAGCAAAGTTAATATTGCCTGCAGTATATTCTAAAAATGGAAGCAGATAAATTGGAGAAGCCTAAGTGTGAGTCTGAATAGGATATGGAATCAGCTATTTTATCCAACAGGAACAGTCAGAAGTTGGTGAATATTCACTGTGGAGGGGGGGGGGGGGAGGGTTAATGAAAGCACTTTCAATTATGCCTTTTAAAAATAATAATTTCTTATAAAATGAACTTTCATATACAGGTAGAAACCATTGGGGATGCTTATTGTGTTGCGGGTGGCTTGCACAAAGAAAGTGACACCCATGCTGTTCAGATAGCATTAATGGCACTGAAGATGATGGAGCTGTCAGACGAAGTGATGTCTCCACATGGAGAACCTATCAAAGTAAGGAAGATGTTTGCAATATTGATTTGTGGAGGGGGGATGTCCTTAGTTTTGTTGCTCAATGAAATACATATGCCTTTTGGTTCCATTGTTTCATTTACTTCATTTGAAATGCAAATGAGCTTTTACAAGAATACATATAAAAAAGAATGTATAAAAATGAATATATAGCCAGCCAGTCCTGCATTCAAATGTTATTTTGGCAGGTGGTTGTATTGCTTCACAATTGCTTCCAAGCCTGTAGCTTGACTGTTTGCTTTACATTGTACCTCTGCCATTTCATTCGCGGTGCAATCTGTACAATTTTTTTTCCCCAGTGAGCACAAGCAATGTTCCCAAGGGAAAGGGTACTTGAAGGACAGTTTTGTCCTTTCAGTTAATTATATATAGCTGGGGTAGTGTGAAACTGTCATCTAAATAGGCATAAAACTTGTTGCAAAAGGATAAAATCACATGGGTAGTTAAACAAAAACTACATAAAAGAGACACTGAACATCACAAATCAAAAACTATGTGAGTGCTGAGAAAAGCATTATGCTGGCTCTTCAGTTAGATATGCTAGATCAGGGGTGGCCAAACTTGCTTAACATAAGAGCCACATAGAATAAACATCAGATGTTTGAGAGCTGCAAGACATGAACAGATATTACACACATGTATTTATTAAAACTCTCAATACTTTCTTTGCACAGAAAAATAAAATACATATGCATGCACTTTACAACACAGCCACGCTAGAAGGAGACTTTTTAAAAAACAGAAGCTAGGAATAACAGTTCCCATAAGACAAGCATAGGGAAAGATTAGGGAATTCTTTTTGGCACCAGTGGGAGAAGGAAACACACATGTACCATATAAATCACTGACAATCATTCGTATCATTATGCATCTCTCTTTGCCTTGACACCAAGGTTAGTAAATATAGCTCCTACAAGAACTATGAAACTATGGGGGAACCCTGCACATCCTTCTTTAATTCCATCTCTTCCTCCAGTGGCGCCCTTGGCTCTTGCACTCTCTTTCCCCATTCTAGGTCTCTGGGAGACCTCTGTGGTGGAGAAGGGCTTGCGAGCCTGTCTGTTACCCCCTCCTTACCTACTTCAAATATGGCGGAAATAATCACCTACCTATGGGCCAGTGCTCAGACACGGACTGTCCCAATTCTAAGCATGTATACTCGAGAGTAAGCCTGCATTAAGTTCCTCCTTGACCTCCAGGAGCCACACAATATGTGTGGCTCCTGAGCCACAGTTTGGCCATCCTTCTGCTAGACCAAGCATTGAACGCTGAATCACGAGGTATCTGAGATTTGCTTGGTTTTATTTTTCTACTATTTCTGAAGGAAGCGCAAGATTCCTACACTTTTATTGTATTAATAGTACAGAATCTTTTTTAATTGACTGAGCTAAGTGTGGTGGTGACTCTAAAAGTTCAGTTGCTCAAGCATCAAAACAGTTTATTTTCTATCTTTTGTGAGGGAAGGGAAAATGTTCAGTTTGACTGGAATCAAAACTTCACATAGAGATTATCTGAGGACTGGGATGGAGAATCCATAAGAGTGCAATCCTAAAAAGGGTTGCACCTTTCTGAGCCCATTAACATTACTGGACTTAGGTATAACTGCTTAGCATTTTACTATAAAGGAAAGATGAAGAGTAGAGGATGAACTGAGAAAGAGAATAAGAACAAAACAACATAAGAAGAGTCCTGCTGGATCAGGCTAGTGGTCTACCTGTTCCAGTTTCCTGTATCATCCTGTGGCCAGCTGGTTACTCTTTGGGGTCAACAATGGGACACAGAGGTCAAGGCCTTCTCCTGATGTTGCCTCCTCATACTGGTAGTCATAAGTTAGCTGCCACTGAAGGTAGAGGTTCCTTTTAGTCACTATGGCTAGTAGAAGAAGAAGAAGATATTGGATTTATATCCCGCCCTCCACTCCGAAGAATCTCAGAGCGGCTCACAATCTCCTTTACCTTCCTTTCCCACAACAGACACCCTGTGAGGTGGGTGGGGCTGGAAAGGGTTCTCATAGCAGCTGCCCTTTCAAGGACAACCTCTGCCAGAGCTATGGCTGACTCAAGGCCATGCTAGCAGGTGCAAGTGGAGGAGTGGGGAATCAAACCCGGTTCTCCCAGATAAGAGTCCGCACACTTAACCACTACACCAAACTGGCTCTCCACTGGTAAATCTATCCTCCATGAATCTCTAATCCCCTTTTAATATTTTCTATACTTGGGGCCATCACTATATCCTCTGGCAGCAAATTCCATATTTTAATCACTGGTTTGAGTAAACAGTTTTCTTTTAAGAACATAAGAGAAGCCATGTTAGATCAGGCCAATGGCCCATCCAGTCCAACACACTGTGTCACATAGTAGCAAATTTATATATATATATATATATATATATACACACACACATACACACACACACACACACACACACACACACACTGTGGCTAATAGCCACTGATGGACCTCTGCACCATATTTTTATCTAAACCCCTCTTGAAGGTGGCTATGCTTGTGGCCGCCACCACCTCCTATGGCAGTGAATTCCACATGTTAATCACCCTTTGGGTGAAGAAGTACTTCCTTTTAGCCGTTTTAACCTGTCTGCTCAGCAATTTCATCGAATGCCCACGAGTTCTTGTATTGTGAGAAAGGGAGAAAAGTACTTCTTTCTCTGCTTTCTCCATCCTATGCATTATCTTGTAAACCTCTATCATGTCACCCCACAGTCGACGTTTCTCCAAGCTAAAGAGTCCCAAGTGTTTCAACCTTTCTTCATAGGGGAAGTGTTCCAGCCCTTTAATCATTCTAGTTGCCCTTTTCTGGACTTTCTCCAATGCTATAATATCCTTTTTGAGGTGCGGCGACCAGAACTGCACACAGTACTCCAAATGAGACCACACCATCGATTTATACAGGGGCATTATGATACTGGCTGATTTGTTTTCAATTCCCTTCCTAATAATTCCCAGCATGGCGTTGGCCTTTTTTATTGCAAACGCACACTGTCTTGACATTTTCAGTGAGTTATCTACCACTACCCCAAGATCTCTCTCTTGGTCAGTCTCTGTCAGTTCACACCCCATCAACTTGTACTTATAGCTGGGATTCTTGGCCCCAATGTGCATTACTTTGCACTTGGCCACATGGAACCGCATATGCCACGTTGACGCCCACTCACCCAGCCTCAAAAGATCCCTTTGGAGTTCCTCACAATCCTCTCTGGTTCTCACCACCCTGAACAATTTAGTGTCATCCACAAACTTGGCCACTTCACTGCTCATTCCCAACTCTAAATCATTTATGAACAAGCTAAAGAGCATGGGACCCAGTACCGAAGACTGCCCATTTATACTCACTCTCTGCTTCCTATTACTCAGCCAGTTTTTGATCCACAAGAGGACCTGTCCTTTTACTCCATGACTCTCAAGCTTTCTAAGAAGCCTTTGATGAGGAACTTTATCAAAAGCTTTCTGGAAGTCAAGGTAAACAACATCTATTGGGTCTCCTTTGTCCACATGTTTGTTCACCCCCTCAAAGAAATGTAACAGGTTAGTGAGGCAAGATCTTCCCTTACAGAACCCATGCTGAGTCTTCCTCAATAATCCGTGTTCATCAATGTGCCTACTCATTCTGTCCTTGATAATGCTTTCTACCAACTTTCCCGGTATTGAAGTCAGACTGACTGGCTTGTAATTTCCCGGATCTCCTCTGGAACCCTTTTTAAAGACGGGGGTGACATTTGCTACCTTCCAGTCCTCAGGAACGGAGGCAGATTTCAATGAAAGATTACAGATTTTTGTTAGAAGATCCACAAGTTCAACTTTGAGTTCTTTCAGAACTCTCGGATGTATGCCATCCGGACCCGGTGACTTATTAGTTTTTAATTTGTCTATCAGTTATAGGACCTCCTCTTTTGTCACCTCAATCTGACTCAGGTCTTTCAACACCCCTTCCAAAATTAGTGGTTCTGGGGCAGGCAAAAAGTTCTCATCTTCCACAGTGAAGCCTCTAAATTCCCAACTCTAAATCATGTATGAACAAGTTAAAGAGCATGGGACCCAGTACCGAGCCCTGCGGCACCCCACTGCTTACCGTCCTCCACTGCGAGGCAAAAAATTAATTCAGCTTCTCAGCCATTTCCCTATCCTCCTTCAGTAATCCTTTTACCCCATGGTCATCCCAGGGCCCCACTGCCTACCTGGCTTGTTTCCTACTTCTAATATATTTGAAGAAATTTTTATGGTTGGTCTTTATGTTTTTTGCAATATGCTCCTCATAGTCCCTTTTTGCTTGCCTTATCACAGTCTTGCATTTGATTTGCCACAGCCTGTGTTCCCTTTTACTAATTTCACTTGGACTGGTTTTCCACCGCTTAAAGGAGTCCTTCTTACCTTTTACAGCTTCCATTACTTTGTTTGTTAACCACGCAGGCCTTTTCTTATTCCTGTTTGTGCCTTTCCTAACTTGTGGTATGTATTTTATCTGAGCTTCTAGGATTATAGTTTTAAATAGTCTCCAAGCTTCCCCGAGGGTTTTGACCTTATTTACCTTTCCTTTCAGTTTCCTCCTCACATGCCTCCTCATCTCAGTGTATTTACCCCTTTTAAAGTTAAACGTGGTTGTGGCGGTCTTTTTGGGCAACTCCCTATTTATATAAACGGTGAAATCAATAACATTATGGTCACTGCTCCCAAGTGGCGCAATCACTTTTACATCTCTCACCAAGTCTTGGGCATTACTTAGGACCAAATCCAGGATTGCCCCACCCCTGGTAGGTTCTGAGACCATCTGCTCCATTGCACAGTCATTGAGAGCATCAAGAAACTCATTCTCTTTCTCTCGACCAGAACACACATTGACACATATTGTCTGTCCTGAATCTACTCACCATCAACTTCATAGGATGCACTTGAGTTCTTGTATATGGGAGAGGGAGAAAAAGTTAACTTCTCTTCACTCCTTTTACTCTGTATGTAATTTTATAAACCTCTATCGTGTCCCCCCATTGTCTCCTTTTCTAAACTGAACAGTCCCAGACTTTCCTGCCTTTCCTCATAGAAGAGGTGCTCCAACCCTTTAATCATCTTGCTTGCCCTCTTCTGTACTTTTTCCAGCTCTTCGGTGTCCTTTTCGAGATATAGTGATGAGAACTGCACACAGTATTTCAAATGAAGCTATGATGCATTATAATGTAGTCCATTTTATTTTAAATTGCTTTCCTAATAATCACCAGCCTTATCACTCCTGCAGCAATGCTGCTGTCATTGAGCTATCCACTACAACCCCAAGTTCTCTTTCCCTCTCAGTGTCAGCAAGTTCAGACCCCATTAGAATATGCTTGAAGTTGGATGGCTCTGTTTTCTTTGGTTGAAACCCTTCTGATCATCTTCTTCTGGATAATTTGGCTAAAGAGTTTGATTATTAGCTCATATTTGCTCAAAATCCCTTCTGTCTCTTTTTCCTTAAGCAATTGCCTGACTTTCTTCTCTGCAGCAACAGTAGTTGCTGTTGTTTTTTCTTTAGCCACTGTTGCTGTGAAATGAGGAAATAAGACAGCTGGGTTTTCAGCTCCAACTTCCTCCCTGAATAAGGTGGCAAGGTGAGCAGCATTGGGCCACTTCCTGTAAAAACCCAAACATAGTACAGGGTAGCTCTAGAAATCACCAGAAACTCTATAGTATTACCATATGGATTTTCCCCAGAAGTAACATAACCAATGCATCCAACATTACCCTCCCATTGATTCCACTACCAAGCCCTTCCACTGTGAGTAGGGCCTGGGCTTTATGCTGTCTTTTCTGGACCAGATACAATTCTATTGGATGAGGGCCTCAAAGTTTCCCTAGGGCACCAAAACCCTTTGGGTTAGCCCTATATATTGGTCTATAATCCCATGAAATATGTTGGAAATTTCCTGAGTTTCATCAGTGACTATTTTCTGAACATAATTTTAGCTATGCATTATGCCTTTGTTTATGCAAATATCTCAGGGAGATATTTCAGAAGATACGACTTGTGTATGTAACCAGAAAGGTGTCTGGTTTTGTGGGTATGATATAAATAACTAGTATTTTTGAGAGGAAACAGGCAAGTGTGTTGCTAAGTATTTTGCTGGATATGGGAGAATAAGCAAACTGCATTTATTATTTAAATATAGTTACAAAATGGAATTTGCAAATTGAATTTCTGAGTATATTATAACTTGAGAGAGGATAATTTTGTCTAATATACCAAATATGTTTTTTCTTCTTTAAGTTGTCTTTTTGTTGTCATTTTTGAGTATCTAATAGAAATACTGCAATACATTTTATTTTTTCTCTTTGAAATTTATAGACAGGATGCTTTGATCTTGTTTTAATTCTAACCTAGAATGCTGAATTAATGCCAGATTTAAGTCATCTGTTGATCCTACTATGTAGGTGGTGGTTGTTTTAGATTTCATGAAGATCTGCTGAAAAGTGTTTAGTGCATAAATTTAACACTTTTAAAAGCTGAGTTTACAAAAAGGGGTCGTTTGCTTGTGTGTCCTTACAACACATTTGGAAAATAATGTAATGTACTGGTGAGCTACCTCTTTTAAAAGCACCTCATCCAAAAAAGAAGATAAAATTATAGCTCTTAAGTTCAAGAAAGATATTTTCTGCTCTTTCAATGCAGGATTTATGGCAAGTGAAAGCCATTATTATATCTTTATGTCTATCTTTGCCTACTTTTTGGCTGTTGATTTTTGTAGTCTATAGGATAGTTTCTCCAGGTGAACTATTCTAGAATCATGGAGGTATGAACTGGATAAATAACAATGGGATCCTAAGAGAATACTTTTTTGAAAGTAAGCCCCATTTAATAGACTTGAGTACAATTCTGAGGAGATTTGACGTCACCCCAGAGTTGGAAACAACTGGTGTTTGCACAGAGAGCTACTTTACCTTTACTTGAGTTGGCAACTTGGCACTATAAATGCATGATTTTTATAAAAATAAATTATTCAAGAGCAGAACAACCTTCTATGTCTTCTAAGCAATATCCCAGTTAGGACCAGCCCTAGACTGTTTGGCACCCTAGGCAAGGCTAACGTCTGACAGCCCTCCCCCTGCAGTGATAACATCACCGAGTCATGGGGGGGTGCACAGTTCACCACTGCCTAGTTTGCCTCGTGGCAGGACTGGCTCTGATCCCAGTTATCTGACCAAGTCACTAACAGGTTCCACTATTTGCTCATGATCACGATTCATAATGATTAAAGAGAAACTAATAAAATTGTTTATCTTTGAAACATCAGTTTTGAATCTAGCAGTACAACAATTTTTATATATTTTGTTTTATTTCTATAAGATGCGGATAGGCCTGCATTCTGGATCCGTCTTTGCTGGTGTTGTTGGTGTTAAAATGCCACGGTATTGTCTATTTGGAAACAACGTAACACTTGCCAACAAATTTGAGTCTTGCAGTGTTGCTAGAAAAATAAATGTCAGCCCGACTACCTACAGGTACAGTAATTTACAGTGTACAACATTCATCTTATGCAATGTTCTTATGTTCTTATATTTATGTGCATTCATTTTCTCCCCCAAAATGCTTAGTCCTTAGGATATCCATTTTAGCCTCAGAGGCTAAAAATTCTAATCCTAAATTCATTGAGAGGTAGTGAAGGAACAATCCCTCTCCTTTTAATTGAGAGTGGAAGCTGAAATAAGTTATTTATTCCCCAACACACACACACTGGTCTAATCATGTTTTCATTAATCCAGAAATGTTGGGAATATTTTGTATCATTTCAAGTGTCCCTGAGCTGACCCAAAACAGCTAATTTTGGATATAATATTGGCTCAGATATATCTGAATGCACATACCTACCCATTTGGTCAAGAGAAAGAGACTGAGTTCTGGTCGAGAGAAAGAGATTGTGTTTCTTGATGCTCTCAGTGACTGTGCTGTGGAGCAGATGGTCTCAGAACCTACCAGGGGTGGGGCGATCCTGGATTTGGTCCTAAGTAATGCCCAAGACTTGGTGAGAGATGTAAAAATGATTGCGCCACTTGGGAGCAGTGACCATAATGTTATTGATTTCACTGTTTGTATAAATAGGGAGTTGCCCAAAAAGACCGCCACAACCTCGTTTAACTTTAAAAGAGGTAAATTCACTAAGATGAGGAGGCATGTGAGGAGGAAACTGAAAGGAAAGGTAAATATGGTCAAACCCCTCGGGGAAGCTTGGAGACTGTTTAAAACTATAATCCTAGAAGCTCAGATAAAATACATACCACAAGTTAGGAAAGGCACAAACAGGAATAAGAAAAGGCCTGTGTGGTTAACAAACAAAGTAATGGAAGCTGTAAAAGGTAAGAAGGACTCCTTTAAGCGGTGGAAAACCAGTCCAAGTGAAATTAGTAAAAGAGAACACAGGCTGTGGCAAATCAAATGCAAGACTGTAATCAGGCAGGCAAAAAGGGACTATGATGAGCATATTGCAAAAAACATAAAGACCAGCAATAAAAATTTCTTCAGATATATTAGAAGTAGGAAACCAGCCAGGTAGGAAGTGGGGCCCTGGGATGACCATGAGGGTAAAAGGATTACTGAAGGAGGATAGGGAAATGGCTGAGAAGCTGAATTAATTTTTTGCCTCTGCCTTCACTGTGGAAGATGAGAACTTTTTGCCCGCCCCAGAACCACTAATTTTGGAAGGGGTGTTGAAAGACTTGAGTCAGATTGAGGTGACAAAAGAGGAGGTCCTACAACTGATAGACAAATTAAAAACTAACAAGTCACCGGGTCCGGATGGCATACATCCGAGAGTTCTGAAAGAACTCAAAGTTGAGTTCTTCTAACAAAGTTGGATCTTCTAGCAAAAATCTGTAATCTTTCATTGAAATCTGCCTCCGTTCCTGAGGACTGGAAGGTAGCAAATGTCACTCCCATCTTTAAAAAGGGTTCCAGAGGAGATCCGGGAAATTACAGGCCAGTCAGTCTGACTTCAATACCGGGAAAGTTGGTAGAAACCATTATCAAGGACAGAATGAGTAGGCACATTGATGGACACGGGATATTGAGATTAGACTCAGCATGGGTTCTGTAAGGGAAGATCTTGCCTCAGTAACCTGTTACATTTCTTTGAGGGGGTGAACAAACAAGTGGACAAAGGAGACCCGATAGATGTTGTTTACCTTGACTTCCAGAAAGCTTTTGATAAAGTTCCTCATCAAAGGCTCCTTAGAAAGCTTGAGAGTCATGGAGTAAAAGGACAGGTCCTCTTGTGGATCAAAAACTGGCTGAGTAATAGGAAGCAGAGAGTGAGTATAAATGGGCAGTCTTCGCAGTGGAGGACAGTAAGCAGTGGGGTGCCGCAGGGCTCGGTACTGGGTCCCATGCTCTTTAACTTGTTCATAAATGATTTAGAGTTGGGAGTGAGCAGTGAAGTGGCCAAGTTTGCGGATGACACTAAATTGTTCAGGGTGGTGAGAACCAGAGAGGATTGTGAGGAACTCCAAAGGGATCTGTTGAGGCTGGATGAGTGGGCGTCAACGTGGCAGATGCAATTCAATGTGGCCAAGTGCAAAGTAATGCACATTGGGGCCCAGAATCCCAGCTACAAATACAAGTTGATGGGGTGTGAACTGGCAGAGACTGACCAAGAGAGAGATCTTGGGGTAGTGGTAGATAATTCACTGAAAATGTCAAGACAGTGTGCGTTTGCAATAAAAAAGGCCAACGCCATGCTGGGAATTATTAGGAAGGAAATTGAAAACAAATCAGCCAGTATCATAATGCCCCTGTATAAATGGATGGTGCAGTCTCATTTGGAGTACTGTGTGCAGTTCTGGTCGCCGCACCTCAAAAAGGATATTATAGCATTGGAGAAAGTCCAGAAAAGGGCAACTAGAATGATTAAAGGGCTGGAACACTTTCCCTATGAAGAAAGGTTGAAACGCTTGGGACTCTTTAGCTTGGAGAAACGTCGACTGCGGGGTGACATGATAGAGGTTTACAAGATAATGCATGGGATGGAGAAAGTAGAGAAAGAAGTACTTTTCTCCCTTTCTCACAATACAAGAACTCGTGGGCATTTTATGAAATTGCTGAGCAGACAGGTTAAAACGGAAAAAAGGAAGTACTTCTTCACCCAAAGGGTGATTAACATGTGGAATTCACTGCCACAGGAGGTGGTGGCGGCCACAACATAGCCACCTTCAAGAGGGGTTTAGATAAAAATATTGTGCAGAGGTCCATCAGTGGCTATTAGCCACTGTGTGTGTGTGTGTGTGTGTATATATATATATATATATAAAAAATTTTCACTGTGTGGCACAGTGTTGGACTGGATGGGCCATTGGCCTGAGCTAACATGGCTTCTCTTATGTTCTTATTTAATCTTTTAGACATCTAATCAAATATGCCTTTTTTGAAATGCTGATATTAAATGTGAATAAAGCTTTTTTGTTTCGTAAACATTATTTACAAATGTTTACTATTGGTTTTTATTCCCTCATTCATTTTTGATTGTATATTGTGTATTTTGATTGTAGGTTTATTAGATATTATGTAATTTAAGTACTATCTTAGATTATCTTTGTTGCTGGTGCCATTAGGGGGTACATCAGTGGAGCCAGGACACTACAAGCCCTCCCATTGAGCCCCTCCCCCAAAGCACCAAGAATACAGAGCATCGCTGCCCCAGAAAGAGAGTTCCAACAATACACTGTGACTAATAGCCACTGACGGACTTCTGCTCCATATGTTCTACATGTGTAGTTCTTTGAAATATAGATATAGGCTTTCTCGCCTTAAAATAATTATTTTAAGAACATCATTTTAACATTATTTTAAGGCTTTCTCACCTTAAAATAATGTTGATTTTTACCCAAACATCTTCCCAGTTAATTAAATGAAAATGCTTGAAACTATAAGAGATATAGCAAATCATTTTGTATATAATTTTCAGGGAATAAAAGAATTTAGGCCACTGTTATGAGTGATATATAAATCTAGCGTGTGGCCCAGTCTGCGGGTATCTAAATCACTGGATTGGGGCCACATTAACTAAAAATAGATTCTCCTGCAGACTTGGGGGACTCTCCAGGTTTGCAGAAAAATCTGAAAAAAGGGATTAAAAATACCACCTACCTCTTTTCCTAGGTGGCATCAGTGATCTTGGGGGAGAGAAGAGAATGTTAGAGGGCCAAGCAGCTGAGATCAGGAGTTGTGCTGGGCTTCCCTAAACCAGCAGAGACAAGGTGCAGAAGAAACTGCAGCAGGCCCAGCAACAGGGAGATATGCTGGGCACAGCTTTGGTAGTGGTGACAGGGGGGAGAAGTTTCAAGATCTGCAGCAGTGAAAGCAGCAGCAACCGGTGGTGGGGAGAGAAGCTGTGGTGAGCCCTGTGGCAGATGCCGTGAGCTGTGCTGGGCCCAGCAGCAGTGGAGAGATGCCAGGAGCCATGGCTGCCCTGGTGATTGCAGCATAGATCAGGGGTGAAGCTGTGATGGGCTCAGCAACAGCTGTGGAGATAGTGAGGGACATGAGCAGGACCCATGGTGGCCCTGGCAGTGAGGGGGGGGGAACTGAGCTATGAAGGGGACAGGGATCCAATTTTGAGTATATCACGTTCCCAGTTGTATATATAAAATTCTGAACATGGCCAAATATGTGGATATTTAAATCCAAAGACTGGAACCATGAAGAGATAAGACAGATCTTTCTACAGATCTGAAAAATGCCCCAGGTTTTCAGAAAAAAATCAGAAATCTTTTTAAAAAGTTAAAATTTTCCAAAATGTTAAAAGCACTGTGTGTAGCTTTAAGAAATTGACGTCCTCTGTTCCTGTTAGGCAATCACTACAGTATTGCTAGCCTTCAGTACAAATTTATGTCAGTGAAAGGGTGGGGGACAGGCATTTGCCTAGGGCACTGGGCTAGAGGGGTGATAAATTGGGGGCTCCCCCCTCCCAGTGCCCTAGGCAAATGCCCCAGTTGCGCAGCAGCTGGCTAACTTCATTTCACTTCCAATTGGACGGGAGGCGAAGTGAAGCCAGCAGTTGCGCAGTTGTTATAACAACAGCAGTTGTTATGATGCAGCTGAACTATAGTTTTCCTAGATAGATGCTGCTGGGGGTGGGGAACAGAACATGGAGAGGCAGATGAAAGGAAAGGGAAGACGCAATGGAGGTTTCAGGGAAGGGAAAGAGGATATAGTGGGGGAAGGGGGAAATGAGATACCCTCCACAAATATAAATTGTTTTAACTGTATTATTAATTGATATTTATTGTAGTTGTTTTTATTGTTTTAACATATTGCTGTAACCTGCCCTGAGCCCATTTGTGGGACGGGTGGGATATGAATCTAAATAAATAAATAAAATTCCTTGTAGGTTTCCATTTTTGTATGTGCATGTGAGTATATAGAGAGATAGATAGATAAAGTTATGATGCATATTCATTATTCCACAAATATTCTTTTCAATAGCAGATATAGGTCATATACCAAACCTCATATGCTGAAGTATATGGAGCTCAATAAATGCTTTGGAACTCCTCATAAGTTTTGAAACTGCACTGCAATGATTAGTACAAAAGTCCATTTAACTTCTACTATAGACAGCAAAGACCTTTTCACTTTCAGATTTTTTTTCCTCTTTAATGATTATAGTTTATGTGTGATTTTATATTTAATGATACTGATTTTGTTGCAGATTGCTAAAGGATTACCCAGGTTTTATGTTTACTGCTCGTTCAAGAGAGGAACTTCCTCCCAATTTTCCAAGTGATATTCCTGGGATCTGTTACTTTCTTGATGCTTATCTTCAAGGAACGAATTCAAAGGTCTGCTTTCAAAAGAAGGATGCTGAAGATGGAAAAACAAATTTCTTGGGGACACCAACAGGTGTAGATTAGGTTGTGTATCCTTGCTCTTCCAGGAAAAAAAGATGAGTTAATATTTTGTGTTCTGTGTAAACTGAAAATTTAAAAAATGAAACATGACAGCACTTTAGCTTAACACATGAAAGCCAGTATTAAAATTTCAGAAAGCACATCACATAACTTTATTTTTTTTTATTTTTGTAAGAAATATATTCACTGAACTGTTTCAATGTATCTTGTTTTAAATGCTTTTTAACCCACCCACCCCATTCCCTATACCTGTTTGCAAATGTTGTATAACTTTTTTTTTGTTCTTAGTGTTTAAAACATTGACCGTACTGTGCACCAACATATAATGATTTAGATTTTAAGGCAAGTTATAAGTTACACTGTTTGTGAGCAAGTAGCTTGGTTCTTGGATGAATAAAAACCAGCCAACAAATGACGTCTGCCTTCTATGAAAGCACAACATTGCCAAGCAAGTTTGATAAGAGCTCCCTCCTTCCCAGAAGTGCAGAGAGCATCTTTTGTACCTCTCCAGCTTTTCATTGCCTTCAGGGACAGCTTCCAGAGGAAGCTTTTAGCATTCCAGACAAGAAGAATCAAACAGTTGCCATAAGAGTAGCATAACAGGTAGCTTGGCTCTTCATGTAGAAGTACTGTACACCCTGTCCTATGAGCCAGTTGAATGTTGATTACTATTTATGATTTTATAACAAAAAAGCAGCCAGATATTATTGGTGGCACATGTTGTTTAAAAAATTGCCTGGCTTTATGTTACACTTGCTATGTGGAAGCACTGTATATTGAGAATTTGGAAGATTGCTCATCATAGCTAGAGAAACCTTGGAGGTAAGAGGAATTAGTCACATCGCGAAGAAACTGTCATTGACTTTCTCCCTTTTAGCTTCGTAGCTGCTAAGGAAAGGAACAGGAGCAATCTTGCTGGATTCTGTGTCCCACTGTTGAGATTTGGATGTGAAATAAGATCAGTATGAAAAAGACATATTCATGAAAATATGTGCTCTTATACTTTAGAGTCAATATTGGCTATCTTCAAATTCACTGCAGCAGGATATGCTTCTTGTAAGACCCCAGAATGCATCAGCTTTGAGTTAGCCATTCAGAAATAGCTAGCCCCACCATAGGAAGAAGCTTTATTTGGAACTTCAACATTTTTTCTCATGGCAGCCATTTTGAGGTGGTGTCTACTGTCCTTCCTCAAAAAACAAAAGTGTTTGCAGGCTCAACAGGGATAGGGACCACTAGTTTAGAGTCAGTTAATCAAGTTCTGTCCAGGAACTTTTTTCCTCTCTGGGTTCAAGTCAGGGAATATAGTAAAAGCTGTCTCCCCAATCTTCTTAAGGACACAAGTGTTCCTTCCCAGCTGCATAACTCCTTGCTATTATTGTTCCCCATTCCTGTATATAAAAAGCACTGTTTTCCAATACCTTTCAATGTTTTGCTTCTTCCACTTTTCTATATGAAATGCAACCATGATACATGCTATTATGCATCAAAATAATTAGACAGGAAGAGAAATTATTACGTTATGTGATATGTCAGTGGTATAAGCCCTGTTTGAAGGCATTAGATCAAGAAAGAGTGTCATATAGATTGTTCTACCCAGACCAGGAAGGAGTAAAGTAGCCTAAACATTCCTAAAAAATGGGATAAGCTGTATCCCTGTACCATTGCATCATTTAGAAATAGTCCTCTCCAGTGTTTCCTGTACCCTGACAAATACAGGTGTTAATTGGCTAAACTCTTCAATTAGTACATTTGCTGGCTGTTTCCAGTGCTAGTATACAGAATATGGCACTTACTGCTTCCTGGACTAATTTCATTGTGTATACATTAAACATTATATATAAATGTGTAAATATATTGCATAACCAAATGTAATCAACATTTTAATTCTTGAAATCATGAATTTTATTTCAAGATAGGGCAGAAATCTCACCTACAATGTATTATAGCAATAAATGTTTTCTTTTTAGTTGCTATTTAATTTTAAGTGTCTAGATTAAAGAGTGTAAAGTAAACTGCTTCACAGTATCAACCATTTCTAAGCATATTTCATAAAATTTGGTACAGAAACGTACAAGGAAATATAAGTTCAAATGAAACTATATAGGAACTTTAGATGCTGTGAATGTGTTTTGATATATGATGACTTCAATAAAAGGAAATGTACTAGAATGATGCATGGCATATTTTGAATAACATATGTGAACAGAAGTCTTGTTGTAGTAAATAAAGTAGGATTACCAGGTTGTACAAGACAATTTACTCCAACCCATAGTTTATTAGCACTTTGTTGACCCTGTGAAAAGAGGCTCTGGTGTATTCCAAGGTGTGGAGGCTTCAGTGATGAGACTGTGCTAAACATAGGCATCTCATAACAAAGTGATGCATGCTGTGACACCATAGAAATATTTCTTCATTAAGACAAACATATTTTATTCTCCCAATAAAATGAGCTGGATTCTGACTTATGTCAGTGGGCAGAGCTTGTGGAAGCAGATTTTCCCTGTCTTCCTTTCTCACAGCAGTTGCCCTCTGCTGTGGCTTCAAAATAATGTGTTGAGACCTTTGTAAACAAAATTCACACCAAAGGAAGCTGCAGCGAAGAGGGGGGACTTGGACAAAATCTCTTCTCTTTGCTGTTTCCCTATAGCTTGGCAAGTAGTTTTGAACCAGCTGGACCTTTTTAAGAGTCTTCAGAGGCAGTTCATTATGCAGCAAAGTGCAGAAGTTGAACCTGGATATAACCAGTGTATTGAAAATGGTGCCTAATTATACTTAAAAGGATTACTGGGAAAAGGTAACAGCTTTATGCACTACAGCATATGCACTACTACAATGGTGATATGTGCCTCTATCTAATAGTACTCCCAAGTTATGAGTTCACTCCTTGGGGAAGTTTGGTTCATCTTGAACAGGTTGAGTCCTCTACTCACTTCATTAACAACCACTAATACTTCTGATAGGAGCCCTGTGGCAAAGAGTGGTAAGCTGCAGTATTGCAGTCCAAGCCCTGCTCATGACCTGAGTTTGATCCAGGTGGAAGCTGGGTTCAGGTAACCAGCTCAAGGTTGACTCAGCCTTCCATCCTTCCAAGGTCAGTAAAATGAGTACTCAGCTGGCTGGGGGTAAAGTATAGATGACTGGGGAAGGCAATGGCAAACCACCCTGTAAAAAGTCTGCCATGAAAACGCCATGATGTGATGTCACCCCAGAATCGGAAACAACTGGTGCTTGCACAGGGGACTACCTTTACCTTTAATACTTCTGATTCCAATTCAGTATGTCCACTGACTAACTTGAGAATGAGTAGTCTTGGATTTTATCCACGTCTTGGTTACACCTCATTCCAAAACTGAGTGACCTTTCCCAGTATGTTCGTGTAGATATTGACTAGTGTGCACATGCACATGTGTCAAAAATCTTTAATGTGGGAACCTCACATTTAATCCCAAATGCCAAGCAGTTATTCTCTAGGACCTGACCATCCAGATAGGAATGGAATCACTGGATTGTGGTGCTTTCAGTACCCAGACAGAGGGCCAGGATACCATGGTATTGAAAGCTGGCAAGAGGTCCAAGAGAATCAATAGCATTTCACTCCCCTGCTTGTCTCTCTGCAAAGGTTGTACGTCAATTACAGCCCTAAAACTGGTTCAGAAGTCAGACTAAAATAACTCTAGAAAACTACCTCATCTAAGAAAGCCTGGAGATGAATGGCTACCATGTACTTACACCTTGCCCAAGAAGGCTTTTTTTTTACTTGGTGGTAGCTATTTAAAAGATTTGGGTCCAGGATGGCCTTCTTAAGAAGGGATTCTATAAATGCTTCCTTCTAAACATATGGAATTGAGCTCATGGTGTATTTACCAAATCCAAATAGGTGCAGTAAGCCCTAATGGGCATTCTATCATGGCAGTTCCATCCTACATTCAGGTATGTTCTGAAGCCAGTCTGGTATGATTTGTAGAAAAAAGTAGTAGATCTGGTGTATAAATATGCTAATTTGGGAATAGCTATGATGCAGGGCTTTTATTGTCTAGAAATGCTATTATATATACACAATCCAACAGCATATTTCTGCATCAGTTCACACTGTCTCTGTATATGCACAGTATGGCCTTCAAATTAAACTTTTCAAAAATGGCAAAACTTTGCTGGGTTCTAGTAAGGGTAGACAGGATACTTTCTGAAGTTCATCTTGAAGTTAGAAAAATTTAAGAACTTGAATTCAGCTCTATATTGAAATGATAAATATTGAGTCTTTTAAAACAGTTACAGACCCAAGCTTTCTTCTATGCATTGCAGCAAAACTGAGGCTATAAAATCAACATTTCTCACTGTCAATAACCTACAGAGATATCCTTTTGAAAGCGTCCCTTTTGGCTTCCCTTGTCCGGTAGTATTGTATCTTTCAAGGTATTATGTGTATCTATGTAAGAGATATATGATCACTTTCATGAGTATAGTATGGAATACTGCACCCAGTTTGCATATAACATATTTTCTGTCATTGGAGGAGGATATTGGATTTATATCCCACCCTATATTCTGAATCTTAGAGTCTCAGAGCTGTCAGAATCTCCTTTACCTTCCCCCCACCCCACAACAGACACCTTGTGAGATAGGTGGGGCTGAGAGAGCTCTTACAGCAGCTGTCCTTTCAAGGACAACCTCTGCAAGAGCTATAGCTGACCCAAGGCCATTCCAGCAGCTGCAAGTGGAGGAGTGGGATCAAACCCAGTTCTCCCAGATAAGAGTCCGCACACTTAACCACTACACCAAACTGGCTTTAAGGTGGATTGTTCATACAATCCTTATTGTTGGCTAAAATTATTTCCTGCACTTTATTCTCTTCCATAATAGCCAAACATTAGGAATAAAATGGAACTTGTCTAGAAAGATCTACCTAGCAAAATACAGGATTTGGATTTTATAGATCCATTCCACTAATAAAGTTGTTTTCATCCAGTGACAGAAGCTTCTCCCTATACAAACTTCTGATGGAATGGATCCCTGGGGTCTGACACAACAAATTATTATGGAGGATTGCAAAAATTGTTGAATGACCGTTGACTGTTGTATGTCTTCTGCTGCCTATTTCATTTTTTATGGTGTATTATAATACTTGTGCTGGCCATCATACATTAAAATTAAATAGTAACTTTAACAATAACAATAAAAATAAACATTTTTCCAACCTTTCAGTTGCACTAGCTGAGTTTCCTTTGTATTGTATTAGAGAAGTTTATGGTCTCTGTAACTTTATCAGTAGTTTGTAAGATAGATCCAGGTGGATTGCCATGTTAGTCTGAAAGCAATAGAACAAAGTTTGAGTCCAGTGGCACCTTTAAGACCAACAGAGTTTAATTCTGGGTATAAACGTTCATGCGCATGCACACTTCTTCAGATAGCTTACACCCAGAAGTAAACTTTGTTGATTTTAAAGGTGCCACTAGACTAAAAAAATTTTTCCAGTAGTTTGTAAGGACACTGAAGCATGTACACTCAGACAATCTCAATCCCCCACAGTATCCAAATGTAACAGTTTGAGATGTATTTTCTCCCAAGTACAAAGGGTGGATCTGAATGTTAAATATGCAGTTATGTTGGAACATGAGGTTAGACATCCAGTCAAAGAAATAATAAACTGTGCAGGAATCTGGAATAAAATAAACAGTCCTCTAAAGATATATGTCCCAGGGGCTTCAGAGGGCTTGGTACAGAGAGCAAAGCAGCTTTTCTGCTTATGCCAGCAAGTGGAAATAAACTCCTCCTTTTTCTAAAGTCTTAATTTCAACAGTCTTCACAAATTTATACTGTGAATGTACATTATGGCAAAAGGCCATATGCACAATGGGTTTTTTAAAAAATGCATAGGGATTAGTATCCTTTGGTTAGAAAATATCTCATAGGCCGTTTTCCCACTAGCGTTTGCTCCGGCGTAGCGCCCCATTTACCTCCGGATCTTCTCTTGGATTTCACACATGTTGCTCCGGCGCTGCGCTTTGCTCCGGCGCTTCAGGGATTTTACGCCGGAGTATGTTTTTCAGCAAGTTGCCGGAGTTTCCGAAAACCTCCGGATCCACTCCGGATCCACTCAGCGGAGTTTCCTGTGCGAAATCCATCCACGCCGGATCGACTGCTTTGGGGGCGTCACCCTCTCCCTTTCCGTCCTCCCACCCCATCCACCCGCTTGGCCAATCATCAGCATTTCGCGGCGCTTCCCCAAAGTGCCGGCACGGCCATTTTTTTTTTTTAAACTTCACAGTTTTGCGTAATAGCGATATTTCGAAATTAACAAATAGAAAAAAAAAAAACCCTCCTGGAATAGCCTCAATTGGCACTTCAATTGGTTTCGTTAGAATTTTTTTTTATTATTGACTTTAGTTGCGTTATTCCGCTGTTGCGTTATCTCGATAATGCGAAAACGACCATTGCTGGGGGGGGGGGGAATGTAGTGCCGGTGCGGGCCACAGCGTCCATGTGTGTGTGTTTTAAGAAGGGAATGCCTCCCTCAGCTGTGCCACCAGGATTTCTGGACCTGCACAAAATCGCCATGTATAAAATGGGAAGTTGGAGTCCTGCATTCTTCTCCCTGGCTACATTCCGCTCGGTTAGAAAGTAGACGCGACCGAGCTCCTCACACGCGCCACAGAAGGGGAAGGAGAGAATGGAGCGGGGGGGGGGAGCTCTGGCAGCAGGAATCAGTCAGGTCCCCGTTGCAAGCGCCAGCCGGGGAGGGGAAAGAGAGCGGAGGAAATTTGGGGGGGGGGGATCTAGTGCTTCAGAATTTGGGGGGGGGGAATCTAGTGCTAGGATTCTCCACTGTGAATGCTTCCGTTAATACATAAAGGGCTGTGGAGGATTCTACAGCTGCAGCCAATCCATAAGCAGCAGCAGCACACGTGATGCGGTTTGTCCAAGAAATGAAGGGGAGGCAGCAGCTCGATGTTACGTTAGTACGTTAGTACGTCATTACGCGACCAGACTTGCGCTTAAAAAAAAAATGATTGACAGGGCATCGGACTCAAGCCGATGCCAGTGGGAAAACGATTTGAGCCGGGGCTTCAGGGAAGGCGACGCCGCAAAGAGTCACTAGTGGGAAAACGAGAAAAATGCTCTGGACATAATTGCGCCGCGGAAAAAGGGGAGCAAACGCTAAGTGCGAAAACGGCCATAGCCTCATGGAATAAATTGTAAGGCTTCATCTTCTGCATGAGGACGAGCGGTGGGGAAAGATCAGTAGCTTTTACATTGAGAGGGAAATGTGTAGGTAGTTCAAAATCTGTGTGTATTCCTTCTGTACATTTCAGCTTTTACAGAAGGACCCAGGGAGTTCCATCAGTGAGTACATGGAGAAAAGTGAGCTACACAAGTCGATAACTGACACCTAGAGCAGCAGACCTATTCAGATAATTTATACTTGCACAAATAAACACTTGCACAAATAAAGCTTATTGTTCTGCCTTTCAGTGACCTGTGGCATTTTACAAAGTTTCCAGCATCATCGATAAATGATGGTGAGTTTTCTCAGGGTTGTCTTGCAATCAATTCACTTTTCCTGAGCTTTCACACAGAATTTTCTGATAGCCTGAGGATCTTTGAAACCATTCACAAAAATTCAGAAGACTAAGCTCAGTGGTGCTCACTCATCCCTGGTGATTCCCCCTTCCCCAACATTTATTCTGGCAAAAAGATACGTTTGTGTGTTCTGGGGGTGAGGGGGGGGGTATGGTTATTGTGTAGGATGGTGTGAAGGGTTTACCACAGCATTCAAACCTCATTTTCAAGTGAAGGTGTTGGTGATATCTTCTAAATATGCTGCTTCCAGGAAGCCTGGGAAACAGTTTCCAATTACTGTTGCTCAAAGAATTTAGTTGGAAGTGGGGGCTGGGTTTTCCAAACTCCTGAGCAGCAACAGATTTCCTTTTTTCTGGTGGTGAACACTGGTGCCAAGATGAATAATTGTGAGCTGTATAAACAAAAGGTTTGAATTGTGGCATATTGATCCTGAAAGAATGGAGGTGCTACTGGTGAGGGGAAGGTCTGACCTAGGAAATGGGTTATCTTCTGTTCTGGATGGGGTTGCACTCAAGGAACAGTTGGGGGAGGTAGTTTGAGGGGGAGGGACTCCTGGACCCAGGCCTCCTGCTGCATAAACAGGTGGCAGTGGTGGCCAGGGGTGCTTTCATCAGCCCTTCCCAGACTGGAAAGATCTTGCCATTGTGGTTCATGACCTAGTTAAGATATAGATTACTGAAATGCACTTTAAGTGGGGCAGCCCTTGAAGACTGTTTAGAAGCTACAGTTGGTGCAGAATGCTGTGGCCAGAGTGTTGACTAGCATGGGTCATAAGCACTGTATCACTCTAGTCTTGTTCATTCTATAATGGCTTCCAATTTATTTCTAGGCTTAATTTAAGGTGCTGTTATGGACCATCCTTCCGAGGTCGGTAAAATGAGTGGGGGGAAAGTGTAGATGACTGGGAAAGGCAATGGCAAACCACTCCGTAAAAAGTCTGCCATGAAAACGTTGTGAAAGCAACGTCCCCCCCCCCCGGAGTCGGAAACGACTGGTGCTTGCACAGGGGACCTTTCCTTTCATTTCATTTCCTATGGACCTTCAAGCCCTGTATGGTCTGGGACCAACATACCTAAAGGACCAGCTTCTCCTCTATGAACCTACCCCTTCACTCTGATGATCTTCAGAGGCTTTGTTTTTGGTTGCCCTTTTGTTTGAGACTATACAGGTGGTATTCCAAGAAAAGGCTTTCTTGGTCATGGCACCAGAACTTCGGAAATCCCTCCTCATGGTGATTTATTTGTTTCCCTTTATCAGTGTCTTCCATCCGTGCATGAAGACTTCTTTTGTTTCATTTGGCATATCCCTCTATAATAGTTATTGGCAGCCTCCCTGGTTCTAGTACTGTACGTTTGTTTGTTTTTAATTGAATGATTTATTTTAAATGTTTTCAGTTGCTCAAATGTTTTAATTTTTTCATATTCACCATATCAGGGAACTTGATTGAGTGGAAAGGCAGCATAAACATGTTTTAAATAAAATAAATAATGCATGTGAATTGGAACAGATAAGGTACATACATATTCCATCAATACTATTTTTTCACCAGGCAGGCAAAGCCAGGAGGCAATTATTAAAAACTCAAGTTTAATTAGATTTGTTCATAATAAATATATAAATTTATGTATGTCTCTCAGCTGTAGTGTTCATGCAGACAAACTACAATTAAAACAATATAGCAATAAATCTGGTTAGGAGGAGGAGAAGGATAGCTTTCCCTAGGTCCCTCTCCTTCATACACACAAGTCCATTAGGGTTGCCAGGTCTTACCTGGCTGCCTGTGGGGGGATTCCCTTGTGTGTGCAGAGAGCACATGGTGCGATGATGTCACTCAGGAGTTTTTTTTCAAGTGAAAAAACCCAGTCCCCACTTCCAACTCAATTCATTGAGTTTTTTACCCAAATGCTAGAGCATCCCCACATGACAGGTCCAGAACTGATGGAGCTCTTCATGGGCGGGGCGTGACAATACCCTCTTGTTTACCCTCAGCTGCCCTGAGCCTGCCTTGACGGGGGGGGGGGGGGAATATAAATCAAATATTTACCAGCCTCCACGGCAGTTGACAACCCATATATCAAGCTCACAGTTCAGTTGGGAGAGCTCATTGCTAAGGGAGCAGTAGAAGTAGTACCCTGAAGGCCTTTAACTCCCTATGCTTTCATTCCAGAATTTTTTCAGGTAGAGAAAAAAATTGTGGGCAGAGACTCATCTTGGACCTCAAAAGATGAATAAGTTTATTAAAATTTCTAAGTTCAGAATGGTCTCCCTTTCTTCTGTTTCTGAGTTCCTCACACCTAGTATGTGGTTTGCTGTTCTTGACTTGAAAGATGCTTATTTTCATATTTCTGTTCACCAATCACATGATAGGATACTTTGTTTCAGACAGGGCTCAAAATTTTCAATATGCTGCCCTCCGTTTTGGGTTGGCCATAGCACCATGAGTGTTTACTATGTGTATGGCGGTTGTAGTAGAAAATTTCACTTCACTCTAAATCTTAATTAAGTAAAAGGGGGGGGGGGTCGGTGGGTGTGAAGGTACAACCCTGATAGGCACCCCTTGGGATATTGTTTCTCTATACCCAGAATGGTGATCAGGTACTTGACTTGGTGGTTAAATATTAACCTTTTTTCAGAGGTCTCCTACAGGGGTTACTTTGGCTACCAGAGGTTACCCTCACTGCAGATGGCTCCTTAAGGGTTTGAGGTACTCATTGCCAGGGTCTCTCAGTACAGGGACAATGGCCCCTTATGCAGACATCGCTTCACATTAATGTGCTTGAACTATGTGCAGTATGTATCCCCTTACTGCCTTTTCAGAGATATCCGGGGCAAAATAGTGTTTCTTCAGTTGGACAATTCAGCAACAGTTCGCTATCTCAAAGAGGGAGGCTTGGAATCCAGCAGACTCTGCTCAGAAGTGATAGCCATTTGGGAGATAGCTATAAACACTGGATCATCCCTTGAAGCCACCCACATTGCTGGAGTGGCAAATGTTCATGCAGACAATCTCAGCAGAATATTTGGGACCAACTACAACCTATGAGATGTGCACCTCACTTTGACCTTTGACAGCTGGGGCTACTTGACAATGGACCTGTTTGTGACAGCAGAGTCCACAAAGGCTCCAGAGTTCTGCTCCCTGGGAGGTAGTGACCCCTTGTCCTTAGGGGATGCATTCCAAATAGTTTGGTCAGGAATATAGTTTTATGTCCTTTCCCCCCATCTTAGGCAGGGTGTTATGGAAAATCCTGGCAGATTATTATTATTTATTAAATGAGATTGATCACCCCATCCTGGCTAGTGCTGGGCTCTGGGCAATTTACATCTCTCTCTCTCGGCTTGACTTTGCGAACGAAGATTTAAGAAAGGTGCAGTAGTCCATGTCTGCTGCAGGCTCGCTAGTGGCTGACAAGACCAATGCGGGACAGGCAGGTCCGGCCACAATGGCTGCAGGGAAAAGTCTGATTTGGGGTTGGTGCTGTAGTAGTATGATTCTTCCTCAATCTCCTTTTGTCCTCAAGACCAGCTATGCGTGCGTTCTCAAAGGAAGAGACAGCCTGGTGGATGGTGTGCCTCCATGCTTTGCGATCTGAGGCTAGGTCAGACCACTGGTGATGGTTAATGCAACAGGTACCAAGGGATTTCTTCAAGGAGTCCTTGTACCTCTTCTTTGGTGCCCCTCTATTTCGATGGCCGGTGGAAAGTTCACCATACAGGGCAATCTTGGGAAGGCAGTGGTTTTCCATCCTGGAGATACACCCTGCCCAGCGCAGCTGCGTCTTCAACAACAATGCCTCGATGCTTGTAACCTCCGCCCGCTTGAGGACTTCAGTGTTGGTCACAAAGTCACTCCAATGGATGTTGAGGATGGTGCGAAGGCAGCGCTGATGAAAGCGCTCAAGGAGTCGCAAGTGATGACGGTATAATACCCACGATTTGGAGCCATAGATGAGGGTTGTCATCACAACCGCTTTGTAAACATTGATCTTTGTGCCTTTTTTCAGATGCTTGTTGCTCCACACTCTTTTATGCAGTTGGCCAAATGCACGGTTTGCCATTGCCAGTCTATCTCCTTGTCGATCTTGGCATCTGAGGAGATGATGCACCCCAGGTAGCTGAACTGCTGGACTGTCTTCAAAACTGATTCACCCACAGTGATGCAAGGAGGGTGATAATCTTCCTGGGGTGCAGGCTGGTGGAGAACTTCTGTCTTCTTCAGACTAACTTCTAGGCCAAATAGCTTGGCAGCCTCTGCAAAGCAGGACGTCATATGCTGCAGAGCTGATACCGAGTGGGAGACAAATGCAGCATCATCAGCAAACAGTAGCTCTCGGATAAGTTTTTCCATTGTCTTGGAGTGGGCCTTTCGTCGCCTCAGGTTGAACAGGCTGCCATCGGTGCGATAACGGATGTAGACACCATCGTCATCATCTAAATCTACTGCGGCTCTTTGAAGCATCATGCTAAAGAAGATCGTAAAGAGAGTTGGCGCGAGAACACAGCCTTGCTTTACACCTGTACCTATTGGGAAGGGCTCCGAGAGATCGTTGCAGTGTCTGACTTGGCCTCGCTTGTCTTCATGGAGCTGGATGACCATACTGAGGAACCTTGGGGGACATCCTAAACATTCCAAGATTTGCCACAGGCCGTTCCTGCTAACGGTATCATAGGCTTTGGTAAGGTCGACAAAAGTCACACATAGACCCTTGTTCTGTTCCCTGCATTTCTCTTGGAGCTGCCTGAGAACAAATACCATGTCGGTGGTGCTCCTGTTAGCTCTGAAGCCACACTGGCTCTCTGGGAGGAGTTCTTCTGCAATGGTGGGCACCAGTCTGTTCAGGAATATTCTAGCAAGGATTTTGACTGCAATGGAGAGCAGGGTTATCCCCCTGTAGTTGGAGCAGTCTGACTTTTCCCCTTTGTTCTTATGTAGAGTAATGATGATTGCATCGCGAAAGTCCTGTGGTAGTTTGCCTTGTTCCCAGCAGGTGACAAGTACTTTGTGAAGTGTGCTATGTAGTACTATGCCCCCATGCTTCCAGATCTCTGGTGGGATTCCATCAACTCCCGCTGCCTTGCCACTTTTCAGTTGCTTGATGGCTTTAACAGTCTCTTCTAGGGTGGGGATCTCATCCAACTCTGTTTTCACTGGTTGAAGTGGGGTGAGGTGGATTGCTGAATCTTGAACTACGCGATTGGCACTGAAGAGAACCTGAAAATACTCCGACCACCGGTTCAGTATGGATGCCTTGTCTGTGAGGAGCACTTGGCCGTCTGCACTATGCAAGGGACTCTGATCCTGATATGATGGACCATATACTGCCTTCAGGGATTTGTAGAACCCTCTTAAATCACCAGTGTCTGCACACAGCTGGGTTCTCTCTGCAAGCTTGGTCCACCACTCGTTCTGAATGTCTCAAAGCTTGCGCTGGAGGTTGCTACATATAGTGCGAAAGGTTGCTTTTTTCCCGGGACAGGAGGGCTGAGCAAGATGTGCTTGGTAGGCAGATCTCTTTTTTGCCAGTAATTCTTGGATCTCTTGATTGTTCTCGTCAAACCAGTCCTTGTTCTTCCTTGTGGAGAACCCGAGGACTTCTTCAGAGGTCAACAGGATGGTAGTTTTTAGATGTAGCAATTTACATCAATAATACAACATACTACAAAGTTAAAAACCTTAAAACAGTATAGTTAAAACATTTTACAACCCCCCAATAATGTCCTGCTATTTTTATAATTCTAGACTATAGGTGTCATATTGGGGGGAGGGGGAGGATTGAGGGTGCCGGCTAGGTGAACCGTCGCTTTCCCTAATCAAAAGCCTCAATGTAAACAGGACCATGAAGGAGAGACTAAGCCACAACAAAAAGAAAAAACTCTCTATGTAAACCCTTCTATGTCTCAGGAAGTTTTGGATGTCCTGCTATAGGCACACAAACCTTCTACTTTGTATGTGTGCAATAGGAGATGGATACGTTTTCTTTCCTGGATTTCTGCTAGCAGCGAGGGAAATGTCCTTTTACCTGCTTGTTATCTACCATTTTGGAATATCTGTTACACCTAGCTCACTCGGGTTTGGCTGTTTCTTCTGTGAAAACACACCTGGCAGCAATCCATGATGAAGTTCAGGGTAGTACTGTATTCATGCATGAATTGAAGCAACATTTCCTTAAGGGACACTCTAACACAGGAGTGTCAAACTAATTTGTTATGAGGGCCAGATCTGACATAAATGAGACCTTGTTAAGCTTGGCCATGTGTGTCATAAAATGTAATGCCAAGTAGCAGAGATATAAACTTTATAAAGGACACAAACACAAAAGTTTTTTAAAAAACTTAAAACATTAGTACTCAGTGCTCTGAGCCTAAGGGGGGGGGGAAATGAAATGGCTGGCCATTGCAAGCTTTTGTACATAAGTTGCTTTATGTGCTGGTCAAGAACATGGGAAGGCACCATGATGCAGACTGAGGGCTATGTGTTTGTCTACAGAACTATAGGTTTCTGAAGAAAAATAACTACAGCTCCTATGAGGTAGTGCAAGAATATAGAGACAGCAATGTACAGTGGTCAGTATCAGCCTACTAGCAGGGAAGTCTAGGTTCAAAATCTCCAGTCTACAAAAAAAATATGCTGAGTGAACTTGGTCTGGACACACACTTTCAACCTAAACCACCTCACTGGCTTGTTGTTATTCTTCATCTAAATGGTCCACATTGTTTTCCTACTGGGAAAGACTGGATCATGAGGGCATGAATACAGTGAAAAAGAGGAGGGGAACCCAGTTGCACCCAGAAGAGCCCTGGCATAAAAAGCCCAACAAATCTCACTCTCTCTGTAGTAAGACAAAAAGTCCATACCTTGAATGAAACTTCATTGGTTTTGAAGGTGCTTTGTATCTTTTCCCTGTGATTGAGGGAACTGGGTAAAGTAGGCTCTCTCTCTTTCCCTCCCTGCCCATCTCTTCCTCCCCAGGAATGAGGAGGGGGAGAAGCCTCAGCCAATAGAGGAGAGTCCTAGCTCAGAAGCTCTGCTGTGCAACTGATACAGCTTGGCAAAGCAATCTCTTGCTCTTTTTCTCCATCTCTATCCTCCTCCCCAGGAGAGAAGCTTCAGCCAATGGAGGAAAAAGAGGCTTTGCTCTGTAGCTCCCTTGTGATTGAGAGAACCTGGCAGAGCAAGTTGTGATGCAGAAAGAAGCAAGAGAGAAAGAGAACAAAGCAGACAGTTGCTCTGGGCCTGATAGGAGCTCTGTGGGGGCTGGTTCCAGGCTGCAGGTCACACCCCTGCTTGAACATTTTACCCCATGTTCACTGGATTGTTCCCTAGTGGTCACTTCCTCTGGGGTTGGCAACCCTCATGAGGCCTCCCTTCAAACCCCTGGCTTCCTGCCCCTTTAGTTTTTTTCACTGGGAAAGTGGCCTTTCTGGTAGCAGTTACTTCTTAACAGAATCAGACCTTTTTAGGAAGGATAAAGCTTTATTTGTTTGTTACTGGGGCCCAAAGAAGGGTAGGGCTGCTTCATCCCAGTCCATCTCTAGGCCATTTGTTCCTCTCACAGTGTTTTAGGACAGCATTGTCCTCTTGATGCTAAGGTGCATTCCAGCAGGGCACAAGGTGCGTTAGCAGCTTTCCACCACAGAGAAATAGGCAAAGCAGCTACCTAGGTAACAGAAGACACGTCCGTTAGACATTACGCCTTAGACTGGCAGGTGATGAGGGATGCAGCTGTTGGCAAGGCTGCCTTTAAGTCCTTTTTCCAGTGATAGCTTCATTCCACTACCGTTGGAATGGTCCCATTGTGAAGCTGCAATAGAAGACAGAAGATGAAGAGTTGCACTTGCCTGTAACTATCGTTCATCAATGTCTTCTGTGCAGACACACATTTCCTCCCTCCTACCCTGCTGTGAGCTCTCACAGATTCTTATAGACTTGTGGTGATAGATTAACTGAGAGAATTGGGGCACCTGCCCAAGAGCACATGATGCATGACGCAGGAAAAACCTGCACATGTGCCAGCTCTATACAGGCAGCACACCCCCTTTTGGAGTTTTATATTGAGCTACAAAAGCAAAGGCCCATGGCTAGCCTGTGCAAATGCAGTCCCAATGTGTGCCTGTACAGAAGACATTGATGAACAATAGTTACAGGGAAGTGCAACTCTGTGTTCTAAAATCCATTGAAGTCAGTGTGATTACAGTATTAAGTTACAGTGCAATTCTTACCGCACTTTCCAAGATTAAGCAGATATCAGAAGAATTCTGAGTAGATCTGTCTAGTATTGTCCTGTTAACCAGCAAGAGAAAATCTTACTAGTGACAGAGGCATGAAAATGTGGCAAAAGCCTTCCATAAGTGTGGCATCAGATGTACCAAAAGTTTCTGTCCAGTAAGTACTAGAGTAGTAACATATTCTTGAAAAAGGATACAAAGATTTAGTAATTTGCTCAAGAGAATTAGTTCCAGGTACAAATACTGTGGAGTATTATTCTGTTAAAATCCCTTCCCTGGTGTCAGCTGTGCAGATTTTTTTTAAAAATGGTTCTTTGGCACCATCTGCCACCACACCACTATGATCTTCAGTGTGTGACTGAAGGTAAGGTGCTGCAGTCATTCTTTTGTGGCTAACTCCACCTCTTGCAGTAACCATTTTGTGGCAGCCATTTCACGGCTGTGCCCACCATAATATTTCAGAATTTCCAGTGTGCCTGCAGACTTGAAAAGGTTGGGACCCCTGACCTAAGTTTGCTATTTCTGTTGGCTCCTATTGAACTTCTCTTTCTATCCAATTAACTCTTTGAAATAATATGTCACAGACCTTCGATCCCATATCCATAGATCCTGTGAGAGCCAGTTTGGTGTAGTGGTTAAAAGTGGCAGACTATAATCTGGAGAACCCACACTCCTCCACATGCAACCAGCTGAGTAACTTTGGGTCAGTGGTCAGTCACAGTTCTCTCAGAGCTCTCTCAGCCCCGCCTACCTCACTTCGTGGCAACTCATGAGTGAATGCACAGCAGGGGCCAAGTTGGATTGGGACCACAGTGTTGGAGAAATTCTACCTTCTCTGTGCTGTTTTCACTGGCTGAAACATCCTGGGGGCCATGGAGGGAGACCATTATTTGCTCCATTGGGAACCTGTATGTGCATGAATGCTTGCATGTATTGGGTCCTCCCAAAGCAAACAACACAGAGAAAAAGGCAGGAATCCCTCCTTTTTCTGCATTATGATCCCGAGCTGATTAGGCCCTGCTGCATGTTTCTTCATGAGCTGCAGCCAGGAATGAGCAGCTACAGTATAGTTGCAAATCCCCATTGCAAACTTCTGCAGTTTGTAACATCTAGTCAGAGTATTAGGTTCCATAGTTTGAATGGCAGACATGTAATTTAGTTCTGTAAAGGGGTAAAGGCTGCACAGGATCTGGATCAAGGCCATAAAACTGTAGATAGGTTAATTCTTTCTCTCTCCCAGTTTCACTGATAAGAAAAGAAATTCTGCCTCTCCACCACATGCAACCCTTGAAGAAGCACACATATGCCATCAACAACAAAAGCCTCCTACAGCAGCTGAACATCTGATAAACTTCCTTCTGGGGCTTCAAGTAGCTCATGAGGGCATTTGTGCTTGTGTATAAAGCCCCTTCACTCCTTTTTTTCCCCAGTGCTGTCTTTGCTGTCTTCTCTGCTTTTTCAGTGCAGTCTTCTCCGTCTCTCTGGCTCGATTGTACATTGACCTTTCACATAGCCTGTTCCCAGTTGCAGTTCCAAGCGTTCTTTGTTCATTTGCAGCCGCAGGCCCCTCGCACTTGCAAACATCCTTAAAACCTGAGCTTTGTTTGATTCCATGGCTTTGAACATCTGCATGTTCTCTGTATAGAAGTTCATTTGGAATGAATTCATCTTCCATCCGGTACACATCACCAAGTCAAGATGTCTGTGTCAGATGAGTAAGAGACTTGGCAACTGTGTTTTCTCAAGCATTTCTGCAGTAACCATTTTGGCTTCTCATCTGATACTTTGGATACCCTGCAGGCATTATGGGCTGGATCCAATGTTGCTGTTTCTTCAACATCCAGTGTTGTGGTTCCCCCAGCATAACAGAAGCTATGCTGCTGGAACAGTTCTTCTGTTGGCAAAGGCAATGATTTCTGCCAATTTCCCCCTTCATAGAATCATAGAGTTAGAAGGGACTTTCGGGATCATCTAGTCCAACCTCCTGCACAATGCAGGAAATTCATTAATACCTCAGCTGAACATTACTTCCCATGCTGGTCCTGAGAGTTCTTTGAACCCCAAGGAACAGAATTTTGGTAAGCTGCATTAAGCATAGGAAAGTGAGGAAGTCCCATTCTGTATGCTTTATTCCACTGGTAAAGATTATATATGTTTTATTTAGTTAGTTATATTCCACTGTTCTCCCCAATGGCTGACCACAAGGGTCTTATCTCCTCCATTTTGTCCTCACAAAACGTTGTGAGGCTAGTTATACTGAGAGGGTGTGACTGGCCTAAGGTTAATCAGTGAGCTTCTGTGGCAGAATTGGGATTCAAATCTGGCTTTTCCAGATCCTTTCTAACCACTAGACCAGAAGTGTCAAGCTCATTTGTTACAAGGGCTGGATCTGACATAAATGTTCCTTTCTCGGGCTGGGCCATGTCTGCCATAAAATGTAATGCTTTTATAAATGACACTGGCAAACTGAGTTAATGATACTAAGTTTTACTCAAAATACAAGCAAAAGCAATTGATTAATAGGAGTGAAAGCAGTTTACTGGGGAATCCACAAAAGCTCTATGAATATAGTTAATCATATGCAAAATGATTTCCTCCCAAAGGATACCATACCCACTCCCTAGCCATTTCCTGATAGCTTCAACCACCCACACTTCACCGGTGTGTCCCCCTGAGCAGTCTCTTGCCTTCCCTCTCTCACACCAGTTGCTCATGGGCCAGATAAGAACCCTGGATGGGCTGGTTCCAGCTTCCGGGCCATGTTGACACCCCTGCACTAGGCAATGCTTACTCTTTAATGAGCTGCAAATTCAGAGAGCATAACATAAACATTTGAATTTATCATTATCTTCTATCAACAGTGAACTTGCTGTTTTTAATTAACTCTGTAGAACACTGAAGTCCATGACAAATTGAAACTAATGGAATATGATTTGTTTTGCTTTTCCACAAATGCTATAAAGTAACTTCAAAATGTAAGTTTCTCTGATTGTTCTAGATGTGCAGCTTATATTTTGTTGCAATATAGCATGGTAAGTTTGGCCATCTTGATTATGGTGAATGGGCAAATACCATTCAGTTCCTTGAAAGCATTGGCCATTGATACAGAGGGATATCTTCTTCGATTTTGCATATGGTACCCTTCAATTCAGCAAAACAGAAAGAGTTAGAGTATGTATCCTTCCAAAATTCACTGAATTTTGGAAGGATACATATGTTCTGGTGACATATTTGAAAAGATAAATGGATGCATTAGTTATTTTTCCATGTTTTCTCTCCAGAATTTGTACAGAGAACATGTGCTGCAGAAAACTAAAAGAAAAGGAACCTGGGAAATCTGCTTGTCCCTCATTTGGAGCCAGTTCAGCAGCTCTGAATTCGGCAAAAGCAGAAAAACCAAGGGATTTTAACTCACTAGGTTCATTAATTTATTTGGTAAATCAGGGCTTTTTTTGAGCAGGAACACACAGGAACACAGTTCTGGCTGGCTTGGCATCGGGGGATGTAGCCTAATATGCAAATGAGTTTCTGCTGGGTTTTTTCTACAAAAAAAGCCTTGAGTAAATTTATATTCTGCCTACCCCTCAAACGGGCTCAGGGTGGATTACCACATACAACCCCCTCCAGTACTTCTTTTCAGATGTTGATTTGGAACAGGCTTTGTTTTTCTGAGCATTTTCAGAGTATTCTTGGATGCAATTTAAGCATATTTTCAAATTCTTTAATTCAGGGAAGTGCCCCACCATCCCTCCAATTCAGGGAAGTGCCCTCTAATTCAGGGAAGTGCCCCACCATCCCTCCAGAATCCCGGATCTTCCCTGTTGCTCTCCTAAACTTACCTAGTGAGTAGGAGGGAAAGCAATGGGAGGGAAAGCAGTTGATGGCTAAACTTAAGTTGAGAGCATTCCCAGTGACACTCAAAAGGTATGCTTAGAGTCTTCATTGTTTCATTAGCAATCCAGAAAATTAAAAGGTAGGTTCTCTGGGTATGGCTGGTGCCCAGATAAGCTAATTATGAGCCAGTGGGAGTTTGGCTCAACTCCAGATGGATGCAGTTTTTCCAACGTGGAGGAGTTCCTTTCCACACCATTCAATTCTGATTTGGTGTCACACTTCAATAAAAATATTATCTTTTCCATCTTTTGGTGGCTGAGTTTATTCAGGTTTTATTTAGTTTATTTTAAATTGTGATGTTTTAGTTCTGATTTCTGAGCTGCACTGAACCATGAGGAAAGGTGAACCATAAGGAAAATTATAAATAAATATGCTGATTATTTGAAATATTGGAAATAAAATATAAAGATAATGACAAATCCTATGATCTATAGATCTGCAGATATTTTCACACAGTGCTCAGTAGTTGTTTTGACAGCTGTGAGAATGTCAAGGGTTAATGCCTAACAGAGTCTCAGAACCTTTGAGTGACAGGTTGTTCCAATGGAATACTGCTGAGTCAGTCAGTTAAGGAATGACAGTTGGGAACTGACTGTTGAGGAAGAGACAGTTAAGCACTGCCTATGAACTGGGAAGGAGGTAAGAGAGTGAGTGGATCAAGAGGGATCTTCATTCAAGCCAAAAACCGGAAATACCTTCTTGTAAAGAGAAGAAGATCCCTCACCAGCTTAAGAAGGGAAAACTTCTAGAAAAGAGGAGTGAGCCTTGGTTTGTGAATAAAGAAGGACTTTGAGAACTTGGTTGCATGTTCCTGCTTCTAAACTTTACAGATTGGAGGAACTCATAAACCTATGCTTGAGTGCTTAAGCAGAAACTGAAAAGAAAGCCTCTTTCTTTAAAAACTTTGTTGAATAGCAGAAACACTTGTTGGCAATAAATGATCTGCTTGTGTGAATGGAAAGTTACCTCAGTTTTATTATCTGTTCACCTCATATAACATTCTACACCTGATTTCACCTGACCTTTTCTCCCCATGCTACCTAAAACATTTTATTTTGAACTTTCAAAAGCCCCCTCTGGGGGCTTGTAGTTTGCATTGCAAGGAAACATTAATTAATCCCTTGCCTTAAAAAATCATCTTGATTAATGGTTATTCTGCTTTTCATGTCCCCAAAAGAAAAACTTTTTATGCAGAGGATTGCGAGTCTTTTTTTTTTTAAACCCAAAGCGAAAACCAGGACATTTTCGAAGATGCCTGGGTTCCAAATTAATTTTTAAAACCATTTTAATTAACAAGTAAATCTGAAAATGGCACCACTTTCCATTTCACTAGCAGAGGACTTTTGCCAGGGTTACTGGTGACTCAAGTAACCCTCAGTCACTCAGCAGCAAAGTTGTGAGCCTCAGTCAGCAGCAATGTTTGGCAACAAGCATACCACAGCTAAGACTGCTCAAATGGGAATTAATACAGCTGCTTTTCTTTAATTTCCTGCAAGAGTTTAAAAGTGACTCTGATGAGGTCAGAAGTGAGCCAAGGAGGGCAGAAAACCAGGAGGCAAGGTCATTATGGCTAATAGGAGAGATGGGGGGGGGGGCTGGAGAGGGTTCTCTCGGCTGAAATAAGCGCAGTCTTTGCAGAGCAAAATGAAGGTTACACATTCTTTATTCCAAATAAAAGCTCACCATCAGTGAGTTTTAACCGGCAGGATAAGCAGTATAGAGTACAATCCTAAATAGAGTCGCACCCTTTAAACCCATTAACATCAGTGGATTTGGAAAGGTGTAATTCCGTGGGGGGCTGCATTGATGGTGAAGCATGGGCAGAGAGGAGCATTCGGTAACCTTGAATCAACCTTTGTGCAGATGAGGCTTGCCCAGCCGTTCTAGCAAACAAACGTTTCCTAACTGCCCCTTCAGAAAATGACGCTCGTGATTCCCTTGCAAGGCTCGGCCAGGTGAGCCTCCTCACGCCCCAAAAGGCAGCAAACAGGTAAGACAGCGCCCAATCTGGGCACCTGCCGGAGCTGCACCTAGCCCACCGCCCCGGACTGCCGCAGTCGCTTCGCCTCCTTCCTCCCGTCCACTTCAAGCAGGCCGGTCACGTTGGTGGATCAGCGGCCTCCCTGCCGCGCCTCGTCCCCCCGTCCAGTCCCCACCGAGGAGCCCTCCGCTCCGCCCCCGCTCAGCAGCATCCCGGCCGGGGCACCCGAATCCCCTCCTCTGCCTCTGATTGGCGGCCGCCCACTCGGCGCCTTTTAGGATTGGCCGCGCGCCGGTGACAATCAGAGGGGACCGCGGGGGTGGCAGGCGCGAGATTCTGCAGCCGCGCGCCCTTCTGCAGCTTGCTCTGCGAGCCGCTGGTGCCGCTGCAAAGGGGGTCCCGGCGCGGGCAGAGAGGCAGGCGCGATGGTGAGTACGAGGGTGACGCCGAGGCGGGCCCGGCGGGGGTGTCTGGCGGCCGCGGCTTTGGCTGGGGAGAAAGGGTTTGGGGGGAGCAGCAATGGCTGGCGGGTGGGGAGAAGATGCCGAAGGGAAGGATGCGCAACAAGGTGGCGAGGGGCTTGGAGGGCGGCTCAGCTCGGGAGGGCACACGGGAGAGGTTAGATCCGCCCAACATCCGACAAAAGCGCCCCTGCCCGGCCCCACTGGGCGGCACGGCCCACCTGGAGCAGGTGACCCGGCGGGCATCGCAGCTGCTTCCCTTTCCAGTCTCGTTCTCCACCCCCGTCCGGCTTTGCAGTCGTAAGTTCCGCGCTCTTTTTCTCTTGACAGTACGGCTTCGTCAATCACGCCCTGGAGCTGCTGGTGATCCGTAATTACGGCCCCGAGGTCTGGGAGGACATCAAGTAAGTAGCCCGTCGGAGCCCAGCCTTGCAGAGCCCCAGCTCTTGCCCGCTGCCCTGGCTCCTTCCGCGGCGGGGGGGGGGGGATTCTTTCTCGGGCTGCGTGTGTGACGCAGCCGCTGCTGGTTCTCACGCTCCAGAGGGCGCAGGAGCAAAAGGCGCCAGACCAGACCTCTTTTCCCACCACGCTGCCCGGTCGAGCTAGCTGACTGCGCGCCTTTCCCCGCTCGTGGGAAGAGAGGAGGCCCGCCGGCTCCAGCCCCTGCTTCAGCTGTGCTACTGGTGGGTGGAAAACAAGAAAATCCCCGGGGAGGAGACCTGTGGCAGCGCTTCTCAGGGTTGCTTCCTGGATGGAGAGCTTCGCAGAGAGAGAAAGAGAGCCCTGGGCCAGAGGCACTGCGAGGCCTCCACTCCCCAGAAGGTGTGGTCACACATAGCGGCTTGCTATACATTGAGGAATAATGTGTGGGGCTGGAAAGTCCAGCCAAAGATGATGATGATGATATTGGATTTCTATCCCGCCCTCCACTCCGAAGAGTCTCAGAGCGGCTCACAATCTCCTTTCCCTTCCTCCCCCACAACAGACACCCTGTGAGGTGGGTGGGGCTGAGAGAGCTCTCCCAGAAGCTGCCCTTTCAAGGACAACCTCTGCCAGAGCTATGGCTGACCCAAGGCCATTCCAGCAGCTGCAAGTGGAGGAGTGGGGAATCAAACCCAGTTCTCCCAGATAAGAGTCCTCACACTTAACCACTACACCAACTGGTTCAAAGAGAATTTACTTTAATCACATGTCCTTTCTTGTCAAGTGTATAAATAAGCAGGTTTTTGTGGTGCTAGATTACCAGCCTTTTAGTTCCCCACAGGCTTCTAACTTCTTCAGGTGCAGTTGGTATTTAAGGTGCTACAGGATGCTCGTTTGTTGTAGCTGCAGCAGGATGACAGTGCGATCCTAAACAGAGAAACACTTTTCTATATTGGGGTTTAGAAAGGTGTAATGCTGTTTAGGGTTCTGCTGTAACACAGCTACTCTTAATGGGAGCTTGCCAATGTAAGTTCTTCCTCCTAACAAAACATAAGGCAGAAATGCCATGAAGGTGGGCTTGCAACGCACTATATGAGGAAAGTATTCTCATCCACATTGTACCGTATATGTAAAATGACAGACTTGTACTCTCTGTGTTAATTAATTCAACAACAGGACCTGGTTTATTCTACATAGAACTTTAACAACAGATTACAGTTCCTGCATTAACCAAAAGTACACATAAAACCATGGGGGAAATAAACCTATTAATGTAGCCATCTAAGTTAAAGAAGGATAATGTTCTTAGGTAATACCTTTAGCAATTTTATTTGTTTATTTATATACTTCATTTATACCCCGTTTTCCTCCCCAGTACACAATTTCATCATATGTGTAAGTCATCATTCTTGCTTCTGCTGTTCTGCATTAGCCTTCTTTAACACTTCTGTTCTCTGTGCTGCCGTATTACTACACACTTTACATGTTTTTGGCAGTGTAGTTTTAAAATCAACAATATAATGTGTGTCCTATAATCCTCTTTTCTTTCCCATATAAAACATGTCCACAACATTCCCAACCTCATTATTATAGCCTCTCAGCATCACTATATAAGTGGTTATTATATATATCGCTCTATAAGTCACACAGCCTTTCCCACAACTACAAAACCTCTGTGTGCTAAACTATATGGTGCCACGGGCCTAACAGCAGCCAACACCATTTTAGAGGAAAATTTAGCTGTTTAAAAACTGTCATGAGGCCTGAGCTGTGGCAGCATCCAGTGATCTTGTTTCCTCCCCAAGCCTTTTCAAGTGCTGAAAAGGTCATGTGTATGTGTGCATCTGTGCATGTGGGGGGCATGTTTTAGCACTTTAAAAGCACAAAAGGGGAAAACAAGCATTACTGTGAGGAAAAAAATGTAGGAGTGGGAGAAATAAAGTTAACACTGAAGCCAGGTCTTCCATGCTAGCTAGGTGATAACCCCACACCTCTTTCACATATAAGCTGCAGTGCTTAAAGAAATGGCTCAGTTGCAAAAAATAAAGATGGGTGGGGGGAGGGAAATGTGGAGCTTAGCTCCACCTTCCACACAAGTGTTCTTTGCATAGCAAGCTTCCTATTCCTTTTGAGGCAGCTGAAAGAACAGGAGCTTAATGTGTTGTGATCAGAATGAGCAGAACATTATGTAGAATCTGCCTGGAAAACTGGGGGGGGGGGACCTAACTGGCCCAAAGGGGGACGATTCCTATGTAGATGTGTTCAAGGCTTCCTTGAACATGGTCTGGCTAGTAGAATACATTTATTAAACATCTTGCACAAAGTCCCCATGGAAGAGGCATTTGGGTTTTTCAGCACGTAGATTTCTAGGTTGAATTTCTAGCATCCATGCTTTTACCTCATGGGAATTATAATGGTGATGAAGTAGCATCATGGCTTTAATCTACCAGAGACTCACATGTCTCTAATATATTTTTTTATTTCCTTAATCAAATTTGAGCTATGCCAGTCATGATGTTACATTTGAATTATAAGTAATTTAGACAAAAGAACTCACTTTGGCGTCTAACCTATCCCCATTCCAGTTCCATCATGAGAATTTACTTAACTGGTAAAAACATGAAAATATGAAAACTCGCTAAAGAATGCAAATGGATATTTTTCTGTATTGCAGGAAATTGATATTAACAGGGAGTATCATTTATAATGCAAACATTAAAAAATACAAAAATAAGTTATATAGCATGACTGGCCACTTCTTAAACTGATTGTATTTCTCTGGAGCAAAATTTCCTACACTTAGTCCAACCTGACCTGTTGCTTTAGTGTCCAAGTCAGATTTAAATGATCCAGGAGATATTCTTGTGTGACATAGGCCAGAAACTTAGTTTTTCCTTTCTTCCTGCTAAATTACTGTGTTTTGTAACTAATAATTTCAGTACTATTTAAAATTTCATAATTTGAATTAGTATTAATAAATGAGCTGATACATATGAACCTTACATATTACATGTTTATGGCCATTTGTTTACATGGTTGGTACCAGTATTACATCAAATGAAATAAGCCATGAAAGCCCAGAATCTAAACATTCTAAAGCATCATGTTATTATGAATAGCATTAGACAGTGCTTCCCTCTGATATAATACTCATTTTTCTCTTCCAAAGTATGATGCAAAAATAGATAATATTCTCACTCATTCACCCAGTCTATTGCACTATTTGATGTCCTAACTCATATGTTAAAGCATTACGTTTAAGTCTGAAAAGGTATTTCAGGGTCTTGAATTAGCAGTTTCATTTGTTTTGGCATTTTTTTACCACACTTTCCTCCCACTGGGTATCCAAAACAATTTACAAAACACAGTTTTAAAAAATGAACAGATAAACAACATGAAGTGTGATAAACTACAGTAAAAGGTACAATAAGAATAATAAATATTAAAGTACAACAGGCAGCATTCTGGACTGGTTGTAGAACCATAGGACTGAGTCATTTGTGGCCACTGACTGCTAGCCTGGTCTTCTTGGCCTTCATCTCATTTTCAAAGGACCTCTGATCAGGCCCAGAGTTTAGCACCTGCAAACTGGGAAGCAAAACTCATCCTAGATGTTACACAACTGACAGAGATGTTCTCAAGAATTTTCCCTTTGTTTCCTGTTTGCTGTCACATAGTCTTTGTGCTTTGAAGGCGTTGTTGTTTGTTATCCATAAGAAATCTAGAATCTGAAAGCACACTTGTGTCTTTGCTGCTGGCAAATCATCATGAAGGTAGCAGTCCTTATTTGAAGAGGTGGAATTTATTGTTCGCAGTGATGCACACAAACACATTTCCTAAGCACAGGTTAAGATCTGTAATGCATAAATTTTGACTGGGTACTATTGAAAATACATCTGGATGATAATTCAGTTCTCCAAACAGCTAACAAAGAAAAAAAATGAAAGCAATGCAAATATAATTTAAAAATGACATTTAGAGCCTTATGCGGTCTGGGACCAACATACCTGAGGGACTGCCTTTCCCCATATACGCTCCAGAGGTTGTTGTGATCAGCTATGCAACACCTCCTGACCACCCCTGGCCCTAAGGTCATCCATCTTGCCTCAACTAGGGCCTTTTCAGCCCTGGCCCCTGCCTGGTGGAATCAGCTCCCTGTGGAGATCTGGGCCCTTCCTGAACTACTGCCATTTTGTAGGGCCTGCAAGATGGAGCTGTTCCGCCGGGCCTATGGTTGAGGCACTGGGTGTCCTATTCAAGGGTTGTTTAGTAGAAAAATAGGTGGTGGAGCTCATCCAGGGATTGTTATGCAGGTGCAATACTATTCAATGGACAAGGAGGAGGAACTCTCAGAAAGGCTCAGGAGCTGTGCTCCTGGGAGCTCCCACTGAATCTGAGGCTTGGTCCTATTATTCCGTCATTTGGCCTTCCTTGTGGTGACATTATGCTATCCTATTGCTAATACCATTGTTTAATGTGGGCCTATAACTGGTTACTTGATATGCTGCGCCCTGTGTGCCGGTGGTGCATTTTATTATTGTTTTTACTGTTTAATTTAATGTGGTGTTTTAACTTTGATCCGTAGGTTTTATATGTTGTGATCCGCCTTGAGCCTGTTTATGGGAAAGGGCGGAATATAAGCCTACAAAATAAAATAATAAAATAAAATAAAATACTTGCATCCTGATAACATTGCATGCCAGAACTCTGAACAGTTTCTCTTAGTAATCTATAAACTCAAATGTGTGCACATGCTCCACACTGGGACAGCTTATGACCATCTTTGACCAATGGCTAGAGTGGAAATCAAATTGTAATAGAAAGCAGCTTTATTCAGGAATGCCCAGAGGTGGTCACAGTCACAGTTGAGGTGAAGGTAGCCCCCTGTGCAAGCACTGAGTTGTTATTGACCTATGGGGTGATGTCACATCACAACATTTTCTTGGCAGATTTTTTGTTATGAGGTGGTTTACCAGTCATCTACACTTTACCCCCAGCAAGCTGGGTACTCATTTTACCAACCTTGGAAGGATGAAAGGCTGAGTCAACCTTGAGCCAGCTACTTGAACCCAGCTTCCATTGGGATTGAACTCTAGTTATGAGCAGAGCTTGGACAGCCATACTGCAGCTTATCACTCTGTGCCATGGGGCTCCTAGGTCAAGGTGGCTGGCACCAGAAAACCCTAGATGATGCTTTTATAGATACAACCAGCTGTTTATTTTATTTAGATATTTATATCTCACTTTTCCCCAAGTGCAGTTTACAATATCATTTTATCCTCACAACAACCCTGTAAGGTGGATTAGGCTGACTGAGAGTGACTGTCAAAGTTATCTAGCAAGCATTCATGGCAGAGGGCGAATTGGAACATGGGTCTCGTAGATCCTTGTCTGACACCAGGTCTTTCCTGTTGGTTTTATCTGCCAGCAGTGACAGAGGTTCAAAAGAATAGCTGATCATTGCGAGAGGTGTAACTGACTCTGAAGCATTGTTCTATTGTTATTCAGTTGTGTATCAGAAATATTCATCTTATAATAGTTTAGGTTTTATCTAGATAGTTTGGATTTTAAAATTATAATATGACTTTCTACTATTTTTAAATGATTTAAATAACAGGACTCCTGCAATTTGGCTGGCTGCATGGATGTGGAATGTTGATTTCCATAAATGGTGAAATCTCTAAAGATGATTGAGGGTGTTTTAGCATATTTTCCTGAAATATATTAAGAACATGACTGAAATATCTTCCTTTTGTTTTGCTTACCAACAAGTTGTATGTTCAATACTGTACTTGCCATTTTATCCTAATCAAGTAATTATTTCTTCTGGGAGATTTGGCTATATGTAAGGGACAAATGACTCACTCTGAGGAGATTAATCTTTCATTTATCCCCCAAAAGCTTTTTCCATAACAGATAAAATTGTTCTG
Source organism: Heteronotia binoei (assembly GCF_032191835.1). NCBI lineage: Eukaryota > Metazoa > Chordata > Lepidosauria > Squamata > Gekkonidae > Heteronotia > Heteronotia binoei. The sequence continues at coordinate 54,069,767 of NC_083231.1, read as the reverse complement.
TTGTTAAGGAAAATTAGTATATCTTAATTCATTTCACATTGAAATAACTTCATTTAGCCGAAGGAGTAATCGGTAGGGTACAATTTAGCTCTATGTGGAATGTATTGACCATGCCCAAAAAGTGCCATGGCAAGACAAAAGCCTTGTTCACAGATACCCTAGAAATGGCAGAATTGTTTCTCTCCCAATAAATGTGCTGAAAGGGGAAGTTGGAAGTAGTGTTCTAATTGACTAGGGTGATAGTAACCATGTTTGTAGCACCAAACCCCCTACAGATTCATTTGGTTCCATATTCTTCTTCAGTGATGCATGCACTATTGCACTGGCAAAAATTTCATCTCCCAATAACTGGGAACAAGTTTTAGTTACATGCTTTGGTGTAGTGGTTAAGAGTAGAAGACTCTATAGAACCAGGTTTGATTCCCCACTTCTCCACAGAAAGCCTGCTGGGTGATCTTGAGTCAGTTATAGTTCTCTCAGAAATCTCTTAACCCCACCTACCTCACAAAGTGTCTGTTGAGGGAAGAAGGGTAAGCTGCCCAAGACTCTTTTAAGTAGCGAAGAGTGGGGTACAAAACCAACACTTCTTTTTAAGGATATCTGCCACATCAGTGAATGGGATGGATTAAAAAGGATTGAAATAAACAGGGGAAAATGGAATATCTAATACTTTAATTTAGAATAATTAAATTAGCAACAGGAGAACAGAACTGCTTCCTATATAATTTACTAGGTCCTTTACTACTCTTTTTAGGGGGGTATTTTTGTATTTGTGCATGTGTGTGCATGCATGTGTGCTTGCATATCTGGAAGCAATGGCAACTTCTGGTGACCCCTACTGAAGCATAGAGAACATTCAGGGAAGTGGCTTGATACAGTCTGACTCTACCTCCCAGTCCTGATATTTCAAGAACAGTCTCCTATCCAAGTACTTGCCAGGGTTGGCCCTACTTAGCTTCTAAAATCTGAGGAGACTGGGCTTGCCTGGGCTATCTGGCTCAAGGTGGTCCTTTTCTACTATTAACACCTTTACCAATGGCAGGAAAATACTTCCATAGAAAGTTATTTTACAAATGATCTATGCAGATATAATCTAACTGTCCCTGTCACTAGTTCAATTTATCATTTTTGTGATTTTGTATTGATTAAAAATTGTGCTGCTTTCTGATGAGAAATAAAGTTCAAAACACAATGAATGAATCTGGTTTAATTGAAGGGTTTATAGCAATACAAATTGACTAGGAAAATTTGTTGTTTTCCCAAAGCAAGCAAAGAAGCAATTTGTAGTGGGATTTGTATAATGGTATCCTGTCTTTTTGTATCATTGTAGTGTAGCAATTTTTATTTAAAATATTTATATGCTCATCTTTCTCCTTTATTCTAGGAAAACAGAAGAGTATTTTACAAATGATTTTGTAAGCAGGAATATCAACAACTAGCAACACTTTATTTCGTCACAAGCTTATGAACTAGATCCCACTTCTAGTTCATGAAAGCTTATGCTGCAATAAAATATTGTTAGTCTTTAAAATGCTGTGACTCGACAGGTGCAGGCAAATCTGACAGAACAATTAGACGGAGTAAATAAGAAATTAGATGGCCTGCAAAAGCAGTTGACGAAAGTAAAGGAAGAGATTCATGGCTTGACACAATCTGCAAAATATGTGAACGGAAAGTTGGAAGTAGTGAATGAAAAGTCTGAAAAGATTGAAAAAGTTCAAAAATATGAAGGGGACAGATTAGTGAGAATAGAAACGGTGCAGGTAGTGCATATTTCAGGAATGCAGAATATTCCAGAGGATAGGTATGACCATATAAAGGAGGTGATAGTAGAGATCTTGACACCAGTTCTTGGTATGAAGAAAAAAGGAATTGGAGAAAGATATAGAAAATGGCTATAGAGCTTGCCTTATTTATTTCAAGGAACACCGCCTGCTGAGAGAGGTTTATATAAGGTGTATTGGGAGGAAAATGAAGGAATTGGTCTGCCAGACGATGAGAGACAAATAATTAAAGTTATATCGTTGGCATATTACACCAATAAAACTGAAGAAAGTGTATTTCGAAATTGCTGGTTGCTTTGTTGCAGGGAAACAAATTGATACCATGCAATTCACAAACAAAGTAAGATGATTTGAAATGCCAATGTTTTTTTTCTTCTTTTTTGAACCACAGTGTAGAAGAAAGTTTTCTTTTTTTGTTAGTTCTAGACTTAGCTGAGGTAGATACTCTGATGGAGATACTAAGAGAAGAAATTAACAAATAGATAGAAGGAAAACAGAACTTATTGTATGAAAGTGTCCAAACTTGCTGGGGGGGGGGGTTGTTGTTGTTGTTGCAGGGAATTAAATTGATACTGTGTAATTTATAAATAAAGTAAGATGACTTGAAATGCCAAATGTTCTTTTGGATCACAGTGTAGAAGAAAGAAAGTATTTTTGGTTGGTTCTAGACTGAGCTGAGGTAGATACTCTGATGGAGATATTAAGAGAAGAAATTAACAAATAGAAGGGAAATGGAACCAATTGTATGAATGGTTATGGGGGAAAGATAATAAGAATATAGTGTAAAAAGGAGTTAACTGTAGAATGTATGATTTGGTTTAGGTTAGAACAAAGGATTTGTATTCTAATGATATAAGTATATAATGCATCCCGTGGTCTACATCCCTAAGTTTATGTTTTGTGTATATATATATATTGTTATTATTGTTGTTAAATGTAATAAAAAGTTAAAAAATAAAAAAATAAAAAATAAAATGCTGTGACTCGGGATGGGCACGAACCTTATAATGAACCTAATTTTGAGATGAACATCACCTGTTTCATGGTTCGTGAGCTGAGAGTTGTGTGTTCACACTCACTACAAATCTCCAACGAACCTGCATGGTTTCCACTGAGGTTTGTGTGGCTTTTGTTGGCTTCTGTTGGTGGTTTGTGTGCAATGAAGTCCAAGCAGCGAGTTACACATCCCCTTTAAGTGGTGTCTGCAAGTCATGCCGGGCATGAGTGAACTCCAAGTGGCCAGTTCATTCACTTTTGGGTGACCTTGCCGCTTGGACTCGGTGTGTCTAGCAAAAGCTATAGTAGGGCCCCTGGGATTCCTATCAGGCCTGCGGAGGGCTCCTATCACTGTTGCCTGCTTCCTTATCCCACCCTTGCTTTCTTCTGCATCACAGCTTGCTTTGCCAGGCTTGCTCAATCATGTTACAGAGCAAAGCCTCTATTTTTTCCATTGGCTGATGAATACTTCTTTTCTTCTTTTGCATTTGCTGAATACTTGGTTTTTCCAAGATACGCTGTGGCGGAACCGGCCCGATTCTGCCTTCAGACCCGGTCCCGTCAGCTCCCTATTGAGTCGCCAACTCCTGGAGGGAGCTATTTCTCCTCCTGCCCCTTGGGCTCGCTGCCACCACCTGCTCAGTCCCGGGGTTCAGATTGAGAGGAACAGGACTCCCAATCCCCCTCTCCAGCTGTGAGGCTAGGCCTCCAGGTCCTCTGCCACCCTGTACTTGGGTTTCACAGAGACCTCAGCACTTCTTTGGGGCACCCCTGGAGGATTGGCACCTTATCCAACTGCATGCCTTCCCCCTTCCCTGGGGCCCCCTTCCTAAAAACAGCGTGGTCTAAAGCGGTCTGGGGATCTATGTGGTACAGAGATTGACTGCCAGCATTTAAACAGTAAAAATATATTTATTTAAAAAGAGAAACAGATAGGAAAAGAAAAACAAAACAAAAACAGTTGCATTTAAAAAGTTAGCACAGCACAGCACACGCACAGCAAACAGCCTGACAAACAAAATGTGTTATAAACGCGTCCTGCTGGCCCTGATCTAAACTTGCCCTGTCTTGTGAATTACTTACTTTGTCTTACTGCCTGGAGGCCTCATTCTCTTTTGAATAGGCCGCATGCACAGGCAGGAGCTCTCCCACTGGCAACCTCTTCCTTCGAGCTGCAGCTGAGAACTGAACTCTCTTCCTGCCTAACACATGGCAAGAACAAAAGCACTTCCTGCCTCTCTAGGAGATTTTCCCCCTAGCGTTGTTGGTTTGGTTCTGGAAGGGAGGGGGGGGAGTGAGAGGAAGGCTACAAAGCCTGCTGAGGGATTTACTGATCCCTGCCAATGAAGCACCAACACTCTAAGATGGTGTTTCTCCACATACGCTAACACAACAAATCGTGCTTTCTTACAAACCTCAGCAGTGTGCAGTTGACACAATGGTGCTCTGAACTGACTGCAGAAACAAGGGAAAACTTGAAAATGCCTTATTTACTTTATGTCTCAAATAATCAGGGGAAATGTTGGGTTTGATTTTTTCCCCAAAAGAAAGAAAGCATTATAAATGGAGAGAAACGTTAAGTAGATTCCTTTAAAATTCTGTAAGTTTGAAGAATTACAGCCTGTGGTAGTTTTTAAAATGCGTTTTTGCATTACAGCTGTCCTAGAGCTAAGCTAAGGACAGACTATGAGTATGCCAGCATACAGTTTGAGATAACCAGTCTTTTGTCAGAAAAGACCTGCTGGGATTTCCATTTTCATGTTTCTTTGAAACATTTCCCAGCAGTTGGTTTTACATTGGAGAGTCTTGTTTAGCTTGGTCCACCAACGGGTACATTTTTCCATCCAAATCCTGCTTACCTGATTAGTTATCCTGGATAACCTCTGACCTCTTAATTAATCTTGTGATTTATTTACACATTATGAAATACCAAAGAGAGTTGAAAAAAAAAGTTCCATAGCTACTTGAGAGATGACTTTTTAAAACTTTTTATTTTTTTTTACTTTTTATTTATTTGTTGGCTTGTATTTAGTTTTGAAGGTTGTACATCATATATTTTATGAGGAAATGAATTTGTATGATGCAAAGCAGTAGAAAATTAGATTCAAAGATAAAGGCAAAGAATAACATTAGCCTGAGCCTTCTGATTACTGGTACTTCATTATTGTTGGAATTCTTGTGTATAATTTTTTGCTTTCATATGCTGTTGGGATCTTGCATTGTCATAATGGTTTGTGCTGCTTCTTGCTATGGTTTAACTGAATTCTAAGTAAATGCTGCTGTTTATCATTCTCAAGGATAATGTATCTACATGTATTGGGATACAATTGTTAAAAAATTGTTTAGGATTCACTCTGTTTTTCTTCCCAGAGTAGCTTAAAGAAATATTGTTACAAACAGTACAATTAATTACATCCTGGTCTGGTCCTGGATTCACTAAGCTGGTTCCCTTAAGACCACAGGCCAGAAGAGTACTTGGGCTTGCATTGAACGGCCTGTGCCACTGGCCATGCCTAGATTTAAATACCTGCAAACAGGAAGGGAAACAAAAACCAAGCCTAGAGGCCATGTTTAGCTGGCATAAATGTACCCAAGAATTTGCTTCTGTTGTCATGGAGACTAGAAAGTTTGCTTACAGTTTTGTTGTGCATCATTTTCTCTCACACTGACATGCACAGCTTATATTGGTGGATAATTTTCATCCAGAACATACCAAGGTAACAAAGCTATTTATGAAGTCATGTTCATCCTATTACAGCTGTGTGTGTGTGTGTGTGGGGGGGTGGATGCCATGGAATCAGAAGGAGCCTGCAGAGTTGGATGTTCATTTTCCCCCAGCAGTCCTGGCATGCCACAAGAATCACCTGCTGGGACTCAGGAACACTTTTAAACATAATAAAACACACTTTGAGGATTGCAGTGAGGAATGGAAATTGGATGACACTGGGTGCAATCAGACTGGCAGGTTGCTGCAGCACTATCTTGGTTTTAAAGAAGCCATGTGAGTTTGGGGTGGTTTATATCATCATACAACCCCCCTAAGCTAGCATCATAGTGCAGTGGGCCTGTGATTGGTCATCCACATCGCTAATGCACAGCAATCATAGACCCAGGGCTGAGTTAGGTGTTTTCCCCCTCTAAGGCCCACTGTGCAGTGCATAGAAGCAGACAAGCATGCACATACTCCTGGCCAGTTCTGTGGGGGTGCTGAAATGCATGTCAGTGAAGTTGGGGGAAAAAAAAGGATGCACCAGAAACAGAGCGGAACAATACAGAACTCATGCGTTTTCATGATGTGCCCAGGCAGTCAGATGACCAGAAACCCACTATGGAAATGGTTCACCAGGAAGCCACCTGAATTTGCTGGTGGTTCTTTAATCTGCATGGGAGTAGTGTCGGTGTGAGGTAAGGGTGAGTGGGGCATGAGAGCCAAATGTGCATGTGTGATTGCACCCATTTAATCCAGAGGAAAGGGGTAGCTATGATGGACCAAACTGCTTGTCTGATTGCACCCAGAGTCTTCTTGAGTCTGTTCTGATGGTAGAGAGCTTGTTCTGCTTGGCCAGAAGAATCGAGTACACAATTACAAGGTTCTTATTGACCTTGATATGTTTCCTGATGCACATGTCAATGCTATAGCTAGCAGCTATTTTTAACAGTTGTGTCTTACATGTTGATATTGTAAGGACAAGGATTATGCAGAGCTATTCATGTCTTGGCTGTTACCTTAACTGAGTACTGCATTGAGTCCTATACATGGCTTTAAGCTTAAGAGTGTTCAAAAGGTGGACAGCAGTATTGGTACATTGCTCCTGAGAAGGACTGTCATATTGCTTGGCATGTAGAAGGTCCCAGGTTCAATCCTCAGCATCTCCAGCTAAAAGGATGAGATGGTAGGCAATGTGAAAAATTTCTACCTGAAACTCCGGAGAGCTGCTGACAGCCTAAGTAGAAAATACTGAGTGATCTGATTCAGTATAAGGCAGTTTCATATAATTGCTGGCTGCAGAGATGTTCTGGCTTTGCTGCATAGGGTGCCAGTTTGCATTTGGATATTGAGATCCCTACCAAATGTCTGAACCATCTGAGCTTAGCATACTGTAGGAATACTTTATGCCACATCAGCCTCCTGTTTCCTGAGATTGGCCCCAGAGACTTCTCCTATTCCTCTTGGATTGTCTCATTTGTGTATGCTCAAAGCAGGCTTCCTCTGGTCGCACTGTAGTCCTAGAAGTCCCTATCAACTATCAAGAGTGCCAACAGCAGAAAATCAATGTAGATTTTAGTTAAATATTTTGTTCATGCAATTTGGCTTTCTCAGATCCTCCTTGAAAAGTTGATCTCAGGGTTTGGGGTGGGATATGGCATGGGAAATATAGTGGGAGGGATGATCTGCTGTAATAATGAATCTCCCCATCCCTGCAATAGTAGAACATCTTTTCATTCATACAAACAGGGCTTGGGACCAAACCTACTGAATATTTAATTCCTTGTTTGCCTGCCCCATAAAGGGAATTCATGATATAAACATAAAATATTGGAGGGAAATAGCTTTACAGCATTGAGTGGATGTTACTGATGACTAAGAACCAAAGAAATCTTCACTATTTTTCATACTAATTCAATAGTTATTGTGATGACATGGTATTAACCTGCATGGTTTGTGACTCTTGTTTCCCAAGTACCATGTCTGTGCAGACCTTTGGGGTTAATGTTGCTTAACTAAAAGGTATAAACTTTTTAGTTAGAATGTAATTTTTGCAAAGAAACTGTGACTGCTACATGTCATGTTTATATTATATTACCCAACTTTTAAATTTTATTGAGATCCCCTGGATAAAATGTACCATGTCTGTATTACTTTTTTACAAAAGAAATATGTGTCTTTTCCAAGTAGCATTCTTTTAACTGGTTTTTCTTGTATAAGGAACAACCGTGTACTTGGAAAACTTAATGCGCAATTTACATACATGATACTCTTGAGTGTAGATTCAGAAGATTATACCCTTTTGAAGACACTCGCCCACAGTCCAAAGAACTGCAAAAATAGCCATGCATTCTAACTTCTATAAATAGATCTATTTACTTTACACAGAAAGTCAGTTCCCTGGACAGATTCCCATTTTGCTTAATTTTGTTATCATGGTAGTTTTTTCCCACTAACCAATGTTTACAGCGTTTGCTGACTCTTTTGAAATGGGATGAGCAACACCCCCCTGCTTAACAGTTAGGCAGATGTGGCCTGTATTTGACCTACCAGTGGAACATCAGATAAGCAAAGCAGGAGCATTATATTCAAGAAGAGAGATATCACCGCTCCATGATATGTTATCTTTAAATACCAACTTTGACTAGAAGATCATCTTGGTTAGTTCAGCTAGAGTTTCCCCTCCCTCTACTAAGGCTTAACTTGATGCCAGCTGTTGTTTGGAAGGCAGATTTACTAAAACCTTATATGCTGCCCAGTTCTGGTTCTGTGATCCAGGAGAAATTGAAGATTTCTTTCCCTGGTTTCTTTTCATTTCCTTTAAAAAAATGACTTATTCTTATGTCAGTTTGGAATAAATTTCTCTGCCAAAAGAAAGTTGGTCTGACCTTCCAAAGGTTTTTACTCATAGGTATCGCAAGTAACATCTCAGTTAGTAGCCTTTGCTTTAGTGTTGTCAAAATCCCATACTGCTTTTGTTCAGCCCCTGTGTCATGAGGCCTCAGATTCAGCAGGAGCTCACAGGAGCACAGCTCCTGAAACTTATTTTATTTATTTATTTTTCGTATTTATATCCCGCCCTCCCCGCTGAAGGAGGCTCAGGGCGGCTAACAACTTTCTGACGGTTCCCCCTCTTCCTCTCTGCTTACCTTTTGAATAGTAGGTGCAGCTGCATAACAATCCCTGGATTCGGAGAGCAGCCAGCCAGCCAGCCACCCACCAGGGGCTTTGCCATGCTCCCAGCAGCCCTAATTAACTCCTGGAGAAGCCCACACCACCCTTTCTTCACTTCTTATGTGATTTTGGCCGGCAGGTGGCTTGCTGGCCTTTTGACTGGGGGGGCTGGCTGGATCTCTAGCCAGCCGAAGCAGGCCTCACTTGCCTGGTGTTCTCCTTTCTTGCATCAAGTTGCTTTTGGCTGGTGAGACCGGGGCGGCATATGCTAATGAGCTCCGCCACTATTTTTGTATAAAACAGCCTCTGCTTGTCATCAATCATTTTTATGCTTGTTATGATGAAAGTTGGCCAAATGCTTTGCTTCCTTTTCCTCCACCTTTACTGCCTTTGGCTGATGGAAATTGACTTGAACTTAAACTGAAACAATATACAAACAAAATAATTTTGGCAAGTGGACCTTATGCCTGGGTGATAAAAAGTTGTCCATAACATTTCCCACTGCTGCACATTATTACTGATACAGGCAGGAATTCATTTGCATATTAGGCCACACACCCCTGACATCGCTAGAAGTGATATCACCTGTTCAGTAGGTTTCTTGCCACATATTCACACAGAACAGTATAGTGCCATTGCTGCATTTCATGGATGTGTGTTCTCACACAGCCCAATAAGAGACCTTGTCCCCCCCTCCCCAAAAAGCCCCCTTGGCTGGAGAGAGAGAACCGTGCGCAGCAGAGCAGGCAGCAGCAGGCCCAGCTTCTCCCAGGAGGGGGTGCTCATAGGTGGCTCTGTGTCTCTTGCTTTCTTTGCAAGCCTGTTGGAGGCTGGAGGCAGCAGAGAGGGTGGAGCGTGCTGTCTGGGAGCATGAGGCTGCCTAGTGTCTTCCCTCTGCCTATTTTTGAGCTGGAGCCCTGGCCAAGCCAGTTGGAACTGCATTCCTTTGTATTTCTGCTCAAAATAGCCCTGGATACAGGAGCCCTCTCCTCCTTGACTCTTGGACATTTCACTGTGTACTCGTTGTGTAGAGCAGCCCATGGCTTTGTGTGTGACTTGCATAGGCTTGCCAGTTCCCATTCCAGGCAGGGGATCCCTGGGTTTTTTGGGCCCTTCCCCACCAGTGGCCAGTGGGGAGAAACCCCACCCCAACAAGCTACCATGTGCCTCAGCAGGTTTAGAAGAAGCTTGCAACTGTTTGTGTTTGTGAATGTGTGTGCCTTTAAGGCCTTGCTATATCCAAGAGGAAAGCTGCAGGGGGTGGGGTGAGCAGACAGAACCATGTTGTTCTCAGTCCCTCTGTTTGGAGGAAAACTCCACCCCCTAGGCTGTTCTTTCATTTTCCTATTAGTCTGAAAAAGTTGGTTGAAATGCAGCGATGGTTATATTCAGCAATGTGAGTAAATTGTCCCAGAGAAATCACAAAAGTGTGCACTTGCTAACTGTGTTTATTTTGACTGCTTCTTGTGTATGTGTGTGTTCACTTTAATTTAGTGGCAGTTCAGCTGCTAGGGGTTGAGATGAATTTGGGCCAATTCTCAATTATAATTGCTAGTATAAGCCTGACATTCTGAAGGGTGGAATCTGGAGACAAATTGGATACAGCAAGGCCTACAGAGAAATATGATGAGTATATGGACATAGTGTTCCCCTGCTCTGCTTTATCCCTGTCAGTGGAGACTGAGCCACTTGGTGCCAAGGATGTCAGTGGTGGTCAGTTGTTTAACCCAGTGAGATTCATGTTTAATTATTTGTCTAAACTATTTATAAACCCACCTTTCTTCCAGATAACTGGGTCCCCAAGGTGGGTAGAATCATGCAGATATAGTGAGATGAAAAACTTTGCATCTCATCAGCTCCTGAATAAAATAGAATGGTCTTCGACTGATATTTCTCAGATTTTCTATGCAGGAGCTACAAATGAATCAGGGCAGCAATGGGCCATCAATCATGTAGTGAGAAGGTGTGACTATAGATGAACTCTTGCTACTTCATAATTTAGGACACTTTTTCCCTATCTATCCTTGTGCCTACATGAAACAAATGGGCAGTTTTAGATGAACAAGAGACATACAAATGATAGAACAATTATTTAAGACCTAAATAGAATAAAAATTGAGATTCTAAACATTTCTTAGAATTCATCTTAAGTTTAAACGTTTATGATTCCTGACTAGCACAGTTGAAGGCTTTAAATAGCTTATTTCTCATCCAGTGTAAGCAATTTAAAAATTCTAGATTTTACACTGCTTATATGGAACAAGTTTTTCAGAACAACCCCCCCCCCAAAAAAAAAGAGAAAGAAAAACCTGTAGATTTTTACAACTAGATTTTCAGTTATGGCAACAGAGACTGAATTTTCAAAAAAACACACATATCTGAGTAAAAATGTATTCATGTTGGTATCTATTGAGAACCTCAGGGCTACTTTAAAACAATAGTGGCAAAAAGCCCAACTGAAACAATAACTGGTGTGCAGAAACAGCCTTGGAGATATTTTTAATGGGATGTGTTTATATGATTAATGTGGTACACATAATACACACATTGGATTGCAAGGGGATATAGCTTCTAGCCTAGAGTTAATTGTTCATGGCAGAATGGTCCACAGAATGCCCCAAGACACCTGAATACATTTGTGTCTTTGAAGATTTGTAGCATGTAGATTGTATCCATTCTCTTTTGCAATTGGTCTCCTGAAAGCATTCTTATCAGTGAAGTCTTCCTCTTTAAATTAAAAAATTATTGTAAAGGATGTCACAGAAAATAGGAAATACATTATTCAGATCAGATTCAGTGTTATATATCACAAGATTTAACATCTTCCAATATTAGAAACTCTTCTCTTGACTGTGATTGATGCTGAATAGCAGGAAAGTTCAATAGTGTCATAACTAACATTATATTAATGTCTAACAGTATGTGTAAAGGGTAGTATAAACAAAGCAGCAGAAACTCAAATTGACTTGGTTTATCAGTTGGAAATGGTAGTTCAGCTCCTCAGTAAATTTATTGAGATCCCAAAGTTCATTCTCAACATAACATTTTTTTAAAAATCCTAAAAAATCTGATACAGCGATTACCAGCTTGGGGTCTAGCCTGTATTATTTCAGTAGCTGATACCTGCTATTTTGGAATAATTATTTTGTAATCTACAAGGCAGTTATAGGATTGATCTGTTCCTTTTTTCATTCTCATATTCTGGTGATATATATCAAAACAATTTATCACTTGAAAAGAGTTTCCATATATTTGTCCATTGTTTAAGTTGTTTTTACCACTAGTGACACAGGAGAAAACATATTTTCAGGTGCTTGATAGGTAGTTAATTTGACCTATATAGTAATTTTATCAAATAGTAAATTGAGTGACATGGCAATGATACAGTAGCAAAATGCTAACCACAGGCAAGGCAGGGGTTTTCTCCACATTCGAGGAACTACCCCAGGCATTCAGAAAAATATGAATGTATAAATTACTCAGAATGTTCTTTCCAAATGAGTGTGTTCTAAAATGCAAAGGAAGCTGAGTGCATTTGGCAGTCACTTAAAAGAAAAACAGGCCATAGGGAGATGGGGAAATTAGCCTGTTCTAGCACTTGAGACAATACAAAGGAGTAAATTGTGGTAAGGGGGAGATATTTTCAAAATGTTTATTCTCCTCTGGCAACCCCCAAACTTGTATGAAATTCTCTGCAAGAAACGGTGTATTTTTAAAAGAGAGATAAGTGTCCTGTGCCCTATGATATAGGATTGTTGAGTTCTTATACATTCATCTAGTCAGCACATCCTATTTTGATAAAAGCATGAAGCTGGCAGCATTGGTCACGTCATTTTCTAGTACTATTTTACTTGGAACCAGTTTTCAAAGATGTCCTCCCACATATAGATATGAAAAAAAACTTTCTCTTGTACAGTCACCAACTTTATGAAAAACCAACTGCAGCTGCAGATGAAAGTATTTCAAAGATTGCTGCCCCAGGCTGGTTTCCAATTACCATATTAAGAAAATCATATTACATTTCCTGGTGTTAATATTTCTGTAGTTAAAGGCTAGAATTTCCATAAGTATTTAAATAATCCTCATGAAATACTGGAATATTAGAAGGTAGCTCCAAAGGTGTAGCAAAGATTAACACCTTAAGCCACCGTATTCAGAATCAGACCCTTGGCCATGAAAATCAGTATTGTCTACTCTTCATCTGTCCATCAAGGTGAACCTGATACCATATATAATGAAGGTCATGAAATCAATTAAATTCCTTGATGCCAGGGTTTGGGAACATCAGGGCCCAATCTGAGGGCCTGCTTTTCAGCAAATAATTATGACCAAAGCATCATTTCACAAACCATTGTGTTATACTACCATTGTATAAATAGAGATTTGGTACAAATGTTAAGGGTGGGAGTAAGATACATTTTTTCATAATTAAAAACATGCCAATAATTTGTTCCGTGTTCAAATAGAGTTGGCAGCAAAATCCTTTCTGTGTTTGAATAGCTGAGTTCAGAAAGCTAAGGATTCCTTCTGTCAGGTTCTAAGATGCTTGCAGGTTCAGGCACTTCTAAAATTCTGATTGTTTTTTTAAGTGTCTTGTATCCTGGCAGGAGGAAAATTGTTCATATTCCTTGTTTGATGTGTACTGAATGGAATTAGAGGAATTTGCCTTGGTCAGTGCCAGATAATTGAATGCTGGTCTCTGAATTTTTAAAACTAGATTTTGAGTTATGGCAACAGACTGAATTTTCAAAAAAACACACATATCTGAGTCAAAATGGATTCATGTTGGTATCTATTGAGAACCTCAGGGCTACTTTAAAACAATAGTGGCAAAAAGCCCAACTGAAACAATAACTGGTGTGCAGAAGCAGTCTTGGAGATATTTGTTGAAGTCTTTGTTGATCATTCTAGCCAATGGATTCGATGGATACTGTAATGTACTGGGGTCGGTGCAGTAAGAGACCAGAGTCAGAGAGTGATTTCAGCAAGCTCTCCTTCAGGAACACACACACAACACACTGAGCTCTGTTCAAACTTCCCGCTCCTTTATACAATTCTTGCCTCCTTTTGATTGGTCCTTAACTATCTACATGGATTGGCTATTTACAGGGCCCTAAGGGCCTATTAGGGTACAGTATGAGCCTGGATGTTGATTGGCTACTTATGTTTCAATCCTTTCCCTGATTGGGCACGCTTAGGCCTTCTCTGGAACCCTGGTGTGGAGTTCAAGCTCTGGCTTGTTCGGCTTCCCTCCAAAAGTAACAGTTCCCTCCAAAAGTAACAGTTCTCCCATTTGAGCCTAGGACACAACACCCCTCCCCCCATAGTTCCAGCTATCAGGTGACATAGTCCTGGAGATATGCCGGAGGGCGGTGGTCTCGTGTCGAGCGTCGGAGCTCCGAGGGGACTGGGCGTTCCGACTCGGTTGGTGGTTCCGCGGCTGCAGAGCTGGAGACATCTGGGACGGCGGCCCCGGGAGACCTGGGTTCAGCTGCGCGGTCGGGGGTCTCCTCCTGCTGGGCCGAAGCGGGCTCCACGGAACCCTGTTCTGTGTCAGGCTCTCGGGGACTTACGTTGTCCGGATCTGGAGCCTCTGACCTTGGCTCCCCGGCAGGCAGGCGACCTCGGAGTTGGTCAATGTGTCACCTCAGGAGATGTCCACCCTCCAAGGTCACTGCATAGGAGACCAGTCCGGTGATGTGGTCCACCTTTCCAGGGAGCCAGGCGGGGCCAGTGGTGGCATAGTTCCATGCCCACACTGTCTCACTTGGGTAGAACCCTCTGGGGGCTCGGTCAGGGTGCAGCTTGTCCAACAGGGTGCTGATGCGACGGCCCATGAGGAGTTCTGCTGGACTGCGACCTGTGGAGGCGGTGGGTGTGGTCCGGTAGGCCATTAGGAAACACGCCATGTCTTTTGGCCAGTCTGAGGGGCCCAGACGGTTCAAGGCCTCCTTTGCCGTGCGCACCATCCGCTCTGCCTGGCTGTTGGTGGCTGGATGAATCAGGGCAGAGCAAATGTGCCTGGTGAGGTTCCTGGCCAAGAAGTCCTGGAACACTGCGGACGTGAATGCTGTGCCGTTGTTGGTGACGATGGTCTCCGGCAAACTGTGGGTTGCAAAGATGGTCCTCAGAGCCCTGATGGTCGCCTGCGACGATGGCGAGGGCACCTGGACCACCTCCAGCCACTTGGAGTATGAATCCACTAGTATGAGTAGAGTCCGCCCATGGAAGGGGCCAGCAAAGTCCATATGCAGTCTTGACCAGGTTTTTGGTGGATTCCCATGATTGCACTGGGGGGTCAGGCCTTGACTCCTGGCACGTCGGGCACCTTTTAACCCAAGCCTCAATTTCTGCATCAAGGCTGGGCCACCAGACATAGCTCCGTGCGAGAGCCTTCATGTGGACTATGCCCGGGTGTGCCTCGTGCAGGGCTCTCAGCACTTGGTCTTGCAAGGGTTTGGGGATGACGACTCTGTTGCCCCATAGTAGGCAGCCTTTGTGGGTGGATAGTTCGTCTTTCCGGGCTGCAAACGAAGTAAATTCCGGCCCAGTCGAGCCCTTGGGCCACCCCCTCCCCACCCAGTCCAAGACACGGGAGAGGACTGGATCACGAGCGGAGCGGGCAGCAACGTCGCGGGCGAGCAATGGCCTGTCCGGAAGCATGTCCATCAGTAGGATCTGATGAGCCGGGGCTGGATCGGGATCCACATCAAGCAAGGGCAAGCGGCTCAGGGCGTCAGCATGGCCCATTGCCTTGCCTGGGCGATGCACTAGGGTGTAAGTGTAGCCGGCTAGAAAAATGGACCAACGGAGGACCCGTGGGGACAACACCTGAGGGGTCTGCCGGTCCAATGCAAAGAGGCCCAAGAGGGGTTTGTGGTCCGTATAGAGAGTAAAGGGCCAGCCGTAGATGTAATCATGAAATTTTTTGACGCCGGCCACGACTGCCAACCCTTCTTTGTCGATTTGGGCGTAGTTCCGCTCTGCCGACGAGAGGGTCCGCGAGTAGTATGTGATAGGTACTTCGGTCCCATCAGGGAGTCAGTGGCCCAGAACTGCCCCCACGCCATAAGGGGATGCGTCGCATGCAAGGACCAAGGGCAGGGTCTCGTCGAAATGGGCAAGGACGGAGTTGGACATCAGGAGGCCCTTGATATCCTAGAAGGCTTTAGCGTGCTGGCGGCCCCACGCCCAGGGTTGGTTCTTGTCTAGAAGCCGGTGCAGGGGTTCGGTCACCGCTGCCTTGTGGGGGAGAAAAGCATGATAAAAGTTTAGGAGGCCGAGGAAGGCCTGGAGTTCTTGCTTGTTGGTGGGCGCTGGAGCATCTCTGATGGCATGCAGCTTGGCGTCGGACGGCTGGACCCCCTGGGCATCAATGGAGAACCCCAGGAATTCCACCCGATCCACGCCCAGGAGGCACTTCTCCCATTTGACCTTGAGGCCGGCTGTTTCAAAACGTTGTAGGACTCCTCTAAGGCGGGCGGCGAATTCTTCAGGCGAGGCTGCCGCAATCAGCACATCATCGAAGAATGGAGTGACTCTGGGAAGTCCTTTTAAAAGGGAGTCCATTAGTTCCTGGAACAACCCCACAGCCACACTCACGCCAAATTGCAACCGCTTTACTCTAAAGGCCCCCCGGTGGGTCACAATTGTTTGGGCGTTGGCCGTGGCCTCATCCACCGGCAGCTGTTGGTAAGCTTGGGCCAAGTCCAACTTGCCGAAAATTTTTGCGCCGGCTAGGGTGGCTAGAACGTGGCTGACGATGGGCACAGGGTATGCGTGGGCCTGAAGAGCCTTGTTGAGGGTGCACTTATAGTCTGCACAAATCCGCACCTCCCCACTGGGCTTGACTGGAGTCACGATGGGAGTTTCCCAGGTTGTGTGGGTGACAGGCTCTAGTATTCCCTGTGCAATCAGTTTATCCAGTTCCTCCTCAATTTTAGGCTTGAGCGCAAATGGAACTCGCTGCGCTTTAAGCCTAATAGGCCACACTGTGGGGTCGAGGTGTAGTGTAACCGGGAAACCCGTGTAGCAGCCCAAGGTGCCATCGAAAACAGCCGGGAACTCTTCGCAAACCTTGTTAAAGTCCACTCCGACAGTCTTATTGACCCCCCTGATCTCTAGTCCCAGGGGCTTGAACCAGTCGAGACCCAAAAGGTTTGTAAGGTGGTTCTTGACCACTAGCACTTGTAGCTGGCCCTTGAACCCCTTGTATTGGACTGGGACCGGGCTCACTCTCAAGATAGGCACCTTATTCTTCTGGAAGTCCACTAAGGTAAACCCCGGGTCCCTGAGATGAGGCCTAAGCCTGGTGGGAATTTTAAAAAATATCTCTGCCGCTATAATAGATGATGCTGACCCAGAGTCCACCTCCATTTGGCAGGGCACCCCCCCCCCCCCCGATCCCTACATTTACCCAGATTTTGGAGGGCCTGACTGGCGAGGGTAGGTACTGTACCGGGTATCGGTGGGCGTGGAGAGCGTCGATTTTGAAGTCTGGCTGGCCTTCGGAGTGCGCAGATCTTTGCGGGACGCGTGCTCGGGATTTGGATCTGCAGGCGCAGGCGATGTGGCCTTCCTTGTTGCAGAGTCGACAGGTGGCATTCCGGAATCGGCAGGTCTTCCGTTCGTGCTGGCCCCTGCAACTTGCACATGCAGGTGGTGTCTTGTGTCTCATGCCCTGTGGGACGTGGGTGGTCTTCCTCCCTGCTGAACGATAGCCGGTTTGTAGAGCTCTGTCCTCCTCCGAGTCCTCAGTAGATGGTTCAGGGTTGATCTGGTGTGCCGCAGCCTGTCTTGTCGGCCATGGCTGTGCTGATCTGCCCTTCTCCCAGCTGGTGGCCACGTCGATTGCCTTTGTTAGGTCGCAATCGGAGAGGGACAGGAGTTTCTGCACTAGTTTTTCGTCCCTCAAGCCCCATACAAACTGGTCGAGAAGGGCTTCGTTGAGGTCTGCGAAATTGCATTGGCTTGCCACCCGGCGCAGGCTTGTTAAGAACGCCATGGTGGTTTTGCCTGCCTTCTGTGTCCTTTGTCAGAAGTCCCAGTGCCGGGTGAGCTTGGTTGGCTGGGGCTGGAAATACTTCTCCAGAGCGCTGATGATGTCGTCCACCGGCATCTCTGAGAGCTTCCTGGGTTGGAGAAGAGCCCTGGCTAAGTCCACGTGCCACATGTACTGATAAGCAGAGCTCTCTGCATGGTAGTCTCTGTAATCTTCCGGAAGGTCAGGTATGACTGGAAGCCTTCGACCCACGAGTCCCACAGCTCGGGGCAATCGATGCTAAAGGGCTGTAGGAGGTTGGCTGGAACCTCCATTCTTGGCAGCGCGTCTGGGCGGCTTGCGAGCTTGGGTGTGCGCAGAGCGGAGGTGCGGACCCAGATGGCTTGGATTTAGCCGCCTTTCTGTGTTCCTGGTTCTGTTGCTGGTTTTTACTGGAATCCCATCCTCGTCGCCAGTGTAAAGTACTGGGGTCGGCGAGTAAAAGACCAGAGTCGGAGAGTGATTTCAGCAAGCTTTACTTCAGGAACACACACACACAGACTGAGCTCTGTTCAAACTTCCCGCTCCTTTATACAATTCTTGCCCCCTTCTGATTGGTCCTTAACTTTCTACACGGATTGGCTATTTACAGGGCCCTAAGGGCCTATCAGGGTACAGTATGAGCCTGGATGTTGATTGGCTACTTATGTTTCAATCCTTCCCCTGATTGGGCACGCTTAGGCCTTCTCTGGAACCCTGGTGTGGAGTTCAAGCTCTGGCTTGTTCGGCTTCCCTCCAAAAGTAACAGTTCCCTCCAAAAGTAACAGTTCTCCCATTTGAGCCTAGGACACAACAGGCTGGCAATACAGGCTTCCTCGGGAGGTGGTGGGCTCTCCTTCCTTGGAGGTTTTTAAACAGAGGCTAGATGGCCATCTGACAGCATTGAAGATCCTGTGAATTTAGGGGGAGGTATTTGTGAGTTTCCTGCATTGTGCAGGGGGTTGGATTAGATGACCCTGGAGGTCCCTTCCAGCTCTATGATTCTATAAATACTACTTCCATCCCCTAAAAAGTGTTCTAAGGATTTTTTGAGCATTGTGGCTGCTTAACCCTTAATAGCATTTTTAGTTGCCATTTTTGTTTATGAACATATAATTCAGTTTCTCCCTTAATGTAGAATCTTTTCATTATTTCAGGATTGCCTAAGATGCAAGTCTAATTTTTGATTGCTTCTCTAGCGTCTCTTTTTCCGGGGCATTTTATGTTGTTTCATACTGTATTTGCTCAAAAAGAAGATGCCATTTTAAACTTTTTTTCCCTAAAAAAGTGTATGGGTCATCTTCCACTTGGGTATATGGATCCTACCCACTGAATGTGAAAGATGATTCACTGAGCACATGTGGGGGAAGCTTCAGAGAAGCACACCAAGGCATTCAGCATAGAGGAATTGCGGCAAGAACAATGCTGGATGTGCAAATATTGCTCTGTGTTTCAAGAAGAAGGAGAAAGAGCTGGGTGAACTCTGGCAAGCTTTAGCAACTGCCACAGCTAACAATATACAGGAGAAAAAGAAAGCAAAAGGAAGGGAAGGGAGACTTCCATGGTAAAGCAGGTATTCACTCTCTGCTGGCTGATCATCTCCCCAGCCCCAGGGCCAATACTCAGGTTAAGAGCTGAAGGACAAGAGTCCTTTGGTGGTTGCCTTTCTCAGCATGCCCAGGACTTACATACCTGTGTGTGCAAAGGAAAACCAACTCAGATGTTATTCAGCTGCTGTATTGTGACAACAGCACAACAAAGATAAGACACTTCTGTGTTAACTAAGAACTGTTTATGTTCACAGCTATTAGAAAGATCTGGGGGAGATTTAGACTGTGCAAATAAATTACAAAATACTGCACTGTTTCTGGCCCAGTTTCTCCTTGTTTTTGTATAAAGCAGCAAAATGGCTATAATCAAACAAAGTCTGTTGTCTTGTTGACTCAAAGTGCTGCAAAGATGCTACATAAAGAATGTTTCTTGAAAATGGGGGGAAACAACATAATAATGTAATGTTGAACCAGCATGCAGATTTGCCACCATGCAGATACATCTTCTTTTATACCACATGACATTTCCTGAACTTTTAAAGTTAAGCTGTAATCAAAGGGATTTGAGCATCTCTCCACAATAGGAAGCAAAGACAACTTGTCAAAGACCAGACAGAATGCAGAAATTAAGAATATAAAAGGAAATGGTAAAGAAACAAAAAAGGAATGGGGCAGGAATAGTTCACCTGTTAGGATGCCAGAGGATGGAGCAAGTGGCTGTCCTGAGTGACCCCAGTGCTTCCACCCATGTTGCCCTGCTCACTCCACTCACTTGCCCCCACCCCAAAACAAGAAAAGTAAAAAGCACAGGCTGTCATGAGATCCACTGCACTGCTCTCTCCCATCTGGCTTCACAAGAGGCCAGATTGCTTGGGACACAGCTGCTCACCCAGCCTGCCTTTTCCAGTCCTCCTCCTGTGAAGAAGAAAGGGAGGAAGAACAGGTAGTCACCAGCTCTGCCTTGTTCCCTCCCTCCAACTTTCTTGTATCTTGTGGCTCACCCAGCCTGCCTTCCCTTCTCCATCTTGTGAGATGGGAGGGAGGAATAGGAGGCAGCCACCAGCTCTGCTGTGTGTAGGGTTGCCAATCCCCAGTTGGGGACAGGGGATCCCCCATTTTGGAGACCCTCTCCTTGCTTCAGAGTTATCAGAAAGTCAGGGGGGAGGGAAGTGTCTGCTGGGCACTCCATTATTTCCTATAGAGCCCAGTGTCTATAGGGTATAATAGAGAATCAATCCACAGGTATCTGGGGCTCTGGAGGGGCTGTTTTTTGAGGTAGAGGCACCAAGTATCAGCATAGCATCTGGTGCCTCTCCTCAAAAAACCCTCCAAGTTTAAAAAGATTGGACTAGGGAGTCTAATTCTATGAGCCCCCAAAGAAGAGCCAGTTTGGTGTAGTGGTTAAGTGTGCGGACTTTTATCTGGGAGAACCGGGTTTGATTCCCCACTCCTCCACTTGCACCTGCTAGCATGGCCTTGGGTCAGCTGTAGCTCTGGCAGAGGTTGTCCTTGAAAGGGCAACTGCTGTGAGAGCCCTCTCCAGCCCCACCCACCTCACAGGGTGTCTGGTGTAGGGGAGGAAGGTAAAGGAGATTGTGAGCCGCTCTGAGACTCTTCGGAGTGGAGGGCGGGATATAAATCCAATATCATCATCTTCTATTCTCCATTACTTCCAGTAGAAGGAATGCATTTAAAAGGAGTGCAGTCCCTTTAAATGTGATGGGCAGAATTGCCTTTAGAGTTCAATCGTGAATGTTGCAACCTTGCTCCTGGGTCCACTCCCAAAGTCCCCAGATATTTCTTGAGTCAGATCTAGCAACCCTTAATTGGAAATAATGGGAATGGGAGCACTTTCTTTTTCGGCTCATGAAATTGGACTCCCTGGTCCAGTCTTTTTGAAACTTGGGGTTTTTTTAAGGATAGGTACCAGATGCTATGCTGAAAATGTGGTGCCTGTACCTCAAAAAACACCCCCCCAGATTCTCCATTAAACCCTATGGGGACCGTCTCCATAGGGTATAATGGAGTGCTCAGCTGACATTCAGCCCCCTCCCCAACTTTCTGATAACCTTGAAGTGGGAAGAGGGTCTCCAAACCAGGAGATCCTCTGCCCTCAACTGGGGATTGGCAACTCTACAGGAGGGATAGACTTCCTCATCAGAAGAGCGACAAGGTTAGTACTTTGGGAGAATAATCTTATGCAAGGCTGCTCAGAGTCCTACTCACATCTGTCCAGTGGGACAGGATAAGATTACTCTCAGGATAGGACTGCTAAAGTCCTTTGGATGCTAATGGAATGTAATTAGGCATAAACTAGGCTTACCAATGTTACCTGATAGCAGGCAGATGACCACCCATGCTGCTCTCTCACCGTGCTCACTCAATGGAGTGGTGGTGGGAAATGGAAGAGGAGCTGCCACCTTGAGCAACTCTAGAAATTCCCCAATCTCTATGGGATTTGCCTATAGTCTTCATCCAGAAGTGATACCATTGCATTGTACAATTCTTTCCCTCTGCTTGCCCCACCCCCCAAATCTCCCCCTATGCCAGGAGCAGGCCTGACACCCTAGCATGCATGTAAATCTTCCACCAAAGTAAATAGATTGGTAGCACAATCTTGACTAGCTAGATTGTGCCCAATATTAGCATTACACTGTTATTTCCAAATGCAAAAATGTTAAATCTAGGCCATTGGGGGGTAAAAATCAAACAAGGATAGAGATTCAGAATCTACAGTTACTACATATCCTGCATTAATATGGCATATGAACTTGTATTATACTCCAGAGACATTCTTTTACAGAAAGGCATAAAACCAACATTTCAGGGTTGTTGTTTTTTAAATGTGTCTTTGTCTCATCCAGTGTCTGAGAATTGCTAACAAACAAAGGAAATATGCAGTAGCCTCTTGATGCACTTTCTCTAAAGGGAGGAAAGCACCAAGCACGTGTTCAACAGGATGAGTTTTTCGAGTAACTAGGTTTATTTTTAACTCCATAGTTACAGAAGCTGTTTGGCCTTATTTTCTCCACTGTACATCTGGATGTTGCATTAGAGTTCAGAATACAAACCCTCAGGATGACGTTCTTGTAAGAGAAATGTAAACACATGAAGAAACATTTAGGACTATGCCTTCCAATTTATGGCAAAGAAGCACAATTAATGTCAGGTGTACCAGCCAGTTAAGACCTGCCTAAAGCTTTGGGCTTTGTTTTCGCAAGATTCTGAGGGCAACGTTGTCCTGTACCTGGAACACAGTGTTCCTCGTATCATTTTGTTTGGGTTTCTGTGAAGCATGTCATGTGTGACACTCTTGCTTCCCAATCCATATGAATAGATTGTTAAACACTCCTTGAACTGAGAAACATTTAATCACTAGGCTAAGGGTTGAGACATGAGAGCCAGTCTGCACCAAAGTCAGATCGCAGAAAAACTGTTTGAAGATAGTACCAGTTTAGAGTGCAGAAAGGGGGCATTATAGGAGGACTCTCCCTGAAGTATTTATTCTAGCTACTTGTGAAGGAACTCAACAGGTTTATTTCTAATATTATACAGCTTGGACCTAGAAACTCTAACTGCAACAACCCCAGCAGTCACCTTAACCACCTTAACTACTTCTTTCTTGTAATCTAGTTTTCATTATTGTCAAAACCATTTCAGTTTTCTCCCATGTCCTTTTAAGTGCTCTTTTTAAATTTCATCTATTTTGCACTCGAGTGGAATGAATTTTAATTCTTTCACTGGAAAATTGATAGGAAGTCATAAAAAGAAACATAATTAGGTACTAGGACAGCAGCATGGAGATGCCATAGGGAGCAGCGCTGCAGAGGAGTAAGGGGGATTTGAGGGGGAATTTATGAGGGCTGAAACTGGCAGAATTTGGATGAGAAAAGGTCAATATGAAGAGTGTAGGAGGAGACACCTCTAGGGAAGGCAGTATTGGGGAGGAGGGAGACTTGTTTGAATGAAAGCAAATAGCTAGAGAGATTAAAATGGTGGGGCAAGAGGGTTGACTTCTTTCTTGTTGAAGCAGCAGCAGTATCGGAAGGAGGCAGCAAATGGGAAACAGAGAGAGTGAGAAAGTCATTATGCAGATCAAAGATTGAAGACAATATTGGCTAGACTTCAGAAAAGAAGGAGCGCTAATAAAGAAATGACAACTTTAACAGATCAGTAGAAATCCCAAATCTATCAGATCATGTGGCTTTCTTCAGCAACTGTTTCTTTCAGCAACTGGATTAATAATGGAGGACAACCTGGTTAAGAGGAGCAGTTAGGACAGCTGCAATGGTAGTTATTCTCAACCTTTTGTCACTGAGGGACAAACTAAGATGAGATGGCCTCCCCAGGTCCAACCTGGAAATGCAGTCATTTAACCCCCCTGCAACTTTTCAAATCCCAAAAAGCTGCCTGTGTTTCTTTGGGGCTTGAAAAGGTGTGTGTGTGGAGGGGTGGGGGAGGACACACAAGTGCCTTATTTCTACAAGACCAGGCCCTTATAGTGTTTTTAAATGGCTAGCATTAGGCTTTAAAATAGCAGTGGCAATCCTGGCACTTATAGGGTGCATTCACACTGCACTAAATGCATTTTGCAGCAGGATTTTTGCTATTCTTACACGGTAAAAATCCACTTGCAAAACGCATTGGGGATATAAAGTGGAATGCATTATATGAATGCATTAAATAAACATTAGTATATATTATGAAATATATATTATAAATTTATATATTATATTTCTATGTATCAGTTTATTATGTTTTGTATTTTCTTTTCAGGAAGGAGGCACAACTGGATGAAGAAGGGCAGTTCTTAGTCAGAATAATTTATGATGATTCTAAAACATATGATTTGGTTGCTGCCGCAAGCAAAGTCCTTAGTAAGTAAATGTTTCTTTCCTTCAGCAGTAAAAGTCACTTGTTGAGAAACTGAAGATCAGTCAGTAAAGACCATTACTTTTCTTGATTTACTGTGGTTAGAGGATTCAGATGTAGAAAGAAACACATTTATGTGGAAAAGGCAGGTATTTAAGTGTTTCCTGGTGTGGCTATCATTCTGTGGTAGAATCCTGGGAATCTTGATTTTCACTTTTGGAAAGGCCAGCCAAAGTTAAGCATGATTT
This sequence comes from Heteronotia binoei, assembly GCF_032191835.1. Taxonomy (NCBI): domain Eukaryota; kingdom Metazoa; phylum Chordata; class Lepidosauria; order Squamata; family Gekkonidae; genus Heteronotia; species Heteronotia binoei. The sequence goes on along the minus strand of NC_083231.1, from coordinate 54,045,417 downwards.
TTTCCTGCTGAGATCACTGGGATGTAGAATCACATTTTTGGAAGGATTGGCTTTAGGCAATAAAGATAGGTTTTAAAATGTGTGAATAATGCTGCTGCTGTATGTATAGGAGCCTTTTCACATATTAAGCAAAGAAACATGAGAAAATCTTGGAAGGCATGGCATGGGGATGGGCTTTGGAGGACTTCCCATACTTGAATTGTTTAGCCTTAGTCACGGATATAGCTGCTTTCTCATTCTTATGAAAGCAGAAAAAGCAAGTATGAAGTTTATTATGCAGTGCAGTCATGCATACTTAGAAGTAAGTTCCACTTTGTTCAGTGTAGTTTATTCTCAGGCATGTCTGCACAAGACTGGAGTGTTTATTATACAGCTTGTTATAAAATTTGGTTATTAGAGAACCAAGTGATGGGAGGAGAGCTGCTACAGAGTTGGTCTTTGTTTTTGAAGTGCTAAATGTCTAGAAGCTTCTGTTTAAATTAAAAAAAAACAATGTTATGAGCAACAACATACAAGAACTTTGATCACACACACAAATGTTGTAAAACATACATCAGTAACATGAAAAATAAAGCTTCAGGAGCTTGGAAGTTGGACAGTCGGCTCTGATGCTGTATGTGAACCTCTGGAGGGAAAGGGGAACTGCATGGCAATAAAAAAGTATTGCATAACCTTCTATAGCAGGGGTGTCAAACATGTGACATAGGGGCCAAATCAGGCCCCTGGAGGGCTCCTATCAGGCCCCTGAGCAGCTGGCTGTCATGAGCTTCCTTCTCCCTCTCTTGCTTCCTTCTGAGTCACAGCTTGTTTTGCCAGGCTTGCTCAATCACACAGGAGCTACACAGCAAAGTCGTTGTTTTCTTCATTGGCTGAGGCTCCTCCCTTGGGGAGGAAGGGGGGAGGGATAGCTTATTTTGCTAGGTTCTCTTTATCCTATAGCAGAGCTACAGAGCCAAGCCTCTCTGCATTCTATTGGCTGAGGCTCCTCCCCATCCTGGTCCCCTGGAGAAAGAAGGAAAGAACCAGAGCTTTTTTTGCTCAGTTCCATGAATTGCACCTTTAAGACCAATGTGTGCTAATGTTTTAAGCATGTTTTATTTTAAGTTTTAAAAAAATCTTTGTGTTTATATCTTTGGTATTACATTTTATGACACACATGACCTGGCCCGACAAAATCTCATTTATGTCAAATCTACCTCTCATAACAAATGAGTTGATTCCCCTGTTCTGTAGAGTGAGGATATGTGATTTTTCTTGCACAAAGGCATGGGACTGGGTGGATGGACATGAATAGTTTATTCAGAATTAATAATAGGGGTTAAATATTTTACATATTCATATCTAGTTTGACAGCTTTGGGGACAGGGCAAGGGGTGGAAATGATACTGTGCCATATGTTGATATCACATCCAGATAGGGTATAATGGGGTATAATGCCATAGAGTCTAATGCCATAGAGTCTGCCTTCTAAACTTATCTCTGTCACCTGGAGATCAGTTGTTGTACAGGGAGAACTCCAACCACCAACCTGGAGGCTGGCAACTCCTGTAATCCATCTGAATAGCCAGACATGATGCCAGCATATCATCCACTACTATCGAAACTCTCTGATATTATAGATATTTTTAAAATCATATGTGATGTCGGTATGTAGTGCAATTTCCTTCCCAGCCCTCAATTCTCTCCTGCCAGCTCCAGAGAAAGCGTGGGTGGAAGGGCCCAGCAATGGAAGGGTCCAGCAATGAAAGAATGCACACCCAAAACAGTTACATTGCATGCCTACAGGCAAAGGGGGGGGGCAATATTTGGGTATCTGGCGCAGGATCTTTTAAATTGGAAGATTGTGGGAGGAGAACATACTATGTATGAGGCATTTTTCTTTGACATATTGATTGTATTAAATGTTTAAATTGTTTTGTAAAATTAAAAGATTTTAAAGAGTCTGGATGATAAGGGCCAATTCCAGGGCTTTTTAAGTGATTGTTCTGATAGGCTATTAGTGAAAGTCTGACCCATCTCCTTCTTATCCATTTTCAGAAGAGCATGTAAGCCAGTGTTATTTTGAAAAGCTTTCAACTATTTGTGGAACTGTTTGTGTATTGCTAAAACTCATGGCATATATGGCGCTTAAAACTGTTTGTAGTCATTTTGAGATTTTTTCTGGGTTGTTGTTGTTATTTTATGTGTATTATAAACCATTTTGAGTCCACATTTGTTTGAAAGACAGCTTAGAAACATTTTAAAGAAATAAATTCCTTCTGTGTTCCTTGTAATCACCCTTCCATGAGGTAACTTGAGCAAAATAATGGGGTATGTGAACCTGAGGCCTTGTTTGTCATCCCCCCCCCCCCGAAATTTCCAGTGCTGACTTGGCCTTATTAGAAAGTATCAAGTGTCGATTGCTGGCTCAGTAGGGAAGAAAGGCCTGGATGTTTTTGGATAACTTTTTGTGTTTTTGCATTTTATATAGACCTTAATGCTGGAGAAATCCTTCAGATGTTTGGAAAGATGTTTTTTGTATTTTGTCAAGAATCTGGTTATGACACAATATTGCGTGTCTTGGGCTCAAATGTCAGAGAATTCTTGCAGGTGAGTAATCTACAGCAAATCTTAATAAGCACTGTAATTTTAATATGGAAGACTAATAAACCAGCCCAGTGCACTGGGAGGAGCCATGGCTCAGTGGTAGAGCATCTGCTTTGCATGCAGAAAGTCCCAGATTCAGTCACTGGTATCTCCAGGATAAAAAGGATCAGGTAACAGAGGAAGCGAAAGACCACTGCTTGATATCCAGGAGTCCTGCTGCCGGTCTGATCCTGATAGACCAGTGGTCTGACTCAACATAAGGAAGCTTCATGTGTTCATGCTTATTCCAGTGGGACTTGCACTCACCTAAATATGCAAAGAGTTGTTTCTTAAGAAACCTCTGGGTCTTGTACCCAGAAGCAGAAATGTCTGGATTACAAATGTCTTGTTAGAGAGCAATAGCATGTGTTAAACCTATGACTTTCACAGGAGTAAGGACACATAATTGGTGTATTCCATGTTGAATTCCATTTAAACAAGTTTCATTTTCCATTTTATTTATTATTATTATTTATTTATTATTTATTATTATTTATTTGATTTATATGCTGCCCTACCCCACCGAAGCAGGCTCATATTGTATCTATGATTGAGTTGAGAGGGTCCTGGGTTCAATCCCTGACATCTCCAAATAAAAGGACCAGGCAGTAGATGATGTCAAAGACCTCTGCTTGAGACCGTGGAGAGCCACTGCCAGTTTCAGTAGACAATACTGACCTTGATGGACCCTAGATCTGATTCAGTATAAAGCAGCTCCATAAGATTGTAACTCAGTAGCTCAATACATGTGTAAAAGTTTCCAGTTTTGATCCCAGATGTCTGAAATATGGCACATATAGGACCTGGAGAGCAGCTACCAATCAAAGAAGACAGTTTTGGCCTAGGTTTTCTGATTTACTTTGAGGCTAGCTTTTTGTGTTCATTTTATTGTTTTTATTATTACTGAACAAAAGACAAAACCAAACTGGTGCTCTACTTATCCCCAAATTTATTATTTTATACCTTATACATGCTACTAATTTATTTATTTATGATGATGTGAAATCATTCCAGGGCTCTGAGCTGGCTGGACTCCTCTGTTCTTGGGCAATATGAAAATATAAAAGATTTAAAAGTTCCAATTTGTTTAATCAGATTAAAAGATGTTATCCTCCTTTCCTACATAATGTGGAGCTATAAAAGTACTGTGAGTATCACTACAGAGGAGCATGTGAAAGAAAGGCAGCTTGAAGCTAAATGCAATTGTAGAAATCCCAAGGGCGTTTTTATGTGAAAACTACCACAAGAAAATCAATCAAACACAAAGTGGTGGTTAATCTAAGATACTTTAGGGAGTCATTTAATTCTTTACTCATATTTTAAAAATAGCACAGTATATGTTCTTTTGCATTTCATAGTGCTTAAAATAGTTTCCTATGGAACAGGGCCATATACATGCCAAGCAGCATAGCCTTAAGAATTAAAGCTATACTCAGCTTAAACTCAGCAAGTAAGGAAATAAATTGGAACATCTTAAAGAGTTTACAGCTTCAGAATATCTTTCCCTGCAGATTTGGGAGCAACTCCGTAGTTCTGTAAAAGCGTCAGAAAAACTGTTTCTACCTGGATGCATTTTTTTCACTGGAGAGATTTTGGTTTTGGTTGTTGTAGATTTCCGTACTCTGTGGTCATGGTCTTGGCATTGTGAGACCTGACGTTTCACCAGCAACTGTGACTGGCATCCTCAGAGCTGCAAACCAGAAAACTGGCGTTCTCTCTGGGTCAAATTTACCCAGAGAGAACTCCAGTTTTTTTGGGTTACACCTCTGAGGATGCCAGTGACAGTTGTTGGCGAAATGTCAGGTCTCACAATGCCAAGACCATGACCACACAGCCCAGAAAATCTACAACAACCAATTTTGTTCTTTTGTATGGGAAGGGACGTATTTTTCCAGCTTTTTTAAAAAAATAGCTAATAAAACATTTGTATTACTTCCATTGGCTTTATAAGCTACTGTGAACCTTGTTCGTGCAATGAATATTGTCCTACTTCCCAAGGGGAATACGCATTGGTTGTTATTCTCCAACCAGATTCTCCATTCAGGTAGATGCTAAGCTTCAAATAGTTGTGGGAGATCTAGGAAGCAAGACAATGGTTAAGATTTAGGATTGACTAATCTGGCTATTTGAGGGCATATCTGAAACTGCCCTGAAGGGCTTTACCCCACCTCAATGGCAAGTGGTGAAGTGGGATATGAGGTGAGGGGTAGTAAATTGTTGTTTAGATCCTTTCCTGTCTGGTTTCAGGCCTGGTTATGGAACTGAAACAGCCTTGGTCTCCCTGATGGATGATCTGTGACAGGAGATAGACAGAGGAAATGTGACTCTAATGATTCTCCTGGACTTCTCAGCAGCTTTTAGTACCAATGATCATAATGACTCTCTGGATTGCCTTTCTGGGGTGGGATTAGGAAGCATCATTTTGCAATGGTTCCTGTCCTGTCTGAAGTCTAGGTTTTAGAAGGTGGTGCTGGGGTCCTGCTGCTGAGCCCCTTGGCCTGTGGGGACTTGCAAGCCTCTATCTTGTCTCATATGCTTTTCATCATCTACATGAGGTCCTATGAAGTTCTGGGTTGGGTTGTCACCAATATGTGGATGACATTCAGTTCTATTTTGCTCCTCTGGCCAATCCTAGATAGGCTGTAGAAACCCTGAACTAGTGCATGGAGGCAGTTTTGGAATTGATTTAGGATAACAACTGAAGTGGAAGCTGAGGAGGGTATAGAAGGAGCAGAGGCTGAGGCAAAAGGATGGGCTCAAGAGATAGAGAGGAGTGAGAGAACAGCAAAAACAGAGGGCGTTTTCGCACTGACCTTCAAGTGGTGCGACCACCCTCCTCACGCCGGCGGATCTGCAGGGATTTCGCACCAGAAGCGCCGGCGCACCCAAAAGAGCCGGCGACTTCCGTCGCGAAACCAGCTCAAACGGAAACCGCCAAGAAGCAGGAAAACGTTTGAGCTGGTTTCGCGACGGAAGTCGCCGGCTCTTTTGGGTGCGCCGGCGCTTCTGGTGCGAAATCCCTGCAGATCCGCCGGCGTGAGGAGGGTGGTCGCACCACTTGAAGGTGAGTGCGAAAACGCCCAGAGGAAAGCTTGAGGAAAGCTAAAAGGATAAAAGGATAAAACATAGGAGAAGGAGTTCCACTTGGGCTTTGGACAAGAGGAGGCTGTAAAAGGGCCTCCTTGGGAGGCAACAGGAGACCACCCAAAGAAACAAGACTCCCTTTGGCTGTACTTACCTACTGAAGGGCCCTGTTAGATAACAGATGTTCATCTGTATATCTTATGCATCCCAGAACCCTCACAGTTAATCTGTTATCTGCCTTGGTAGCCTTAATGAAGGCAAAAAAGTGGGGTATAAATTTTGTAAAAAAATAAATTATAAAAAGCTATCTGAAGGAAAGGGGCCATTTATCTGCCATGTATCTGCCTCTGCTGTTGTTACTCCCGCAACAGCTGCCATAAATAACCCTCAGTGGTGGTGATCTCTTTCTACTGTCCACCCTACCATTGAAATAGCTAATGACATTCATATCTTCTGAGTCATACACAAAGCATTTTGCCTTATAGCCATATTAACATCTCTGTTGCTAGTTCAGCGTTTTGTGGCTCTAATCTCTGTTCTCCTTACTTGTCAGAATCTCTTTTTAAAATATTATTTATATCCTATCTTTCCCCATTATGGGAATTCAAGCAGCTTAAAAAAGATCCCAGTAGATCTCATCCAGACCAAGACTGGATTGCTGAATCATGTGTCTTCCAAACATACCCTGGGTTGTACAAGGGGTTAGCATGTTGGCTTTTGATAATTGTGAGCTCAATCAAAATATAGATATCAAGCGTTGAAGACATAAATAGCAACCAAGCAATGGATAACACTGTGGGCTGACTACATACTAGGGAATTAATTTACAAGGCACTCATTTCTTTTGGAGACCTCCCAAGAGAAGAGGCAGCTGTTGAAGTTTTTCATCACTAACAGGAGACAAAAGTTCAAATTGTTTCCAAAACTTTAAGGATCTGCAGATACAAAGTGAAGGGGCATGATATAGCTTGCACATTCCAAACATCTTCATTCCTTGGTATGTTTTTAAAGTGACACCTAAACAATGACTGAAAAAATAACAGTGTGGCATTAGAGAATGCAGGATAAACAGGGGGGGGGGGAGAAATATAGTAATTGATGAAAAGTTGAATTTGCTATGATTTTTTTTTCTCCCCAGGCTATTACATTGCCATTATCCTCCTCAAGTAAAAGTAGAGTGGATGTGTGTGAAAAAATGAATTGGCAGTCAAAATTTGTTTCCTGTTTTCTAAATCCAGATTTAATAATATTAGGTAGCTGGGCTGCACCTATCCATACTGAAGGAAACTAAACATACATTAGTAGATGCCTTGCATGTCTTCAAACAGATATAGATTCTGTAATGGAAATACTGGAAAGTTAGATTCTAACATTTGACTTAATAATCTCCTTGCAGAACCTTGATGCTCTGCATGATCATCTTGCTACAATATACCCAGGTATGCGTGCCCCTTCCTTTAGGTGCACTGATGCAGAAAAAGGGAAGGGACTCATTCTGCATTACTATTCAGAGCGAGAAGGCCTCCAAGACATAGTTATTGGAATCATCAAAACAGTTGCTCAACAAATCCATGGCACAGAAATTGACATGAAGGTAAGTTTTAGTGTATCCTCACCTAAGTGACATGTATCAAATGTGTAACAATACTTTAATACCATTTTCCCTACAAGAGACTTGAACAGGAGGTGGTCTTAACATGACATCCTTAAGGTGTTGTTTTTCCTTAGTCACAAAAGAGCACTATGATGTATCTCCATCAATACTAGGGGTGTGCTCACACAAAAAAAGTGGTGTTTTTCAGGTTTTGGGTATTGAACCGAAAAAATATTGGTATTTCCTGATATTCCCAAATCCTAATATCAGTATGGTGTTTTTTGTTGTTCAGTCCCACAGTCGAGTCCGACTCTTTGTGACCCCATGGACAAAGTCACGCCAGGCCCTCCTGTCTTCCACCCTCCTCAGGAAATATTTGGGATTGTAGAATTTTTCAGCTTCATTACACCTTATGGGGGGACTGTTATAGTCAATGGTTTCCATGAGCTATAATGGATAATCGAGTCAGGAGTATCTGGGTCTTGGGGGGAGCTGTTTTTTTTTTTTTTTTGGAAGATGCACCAAACCCACCAATTTTTAAAAAGATTAGACCATGGAGTCCAATTTTGTGAGCCCAAGAGCTTGCATGCACATGAAAGCTTATACCTTGAATAAAACTTTGTTGGTCTCAAAGGTGCCACTGGATTCAAACTTTGTTTCACTACTTTGGAGTTCACTCATGGCTTGGAGAAGACATTTAAAGGGACAGTGCCTTTTCCTCCTCCATTGTAAATGCCTTTTCCTCCTCCATTGTAAACAATGGTGTTTGTAGATTTGGACTTCCTGGTCCAATCTTTTTGAAACTTGGGGAGGTCGGGGTTTGAAGAAAGACACCAGATATGCTGCATATCTGGTGCCTCTACCTCAGAAAACACCCTGGCATGCCTGTGTTACTTTCAGGTAACATGGGCACACCAGGGGTGGAGCCCAATGCCACCTGGAAGTGATGCAGGCATGTCAGGGGGCTGACATATTTCCATCAGTTCTGTATAATGTGGGTGTGCTGCAGGCAGAGCCAGATGGGCATGTTGTAGTTCAGGCAGGTTGTAGGCCCCAGTCCAAACCAGGCTTTCCTGATCAGTGCCCATGCCTACTATCTGCTCTCCCCTCTCTGCTCTAGAAGTGCTGATCGTGTTAATATAAGATATGTTACATTTATTGAAAAGAAGAAAGAGAGTTGAAATAAAATGCTTTTAAACCTTTCCTTCTCACCAGCCATTTTATTATTATCTACTCACTTAAAGGAATTTGCAACACTTTTAGCTCACATTCCTTTATAGGGACTCCTATTGCCTCATGCCAGGGCTTTTTTTGAGCAGGAACTCATAGGAAAGCAGTTCCAGCTGGCTTGGTGTCATGAGGTGTGGCCTAATATGCAAATGCTGGGCTTTTTCGACAAAAAGCCCTGTGTGAAACAATGGTGATATCAGGGGGTGTGGCCTAATATGCAAATGAGTTCCTGCTGGGCTTTTTTTGTATCCATGACAGATTTGTTATTGATGTTTTTCTTCATAAAATGATGTGCTAGTGCAGAAAGTATTGAGAGAAGGAGCATATATCTAACAGTTAAGTGATTCCTAACAGATTAGTAATAGTAAGATAACTCTGTCTGTGGTCATGCTAAATCATAATGTATCATACATGAGAGAAGGCAAGTGGAGGGCATGATATGCCAAAGCAGAGGAATTAGATGGATCTGCCACATCCAAACCTTTCATAATAGAAGGATCATGTATCACAGCAGACAATCTAGGATTGCATTGAATTATCACATGCCACAAATAACTAGCTTATTTAGAAAGATTGATTACTTTCAATTTATATCTCACCCATTCCAAAATGCTCTGTGCTCTGTATTCTGACCCTCAAAGGTAACTGGTTGGTTGGCTTTGTGAAACTGGTTGCTGGACTACTTGAACTGCTGGTCTGATCCAACAGGGTTGGTAATATGTTCTTATGAATAAAAAAAAGATGTGCCTAGTTATCCTAATTCAACTTTCTCATAAATGTTAGAGTTACCAAAATTGGCATAGTAGTTTTACTGTGCTGCGTAGTATTGTTTCATCAAAGGACATCCATTGTTATGAAGCATTTCATTAGTTTTCTGTCTTAAAAAAACTGCCATTGATCAAAACTGCTGTAATTGCATACTGAGCTAAATTTAGCTTAAGAGCTTTGTTCCAGTTGTACCAGCCAGAGGCATAAAGTCCTTTGCAGATTTAATTGGTATTCCTTTACTCTTAGTTGATAAAATCCCTGTGCCTGCCTTAACTAGGGCCACTATTTCACGTATGATGACCTTTCCCCCTCAAAGCTGGCACACACATACTCTGTGCTGCAGAATTCTGTGGGATGAAAGACTTTTACCTACTTTTCGTGTTTGCTGTTCATTGAAGGCAAATGATTACATGTTACCCTTGCAAAAGATGGAATCAGGGGCATATAGACCTCATAGCTTGAATTTGGCAGGAAAGGAAGTTAAAAGGACCCTTGCTTAAAAAAACAATCCTTAATTGGATTTCTTGCTATGTAGCATAAAGCCATTTTCCAAATTGGCTTTCCTTTCTTATTGATGTGACCTTTCCTTTAGCCAGGCAGAAGCAAATGCAAAAAACCCATCTTGCTTCAAATTACAGGAGGGAGAATCAGTTAGGAGTCTGTTTCAAACCTGAAGGGTGATTTGTCTTGATTTTAACTGCTGTTACCATGGTGAAGGAGTTCGTTGACTTGATAGGTTGACGTCACTTGCTCACTAGGCCCACAGCGGGGGTGGGGTGGATAATAATCCAACTTTATTCCCAGCTGTGTTGCTTCTGCTGATGCTCTTTCATTTACTAAACTAATCCTGTGGTCCTGCTGCATGCCGGCAGCCATGAAGCTTGCATAGCTTAGAGCCTAGACTCTCCCAGAGGAAAAAAGCAATAGGCTTTCTAAGGAACAGAGAACATAGCAACACCACTGGAGTCCATGGCGTTATTGCAGTCATCCATCAATCATGCAGTGGCAGGCCAACAATGCATCAAAGGAGCAAGTCTATACTCTTCATTCGTGACTTATCTCTATGTCACCTTGCCCCCAGCACACAAACAAACAGTAGCAAGGGAGACACAAACTAGGCGCTTTTCATTGTGTGAAACACTATGGTGAAGCCAGGAAGGGCCTTGTGGACAGGAGCCCAAGTCCACCTTATGCCTCACAAGAGTGCTGATAGCAAGTCCTTTGGCAGAAGGGCACATGGGGAAGGACAGACACACAGTCCAGGCATCACTACTTTCTTACAGCATTTTACATGTACCTAGTCTTTTTTTTTACTGATTCAGAGTACATTGAAGGCACAGCTTCCAAAGCTCTGTTGGAAGGTTCCAGGGAAAACACATGGCCTCCCCAGGCAGGTGTTTATGTCACTTACCTCACAGACAGGGCTCTTTTTCTAGCAGGAGCTCCTTTGCATATTAAGCCACACCCCCTAATGTAGCTAATCCTCCTGCAGCTTACAGTAAGCCCTGTACTAAGGACCCTCTAAGCTCTTGGAGGATTGGCTACATCAGGGGGGCATGGCCTAATATGCAGAAGAGTTCCTGCTGGAAAAAGAGCCCTGCTCACAGATCACTTTGTCCTTGCAACCCCAGCTACAGTAGAGGTTTCTTTCTAGTGATTGTACCTGAGATGGCATCTCTGTAGCATTCTGAGCAGACCATATGGTCTTCCTGTGTTCTTTGCCAGCCTTAATTATTCTCACAAAATGCCTTTTCTCCAGAATTCCCATCACACAACCCAAGTCCCCATGTGGGTGCTGTAAGAATGCACAACATGAGGCCAGAATTATACCGCCAAATACTTGCATACTGTACTATCTGAGATAGGAGTGGCCTGCTGGGGCTTATATACTGCTCATTGATTCCATGCTGTAATTGGCTGCAGAGTAAAGTGGACTCCTATGCTCAGTTGGCTCCATAGAGGTGAATTATGAGATGGGAGCAGTTGAGTTCAGTGAGAATTCTTTAACTTACTTTGCCTCTCTTGACAGCGTGACATTACACAGCCATCAGCAGTGGGACTGAAATTTGAAGGAACTTAGTTTACTTTTTAGTTTCTCTGGTACCATCCAATCCTAACAAGGATACTTATGCTGTTGCCCTCTTTGTGCCAGCAATAGGGTTTTTTACATCTATATAGATTTTTTTTTTTGGTACTGATTCAAAGTAGACTGAACAGAGTAGAAATGTTTTTATCTGAGCTTTGGCTCAAGGGCCTCTTTCTTTCCCAGTTTTTGACTTTTTTTTTTTTTTGCTCTTCTGGTTTATCACACTCTCCTTCCTGTACAGGGTCTGATATTCACGCTAATAACAAGTCAGGGCTGTCAAGTAAGGTTGCAATTGTAATTTTGTGCCATTATTGACTTGTATTCATTCTGTAGCGGTTAGGGGCTAGCATAGTTCTGAACAGAATAGCGCCAAGGTTTATCGAGTGGGGAAGACTTTGCTGTAATAGTAAGTCATGTTTTGGATTTTTCATGAGCTGAGTGACAGAGGGATGCTGTGTTTTTTATGTAGAGGTTTCTAGAGGAGTCAAGGTTTTTTCTATTTTTTTACAGCTTCAGAATTATTTTGTCATAGCTACCTGAGTGAAGGACTTTGGATGGAAAGAGATTCTGAATCACTCACAACATGTGTTACCTGTTCAAAAACATTTCCAATCATGTTAAATTTTCAACTTTTTTGATTTTCATGGACTATTAAGACGGGGATGCAGTCTTGTCATGGGGAGTTTTCTCTGACTTAGTATCAGGTCAGGTACCTTATGAATATCAGTATTATAAAACAGTCTTATAAGGAAATCTTAGGCATTAAAAGGACTTTAGAAACATTTGCATGCTTTTCATTATCCTTGCTAGATAAGAAGTATCTTTCCAATGATGTGTTTATGGTTGTACTGAATGCCATGAACATACATTACTTAAATCATTCTCGCAATTAAACAGTAGTGAATCATAGGTAATACTGTTTCATTGGTGAGTTTTGGAACAGTTTTGTTAGCTACTTTCTAAGAGCCGTAGTCTACTGTTTGCATTTACAGCAACAGTATCATTGCATTATCATAGCAATAAGAACGATAGGGATCAAAATAATCTGTTTGCACAAGAGAAGAAACTTCTTGTGCATGGTGGCAACTACCATTTTTCTGCCCCAGTTTACAGTTCTTTGCAATCCACAAAATAGTTGTTTCAGAGAGACTATGCAACGATGATGTTGCATAGTAAGTTGTAGCCAGGATGGAAATCAATGCAAGCCAACGTATTTCCTCTTACACAAGTGGATGATTGAATAAAACAGTGCGTTGTAGAGTTGTTTTTATTTCCTAATACATTCATTTTTCGCCATCTCATTTAAACCCATAGATTGCATTTTATTGAGAATATTGGTGGTATTTCTTTACTGTTCCCCTTGTTTTTTATTATGTACATGATAAAGTGGCACCATTGGTGAGTTACCATTTAATCTCGTACCTTTGTTCTGCTGCATAAAACTCCGTGGAAGCTTTGTTGAAAGGCAACATGTTGAAAAGGGGTCACTAAAATAAATGACCATAGAGGACCCAAAGAGGTAAGAATTGCATTATTAGGACTAGTGATGGATAAAAGAGCCCATGGAGTGCAGTAATTAGAGAACCAGATTGACATGGGATTCAAATTTCCACTCAGCCACGAAGCTTACTAGACAACAATACCCATTCACCCTTACTCTTTCAATCTAACCTACTTAGTAGGATGATTATAAAGATAACATGGAGTAGAGGAGAACTAGAACCTTATTTAGAAGAAAGCAAGGAATAGACAGAAAATGACATCATAGCACTGGGGTTTTTGGGCTGGGCTTGCAGTGTATAGGGAACAAGAAATTCATATTCAGTTCAATTTGATCCTACATTTCAAATCCAGTACCAAAAAGTGTAAGTAACTGTGACTACCATTATTTCTTAAAATAAAATAGCTACTGTAATGTAAATGAAGGAGGCTAAAAATCATTAACCATCTTTTCTTTATTGTGTGTAGGTTGTTCAACAAAGAAATGAAGAATGTGATCACATTCAGTTTTTAATTGAAGAGAAGGAATCTAAAGAAGAGGATTTTTATGAAGACCTGGACAGATTTGAAGAGAATGGTACCCAAGAGTCTCGTATCAGCCCCTATACTTTTTGCAAGGCTTTCCCTTTTCATATTATTTTTGATAGAGATCTTGTTGTCACCCAGTGTGGCAATGCAATTTATAGGGTCCTTCCACAGGTGAGTTGCAGTTTTTATTTGCCTGTCCTCCTTCTACACAAATGTGACTTTTTTACTTTGGTTGTAGTATATCGTCTGCAAAAATTCACGAGAATGCCTTTTCTATAATTTCACATATGTTTCTGGTAAATATTTTAAAGTTTCCCTTCTACTAGCCTTTCCCCCCACGCTCTGAGTAAAGACAGAAGAAACTAGGTTTTTCTTTATGACTGATCTAAAATGCTGTGATTGGGCCTGCAGCATGGCAGGACCCGGGGATCTTGTATCATCTTCACATGCCTTTTCAAGTGCCAAAACAGCCCCTATTTTGGCATTTTAAAAGGTGGGGGAGCGGACAAGAGTGCTTGATCTTGCCATGCTTCTGGCCCAATCAGGATTAAGTCCTTGCAGCATTTTTTTAATTGCCCAACTTCAGGTGTAAAATGGTGATAGCATCCAAAGTTTGGATTAGGGTTGCTAGGTCTGGAAATACCGGGAGATTTAGGGAGTGGAGCCTGGAAAGGGTGGCATTTGGGGAGGGCAAGGTATAACATCATAGAGTTCACCCTCCAAAGCAGCAGGTTTCTCCTAGGCAACTGATCTTGGTTAGCTGGGGATTAATTGTAATAACAGGTGCCCACTGGAGGTTGAAAATCCTAGGTCAAATCCATGGACACCATAATGTATAGTTTGCCCTGGTATACAGTTCAGTAAGTGGAATCCATGCTGTGAATGATGGATGTCAAGATGGTACTCTGGAGCAATTACCATTGAGGAGGGACTTGTAGAATCTGCCAATTTTAAAACAGGAAACTCTTTAAAAATATAAATATGAAAGTACTAAATTTGAGTTCCAATTTCCCTTTTTAAAATATGGTGCACAGCTGTAAAAAGATGGAATCCAATAGCAAAGGGGGAAGAGCCCCCTAAATATTGTATTATTGCATGCAATATAAGAAAAGCAGAATATAATCAAAACATCTATTACTGACGATAAATAATTTTAGTTCTTTAAAGCGAAATTTCTCTGTTCGTTATGTTTCAGCTCCAACCGGGATACTGCAATCTCCTGTCAGTATTTTCTTTGGTTCGGCCTCACATTGATATAAGTTTCCATGGAATCCTCTCACACATCAATACTGTCTTTGTATTGAGGAGCAAGGTAATAATCTAAATATGGTCCGTGCATTTTTTTCTCAGTTAGTATTCATGCTTTTCTTGGATGAACAATAGAGTTACAAGACACTGAAATTATTTCTTTAGTACATTCTTGAGGTATTTCTGTTTGGGTCCAGGAAGGAAAAAACAGAGATAAAACACACATTTTACTGTAGATAATAATAGAATCATAATAAAGTGGATTGTGGGCACAGGAAGACATGTCATATTAAGTTGCAGTTATGACCTTTTTCTTTACAAGGAAGGGCTGCTGGATGTGGAAAAGCTGGAGTGCGAAGATGAATTAACTGGTACTGAAATTAGCTGCTTACGTCTTAAGGGTCAAATGATCTACTTACCTGAAGCAGATAGCATTCTCTTTCTTTGTTCTCCAAGGTAAGTAATAAGTGACAGTTGCATCATTACCAAAATGGATATTGTGATCTTGGACTAAAACATTTCCTGAAAGACATTTTGTTGCCATAATAGTTTAAGTCCAGTGAGGGAGGAACTTCTAGTTGCAAGAAAGATGGAATTACCATCCTGTGTTTCTTTGCTTCTTCCTTATATTACAACATAATAGCGGTGTAAAAAAAACAAATCAGTATTTGGGGTGTTTGGGTATATTGAACCCTCCCCATCAGTGTTTTCCAATATTCCTGAACTAGGAATAAGGCCTGTTGTGGAGAAAAATACGAGTGCCCCTCCCACCTTTGCTGTCTTCCCACCCACCCAAGTGAAAGCATTCATTTCCTCCCACCTCAGCAGGAGCTTATCTCTGCCAGAATTGCAGCAGTTACAATTCTGAGTGATCTCCAGCCCTTACTTGAAGATTGGCAACAGTAGTTCCCAGGAGGAAATGGCTAATTTGGGGGTGAAGTCTATGGCATTGTACCTGTCGGAGGTCCCACCCCTCCTCAGACTCATCCCCTTCAGGCTCCACTCCTCAAATCTCCAGGAATTTGCCAACCTGGAGCTGGCAACTGCGAAGTCACACTGGCTGTCATTGGGGGGGGGGGTGGCTGCTGCTGAACAGGAGCAAGCAGCCAGGTCTAGTTAAGTCATGCCAGTCAAGTGGCATCAAGTCACCCAGAGGGTGCTGCCAGGGCTAGGGTAGCCATCCTTCAGGTGGAATCTGAAGATCTGGGATCACAACTGAATTCCAGTCAACAGATCTCTGTCCCCATCCTAGAGAAAAGAACTGCTTTGGAGGGTGGACTCTATGGCATTATATTCAGTCAAGACCTCTCCCCTCCCCAAACTCTGCCTTCCTTAGACTTCACAACAAAATCTCCAGGAATTTCCCACCAACCTGGAGCTGGTAGCTGTAGTCAGAAGTGGGCCCAAGGAGTTCTGCCTCAAAAGGCAAAGTAGACCTTGAAAAGGTCTCCTCCCCTCTGCCTTGTCAGGAGCAGACCCCTGCTCCTGCAAGGTAAGTTTTGCCCAGAGGGGCAGCAGGCTGTCAGTGTCAAACAGAGGGTTTTTTTAAGGTCATGGCAGGGATTGATTTTATGAGGTTCTGCATGGCAAGCAGATGCTATATCACTAAGCCGCAGCCCCTGCTGTTGTCATCCCTTTGGACTTGTAATGACCTGCCAGTGTCAGTTGCAGAGAATGTGAAGGTATTTTCTTTCTATAGCAAGAGAGAAATTGTAAAGGACGAAGGTAATTAGAGGTATTAATGGACTGGTGATGTTGTGTGTTTCCGCCTGTCTGGCTGTGCAATGCATTGTCAAAAGCAGCCCCACCCCACAATGGCCTGACTCCATCCCCAAGACACAGCCCCTGCCTGTGTCATGCAAGGTAAAGCATTTCTCAACAAAGGCCAATTTTCTCCCTCCTCAGCACAAAATCTTCACTGGGCAATCCAGCATGGTAGGGATCCTCCTTCCCCCAGCCTGGCTGACACAGGCATTAGTGGCTCCAGAAGTTGCTGTGTACCTTATTAGAGGCTGGGCCAGTGAGGAGTTGTCAGGATGCATTGGGAGAGTCCTTTTGGAGGTGTTGTGTACCATCAAGGGGTTGGGAGAGGGCTTTTGTAGTGACAGCTCTGAGGCCATGTTGAAGATGGACACACAGGAGCCAGGCTGTGAGTGCAGCCTTGGAAGGGCAGAAGAGGGTGATTGGTTCTGCTTGAACTTGGGAGGCAGCCCAGGAAGAGAGACAGCCTGGAGGGCTGTTTTGTGGACCTTGCAGGGAAGTCAGAGTGGTATTGGTGGCGGAGGCCCCAATGACATTGTGGAGAGTGCGACAGAGCAGCAGGGCCCTGTGCAAAGTCTGTTAAGGGCATTTGTGTGTGAGAGAGGGGCTGAGCGCTGTTGTTGGCTGCCTGCGTGGGCTGTTTAGGGGCAACGGAAGCACAAGCTGGATTGCAGGCTGTTTGTGAGGGCACAGGACAGCAGCTACTCTGAGAGCTCAAGGCTATTGGTGAGGGGGGCAGGGCTGCGCACTGTAGTTGGCCAGCAAAGTCACATAGGCGTTGAGAGCTTGGAAGCAATTTGGGTGGTTGCAGGACAGCAGGAGCCATTTGTGAGGGCTTCTGAAGCAGAGTAGCCACCAAAGTGTCTGAGATGTGTGCCTGTCAGAGATAAGAGCGTGTGTGAGAGTTTTGGCAGTTTCCGACGTTCCAGGGCTGATGTGGGTGGGGGGCAGGGGAGTGAGCCAATAAGTGTGCAGAGTGAGAGGTGATAGGCCAAAGGTTGTTGGAGCTCAGATTTCAACCAATGGGAGAGCTCTTTTTTGCCAATACCGCTATGGTTTTAATGTTAAAAATCCCAGTACTGGCATGGTATTTAGATTTGAGATTTTTTGGAAATCTCAATATCTTTTGGCTCCATTATACCTTTTGGGGACCATTATGGTCAGTGGTTCCCATAGGATATAATGGAGAATCATTCTGAGGTATCTGGAGGTCTAGGGGGTCTGTTTATTCAGGCAGAGGCAAACTTTTCTATGGGCCCGCAAAGAAGATGCCCCCACTCCTGTGGTTTCAGTGGAAGGAAGGAAAGGCATTTAAAGGGAATGCAATTTAAAGGGTTTTAATCTCTTGAAACACACTGTCTAAACCACAAGATCATCCAGGAGGTGTTTATAGGGGCTGCAATCCCTTTAAACACCTTTTAACTTCAGCCATCTGGCAGTCCGAAAATCCTGATTATTTTTGGGATATCTGGAACTCAGCTGTTTCAGATAGCTGAAAAAAAAAATACTGAGATCTATATCTGATTGAAAGAATAGCTGGAAAATACTGATAAGGATGTTTAGTTTGGATGACTTGACCGATAAGGTATTTTCCAGCTATTTTTTCAGCTTGGATAGAGTTAAATGCACACCCCTACAACATAATACTCCTAGTCATGTACAGAAGGTGCACAGTGTTTTCCTGTGTTCCCCTTCCTTGCTGCAGCAACCTCCAATCCCCAGAAAAATTCCTCTTGTGGTTGCCAGATCTGCACAGGGGCACAGAGATGAGAGTAAACAGGCAGCAGTGAGAGAATGAAATTGCCCCCTTCCCTCAGTGGAGCTGTGCATACTGAGCAGGAAGGAGGAGCAATTTCAATTCTTTATCTCTCCTTGCTCCCAGTTCTAAACCTGCACAGCTGTGAGTCCTGTGACTACCAAACTGGCCACTCTAGGAGTCAGAAAGAACTGCAGCAATGAAGAGGAATGCAGGAGAACTACACCATCTGCATATGAAGTGGTAGGATACTGCACAGTATGTTGCACAAAATCATTTCACTCCACCTCCTTCCTTCCACTTTTCCCTTCATTGGTTAGTGGAAAACATAGTGATAGCATATTGTGTTATAGTACCCTTTGTTATTTTGGATGAAGCTGTATGGATTCAACATAATAATATCCTATGGCTGCAGAGCAGACAACTGTGTACTGTACATGTTCCAAAAACATTATTTGCCAATTTAAAAATACTTACAGTTAATCAGGATTTTTTTTGTGTGCTGAAGATAACTCTACCTAGTTTATTCCACTGTTTTCTCATCTTGCCTTTGATGCACTTCTCTGTATTGCAGTGTGATGAATTTGGATGACTTAACCAGAAGAGGACTATACCTGAGTGATATTCCATTGCATGATGCCACTCGTGACTTAGTACTTCTGGGGGAGCAGTTCAGAGAGGAATACAAGTTGACCCAAGAGTTAGAAATACTAACGGATAGGCTTCAGCATACATTAAGAGCGCTGGAAGATGAGAAAAAAAAGACAGACACGTAAGCCTCCTAATAACAAACAATTTCACAAAATAGTTGTAATTGGGAATTGGGATTTTAAAGCAATGGAAATGTTTTGCTGTCCTCTACTGGGAAACTTCCCAACATTCTCGGATTTTGAGTGGCCTTCTTAAAGTTAGTGTAGAATGGTTAGGAGGAAGTGTCTTGACTTGTTTTCCTTGTTGAAGCACACGTAAGTTGCAGTCAACTAACAGTTTCCTCACCCGTATAAAAATATAACAAGAGGCACCATTTCAGATTTCATTGTTGGAGCCAAAGTGATCATTCAATGTGATGTATTTTAGGATCTTTCACTGTGACTTTCTTCTTTATACATAATGACATATAGCCTACCACTCAGTTCAGCAACTTTTGAAGTATTTCTGTAGCCCAGGAATACTTAAGCAGGTCTTCCACCAGTGGAAAAACAAACTGGAGGAAGGTTTCAGACATTGCTGAGCAGAGAGGTGGGATTCAGGCAAATAACTATACCAGTGTTATCAGTGTACAGTGTACCTCTGTATCAATTTCTTTCCCCTCTCCTTTATAAGGGATTTGTATCTTTGGGAAACATACCTGAATGTAGTAGATTTAGAATGGTTTTCATACTATTTTAGGTCTTCTGAGCTTGGCAGACCTAAAAGTATAGCCAAAAACGAATAGTCTGCATTCTGAAATTTGAAGTTTCAAGAGGATAATACCAGGATATCTACATTAGAAGAAGAAGAGATTTGATTTATACCCCACCCTTTATTACCTGAAGGAGTCTCAGAGCGGTTTGCAATCTTCTTTTCCTTCCCCTCCCCACAACAGACACCCTGTGAGATAGGTAGAGCTGAGAGAGCTCTCCCAGAATTGCTCTCCCAGAACAGTTCTGTGAGAAGTCGTGACTGACTCAAGGTCACATCAGCAGGTGCATGTGGAGAAGTGGAGAATCAAACCTGGTTCTCCCAGATAAGAGTCCACTGCTACACCAAACTAGGCAGAATCATTTACAGAGTATGAACAATATAGACATTTACCCAGAATTTGGTGTATTAATACCAACAGGATATTTCATAATAGGGGTGTGCATAACCCCCCTCCCCCAGTATTTTTTGGGTTCAGGTATACTGAACCTGAAAAATATCGGTATTTTCTGATATTCCCAAATCCCAGTATCAGTATGATATCGGGATTTGGGAAATAATTGGGATTGCTGAATTTGTTTTGGCAAGCAGATCTGGCTGGGACTTTCCTGCCTGGAGAAGCTGGCCCCAGGATCTGCATGCAGTGGGGAGGTCTCTCCCTGCCACACACAGACCTGGCTTGAGGAGCCCGCCGGCTGAAGTGGCACAAAGCCTTCAGCTCCTGCCACCCCAGCTGATTCTCTCCTTGGTATAGCTAACTCAAATAATTGTCTTTTATTTGGGCTCAGCTATATCAGTAGGCAAATCAGATCCTTTGATCTGAATTAATACCTGAATTTGGTTCAGTTTATGCCAAACACACACCCGTAGTTACTAAGATATTGTAAGAAATTTCAATGAGAGAGATGCTACATTAATTCAGGAAGTCTCTTTTAAATTAATTAATTAATTAATTTAATGATATTTTTATCTTACCCTCCCCCACAAGCAGGTTCAGTGCAGTTCACAACAAATTTAATCAAATAAAAGCATTTAAAAGCAGTTACACAATAATCCAGTTAAAACTCCATAATTCAACACAAGATGGCAAAAATGGTTTTACAGAGTTACTGTGTGTATGCCCAAATGGAACAGGTATCTGGGAATAGGGGGCAACACATTAGTAAGATGAAATTATTATTATTAAATTTTATTTGTATCCCGCCCTCCCCGCCTAGGCAGGCTGAGGGCGGGTAACAACATTCAATAAGACATTATACAGAATACAATGGTTAAAACAGCATTAAAATTATAAAACGACATTAAAATTATACACAGTTAATACATATCTTAAAACTAATCCAACATATATAATCTATAACTTAACAGCAGCAGAGATGTTCCGGGCGCTGTTTATCCATTTACATATTTAAACGATGGCAAGAATCATTGTGGAGTCACTTTGTTGAATCCTCCATTCGGCCATCCTCTGTCAGCAGTCCGGAAAGGCCTGCCTAAAGAGGATGGTCTTGCAGGCCCTGCGGAATTGGTCTAAGCTCCGCAGGGCCTGCACCTCCTCTGGGAGTTGATTCCACAGGCACGGGGCTGCCACGGAAAAAGCCCGTGCCCGTGTGCTCTGTAATTTTGCCTCCCTTGGCCCAGGGACAGTCAGCTTGTTCTTCCCTGCTGACCTCAGTGCTCTTTGGGGCTCGTATGGGGAGAGACGGTCCTTCAGGTAGGCAGGTCCTCGGCCATATAGGGCTTTAAAGGTAATGACCAGCACTTTGTAGCGAATCCGGTATATAACTGGCAGCCAGTGCAGTTCGCGCAGCCTTGGCTGTATATGCTCCCATTTCGGGAGTCCTAATAACAGCCTGGCCGCTGCGTTCTGCACTAGCTGCAGCTTCCGGGTTCGATACAAAGGCAGCCCCATGTAGAGGGCATTGCAGTAATCCAATCTTGAGGTGACCGTCGCGTGGATCACTGTTGCTAGGTCCCGGCGCTCCAGGAAAGGGGCCAACTGCCTTGCCCGCTTCAGATGAAAAAATGCCGACTTGGCAGTGGCAGCTACCTGGGCCTCCATTGATAGTGAAGGCTCCAGTAGGACTCCCAGGCTCTTGACCTGGCGCGCCACTTTCAACGGCGCACCATCAAAAACTGGGAGAGGTATTTCCCCTCCCAGAGCACCGCGGCCCACACGAAGGACCTCTGTCTTCATCGGATTCAGCTTCAGCCCACTCAGCCTAAGCCAGGTTGCCACGGCCTTCAATGCCCGGTCCAGATTCCCTGGGACGCAGTCAGGCCGGCCATCCATTAGCAGATAGAGCTGGGTGTCATCTGCATACTGATGACAACCCAGCCCAAACCTCCGGACAATCTGGGCAAGGGGGCGCATATAGAGGTTAAATAGCATCGGAGAGAGAACCGCTCCCTGAGGCACCCCACAATCTAGTGTGCGCCTCCGAGAGAGCTCACCCCCGATTGCCACCCTTTGTCCCCGTCCTTTGAGGAAGGAGGAAAGCCATTGTAGGGCCAGCCCCCTAACCCCTATGTCGGCGAGTCGGTGGGTCAGTAGCTGATGGTCGACCATGTCGAACGCAGCCTTCAGGTCTAGCAACATCAGCACCGCCACGCCGCCTCGATCCAGCTGCCGTTGGAGGTCATCTGCCAAGGCGACCAGCACTGTCTCCGTCCCATGGGCCGGGCGAAAGCCGAACTGGCAAGGGTCTAGGATAGAAGCGTCATCCAGAAACCTCTGCAGTTGCAACGCCACTGCCCTCTCAATAATTTTACCTAAAAACGGTAAATTAGAGACCGGTCGGTAATTTGCCAATTCGGCCGGGTCTGCTGTACATTTTTTCAGGAGGGGATGGACCAAAGCCTCTTTCAGAGGTGATGGAAAACGCCCCTCTGAGAGGGATCTATTTATTATGTCCCTTAAAGGACATCTAAGCTCCCTCTGGCAAGATTTAATCAGCCAAGAGGGGCAAGGGTCCAAATCACACGTTGTTGGTCGTGCAACAGAGAGAATTCCGTCGACTTCGTCCGGGCTAAGTGGGTCGAACCGATCCAACACTAAACATGAAGACAGGCACGGAGCCTCAAGTTCCTGTACTGTTTCAAATGTGGTAGGCAGGTCTTGGTGAAGCAATGTGATTTTATCTGCAAAATGTTTAGCAAAAGCCTCATAGCCTATCTCTAATTCTCTAACGTTTGGTTTGCCTTGAGGCAATGTGGTAAGGTCTCTAATTATACTAAATAATTGTGCTGGGCGCGAATTTGCAGATGCAATCCTGGCCGCAAAGTAGTCTTTCTTTGCGGCCTTGACTGCCATTTCATAAGACTTCATAAACGTTCTGTAGGATGTTCTCGTTGATTCGTCCCGAGTATGCTGCCACTGCCTCTCTAGTCATCTGAGCCCTTGTTTCAGTTGACGTAGCTCCAAGGTATACCATGGAGCCAGCCTCCTGCGGGGGCGCAGATGGAGCTGGGGAGGCTGATGTAACTGGGCACCTGTTGCTTCAGCCAAACGTCTGGTGGGACAACTCTGATTCTGCCTAGTTTGGTGTAGCAGTGGACTCTTATCTGGAAGTCCCACAGGGCCCTGATCTCACTTGGTAGAGAGTTCCACCAGACCCAAGCCAAGGCGGAAAAGTCCCTGGCCAAGGCTAAGAGGACGTGGTGACACCCTCTCCCCAAGTGCCACCCTCTGTCCTTGACTATGGAGAAAGGAGACAAGCCATTGCAAGGCAGTCCCTCTTATCCTGTTGGCAGGGTGTTGGGTCATAAGGTCATAATCGACCATGTCAAACACTGCTGTCAAGTCAACTAATGACAGCAGCGGTGACCCACCCCGATCCAGGTGTCTCTGGAAGTCATCTGTGAGGGTGACCAGCTCGGTCTTCACCGCAGAACCCAGATGGAAGCTACACAGAAATGTGCCCAAAACATAGGAGTAATGCAGGAAAGCCTGGAGTTGCTCCACTACCTCTCTCTCAGCTACTTTATCTAGGAACAGAAGGTTTGACACAAGTTGGCTGGATCCATAGGATCTAAAGTTGTTTTTCTCAAGAATGGTCCTACCACTATCTCCTTCAAAAACCCTGGGAAGGTCCCTGAATACAAGTAGGACAGAGTTATGATTACTTTAATTTGAAAATTATGGGAACATAGCATAATACAGATATTTTGCTTTGAATGCTAGTATTTCAATTCTGCCATTAACAGGTCTTCACTGTCTTTTTTATTCACTTCATTTTTATACTGGAAAGCCAATCAGTATAAACCAATCAGCCAGTCAGAGCTTGCTGCAGTTCTGCAGGATCTGTAAAACAGCTGTTCCATCAGACTTTCGGTTGAAGCAGTGGTCACTTAATCACTTGGCCTCCCTTTGAAGTATACCTTATATGCAATGTATCTACTGTATGTACTTTAGTCTTTTCAAGACCTGGCTTAGGCCACAAGTATCAGTATCAATAAAATAGAGTCTTTGTATCTACACCGACTCATCATTGAATCTGCAGACTTGACACACTGATGCCAATTGAAGAGAAGCAACATTGGGAGGACCATACACTTCACAAAAATATATATACTTTAAAAAAGCCCATGTGGAGTACCAATGTTATATCAATCTTATCTGACTCCATTTCATCTACTCCAGCTATGGGGCTATATCTCTCATGATTGCTAATCACCATCTTTTAATTGTTTTAAACTGTGTAATTATTTTTAGGGTTATATATTAACTGGTTTTTAATGTTCTTGATTTGTTGTTACTCTCCCCAAGCCCACTTTGTGGGGAGGGTAGGATAGAAATCCAATCAATCAATCACTGTAAAACCCACCATCATTAACAAGAACCCTCAGCAGATCAGACATTATAACTGAGAATTGCAGGGGTTGCAGGGACGCATGTGTGAGCTGTTGGTCTCCTATCTCTCTTAGACTGTAGGTAGCATTGAGGAGTTCTAGAGAGCTAACTACTCATAGGATAGTGTTCAACTAAACATAGCATATGATTATTTAAATGTTATAATAAGAACTGATTCTGACTGGGGACACCTGTTATCCATGTTTGTAGATCTTTTCACATTCTCTGGTAACTGGAAAAGCTACATTTATGAAACATATTGTGTAATAATTCTCTGCTGAAAATTTTGGCATTGAGTACTGGGCCTTTCAAGAGAGAGATTGTGAATTTGGCCCCACTGAGACTGGGACAAGGGAAGGTCAGGCAATGAACATTACAAGAGGGAAAGAGCTGGGTGCCAAAAAAGGAAAATGGGATTTTCTTACCCCGTGAATTGTCATGTATCCCCCTCTTGTACAGCATAAAAAGTGAAATCCTCCTAGATTACATTTGCCACAGGAATGCTGCTGAAAATAAGTAGGAAGCATCAAGAAATTCTAGCAGTTGCATAAAGTTTCATTGTGGTAGTGGAAATTCCTCAAGCCCTATTTGTACTACAGGTTCAATTCCAGGTGGCTTTTGTCCATGTGGGTACCATGGAGATACCCTCCTTCTTTTTCAGCTATGGAGAAATTGATTAGATACAACCCTTTGTGTTCTAAAGGCGATCTGTTCTAAACTTTATAGGCAGGCCAGGGATCACTATTTCCAGTAGCATCCCTGTAGGAACAATGGTTAAATGTCTTGTATGATTTGAATATGATTACAGATTTGACCTATAAAATGAGGGAACAATGAGTTAATGGAAATAATCTGATTATCTACAAAATATATTATGTCATTGAGTGTTTGTGTAAAGTGTTTTGATGCACTCAAGGGATTCTGGAAGACTTTATGTACTATTCTTTGAAGAATTTCCCTCCTACTTTTATTACTATCTCTATTTCTGATCTCTCTGTCCCCCCCCCCCCCAATCTAACTTTTATGGCTTGGTCTTGGATGCTAATGTTGATTTAATGGCACATAATTGATCTTTCCCAATTTATTATGTTATTATTTCGCCTTTTAAAGTAGCAAAATTTTCTGTCTTAATTATCAAAATTAGCAAATACTTTTTGGCCATAATTAAAAATATAGGAAAGTTGCTGGTTCAGAACATCTGTAATAAAATCTGACTATCTATAACTTTGAATCTAGGAGTATCTTAGGTTTCATCTTTAGAATGCAACATTCTGCCCTTTTTCAGACTGCCTTTGTATTCCATTTTAGTAACTGGTTGCTAATGGATTTTTCCCATCATTTCAGACAGACCCATTTTAGTAAACGGCTGCTAGTGGAATTTATTTACCTGTTCATACAAACCTGCTTGCATCTGGTTAGCAAAGTGTAGCTGAGCCACTTTTGAGCAAAACTACGTACTTTTTTCCATTTTCAATCCCTTGTTGTGCTCTTGAATTGCTGTGGTGTGCTGCTTAAAATGTCCATAGTGCTTCCTACAATGTCATTTCCCCCCAAACCTTTTTTACAGACATTTTTTTTAACATTCTAAGTTGAGCTCTGTACACTTAACCGATTTAGCACTTCAGTAGTAGCACCACTGAGATGCATTGACTCAGTGCTGTATAGTGACTGAAGTGCTATATCAGTTTAGCACTATAGTGCTCAGAACATTAAAAAAAAAAAGTCTGAGGAAGATTGCACAGCAAAAAAGGACAGGAAAAAATCTGCCCAGAACTGTTTGAAATTACCATAGAGCTTCAGAGATGGCTCATTAACGGATGGAAATTCGCTGTATGAAACCCCTGTCCCTGTATTGTTTTACTTGAAATCAGGCCAACAGTGGTTTAACATCTAGTTTAGAGTGGTAATATGAAAAGGGCTTTTGTCTGTACACTCTATTGGTGGGGGTAATAAATTTTAAAAGCTAGATCTTACTGAAATACTGTATATTCTGAGCTAAAAAAATAGAATTGTCATTCTAGAGTGCTGAAGGGCTTTTTTAAAGTATATATATTTTTGTGAAGTGTATGGTCCTCCCAATGTTGCTTCTCTTCAATTGGCATCAGTGTGTCAAGTCTGCAGATTCAATGATGAGTCGGTGTAGATACAAAGACTCTATTTTATTGATACTGATACTTGTGGCCTAAGCCAGGTCTTGAAAAGACTAAAGTACATACAGTAGATACATTGCATATAAGGGATTCAAAGGGATTCCTACGGGGAGGGAGGATTGTGCAGGGGACATTCACACATAGATGTTACAAATACATTCTCATGTTGATTAGAGGCCCATTTGGTCTTGATACTCCCAGGCTCCTTCCTCTCCCCCAAGCCTGAGTTAAGAAGGCACAGATAAGAGTTTTCACACATTACCATTTCAAAGCAGGAACAGTTCTCTGATGGGAGGGGGGAATAGGAGAGGATGAGCTAGCAGCATTTGGTTATACTTTGGTTCTACCCAGCATGCTCTTTGCTTGAGCCAGAGTTACAGACAGACTTGACACAGTGAGACACTCAAAATAAATGATGTATATCATAGGTAACAATCCCTTTAAGATGCCATCCTCAGTTCCGTTAAAAGCAGTTGTCTGTCTCAAGCTGTTGGATATCTAATTCAAATCAACCACGAATGTGTGCTTTAAGAAATGCTTTTGATGAGAAAGATAAAGGATGTGGTACAAACTACATTGGGTTATTTTGTCCCATCCACTTCCATAATGGAAATTTAAACACACATGCAATGCCATAATGTAATCAAGCAAATTTCAGCGTTCAATATCTTGCCGTAGGTGTTTGATAATGTAGGTACACTTCTTTAAACCTTCATTTACTCTAGGAAACATTCTGATGCAAACAAGTGCCTGCTATTTAAGGGTGATGAAGTTCATCATTAACATCCTGAATAAGCGAATGCTGTAACCCAATATTGAGAGCTAGTCTGGTGCGGTGGTTAAGATTGTCGGATTAGTATCTGGAAGTTTGAAACCCAACTTATGCCATGGGAGCTCACTGTGTGATCGTAAGCCAGTCACACTCCCTCAGCCTAATCTACCCCACAGGGTTGCTATGAGAATAAAATGATGTAAGCTGCTTTCAGTCCCCCTTGGGGAAGAAGCCAGGGTATAACTGAATTAAATAAACAAATAGTTCTTAAAGTCACATTGCATATTCAATTGCACTGACACAGAAATTCACCTTTTTCTTCACTCTTCCCTCTCCACCCCCCATTCATTGCTGTTACTTTTTCACATTATGTAGGCTGTTGTATTCTGTACTTCCTCCATCTGTGGCCAATGAACTGAGACACAAGCGCCCTGTGCCAGCAAAGCGTTATGATAATGTAACCATACTTTTTAGTGGCATTGTGGGATTCAATGCCTTTTGCAGCAAACATGCCTCTGGAGAAGGAGCCATGAAAATTGTCAACCTTTTAAATGATATTTACACCAGATTTGATATTCTGACTGATTCACGAAAGAATCCCTTTGTTTATAAGGTAAGTACAAATTTTCACTTTTTAATTTCTCCAGAATCCATTGTTCAGTCATGTAAACCACACTTGACTGGCAGGCCCATCCATAAGGAATAATGCCATACATAACTGATCTAATGTTGAATTAAGCATCCCCATTGTTGTGGAACCAGGTAAAGCCAGTAACATCCTGGACAGCATATGCCCATCTTTTTTCCCACTTCCAGCCTCGTTGTGCACTGTTTGTGTAACAGTGTGTTACAACCACTCTGTGAACTGTTTTAGCTTGTTATTTCAGAAGATAGATCAAGATTCATATAATCTCAAAGAAGATTTCTTAGAAATGTGTTGGCCATATTACATTTTTATTTCCAAGTAGTTGTGGTTTTGCTTTTCCCTTTCAGAATTTGGGGCTGTCATTCCTTTTATTTTTTCTGCATTAGCTATCCTAACCCTGCACCTTGGGTACCAGCCTGAAGATACATGGTTTTGATTAAGTACTGCTGGAGACATAATTTTCTAGTGTTGATAGTTTGTTTTCTGAGTTAGAAGTGATAATGCTAATGTGTATCATTCTCCATACCTGTAGGTCTCTGTAACCAACAAAGTAGAATAACTATCTTTTTTTTTTTGTTAGGTTGAAACAGTTGGAGACAAGTATATGACAGTAAGTGGTTTACCAGAACCATGCATTCATCATGCCCGTTCAATCTGCCATTTAGCACTGGATATGATGGAAATTGCTGGGCAGGTTCAGGTTGATGGAGAGTCTGTTCAGGTTAGTAATCAGCAATATTTTATCTCTTGAGGTTTTTGTATAAATATATTTACAGTCCAGGATTCCCAGATACATCCTAGACAGATAGGTAAGTCTAAAATTCTTCAGTTGTGTAATACCCAATGTCACCGCAGTCAGAGTGTTGGATTAGGGCCACAGGTTTCAGAAGAAGAGTTGGATTTATACCCTGCTCTTCACTCAGATTAGGGTTATGCAAATGAGTTATGCTAATGAGCTCCAGCACTTCTTTCTTTCTTTCTTTCTTTCTTTCTTTCTTTCTTTCTTTCTTTCTTTCTTTCTTTCTTTCTTTCTTTCTTTCTTTCTTTCTTTCTTTCTTTCTTTCTTTCTTTCTTTCTTTCTTTCTTTCTTTCTTTCTTTCTTTCTTTCTTTCTTTCTTTCTTTCTTTCTTTCTTTCTTTCTTTCTTTCCCTTGCTTAGCATCATCAGAAAGTGTCTTTTTTTCAAATGAGTGTTTGTGGTAGAGTATTTGCCATCATAATCTTAGCAGTCACTCAATTCAAAGTTGAAGCAGAACATTTTACATTTATTCTAGATCTATACTTTTGTGACCCAATTTACTTTGACAACCTGAATAGTGATTAGGGATACTTGTTAGGAGTTCTGATAACTGTCTGGAAGACATTTGGGATTTATTAACATGGGTATAACATCCTACACTATGAACTTTTGTACTATATTCCCTACTCTTAAAGCCTCTTGGTATTATTTTCTTTTCCATTGTTAAAAAAAAAGATAACAATAGGCATTCATACAGGAGAAGTAGTTACTGGTGTCATCGGCCAAAGGATGCCTCGTTATTGCCTTTTTGGAAACACTGTTAACCTAACAAGCCGGACAGAAACCACTGGAGAAAAGGGGAAGATCAATGTTTCTGAATATACCTACAGGTAAGACAGACTGAGATGTGCTAATTGACATGACCTATTTCTGTGCAACAGCTTCTAAATTATATGTGAGAGCAAGGGGCTTCTTCAGTTGGCAGGCAGTTCATTTTGGGAGTTTTGCTGCAAGGTGATCAGCCAGCTACATTATTATGAGTAATTATTCTACCAAACACATCATTAACCTTTGTATTTGATGTGGGTAGGAGGGCAGAGAGAAAGCTGGGTGGCTGACTCTTGCTTGCAGCACCCCTATTGCCATTTGCAGCATTGCCCTGCTGCCTGGCCGGCTTGCCATTGGTTGGGGAGACTCCTTTTCTTATTATACCTCTCCTATGAAACAAGACTTAATCTGGAGCCTTTTGCTCAGTGCCATATTGTGCTCCCCCCACCAATGTTCTTTGATTTGGGAATAGGCTCATAATCAACCAGTTAACAAAACCAGGAAGAAATTTTTATCCAGGAATCATATGGACTTGAGGGATTTTGGTTTTTTTCCTAGCAATTTCCCAGTTTTGTTTTGATTTGAGCCCACTTATGGGGAGGAAGGGCTAGAAACTGAAGATAATAAATGCGTAAAATTAATGTTTCTGTTTCTACAACTGTAGGACATGGGATAGATGTTATAATCAGGCTTGTGGAGGTCTACAATAGTCTGTGTCAAATCCAGAGAAACCACAGTTAATAAAAAGATGGAATTGTTTTATTTCATCAAGGGTCTGTGAGTTATCCTTCTACCCTTTTCAGGCTCATCTCTGTTGCGGGAATAGAAGATAGTCATTTTCAGATGTTCTGGTGAATTGTGATAGGCTATTTATTTTGAGGTGTCGTCATTATTCAGCAGTTTCCTCAGGAACAGGGTGCTGCTCTTGAAAGTATAGTGACTTGCAGAATGGTTAATGGTTTAATAATATCTGCCCCTGAACAATTATCTTTAATTGCAGATGTCTTATGACTCCTGAAAATTCAGATCCACAATTCCACTTGGAACACAGAGGACCTGTTTCAATGAAGGGTAAAAAAGAACCAATGCAAGTTTGGTTTTTGTCCAGAAAGTGCACAGAGACAGAGGTATGACTAATTAAAGGATCTATTTAAAAATGTAAGGTATAATACGAACAAATGACCCAAACCATCAGGGTCGCTTTACTTGCAAAATGAAATGTTCCCATGAAGAAATTACCCATTTTTAAGAAAGCATCATTGCTACATTAATATATTTCCTAACTTGACAGCAGATTAATGTCTGTTATTTGTCCCTAGTATTCATGGCATTTGTTAGAAACTGATTTTTGTGTTTCAGATGTCCTTGAGAGAGTGCCAGGTGTTTAAATATTTACCACACTTTTCTGCCCTCCTCGATTAGAACTGGTATTTTACATTGTCTGTCCTTAGCTGTAGCATAGAATAGGTTAGTCTTATTGCCTTCTGTTCACTGATAACAGCCTTTCAAACACAAGCCACCATTCAGGGGCTTCCATTAGTACAGTTTCTATTCAAAACATTTTTCCAAAATATTTTTTTTTATGAACAAAATTTTTTATTTTGCAATATATTGAAAAGTATTCTACTATCAAAATCTAAATATAGTTCAGCAATACATTACACAATTTCTTACCCCTCCCACCCTCCAAATTGTGACCTCCGCCAGTATACAAAACAAATTAAAAACCTTTTAAAAGTAAAAATTCACATATATAGAATCTTAACTAAAAGTTATTATTCACAACTTTATCTTAACTCCAGTATAACTACTATTCTTATTCTTTTACTCATTACTTACTTCTTAATCCTCTATTACAGATTTAATCAGATAACCATCATCTATTCTTCTTTGCACTTTTAAAAATTCAATTATTACTTGATAAACATTAAACATATATTTCATAGTCCTTAAATCATCACTAAAAATTATTCAAATCTTAATCTTATCTTAACTCACATAAACTTACTATATAAACTCAGCTACTTATATTTCGCTACTAAAACACTACTCAGTAATCACAGTCCTTTTTCTCTTTTATTTGTAATCCCACCAGAAAAACATCCGGTGCTCTCTTGACATTATAACCCAAGATTTTTGATATCTCTTGTTGAATCATGGACCAAAATTGTTTTGCCTTCTCACAAGTCCACATGTGGTAAAAAGAACCTTTCTGTTTTTTACACTTCCAACACCTATCTGAAACGTTATTGTTCATTTTTGCTAGTTTTTTAGGTGTCATGTACCATCTATACAGCATTTTAAAACAGTTCTCTTTTATGTTATAGCACATTGATATTTTCATAGAGTTCTTTCATAGGTGTTCCCATGTCTCCATTTGTATTTCTTTGTTAAAATTTATTGCCCACTTAATCATTTGAGGTTTTACCACCTCCTCTTCTGTAGACCATTTCAGTAATAGCTTATAGATCCTTGAAATCAATTTTTCATTTTCACCCAACAGCACTTTCTCCATTTCTGTTTTTTCATGTCTTATACCTGTACTCCTGATATCTTTCTCTACCAAGCTTTTAATTTGTAAAAATTGAAACCAATCAAATTTATCTTTTAGCTCTTCCACCGACTTCATTTCTATTTTGCCTCCATGAAATTTTAGCAGTTGCTCATAGGTAACCCATTTCTCTTCCTGTGAACTTTGAGACAGCTTTATGACTTCAGTTGGCACTATCCAAAGTGGTTTCCTCTCATCACCATATTTACTATATTTTTCCAGGTATTCAACAAAGTCCTCCTTATATAATGGTGTGAAAAAAAACCATCCAACTTTTCCTTCCTATAGTACATATACGCATGCCAACCAAAAACATTTACATGGCCTTCTAATACCAATAGCTTTTTGTTCATCAAAGTCATCCAGTCCTTAATGCAAACCAAACAAACTGTATCATGGTATAACAATAAATCAGGTACCTGAAAGCCTCCTCTTTCTTTCGCATCTGTCAGAAGTTTCCATCTTAATTCTTGGTTTTTTACCCACCCAAATAAATTCTGAAATCTTTCTTTGCCAGAGGTGGAATTGTTTCTTATCTTTCACTATTGGAATAGCCTGAAAGAAAAACAAAATTCTTGGTAGAACATTCATTTTAATTACAGATATCCTCCCCAACATGGATAAGTTCAATTTATTCCACTTTAGCATATCCCCTTCAATTTTATGCCAGAGCTTTTCATAATTGTTCTTGTATAGATCAATGTTCCTCATCGTAATCTCCACACCCAAATACTTTACTTTTGACACAACTTCACAACCAGTAGCATTTTGTAATTCCTCCTGTTTACATGATGACAAATTTTTACTAAGGATTTTAGATTTTTCATTATTAATATAGAAGCCTGCTAGCTCACTAAACTCTTTAATTGTTTTCAACAACAAAGATGTTATTTGTAATGGATTTTCATTGATAAACATCATGTCATCCGCAAATGCTCTATATTTGTAGGAAAAACCTTTCAACTTCAGACCCTCTATCTCATTATCGTCATCAATTTGAGTCAGTAAGACCTCTAGGGTCATTATAAACAACAGCAGAGATAGAGGGCAGCCTTGTCTTGTACCTTTGCTGATTATCATTTGTTCAGTCAAATCATCATTCACACAAAGTTTGGCTTGTTGTTCTGTAGAAATTGCTTTAATCATCCTTATAAGGGCTCCGAATTCCATTTTTCCATCGCTGCAAACATAAAATCCCAATTAAGATTATCAAAGGCTTTTTCTGCATCTGCAAAAAATAAAGCCACCTCTTTTTCTGGGTGTTTTTCATAGTACTCTACAATGTCTATTACTGTTCTAATATTATCTTTCATTTGCCTTCTGGGGAGAAATCCTGCTTGTTCCTGTTGAATAGAAATGTTCAAATGCTGTTTGAGTCGTTCTGCTAGAATTCTAGCAAATATTTTATAATCATTATTCAGTAGTGAAATCGGTCTATAGTTTTTAACATTCGTGGAACATCTTTCCTCTTTCGGTATAAGTGAAATTACAGCTTCTTTCCATGTATTTGGTACCCTCCCCTCTTGCCTGATACAGTTAATCAATTTTTGAAGTTTGGGTACTAATACTTCTGTCAGAACTTTATAAAATTTTGCTGAGAAACCGTCAGGACCCGGAGCTTTACCTACTTTCGTTGAACAAATTGCTGCTTCAATTTCCATTTTCTCAATTGAATCATTCAAAATTTTTTCCATGCTTTCACTTAAAGGTTTCACTTTTATTCTTTGCAAATAGGCCTCAATTTTCTCTTTATTCACTTGTTGACCTTTAAATAAGTTGGCATAAATTTTGTAGAATTTCCTTTTAATTCTGGCTTGATCTAAAATTTCTTTACCATCTGAAATAATTTTATTTATAAATTTCTTCTCTCTTTTCTTCTTTAATTGCTGGGCCAGATACTTCCCTGGTTAGTTAGCGCCTTCAAAAGACTTCTGCTGCAACCTTTTTAAGTTCCACTCCACTTCCTTATTCAATAGGTGTCTCAGTTGGTTCTGTAGAATTGTAATCTCTCGCAATATTTTTTTCTTCCCCGGTCTTTTCTTCAGGTCATTTTCTTTTCTGCCTATTTCTATTTGTAAGTCCTTCATTTGTTTTTCTTTAGCTCTTTTATCTTTATTATTCAGCTTTATTCTTCTCCCAAAGCTTTGTTCCATAAAAATTTGTAATCCAACTGCTTAATATGTACTTCTTGTAGACAAATTATATTACATTTCTGCTTTTTAATCCAATGAAAAATTGCCTTTCTTTTTTGAGGTGAGTTAAGTCCATTTACATTCCAAGAGATTAATTTGTAATCCATAATGGTTTTTACAATTATTCTGTACCCTCGAAATCTTTATTGTCCACCAAAAATTCATTCATGCCTTGGGTGTCCACTGTTGTTTTTCTCAGTCTATTATACTCAAAGCTGAGACCTTCAGGTAAAATCCATCTATATCTTATGCCCTTCTCTCTTAGCTTGTCAAGTCAGTTTCTTGAATTGCTTTCTGTCACTGATGACCTTTCTCGGCAATTTCTTCATGATTTTCACTCTGCTTTCCTCCACAACCATTGGGCTACTAAACTGCTTGGTTAAGATTCTTTCCACCACATCCCTTGTAGTAAATTTCACTACCACGTCCCTTGCGCTTTCTGGCAAATTCTGAGTTGACCCTATATATATAGTCACACATACGTTCCACCTCAACTGGGTCTTCTTCCAGAAATTCAGCCAAAATTGTAGTCATATACTTCTTCAAATCCTCTTGGTCAGCCTCTGGCACTCCCCTTAGACGAATCATATTCTCCATCAACTTACAGTCTTGCAATATTGCTTTATCTTGCAATTTCTTGATAGTAGCATCTTGGTCTTTTATTTTAACTTCAATCTCTTCAGGTTTTTTTGCTGTTGCTTGAGACTCTTTTCTAAGTTCCTCAATCTCCTTCTTAAATTCTTTCTTTACTTCTTCAGCACTAGAGTTGATTTCTTTGGTTATTTCTTTAGTTAATTTCTTTTCACTGCCCATTATTAATTCCTTCATTGCCTTTAATAATCTTGTTTCCATAGTGTCCAATTGTTCTTGGACTTGTTTAGACATTTTCCCTTCTCCCACTGAGGCTGCTCTTAAACGTGTAAATCTAGATCCCAGCTTCTGATCAGACATTACTGTCTGGCCATTGCTTATAATGGGATCTTAGTTGGTCTCACCAATCCACAATCCAATGGTTGCATTCAATAGATTGGAGCCTGCCCTTTCCATCAAGGCCAAAATCGCTGTCCTAGGAGCCTCCTAGCTCCAGATATTAATTTTTAAAGTTCTTAAATTCCCCAAAATGGTGGCCACGATGTTTTCAAGCCTCTGTTTTAAAAAGTTTTCTTTCCCCCCTAGGGCTTAGTCTTTATTTCCAAATATATAGTCCAAACTGTTTCGCAATTTGAGGATGATTTGTGTTGGTTTTAAACGTTTTTATAGTTCAAATCCAGTTTATTTTTAATAAAACTTTGACCTTTCTATAACGGCCTCTGATGATTCTCTATGGTTCCTGGTTCTGGAATATACCCGGATGTTTGGAGGTTCCTCTTCTTTCACCACTTGCTTCCTGACTCTCTGGCAATTAAGTCCCGTTCTCTATGATTGTAAATCTCACGATACTTGAAGGAGTCATCACGAGAGTCTGCAGCTTTGTTATGGCTGGGTTTTTTTTTCAAAGCCACAAAAATTCCAAACAGCAAGTATTTTTCTGCACTTTACTGCTTTCTCTTAGCTCCAAAAATTCCACCTTTACCCCCTTTCACTTCTTCTTAATTTCTTACTTTGACAAATAGTTCTGGATCTTAGCACTTTTCTTTAAACAGTCTTAATTTGCTCCCGGAGTGATAGATAAGAATCTTTTACCTTAGCGCCGTCTAATCTTGCTCATACCGTCCAGTTTTCCTTCAGAAGTTATTATAGTCTATAGTAGGCTGGAACCTTGATGAGTTTAAGTCAATTCAATGACTCCAGAGATTCTTTGTAGACGATGGGATGCAATCTCTCATCGGGGGTTCTTCAAAGCCGAACCCCCCCCCCCCCCTTGGGGTCTCTCATCAGCCAAAGTCTCTCCCCTCGAGATAACAAGCATGTCCTAGACAAGTTCCTTTACTGGAAACAGGTAGGCAGCAGACATTAAAATGCCTTTTATGTCCAAAACAAAGAACTCGTACTGCCCCTCTGTGAGAGACAGGTCAGCTCACCATGTTCCAACCCTGGAAGCCCCTTCATTTTTTTCCCCAAAATATTGACACTTAGATTTAATATTCCAATTCACCATTTGCCTAGTGCTAATGCCGAAAACTCTTTAGCCCACATAGCTGACTTTACAGTGCTAAAGGTCATAATGATTGTGGTCTCTTAATTAACAAAATTTATTATAAGGAAATATATTTTCCTTTTGGGTCAACATGCAGATTTATAATTCTACCAGAGGTGCAAATGATGTCTTCACTTGGATATGTGGCAGCAAGGGAGCTCTGGGTCAAAAAAAGACATGTACTTTGCTCATCCTAAGCACATACTGTCTGGGTTAGATGAGAAAGTAAACCTTGAAAACTTATTTTCAACTCTAAGTTATACCTTATTGATAAAAGGATTGCAAAATAATCCTTGTGGGGAGTAAATAAATAGATTGTTGCAAATGGGGTAGAATTTGCCAAGAATAATCATTCAATACACAATGGATGAATTATTATAAATTTCAGCAGAATTTGCCAAGCCTAGTCATTCAATACACAATGGATGAATTTTAACAAATTTCAGCAGGTGACCATAGAGACAGTATGCAGAACCAGGTCCCACTATATCAGCATATATATCAGGTCCCAAAATATTAGCATATATTTTATAATTGCCTGTGATAAATGAGAATGAGACAAATGTTTGCAGCAAGTTCATGCTGGGGCAGGTTTCAGTTAGGGTAGACCCTGTAGGCCAGGGGTATCAAACGTGGGTCTCAAGGGCCGGATCAGGCCTCCAGAGGGCTCCTGTTAGGCCCACGAGCAACTCACTATCATCTGCTTCCTTCTCTCTCTCTCTCTTGCTTCCTTCTACATCACAGCTTGCTTTGCCAGGCTTGCTTTATTTTCTCCATTGGCTGACCAGCACATGAAGCAACTTATGTACAGAAACTCACAATGCCCAGCCATTTCATGTTTTCCCTGGGTCTTAGGCTCAAAGCATTGACCATGAGATTTATGTAATGAATGTCAGTGAATCAAAAGTAGGTTTGCAACTTACAGACACACATCTGAACAAGACGTGAACAGCATTCTCAAGATTGCTACAGCACATTGTCTCCAGATTTTGATGCAATAATTCAGAGCACGAGGTGTCAGTTATCAGAAACTGTTAAATAAACAAAATACTGCAAGAGTGCTAATTTTAAAGCATATTTTATTTTAATTTTTTTTTTAAAAAAATCTTTAATTGTGTCCTTTATTAAGTTTATATCTCTGCTACCTAGCATTATGTTTTATGACACATCTGGCCTGGCCAAACAAGATCTCATTTATGTCTCTAGCTCATTGCTGAGGTTTGGGACTAGGGGAAGAGAAAGCTGCTCATCTAGCCCCAAACCTGAAGGGTGTAGTGTTGGAGTACATTTAATCTCCCCATATCCTATTTTTACCTCTCACCCATGTCAGATATTTCATGCTGTTAGGAGCTCTGCCTCCTCTCCAGCTTAAAAGTGATATGACATGATCCTCATAAATCCTTCTACCTGGACTCTCACTTTCATGAAAAGTGTACACTATCCTGGATTGGCGAGAAATGGGGACTAACTAGGTTTAGGCAGTGAACTTTGAGCACCGCTCCAATTGTTTGTAATACAGCAATGTAAGAATATACTTAACTTGGTGTCCATTATTTCCACAAACCCCATCCCTCACTTCTCAAAACTTTTCTTGCATGCCTTCAAGGAAGTGACGCATGATGCTAACTAAGCCAAGAGAAGCACAAGAGGACAACAAACTGGGTGGAACACTGTTTCTTGTCACTAACTCACCCTGGTAGTAATTAGATGCTGTTGCTCATGCTATAAAGTGTATCTCTGTTCCCAACACTAATTCTTTTTTTTTACTGGCTGTTTTTTTGTTGTTATTTATTCAGCTTTTGATATTGTAATATCTCTGCTGTGACTATGTTTCCTTTGGTCTTTCTTGCCATATTGTCCAACATGAACTCAAATGTGATTCCAGCTAACCACGTTAATATAGTATATACTGCCATCTGCTTCCCATTGCCCTTTCTAGTGACTTATTATCACAATCTTTATGGTAGTGTGACTCAAAATGGTTTGTAGACAAAAAGAAATTCCAAGTAGAAGAAAGACTCCTGAGCTCAGAGCCTTGATATTTTTATGAGAGTGATCTGGCATTCTGATTTCCACTTACTATACTAATCCATCTGTCTACTATTGTGAAATATTTTAGTTCATTCTAGAAGCTAGCTTCAATGCACTGTCAGTTGCTCTTTTCCTTTGTGTTGGCTGTCTGCAGATACAA
Organism: Heteronotia binoei; assembly: GCF_032191835.1. Lineage (NCBI taxonomy): Eukaryota > Metazoa > Chordata > Lepidosauria > Squamata > Gekkonidae > Heteronotia > Heteronotia binoei. Next base: position 54,006,779 of record NC_083231.1, on the reverse strand, counting down.
CATATGCATCTTCCACAGAAACGAAGGGTAGCTTGTGTAATGTTGTGTACTGTTTGTAAATGTGTGCAGATTTCTACTCTAAGTCTGGTCACATTATCTCCCTTTTCTCTTAACAGTTTAATAATGGTAAAGCTGATTCATAATAATATATTGCCAGAAAACATTTTAATATCATGCATGATGGTATTATGGGGGGGGGGGCCTATGGTGTTTGTATATGGGAGTAGTTTCAAACAAATCCATTTGCAAATCCAGTTCAAGTGTCAGAATACGACACAATTTTTGAACCTTGAGATTGACGGATTTATCACCAAATTAGGGTGGTCTGTAAAAAGCCACAAGTCCTCCATCATTCTAGACATAGTTAAAATGTACAGATGGCAAAGTCATCATGGAATGGGCTGTCATCCCCTGCCTCAAGCTGTACATACAGAACCACATGTAGCAGCTTAATCCAACCTTTGGATGAATGTGCAGGGCTGGGGAGGCAGGATCCAGTCCTTCTTCCCCACCACATCCATACTTTCCCAGGATTCAAGTAGAGCTGTCTGAGCCAGGTGCCAAGGAAAAAGTAAAATTTGTTCCAATTTTCAAAAATGTCTTCATTTTATTGCTTGAATGTGGAGATAGGAGATCTGCTAGTATATTACGATCCTTGATTATTCAGATACATCCTGTGTCCTTCCACATAGACTTGTGTCAGTACAACTGCCATATAAACAACGTTCATATTTTTATGAACTTCTGGTTATCTGTCTTGAGCTCTAGATTTGTCAAGACTGATGAGGGTTTTTTTAGATGAACTGTAGGAATAATGTCTATTATTAGTTTATTGTTATGATTAACCTTTTGTCTTTATAAGATACCACTGTGTACATGTATAAATATATATGTAGATATAAATGTTATGTATAAATATTGTCATAACTCATATAATATATTATATAATCAACACAAAATATATGTATAAACGTTTTATGTTATTGTGTACAAGGAAAGATTTTAAATTATGAGCTTTTCCCACTGATCTCTGGAAAGTTTGTTTTTTAAAAAAAATCAGTGAAAAAATACATGTTAATATTGGAACTGATATAATAAATACACATTATCCCCAATCTTATTTATAGAGTCTGTCTTATTTATATATTTTGTAAGCCATGTCTTGATCTTCAAATTCAGTGTAAGTATCCATACCTTCCACTTGCTGGAAAAGAAAGATCTATTTTTTTATGCTCTTGTAACAATGGGACTCTGTGGCTCATTAACCCAAGCAACCTCAGAGAACCAGATTATCATATGTTACAGATGTAATATATTCCTTTTACTTCAGCTTTGTTTTAAATGTTCCAAAGAAGTAGTAAGGAAGGTACTCCAAACGGTGTGTGGTTCTTCTATCTGCAGTGTGTGTATGTGTATGCGCACAAATATTATACTTTTTCTTACAAAGGAAACACAATCTTATATTATAATCTGCTGCTTATGTACAAGGGGCTTCTGTAATAGCTGAACCAGTACAACACATCCTATAAAATTCTGCAGACTGCAATTCTACAGTGCTACAGAGTTGGGCAATGTCAGGAACAGACACATTACCAATAAATGACCACAGCTGTAGAAATTTCTGGATAGTAAAGAAAGGGAATAATGGGATCTGCATGTAGAAAGGCTCGAGCAGGCATTATCCAAAAGTATATTAGCCAATTTGGTTCCATCAATTTTTGGTGCACAGTCATGAAAGTACTTGAAAAGAGAGATTACAAGAGGCCTAATTTTGAACTCTTTGCTTTATAAAAGTCAAAAACAAGAAATAAAGCAGCTTGGTGCCTAGCAATTTAGCATAACTGGATCATCATGTTACCATCTGAGCAACTGATTTGTCCTATTTGTCACATGCATCTAGCTGATGTTCATAGCATGGGTTATATAAACACTGAAGCAATAGAAATAGTTACCTAGTGAAGCATAAGAACATAAGACAAACCAACGGTCCATCCAGTCCAACACTCTGTGTTACACAGTGGCCAAAAAAACCAGGCACCATCAGGAGGTCTATTAGGGGGGTCAGGATACTAGAAGCCCTCCCATTGTGCCCATAAATATGATGCTCTGGTATTTTGTTGGAAGATTCTCTTTTTCCAATTTCAACAAACTTTCAGTTGTCTACACCCTAACATCTAATGCTGTCTGTCTGTCCATCTGTCTAAAAGGTTCATATTCCATTTCTTAGTCATCAATTTCTGAGGCAGTTTCCAGATAAAATGCATAAAATCACAATGCAATAAAGCTATATAAGATATGTATTAACAATAAAAGCCAGCTTGCAACACTGTAAGAAAATTAATCAAAGACTTGGACCCAAAGAAAAGCTTGAAGATGAAGACAAAATCAAATGCTGTGTGAACAACTTTGGGAGGGTATTCTATAGATTGTGTGCCCAAGAAGCAAACACTAGCCATTCACTGACAGTTGTTTACCACACTAAGGGCTTCTTTAGGTGGGGGGGCCTCATAATTGCTTTCAAGGCACTGAAACTATCCTTATCCCCCAAGAAAGCATTAACTACCCCCTGGACCCATCCAAGAAGCCCCCATGGAGCTAGATGTTTCAAGCCCGAAGTAGCAAGGACCAAGTATTTTTATAGTGGGATTCACTTCGCAGCATACCTATGTCCTCAGACCATGCTGCCTCAATCTCATATATATATATATAAATTTTAACAGGGATAAATGTAAAGTTCTGCATTTAGGTAGGAAAAATACAATGCATGGCTATAGGATGGGGGAGACTTCTCTTAGCAGTAGTATGTGCAAAAAGGATCTAGGGGTCTTAGTGGACCATACGCTAAACATGAGTCAACAGTGTGATGTGGCTAAAAAGGCAAATGCGATCTTGGGCTGTATCAACAGAACTATAGTGTCCAGATCATGTGAAGTGATGGTATCTCTTTGCTCTGGTAAGACCTCACCTGGAGTATTGTGTTCAGTTTTGGACATGACATTTTAAGAAGGATATAGACAAGCTGGAATGGGTCCAGAGGAGGGCAACGAAGATGGTGAGGGGTCTGAAGACCAAGTCCTATGAAGAAAGGTTGAAGGAGCTGGACCTGTTTAGCCTGGAGAGGAGGCAGCTAAGAGGTGATATGATCACTATCTTTAAGTACTTGAAGGGCTGTCATATAGAGGATGGAGTGGAATTGTTTTCTATAGTCCCAGAAGGTAAAACCAGAACCAATTGGTTGAAATTAAATCAGAAGAGTTTCCGGCTCAACATTAGGAAGAACTTCCTGACTGTTAGAGCAGTTCCTCTGTGGAACAGGCTTCCTCATGAAGTGGTGGGTTCTCCTTCCTTGGAGGTTTTTAAACAGAGGCCAGATTACAATTTGACAGCAATGAAGATCCTGTGAATTTAGGGGGAGGTATTTGTGAGTTTCCTGCATTGTGCAGAGGGTTGGACTAGGTGACCCTGGAGGTCCCTTCCAACTCTATGATTCTGTTTCATACAAGTAACTGCAACTGCTAAAATATTGATGTTGGTTTCCAACCATAGCAACAACCATGGAATGCCTGGCAAATAACTCATAGAGGGCTTTAGAATCATCCAGCTTTTGATCATCAGGAGCTTGGTAGAGAAACCCCTAGATATGTAAAACCTTGCATGCTTGTACTTGTGCTGAAGCAAACACATAATTTGTCAGCAGCTCTGCCACAGAGCAGACATGAAAATGTTCTTCACAGGGTGTGTGAGTGAAATGGCAAGAGACTTAGTTGGGTTGTACCAACTTTGCTAAGGGATTCACTTAAACAATACTTTGTAGACATAAAGTGGGATGTGTGTGTATGTGTGCAGGAAATGGGAAGAACTTGATCTCCGTCTCTGTTACGGCAGGATATACTAGCCTCCAGCAGTCATTTGCATTTTGATACCAAGAAGATATATTTAGAAAATGCAGCTTGACACCAACAACTGCTAATATCATTTCCCCTGCACATTTGTTTTGAAAAGGTCATATCCTTCCTTTGCTCGAGACTATTCTGTGAAAAACCACATTAAACCATCTGTTGGAGCTTATTTTGAGAAGGCAGATATAGAGCAATGAAAATGATTTCTGCACTAATTACTGGCATGGCCAGACCCTCTCCCTCTGTTCAATGTCCATTTCTCAAGAAGAGTGTTGTTATCTTCTAAGACATCCCATAATTAAAATGCTTCTGGTGTTAGGACAATTCCACTAGGCACTTCGTTATTCAGAAATGAATTATTTTAGAATAGTCACTCATGCTGGCTTTTTTTGAGCTTGAAATCTGGAAGGCCTGTCTGAGCTGTCAGTTTTGCTTGTGATGATGATATATTAAGGTTGCCTGCTCCAGGTTTTATTTATTTGTTTATTTATTGCATTTATATCCCCCACAAGCAGGCTCAGGGTAGCTCACAACAAAGTCAGTAGTAAAACATTTAAAATAATTAAACAATCAAATTAAAACCTCATAATTTAAAAACAAAGTTCCCAGGAGCTATTGTGTGTATGCCAATTACTTATTTATTTACTTTACATTTATATCCTGCCCTTTCCGCAAGTGGACTCAGTCAAATAGGTGAAAAGCACCAATAGTAAGATTGAAAGTGGAGGATGGGGTGAAACAGGGGCGGCCAATGTACCTAGGCACCCACTGCCTCAACCAAAGGCCTGGCAGAACAACTCTGTTTTACAGGCCCTGTGGGACTGTAATAAGTCCTCAGAGCCCTGAACTCACTTGGTAGAGAGTTCCACCAGGCCCTGTTTGAGGCTAAGCAAATGTCTTTAGGAGCAGGGAACACCAGAAGATGTTCAGAAGAATGCAAGGTTGGGAAATACCTGGAGATTTTGGGGTAGAGACTGAGGAAGGCAGGATTTTAAAAGGGGAGTGACTTCAATGGGGTATAATGCCATAGAATCCACATTCCAAAGGAGCCTTTTCTTCAAGTGCACTGATCTCTTTTACCTGCACATCAGTTGTTACCCCAGGAGATCTCCAGCCACCACCTGAAGGTTATCAACCCTTCTTATATTGTTTTTGTGTCTTGCAAATTTGCTATGATATCTGTTCCTCCCAGTCTTCAGTGGTGAGGCTTTTCCTGGATGTGATGACAAGAGCTAGCCTTTCCCCCATTTGGACCTTAAAGGTCATGGAAATGGAAAAACAGCAAAGCCCTCTGGGTTGTCAGTTAGAAACGCCACATCATACAGGCCATTGGCTTCATAGAATGTTAGAAAGTTGTGTTTGGAACTTGTTGCTACCTGGAGGGAGGGAGGGAGGGAGGGAGGGAGGGAGGGAGGGAGGGAGGGAGGGAGGGAAAGGAAGGGGTGTTTTTTTTGGTTTTATTTTGTATATGTCACATTCGAATTTGTAAACTACCTTGAGCCAGCAAGCCTTGTGCAATTTTTCATGCAAATGAGGAGGATTAAGGTACAAATGTAACAAATGCCTCATAAATAAAAAGTTGCTTCCTGAAAGTGGTGATCCTGTTGATCATACGTTTTCCAAGGGCTATAATTCCTAACATTTATGTTGCATTATGCAGCTATTGTTATTATTCTTCTCATCCTCCATCTCCACTTCCTCCATAGCCTTGCATCATCATTGGAATGGCAGAAAAATATAAACATTGCTCTTCATCTGGATTTCAACATGTAACCCAATAGCTGCCTGTGTTCTGGCTGAAACCCAGGAACATTGATCACAGTAGAATAGGCCGATCCTTGTGATATCAGTACAACAGATCATGTTTCACATATAAGTTTGGAGATATATGAAACATCTGTTTCCTGCTTGCTAGAGGTATGAGTGGTTTGTATTGCATTCCCTGTCGCCATCTCCTTTCCCTGCCTCCTTGCTCTCTCTTTAAGAGTCTCCTGGCAAGGAAAGTGGTATAGTCTGGCATTCTAAACTGAACATAAAATATTTTAAGATCCAAATCAAAACAGTGAAAATGTCATCCTCCCTCAAACAATGAGTTCCTATAAGTGTTACCTAATGCTCTTTATAAACATTTCCAGTGAAATATGAATCATGGAAATACTTTGCACCCAAGGTGGTTCAAATAAATATGACAGGGAAAGTATTGTTTACAATTAGCAAGATTCCTACCAAATGTGGGAATTTGGATAAAAACATGTATGGGTATAGAAATAAAAAGGAAGGGAGGATGCTATCCTAAAGAGAATTATAGTCTTTAAAGGTAATTGAAGAGTTTAGAAGGACTGATGGTACTTAGAATGGTGATGTATTTGTCTTTTTTGTCTTTTTTTAAAAAATCCAAACTATGCTGTCACTCTCAAAGCACAAACAGTTTCCACTGTCCTACTTCCTGTCAATCTCTGTGTGCTTGTAAAGTATTTATCCTCCAGTTTTGTCTGGGGTGGCACTATCATGTCTAAGGTTCAAAATACATTAAGGCCACAAATTTGGATGAAAAGGACAAAATGCCATCAATACACAGTTCAGTTTCAGTTTTGCTTAGTTCATTCAGGAACTGTGTACTTTCTGTTGATACCTATCTTCAAAGGATCAGGCTCCAACATATCCACTAGCATTTGGAACACTTGTATCCCAACTTTCTATCAGCATTAGCATCCAAGGTAGCTTACAATGCTATACAGTGTTTAAAACCAACCAACCAGGGCTTTACCGAATATTTCCAAATACCACTGATACTATACAAATACTATATAAATACCACTGATACTGATACAAATACGGAATTCAACTATTCGGAATTCCAGAAATAGGTTCAGATGCCTATCCAGAATTCCCTAATTCTGAATTTTACCAAAAATGCGGTAAATATTCGGTAAACCCTTTACCAAATTGATAGCCCTTCCTGGGGGTCATTGACTGATGTCATCAAGATTTAAAGAGAACTAGGGGAACACCACCTAGCTTTTTCTACATCATGTTCTATTTTGATATAGCACCAATATTTTAACTGTGTTTTTAATGTTTTATTGTTTTAATGTTTAATTATTTTGTTTTAAGATGCCAGTCTGGCTTGTTAGCCGCCCTAAGCCTGTTCACAGGGAGGGCAGAATATAAATGGAATTAATTAATTAATAATAGTAGCAGCGACAACATAACATACATAGATTGAAATGTTGAGAACCAGTTGGCAGCTTCACCTCATGCCAGGGTTGTCAAGAGATTCTCTGGCCCCTTCCCTCACACCAGCCAGATCCAACCCAAACACTATATGAAAATAAACTACAGGACTTGCTCAGTTCCATTGGCCTTCAGGATGACCCATCCCCAATAATTTTGTCTCACTTGTCCCTGTATCTCAGTGGTTCCAGTGATGTCCTTTTTTAAACCAAGGAGGCAGTTGACTGGATTGTCCATAAATGCAGCCACACATTGCTCAATGACAGGAGTCCCTTCAGGCACTGGCAGCCAGGAACTGGCCTTGAACTTAAAAGATATTATGCCAAAAGAATCTGTGATAATCACAGGATAAGACAGAGGAAGTAAAATCTCAAGAAAAATCCAACCATCCTTAAGAGAACCTTGCGAATCTCATTAATTTTGTGTCACCATTGCCCCTATCAAATCTAAATATCTGCATTCGTATGTGTGTTTCAGCAACAAGTTTCTATTAACAAAGGGCTACTTACACCACTGAGTTGCAAAGTTATTAGGGTTGTTCTGAGCAGATAAGCTCTGTCTATACAAATAAAGACATTCAGGCTGTTTTGTCAACACAAACTTGTTGATGACACAGAATCCTTCACAGATGTTTCTTTGTTAGAAAAATGTACCCACCAGAATTAATAATCTTGCTATTGTTTACGTGTTCAATTTTCTTGGGAGGAAAGCAGAGAGTTCAGACACCACTATTTCACAATAATATCTGAGTGACAACAGAGATGGGAAATAGACACACACACACACAGAGCTCACTAGTGCTACTAGGCAGCAGCAGAAAAGAACAGCTGTGGCCACACAGATGTCAGCAGTCAATTTCTGTCCTGGTTCCTGCCTCTCTGTTGCTGCTCTGTGCCAATTGGCAACAATCTTTACGTACATATCTCAATTTTGGTCATTCCCTGGGTGGTTTTTCTTCTACCTTCACATGCAGAGCAAAAATGTAAGACAAGCATTTCTATTCTGCCAAGGACATTGACTCTTTCCCCAGTAATTTCATTTCAAATGATTGGTCGAATGTTTAAGGATTATTACAAGGAGAGGGCACAGCTTGATGGTAGAGCACCCATTTCAAAAGCAGAGGGTTCCAGGTTTAATCCTTGGCCTCTGTGTTAAATCAGGAAATGTATAAAAACCTTATCTTGCTGAGATCCTCACAGCAAGAGATGGAAGAATATTGTGGGCTTGAGCCCTTGCTTCCCATCATATCCATATAATCAACAAGGAGAACAATCATTTAAGTGCATAGTTGTATTTTCCTGTTCTCATTACTGCTTATCCAAGCAATGGGTTAGGGAGTGTAAATCATAGATGGACTGTATGACCTGCCATGTGAACAGATCATAAACCTGTGCTTTGTGTGAAGGTGACTTCATTTAACTTCAGACATCTTAATAATATTACCTTAAGCACAATTATTAAGAAGTAAATTCCATTAGAATCAGTCAAACTGACTGCTGTATAAACATGCTTAGGGCCAAATTATTATTTTAAATATCTGTTTGGATACCAATTTCTGAAAGGTGTAAAAAGCAATCTAATTTGCTTGCTTCGCATGTATATTTTCTGTCCCTTATTGATGACCTATTATTAGTAGTAGTCTTATTGGAAAGGAAAGGTCCCCTGTGTAAACACCAGTTGTTTCCGACTCTGGGGTGACGTTGCTTTCACAACATTTTTATGGCAGACTTTTTACGGGGTGGTTTGCCATTGCCTTCCCCAGTCATCTACACTTACCCCACAGCAAGCCGGATACTCATTTTACCAACCTCGGAAGGATGGAAGGCTGAGTCAACCTCGAGCCAGCTACCTGAAAACCCAGCTTCCACTGGGGATCAAACTCAGGTCGTCACCAGAGCTTAGGACTGCAGTACTGCAGCTTTAACACTCTGCACCATGGGGCACTTAGTGGTCTTATTAGTGACATGCAAATACTAAAAACTTCCTCCAAAAGTCACTTGTTTGGGTTATTGACACATGTTTCAAGAAATGCAGCATTGTACTTTGTGGGTGAATATTAGCTGGCTGTACTGAATCTCTTCATGTGTATCTGGTTTATTTCAAGTTAAACAAAATTTGACATTTGTATTCCAAACAGTATCTAAATGATATTTCCCTGCATTGATCAAAACTACACGTGGAGTTAAGATTGTCTCAAAAAGCTATCATTTTAATGAAAATGAAAGCACAATTAATGCAATCATTAGAAGCAGAAGCAATGAAAATTAAATTAAGTCTAATCAATTTTAAAAGTTTGTAATTGGTTTAAATAAACTCTGCAGTATATCATTAAAGATATTATTGCAAGAAAAGTTAATTAATGTCACAGTTACTAAAGCACAATCAAACTGTTTATCACTTAACAACTGGGCTGCATCATGAAATATATGAAAATGGGAAGCATTATTGACATCAAATTTTCATGCAGGTTTTGTGCAAAAAATATATATACCGTAGTTTATGCTTTCAGGCTTAAAACTATATCAACAGTAGTAACATCTCTTCCCTTTTCCCTTGGAAGTTTCAGGTGAAAAATAGTTAATGTAGTTAACTATTTGTTATGTAATTCAGTGGGTTAGATGATCCAACCAGTTTTTCCATTGACCACCAAAAAGGCTATACTGGGGGTTATGGGACTTGCATGGATTACAACCATATGGGACATAATAAGGAGGGAAACTGAGTGCCATGAGTGAAAAAGTTGTCTGCATCCAACCCTAAAGTCTCATTTATTTCAGTGAGAAAGTTAAACCTATATTTCTGTAACTCTCTCTCTTTGAAATAAATGGAGTTGAAATGTTTAACAGTCCATGAATACTATTTATTAGCATACTTTTCTCCCACTAGAACACATGCCTTGAGGAGGGGTTACAGTACAGGACCAGAACTTGGAAGCAAGGCCAGTTCCACCAGGTTTCATGGACCCAGTGTGACAGAAACTTAAAGGTAAAGGTAGTCCCCTGTGCGAGCACCAGTCATTTCCGACTCTGGGGTGACGTTGCTTTCACAACGTTTTCATGGCAGACTTTTTACGGGGTGGTTTGCCATTGCCTTCCCCAGTCATCTACACTTACCGCCCCCAGCAAGCTGGGTACTCATTTTACCGACCTCTGAAGGATGGAAGGCTGAGTCAACCTAAGCCGGCTACCTGAGAAACCAGCTTCTGCTGGGATTGAACTCAGGTTGTGAGCAGAGAGTTCAGACTGCAGTACCGCAGCTTTACCACTCTGCATCACGGGGCTCTTCTGACAGAAACTTAGTGGGCACCATTTCCCATTTGATACAGCCCTTTTCTCTCCTAACCACTTCCTTCCATTTGGCCCCTTCCCCTTTAGCTGTATCATTTTCCCCCTCATTCTCCACACCTTTTTCTATTTCAATTTGCTTAATCTGGTAAGAAGAAACCATATAAAATCACTACCCTGTGGATGCAGGTATAGTAGAAATACTTGGCTTTCAATGAAAAAGTAGTTTAGTACATTACTATACTACACTGTTAACATGGGGAAAGACCCAGAGCTCATGGTTTGGTGGGGAGAGTGGGATATAAATGTAATAAAATAAAGAAATAAAAATAAAATAAATGGTTCCTAAGTCAGATAGGTCTCACAATTTGTCAAGTGTTGTGTCTTTAAAATTCCACAGAAACAATCTTAAGACTCCTGGTGGGTGGGAATGGAGAAATTCACTTTTCTGTTACTGTTCCCAGTAGTATCAGCAGCAGAGCCTTGCATCCCTATAGATATCTGAAGGAAAATCATACAGGAAGATTTTAGGGGGAAGGGAGGTTAGTCATTGCTGCTCTGGAGTTTGTTTTATTGCCTCTTGCTTTTATGGCCCTTGGTCTGAAACCTGAATCTCTGCCTTTTACTACAGCAGGGGATTATTAGTGAAATGTGAAAGGGCAATTGTTAGTCTTTAACATGCCCTTGGACTATTGGTTTATAAAACAAATAGTTATTTCACAGCAGGAGAATTAAGTTGATGCCTATAAGTGGGTCCTCAGCCCTCAGGCTTTGACAGCTGTCCCACCTTGCCAACTGCTGACACCTGCTCTGCTTGGAAGACCCAGATTCTAATTCCTAATTAGCCTTGAAGCTCACAAGTCTGATTTTGAGCCAGTTGTTATCATCTCACAGCCTAAACTTCTTCAGAGGGTTGTTGTGGGGACAAAATGGATGAAAATGAAGACATGTACATCACTGTGAATGCTGCAGATGAAAGATGGAATAAAAGTATGGGATAGGTGTGCCCTGATCCCTAGGTGGATGCTGGTGCAGGTGTAAATGGGTTCTGTCTTCTATGATACTTCAGCCTTGAACTCTATTAAAAACAACAAAAATGATCTTTCATATCATTGGAAGTTTTATACATTCCTAATAAGATTATGGGATGTGATTAAAATTGGTGGCATTGACTTCACTGAAATATTTAAATGTTTGATACTGGGATTCCTGCTGGCTCTTGGTGCTTTGTAATATAGAGAATGAGATGATCAGAAGAATTCATCTGTGGTTTCTAAATGTGCCTAATGTTGTATTAAGGTATTTAATGAATCATTTTGTTATACATTCATCTATTAATTAACATATATTACCAATTAGTTTTGTATTTTTGCATATTTCTATTAAAACCAAAAAACTGTACTTTTTGGATTTTCAACTGGTAGACGAGAGGAATCAAATTATACTTGCACATCCCCACTGATTAGCACATCACATTTTCTCATGTGCAGGTCACCTGCAGTATTCCTGTACAGTTGGACTAGGGCCATAGCAGCAAATCCATGAGGCTACTTATAGGTATCACACATTGCAAAGACAACGATGATAGTTTTTGGTGCACATTAGTTCATTTGTTACAAGGAAAGGCGAAAGGTAAGAGGGACACCTGCTGGTGATGAAGTGCAATTAGTGATGTCCAACTCCAGCGCCAACCCTTCCCTTACTATTGTTGAAATGGATTTATATTAGTGAAATCTGCATTTAAAATCATAATAGAAGAAAATGTGTTTTTTAAAAATGAGAAATGCACTAGCCAACAGGATGGGAAGGGTATTTTCCTGCTCTCACTGTATTGTTTTCTATCTGAGGGAATGTTTCTGCACATGAAAGCTCATACCTTGAATAAAACTTTGTTGGTCTTAAAAGTGCCACTTCACTCAAACTTTGTTCTAAAGATTAAGGGTGGTGATAAAAACTGCATGTTCAGGAAGGCATGACAAACCAGGAAAGATGTGGAGTGAGGAAGCAAAACTGAGCTCTTTAGATTCTTTCTGCTTTTAAGAAAGGGGTGTGGGGGAAGGTATTTGTGAATTTCCTGCATTGTGCAGGGGGTTGGGCTAGACCCTGGAGATCTCAACTCAATGATTCTTTGCTTCTAAGAGAATTATTAGGGAGTGATGTGGGAAGGGGAAATGACCATTCTTTATGAGTTCTCCAAGAAAGTGTAGACAACCAAGCTAATAATGAGCAGAGATGAGAAACTGTTTATCACTAAAAACTGGTTGAGTATTAAAACACTCTTGGGTGCAATCCAGTGAAAATTAGGTATGCTTGAATCCTATTGAAAATAAATTCAATTCAATTTCACAGTTCAATAGTTGAAGCTCACTGGTTTTGACAGCTGTGAGAGTTCCTTGCATTTGGTATGCATATCCAGATATAAATGCATGTGCTGATGTGAAGAGAATACTCATGTAGAATTACACACATTTCTTTTTTAATCTCATGGCTGGACATGATGCTGGGATATCAGCAAATGTCCATCTTTTTGACTGCAGGATGGGAAGAAGTGGAAGTATGCAAAAATAACTAGTAAAATCTTTTGTCATTTTCAATTGGATTCTTCAGTATTAGAATTAAAGCTAATTGCCTTACATTAACAATCTGACAGGTGAATTTCTACTGAATTTGGTAGGAATCTCACTCTCTGTTCCCAGACAAAAGTAAGCTAATCAATAAATATCCAACAGTAATGTTTCAAGTGAATTCATGTTATAACATGTTACGTTTAACAACACAAACAAGCTATTTTATAGGTGAATCACAGTGATTCATACACTAAGCTGTTATGGACAACAGCCTGGATAAAGTTAATGACACAATACCTACAAAATTGATACTGATCTATCTTGCTGTATGAGGTGAACAGGCTCAGTATTTTGAAAAAGCTGTTACAAAAATGTTTGTCAAATGAAGTAGTGTCTGATAATGGCTATGAAGGGAACTAACTATGGAGTATAATATTTATTTACTAGAGTTCTACAGTATAGAAGAGGGACAATGTTACACATTTGAAATGGCATTAAATGGTACATAACATTTTGTTAACTATATATATAAGTAATTCTGTACATTTTTTTGCATTAAAATACAATTGTATATTTTTGATATTTTGTACTTTCATGCATCCAATGGCAGAAAGAAGCAACAGTCATTTTCTGGGCCTTTTAAAATAGCTTGCTACTGAATGGATCTACCAGAAATGCTAAAAATGTCTTGCAAGGGGTGGAGGAGCGGGGAGAAAGTCAATTCCTTTCCAAATGAAAACTGGTGTGCTTCGAGTTCTGCAGTCAAAACTCACAGCTCCCAAGTAATTCCCATAGATTTGTAGGGGCTGATTGTGGTTGCTCATTGGCCATCAGTATATGATGGAAAAGTGAATTCATGATCCAACGCTTCAAATAATAGGTTGTATCCAACCAGCTTTTTAGCTGGTGAAAATATCCCTTGACCACCTGAAGCAGCTTTTCTGGGGATAATGGGATGTACACAGACAAAAACCATGTAAGATGGTGGCTGTAGTAAGGAGAAGAATCATGCAAGACAGAGCAAAAAAACTGGCTGTTCCCAACCTACCGTAAAACATGAAATGAATGCTCCACACATGATTTGTATAATGCTTCCTTATTACTAAAAACATTACTTGTTGAACTTGGTTCTGGGACTGCAGATTTATCATAAAACCTTTTGAATTTCACAGACATAGCTATATTACTTGAAGCTGCCTGATCCTGAACTAGACCACTAGTCTATCAAGGTCAATATTATCTATCAGACAGCTTTCCTGCTGTCTGATCCTTTTAACTAGAGATGCTGGGGATTAACCTGGGAGCTTTTGCATGCAAAGGAAATGTTCTAGTCCTACTGAACCACAATCCTGCCCTCACTCAGCAGCTACTGGGAAGGGGAAGGATGAGAATTCCCCTTTGGTTCAGTAATACTCATCTTTATATTGAAAGTGAACATTAAAAGGTACTGAAGTTGTATTCTGAGCATAGCAAACAAAAGTCTCACACATTTCTAAAATTAATGGTATGGTCCCCTTCATTGTAAGCAAAAGAAATGCCATTTACAGCTCCTTTCATTCCTTTTCTGCAAACCCTTAACATTCTTGTATTCTCGTCTTGTGTGATTGTTGATTTTGATCTGAAGTATTCCAGTTGGGAAGTTCTGGTGCTTTCAGTAGAAGAAAGACACACATCCAGCAAAAGTTAGTGAAAATGTATTCAACAACCTCTATGATTGTGATCATACTGGCTCCACAAAATAGTCCAAGCTGCCCACCTACATCAGCTGCAATGAAAAAAAAAATAGTAATTTGGCAATTTCTTAGTTTATTCTGAAATGCCATGCAAATTAAGTGGAAATAGGTTATGTTTCTATCTGTGTAATATGCAGGGCTTTTTTTGAGCACAAACACACAGGAACACATTTCCAGCTGGCTTGGCATCTGGGGATGTGGCCTAATACGCAAATGAACAAAAAAAGCCCTGGTAATATGACTTCAAAAAAACAAACTTGTATAGGACTGAGATGCTAGCAAGGAATCTTAGAATAGCCAGAACTGGGAATTCTGT
The DNA here is from genome assembly GCF_032191835.1 of Heteronotia binoei. Lineage (NCBI taxonomy): Eukaryota > Metazoa > Chordata > Lepidosauria > Squamata > Gekkonidae > Heteronotia > Heteronotia binoei. The sequence continues at coordinate 53,991,746 of NC_083231.1, read as the reverse complement.
AGGTTTCAGGGTGTAAAAGGAAAATATACCATTTTTTCCCTTGCCATTTCATTTGTTTCTCTGTCTACAATAACATATTATGTAATAAAAATGTCTCTTTAAGCAAATTAAAGTTTATTGCATCAAAATACTAACAAGGATGGTTATATATCATGATACACCATCATCCAGCTTTCTTTTACTTGGAAGCAACAAGTAAGCATGTTTTTAAATTACTACATTGTTGTTTTCAGGGCTTTTTTGTAGCAGGAACTCTGCATATTACCTGCATATAACTCTGCATACTACCCCTGGTGTAGCCAATTCTCCAAGAGTTTACAGGGCTCTTAGTACAGGGCCTACTGTAATCTCCAGGAGGATTGGTTATACTAGGAGTGTGTGGCCTAATATGCAAAGGAGTTCCTGCTACAACAAAAGCCCTGATTGTTTTTATTTTATACATGTGAACACAAACATGAAGAAATGCTTTTTAATTGGGGGCCACTTACCAAGCAACTCAGATATGCTCAGTGCCTTCTGCTGCTGTGTCATTTTGTAATTCAGATCATGATATTTAATGTCAATATAGACAAGGTTATGCCTAGGGACAATATATTATGATTAATACTGCTGTTATTATTATTTCAATATTTATATGAAACATTGATGCCACTTTAGCTATTGCCATATGATTTGGTCTCACATCACATTTTGATCTGAGGAACTCAGAGTAGCTTATCTGGTTCTATTCTGCCCATTTTATCCACATAACCGGGTTTGATTCAAGGTACTGATCATCACATATAAAGCCCTGCATGGCCTTGAACCCTGCAGGACTACCTCTAGGGTTGCCAAGTCCAATTCAAGAAATATCTGGGGACTTTGGGGGTGGAACCAGGAGACATTGAAGGCGGAGCCAGGAACAAGGGTGTGACAAGCATAATTGAACTCCAAGGGAGTTCTGGCAATCACATTTAAAGGGACAGCACACTTTTTAAAATGTCTTCCTTCCACAGAAAATAATGAAGGATAGGGGCACCTTCTTTTGGGGCTCATAGAATTAGACCCCCTGGTCCAATCGTTTTGAAACTTGGGGGGTACTTTGGGGAGAGGCACTAGATACTATACTGAAAATTTGGTGGTCCTTTGGGGCGGGGCAGGAAGCAGTCTGGGAAAGCTCAGGCTGCTGCGATGGAGCTGGGTGGGAAGGGGAGGGGCAAGGAGAAGCTGCTGCAATCCGAGATAAGAAGGGAAGGGAAGGGAAGGGAAGGGAAGGGAAGGGAGGAGTAGAAGCATCTGGGATCGGTGGTAAGGGGAGAGGAGAAGCTTCTGGGATCGGGGCTGGGTGGGAAGGGCTGCCATTTCCCTTCCCCCCGCTTTCTGACTTTTTGGCCAGTGGGGGGAGGAGGCTCCAAAACTGGGGTCCCCCGCCCAGGTGGGGGATTTGGGAAGCCTAACTACCTCTCCCACTATGTCCCACCATGACAGCTTCACTCATTTGTTCACAGTCTTCTGTAGGTGCTCTCCTGCAAATGGACCAACAACTGTCCACATATGTGCTTTCTCTGTTGTGGCCTCCTCTCTGTGGAATGGCCAGCTCCTGTCATTCCACAGATTGCATAAAATATTTATTTATTTATTTTAGTAAATTTCTATTCCGCCCATTTCCCATAGGGCTCAGGGCGGAATACAACATATAATAATAAAATACAATAAAAACATTTTAAAACAGACAACTCAACAGCACTCAGATTGCCATGACATCACATATTGCCCAGCCAGCGATCTCACATTATGATATCTCATAGGGATGGCAGTTTTTATTCCAATTCCTAGCACAGATGACAGTGTATGTTTTTAAATTACTACATTGTTGTTTTCAGGGCTTTTTTGTAGCAGGAACTCTGCATATTAGGCCACACACCATTGATGTAGCCTAATATGAGATGTTTCCATTGTTTGGGGAAACTACAGGGATCAGCACTGTAATAGAGCAATGGATGCAAAGGATCCTGGGAAAACTTTTGTGAAGGTGCCTCCATTGTCAAGTAAGTTGTAAAATATAGTGTTTTAGATTATTTTAATAAAGAAGGATTAATTGACTGGGTCAGGCTCTTCTGAAAGGATGTTCTTCTGTAACTCTAATCTGGACACTGTGCATTATAATTTTCATAACAACCCCGCTAATGGGTCCCATTGTTTAGGCTTTCTGACATAAATGAGGAACAACTGGTCCCCATCTTTGGCATATGGCTGTAAATAGCTGGGTTTCTCTTTTTATATTTTTGAAAAAAATTAATTGATGATGCTATTAGAGAATTTATGATGTATGCTTATTAATACATGTGCTTGATTACTGTAGCTTAAACACATGGAAACAGAAACATTTCCCAGTAATCTGCCATGCCTCACTGAGTAATTGCTAACATGTGCACTGTTTGTGAACAATAAAATAATTGTCAAACCAAGCTAAATAAAAATGATGCCATGAAATTCTTAAAAGCTCAGTACAGTATCATCATCATATACTCCTATTTTTGCAGATAGGTTATAAAAGCAAACGTAAAAGTATTTTCTACAGGGAAAACTTAACGCATGATAACTAATTAGGCATCAAATTGCAAATAAAGACTATCAAACTCAAAGGATCATAGACTGAAGTCTGCTAGCACCAAATTGGAGATATTTCTTCAGAAAACTGAAGGCTTATGCCACAATGGCTATGGATCAAAGCAGAATGCTAGTTTTGCCTGAAGAAGGTCCCAGGTTTACTGCCTCCTTCAGCTGTAAAGTAATCAGGTGACCATTTACAGCCTGCCATACACACTGTAGGGCCATCAGCATTCAGGGTATGACAAGCTAGATGCACTAATGACATAACTCAATATATAGTAGCTTTAGATATTAATATAAGTATGTAGTAACTTATATTAAGGCCCATGAAATGTTTAGACTTGGGAATATGAAATATGGAATATAAGGCCCATGAAATGTTTAGACTTGGGAATAAAAAGAGAATAAATCAGTAAGACAATTATATTGCATCTTGTTTTAGTTTTACTTTCATAGGGATTCATGAAATAGCATGTATGCTAATAGAAACACACTTGGAGTTTTCCATGTATTCTTACATCTTTGGCTGCCTTATTCATTTCCTGCTGTATACATTTTTACATCTTGCCTAGTAAACTAATTATAAAAGTAGTGGTTTAAATAAAATTGAAATCCTTAACTTATTAATATATTGTTTTAAAAAGAAAATGAATTTGATTGGATCACTGTATCTGGCTGCTCATGACTCATGAGTGGATCTTCCCAGGGAAATTATAACCACATAGGGTCTGATTTGGATCCAGGTAGGGATTTAAGTCTTCTCATCCATGTGATTTTGCTGAATGAGACCAACTGCTGTTCCATGCTGAATGGGAAAAAAGACATGGAATTTCACTTTCCTTGCATTTTTCCTTTCCTGGGATAACAACAGCATACAGGAGGAGGGTCAGTTTTGATTGGTGAAGTCATACAGGCATGCAAAGTTGAAATTATCTTTTCTCTAGCATCATGAACTTGATCTGAAATGAGACCTGAGTCTCGTCTTGTTAGGACTTTAGATTGCTGTAAAGGTTGAAGTAGTCTCACACCAACCTAAACTAATCCATAAATTATTATTGACTCTGTACTGAATCACACATACTTTGGAACCAACACATCAGTTACCTTCCATTGAACCTAGGCTGATCAAATCATTAATCAAGGTTATTCATGTACATGCAAAAGCACAGTGCTTGTTCCATCATAATTAGAAATCAAATTACCTTATATATTCTGGGCTTTTGCTTAGTTTTGCAGACAGGAACTTCACAGCCTTTTTACTTGCAAAAGTTGAATAGGAGATAGTGACTGGATAACGTGTTTCCTCACAAGGTACTGGACAAGTGGAATTATGTGTTCCTACTGTGCACAGCCCCATCAGTTCTATATTATCTAAAATGGCAAGAAAGTCCATACATAAATGTTGCCTGTTTCTGAAGAGGAAAAATCATTTTAACATTTGTCTTTTGCAAAGAATACTAATTAAATATGATTTATCATTATAAAACAAATTGATTAGTAAGCATATCCTTGTCAGAGGGTAATTCATTACTTCAGGACTTAGAGAGTAAACTATATATAAAGTATATATTTATTATCCTTTTACAATGGAAGGGATAAAACCTGAAATATTTTACAATGGAATTTCCAATAGAAATATATTGCTGTCATTCACATTATATTCTTTGGGCCTTCTTACAATGACATAAAATTGTGTTTCAGATGGAAAAAGGCACAACTGGAATTGGTGATATAAGGCCTGAGCTACCATGATATTCAACTGTGATCACTGACAGTATTTGGGAGAAAGCCAAGTATCTTTCCCCTGGTAAATCTCTAAAAATTATTTGAAAAGCAAGCATGTAGATTAGATAACTAACTCTTGTACTGCCTTGATACCCATGCAAACCAGGCATCTCTAGTTCAACTATCTTCTAGCCTGCTCCTGAAATCATGTTTACTATGGACTGGATACTGCTTTGGTGTGACAAGGGCTCCAGACATACAGAGCTTATGGTAAGTTCAAACTCTACCTTTCTGTAGGCCCCTATGGCACTTGCATGGTAAGTGATTGCAGGAGCCACCTGGTTTGCCAGTTGCAAACACTGCCACCACTACAGGGCCATGTGACAGTTCTGCTTACACCACAGAAGCATCTATGAACTGGACTTCAGACTTTGGATTGCTTGTTTCTGATTTTACTTACACACTGTAGGAGAAACACACTTATAAAATTTTTCCAAGTCACACTCTGTTCCAGTTCCTTTTCAGTCCATTCATGGAAGAGATTAGGAAAAGAAACAAACAAAAGTATCAAAACACACATTTGACATCTACTGCTCTATTACGGTGCAATTATTCCAGTCCAAGCTCATTTAAGTCAGTGCACTGTTATACTTTTATTTATGCTCACTCTGAGATTTTATAATTTTTATTAGTTTTAACTACAAAAGAAAGAAGCATAAGCATAGATACAAAAAAAGGGAGGAGGGCATATACAGAGTGGAAAAAGCAGAAAAAAGAAAAATACAAATATATAAGTTTTAATTCTACCTCCAAATAAAATATCCAATTCGTTCTACCTGCAAGTATAGAGTTCTCCATATATTTTACCATCTTTATCTTTCATTATAAAACATTTTTTACTAAACTGTTATTTGCAATACAAGTCTAAACAGTTCTTCAACACATATAAGTATAAACAAGTCAGAGCAATCTCAACACGGAACTAGCTGCTTTGGCTTAACCATGTTAAAACACAGACTAGTTTGTTAGTTTAACACTATCCTCATTAAAATAGACACACAAAAATCATATCTTTATCCTTAAGAAGCTAATGGAGCAATCTATTCCATTTAAATGGCTAGTCCTGGAGGGGGTCTTCTTTACCTACCAAAGTAAAAGGTTCAATTTAACATCATTAGAAAAAGTGCAAGAGTTTTGGAGCAGACATGTTGAACTGGATAGTCAGGAATCTGAATTGAAAGATAATAAAGAAGAAGAGGACTCGAATAGAACTGAAGAAGAGGAAGCCCCAAGAAGGAAAGAAGATAGGGTAAAGACTAGATCACAAGTATCCAAGGAAAAAAAAAGAATACTAGATAGTAATAAGGCGCAGGAAAATGAGTAAATCAGGCTTAAAAATTACATCGATAAACATCAATGGACTTAATGAACCGAAAAAAAGAAGAAAGACTTTCCTCCAACTCAAAAAAACACATTCGGACATTATTTGCATACAAGAAACACATATTAAAAAAGATGACTCAAAATATCTACAAAACAAAAATTTGGGACAGCTGTATCTATCCGCAGACCTGAAGAGAAAGAGAGGGGTCGCTATTTACATTAAGGAGCATATAAAATCGAAATTACTCTATAGTGAGGAATTTGGAAGGATCGTTTTGGTAGAAATAGAGGTTGACGACAGAAAAATAATAATAGGGAATGTGTATGCTCCTAACAATGGCCAAGAAAAATTCTTCGACACATTGCATAAGAAATTGCTGGAATTTGGGACTGCAAACTATTGTATTTTAGGTGACTTCAATGCGGTTTACGATGCACATAAAGATAGGAAACCTGGGAAGGAAAAGATTAAAAAGACAAGAGGTGTCTTACCAAAATCCTTCTTTAATATGATGGAAGAGTTAAGTCTGGTGGATGCATGGAGAACAAAAAACCCTACAACGATGGATTTTACTTATTTTTCGCATGTGCATAACTCCTGGTCCAGGATAGACATGTGTTGGTTGTCAACACCCTTAGCCACATTATTGAACCAAGCAGACATTTTACCAGGAACTTATTCAGCTCACAGCCCAATACAGATTATTTTACATAAAACAGTAACCAGATCATGTTGGACATTAAATACCCAAATATTGAAAGAGCAAGAATTCCTAAAAGAGGCGAAAGAAAAGATTAAGATGTTTTCGATCTTAACCGAAAAGAAGACTCACCAATACAAGTAATATGGGACGCTTTTAAAGCCTTTTTCAGAGGTATTGCCATTAGTTATTCTGCCAGAAGGAAAAAAGAAAGATTACGAAAGTATAATGAATTATTGGAGAAATTAGATAAACAGGAAAAAGTGCAGAAGGAAAGAAGTACGGAAGAAATTAAAATGAAGATTCAGAAGACACAACATCAAATTAATTTGCTTTTGGCGGAAGAATTGGAGAAGAAACTAAAGTGGACCAAGCAAAATTACTTTGAAAATGCAAATAAGACTAGCAGATGGCTAGCATATAAATTGAGAAAGCAAAGAGAGAAGAAAATAATTGGATCTCTGAAAGATGAAAATTAGGTGGAAGTGACGCAGAGGGAGAAAATAGAAGAAATCGTTAAGAAATTTTTTCAGAGGCTCTATAAAGGACAAGAATTATCAGAACATCTGCAAAGAGATTATCTAGAACAAAGTAAAATGAAACAGATATCAGAAGAGCAGAAAAACTCATTAGAAAACTCAATATCTATGCTCGAGATAGTTGAGGCAATGAAGAAGCAGAAGAAAAATAAAGCTCCAGGTTTAGATGGCCTACCTATCGAATTCTATACATGTTTTGAAGAACTATTGATGGAGCCATATAAAAGAGTCTTGGATGAAATATCAGAGAAATCAAGGATCCCTGCGTCACGGGAGGAAGCATTAATATCATTAATTCATAAAGAAGGATCAGACTCAACAGAAATAAGAAATTATAGACCAATTTCCTTACTCAACATAGATTACAAAATTTATGCGACTATTTTGTCAAACAGATTGAAAAAAATTATACCAGATATTATAGAAGAAGATCAGACAGGCTTCATTCCCGGAAGAGTGATGAGATAAAATTTAAGAATTATACTGAATGTGTTGGAATACTATAAAGAGCATCCAGAAAAACAATTTGCAGCGTTTACTTTGGATGCTGAAAAAGCATTTGATAATGTAAATTGGAAATTTATCTTAAAGACCTTAAAGGCAATTGGATGTGGAGATGGATTTGTGAAAGTAATAAAGACTATATATACTAACCAAAAAGCAAGGATTAATATTAATGGATCCGTTTCAAAACAGATAAGAATAGAACAAGGCACGAGGCAAGGCTGTCCGCTTTCTCCTTTGCTCTTCGTATTATCATTAGAACCTTTCTTAAATGTGATAAGAGAAGATCAGGAGATCACGGGAGTAAAAGTGAAAATAGAAATTTATAAAACACAAGCGTTCGCAGATGATGTTTTGCTTACCCTTGAAGATCCTAACAATTCGATTGAAAATTTTAAAAGAAGATTAGAACAATACAGGGAAGTGGCAGGGTTTAAAGTAAATTATCAGAAAACTAAATTTATTACTAAAAATATGACAAAAGATCAGATTGCGGAATTGGCAACAAAATCGGGATTTTCCTACGAGTAGACAGTTAGATATCTTGGCATTCACCTAACTGCGGATTTGAAAACTTTATTAAGAGATAACTATGAAAAAATATTAGAAGATATAAGAGCTGTTTTAGAAAGGTGGTGCGATATGCAAATCTCATTATTAGGAAGAGTCGCCTCGGTAAAAATGAACATCCTACCTAGGGTATTATTTCTGTTTCAAATGATTCCAATCTCAATTCCCCAGAGCTTTTTCCAACAACTTAACAAATTAGTGACAAAATTCATTTGGCAGAATAAAAAACCAAGGATCAAATTAAAGGTTATGCAAGATTCTAAGCAAAGAGGAGGATTTGCGCTTCCGAACTGGCAGATGTATTACAAAGCGTGTGCCTTGACTTGGGTGAGAGATTGGCTACTATTAAAAAATAAAAAAGTGTTAATTTTGGAAGGTGCTGACTTGACAAGAGGATGGCACTCTTACATTTGGTATAGCCCTCCAGCAAAGGATAGCAAATTTCTCAGACATGAAATAAGAAGAGTGCTTTTTAAAGCTTGGTGGGAAATAAAAATGTTGATATATAGATATACACCTAAATGGCTCTCGCCGGTGGAAGCGGCTTTACACCCAAATCTTTACTTTTGGGAGGAAAGCTATACATATGAATGTTTATTAGACTCGAAAGGAGAATTAAAAATTGAGGAATATTCTAAATTAGACTGGTGGTTAAAGGTACAAATAAGATCCAGGTATAAATCCGATAAAGAAAAAGGCTTCTCGAACAGAGTAAACGAATTTGATGCAATTATTTTTGAGTCAGATCGGAAATTAGTCTCTAGAATTTATAACTGGTTACTAGAATATAAAATGCAGGATGAAGTGGTAAAAGAAGCTTGGGTGCGATGGATGAAAGATTTCAGATACAGTATTGAAATTACCGAATGGGAAAAGATTTGGAAAGAAAATTTGAAATTGACGAAATCTGCTTTATTTAAAGAAAATTTGTACAAATTGATTTATCGCTGGTATTATACCCCAGATAAACTGTCCAGAGCATATCCAGAGGTTTCAAATAAATGTTGGAAGTGTAACAAAACAAAAGGTTCTCTCTTCCACATATGGTGGCTCTGTGATAGGGCAAAGAAATACTGGATTCAGGTGTCCATATGGATTCAAAAGATATTAAAAAAACAAATCCCCCATCTACCCGAACTTTACTTATTAAATTTCTGTAAAATTGATGTGTCCAAATCAGAAAAAAAAGTTCTGCTCCATATACTAACTATTGCCAGAATTCTGTACGCCAGATATTGGAAGACCTATAATATTCCAAATAGGAATGAGTTTATAGTTAAATTAATGGAGACTGTAGAAATGGATCTCTTAACCACGAAGTTGAGAGATGGTAATATTACGGAATGTAATGATACTTGGAAATCGGTGTACGAATGGGTGGAACATTTAAGATTTGAATAGATAGAATAAGATATAAGTGTTAGAAAGTTATCTATACGTTCCTTTGTAAATGGTGGTGGGTATGTTGAATTCTCTGAGTATGTATGTTTGCCTATGTTATATGTTGTATGTATAATATAATAAAACAACTTATTTTTCTGGGGGGAAAAAAGAAGCTAAAAGAAAAATACAACATAGTATTTTGTCTATCTCAATATAAACAGTTTCTCCTGGGAGACATACTAAAGACAAATCTGCCAGTTTACATAACAACTGTGCTGCCTGCCTTTTTAACAATTAATCCAACTCTTATATCCCTATTGGGCTAGAAAAAACAACTTATTATAACCCCAAAATAAAAATCACATGCCTGTTCTTATTGAGAGTTCCATACCCACCAAGATAAGAACATTTCAAGAAACCCTTCTTACTAAAAAGAAATATATCTCCGGATTTGTAACTAATATGCACCTTCTCTCTCTTTAATACGATCTGTGACCAATATCTTTATCCTTGACAGATTAGAAATAGAGCACACTAATTTATCTATCTTATTATAGACAATTTCTTCAAACAAACATATTAGAAGGAGATCTACTAATAAACAAAATAATTACAATATCTATCTTCTTAACAGTTATAGATTAATTTGTAGGATTACCCATATCAATAACAAACATAAAAAGCTAAAATCATTATCTGTTAAAGACCAGTTCACCAATTTATCAAACAATTACGCTATCTGCCTTCTTAAAAATTAATCTAAATTAACTATTTTTACATAAAATTATTTTCAGAGACTTTTTAGTCCTTTTTTAATGTCCAAACAAAACAACTTATTGTAGCCCTCCTCCCCCCCAAAAAAGGAAAAAGGAATCTTACTTAGCCTTCTAATATCACATATCAGATTTTCTTACAAATTCCATATCCAACTATCCACTGAGAAAAATCTAATTCAGGAGGCTCTTCTTTCTGAACGATTTCCACATCATGATTTTCTGATTAAAATGCATCTTCTTACTTCTTAATGCAGTCATCCTTCTTGAAGAAAGTGGGAAAAATTCCACAGCCTTTATTTCTCTCAACCTAACTTGAATCAGTATCTATTTCTAGTCTTTTTAAATTACACCATAGGGTTCCATTTTGATTTTCTTTTGTTTGTTTCCCAATGAGTTGCTCTCCCATTTCAATTCCACAGACGTTACTGGGTTCTCTTTAGCACTCTGCTCATGTAGAGTTGGGATTTCACTAGCTTTTAGCATAAAAGCTCCCATTTGCTTCTTAACCAATTCTGTCAATAAACCAAGATCTTGCCTCAGGGACTTCAAACTGCTTAAAATATCTTTTTTTGTGAAAAATTTCACTTAGCAAAGCCATTTTTCTCTGTCAGCAAACTCAGTCCATTAATCCAGGTTGAAAAGTAGCTCAGAGTCCCAGATAGTCTGTCCTTCCCAGTCTCCTCCAACTGGAGTTTAAAATATTAGTGTTTGAATTGCAAATCAGATGACAAGGAGAAATCCCTCTAGCAAATATCTCATTTTGTTCAGACCGTATTGCAGCTGAATAATAGTCTCTTTAACAAATATCCAATTATAATCTGGGTCAATTTAAGTATCCATATTCAGATTAATTCAAATTGTTTCCAGTACTTAGAGATGTTCTTAGCTTTTCATGGCCTCATTCACAGGGAAATTAGAGGTATCGACCTCTTTCCCTTCCTTTGAACTGCCAGTTTATTGAAATGTAAAAACGACCCATTAGCCATTGGGTAAGGGAAAGGACGGTGGCTCAGTGGTAGAGCATCTGCTTGGGAAGCAGAAGGTCTCAGGTTCAATCCCTGGCATCTCCAAAAAAGGGTCCAGGCAAATAGGTGTGAAAAACCTCAACTTGAGACCCTGGAGAGCCGCTGCCAGTCTGAGAAGACAATACTGACTTTGATGGAACAAGGGTCTGATTCAGTATAATGCAGCTTCATATGTTCATATGTTCATTGGCACCTGAAAGCCGACTTACTTGCATTGTAGAATTGTCATGCTTGAAATAGAGGGGTGATAGATCAAAAGCTTATTGAAGAAAAGAAAAGCAAGCAATCGGGCGTTCACCTCTTGCTGCAGTAATGGCGATCACAACAGCGAGAGCTTCAGGGCATACAGAAAGAACAGGAGCAACTACCGTTGCACCCCTGTCTTGTTGTAAAAGTCCAATGCCAAAAAGAGACCCCTCCAGAGGGTCTGATTCAGGGGGGCCGCAAGCAGGAGAGCTTGTGGATCCGACTGAGAGCAAGGCGACGTCTCACTCTGTATGAATGTAGCATGTAATATTTGCATTGCACATGCGAAAAGCCGATCCAATGTATTTAAATTTGATTCTGATAGGCATGACATATAGAAACTATCACTCCACAGCAAATAACTTTATGCTCATGATACTTATTCTTAAGACACCGAAAACCTACATTTGAAACTAATCAATAGAATCTATAATTAATATATAATTATCATAGCCAATCTATAACATCTATAGATTTTAATCATTATGTTAGACTGCAAGTATCATTTGTCTTCTCTCTTGCAATACAATCCTAAACAGAACTACACTTTTCTAAATCCTTTGGTGTTAATTTATTTAGGATTACTTTGCTACTCCAAAACTGATTTCTATTTTCTCATAGGATTTCTTTGAAAATCACTCTGAAAACAAATGTAGCCTCTATCAAGACATACCTGGTAGCATGAATGGTAAGCATTCACATTTCTGTTGAATGTGCCGTGCCTTGCATTCTTGTAGACACCCATAGGTGCTATAGATCTTGTGATGCTGAAGTTTGATATTTGGGTTGCACTCTCCCCAAGGGTATTCTTGGATAACAGTCTTAAAGACAGACAAAAAAGAGTACATGCATCCATTTCTATTGTCAAGTTTTGATTGAACCAAAAATGTCAGTTGTAACACTTTTTAAAATCTAAAATGAATGAAAGTTCAAAATGATTGTGGTGAAATTAACCTTTTGAGTCAAAATCAAACTGAAATATAAAACTTTAAATACCCTCGCTTGATGTTCTGCAGGGCAGATCTGAAGGATGTATGGTTCCCTCCTTTTCAATTTTATGCTCACAAGAACTCTGCGAGTTACATTAGACTAGTCACATACTCCCTCATCAAAGCATAACTCACAGAGTTATTGTGAGCATAAAATTGAAAAGGAGAGAGCCATGCGTCCTGACTGAAGTTCCTGGAAGGAAGGGAAGTTTAAGAAAGTAATAGATAAACTTCTAGACACTTAAGAGTAAACTAAAGCACATTTGTTAGCTTCATTGTATCTATTAATCTGGCAAGACATCTGACATTTTAGTGTTAAATCAGTGTTAAAAGTAGGGCTTTTTTATTTTAGCAGGAATGCACAGGAAGGCAGTTCCAGCTGATTGGAGTTAGAGGGTGTGGCTTAATATGCAAATACATTCCTGCTGGGCCTTTTCTATTAAAAAAGCCCTGTGAGACAAGGGAGGCAGCTGGAACCTCTGTGTGGGGGTAGAGAACGCCTACTACCTACTTTTCTCATCTAGAGAATAGTCCAAGACACGCTTGGGAAACTTGGAGGAGATTTACTTTGGCGGAAAGGGAGCTCCGGAGGGGGCTCCTTTGAAGCTTTGAAGGATCTCCGGTGACGAGTGCATTACATCATCTGCAGAGGGTCTCCAGAGTCATTAAATTGACTTAAATGCACCAGGATCCAGCACCTTTATACTACAAATAGCATCTGGATTACAACTAGGACGGTGTCCACTTGGATAGCTGCTGCTGAAGGTATTGATTCTTATCTTTCACTCCGGGACTAAAATAAGGATTTACAAAAATAACTAAAAGGTAGCAAAAAGATTATATCATGCTGATATAAAGAAAAGGAGGAGGGGTGAATTTGGGACTATTTAATATTAAAGAACAGAGTTTAAAAGTGAAAAAAAGAATGTTTTGAATACTTGCGGTTTCTAAAAAACACCCCCATCTTCACAGCATTGCTGGTCAGTATAATTCCACAGGAAGTGATGTTTTGTATCATCGCATGATTTGATACCAGTGAGAACAGGATTTGGAGGCAAGTAAAGCAGGAAGTAACCATTGGAAGAAGGTCAAATTGAAAGTCAGCCAGCCTACTCTAGGACTGAAAAACCATAGAAAAACATGGGCAGCCATTAAAGGAAGGGCAAAATAAAATATTATTTTAAAGTGTTTGGGACTTTGGAAATTAGTGGAATTGGCATATTTGGACATTATAAAGTTAACACTATTGGACAGTATTGTTCAAAGCAACTATAGAAACCTGAAAAGGAAGAAAATTTTTTGAAAAAAGGGGTAAGAAAAGTCATGACCACCATTTTGGATTTTTTTTAAAAAATTGAAATATTAATATCTTGGCTTGCGGTGCCACAGGAGTGGCGATTTTAAGGTCATTGGAAAGAGCAAGTCTTGCTCCTTTAAATCTGATATATAGTTTTCAATTTGCGGAGACCAAGTTTTTGAGTATTTTTTAATGTCAGATCACAAGCCAATACGTACAAGAGCCATGTCAATGGAAAAGATGCAGGAGCAGTTAGAGGCTATGGAAGCAAGGCTGATGAAAGGAATGAAGGAACTCAAGAAAGAAATTAAAAAGGACATTGAAGCTAGTACAATAGCTTTAGAGAAAAAAAATGAAGATCTTAAAAATGAAACTCTGGTAACATCAAAAAAAGTGGATAATGTGGAGAAAGAAGTAAAAGAATTTGATTCCACCTTAAAAAGTGTGCAAGAGAAAGCTGTATTGCAGGACTGTAAGCTGATGGAAAACCTGGTACGTCTGAGAGGAGTACCTGAGAAAGAACAAAATCTGAAGGATTATATAATAAAAATTATTGTGGATTTTTTGGAAGATGACTTAGAAACATCAAAATACCAATATCACTATGAGTATAGAGTCAATTCTCTCTATGCTAAGAAAAATAAATTACCAAGAGATGTAGTAGTAAAATTTGTGACATGGGATATGGTGGGAAGAATTATAGCCAAAAGCTTTGAAAAGAACTTCGTGGTGGAAGGCAGCGTAGTGAGGATTATGAGAGAGCTGCCAAGGAAAGTACTGACTGATAGAAAAGCCTATAAAAATTAACAGGAAAAATACAGGACAATGATATAAGGTATATATGGATTCTACCAGAAGGTTTGAGCTTTGAACTCCAAGGCAGAAGGATTACAATTACAAGTGTACAAGAACTGAGAAGATTTTTTGAAGAACATAAAGAATTTGGCGACACAGCTTAAAGAAGAAAACATAATGGATTACAAATTATTATCTTGGAATGTAAATGGACTAAATTCACCTCAAAAAAGAAAAGCAACATTTCAATGGGTTACAAAGCAAAAATGCAACATAATTTGTTTACAAAAAGTTCATATTAAACAAACGGATTATAATTTTTATGGAATTTTATTCATTGGCTAAACAAAAAAAGAGAGGTGTACTTTTCTATATTAAACAGGAATTGAAGCCAAAAGAAATTTTTAAAGATAATGATGGGTGATATTTAGCAGTGGAAGTAACATTAAATACAAAAAAAACACTGCTGCTGGGACTATATGCACCAAATGGTGCGAAAGACTCTTTTTAAAAAGAAATAATGCAACAGCTAGATCAAGTGTCATATGATCAAATTATGATAATGGGAGATTTTAATGGTACAATTAAAAATCCATTGAATAGATCGGGGAGGAAAAAAAATAATAAGGAAGGGAAACTGCCAAAATCTTTTTTTGAATTAGTTAAACAAGAAAACTTGGGGGATTTATGGAGGAAGTTCAACTCTGAGGTACGGGACTATACCTTTTTCTCAGCAAGACATAACACTTTTTCAAGAATTGATAGGATATGGTGTACAAAAGACTTAGGACTTATAACTAAAAATATAGAGATTCTTCCTAAAGTAAGATCAGACCACAACCCATTAATGTGGTCAACTAAGTCAATTAAAAAAAACAGAAGTTGGAGGTTAAATGAAAATTTACTACAAAACAAAAAAAATATAGGGATATCTCTAGAAAAAGAAACTAAAGCTTTTTTTCAAATAAATGAAACTGAGGACATGGAATTTCAAATGGTATGGGATGCATATAAAGCAGTGATGAGAGGCATTTTAATTACATTGAATAATAAAGATAAAAAAACAAAAGAAAAACGAATGCTAGACATTCAAAATGAAATAAAGAAAAAGGAAATGGAACTAAGGAAAAGACCCGGGAAGAAGAAAATTATTAGGGAGATTACAATGTTGCAGACACAACTGGGACATTTGTTGAATAAAGAAGTAGAGTAGAACCTGAAAAGACTGCAACAGAAATCTTTTGAAGGAGCAAATAAACCTGGTAAATATTTGGCTAGGCAATTGAAAAAAAAAAGAGAAGCTAAAATTATAAGTAAAATAAAAGGTTGGTGGAAAAGAAATTGAAGATCAGGAAGGTATAAAGAGGGAATTTTTTAAATATTACGCCAAATTGTTTAAAAAATCGAAAATAAGTAAAGTTGGAGGTATATTTGCAAAGAATTAATGTGGCTCCATTGACAGAAAATATGGAAAAAGTCTTAAATGATTCGATGGAAATTGAAGCAGCAATAAATGTAATGAAAATGGGAAAAGCACTGGTCCAGATGGATTTACAGTAAAATTTTATAAAGTCCTCAGAGAAGGGTTAATACCCAAACTGCATAAACTGATGAATATTGTAAGAATGGAGGGGAAAGTACCAAATATGTGGAGTGATTTCTTTGATTCCAAAAGAAGATAGAGATGTCACAGATGTAAAAAATTATAGACCAATTTCATTGTTAAACGTGGTTTATAAAATATACACAAGCATACTAGCAGAAAGACAAACAATTTTTGATGAAGTTTATTAAAGAAGGGCAAGCAGGATTTCTTCCAAGGAGACAAATAAGGGACAATATTAGAACTGTTTTAAATATTGTAGAGTACCATGAAAGACATCCTGAAAAAGAAGTGGTGCTATTCTTTGCAAATGCAGAGAAAACTTTTGATAATTTATGTCTGCGGTGATGGAGAAATTGAGATTGGGAGAGAATTTTATTAGAATGGTAAGAGCAGTATACACTGAACAATCGGCAAGACTTTGTATTAATACAGATTTAATGGAGTATATGATGATCAGCAAAGGAACAAGACAAGCTTGCCCTCTATCTCCGTTTAGGGTGACCAGACCGTCCCGGGAACCCGGGAATGTCCCGGTTCTGGCCACCCAATCCCGCCTCCCGGGCTGCCTATACCGGGACCATTAAAGGTCCCGGTTTAGCCAGCCCCGGAGGCGGTGGGCCGCGGGCGCCGGCGGGGAAGGCGGGGAGTGAGGGAGGGAGCATCCCTGCGCCTGCGCAGGGCCCCTGCGCACGCGCAGGGACGCTCCCTCCCTCACTCGCCTTCCCCGCCCGCGCGCGGGGCCCGTCGCCTCCGCTGGTCGCTGGAAGCCCTCCAGAGACTCTGGAGGGCCTCCAGCGACCAGCGGAGGCCGCGGAGAGGCCGCGGAGCACCCGGCGCTGGTCCCGGAAGGCCTTCCAGAGCCTCTGGAAGGCCTTCCGGGACCAGCGCCGACCAGCGAAGGCGTCCCCGCGGCCTCCGCTGGTCCCTGGAGGCCCTCCAGAGTCTCTGGAGGGCCTCCAGGGACCAGCGGAGGCCGCGGGGACGCCGCGGAGCACCCGGCGCTGGTCCCGGAAGGCCTTTCAGAGCCTCTGGAAGGCCTTCCGGGACCAGTGCCGACCAGCGAAGGCGACCCCGCGGCCTCCGCTGGTCCCTGGAGGCCCTCCAGAGGCTCTGGAGGGCCTCCAGGGACCAGCGGAGGCCGCGGGGATGCCGCGGAGCACCCGGCGCTGGTCCCGGAAGGCCTTCCGGGAACAGCACCGACCAGCGAAGGTGTCCCCGCGGCCTCCGCTGGTCCCTGGAGGCCCTCCAGAGGCTCTGGAGGGCCTCCAGGGACCAGTGGAGGCCGTGAGGACGCCGCGGAGCACCCGGCGCTGGTCCCGGAAGGCCTTCCAGAACCTCTGGAAGGCCTTCCGGGACCAGCGCCGACCAGCGAAGGCGTCCCCGCGGCCTCCGCTGGTCCCTGGAGGCCCTCCAGAGTCTCTGGATGGCCTCCAGGGACCAGCGGAGGCCGCGGAGAGGCCGCAGAGCAGCCGGCGCTGGTCCCTGGAGGCCTCCAGAGGCCAGCGCCGGTAGCGGAAGGGCCCGGTGCTGGTCCCTGGAGGCCTCCAGAGGCCAGCGCCGGCAGCTCCCTCCCTCCCTCGCCATGAGGCCGCCACCGCAGGACTCGCCGCCGCCGCCGCTGGTCTCTACGCCGCCCTGGAAACAGGTAGGGGGGCCGAAAGCGGGGGGCGGGGGGCGGCCTTCCTTTCTTCCCTCCCTCCCTCCCTCCTCCCTTCCTTCCTTCCTTCCTTCCTTCCTTCCTTCCTTCCTTCCTTCCTTCCTTCCCTCACTCCCTTCCCTTCCTTCCTTCCCTCCCTCCCTCCCTCCTCCCTTCCTTCCTTTCTTTCTTCCTTCCTTCCTTCCCTCCCTTCCTTCCCTCACTCCCTTCCCTTCCTTCCTTCCCTCCCTCCTCCCTTCCTTCCTTCCTTTCTTCCTTCCTTCCTTCCCTCCCTCCCTCCCCCCTTCCTTCCTTCCCTCCCTCCCCCCTTCCTTTCCTCCCTCCCTCCCCCCTTCCTTTCCTCCCTCCCTCCCCCTCCCTCCCTCCCTCCCTCCCTTCCTTCCTTCCTTCCTTCCTTCCTTCCTTCCTTCCTTCCTTCCTTCCTTCCTTCCTTCCTTCCTTCCTTCCTTCCCTTCCCTTCCCTTCCCTTCCCTTCCCTTCCCTTCCCTTCCCTTCCCTTCCCTTCCCTTCCCTTCCCTTCCCTTCCCTTCCCTTCCCTTCCCTTCCCTCCTTATGTTCTTATGTGACACAGAGTGTTGGACTGGAGGGGCCACTGGCCTGATCTAACAGGGCTTCTCTTATGTTCTTATGTGACACAGAGTGTTGGACTGGAGGGGCCACTGGCCTGATCTAACAGGGCTTCTCTTATGTTCTTATGTGACACAGAGTGTTGGACTGGAGGGGCCACTGGCCTGATCTAACAGGGCTTCTCTTATGTTCTTATGTGACACAGAGTGTTGGACTGGAGGGGCCACTGGCCTGATCTAACAGGGCTTCTCTTATGTTCTTATGTGACACAGAGTGTTGGACTGGAGGGGCCACTGGCCTGATCTAACAGGGCTTCTCTTATGTTCTTATGTGACACAGAGTGTTGGACTGGAGGGGCCACTGGCCTGATCTAACAGGGCTTCTCTTATGTTCTTATGTGACCAGAGTGGTGGAGTGGATGAGCCATTGGTCTGATGCAACAGGGCTTCTCTTATATTTTTATGTGGCACAGAGTGTTGGACTGGAGGGGCCATTGGTCTGATGCAACAGGGCTTCTCTTATATTTTTATGTGGCACAGAGTGTTGGACTGGAGGGGCCACTGGCCTGATGCAACAGGGCTTCTCTTATATTCTTATGTTACACAGAGTGTTGGACTGGAGGGGCCACTGGCCTGATGCAACAGGGCTTCTCTTATGTTCTTATGTGACGCAGAGTGTTGGACTGGATGGGCCACTGGCCTGATCCAACAGGGCTTCTCTTATGTTCTTATGTGACAATACTGACTTTGGTGGACCCAAGCACTGATTCAGTGTAAGGGAGCTTTGTGTTTGTGACTGGAGTAGATAATACTGACTTTGGTGGACCCAAGCACTGATTCAGTGTAAGGGAGCTTTGTGTTTGTGTCTTCTGTCGGTCACTTCCGGGTTCCTGTCCTGCATCTCGACCTGTGTTATTAGTGACAGGCTGCTTCGGCGTGCCGCTGCGCCGGCCCCCTGGGCCCCACAACGATGGGACCGATGCCACAGGGACGGGCTCGAAACACTCTATAACCCCTCAAAAGAACAGCAGTCTAGCTCGCTTCCCCCGAGCCCTGCCGCCATAAGCCTCAAGGGGGCTCATTTTGCGGCATCTCCCGGCGGGAGGGTGGCACCCGCACGGGACACATATCAAATGAAAGAGGGGGCGCAGGGCTATCAGAAACAGCCGGCGGAGGGAGTCGGGAGACCACCCCACTGGGGGATCCACACCCCGAAAGTGATGAAGGTGGCGCAGATAGAGCCAACAGAGCAAACAGGACAAAATAAATAGGCTGCATTATGCAGCACAGTTGAGAAAGTGCCTTATCCCATATACTGATGAAGTATATACAGGATTTCAGAACAAAATTGTTTCCGGCGGTGATATTTGGGGGATTTTTGGGGATGTCACAGGAAGTGCTGTGAAGTCACTTCCTGTTTCCGGCAGTGGCATTTGGGGGAAATGATGTCATTTGGGGGAAATGATGTCACAGGAAGTGATGTCACTTCCCATTTCCGGCAGGTGACGCGGGGAAATGATGTCACAGGAAGTGATGTCACTTCCTGTTTCCTGTGGTGGCATGACGTCACCGGAAGTGACGTCACCAGAAGTGATGTCACTTCCTGTTTCCTGTGGTGGCATGACGTCACCGGAAGTGACGTCACCGGAAGTGACGTCACTTCCTGTTTCCAACGGCGCGCGCGCTTTGCGTGCGCGCACCCCTACCTCCCCCCCCCCAACGTGTCCCTGGCTGGCCTTCAGACATTATGGTCACCCTATCTCCGTTGTTGTTTATAATGACTTTAGAAATTTTGCTGATGCAAATACAGGAGTTTAAAGAGATAGAGGGACTGAAATTGAAGGGATTTTCCTATAAATATAGAGCATTTGCTGACGATGTTATGTTCATAAATGAAAACCTATTAAAGTAATGCCACTGCTCTTGAGTAAAATACAAGAATATGGAGAACTGGCTGGATTTTATATAAACAAAGAGAAATCAAAAATTTTGTGTAAAAATATGAAAATTGAAAAACAGAAAGAATTACAGAGCTTAACTGAGTGTAAAGTTACGACTAAAGTAAAATATCTAGGTGTGGAAATTACCATGAAAGATATTGACTTATATAAAAATAATTATGAAAAGTTATGGCATAAAATGGAAGAAGAAATGTTAAAATGGAATAGACTCAATTTGTTGTTATTGGGAAGAATAGCCGCAATAAAAATCAATATTCTACCGAGAATAATGTATTTGTTTCAAACAATTCCGATTGTGAAGGATAATAAACAATTTATTAAATGGCAAAGGAAAATTTCAGAATTTGTGTGGGCTGGGAAGAAACCAAGAATTAAAATGAAAATGTTAACAGATGCTAAAGAGGTGGATTTCAACTACCAGATTTAAAATTATACCATGAGGCGGTGTGCTTGGTGTGGATAAAAGAATGGATAACTCTGTTAAATAAAAAACTTCTAGCATTAGAAGGACATGGAAACAAATTTGGGTGGCACGCATATATGTATTATGGTAAAAGTAAAATGGACGGCTTTTTCTCGCACCATTATATAAGGAGAAATCTGTTAAATACTTGGTTAAAAAACAAAAAAAATGTAGATGAGAGAAAGCCGTTGTGGATAGTGCCAACGGAAGTAATAGAAATATATGCTGAAGGTGAAGGAAAGTGGCTATCATATGGTCAAATACTGAAAATTCAATGTGGTAAAATCGAACTAAATATGGAAGAATTAAAAACAAATATGATTGGTTTCAAATTCAACAAATTAAAAACCTGATGGAAAACAACATTAAAAGTGAAGGAATAAGAAAAGAGCAAATCGAATTGGAAACAGTTCTGCTTGGAGATAATGAAAAGTTGAAAACTATATAAACTATTACTGAAATGGTCTACTGAAGATGAAGTAGTAAAATCTCAAATGATAAAATGGGCAATTAATGTTAATAAAGAAATACAGATGGAAACATGGGAATACTTGTGGAAGAACTCTATGAAAATTTCGACATGTTATAGTATTAAAGAAAACTGTTATAAAATGATGTACAGGTGACTCCTAAAAAGTTAGCAAAAATGAACAACAAGATGCCAGATAGATATTGGAAATGTAAAAAGCATGAAGGTTCTTTCTACCATATGTAGTGGACTTGTTAAAGAGCGAAACAGTTTTGGCAAATGATTCAACAAGAAATTTCTAGAATCTTGGGATATGAATTTAAGAATACTCCAGAGACTTTCCTATTGGGATTACAAATGGAGAAATTTCCAAAAGAAGACAGAACTGTAATTTGGCACTTGCTTTCAGCTGCTAGGACATTATATGCGCAGTTATGGAAGCAAGATAAAATACCAGAAAAATGGGACTGGAGTGTAAAAGTTATGTCATGGAGTGAAATGGATAAACTTACAAGAATCTTGAAAGACTATGATTTAGAGGGATTTAAAATGGATTGGGATAAATTCAAAAGATATATATATATATATATATATATTTATTTATTTATTTTATTTATTTAGAATTTATATCCCGCCCTTCCCACAAGTGGCTCAGGGCGGCTTCCAGCATTAGATCCAACATAAATTAAACAATATTTAAACATGTGAGGGAATAACTTTAAAACAGATAAAACAGATAAAACCATAAAAATGAATAAATATTCCAATATATACAGAGATCTGGCAGGTTGCATTAAAATTCTCAAGCTAGGTGTAGGCTAACCGGAAGAGGGTTGTTTTACAGGCCCTGCGGAACTGAACAATATAGAAAAAGAATGGAAAGTAAAAGGACATGGGGTGAATTTTGAGAATACCACTTAGGTTTTTAGAAGAAGAAAGATGAACTATAATAACTGGGTGGGACTTTATAAAGTATAAGAAATGGGTGTTTTTATTTCTTTGCAAAATGGTGTGTGTGTGTGTGTATATATATATATATATATATATATATATTCTTTTTTTCTTATTAAGATTCTTTTAAAGTTAAAGATACCTTTTGATATTAGAATTTTAGGCAATTGGCACCGGCGGAAGTCAAGATTTGGGGGGAGGGGAGGAGGGGAAAGTGTAATGTATGGGGAAGGTAGTAAGTGTTTATTAATATTTTATTAGTATTGGATATAATTACCATATATTACCAAATAAAATTGTTTAACCTAAAAAAGCCCTGTGAGATACAATGGTGACATCAGGGGGTATGGCCTAATATGCAAATAAGTCCTTGCTGGGCTTTTTCCTACAAAAAAGTCCTTGTTAGAAGAGTGTGCAACTAGCACTGCAGATACCAGGATTCAAGTTGCTGCAGAGCCAAACAACTCACTCTGACGCCAGTATCTCCTTTTCTCAGCATAAGAGTAATTTTTTTTTGCTCAACAGCAACTTAAATACTGGTATCTGTAGTACTATTTTAACACTCTTTTTACACTGCGAATACATTTCTTACCTTAAGTTGGCGTATTGCAGCATGGCCATGCATCCCAACAGGTGTAGATATACCCAAGCCATCAAACCGAGGAGGTTCTTGAGGTGAATGGATAGCAAAGGTTATACCAGCATCAACAAAACCAAGAGCAGGGTCATCAGTGAACTGTTCCTAATGGACAAAGCATGCCCCATGTCTTTAAAAAGTTACAGTAAAAAGAGAAACGATTGCTTCCAAACCTGTAATTCCTGCATTCCCATGAACCTGGGAATTGCCCCAATGAAAGATAACCTACAGTTGCAATCAACATTATATAAAGAACAGAATTATTAAGCATTAGGTACATCATATAGCTCAATCTCATCAGAACTCAGAAGCTAAGCAGGATCAGTACTTAGATGGGAAACCACCAGGGAAGACTCTGCAGAGGAGGACAATGACAAACCATCTCTGCTTCTCACTTGTCTTGAAAGCCTCTTTCTGGGGTCTCCATAAGTTATTTATGACTCAATAGCACTTATGTACAAACATACCATTTTGTAATACATAGTTTAATTATATGTCATAATTCTGTACAGCAGCAGCAAGTCAAACATTAATGTAAAAATCATATTTAAATTTTACAGGTTTTTTTGCAAGCACATTCCATTTACTTGGCTATTTCTGCCAGATTCATTTCCATTCTAACACAGATAAATCTGCACTATCAGAGAAAGAGCTGCAATTTTTTTAATGGAATTCATAATTTGAACCCAGTTTCATACCAGAAGTCTTTCCTATTGGGTAAAAACATATTTTATTTATTTTTTATTCTATGACTTATATCCCGCCCTTCCCACAAAATGGCTCAATATCCTTCCTTTTATATAAGGAAGAACCAGCATTGTCACCCTCACTATCATTAAAGAATTTCCTTCTGGATCAATCACAAGGGCTTATCTGTCTTTTTGCTCAGTCATCTGTGGGAGTGGAAAACAATTAATGGAGAGGAGAATGGCTGATTGTATTTAATTTTTCCTGGAGTAAACATACAGAAGAGAAGAACAGAAGTAGAGCCTGCTGGATCAGACACTGGCCCATCTAGTTCAGCATACAATTTTATACTATAGTCAACCATTTGCACTGGAGTGCCAGAGAAACATAGAGGCCAAGGCCCTCCCTTACTGCTGCCTCTCAGTACCGGTATTCAGAGGTTTGCTGAATACCTTCCCTTCATTCACCATGTCTAGTAGCCATTGATGGACCTCACCTGCATGAATCTGCCTAACTCACTCTTAAAGCATTCTGTACTTGTGGCCATCACTACCGCAACTGAAATTAAATTCCACAGTTTAAATACTTTTTCAGTAAAGAAGTACTTCCTTCAATCATTTAATCAATCAATATTTTTTGTATTAACAACAAAATGCCATAGCAACCAACAACCAGACTCAACAATAGGGGGAAAAACACCTCAATAAAACATTCAATACAACAACAAAATTATATGAAAATTTAGGCTGAATTATCAATAATAAATTATAAGGATTTAAAATTTATCCAGTGACATCCTAAGAAAACAACCCAGAGTGGTAAAAAGGAGAGTAGTCAATATATTCATTACTCATTTTTAAAAAAAATCTATAATGGCAGCCACAAATCTTGCCACTTGAAGAAGTCCTTCCTTTTTTCTATCTAGAACCTATTTACCTGGGTCTGATGTTAGGCTTACTGGCCTATAATTTCCTGGATCCCCTCTGGATCTTTTTTAAAGAAACTGAGGTGACATTTATTATTTTTCAGTCATCTGGCCACAAGCTAGATGGGATTCACTGATGAAATTATGACTTGCGGAGTACCTTCTGTCCCATATGGAATATGTTTTAGACTCTTCGATAAGCAATAAATAAATAAATAAAAATCCTCACCACTCCCATATTCCTGGAATTTTTGCCAACTTTTAGAGGTGGAAAGGGTTTTTTAAAATTTGTGTTTCTCCCTGTATGTATCCTACAGAGCCCTGCACTCAACCGATCAGCATCTTTTGGCTGTTCTTGGCTTGAAGGATGTCCAGCTAGCCTGATATAATAAGCTCCCATCTGAGGTCAAGACCCTGTGGGATTTATTGCAATTCTGCAGGGTCTGCAAAATGGAGCTATTCCATCAGGTGTTTTGTTGAGGCAGCAGGTATTCAAATTCTACTCTTGACCTCCCCTGCTGACAGCCCTAGCCTGGTGGCTAGGGGCTCAGTTTTCCATGGCAACACTCAGAAGGCTTCCATCCACCACCACTGACGACAACTTTTACTCTGGTTTTTATTCTTTGTGAGATTCTGAAAATTTAAAAGCTTAAATTTTAATTGTGGATTTTATATTGCCTCTTCATTGCTATTTATGTGACCTTGTAAGCCGCTCAGAGCCTGTTCATGGAGAGGGCAGGATATAAATTGAAGTAAGTAAGTAAGTAAATAAATAAATAAATATTAACCCTCACCCCAACCTCCCAATTCCTGCTGGGATTTTTCATTCTCTTTCTCCATGAAGCTAAGGATATGATTTGAGATGCTACCAATTTCCCAGTGAACATGTTCAGTAGATGAACGTACCTTGATCAACACTGACGATCAGACTGTAAAGCCAATCAGGGATATGTGTGGATTGCACTGAGCAACTTGAGCAGCTACTGAACACTCAGTTGGTAGATGCCTGTTGGTCAGAAGCAGACTCCCAGCTGATCACAGGAGGGTCTTGTTTCCCCACCCCCACTCCAGCCTCACAGCAAAATGAAACCGAGAAGGGACAGAAGCAATGCTTTTGATCTTTGCTTTGCCAAAGCAAAGAGTGTATGGAAACAGCATCCTAACAAGTTCCAGGTTGGGAGATCAGAGTTCCAACTATTTGCAGGTGTTTGAGCTTGCCAAGGTACCCCCTCTCTTTACCTTCACTGTCAATGGAGGCACAGATAGTGGCCACTGGCAAGTCCGCATTTTTTCATCTTCGACGGGCGAAGCAGTTGGCCCCCTTCCTTGAGCGCCGGGACCTAGCAATGGTGATCCATGCAACGGTCACCTCGAGACTGGATTACTGTACTGGGGCTGCCCTTGTGCCGAACCCGGCGGCTGCAGCTGGTGCAGAACGCGGCGGCTAGGCTGTTGTTGGGACTCCCGAGGTGGGAGCACATACAGCCGGGGCTGCGTGGGCTGCACTGGCTGCCAGTGGTGTACCGAGTCCGTTACAAAGTGCTGGTTATTACCTTTAAAGCCCTATATGGCCGAGGACCTGCCTACTTGAGGGACTGTCTCTTCCCATATGAACCCCAGAGAGCGCTGAGGTCAGCTGGAAAGAACCAGCTGAATATCCCTGGGCCAAGGGAGGCCAAATTGAAGACTACTCGGGAACGGGCCTTCTTTATTGCAGCTCCACTACTGTGGAACCAGCTCCCGGAGGAAGTACAGGCCCTGCGGTGTTTGGACCAATTCCGCAGGGCCTGCAAGACCTTTCTCTTTTAAATGGCCTTTACTTAATGCTGAGCCAAGATAGATTCGCTGAAGAAGCTTTTTAGCCACTAAATTTTATAGAATATCTGAGTTATAGCACCATAATGTTAATTTAATATAAGTCGATTTAAATGTTGGTTTTATTTAATTGTAATTATTGTGTAGTATTGTTTAACTGTGTATTGTATTTATGTGTTGTGATCTGCCCTGAGCCTGCCTTGGCGGGGAGGGCGGGATATAAATAAAAAGTTATTATTATTATTATTACCTGTACTTTATACAGTGCTGTATGCAGCAAATTGTCTCTTTAAGCAGATGCCTAAGTGTAACCGGTGTCAGGGTGAGCTCAGGAAATGCAATCTAGTTATATTTCTCTCAGCCCATTGACTTCAGTGGACTTAGAGTATATGTGATGAGTACCAACCAATATATTATTTGGGAAAGTGATAGTTCAAAAATGTTATTTAAAATTCTGCCATTTAAAAATAATACAAAAAAGTTGCAGAAATGATTTAACAGCAACACCTGTGATGCAAGCCCCAATATAAAGTTATTTTCAAAACATGTTTCTGGGATCTTTATTGTGTTTTAAAAAGGTACCAAATATGTTTTAAAAACCCAGAAACCTCCCTGCAATCTTAGCACAGTGTAGTGTACTGGGAGTTTCAAACTCTTTGTTGGTGAGGCTCCTTGCAGCTGCATTCAGATTGGCCACCCTTGCTGAGCCAGTCAATCCAGCAATATCCATTTGAATGAAGCCATTGAGAGGCTCCTTGCAGCTACACTCAGAGTGGCCACCCTTGCTGAGCTGGCCAATTAGGTAATATCCATTTGAATGAAGACCATGCAAATGAGGGTTCCGAGTGCCTGTTTTTCTATTGGGTTTTTTATTGCTAAAGATGTATTTTGGGTGGAGTTTCTGTGTATACAGTTATGGCTAACTGCGTGTATTTTCAGTTGTGTTTTTGCTAATAAAAGAGCTGTGCTGAAATCACTATAGTGTCTGACCCACAACTTTTCACTCAAACATTTACCTAAAGTGGTGGTGGAAAGTCCCATCGAGTTTCAGCCAACATATGGTGACCCCATAGGATTTTCAAGGCAGGAAATGTTCAGAGGTTTTGCCATTGCCTGGCTCTGCATAGCAACCCTGGATTTCCTTGGTGGTCTCCCATCCAAATACTGACCAGGACCCAGCCTGCTTGGCTTGTGAAATCTGATGAACTCCAGCTAGCCTGGCCCATCCAGGCCAGAGTTTACCTAAAGTAATACTAAACATATGGCAAATAGCACACCAGCAAAGTTTTATAATATTTTCCCTTGAATACTATACAAAAATATTTCCATAGGGAATACTCCGCAGGAATACTTGCTTTATCTCACCGCTTTCTATACTTATCATCCCAACATTGCATAGTCATTTATATTATAGATCTGTATCTATTTTCTGTTGCATCTACATTAGCTGCAAGCTGATTCCATTTGACTCCTGCTTTCTTTGTACCTTAAAAGCCACAAGCTATCACAAGGAAGAGTAAAGAATTACTCTTCTCTGGTGCTCCTCACAAAAATCTTCCCCTCCAGAATTCTATATATTACCAGGAGTTTGTGCTGGCTAATTCCCCCCTTTAATTAAGATTCTACTGGTCTCAACATTCTGTATTCCCGGTGCATAGTCTTTTTTTTTTCCTTTCAGGCCATTGTTTTTTGTATGAACTGTTTTCCTTCGAAACATCAATTCTTAAACTGTTTTTCTTCATACTTGGGAAGTCCTTCCAACTATATAAAACCCTGTTTGACCTGCAAGTATCCCTGTTTTAAAGACTTTGATGCCTAAGAGGGGGTGCAACCACTTTTTCTTTTAAATATAGTGATATGTTACTGAAGAGGAAGATGATTATTACATTATGTAGTATCACTTGATTTTCTCTTTGTAAATGATAGAATCTAAGCAAGCTGACTCAATGTCTTGCACTAAGATTACAAATGCTTGTGGTAAGTGAAGTGTAGTTCTGTATTTATTGTAAATATCTGGGCTAAAGAACCATGTTTCATTCAGGTTACCCAAAGTTTCATTCAGGTTACCCAAATGCTTTTAACTAGCAAGATTTAGTGTTGCATTTCCAGAATATTTCAGCGGATGCATATTGCATTGACCTGTTTGATGTCAAAAAGCAAACTCAGTCCCCTTCCAGAGAGGCTCACTCTTCTTCTGGTTGGAACATTAACATGGTTGAAAGTGAAGCAGTTTCCATATTCAGTGAAGACATGCTCAAAATCCTTTAACAAAGAAAGGAAAAGGGGAAATTGCATTAGCTTTCCTAGTCCTCTTAGTGTTCTCCTTGAGAACTGTATCTGTTATACCATTAAAGGTTATTGGAATTGGAATTGGAGAACTGTAGCTGTAGATTTGGATTTATGGGCAAAATCTCTCCATTCTAAGTTCAACACTTAACCACACTTGTACTCTTTGTGTGGCTCCAAAATGGCCATTTTTACATGCTTTCCCTCAACTTCATTTCTGACCAATTCCCCATTAAATTTGTTCCGGCGTCGGAGCTGTTTTTCCCCCCAATGCTTCTGTCTGATTTTGCACAAGCTGCCTCAGGGCTGCAACTCAGTCTGCCTCTTTCCTGCAACAAGCAGAAACTGGTTTTCAGAGGATCTTGCTTGCCATGGGAAAGAGGTGGAGTGAGTCACAGCCCCGAGGCAGCTTGTGTGAAATCGGACAGAAGCGTTGGAGGGAAAGGAGCTCTGACACTGGAACAAGTCTAGTGGGGAATCAGTTACAGTGTCCACATTTCCATTTACGTTATGATAAAAACATAAATATTACCTGAGGGTAACAAGGCTTCCCAAAAAATTCACATTCCAACAATGTGCTATTGTTGAGATAGAAACCATTATTCCTGGTAAACTCCTTGATGCTGAAATTTTGATTTCTATGAAGAAAATCTGAGAGCTCCTGGCCAAACTTGTCCTCAGCATCAAACAAACTAAGGACACCAGAAACTATACTCCAGAGGAAGAAAACGATGCTCAGGTTAGCTACAGCTTGGGTTTGGTACCTGTTGGCACAAAACAAAAATGCTGCATGAGACTCAAATACTCCAGTTTAATCCTGAGGCAGCTCTTAAAACTCTTTCAATGAAACAAAGAACTTGGGGCAGCTTTTTGACTGTATCACTGCCTTCAACAACTATGCTATACATGGCCAATGCACGCTAAGGTGTTTAGTGCCTGAGAAGCAAATAAGGACAGAGGAAACAAAAGTGACTTACCTGTTCAGGTTACAAAAAGTTACAGCAGGAAACTCAATATTTTCAACATATTGAACAACTACTGATGTTGTGGTGGGCCAGCTGAAATAGTTGATGAAACGACTGCGGATTTGCCAAGCAACAAGGATAATGGAGCCCAAGACTACTAACATCCATAGTACCTTACGTGTCTTGCTATGGGTTCGGACAATATTGTGCACCCCATGGAATGAAGTGGAATTTGCAAATTCATAATCATACTTTTTCCTTTCTTCCAGGGATGGCAATTGTCTTCTGGTCAGATACAACTTGGCTTTTTCCAACAAACCTTGACATTTGATAGAAGAAAAAAAAAATTACTGACACAAAAGTGTACTATAAAACCATATGAGAAGGATCCTTTAAGGTGCATTTGGTTAGGACTTAGGACACCATCCTTTTAATAAAGCTAGCCCTCAAAGTATTGCTGCCAAATGTTCTGATTTTCTTCCAGGTATTTCTGTACGCGTGTCTCAAAATCATGTACATGCCTCCAAAGAAGCCCTGGCTTGAAAACAAATGCATTAAATTAACAGCAACTGTTCATCAGCTGTGCAAAAAAAAAATGTAGAAAGATAATTATTCTCCGTGTTAAAACAATATCAATAAATCATGGCATTTATCAGATTAAAGAAGTGACACTAATTGCAATTTACCTGTTCCAGTTGTTTAAAATATAGTTCCTTATTTAAATGATATGTTTACTTGTAGTTGCACTCTATTTAGATCTATAAATATCTTGGTTTTACTAGTTTCTGCAGAAAATAACTAAAATCAAAGCCTTTCTACCACCAAAACTCAAGTCAAATTAAAAACACTTGCCATCTCAGACAAATACTTGTTACTCACCCTGGCCATGAAATCCACTTAATTTCCTGAGCCTCTCCATTGGTCACATATGATTTAACAGAGGAGATGCAATGCAGCTATCAAACAATATTATTTCACTGCAAGTAATTTGCTTATATTAAAAAGAAAGGGGCGGAGATTATAATAAATCCAAGGGCAATTTACAATCCCCGGTTGCTACATTCTTCTTTCTACATAACATGTTCACATTTAAAAAATAAATAAATGATAGGGTTATATTAATGACCTGATCTGTACATAACACAAGGCAGATAAAAATGGAGAGGTACACATGAAGTTTCCTTATACTGAGTCAGACCACTGATCTACCAAGGTCAGTATTATCTGCTCTGACTGGCAGCAGTTCTCCAGGGCCTCAAGCGATGTTTCACATCATCAACAACCTGATCCTTTCACTTCAACCAGAGATTCCGTGGACTGAACCTGATGTCCTACCACAGAACCACAGCCTTACAGTAAGAGTTAATGGAATTTAAAAATAATCAAGAAATTAAACAGTTAATTGCTAGAAAGCCAGAATTCAAATTCAGATGTTAATTTTAGCTGCAACCTGGAAGAAATGGGTAGTAACTATTTCCTTCTCTCTGTGGTATATGGATTGTCTGTTGAACTATAAGAGGAGGTCTTTGTCCAAGCTTTCACTGCCTTGTTTATCTTTCTTTTGCCATGAGCATTGCAAACTGCAAATGCTCTTATTCTATGTTGAAGGAACAAGCATTTTGGCCAACATCTCTAGACTTTATATTATGTGGCTGATCCAATCTGGCACCATGTTTATTCATTTGAGAGCCACTGGTCCCACAGTCCTTGCCAATCAAGAATTAGAAATTGAATATGATCAGTCACAGTGCTGATGAACCTTGAAATCTGAGGGGAGAGGGCTCCATGATCACAGAATGCTTGCATGTGCAGCCCCCTGGTGAGGCAAATAATTCCCCTGGTGCTGTTTTGGCTTGGAAAAATAGCATGGGGGGGCCTTCCTTATTCTGCGCAATGTCCTGATCCGAATTAGGCTCCCACAACAATTTTAAGTGGTGTTTCCACCACAAACTCACAGTTGCAGTATGACTGTGGATTTCTGCAATGGACTCACATACATTGTAATATGCAGTTTGGCCCTAACTTTGTTTTCTCTCAGAATTACCAGAATAGCTTCAAGAGGAATGATAAAAAATATCACATAAATTGGAGCAGGAACAACCTCTGCTGCAATTAGTGGAAGGAAGGGGTCCTGTTTGTTTGTGGCCAGCTGAAAATAGTGTGAGCCGGTTTGGTGTCGTTAAGTGTTCATACTCTTACCTGGGAGAACCAGGTTTGATTCCCCTTGCCTCCACTTGCAGCTACTGGAATGGCCTTGGATCAGCTCACTCAGCCCCACTTACCTCACAGGGTGTCTGTTGTGGGTAAGGAAAGTAAAGGAGATTGTATGCCGCTCTGAGACTCAGAGTGGAGGGCGAGATATAAATCCAATACTATCATCATCATCATCATCATCATCATCATCATCATCATCATCATCATCATCATCATCATCATCATCAAGATCATCATCATCAACATCTTCTTCCTTCCCCTCCCCCTCCTCATAATTAACCTTTGTCTGCAAATATCCCCTTGATTTGCAGTAAGGAAGGATTATTTTGCTGTTGGGCTTAATTATGGTTAGTATTCTACATTACTGGATTCCAATCTCAATTGGAGCCACTACATTATGTAATTTTCTGGAATTTACCAAAGCAATACACTACCATTAACTTGATCCTTACCTGGAATTGTTTTGTGTACCCTGAACTTTTGAACATGATGTGTAGCCACTTATTACCGTTCAGGGAGCACAGCTGGTTTGCCTGATGTGAAAAGCAAACAAAAATTGACTGTTAGGTCTGTACTGATATAATTGCTCTAGTTATCATTCATTAATTAATTCTTACAGACCAATTAGTCATAAACAAATAAGAAAAGATACAAAACACATAATTATGAATTCAATGTGAGCAGCCCTGAGCCAGCAGGATATAAGTTGAAATAATAATAAATAAATATATAATAGTATTTGCATTAGAAAATATTACTAAATATCATAAGCAAAAATTTAACCACAGCAAAAGTCACAAGGCTGAATTAAACCGCTTATCTCAGGCAATGCTAATAAAAAAAAATATAATAGACCCAGTCTTATAGAAGTTGGCACATAGGAAGCATATGTTGACTTGAGGGTCTTAAATGGGTACAAAGATGGCTAAGCAAAAATAGTTTATCCTCCACCAAAGATCCTCTTGAAGAAAACACACTCCATCTTGAATAAGACAAGTGAAGGTGTCTGCCACACCCACTGAAAAGCCCATGACTGAATTGTTGCCAAATGGATCACTGTAGGTTGAGGGCACTACTAGGATAAGGCTGTCTGAGGATCATAACTTGTGCAGGGCAGAATCCTGGGAGAAGTATGAAGGACCTAAGTGGTAAAGGGCTTTAAAAGTGATGTCCAACACTCTGAACTGAGCTGGAAACAACCAATGCACTGGCACTATGTGTTCCAAGCAGGCTGCCAAGGCATTATCAGAAAATGAGGTGAGATGTCCGCTGGGTACTCCATATATCCTATGGAGCCCAATCCCCATAGGGTATAATGAAGAATCCATCTGTGGGTATCTGGGGCTCTCAGGGGGCTATTTTTTTTTATGTAGAGGCACAAAAGTTTTGGCATAGCATCTGTTGCCTCTCCTCAAACCCCCCCCCCCCAAGTGTCAAGAATTGGACCAGGGGGTCCAAATGTGTGAGCCCAAAAAGAAGGTCATTCATTATCATTCATTATTTCCAGTGAAGGGAAAGCATTTAAAAGGAGCATGGTACCTTTAAATGTGATGGCCAGAACTCCCTTTGGAGTTCAATCATGATTGTCACAACCTTGCTCCTGGCTCCACCCCCAAAGTCCCCAGATATTTCCTCAGTTGGCCCTGGTAACCCTATGTATCATTTAGTTGGTTCTGCAACCAAGAAACCCAAAGGAGATTGAGACTGGGAAGGACAGCCATGAGGGAGCTAAAAAAAGCCTGAAAAGATACTTATGGGTAAGGATGGGTTGCTGGTGACTAAGCTCAAGATAATATATTCCCCATAGTATTCCCCATTACTATGTATGGATATGAAAGGTGGACAATGAAGAAAGCTAATAGGAAGAAAATTAATTCACTTCAAATGTGGCACTGGAGGAGAGTTTTACAGATATCACAGACTGACAAGAAGACAAATAAGTGGGTTCTAGATCAAATCAAGCCTGGACTTTAAAATGACTAAACTGAAGCTATTGTGCTTTGGGCGCATTAGGAGAAGACAAGAGTCACTGGAAAAGACAATAATGCAGACAATGAAGTTGAAGGCAGCAGGATAAGAGGAAGACCATAGAGAATCAGTCAAGGAAGCCACTGTCCTCTGTTTGCAAGACCTGAGGAAGGCTGTTAATAATAGGACATTTTGGAGGTCATTAATTCACAGGGTTACCATAAGTCAGAAACAACACGTGCACACAATAAAAGGTTTGTGTCCTTAGCTTTTGTGTCCTTAGCAGAGGGAGGAAGAGGAAGCATGCTTCTTTCCCCTGGGGCCAAAACATGCACAGCACCTGCCTGGGAGCTGGTGAGCTTTGCATGGCAGGAGGCATTACCCCTTCAGCCCTGCTTCCCCTACCAACCTGTGTGAGCCAGTTTTCCACTGACATTTGAGAACTGCCATCCTCTGGCCAGATATTTATTTATTTAAATGTATAGATTAACCCTCTTACACAAGGGATCACACAGCAGCCCAGAGCCATCCTACTAGTAGCTTCCAATTGTCCTGCTATCCCCTTTATAGCATCCCTGGTATACTTGTTAAATCTTTACTGATTATACTATGAATTTATCCAATCCACATTTTTATTTATGGTAATCCACCAAATAATAATGACTTAAACCCTATTGCTATCTGGTTTCGGGCTTTATATTTGTCGGGAATTCCCCGGGGGACCCCTATGGAATCTATGTAGATTCTCTCATCAAAGGAGGTGCTTAACACATCCTGCTTATTCCTGTTATGTTTACTCCCAGTATTATGTTCAAAAGCCAGGGTGAATGGTATTGCCAATTGTATGCTCTGAGGCCACTCATATTCCACACATAACCAGGGCCAGTATCATTCATTTTGATACACAGGGATGCCATTAGGGCTCGATCCTTGTCAGGGAACCAAGCCCCCTGTCCTTGGACATTCCCTTTATAATATCTGGGTTCTTGTTTTGCTGTATTCCTTAATACATTACCGAACCTGGACCGTTCTGAAATTGTTAGTGGCATTGGGATTATGGCAAATAGGTCATGATAGTGAACTTGACCTCTCAGAGAGAGCCAACAGTTTTTTACACAAGCAACATTAGCAACTTTCTCCCCAATTTGAAAGACTAGGTTTTGTTCCCACCCCCTAGAACAAGAGGAATGAAAATAAATACCCACATTATAGTCAATATTCGTTCCATATCCAAACAAAAATAGCAAAAACTGTTATTATCCAAATGCAAGCTTTCTTTTGTTTGAGTTTCCCTATTTCGTTAGCCTCTCTGTTTATTCAGGGCTAGTATGCAATTTTAATTTCTGAAACACCACTCTACCCAGATCCCTTGTTCAGAAACCCACTGTCCTATCCAAGAGGTCTCTGAGTCAGAGCTCGACCCAGAGTTAGATTCTTTGCTACTCCCAATATGATTTCCTATGCACTGAAGGCATAATTTTTTCTTATGAAAATTCACAAATTGAAGGGGTTGTGAAGTCATTTAATTCTTCCACCCACCAGTATCCCCACTATAATAGGGAATGGCTGTCTTTCATGTCACCTCCCATACTTGTATGGGATTTTCACCAATCTTTCTTAAAAACCACCAAGTTTTCCACTCACCCCAACCATTACCATTTATAACCCAAGAGTGTTCGGGGGGGTGTCTTAACCCCCAAATAACTATTTTATACTAAGGGCACAGTTGTTGGTCAACCTCTAAATCCACAGAGCTAATTGTCCAGTTGTACAACCATGGGATTACTATCTCATTGTACCTACGCTCGGATCTCCAATCTTTGTTATCAGGAGTATAGCACCAAGCAGGGAATTGAGACATCTATAAACTAAAAGCTCAAAGAATGGACAATTATGCCCTTTTTAAAAGTTAGTTCCAACGGATCATTAGGATTCAGCTTCCTAGTCCACTGGTCTTTGGCCGTTTTTAAAGGCACTGCTTCCAAGTTAGGCACGTCCTTATCTCTGGTGTGACGAGTTTAGCCTTTTCCCCTCATCCTTACAGCAGCTTCTGTAGTTAGTAGCAGCTGAAACAGTCCCTCCAAGATTTGACAAGGAGCTCATCTCCTGGTTTGTGCCTATGGACAGGGGATTCCAAAGGCAGTTTGGGCAGTGTGCGCCTGTTGACAAAGAGAAGACAACGTGGACAGCAAAGCGGCAACATATTGTGTTCGATCCATTCATACAACAATACTCTGCTGGTCTGTCCAATATAGGACAATTTATATATCAGCTCATAAGGGTTCACCCCCAGGTCTTTTTTAGGGGCAGTTCTCATCCTTAACAAAGCTAAAACTTTTGTCTATGGCAGTTTGGTTTCCATTACCAATTTAGTTAAAGGTCTTCTTTAAAATCTTGTTACAATGTTTCACTCTACCTCAAGAAAAAGTGGGGCAATAGAAATCTCATTTAATCCCCTACTGTGGTCATTACCTCCTATAAAACTCACCCACAAAAATGCTGGCTCAAATCCAAATCTACACCCTTAATTAAGCCCTATGTAGGTAATATGTGTTTTTAAGCCTACCTTTGCTACTGTTTGGTAGCCCGTGGTGCAGAGTGTTAAAGCTGCAGTACTGCAGTCCTAAACTCTGTTCAAGATCTGAGTTCGATCCCTGATGGTTTTCAGGTAGCCAGCTCAAGGTTGACTCAGCCTTCCATCTTTCCGAGGTCGGTAAACTGAGTACCCAGCTTGCCGGGAGAAAAGTGTAGATGACTGGGGAAGGCAATGGCAAACCACCCCGTAAAAAGTCTGCCGTGAAAATGTTGTGAAAGCAACATCTCCCCAGAGTCAGAAACGACTGGTGCTTGCACAGGGGACCTTTCCTTTCCTTCCTTGCTACTGTTTTAGCTGTGGCTGAAACTATGGGATAGGCCTCTAACCATCCAGTTAAGTGGTCTACTAATACCAGACAATGTTTCAGTTTTCCCATAATTAAAGCCTTCTTTTCAAGCCAGGAATGGAAACCATGGTTTGATGAGTGGTTTCAATTCTGTTTCTAC
The DNA here is from genome assembly GCF_032191835.1 of Heteronotia binoei. Classification (NCBI taxonomy): domain Eukaryota; kingdom Metazoa; phylum Chordata; class Lepidosauria; order Squamata; family Gekkonidae; genus Heteronotia; species Heteronotia binoei. The sequence goes on along the minus strand of NC_083231.1, from coordinate 53,955,009 downwards.
TTTGTACATTATTAATTGAAGCTCTGCATGAGATGAAGATGTTTCTCCACTATACATGATGGTTTAGAGGGGTGTTCACACTGAGCAAATATGTATTTTTAAGCCATGAGTTGCATTTTTCAAAGTGTCCTGGTCCTGTCTTTGCTGTTTATTTTTTTTTACAAGCTAGTTGGTAGTTTACAGAACTTTGAACTTTAATCCTCCCACTGAGAATAGGTATCTGATTGGGTTATTAATATTGCATCAACTGTTGGCCATATTTGCCTAACCTTGAGTTACTGAATCTCCATTTACTTAAAGCAGACTATTAATTGGATGTGGAGGTTAAATGTAAAGGTCACTGTGTCTGCGGAAATTACAAAATACCTAGGGAACAAGGAAACCACAGGTGCTTAACAGCAGAGGAGATATATATATTGATGCTTTTATGACATAAATGGTCATTCAAAGGGTTCTTTCCTGTCTATTCACATTTTAGAGGCAATAAATATATCTAAGCAGCCTCTGTGATTAGAACAGATCCTGAGGTATGGCCGTAGTTAAGGATATTAATTTCTTTTAGAGAATAGACAAAACATTTTAGGACACACGGACATCCACAAATCAATGGAATTGAATGATGCAAATTGTGTGAAGTTATTTTCACTTCCCTGTTAATGGCCACATTGAAATGAAGCTGTAAGACAGCAAAATACCTTTATGGTAATGGACACAAGGACTTTGCAGCTGTGAAGAGAGTCTGACAGGGTCCATTTGGAAAAATCCTTGTCTACCAGCTTCTCTTCCTTGAATTAGAATTAGAGAGTAACGTGAGTTAGACCCAGCAGACATGTACTTGTGGGAAAGCTGACTATTTAGACTTAAAAGACTTGTATTTTTGCTCTCCAAAAAGAGGAGTCCCTGGCCCTCACTTAGGAGAGAGGCCAAAGGGAGACAGTTGTGCACACCCAAGGCCAATGCTGAGCAGGGCACTGTCTCAAATGATACTTACAAAGCTATAAGAAATTGATACTCCTAGAGCATCTTCTCCCCCCCCCACACACCAGCTCCCCAAGATGGTCTCCAGCCTCTTATTTTCTGACTCACAAAATTGATAGCCACCAGGTTGCATCTCTTGAAAAGATTCAGTGATCTGGCAAATACTGATGTTGTGGTGTTTGTTTGTTTTTTGAGCACTTTAGCTGCATTCCCTTTGAGAACTTTCCTTTTGAAGCCATTTTTCTCTCTTGTTTTGTCTTGTGGTACATCACTAGTGATTGTGCTGATTTGTCTGTGGCAGGTGGCATTAAAAGTGCACTGGTGAGTTTCATACATACATATTTTTATATTGTCTTTTCAGAGATATACAGATAGGGTTGCCAAGTCCAATTCAAGAAATATCTGGGGACTTTGGGGGTGGAGCCAGGAGCAAGGGTGTGATAAGCAGAATTGAACTCCAAAGGAGTTCTGGCCATCACATTTAAAGGGACAGCACACCTTTTAAAATGCCTTCCTTCCATAGAAAATAATGAAAGATAGGGGCACCTTCTTTTGGAGCTCGTAGAATTGGACCCCCTAGTCCAATCCTTTTGAAACTTGGGGTTTTTTGGGGGGATAGGCACTAGATGCTATACTGAAAATTTGGCGCCTCTACCTCAAAAAACAGCCCCCCCAGAGCCCCCGATACCCGCAGATCAATTCCCCATCATTCCCTATGGGAATCGTTCATGGAGGTGCATAATGGCTGTGGGGGTGGGGCTTCCCCCGCTGGCCAGCTGGCTGGGGGAGGGGGGAAGCCTGTAAAACCGGGGGATCCCCCGCTGGGACCTGGGGATTGGGAAGCCTATATACAGACGAAAGTGGTTTACAGACACACATTCAACATCACCTCAATAGGAGAGTGGGAAAAATTAAGAAAACTTAAAGAAATGGTGCCATGAGACCAATTTGGCCTGCCATAGCTTCTCTATCCATGCAAGGAGACTGACTCTTCTGCGTAGCAGAAAACCAAAAGCACCACTCCAAACCCAGAAAGATCTTCAGAGCCTTTAAGGCTGAACAGGGCCATTAGCTAAAAGGCCTTTTGCCTCAGCCCTTTGGTGAATTCAAGTAGCTAGAAAGAGGGAAGGACAGATTCCCAGCCAATCTTTCTCAGTTAGCCCAGATACTTTCCCTAATTGTTCATGTTTCCTTTTTCCTTCTCCCTAATGTATGGCTAAAGCATACCTTTTCATGTTGAATATAATTTTTGAGTCTAGTGACAGCTTTAAGAGCAATAAGATATCATTCAAGCTTTAGTGTGCAAGCCACTGGACTCAAACTAAAAAAAGAAAAAAGAAAGAATTAGTCCCTTGACAAGGCAAGGACAGATACCTCAGCCAATACAAGGCAATCAACAGTCCTCTTGGTTCAGCTGAACAGAAGGTCATTTCCCTCACCTTTTACAGTCAGCTGACCAAAAAAGCAAGGTTTCTTTTGGCCTATAAATTCTCTTGATGTCATCATCAATTGTGACATTCTCAGTTCAACAAACCATTACCACTGCCAGAAGCTAGCCTTTTGAGCATAAACTCATATCTTTCAGGGAAAGTGTTAGAATCTTCTGTCTGCCATCTTACTGTTGCGACCACTGTTTGTATCTGTAGCAGTTAAAGAAGCAAACCACCTCCTTGTTCACAGAAGGAAATGAGCTCTCATGGTTTTCTTGTTTATCTATATATTAGCTATTTATATAGACAAAGCTGCAAGCAGGGCTTTTTTTGAGCAGGAATGCACAGGAACACAGTTCCGGCTGGCTTGGTGATGGGTGTGTGGCCTAATATGCAAATAGCTTCCTGCTGGGCTTTTACTACAAAAAGCCCTATGTGACACAATGGTGACATCAGGGGTGTGTGGTCTAATATGCAAATGAGTTCCTGCTGGGCTTTTTGTACCAAAAAAGCCCAGACTGCAAGTATGTCCGACTGACAGTAGCTTGCCATTGAGGGTGAATGAGCTCTCTGCTAGTACCTGATGCTTGAAATCCTCTAGCTAAGGGATAAGATTGCTAACTCCAGGAGAATTGGAGGTGGAGCTTGGGGAGGGCAGAGGTTGGAAAGGGGAAGGGGAAGAACCTCAACAAGGTATAATACCATACAGTTTCCTCTTCAAACCAGCCATTTTCTCCAGGAAAACTGATCTTTGTAGATCAGTTGCAATTTTGAGAGACCTTCAGACCACACTGGAGGTTGGCAACCATATTAGGAGGTTGAACTGGGACTTCCTTTATATAATGCACATGCCCAGTCAATGAACTACAGTTCTGTTTTATTAAAAACTATTCATCTTCAGACTAATTCACACTAGACCTTTAATCCTGGTTTAGCCCTGTCCCCAAGCTGACATTCTACACTAAAATCATAGAATCATAGACTGCAGTCATATGCTAAATAAAGCAGTTTCAATCCACTTTCAATGCACTTTCAAACTGGATTTTGCCAGTTCACACAGTAAAATTCAATTGGAAAGTGCATTGAAAGTGAACTGAAACCACATTATTTAGCATGCGTGATCCCAGTCATAGAATTGGTTTCTCTGATTCTAGTGTAGAATGTCAGTTTGGGGACAGGGGCAAAGCCAGGATTAAAGGTCTAGTGTGAAATATCACTCTTCCACATTTTTTTTCTTTTTTCTTTGCCCAACTGATCCCTGTCTTGCCTGCTACTCTGTCCTGCCAAGAAGCTGAGAAGAGAAATAGAATGCTCTCCAGGCACACTCACTGTAAAGCAATATCCAGCCAGCTTTTTATCACAATTTTGCACCACTCACCTTTTGTGTCCCACATGGCTTTTGTCTTTTTAGGACCCAGCAGAGCCTTTTTTGAGTGGCTTACAAGGCTGCTTCCTTCCTTTTTTGCTGGGGGGGTGGGTGGGGAGGCTGGTTGGATCTAACATCATGCAAGGAGCAGAGCCATGTGATTCAGAAGAAAAGGGATGTGCACCACAAATGTGACTAGGTTTTTTTTAAACGTTTTCTTTTTCTTATTGGTGTTTGTTTATACTATTTTATTCTTTGTTTTTACTTAGGTGGGTAGCCATGTTGGTCTGAAGCAATCGAACAAAGTTTGAGTCCAGTGGCACCTTTAAGATCAACAATGTTTAATTCTGAGTATAAGTTTTTGTGTGCATGCACAATTATTCAGATAAGTGTTTCTGAAGAAATGTGCATACACATGAAAGCTTATCCCCCAAATTAAAAATTGTTCTTTGTTTTCATTGGTTTCAATGGGAAACACATTTCTGACTATGTTATCTGTTTTTCTTTGTTTGTTTTGGGTTTTTTTTTTTATTCCTGGGTGGTCTCCCATCCAAATACTGCTTTGCTTCCAAGAGCTGACAACATCGGGCTATCCAGGTCAGCGCAGGTATATAATATTGCCTACATCCCAGTAAGCACCTATTAAAGGGGGAGGCATTTTTGCTCCAAGCAGTTGGCAGCCCTAGTTGGAACCAGGCCCAGTCTGCAAATGGCCTCCAGCCTTGCTGGGTCAGAGCTTTCTGACACCGCTAGTGTGAAGTAAATTGCCTGATGATCCTTCTTTTAAAAGTTTCCCCCTCCTATTTAATTCATCATTGCTCCAGAAAGTCTTTCCCCTGACAATCCTCACACTCTGTATTTGCTAGCTTCGATCTCTTGCTACTTCTAATTGTTGATAGTTGGGATAAATAGCACTATGGATAAATGGCACTCATAACATCCTGCCAGATAGATACCTCTTCTTGAAAAGAGATGTCCTGCAATTTTGGGATCATATATGAAAAACTATGAAATGGGTAGTTTGACCCTGATGGAGTGAGGGAGGGAATGTGCTTGGCTTGTCCTTGTCTTCTGGCCTATTTGCTTGGCTGACTTAAAGCTCATTCATGGGAGCCTCCAGACCACAAAAGTATGTGCATGCTTGCACTGCTTTACCATAGCTGTCTCTTCCATTTCCCCTATGAACCCAAAACAACAAGCTTACAGAAGAGGTGCTTTCCTTGTCTCATGTAATTCCAGGAGGGGAAGGTACAGGATGAGCCTTCTGATCTCCCAGCTTTATCTCCCTGCCTGTCTCCCAAATCTGAGTATGTTCATATGAGCTATCTGGATTACATTTATACATTCTTTCACAGCTGGCTGGCAACTGTAGCATAACCAAGAAAGATCTGACCATGTGCCAGCATGATTAATGCCGCCAACTGATAGGGATGCCAAGTCCAACTCAGAAAATTTCTGAGGACTTCGGGGGTGGAGCCAGGAGACTTTTCCATTCCCTAAAACAAATAACAATACAGCAGTGCAATTCCCCTGAATAGTCTTCATTTCCTTGTCCCCCAACAGCAGCTAAATGAAAGTGAACCTACACTAACAAAGCAGCCAAAATAACCAGAGTTGCAAGCACACACTTTTGTGATCTCACTGGGGCTTTACACACAGAAGTTGCTGTATTTCCAACCAACTTCTTCAGACTAACACAGGCAAATAAACAGAGATAGAGAGGTGGATTTTTTCTCCATCCCATAAACAGGTTCATATAAAGACCTCTGAAACAAATCTAAAACAAGCACAGAGACTGTGCTGTCTCTCTTTCACACACTCTCACACACTTACTGGCTCTGATTCCTATACAAAGACATTTGAACATACGTGTCTCTGCTGCAGGCTTCTAAACCTGCAGGAGATCTAAAGGCATATGGTGGCTGTAGGGGCGGAGTTTCCCCCCTGGCCAGCCAGCTGGCTGGGGGTGGGGTAGAGCCTAGAAAACCAGGGATTCCCCTGCTGGGACCAGGGGATTGGGAAACCTACCAATTGATTAATTCCATCAACTATGCAGATGCAAAAGCAGAATACATACTCTTAACACATATGTTTTTAAAAATGCATTACCTGTACAGGATGATCATTTTTAATGTTTGAAGGCCTGCTTTACAAACACTGAATCATCTCTAGATGCAGTCATTGAAAAGAGTCTGCAGGTGGTGTTGTGAGTTCTAGCTAGATTTCATTATGTTTGGTTTTTGAAAACAGTAGCCATGAAGTAACTTCTTTCTAACTGAAAATATTTTAGAAAAAGTCTCCTGGGCATCTTGTTAGTTGAATCACAAAATGTTCCAAGGGTAGTTGGGTTGGTCTGCAGTAGAACGGTTAGATTCAAGCCCAGTTTCGCCTTTTTCAAGGTATTAATTTGTTGGTCTCTAAATTACTCTGGACTCAAATCTAACTGTGGCATAAAATGAGATTAGGCCTTTCAGTATGGGATTATTCATCCTGAACCTTCCTCACTCTTGGCAGAAATCCATACTACTTTGGCATAAAACATCCTGGACTGTGCAGGTGTACCTCTCGAATTATGTGAAAAATGGTATAATTTCTTTGGGTGACATCCCAAACACTCAGATACAATTGGGCCCCAGGAAAAAGACATCCTGCATAATTCAGTTCAACAAGTGCCTAGTTAATGATTAGGAAGAATTGAGTAACAATGTTTAACAAACATGACTGTTTGAGGGAAAGTAGTGAGAGTTCAAAATTTTTTAGTTAAAATGTTTTTCAGCCTAGCTAACATATGGATTTTTAAAAAATATTTAATTTTAATGTGGAGATACAGGCATTTGATTGCTCTAATTGCAGCCTTGATTCCAGGGAATCCTTGTTATTATCGTCATGACATAAACATATTAATTTCTCACTTGCTTTTGTATTTATAACTAGGGCACACTTTCTTTAACAATTAAGAACACACAACAGCACTGGTCATTTTGTATATTCTTTCTTTCTACTTTGATCTGGAGCCCTTTGCATGATTGAAAATGGTTAGTCAGAAGAACTGCAGAAGAACCTTTGACCTTTGTGAGCATTTCTTCAGTTCTTGTTGGGTTGACTGAAGGAATTGATTAGTTGACAAAACAAATACTTCATGGAGTCCCTTTCAGAGTAACTTCTGCAGTTATACACAATGACAGGGATGGGCAGATAAAGAAGCAGTGGATTGGTCTAAATCCCAGGATAATCTTACATAAAAAGGACACTACCCTCTGTTTAAGAGGAGCTCAGTGCATTTTTGGATTCTGGAGTCATGAGTGGGTGTCCATTTTGGGAAAACAAATATCAGTGAGTACATTTCTGTTTTTTAATAAACTATGGCTGGCAGTTAAGATAAGCACTATTTTGATGGCCACACTTAAGAGACATTAAGAAAGGATGAAATATCGCCTACTGGAGTAGGTTGTTTACTATTTTTTTAAAAATAAAAATAATAAGGTGCTATTTGAAAATAATATGTTTTATAGTGCTATGTAATTAAAATGGAATTGTGAAATCAGCCCATTTAAAAAATCATGCTTCATTTAAAATCATGCCCATTTAAAAATCATGCTTCAGGTCTGAACAGGTCTGAACAGTTTGATCCTTTAGCCCAACTGTCTTTTGTTTTATTCCTAGATTTAATTTTAACAAGTGGTCTTTGTCAGACGCGGAAGACAAGTCACAAGAAGGGCAAAATAAAGCCAGCAAAGGGGGGCTTATTTATGGAGACTATTTACAGGTAAGTGTAAATTTGTGATGGGACACACTTTGCTCTTCATCTGTAAATATGCTGCCTCAAATATATGGGGTGTGAGAGACTGGAGCCTCAGTATAGACTGGAGCCTCAGTATAGATTGGAGCCTCAGTATAGATTAGAGCCTCAAGTATTTATGGTTGTGGAAAATAATTTCCCTCAGATTTTATGGTAGTTTGTGGATGATAGATAGCAAGAGTTTATTTTAATACAACTTGCTTTGGGTTAGGAAAGAGCAAAACAGTATTTAAATTTTGTTCAAGCTGGCTAATAAAGAGAACAGAGCAGAATACACTGTATTTACTTTACAGAGCAGAATACACTGTATTGTTGAAACAAATTAATACAGGGTTGTTGTCATCATAGGCTGAAGTTGGGCAGCTTGGGGCCCATAGCTTCTGGTGAGGGCCACTGCTGCTGACTCCCTATTCATATATCTCCACTGACGACCTCTCAGAGAAGCTTAGGAAGGCTGCAACTCTGTAGGGATGTAGCACTTTTTATAGGTCCTTTGGAGTCCCCCTGACAATGATGGAAATCTAGGGATTCATAGAGGTTTGGGCAGGGCACTATTCATTGTGTTTTTGCTGAGTTACTTTGATAATTCTCAATGTATTTTTGTGAATTGTTTAATTTAGTTACCTGCATAGGGTCCCTGTTGTCTTGGATAAAGGTGGACACTTAAATATTTTAATAAGTGAATAAACATCCAGGCAAATGGATGTGCTTTTCTCAAATTAGCACACCATTTATGCTTTATGCACTTCTTTTTGTTAGCCTTTTCAGCACAGTAGACAATAGTCATGTCCTTAAATTAAGCTACAGTGCTACAAAGGCCATTTATTTTTAAATAAACAACCATAGATTAATATGACTCTGATCTTAAAGTTCTGCGTGTTCATGCTGACTGTTATATACAAATTAATGGAAAGAGAAGTTCAGTTGAATTAATTGTACTGCCTTAAGAACAAGCTTATATTCTTTCATTTAAAGCTGGACAAAATATTGAATGCTCAGGAACTTCAAAGTGAGAAGAAGGGGAGCAAAATCCATGATGAGCATTTGTTCATTGTGACCCACCAAGGTAATCTTCCAGAACAAAAGCAAAAATAGGATCTGGCAGCTCGTGGTTATTATTTGTTGATTGAACTATATCTTTAAAATTGGTATGTAAAGCATAAATAGATCCAATTAGAGTCCATCAACATGTTTGCCTGTACATTATTAGTTTCTCAGAAACATGTTAGATATGAAAATACAGATGGAGGCCATAATGGGGTACAGTTCAAGTTTAGGGGGAATTAGATTCCCCATTGTCATGACCCCTTCTAAGCCAGGCTCACACATTAGAAGAAGACCCAGGTGAGCTCCAGGAAGAGTCAGAATTGAGACACATCCAGAAGCTCAGGGTTTCCTCAAACTGTGGGTCCTCAGGTCATGCCCCAAGAACCTGCAGTAAAGACCTTGAGCCCCTAGCTTCCAAAACCTTGTGCCAAGAGCCTGAGGTTGAGACCTTGCCACTGGGAGCCCCAATAGATGTTCCAGAAACAGTAGAAGCAATCCTGTGGCCAGACCAAGCCAAGCCAAATACAGGACCACTGGCCCAGCAGATTTTGCCACCACCCCAGCAGGAGCAGCAGAGGCAGTAGCCCATGCAGAAGCAGCCCAGTGGAGATCCCATGCCAGTAGGTTTGCCAGATCCCTCCTGGGAACTGGCAGAGGATGGTGGGAACTTAGCAGGAGAAAAAGGAAGGCCCAGGCCAAATTACTGGCATTGCACAGGAAATGATCATGTTATGATGTCACTGCAATAGGGTTGCCAAGTCCAATTCAAAAAATATCTGGGGACTTTGGAGGTGGGGCCAGGAGACATTGGGGGTGGAGCCATGAGCAAGGTTGGAACAAGTACAATTGAACTCCAAAGGGAGTTCTGGCCATCACATTGAAAGGGACTGCACACCTTTTCAATGCCTTCCCTCCATTAGAAATAATGAAGGATAGGGGCACCTTCTTTGGGGGCTCATAGAATTGGCCCCCCTGGTCCAAAACTTTTGAAACTTGGAGGGTGTTTTGAGGAAAGGCATCAGATGCTATGCTGCAAATTTGGTGCCTCCAGGACATTTTCACGAATTTTAAAGATGAAATAATCCAGTGCAGCAGGGCACAAGAAACACAACAGGGCTGTACTTGATCTTTGATCTTTGAAGCTATGCTCTATTGTAAAATATATGATGGTTTTCCAGAGCTTGTAGAAGCTTGTTAGTGAAACAGAGGATCAAGTACGGCCCTGTTGCATTTCTTGTGCCCTGCTGTACTGGATTATTTCATTTTTAAAATTCATCAAGACATCCTGGAGCGTTGGACTCCCTAGAAGAACCTACCTTTGCTACGACTTGGACTACTCTTCTCATCTTCTTGGCGTTAATTCGCCTATAAAGGGACTTGAGTGTGAACGTGGTCTTTGTCTATTTCATGATTAATTTCACTTTATATGTTTATATTTATAGGTGGAGCTATATTTATAAACTTTTGTATCATTTGTTATTTTTTTTTAGGCTGGTTTTTCGCGGAGGTGTATACCTTGTTCCCTGCTCCACCTGGGGGATTGGCAACCCCCACCCCTCTCTCTCACACACACACTTAATGGGTCTGGTTACTTGCTCTGAAAACGAAAACAACACAAATAAAAGCTGCAGCTGACCTTCCCCATGAAATGCTTCCTGTTTCCTGCTCAACTTTAAAGGCACACAAACAACAGAAACACATATTTTAAAATGGGACCTGTTTGCAGGTTTCTAAACCAACCGGTGTGCTAGAGGTACATGGTGGCTGTGGGGGCAGGCTTCCCCCCGCCGGCCAGCTGACTGGAGGCGGGGGGAAGCCTGTAAAACCGGGGGATCCCCTGCTGGGACCTGGGGATTGGGAAGCCTACACTGCAATGCTCTGATATTTGGACAAAAACTCTGATAAAAATGGCTTCTACCATAGAGCTTTTGCTCAAATACCATTGCAACCCCAGACATCATTGACATGATGACATTACTTCCTATGTGATGCCAATGATATGGTCTGGGCCTTCCTCTTTTTCCTGGTAAGTCAGCAGCAGGATGGCTGGGCCTGGCAACGGGGGACCCCTGCCTCCACTAGGGAGGGGGGCAACCTGTGCTCTTACTTTTCAGCCAAACCATGGTTCCAGAGGATGTTGTGCTCTACTTTTTGTGCTCCAAGCCCAGGCTCTTCAAGAAGACCTTTCTTGCTGCAGTAACTGGAGTCAGAATACCCTCATGCTTTCTTTTATTATTGTGTGCATTCACTCTCCTCTGTGTTCTACTACTTCTGAATTCCAATTGCAGTATTAAAAAATGTTCACTAAAACAGCCAGTATGGTATACTAGTTATAATAGCAGACTAACATCTAGGACATCCGGGTTCAAATCCCAACTGTCATCTCTCAAGTATATTTTCATCATACCTTTCTCCTAAGGATCTTCAAGTAGCATGCATGGTTCAGTCAGTTGGGTGAAGAGGTGAGGAGCATGAACTCTAATATGAGAGAATGAGGTTTGATTGATTCCCCACTTCTCCACATGCAGCTGCTGGTGAGACCTTGAGTCAATCACAAGTTCTCTCAGAGCTGTTCTCTCAAGAGCTCTCTTAGCTCCATCTACCTCACAAAGTGTCTGTTGTGGGGAGGTAAAGGGAAAGGAGATTGTAAGCCACTCTGAAGGGTGGAGTATAAATCCAGTATCTTCTTTTTTCCCTACTATGTGAGGCTGCGAGAATATGCGCTGCCCATTTGTACCTTGTGTGATGCACTTCTCTGCATTGCTCTGACAGTGTATGTTCAACTGCAGATATTGGTAGGTGTATGATCAGGGATGGACAGTGTTGTCCTTCTTAACTGCCTTAGGGGATGAGGGCAAAAAAGACGGGGTTCATGTACAGGAAAAGTGGAGGCAAGTTCTCTAAGTGTTTTATTTAATATTCCAATCTTAAGGAAACCTTTTATAGAGTCATTTCATAATAAATCAAGAGATACTTAACTTTCTGAATTCATTATCCATGTCTGCTAAGATGGAAAACCAACAGTGTGTATCTTTTAATTGTAGCTTATGAACTATGGTTCAAGCAGATCCTGTGGGAACTGGATTCTGTCAGAGTGATATTTCAAAATGGTCACGTAAGTTGTATGAAAATATATTCAATTTTTAAAATATTTGCTTTATTGGCTGTTTTTCACCAAACACACATTGAATATTTGAAATTCAGCTGTTTACTGAAGGTTTTTTGTGTTGAGAAGAATTAGAACAGTAAATTGTTCTCTGTTTGGTATCCCAAAACCCCACAGAAAGCAATCAAACCTAACAGTTTAGCTAACTGCTGAAGGCTGCTATCCTGTGCTATACCTGGGGAAAAGCCCTACATGTGACTTACTTTTGAAAAAGCATTCATAGGCTTGTGCTGTAAGGCTGCAATATTAAATACACTTACTCAGGAATATGCAACACTGTGAAACCCAGTTGTGAGAAAGTCCCAAAGAACCCTGTCTAAATTACTTAATTAATTAATGCTGTCTTAATTACATGAAAAATGATCAAAACAAAGCCACGATTCCCTGCTCTGCCTTGCCAGTGAGTTGTAAGGTGTATTTTTCTTTTCCCTCCTCCCCAATTAAGGTGAGAGATGAACGGAATATGTTGAAGGTTGTTGCTCGAATGCAGAGAATTGCAGTGATCCTTAAACTACTTGTGGAACAGTTTTCTGTTCTAGAAACTATGACAGCCCTGGACTTCTTTGATTTCAGGTAAATTCTTCCTTTGATTCATTCATGGGCTAAAAGAAAGTTTGCCATTTGTCCTCATTACTGTTCAAATGAACAAGATTTATGTCTGCTTTGGCAAAAAGAAGCTGGTTGCATCAAAGGTGTATGTAATTTTGTCAGGATAGTTTTTACATATAGAATAGTATTTTCAACTCCCCAACTCAGTTTGCTGAATTAACAGAACAAAAAAGACAAGGACTGTCCACTTGGATCTTAACTGAGCTGAGAAGTCATTCCTATTACTAATCCTATAACTGTTCTGGATTGTCATTATTTTTAGCTACTTCAAAGCTAGGTGGCTAAAGTTAAGTGGGGAGGAGAGGGGGAGGTGATTAAAATTGAATGAAAAGTGGGGAAAATAATTAAAATCAAATAATGAAAGATTCATTCAAATAACATTTGATAATTAAAATGAACAAGAAAAAAACCCCCATAGTGTTCACATTCCAAACAGAAACTGGTCGAGCAATCCGAGAAGACCTGAAGCCTTGAAGAGATGCTGCCAGTCAGACCAGAGGAGATCTAAATGAATCACATGGGATTTACAAGGAAATCCTATGCAGAGCCACGCCCTTCTAAATCCATCAAAGATTCATGCTTTTATTTATATTTCACTTTCCTCCTCAGTTGAAACTCAAAGTGGCTTAGAACAGCATCTCCCCCTCCTCCATTGTCCTACAACAACAACCCTGTGGGGTAGGCCAGGCTGAGAGTTTGGTATGAGCCCAACATCACACAGTGAACTTCCACGACAAAATGGGGATTTGAACCTGGGTCTCCCAGGATCCAGCTTTGCCACTCCATCCACTAAACCATGTTCCTTCTCGGTACACTTAGAAGGGTTTAACTCTGTTTAGAGTTTTATGTTTTCTTGCTTGGAAGTAAGTCCCATTTAATTCAGCAGGACTCACTTCTGAGTAAATATGGCAAGATCAGGCTGTCTGACTCTGTAAGGACTCAGGTTTGATACATGCAATATATCAAGACAAGGAAAGCGAACGTTATACAAATATTCATGATTTGTTCTGAATGCAGAAAGTAGCAGTTACTGAATTCAGAAAGCTTTTTGTGCAGATTGGTGTCTGTTTTAAAATGGTAGGCTGTTTGTAATAATTTCTGGAATGATTCTCAGTGCAGCAGTCCACTGCTTTGGCTCCAAAAACTTTCTTACCATTTCCTAAGATACTGAGCCAGCATTTTCTTTTCTTAAGTAGCAATTAGACATGGTGGTGTTACATTTTGCTTACTGAACTGGTTTCTGCAAAAGCGTATATGAAATCATACTTCACTTTTTACATTACAAAACTGTTCCCCTCCCCCCTTCACTATCTTTAAAGAGATTATTTGAGTCCAGCATCAGGTTTTCAGAGCTTACAGTTCCGCTTACTGGAGAACAAGATTGGCGTCCCACAGAGCCTGAGAGTCCCATACAACAGAAGACATTACCGGGATAACTTCAAAGGAAAAGAAAATGAGCTGCTGTTGAAATCTGAGCAAGAGCTAACCCTGCTGCAGCTAGTGGAAGTAAGGGGGCCTATTAATTGGTGACCAGCTGCAGGGCAGTTGTAGCAAAACTTTACAAATTACAAATATCCCATTGATGGTGGTCAAGAGGGATTTACCTTAGTTGAGCAGAATTAGTCTATTTGAACAAATCTAAATCTCTCTTGCCTAAAATATATGAGCTATTTGCAGACTTAGGTAAATTTTTATGAACCCTGTTTGCAGGATGTCAGTTAGGGTGCCTCTTAACATTGTGAGGAAGCTTCTATGATTGAATTTACAAACTACAATTGTACATATGGCTGTCAAGCTCCCACTGGGGGTGGGGTTTCCCCTGGTTTGGAGGCCCCCATCCCACCGGCATGGAGCTGGCTGGTGGGGATATCCCTGCTCCCAAAGAATTCCATTGGTGCCCAATGCGATGCCATCCGGAAGTGAAGTCATTGCGCTGAGCATGTTGCGCAGGGGATGCTCTAGCATTTGGGTAAGAACTCTATGGTACTCCCCTTGCAAGTCAAAGGTAGGACTTGGCAACCTTAACTGTACACATAGGAGGAATGAATACTTACAAAGCTAGCATAATGTATTATTTGTATGGCAAGATGTGTATGGACATTGATCCACATTCCCAGAATATTAAATTTGTTATCTGAAGCAAACCACTCTCCTGTGAAACATGGTCAAAAGTGTCACTGTCAATTAACAAGCTATTAAAATCAGACAATGAATTGTACTCAACCAGATTTTCCACAATGGAAAACGGAAGAGGATATCCCCCTTGACTCTGAAAAGGCTATGCTGGGGATTGTGGCACCTGCATGGCCAATATTCATGTGGGACAAGGACTTTAGTAAAGAGGGGAACTGGGTAAGAATGAGTGCAAGAACTGGCTGGATACAATCCAGAATACAACCCATATAAGAACATAAGAAAAGCCCTGCTGGATCAAACCAATAGTGCATCTAATTCAGCATCCTGTCTCACACAGTGGCCAATCAGTTCCTCTGGAAGGCCAACAACATGGCAGAGAGGCCAAGGCCTTCCCATGATGTTGCTTCCTGGCTCTGGGATTCAAAGATTTAGTGCCTCTAAATGTGGAGGTTTCCCTCACTCACCATGGATAGCAAAAATTAAGAATTAATTTATTTTATTCTTTAAGGCATGGCTAGAAAGAACGCCTGGACTCGAGCCAGAAGGATTTAATTTCTGGGGGAAATTTGAAATGAATGTACTTAAAGGACTGGAGGAAGAATTTGCAATGGTGCAGGTACTGATAATTTTTTCTTTGTTAAACAAAGAAGTACTTAATTAAACTTACAGTAATCAGTCATGGTGTATTTTATGGCTGATCAATAAATTTAGCCATCTGTGTGACCACCTGAAACAAAGTCCTGTATGTAGCTTCATAGGGTAATCTATTTTGGGGGGAGGGATTTACACAAGGCAGATGAATTCCTTTTATACAAGTGGGGTCCCGTTAAAAACTTGTGGAAGTGGCTGTTCCATTCGCCTCTCCCTCAACTTCTTCCAGTCTCTTACTCGCTCTCCTTCCTGTCATCCTTTTTCTTGTTCTTTCTCTTCCCCATGTCTGTCCCTTTCTCTTTCTGACCCCATCCGCATTATTCTTTCTCTCTTTTTACACCTCTTATGCAATCTCTCTTTCTGGCCCCCATCACTCTCCTGGACACCTACCTGTCTCTTTCTCCCACACACAGAGGAGCAGCAGCAGTGGCTCTCCTGGCCACCTGCTTACTGCTTGCCTCCCCAACCTCAGCAGAGGCAGCTCTCCCCACTGCCTGCCAGTATCCTAGGCAATTACCTAGTTTGCCTAGTGGTAGAGCTGGCTCTGTATGAGAATACTCACCAATATTTAGGGCTATGAAACTGTTGGAGAAAGACCACAAGCTTCAGTATATATGACAGGCAGGAACAATAGAGGTGAGCCAGGACACAAGTTTCAACAAACATAGTCAGGTGAAAGGAATGGAAATCAGACCTGTGTGCTTCCTAACCAATATAAAGCACACCTCAATGATCTGATGAAAAGTGAACTGAACTGCAGGAGTGCTGTGAAAATGGTGGCCTTGCTTTTAGAGTGTGGCGCTGCAGTCTGAGTCAGAATAATCACATTTCTGAATGTAATTTGTGAACTTCAGGAAAGACTTCAGTAATGGATCAGTGGAGTAGGGGTGGAAAACCAGAAGTATTTCCTACCTAGAAGTGGTTTTAAAAGTTGCAGTAAAGCCCTTTTCAGGGACAAATGAGTTACCTAAGATGGATTGAACAAGATAAACACTCATCTTTAGGGCAACAGAAAGGAAAATGGAAGGGAAAAAAAATCTATTCTAGAAACAAAAAAAATGGTAAGCTTTTACTGTTCTAAAAAATATTGTGTTTGAAAGGCAAAAGACGATTCTGAGGAAAAAGAAGATCAAATGGCAGAACTTAAGAAACAAAAGGAGGTGCTTATTTCATTATTTGATGAAAAACGGCACGAACATCTTCTTAGTAAAGGTAGGTTTAAATAATTCCATGCAAACAAACTAAAATATGATTTTAAATTGTTTGTGAACTTAATATTTTAAGTAATACATGAATTGATTTTAGGCTGAGATCCTGAAGTGCTTGGGTAAAGCAGTGGACGACATATTTGCTGCTGAGGATTGTTCTCCAACAACATACATAGGGTCACTGATACCAACTCTCATGAAATTGAATTTCTGCTGCTTTGAGAGGGAGCCTGTATCTGCATCCTGCTACTAAAAGAGATCAATCTTCATGGGGACAATTAATAGTGAGAATTAGGGGAACAGGATAGGGCAGGGCAGGGCAGGGCAAGACAGGACATGAGTGTTATGTATTGAGTGTGTTATGAATACGGGAGATCAAACTGACTGACTACTCCTTGCCCTACTATCAAAGCTCTCAGTATACCCCACCTTAAGTACTTACTGTGCTAGTCCTGTTAATGTGTGTAGGAATTTCCAGTGTCTAACAAAGCAGAAGGAACTTAACAAGAAAAATATTATATTTTTGCAGGTGAAAGAAGGTTGTCCTATAAAGCAATGAAAGGAGCTTTAATGATCTACTTTTACAGGTACTTTATAAAGAGTTATTCATTTATGTGAACCTTTCACTACCAGAAATGTTCTTTTCCCTCTGTGGGAAGTGGTCTTAAACATTGTTATCTCTTGCATGGGTGTTTGAGATTCTTCAGACAGAAATATCCTCAGCATTTAGAAAATAAAACTTTGTGCAGTTTAACAGATATATAACCTCCCAATATTTATTTTTCTGGCAGTTTAAAGCAATAAGGTTTGATAGGTTTGCATTGCAAGTTTTGGAACCCTCCCCCAACCCTCCCATATCGATATTTATTTAAACAAAATTCCATTTACTTCAAGTATTGTTTATCTTCAAAAATTATCCTCACTATTTGTTTGCATGCCTTTTAGAATTAAAAACAATCTGGCAGTTCAGATTTTTGTAAAGTTTTCTGCAATCAATGAGGCTGAGTAACTAAGCCTACTTAGCTGAACACACGTCAGAGCAGGTGGAGACTGTAAATGTCTGATCCCATGCATGTTTACACAAAATTGCCCAACTATGAAAAGTGCTTCTATAGTCCTTTATTTTGCTATCCATGTGCAAGTGCTGTCAGTCTTAGGGATACCACGTACTCTTAATTCGATTAGCAGTTGTGTTCTTGCAGCAATGGGCCTCTCAGCATGAACTTTTCTCTGTCTAGCACTCAGTGATTAATGCATTTATTTGCATTATAGGTTTGATTGACTGGCATTTATTTGCATGATTTTTATCTTGTATTTCCAACAAAACATCCAAGGTGCTTAACTATGTATATACATATCCCCTAACTGAAATAATTAGAGGCCTATTATAACTCCCATCTTCTGAATCTAGGAGGGTAAGCACCTTAGACAGGGCCTTGTCAGTAGTGACACCTATCCTGCAAGAACTCCATCCTCACAAAGGTTCCTCTGGAACTGTATGTATTTTTTTTCTCTTATGTCATCCCTTTTAGACCCGTTGAAAGCAGTTTTATTGTGTCATTTCAGACTGTAGTTTTAGAGACTGTCTGAATACTTTCTAAAAAAGAATATTTAAGATCTTATCTCTTTTTGATAAATTTTATTTGTTACTGCTTTATGTGTTTATTGTTATTTTAACTTTGTTTTATTAATTAACCATATTTTTATACTGTAAGTTGTCTTATATATAGTTTTATAGAGAGGTACAATATATTTTAAATAACCAGGGAGATTACAATAACATAGAAAACAAACCTATAAAAAAGAAATATTTTGATTGATAAAATTCACACCCTACCTTTCTGCCCTTGTAAAACCCACACAATGCAAAACACACAAAGTAAAATTGCATTTTAATAACCATTTAAACCAACAAAAACGCATCATTAGAACAAATAGTGGCTTAATGGCAAAACCATATTATTTCCACCTTTGCTTTTATTCCTCTTTTAAGTGCTGTTTAGCTGTTTAGTTATTTTGTACATTTGAGAATTGTTATCAATTGTAATTGGAATGTAATTACTATCTTGGTATATTTTAAAAGTTGTGTGTCACTTTGAGAACTTTGGTTTGGCTTCTAAGTATTTAAAATAAATAAGCATATGCAAAACTTAAATGAAATCAACTTAAGTAAAATACTGAATTCTACTTATTCCCGCCCCCCACCGCAAAAGAGAAGAACCTCGCTTTCAGATTCCTTTTCAACTCCTCACTTCTCTTATGGATATAGATGTCCTGATGACCAAATGGAGATGTAAGTTTTTGCTCCTATGTTCATCCTGCAGTATGTTCCGTGGAGAGATATGTAATCAGATCTCTTGCTGTCCTTTAAATAAAAACCCTGACACAGGATATGTCTATATTTGTCTGTGATTTGGATCAGGGCTATTGTGCTGGGTGTAAGGAAGTTAACTGGTCCATTCCATGCCATCTTCCTGACAGAAGTAAGCCCTTCTCCACCAGCTGGTACTAGGGTAATGGGGGTGGTTCCGAGATAAAGAAAAGCTTGAGATGTGTGTATGTGCACATTTTATTTTGGAAAATGTTATGAGTCAAAGCATGAATTCTTTTTGCCCTCCATCAAGTCCTTGGTTTGCATCATCCGCCCCCCCGTGATGAGTTTTATAAATGTTTTAAATAACCTTAAATCTACTGCAGAACACGTAAGTCATCCCTTTTGCTACTATAGAAGAAGACTGCAGATTTATACCCCGCCCTTCTCTCTGAATCAGAGACTCAGAGTGGCTTACAATTTCCTATATCTTCTCCCCTCACAACAGACATCCTGTGAGGTGGGTGGGGCTGAGAGGGCTCTCACAGCAGATGCCCTTTCAAGGACAACTCTTGCAAGAGCTATGGCTGACCCAAAGCCGTTCCAGCAGCTGTAAGTGGAGGAATGGTGAATCAAACCCAGTTCTCCCAGATAAGAGTCCCCGCACTTAGCCACTACACCAAACTGGCTTTGTAAACAAGGCTTTGTATTAGAGCCCAGAAAATTAAACAGAAGCTTGATGAATTAGAGGAGTGGACAGGGCTTTTTTTGAGCTGGACCACACAGGAATGCTGTTCCAGCTGGCCCAGGCAGTGTTCCAGCTCGGTCTCATCGACTTCCCTCGCTGCCTGGCGGGGCTCAGGGAGCCCAGCCACACTTGTGCAGGGGCCTCCTGACATCCAGGTGTCTGGCGGGGCTCGGGGAGCCCTGCCGCACTTGCGCGGGGGTGTCCCGGTGTTGTGCTGTCGGGCGGGGCTCGAAAAGGCCTGCCATTCTAGCTCGGGGGCTTCCCGATGTCATGCTATCTAGCAGGGCTCGGGGAGGTCTGCCGCACTCTTTCTTTCTTTCTTTCTTTCTTTTTCTTTCTCTTTCTTTCTTTTTCTTTCTTTCTTTCTCTTTCTTTCTTTTTCTTTCTTTCTCTCTCTCTCTTTCTTTCTTTTTTTCTTTTTCTTTCTTTCTTTCTCTTTCTTTCTCTCTCTCTCTCTTTCTTTTTTCTTTCTTCCTTCCTTCCTTCCTTCAACTCTCTCCTCCCTTTCATTCATTCATTTTTTCTTTCTCCCAGTCCCTCTCATAAATTCATTTTTGTCAGTCCCTTTCATTTATTCATTATTTTTCTTTTTGTCAGTGTTCTTTCTTTCTTTCTTTCTTTCTTTCTTTCTTTCTTTCTTTCTTTCTTTCTTTCCTTCCTTCCTTCCAACTCTCTCCCCCCTTTCATTCATTCATTTTTTATTTGTCAGTCCCTTTCATTCATTCATTATTTCTTTCTTTCTGGCAGTGTTCTTTTTTCTCCCCCCCTTTCAAGCCCTGGGAGTGGATAAACAGTAGATATTGTAGTTTTTATGCTGAGACACATACCTTGTACCTCAGGCGAATCACAAAGGTATCTGGTGCCTACTGCTAAGTATTCATGACTTCTGGCAGTTTAAATTTAGTACTGTCCATCAGCGTTCAGGATAACCTTGGAAATGCCGATTCTTACATGCAGTCAGTGATAATCATACAGGTCCAATATGTATTGCAGCTGTTTTGGTGAACAGCAAATGCGTGCAGGCCGTCAGTTCCTCAGGAAAGCATACACCTGCACTTTTTTGCCTGGCTAGATATACCTGGAAATTTATTTCATTAAATGAGTTTTTATGCATCTCGTTTAAAATGTGCCCTTGTCTGTAGCATTTACAAACAAAGCAAAGATCATGTCAGCAGTTTTAAAGAGCTACCTCAGTGATAACAAAATGACCTATTTACTTGGCAGTATGTGCTAAAAACTTGTCCCTGTGTTTAGATAACCATGTGTGTATGGTGCACAGAATGATTGGCAGCAAGGCTGGTACTGGAGGATCATCTGGGTATCAGTATTTACGCTCTACTGTGAGGTAAGTCTACAAAGACTTTGTCACCTTTGATGAATATGAACACACAAGTACCAGATACAAAGAGAAGAAAAGGAAACTGTCATGACTTAATCATTTGCTGATCTTCTGACACTGAAGAGGTATAAGTTGTCTAGCACACGGTCAAATTTGTGTCTGAAAATTCTTGAAAATTGAATTTAAAAAATGATGGCTAAAGAATGATATACAAAAACTGGTTTCTTTCTTTATAAGGAACCATTTTTGTCCTGAAAATACAATACACATATCATAATTAAATAAATGTGGTTAAAACCTGTTGTTTTCATAGTAGCTTTTGTAACAAAAACTTTCAAAATTATTATGTGTGACTACCGGTTATATGTGCAGGTGTGCAAAACCCCTCCCCCCCCAGTATTTTTTGGGTTTGGGTACACTGAACCTGAAAATGTTGGTACACAACATTCCTGACTCCCAATACCAGTATGGCATTCGGGTTCAGTAAAGATTCAGGATTGCCAATTTTTTCCAGCTCCATTATACACTATTGGGACCACTGACCATCAATCTGGGGTATTGGGGCTCAGCAGGAGAGCTGCTTTTTGAGGTAGAGGCACCAAATTTGCAGCATAGTTGCTCATGCCTCTCTTAACCTGCCCCCCCCCCCAAGTTTCAAAAATATTGGACCAGACAGAGGGTCCAGTTCTGTGGCCCCTAAAAGAAGATGGAGGAGAAAAGGGCATTAAAAAGGAACACAATTCCTTTAAATGCCTTTTGCAAGCTGTGGTTGAATTTTGAAGGCATTTAAAGGACTCATAGTCCATTTAAATGCCATCCCCAAGCCACAACTTCACCTGGAAAGCATTTAAAGGGAATGCAATCCCCTTAAACACCCTTTAACATTAGCTATCCAATGGACCTGAAAAATCTCAATTTTTCTGGGCTCAGCCATATTGGATAGTCGGAGAATTACCTCCACTGATATCTGGATGAAAAAATACTAGAATACTGGTAAGGGTTTTTTTTAGTTCAGTTTATACCAAGCGCACACCTCTAGTTATGGTTGATATCAATAAGCATATATGAAATTAGAAAATATCAGGGCATTCCTAATCTATTCAAAGCTAATGTATTTCTTCCTTTCTTTACAGTGACAGGTACAAAGTATTTGTTGACTTGTTCAATCTTTCAACATATTTGGTACCAAGACACTGGATACCAAAGTTGGACCCAACTGTCCATAAGTTTCTTTATACAGCAGAATATTGTGACAGTTCCTACTTCAGCAGTGATGATTCGGATTAAAAAACATCCTTCGATGATCCTTGCAAATAACTGACTTGTAACTGACAGTACTTTAGTGCTTTAATCAAATACCTTGTGCATATATTATGTAATGTACATGTTTATATATTTATATAAAATATTATATACCTTATAAAGCATAACCGTATTTCA
Organism: Heteronotia binoei; assembly: GCF_032191835.1. Classification (NCBI taxonomy): domain Eukaryota; kingdom Metazoa; phylum Chordata; class Lepidosauria; order Squamata; family Gekkonidae; genus Heteronotia; species Heteronotia binoei. The sequence continues at coordinate 53,932,781 of NC_083231.1, read as the reverse complement.
GATAGACTCTATGAAATAAACTAACACACACACACAAACAACTCAAACTTGTTCACTATGAGGTATCAAGGTGCTAAGAAAATAGGAGGGATGATCTGTTAAAAAAAATAACACCCGCCCCCCAAAACAACAACAGCAACAATAACAGCAGCTTTTTCCTGTAAGGGCCATTCTATGTATATATAGATGTTCTTCTGTTCAAACTTCAGCTTCCCTGCATGCTATTATTGGAAGGGAGTAGTTTTATGGTGTAGGAAGGCTCAACCAATCCTTTCCTAGGACCAAAGAATCTTCTGAGGCCCAAAGGATATTGATCTGCTCACAATGCTATCCTCACTTGTCAGAGCTGACTGACTTCAGTAGATGTAGAAGGTTGTTACTCTTCTTAGGTTGGCTCTGAAAGTATACTGAAGAAGCAGCTGTTATTGGGTTTCCACTGCTGCCTTCTGTGACATTTTAGTAATCCAGTCAAAATACTCAATGGGATAAAAATGACATATAAGAAAGATTTCCTATGTAATCATCAATGCAAAGCAGCCAAGAAGGTCAGAGCGCCTGCTCCGGCTGCAACGCCACTGAGGATGTTCTCCGCAGCTGAGAACGAAACGTCTGGAAGGAAAACTTTCTCCAGTAGAACACGGCACTTGAGCCCAAAAGATTCTACAAACCCTAATATGTAATCATCATCTTTATTATAAAATCAGTAAATATGAATTTGAGCATACAAAAATATTTTAACATCTCAGCTAACACACAAATATTTTCATCAAAGCATTGTTAAAACTATGGACAAGTATTAAAGTTCCTTCATCAAGTGTTACTTTCTAAATTTCAAAAAGTTAAATCATTGTGCAGCCATAAATACACAAACATTATTTATCAAAATATGTACCATATATCTTGCCTTTCTTCCTGTGAGGTGGGTTAGAAAAACTTAAGATTTTACAAATCTTGTCAGAGCAAAGAGAAAGGAACCATAGTTGCAGCTGCTGCATACAAAGGGATAACATTCATTATATCTACTTTGATTTGCAATGTGCTTTCCAATCTTCATCTGCATGAACTGTTTATTCAGCTGGCTTTGTTTTTGCATCTGTTCAGACTGCAGCCATTGTATTTTGCTTTCACAACTGTGCGAACAGGATCACTGCTGCAACCTTTTACAAAGGAATTAAGGCAGAAGAGAGTGACTGTCCAGTGGCCACACTGTAAACATAATGTACCTGATGAAGTCAGGTTGCCCTGATTCAGGTCCTGTTTTCCATTTATTGGGCAGCCTTGGCTTCAAAACTCTCATTAGAAACATCTGGACAAGTGGAAGTAAGACACGAGTGCCAACTGCATCCTGAACTGATAATATACAGCATGGTTCAGTACATGCCATTTATAGTGCCAGAATTAAACCATTCTAATACTACTGTGTAACGCTGATTAGGATGGCACTGTTGTTTTCCAGCTGTGAATGTCTGTGTAGCACAGGATGGAAGACGAAGCACAGCTCAGGATGTGTCACAGTTACAAAACTCATCAGAATGCCCCTTCTTAAAATGGCTTCAAACTGAGGAAAGTGATGATCAAAACGATTGCCCCATCATTTAGCTCAACCATTTCACACAAACACAGCAGAAACTTCATCAGCAATACCTAGAAAGCAACCAAATAAAAATTACCATTGCATTATAACTAAAATGGAGCCTGTGCTGCTGACAAAATGGGTGGGGGTAGCTACTTATTACCAGCCCTTGTATTGTATGAACATTTAAACCTTGTTTTTAACATCTTAAGTATGACCGATTAGGGATATTCAGGATTTTGCTTGTAGAGTGGTCCCACAGAGAATCTGTAACTCTAAATGAGTCTAATCATTGCACTTTAAAACAATTACGTCAGGCATGCATGCAAGATAGCCCCCAATGTGTCTATATAATATTTGACATATTTGATCCTCAAGGCAGGGATGACATGCATGCTCCAGAGAACTGAAAAAGTTCTTAAACAGGGCCTTCCAGGCAATACATCTGTACTTGCATCTATTCCAATATCTGGTTGAACTAATCATGATACCTTCTGCTCAACTTACCACAAACATTGGAGCCTATTTTAACATGAGCATAGCCATCTATTCCCCATGAACGTCCCCAAGAGTTCCGTACTATCCAATAGGGGATGCTACCTGTAAAATAAGCTCAATAAGCCTTTATGTCAGCCACACAGAATAAAGATAATAATTACATCTTCTGCAGAGCCTCATTCTTGTAGTGCAAGGAATGTGCCAATTTACTGTCTTCCTTGAAATTACACATCAAGTTTGCACTAAATGCACAGGCACATAAAATACAAAATGACCGAGTATGCATTACAATGCAAAGGCTAGATCAATGGAAATTCAGCAAAGGATGAATCACAATTTTAATTTAATCTTGCATGCAATACTGTTAGCAATTGTGTACATCAGGGATCCCTAACCTTAACGGCTGACACCCCCACACTGATCTCGGCGGGAGAAACCTCTGTAGCAGCAGCTGGCAACACGCTGAAGAAGCGGGCCCTGCCCTTGCCTCCTCTCCACTTCTTTCCTGGGCATGGGAAGGAAGTGGGATGGAGACAAGGGTGGTGCCACTTCTTCAGCGGGTTGCCAGCCGCTGCTACAGAGGTTTTTCCTGCCAAGATCAGCGTGGGAAGGGTCAGCCCTTAAGGAGCCGGGGAAGGCGGTGCTTCACTGCCCCTTCTTCTGCCTTAAAATGGTAGAAACGGATGGTGATGGAGGTGCTGCGAGGAGGGACAGGGTGGGGAGGCTGCACAGCCGTGGGGGGGGTGTGATGGGGAGGCTGCTCGGCCGCAGGGGGTGGCAGGGAATGCTGCATGGCCATGGGGGCGGGGGAGGGGGGGCTGCGTGGCATCATGGGGGAAGGGGCTGAATTTGGTTTTCCCACCCTGCCAGCCCTGGTGCCGTAGGTGGGCTGGCCCTGGTGCCAGTCCCCGGCACCACAAAGGTTGGGGACAACTGGTGTACATGACTTGTGAATACTGCAGACCTCCTAATAAGAGAACACATGTTCAGAACCCTATTGTGAACTCTAGGAGAATGGCAGGCTAACTTCAGAAACTAAGGCAGATAAGCAAACTCAGACCCCTCATTAAGTACAAAAGCAGCTAGTTCCTCCAACAAAAGCACATCATGAATCCAGGGGCTGCAACAGACCTGAATGTTTCCTTGAAACTTTACTTTATAGAACACATTCTAACTGTTATCTTTTTTTTAAATGTTAACAGTTTAAGTTGCAAAACTAAAATATAAATATTGTGTTGTGTCTTGAAGAATATGAATGTACACATTTTTTTTTTTTAAAAAAATATTCTAATTGTTACCAATTTTTTAACTTGTAAACATACATATTTTGATGGAAGCACATGCCAGTGACATCAGGAGGACTTTCTTCTGAGCAAAATGGGATGGATCTGAACTGATGTATAACACTCATTAGAGAGTAGCAGAAGGAAAGCTACCTGTTGTATCAAAGCCAGTAATGAGAACAGCATGATTTGCTTCTCCACTGGAACAGTGGTATTGTATGATACCGCCCAAGTAATCTTGCCAGCTAGTCGCATCTACAATTATCACCAAAGGACCCCATTTAACAAGTATCTTCATCATTTCTTCTTCATGCCCACTGCAAGAAAAAGAAACACACCCTAATAATCAGAAAGTTATCTAGCATCAAATTAGACTAAAACAGTCCAGCCCCAAGCAGCCTGGAAGGACAGGATTCAGCTCTTTGAGTTAGGTATCCACTGGTCAATGGATTATTTGCTGGATGACGCTAGTAGAAGTGAACTGTCAAAAATGGTGTCTGTGAATGTTAAAGATCAAGGGATCACTTGACCATGTGAAAATAAAACCAGGTAAAATCAGCTGTAACTATGGAAATTGTTACATCAAATCTGCTGAAACAAACCAAGGAATGCGGACAGGATATGGACTTGACAGCTTCAGGCAAGCACTGCTAAAGGCAGCTGTGTACTTGTGCAAACTTCCCAGCTTGTGCTGTGCACATGAAACCCCAGTCAGATTGCCAACAACTACACCAGTCACTTGTTTAGAAGGGGAAGCGGGACTGTGCCTTTAATCCAGCTCTCCACATATGTTGCAGAGGAATGCTGCCAGATAACCCAGTATCTATCCTGCCACCCAGCAGCCAAGCTTCAATATGTGCTTTCTCAGTCACATTGGCCAAGACAGCTCTGGCTGTCACAATACTCTTTCCCGCACTGTGAAATGTTTCAAAGGGCATTAATCTGACAAGCAACAAGAATGAAAGAAAATGAAAATAATTCCTCACATTACTGTTTTTGTTTTATACAATGACCTTATTCTTTTCAATCATATAGGCACATACGGGATTACAAATGGAATCTGCATCCCCCATCCCCAATTCTATCTGTATAAAAATATTTTTTACTGCAACAAGTCGAGTAACCTCAAATGAAAACAGTGTGTTGATTTCACAATCTCACTGTTTGTTCAAGTTGTATGAGAACAACCCTGTACATACTGCAGAGAAAAATAAACAGCGGACTCCTTTTTATGGACAACTAGGGTAATGGAAAACGACCCTTGGCACTTACCGTGAGGGGTCCTTCTCCTAAGAGGATAGGAGGACATCTTGGGTGTTTCCCACCGTCCAATCAGGGAGGCAGGAATCTAAAATCTTCCTCTTCCTGTGGGAACCACCCTCTTGCTCAGTTCGGGTGACTCCGAGAAGCAGTACGGACAACTTAACCTATATATAAACAGTAAACTGCAACTTTAAGGCAAAAATTTTGCTATGAAACAACTGGCGTAAAGAGAAAAAGCAGGCCACAGTACCTGACCTAATAAAACACCGGAAATCTGATGTCAGAGAAAAGAGAGGAGAAAATAACACTCCACAGATAGGGCGATAGAAGGGAGGGCAAGATGTCCTCCTATCCTCTTAGGAGAAGGACCCCTCACGGTAAGTGCCAAGGGTCGTTCTCCCTAAGAGGCGGAGGACATCTTGGGTGCTCCCAGAGCAGTGTGTTAGTCAGGGAGGGATTGCCCTAATCCGACAGCACATGCTGCAATATTCATCTGCCAAAGGCTGCGTCCGCAGAGGCATACGCATTCAACTTGTAATGGCGAATGAACGTGGAAATAGAAGACCACGTGGCTGCTTTACAAACTTCCTCAACCGAGGCGTTCTTATCAAATGCCGCGTTGGTTGCCGCACTTCTTGTCAATGAGCAGTAATCCCAGTGGGTTCTTTGAGATGCATTGCTTTGTATGCCTCTGCTATGCACTGTTTAATGGCATAACTTATTGCCGCTTTGGACATTTTCTGGCCCAGTCTGGGCGATGCTATATTGATGAACATAGAATCTGACTTGCAAATTTGTTCAGTTCTGATCAGGTAAATCTTGATTGCTCTGCGTACATCAAGCGTATGCCATACTCGCCTCTTGTGATGCTTGGGATTTGGGCAAAAGGATGGTAAGTTGATTTCCTGGTTTTTATGAAATTTAGAAGAAACCTTCGGCTGAAAAGTAGGGTCTGTGTAGAGGACCACCTTATCCTTGTGAAAAACACATAGCTCTCGCTAAACAGCGCCCCGAGCTCGGAAACCCTTTTGGCCGATGTTACTGACACTAGAAAGATAACCTGCATATGCAGCATCTTCAAAGGAACCGACATTAGAGGCTCAAATGGTGGGTTAGTTAAAGCTGAGAGTACTGGATTTAGTCGCCATGTAGGAAAACGGTGAATTTGAGGAGGATAAGTTAGTGAAGATCCTCTAAGAAAACGGAGAATGTGAGGATGAGATGATAACTTGAACCCCTCCACCTGCTGAAGCACGGATGATAGAGCTGCCAACTGATGTCGAAGTGTAGCTGGTTTAAGACCCGAACGTAAACCATCCTGGAGAAACTGAAGGATCTTCGGAATAGTAGGCTGTAATGGGTCCACGTCCTTTCTCCGACACCATCTGCGGAAGGCTTTCCATGAGGCGTTGTATATCTGCGTAGTGGAATCTTTTCTGGAGGCTAAAATAGTGCTTGCTACCTCCGTTGTATAACCCAGATCTAGCAACGATCTCCTCTCAACCTCCACACGGTCAATCGCAGCCAGTCGGGATGTGGATGCCACACCGGCCCATGATAGTGCATCTGGCCACATTGGTAGATGGAGTGGTTCCATTATTGACATCTGGTGGATTGATGAAAACCAAGAATGTCGAGGCCACCAGAGAGCAACCAGTAAGACCTCGGCTCTCAGTAGATTGACTCTTCTGAGTAGTTTTGGAATGACAGGAATCGGAGGAAAGGCGTAAAGAAGACCTTGAGGCCACGGGGATGTTAGAGAGTCTGTGGACTCTGCCTGTCTGTGGACGAATCTCATGAAGAACCTTGGAAGTTGGTGATTTTGACTCGATGCAAACAGATCCAGGATCGGTAGACCGAAATGATCCACTATTTTTTTGAAACAACAATTTGTTGAGTGACCACTCCCCGGATTGAATGTTCCCTCTGCTGAGCCAGTCTGCCTTGATGTTGCAGATCCCCCGAATGTGTTCCGCCCTGACTGACTTCACATGCTCTTCTGCCCAGCTGAACTACTTCACGGCCTCCTTGTGGAGAGAGGAAGACCTGGATCCCCCTTGACTGTTTAAATAGGCCTTGGCCGCTATGTTGTCCGTCCAGACTAAAACATGTTGACCGATGACCTGATCCCGGAAGTGAAGCAACGCTAAACGGATGGCCCGAAGCTCCAATAGGTTGATCAGGAGTTTTGTTTCCCTGGGAGACCACTGGCCTTATGTGGGTTTCACGTCGAGAGTCGCCCCCCCAACCTGAAAGACTGGCATCTGAGAAGATCTGCATTTCCTTCTCCACGCAGTAAATCTTCCCCTGGCGTAGGTTGGCATCTATTGTCCACCAATATAGGTTCTCCTTCACCTCCAAAGGTACTGTAAGAGACAAGGCACGCTTCTCCATAATCTGAAGCTGGTAAGGGCGTAAAAACATCTGCAATGACCTGGTGTGAAAACGCCCCCACTGGATCGCCTCGAGATTCGAGACCAACAGACCCATGAGTCTTGCCAAGGTCTGGAGGGACGACGATCTTTCTTTGATCACCTGTTGTACCAATGTCTTGGTCCTCAGCACCTTTTCCTCTGGAAGGAAGAGAGAATCCCGGTTTGTGTCGATGACCATGCCCAGGTGTTCCAACCTCTGTGTGGGGCGTAAATGGCTCTTGAAGAGGTTGACTATAAAGCCATGCTTTTGAAGACAATTGATGGTGTGTTGGACATCTTGTAAGGCGCTCCTCCTGGATGATGACCTTATCAACAAGTCGAGATACGGATGTATATGTATCCCCTGTTGTCTGAGAAGAGCTATTATGTTCACCAGTACTTTGGTGAACACCCTGGGTGCTGTCGCCAGGCCGAAGGGCAGAGCCCTGAATTGGAAGTGCGATCCGTTCATGCAGAAACGAAGGAACTTGCGGTGTGCCAGCAGAATCGGGATGTGAAGGTATGCTTCTGTTAAGTCCAAGGATGTCATGTAGTCCTGATGATGAAGAGCTTCTGTTATGGATTTGATGGACTCCATACGAAAGTGGTGGAGTTTGATGGCCCTGCTCAGAAACTTCAAATCCAAAATTGCTCTCCAGTCCCCGTTTTTCTTGGGAACCGTGAAAAAAATCGAATAGACACCTTGACATCTCTGATTCTGTGGTACTGGCTCTATTGCCGCGCACTCCAATAGATGACGAATTGCTTTGAAGGTGATGTCTCTCATGGTTGGGTTTGAACGAAGAGGGGATATAAGGAAGCGATCTGGGGGAGTTCTCTTGAACTCTATGGCATATCCCTGAGAGACAATTTCTAAAGTCCAAGAATCGGCTTGTGAGGTCGCCCAAGCCTGATGAAAATGTAGAAGGCGACCCCCAACGGGAATGGAAGTCCAGTCAGGCTTTATTGGACTTGGGATCCCTGTCTGGCTTATCCAATCTGTCGGGCTGGTGCCTCTGGAATCTCGGGTTATTAAAATTTTTGTGAAAATTTTGTCTGGACTGTCCCCAGGATGATTTTCTAAAGTCCTGTTTCGGCTTGGAGTTGCTGGTCGAAACCCGAAAGGAAGTGGATCCGAAGCCCTTCCTATCCGGGCGTCTGAGATACTTAGGCATAGCCTTCTTCTTGTCACGTGTCTCCACTAGGATCTTGTCTAGAGTGTCTCCAAACAACTTCTCACCCTGAAATGGGAAGGAAGAAACTATTGACTTAGAATGAATGTCCGCCAGCCAGGCACGAAGCCACAGCCCCCTTCTCGCTACTGCCGATGACGCCATTGCTCTGGCAGAGAAGGTAAGCGTATCCAAGGAAGCATCTGCAGAGAACTCAGCCGCCTTAAGGAGCCTGTTGGTGCCCTCAAGAATCCTCCTGTCTACGTTGGGAAGTAGTTGAGTTAGGCGTCGAACCCAAACGATTGCCGCACGAGAAACAATAGAGTTTGTGGCTGCTGCCTTAATGGCTAAGGCCGTGGCCTCGTGGTTCCTTTTCAAAGCTAAGTCGATCTTTCTGTCCCAGTTGTCTCAAACCGAGCCATGTCCGTCTTCAGACAGGAGTCCATGTGACTGTAGGGCCGACACAGGCGCATCAACCAACGGTACCTGTAGCATTTCATTGGCAAAGGAAGGTAATGCATACAACTTCGTAATAAAACCTGGCACCTGACGATTAGCACTTGGCTTCGCCCACTCTGCCTTCAACTGGTGTTCAAAAAACTCGGGGAAGGGAAAGACCTTATCCGTGGATTGGTACCGAGGGAAGAACTCAGTGTTCCCCTTAGGTTTGTTCTTAGGATTAGTTAGAGGGCAGCTGGCTTCCTGCTCTTCAGATGATTCATAGAGGTCTAAAGCTGCCAGTACTTTAGCTAGGAGGGGTTGGTACTCCTCTGCTTTAAAAAATCTTAGGGAAGGTTCTGGGCCTGTACTGCTTTCTATCTCCTCATACGAAATAAACTCGCCCTCCTCCCAATCCTCCCTCTCAGAGTCCTCTGATTGATCCCCTTCAGGTGATCTCTTCTCCCTGAACATTTACTTGCTAAGGTCTTCTTCTGTGCCTTGGTGAGCCAGGCATGATTCTTGGGTCTTTTTGGAGAGGGGGACCTGGAAGATGAGTGAGAGCTTGGAGCATAAGATCTCTTATGAGCTGCTGCTCTAACTGCACTGCCTACAGTCTGCTTAATGCACTCTAAAAATTCATAAGCAGAAGAAGATCCCATTGTGAGTACATTACCCTGCCCCCCAAGGGGCTGAGAAGACTGTGCAGTCTCTTGGAGGCCGTGACCGAAGTCTCCTGGCTGGAGGGTGGCCTCTGGGAGTCTTTGCTGCTCAGCAAAGGACTGCTGCTGATTGGGCCCGCTTCATGCAATTTTCCGCGCTTCAAAATGGCCGTCGGGAGAAGAAAGTGCAGCACGTGCTTCTTCTGTGGCCGAAGACGACCAGCGCCGCTTTCTGCTGCTCGCTGGCCACTCTGCCGCAGTCTCTTGGAGGCCGTGACCAAAGTCTCCTGGCTGGAGGGTGGCCTCTGGGAGTCCTTGTTGCTCAGCGAAGGACTGCCGCCGATTGGGCCCGCTTCGCGCCATTTTCCGCGCTTCAAAATGGCTGTCGGGAGAAGAAAGTGCAGCACGTGCTTCTTCTGTGGCCGAAGACGACCAGTGCCACTTTCTGCCACTCGCCAGCGGCCCGCCCCTACAGGGCACATTGCCGGTAGCCGCTGCAAGCCCAAGGGTCATGCCGGCTCCGGAGGATCCCCGCTCTTCGGCCCCGCGCCAGGCATCCAACGCGGGGTCATCCATAAAGTCGTCCCTGGGACGGCGCTGCATCCCGCCTTCTCTTCGCGCCGCGGCTGTCCCCTAAAGGGGCCTGGGCCGTTTCAGCGCTCCTTCCCTCAGACGCTGAGGTAAAGGAACAATTTTACAGAGGAGGAGGGAAGACAGAAAAATCACAGAGAAAATCACAGAGAAAAGACAAAGAGGAAGGAAATATTTTTTTTATATATAGTAGGAGTAATAATGTGAGGAAAAAAGGGATAGGAGCCTATCCTAAAGCTTGCTCTCCCTGTCGAGGCAGGAAATGAACTGAGCAAGAGGGTGGTTCCCACAGCCACAGGAAGATTTTAGATTCCTGCCTCCCTGATTGGACGGTGGGAAATACCCAAGATGTCCTCCGCCTCTTAGGGAGAACTGTTCTTTCAAGGAGGATCTTTTAAAATCTGTCTTGCAGTGCGGTTAGCAAATCTGTTCTGCTTTGTTTTTACATGGAAAAGAAAATAATGGATGGAATTTACTATACAAGTATATCAGGTAGAGTCCATTTCGCCAGGAAGATAAGGAATTATTAAGGGCTGCCAACCTCCAGGTGGCACCTGGAGATCTCCTGCTATTACAACTGATTTCCAAACACTGAAAATCAGTTCCCCTGTAGAAAATGGCTGCTTTGCAGGGTGGGCTCTATAGCACTGTACACCCTGCTGAGGTCTCTCCCCTCCCCAGACTCCACCCCCAAATCTCCAGATACTTCCCAACCAGAGCTTGGTAACCTTACAAACTATTGATGCAATTCCAGATTTCACTAATGGGTGTGGAAGAGGGGCAGGTCTTAAGCAAGACCTGAAGGACAGTTTGTGTATATACTGTGAAGGAACATGTCTTTGTGTGTGTCTGCATGTGCATGTATATGTGTGCATGCCTCTAAGTCATGGTTGAATGTTCAGAGAGGTGGCTTGCTATTGCCTACCACTGTGCCTCAGCCCTGGTATTCCTTGGAGGTCTCCCATCCAAGTACTTGTCAGGGTTGGCCCTGCTTAGCTTCTGAGATCTAACAAGATCAGGCTTGCCCAGGCTATTCATATCCTTTCTGAAGATCATCTATTCTGTTTAACTGGCTTGTTTATACTTCATAACGGCAACAGCCATGTTAACCTTTCTAAGCAAACCAATTTACAATATGAAGATCAAATGAAGTGCTACTAACAATAGTTATTTTTAGTCATTGTCACTAGAACTAATCTGAGAAAAAGTAGAATAAAGAGACATAGTATTTTTACTTCATAATTGGCAAGACCAAAGATTAAATTCCAGTACACAGAATTAATTCATATTTTGATAGCCATGGCACGGCTAGTCATAGCCTCACACTGGGTAGAGAAACATGCACCCACATTAGAAGCCTGGTATAAAAAGCTGTGGGAAACGTTCATATTATGCAAAATTGCTTATAATTCATACGATATATCTTATGAGCAATATGAAAGACATGTAGTGTCTGTTTGGTAGCCCTTACTTACTTTTCTTTCTGAAAATGACATCATTCCACAGAATCAATATTATAGAAAGTTAATTTATTTTTGATAGTGCTTATGTGTATTATGCAACCAATTGTTAAAAATCGGTTAGTTTTATGTAACATGCAATGAAGGTCAGACTTTAAAGGATTGTATCAGATTAGATATAGTAATGTATCTATTTATGTTTCCATTAGTTTTCTGTTTGATTTTTAAATGTAATTAAAAATTTTTTTAAAAAGAGACTTAGTATTACCTGAAGTCAAATGCAGCATATCCTGTGCTTGAGATTCCAAAATCTGAGTGACTAAAATAGTGACATAATCCTGTTTGAGCTTTAAAAGGATACCTGGAATCTCTCACTAGCTTCACACGGGTCTGAAAGAAGTCAGTACAAATAAAATTACTGTGATGAAATTGCAATAAACTTAAGCTGTAAAAAGTTGCCTTTGAAATGGCAGGGCTTAGTATGACTGGGCCATGAACTTATATTTCCAAACTAATGTTTGGCTTGCTCAAGTATTACATTCTCTGGACAACAAAGGGAAAGGGTAGAGCAGGCCATCATAAACCTGAAGTTGCTCTTGATCTCACCTCATAGAGAAGCTGGGGCTGGGAAGTATCTGGTCATCAGATGCCTTGTCAGAACAGGCCACATGATGGCCAGATGCTGGAATGAACAGTGTATCTTTTTTTCCAACATGCCTTGAAAGGTTCCATGAGGAACCTACTAACTATGGCAAGAGAGCAAATTCTGGACTAGAAGATACTTGGTTTAATTTAGTAATCAGTATTTTTGACAAATTCTCAGACTGTCACTCATTAACACAGACGGTGGAGATGTGAGAAATAACTACCTGATTCAGCCAATACAGAGCACTGATAGTAGAGCCGCCATTGCAACCGTTGTTCTCATATGAACAATCGATGACCTGTTGTACACTGAGCTCTTCCAGAACATTCCTTTTTATTGCATATGCAGACTCTACACCACCAACAACACTAAAAGCCCAACAGCCTCCACACTAGAAAGGGGGGGGGGAGAAAATCAAAATCCTTATCAGTCCTGCTCATAAATTCCTATTTTTAAAAATATTTCAATATTTATTGTATTTATTTTGACTTTTATTCTGCCCTCCTTGCAAGCAGGCTCAGGGCAGATCACAACAACAACATACAATAATCCAATAACTAAACAATAATTCAATAGTTAAAACACTTAGCCAGAACCTGGCTAAATTGAAATTGACCTGTAGCCATCTAGCCATCGTAGGTATGATTGTGACCTATAGCACCTTATAGCACCTGTTTATCTATTTTAATTAATTTATATAATTGAATTGTATTTTAAACTCTTGTTTACATTGTATTTTATTCTAATCATGGTGTTCCATGTCTGTGAGCCGCCCTGAGCCCGCCTTTGGCGGGGGAGGGCGGGATATAAAAATAAATTTACTTTACTTACTTACTTACTTTACTTAAAAACACTCTAAGTTAAAAACAGGTTAAATTATCAATGAAAGAACAGAAGCTGGAGCCACTGGGCCTCTAAGGTCTTCTCAGTCTGGGCCACACAGAGTTGGAGAGCTTCAGCAAGGGAAGCCAACTTGGATATAGTACCTTAATGCTACAGTTGATATTATGCTCAGTCTCTGACTGTGTTTGCTCAGCATATTGCCAGTTATTGGGCATCTCTGGGGTTCCTTCCAGAAAGTCTATTTTTAGTGAAGGTGGAAAGACTTCTGTGACTTTTTAATCTGGCATCTGTTGAAGTGTCTTTGCAGTTTTCCCATTAGCTACTAGTTGTAGAAAAGTTACTCTATAAAATTCAGAATTAACGCTATAAATACATGCTGTTCCTTGCACACTACCACTAATAACCAGAGACTATCTCCTGTCTAGAAACTCCCCATCTCATGATTTTGGGTTGTCACTGGAAACACTTGAGAGCCAGTGTGGTGCATAAATTGGACAAAGATTAAGTTGTGAGAATAAAATGAAGGAGGGGAGAGCCATGCATCTCGCTCTTTGGAGAAAAAGCCAGAAAAAGTGTAACAAATCCATAAACATCTGCACAAAGATGTTAGGCTAAAATGAAAGACAGAACTCACTGCTTCTTGATTTCTCACTGATGTAACAACATTTTTATCTCTCCAGTCAAACCTTGCTGGTAAGGGTGTTTCTGTTCCCTCTGGTTCTGGAACATATTTGGGAACTGTAGAAGGTCTACTTCGTAAATAAATAGCTGAAAAATAAGCCAAATACTTATACTTCTGGGTTTCAATGCAACTAAAACCTATTCAGATATTTTGTTTCTAAAAGCAAGTCCAGAATTAGACGTTCTTTCAGTTTTACTTAACACAGATTCTCTTTGACATAGCAAGTCTCCACCTTTTGTGTTCTCTATGTGCTGTAATACACACTGATTCCCCACTAGCCTTGTCCTGGTCTCATGCTCCTCTTCTCTGCGGTGCTTCCATCGGATTTCGCACACACTGCCCTGGGGCTGCCACTCACCTCACCTCTTTCCCACAAAAAGCAGAAACTGGTTTTCAGAGGATCCTGCTTGCTGTGGGAAAGAGGCCGGGCAAGTGGAAGTCTCAGGGCAGCTTGTATGAAATCTGATAAAACTGCCGTGGAGAACAGAAGCATGAGACTGGGACAAGGCTAGTGGGGAATCAGTCTCAGAGTTAACTTCAAGCTGCATTCTTTTGCTATGTGATCTAATCTATTAAATATATGTTGGCTAGGAACATCCATACTTTATATTCATCAGGTCCATCCCAGGTATACAAGTACAATAAATGTGAATAAAAAGAACAGTAAAAAGTGATCACATTATTATTTGTTATAGCACTTTTAGTGTTCAAAGCACTTCATATGCATTATTATATGCTTTCAACAACTTTGTAAGCTAAACCAATATTATTTTCATTATTACATGGTGAGCTTACAGCATAAGCAACATTAGACATTAGTGAAAGTTGGTAATGCTGGGAGGAAAAAAACATTCTTTATCATTATAAAACCACATACATCTAAATTCTTCAGGAAATAAGTGGGAGAACTGATTTATTCCATAGAAAGCAGTGATGCTGTCACTTGGCGATAATGAATTCAAATTCCTAATTCTTTTAACACTTTCCTAGAGAGAGAGAGAGAGAGAATAATTCCATCCATAAGATTCATATTCATACACAACCTTCTTGTGCCTATAGTTACTGTAAGAATTTTTAGAACATGGAGAGGAACCGTTGCAAAATGTGTCCTATCACAAAATATTCAAAAGTTTCAAGACAAGCATTCTTCTACGACAAAGGCAGCCGTTTTGAAAGGGGTGCTCCCAGCACACAAAAGGCTATATCTCTCGGGCTTTTCTGAAGCACTTCCTGCTCTGATGAAATGGAGGAAAACTAGGATCAACTCAACATTTTGGGGATAGGATTGCCAAACTCCATGTGGGGCCTGGAGATATCCTGGAATTACAACAAATTTCCAGATAATGGTTCCCTTGGAGAATATAGTTGACTCCCGCATGATCCTGGTAATACAAAAACAGTGAAAAGTGAACTCTATGGCTTTATACCCTGCTAAAGTCCCTTCCCAGGTTCCAACCCCAAAGAAGGAGAAAAGGAGTTGGTTTTTATACTCCAGCCTTCACTACCTGAAGGAGTCTCAAAGCAGCTTACAATCAATCACTCTCCCTTCCTTGCCCCACAAGACATCCTGTGAGGTAGGTGAGGCGGAGAACTTAGAGAAGTGTGACTGGCCCAAGGTCACCCAGCTGGCTGCATGTGGAGGAGTGAGGAATCAAACCAAGCTGTCTCTCCATGTATATCCCAAGCAGGAGTTGGGGAAGAAAGAAGTGGATTGCAAGAAAGATAGTCATGGGCACTACCATGGGAACCATTGACTTAACCTGTTTTTGTATTACCAGAATCATGCGGGAGTCAATTTCCCAAAACATATTTCACATTGATCAGCAACATCTGTAGAACTGGCCTAGCAATGTGGGGTTTTTTACAGTGTTTCCTCTACAGCTCACAATGCAGGTATGGGAACCATATTTTTGGACATTTCACATGGTTATCCTCTACAGATGTTACTGGAGTGGCACGATGCCAGACCAACTCACTTGCCACCTACCACTCTAGCAATGAATTTCACAGCTCTTTTCCTCCAGATAAGAGAATTTTTAAAAGCATCTCTCCATTTATCTCCCTTTCCTTTCTAAAACAGCGTTTATCTGTTATCTGTGAAAAAAGCAAGCTAATAAATATTTTAAGAACATTTCTATAAATAGACGTGGGCGTTAGATCCCCACAGAACAGCTTCAGGGGAGGGGGCAGAATTCCAATTCACGCTGTTACCAATTCATGGCTGACGCCAGCGGGGGGAAAATGGGGGGGGGGGAGGGGAGAGAGACCTGGGGGCCGCAGCGGGAGAGAGAACCCAAATATAAGAACTTTCCGTTTCTTTTTGGATCAGTGAAACAAATCCTCTGCTGGAAAACCTGCGGCTCTTCACAGTGCGTATTTCCAATGGAAACACATGTAGAATTCTCTTTATAAGATGCAGCTTGGCTCAGCGGCTGAATTCTATCAATCCCTGTAAGTCAAGCTATGGGGGGGGGGGGGGGGATGAGAGCTGTGGCCGAACCGCAGCGGATGAGCAAAGGCGGAGTCGGAACGTGGAAGCTCCAGCGAAGCGCTTCTCTTTGTTGAAGACGAGCAGTGCCTCCGCGGCCTCGCCATTGATGCGGTCCTTACCCGCAGGGCAGCTTCTTTCTTCCACTCGCTGGCCCAGGAGGAATTGAAGCGCTTGAGGCTGTTGTTGCGGCGGCCCTCGCTTGCGTCAGCGGCCTGGGGCCAAGCTCCATCCCGGAAAGAGGAGGGCAGGCACAAGAGCAGCAAGGGCCACAGCTTCATGGAGGGCCGGCGCGGCTTGCTACTTTGGGCCGCGGTCTTGGGAACGTGTTTGGCGGCGTCTCATTTCTCTTTCGCTTTGCTGGCCCCTCCTCCGCCGTCGCCTCCTGTCGTCTGCACGCAACGGCGAGGCGAGGCCCGAAGGAGGCCTTGGCTGCTTCCCGCGCCTGGAGCGGTGATGGGTCATTCAGCCAGTCGCACAAGACTGGCTTGGCTCCAACGTGCCGGGAGGCGGACTCACCAAAGAGAAACCTACCCCAGCGCTGAATTCTGCCCTAAAGCGTCATTACGCGGCCACTGATTTGAATAGCTTTAAAGGAGGCTTGCTTGGACAAGTGCGTGAGTGAAGGATGGGTTTATCAATGGCTATTAGCCTCATGGATTCTAAATGGAACCAATAGTGTCAGGGGCAGCATACCCATGAAAAGCCGGCATTTGAAGCTACCCAGGGGAGGGTGCTGCTTTCAGGCTCACCTTGCGGCCCTCCCAGTTGGCCACCTTTTGGATTGATCCCACAGGTCCCTTCGTGTATCACCTCAGGACATTTCTCGCCTTTTACCACCCATTGGCGCCTCTGACGAACATGGCTTACATGTAATGTTAACTAGCGGCCTTTTGGAAAATCTAACTATCCAATAATTGCTATGAGGGTAAAATATTCTGAGATCTAGGGAGCAGTGTTCCGTTTGACTTAGTGTGAGCTAGCTCACAGTTTTTAAGCCTCCAGCTCACGTATTTTTGTCTTAGCTCGGGAAAAATGAACCCAGAACAAACTAATGTATGAAGTAGATCACAATTTTAACGTCAGTAGCTCATTAAGTAGATTTTTTGCTTACAAGACTCCACAGTTTAGAAGGAGTATTGCTAGGGAAGAAGCCTAGGTGCACCTGAACTCTTAACAGCTGGATCTATACAGATCCCTCTTTTGAAGCATTCGATTCCCAGTCCACCATCAAATCATAGGTGACTGTGGACTATATTATAAAAGTCACTATGTCAGTGCTCCATATCACCTCTGTGACACAAAACAATGGATCCACCATGGCATAGATTGTTATGATTTCATATTCAGTCCTCCAAAATCCACTTTCAAGTTACAGATCACCTCCATCAACATGAACTACAAAAAAAAATCATGGTTCTGGCATTCAGGTTATACTGATGTTCTCTGATTCTTTGTTCATCTGCTAACAGAGTTGCTGCCTATGGCCCTTTTTTGGCCCTTTTTTGGCAGGGATGATTAGATAAAACAATCCAGTTCAACATGAAGAAATTATTTTACTACTAGACACTGGGGGGCAGCAATGCACTTTTAAACAGACTAGGGTGGCAGGCTGTATCCTCCAAAAAACAAATTGCAGCAGAGAATACATGTATCCTTGGTCAAATCATAACAATTGAACAGCAGATCAAAAAGGTAAAAGGTTTCTGTGAGTATACTTAAGTATATGCATCAAACAGGTGTATTGAATTTACCATGATTGTGGGGAGAGGGAGGGGAAGACAACATTAACACATGTAATATTTTTGTACTCAGGTTTTTTTTTTCATAGGATGATGGGAAAGAATATAATAGGTAAAGGAAGCAGCCTCTCTGTGATCTTTATTAATGGCATTTCAAGGAACTGATTCAGAGACTCCCTTGGGTCTACTTAGGATATGTTAACATGGTTCAAATGCATGAAGTGTGCAAAACAGATGTGAATGTATTGCCTGTTTTTGTTACTCTCACAAATCTGAACAACTTGGGGCTAATTAACTGTGTATGTGATCAATTCAATTAAAGTATCTTCAAGAAACTGAACCAACATTCTCTGCACCTTTTTGTGCTTTTTGATCATTCTAAAATTGAACCATACTGACTGCAGCTGTTTGTGCATTAGTTCACATCTGAGTGCTGCTGAAAGGAGGAGAAAGATGCAACACTGAAGGATGTATGTCTACTGAGAGGTGCTGTATATGGACCGGAATGTAATGTCAGCCTTTTGCCAAGCAAAATTGCCCTGTTACTGACATGACTATAGTTTAGTGAACCTTGTGCCGACTTTTGGTCTTTGAGAACAAGCTCCATGGTAGGAATCTTAGCATCTGAGCCTGCATGTTTGCCCAGGTGTTATATAATTTATATTCCCCTTGGATTTACAAGAAAGATACTTGTGCATTTTATATTCCATGAAACTAATAGTTGGACAGAGAACCTGTGCTATTTTATGATAGCTGAGTCTATAAGAAGTGGCTCATAGCTACGTCATCATCTTGCTCTCCAGGATGGTCTTCTGATGGAGTTAATTTGCAGCATCTAAGATGTCTGCTTTCATCCCAGGCGACATATCCAGCCTTTCCTAAGAAGGGAATCTGGTGCTGAGCTGGTAGCCCTAGATTGTAAGAAAATGTATTTCCCCAGCAAGTGAGTAGTAGTTTATGACCTAGAAACAGGGGCTGCTATCTACTCAGCTTCGCAACATCCTCCAATAAAGTAATTGGGTTCCCTTCCACAGGCAAAACTAGCTTTCAAAGCTAGTTATCTGCCAGTGAATTGCAATTGTTGTTTAATATCCATTTCATATAACTATTTTAACCTCTGGCACCCATAAATTTTCAGTGACTCTTTGCACTGTAATGGGCTGAGCTAGTTATGGGCATGCCATGCTTTTTGACTCCTGACTGCAATACACTGAAACTTGTAATCAAGTGCTGAAAGCTGATTTGCACCAAGACTAATGCAGGTGGCATCATTACTTGATGTTAACATGGGCAGGCTGAAAACCATAGCTGCTCCAGGAAGAGTTGCCAATCCCCAGATGGAATATTAGCCACAAGAGAGTAACAGAAGAGGGTAAAGACAAACAAGAGCCATGACAAAATAACTAGAAAACAAAACTTATGTAAATTCATTAAGCTCTGAAAAACAGGTAATTAATAAAGTTCATACAAATGGCTTTTCTATAATGTTTGAGATCAGTCCAGAGCATTGAAGAAGCCTGTTTTCTGTGCTCTCAATTCTTACAATGCTTTCCAGCAGAGTGCTTGTACTGTCCCAGTAGTCAATAAAGTTTATTCCAATCTTGAGATGTAGTAGAATTCTTGATAACTTGCTTCTCAACAATAAAGTGAGATTTCTTTGTACATGGTGTGAGTTCATGGTCTTTTTGAAATGTGTCAGTGTATATATTGGCATGGGTTTCTAGTTTTCTGTTACATCTTTGGTGATGCCTCTTTAATAAACACTTGGGAAACGGTCACAACTCAGGAAATCACTGAATATGCCCCTTGAAAACCACATGCAGCTAAGGCTATAGTGGCTGCATGGGCTCCTTTAATAGAACGGTTTAGACTGGATGACAAAAGTAGCTATGGCTTCCCCTACGGCTACAGGGGCAGACCTAACACAACTAGCGCGCATCTGTATAAACGGGGCAGATGCTACTACTTTTGATGCGGGAGTCAATGCCCTTAATTTAACTCCAAGAGACCAAGTAGGATGGATGCAGGCTGTCATTCCCCTGATGTGGCCTGGAATGGACGCCATGGCAATGTACTTTGATGATAAGCAACATCCCGGGGAGAGCCCAGGGAGTTACCTAGGCAGGAAGAAAACGCTAGCTATCCTAGCCATTAGAATCCCGGCAGTGAATGGAGAGTATAATTTTGATCAGCCAGACTTTAAGGCAGCAATATATAGGGGACTGGATCAGGACACCAGAGCAGCTATCCAGCACAATTTAATGACGTGGCTAGACCTTAACGAAAAAAAATCCGATATGTGTCAGACTTAATGAGGGAACGTGCACCCAAAACCGGCTGCAAACCCTCCCGTAGAATACAAGAGACTAAGCAGGCTGAGCTCATATGGGCTATAACATATGCCAACAACGGGTCACATTTTAAGCCAAAGCATGAAAGAAATAGAGTTCATCCAGCCCGAGCAGAATGAAACAAGGATCAAGGAGAAAATAGAGGCTACCAGGACTTTAGACAAAACCACAAAGAAGGACTGCCGGCCCCACATATACCAGCTCCCCCTCCCCTTCTGGCAAATCAGTACAGCCACCCCAGCAAGAACCGAGGATATGGGCTGCCTCCTATCCAGGGTCAATACATGCAACAGCCGAACCCATATAATCCTCATGTTCTTTCGGCCCCGGCACCTCAAGGAATGTATGCACCCCAGCAACCCTCAGGAGCTCCAGCAGGGCCTGTGCCTTCCCCTCCTTCCCTGCCTCAACTAGGTGGAAGTACAGGCTTCTGGGAGAAGGCGCACACCCCGGACACTTCTAGCATAAGGAATGATACATGGAGGTAGCTCAAGGATATGGGAGAGGACATGAGCCTATATGACAAGAAGCCTACGCACGTTCTCCTGGCAGTTGTGCAGGAATGGGAAAAGAAGCTCAGTATGCAGTGGGCCCATGCAAATGCTCCTGTGGCCACCATTACCACTTCTTCCCCTCCTCAGCAACTGTACCCAGATCTAAGTCAGTATAAATACAGGTGCCCCAGGTCCCATCCTCTTCCCACCAGAGTTGTGGCACGTTTTAAGCCTAACGACTGGGGAAGACTGATGGTACGAGCGGGCATAGGGACCCTGGGGAATATTCAAACCGCAGATCTCCTAGTAGACACTGGTGTTGCCTCAAATGTGCTTCACCCAGATCTGGTTGTAGCTGGAAACCCTGCCCATGTGCCTGTGACCCTTTCAGGCTTTGCTAGAGGTTCCCATGCATCCAAGCTCTGGGAGAACATTCCTATTAGTGTTGAGGGTACTGCATACAAGAAAACAAGCTTGTGAGGACAAGGAAGAGCCTGGTATTCTGGGAATGCCTTTTCTGGGAATAAACAAGTTCACTGTAGATCTAGCCAATGGACTGCTGTGGCAGCTGGAAGACGGTCCTCCTCTCATTAATGCCGTGCATAGATGTGCCGCCCTTAAGACACCACTCCCATTGGCGCCTCTCACCTTAGACCCATGGACTATCGAGTTTACCAATGTTTGGACGGAGGACAAAGCGAAGTGTGGCTTGGTTAAAAATGCTTGTGTGCTGATTGAAGAAAGGGATCCCCTATCTCAAAAACAGTACAAATACCCGGCTGAGGCCGAAGCCAGGATCACAAGAAGAATTGATGGTCTTTTGTAGTGGAATGTGATTCTTCCCATACAGTCCATATGTAACTCGCCTCTGTGGCCAGTACTGAAGGCAGATGGGGTAACATGGAGAATGACAATAGACTACAGAGCGCTAAATGCTGTCACTCCCGTGGTGGCTCCTGTAGTGGCAAAATACAATGAAATCCTGGCAGCCATAGCGGCAGGGTTAAGGTACTATAGCATTTTGGACTTGGCCAACACGTTTCATTTAATTAGGCTCCATGAATCTTGCTGGTACAAATTTGCCTTTACATTCCGTGGGCAACAGTATCCCTTCAAACACACACCGCAGGGTTTCCACTCTAGCCCCAGCATCTGTCATGTGCATGTAGTACAGATGTGGGAGAAGCTAAGCCCCTCCTCTCAGGACCACGTGATCAGTTACGTGGATGATATCCTGATTCACAAAAGCAGGAAAAGGCACATGAAATCACGCAGGAAGTATTGAGCTTATTGCAGGACACTGGCTTCAAGGCAAGCTGAGAAAAAGCGCAACTAGTAAAAACAGAAATGAAATACCTAGGACTGACACTAGGAGCCGAAGGCAGATCCCCAGACGCACAAAGGGTAGAAGTGATTTCAAAGCTCCCTGCCCCCACCGATTCACATTCACTAAGAGCTCTGCTAGGAACGTTCAATGTCTCGCACACCTTCATAAAGAATTTTGCAGATAAGGCCTGTCATCTCTGCACTGCTTAAGAAAAAGGCACAGTGGGAATGGGGGAAGGAACAGCAGGTAGCTTTTGCCGGTCTCAAGAAAAGCCTTTTACAAGCCCCCGCACTAGTGCACCCTGACACGACAAAACCATTTTACATTCACCTGGCCACCTCTGAGCAAATTATCGCTGCCACCCTGAGCCAAAACTAAAACGGGACTATTAGAGTTGTGGCTTAGGCATCTTGCAATTTGTCACAGCCAGAGAAATGCTTCACCCCTTGCAAGAAGGTATGCTTAGCCTTAGTATAGAATCTGCAACACTGGGAATTCATTATCCGGGGAGCAAAGGTTTTAGTACAGACCACACACACTCCGTTGAAGTACATTCTGTCTGGAAAGATTCAAAATGGGCAGGTCACTAATAGCAAAATTGCACAGTGGACGATAGCCTTGGTAAGCAAAGGCGTTGACTTTCAAAAGGAGTCAAAGGAGCCGCCCTCTCTTTATGGCCTGATGATTGTAGGAGCAGAACATGAATGCCCTATATTTGAACTTAAAAGGAATACATGGCCTGCGGAGGATCCCTAGAGGAAGCACTGCTGCAGGGTTTCACATGTTGGTTTTGTGACGGCTCCTCACTACATGTAGGAGGGAGAGCAGTGACTGGGTTTGGAGCAATTAGAACCTTGGATGGATATGAGCTTTCAGGCTCAGCATGTCCTCACTCCAGCCAAGCAGTGGAAATAGAGGCTCTCTGGTGGGTCCATTTTTTTAAGCCCTTAGAGATCTCTTTAGCAGTATATACAGACTCAGAGTTGGTGGCCAAAGCCACCATGTGGCTCCCTGGATGGCTTGAGAGCGGAGGGGTGAATTTAGGGGGAAAACCGATACCCCACCCAGACAAATGGCATAGTTTGGCTGGGCGTGTCCTAGCCAGGGCTGGCCAAACCTGGATTACCCATGTCAAGGGACATCAGAGGGACCCATTCCCTACCAGCCAGTGGAACAACCGGGTAGATGAGTTAGCAAAAGCAGCTGCTTATGCATACCTGAACACAGGTAGTGGAAGAATTCTTCCTGGTTTGTGCAGTTATCACTAGGAGGCAAGCTTCACGATTTTTCCCGTACCTGGACCTGACCATCATCCAGGACGGAGACCCCGTGATTACTCAACTAGCTGAGAAAGGGAAGGATCCCACTGGCTGGTATGTGATAGAAAAGAAGGAAGAAGTGTATTGGGTCATTGACAGTGAAGGGAATCCTCATTGGGTAGTTCCTACTGAAACGCAGGGAGATCTGATCCAGTTTGTCCATGAACAAGGCCACAAAGGCAAAGATGCCACCCTAGAAAGAGTAAGAGAAACTGGATGGTGGCCGGGCATGTGCAAGGACGTAGAACAATGGGTTAATAATTGCCTCTCCTGTGCTATGGTATGTGCAGATCCGGCCAGCACAAAAGCCCCCATTCAATATCAAATGATTGAGGGGCCATGGGCTCGGATCCAAATCAATTTCTTTGGCCCCCTAACTAGCACTCCACTAGGATACAAATACTGCCTGACTGTAATAGATCCATTTAGCAAATGGGTCGAGGCATTTCCCTGCCGCAACAACAGGGCAGCGAACACAGCCAAAGTTTTGTTTAACAACTTCTTCAGCAGATTTGGGCTCACACTTCGTCGGGGAAGTTACCAGAGAACTATGTAAGGCTCTGGGAATAAAACAGAGATTTCACATTGCTGCACACCCGCAGTTATCCGGAGCCATAGAGAGAACAAATCGCACCTTAAAGGAAGCTCTCAGGAAAATGGTGCGATCCACTGGGATCTGGGATGAGAAGTTGCCCATCATCCTCATGGCCTTTAGAGGAACAAAGGCAGTACATGGTTTCTCCCCACACATGGTTATGACGGGGCGGAAAATGCTGCTGCCAGAAGCATTCTGGATAAACACACAAATCCCTTCTGAACTGGAGCCTGCTTTAGTCACGGATCAATGGGTGCGCACACTGATCAGTGAGCTAAGCAAGGTTCACCATCAAGTAGCCCACCAGCATATCCAGTTTGATAATTGCTGCTGTTTTCTTATTCAGTGTCTAAGGAGGAATAGGGGATTTTCAAAATGGCATGATACATCTGGCCTTTTTATCAATGTTATAATGTTACTGCAAATGCTCCAAAAAAGAGAATGGAAGTTTTGTCACTCTTCGACTGTTTACTTATATAGTTATGCCCAACATTTATATGCCATTCCCTCAGACCCACTGGAGGTGGTTCACGTCAAAGACAAAATTATAAACATAAGCTTATTAAAAACTAACCATTTAAACTAGCCAATAAAACTCAGAAACACATAAAAACTATTACTCCTGATCTTCTTGTCCTAGGTTTAGGAAGAAATTATAGGACACCACAAAAGATTTGAAGTAGATCTTCCCATCATTTAAAAAAGGGAAATTCCAAGCATGTGGGTCTCTGTGGGGAGGGGGGAGAATGAGGTTTAGCAAGTCCCATTATCACATTCAGTTTTGCCAATTAAAATTGTCCTCAAAGAAAAAACAGGATTCCCCCATCCTTCTAAGACCAATAACATACTGGGTGATCAATTCTGATTTATGAAAGCATATGTGAAATTAAACCCTCTTTCTTGTTCACCTTAGCAATACACATAACTTGCCACTGTAGGCATCACTATACTGCTGTTTGCACAGCTAAGAACACCTTAGCAACTCCTAGCGTTAAAATCAATTAACACTGAATTGGCACCCCACATGGATGTTTGCTGTTTAAACTGCTGGGACAATCAATGAACAGATATCCCAGTGTCCTGTCTAGTTTGGCTGTCAGATTTTTAACTAGTAAGTAAAATTTAAAACATACAATCTTGCTTAACTCAGATTCTTTGCCTGTTTATATTCTTTAAGCACCTTCCCCCACAAACACTTACATGATCTGTTGAAATGCATAACATTCAATGTCTATATAATGACAAGTCATGCTTTGAGTTTGATTCTGCTAAGACTAAATCTTTTCATACTTTATCCTCTCATTTAATTCAATAGGGAAAAAAATCTTTATCTGGATCATGCTGACTTCTCCTTGATCTAATAAAGTGTTAACTTTCAGACTAAAACAATCTTATTAATCATGGTCTCTTTTCCTCAAATAGATGATGTGGTTTAAATTTATATCTTGGTGCTTTTCTATAAGGCTTCAATTCCAGAGCCATACTGGGTCTGTTTTTCTTATCTGTATCTCTTTTAGCCAGATTTTGCACAGCATTGGGTCGCCATTGAGGAGAAAGGTGGGGTACAAATGAATTAAACCAAATAAATAAAATACATTGAGATGACTGGGGTCTAGTTTCCATCAAGCAGATGAGCTTGCAAAGTTTAGACCTCAGATAAAAAGATAATAATAACAATCAGGGCTGGGCTTAGAAGTGTAAAGTCAGGTCTTTGACTGTCCTGGCTTAGCAGGAGGGCAACTCAAATGTAGGCTGTACCTAGTGATTGGTGAGTTCACTCACATCTATCTTTCTTTATTCTTTTACTTCCTCACCTCAGGGCACTCTGAGTATTGTAGCATGTAAAACACCTCACATTAATGACTAGGAATTCTAGAGACTACAATTCCAAGAAAACATTAGGAGTAAAAGGAAGAAGTGGCACCTGGTTCTTTTTGGGAATGTAGTTCACAGAATGCCTGCTAGTTAATGCTAGGCATTCTGGTAACCACAATAACAATTTATCTTATTGGTAGAGAGAATAAAGCTAAGGAAACAAAAAGGAGGACAGATGAAGACATAGCAAGAATTTCCTCTCCTTTTGCCAGCTTCTCGAAGCCCAGTACCCACCAATAAGATAAATAAATTGAGGTGAAGGGGGTGGTGTGGTGCTGGAGAGATTTTTCTGTAGGTCAGATCCAAGCAAGAAAAGAACTTGGCTGCTGGAAAGTTCATCTCATAGCCCAAGCTAAAGGAATACACATTTGGTTAGCATCTCTGAAATTTAAACAGATCTCACAACAAGAAGTCTTCAGACCATTACATCCAGAGTCAAGAATAACCTCAGTGCACATTAATCCAGGTGGGCAGCCATGTTGGTCTAAAGCAGCAGAATAA
Organism: Heteronotia binoei; assembly: GCF_032191835.1. Taxonomy (NCBI): domain Eukaryota; kingdom Metazoa; phylum Chordata; class Lepidosauria; order Squamata; family Gekkonidae; genus Heteronotia; species Heteronotia binoei. The sequence continues at coordinate 53,906,564 of NC_083231.1, read as the reverse complement.
AGTTTGAGTCCAGTGGCACCTTTAAGATATAAGCTTTGTTGTGGAAGCATACTTCTTCATATACTCCTACTTGAAAATGTATTATGCTAATTACTTTCAAAGCAACATACATATTGGCTGACTAAGAATGACCATTACACCTGAATACTATGTAAGTTTGCTCATTTTTAATATTGCACTCGAGTTCAAGCTAGAATACATTTTGTAGTTTAGTATAATTAAGATCTTCATGTCATACCTAGAAGATACAAAAATTAATGCAAACTGGTAACTGTTCATGCTTTGTGTTGTTTCAGGCTAACAGTCATTTACAATGGATGACTTCCTGCATGGACAATCGGTAGGAAGCCAAATGTCAGTTAAAATGCTACCTGACACCTACTATTCACTCATGAAATGATGGATTCCTCACTCATATCTGTGGTGCTCTTCCAACTGGTAATGCCATGTTCCTGTCATTTTAATTGTTCCTCATGATCAAAATTATAAAGGTTACACTATTGATGTTTTCATTTTCAAGACAGCATTGTTGTAATTTTTCAACACAGAAGAACACAGCCAAATGGAAGGAAATGTTTTTAACTTTTATTGATTACACTGTTTCCCAGAAAATGACATATTATATTCCTTTCCATTTCAACAATGGATATAGATGCCATTTGTATCCACTGTACAAGTATATAAGGAGATGAAATGAATAGAAGCACACAATTAACTAATTTATTATGGAAACACTATTTTATTACTCTTCAGGAACAGGTCCATATGTCATTATATCAAAGTAACCGAATTTCTATTCCAAAAGTGATAGATACTGATATTTAATTCCTGACAACTCGTGCAGAGGAATAAAGAGATAAGAAAATCTACTGAGATACTTTGAAGGCTTTTCATTTTTAGCCACACTGGCAATTAGTTTCATGTGCCACATAATTAAATTTCCCCCATTTGTTCTTGACAATAATGGATTCTAGTGGAAATAGCATTCATTTTCTCTTGGGAAGGTCAGTGCCTGCTTTCTGGAAGGGAATCAATGCTTGATCCTGCCTCTCTTCTGAAAGGAGAACCACAGATAGTCTGGCAGCTTACATTGCCTTCTGCAGTCTGGCCAGTTGGATGGGCACAAAGAGACGGCTTTTGAAAGCCTTTGCACTTCACTCATCTACGGTAGCCTTTTTGATGGCAAACTGTGGAAGAGCAGGATACTTTATTTGGATATGGGATTTGTGGCAGAATAAAGAGCAAAAAGCAGAAAGTGAGACTGGCAAAGCTGGTGGTGCACTACAACGTTCCACAGATAATCAATACTGTGATTCCCTTTTGTTGCAGCACACTTTTAAGAGCTTTACTGATTGCACAGTTGAGGTAGTTTTGCTGGGGTGGGCTCCCCTTTTATTTGCATTTATGGCTTTGAAGTCATCAAGGGAAGGGGGGAATTAGTCAGAAGGCATTACATAGTCTGATGGGAGTAGGGATGTTTTGGGGCTGGGGTGGTTTGTCCCAAATGTAAACTCCATCTGGAGCTCTTCTGGGAACTTGGCTCTTTGATGATGCCAGCATCATTCTGCCCCCATAGGGTTACCTTTTTAGAAGATACGTCCTCTTTTTTTGTGTGTTGATCAGATGGACTCCATTCTCTTTGGGGACCTTTATAAAAACTGATGAAAATGTCCTCTTTTTTGGGTTAAAACGATTTAGGAATATTCCTAGTTAGTAGCATTTATGATAGCTTAAATAGTAGAGGTATTTAAAATGAGATTTATCATAGAGATCACATGTTTGAAGTAGGCAGTTGGAAAATACGTCCTCTTTTTTGCTTTTCAAATATGGTAACGCTACTTGCACTTAGTTTTGTGTGGTTTAAATTGTTTGTCCTTACACATTCTTCCTCTTGGCTTTTGTCCCCAAGTTGGACATCTTGCAATGTTAACCTAATAGGCAGGGGTTGTTTTGTAGAAAAATAGGTGGTGCAGCTCATTAGCATAACTTATTAGCATATGCCTCTCCCCCCCTCCCAGCCAAAAGCAATACAATGCAAGAAAGGAGAGCCCTGGGCGAGTTAGGACTGCTTGGATTGGCAAGAGATCCAGCCCGCCCAAGCAGACCATGCTCGCCTGGGGCTCTCCTGTGCCGCTCTCCTGCACCCTATCAAAAGGCCAGCAAGCCATCCACCACCCAATATCACAGAAGAAGTGGAAAAAGGGTGGCATGGACTTATCTATGAGTTAATGAGGGCTGTTGGGGGTATGGCAAAACTCCTGGTGGTTGGGTGGATGCCCGCTCTCCTAATCTAGGGCTTGAAGTATATTTTAATAGTAACTAAAGCACCCAGAAAGGGCCTAAGTTATGGACTAAATATGATGTGGTTAGGGACCTGAAGTTCTTGGGATTCCCCCCCCCCCCCCATTATAGCGTTGGTGTGCCCCTGGGTTGTGAGATTCCACAAGTTTTGGTGAAATAATCTGGCTGTTGTATATGTGGTTTATTCCTAGACATTGAGATCACCCAGTGTCAGGGAGTCTATTTTTTCATATTAATTCAATGTCATATGAATGGGTCAGTCAGGTAGCTGCTTTGGATCAGTGCAGTGTGTCTCTGTTTCACAGACAGCACTTCAGAAGCAGTCTCCTTTTGCAATACAGAGCCAATGGAAGTATCCACGAGGCTATGGAGTCTTAGCATGGGGATGCATACAGGTCCATTGATGCATCATTAGTTTCTAGTGTGAGAATCTCCTATGGGTAAAGCCATCAACATTTTCAGACAATTTTGACTGAATTAAAGAGGAAGGGAATTGTGACCTGTGCCAGTGGAACAATTTTTAGTTCATATTTTTTAAATAAAGGAATTATTTCCTAAGACTGTAAAATTGGAGTGGAGCTGCCCTTTTATTCTAAGACCAATTGATTAACACCTGCATCCACAGTCTTTAGGGGACACAAGGAATTAGAGAGTTGGACTATACAGAAGTACCAGTTGTTCCTTCTTATCCATCACCTATCTTTTGTGTTTAATAACACATCTTGTTTTGTTTTTGAGATTCTGCTGTAAAAAATGGCAGTGCTGATTATATTTTTGGCACATGTATAATAAGCTAGTTATTTCCTAGGTCCATATGGGACAAGGATGAGAGAGCATTAAAGTTAAGTAATTTTAGGTTTGAGGCAACAAAAATTCAGTTAAAGCTTCCTTTTTCAAAGGCTGATCGGAAGAAGAGAAGGCAGACAGTGATTTTATATAGCAGTGTTCTAATATGCACCACCACATAAAGGGACTTGTTGGGACCAAGGATGTCTGTCAGGGTTCTTGTTCCAGCACCAAAGTGGGTTGCCACTCAAGTATCATCAGTTTTGGACAGTGGCATTACAGGTGGCACTGTCACCTCTGGACTTTTGTACTTCCAGATTAGGGCAGTGTCCACATAAGTAGGTTTGTGATTTTCTATTCAGGAGGTTCAAAGCTTATGAGAGCTTTGTGATGTCCATGTGTCCTACTGATGTTTGTCTTTGCCTTGGTAGTTGGCAGATTTTGTTTGATGATTTCTGCTGAAGTTTCTTTTTCATTTTTTTTAATGTGTTAAGTCATGAAGGGCCCCAGTCAGGGTGTTCATTTTATGGTGTTCTGGGTAAAAAAAGACAGGATGAACTGCTCCAGTATTATCCCCATTATCTGGGTGACATCTTTCTGTACCATTTGATGTACAGGATATAATGACTGATGATGATGATACTTTATCATCCTGAGCTAGACACCAGGGTGGGATGCCCACTCAGACACTGGGTGTTTTTACACTGACAGTTTGTTGCTCTCTTATCTCCGCATTGGAAACTCACCTTTTACACTACAGAACGTGCTCACAGCCGTCTTGCATCGTTGCTTCCTTAAACATCTACATTTGTTTAGGCAAAATGGGTGCCGACTCTGCTGTTACCTTGTTTTTCTTGAAACTAGTTTTGATCTCGACATTTCTCAAGAGGCGTATCAAATGAATGGTTGTAGAAGTTTTCCTTTATATTTTCAGAGGGTTCTCTCTCTTAAATGAGACTCAATTTCAGTCATCTATAAGGCAGATAAAAACCCCTTCTTTTCATTTTCTTCCTGCTGCTCTATTTATGGTCATTCTACTCAGCTTCTAATAGAGTGTTAGAATGGAACACTAGGTTTCTGTCATGCTGGTGACTAGGAATAGTGTATTGAATGTACCTTTCACCTCTCTACCTTCTATTTCTGATTGTTCTCATTTCAGCATGTCTTTTGTTAGATTCCCATATGACTTTATCTGTTTACTGTCTATTTTCTCCCTGTATGACCTGTCAAATAGTATAACTTTGAAGCCATCTGTTCCATTCAGAGACCTTTAAGAGCAATTTTCTCTTCCTCTGAAGGTCTAACACTTTCATCCTTCAGGAAAGTGAAAGTATCTTTTCAGCATTATTTCAGAAAACAAGAACAGTAGAATAAAGCCAGTTGTTATGGATATAACCAGGAATATAGGGGAACAGTTGCTGAACTTTACCAAAAAGACCATAGAAAATGTTTGTGTACACAGAAACAGAGCTAGCCTGGTCTTTCAGCTTAACATGCCAAAAAATGGCCTTTAAAGACCCAGAACAGATAGTCTTGGAGAAGGGGCAAGAAACAAGGGGGAAACACCATTATATGACCTTGTATAGATTAGAAGCCACTTAACCCATATCAATAGATATCAATAGATATTACTTGTTGAGGCACAGGTGCAGAAGCATCTGAAAATGTCAAGAGTGTCCAACTTCACAGAAGTAAAGATATGATTCATAGATGGGATACATTGGTTGAGGGCCAAAAGATAGTCATACGTATGAAAGACTTGTAATCACTATTTTTAAATAGACTTTGTTAAGATAAAGAGTAATAAGAAAGTACGAATAGGCTCTTATATATTGTAAGAATTCAAGTATCGATAACTTGTGTGGTGTTTGAAGTTATAAAGGAATGAATTAGCCAAGAATGTGCACCATTATTAAGTGGGATAATTAGCTTTGGTTAGCAGATGATGTTAAAACCTTTAAATGTTAGAAGGAGAATTGATTGAGAGCTTCTTCTCAGTATGGCCTCCTTGTGTATGACCTACTTATCTTTGGATAAGATATTTGTCTGAACTCATGTAATCACTGTCCTTTAATTATCTATGTAACTATGATTACTGATAATAGTACTAAATAATTCTCTAATAGTATTCACTTGTGTACTGTACCCATAAAAAACCTCAGAAGTCATTGAGATGTACCTATAGCCAGGAGTTAAATGACCACCTGATATAGGGAATTTTACTAGATGCTGAGGGCTTCTTAAGTGCATGACTATAGCTCAATCAGGTCTGACCAGTGTCATCTGGAACACAGTGTAATGTATTGGAGTAGTTTTGTGTAGTGGTTAAGTGTACAGACTCTTATCTGGGAGAACTGGATTTGATTCCCCACTCCTCCACTTGCAGCTGCTGGAATGGCCTTGGGTCAGCCATAGCTCTCAAAGAGATTGTCCTTGAAAGGGCAGCTTCTGTGAGAGCTCTCAGCCCCACCAACCTCATAGGCTGTCCATTGTGGGGGAAGAAGATAAAGGAGATTGTAAGCTGCTTTGAGACTCTGATTCAGAGAGAATCCTCCTCCTTTTTCTTCTTCTTTTTCACTAGGGAAACCTAAATTCAAGTCCCCACTCACCCTGAAACTCACTGGATAACCTTGAGCCATCCCCCCTGCCTAAACTACCTCCAGAGATGTTGTGATGATAGAATGGATAAGCAGAGAGAAGGATGTATGCAAGTCTTGCGCTCCGTCAAAGAAGGGTGGGGTAAAAATGCACTAAATAGATGTTATGCTTGTTGCCACAGAGGGACATCTTTCTTTAGAAAAGATTACAATTTTATTATTCCCTGAGCATTATGTAAATGTATGCAAAACTCCCCAAAATAATTCCCATTCATGTTGATGAATCTGCTTCTCCATGATAATTCCTTAACCATCATCTGATATATCTGTTCTATCTCCTAATTAATATGCCCCAGCGTAATTCATAATTTGTTATTTCTTGCTTTTTGACTTCAGTAATATCTAATGCGTACAGTTAAAAGTTAAAGAAGGGTGTAATTTAATCCATGTAAAATGAGACTGGATATTTCTGTTTGTTGGGAAGGTGAGTTTATATTTCAAAGAACAAAGATTTCCTTTGGGTTTGGATTAAAATTGGCTTTAAATTATTCCAAATGATTCTTAGCCAGGAGGACTGTTTTAATTATATAAATTCAGTAATAAAATGATTGAATAATGGATAGTTGAGTTTGCGTACTATTTTCATGTGCACATTTAATGAACCAATCACCCTCTTTTCATGCATTAACTAATTAGTCTCATTAATCTCAAACAGCACAAGTTAAGGGCTTCTTTCTTAAACATGACTCATTAGGTTGGATCCAGCCAGCCTTTCTTTTTGCACAGTCTCCTTCAGTTCTCCTCATTACAGCCTGTCCCACCTGGCTTTTTGTCCATGTGGGTCCCATGAGCCTACATAGCCTTTTTGGTAATCGACAGGCTCTTTCCCCTTTTTCTTTCTCATCAGTGGAAAAGCAGGTTGGATCCAACATAGATACAGAACCAATAGGTAGTATTTCCTCCAGGTTAATTAATTCTTTTACTCTATATTGATTGGTTACAGTAATGTTATGCTATTGTATGATTTAAATAAACTGTCAAAATTAAAAAAAATTACCATGTCTAGAAAAAGGAGATCATTTTATGGATAGAGGATATAACTTCTAAATGCCATATTGGTATTATTTGGGAATCCTAATTATTTCAAATAAATGTGCTAGAGACAGGTTTGCTAACTTCTAGGTGGTGCCTGGATATCTGTTGAAATTACAGCTAATCTACAGAGTATAAAAAAATGGCTGCTCCAGAGGATGGACGCTATGAGATGATGCACTTCTGAGGTCCCTCCCTCATTAAGCCCTGCCACACCAGGATTTGGTAGGCCTAGCTGGAGTGTATGAAATGAACTGGTAATTGGTTCTAATTTTTGCCTAAAAGTGTTAAAAATACTTCTAAAAAAGAAATGATCAGCAGGTTTCTCTTCTGCTTTTATTTTTAACTGTACTATGGAATAGCTCCCATTGTTTGCTGGTTTCATTCTATGTGTTTGTCAACTGCAGATTCTTTATTTACCAATAAGGAAGTTATCTACGGTAATTCAGAGCTTGTATCCATATTCAGTCTATCCATATTGGATTTTGGGTGATTCCATAATGTGGCACAGATACATTAACTATCTTACATCCTTACTTTTTTAAAATTTCTGGACTTCCTTTAGTGTGCCATGTAGATACAGTTCAGTGCAGCTTAAAACTGCATCTTATTTTTTCACAGGGTCCCCAGTTCATAAATATCAAATAAAGCAACACATAAAGTAAATACAATCTAACACCCTATAAAGAACATAAGAGAAGCCATGTTAGATCAGGCCAATGGCCCATCCAGTCCAACACTCTGTGTCACACAGTGGCAAAAAAATTATATATATATATATAATATATACACACACACACACTGTGGCTAATAGCCACTGATGGACCTGTGCTCCATATTTTTATCTAAACCCCTCTTGAAGGTGGCTATGCTTGTGGCCGCCACCACCTCCTGTGGCAGTGAATTCCACATGTTAATCACCCTTTGGGTGAAGAAGTACTTCCTTTTATCCGTTTTAACCTGTCTGCTCAGCAATTTCATCAAATGCCCATGAGTTCTTGTATTGTGAGAAAGGGAGAAAAGTACTTCTTTCTCTACTTTCTCCATCCCATGCATTATCTTGTAAACCTCTATCATTTCTCCTTTTATAAATGGGATGTCAATCTGTGTACATTAAATATGCTAAAGAGCAAAAAGGATTGTGATATGACTGGAAAATTGCATTTTTTAAGGAAAAGGAAAGGTCCCCTGCGCATCCCCACTCTGCATTTTTTTTAAAAAACAATGTTTAAATCAATGTTCATGTGTACTTAAACCTATCAGTAACTGGTAAGAAAAAATAAAGTTTTGAACTGATTGCATCAGTTTTACTTCAAGGAGGGATGGTGGCTCAGTGGTAGAGCATCTGCTTGGGAAGCAGAAAGTCCCAGGTTCAATCCCTGGCATCTCCAAAAAAGGGTCCGGGCAAATAGGTGTGAAAAACCTCAGCTTGAGACCCTGGAGAGCCGCTGCCAGTCTGAGAAGACAATACTGACTTTGATGGACCAAGGGTCTGATTCAGTATAAGGCAGCTTCATATGTTCATATGTTCAAGGAATTAGAATGGTGTGACTTCTTAGTGTTATGTATTGTTTGTTTCTGATCTTTATAGGAAATTCAGTAGAGTTTAAATTCCCATTGTCTCCCATTTTCTCCCAGTATTTGTACTTCCATTACAAGCTAGATAGCTAAAATATTTGCACTTTTCAACAAAATTAACTTTTCCCAGTTCTATTATTCCCTCCACAACATTTAGATAGCTTTGATATTGTTTCATCATTCCTGATAGGTTACTAGCAGCCTATATTGACTGTCCATTTCCCCTTAATGTTGTGTGCATATTTCAAGTTTAAAAGCTCACTGTGTTTCAATTTATTTGCCTTTTACACAGTGTCATTAAGTAGGACAAACTTGTTTGCCCATATGGGACTTTTCTTTCACAGTATCATTAATAATAGTTAAGCTGCTAATTAAAGGTAATTTACTTTGATTTGTTTCATTTTGCTTAACTATGATAAATGCCAGTCTGGTATATGAATAACACTGTTAGATCCAAAAGAGATATGTAACTATTTGTTATGAAGAATACTTCTATTTTAGTTGTCATCCAGTAACGGTTTTGGTTTTTTTGTTTGTTTGTTTTTAAGAAGAGACATCCCATTTAAGATTTGGAGTTTTATTGATTCTACTTCCAGTTAATAACTCAAATGCTAAGTCTGTTTTCAGTTCTGGTTTTTTTAATGTAAGTCAAAATGATGATTTTTTAAAAAAACATGGCTTAAGAACAGAATATCTCTTAAAACAAAATACTTGTTTTAGGATCTAGAGATTTTTCAAAGGTCATTCTGCTGCATTTGTCACAAGGGTAGTAATAAAATAATGTAAAACACGAATGATTGATTTCTCTGCTCTGTTTCTTTCTGAGAGTTCATTTTTTTTCCCTTTAGAATAGATGCCTCGAATTTACAGTAACTTTTAAGTTTTTTAGGCTATTTGCATATTTCCTTTTTATTTATTTATTCCAAAAAATTCTAAGCTGCCCCTCCAGAGGACCTTCTTGAAGCAGCTTTCAAAACAAACCTTGATTAAAAAATAAAACAGCCAAAGACTAATAATTAAAAAAATTATAATAGCACTTGAAAATCGCTGTGTTCAGTTGCAAATATTATTAATGGGCACATGTGCCTTGCTAAAACACTACAAAAGCAATTTTGAACTGATATGATGACATTAAGCAGCAGCATTGTGAGTGTTCACATCCACACCCACTCCTTTCCCTAGGCTGCTGTTTATCTGAAAGGAAAAATCCACATGCATTAGGCCCTCTGAAAGAACTCTACTCTGAAACCACCTCTGAAGCCAGCTGACTTCCTGAATTAGGGTAGGCAGGCTGTAGAAAGGAGAGGGTGGCCATGGGAGGTGTAGTTGAAACACAGTGGCAGAGATGCAGGTAGGGTTGCCATCCTCCAGAGATGAGTTCCTCTGCGGAAGAGGCCTGTTTTGGAGGCTATACTGTATGGCTTTATAGCTAGCTAAGCTCCCTTCCCTCCTCAAACCTTACCCCCAGACTCCTCCCACAAAACCTCCAGGAATTTCCTATCCTGGAGTTGGCAACCTTGATGCAAGGCCTGCAGCAAGAACTTCCTCTTGTTACATTTACTGTTTCCGCAAACTACCCTGGATGTTGAAAGTTGGTGATTTTACTTAGAGAAAGGAGGATGAGAGAGAAGTAGATGAGAAGAAGAGCTCATCAATAAAATGCTACCCATCATGAACGTGTGTGTCATTTTGCAGCACATACTGTGTAACAAGACTTCCTTTCTCCCAGTATATAATTTAAATGCACCACATTTGCTTCTACTGCCAGACTGATTAATATTCTAAAACCAGATATATTTTTGATCTCTTTCTGTACACTCAGAAGCGAATGTGATTTCTGGATATATTTGCATTTGGATGAGGAGTAAGAATGCAGTTCACACTTCCTAGCCACTTTGCATAATCTGCAAATTGGCTAGGTCTGATCGTTCAACCACTTTGACTTGCATAGACAGATTCAACTTTGGATTTTCATACATATATTCACTCTTAAAATTGTGTCCCCATTTATCTAGCCTTCTTGACAATCCACAAAAGTTTCTCCATGTCTCAGGATCATTTTACTTTCTTTCCATTCCAGGTTGCAGAATCTGTTCTTGAGGGCTTTCTCTTTGAGATCTGCAAAACCAGCAATGAGTTTCTGTATTAACAGTGCCTGAAGATCTGATTGTAGATCTTTCTGTGCTGTCCGCTAAAGTTTAAGGATAATGTGACCTCATTACTTTCAACATAAAGCAGATTGGAGAGAAAGAGAAAGCCATAAGGATGAAAGATGGCAATTTGCATGCCAATTCTATTTTTATTTCTATTTCTTCATGTCAGAACTTCCATTTCTCAAATAAAATACAGAGCCAGTGTAAACTGTATGAAGTTAAGGAAACAGAGGCATCCAAGAATAATATTTCATCTAGACAAATATGCTTCCTTTACTTCTAGACTTGGGTCTATTCCTTCCTATTTAAAATTTACTAAAATGTCATATTCAATTACAGAAAGCTGGTCATAATTTTGGGTGTACATCTTTAATTTTGCCACATCAAACATTCTCAACAGTAGCCATTGTATTTCATCATGGTCCTGAAAGAGGCCCCTTTAATTTCCCACATTCCCACTTCTTCCTCTGTAGCAGGCTTTAAATAAACTGGATATTACTTCCTTAGGGTAAAGAGAGAGAGAGAGTACACTTCATGTTATTATATGAAGGCTCAGCAGACAAGCCAGCTCATAACATTCTTCCTTTCTGTTCTGTGAACTCAGTGGTAGTCCTCTATCACTAAAGAGAGTCTTGTAAGTAATATGAGAAAAAACAGTCTGTAGGGAATGAAAGAAGATATAATTAAAGGTTGGTGTGTTGGTGACTAAAACTAACTGTAACCCTGAAAAGAAGAGTCCCACAGGGTCCTTTTTAAGGGCACAGTTGTTAACTAGCAGAGTATGCATTTTTTTAAAAGTAAAAGGCAGATTTCTTTTAAAAAAAGGATGTTCCATGAGATGAACTTGTCAGAGCCTACGCCACCCCCATCCCCAACCAGTATTCAGGAGGGAACTGGCAACTCTTAACTGTAGCCAAGAGATAGGCTGGGCAATTAGATAGGGAGAGGCAATTGCTTTTCTCTTTCGCTTATGGTATGAACAAATATTAATTACAATTCCATGGGAAGTGCTAGGGATCATACAAGTGCTTTTTAAAAAATAGAAACAGAAATGCTTTCTGACTTATAATTAAGTGTAACAGAAACATTTTAAAATTTTTCCTCCTCAGTTTTTCAGTGGCAATTGTGTGTGTGCCTAATTAATATCCTGAGGTGCTTTCAGCTGAAATGTTACATTTATTAGTGGAAGAGACAAAACAGATGAGACACAAAAGATCCATGATTGGGATCATCCACAGTTTTAAAAAAGCAAATTAGTAGCTCTAAGTGGCTGCTTGAATGTTGGTGAGAGTTGCTTCTTCCACAATTTAAAGCACATGTCCAAAGCTGCACCTGGTTCTGTGATTCAAATGAGACTTTACTTTTGATTTACTTAGAATTGCTCATGACCAAGCCAGTGGGAAGATGCATCTAGAACTGGCCACTCCTAGACTTAATGCTTCATAATGATGAGGAATCTTGGAAAGAATGATCCTTCAGAGCGGACCCACCTACTTTTGGCATAGAAAAAACATCAGAATTATTTGGAAAGACCAGCTAAACATTTAACTATAAAATGGTCTGGAAGCTGCAGCCAGTCTGTTATGTAGAAATGTTGCTTCCTTAAGGAGTGAATAGATGAGAACATGATGTTTGAATGTACATTTTGGAAACTAGAAAAAAAAATTCAGTATATGTTTTCCTCTCCATTTAATCCCTGAAGAAACTAGAAAAAAACTAGAAAATTGGCCCCTTCCCAGCCGCACTGGCAACGCCAGTCATAGGCTGGGGGCCGTGCTTTGCCCTCCCGGAAGGAGGGAGGCTGACGTTGGCTTCCCGGCCATCCGGGAGTTGTAGGAGGGGGCGTGGAGTCGGGGCTATAAAGCCCGGGCTCCCGCCCGTGTTGCGCTCTCGGTAGGGAGAGCCACATCTTCTGGCGTCGTGTTGCGCTCTCGGTAGGGAGAGCCACATCTTCTCTCGTGGCTCTCGGTAGGGAGAGCCACATCTTCTGGCATTGTCTGGGCTGAGGCTTGTGTGCACGAGCTGCAAGCTGGCGTGGCACAGGCCCCTTCTCAACGTTACCTGGTCGGGGCTGCGAGGAGCAGTTCAGGGCAGCTTGGGATGGTGCTGAACGGCTATTAATTAGCCACATCTTCTGGCGTCGCCTGGGCCGAGGCTTGTGCGCGCGAGCTGCAAGCCGGTGCGGCACGGGCCCCTTCTCAACGTAGCCTGTTCGGGGCTGCGAGGAGCAGTTTGGGGCGGCTTGGGACAGCGCTGAATGGCTATTAATTAGCCACGTCTTCTGGCATCGCCTGGGCCGAGGCTTGTGCGCGCGAGCTGCAAGCCGGTGTGGCACGGGCCCCTTCTCAATGTAGCCTGGTCGGGGCTGCGAGGAGCAGTTCGGGGCGGCTCAGGACGGCACTGAACAGCTTTTAATTAGCACATGAGTGGCAAAGTAGTTTTGTTCGGGGCTGAGGGGAACCCGAGCGGGGGTGCACGCGGTGAAGCTGGGTGCCCCCCCTTTCCTTCCCCTCCCCGGTGGCTGCGCTAGAGTGGTGGCCTGAGGAGTGCGAGCAGCATCTGAGTTGTGGGTAGGCCCCCCCCTCCGCTTGCAGCCTCAGAAAGAGGCAGTGGCCCGGTTACAGGGCATCTGCTTGGTAAGCGGAAGGCCCTAGGTTCAACTCCCAACATCTTCAATTAAAGAGGGTCCAGATGGATAGGCTTAAAAACCTCAGCTTGAGTCCATGGGAGCTGCCGCCAGTCAGTGTGGACAGTGCTGACCTTGGTGGACCCGGGGGCCTGATTCAGTATAAGGCAGCTTCATATGTTTATATGTTCAAAGTCTTCTTTGGAGCCAGTCTAGTGTAGTGGTTAAGGTGCGGACTCTTATCTGGGAGAGCCGGGTTTGATTCCCTACTCCTCCACTTGCACCTGCTGGCATAGCCTTGGGTCAGCCATAGCTCTGGTGGGAGTTGGCCTTGATGGGGCAGCTGCTGTGAGAGCCCTCTCCGGCCCCACCCACCTCACAGGGTGCCTGTTGTGGGGGAGATTGTGAGCCGCTCTGAGACTCTTCGGAATGGAGGGCGGATATAAATCCAATATCTTCTTCATCCTTTTGAAAGGGTAGATTCAGTGTGAGCTCTCTCGGCCCACCCACGTCACAGGGTGTCTGTTGTGGGGGGAGAGGATGGAGAGGTTTGTGAGCCATTCTGAGCCTCTGATTCAGAGACAAAGGTGGGGTATAAATCGGTGGTCGTCTTCAACCAGAAGGAAGGCAAAGCTAAGTCAGTGGGCCAGTGCACATCTGCTGGCTTCACCTCCCAAATAGCTTCATTGGGTCATATGTTACTTTACTGCTCCCCCCCTTTTCCCTATAGGTAAGGGGGACTTATAATTTTCTTATCGGTAGCATTGGGTGTGTACTCACAACTTGCTACCTCGAGCTCAAAACCCTGTTGGTCTCAAAGGGGCCAGTAGGTTCAAGCGTGGTGCAGAGGGTAACTACCTGACAGGAGGTTGGCCCAGCAACCCGGTTCCCCGGGCGGCTGGGCACGGAAGCCCAGTTTCGGCGGGCCTTTAAGGGCTAGAGGGATGATTAGGGGGGCAGAGGGGTGCAGCAGATGTTCCCTTGTGAAGGGTGCTGCATGGTAACTGGACGGGCATCTCAGTTGACCTTGAAAGGGAGGTTCTGGCTCATCTTCCTGGTGCAGGGCTGAGCCGGGGATGCGGACATGCGGTAAGAATGGTGATAACGGGGGGGCCTTCATTGGCCGGGGTCGTGCTTGTGCATTGCCTCAAGGCCAGAGTGGTTAGTCTGCCACACAGTCCCCCCCCCCGACCGTGGTTAAGGCATCGTAGCATGGCGCCCTGCTTCTCAAGCAGCGCCGGGTGAGCAGTCATTGCGGGGGCAACACTAGTGGTTACAGCAGCGAGATTAGCCGGGTTATCTGTAGGGCGCATGGAGTTACTTTTTGAGCCCTTACGAGGCCGTTCCCTTACACAGTTTACCATATGGTGATCCGGCGTGGCCTTTGGGGGGACCATTTTTTGTGGCTACCGGGGATATGATTTGGTGGGGCGAATAGGTGTCGGGTTTTGCCCCTCTCTGGAGAAGTGGATAGAAGGTCAAAGGTGGACCCAGTTGACAAGGAGAATGAGAGGCTGAGACGGGGAAAAGTGATAGGACTTGGTCCAGTTGGTTGCCTAGTTTCCTGATCTAGGTTGGTGTAATAGCTAGGGTACAGCTTTTACGGCCTGCAGCCCTGTTCGAGGCGGCGACATACGCACTGTTTATATTTTGACTTCCTAGGAGCAACGTGGTCGCAATACGACGGGGCCTTTAGGATCGGGTCGGCGGTCAACCCATGGCTCCCTTGGGGCCCGATTAAGTATCAGTTTTGGCTGTAGTCGAGGCCCCCGGCAAAGCCCAATTCAGGTGATAGGGCTGATGGCGGCCACATGGTGCATAAACTACAGATTGCGTGGGTGCCGCGGAGCGGCAGTCCAGGTGGGTCAGCCCCGGCTGCTATGCAGGGATTTACGATTAAGGGTGTGTGTTCTTGGAAGGCGTAAGAATTTAAATGTGAGCTCCCACTAGGGGGGTGGCATATGCCCCTCAGCATGTGGAAAATCCAAACAAGGGCCGGGTCAGGACACCTCGGGGGTGTAAGTAACCTGTAGCCGATTGGAAAAGGGGAACCAGCCTAATGAGGCGGAGGTTAATTAGGCCGGTTGTAGTGCAATTACCCCCCCTCCTGATTCTGGATAGGGGCTATTTGATGATGGTTTTACCCTTGGGTCTAGGATCCCGTATCTGGGACTTTGGGTCCCTTGTATGCCTTCTAACCTTTGTTCGGTAAGGGGGGATTGAGCACGCGGTTAGGGCTAAAATAACTGAGCGTGCTGAGGGCAGGGTCCTCCGCCAGTACCCACGTTAGGGGCATCCCCCGCGGGGCGGATATAATGAAGTGTCAGGGGAACGGCGCCTGATACACCATTTGGCTCACCCCAGGGGTGGAGCAGTGGATGATACCATTTTGGAGGTCCCTGTTCAGTCATGTACACTTTGTTGGCCAATCAGTTATAGTGGTTCTGGGTTTCGTGGTGGGCTGCAATGACAAAGGGGGACAATTAAGTCAGTGTTTCGCCTTTTGCCCGCGCACCCGGAAGAGTTCGATCTTCCGGGTCTTGCCTTTGAAGGAAGTATTACATGGAGGACCTGTGCGGGGGCTTCGGGTTACATGGGTCTATGAAAAGATAGAGTGCGGGCAAAGCTGTGGCTCCTGGGGGGGGGCCTTCTTGCAGCACCTATGTGACGCCGTGGAACCACTGAGGTTCCCTCAGCTAGAGTACAAAGGACTGCAGGCATGCGGATGGATCTAGAGGTATTGGGGGAATTTGTGGAATCCTTCAATGGAATCTCCTTTTGGAGGAATGACTTAAGTTGGAAGCTGAGCCCCAGATATCTTTGGAAGAGGCGGAGTATATTTAGGGGCATTATGCGCGGAGCAATAGCTCAGCTTGGTTTGTGCTTGGGTGTGCCGTGATTTTACTTTTTTCGAGTTTTTTCCTATTGTAGTAGTGGTTTGGCTTTTGGGTGAGCAGCCGGCCATCCATTCAGTCCAGTCCACTTTTGGTGTTTATAGCATGCCCATGGTGCATGTTATCAACTACTGGTATTATCAACTACTGGTAATCCAGGTCAACGGGAGTGACGGACTTGGTGTAGTCATTTATTTTGTGACGCCTTCGTTTGTTGCTTGCAAGGCACGTTCCGGGGGCATGCAGTGGGGTGGCGGACCCTCTATCTCTTCAAAAGATTTAGCGTCTGGCCTGCTTGCTCTGGTTGCTGACTGCACCCAGCACGAATGCCACCGCTGCCAGCGCGAATGCCTCCGGAACTTTTGGCAGTTCAGGAGGCGGAATCTGACTAGTATGGGCACCAAGTAGTGAAAAGCAAAGTACGGGGCGGAGTTGCAGTTTCGGGTTGTTAGGAGGGCTGCAAGGCTCCGGGACACCTGGTTGGCCTCAGCGGTATGCATTGTCCAATTTTGCATCTATCAGAAGAACTGGTAGGTGCAGCTGACTGTACAGGGGTTAAAACCGGTGCTGCAGCAGAGGGGCTCGGCACTAAGTCTGGTTAAGGTGTAGTGGCGGAGTGGCGCCCAATCAAGGCTTGGAGCAGTATTTACTTCTCAGGGGGAAAGATGTTGGCCCGTTGTGTCATTACGGCGATGCCCCCCTCCTTATGAATTATCAATTTTGGGCAGTGTCAGGTAAGGCACTGGCGGAGCGAGGAGTGGGGGGGTGTTAAATTCGAACAAATACATTTTGAATTAGAGCCGCATCTCCGGTGGCACCATTGGGGACACACACCCCCGCCAAACGTCGAACTAGACGGTGGCGGTCAGCAACCTATAGGTTGTTTGCACATTGGTCTTTCATTGACTGCGTGGGGGCACGTGTGCAGTGGACGGCCCACGGGCATGATTTTGTCTGGTTTTGACTGTTTTTTTTCTGTTTTTCAGGTGCTGGGGCTCGTGTGAGAGAGGGCGAATCCTCATCTGCGGGCACAGCATGGTTTTGTGTGGCCCACCAGGCCAGGAGATGCCAGCTGGCATTCAGCCAGGTCCCAGCGAGTAGACGACGGTTTAGTGGCTGGATCGCCATGGCATACACAGGCCGGGGATCAAGAGTTGTTTCAGGGGAAAAGGGTGCCTCCTCAGCACGTCCGGGTCCTCTGTATGGGGGGTAATGACCTGGGTGGCCACAGGGTTTTCAGGGGAGCACCTATGACCTAGCACCAGGGGTGCGGGTGGTCTGTATGAACCGCAGATGGGCTACACAGCTCAGTGCGGGGAATGCAGATCACGGAAGAGCCTCACCTGGGTGGATCTTTCCATGGGGGATCGATGCTAGCCCAGGTGGAGAATGGCTTGGGGCCTGGCCACTCAGCAACAACCCGAATATGGCGGGCTTGTGCTGGGGGCAGGGTTGCTCGCCCTCAGGACAAGGCAGGGTCAGGGGGTGACCCCAGGGCTTGTCCTTCTAGGCCTCATCCATGACAGTTATAGGTTTGATACGTTCTTTCAATAAAGTGGAAAAGGGTGTTGGATATATTTCTTCCCACGGGTCGAGAACGCTGACCTGATCGGTCGGAGGGGATTTCTTTTCGGTCATCTGAACAGGGTACCCGGGCCTTTGTTGAACGAGCTATGGCTGGGGTTGCGGTCGACTCTGGGCTGTCTGTTGGGGCCCTAATGCCTAAGCAGAGGCGTGGCATTGGCAGTAGCAGGATGAGGTATTGGCTACAGCCTTTTCAGGGGAGCACCTATGGCTCTGCACCAGTGGGTGCAGGTGGTCTGTATGAACGGTAGATGGGCTTCACGGCTCAATGCTGGGAGTGCAGATCATGACAAAGCCTCACCTGGGCGGATCTTTCCTGAGTGATTGATGCCGACAGAGGTGGAGGTGCAGTTTGGGCCTGGCCGCTCAGCACCAGTCAGATGGTAGTGGCCATGTGCTGGGGGCAGGGTGGCTCGCCCTTCTAGGACAAGGCAGGGTCCTGTGTTTTGACCCCAGGGCTTGTTCTCATAGGCCTATACCTCTTGCCATCCTTATCGTTCAAGTTATGTTTCAATAAAGCGGCCCGGGTTTTTTATCCAACACACTGTGTCAGTCTCTTCATTCCGACTGGGGGGGGGGCAAATTGACCCCTTCCCAGCCGCACTGGCAACACCAGTCATAGGCTGGGGGCCGTGCTTTGCCCTCCCGGAAGGAGGGAGGCTGACGTCGGCTTCCCGGCCATCCGGGAGTTCAAGGAGTGGGCGTGGAGTCGGGGCTATAAAGCCCGGGCTCCCACCCGTGTTGCGCAGTTCTCTCATGGCTCTCGGCCCACCCACCCGCCCTATGCAGTACAGGTTTTACCGATCGCCTTATTAGGGGCCAGGTAGGAATTTTTTCATTTTCATGGAATTGGCCTGTGTGAATTTGTTTTTTGCCTACCTTGTACTGCATGATAGTGTAGGGAGTATAATGAGGTTAGGTAGATTTGGTTGCTTGGCAGGATGAGGTATTGGCTACAGCCTTTTCAGGGGAGCACCTATGGCTCTGCACCAGTGGGTGCAGGTGGTCTGTATGAATGGTAGATGGGCTTCACGGCGCAATGCTGGGAGTGCAGATCACGACAAAGCCTCACCTGGGCGGATCTTTCCTGAGTGATTGATGCCGACAGAGGTGGAGGTGGAGTTTGGGTCTGGCTGCTCAGCACCAGTCAGATGGTAGTGGCCATGTGCTGGGGGCAGGGTGGCTTGCCCTTCTAGGACAAGGCGGGGTCCTGTGTTTTGACCCCAGGGCTTGTTCTCGTAGGCCTATACCTCTTGCCATCCTTATCGTTAAAGTTATGTTTCAATAAAGCGGCCCGGGTTTTTTATCCAACACACTGTGTCAGTCTCTTCATTTCGACTGGGGGGGCAAACTGGAAACTAGAAAAAAACCCACAATTCGGTATATGTTTTCCTCTCCATTTAATCCCTGAAGACATTGATTGTCTGTTTATTTCTATGGATTTATGCTGTGAGAAGTAAATAAATAAATCCATAATGGTAGCTGTGTTGGTCTGCTACATCAAATGAATATGAGTCTTAAGGCACCTTTAACATTTTTAGCAACACATTTAGTGTGATGTAAATTGCATGGACTGGAGCCCACAATGGAACCAGCAGAATGCCACATCATATTAGAGTATTGGGCTAAAACTTGGGGGCCCAGGTTTGAATCCCCACTCTGCCATGGAAACTTGTTGAGGGCTCTTGGGTCAGTAACTCTCTCTAAGCCTAACCTACCTTACAGAGATGTTGTAAGAATAAAGTGGAGGAGCGAGAATTATGTTTGAAGCAGCTTTGGGTTGCCATTGGGGAGGAACATGGGCTATAAATAAAGACAGAAGGTGGTTGCTGCCAGTCTGTCTTAAACAGGAATAAATCTGCTAGTCTTTAAGATGCCATAAGACTCTGTGCTGTTCTTGCAGTAAGTAGTTTTACGATGCCACAGTCTAAAATCCTCATGCCTATGTAATTATGGGTAACATCTATTTTCTCCATATGGAATTATTCTGGAATGGTTTAAGGATTATGATTTGTATGTAATAAGCGCTAAATCAAAATAAGCTGTAATATTTTCTTCAAGGTTTTCCATGGTATCCAGTCCTCACTCTTTCCTGTAAATTATAGGCTAAAGGCAACTTCCCCCCACCTCCTTGGAGAAAACTAAGTATAATTTATCACTCATAATTTTGAATGGAAATAACCAGTCTGATTTTATGCTTAAATGAATGGTTTAAAGAGGTAATGAAAGATAATGAGCCAAAAGTAGACATAAGGTAAGTGAGAACATATGCATTGACTTTCAGTAATGAGGACCTTCATTAAAGCCAAATGAAGACTCTTCCAGACTGATGAAACTCAAGGATGATAGCATTAGCATTAGCAACATACCTAGAGAACACAGTCAATAAAAAAGCTACCCTGGAATATGTTAATAATGAGAACCCAAGTCGACATGCCAAGGTCTCTGATGGAGCATTAGCTGACAAGACTTCTACTGGCAAGTTTTTTTGTATGTTCAGGGCAAACCAAGCACAAAAAAGCTAGGTAACCTAGAAAAATAATCTAGTATTTATGTGAAACAATGATGATTCACATTTGGCAAATAAGACATTTGAAAGTTAAAATTACTCTGCTTCCAATACTTGTGTTCTCTTGAACTGAGCATCCCATACAACAGTGTTTTTTAAAATGTTTGCTTAAAATTAAATCTTCATTAGTTTTGGCCGAGGACCTGCCTACCTTAGGGACCGCGCCTCTCCATATGTTCCCCAGAGAGCACTGCATTCCAGCTCACAAAATCTCTTGGAAATCCCGGGGCCCAAGGAGGCCAAATTAAAAACAACCAGGGAGCAGGCCTTCTCTATAAAGGCACCCCAATGGTGGAATCAGCTACCAGAAGAGGTGCGGGCCCTGCGGGATCTTAACCAGTTCCGTAGGGCTTGCAAAACCGCCCTCTTCCAACTAGCCTTTTAAGATAAACCTGGAATTATCATCAAGCCATCTTGTATATACTGCGACGGTAGCACCTTTATACTGTTTTTAGATTAATGATTTTAATGTTAACTTATATATTGTATAATTTATATTGTTCTATTTATTGATTGTATTATTTTGTTTTATTGTTATACCATGATATTTTATATCATGTCTTGTAAGCCGCCCTGAGTCTACCTCGGTGGGGAGGGCGGGGTATAAATAAAAACATTATTATTATTATAGACAGCACAATAATAAAGAACGCAATATAGAGTAAACCAACATCAACAAACCCCGAATCTTAGTGAGTCAGGCAGATTATCAAGGATAAAAACCATATCTCATCTAAATTCAGTGTAATAAACAACAGATTCATATGAACATATGAAGCTGCCTTATACGGAATCAGACCTTTGGTCCATCAAAGTCAGTATTGTCTTCTCAGACTGGCAGCGGCTCTCCAGGGTCTCAAGCTGAGGTTTTTCACACCTATTTGCCTGGACCCTTTTTTGGAGATGCCAGGGATTGAATCTGGGACCTTCTGCTTCCCAAGCAGATGCTCTACCACTGAGCCACCGTCCCTCCCCGAAATTCATATTGTATTGACATCAAGAATGTTGATGAATAGTATTTTATGCAGTATACATCTGTACAATTGGTGGGTTCAGCATGGTGGCTGGTTTGATAGCTGCTGTTAGAGCATGCTCACAATTCACTGACTTGATCAGGTTACTTGTGCCCAAGGATCACCATGAGCAGAGCAGCTACATGTTGAGTGTAAATACTACTTTTTAAAATCTGAATAGTCGATGCTGGCATTCATTGGTCTGTGGCATTAGCTGTGTTAGTGAACAACTGGATTGCTGCCTTACATGTAGTATCCTGCATGTTGTCCTGCAGTTTCCAGGTAGCACATGAAATCCTGCAAAGTATTTCAATGCAGTTTAGAATACTTAAATTAAGAGGAACTTGCTGGGAGGAAGGTGGGCAAAATGGGCAAGGCTAGAAGGCTAGAGAGACAAAGTAGGCGGTTTTCTGCACTGCTGCAGCAGGATCCAGGTAATGAAGGAAAGCATATTTTTTGCAAGCTTATTTTTTTCTGTCTGATGGTAGATGCCTGGGGGCTGGGAGACAGAGATACAGTTTTGTAAAAGCACAGTGTATTTTCATTCTGGTAGTCCTATCTTCAAGGCTTGGGCCTAATATTTCTTTGGGATAGTTGGTGAGGCCCTCAATAAGCACTGAGGTCTGAAAACCACTTACCCCCCCACACTCTGGTATTGATTCAAATCAGGGTCCCATGCACTTAAGAAATGAGTTCCCTTGTTGCTCACATGTGACTGTCTTAAAGTCAAAGTCTGGTCAAGGGAACCCAGAGACCACATGTTAAAAATCATAGGCTTGAATCTAGCGATGCACAAGCAAAGACATAAACAGACTCATTCAAAAGTATAAATGGGAGTCACCCTAGAACCCATTAACCCATTTATACACAACACTAAATTTTGGTACCACATATTCTCACAATAGTAGAGTTTGAATCACTGCGTCATATATGGCTAGTATTCAAAGTTTATTCCTGAAAAACACACACAACATTCTTAGGCGTCAGCATTGTTCTTTACTTTACATACACCAATTGTGGCAATATTTATAACTCGACTCTGCTTCCCTGTGGATGTTGAATTTGAAGTGGTGTTTGTTTTGCTAGCAACTGACAGGATGATGCTTAAGATTTGCATAGACATGGCACTAATTTTCTGTCCACTTGCCTGATTCTGTCAACCTTGATAAAGCCAAGCCCATTTGCTTGATCACCTTGAAGTTTATTTTTACGCAATTTCAATAAACTGGATCATGGAGATCACACCTGGGCTCATTCACCTGCATTTTAAGAATGCATATTGTTATATGCAACTCTTTGTTTTTCTATTCCTGAACCAAACAAGTATCCAAAATGGTATAATAAGGTAATTAAAGCAGTGGTGAGGGTTCCATTGATTTCTTTCCATTTCTGTGACAGAATATTAGTCACTTTCAGACTGTATATACTTATTTCTGAATGAGACCGCCTCCATGGTACAAAGCAGGAGAACTGGCTGAGAACTCTGCCATAGAAGTGTTGCAAATGAAGGAGTGGGAGTGGAACTTTTCCTGTTACATATTGTAGGCCAAAGATTTTGCATCATAAGAATGTCACTACTGGGTTAAAACAATTTGAATATATATTGCAATTTTTCATAGAGTGTGCAGCTTTGGATGAGCTGTGTATGTGTCAGACCTATAACCCCTTCCTCCAGTCTGAAAACTGTATCCCATTCCAGATATTCAATCAAAAGAAAGATCTAGGAGTTCTTTCTTTCTTTCTTTCTTTCTTTCTTTCTTTCTTTCTTTCTTTCTTTCTTTCTTTCTTTCTTTCTTTCTTTCTTTCTTCCTTCCTTCAACTCTCTCCTCCCTTTCATTCATTCATTTTTTCTTTCTCCCAGTCCCTCTCATAAATTCATTTTTTTGTCAGTCCCTTTCATTTATTCATTATTTCTTTCTTTTTGTCAGTGTTCTTTCTTTCTTTCTTTCTTTCTTTCTTTCTTTCTTTCTTTCTTTCTTTCTTTCTTTCTTTCTTTCTTTCTTTCTTGTTGTGTTTTTTTGTAGGCAATGTTTTTTTGAGACAAAGTTGTGAAGAAACCACCCAAATTTTCAAGGTGATCAAGCAAATGCTACAAGACTATATATCAGAACCTGTTATAAATTATTAACCACAATTTTAATCCAGAAATAGTCTGGTACATGTTAACCTCCCACTAAAATGTTGACAAGAACTTTGAATGAGAAGAACAAACAGACTTGCAAACTGTTTTGTATAGCTAGTTTTCCCCTTTTCTTTGTCATTTTCATTTCCCTGCCTTCTTTCTTTCTTTCCTCCCTCATTGTTCCTTTTCTTTTCTACCTCCTGCTCCTGCCTTTCCTCATCCTTTCACCTTTTTCCAACCAACCAAAGCAAGATAATTAAAATAATAAAAGGACACACAAGAGGCATCTCATTTTCCCTCTGTCAACCTTATCTTCTTTCCCTTTCCTGAAAGCCCCCATTGCCTCGTCCATTTTCCTGCTTCCTTATCTCTTTTCCACACACCAGACAACCTACCTTTATCTCTTCACCCCACCCCACATCTTAAACTTTTCTTTCTTCTGTTCCCCCGGTAGCCTACCTATTTTTCCTAGATCTGTGAGCTTGATGAGGATTTGTTTTTTTCTTGTATGCTTGAGTGTTTTCTAATAAAAATCTATTTTTAGTTTACAGATCTCCTGGTTATTTTAAAGGGGCTCCTACAGAGTACTGACTCCTGTATACACAGGATATTTCTCCTGTATAAGTTTGTCATCTTTGCTCACCAAGCCAAATTCCCCCACATCTCTCCCTTGAGGGCAATTTGGCTTGCACCTTGGGAGGGTGGGGTTTGGGATGGGGAAGGAGCTCATTGGGGATGTAATGCTGCAGACTCTGCCTTCTGAAGATGCCGCTTCCTCCCAGGGGGCTGCTGTCTGTAGTCTGGAGATCAGCTGTAATCACAAGAGAACTCCATACCCTACCTGGAGATTGGTAACTCTTAGAAGCATGGGATTACCATTAATACGAGGAAGTACTCCTGCTGGACTGACTGGGTTAGAAATTACTAAATGACAGAATGTAGGGCATAATTCTAGATGTAGCAAAAGAGGCTGATTTATTGTCCAAAGATATTTTTATCAAGATCTCCATAGTGTATGGTTAATTCCTTCTGCTGTCTTTCTTATGAACACAAAGCTAGATAGGATTTGCTTGTTTCAAATGGATAGATAACCAGAAATGTATACATGTCTCTGGATCCATCTTTGAGAAAAGTATCTCTCTCTTTGGCTCAGGCATGGCAAAATTGCAACACTTAATAGTCTCTTGTCCAGTTAACTCCATCACCCACTGGTTACTTGGTGATCTTAACACAGAAACTGAAATAATAGTTTACTGAGCTGTAAAGCTGCATCCAAATGACTTTGCTTGTGTCTCTAGGTATGATTAGACTGCTTTCTCCTACCCACTGTCACCCCTCCCCCCATCTGCCATTCCAGCCTCCAGCTATTATACGGTACCAAAGTTAAAGGAGAAGAGGAGATCAATTTGAGATTTTTGAGCTGAGATGTCTGTGTGTACTTTCAAGGTCTATTTTCCCGTGAGCCTAGGTAATCCTGTCATGATTTGTTATGACCACTTCACTGAGTGAATTGGGCCAACAGATCCAGGATTGTCCCTGGATCTGTACATGGTGTGCTGTGTTATTGTCTTTGCCCCCCTCCCCAATTTGCTTATTTAAATTGTATTTTTGTTCATAATATTTTCCTATTGCATATTTTCAAACTGTTTTGGGTCTCCATTGGGTAGAAGGTACTATAAATAAAATCTCTAACCTCAAAAAAGCATGCTGTTTGTATCCAATGATATTGTTCAGATGGCAGCTCATTGCTATATCAGCTTAATATAAAAGTGGATTTTATGAAGCATTGTGGATTTTTCCTGAGATTTTACAGATTGACTTGTTGTTATTCATAGGATTAAAGTTCCATTATTTTTTTTTAAATGGTATGTATTACCAAGCTAAGTGTTAAATGCATTCCTTACAATTCCAGGCAAGTACCTACAGACCTGATTCAGCCCATTGCAAGAGGCTTCTGTGTGCAGAGCATTAATTTTCCTCAGGCAATGACCTTGTAAGAAGATGAAAAACACTGCACTAGAAAAAAAATACTTTTCTGAATATATGAAAAGATTTTAAAATGATTGAGAGTTATTTGGTTATAAGTGAAAATGTGAACTTATTTCATGTAAACACTGGAAATACAAGTGCAAAACAAAATAAAAGCAGGGATTGGATTGTTTTCATAGGTCTGCTCTGGTCTTTCCATATTAATACATATGAGATGAATGTTCATTGCAAGCCAGACTGTGAGTAGTATTTATGAATTCTAATTTTGTACAAAAAGTCCAGAAACAACTGAATGGGAGAGCACTGGTCTCTGTGAACAGTTTAGGAAAGAGGCCAGCTGGCGCACTGTTCAGGGCTCCATCTCAGTTCTTTGCATGCCTTCGAGGCTGTTCCCACAATTGCCTTTACCTTCTGCAGCTGTTTATCTGGCACTAGCACCCAGTCTCTGTTACGTGCTCTCATGAGTGAGGATTCCCACTTTTAGTCGCTATTTGAACAATTCCATGAGGCAGATTGTAATTCTTAATGAACCTTGGGATTAAACAATTGACATCCAACAGTACACTCCTAAGAATACTTTCCTTGAAGCAAGCCCAACTGAGTGACTTGAGCAGGATTCCCACCATTCCCCCAAAGGTCTCAGGGCAGTGCACATGGTTCTCTCATCCTCTCCCACAGCTTCACAACAATCCTGTGAGGTAAATTAGGCTAAGTCATGACTGGCCTAAGATGACCCAATGAGCTTCATGACTGAACAGGAATTTGAATCCCAGTTCTAGTCCAACATGCTAATCACTACATGATCTTGACTTGATTAAGAAAGATATTTATTTCTCACCTGGGCAAAATAAGTAAATCAATTAAAATTTTAACTTGGTTAATAGTTCCATAAACATTTTAATGGAGTTCTGCTGTTCATCCACCATCTTTGAAGACACTGTAAGAGTTATAAGTATCTGTAAATATTCCCCATTTACTTGAACAGTCAGCACCGGCTTGTTGGCAAATAGCGCCCTAGACAGGCACCCCCCACCGGTGCCCCTCTGAGCGCACTCCGCTTGCCCCCCAGCCGCACTTCACTCACTCCCTGTTGATGCCGCTGCCACCACAGCCAGCCTCCTTCAGCCTTCCTTGCTCCTCTCGCACCCTCCGCTGCTGCGGCCACTGCTAGCCTCCGGCCTGCCACTGCCACACTCCAGTCGCCCCTGCCGCTGCACTCCGCTCCACTCCGCTTGCTCCCCCCTGCTCGCCACAACAAACCAAATGCACAGGCATGGGCTGCCAGAAGCCAGTAGAGCTGTAGTCGTGGCAGCGGGGGGGGGGGAGTGAAGTGTGGTGGTGGGCCGGAGGAGGCTGGTGGTGGCAGCGGCAACAACAGCAGGGGGGGGAGTGGGAGGCAAACTAGCTGGTTGCCTTGGGCACCGGAAGGGGGGAGCCCAATTCAGTGCCCCCCACCTCTCAGCACCCTAGGCAACTGCCTAGTTTGCCTACTGGGTGAGCCAGCCCTGTGAACAGTGGAGAGGGCTTTTAGGGTATGTTTACACTACACTAAATAATGTGTTTTGCAACTCAATTTTTACTATGTAAGAATAGCAAAAACCCAGTTGCAAAATACATTATTTAATGTAGTTTGAATGCACCCTCAAAAGACACCCAACTACACAGGTTTGACAGTAATTCTAGAAGGGTAGCTGTGTTAATACGTTGTAGCAAAAATAAACAAGAATCTTGTGGCACAGAAAATGTTACTTTTATTTCATCTGCTTTTATGGATGACAGTACTTAGTAAGGAGCCACTTCATTGCAATTGAAGAAGTGGGCTGAAATGGAATAACAATTGTTAAGATGCTACAAGACATCCATTTACATTGTTTTAAAATTTTGTAAACTACTTTAACAAATTGGTTTTATTGGGCTTAACCTAAATGTATGTAACTGAGTCAGTGTGGTTTAATTACCACTCTCCTCTAACATCCATATTGATTATCTCCATTACATTTGACTGTACCAACACTCCACTGCAATAGATTTGGTTGAGAGGTTATGATGGAACAAACACCACCTTATGAGTTTCATAGCTTCCACCAAAGTTGCTCCAGTACAAGTCTCTTATTATGCTATATGATGTATTTGTATTGAGGTGAATATTTTTTCAATCCACTAGAACTTTTCATTGAGGACATTATTTATTACTATGTATCAAATTCAAAATGTATGGCATTGTTTCTGTGGCACTGTAAAAATGCATTGTGGTAATTCCTGGTATTTGGTCATCTTCAAAATGGCTGTTGCCAAAAACATTGGATTTTATCCATTTTGTTTACTAGGGTTACCATATTTTGAAAAGCAAAATATTTTATTAGGGTTACCATATTTTGAAAAGCAAAAAACAGGGCATATGTCCCAACTTACTACTTCAAACAAGTGATCACTATGACAAATCTCATTTTAAATGCTCCTGTTATTTAAGCTTTGATAGTTGCTACTAACTAGGAAATATTCCTAATCTTCCAACTCCCAAAGAAGACATTTTCAGTTTTTTAAAAAGACCCCGAAAGAGGAGAGAAAAGGGAGGACATGTTCTCTAAAAAGAGAGCATCTGATAATCCTAAGTGAAGTTTTGCATGAGATAATTTACAAATTGAATAAGTACACTATTGTGAAGTCTCTGCCACTATTGTAGATACATTTTGGATTGAAAACTTCTTGAGTAAGATAGCAACATCATTCAGCTTCTTTACATCTCTATGACTCTTAGACAGCCTTTCCAAGGATCCAGTTTACCCAAGGTATTAGACATTCAAGTAAAAAGAACATCACCTGATGGTGAACTTCTCTCTCTGAATCTTTAGCAACTGATATATATTAATGCCCCCCCCATCTGTCCGGCTTTCGTCCGGGTCATGGGACAGAGACAGTGCTGGTCGCTCTGATGGATGATCTCCAGCGGCATCTGGATCGAGGCGGCTCGGCAGTGCTGATGTTGTTATACCTATCAGCGGCATTCGATACAGTCGACCATTGGCTGCTGACTTGCCGCCTCGCCGACACGGGGATTCAGGGGTTGGCCTTACAATGGCTCTCCTCGTTCCTTGATGGTCGGGGACAAAGGGTGGTGATTGGGGGTGAGTTGTCCCGGAGGCACACGCTTGATTGTGGGGTGCCTCAGGGGGCAGTTCTTTCCCCAATGTTGTTTAACATCTATATGCGCCCCCTTGCCCAGATTGCCCGGAGGTATGGGCTGGGTTGCCACCAGTACGCTGATGACACCCAGCTCTATCTACTCATGGACGGCCTGACTATGTCCCAGAAAACCTGGACCTGCCATTACAAGCCGTGGCTAGATGGCTCAGGCTGAGTAGGTTGAAACTAAATCCAGCGAAGACAGAGGTCCTTTGCTTAGGCCGCCGTGGTCCGGGAAGGGAAATTCCCCTACCAGCTCTTGACGGTGTGCCACTGACAATGGCGCACAGGGTCAAGAGCTTGGGGGTACTACTTGAGCCTGTCTTAACCATGAAGGCCCAAGTAGCAGCCACTGCTAAGTCTGCATTTTTTCATCTTAGGCGGGCAAGGCAGTTGGCTCCTTTTCTTGAGCAGGACGATCTGGCAACAGTGATCCATGCAATGGTCACCTCAAGGTTGGATTACTGTAATGCCCTCTACATGGGGCTGCCCCTGTGCCAAACCCGGAAGTTGCAGTTAGTGCAGAACGCCGCTGCTTGGCTGTTATTAGGGCTCCCTAAACGGGAGCACATTCAGCCGGGTCTCCGGGGACTGCACTGGCTGCCAATAATATACTGAGTCCAGTACAAGGTGCTGGTTATTATCTTTAAAGCCCTATATGGCTTAGGACCTGCCTACCTTAGGGACCGTCTCTTCCCATATGCCCCCCAGAGAGTGCTGCGATCCGGCTCTAGAAATCTGCTTGTAATCCCCGGGCCAAAGGAGGCCCGGTTGAAGTCAACTAGGGACAGGGCCTTTTCAATCACAGCCCCTTGCTGGTGGAACCAGTTATCGGAGGAGGTCAGGGCCCTGTGGGACATTGGACAGTTCCCCAGGGCCTGTAAGACAGTCCTCTTCCGGTTGGCTTATGACTGACCGGCAGTGAAACATTGAAACATTGAAATATGGAAATATTCTGATAGAAGACTATAAGGTAGCACACTGAGACTGATTGATGTATTGATATATTTGTTGTTTTAATTATGTAAATTATTATTGTATTTTAATTCTTGAATTTTATTGTTAGAACTTTTATGTTGTGAGCTGCCCTGAGCCTGCTTTGGTGGGGTAGGGCGGGATATAAATCAAATAAAATGAAATTAATGGCAGAGCTATTTTTGAGCAGAAACAAACACAAATGGAGCTCTGGCTGGCTTGGTGTCAGGGGGTGTGACCTAATATCAAATAAGTTCATGCTGGGCTTTCCCCCCCAAAAAATCTGTGCAAAACAATGGTAATATCAGGAGTATGGCCTAATATGCAAATGAGTTCCTGCTGGGCTTTTTCTACAAACAAAGCCCTGATTAACAGTATGAAAATACTTTCCGTTTATTCAGTTGAGTTGATCTGAAAAGCTGGGATTTGGACCCACCCGGGTCCCATATGTGGTGCCATGGGGAGGGTGGAGAGTGGGGGCAGCCATCGCTGCCTCATTGCAGGATGGAGGGGGGTGGGGCAGGGGTCCTGGTGTGGAAAGCGGGATGCCTGTTTGATTTCTTTTAGGCCTATTTGGTGTCTTGCGGGAAGGGCGGAAAGCAGGGATGCCTAGTGGCCATTTAGGGTGCCACTCTGCTTCCACTCGCCCTCTGGCCTCCAGATCACCTGGCCCACCCACTCATCCCTTTGTTTAGTTTTTCAGGGGTTTCATGTGTTTTCTGTGTTTCTTCCTGTCACAACTCGGTGGTATCAGAATGGGGCTGGATCCAGTCTCAGGAAAATTGGCCTGTGTGCCCATTTCCTGAGTGTAGGGATCCCAGTAAGAGATCTTGGTGTGAGGGGCAGCAGAGACACCCAGCCCGAGACACCAAGGGGCAGCAGAGACACCCAGCATGATTGGGGATTAACCTCATGCTTGGGTGATAGGGGAGACCACCTCTGGGCATAACTGGCAGATGAAGTAGTCATTATACAGGATCCTTACCCCATGCTGTGCTTACTATAGCTTACTACAGGCTTACTACAGCTGTAAAAAGTTGTGCCAATTTTATTCCAGTTTTACCAAAATACTGCACTGGTGTGTTATTTCATCTGTAATATGCAAACTAAACTATAGTTTGTAGGTGTAGATGGGTGGTCCGGGGTGCCCACCTCTGTCCCTCCCCTGGTGCTGGAGCCACAAAGAATTTTCAGAGTAACATAGAAGATGATCTTAAACACAAGAAAGAATACTATGAAAGCACAATCCCATACAGAGCTACTTCAGTCTAAATCGATTGAAATTACATGTTTTAAAAAAAACATTCATAGAAATACTAGAAAGAAAATTGCAAATGCACATTTAATAATGATGCAGCATCTATAATTAAAGTCACATTCTTGGAAAAATACTGAAGTTTTCCCTCTGCGCTTCTTGCTTAATTTGGCTCAAGTTAGTCTTTTCTCATCTGCCATGAATGGTGCACAAACCTAGCCATAATTTCTTATTCTGCTACAGTTTGGCTAAATCCCTCCAAACAATTTTTAAATGCATTGGGAGTTGTTAAAGCTGGATATTTGTATACAACTGTAGATCCTCTGAGGTGCATTTTATGAGAAAAAAACAGCATAGTTATTCCCTTCTTTAATCCATTTACTTGTTAGAGCATTTTCCAATATGAAATAAGAGAACATAAGAGAAGCCGTGTTGGATCAGGCCAATGGCCCATCCAGTCCAACACTCTGTCACACAGTGGCCAAAAAGCCCAAGTGCCATCAAGAGGTCCACCAGTGGGGCTAGAAGCCCTTCCACTGTGCCCCCCCCCCCCCCAAGCACAAGAATACAGAGGATCACTGCCCCAGACAGAGAGTTCCAACGATAAGCTGTGGCTAATAGCCAGCAATTTCATTGAATGCCTGCTATTTCTGAGAGAAAGGGAGAAAAAGGAGAAAAATACTTCTTTCTCTACCTTCTCTATCCCATGCATAATCTTGTAAACCTCTATCTCGTCACCCCGCAGTCGACATTTCTCGAGCTAAAGAGCCCCAAGTGTTTTAACCTTTCTTCATAGGCAAAGTGTTCCAACCCTTTAATCATTTTAGTTGCCCTTTTCTGCACTTTTTCCAGTGCTATAATATCTTTTTTGAGGTGTGATGACCAGAACTGTACACAGTACTCTAAATGAGGCTGCAGGGACATTATGATACTGACTAATTTGTTTTCAGTTCCCTTCCTAATAATTCCCAGCATGGTGTTGGCCATGAGAAAATAGGTTGAGGATGGTGGCAAATGAATTCACCTTCACTGTTTTTGTGCAATGTCCAAAGCCAGAGCTCAAACAACTCCCTTTGGGGGGAGGCTGTTTTATCTCAAAATGAGGAAACAGTATATGACTCTTTCTGTGGGTCTGATGCATGAATTCACATCACAAACATTTTACAAAAGTGAGAACTAGGAGGTACAAATAGATTCCTAGATTCTCCATGGCCTTGAGGTAACCAAATGACAGCCAAACTCTCACAGGACGAAGGACCTCATGAGAGTTCAAGAAGCCCTTAGACCATGTATGGCTTGCTGCACTGGTTTTAGGAATATTTGGGAGAAAGAAGATAAGCCAGGTATTTTATCTCCTCTGATTCCCAGGGATGAACAGAGGCAGTGATATAGGAGCAGTGTGAAGGGAAGGAGCTTGCCTTCTCCCCCCCCCCCCCCAAATCTACTGCCTGAGGTAATTGCCTTCCCCATGGCTTTTTTTGTAGCAGGAACTCCTTTGCATATTAAGCCACACACCCCAATGTAGCCAATCCTCCAAGAGCTTGCAGGCTCTTAGTACAGGGCCTACTGTAAGCTCCAAGAGGATTGGCTACATCAGGGGTATGTGGCCTAATATGCAAAGGAGTTCCAGCTATGAAAAAAGCCCTGGCCTTTCCTCATCTGATGGATCAGATGTGGGCCAAGCTTACAATCTTTCCACCTCTTCAGATCTATTAACAACTGTCAGGCACCATCAGTATGAATTTTATAACATTCTAGTGTTGTAATTGAAACCCAAGGATGCAAAGACTGCTTCTTTTCAGATCCCTCTCATTAATTTTAATTCAACAATTTGTTGGTTTATGGCTAGGATTATCTCAGGCAACTGTAACTGAAGCAAATATATGATTGTTTATAGCTGAAGTTGCCCCTAAAATTAGAACAGCCATTTCTTATTGGGTTCTATAACAGTTAAATAACCTTGTTGAGACCACCAGATGCATATGTATTATACAGTGTACATACCAATCACATCCATGGGATCATGTGGATTTATGTAAAGAAGCTGCTCTTTTATCTCAGAGGTACCACACAGTGTAAGCGACAAGGTATGTTGGTTGCTATGGGAACTGCTCTTTTTATAAAATAATAGAGAATGAAAAGTTGCCTGAATATATAAAACAATTTGCTGGTGGCTCCAGATGTATCATACTCATTGGATTCAAAACATTTTTTTGTGAAAAAAACATTTTATGTTTCTGAACAGATCTAAGCTGTTCTTCCAGTTATCTTCTAAGGTATGCATTAATGCAGAATGTCTCACATTCACAGGGAATCTCATATTTGTTTACAGCATTTTGACAACTACTCCTACCAACAGACGTGAAGATGTCATGCAATAGTGCTTAACTTTTTGCTGGCTTGTTATAAAATATCTGGCTTTTCTCCCTGATTGGGACTCAGGGTGGCTTTTTACCTTATTTCTCCTTCCTTCGCTTAATCCTTGTGAAGGTAGGCTGACACATGATGATGGGCACAAAGTCACCCATTGGGCTTCCATGTTTGAGTATTCAAAATACACATATAAGGAACTATTATACATAGTTTTCAGCCTTTAATAACTTGATCAGTGTCGCATGGCATTCTATACCTTTAAGAAAAAAGATATTCAACATACAGCTGCATGGAGTTACTTAGGGTGGTTCTCTTTAAGTAGAGTCAGCCTTTTATACAGAGCAATTTGCCAGTAAAACTGATAAGGCTTTTGCTAAAAAAGATTTGTAGAACTGCCTTGCTCCAAACTTAACACTTAAGTGTTAAAAAAGAGAGTGTTTGCCAGCCCAAAAAGAGTATTAAGCCACCTACATCCAGAAGGCTCTTGCAATGGATAAGGTTTGGGACTGGTTTGTTACTTATAAATTTAAGCACTTAAGTGGGACTGAGAGGTAAGGTCCAAATTAAATTAAAAAGTTACTCCCATTCAGCTTTATGTCATACCTTGCTATAACTGCTATGGTTTATTTCATGATGTTAATTTGGAAAGAAACAAAGAGGTTTGAAAGAAATAAAGAGGTTGCAGAGAGCAGTTATCAGTCAAATGCAGAAGGTTTTTGCATCTGTTTAAATAAGACATTAATTTGCTCCTAATACATACACTGGAATACAACAAGAGGCTGATAACCTTAATAATAATAATACCTTTTATTTATATCCCTCCCCCCCTGCCGAGGCAGGCTCAGGGTGGCTAACAACATCAATCAATATAACAAATGATACAGTACTTTAACAGTAGGTAACAATTAATTAAAATTCTAAAAACAGTAAAACTATAAAATTAACATCTTGGTGCTATTCTGACAGATAACAAAATCATTTAAGCAGTCTCTCAGTGTTTAGTCGGTGAAGGCTTCACTAAAGAGGAAGGTCTTGCAGGCCCTGCGGAAATGGTCAAAGTCCCGCAGGGCCCGCACTTCCTCTGGGAGCTGGTTCCACAGGTGTGGGGCCACAACAGAGAAGGACCGAGTGTGGGTACTCTGCAGTTTTGCTTCCTTCGGCCCAGGGATAGTCAACAGGTCTTTCCCTGCTGACCTCAGGACATGGACAGTTACATCTTTGAGGAAGAATTCAACAAAACGAGGTACTCATTGGATGGACTCTTTAGTAAAAAAATAAAATAATAAAAAATAAAATAAAAGAGCCCCATGGCACAGAGTGTTAAAGCTGCAGTACTGCAGTCCTAAGCTCTGCTCACAACCTGAGTTCGATCCCCAGTGGAAGGTTGGTTTTCAGGTAGCCTTCCATCCTTTGGAAGTCGGTAAAATTAGTACCCAGCTTGCTGGGGGGAAAGTGTAGATGACTGGGGAAGGCAATGGCAAACCACCCTGTAAAAAGTCTGCTGTGAAAACGTTGTGAAAGCAACATCACCCCAGAGTCGGAAACGACTGATGCTTGCACAGGTGACCTTTCCTTTCCTTAGTAAAAATATATTGTATGGACTCTTTTATAACATTGTCCTTCCTTCTTATGTGCTGAATAGCTTTATTAGATTTTTGAAAAAAATATAATTTTTTTTGCATCTGTTTAAATAAGATATTAATAACTGATTTGCTCCTAATACATACATTGGAATACATGGACTGATAACCTTGACATGGACAGTTACATCCTTGAGGAAGAATTCAACAAGATGAGGTACTCATTGGATGGACTCTTTTATAACATTGTACTTCCTTCTTATGGCTGAATAGCTTTATTAGATTTTTGATAAAAGTTTATAAAATGTTAGCCAGCTATATCACAGAGTTTGGTTGTTTGTTACACTACACCACACCAGCCTAATGTGAAAATCAAGAAAATAAAACAATTCAAAATTATATTTCAAAGATTATTCAAGTATTAAAATACAAACAGTTTCAAGTGCAAAAGCAGTTTGTTCCTCAGCTTAACTTAGCAAATGACTGAGAAAACACAAGAAAGTCTGCACTTGGTGGCTGAAAACACATAAGGAAAGGGACCTTGATTATTTCCTGAGGCAGAACATTCTGTTCTGGGTATGGTTAGAACTTGTAAGTTTCTTCACACTTGTCCAGACCATTATTGATTCAAGGCAGGCATTCAGAGATCTTCCTCTACAGATCAAATGCAATGACAGAGTTTAAGGAAGAAGAGTCTTCAGGATACTACCAGACCCATGGACCGAAAATTTTAAGTTGAGAAGACATAAGAATACACTGGAGCCCTTGCAGCCAACAAAGTTTAAACTAACAAATTTACAATGGGATGAGTCTAGAAAGAACCTCACCAGCAAGATCCTCTGCTGAAGTCTTGGCATTTAGGGCAGAGATAATTCCTGGTTCAGATACTTTTTCTATAAATAGATGTCCTCTCCCCACCCCATCCCCAATGTGGTGGGGCTTACAATTACCTGACTTTAAACTCTCTTGTTGTTCTTAAAGGAAGTTTTTTTTCCTGAAAGGAGAGATACCAGATTTAAACCTCTTTAGTTCTTTAGCCCTTATCTTAGATTTTGTAGAAAATGAGGACAGCAGTTTTGACAGTTATTATTGAGTAAAAGGCACTCTGCATATGCCCAGAGACACACATTCTTTCACACAAGCAAGTTGGAGTAAGATGGCTTACAATTCATGTTTATAAACAGATACCAGGCCAAATTAAACTAGGCATTTTTTAATGCTTTCTCCTCTAAAGGCTTCTAAAGCAACTCAAAAACAGTGTCACTCCAGTTTTCTGCCCAATATTTTTGTTGCTATGAAAGAAGCAAAAAGAAAAAAAAAGGGAAAGCTCCAGGGAGATTAACTCAGTTCTTCTTGAAGTTTCTCTTTCCCTATTCATTATCAGACAAATTAGACAAAAAACAGCTTCCTCCACATTCTGAGGAAAATACCCCTATTTCCTGAACATCGTAGACACCCGTCTGGTTGCCAGGATGCCTGGAGACTCAGCTCACACACATCTGCCAGGAGGACGTGGGTTGTGTCTACCAAACTAGAAGGGACTTATGAGTACTAACAGCCATAATGCTACATCAGTGCTCGTTGTCTATGGAGGAATTCTAACAAGAAGAATAGATGGTTTCCAGTCACTTTGGGCGACTCCCATCTCAGCCATGGAGCAGAAGAAGTTACGCAGCCAGGAACTGTCCAGGCCATGCAGTTTTCAGCCTTGACCATAGAATCCACTTTGGGAGGCTAACATCAGCTATCTTCCTGCCATGCCATGACTCCATTTCATCAAAGCGGGAGGCTCACGTACTCAACAGATGTCACCTATGCATAAGCCATCAAGCTTATCTTAGGCGTGGATCCTGCCAGACTGCCTAAGCCTTTGTCTAACGGAACTGAAGACTGGTGCCTATGGAAGACTGAAGAAGAAGAAGACCATCTTCAACCAGAGCAAGTTCTTTGTATAGACCGGGTGTTACCTAGGTAGAAATTTGGCCATCTATTGTCACCTTTTTATATAAGTTTAATAGTCTTAAGCACACCTCCACCCAGTAATTTCCTCCATTCTTTTCCCCAACGGTCGTCCTGGAGCCTCCCCCTTGGCCCATTGTTACCTGGAAGTCCAATCAGGTAACCAGGGCCCAAGCTTGTTCATTGGTCAGTTATGGGTGTCCAATTAGGTGCCACCAATTAACTTGCTATTGGCCACTGTAGAAGTCCAGCCCTTATGGTCACTGCAGAGCCTCCCCTTTTTCCACCCATCTACCTCCCATCCCCTAAGGGCTCAAGGTAGTCCTTATAACCTGTGACACAGCTCCTCACAGGTGTGCATCTAGCAGCACCCCAGTTCCGCTGTCTAGATCCATCCCTGATTCCTGAACAGTTGAGGGTCCTATTTCCCCTGTCCTTTTTGTCACCATTGGAGCCTTCCTTGAAGACTATAATTGGTAATTATCACCCTGTTTGTCTATCCATGTGTTGTCTCTATATCTCTCTCTATTTTTCTTAGGACTATATGTGTGTTTTGTGAATTATTTGTCTTGTATGTAAGCCTATATTTTTCTGGAATAAATTTTAATTGTTTTTACTTAATTAGTGTCCCTGGTAAATTTAAGCATTAATTTCTGGACATGTATCCTGTATACAGAGATAAAAAGATCCTGATTAAGCCAGGTGCCCACCTGACAATTCCCCAACCTCGTTTTGAGGGCATTTTGGCTTACAACATTTACTGTTATATCTCTGTAATGAAAAGTCCTGGGTAAATACTTTTAAAAGTGAAAGTTGTGAATTTAGAGTAAGCAAGGTGTATTTCAAAGGCTGCATTGCCTCCATATGTCCCTCTGTCAATGGGTCAAGGGATCCTCTTCTAGTGGTATTTTCAGCTGTTGCTTAGAGTGGCAGCAAGAGAAAAAATAAATTAAAAAATGGCTATTGAACTAATTATGAGATCCACTTTCCTGGATTCCCTTGAAGTGACATTATGCCATTGTGACAGAAGCCCCCATGTCCCTGCCCCCTGGTCTCCTGCTGCTTTCTGGGCAGAAAACCCTATATGTCCCCCTTGTAGCTATACTCCTGCATACTGGTGACACATCACAAAGCATCTGTGTGCATCTCAATTCAACCTCCCAGGAAGAGGGCTGGCAGCAGCTGTACTGGCACTCTTCTTGGTGATCATTGGGTAGAGATAGGTACCAGTTAACTAACCATAGTCTCAACTAAGGCCAACAGCCAAATGAGGAATTTTTAGCTGACTTGTCATCTACCTTTTAGCAGGTAATTTAACTGAACTGGATTTAAATATATCTTATTATAAAAACCTAATAAATGTCCATTTTTAAGATATCAAAGGCAAAGTAAGAGAACCTACAAGTCACTAAACAAAATCATTCAGTAGAAAGACCAGCTTTAATATTTTCCCCTTCCTTATTATCATGGAATACCAAAACCAAATTGGTCAAAGCATTTCAACATGTCTTCCTTTAATTCAGTCTCAATCCTACTTACTTGAATTTACTATTTAAAATTGTCCCACTGCAATTAAACTAGGTGGGGGTTGAAAAAAGTATCAAAATATGCATGCCTACTAATAATCATTTTCCAATAATAGAATAGATCATGTTAAGAAACTGCAAAAACTTTGAAGGACACAAAGGGGTTAATTACCTGGAGCTGCATTTTCTTTTTAAAAACTATATGCCATTAAAAGACAAACATGGTTAGGCAAATAGAACCAATTTTAATAAGAACTATTTAATTTTGTATCCCAATTTGCTTGGTTGTGAGAATGTCATAGCTTCTGGGCAGCTTCCTTCAGGAAATAAATATACATGAAACATTAATATCTTATTATAAAGCAACAGCTCTCTGAAGTGCCAAACTATCCAATTCACAAGAAACTACTAGCCAGCAGCAACACATTACAGACATTGTTCATCATAGGGCTGGGGTGTAAATTAATCACCCACAGGTGTTACGCCAACTGGGAAAACTGTGCATACTTATATAATATGATTGTCACACATTGACAGATGCCCAACTTTAGTTTTTCTTCTTCCAGAATAGAGGCTTGATTGTTAAATGCAAGGTGCAGCAGAAACAATGTGCTTGAAATCTGAACAAGGTAATTATGGGATTTCATCTGGCCAATTATTTCATGGTAAAATTACAAGGTAATTTTTTTTCTTGCTGAAAACAGGTTGTTTGGAAAGCATTCAGAAGATATTTTTTTCAGGGGGTAGCATGTTAGTGTGTGGCAGCAAAAATACAGAGAAAACTAGTGGCATATTAAAAACCGGATTTTTTTTTTTTAAATCCAGCATAAGCTTTTGTGGATAAAGCCAAATTTGGCAGATGTAGTGAATCTCATGGGCTCTGGTTCATGAAGTTTTATGCTAGAATAAAATCTGGTTAGTCTTTAAGGTGATACTTAAGATCTGACTGATCTTTCAAGCATATCTACAATGATGTGAGTTTATGGTAATACTAATAAAATCTTCATTTTGTTTGAATGAAATTAAAGTAAAGCCCGGACAATTCAGTTATTTTTATGTGGTTAACCAATTCCATTTTAATTTTTAAAGAACTCATGTATTCTTTGTAGTAGGTGTGAAGAAATGATACACCCCCCTGTGAAAACCACAGTTTCAAGCTCTAGATAACAAGTAAATTTCAAGGAATATAAAAATAAATCGATTCTTCTTCTATATTGGGCCACTTAGGACCTAACAAGTTTGAAAGCAGTCTACCAGCTGTGTAATGTGGTCCACCAGAACCAAAAAATATCTTATTTTACCTAGGAATTTAAAAAGAAGGGGCTTGTAAAGCACTTGATAGTTACAATGCGTAACTGTTAGGACTCTGGTTAACTAAGTGGATCACATATGTTCATCTCAAACTACAAAATTAAACCTGCAGTGGAATATCCAGTGGTACATGTTGCTACCTTCTGCCACCCCAAGAACTTATCTGGTTTGCTTTGCACAAGCAACATAATCCAGTTGCTTGATTTAACAATTTCTTTTAAAGGTTTAGAAGTTATCTAATTTCAATTACCTGAGATTTCCATGAAGGCAAGTAAATGAATTGGAGTACTGTCTCACAGCCATCACCCCTTCAGTCACAATAACCTTCCTTCCAAATGGATAGTTGGATAGTTGGTGAACAGTGTGGGGCCATGGGAATGGTAGGAAATTATGCTGCCCAGTGGTGTGACATAACTTCTGGCAAATACAAGAAGTGACATTATGCACTAGAATTTGGGCAAAACCAATCCTAGACTGTCACTTTGTTATCATGCCAGTGAGGTGATGTCACTTCCAGTTATTCTTTGGAAGTGATGTGCCATTGGCATGGCACCATTAAATAAAATTCACCCTGCCAGCCTTCAGTGCACTGGCAAACAATGAAAAGGGAGAGGGGAAGTCTTCCCAATGTGGTGTAGTGGTTAAGAGCAGCTGACTCTAATCTGGAGAAACAGGTTTGATTCCCTACTCCTACACATGAAACCTGCTGGGTGACCTTGGGCTGGTCCCAGTTTGCTCTGAATTCTCTCAGCCCCACCTACCTCACAAGGTGCCTATTCTGGGAAGAGAAAGCGACTGTAAACTGCTTTCAGGCATCTTAAGGTAGAGAAAGAGATATAAAAACAATTCTTCTTTTTCAATTCAGCATGTGAAATTAGGAATTTTTTTGCCCTAATGTCACAAAGAATTCCACATAGAACAGTACTGGACCAAACACAGATTCCTGGAGAACGCCACTGTTTTCTTTCCACAGCTACAAAAACTGTTCATTTATTTCCATCATCTACTTCCTATTTTTAAATCAGTTACTAGTGTGCAAACATTCCCTTATCCCAAGACTGTGAGTTATTGAAGGCACATAATACATAGCAACATCATTGTAGATAAGTAGGTGTGTGTCTGCTCAGTGCTTGAATGTGTAGTAATTCCACACCCAGATATAGTGAGGATTATCATTTTGACTAAGTGTACATCTTCCTAAGCAATCACACTAAGAGTGATCTTCCCCTGGAGGAGGAACAGCCATTTAGCTGACTGGGAGCTCCAAATTAGCCCTATGGTAAACTTGATCCCGGCGGAAGCTGGGTTCAGGTAGCCAGCTCAAGGTTGACTCAACCTTCCATCCTTTTGAGGTTGGTAAAACGAGTACCCAGCTCGCAGGAGGTAGAGGGTAGATGACTGGGGAAGTCTGCCAAGAAAAACACCATGTAAAAAGTCTGCCAAGAAAACACCATGATGTGATGTCACCCCATGAATTAGTAACAACTCAGTCCTTGCACCTTTACCTTTTTAAAACCCAGAGGAAGAGAATGTAATTTTTGAACTCCAAAATCTTGTGAAAAGGAGAGGGTCAAACCTCATCATGAGGAGTGTATTCATGCCAGAAGCAGTAGCAGAAACAATGATAAATTGTTCATGCCTTTATTGTTTCTCTACACTTGTTTATATAGAACTTCATGCACTCCTACTTGAGATGTTAAAATAAACAACAATCACAATGTGCAAAATTATTCTTATCTTGGGATTCTGTGTATTATTATTAATAGTTTATTTATA
The DNA here is from genome assembly GCF_032191835.1 of Heteronotia binoei. Lineage (NCBI taxonomy): Eukaryota > Metazoa > Chordata > Lepidosauria > Squamata > Gekkonidae > Heteronotia > Heteronotia binoei. Next base: position 53,865,322 of record NC_083231.1, on the reverse strand, counting down.
TTTTGCCCATCCCCCTGTAGGGGCTTAGGGCAGAGCACAACTCAAACAATAAAATCACAATAAAATCATGTTATAGTTATTCAATAGAACAAAATTACATAAATAGAACATATTACATAAAATTACAGTTATTCAATAGAACGTGTACTGTTATACCACAGGTTTTTAAGGCGTAACCAAAAAATGGCCAGTATGCACAGAGATTATTTTAATTCCGCCCCCCCCACGCACGCACGCACACACACACACACACACACACCATCATTGCATTTTGGAGAGGAACCTCAAGCTTTAAACTGTGGGACTTAATGAAATCTAGGAATTTCTGAATGCAGATGGTGGTTTTAGCCAGCTGCCCTATTGTGATGTAAAAGGAATTCCTTGTTATATGGATGGGCACCTCATCAGTTGAGGGGAATGGAAGGATAAGCATCCTAAATGAACCAGTAGAAACATCTGTTGCTCTCATAAATTTATATGAAGCAGTTCAGCTGTATAGAATTAAAATTATTCTTTACTAACACTTATTTTAATAAACCATAAAAAAGATTGCATTGCAAATTATAGCTGCTGCTTGAGTTCTCAAATTAAACTATGCTTATTCTTAAATTGAAACACTGATTCTTCCTAATCCATCATAACATTGTACTTCCTTTAATAAAAAATTATAAATAATTTACACAGACTCATTTAGTTGGGCAAGTTATCATGCTTGCCTAAAAGCTGTGGGAGAAACAAGTTGGTGGGACAATTTATGAAACCATTAAGAACAAACAAACCGGGAACAAAGTTCTACCATAAATGTTCACATTATCATCATGTAATTTTGTAGCATTAAATCTGTGATAATTGTATTGAGTACATATTCCATCATCAGGGTCAAACAGCAAATATGGGCAGTGCATATGATACGACTTCAAGACACACTGCAATGAATGTATACAGCTGTTTGTTGTAAATGGGAAGGCTTTGTAAGAAGATGGTAAGACCAGTTCCTCCTCTATGTTTCCCTGTGGAGACACGTAATGCAAAGACTTGTGAAGAGCCTTTCCCTTGGTGGTAGATCCCTAGCTCTAGTTACTTTGATGAGAAAACCATTGGTCATATAATACAGCACACCACAATTGAATGTTTTATGTCATTATTAATATATATATATATATATATATATATATATATATATATATATATATATATATATATATATATATATATATATATATATATGTGTACACATACACACACACATACCTAACATCCTTGCATTTTCCACCTCTCCCATTGGCTGTGATACATACCACATCAGCCATTGGCCCATGAACTTGTGTGCCATTGGCTGGGTCTGCTCCTTTTCCCCACCCACTGCTGGCCCCAGGACAGACAAGGATTTGGTCACTGGGGAAACTGCTAAGCAGTAGCTGTTACTAGGCAACCAACTAGGCAGACCCAGCCGCCCTGAGCCACTCGTGGGAAGGGCGGGATATAAATTCTAAATAAATAAATAAAATAAATAAAACTTCGCTTCTGTCAGTAAAATACAACTAAATTTGGTTTTCTCACTAGAAGGCAAGGGGAGGAGTCCCTTGCTAGGCATCTTTTGGCCTTTGAGGGAGAACTCATTGGGGCCAGTTCTGACTAGGATTGCCAGTTCCAGGTTGGTGGGAAATTCTTGGAAATTTTGTGGTGGAGTTTGAGGAAGGTTTGGGAGGGGAGAGGTCTCAGCTAAATATTATGCCATAGAGTCCACCCTCCAAAGCAGTTATTTTCTCCAGAGAGTGACATCTGTTGTCTGGAGTTCAGGCAGGTTAACCAAAAAAACAATACTGTGATTAAACAAAAATACCATCCATTCAAAAATATATAAATATTTATATACTTTTTCCAAAAGCCCACACCAAATAGTATTCAACAATACATATAACAATTAAACTATTCTATGAAAAGCAATTTGATACAGTGGTTAGAGCTTCAGAGGAGTGTTTGGGAGACCCAGGTTCAAATCCTGATCTTGCTGTGGAAGCTCACTGGGTTTTGGGCCAGTCACATACTTCATCCTAACTTATCTAACAGGGTTGTTGTGCAGATAAAAAGGAGGAGAGGACAATAATGTAAACTACTTTGGTCCCTATTGTGGGATATAAATGAAGTAAATAATAAATATAGCTAAAGATGAGAGGCAGATAAAAGGTAGTTGATGAATTGCTGAAAAGTAAAGAATGAGGCAAAGAAAAGGGAGAGGATATAGGGGTTGCCAGGAGGAGATAAAGGGACAATAATGTGGGAAGGAGGATACAGTGGAAAGTGATGTGCCCTCCTGCACAAGTCCTTGAGGGTTCCCTACTATGCAACTGGACCTCAGTTTTCCTAGGAAGAGCTGCTGGGAGGGAGAGGGAAAGCTTGAGGTGCAAATAAAGGTAGGTTGGTTGTGAGGTGGAAAGGAGATAGGATTGCAATTCAGAATATTTTTCTCCAGGCCAGTTGGGAAACTAACTTTTGACAAATGTTGGTTAGAGTCTCAGACTCTACACTTTCTGTACAATTCTTCAGAATGTTTCAGGAAATTCACTCTGTGCATGCTTCAAAACAGCCATTATGCCAATAAGCGCTAATATTAAAAGCAAGCTGAGGTTGGGGGGGGGGCAGGGAAGAGAGAGAGAGAGAGAGAGAGCTGGCCATCAATAGATCACTGTGGTAAGGGAAAACTGTTTTTCACTAGAAACGTTCTATAGCTCTGTAATGCTTCTCTCCACCTCAAAACAACAAGAAAACAGTTTTAAATACTAATTGTAGACAATTAAGCTAAGTGTGAATCATAATATACTGATACTGTCTTAGAGAATAGTAATTATGATCTGCACTAAGAAAGCAGCACATCTGCACTAACAGACCTGAATATTTATGCAGGGAGATCAAAATATTAAGAGATAGAGATCACATTGTGTTCATCCCTAGTATATATCACAGTTCAATTTAAAGAGTTTTATTGGTTTCAAAAAGAGTAAGGCTAAGGGATAGGGGGAATAGAAAGCACAATACATTTGACCTTATTCTGCATAAAAATACTTTTGAAAAATACAAGCTTACATCTACCATACTTTCTTTACATAAATTGTCCCATATTATTATGTCTATACTAAACATCATGACCATTTCAAAATTTTCTATTATGAATCTTTTGTTAAAGTTATCTATTAGTTTTGACAATTCCAGTAAAAGCAATTTTGTAATATAAAATACAGGGAAAAAAAGAAATAAGTTCACACCCTAGTATATATCACAGTTAACCACTTGTATGGGCTGATTGTGGTTATGCAAACACAATGGGAGATGGGTGAAGAGCTGTCTGCTCGTAGATGGGAAATTCCTGGAGATTTGTATCGGAGCTGGAGGAAGGTGGGATTTGGAGGGGAGGGACCTCAGCAGGGCATAATGTGATACAGCCCATCCTCCAAAGCAGTCATTTTCTACAGGGAGACTGATCTCTGTAGTCTGGAAATCAGTTATAATTCTAGGAGGTCTTCAGGCCCCACCTGGAGATGGTCAACCCTAGCTGGTGTAATGGAGATTTTGAATTGGTGTAGTGTAATAAAGCCAATGTTGCCATGGCTAACGGTTTAATATATGTTGCAAGCAGTTTTTCAATATGTGAAAACCCCTGACACTAGGCAACAAACAATAATTAATGATAATAATTAATTATTATTATCATTAATTATTATTTGTTGTCTAGTGTCAGGTTTTTCCACAAATTGTTCTAAACTGTCACTCCATTATTCATTTGATATATAACAAGCAGTTTTTCCCCATGGTGAAGTGCCATCCAAAATGCTTCTCTTGCTTTGAGGGTTCTGAATATATATCTGAAGAGAAGAAGCAGGTCAGGAACAAAGTATCCTCTAAGCTGTGGAATCTTGTGAGCAAAAAGTCTAATTTGTGAGCAACTAGCATTAAAGTTGTGAGCTACTGCATAAATTAGTTTGCTCTAGGGCTATTTTTCCTGAGCTGAGACAAAAATGTGTGAGCTGCAGGCTAAAAAAATTGTGACCTTGGTCACGCTAATTCACCTTAGAGGGAATACTGGTTAGGAAGGGTTAAAATCCGCTTTCCACGCTGCTTTGACAAAGACAAACATGCATGGGAAAGAGAAGAGTACCTTGAAAAAGTAATTTTCACAGGAAAATGCTGGGCTATGAAAGGGTTAAGTACTCCCTTCCCAAATTCTACTCCTGGGGTGCGGTCACACGTACCATTAGTGACGACACAGCTCCGTCTGGCTGATGGATTAAATGTGTTCGTTCAGACAGCCACATCTGGCAATCGATTGTCATCCGGGCTCATCCAGGCTTGCTACACATGAATGGCACATTAATTTGACAGTACATAAAGTCCGGCCCTTTTTCAAAACAGTGGCACAAGATCGGCTTTTTGTTGTTTGGACAGCTCACGTGCGATACTGCCTCTCACCTTTTTTTTTAAAGAAAGCCCCAGCAGACATGCACATTTCCAGATCATCCGGGAATCTGAGGTGACGCTTCTGCTTCTCCAATCAACACAGGATTGGAGGGGAAGAAATGTTATCCCACTATTCAGAACAGGAAAAAAAATCTTTTTTTTTCAATGTGGAGGATTTCAAGATATCATTGTCACTGCCAATTTCTAGGAAAATAATTCCTGGCAGTTCTGTGGTTTGGATCGGCAATGTTAATTCTGGAAACTTTCGCCCTTCCCCCCTGCTTCTGAAGAAAGTTTTGATTTCCCAGCTCCAAACAGTTGAGTGCATGTTCAATGGACCCCCTCCCCTCCCAGAAATCACCATCTGATTACGCATGCTCCAAGAAAGGAGCGTGATAGTATTGGATGTCTGATCGCGCACAACAGAATGAATTGCATTCTTGGATGCTCGTCTGAACTGCCCTGCATCGATTCAATATTCAGCAGTTCAGATTTGAGCGCTATACACCCGCTTTTAATGGTAGGTGTGACTGCACCCCTGGAGCAGCTTTCCTCCCTTTGTATATCTACTCAGGGTATTTTCCTCTAGACTCCTTTAGCTCCTGTTTTCTTTCCATCTGCCTCAAGATGGAGCTGTTTTCTTTTGAATGGATGGAAAAGAACTCATAGTCTTTTTCCTTCCCTAGAATTCTGTGTCTGATCTGAGCAACTATATACGTAGGTTGTGCTGGCGCTGAGAAATGGTAAGCTATTTTCCCTCCTCCTCCTTTCAAGATGAAAAGTTCAATGGAAGGCAGAGCAGACAATGTGTCATGTATTTGGATAGCCTCTGAGCAATTTTTTATTTAAGCCAAAGTTACCTTTCATAGGCTGAGGGAAGAAACATTCTTTCCAGTTATAAAAGGTATCTTGAGGGATTATACAAGAATGTACACAATGGCTGTCAACCCCATTTTGTTTGTGCTGCATCTTCTATTCTTTTTTACAAGTGGCTCCGTTTTTGTGGGGACTTCTCAGTGTGTTTTGTGTACTAATCAGAACTATTATGGCAGGCTGTCAATTCAGGGCAATGTTAGGTATATTTTAGTCTTTACTGTTGCTGCCTAAATAACCTTTCTTTAAACGCTTCAAAATTTTGAACAGTGTATGCTTTAGCAGCCTTTGAATAATAGCGTAATGGCTGTGATTAACTTTTTGTCAGCAAGTTTAAACATATTGGCATGAAGTTATTTTAAGCATTTATTTTAAGGACATAAAACATCAGAGACTATGTGTTAATTTTTGCCATATTTGATTTTAGGGGGGGGGGCAAAATATTGGTGATTTTTTAAAAAGGGAGCTACAGACAGACAGATAGATAGAAAGAAATTACTTTTTTAATTTTGCATTTATGTACATAGGGTGGAACAGTGAACAGGCCAAACATCTTTTTAAGATGTTGTTTGAAGTGTAGGGTAGCTGTCTCTTTGTAGCTCCTTGTACTACCGCTGCTACTCCTATTCCTACTAATAATAATATCCTGCTCCCTCTCCCTGGAATTGGGGTGGCTAACTGTATATAAAATACACTTGATGAAAAAAAATTAAAACCCTTTTTCCTGCTAACCCCCTTTTCTGCTAACACAGTTTGCATGGGGGGAAATTTCAATTTCTGGGGTGGGGGTGGGGGTGGAGATGTTAATCAGACTACAAAAATGAATGCTTTGGAAAGTGGGATATATGACATTGTACCCCGCTGAGGTCCCTGTCCTCCCCAGGCTCCATTCCCAAATCTCCAGGAGTTTCCCTGCCAGGAACAGGCAACCCTCCTCCTCACCCCTCACTTTAGCCAAGAAGACCCTGGCAACCCTTCCAAGCACACTAGATTGTTATCAGACATGCTATATTGCCCTTTTTACGGACTTAAATAAAAACTTATCTTGCCTTTACAATACAATATTTTCAGATTCTCTTGCATTTATGTGCTCTCTCTCTCTCTCATTGCAACCCAAGTCTGCTAACAATTCAGACAAGCAGAAATATTTTCATGTTCGGGGTAGAGGTAGCAAGGATGGTGTGTGGAGTTCTGTCTTTCCCTGAAACTGCACTGATTCACGATTAGAGCCAATGACTAATGGGAACAGTTGAACAATAGAAGTGGTTATGGCACAATCACGCCTGAAGTGGTCTTAGATGGTCAGCCATAAAATGAGTTTCTATATATAGAACACAGGGATAGTGGTTGAAGGCCTGGCATGAGGAAAATGTGAATACTTAAGCTTTTCTCAGCCTAAATTTCACTCTGCTCTTTCAAAAAAGATTTCCATTTGTCTGCTTGCTTAGGAAACAGAAGTGTTCTTGCCAGAGTAGGCAGAAATAACTTTGTCCAAGGGAGGAATAAATGCTGGCCACCATGAGTAATTCCAGATTTAAGGGGAGTGGGCACTTGTACTCCCTGTCTTCATTGGAAGCATCAGATAACCTAGAAGAGGAGTTAGTTTTATACCCTGTCCTTCTCTACCAGAAAGAATCTCAGAGCGACTTACAATCACCTTCCCTTCCTCTCGCTACAACAGACATCCTGTGAGGTAGGTGGGGCTGAGAGAGTACTGACTGATCCAAGATCACCCAGCTGGCTTCACGTGGAGAAGGGGGGAATCAAACATGGCTCTCCAAATTAGAATCTGCCACTCTTAACCACTACACTAGAGGGAATGAATAAAGTATAGAGTCAGAGGGGCAACTTGGAGGAAGAGCTAATCAGCATTCACAACTGTAGAATACCTGCAGCAACTTGACCCCCTCCCCCATTTGGGCATAGGCTATTGGTGGGAGGACTTGTGGATCAAGGGCAGAATACCTGCTTCATTATCTTCATTTAAAAGTATATCTTGGAAAATACCTAGCTGTGCCTGAGATCTCAAACTGCTGCCAATTAAAGTAGACAAATTATAAGGCAGGTTTATACATTCATGCAGCAGCCCAAATGTGCTTGAAGGATAATTAATACAATTATTCAGAATCTTCATAGATAATGTTTAACAGTGCAATATATAGTTTGGGATTTTATGTATTAGGATTCTTTTACAGGAAATAATCCTTCTACTAAAGTAATCTTCAAAGTGTTTTAATGGGCAATGCCTTTGGGACATAGGCCAAGTCAATTGTTGGCAGATGCACAAGCGTACTGTCAACAGAGGCCAATAGGTAAAGAGTTTTTCTTTACTGGAGTCCTTTACTTCATTTTGCTTTAGATTGTTTGAAAGTGATCTTCTATAGACCAGGAGCTTCAGGAATTAGCAGAATTGAATAGCAGGGCTGGAAAGATACTTTATTTTAGTGAGATGGAAAAATCTGCTGTGAGGGATGAGAAGTATATAAACTGAAATGGCAAGACTATATAGTTTATGGTGCAGTGCATGGGAGTATTAGGTTCAGCTTCTCAAATATTTGTATTTGTATGGAATTGCATTTTATATGGGGGTTATTCTCCAATTTTTTACAGTGTGTAGGAAGACATGTTGGCCTTGCAGTTTTAAAGTTTGTACAAAAATGAGTTAAGACTACCAAAGGATTTAAACTATAAGTAGACTGAAAACGCAACAATGCAAACTAGCTGAATATTAGTATTACTATTTTTTTTAAAAATCGAAGACAGACTCCATAAAAAAGTTAGCTGCATCTAAATCCTGGTTCATGAATTCATGATACATTATGGTATCAGTCTTACTTACAGATTGATCTAGTGTTTACAATTGCCAGCTCTGGGCTGGGGAATTCCTGGAGATTTGGGGGGGAGGGTGGAACATAGAGAGGGCAGAATTTGGGGAGGGGAGGGACAGAATGGGACATTAGCAGAATGCAATGGAGTCCACCCTACAAAGCAGCCATTTTCTTCAGGAGACTGATCAGAGCCACCAAGTAATACACCTTCTTTCAGTTTGCAAAAATATAAGGATTGTGTACAACATATAATAAACAATACAATAATGATAGAGGCTAGCAGTGTTAGGGCCTTTTAAAGTAACAGAAACTCCAAGGGGGCCAAAAAACCCCATCCCCAAATGAATAGATATGTCCATACTTTGAAATAGTCCAAATGAAATTCACAAGGTGGGTGCCCCTGAGGAGTGTAGCTTCAACGTAGCCGATTCTCTAGATCAGGGATGGCCAACGGTAGATCTCCAGATGTTTTTTGCCTACAACTCCCATCAGCCCCAGCCAATGGGATGGGAGTTGTAGACAAAAACATTTGGAGAGCTACCGTTGGCCACCCCTGCTCTAGATTTTTATGACGTTTCAATTCTTTCTTCAGTTTAATGGCTCAATTATTTAGGAACCCCATTCTACATTCTCTAATCACAGCATTAAGCTTCTCATTTCAGTTTGAACATTGAGTCCGATGTTCACACTGAAATGAGAAGCCGCCCTGAGCCAATAGGGGAGGGCGAGATATAAATATAATAAAATAAAATAAAATAAATAATGCTGTGATTAGAGATTGTAGAACAGGGCTCCTAAATAATTGAGCCATTAAACTGATTGAGCCATTAAACTGATTGAGCCATTAAAAATCTAGAGAGACGCCAAAGCAGCTACGTTGAAGCTACCCTCCTCAGGAGCACCCACCTTGTGAATTTTAGTTGAACTGTTTCCAAGTTTGGACTTATATCTATTCATTTGAGGACAGGTTTTTTTGGCCCCTTGGAGTTTGTTACTTTAAAAGGCCCTAGCACCGCCGGCCTCTATCATTATTGTATTGTTTATTATGTGTTGTACACAGTCCTTATAATATATTTTTGCAAATGGAAAGATTGTGTATTACTTGGTGGCTTTGATCAGTCTACGAATTACAACAAGTGCTCCTCAAGCAGCACATTATCTCTAGGAGAGCTGATCTTGTAATTGTGGGAGATCTCCAGGAGCCCCTGAAGGGTGGCAACCCTGCCAGTGTCTCTTATATGTAAATTTTAATGTGGTAATGGTATGGCACAAATGTTCTCTCGTGTGATTTTTTTTTTTTAATTGTAGTGGATCTCTGCATGACCCAGTATCAGGACCGGATCTAGGGGGCGGCAGAGGGGGGATGCTTGCCCTGGGCTCCGACAGATGGGGGCACCAAATTGGGTATGGAGTCCATTGTATTCTATGGGTCCATAAGATAGAATGGCCCATAAGGGGTTGCCATTTTTTAATTCCCCCCCCTCAAAAACACATAGATCCGGTCCTTTCCAGTATGCATTTTGGATGGACAGGAGTGATAGAATCCATGGGGATTTCATATTGCGCATGTGGAGGAGTGAAACTTCCAGGCAGATTTCTCAAGATCTTGCCACTTCCTTCTATCCATGCTTCTTTGTAAGTAGTAGAGATCTTCTTGAATTAGCTGTTGACAAAAGGAAACAGTGCATCTATCCTTCTACTGGCAAAGCCTCAGCAGGAAATTTAAAGAAAAGAATAATTTGAAGAGATATAAGGATATCCAGACAAGGGGAAATGGGAAGAAGATGATAATGAATGGAATTTTGGATTACCTGGTGACACCTTATACATGGCATTAATTCTGAATACCAGGCTTGCCCCTTATCATGATGGTGCTGGTCTGGGTAAGTAATAGGGTTGTCAGGTCTGTGTTGGAAAAGACCTGGAGACTTTGAGGGGTAGATCTGGGAGAGGGCAGGGTGTGGGGAGGGGAGGGGAGGGGCCTGAGCATGGTACAATGCCATACAGTCCACCCTTCGAAGCAGCCATTCTTTCCAGGAGAGCCGGTCTTTGCCAACTGGAGATAACTGGAGGCTGGCAACCCTAGTAAGTAACCATTACCACACATGAGTAAATGGTGAAAAAAAAATCAGTTTTTAACAGATGGTTGTGAATGATTCATTTTAGAGTTGAATGTGCATCATCAAAAATATTTGTGGCCACATAAATTATACCTACACTTCTGATGAAGTTTCTGATATTAATTTGTAGCCTTCAAATGACTCCTGAGGGAATATCATCTTTCTGAGAGTTCTGATATAAATTCGGGGTACAGTTATTTCTGTGAAACTCCACTGCTTTAAAATGTTCTAGTTACTAAATATTAAATATTAGAACTGGACAGTTGTGCCTATTAGGACTTTACTAGATCACACTGATGTTATTGCTTAAACATTTACATATTTTAGTCTTAATTTCTTCCAGAACGTTATAAGGCTGTTTTAGTTATATAATTATTTACTGTTGTTTAAATTTTATTTCCTAAAATACGTATTATATTCTTTGTGAGCATGAAGGACTGCCTCATACAGAAGACTCTCCTTAAATTTCCTTCTTTGCTGTCATACACTTCAAACTTCACTCAGATGTATCAATTATTTATCATTTTTATCTTTTTCCAATATGATCAAAGTATGCTTGTGGGGAGGGCAGGATATAAATGAAATAAATAAATCCTCACAATAGGGTTACCAATGTGAAGGAGGGATATGGAGCTTTCCTGGAGTTACAACTGATCATTTCCCCTGGAGGAAATGGCAGTTTCAGAGGGCTGACTCTGCCACAAACTCCACTTTCCCACAGCACTGTCACAAATGTCCAAAAATCTCCTGTACTGGAATTGGCAAACCCACCTCATGGGTGGTGGTGCCAGATTGCCCACTAGGGCAGGTAACCCCAGGCTCCAGGATCCTGCTGCTGCTCAAAGGAGCAGCAGGAGTAAAAGGAGAGGGATGGGAAGTCAGAATCACCTAATGCCACTACATCATTTCTGGGTTTGCACTTAGCATTCTAGGAATTTTCCAGATCTCTGTGGTAATTTCTAGAGTGTTGTGCAGCATCATGTGTCTCTTCTGCAAGGTTTTTTTTTTTGTAGCAGGAACTCCTTTGCATATTAGGCCATACACCCCTAGTGTGCCAATCCTCCTGAAGCTTACAGGAGTCTTAGTACAGAGCCTACTGTAAACTCCAGGATGATTGGCTACATCAGGGGTGTGTGGCTGAGGGTTGCCAAGCCGCTGTGGTGGGGATCTTATTCCTCACATGTGCTTTGCATGAGTGGCACAATGACATCACCTGGAAGTGACATCATTGCACCAGGGACATCATGCCAGGGATGCTCTAGGACTCGTGATAAATCTCTATAGTACCATAGAGTTTTACCACGATTCCTAAAGCATCACACCGGAACTATAGAGTTTTTAGCTTGAGTACTAGAGCATCCCTGGTGTGACCTCCCTGGTGCGATGATGTCACTTCTGGGTGATGTAATTGCACCGGAATGGCATGTGCCAATGGGGCTCTTCAAGGGCAGGGATGTCCCCGGCAACCTGTTCCCTGCCAGACTGAGGTCCTTTAGGGTGGGGAATGCCCTGCCCCCAGTGGAAACTTGGCAGACCTAGTATGGCCTAATATGCAAAGGAGTTCCTGTTACAAAAAAAGCCCTGCTCTTCTGTATATGGGACCAGAAGTGGTGTTGCATGATACCAATTTATAATCAGTGAGCTTCATGAGTGAGTAGGATTTTGAACCTGGGTCTCAAAGATCCTAGCCCAACACTTTAACCTCAATACCATACTGTCTTTTGTAGTTGAATACTTGGAAATAGAAAATTGAACTGTTCAATAAACATACATTTCAGAACTGAAGCGCAGTTCAGAAACAGTGAAGAATGATTTGTACATATGATTCTAGATTGACCTTGTATATTAGCAGAAGCATAGTTTTGAAATGTACTTGGACTCACAAAGTTTATACCCTGGCAAATGTTCTTGATCTCTAAGGTGCTGCTGGACTAGAATTATGTTTTAACAGAAACATAGGCCTCTTTCAGACTGAAGTTACCTTATACTCCTGTGTTTATAGATGGGGGCAGATGTAGTTGGCACATAGCTTGGTAGTGGAGGTACTCAAACTTGCTATTTGCAGAGTAAGGATATTTGCTTTTGCTAAATTGCAATTCCTAATTCCACCTCAAGTTCAGATTTGGGGAGGGGGCAATGACAGAAATTATATCCAGATTTTTCTCAGTAAATATTCACAAAAATTGAAACAGATATACAGTACAATATAAAGCATATACAGTTCCCTAGGATTAGACCTCTTTTCATAGTATTCATGATGATGCTTTTCATTACACATCTGAGTTAAATGGAAACTGATGTCTGTCTGCCAAAATCATAGTTTGGGCTACATTTCTTTTTCATTTGGAAGAAAGGTTTTCAAGTGACTCTCAATGCTAAAGCAAGGTAATGGATTGGTTCATAAATTAATTTCAAGCTATCTAAGCTATCAGAAAGAATCTCTGAGGTTTTTAGGTTTCATTTTATGGACCCAATAAATAAACTGGCAGTTTTTAAATGTGAACACCAAAGTTCTTGTATTTCTGTCAATTTCTATGGGAAAGAATGAAACCTGTGCTTATCTTTGGCAGGACTGTGCTTCTGATTCGCACCCGCTAGATTTAGGTATATCACAGAATTGTTGAAAAGTTTTATATCCAATGTGGAGTTTGAATGAAAATGTAGGAGCTAATTCAGAACTGCCTGGTGCAGAAAGCTTGAATTAAACAATAAACATGAATAATTAAGGATGACAGAATAGGAGCGAACTGATTTTCTCCATTCTGTTTATTTATTGTTGTGTTCTATGTGGCTTAATTAGGAAAAGATCTAAATTAATTCCAGAATTAATAATAATAATAATAATAATAATAATAATAATTTTTAATTTATATCCCGCCCTCCCCACAGAAGCAGGCTCAGGGCGGCTCACATAATATAAATACAACATTACAATAATAAAATAATAAAACAGATAAAATATCATAATTTAGAGTTATTACTCAGTTAAACAATTAAGAGATCAATAAAACAAAATTTAAAACCACAGATTAATTGGTGCTACAGATATAACATAGCTTGCATAGTGATGGTATAATTTCCACATTAAAAAGCTAACTGGAAGAGGACGGTTTTACAGGCCCGGCGGAACTGGTTAAGGTCCTGCAAGGCCTGTACCTCTTCTGGTAGCTGGTTCCACCAGCAGAGAGCTGTAGCCGAGAAGGCCCCCTCTCTCGTTGTTTTCAATTTGACCTCCTTCAAATTGAATTGGAGCATGCAGTGTTCTGTAGTGTTTAGTTCAATTGATTTCTGGTTTATTGCCCTTTTGCATTAAAATTGTCTGCATGAGCACTGATAAAACACTGCAAAAACATACATGTTATATCAAGATTCTTTTTGTGGGATGTTTTGGTGAGACTTTTATTCAAAGGTGCCTGCAGAAATACTTACATTGTGTCTCTGTAAAGTGAATGAATTCAAATTACAGGACACTGGATACACTGCACAATCTACATCACTGTCCTTAATCCCTCCAGTTTTCATATTATATTAGATGTGAAGAAAGCAACAGAACAGTGGTTCAGCAACTATCAGAAAGCTGAAGAAACCTGGGTTGTGCTTGTGGGATATGTAGCTTGGTGCATCACATTGTATTATTGTTTGTTCACTGAATTATTTCTCTCTTGCCTCTCCTGATTCACCATAAAGGAGCTTCACAGCATTTTATAGCATTTGTTTTGTTGTTACCTACCCTGAGCCTTTTGTTTTTCATTAACCTGCCCTGTGGGCAGAGTGTAAATCAAGTATAATAAATAAATAAACCACAAACAATATTAAAATATAAATATAAAACAGCCTATATAACTATATACTTCCTAGGATTGCCAGCATCAGGTCCTGGCAATTTGGGAGTGGAGTCTGGGGAGGGTGGGGTTTGGGGGAGAGGAAGGACCTCACCAGGGCATAATGCCATACACTCCAACTTCCAAAGAAACTATTCTCTCCAGGGGAACTGATTGCTGTAGTCTAGAGATCAGCTATAATTCCAGGAGATCTCCAGGGCCTGCCTGGATGTTGGCAATCATATAATATCATGGCACAGTGGGAGTTTCGATCTAGATCTCTCAGATTCAAGGCTGAAATACTAACCACAACACCAAACCACTAACACTTACTATACTCTTAAGATCTTTATTTATTTAACTGTGCAATAAAAGGATAAATTGTTCTTTGATTCTCAACTGGAACTTTCAAAGATTTAGGCCAAAGTTGTTGATAATTCATTTTATAAATAATTAGGCTTCCCAACCCTCCCGCCCTGGCAGGGGACCCCAGGATTTCCACACTCTTCCCCCGCTCCCCAAAAAATGGAAGCGGGGGGAGAGGAGGGAAACAGCGCCGGGGAGCATGGCGAGTCGCCCGGAGGCCGCCATGCCGCACCACCGCCTTTCCCCTCCCCGCCCACCACAGTTGCTCCTCCGAGATGGGCCCAGGCTGAGCCCATCTCGGAGGAGCAGCCAAGAGACGGCAGCAGCGCAGGGGAGGGTGAGGCAGGCCAGGAGCATGGCGAGCCGCGAATCCGGGCCCTTCTAGGACCCGGACCTATGGCTTGCCACGCTCCCGGCCCGCCTCCACCCCCCCTCCGCTTCCACCCCAGAGGCAGAGCGGGCGAGGCCGCCGCGCCGCAGCCGCCTCTTCTCCGCTCGCCGTGGCTGCTCCTCCGAGATGGGCTCAGGCTGAGCCCATATCGGAGGAGCAGCACGGCGAGCGGAGAAGAGGCGGCAGCTGCGGGGCGGCTCGCCACGCTCCCCGGCACCGTTTCCCCCTCCCCCTAGCTCCACCCCAGTGTCTCCTGGCCCCACCCCCAAAGTCTCCTGGCTCCACCCCCAAAGTCCCCAGATATTTCTGGGGTTCGACTTGGCAACCCTATAAATAATGAAATTGGCATGGGTGACATTTTTCCACACCACAATTGTTTGAAACCTTGACTCTCATCCCTCACTTATCAGCCGCAGTTTTATGTTTTGCAGAATTAGGGCTGGATTGAGCCTCAGTCCCTGCTAAATCTATGTTAGCTTATTTCCTATAGTAAATTAGTCTCCTTAGTTGAATCTTTGATTCTGCTTCTCAGGAGGCCACACAATTCAGTGGGTGCTGTGGTCTTCCTGATACAGATAACTCTATACATTACTTTTTCCTTAAAGGATGTTTATACTTTCCAGGAGCCAGTAATGCCACTATCAGAGGCTAAATAGGGTAGAAGAAACTAGCTGCCCAGAATTTCCTGCTCCCAAAGATAGAAAGAAGGGGAGGAATTTGGGTTGGTGCATCGAGTCAGTTCTAGTCTGGCCTGAGTTACCCCCATGGTAAACCTACATGTTAAGTATGTCAATAGGTACATTAACAGGTATAGGCCTAAATGGGTACAAAACATCTGGTTAAACCTATTTGCAGGGCTGCTGATCAATACCAGAGGGCCTTGATGCTGTAGCCAGAATATATTCCTTATTTGTCTCTGTGTGTATACTGTGGTTTTCTTTTTTTGCAACTGTCTATTTTACTTGAGTTCTGCTTGGGATAGAATTAACTGGACTTAAGAAGGAATGTTTGGTGTGACTTTCTCTCTCTCCAGCAAGGAAGTACCCAGCCAGCCCTACCCACCAAATTGGAACTCGGGTCTGAGAGCTGGGAAAGGGGGGTGGGGATAACCAGGGCTTTTTTGTAGCAGGGACTCCTTTGCACATTAGGTCACATACCCCTGATGTAGCCAATCCTCCAAGAGCTTACAGGGCTCTTAGTATAGGGCCTACTGTAAACTCCAGGAGGATTGGCTACATCAGGGGTGTGTGGTCTAATATGCAAAGGAGTTCCTGCTACAAAAAAAATCCTGGGGATTCCCCTAACAATCTCCCTTTCTCTTGTTGAGAACTTCCCCAACTTTATGATCATACAAGACAGAGAGATCAGACCTATGTTGTCTATTGCTAGAAATTGCTGCACAGGTATAATATGATTTTTTTTTTAAAAAAAGTCAAACACACAGGAAGTTTAGTGATAGATTGTGACTGGAATCAGCAGTTCCGATCAGCACTACTGAAACACAGTTACATTAGATTATGCTTAATGATGCAGATTTATATTCTTCAGTATTTGTGTATCTACAGGGCTTCTGGATAATCTTGTAAGATTTTCTGAGGTAAATGAGAAACAGCACCAGAGGAAAATAGATTACCTTCATAACAGTGAGCAGTTTTGGCAGGCAGGCCCTCATCTGGAATGGGAGCTGGCAGTCTGCTATTATTATTTTTTTCACACCAAGGATTTATTTTATTTACTTCATTTATCCCCTGCCTTTCTCCCCAGTTGGGCTTACCTCATACTCCTCTCCTCCATTTTATCCTTACAAGAATCCTGCAAGGAAAGCTAGCCTAAGAGTATGACTGGTCCAAGATCACCCAGTGAGCTTCCATGGCAGAGAAGGAATTTGGACCTGGGGCTACCAGGTTCTAGTTTGACACTCTACTATTTCACTGTAGGAATCTGGTTTGTCTTTTTCAGCTGACCTAGTGAAGGCACTAGGGCTTTCCATTTCCTCTTGTCCAGTGTTCCCTCTAAGCTGAGTTAGTGTGAGCTAGCTCACAAATTTTTAGCCTCCAGCTCACAGATTTTTGTCTTAGCTCAGGAAGGATGACCCCAGAGCACACTAATTTATGCAGTAGCTCACAACTTTAATACCAGTAGCTTACAAAGTAGAATTTTTGCTCACAAGACTGCAGCTTAGAGGGAACCTTGCTCTTGTCCCCTGCAAATACTTCTGCATACATATGTTTCAGCATATTGGTAAATCACCAGGCAAAAAGTCTTGATAATCTCTATGCACAATCACATCATGATTGCTTTTCTGCACTATTTTCTGAATACATCTTCTTCTTCATCATCATCTTCATCATCAAAAAGTTGCAAATGAGGGAGCTGAAAGAAAACACATGAGAGATGCAAAATTTAGAAATAAAAAATGGAATGTCGAAGGTTATCTAAAGCATCAGTTATACTTGGAAACAAGATCTATTGATTTGTAACTCTGAAGAAGTTGGATCAATCTGGATGGGGATTTTGGAAGCATCTCTTGGCAAAATTATACTGATTTCTAGTAAAACACCCAGCCAGTATTTTAAATCCTATTTGCCACTCTCATCTTCCTTTTCACAGAGACAGCTTTGCTGGTGACTGTCAGCTCTTCTTGAAGGAAAGGCATAAGGTGTGCTAGTTTTGTACCAGGAAGCTTCTCATGCCCAACCCTCAAAAGACTAATTTGCCTTGAAGACAAGTACATTGACAGTCTGGAAGGCATATGATGGTTTTTGCAACTCCACCAGCAACCTTTCTAGTTAAATCATATTTGAAAGTGAAATCCTTCAAAGGTATTTCTCTAATGTAACTTGAGAGTGCTTCAAACTTGCCTAGTAGTTTAAAGTTTCTCCTGAGATAATGGAATATGAAGTGTATTGAAATTTGCCACTGTGCAGCTTAACAGATGTGTGACTTTAATGACTGAGTCCCAGTTGCATTCAGAGCATCAAATTCAATTTTTTTTCAAAACCCAGAAAGAAATCCATTCTCAATTATTTCTGTTTCTTAGTTTCGACAATTATTTTGCCATTGACATATAAGCCAGTATTTCATTGTCTTATTTATAGCTTTGTGTCACATTTAGAGGTAATTAGGGAACAATGTTGGAAGTGTCTGCAATCATTAGATGTTGTTATTGGCTAAGAGTGCTATGTTTGAACTATCTGTTAGTTCCAGAGTAGAGGATTAAGTCTGAGATGGATGGTTTTAAGTAACATCCATTCTATACATTTAAAATGACAACAATAGCATTTATCTTTTGATTTTAATTCATGCAGAATCTTTCTTCAAAGATTTTCCATTTACATATTACATTGTTTATTCATATTGTCTTTGTATAGAACCAAGAACATCAATTGACTAATGAAGCACTCCATGAAATATCAGTTCCAAAATAAATTCAGCCCTCAGAATGATCAGTTTTCACATTTCATAAGCCACACAAATGTTACTATGCACAATTTTTTTAAAAGTGCCTTGTAAACAGATTCAAGCAATACTGAATGTTGCAGACCTGCTGTCTCCATATCAACAGTAACATTTTCACAGTTTCATTCTTTGTTGACCTAATGAGTAGGAGTGTACAGAAAAAAAAAATTGGTAAAATCCAAGCACAAGATATTTGGCATAGCTGAATATCTCTGAATACCTGAATCTGATTTGGGAGATATTTGGCTATTCCTGAATATTTGGCTCCATTATACCCTATGGGCTATTGAAGTCAATGACAAAATAGGGTATAATGAAAGGCTGTTGGAGGGAAGGGAGTTTGAGGTAGAGGCCCCAAAATTACAGGGCAGCTACAGGAGCCTCTCTCCTACACAACCCCCAAACCCCAAAAGCACTGGACTAGAGGGTCCACTTCTAGGGGCACCCCAAAAATTCCCATTTCTCCCAATGGTGGGGAAAAACAATAGTCACATTTCCCACTGTAGTAACAGTGGGAATGGTGACTCTGGGGAGCAGAGGGTTTGACGGAGAGCCCCCAAATTTGCAGGGCAGCTGCAGGGGCCTCTCTCCCACAGGCAGTGCCATGTCACCAAGCAGAACCAGTGCCACCATGCTACTGCCATTGGCACAAACAGTAACTTAGATCAAACTAGAGAATCTTTCTAACGCAAAATTTGGAGTGCTGGGAAGGACTGCTGCACAGAACCAGTGCATTGAATGCACTAGTGCCATGCAGCATAGATGGGACATAGACTTCCTGCATGCAAAGCATCTGCCCACTGAACCACAGCCCCACTGAAGAAACAGCTGTGTGGAATCCCTCAATAGTCCACTTGTTGTTTGTCACTGAAAGAAAATCTTTCAGTCTTAAAAGAAGCTTATGAAAAATTAAGAATGCTCAAGGGGAACCTTGATTGACACACCAAGTGGCATGCAAATATCACCTCTGCTCTTCCTCTAAAAGCAAGTATATTGAGAACCTGTCACTGCACCATACTTATCATACATCTTGGTTCTGGCATGGAACATTCCAAAAGAGAGAAGGACCGATTTCACAGTCAGTTTATCCCACTGTCATGTTCCTCTTCTTTGCGCAGCATCCTTGGGATTTCCCACTATCTGCTCTGGAGCTGCAGCAAAAATAGCGGTTTTCGTGGGGCAAACGGAAACTGGTTTTTAGCAGTTTCTGTTTGCCGCGCGAAAACCGCGATGTTTGCTGCAGCTCCGGAACAGATAGTGGGAAATCCGAAGGACGTTGCGCAGAGAAAAGGAACATGACAACAGGGTAAGCTGAGTGTGAAATTGGTCAAGGATTCTTTTTCTGTCACAAAAAGCCGAGAGACAAGTCATTGTAAAAACAGTCAATCAACACAATGGAACCCCCAGGACATAAAAGAGATATCGACTTCCTATTTCAGCAGACATAATAGATAATACCTAAGTAGCTTAGTTCTCAGCTTTTCACAGAAATATTACATTGGTCTTGAAGGTGCCACTGCAATCAAACTTAGTTCTCAGGCATATTATTAAACCCGACCCTCCCCCCCCCGAACCTGTTCTGAATCCAAAATTGCAGCTTTTCTGGTCGTGTGTAATATGTTTATTTAGCTGCAGTTACCACTCTGTCTCTTTGGCAACTAGACTTTAATGATGCTTCCTGTCAACTAGTCTCCCCACCCCAACATGTAATATGAGGGACATTCTTTTCATTGAACTTCATGGAGTTCTGGTGTTGCTTTAAGCCACCTAGCTCAGGAGTGTCAAATATGCAGCCTGGAGGCCAAATCAGGCCCCCAGAGAGATTCTGTCAGCCCCCCAAGCAACTGGCTGTCATCTGCTTCCTTCTTCTTCTCTCTTGCTTTCTTTTACATCACAGCTTGCTTTGCCAGGCTTTTTCAATTGTACAGGAGCTACAGAACTAAACCTCTATTTTCTCCATTGGCTGAGGCTTCTCCTTTGAGGAGAAAGGAGGAGGGATAGTTTGCTTTGCCAGGCTCTCTCAATTGCAAAGCAGAGCTACTGAGCCAAGCTTCTCTTCCTTCTATTGGCTGAGGCTCCTCCCATTCCTGGTCTCCGGTGTCATGGGTGCTGGGGACCCTGCAGAGGAAGATGAGTCTGCCGAGGAAACTGTACCCCTGCCACCTGCACCAGTACCCCTGCCTCCTGCTGAAGAAGATCCCAGCCCCCCTGCCTCGCCCTCTCGGGTGGCTCGTGTGTGTGACTGCCTCCGTCAGGACCTCAGGGATCGGAGGAGGGCGGCACGCTCACAAGCAAGACGCTCCCTGAGTCCTGAGTTTTGAGAGGATTCTGGCCCTCCTAAGAGCAAGGATGCTTGAGTTGTAACAGGATCCTGGCTGCCTCCCAGAGCCAGCAATTAGCTCAAATGGGCAACAGCCAGCAGAGGGCTATATAGCTGTGGGCTTTGGGAGGAGGCTTTGTGGAAGCAACTAGTCATCTCCCTGACGTTCTAGCATCCACTCCGGCTTGACTTTGGTTCCTGACTCCCTGACTTTGGCTTTTGACTCCTGGACTCCCTGACCTCGGCTTCTGGACCTCGGACCTGTGATACTTGCACAGCGATTTGGATTTGGCACCTTGGACACTCCTGCTAGCTGGCTACAGACCTCGGACTGCCTCTGGACTTTGCCTGACCCGGCCCCAGCCGTGACATCCGGGGGAAGGAAAGAAAAAGCCAGAGCTTCCTGGATCACACAGGAGAAATACAAAGAAAGCGCCTTTAAGTCCAATGAATACTAACGTTTTAAGCATGTTTTATTTTAAGTTTTCAAAAAAATATTTGTGTTTGTGTGCTTTATAAAGTTTATATCTCTGGTATTTGACATTACATTTTATGACACATAGGTCTCATTTATGTCTGATCTGGCCCTCATAACAAGTGAGTTCGACACCTCTGACCTAGCTTGTCTTGAGGTGCCACTGGCACACTTTTACATGTCATTCTCTCTCATCTAGGTGTTCAGTTTTGTATATGCTGCTGTATTTATCCCTTGCTCCAATCTCAGCTATACTCAGTACACATCCAGGTCTTATTATGAATTTTATTTAACTGGTCCTTCCTAACAGTCAACTAACCTCCAACCTGCACTTTCTGTATAATGGCTGAATACTAAATAAAACTTTTTTTTTAAAAAATTCTAAGGTCAGATATACACACACCCTGTTCTCTTTTAAATAGAGCCTATCTGACCTAGTTACACTGCTTTTTGGAGAAACCTGCACTCTTTTGAAAGTGTCCCCTATCTGGCCTAGTAAATTGAGAATGAGTAACTGAAGCCCTGAACTGGATTACTTAGACTTGTTTAAAAGAAGAAAACAATTCCTCAAAACACCCTTATCAATGGAGCAGCCTATCTAATGGCCCTAGTCAAACAAAAAACACCCTCAGATGCCACAAAAGTCTTCTAAAACACAGTAAAACAGAAGAAAGTTAACACAGGGGCAGAACAACAAGTCCACTGAACTGACCTAAGCCTTCACCTAAGGATGAACTACACATACACTACTGAACTACCCACAACACTGCCACAGTCCTCCACCTCTCTTACCCCCAGCCAACAGGCTGAAGGGAATTCAAGGGAAGAAAAAGAATCAGACAAAATTAACCACCAGGCTAAGAAAGCAAAACAGCACTAAACATCTGAAGATTAGAGCAGCAACCCAGTCTAGCAACACTGCCCCACCTCCAATGATGCTAAAATGGACCCGAACCTGAGAAAAAACTACAAGAGAAAGTTAGAAAGAGTCAGCTTAGCCAACCAAAGGAAGTCAGATACAGTAACACAACACTGCAACAGTAACAAGTTAACAACCAGCTGCAAGGTTGCCCCCCCCTCAAGAAAAAAGGGCAAAATCAAAACTGTATAAAGACAGAACACAATGAAACACAGCAACCACCCCCATGCCCATCACCAGCTCCATCGCAAACAACTAGGAAAGGGACTTAAAAAACCAAACCTAACTTCACACAATCTATCATACTGTGCAGACAAAAACCACAAAAATCAACAGCACCGAGAAAAAAACAACAGAGCTGCCCAGTGCCCATCCACCTCCAAAAAAACAGTAAAGTCCTTTAAAAATATCACCATCCAAAAATAGGTGAAGTACGACACTGGAATATAAAACCAACCACCCCTAACACAACTTTCAGTTTCAGTTTATTTCAATTTATATCCCGCCCTTCCCACCGAAGTGGCTCAAAGCGGCTCAAGATCTAATAAATTTTTGGATTTAAAATACATCAAAATACATCAAGCAGTTAAAACAGTAAAATAATAAAACATATAAAACAAGCAATCTATCAGAATACTACACTACAACCTTCTATAACTTGTGAACTAAGCAATTAACAACAGTGAACAAAACACCCTGCCCCACCACCCAGTGCCAGATTAAACCCTGTGGAGGCTCCTAGGCAGTTGAAATCTTGGGGGGCCCCTTGCAAATTATCTCAAAAGTTGGAGCACCCACCCCACTGCCCGTGGCCCCCTCTGCAGCCTGCAGGCACCAGTGGTTAAAAAGGCAAATGCAATTTTGGGCTGTATTAACAGAAGTCTAGTGTCCAGATCATGTGAAGTGATGGTATCGCTTTACCCTGCTCTGGTAAGACCTCACCTGGAGTATTGTGTTCAGTTTTGTGCACCACATTTTAAGAAGGATATGGACAAGCTGGAATGGGTCCAGAGGAGGGCGACGAAGATGGTGAGGGGTCTGGAGACCAAGTCCTATGAGAAAAGGTTGAAGGAGCTGGGGATGTTTAGCCTGGAGAGGAGGCGGCTGAGAGGTGATATGATCACCATCTTCAAGGACTTGAAGGGCTGTCATAGAGACGATGGTGCAGAATTGTTTTCTGTGGCCCCAGAAGGTAGGACCAGAACCAATCGGTTGAAATTAAATCAATTAAATTAATGTTTCCGTTGCAACATTAGGAAGAACTTCTTGACAGAGCAGTTCCTCAGTAGAACAGGCTTCATCGGGAGATGGTGGGCTCTCCTTGCTTGGAGGTTTTTAAACAGAAGCTGGATGGCCATCTGACAGCAATGCAGATCCTGTGAATTTAGGAGGAGGTATTTGTGAATTTCTTGTGTTGTGCAGGGGGTTGGACTAGATGACCTTGGGGGTCCCTTCCAACTCTATGACTCTATGACTGGTGAGGACTGGGAAAGTTATTTTAAAATTTACCATATACCACATATTTGAGAATATGCTTACATTTCATGTTGAAGATGAATAGTTAGTACATAGTGACTATCACAGAACAGAATTCACAATATCTGGCATGCACTGGAAAGTAAGTGTGGAAGAGGGAGCATCAACCATTTTGTGACTCTTTAACTACCCTGATTGCAGCTGCAAGTAGAAACAACCTTCAACAGATATACATCCTATTTAAAGGTAAGCATGTATACATATTCTATAGGAAATAGGTGCTCTAAAACTGCACTGAACATTGGTTCTCATATTGGTATGGGTCACATGTGCCCCATTTCTTGTAAAAGGTGCCTCATATTCAGGTGAGAGTATTCTATGTACTACAGGGTACTTTCTATTTGTATTTTAAAACATTTATATCTTACCTTCATCCTAAGGCAATCAGTAACATATTTCTAAAGACATCTTACATAAAACCTGTCAGGTGTCAAAACACATCAAAAACCCCTTCATTTAAAATGTCCACAGAAACAAAACAATTCTGTCCTTCTGAAGACCAACAGCCATGTGATCCTTATTAGCTCCACAGAGAGCTTATTCCACAGAAGTGGAGCCAGTACAGAAAAAGTTCATGAGCATCTGGTTGCCAGCTCTGTCACTCTCAGGGAAGGCAACACTAACCAATATGGATCTTAGAACCACACTGATGGCATGGGGATTCACAGAGACTGATGTCTTTCAGATATTCAGCATCACAATGCTAACCATGATCCCTAGCCTTTTAACATGGTCTACTAATGACTATAAACCAAACTTACTTAACATAAGAGCCACATAGAATAAATGTCAGATGTTTGAGAGCCACTAGAAGAGGACTGCAGATTTATACCCCACCCTTCTCTCTGAATCAGAGACTCAGAGTGGCTTACAATCTCTTATATCTTCTCCCCCCACAACAGACACCTGTGAGGTGGGTAGGGTTGAGAGAGGTCTCACAGCAGCTGCCCTTTCAAAGACAACTCCTACAAGAGCTATGGCTAACCCAAGGCCATTCCAGCAGCTGTAAGTGGAGGAGTGGGGAATCAAACCTGGTTTTCCCAGATAAGAGTCCGCACACTTAAACCATGACATGAATGTCAGATATTTGAGAGCTGCAAGGAAGGAAGGAACCTTTGAACTAGGTGACAGTCTTCATCTAGGATGCAAAAACAATAGTCACATTATACTTTTTATTAGGTTCAACCCAAATGACTCCCAATATTGCTCAGGCTTTCTCCAGAATTCTTCATCAGTGAACCTCAAAAGCTCACACATTTTTTGTATCATCTATTTACATAAGTTATATCCCATCTTTCTCCCCAGTAAAGACCCAAAGTGGCTTACATCATTCTTCTCTTCTTCATTTTATCCTTACAACAATCCTGTGAATTAGGCAAAGAATGTGTATGTAATTGGGCCAAACCAAGGTCACCAAGCAAACTTCCATGGCAGAGCGGAGATTTGAACCTGGGCCTCCCAGAACCTAGCCTGACACTCTTAACCACTACTCCACACTTGCAGTAAATAAAAATAAATAAAGGAAGGAAGAATGTATAAAGGTAGTGCTTTCAGCCATCATGGAGAATATATGCATCGATGGTGCCAGACTTCCTGGGAGTAAGTCCCATTGAATAGACCAGAGTAGGATTCTGAGTAGACCTGCTTAAGACCCAGAGTTACTGTCAGCTTAAGCTACCTTCACAAGTTGTGAAGATAAAAATGAAGGAGGGGGGAACAACATTGTGAGCCAGTTTGAAACCCCACTGGGGAGAGAGGTGGCAGGGTATACCTATTGCAGTAAGTAATGATTGGGGGGAAAGTCACAGTGCTGAATTAGGGCAGCTGTCAGGGAGCTGGAGTTCTCTGAGAAAGACAACTGATCTCCAGAATTTACCCAAAGTAAATGGCCACTTTTAAGAGTGGATCTAGGGATCCCTTCAGCTCCCCCCTGCCCGTGGCACAGCCCCCAGTCTCCAGGAATTTCCTAAACTGGAACTGGCAAACTTATTAGGGCTTACTCCCAAATGAATGTGTGTGTGGGGGGGGTAGGATTGCTTCCTGCTGAACTCCAGTCCGAGCATTTTAAGTTCTGGGGCTCCCACTTTTTATTTTGCAATGTCAGCCTTTCATGCCTAATTTTGGCATCTCCTGTTGCCCCATTGGTTGCTAATGAAATATTCCCAGGCAGTCTAGACTGGCCCTTTTTCATGATAGTTTTGTTCAATGAGCCACAGGTGCAGAAAAGTCCCACTTGGCCATCCTCGCAATCCAAGGAGGGCAAAAAAGAGCGCCAAGCCCAATGGATGGGTGCATTCCAAGGACCCCCCTACATTTCCCCTTCACACTGCGAGGGAGCCAGCAGCTGCCGAAGTGGGAGGGAGGGGTCTGGGAAGGAGAAAGCAGCCGGCTTTTCTTCCCCACAACACATGAAAGGAACCTGCTGCTGGTGAACTCATGGGCCCCTCCACTCGCGCCATGCCAGGAGCTGGGTCCTAGTGCTCCTCTAACATTTTTCCATCTCTCTACGCCTTTCCAAACAAGCGCCCAGTCCACCTCCCCCCCCCCCCCCCCAGAAAAACGCATGCAGGGAAGGAGGCCACTGGGCATTGTTGCAGGGGTGGCAAGGAGCCCAGCTCAGCTGGAGGAAGAGGCACGAGAAACACCCTGGCTATAAAAACTGGGGGGAGGGGAGAGATGGCCTGGGGCCCCTAAAGACTTGGGGCCCATAGGCAAGCACCTAGTTTGCCTAATGATTAATCCAGCTCTGCCACCGCGCAGAAAAAAAGGGAATAACAGCAGTTGTTAAGTGTCCAATTCAACTATTAAAATACTTAAGAAACAAACTTTTGGAAGTTGAACTAAATATTAACTAGGTAAACCCCTCCCCCCCCGCAGAAAACCCTAACCCACCCCAAACAGGAAAAGTAAAGGGACACTTTATATTTAAAAAATCATTTTCCTTGCCTTAAATCCTTTAAAGAAAAATTACCCCCAAACCTACCTGAAGATGTCTTCTTCAGATGTCACTCTCAGCCCAATCCAGCTCAGCAGCAGTCAAACAGGCAGGCCAAGGCACCCATAGAGAGAGCAGCAGTAGCTGAAGCCTCAAACTGGGGGCCAATGCAGCACAGGTCTCTCTCTTAGCCAAACGGTCAGCCAGCAATCGGGTGGCTTACAACAGGACTCTTTAAATGTTTTCTGCCCATGCACAGCGCAGTTTCAAAAAAGAACACTACTCTGTGGCTGGACAGAGAACACTGTTTACTTGTAGTTCTATTGGCAGAAGGCAAGTAAACAAAGTTGCTTAGCTGGGCTGGTATAGCCCAGCAGTAGCACCAGCACCAGCCTTGCAAAGCTACATGCATTTGCAATTTGCAAATGAGGATTCTTTCCACCTCCACCTCTTTTGGAGGAAGAAGACTTCAGATTTATACCCCGCCCTTCTCTCTGAATCAGAGACTCAGAGTGGCTTCCAATCTCCTATATCTTCTTCCCCCACAACAGACACCCTGTGGGTTGGGTGGGGCTGAGAGTGCTTTCACAGCAGCTGCCCTTTCAAGGACAATTCCTGTGATAGCTATGATTGACCCAAGGCAATTCCAGCAGCTGCAAGTGGAGGAGTTAAACCCGGTTCTCCCAGATAAGAGTCCTCACACTTAACCACTACACCAAACTGGCTCTGTGGGAAAAGGCAGAAAATAGCAAGAGAGGAGGTAAGTGGCTCCCCTTTAAAGTTTAAACATCCTTTCTCACTGTTATTCAAGAGCCCCAAATACCGCCAAATCAGTATTTGGTGGTATTTGGGTCAGCTGTATTTGGCTCCTGAATAACACCAGCGAATCGGAATTCAGCTATATTTGAGGCTGAATACAGCTGAATCAGCAGCTATTTGGGGGTTTAATTTGGTTCTGCCAAACCAAATGCACGTCCCTACTAATGAGGTCTACTGGCGTACATGTATGAACATATTGACTGAGTGTTTTCTTTTTAAATAATGTCTTCTTGTCCTAATAATCTGGTGAAGTGCTGGCATTCTCATCAAAGAAGCTGAAGTAAAATGGACATTTAAAAATAAACTGTCCTCCTATTTCTGTCTTTTCTTAAACTGGACTGGGGAAGCTCAGATTGTTTAGTGACCTTTATATCTTTCATAAGTATAGGAAAGGTAGTGGCAGTCCAAGTTCCTTCTTCCAATCTGTCACAATTTCCTGAGTAGAACTTTTCAGTTTACAAAAGCGGAAAGAATCTCTCATCTGTGTGTGATGTTAGCTGCACATAGCTTGTTATTATAAGTAAATGGGTACCGGCAGCAGACAAACTGTCATCTGTCATTGGTTTTTTTTTTTTTCTTGCTTGTTTTTCTTCACAACATCCCAACTCCTACCCAGACTTGTTTGTGCATGTTAATTTGCACTGTAATACCGAGTTAACTAACCAAGCGCAAAACAGGTCTTGGCACCTCTGCCCTAAATTACATTGCCTCTGCATTACATGGAAGTAAGCTTTGTCAATTTCATATGGCAGTAAATGGTACATAAAATGTTCACAGCTAGGGTGGTAGAGTTAGTCTTCAGTAGCTGAATCTCAATAGGAAGTGTGCATGTATTTTGGAAATAACACTCAGATGATTGAAGCAAGAAGGAATTTTTTAAAGGGAGTATGAAAGGAATAACAAATCTATGCAAAACTCTGCCCTATTCAATGGGGCCTACTCCCAGGAAAGTGTTCTTAACATGTCATACTATGCCAGGTTGTGCACTTTTTATGAAGGTAGAAATCTAGCCAGCAAAATAAATGTTAAATTTATCTAAATTTAGAAGGAATATATTATTTACGTTACCATTTTAATTACTAATCTAGATTGAAAGTTAGCTATCATTCTCCCTTCCAACTGGCAATGAGTAATTCTAGTCAGGTGTTCAATGACTTTCCAGTGCCACTTGTAAGGCTTTAATAAGAATTCAATTATATAGTCAAGTCTGCTCAAAATAATTTTCTTACCCATTATTAGCACAATTAGTCATGACATTACATGTGGGGGGGAAAGCTTTAGTTCTTAATAATAGCAAAGTACTATTGAGATTTTTCTGTAAGAGTTCAAAAATAAAAGCCATCCTGGTTTTGCAGAGTTCTCTCTGACTTCATAGACCTTGTCCTTGCAGGTTACTGGCCCTGCTTTTGATGCCATTAAAAAGTAAGTTTTTCCCCCCATTTCCCACAACAACTTTCCCTGTCAAGAACTTGGATGGGAGACTTGAAATACCAGGACTGGTAGGCTGATACAGGCTGTATCAAGCCACTTTTCTGAACATCCTCAATGCCCCAGTAAAAGGTAAAGGTGCAAGCCCTGTGCAAGCAGCAGTCGTTTTTCGATTCTGGAGTGACGTTGCTTTCACAGCATTTTCACAGCAGACTTTTTAAGGGGTGGTTTGCCATTGCCTTCCCCAGTCATCTACACTTTCCCCCCAGCAAGCTGGATAATCATTTTACCGACCTCGGAAGGATGAAAGGCTCAGTCAACCTCAAGCCAGCTACCTGAACCCAGCTTCTGCTGGGATTGAACTCAGGTCATGAGCAGAGCTTGGACTGCAGTACTGCAGCTTATTACTCTGCGCCATGCCATGCCCCAGTAGGGGTCACCAAAGCATGACTTCCAGGCACGCATGCACACACACATGAAGTTAAAAAAAAAGAAAGGAATTTTGTAGTCTCTCTAGTCCAGTGGTCCCCAAACTTTTTGGCACCAGGGACCAGTTTTGCCACCACTGCTGCCACCACTGCCTGCCCCCTCCCTTCCCCAGTGCCGCACCATGCTCTGTCCCACCTGCCCTTCGCAGTGCCGCAATGTGGCGCCATGCTTCGTCGCCCCTCCGCACAATGAGGCTTGGCTCCCTGCCACCTCCATGGCCCATCCCTTCCCTTCTCTTCCCCAGTGCAGCGCTGTGCTCTGCCCCCTTCCCTTGCCCAATCTGAGGAGCGACGAGTTGGCCCTACCCATTTCGGCAGGGCCCAGCTGATTCTAAGTTGTCTGAAGAGCCAGCTGGAGGAGGAAGAATTTCGCCCCTCCCTCACTTCTGGAAGTTAAGGGGGGGGGGGGAAGAAGCTTCCTTCAGTGTGCTCTTCAAACAACTTAGAATCAGCCCAGCCCTGTCCAAGCGGGTAGAGCTGAGCCCTATTGCCTGCCCCCAGTGCGATCCGAGGGGCAATGCAACAAGGCTCGGGCTGCTTCAACAGGGCCTGGACTGATTCTAAGTTGTTTGAAGAGCACGTTGAAGGAGGCTTCTCCCCCTCCCCCCTTAACTTCCAGAAGTGAGGGAGGAGCAAAACTTCTCCTCCTCCAGTCAGCTCTTCAGACAACTTAGAATCAGCTGGGCCCTGCCAAAGTAGGTAGGGCTGACTCGTCACTCCTCAGATCGCTTGGACAAGGGAGGGGACGGAGCACAGTGCTGTGCTGGGAAAGATAAGTGAGGCGATGGGCCATGGCGTTGGCAGGGAACCGAGTATCATCATGTGGGGGGGGCGATGGAGTGTGGCACAGTGTTGTGGCACTGCAAAGGGCAGGTGTGGCGGGGTGGCAGCAGCAGGGGTTGGAGGGCAGGGAGTGGCAGCCTGGTTACTAACAGGCCACAGACTGGTACCGGTCCACAGCCCAGGGTTTGGGAACCCCTGCTCTAGCCCATATGCTTTAATGAGTACAGATGAGGAGAAATTAAGGCAGGGCTTTTACATGTCATTTCCTTAGCTTGCTAAGCCTATCATATCACCCAGCGTAATTCTTGTCATGTTAGAACTGCGTTGATGGAAAGATACTCATTCTACCTTCTATTCCAGTTGGATAATATTGAAAGTAATTTTGTCATTTATGGCAAAAGTTATGAACAGTTGTAACTTATAATCACCCCTGTGTGTTATAATCATGTCTAGTACAAATGGGCCTCATTGCTTTAGCTAATAGTTTACCTTGTTCACTTATGTCTATGAACACCAGACCACATACAGTTATGAACACTAGACTATGAACACCAGACCATATACAATCCTGTGCTTTCCATTAATATGTGAGCAAATATGTAGCTTATTGTGACATTAAGGATGTGCATTTCCCCAAATTCCCAAACTGAAAATATATATGAAAATTTCTCTGCCTAGTTGTTATCATGATTTCGGAAATTCCAAACACAAATCTAGGATTCTTGAATATTGTGACCTCCCCCAGAAAAAGATCTATGGATGTGTGTGTGTGTGTGTTTGAATGCTAACTGTCAGCAGCAGCAGGCATTTTAACAGCTTGAGAGCTGATTTGGCTTGAGACTACTATGCTGCAGGTGGAGGAATGGCTCCTATCCTACCCTGTGCCATTTTCCCAAGCCAAAAAAGTGTTGAGGAAGTCCATACCCCCTGGGAACCATTTCATCTCAGGAAATCAACATAGGGAGAAGACATGAGCCCATCCTCGTCCTCCTGCATGGCAGTTTCAAGCCAAATTTGGACCCTGTGGTGGTGTTAAAAGGATTTCCCTGCTTCAAAATGGCAGTAAGTCTCCATGATTTAGGGACACCATCATGTCCAGTTCTGCCCTGATTATTCTGCCAACAGAAGGCACTTCTGTAAGTGGAACAGAACTCTCCTGCCTCTCCCCCTCCCACAGCAACCCACCTGAAATGCTGCTTCTGGTGAACCCCCATCTTTAAAAAGGGTTCCAGAAAAGATCCGGGAAATTACAGGCCAGTCAGTCTGACTTCAATACCGGGAAAGTTGGTAGAAAGCATTATCAAGGACAAAATGAGTAGGCACATTGATGGACAGGGGTTATTGAGGAAGACTCAGCATGGGCTCTGTAAGGGAAGATCTTGCCTCACTAACCTGTTACATTTCTTTGAGGGGGTGAACAAACATGTGGACAAAGGAAACCCGATAGATGTTGTTTACCTTGACTTCCAGAAAGCTTTTGATAAAGTTCCTCATCAAAGGCTCTTTAGAAAGTCATGGAGTAAAAGGACAGGTCCTCTTGTGGATCAAAAACTGGCTGAGTAATAGGAAGCAGAGAGTGAGTATAAATGGGCAGTCTTCGCACTGGAGGACGGTAAGCAGTGGGGTGCCGCACGGCTCGGTACTGGGTCCCATGCTCTTTAACTTGTTCATAAATGATTTAGAGTTGGGAGTGAGCAGTGAAGTGGCCAAGTTTGCGGATGACACTAAATTGTTCAGGGTGGTGAGAACCAGAGATGATTGTGAGGAACTCCAAAGGGATCTGTTGAG
This sequence comes from Heteronotia binoei, assembly GCF_032191835.1. NCBI lineage: Eukaryota > Metazoa > Chordata > Lepidosauria > Squamata > Gekkonidae > Heteronotia > Heteronotia binoei. Next base: position 53,833,521 of record NC_083231.1, on the reverse strand, counting down.
GCTGGGTGAGTGGGCGTCAATGTGGCAGATGCGGTTCAATGTGGCCAAGTGCAAAGTAATGCACATTGGGGCCAAGAATCCCAGCTACAAATACAAGTTGATGGGGTGTGAACTGGCAGAGACTGACCAACTGGCAGAGAGATCTTGGGGTCGTGGTAGATAACTCACTGAAAATGTCAAGACAGTGTGCATTTGCAATAAAAAAGGCCAATGCCATGCTGGGAATTATTAGGAAGGGAATTGAAAACAAATCAGCCAGTATCATAATGCCGCTGTATATATCGATGGTGCAGTCTCATTTGGAGTACTGTGTGCAGTTCTGGTTGCCGCACCTCAAAAAGGATATTATAGCATTGGAGAAAGTCCAGAAAAGGGCAACTAGAATGATTAAAGGGCTGGAACACTTTCCCTATGAAGAAAGGTTGAAACGCTTGGGGCTGTTTAGCTTGGAGAAACGTCGACTGCGGGGTGACATGATAGAGGTTTACAAGATAATGCATGGGATGGAGAAAGTAGAGAAAGAAGTACTTTTCTCTCTTTCTCACAATACAAGAACTCGTGGGCATTCGATAAAATTGCTGAGCAGATAAAAGGAAGCACTTCTTCACCCAAAGGGTGATTAACATGTGAATTCACTGCCACAGGAGGTGGTGGCGGCCACAAGCATAGCCACCTTCAAGAGGGGTTTAGATTAAAATATCATCAGTGGCTATTAGCCACAGTGTGTGTGTGTGTGTGTATGTGTATAAAAATATAAATTTATATATAAATTTGCCAGTGTGTGACACAGAGTGTTGGACTGGATGGACCATTGGCCTGATCTAACATGGCTTCTCTTATGTTCTTAACAGGGAACCCTCAGGAATGGCATGGGGGAGAAACTGGGGATCTCCAGCAGAAAGGGAAAATTGGCAGAAATTACACCTCTCCTTCCATTAGTAGAAAATTTAGTCTGGATATCCAATGCCTGGACATACTTCAGTTCACTTGGCAATGCACATGGTCTGATGATTGCTGATGAGAGAGCAGAAGTTAAAGTGCTCCAGAGAGATAACCAGCCCTGTTATATATTTTTTATCTATAATGTAAAATCAGGTTGATTATAAAGTGCCAAACAGGGAGCAGAAGTTCCTGGAGAGAAAAAAGGCTGGTGAGAGAAGGTAGAGGTTAATTTAAGTAATGTATTTTAACTGTTGAATTGCATTAAAGATGTGAATTCACATGATGAAGGGTTAGCCCACTCCTTTTACTCTATTTTAACACTTCTTGCCAACCTAAAATCTATACCAGTGGAGAAGTAATTTATATATTTAGGAAAAGCTAATTCTCTGCTCCAGACTAGTCCATGGGATCAACATAACAAAATAATATCACCCTAAATGTTCTCTTCAATATTAAAAGGGCTATCATAATACATAAGAGGACAGCATAAATTATTTTCATGTCTGGGAGAAAATGAAAAATTAGGAGAGAGGGGGGTGGGAAGGAGAAAGCTTAACATAAGAGACAGGGAGAAACTGGATTCTGGTAAATGCAAAATAAACACAAGCAACCTTTTATGATGTTGATTTAAGGTGCCTCACCTTTTTAACTTCCCTAAAATGTTTGCTCTGCAGAAACACCATGAATTATTTATTGCTTACTTTTCTGATGATCAGAGAAATAGCATATGCTGGTGAAGAAAGTTAGCCAGTTCAAATTATTACTCAGTATTATGGTAACCTCTTTGCTGGGTCTCAGCTTTCTGTTGGGACTTTCATAGTACAATAGACAACTGTGTTTTCTTCTGGTTTGAGTTTTTCTTTTGTTTTGCATTCATTATTACAACATGTTTCATACATCCAAAGTGTCATTCAGAAATCTTGGGAATTAAATGAAAATGCTGAAGATCCATGGCCATGCACAAATGAATGCTCCACAGAACTCAAGCAGTACCTGGTCCATCAAGTTTCTTTGGAAAATAGCTTTCATGGCATAAATTAATGTTAGATTTATAGACTATTGCATGCAAAGTTCTCTGCATCCTCATCATTTCAAGTTTAACTCCATGTCTATTGGAGCTAGAATTTTCTTCTGCAAAGAAAACTGACATTGCCAGTGTTCTGGGAGGAGACACTATGTTATTTAACAGTGTGTAAAGGACCATTTCCCCCAATTTAGCTCTTATGTCAGATTATTTCTTGTGTGTAGGAATGACCACTGACACAAGTGTTGGGAGAGGAAAACATGCTTGCTTTCTGCTGCAAGCCAACTTTATTTATTTGATTTCAAGGTAGACTAAAAATACATTTTGTAATACCTCATAACCAGAAACATCTTACTCCAAATAAGGAGATGGCGTTTACATCTCTTATTAAGATTAAATGCTAGCCCGCAATGCCTATTTCTAGAGATGCACTTCTCAAGAAAGAGGAACAAAACATGGAAAGGGAACAGAAACATGAAAGGGGAACTATTTGTTCTCAGACCTAATGGATGTCTAGGCGAAAGGCCAAATATATCATGCTCCCACACTTCTGCTTTTCATACAGACAATAAAACAATATTTCCAAACTATATATGATCTCCACACTTGTGCATTACAACTAACTATTCTCTCTCTCTCTCTGAAGTGTAAGGGTATGCTTCCATGTTATGTATCTGCAGGATGCATCCCACTCTTTAGGAGGCAGCTGAAAATAGATTTATTAAGGACTGCATTTGATTGAAAGTGGCTAATAAATATTTAAATAAATAAATAGAAAATATTACATTCATACTATGTAGTACTATAGGTTCCTGAAGGGTAACTGCATTAACTGCTTTTCACACAAAGACAAATTCCTGTGTGTTCGCCATTCCTGCTGCACCTGCTAAGTCAAAGTCATTGTTACAGTGCTTCCACATGATGGATTTAAGTCATATTTTCTCTGTCCCAGCCAATCATTTCCCCTGACATGATGGAGGACTTTAAAAAATAGATATTGCTAGATCACTATAGCATTATAACATTATAACTTTTTGGAGTTTTAAGGGAAGAGGTGCACATTGTACACACACACAAAAAGTAGTTACCTAGTGATACACCTAATTATTTTAAAGGCTTCCAGTGGGAGGGTGGAGGCTGTAGGAGGTTCTTGGCAGGGAAAATGGTACTAATGTGGAGAGGACCTTCATTTCCACTCAGTAGCCATCCCACTTTGCTGCAATATTTCCAAAAGAATCTGGAGTAAAGCAGGTTTTGGAAAGAGTCAGAAAAACTGGGAAAAATCTGGGAGAAACACAATGTATGATGTTGTAAGGAAGTGGAGGGAGGGAATCTGCCTTTAAACAGCATCCAGATTGGGATATGTAACCTGTATGTAAGAACTCTTAGTTTGCTTCAACTAAAATCAAATAAATAAATAAAATAACAGACAAGTTTTAAATTAATTAATAATTGTCAAATCAATTAATAATTATCAAATTTATTGCACAGTTCATGAAAGCTTATGCCTTAACAAATTTATACTTCTGTACAGGTGAATAAACCATCCCAATACCTTATTAAGCTTAATTACAAGCAAGGCAATTAGATGCTGCAAATAAAAATATAGTAAGACCGTGTGTCTTGTGGAATTTTCTTAAAGGCACCCTCTCATTCACAGCTAATTGAACCTTAGTGGAAAGAAAGATTATCAGTTTAAATGAATTATTTACAACTCTCTGCTACTGGAGTAAGTACTTTTGTCCTTGAGGAGTATTGCAGAGTTAAAAATGGGAACGTTCTAACCACAAGAATAGATCTCTCAATAGGGGTAAGTATGCCTGGAGTAACTGTTCCCAGTTGGCCTTCTTGTTGTTCTGACATGACTAAATAATGTAAAAGACCTTGGCAGGTTTAGTTTAAAACTGCATTTATCACTGGCAATAAAACTGGAGTGACTGCTTTCCTTTCTAATCTAGATTACTAGTTGTGCCTGAGTGTGCCAAGATAACAAAGAGAAGCAAGTACTTCTTAAAGGACTTTCATCTCTAACTGAGAATTCTTAACATATATTCTAATATGCTAAAATGCAAACGGGTAAATTTGATATCATTATATTTACCAGGGCAACTGATTCAAAGTTATTGGCGTATTAAGTATCCATATAATAACGTACATGGTAGAAACCAGAAAGGGCTTTCATCTTCTATTCTTGTTCTAGAATATTTTTCCAGTTAGATAATTTAGTGGTTTCTGCATCACAATGTCTGAAGGTCCTTTGAGAAGTACTTGCTTGTCTTCCCCGCCCCCCCCCCCCCCCGTGTCTTTTCCCTCATTTCATTCAAAGTGATGCTAATCAGTAGGTCAGAAGCCATCAGGGCATAATAAGATAACCCAAATATAGAAAGCCCTAATATTTTTCTCCCTAAGTTGACCTTTATCCTCCGCATACTGATCCTTCAATTATTGTGTTTGAAAAATTAGTACTATGTGATATCGAGGGATTAGAAGAACCCACCAACTCTTAATGGAACAATTTGTCATTTCAAGATAGGCTCTGTTTAAAATGTCTGGTGGAGGATGATAGTACACAGGAAGATAAGGGGTTTATCACTGTTATTCTGAACTCTATAGATTATTGGAGGGAGGCTGAGTGACAACATCTTATTATGCCCTGATAGCATCTGATCCTACCAAGAAAGCCAAATTGATTAGCATCATTTTGAATGAAGTTTGTGAAATGGGCCATATTAGTGAGTCAGAATATAAGTTTTTGCTGAATAAACATCCTCGGGTCCTGTATTTTACATATTGCTCAAAATCCACAAACCTGGGCTTTCACCCCCGGGTTGCCCAATTGTCTCTGGTTTGTTGTCGAGCTCCTTTCACAGTACATGGATCATTTCCTAAAACCTTTTGGAAATGACATTCCCAGTTATGTGGAAGATATATCAGACTATATTTCTAAAACTGAGGACTTATCTATATCATCCACATCAGAATTGGTTACTTTAGATGTGACATCATTCTGCACAAACATACCACATGGAGGGTGGTAAGCAGTGGGGCACCGCAGGGCTCAGTACTAGGTCCGGTGCTTTTTAACTTGTTAATTAATGATTTGGAGTTGGGAGTAAGCAGTGAAGTGGGTAAGATTGTGAATGACACTAAATTGCTCAGAGTGGTGAGAACCAGAGAAGATTGTGAGGCACTCCAACAGGATCTGTTGAGGCTGGGTGAGTGGGGGTCAACACAGCAAATGAGGTTCAACGTGACCAAGTGCAAAGTAATGCACATTGGGGCCAAAAATCCTAACTATAAATATAAATTGATGGTATGTGAACTGACGGAGACTGACCAAGAGAGAGATCTTGGGGTGGTGTGCAACTGCAATAAAAAAGGCCAACACTATCCTGGGAATTATTAGGAAAGAAATTGAAAACAAATCAACCAGTATCATAATGCTCCTGTATAAATCGACGGTGTGGCCTCATTTGGGATAGTGTGTATCATTCAGATCACCGCACCTCAAAAAAGATATTCTAGCATTGGAAAAAGTGCAGAAAAGGCAACTAGAATGATTAAAGGGTTGGAACGCTTTCCTTATGAAGATATTCTAGCATTGGAAAAAGTGCAGAAAAGGCAACTAGAATGATTAAAGGGTTGGAACGCTTTCCTTATGAAGAAAGGTTAAAAGGCTTGGGGCTCTTTAGCTTGGAGAAACGTTGACTGCGGGGTGACATGATATTATTATTATTATTATTATTATTATTATTATTATTATTATTATTATTATTAATTTTATTTATATCCCGCCCTCCCCGCCTAGGCAGGCTCAGGGCGGCTAACAACATTCAATAAAACATGATATAAATACAGTAGTTAAATACATTAAGTACATTAAACATATAGACACATTAAAATTATAAAACTTTAAGGTTTTACAAGAGGTTTACAAGATTATGCATGGATTAGAGAAGGTAGAGAAAGAAGTACTTTTCTCTCTTTCTCAGTTTTTATAATTTTTATTGATTTTGGCTATAAAAAGAAAAAGCATAAGCATAGATAAAGAAGCATTAAAGAGGGGGAGGGGGAGGGATGGATACAGAGTGGGAGACCAGTTACATTTCTACCTCCAAATGAAATACCCAATTCTTTCTACCTTCAAGTATTAAATTTCCCCCTTATATTTTACCATCTTTATCTTTATACACTTTTTACTAAACTATTACTTAAAATACAAGTCTAAACTCTTCTTCTTCAGCACATATAAGTATAAAAAAGTCAGCGACGTCTCAACACAGTACTAACTGGCTAAGCTTAACCATATTAAAAATACAGACTAACTTGTTATTTTAACAATGTTGTCATTAAAATGAGCATAAGAAACAAATAGCTTTATCCTTCTAACTTATTTCAAATGGGAAGAAAAAGAAATCAGATTTAATAGAGAAAAAAGTAATAAGCAGAAAAAAAACATAGTAATTTATCTGTCTCAGTATAAACAATTTCTCCAAACAAACATATTAAGAGCAGATCTACCAGATTACAGAATAATTGTGTTCTCCCTTCTTAAAAATTAATCCTAGAACTATTTATTTATATAAAATTTTTTTCAAAACTTTTCAATCCTTTATCTCTTATATTCATATCTAGGAGGAACAACGAAATATGATCCAAAAATCTCACTTGACCTTTTAAAATTGCATGTCAGTTCTTGTTGAGAATTCCATATCCAATTAGCCACAGAGAGAGAAACAGTTCAAAGACCCTTCTTCCTGAAAGTTTTCCACATCTTGATTTTTTTGCTGAGATGTACCTTCTCTCTCCTTAGTGCAGTCATCCCTCTCGGTAGTTGTGCATTAGACCTTTATTGGCATTAATGTAAGAATACAGTATAGTTTAAAACCAGCAGTAACACTATAGAATATAATAAAATCTTGAAAACCAGCAAAAGTTAAATGACATAAAATAGCTGTGGGCTATGCATAAGTAAAAGCCTCTCTGATTTGGATCGCAACCTGTAAAAAGCAAGCAACATGAGTAGTGACAAAGTTGTGTTTCCCGTGGAATAAAAAGCGGACCTTGGCATTGTCAGAAAGGCCTTGATGGTCGGAGAGCAGTGCATCTAGGTATCTTGCTCGTGGGCTGCTATAGAAAGAGCAGTCCAGAAGAACATGAGGGACCGTTTTGATGACTCCTTGGCTACAAGGGCACCGTCTAAGATTGTGGGGGATTCTGTGGTATCTTCCGAAAAGGATGGCCGATGGTAATACATTGAATCTAGCCAGCATGAGTGCTCTTCTTTGGTGAGGATCAGTTAAAAAGAGGAAATAGGGAGCTAGAAGCCCAGGAGTCTGGGATAAACCCAGGTGACTTGGGGAGCAAGATTTCCGAGCTGCCTCAGACAGACGTTGCAACTGGATATCTAGTAGTCTACGTTTGATGGCTTGAAATACCGCAGAAACAGAGGATAGATAAAATGCATCCAAGGAAATTCCTATGGATGTAATTTTCTTTTGGATCAGGGTCAACCATTTTGATGCATGATGGTCCATCAGCATCAAAAAGGTGAAAGAATTCTGATCAGAGTTAAATAAAAGGTGCAGCCAAAACTTAAAGGTCAGAAGCCAGGCGCGAGTTTCCAGCAGCAACAGTCCAGTTTCCATGCAAATTGCAGCATAAGGAACACAGTTGGGTAATCCCAGTATTTTCCTCAAAAAGAAAGATTGTAGGCCTTTAGTGGCCCTCTCGGTAAAAACAATAAGGATCCCATGCCACTTGTTCCTCTCAAAAAAACTTCAATCAGCCTTGATTTCCGGTCCTTCTTTTTAACTGTTTTTCTTCTGTTCATTTCCCAGTGGATTACTCTCCATTTCCAATTCTACAGATGTCACCAAGATCTCTTTAACACTCTGCTCATGTAGATTTGAGATTTTGCTAGCTTTCAACATAAAAGCTCCCATTTGCTTTTTTATCAACTTTGTTAATGAACCAAGATCTTGCTTTAGAGAAGTTATGGTAACCATTATATCTTTTTAATAAAACATTTTGCTTGGTAATGCTTGGTAATGCTATTTTTCTCTACCAAATAACTCAGTCTATTAATCCAAGTTGAAAAGTAACTCAGAGACCCAGTTAGTCTGTCTCTCCAAATCTCCTCCAGCCGTGTGTTTAGATTGTTGCCATTTCAGTTGCACTCAGGCAGCAAAGACAAATCTCTCTAAAATATATCTCGTTTTTGTTCAGACCATATTATAACCAGATAATAGTCTCATCAACACATATTCAATTATAATCCAGGTCGATTTGAGTATCTATATTCAGTCTAATTCAAATTGCTGCCAATGCTCAAAGTTGTTCTTTGTCTTTTCGAAGCCACATTCACAAGAAAGTGGAGGGGGGTGGAATCCGCCTCTTCCCTTCCTTTAAACTGTCCCGTTTGTTGTTATGTTAAATAACCCATTAGCCAGTGGTATTGAAAACAAACTTACTTGCCGAGTAGAATTGCCGTGCTTGAGATAGAAAAGTGATGCATCAGAAGCTTGTTAAGAGAAAAAAGAGCAAGTGGTCGGGCGTTCACCTCTTACTGCCGTAATGGCGATCATGGCGGTGGAGCTTCGGGGCATACAAGAAGGACAGGAATAGCCACCACTATGCCCCTGGCTTTTTGCAAAGCCCCATGCCGAAAGGAAACCCCTTCAGGGTCTCCCTGGAGATGCCATGTCTGCAGTACCTCTCCAACCACCTGATTTGGGGGGGCCGCTAGAGACAAGCTCCGCGGACCCCCACTGAGCTCAAGTATTCTCCCTTTCTCATAATATGAGAACTCATGGACATTCAATTAAATTGCTGAGCAGTCGGGTTAGAACTGATAAAAGGAAGTACTTCTTCAAGCAAAGGGTGAATAACACATGGAATTCACTGCCACAGGAGGTGGCGGTGGCTGCAAGCATAGACAGCTTCAAAAGGGGATTGGATAAACATATGGATTAGAGGTCCATTAGTGGCTATTAGTCACAGTGTATTGATGGAATTCTCTGTCTGGGGCAAGTGACGTTCTGTATTCTTGGTGCTTGGGACAGCACAGTGGGAGGGCTTCTAGTGCCCTGGCCCCACTGATGGACCTTCTGATGGCACCTGGGTTTTTTTGGCCACTGTGTGACACCGAGTGTTGGACTGGATGGGCCACTGGCCTGATCCAACATGGCTTCTCTTATGTTTTTGTGAAGATGCTAGGTCAGTCATCCAGGGTATTCTAGGTTCCTGAACAGATTCCTCCCTGCCCACATTTTTTTCTTTTAGAATTGGTTGATTCAATTTTGAATAAAAATTATTTTAGGTATCAAGCTAGATTTTTCTTTTTTCTTTTTTTACAAATCAAGGAGGTTGCCATGGGCAGCCCCTTTGCTCCTAACATTGCCTTTATGGGTTCTTTAGAATCATTTTTTTAAATTCTTAAATTAATCCTTATTATGAGGCTATGACTTTGTATAAACATTACATTGATGACATTTTTTAAAAAAATCTTCCAAGGAGTGGATCTTATTAATGAATTTGTTGAATGGGTTATTGGTGTCTATGACACCATAACATTTTCTCACATAAGGATATGGTCACCTTCTTTGCCATGGTAGCATAGAGGACCAATGATAATAAATCAGCATCCAGAGCTTTAAAAAACCTACAGATAAAAATACTTACTTTATGATGCCTTTCATCCTGTTCATTGGACAAATAATCTACCATTCAGTCAGTTTGTCAGGATGAAGAGAAATCTGCTTTCTTGGTTGATTACATAAGGGACAGTACAACAATGAGTTGCCAGTTTAAAGATCAGGGTTATTCTGAAACTTTCATTCAGTCAGCCAGAAAAAGGGCAGTCAGTGTAAATAGGAGAGAAATATGGATGTAATGTCCAGGTATGATAGTATTACACGAGCCTTTTAGTATTCATCTATGTCTTACTTTTATAAAAATAACCACAGAAAAACACTGGCACCTAGTGTCAAGTCTGATGTTTCAATAACGAGACCTTTTTGATAAAAGTTTCTAGTTTATTGTAACATGTTGTTGGACTATAGAACGAAGTTGAAAGACTGGCGAGTGTACAAACAAAGCAATCATATAAGGTATACATCAAAGGGATTCTTAAGAGAGGGGCACTCTATGCAGGGCACATTCACACATTGATGTTACTATTTTGTTCTCAGGTTTGTGTCGGCCTTGAGCGTCTTCTTGGCACCAGCTTCCCCCCCACGCTCCTCTGAGAAGGCTCTACAATCTTGTTCCCATATTCCCATTTCAAAGCATTGCTACATAACAAAGGGTGGGAGGGGGGAGCGGAGAGTTCGAGCTAGCAGCATTGGCATACAGTGTGGTTTTACCCAGGATCCTTTTCCTGAACCAAAGAATTAACTTGGCTACACACAGAAATTATAGCAGACTTGACACCTAGTGGAAGACATCCTGGGATGTCAGGTATCCCATGTGGGCTTCAGGAGATATGAAAGATATCTTAATAAGATCTGATTATCACAATGTACAATTGAAGTTCTTGGTACCTATAGAACACAATAGATGTGATTCATTTTTAGCATATTCTTTGTCATTACAGATTAAATAATTTACACATTCAAGAAATGGGATTAATGTTCAATTGAGGGGGTATACTGTGCCTGCAGCTCCAAAAGAATGGTGTATGTCATAATCTGTCCCTGTGGGTCCTTATACATGGGTAGTATGTTTAGACCTGTAAAATCCAGAATTCTGGAACATCATTCTCAGACCAAGAACAAAGTGACAGATGCTTTCCTAGTGGAGCAATTTATAGAGCACCATCACGATCCTGATCCTTTCCTATTTTTGGTGATATTTAACTATGTGATTCATGAATATAATTCTGTAGAAGTTGGCAAGATCTTTTTGCAACAGAAGGTGCTGTGGATTTTTAAATTGAATTCAATGTCACCACATGGATTAATTCACAACTGAGATCTTTCTCATTTCATTTAATTTTAACACATTTAATTTTGACATATTGGTTGTTAGTAGGTTGTTTGTCTCTTTAAGCAGATGATTTCAAATTGAATACAACTGGAGGTTTTTTTTGTCAATTAATCCCTTTCTATTTAGTATCAGTAGGAAGCCTGTGTTATTAGAGTCTATTAGTATTGTAATCATGTTGTGAGGATACAGAATTTGTGAATGTCCTACTACGGGAGAGGTATCTATGTGTTATTTTCCTCTTGGTGTTTTGCATTGTTATGAGCTCTTTATTCTTAAATTGCTATATATATTTTATGGAGTTGTGTTATGATATACCAGAAGTCAGTTCCAACTCTGAAAAAGCTTCAGTGAAATGAGGTTTTGTGAAGGCTGGTTTGTCTATGGCTGGAATTCCCCCCCACCCCCAATTAGAATAAAGAGGCAGACACAAATATTTTGGGTACTAAAGGACCACTTTATTTTATAACAACTGAAATGGCAAGGGCCAGCATAACAGATCAGATCAAGCCAAAGGTCTATCCCTGGACCCCTCCTTGTCCTGTCTAGGGCAAGCCACCCTGCCCTGCCGCTGGTACGAGCCATCCAAAGTATGGATGGCCTGCCAGGCATTAATGCCATAGGGCTTTCAAAAGGGAATTTGTCTGTTTGTTTGTTATTTCACATTTCTATCCCTTCCTGAAATGGACTCAGGGTGGGTCACATCAGGAACAAAACAATTACAAAAGTTCTAAAACAACTTATGTTGTAAGTTCTAAAAAAATAAACATAAAACCAAAACAGATCAATTTGCCAATTAAACATTCAGATGGCAACCAATTAAAAAACCTGCTCCCTGACAGAGCAAATAATGACAGATTATAGTAGCCAAAAACAGTCACTACTCCAAATAGTACTCACAGATGGGCTAGCGTGTGACATGGAGGCCATATTGATATTCAGTGATGTTCAATGATATTCATCACCTCAACTAAAGACCTGGCAGAACAGCTCTGTTTTGCAGGCCCTGCAGAACTGCAACAGGCTCTGCAGAGCCTGGATTTCCAGTTGGAGTTTGTTCCACCAGGCAGGGGCCAGGACAGAAAATATTTCCCATTCATTAATTAGAATGCTTTGACTCTATGAAATGTGCAGTTTAAATTAACAACTTACTCAGCGCCAAGCTACAGTTCTGGTTGATGTGTTAGGTTGTAGTCCATGAACAACCTCAGCACACATTTACTTAGCTTTTATATACTTAGGTTGTGGTCCTAAATAAAGAAGAAGAGGAGATTGGATTCATACCCAATCCTCAACTACGAGAAGGAGTCTCAGAGCGGCTTAGAATCTCTTCCCCTCCCAACAGTCACCCTGTGAGGTAGGTGGGGCTGAGAGAGCTGTCCAAGAACTGCTCTTGAGCAGAACAGCTCTGAGAGAGTTAGAACTGACCCAAGGTCATTCCAGCAGGTGCATGTGGAGGAGTGGGGAATCAAACACAGTTCTCCCATATAAGAGCCTGTACACTTAACCACTACACCAAATTGGCTCAAAGAATGTAAAAGTAAACATGTGCTGAGGTTGTTTGTACAGCTGGGGGGTTAGTGGAAAGTGATTGTCGTTAATCATGCTATGTACTGTCATTCAACAGTAAGTCCCCAGAAGACTTCTTAAATACTAATGATGTATTTCTTAAATATTTCATTCCATCCCAGTGCTATAAGATCTGCTGGACTTGGACAATAGGCCATGTCTGTGAGGCAGAACCTGCCATTTTAGTCTCTATTGTCACTCTGTAGTTTTAGATTTTATATATTTTAAATTGGTTTTTTATTGTTTTTACTGTTGATTGTTTTTATGATGTAACTCACCCTGAGCCTGTCCTACAGGAAGGACGGGTTAAAAATCGAATAAAATAAAATAAAAATAAAATAAATAAAACATTCTGGGGATTTTGGGAAATAAATACCAGGAGGCAGTTGGTACATGTGCCCCTTTCAGACTTTAAAACACATGCCTGTTATGTTATACTTGCATTTCATGTCTCATCTATGCATATGTTAACAGTTAAGATCAGCAAAAAAGCTTAGGCAAATAAATACTTTCACTGAATGCTGAAAACTCAGAAGGGTTGGCACTAGGTAGATGATTGAAAATAGGGTTGTCATTTTCCAGCTCCCAGTAGGGAATCCCTGGCTTTGAGCACCTGAATCCTTGCTGCTGCTTGGTAGTCCTGCAAAGGAAATATAAGACAAAAAAAATTGCCATCATGCTGACAGCATAACAACATTTCTGGGGCAAACTTGGAAGTGATGTTGTGCTGCTCTAGGAATCTTAGAGGGGCATGACACCACTTCTAGGTTTGCCCCAGAAATGGTGTTATGCAATAGCACAACACCCCCTCCAGTTTCCTGCCAGATGATAGCTATTGGCTAGTACCCCTAGTCGAGAGCAGAACATACTATAGCTGGAGTGCTCGCCTTCTTAAATCAATCTCTTGTTGCAAAAGGATCTTGCCAACTTCTACCTTAGAAAAATGGGAGATTTTTTTAAGAGAAGATCTTCACTGGTGGGCAAGTTGATATAAGAGCAGATGATGTTTTTGTATTCTGGTCCCATTTTATGACCTAGCCTTAAAGGCTGGGGCCTAGCCATACTTTCTAGAAAGTTGCATGTTTCACCTTGTAAATCAATTCATACTTACTGTGTGTTCAAAAGTAGGCTTGATAATAGATGTGACTTTATTACAAGTTGGAACTAGTCACATGTTTGCAGTTTCTCATAGATTGAAACATGAGAATCTATTCAATCAAGAAGACAAGAAATCAGCACATTTCTCCAAGTCTAACCTGCTGTTCATCAGCATGCAGTCACACAACTGAAATTCCCTTTACTTAAATATGTCTCCATAAAAGAGATATCTCCTAACTGATTAAAGAGCAGTAAGCATTGTTTATGTTATCATTAAGACTAAAGATATTATGTAATATCTTGCCCATGCGGGGCTTTTTTTTTTTTTGAGCAGGAATGCACAGGAACGCAGTTCTTGCTGGCAAGGCATCAGAGGGTGTGGCCTAATATGCAAATGAACTCCTCCTGGGCTTTTTCTACAAAAAAGCCCAATGTGAAACAGTGGTGACATCATGGGGTGACATAATGAAACTGTGGTGACATTGCCTAAGATGCAAATGAATTCCTGCCCAGCTTTTTGTACCAAAAAAGCCCTGTGCTCATGGATGGGCAAGTGAGGAAAATGAACTAAGCTGTGAACAGGTCAACATCAATGTCATTCCCTTACCTAAAATAATAGAGAGAACAATATGACTCCAGCAAGAAAGATGTAGTATTAGCCACAGTCCAGAGCAGGTATCCCCAGTGTTATTGAGCCTGTGTTCTGGGAATTCTGACACAGTGTGTTGGACACAGCCAAAAAATGTCTGCCGAGGAAGCACAGCCAACCACACAATAGTTGCAGCTGCTTACCTTCAGTTCCACAGTGAAGATCCTTGTGCTGTAGTGTCAACGACTATCAAAACAACATTTTTTAAAAAATTGCAAAGACAATGAGATCTCCAACGCCCAATCAGAACTCTTGCTGGGCAAAAGCCCCACTTGGCCCTGCCATCTTTCTAGAACACCTGAGAGGAACCAGGAAAGATGCTGGCAAGCACCTTGTTGGGGCCCCCTGGCCCAAAGGGCTTCCAGTTATCCCTGTGTTTAAAGGACAAGACATAGTAGTGGACCTGGAAACAGAGTTTTGTAGGCTAGTTACCTCTTGAGTAGGTTTCAGGACATATTCAGAAAAGTCTCTATATGTGCCATTTGACATTTGCATTTGTTCTAGTTCATTGTACCTCAGGAATGGTGAAAGAAAGAGTTATCCAGTGCATACAGTGGATCTTTACTCAAGTAAAGTAGAAGAGTTCCCTATTAACAATCCTAATTTTTTTCTTTCTACTTCTGTGTAACGGTATCTTTCAAACAATGGGTCTGTATCTTCATTTCTACACTAATGGATATTATCCTCTTAATAATTTATGGGAAATATATGGATTTTAAATAGAACTTTAATAATTATTCAATTGTTAATTTATAAGTTTGTGTATGCTTATCTAAAGCCTTATCACTGAATAGCATCATTCTGTTTTAACATGATAAAGTATAATAATCGTCACTCACTCCATAATTTTCTTCCTGTAAAGTCACTTGTTTCTTTTGTAATGGAAAGAATAAAGAAAGGAAGGTTTAGAGTATTCAATATCCTTCTTTTATGCAGACATGTCACTGTAAGCTTTGAGCTATCCACGTGGCCACTAAAGCTTATTTGAGCTGCTTTTATCTTCAACAGCAGGACGGCTCTTTGTTCTTGGTATATGCCGCATGAGTCACTTGCTGTTGGTGAAAAGCAGCCAATTAAAACCTGCGGGCTCAATCTCTTGACCTGCCTTGCTTACATGCCTACACTGAGACAGCCATTACTCACCTTTTTCCCTATTCACCCTCAGAAGTGGTTCCCTTGAGTGGTTGTATAAATTGGCCTTCATCGAATTTCATGTGTAACCAGTACATTTAGACAGAGTTAGTGTATTGTTATTCATGTGATGAATGTGGTGATAACCCACTTCATTTAGGCTGCAGGTCTAGGTTCAGTAAAATTACCAGGATCAATTGCCATTCTTACAATAGTTCACTTTCACTTTCAAACCTTTTATTATAATTTAATGTTTTGAGGACCCTTTCATTCATCTGAGGTAATGAAGTTTTCACTTGAAATTTTGCTAATTTTCACATGGTGGAGTCATTTGTCTAAAAGGGCTTCCATGTACAAATTACTAGAGTAACTTCACAGAAAATGCTTCAGAACTGGTCTATTTTAACAATGAACTGTACTCCTGATTCTGTTATTTTCATCAGTAGATTGACAAGTTGGAGTATGCCTCTTCAATTTGAAAAAAAAAATCTTTTGAAAATTATGAGAGATTGACTCTGACTTTCAATGGCATAAAATGATTATAATACCTTTTTATGCCTTATTTCAGGAACCATTCAGCTTCATTTAACCTTAAAAAAGCAAGTCAGGTTTCTGGCACCACAATCCATGCTGATTAGAGGAATTACTTTTTAGCACATATCCAATTGGGCTGCCTGTTCTGCTTTAATCATTTCCAGCTTTCCAATATGAAAAGATTGGCCAACTTACTCCTGGCATACACTGACTCCTTTAAAATGTTCTATAGCTTGGAACACCTTGGAGGCTGTTCACTTAACTTACCTTGTTTGTCAAACCTTCATTTGAAGCAACCTCTGCAGAAGATTTCTGGGGAAAGGTATTTGTGCTAAGCTTATATATGAGAAAGCTAGTAATTAAGTAAGAATAGCTTAGGGACCAGAGTTCTATGAAGTCCTGTTGTTTTTCATCTTTATCCAGCCTGACCAAAAACTCTAACATCTCCCTCTCTTTTCTGAAAAGACTTTCTACAGGGCACACTTTTGTAGAGCACAAGTATCATGTTTGTGGAATACCTGCTATTGTATTTTCTATATGTGGCATTTCAGTCACACTTGATCATGATAACTTATCTCAAATGGCAATAAATTCAGTTAAAAGAGAGGAAGACATTTTATGAGTCATCTGTCTAAAAGTCTAGCTTTACCACCCACAACCAGATTTTTAAGGAAGCTGCAATTTTTAGTTAGTCATGGGAAATCTGGCATTTCTTTCTACTTCCATTTGCCTGATCTAAATCAGGGCTGTTAACCTTGCAAGAGGTGGCCAAAAAAACCAGGTGCCACCAGGAGGGCCATCAGTGGGGCCAGGACACTAGAAGCCCTCACACTGTTGCTCCTTCCAAGCACCAAGAATACAGAGCATCACTTACCCCAGACAGGGAGTTCCAACAATACACTGGGGCTAGTAGGCACTGATGGACCTCTGCTCCCTATGTTAATCCAATCCCCTCTTGAAGCTTGCTATGTTTGTAGCTGCCACCACCTCCTGTGGCAGTGAATTCCATGTGTTGATCACCCTTTGGGTAAAGAAGTACTTCCTTTCATCCATTCTAACCTGACTGCTCAGCAATTTCATTGAGTGCCCACAAGTTCTCATATTGTGAGAAAGGGAGAAAAGTACTTCTTTCTCTACCTTCTCTATCCTGTGCATAATCTTGAAAACCTCTATCATGTCACTCCTCAGTCTATGTTTCTCCAAGCTAAAGATCCCCAAGCATTTTAACCTGTCTTCATAGGGAAAGTGTTCCAACCCTTTAATCATTCTAGTTGCCCTTTTCTGAACTTTTTCCAGTGCTATAATATCTTTTTAAGGTGCAGTGACCAGGATTGTACACAGTACTCTAAATGAGGCTGCACCATCGATTTATGCATGTTATTTTCTCCCCACAGCAGGAGGATGATTTAGGTTAAGGGAAGTTTGCATTCTGCCCAAGGCCTGATTTCCCCTTCAAATTAGCAGCCCTACACGATTTCTTTGTAAAACCAGAACCCAAATATCAGGTCTGTGTTGGCATTGAGCAAACATATGGAACCTGATCTGCAATAATCCTATTAACAGAGATAAATTTCTTTCCAGTTATGCTCATATTAAAACACTCACATTGTTTAACCTTTCTTAGTTTCCTTGAAGTACCAACCTAAGGAAGAGAGACAGATGACTCCAAAATGCAGAAATCTTGTAGGGATGCCAAAAAGTATGCCCTAACTAATTGGTATCTTTACTGTAACCACAATGATACATCACAAAATCACTGAACTGAACAATTCCCTAGCAAAACTCAAACTGAACTGGAAGTGGAAAGTGAAACTGCTCTTGCTGAGAAGTTGAATCCTAGCACTTGCTAGTACAGCAAGCCAGCAGGACTATGCTACTGTTCTCGTTTATATGTGTGCATAGTGGCAGAACAGAAATACATTCAGCCTATTATGGGCAATTTCTCTGTTTTCTTGTTACTTTCTGGGCCCAGTTCAAGTTGTTAGTTCTTATATTAAAAGCTCTTCACAGCCTCAGAACTCATCCTTAAAGACCACCTTTCCTGCCTAACAGTTGCCTAAATTCTGCGAGGAGATTCTTTCTTTATATTCCTATTCTGCATGAGTGAGTACCAAGATCTTTACCACCATTTGTCACACATTGCTTCTAACATCGGAGAACCAAAGTATGCACACATGAATGAAGTATGAAGCACTTTCAAGATATTATGAAGTTGGATACCACTTGGGAGCATCACATCAGCACATTTACACAAATGCTTATTATTCAGCATCTTCACTACCTCACATATCTGAGGTCCATCTTCTTTTGGGGGATATTTTTAATATTTTGTGTGTTCTTTTTTGATTTTTTTTGTGTGTGTGCATGCATGCATGCCTTGTGATCCCTACTGGGGCACAGAGGGCATTTAGAGAAGTGGCTTGATACAGCCTAGCTCTGCCTGTCCTAGTATTCCAAGCAGGTCTCCTATCTATGTACTTGCCAGGGCAGCCCTGCTTAGCTTCCAAGATCTGACAAGATTGAGCTTGCCTGGGCTATCCAGGTCAGTGCCATCTGGGGTCCATCTTCTGAAGCATCCAAGCAGGCAGGGACAAAGGAGGGGGATGGCACTACATCAATGACACAATATCACACTGCCAAATACCTGGAAGTGTGATGGTCAGGGATTTGACAAAATTCTACAGTTTGGTCCAGATCCTAGAGTGTCACATTGGCATCATGACATGATATCACTTCTGGGTAATTGGTAGTACTGGTGTAATGCCATTGGTGTGTGTGATGCTGCTTTTCTGGGAATTTCTTCTCCTGCTGTCCCAATGAGTGGAGCAAATAATGGAAGTGTTTAAAGATGAAAAAGGGTTGGTGATGCTGAAAAAGGTGAAGTTGCTTTGAATTTGGAATAAACTGGAATAAAGTGGCAAGTGAAACAGGATTTAAGACCGGTTGTCCTGTAGCAATGTGAATTGAAAATGTTAAGAATTGAAAATGTATAATGGTGTGTGCCAATTATATAAACTGTGGGAAAATGTCTTACTGCATCAAGTGTACTAGGACCAGAAAACTAAAATATAACCTTTCCCCCCTTTTCACTGCCTAACATGTACAACAAGTGGTAGATGAAAAATGGTAAAAGAATCCAAGTCAGTTAAATAGTAATATGGAAGAACTGTAATACTGTATCACAGAACCAGAATTCCAAAGTCAAGCTGACAGTTTGTTGCTTAATGACAGGGATAAAGTTAAGCACTAGGAAAGCAGCTTTCACAGTTTCATCCAAGTCGTTGTAGGATTTGGATTGACATCTGATCCAGGTAAAATAAATAACCAAGTACAAAACCAAGTACAAATTTATCAGAGTATATCAAATGTGGATAAAAGTGGAGAGAGGCCTGCCTAAAGAAGAAAGATATATAAGAGCTGGTGATAGAAAAGGGGGGATTTGTTCTACAGGATGCAGAAGTATCCAATTATGTGGGGTTTTGTTTGTTTGTTTGTTTGTTTGAGAGGGGGATGGTGAAACTAAAAATTATTATGATTGTCAACAGGGATAGAAGTTTGACCTTTAAAGAACTATGATTAGCTAACATTGCAGCAATGTGGGGCTCTGACTTATACAAGTAAGGCTGGTTGCAAAGAAGTGACTTGGCGGCCAAACCACAAATCTTCCAACCTCAAAAATGTGCTATGACTTAAGTGTGCCATGAGGCTGACAACCCATGGGAGACTCAACAATCAGGAGGAGTCTACCCAGGGTTGTAATGATGTTCCCAGTGACTCATTGAGGTCATTTCTGTCACAGCCAGAAGTGATGTGGCACTGGTTACTCTTTAGCATTCTACCAAAACTCCATGCTAAAGTTTTGACTGAATGCTAGAGCATCACCAGAAATGAGCTGATGTCACTTCCAATCATGTCAGTATATTGAGACACTGGCAATCACCCCTATTTCCCATTTTTCTCCTGTTACCCAGCAGAGTGGCAGGAAGAAGGGTACACTGGGAAACTCAGCAACGATTGCTGTGTTACCTTGTAGAGATCAGTGGCCAACAAAGTACACAAAAGTATTTTTGTACAAAATGCACAGCCAAGGGAATTATTGAGAGGCTCGATCAGATCTGTCAATGCTTCCCAGAGTAAACAGAAAACTAGGTGGGAGTGATCAGAAAGTAATTTGAGCCTCCCATAACCACTATTTTGAGGAATCTTTTTTGCAGTCTGACAAGTATGGGGGTCCATGAGCATGCAAATGAATTGTCAATGAGGATTTTACTAACCTGATGGTTTGTTTGCAGGCTCTGGGAGAGTTCCAGTCAAATAAAGCTTTTAAATGAAAACAATCATCAACTTTTGCCGCATGCTGAGGATAAAAATACATGATATAAGATCTGTTGGGGATAGCTGGTGTAGTTAGGTCAGTACCCACTAGTTACAGATAAAGCTACAAATGCAGCAGCATCTCTTCACCATGTTACTCAGCTTACAAAGCTACACAGAGCTACACTGCAAGTTTAAAAGAGAAATACTTCTCTCTTTATTTTAGAAGTATCCTTTAGACAGAAAAGAGGAGATATAGGATAGAGAACTAATTTGCTGACTAAGGATGGAAGCAGATGGCAAGAGGGCCATCTGCCTCTTGGTGCCAAGAGAGGACATCATGCTGTCCCTCTTGGTCTGTTCAGGGAGAAGAAGGGAGCTTCATCTAAGAGAGTGAACGGAATAAATCAAGTTGTCCCTAAGAGTAGAATCTACATTTCAAAGGGGACAGTGCAGAAGAGAACACACAGGAAGGAAAGGTCTGTCTGTCTGTCTGTTAATTCCTGCCACAAAATCTGAAGACTGAAGCAGGGGACAGTGCCTTCACTTCCAAGAAGGCCCATGACCCAACTCACAGTTTTATTTACAAGCATGGACTCACCTTTTAAAAAAAACCCTGTTTGGCTGCAAATAGGCCATGGAGGAGGCAAAAGCCTTTGCTGTCCCTTCAGCATCATTTTTGCCACTGGAAATTACATCTGTTTGTCCCTTCATCTGGCACCATTTGTCCATCCCAAGGCTTAAGAAGCCTTTCCCCACTTGTGCCCTATTTGCAGCCAAATAGAGAAACTGATAACTTTTAAATGGTGAGCTTAAAAGTATAACCATGGGACCTGTGTCTTCCTGACACATGAATTTTGAATTGTGTGTTGTTTTTTATTTGCCAGCCAGCATCTGCAAAAATCTGCATGGGCTGAGCATTCAGCTGATGTAAGGGGCACATCCCAATGCTCACAGATTTCTGCATAGGAAAGTTGCAGTCTCATGATGAGCTCAGCCTGTGGTGATGCAGCCAAAACTCAGCCAAAACTGACTAAAAATGTAAGAGTTACAAGCTTGTGAAAGGTCAGTGTTCAGAAAATGTGACTTTGCGTCACAGAAAGTAAATGTATGCTCTTTCTGATTCATGAAATGTTGCCCTGTAGTTCCTATTTTATGGGAAGACAGCATCCAGAGAAAGGGCATGTGCATTGCAACAGAGAAATGGGTACTTAGCCAGAAGATTGCTTTCATTTTCCTTCACAGCATTTCTCACCACCAAACAGACCAGCCACTGTGCAGTGGAACAATTGGTTTGTCTGTTCAGCAGTGGAAACTGCTGCAGAGATGAACAAAAGCAAAGCCCTGGCCATGTTTCGGCAGGGAGGGTGGGATATAAATCCAATAAAATAAATAAATAAAATAAATGTGCCTATCTCTTTCCATCAGTTTTGCGGAACTGAACCACCTATTGGTTTGTGAAAGGGAAGCAGCCACACTTTATGAAAACAAAGCAGTGCCACCATCAGTCTGAGTGCATGTTAAAGTTAACCCTCAAAGCTGGAAGGCAGCCCTGACCAGGCAGCAGTTCTAGGTGCCCTTGCCATTTTTATTATTATGCTTAATAAAGTGGCCCATAGTTATAACAACATCTTGTGTCCGACTCTTCATTCCAACTTGGGGGGCAAAATCCATTTGTATTGCTATGTGACATTTGTTTAGCTATGTTTGCTATGATTAGTTTTTATCGTGAATATGATTAGTTTTTAAGAATTGTTTTAATTAAATTATAGTTGTTATTATAATATGTTGTAACGCACCTTGACCCCTGTGGTAGCAGGGGAGGGTGAGTCATAAATTTCACAAAATAAATAAAATAAATAAAAAGTTTCAGAGACCAGCAATGTAACCCCAAAAGGCACTCTCATGTCCAAGACAATAGGAACATAGGAGCAGAACTGCACAGATTCTACCAATTC
Organism: Heteronotia binoei; assembly: GCF_032191835.1. NCBI lineage: Eukaryota > Metazoa > Chordata > Lepidosauria > Squamata > Gekkonidae > Heteronotia > Heteronotia binoei. The sequence continues at coordinate 53,811,317 of NC_083231.1, read as the reverse complement.
TGAATAAGTTATCACCTGTCCCTAGCCTTACATGGTGCTGTATCAACTTTTAGGACTGAGCTGTTTTACTTTGTTGTAACTTTCAGGACACATCCTGACATGTGAACAATGGCCAAACACTTACTGAAAATGCTGTGAAAACTAGCTTGTAGGCACTGTGTGAATGTGCAGACTACCATTACTGGTATTGTTTCATTAGTAAGCAAACCTCTTAAATATTATTATTGCAAAAAAGAATCTGTGTTTGGACAGACAATTAAGCAAGCCTATGTGTGGACTTGTATATCTGAATACTGCACTAGTGATTAGACAGCAGATGCCATGACATGACAGCTAATGATTATTGACTTTTGTATCCTTTATCCACTCTAAGTTCTCAATGGACAACATGAGTACCACTGTGGAGCCTGAAAGTAAACAGAAAACCTCATTTATCTTATGAGCTGTTACACGGGCCAAAACAATAAATTATAGAATATATTCTTTTCTTGGATACCACTTTTCTAGAGATTGACTGGCAGTTACAGAAACATTTTGAATTGATCTGTGGATGCAGGGAAGAGTAAACACTTTTGAGTTACTTTGCCATAAAGCAATCAAATTTCAGATATACAGCGGTATGGGGGGAAAAATCAGAACACTGCAGTAAACAGAACCTTACAGGCAGTAAATTCAGCAACTTGAAATGTCAGGTTTTGCCCTATTGCTGTTCCCTCCATTTTTTCCTTGTCCAGTTTTACTTCAGTACCTGCTTTGGTTTTAGTAGTCTTTTAAAGTATGGACTTCTTGGCTGAAATATTCTGCTTTGCCTGTAGATTTGCATCTTTAACTAAAGATCTGTGATCAGGCAGGCAAAAAGGGAATATAAGGAGCATATTGCAAAAAACAAAGACCAACAAACATTTCTTCAAATACATTAGAAGGAGGAAACCAGCCAGGGAGGCAGTGGGTCCCTTGGATAACCAAGGGGTAAAATGATTATTGAAGGACAAAAGGGAAATGGCTAAGAAGCTGAATGCATTTTTGCCTTTATCTTCATCTTCACTGTGGAAGATGAGAAGTGCTTGCCCATTCCAGAACTGCTGATTTTGGGAGGGGTGCTGAAAGACCTGAGTCAGATTGAGGTGATGAGAGCGGAGGTCCTATGACTGATAGAAAATTTAAAAACTGATAAATCACCAGGTCCCAATGGCATACATCCAAGAGTTCGGAAAGAACTCAAAGGTTAATTTGTGGATCTCTTGACAAGAATATGTAATCTTTCATTAAAATCTGCCTCCATTCCTGAGGACTGGAAGGTAGCTGACATCACTCCATTTTTAAAAAGCGTTCCAAGGGAGATTCAGGAAATTACAGGCCAGTCAGTCTGACATCAATACTGGGTAAGTTGGTGGAAACCATTATTAAAGAGAGAATTAGTAGGCACAGTGATGAACAAAAGCTAGTGAGGAAGACCAACATGGTGGGTTCTGTAAGAAGATCTTGTCTCACTAACCTGTTAGTGTTCTTTGAGGGGATGAACAAACATGTGGACAAGGAGGACCCAACAGATGTTGTTTACCTTGATCCTCTCAAGGATCAAAAACTGGCTAATTAATAGGAAACAGAGAGTAAGTATAAATGGGTAATTTTCACAGTAAGCAGTAGAGTACTTCAGGGCTCAGTACTAGGCCTGATGCTTTTTAACTTGTTCATTCATTATTTGGAGTTGGTAGTGAGCAAAGAAGAGACTAAGTTTGTGGATGACACTAAATTGTTCAGGGTAATGAGAACTGGGGAGAATTGTGAGGCATTCCAAAGGGATCTGTTGAGGCTGGGTGAGTGAGCATCAATGTGGCAAATGAGGTTCAATGTGGCCAAGTGCAAAGTAATGCACACTGGGGCCAAAAATCCTAACTACAAATAGACATTGATGGGGTCTGAACTGGCAGAGACTGACAAAGTGAGAGATCTTGGAGATTTAGAAGATAACTCACTCATGGTAGATAACTCACTGAAAATGTCAAGATAATGTGTGACTGCAATAAAAAAGGCCAGCACTATGCTGGGGATCATTAGGAAAGGAATTGAAAACAAATCAGGCAGTATCATAATGCCCCTGTATAAATTGATGGTGCAGCCTCATTTGGAGTACGGTGTACAATTCTGGTGAGTAAAGGTAAAGGTAGTCCCTTGTGCAAGTACCAGTCGTTTTCACAGCAGACTTTTTATGGGGTGGTTTGCCATTGCCTTTCCCAGTCATCTACAATTTCTCTCCAGCAAGCTGGGTACTCATTTTACCAACCTCAGAAGGATGGAAGGCTGAGTCAACCTTGAGCCAGCTACCTGAACTCAGTTTCTGCTGGGATCGAACTCAGGCCATGAGCAGAGAGCTTAGACTGCAGTACTGCAGCTTTACCACTCTGCACCACGAGTCTTGTTCTGGTCAATTCTGGTCACCAGACCTCAAAAAAGATATAGCATTGGAAAAAAATGCAGAAAATGACAACTAGAATGATTAAAGGGCTGGAACGCTTTCCCTATGAAGAAAGGTTAAAACACTTGGAGTTTTTTAGCTTGGAGAAACAGCAACTGATGGGTGACATGATAGAGATTTACAAGATTATGCATAGGATAGAGAAGGTAGAGAAAGAAGTACTTTTCTCTCTTTCTCACAATACAAGAACTTAAGGGCACTCAATGAAATTGCTGAGCAGTTGGGTTAGAACAGATAAAAGGAAGTACTTCTTCACCTGAAGGCTAATTAACACATGGAATTCACTGCCACAGGAGATGGTGGCTGCTGCAAGCAAAGATGGCTTCAAGAGGGGACTGGATAAACATAGGGAGCAGAGGTCCATTAGCGGCTATTAGCCACAAGGTAAAGATGGAATTGTCTGTCTGGGGCAAGTGATGCTTTGTATTCTTGGTGCTTGTCGGGTGGGGGGGGGCAACAGTGGGAAGGCTTCTAGTGTCCTGGCCCACTGTTGGACCTCCTGATGGCACTTGGTTTTTTGACCACTTTGTAACACAGTGTTAGACTGAATGGGCCATTGGCCTGATCCAACATGGCTTCTCTTATATTCTTACCTAGTTCACCCAGTCCTGTCAAATTCTTGATTTTTGAGTCTGAGGTGAAGTTAACATATGCATGTTCTTCATTCTAGTCATTGCAACATTGACAGTACAAACCTTTGCAGACTTCTGCAACCTACAAACAAAATTAGCGCAGTAGAATTAAAAAATGGCACCTTGCTCATAAATTTAGTTTTTAAATTATATATCAATTCCCTTTTACATTCCCACTATGACACCATTCACAAATAAAAATGACATGCATTTCTGCATGTGGGGAGGGGTCATGGCATCTTGTTGGCATGCAGAAGGTCTCAGGTTCAGTCCGCAGCATCTCCAGTTAAAAGGACTCAGCAGTAGGTGATGTGAAAGTCCTTTGCCTAAAATCCTGGAGAACCGCTGACAGTCTGAGTAGACAGTGTGGACCCTGATGGACCACTGGTCTGATTCACTGTACAGCAACTGTGTGTGTTCACAGGGGCTACTTAAGCACTTGTATGGCCGTTGGCTTTCTCAGTTTATCTGTATTGTCAAAGAATGCTGTAAATTTAAATGCATAATGTATACCATATATACTGAAACATTCATATAATGCACAATGATGATAAACAAGCAAATACTATGGGAAAAGGTGGACATTTTACAGGGAAAATGTGAAGCAAGGAAATGACATGAAAACCAAGAATAAAGGCAGAAGTGAAACTGAAATAGGGATTTGGGGGTGGAAACAACAGGGGTGAGTGATTCAAAATCATGCCTAGTCAGCATGAATCAGGCTAGGTACCCAAGGAATGCTGGCACAAACTCAGAAGTTGATTGTGTTAAACCTGGTCCTGATGAAATTATCCTCATTGCTGAAACTAACATTTTGGAAATACAATTGTAAATGTTGCCAGATTTTCTGTTAGTGCCTCTACTGCCATAAGAGGTTCCATGTGGATGAATGGGAAGTGTAATAAGGCATTGTTCTGTGTGTATGTGGAAGGAACGTGAACATCAAGTGGCTGCCTAGGCACAGCACTACCTTCCCCAGCACTTGCAAAAATTGGCCCCTCTAAAAGGACTAGGTGGTATTTATTTATATTTAAGTATTTAAACGTTAATATATTAATACATTTCAATCAGTATTCATTAGGAGAGTGTCCTGACTGGATAGCCAGGCAACCCCAATTTCATCAGATCTTGGAAGCTAAGCAGGGCAGACTGACAAGTACTTAGATGGGAGACCTCCTTGGAATACTGGGAGGCAGAGGCAGGCAATAGTAAGCAACCTCAACCAAGACTTCCAGTCATGAATCCATACATATATACCTGCCACACAAAGTATGAAAAAAAATATTCATTAGAAAAGTGACTATATTGCTGCTAGTCATTTTGAGCCATGTTATATTATCCTTGTTTTTTTTCGTGGGGGGTGGTGGCAGAATGGAGTGGTGAAAACTATTTATTTATTTAATTCAATTTTTATACCACCCTATGCCCTGTAAACAGGGCTCATGGCAGTGTACAGTGATAGATAAAACAACTATATCATACTAGTTAAAAACATTAAAAATGCAATAAAATTTTAGTATCCATTTAATATGGTTGGGAGACTAACTAACACTTTGCAGGGGGGAAATGGTTAGAGTGCCTTATAAAGGGCTCAAAAGCAAAGGGAGCAAGCTACCCCATGCCATTTGGAAAACAGAACTTAGTCCTTCCCTTCCCCACTTGGATGCTCCTCACAGCCCACATGCACAGGAACATAGTTCCAGCTGGCTTGGCATCAGGGAGTGTGGCCTAATATGCAAATGAAGTGATGCTGGGCTTTTTCTACAAAAAAAGCCCTGCTCACAGGCATCACAGCCACAACAAAGCCCTTTGAACACTATTAAAGTAGGTTTATTTTTGATCTGGGAAATCTCACAAGTCCTAAAGGGGAAATGTCATAATTCATGCTCAAAATGAACATGAGATTGTGTGGATATTTCCTGTCAAAGCAAGGACTCTCTGGTGACCATGTGAAGAATAATTTGCATGTGGAAGCAGCCATATTCTTTGGTAGAATTCAACCACCATTCTTATCGGTCCAAATATATTTCTGAATATTTTTAATCTACATTTTTTCTCTTTTTTAAAAACCCTCTCAATATTTCCTAAGGGATGAAGATATGAAATCTCTCACTCAAGGTAGACATACTTGCTTTAGTCAGAGATAGAGGCCATATCAAAGAATAAGAATTTTTCTGAGATGTTTCCAGAGGAGTGCAATCCATTAAGCAATGCCTGTTCAGAACTATTATTCATGTCACTGAGGTTTACAAAGGAGGAACACTTAGTTTGTAGCTCTAGTGCTTTAAAAGTGGGCTATTTCTTCACACTTCCTTACACACAATGAAGCAAAAAGGGCAGTTAATAACCCTTTCCTTTAAACGCTTCATCTTTTTTTTTTGTCCTTTCATTTTGTCAGGGCATTTTCCTAGTCTTGACTTTTACAGTCAAATGGGTTGAAAATGCATGCTCATTGTTTCTCAAGAGAAATCTATATTAAATTTGAAAGTGGATTGGCATGTGTAGTATGTGTAACAACACATTTCATATTTGTCATGGGGTGAGAAGTTGCCAAGTTGTGATGCATCTGTTCCAGTATAGCCTAACTTTGAAAATTAATTTTAGAACTCTTGTTCTGAACAGTGTTGATTTGTTGCAACACAAAGTGAAACATCAAGGGAGACACTGCTATGCACATGCATGCTTGTTTCAGTGGAGGCATTGTGCATGCATACCCATTGTGATAGCTCCATGTACCAGTGTAATAAACCAGATGTACCTTACCACTGTGAAGGTACATCTAATATATGCATTAATGAAAAAAGAACAATCTTTCATTTTATTTTCATTTCTGCAGCTAAAACAAACATGAATCAATCGACATTCATATTTGGTTAATGTTACTATTAATTTATGTTCATTATTCTTGTACTTAGGCTAGTTGACAAGAGATCAGTAGAAGGGAAGGGTCTCAAGAGAAGAAAATGAAGACATTGGATTTATATTCCGCCCTCCACTCAGAGTCTCAGAGTGACTCACGATCTCCTTTATCTTCCTCCCCAACAACAGACACCCTGTGAGGTGGGTGGGGCTGAGAGGACTCTCACAGCAGCTGTCCTTTCAAGGACAACCTCTGCCAGAGCTATGGCTGACCCAAGGCCATTCCAGCAGATGCAAGTGGAGGAGTGGGGAATCAGATAACCGTCTGCACACTTAACCATTACTATCTAAATTGCCCTCCGTCTCAATGTGTGCATATGAGCCAGCCCTTGTTGACATTCTACTGATCCTTCCAACATGTCCCATACAAGGTACCTTAGGTTGGCCTAGGAAACATTGTCCCATCATAGTTAATATTATAGAAGTGAGCATCCAAGGTCCTAGGGGGGAGAAGGAAGAGAGAGAGATTTTGGCCATCTTCCCATGTGCTCGTGGCATCCCATCATCCCTGTGGCTAGGTCAGCAGCAGCAGCAGCATTGGCTACAGGCTAGCCAAGCCCAACACCAGGCCTAACAAGCATACATGTCAAACAAAAAGTGGAGTGGAGAAGCCAGAAGAGGAAGGGAAACTAAAATGAAAGTCTATTATATAACAGCAACAAAAAGATTGAGTTGAAACAAACATTAAAAAGGTGTTCACTCCTGCTATGAAGTTAACAAGGGTTTTTCCTTTAGACAATATGAAATAGCTATGAAGTAACAAGACAACTGTGGTATTAAACTGTTCTATTCCATTGTATAAACTGGCTGAGAGAATCTGGGAGCAGCAGATCTTGCCATCTGTTATTCAATGCTGGGAAGAACTGAAATTGCTTTGAAGTTTCATTAAACTGCGGCACTCAGTTTGTCAGAAGTAGCACATCTTCAAAGACAATTTGCCTGGGGTAGCAAAGCCCTTTGTGAGTTACATAGTAGCAACAAGCCAATTGGACATCATCACCAGTCAGATTTTAAACATATGAGTATAATGTATTTTTGAAGATATTCAAATCTGAAAGCTGTAAGTTAACCTCCTGAACTTTATGGGCTTTGGAAGTTTTTCTCCTTTGTCCCTTACAAATGTCCCTTTGTCCTTTACAAATCCTTCAAAATCTTTTTGTAAAAATAGTAATCAAATGTCAACTGTTGCTTAACTGCTTATGGTAGGCACTATTTTTATGACCTCCTATTCAGAAGAGCAGTAAATTTAGTGGAAATTTTAAAGCTTTTACATGCCCTTGTTTGACTGCAGTTTCTAAATGTCTGTCAAGTTCCAGGGGCACAGTCCAGCCATATTTACAGTGCAACCAGTGTTCCCTCTAAGGTGAGTTAGTATGGGCTAGCTTATAGTTTTTTTAGCCTCCAGCGCACACATTTTTGTCTTAGCTCAGGAAAAATGGCCCCAGAGAAAACTAATTTACGCAGTAGCTCACAGCTTTAATGCCAGTAGCTCACAAAGTAGAACTTTTTGCTCACAAGGTTTCGCAGCTTAAAGGGAATATTGAGTGCAACCCTAAGGAGAGTTAAGTCTTTCTATATCCACTGACTTCAGTGAATCAGGAGGGTTTAGCTCTGCTCAGAATGACATAGTTGCTATAATGGAGCCATTTTCACACAGGCTATTTGCTCACTTGTTTCTCAGAACTTGTATATTGGACTCATGATGAAAGTGAGGCCAAGCTTGGGAAGAGCTTATCTAAACATATTTCTAGACCCTTAAACTGTTATAATTATTTTTAGTTCAAATCAAAAAGTTGCTGAGGGCTGTGGAGACTGCAAAACCAAAAGTCTGGAATCAAAATTTAAACTTCCTGGACTTTCACAGCATATCTGTTCTGTGTCTTAGGGAGGTCAACAAAATAGCCCAGCTAGCTGTGAAGAAGCTGGAAGCATTACTGAAGAAGGAAGACAAATTTATGCATGGCTGTCTTCTTTAGTGCTTGATATTTATTTTTAATGCCTTGAAAGATAGTTCCAAATGTCATGCTTAAACATCTTAAAACCATTCTTGTGATTAGCTAGGCAAGCAAGATCTTGTGAATTATGACTGCAAACTGGCAGGGGGCCAATGCCCCCACACCAATTTTGTAACCTGTTTGATAATTCAGCAAATAAAAGGATTTAAAGTGATTCATATATTTTGTTCTGTTGCAATAAGAGAAATTTAAGATGTTTGTGGAAAGAACAGATGCCTTTTGGAAGCACACATTACCACTAAATTATATGTATAATGACATATGTGGGAAAAAGCTTTTTAGGCAGAATGAAATTGCAGTCCACCATCAAATCCTACTATTTGCCCTGTACTCATAAATAGATAACTTGGATGACATTTAAAAAATTAAATTAAATTATGTGTCCAATGAATGTATGTGTAAGTAATATCGGGGGGAGGGGTATTGAGATGTTGACTTTTAATAGCATCTGAATGCTCCTCCATGATATTCTTCTCTAAATATACAACGAAACTCAGCAACTGCTTTCCTATTCTGATATTCCCTCCCTTTAGAGGTTTGCTGAAGTCTGATCCTGGAAGTAAGCCCCATAGAATTAAATGGGACATATTTCTGAGTAGACCTGCTGTAAGGAAGAGACCAGCTCAGGCACAAAAGAGCAACTCTGAATAATTAAATGAGGTGTAGAGGGAGAGGATTGACCTTGCAAGTTGTTGCAGGAACAGTCCAGTTTTCATCTTTCTAAGAGTTGCGCAGCTGAGTCATCTTAATTAACAGCTTGGCTGCATAAAGGGAGGGTTAGCAAGTTAACAGGTTTTCCAAAAAATAAAACCCAAGGGAGGGGAGGGATTTTTTTAAATTGCACATTTTTTGCCTTTGGCGTTTGAGTAAGTCTTGCCTGATTTTATTGATTTGTTGTATTCTGTTAATCTTTGGAGGTGCTGAACTTTTTTTTGCCTGGTTAATTATCACTAATTAATTATCACTAATTAATTTGCCTGGTTAATTATCACAAGAGCCAGTTTGGTGTAGTGGTGAGAGCCAGTTTGGTGTAGTGGTTAAGTGTGCGGACTCTTATTTGGGAGAACCAGGTTTGATTCCCCACTCCTCCACTTGCACCTGCTGGAAAGGCCTTGGGTCAGCCAGAGCTCTGGCAGAGGTTGTCCTTGAAAGGGCAGCTGCTGTGAAAGTCCTCTCAGCCCCACCCACCTCACAGGGTGTCTGTTGTGGGGGAGGGAGACAAAGGAGATTGTGAGCCGCTCTGAGACTCTTGAGTGGAGGGCAGAATATAAATCCAATGTCTTCTTCCTCTACTAATAAGGCCTATTGTGGAGAAAAATACAATGGGTTCTAGAAAGAGGCTCTGGACAAGTGCACACACACACTCCCTTCCACTCTTGGTGTCTTCTCACCCATCCACACCCCAACTTCTCACCCCCCTCCATCTGCCACCCATGGTGACCCACCCTCAAACTACCTCTTTCTCCCTTGCTGTCATCCTACCCACCCTGCATCTGAAACTACCTTTGTATCTTTGGCGCTCCCTTACTCCCCCCCCTCCCCCATGCTATTCACTCACCCTCCAACTTTGTTGTCTTCCTCCCATCATCCCTTGGCCTTCACTCATTTCCCTGCCCTTGCTGTCATCCTATCCACTATGCATCTGAAACATATGCCGGCTTCCTACTCCCCACCCCCCCGCATGAGCATGTGTGTGTGTGTCCCCATGTCTGTGGTGGCTCAAGGCCCTGAAACAGGCCTAGAATGGAGAGAAGGAAGAATAATTATTGAGGGGGTATAGGGGGCCATGACAACAGTCACACAGATGCTGAAGCTGAGCATTCCTTTTGTTTGCAGAGCATTGGTGCTGCCTTTCCCTGTCATATTCAGCCTTTCAGTGTTTAGTATCAGCGTGTGCTTGTGGTGTAATCTGTTTATGTGTGTGTGTGTGTGGGGGGGGGGTTGCCTGGCATGGTTGTGTTATGGTATACCATAGAGTATATGCCTCAACGTGGCCATTTTCTGTAGGGGAATTGATCTAACTTCAGCTTTCCATCTCCTCCCCATCCCTGCAGCCTCTATCTAGGAAAAGTATGGTCTTTCTCCACAGTGTGGACCAAAGCAGAAGGGAAGCATTCTCAGCAGAGTATAATGACACAGAGTCTACACTACAAAGCAGCCATTTTCTCCAGGGGAAATGATCTCTCCCATCTGGAGAACAGTTGTAATTTTGAGTGATTTTCAGCCCTCACCTGAAGTTCTCCAGGCAGAAATGGCTGGTTTGGAGGTTAGAGTTTATGACATTTTGCCTGTTTGAGTTCTCACCCCTCCTCAAACCCCACACTCTCAAGGTTCCACCCCTCAAATTATCAAGAATTCTCCAACAGAGAGTTGGCACTCCCATCTCCTTTCCAGCTAACTATAAACCTGCCTTTTCTAGGTCCACTGAGTTCTGCTTTCTGTCTCTTCCCCCTCTCCTCAGCCTCTACTTAGGAAAAGGAAAGTCTTTCTCCACATTGGGGACCAATGCAGTTTACATCATTTTCCTCTCTCCCTTTTGATTTGCACAATAACCCTGTCAGGTAAGGTAGGCTGAAAGTCTGTGACTGGTCTGAAATCACCCAGTCAGCCTCTACAGCAAGAACCTGGGTCTGACAGATCCTGCTCTGAAGCAGTAGCTAGTATGTCCCACTGGCTATCACAGGGGGGGGGGGGGGGCTGCTGCTGAAAAGTAGTAGCAAGCAGCCAGACCTATGGTAGCCAGCCTCCACGTAGAGCCTAAAGATCTGTTATCACTACTGAACTCCTGACAACAGATCTGTCTCCCTCTGGAGAAAAATAACCACTTTGCAAGATGGACTCTATGGCATTTTATTTAGCTTAGGGCTCCCCAAACTCTGGCTTCCTTAGACTCCACCACAAAATCTCAAGGAGTTTCCCACCAACTTGGAGCTGGCAACTGTTGTCAGGACTCAGCCCAATGAGTTCTCCCTCAAAGGCCAAAACAGACCTGGAAAAGTCTTCCCCCCACCCTAGCCTGTTGGTTGGCTTTATTGACAAAGGCATGCTTGGTTGCATAGCAACAGCCACTTCCTAACAGCATCCCCAGTGGCCCAGCGGGAGGGAGAAAGGATTGAGCTCAACCAATTTGAGGTTAGTACAGCTGAGTGGCAGCTGATCTGCCAATGGCTGATGTGGAATGTTGATGGAAGAGCCAGAAAATGTTCATATATGAAAGGCAGGAGGAGGGAGGAAGGGGGAGGGAGAGCTTGCTTTGCCAGGCTCTCTCAGTTGCACAGCAGAGCTACTAAGCCAAGCCTCTCTTCCTTCTATTGGCTGAGGCTCCTCCCCCCAGCCCCTTGGGAAAGGATGGAAAGAGCCAGAGCTTCTTTTGCCCAGTTCCCTGGATCCCATGGGAGAAATACAAAGAAAGCACCTTTAAGACCAATGAGCGCTAACGTTTTAAACATGTTTTAAGTTTTTTAAAAATATATTTATGTTTGTCTGTGTTCTTTATAAAATTTATATTTCTGCTATGTAATCTTAAATAGGTACACAAATGACCTGGTCCAACATGGCTTGGCCCAACAGGTCTCATTTATGTCATATCCGACCCTCATAACAAATGAGTTCGATACCAGGTGATCACTAGTGAGTGGGCATTTATGATTTGTCTGCATTTATTCCTGTTTTAAAATAAATTAATACAACTTTTCCTATCTTGTTACAAAAGAAGCTGTCAGAACATTTCTACATAGCCCTCCAATACTCATCAACATGGTATCAGAGAAGCTCATCCCAAAATTATTTTTCATTAACATCAGCCCTCTCTATCTGACAATAGTTTGTATGGCCTTCATTGGTGAATCTAGTCCTTTGTGTCCATTATCAAACAGCTGTTCTTATTAACATTTTTCTTTCAAGAAGTTTCCACCCCCCACCCCCGTAAAATCCTTGAATGTTTTACTGTCAACCTTGGAAGAACTCTTGCCTACTTAAATCATTTATCCATTTTAAGAAAATGTTGACAGTGCTGTGAATTCAAATGATCTGGCACATCATTTGCACCTATTAAGGGAAGGACTCTTTTCCAAATTTAGTATTAATGAACTAATTGTATTATTTATGTCACTCTTTCTATACATATTCATGCAATTATGATTATATGAATAAACCTTTGCTTTTTTATTTCAATAGTTGCTATTCCATCTAATTAATTGACAATGTAGCTTCAAAGCTATGTATAAATTTTGCCCTTGCAATATTGACTGTCAAAATATAGACATTAATCTAATTTAATTTAATTTAATTTAACTTTTTATTTATACCCTGCCCTATCACCCTGCCCACTCAGGGTGACTTACAACAGTAAAAACAACATCAGAATTAAAAATATCATAAAACAATTCAAATAAGTCAGAGCAGTTCCAATAAATCAGAGCATTAACTGGTATAACCTTGCTGTACTTACCTTGGAGTTCTTTAGCATTCAGACCATGTTGGTTCTTCCTCTTTTTAAAAAATAAAGTGATTTTCTAAGAGTGTTTGCCTGCCTACCATAACTATTCAAGAATGCATAATATACTGACCTTAATGCAAATGAGCTGCTTGCTGACATGCCAGCAGTCTTGAAAAATTACACTTATTCTTCTTCCCACCACACCGCTTATTTTACATTACATTCAGTAGAAACAGGTTCTGAAATCTTGAGGATGCAATATATTCCACTCAACTTTTTACCTTCATCTAAGTGAAATCAATACCTCTTTCTATATCTTTTCTGAAATCGATATCTCTTTGGTCCATTCTGGTAATTTACACTTGCTTATAATCTTCTGGGGATAAAACATTGCAGCCATTTTGATTAGTGTTTTTCTCACCCTCTATAACAATCCACTTCAACAAATCACCCGTTAGTAGTACTAAATATAGCTTGTGCTGACTTAGCCTGTAATCTGGAGGTTCACTTTTCCTTGAGATAGTTGCCTATCTGTCTATACAGTACATTTTAGTCCATTGTTTCTCCAGTGAGCTCATGGTGATGTATATTTCTCTTTCCCATTTTACTCTCAGCAAAACCTGTGAGTTAGAAAGTGCACCTAAAGAGAAATTGTACCTAGCCCAAAGTCACCCACCCAGGACATGCAAGGATTTGAACCAGGGTATCGCACATCCTACTCCTAGGCTGCTGTATTACACAGGCTCTCATCCATTGCTCATGGGACAGGAAGGGAATCAATCCATAGCTCATGCACTCAGGATGGGAATCAAACCTTACTCAAGAGAGCAAGAGAAGATGAATTGTTTTATTAATAGATACTATATAGAGCCTGTGTTAGAAGGGAGATACCACAATGTTGCAGGACTGAATGTGGGGGTGCAGGGTCCAGCAGGGAGCCAAGGCCCCACTGGGCAAAGGGAGAGAGACAAACTGTTTCCAAAAGGTTCTGTTTATTAAAAGCCACAATACTTAGCTACAAAACCAGAAAAAAACCATCAAAGTGTACATAAGTATAAAAGAGATCTCTTTGGGCTGTCGTCTGAGGCTCACTAAAAGAGCAGTCACCCAACAGCCCCGAACAGTCAAAGACCAACAATATTTATACCTTTTTGTACTCTATATGCTACATAGGTAAATGTCAGGAGATACAACAATAAAAGAGATACAAAACAGACTCTCATCCTTAATGGCATCACCAGTTCCCCAGTTATCTACCAAGGTCATAAGGTCCCAGTCAGAATTATCGTAAGGTATAACTGTTGTGTTTTGGAGATGGTACATGGTTTCTCCTGGAATGTAAACTACCGGGTAGGATACATGGCACTCACATACAGGAGATACAGCTCTGCATCTAGGCCCCAAGGGTTGATGGGAGGGAACCAAAGTTCTACTCACTAAGGTTCTTTAAATGCATATAACTGTTGGCTAGATGCATCTAATGTCTCCACCTTAAAATTCCACCATAATTTCCCTCCTAGGAGATATGAAATTCATGTCTTCTTATAATTGAGTCCAACCATCCACAGTCCATTGATGGGCTGGGGGATGGGAGGAAACATTGGATGTCCACATATGGCAGTTCAACAAGTAAAACATAAAGGCAATATTCTGCCACACAGAGCTTTTATGTCCTTGCAGTACTGGGGAAATTGAAATGTTTGGACTTGTGCTGCAATATTGTCCCTTCTATGATAACCTTGGCCAAGTGGCCAAGTTTGCAGATGACACTAAATTGTTCAGGGTGGTAAAAACCAGAGAGGATTGTGAGGCACTCCAAAGGGATCTGTTGAGGCTGGGTGAGTGGGTGTCAACATGGCAGATGAGGCTCAATGTGGCCAAGTGCAAAGTAATGCACATTGGGGCCAAGAATCCCAGCTACAAATACAAGTTGATGAGGTGTGAACTGGCAGAGACTGACCAAGAGAGAGACCTTGGGGTCGTGGTAGATAACTCACTGAAAATGTCAAGACAGTGTGCGATTGCAATAAAAAAGGCCAACACCATGCTGGGAATTATTAGGAAGGGAATTGAAAACAAATCAGCCAGTATCATAATGCCCCTGTATAAATCGATGGTGCGGTCTCATTTAGAATACTGTGTACAATTCTGGTCGCCGCACCTCAAAAAGGATATTATAGCATTGGAAAAAGTGCAGAAAAGGGCAACTAGAATGATTAAAGGTCTGGAACGCTTTCCCTATGAAGAAAGGTTAAATCGCTTGTGGCTCTTTAGCTTGGAGAAACGTCGACTACAGGGTGACATGATAGAGGTTTACAAGATTATGCATGGGATGGAGAAAGTAGAGAAAGAAGTACTTTTCTCCCTTTCTCACAATACAAGAACTCGTGGGCATTCAATGAAATTGCTGAGCAGCCAGGTTAAAACGGATAAAAGGAAGTACTTCTTCACCCAAAGGGTGATTAACATGTGGAATTCACTGCCACAGGAGGTGGCGGCGGCTACAAGCATAGTCAGTTTTAAGAGGGGATTGGATAAAAATATGGAGCAGAGGTCCATCAGTGGCTATTAGCCACAGTATATGTATGTGTGTGTGTATATATATATATATATATATATATATATATATATATATATATATATATATATATATATATATATATATATATATATATATGTGTGTGTGTGTGTGTGTGTGTGTGTGTGTATACACACACATATATATTGGCCACTGTGTGACACAGAGTGTTGGACTGGATGGGCCATTGGCCTGATCCAACAAGGCTTCTGTTATGTTCTTACGTATTTAATACCCCCATCCTCCCAAAATTCCAGGAAAATTAGAGGAATGGTATACCTCCTTTCTTCTGGTGGACCTTGAAACCTCTGATAGAATTGACAGATTCTGTGCAGCTGCCAGAGATTACTGAGGTAAAGTGTTGATTCAGTGACATCCATTTGCTTTTCTATATTTTAATGGAAATTGCAATATGCTCTTGTAGTACTCTGTTTATGTATGTTTATTCTCGGGTCTGTGACTGTAATATGTGATTCAGGGCCTGTGGAACATTTATGTGTTATTATTATTATTATACTATATAGCTTCCTCTGCTTCAGCAGATACTAGCTTTGGTGGAAGGCTCCTTCAGATAATGGTTTCACATCTTCCTGGTGGTTCATTACCTATCCTGGGCAATGCACCACTTTTCTACATCTCAGTTGTGGAACCACTGGGGAAAGGAACATATTCCACTTATATTTTCATTCTTGATGTTTCTGAGGTAGGGCAGTATTCTGAAACATCTTGGGGTATGGGAAACTCAGGACTGTTTCTTCAGAAGCACTAAACCTCTGGATCCCAGAGCCAGGAAACAACATCAGGGGAGGTCTCTGCCTTTATGCTCTGTTGTTGGCCGCCCATAGGAACTAATTGCCCACATTGTGAGAGACAGGATGCTGGACTAGTGGTCTGATCCAGCAGAGTTCTTCTTATATTCACATATCTATATTTTTCTCTTCTTAGGAGAAGAAAAGCTTCCCCCTCATTGGGTTAGATGAAAATTATCTAGTATATGGTTATTTATTTATTTTTATACTGAAGATTGCAACTTGATGTTCCCTGCCCCGAGTCTGCTTTGGGAAGTGAGGGATATAAATTTAATAAACAAACAAATTCCAGAGGGGCTTTTCCAGGTTCTGTGTATGATCTGGGGATCCAGAGGAAACTCCTCCTCCCATTGTTGTAACTATAAATTAAGAACCCCTCCAGTCTGACTGCTCTACCCACAGCAAGTGAAAATGTATCTGTTTTCTTATTTGACTAACTAAAAAAAGGAATCTTTGTTAGCACCCAGTAAAGCCATAGTTCCCATGAATGGCAGAAGTTAAATTTAAAATTGTTGCTTTGCCCTTTACCCTCCATTAATTCTACACCTGAGCCTTGTTTCAATTTCTTTTTGTGATAAATGGCAGAAATTGGAATCAGTGAAAACTGCTGACTGGCTCTCCATTTGTTCTCATTGAGCTTTTGCTTTAAGGGTTTAGCAGGCTGTGCCATAACAGAATTACAACAATATTTCCAAATGTTGTATTCCAAGAAGCATTTACTTCCAATTTGTCTACTGACCACAGAGAATTATACTATATTTTTGTACTATACAAAAGACTGGCACCTCTGCAAAATTCTGGTAAATGTACTAGTAGAAGTGCCAAACCAACCTTTAGCTTGTCATTTAAGCTATTTGGCCTGCTGGGAAAAAGATGATCAGCTACATATGAGTAGCTGGGCTGGTTTTTTGCTAGTTGCATTCATGGCAATGTCATAACTAAATCCCTTGATGCAAACTAAAGTGTTTCTCCATGAAGCAATAATGTGAAGGAAAAATGGGCATACCGCTCATAGCTGCTGTATGACCCCAGGCAAAGCAATTTACTTCCCTAGGTTTCAATTTTACACACAATAAAATACAAATAATGATTGTCAGTTACATACTTTCTCCGTAAGGTTGTCATTTAGAATGTTAATGGACATTCCTTACACCAACTGTATAAATTCAGGTAAATCAAGGCACTTTCCTTTTAGGGTTGCACACAGTAATATATTGATTATGAACAGGGATAATAACTAATTTGGCTTCTTCAATAATTTGTGTCATATTTGGAATACATCCTTCCTATTGGGTCCTCCTTATGCTTAAGCTAGTAAATAAGCTTTCTCCATAATCCTCAACATATATGCATTATATCGTACCATGATTTTCTTTTCCAAATGCAGACACAAATGGAAAGAAGAGACCCAAATGTTCAGAGTGGTGAAATAATGACTGAATATTACATCCTTCTCCACAGTGCCAGGAACTACTAAGTTCCTGCAGATATCTCAGTATACATGGACACGTTGGTCAGTACCTCCTCCCCTTTGAGAATAAATTTCAGGCACTGATGGTGAGGTCTGCTCATCGCCAGCCCACTAGATTTTAAGACAAAAGATTTCATGTGGTTGTTGCAATGTAGCAAACCTGAACAGTGGGCTGGATCCAATCTAAATTAGCAATTCCCACCAGTTTTGCCTTCCCAATGCAGATGCCCTCTCATGTAATTCCTCTGTGTCCCCTATCCCTTGCTACATTGAATGGAAGATCAGAAGGCTACAGTCAGAGGTGGCAGGCAGGAAAATTCTATTCCACGGATGGAAAATATAGTGTCGATGTAATCCAGTATTTTCTCTGAGCACAGGCAGAGTGAAATATTTTCAAACACAAATACTCCCCAAGCAGAAACCAAAAACACTACTTTAAGATTAACTCTTAACTTATTCATTCATTAATTCATTCAATTTACAGCCTCCCCGTCAAAGCAGGCTCATAAGGTATGGATTAGGTATGGATTGTGAATGAAGACATGGAGGAGTGTGTGTGTGATATTGAGTGTGGTGCTACATCACTTCTCATAAAGAAATGACATAGGGTAGCTCTTGGAATTGCTGGAAACTCCATGGTTTTACTTGACAGTTTCTAACAGTTCCTAAAGCTACCCTATGTCACATTAAAATTTTTACAGTAAGTGATGTAGTTCCATACACAATGCTGCTTTTTAACATTTTCTCCTGCCATTGATCAGAGTGGTGGCAGGCAATGAAAACTGGTGGGAGAGATTCTCTGGCCCACTGGGGAAATGGGATCCCTACTCACCCACTGCATACAATAAGGTATGTACTCAGACATCTTTTTTTTTTTGCATTAAAATGCAGTAATGTTAATTACCATGATGTCTGTCTGACATTAATTGAATAGAACAAAAGCACAGCAGTACTGGGTAGCCCATGTCCAGCAGGCGGACAGCAAGGGAACACCTTTGCATAGCTATTTTCAAAAGGATACAAGGTGAGAAAAATGTGTGACAATGAGCTGTTCTGAATAAATATGAAGTGCTTATGTTGGAAAACATACACATAGGACTATTAAGACAGCCATGAATATGTAGTTGTAACTTATTGTTGACTGATCTGTTTCATCTTGCATTTCTACCATTCAGTAAAATAAATTGCTCTTTATTACACAATCATTTATTCTTTGGTGTATGACAGATTTTCTTCTGATGATAGCAACAAGAGGTGTTGGAGCATTAAAAACTAAGACAAATGATTATGTTCATGATGCATTTAATCATGGCCAGAATCCAAAGCACTCTATTTGGCATGTTTACATGTTAAAAGTGTCTGGTGGGTTTTTTGTATTGCTTTTTCAAAAAAAATGAACAGAAGAGATTTATGCCATATCACAAACTGTTGTTTCATGAGCCGCTCACATAGGGGGCCTTTTGAGAAACATAATCCTGAAGCCCCCTAGAATATGCGGAATGAGATGTGTAGCTTTCTGCTGCCTGGTCATTCTCGTTAAAAAGATGTTATGGGCATTACATCTGGTTTTAAATGGTCTAGTAGTACTGGATCCTTCAGCATAATTAAAGCTAAGCAGATTTTGGCTCTCACTGGCATCTGGATGGAAGACCAGCGGGAAATCCATGCTATTTATTTTATTTCTTTATTTACAAAATTTGTACCCATCTTTCTGTCCTTACAAGGGTTGCCAAGGCATCTAACAATTTGAAACACAGATAAAATTGCATTATAAAACCATTAAAATCAATGCCTCCCTCACAAACGTACATTAAAGTATCTTTAAAAAGTTTAAAAACAAAGTTAAAAGACATTAAAACAGTTAAAATACATATAAATATAAAAAGTAGTTAGTAAGGAGGGCTCATTGACAGAATGCTGAACAAAACAAAAAATAGTCTTTGCCTGCTGGAGGAAGAGGTCAACAGAAGGAGACAGACAAATCTCCCTGGGAAACGTCCCAGAGCTTTGGTGCCATGACCAAGAAGACTCTCTCCTGGGTTGCAACCTGCCTAATATCAGAAGGTGGGGGCACCCAAATGGAACCTCTGAAGATTACTGTAGCAATCGGGCAGGTTCATAAGGGATTACGTAGCCCTTCAGATGTGTGGTCCCAAACCATATAAAGCTATGAATGTCAAACCCATCACACTGAATTTGTGAAGGGGCAGAATATTTGTTTGGTATGCATGAGGTGAGGTCCAAGGCTCAATCCATTAAAAGGAATGGACAGTAGGTGATGTGAAAGACCTCTGAGACCCCAGAGAACCAGTGCCAGTCTGAATAAACAATACTGACTGTGATAGATCACAGGGTCTGATTCAGTGTAGGGCAGCTTCATGTAATCTTGTGCTCAGAAACAAACTGGAAGCCAGTGTAGATGGGTCAAGACTGGAATGATATCGTCCCAATGAGTCACTTCAGTAAACAGCAGTGTTCTGCACCAACTGAAGTTTCAAAATACTGTTCAAGTGCAGTGACAGGCACAGTGCATTGTAGTAATCTAATCTAGATGTAACCAGGACAAGCACCAGAGTGGCCAGATCTTTTGCACCCAGGAAAGGCCACAGCTGGCTAGCCAGTCAAAGCTGGGAAAAGGCACCCCCAGACTATGGACCTGTTACTTCAAGGGAAATACAAGCCCATCCAGAGAACAGGTGACACTTTAAATCCTGGGTCAGGCCACCCATCCATCAGTAGCACTCCTGTCTTGTTGTGATTAAGCCTCAGTTAGTTGCTCTGAACTTATTAAAGAAAGTATGTATGAATTACCCATGCAAGTACTTTTTAACCTAGTGAGTTATTTTCAGGGCTTTTTTGTAGAAGCAGCCCACCAGGAACTCATTTGCATATTAGGCCACACACCCTGATATAACCATTGTTTCACACAGGGCTTTTTTTGTAGAAAACGTCCAGCAGGAATTCATTTGCATATCAGGCCACAACCCCTGACACCAAGCCAGCTGGAATTGCACTCCTGCTCAAAAAAAGCCCTGGTTATTTTATATACGCATATGAGATAATAATTTCATGCTGTATTATCAAATAGAGGTGGATGACAAACTGAATCCAGTTTCTGTTCATGCTGTTCTGGTTGTCTGATTACTTGACATTCACTGAATAACAATGTTAAATAAATCCCACCAGAGTAGTACAGTGGGTTTCCAAAGATGCCTGTTTCGTATAGCAGTCCAGTCCTCATTATTTCTACTTACTTTATTACAGGGAAATCTGTACCATCTTCTCAGGGGAACCCCAAACTTTCCCTTGTTGCTCCCCAGATGTCAAATAGTAGATGAGATTTCATGTTTCCTTCAAGGTCTGGTTTTCAGATTGGGTGTACTGATGGATCCAATTCTGTCCATGTTCAAGTGTCCACAGTGGGGTAGTGATTTGATTGTCAGTCTAGAACAGGGGTGGGGAACCTTTTTTCTGCCAAGGGCTATTTGAATATTTATAACATCATTCGCAGGCCATACAAAATTATCAACTTAAAAAACAGTGCTCCGCTGAGGGAGAACGATTCAGGCCAGCAAAATTAATGCAAATAATTGTTTTTTCTATTTGAAGTCATGTGGCCTAATTCAGCACAGACACAGACACACACCCCAGCCCGCCGCCTTGGCAAATGACCACATCTCCTAATATTAGCATATTAGCATATCTCAGCATATTAGACCACATCTCCTAATATTACCATATTAGGTCACACACTCATTAGCATATTAGGCCACACCATCTGGGATAATCATGTACAAACTGAACTGGTGGTAGCTGGCTCCCACCCTTCCCTCCCTTCACGTGGAAACTGCAGCTGCTCCCAGCTGACCTTTAAAGGCACCCACATACCCCAGCAGCAGCCCTTCACAATGCCCACCACTTAGGCTTCCCAACCCCTCCCCCACCCTGGCGGGGGACCCCCGAATTTGCAGCCTCCTCCCTCGCTCTCAAAAAATCTGGAAGCGGGAGGGGGGGCAGGGGGGAGAGAGAACATACCTATAGGCATCATGTTGTTGTAGAGCTTCTAATCCGTTTTTAAAATGTGTGCCCCTTTAAGGCTGCACAGGAAACAGGAAGGGCTTCATGGGAAAGGATCAGTAACAGTTTCCATAGAGAACGGTCCCTCCCTTTCTTTTCCTGTGTAGCCTTGCTTTCGTTTTCACAGTAAGCAAAGTTCTGCTGGAAGAAGACCAAGTAAGTATTTGTGTGTGTGAGAGAGGGAGGGGGCAGGGAGGGGGCAGGGAGGGGGGATTCCCTGGTATGGAGGCCCTCCCTCCCTTTAGAAAGCGTGGGGGAGGGAGGGAAATGTCTACTAGGCACTCTATTATTCCCTATGGAGAACGATTCCCATAGGGAATAATAGGGAATTGATCCGTGGGTATTGGGGGCTCTGGAGGGGGCTATTTTTTGAGGTAGAGGCACCAGATTTTTAGTATAGTATCTAGTGCCTCTCCCCAAAATACCCCCCAAGTTTCAAACCGATTGGACTAGAGGGTCCAATTCTATGAGCCCCAAAAGATGGTGCCCCTATCCTTAATTATTTCCTATGGAAGAAAGGCATTTAAAAAGGTGTGCTGTCCCTTTAAATGTGATGGCCAGAACTCCCTTGGAGTTCAATTATGCTTGTCACATCCTTGTTCCTGGCTCCACCCCCAATGTCTCCTGGCTCCACCCCCAAAGTCCCCAGATTTTTCTTTAATTGGACTTGGCAACCCTACCACCACTCAGGCTCCAGAGAGAGGGAGAGGGACGGAGGGAGGGAAAGGGAAAGAAAGAAAGAAATGGGTGGGGAAAATGAAAATGAAATGGAAAGAAGAGTGAGTAATATAGGGAAATAAAGAAATGGGAGAAGAGAAAAAAAAGGGGAAATAAAAAAATGTGGGGGAGAAATGGAAAGAAAGGGAAAAAAGAGAAAAGGGGGAAGAGAAGATAATAAAGGAAAATAAAGAAAGGAAGGAAGGAAGGGGAAGAAAGAGAAATAAAGAAAGGGGGAATTAAAAGAAACAAAGAAATGGGGGGGGGGGAGAAATAGAAAGAAAGAGAAATAAAGAAATGAAGGGGGAACTTACCTGAACTGTGACAGTGACTTTTCCAGGCCCTGCAGCGATCCTGGCCAGCCAGCCAGGCCCCAGGGAGGCTGCAGCATGGCTGGTTCCCAGGATCCCTGCCAGCCAGCCGGGTTCTGGGAAGTCTGCTACACAATGCAGCTGGGCCACATGATCCTCACTGGCCAGCCAGGCCCCAGGGAGGCCACCATGTGGCTCGGCCCAACATTCCCCAAAGGCCAGACCAAGTGATATCAAGGGCCATAAATGGCCCTCAGGCCTGACGTTTCCCATCCCTGATCTAGAATCTTGGAGACTTAAGGTCTAAATCCCTGCATCACCATGGAAACTCGCTGGATTGCCTTGGGCCTGTCAGTTTCTCTTATCCCAACCTACCTTCCAGGTTGCTGTACAGCTGGGAGAGTGTTGCAAACTGATCTGGGTCCCCACTGGGAGAAATGTTGAGTACAGGTATCACTATAAAGTAAGAATCTGTAGCCCAGATTTCTTTTAATCAGCTTTCACTGGCACACCAGAAAGGTCTGTTTTCTTCATAATCAGTGAAATATAGGGAAGCTGTGGTACTATATCCATCTGATTCAGTTAGCCACTATATGTCAGTTAGCCACTATATGGGTGGGCTTCAGTTAGTCATTATATTTCTGTATATCTCTAGATAATTACTTCTAGCTGCTTCTACATGGGCAGGAATGCAAAATCCAATTGCTCTCTGGGACTCCTAATCCTGATAATCAGAAAGAAAGTTCTGTTCCTTATCTCATCATCCAGCATTTCTTATTAACTGAAGGGAAAGAAATGTCATCCTTAATGTGAGTTTTAATGACACAATTTTCGCTTAAAAGAGGTAGAGAAATGTGGGATACAAATCAGGACACTAAACAAGGCCTGTAGTATTGGCTAGGAAATTTTTCCAGTTGCTTGCAGCAAAATACAAGACTGGCAGTAGCTGTCAAAAGCATTTGGCTCTTAGCAGTAACACAGAGCCAAAAACAAAAAAGAATAAGAACAACCATCTTCCAAAATGAACTGTAATAAATAATAGTCCCTTGCTGTGCCAGTAATAAGAGAGCTATTTGTTAGATAAAGAATTAGAGTAATAAACAGAGGCATCCTTTTGAATTCTGCCTCAAAATATTTCCCTGACAATTATCTTCTTTACAAAAGCAATAATGAAAAATGGGCAACAACTTGCTTAATGTATTACTATTTTGCATTAACATCATTTCTGCCTCTGGAAAGCTACAATTCCATTGACTAGATTGAGGCTCTCACTGACCATATGACCGAGCTAATTTTAGTAGAACTAGATCAGGCTCCCAAATCAGAGCCCCAAATGTGTTCTTGTGCACAAATGGACTTCTCTTCACTCAAGGATAGGGATGTTCACGAACTGGGAAAATGCTGTTCAGTTTGTGGTTTGTGACGTTTCCTGTTTGTAAACCATGGACCATCATGAACTTTTTCGCAGTAAATGAACCAATTCTGTTCATGAGGTTTGTAATGGGGTAGAATGTTTCCCAGGCATGCTAGAGACATCAAACTCACAGGGGATCTCCAGCTGTCTCTCCCTAATGCCATCCACATTTGGTGATGATTGGATTTCTAGGGTATGAGTTATGACCTCCTAAGAAAGGTGCTCTAGGAAAATGCTTTCTGGGGAAATTGCAGACGCAGGTTCAGAAGGTTCAGTGGTGTATAGAATAGATCCTGTGCAAGCTAGAAACTCCAGACTCACAGTGGATCTCTGGCTGACTCTTCTCTACCTAGTTTGATGAGGACTGGATTTGTGAAGTTTGAGCTATAGACCCCAAAGAAAGTGCCCCCATTCTACACTATTTCAAATGGAGGGGGGAAACAAAAAAAGAAAGAAAAACAAAGCAAATCAAGGGCAATTGAAGCCCAGCAGAATAGAATCAACAGTCTAAGAGAACTCTGCAGTAGAAACTGAAGGTGGGGAGCATTTTTGCAAGCCCAGCAATTGTTACCTTAATTACAAGTACCCAGGACTTTTTTGGTAGAAAAAGCCCAGCAGGAGCTCATTTGCATATTAAGCTACATCCCCCTGACATCACCATAGGTTCACACAGGGGGTTTTGTAGAAAAAAGCCCAGCAGGGACTTATTTTCATATTAAGCCACACCCCCTGACACCAAGCCAGCTGGAACTGCGTTCCTGTGCATTCCTGCTACAAAAAAAAAAGCCCTGCAAGTACCCCATATTAGCCTGTGTATATTCATATGGTTTCAATATGGGATTAGCTGATTGCTTGGGAGGAGCAAGACTGGGGGACATTACTGTTTCTAATTGGCCTAGAAAGCTTTTTTTCTGTGGCAAAGGCTTGAAGGTGCAGACTTGAGAACCAGGGTTGTTGCCATATTATCTTTTTTTTTCTGGTAGATGATCTCAGGAGTTGATGTTTCAGTGCAACAGCTCATAGAACTGAGCTGAATGCATCTGGAGTTTTTCTAAAAATCCAAGAGCAGACATCCACAAAGATTAGTTCTTTTGGGTGCAAAGTAAGGCAGTTAAGGGTTGCATAAATTTTGTCTTCGTACAGCCAGCAGTCCTACTTATGGCAGTTTATCACAGCTATCCCCACACCCACACCCCATTGCTAAGAGTTATGGAGGTACAGGGTGACAGCTAGTTGTCCCATAAAAACAGATGAAGACTGGGGGGAACATAAGAACATAAGAGAAGCCATGTTGGATCAGGCCAATGGCCCATCCAGTCCAACACTCTGTGTCACACAGTGACTATATATATATATATATATATATATATATATATACACACACACATACACACACACACACACACACACTGTGGCTAATAGCCACTGATGGACCTCTGCTCCATATTTTTATCTAAACCCCTCTTGAAGGTGGCTATGCTTGTGGCCGCCACCACCTCCTGTGGCAGTGAATTCCACATGTTAATCACCCTTTGGGTGAAGAAGTACTTCCTTTTATCCGTTTTAACCTGTCTGCTCAGCAATTTCATCGAATGCCCACAAGTTCTTGTCTTGTGAGAAAGGGAGAAAAGTACTTCTTTCTCTACTTTCTCCATCCCATGCATTATCTTGTAAACCTCTATCATGTCACCCCGCAGTCGACGTTTCTCCAAGCTAAAGAGTCCCAAGCGTTTCAACCTTTCTTCATAGGGAAAGTGTTCCAGCCCTTTAATCATTCTAGTTGCCCTTTAATCATTCTAGTTTTCTGGACTTTCTCCAATACTATAATATCCTTTTTTGAGGTGTGGCGACCAGAACTGCACACAGTACTCCAAATGAGACCGCACCATTGATTTATACAGGGTCATTATGATACTAGCTGATTTGTTTTCAATTCCCTTCCTAATATTTCCCAGCATGGCGTTGGCCTTTTTTATTGCAAATGCACACTGTCTTGACATTTTCAGTGAGTTATCTACCACAACCACAAGATCTCTCTCTTGGTCAGTCTCTGCCAGTTCACATCCCATCAACTTGTATTTGTAGCTGGGATTCTTGGCCCCAATGTGCATTACTTTGCACTTGGCCACATTGAACCACATCTGCCACGTTGACGCCCACTCACCCAGCCTCAACAGATCCCTTTGGAGTTCCTCACAATCCTCTCTGGTTCTCACCACCCTGAACAATTTAGTATCATCCACAAACTTGGCCACTTCACTGCCAACTCTAAATCATTTCTCTCTCGGCTTGACTTCGCGAACGAAGATTTAAGAAGGGTGCAGTAGTCCACGTCTGCTGCAGGCTCGCTGGTGGCTGACAAGACCAATGCAATGGTACACATGCGCTGAGGAAGCCGGCTGTTTGCTCGTCCTCCCCTTCGGATTGGAATTTTAAATAGCTCAAAAGAATGTAAATAGCCTTTTGGCAAGACTATTTGAAGAAGGAGCTTACTTACGAAGGTCTGAAGAACGTAAGAATTCCTTTCTGGGGACCCAGAGGGTAAGATAACAAGTCTTACTATCAAATTAAGGAGGTAACGCCCAGGCTAATTAATCAGCGTGTTGCGTGTAGCTCCAGAAGAATTAATTATGGCTAAATCGATTAAAGAATTAGCAGAACAAATGGCTGCTTTCCAGGCTTTAATAATGTCGTCCCAGGACCAGATAAGATCTGAAATTAAGTTAGTGAGAGATGCAGTTTCAGAATTGGCAGCCGAACTCAAGGACACCCGGAGCATTGCTGTTGCGGCTAATGACCTTGCCTTATCTAACAAACAGAAAATAGTCCAGCTGAATACGCAGCTTACTGAACTCTCTGACCGTAATAGAAGAGCGAATTTGATTCTGGGTGGAATTTCAGAGGAAATAAATAATAAACTGCTGGAAGGAACTCTTATAGACTGGATGGGTGAGCAAGGAGTTACTCTGCAATCTCAGGACATCGAGAGGGCGCATAGACTGCAAAGGAGACAAGATGGTGGTGCCCCAAGGGAAGTCATAATTAAATTTTCAAGGGAAAAGACTCAGCAGACAGTTTTCAAGACTTTGAAAAAAAAGAATGACCTTTCTTTTAGAGGAAGGAAAGTTTGGGTGAGGGAAGACTTCTGCCAGAAAACCATCAGAAAGAGAAGGCGAATGAGACCCTTTGGGCAAAAATTATATGACAATAAGATTAAATTCTCTTGGGGATACCCTTCCTCAATAATTATTTTTAA
The DNA here is from genome assembly GCF_032191835.1 of Heteronotia binoei. Classification (NCBI taxonomy): domain Eukaryota; kingdom Metazoa; phylum Chordata; class Lepidosauria; order Squamata; family Gekkonidae; genus Heteronotia; species Heteronotia binoei. The sequence continues at coordinate 53,784,204 of NC_083231.1, read as the reverse complement.
AGACAAAAAAAAGGTTGGTTGCCCACAACCCTAAGGAAGCAAGAGATCTCCTTACTCACCTGGGCATTGCCTCAGACGACCTGAGAGACCCGAGAGAGGAAGAAGAAGAAGAAACAGTGGATCTCGAAGTGGACCCGGGAGAAGGAAGCTCAAGTAGACAAGAGAAAAGGCCAAGAATGGACTACTAAAGGGAAGTATAAAACAATTTGAGCTAACTTTAGGTAGAAGCTAGAAGGGGCGGGGCGGGGTGCGTACTCCCTGGAAGGTGGAAGACAGGATGATTGCCTCATCCAGAAAGTTGTCTGTGCCACAGGGGAAGGGAATGGGGGGTGGGTTTTTAGTAAGAATTAAAGTAAAATACCCTCAGCCAGTAGGGCCCAAGTTTGTTACAAATAAAGAGAATGGATAGATCTTTAAGAGTGCTTTCACTGAATGTGAATGGCCTAACATCAAATCTTAAGAGATTCAGAGTAATTAAAATGGCTAAAGAACAAAGAATTGATCTGTTGTGCCTACAGGAAACTCACAAAAAAATAAATGATAGAAAACCATTGATAAAAGATTTGAGGTGGCAGGTTTTAGCAGAAGCAAGGGGGTCTTCCAAAGCCAGAGGGGTAGCTACATTGATACGTAAGGATACTAAGGTGGAGGACATTGAAAAATTAGTAGATAAGGAAGGTAGATACCTGTTAGTTAAGTTTAAGCTGGAAGCCATAAAAATCACTATAGTAAATGTTTATGCACCAAATAAAAGACAAAGGAAATTCTTAAACTTAAAAGAAGATACAACAGTTTTCAGAGGGCGAACTAATTGTAGTGGGTGATTTAAATACGGACATAACCAAGAACAATAGTATTAAGCTAAGAGATTGGGGCTTGAAGGACGCTCATGAGTTTACTGACACGAGACCCAGCCCGACACACATTTCTAGTAGACATAAAACAGCATCCCGCTTAGATTATATAATTTTGGAAAAAAATAATAATATGGCGGTTAAAGAGATCAGGACCCATCCAATTTTGATTTCTGACCATGCCCCTTTAAGTATAGAATTAGAACTAAATCTTCCCTCGACAAACAGACTTTGGAGGTATAACAACCTGGTAATGGCAAGAGAAGAGGATAGGGAATACTTAATTACACAGTTAAAATTATATTTTAAGGAAAATAGAGGCACTGTGTCAACTAATATATTATGGGACGCTGCTAAAGCGGTAATAAGGGGCTATTTGGTTAGGAAAGAAAAAGACATAAAAAGAGAATGGTATAAAAAAGGGCAAACAAAACTTAATGAATTGGAGGTGTTACAAAAAGAAATAATGGGAAAGTATAATCCTAGTTTACAGATTAGAATTAAAGAGATTCAAAAACAGTTGGAAGCCCTAGATATGGCAACAATGTGGAAAAAGGAAATAATGGTTAGGAACGATTTCCAGAGGAATAGTATTAATACAGCAAAAAGGTTAGCTAATTATTTGAAAGTTAAAAAGGCAAAACAATCAATTAGGAATATAAAAATTAATAATAATACAGCTCAAAACTCTAAGGAAATCACTAAGGCATTTGAGGACTTCTATAAAAAGTTATATATGAAAAAGAATATAACGGAGGTGTGGAATGCACCTAAGCTAATCATAGAGGAGGAAGCGAAAGCCTCACTGGGAGCTGAGATTACACTCCAAGAGATAAAGGAAGTAATAAAAGCGCTCAAAAAAGGTAAATCACCAGGGCTGGATGGCTTTACTTCTGACTTTTATAAAGAAACGGTAGAAATTATAGCACCCGAATTGCAGGTAGTTTTTAACGAAGTCTTGGAAGGAAAGAAAGCCCCGGACTCATGGAAGGAAACAGAAATAATTTTGATATTAAAGCCCCAGAAAGACCCGGAAGAAGTAGGTTCGTATAGGCCCATTAGTTTACTAAATCAAGACTATAAGATCTTTGCTAAGGTTTTAGCAAATAGACTTAAGAGAGTTGTCCCGTCAATTATAAAAGGGGACCAATACGGTTTCATTGAGGGTAGATCTATTGCTCATCCCATTAGAAATATCTTAAATGTACTGCACCATGGCCAAAAGAAAAAAATAGCTCTGTTAAAGTTGGATGTTTACAAAGCCTTTGATACTCTCTCACATGAATTCTTGTGGCAAATATTAAAGAAGATAGGTTTAGAGGAACGGTTCTTACACGCCATACAGGAAATATACAACGGTGGTAAGGCAAAAGTTAGAGTCAACACTGACCACTCATAAGCATTTCCAATTCAAGGGGGGGTAAGACAAGGCTGTCCACTATTCCCGCTCATATTTATAATAGCTATAGAACAATTAGCAGAGTGAATTAGGAATGCGGGGAGAATAGAGGGGTATAAGTCAGGTAATGAAGAAATGAAAATTAATTTATTTGCGGATGATATCATAGTAATTATGTCTAACCCCAAAGACGGAGTTAAAGAGATTAAGATAATTTTAGATGATTTTGAAAAGTGCTCAGGGCTAGGAGTGAATATGGCAAAATCAGAAATTTTATACCTTAATGTTAATAGAGAGGAAAAACAGGAAACAAATAGGATTATGAATATAGGAATGGGGGCCAAGAGACTTAAATACCTAGGGATAGTCCTGCAAAAAAATATGGACAAAATGATAAATGAGAACTATGGTAAAATATGGAAGAAAATAGAGAGAGATATGAAGAAATGGAATCATAAAATACTAAGGATATCAACTAGAATAAGATCCCTTAAAATGTTCTTGATACCAAAGTTAATGTATTTATTCCAAACGTTGCCCTTAGGTTTGAGGAAAAATCAAATTGAAAAATGGAATAAAGCAATTAAAGTGTGGATTTTTAATAATAAAAACTGTAGGTTTCATAAGAGAATTCTATACAACCATAAATCAAAATTAGGTTGGGGAATCCCAGATTTAAGTAAATATTATGAGGCCTTCCAACTAAGAGCGTTACTAGAACTGAGTGAGGATAAGGTACAGAAGTGGATTAATTTCGAGAATGCAGTGAACAGTGGTATTGGAAGATTTGGTATTTTTTCCACAGTGTCGACAAAAGATCTAAAATTAGCCATAGGGCCCAGAAGAGCATCATTAGAAACCTGGATGAAATGGTACCCACAGTGGCTAGGAAAGGTTTCAAGATGGACCCCCCTAGAAGCTATTGTTAAGGAGGCGCATGCTATAAAATGGTGGGGAAGGCTTAAAAACAAAGGCTATTATAGAGTGGGCGATATGTTTAGGGGTGGTAAACTAAAACCTTTACAGGAAATTACAGAAGATTTAGGTAATCAATACTGGTTAAACATAGCAGGCTTACATAAGATAGTTAAGAAGATCAGTAAAAAGGGAGAGCTTTGGTTACACGCTCCAATGGAAGAGATATATAAAGTAATGGCTAAACAAAGGAAGGGTCTAGTAGGGTTACTATACAGAAAAATGATTTCAAATAAAGATAAAATAATACTACATTTACAAAAGATTTGGAGTCATGAAGGTCAGTTATCAGAGAGGTTGGCTGGGAAAATCTTGGAAGGACTATAAGGGATTAAAGTAATCAAATTTAAAGAACCGGAATATAAATTTTTCACAAAATGGTACAAAACACCCGCACAAATAGCCAATATATTCCCAGGAATGAGTTCCAAGTGCTGGTATTGCAAACAATTTAAGGGATGGTTTGCACATATGTGGTGGGAGTGTGAAGAGGTTAAACCCTTCTGGGAGGAAATTATTGAATTTATTAAAAAAAGTCTCCAATGTACCATTAACCATTGGCTTTAATATGATGTTGTTAGGCACAACAGGAAGTCCGGCACTAAGCAGATCCACTCAAAACCTTGTCAGGGCAATGATACTAGTGGGGAAGGCGGTCATCACTTTGGGGTGGAAAGATAAAAGTAAATGGTCAATAGAAATCTGGCACAACTATTTGTTTGATTACATACAGTCTGACATCGTGGCAACAATCAACAAGGATTCCACGTGGGAAGATAAAGCCAAGGAAATCGAGACTAGAGGGAACCCTTATTTAGAATGGATCTCAGGAGAAACAAGGAAGGACATTCAGTGGAAGATCAAGACTCTGTGCCCTTGGCTGAGGGGGAAAGACTAAGAGAAGATGGGGAGGGTTGGGGGGGAAGGGTTATTTGTAATTCCAACATTCATGCGTTGTAATGGTCAATTTTACAAGAGTCAATACAGCATAAAATTATTTATTAAAAAAAAGACCAATGCGGGACAGGCAGATCCGGCCACAGTGGCTGCAGGGAAAAGTCTGATTTGGGGTTGCTGCTGTAGCAGTGCGATTCTTCCTCAATCTTCTTTTGTCCTCAAGACCAGCTATGCATGCGTTCTCAAAGGAAGAGACAGCCTTGTGGATGGTGTGCCTCCATGCTTTGCGATCTGAGGCTAGGTCAGACCACTGGTGATGGTTGATGCGACAGGTGCCAAGGGATTTCTTCAAGGAGTCCTTGTACCTCTTCTTTGGTGCCCCTCTAATTCGATGGCCGGTGGAAAGTTCGCCATACAGAGCAATCTTGGGAAGGCGGTGGTTTTCCATCCTAGAAATATGCCCTGCCCAGTGCAGCTGCGTCTTCAACAGCAGTGCCTTGATGCTTGTAAGCTCCGCCCTCTTGAGGACTTCAGTGTTGGTCACAAAGTCACTCCAGTGGATGTTGAGGATGGTGCGAAGGCAGCGCTGATGAAAGCGCTCAAGGAGTCGCAGGTGATGACGGTATAAAACCCACGATTCGGAGCCATAGATGAGGGTTGTCATCACAACCGCTTTGTAAACATTGATCTTTGTGCCTTTTTTCAGATGCTTGTTGCTCCACACTCTTTTGTGCAGTCGGCCAAATGCACGGTTTGCCTTTGCCAGCCTGTTGTCAATCTCCTTGTCGATCTTGGCATCTGAGGAGATGATGCACCCCACGTAGCTGAACTGCTGGACTGTCTTCAGAACTGATTCACCCACAGTGATGCAGGGAGGGTGATAATCTTCCTGGGGTTCAGGCTGGTGGAGAACTTCTGTCTTCTTCAGACTAACTTCTAGGCCGAATAGCTTGGCAGGACGTCATATGCTGCAGAGCTGATACCGAGTGGGAGACGAGTGCAGCATCATCAGCAAACAGTAGCTCTCGGATAAGTTTTCCCATTGTCTTGGTGTGAGCCTTTAGTCGCCTCAGGTTGAACAGGCTGCCATCAGTGCGATAGTGGATGTAGACACCATCGTCATCATCTAGATCTACTTTGGCTCTTTGAAGCATCATGCTAAAGAAGATCGTAAAGAGAGTTGGCGTGAGAACGCAGCCTTGCTTTACACCTGTGCCTATTGGGAAGGGCTCCGAGAGGTCGTTGCAGTGTCTGACTTGGCCTCGCTGGTCTTCATGTAGCTGGATGATCATGCTGAGGAACCTTGGGGGACATCCTAAATGTTCCAAGATTTGCCACAGGCCTTTCCTGCTAATGGTATCGAAAGCTTTGGTAAGGTCGACAAAAGTCACATATAGACCCTTATTCTGTTCCCTGCATTTCTCTTGGAGCTGCCTGAGAACAAATACCATGTTGGTGGTGCTCCTGTTAGCTCTGAAGCCGCACTGGCTCTCTGGGAGAAGTTCTTCTGCAATGGTGGGCACCAGTCTGTTCAGGAGTATTCTGGCAAGGATTTTGCCTGCGATGGAGAGCAGGGTTATCCCCCGGTAGTTGGAGCAGTCTGACTTTTCCCCTTTGTTCTTGTGTAGAGTGATGATGATTGCATCGCGAAAGTCCTGTGGTAGTTTGCCTTGTTCCCAGCAGGTGACAAGTACTTTGTGACGTGTGCTATGTAGTACTGTGCCCCCATGCTTCCAGATCTCTGGTGGGATTCCATCAACTCCCGCTGCCTTGCCACTTTTCAGTTGCTTGATGGCTTTAACAGTCTCTTCTAGGGTGGGGATCTCATCCAACTCTGTTTTCACTGGTTGAAGTGGGGTGAGGTGGATTGCTGAATCTTGAACTACGTGGTTGGCACTGAAGAGAACCTGAAAATACTCCGACCACCGGTTCAGTATGGATGCCTTGTCTGTGAGGAGCACTTGGCCGCCTGCACTATGCAAGGGACTCTGAGCCTGATATGATGGACCATATACTGCCTTCAGGGCTTCATAGAACCCTCTTAAATCACCAGTGTCTGCACACAGCTGGGTTCTCTCTGCAAGCTTGGTCCACCACTCGTTCTGAATGTCTCGAAGCTTGCGCTGGAGGTTACTACATGCAGCGCGAAAGATTGCTTTTTTCCTGGGACAGGAGGGCTGAGCAAGATGTGCTTGGTAGGCAGATCTCTTTTTCGCTAGTAATTCTTGGATCTCTTGATTGTTCTCGTCAAACCAGTCCTTGTTCTTCCTTGTGGAGAACCCGAGGACTTCTTCAGAGATCAACAGGATGGTAGTTTTTAGGTGTTCCCAGAGTGCTTCTGGAGAAAGGTCTTTGGGGCAACTGGGGTCCTCAATTCTTGATTGGAGTTTTGCCTGGAAGGCAGCTTTAACTTCGGCTGACTGAAGGCTGCCAACCTGAAGCTTCCTCCGAGGGATACCTCCTCTCCTGGGTGTGGGTTTAAAGTGAAGACGGAGATTGCAGCGTACAAGACGATGATCCGTATGACATTCCGCACTGGGCATTACTCGGGTGTGTAAGACATCTCGAAGGTCTCTCTGGCGCACCAGAATGTAGTCGATAAGGTGCCAGTGCTTGGACCATGGGTGCATCCAGGTTGTCTTCAGGCTGTTCTTCTGCTGAAAGATAGTGTTGGTGATGGTGAGCTGGTGCTCCGTGCAGAATTCTAGCAGGAGGCGCCCGTTATCATTGCAGTTGCCAATGCCGTGTTTGCCAAGTACTCCTTTCCAGGCTTCCGAGTCTTTACCTACTCTGGCATTGAAGTCGCCAAGGATGATCACCTTGTCCTCTGTAGGGGTCTTCCGTACGAGGTTGCGTAGATCAGCATAGAACTTGTTCTTTTCTGCAGGATCTGCTTGAAGGGTTGGGGCATACACACTGAAGAGTGTTGCATGCTGCTTGTTTTGAAGTGGGAGGCGCATGGACATGATGCGATCTGAGTGACCTGTTGATAGGTTTTCGAGTTTGGAGGCAATGGAGTTCCTGACCATGAAGCCAACGCCAGAAAGGCGGCTCTCAGCCTTTGACTTACCCGACCGGTAGAGGGTGTAGCCAGCACCATGTTCTTGAAGACTACCTTCCTCAGGGAAACGGACCTCACTGAGAGCTGCTATGTCAATATTCAACCTGAGAAGTTCGTGGGCAACTAGAGCAGAGCGTCATTCAGGGCGACCACTGTCTACTGTGTCAAGCATGGTTCTGATGTTCCAACACGCAAGCTTTAGTTTTTGCACACTTTGTGAGGCAGGTGCATGCCTTTTCTTTGTTGTTATTTTTTGACCGCAAGTAAGGATGCCCGTTGACCGTGGCTAGCCAACTGGGGTGGGGGAGACGAGCTTTGTTTCGGCCACCTTTTCTAGGCCCCTCTCCGTGTGGAGCAAGCAGTGCTGTCCCTAGATAAGGCTGCTTGGTCGTTCAGGGTGCTGCCGAAAAATGCTTTCATCTCCGGGTCAGCATCAGGTGACCAATACCCTGAACCACCTATATGCAGGATCGGGACTGCGGCTTCCAGTGGCATCTTCCACCTGCCGTTTTGCCTCTTGCCCATCGCTGCAGGACTTGGTGTGTTGTGGGTTATGGATGTGGATATGCCCTTCAGGCCTGCGCAGAGGAATTTTTAGGTGAAGCACAGTGTGCGTGGTACTGCCTCCACCCTTTCACCTTGGGGTCATCTGCCATGGCCCAGTAAGCCGGGACGCTGGCAGCGAGTCCTCCAGGTGGTAGGTGTTACATTATCGAGCTCTATCTGCCCGGGTTTGATGTTAGAGTTTTCCTTCTCTTGGCTGGCGAGGTTGGTGAGCCCAGCCTGCCCATCCAGTTATACCGCCGGACATTCAGTCGCACCATGACGTGGCAAACTCTGTGAGAAATGGGGGGGCAGTGGGAAGGTGTTGTCATGGATGCAGTAATGCAGGAGAGGCCATTGCAGTGACCATCTGCCAGGCATAGCCGGACAGTGACCACGTGGCGTTCACTACACTGGGAAAGGAGAGGCTATGTAATGCGCATACACTTTCCCCGGGGGGGGCAGGATACCCAAGAGGGAGCCCCCCTCCCCCCCCCGCTGAGAAATAGTATGTATGCAAATGGACCAATATGCTTATGGGAGCTTTTGGTGGTATGGGGGAGAGGAGGAACAGGAACACTATTTGGTCACATTTCTGGCAATAGGAGATGTGGTTGGGCCAGATGAGGCAGAAGAAAGTTCTGCCCTCAACTACAGAAGTCCTGCTGGGTACATCAACAACCTAACTCTGCTAGTAGAGAATCTCTCCTAACTGTGCTTAGCTATTTCCTCAGTGCAGCATAAGTTAGACTCAGTAATCAGGCATGGAAAACAAATTCTAATAATCCCTTCTAGGTGCTGAATCAGAGTTCCAGCTCTGAAGTTTACAGGATGGAACAGGAATTCTGTTGGTGTATGACCCACCCTACTACCTCCATATCTGAACAGGTGGGGTAGTCTCAGACCAGGCGGTAAGGTTCCAAAGATCAGTTGTGCTTGGGGATTTTCAGTGTTCATGCTAAGGCCTCCTTAACTGAAGCAATTTAGGACTGTGGTTTCTTGCAGAAATGGTGTTGCTAGAACATGGAATTTAATCTGTAAGAACATAAGAAGAGTTCTGCTGCGTCAGACCAGCAATTAGTCCATCTAGTCCAGTATCATTTTCCAACCAATTGCCACAGAGTGCTAAACAAACAAGGCATAGAGACCAACGCCTCCCTCTGGTGTTGTCTCTCAGCAGTGGTAGTCAGAGGTATACCATCTCTGACTGTGGAGCATTCCTTTAACCATCATGGGTTGCCCTCACTATTGATTGCCCTCTCCTCTATGAGACAGTGAATCCAACAATTTAATTATTTTAATATGTTAACTAAAATGATTAAATTGTTCCTGTACCATCAAACACTTGGCTCAAAACAGAAAACCAAATCTACCATGCAAGTCGCTGCACATGAGGGTATTATACCCTCATATGCAGTGGCTCACATGCTAGACTTGGTTTTCTGTCTTGAGCCAAGTGTTTGCTGGTACAGGAACCTCTAGCAACTTCCATCACAAGAAATCTATAACCTTGTCAAAATGTGGAAGAGATTGTTTCTTTTTGACATGGCTGGCACTCTTATTGAAGCTCTTGTCAGTCTATATGGAATTCTGAAATGACTTGGGTGATTAACAAAGTCACTCTTCCATTTATTAGAATCTGATCATCTCTTTCGTTTTTTCAGGATTTGGGGAAGGGACAATAAAACTGGTCGGCTTGAGCACAAGTGGAAAGCGGCTAACTCTGAGCTCACAGATTAGAGGTTCCTGTATGAATTTCAATTGCTGGGACCAGAGGCAATGGGCAGTTTATTTGGAGAGGTGCAGTCTACTACCTGTATACTCAATCTTTGCCCATATTGGCCTGTTACAGTTTAGTAGAGGTGTGAAACTACACAGGACAAGCTAGTAAATAGTCAAGAGACAGAGCTAATGGAATAACAGGACAGAGACAATGTTGAAGTCTCTCCTTAAGAAACTTTCCCTGTACTTAGATGATACTGTTGCCTGGTGCCAAAAATCACTCTTTGCACCTATGTGCTTTGAATGGGTGGTAGCTAAACTACTTCTTGGAGAAAATGGTACCTAGATAAATTTAAATTAAGTTTCCAGCCACGTTTTGAACTGAGATTGTTCTGGTCATCTTTATTAATTAAATCTGGCAGAAAAAAAAATACAACCCTGTTGATTCTCCCAGCCTTGTAAAAAAATACAACCCTCCTTAACTGGTAGAGAAGAGCAGAGGGACACTATACTAGTCATTTTATTCTTAACTGGTTAAATACTACTAGGAGAAGGTGCTAGGAGACTTTGTGCTAGAAGGTATAACAGAATTTCATTCATCTCCTGTACTATTTAACAGCTACAGGAAACCACCAGTAACATTTGGCCACCAAGCAGAAGTGGGGTATTATCAATAAACAGATGATGTACAACTACAATAGCTGAACAGTACTTTGAATGAAAATGAGCTAAATCAGGGTCAGTAACCTGAAGCTCAGCTGATAATCTAGACAAGACTGATGTGCTGATAACCTAACCAGGGAATGAAGAATACCTTGTTTTAAATGAGGCTGCATTGTTTCTCAAGAACTCCCAACTCTAAATCATTTATGAACAAGTTAAAGAATATGGGACCCAGTACCGAGCCCTGCGGCACCCCACTGCTTACCGTCCTCCACTGCGAAGACTGCCCATTTATACTCACTCTCTGCTTCCTATTACTCAGCCAGTTTTTGATCCACAAAAGGACCTGTCCTTTTACTCCATGACTCTCAAGCTTTCTAAGGAGCCTTTGATGAGGAACTTTATCAAAAGCTTTTTGGAAGTCAAGGTAAACAACATCGATCAGGTCTCCTTTATCCACATGTTTGTTCACCCCCTCAAAGAAATGTAACAGGTTAGTGAGGCAAGATCTTCCCTTACAGACCCCATGCTGCGTCTTCCTCAATAACCCGTGAGAGATAACCCGGGAGATTACAAGAATGATAATGTAACTGTCAGTATGAATAAAAAATCATGATAATCTTCTTGTATTATATGCAGATAATGACAGCCTGTTGTTATAACTTGTCAGTAAGTCATTGTTATATTGTTATATTCTTGTCAGTAAGTCATTTTAGCTGAGTGAACGCCTAGTCAATTTTCCCTCCTTCTACTTCCAACCGAATATCCAAGGGTGTGATCAGACAAGCAGTTTGGCCCACCATAGCCACCCCTCCCCTCTGGATTAAACAGGCATGATCACATGCACATATCTTGCTCCCACACCCCACTTGTCCTCACTTCATACTAAAATGACTCCCACATGGACTAAATAGCCACCGGCAAATTCGGGTGGTTTCCCCATCGCAGGTTTCTGGCCATCTGATCACCCCAGCTGCACCATGGAAATACACAAGCAGTGTGATCATTCTACTCTATTTCTGGTGCATCCTTTCCCCCCTCCCAACTGCATTCTGGCATGCACTTCAGCACCTTCATAGAACCAGCCAGGAACATGTATGCACTTATCTGCTTCCCTGCACAGCACAGGGGAACTTAGGAAGAAAACCCCAATCCAGCTGTGAGTTCATGGTTGTAGTGCTTTAGCGATGTGGATGACCAACCACAGGCTCACTGCGCTATGATGCCGGCTTAGGGGGTGTTGTCTGATCAACATAAACTGTCCCAAACACACATGGCTTATTTAAAGCCAAGATACTGCTGTGACAACTTGCCCATCTGATCATACACCAAGTAAGCATCCAAGCGCCATGCTCTCCATGTGGCCTAAAGTATAGGGAGGACTGGAAAAGCAGGAGGTGGGCAGAGGCATGTGAGCAGAGTTCTTCATGGCAGTGGGACTTGTCTTCAACTGCTTTTGCAGTGATTCCAGAGCAAGGTTTGTGTGCGCTGAAGCAAATGGAAAATGAATGGGGAAAGAGGAAAGAAGCCTTCCCCACAAGGGACGAGTCTGGCTTACCTTCTGCTGCCTGTTTTTTTTTAAGGTCTATTGTTCAGTCCTTAAGCACTTTTGCTGATAATTTGGCTTTCTTTTGAGATTGAATCACAAAGGGATGTAATATGTATAAGCACTTCTTTGAAAATGCAGAAAAAGACCAGATGAAGGTCACTCATGGCAGTGGGGAAGTGCCATTCTCTCTAGCCAGATCAAAACATCATAGAAATATTAATTTTCTCAAGAATCTGCTTGTCTTGGAAGGAAACAATAGACATCTAGAAATACGTTTGCTATGCTTTCATGCAGGGCTTTGTTTGTAGAAAAAGCCCAGCAGGAACTCATTTGCATATTAGACCATACCCCTGACATAACCATTGCTTCACACAGGGCTTTTTCTAGAAAAAGGTCAGCAGGAGGTTATTTGCATATTAGGCCACACCCTCTGATGCCAAGCCAGCCGGAATTGTGTTCCTGTGCATTCCTGCTCAAATAAAACCCTGCTTTCATGTATTAATTTTTAAAATGGAAAACTTATTCATTACCAATGTTATCACTGTGGTTTGAAAAAATCTGGATTCTTTATGAGTTGGAAAAGATAACAGATCAGTTCTTACAGTATGAACGCTTTCCTAGACACTTGAATTTCACTGAGAAATGGTATCTTGTTCTAGATTATATGGCAGTACATAATACAATTCCAGACAAAATCACATCCCTAAATTCTCCAGTCGATTTTTAAATCATGAGTTGTTTGTAATAGGCTATTATTGCTGAAACAGACACGCACACTCTCTCTTTTACAACAAATATAATATTTAGTGTTTACTTTGTGATATACTAGTTAATTATTGTTCATAGGAAAATTGGATTAAGAATTCTTGTGGTACTTTCCCCACCATTGATGCTTAAGTCATACATGTCACCACAAACTTATTATTATTGGATGTTAAGTACTGTTCTTTATGTTGTTATTGTTTGCTCTTCATAAATTCAATATAATGTTGATTGGATAAAGTGGGTTCATATTCAACTTGCAAAAAGGCCTTTTAAAAATGTTTCATTCAGTTTTCTTCCTAGCTTTCTCCAAGAAAAGGATAGGAGGTACTTAAAAAAAAAGGTTTTACCCCAACATACTATGTAACTCTAGAAACTCACCTATTACTCTCTATTTATTGGTTTTATGACCATTTACATTAAGCCTTTCCACCAAAAGGGACCTTCAAAGTGGCTTACAAAAACTAAAAAAAATCCTTAAAAATAACTAAATACCATGAACACGATTAGCAATGCTAGTAATAAAAAAAACAGTGTGGCATTATTTGGCTTCCAGATGCCAAACTTCCATGCCTTTAAAAACCCCACAAAAAGTAGAATTGCAGTGTTGACCTGCGCTATGGTTATGATTTGAAAATGGCTTCTTTATGTGCTCCATATAATATTTCAGTATTTATGTAAATCCAAAGTAAAATCTCTTTTTTAATCATTATGTCCCTTTCCCTTTAATATTTCTTACCTAATGTACAATTGTTATTCTGTCCATGGGAACAGCAAGCCAAGTAATTTGTTTTGTTATGAAACTTGTTTTGGATCAGGATCACAGAGAGGGAGAAGATACAATCTTTGTCCAGAGGCCCATGGTGGCTTTTGGCAGCCCTGTCTGAGGTATGTAATGGATCAGTTGAGTAAAACAAATATTGTGGTGAACATATTTACAGTTTGCCTTTGAAATGCAAATACACGGTTAGTAAGTAAGCCTAGGAAGTCAAGACCTAATGACTTCCAGTAGCTGTTGTCATCAGTGCTTGCATCAAATCTCCAGGAAGTTTGAGGTTTTTAGAATGAATAAAAAAACTGAGGGCTGAAAACAGCCTGTAAAAATCTCACCTGCATTTTTATGTGCCTGTTTGCATTCCCAACATGATGCTGTTTGGGGGCTCCTTCTTCTTTATTGTGTGAACTCAGGCAGGCAGAGGTGACAGAAAAATATGAAGGCATCATAGTGCCATATTACTGATCAGATTTGGTTCTATGACAGTCACTGAGGCTAAATGAAATGTTCTCTGCTGGAGGGAGATAGGAAGAGAGGGAACCTGTCTCCATTGCTCAGACAACAGGCCAGTGTTTTCTGTTTTACTCTCGTATATTGGTGATTTTATAGTGCATCTCCCCAACAATGAGAAAACGAATAGTTCAGGATTATCTCTGTCATGTACTCTCAGTGACTGGGGCTAAGAGGCAGAGCATATGCTCTGTACACAGAACAATTTCCTAGATTCAGTCTGCAATAGCTCCAGCAGGGAGAAACTTCTGTCACTGAAAACCTGTAGAGCTGCTACCCATCTCAGTAGATAATATTGAACTAGATAGGCTAGTGACACATAAAGCTGTGTCTACTTCTTCCATTTGTAAACAATTTACTGTATTCTGTGCCTGAACCAACCAGTGTCTCTGAAGCACACTACACATCACATAATCAGCCAGCACAAAATAGTGATTTCCAAATGTTTGAACTGGGTCATGATACATCAAATGAAAATGAACATAACATTAATTGTGGAGGGGTAACTATGTTCATCTGCTGAGGCAAAAATAATAAATATATTGAGGGGAAAGTTCATGGACCAGGGTGCACATCTGACAACATTGACTCTGGCCCATGAAGATAATGGTGCAACATATTTATTTGGCACAACACTCGCAGTCATAAACAGAGGAATGTTTTTAAAAGTATTGTTGCAGTAGGTGCTGCCGATCATTCCTAATAGGCAAACCCATAACGGCACTGAAATTAAATTTATATGACATGCTGCTGCTATATAATTTAGATTGCCCTTTTATTTTCTGGATGAAATTTGGATCATTACAATTACACCCATTAGTACTTGCAGTCATAATGACTCTTGGCATTTACATTATTAACCACAATTTTTATTGGCAGAACAATTCCTCTGAGAGTTATTTTCACATACAAGATCTGTAAAACAGAAATGGCATCTTTTTCTGTCTGTGGTTAAATTCTTTTCTCCTTGCATTATTTCCCTCCCTCAAAGCTCCAGAATGTACTATTTTAAACTAAACTCACAGGCAAAACAACGGACTCTACAAAGGCATAAATGTCAAGTAATTCTACTGTGCAAGTTCTTCTCAAATTAATTGGAATTGGATGTAGCTGACAGAAATGCATGTTCTTGTGAAGGTACAACCTAATCCTATGAATGCCTACTCAGAATGCCTACTAAGTCCTGTTCTATTCAACAAGTGCTCCTTCCTAACACCTGTCTACTGCAGGGGTGTCAAACCTGTGGCCTACAGGCCAGAACTGGCCCCTGCAGGGCTGGTATCCAGCCCACAAGCAATTGACTTACTCCTACTTTGTCCTCTCCAATGGCTCACTTCTACTTTGTCCTCTCCAATGACTGAGATCTCTTCTTCCTCTTGGTAGGAAGCGGGGGCGGGAGGGGGAGATGAAAGAGCATGTGCATGCACCAGAGAAAAACTTCCTGAATTGCTATCTCCTGTTTAATCCTCTGGGGTGGCTGCTGTGTGGCCAAGCCTCTCTTCCCTTTATTGTTGAGATCTCTTCCCCCTTTGGGGAGGGAGGAAGGAAGGGGGAAGGAAAGAGAGAGAGTACCCAAGAAAGTGATCGAGTCCTATGGCACTTTTTAAGTGAAAACTTCCGTGAAAGAATTAGAATTTATTTTTAGAATAAATATCTAATTAGAAAGTTTCCAAAATGAGCTCTAAGATCCAGCTACATGACATTCCTACTACTCATATTTCTCCTCATTAGAATCATAAAGTTGGAAGGGACCTCCAGGGTCATCCAGTCCAACCTCCTGCACAATTCAGGAATTCACAAATACCTCCCCCATCCCAGTGACCCCTGCTCTATTCCCAGAAGATGTCAAAAAACCTTCAGGATCCCTGGCCAAACTGGCCTGGAGAAAAAATGCTTCCTGACCCTGAAGTGACAAACAGCATTTTCCCTGGCCATATAAGAATGGGTCACCAGAACTAAGCACTGAAGCAGCCCTTCCTGCCCTCCTTTTCATGATCCACCTAAGTGCATAAAATCAGCATTGCTGTCATATGCCTATCTAACCTCCGTTTAAGAGAGATTTGGGTACTAGAAAGTGGGGATCAGGTTGCTATTTTAAATAACATTTGCATATTTGATACTGTAACAAAAATGGGACATATCAAATAAAAAATATATTGGAAAATTGGGCATTAGAAAATGGGAAGCAGGTTGCTAGTTCAAATGAAATTTGAGTTTTTGGTAGTGTAACATAAGACTGTGGTATCATAAAAATGCACTGTTGGAAAATAGCAATAAATGTATTAGTACCATAGATCCTTAAGTACCCCGAGAGTGTTAATCAGTCCCGTTAGAATCCTGTCAACTCCTTTTTTCAGCAATGTATCACTTTATCCACTTTAATTTCCTCTGCACATGTTTCCATAGAAACTGAGAAAGGAATAAAATCTTCACCAAAAAATCAATAGACGTCATAAGGTACAAGATTATTTCATGTTGTTCTAACAAACGTATGTTCAGGAAACAAAGTTCTTGTTCAGAGAATGTTTATCATCCAGAAATTTTAGGACAGTTAATTCCTATGGTATATTGTTATGAATAACTCCTCTCAGTCACTAGGTAGCCAGAGAAATAAACACTTCCTATACAGACAGTATTTATTACCATCAATTAATACTGGGGGAAACAAGCAATTCAGTCTGTAGTCCAATGTAGAATAACTCAGTCTAAATCCACTGATTTCGATGAGTTTAGATTGGAGTTACTGAATACATTTGAACTATAATAATCACAGCAAAAGTATAGGACAAGGCTGATAAATAATGGCTACAGTGTATGTTTCAGCAATGGGTTAAGTAGCATCAGATATCAAAGGATTTACATTTTCAGAGACAAAATGGAAGCATACTCAATAGTAACCTTGGGTATGGGATCCTGTTTGTATACATCGTGCCAATTTTTCAATCCAATATGTTTTACAATCCAATAATCAGGATGATATGCCATAGCTGAACATATGAAACTGCTTTATGCTGAGCCCACTAGTTCAGTCCTTTGTAATCTAGCAGTTAATAATTCTTCTCAGTCTGCTACATGAGATCCTTTTAAAAATGATAGACGTCAGGGACTGTCTGGGCATGGGGAGTAGCAATGGCTCAGTGGCAGAGCATCTACTCACATTGGGACCTTGGAATTTTGGAAAGGTGATACCAGTCTGAATAGGAGATATGGAACCTCCCTTGAGAGTTCATTGTAAGACAACTATAAGAATGGCCATTATATTTATTTAGAATATTTATATGTCTACAGACCAGCCTAAGGTGGCTCAGAAACTAGACTCAATATGACAATAAAATAATAATTTTTAAACCCCAAATTCCAACATTGTCATTATCAAAATCAGCCATAAAGCAGCCAAGAGTGCTCTAGGTGCATAAAAACAATATTCAGCAGCCTAATATAGTATCCATGAAATAGCCCTCAGGCTTGAAGCAGGCCCTAAAAACAGCTTTAAAATATGAAACTTGTACCTTTAATGGAAAGGTTTGTCCTGGTCCTTAGAACAGTAAAGTAGGCATCAGAGAAGCCTCAATGGGGAGAGTCTTCCAAAAGCAAGGCATGCCCATGGGAAAAGCCCTTGCTCTCCTCACTGCCCACCTTACCTCTCTGCAGATGGGGCAGAGTTTGAGAATATGGCCTCAACTAGTCAGCTGGACAATATGGGTGGAGTTGGCCCTCCAAGTACTTGGCTCCAAATCATTTAGGCAAGAACCAGAAGATTACGGTAAATTGTGTCCAGAAACAAACAAACAACTCCTCCTCATTATCAAAATTTATGGATCACCCAATCCCTGCTACTGTGGGGATAATACTGCATTATTAAAACAATCGTAGTAAAACATACTTTAAACACATTTCAGAAACATTTAAGCATTAAAAACAGATAGCAAGTAATAATTTCCTTCTAATTGCAGACTGCTGGTTACTTTACGGGTTGGGGTGGGGGAGAAAGGTAGGCGAGGATGAAGCAAACAGACAGGGTGCCTGCTTAAGATAAAACCTCAGTTGAAAACCTCCAGTCAGATAAAAAACAACTAAGTAATTAATTTTTTTTTTACAATGTCCAACAATTATATTCATATACAACATTATATTCCACAAGTTTAAATCTTAATTCAGTCTCAAATCAGTATATACAATTGCAACATTACTTTTGTGATGTATCCCTCCCCCCAATAAAGTCCACAACCCAGCCAATGGCATGTCCAGAATTCTTTCCAATAGAGGTATAATGCCAGGAAATCTTTACAACGTTCGTAAGATGCCCCTTCTAGATATTCCAAGACATTTCAATTCTGTTCTTCTTGAGTTATCAGGCTGTTAAATGGAACAGTAAATAACAAACTACAAGTAAGAAATTAGCCCTAAACACTTTCATATCCATATTGCTATATTAACACAATTTGCAATTTGCATTCTTAACTACTACCCACCAGCTTTATGTAGCTCTGCTTACTGTACCCCATTCCATTGACTGATGAAGTATGCATGCATGTGAAAGCTTACATTCTGACTAAAACTTTGTTGGTCTTAAAGGTGCTACTGGACTCCAGCTTTCGGTTTGATTAGAAAACCCGGCTCTTTTTCAGCAGTAGGGGGCCTGGTTAGCAATTTATGCTGATAGACCCCAAATCCAAAATCATTACCAATATGACATTTAGTGGAGCAATTCTGGTCATGAGTTAAAATATACAACTCACCCACATAGCCATGATATTCCACATGTACTTTTGCAACTTCTCTTTTTATAGGTTCAGAGGCATAGGGAGTTATCCAGTATTCTTAATGATTTGTCCATCCAGGAACAGTTCTTTATGTACAGAAGATCCACTTTCCCTAAGATAGATCACCTGGACATTGATAATTCAGAGTTCATGGGAAAATTACATTTGGGCCCAATTTCGCTGTCACAGGTCAATCAAGGAGACTTTTGCAGGCTGAGCTGCTTCATCACAGGATGCTTCATTACAGCTCCACTGCTGGCTCCACGGAAGTCAGATAGCTGGCTGGAGTGGGGCTAAAAGTGAAGCTCCCAACCTTACATCATCTTTCTCTTCCCAGTTCTGGCTTCCAAGCAGGCTAGATCACATACATTTGAGGGTTGCTTACAGCAGGAGTGCTGATCTTTTGTTTTTATTTGGCTTTCAAAATGAGGCAATCATTTTGGACATCTGGCCTTCTTACAGAAAAAGCACAGGCCACTTTGTGGTGTCACTCAACCACGTTGTGGTTGTCAGAACTGTAGCTGGCTGCTGTCCTTGTCTGAGATAACATTTGTTAGGTCATAAGTTATGGAACCAGAGAGAACTCCAGTTTTCTGGGTTATACCTCTGAGGATGCCAGTCACAGTTGCTGGTCAGGTCTCCCAAAGCCAAGACCATGGCCATAAAGCCTGGAAAAATATACAACTACTAATGAACTCCAGCCATGAAAGCCTTTGACAACATATGGAAGCATAAATCACAGGCTTTGATTTGCTTCACACAGGAAGCTAATGCTGGTACATTCCTAGCTACAATGTCCTTAGGATCAGGATATAAGAGAATTAAAGCATGTGAATCCTTTTAAATGGCAAGTTCAGAATTACAAAAATCTAGGCAAGGCATGGATGACGATGTGCAGCTATTGGAATACAATAATGGCTTATTCCAAATGGAATGTTATTCTGGCATGTCTCTCCCTTTGTTCACCAAATGTCTTTTCAGTCATTGCATGATATGATATTCTCTTGGCTTTTCCATTGAACTGTTTTGTCTCCCTTAAGCCAATATTACTTTTGATGTACAGAATATTGAACTGCAGGGTTAAAAAGCTGACAATTGTATTGGAAACTGAAATGTTGCTTCTGTAACTAAAAATACCTCCAGTTGTTATGGTAACTGCTATTTGGAGTACAGAGAATTCTATTTTTTTTTTATCCTTCATGAAAAATTGGCCAACCATACTTTTTTATGGCGTGGCCACCTGTAGTGGTCATTGTCTTTTGACTAACAGAGGTCTTTGCTAGTATAAAATGGAAAAAGGAAAACAAGACATGCCAAAGAGTACTTTAATAGCCTGTTAATGGACACCTTAAGCACTGTGTCTAGTTGCATGGTGAAAGGCTGATACCAGTGATTTAAAAAAAATCTATTAATGCCTGTATTAAGTATCTCTGAACTCAGAATCAGCTAGTGGCTGCCTGCTTGGTGTGAGCCAACTGAACCTACAATCAGAAATACAATCAAATGGAGGATGTCACTGCAGCAATTCCCATTATCACAGCAACAGGACCAGGTGCTGTGCCAGTAACAGAAATTTCTGTGGACTTTATTCATTTCCCACTGGAATGTGACTTCTGCTTCTCTAGGCATTCTTTGTTTTGAGGAAATGTTCACAAACTTTTTTTAATTTGCATCTTTTGTCACTTTTAAAAATCCATTAACTTTGTTCCAGCTGGGGAAATGTGGCAGATAAATTGGTACCAGAAAGCTCATATCCTTCAGCACAACATGACTCATATTCTTGGCTATTTTTGTCACAACTGGTGGCGGTGATACCATACTGTAGAGAGCAAAATGCTTAATTACATTGAAGAGTTTTATGTTTCCTCCACCTTCTGAATGATGAGTATGAAATAAAATGTTAAATGCCACCTTGAAGGGAAAAAACTTGACAGCCTCATGTATTTTGGGCACCACAGGAAATTTCATAGCAACAGAAGAAGCAGAGAAGTTTGTTTGCATCATTTTTTTTAAAAAATGAACACTTTCTGCCTATTTTTTCCTTTGCCAGGTTCTGGCATTTTATCTTAACATTTCCTTTGACACCATCAAATTGAAAGGGTGTACACACACAATTAATTCCATATTCATGAGATTTTGACATTTACAAGTGAGATTTGAGCATTTTCCATACATTGGCTTCTTTACAAAGGTGTGTATGGGAGAAATCTGTGTATGTGTTGCTATATGAAAGAATTCCTTCCACTGACAGATGGCTGATGGTGCTCATCAGCTGCTAAGGAAAAAGGACAATGTACTGCCTGTGATCAGTCACTCCCCCAACTTCCTAACCATGAAACATAGTATGGATCTGTGTACAGAAGGTATTACAGCTGAGTTCTCTGCAGAGTTACTTTAGTCTAAGCCCACATATTCCATTGCTTGTGTGAAATAACTAATGATTGGAATTGATAGATTGGGATAAATAATGGTTGGTTGTTTTTATATCAACATTGTTTTAGTTGTAACACCCTGTGTAGATCAGGCAAGAAAGAAAGAAAGAAAGAAAGAAAGAAAGAAAGAAAGAAAGAAAGAAAGAAAGAAAGAAAGAAAGAAAGAAAGAAAGAAAGAAAGAAAGAAAGAAAGAAAGAAAGAAAGAAAGAAAGAAAGAACTCTGCATAGGATTGCACAGATAATTACTCAGTAGTGACGGCATTTATTTGTATTTAGCCATAGGCCATTACAAACCAAAGATAAAATCGATCTAACATTGTTGTATAAAATGTGATAAAATATAAAACAAAACAAAACCATGAATCCGTTATCAAATCTGAGTAAAACATCAGAAAATAACATCAAGAATCAGTGTTAGTTAAATCCCCTATTAACAGTGTTTTATTTTATTTTATCAAGTTTATATCCCATCCTCCCCTGATGAGCTCAGGGTGGCTAACAACAACAAATTAAACCATATAAACATTAAAAACAAAATACATAATAAAATCATTCATACAATTTATAATCCTAAAACCAAGATGTGCATTTCTAATTTCTCTGATGTTCTTGTTTCAGTTATAAAATTCAGGGATGTTGTCAGTGCTATGGTGTTAGCCTGTAATAATTATCCAAATCCAGTTAGTGACTATATATGTACAAAGGCACCCATGCACATGTGACATGTTCCTAGCTGGATGTGGAACTGAGAAGTAGAATTCCCTAAACTGATACAGTACTGTAATTAGAGCTGTATACAACCCAGTACACAAAACTGGAGTCCTACCAATTAGTGGTTTAGAAGGAAGGCTGTATTCAGCCCACCATACCCCCCTCAAATAAATAGCTGATGAAATTCTAGTTTTTGAAAGGGATTTTGTATGCACATATTTGGCTTGTATGTTCCCTTGCTCTTGCATCTGGGACTCTTAAGGGCCAGAATGCATGTTTTTGTTTTATGAATTGGGTCTGGATTCTCCTCTCCCCCTGTACCATCATCCCATGCTCAGTCAAGGTCCTGGGGACTTTAATAATGCCTTTCCCTACATTGCTATGAGACTTCAGGGAGAGAAAAGTAGTTCCAGGGAACCTAGGGAACCCGGACCCAAATTGTCCAAAAAGCACCATAGGGTGTAGGTTGGCCCAACTACCCAATGCAAAAATGCTTCAAGCAAAGCAGTGATTTTAAGAATCTGCTTACTGTTCAATCATATTAATAGAGTGGATTTTCCTCCACTCTAAACACTTAAAAATGAACTCTCTAGTCTATGTTGTACTTTCCCAAGGGGCCAAAAAAGAAAGTGCATGTACAAACATGCAAGCCAATGTAGAATTCTCAATGAAAACTAAGTTTTTCTGAACATGCAAAACTACAGTTTAACTTCAAGTTTCTCCAGAACTTATTTGGATAATTAGTAGGGATGTATGAATATGTTCCTTTCTATTTTGTTTTTGCATGTCATTGCTGTGAGACTCTCAGTGAGAAGAAGTGACATCTGGGTATTGGGAATCTGCTTGCTTTTCCAGACTTGAACCCTGAATGCCAGACTCTCTATGCTCCTACATTCTGTCTCACTTGTTACTGTTGTATTTGTGCAACCTGGAAACTCCAAGTAGAGTAAAAACATCAGATTCTACCCTGAACTAGACAGAACCCATAAAAATTATCTAGCTACATTTGCTTGCCAGCTCTAGTCCCCCCCAAAAAGAGAAGAATCCATTAAGATTATTATCCTACAGAATAATAATAAGGATCTAAAGCACTAAAAGTATCCTTTTTGTGGGTTTTATTATAAAAGAATTGATAAAAGAATAAATGCAAAAAAAAAGTGCAACATTTGGCTCTCTGTTACCATCTGCCCTCAAGAATAGACAACCTGGTTAGTACATTCGCTTGGAGCTCCCTCCTTGAAGCCCTTTCCTCTCCTGCCCCTTCAGAAGGACACCTGTTCCAGCACCCGCAGCCTTTGCATAATGTTCGCATTAACAGCCTCATCACCCTCCTCGTCAGAAGATGACAGCTGGGGTGGAGGCCTCTTAGCAGGGACCTTAGGGGCCTTTGGCGCCGGCTGTTCCCTTTTGGCTTCACCAACCCCTTTCCTCCAGGCATCTCTATAACTAAAGCAGACCCTCAAAATGGCTTCCACACAATGCCAACTAAAATGGTCGCCCTCCCTTAACTAAGAAGAAGGGGACCCAATATGGCCGACCTACAAAATATCAGGGAAGCAAAATGGCAACGCAGCTAAAACAGTAATCCTTCCCCTGCTTGCCTGAAGTAAAACCACCAAACCCAACCACTTCCCTGTCAAAGGAGGGAGGAGGCTGGGCACCCCAACAATAAGAAGAGCAAAAAGACCGCCTTGCGTGATCCTGGCTCCAAACAGCCAACAACCCTCAGCATTCGTCCTCACTGCCCCAAAATGACAAGAGAGCACACAGCTCACAGGAGAGACCCTTCGCCCATCAAGACAGCCACCACCAAAGACACAGCCTCCGAGCCTGGGGAGCACCCAGCTCCCAAGAGACTTCCTTCGCCTGCAAAGACGGCTGCCGCCACCACAGACACGGCCTCCGAGCCTGGGGAAATTATTACAAAATATTGGGAAGGAGATTTCATTTAAGCAATGGGGGAAAACTTTGGACAAAAGATATAAAATTTACTACTTGCTTAGAGAAAACTGGTATAAAATGTTTTATCATTGATATATTACTCCAAAAGACATCAAGAAGATGGATAAAAATTATAAAGGACACTGCTGGAAATGTAAAGAGATGGATGGTACCTTCTACCATATGTGGTGATCTTGCAAAGAAAACCCTAGTAAATACTGGATATAAATACATAACACAATTTTAAAAAATTGAACATAAAATTTGCTGTGTTACTGGAGACAATGCTACTAGGAATTTTTCCAATGAATGCAGATAGAATAATACATGAGCTGCTTAAATACATGCTAACTGCAGCAAAAGTAGTATTTACAGCAAAGTGGAAAATCAAAGATTGTAAAACTCTTGAGAATTGGATATACAAAATGCAATAATATGCTGTTGTGGCAAAACTGACAAATTTCATTAAAAAGATACCGAAAGATTAATTTGAAAATAACTGGCAAGTTTTCTATGGTTACTATAATCTATATGGCCTATATTTTATGATACTCAGTATGAAACAGTAAAGATGATATCTTGTGTACAATCTTTATCATAACAAACTGTTATGTTAAAATTCACATACACATTTCTATGAGGTTATTCATGTTTTATCATATTAAATGATATGATGAAATGATAATATGAGAAAATAGTAGAATATGTTTAGTAGGCTGATATAGGCTGTGATCACACATGCTAAATTATGCACTTTCAATCCACTTTCAATGCATTTTTCAACTTGATTTTGCCAGTTCACACAGTAAAATTCAGTTGGAAAGTGCATTGAAAATAGATTAAAAGTGCATTATTTAGTGTGCGTGGTCACAGCCAGAGTAGTTTTTAAAGCTATCATGCAATATATTTCTCCTAAAACTACATGTATTTTAATCAAGGATTGTTCTTTGCATTTGCAAAAATTATCCTATACATTGTGTTTTGGTACCTTTTACTCTTTTTTCTCACCCCTTTTTTGTTCTATATCAACTTAGAAAGTTCAAAACAAATAAAATTATTAAGAAAAAAACCTCTTGTTTAAAGGGACCACAGTTATTTTAAATGAGATTTTCAAAAAGTAGCAAAACCAGCTGTTTGGGGCCTTCTTATTTTGGGACTGCACAAGAAAGCCTAGAAATGGAGAGCAGCCTGTCTGGGGTTGGGTGCCACTTCAACAGGGGAAGCCCCCGTTTGTTACCCTAAGAACTGAGAGAGCCTGGGCACTCCCCCACGCTCCCCCATTGCCTGATGATGCCCCTACCATTAGGAATTTAGCCAAGAGGCAAATGGAGGAGGAGGTCAACGACAGAGAAGGGGTGCCTAGCTGAGGCGGGCAGTGGAGGAGATGGCAGCAGTGGCAGTACAGGCAGTGGGGACTGGGTGCACCCCAGGAGCCCAGGGCAGGGGTGGAGGAAGTTGCACTGGCAGGGAAAGAGACTGCTCTAGCCCAGGGACCATGTGGGTTGTGTATCCCCTGTGGCCAGCCCACTTCCTGCTGGGCCTCGCTTTGCCACTGCTAGAATATACCCAACCCATGTGATCCGGGGTGGGTGGGGAATGGCCTCTTTCTCTGCTGGATCATGGACTTTGGTTCCCAAATTGTGGGCAAAAGTCATCATGGATTTTGCTTCATGGCTTAGTTTGTGGAGTTGTATGGGGACTTATCTCTTGAAGGTCTGAGTGGTGATTCAGCATTGGGTTGGATCCAGCAGAGGATTTCCACAAGTGAGAGGAGGTGATTTATACTCATCCCCCCCCCCCCGCTCTGAAATTGATTTTTCATTGGGGTGAGTCCATGGCCTTCAACAGGAAGAGGGGAGGGAGTCTCACACCACTGGTGGAAATCCCTTTTGTCAATAGAAATTTCTGGTGGATCCAAGCTACTGAGTCAGAGGCCTGGGCAGAAAACAACCCATGAAATGTGGTAGTTGGGGATATATGCAGCTGCACAAGGACAGCTGGTTTGGAGTCAGTCAGATGGGTATTTTCGGATAGATTCTGGTTCCAATTCAAAGCCAAACAGCTTTGTTCATTTTCAGGCTTTGAAAGAGTGTAGGGGAGTTGAGGTGTGCAAGTTGATGGTGAGTGGGTAAGTCAAGATTTTAGACAATAAGGTTTAAAAGGTGAAGTAGCCAAGCAGGGTTACAGTACTGTCTTGATCTGATTGGTTAAATGTTGTTTTGACAGGCAATTTCAACAGCTTTGAAAGTTGACTTATCCAAGATGAGGAAACTACTTGACAGAAAATGCTACTGAGTGAAAGTCCCTTCTTTAGCCAACTCTAATGAAACAGGCACCTTTTGAAGTTGAAAGAATGACTATTCATTACTGCATGGTCTTGATTAATTATCTAATGGTCAGATATTGGGCAAGGTGCAGCTTTTCCCTCAGTCTATTTTGCTCCCATTAGCATGATGAAGTTAGGCACCATTCTGCTCTTCTGCTGGCTCTTGAATATTCTCATAATAATGACCAAGAACTTTGTTTCTTGGCCTCATGTGACGTGCAGAGAGGTCCTGGGGTCAAAATGAAGGGAATGGGAGAAGAGAAAAACAAACAAAAAAGCTTGTTGGCAATAAACTTTGTGTGTTTTGCATGAAAGTGGTTATTTAGGGCCAAGCTAATAGATCCAAGTGGGTAGCTGTGTTGGTCTGAAGCAACAGAATAAAGTAAGAGTCCATTAGCCAAACTAGATGTTACCTTTTTCAAAAGTTCACCACAGGGACTTGCAACCATCACTGCAGCTACAATCCCTTTGGCAACTTGTATGTAAAAAGCACAGCAAGCCCAATTCTGATCAGGACACTGGAGGGGAGGGGTTTCCCCTTGCCATCTTTGGCCAGGGCAGTGGCCTAGCTAGGGCTTTGGGGGCCCGGGGCCCAAGATTTATGTGGGCCCCCCCATGTGTGTGCATGCCTCCAGAAACAGGATATGATGTCACTTCCGGTGATGTCACTTCCGCAAGATGGCCACCACTTGCGAGGGAGCCCTGCTGGAAACAGGAAGTGATGTAACTTCCCCAAAACGGCCACCACTTGTGGGGGGGGACAGGAAGTGGTGTCACTTTGGGGGCGGCACCCCCCCAAGATGGCACTGCTGGTGCGATCTAGGTCATGTGATTGATAACCTGATTACCCCACCACACCATGTGACAGGGAGAAATGCCACAAGCAGCCTGCTGGCCCAGCTGTTCCCCTTGTGCCCTGAACTTGTGGGACTTCTATATTAAGCAAGCTTACAAGAAAAACAAGGAAAACAAAAACAGGCATACTGATGGAAGATGGGTCAGGAACCTCTGAGATGAGAAATGCGAAGGTTATAGAGAATCATTGTTGAATTCTGTATGGGCGCCGACTCCCATGAGTTAGGGTCTTTAACTGAGATTGCCCATTTGTATACTGCTATTGAACTTTTTAAGGGAAGAAACACCCATAGTCTGGAGCATTGTTTATGTACGCTTACAGTCTGTACTGTTCCATACTCGGTCTTTGACAACAGGCCGTTTATGATATTATATACTATAATATAATAATACAGTATATGTTTGCAGTTTATTGGGTAGCACAGAGATGTCTGTAATGAGTACTTGGTTGATGGCCTATTGGTCAGTGTAATTTCTTGCATTGTTCCTTGAACGCTGAACCCCCACAGTTGTTGTTCCCTTACTGGAGTGTCCCAGAGGGCCCAAGGGAGGCAGGTGGGGCATAAGAACATAAGAGAAGCCCTGTTGGATCAGGCCAATGGCCCATCCAGTCCAACACTCTGCGTCGCATAAGAACATAAGAGAAGCCATGTTGGATCAGGCTGGTGACCCCTCCAGTCCAACACTCTGTGTCACATATAAGAACATAAGAGAAGCCATGTTGGATCAGGCCATTGGGCCCTCCAGTCCAACACTCTGTGTCACATAAGAACATAAGAGAAGCCTTGTTGGATCAGGCCAATGGCCCATCCAGTCCAACACTCTGTGTCACATAAGAGAAGCCATGTTGGATCAGGCCAATGGCCCATCCAGTCCAACACTCTGTCACCCAGTGGCCATAAAACCAGGTGCCATCAGGAGGTCCATCAATGGGGCTAGAAGCACTCCCACCGCGCCCCCTCACCAAGCACCAAGTTAGTCTTTAAGCTGCTGCTGCTGGACTCTGACTCATTTCTCCTGCTAGTAAAGGTAAAGGTAGTCCCCTGTGCAAGCACCAGTCGTTTCTGACTCTGGGGTGATGTTGCTTTCACAAGGTTTTCACGGCAGACTTTTTACAGGGTGGTCTGCCACTGCCTTCCCCAGACATCTACGCTTTCCCACCAGCAAGCTGGGGACTCCTTTGACCTACCTCGGAAGGATGGAAGGCTGAGTCAACCTGGAGCCGGCTACCTGAACCAGCTTCCGCTGGGATCGAACTCAGGTCGTGAGCAGAGGGCTCTGACTGCAGTACTGCAGCTTTACCACTCTGTGCCACGGGGCTCTTATTTCTCCTGCTACAGACAGACTAACTGGGCAACCCATCTATGCACCAAAATTCTCTCAGCCTCCAATTTGCCACTGGAGTCGATTTCAGCAGGATGAGCTCTGAAAGGCCTTCTCTGGGAATGCTCCCACGAGGGCTCTCTGGACATCGAGGAATAACACAGAAGGTGGACCGAAAAGAGTCATGCTGGAAGTCAGACCTTCTTCCAGAGTTGTCAAAGCTTAACTATTCCCCCACCTCACCCCCAGTCTTCTCAGGGCCCTTCTGAAGACCTCCTCTCTCTGCTGGGGTTGCCACCTCCAGTTAGGGTAAATCCTGAAACTTTGGGGGGTGGAGCTTTGGGAAGGATGGGGTTTGGGGAACGGGTCGGCACTAGTAGGCAGTGTTCCTTCTAAGCTGAGTTAGAATCATAGAGTTGGAAGGGACCTCTGGCGGTCATAGAATCATAGAGTTAGAAGGGATCTCCAGGGTCATCTAGTCCAACCCCCTGCACAATGCAGGAAACTCACAAACACCTCCCCCTAAATTCACAGGATCCTCATTGCTGTCAGATGGCCATCTAGCCTCAGCTTAAAAACCTAGAATCCTAGAGTTGGAAGGGACCTCTAGGGTCATCTAGTCCAACCCCCTGCACAATGCAGGAAACTCACAACACCTCCCCCTAAATTCACAGGATCTCCATTGCTGTCAGGTGGCCATCTAGTTTCTGTTTAAAAACCTAGAATCCTAGAGTTGGAAGGGACCTCTAGGGTCATCTAGTCCAACCCCCTGCACAATGCAGGAAACTCACAACACCTCCCCCTAAATTCACAGGATCTCCATTGCTGTCAGGTGGCCATCTAGTTTCTGTTTAAAAACCTAGAATCATAGAGTTGGAAGGGACCTCTAGGGTCATCTAGTCCAACCCCCTGCACAATGCAGGAAACTCACAACACCTCCCCCTAAATTCACAGGATCTCCATTGCTGTCAGATGGCCATCTAGCCCCTGTTTAAAAACCTCCAAGGAAGGAGAGCCCACCACCTCCCAAGAAGGAAGCCTGTTCCTCTGAGGAGCTGCTCTAACGGTCAGGAATCCTAGAGTTGGAAGGGAGCTCCAGGGTCATCTAGTCCAACCCCCTGCACAATGCAGGAAACTCACAAACACCTCCCCCGAAATTCACAGGATCTCCATTGCTGTCAGAGGGCCATCCAGCCTCTGTTGAAAAACCTCCAAGGAAGGAGTTAGCATGAGCGAGCTCACGGATTTTTCGCCTCCACCTCACACATTTTTGTCTTAGCTCAGGAAAAATGTCCCCAAAGCACAATCACTTATGCAGGGGCTCACAAAGTTGAATTTTTGCTCACAAGACTCTGAAGCTTAGAGGGAACATTGCTAGTAGGGATATCGATGCACCTTGAGTCCCCCCCAGCCAACCTCTAAAGCCGCCCTTTCCTTTCTGCTGAACTCTGCTGTCTATAACTGTTGTCGGAGGCCTCCCTGGAGGTTGGCAACCCTGTCCCAATCGGGGCACGCATCCCGCAGCAGCCCACCCCCCATCCTTCCCCTGGACGCCCCCTACCTTTCCCAGCCCCCTGGGGCAACCCCAGGGGTGCCCAAAAGCTGCAAGGAAGCACCAGCAAAGGGGCGAAGGGAACCCAAATCCCACCCCCAAGAAATCTAGGCTGGGCTTCCCTGGGTCTTCCCAGCCCAGGAGGTGGAATGCAAACTCTCCTCTCTCCTCCACTCGTGGGAACCCCCCCCTTCCCGGGTCTGCAGCTCAGGCCCTGCAAAAAGCGCACCCCCAGCGGTGCCCAAAGGGTGCAAGGAAGCGCCAGCAAAAGTGGGAGGGGCAAACCCAAATCCCCCCCCCCAAGAAAACTAGGCTGGTATTTGTTTGGAATCGAGTCCCGCTGAATGCTATCAGAGGGCGCAGGCAGGCCAGTGCCTGTGCCCTGAGATTGCTGGGAAGTGTGCTTGGAAGAACAGCAGCTGGCGGTGTCAGTGTTCCACAAGCATCTCTCTCAATCTCTCGTTTGCCCTCGTCGCAGTTCTCTCGGGAACTGCAGAAAGCAGCCCGGCTCTCACGCGCAGGCTCGGAAGAAGACTCCTTTGGCCTTGGTGAATGGCGGCAGTTCTCAAAGCAGGCAACTCACCGGGCATTGCTCGGCTGCCAAACCGCCCTCCGGCCGCATCTCCTCGGTGTCAGCACCACCACCCCGCCCCGCAATCCTTCCTTCGCTCCTCCTCCCGCCTGTCGCTTGCAGGCTGGGCAAGGGGGCGGGCCGTGGAGTAAACTCAGCCCCGCCCTCCGAAACCTGATGGGCCAGAGCGCCCAGCGAACTGCAGCCGGGCTCCAGGCGCTTCTCTCGCGCTGCCTTGCAGGGAGGCTGTTGCGGCTGCCCTCGTAGCTCCTGCGGGAAAAGAGCTGGAGCCGGCCCCGCTCTCGGGAGCCAGCGGGCTGCTGCCTCTACCTCGGCCTCGACCCGCGCCAGGAGTCCGGTCAAAGCCGTTGTCGGACATGTCGGCCTCCTCAGTCCTTCCTGGCGGCATCATTTGTTATGTGTATTTTAAACTTTTGGAGAATGGCCCCAGCCCAAGGTAAAAAGTCAAAGGCTTAAATTTTGAAATGAGATACTTGGATAAAGTCTTTGTAATCAATGGGAATTAGAAGGTTTCAATTCAGCTGAATCATGCCATCTTTTTTTGCTGAGAAGGGTACTGATTATGGTAGGCCCAGGTCCTTCTTTAGTTAGCAGAGCATACAAAGCTTTAACACAGCAGCTGCTTGTATTGAGTCTGAACAGACCACGTGGTTGTAAAGAAGGCTTGCCAATCCCCAGGTCCCAGCAGGAGACCCCCCAGACCTGGGGCGACCCGCCCCCCCCTCCCTACGCCACTGGGCCAGGGACTGTGGGGTTGTTTGTCCCATGAGAAGGAGAAAAGTGCCAGTGTTCAGGGATTTTTGTATATGAATGCTGATGGTATTTCAGGCCTTCAGGAGTGAAATTCTATGTGTAGCAGATCATTCCTGCTTTTCCTGTTGTTGGCAGGCAGTTTAACGTTATTGAGAATGAAAATTATAAGGTGCTAGTTTTTGAAAAGCCAAACTAAAAGCAATTACAATTTTCAACACAACAGGTATTTGTGCAAACTTTTTGAAGTAGCGACACAGAAGGCTTAATTGTGTAACAATTTTTTTCTGAACTCTTAAAAAAACAAGATGTGAAATGGTGCTGCTGTAGACTTCAGTCGCTAGCAACTGCTTCCCTCCATGTATCCACTGACAGAAAACAGTGTAACACATAACTAATTTGTTTATTTAAGTTAATAATGCCTAGCCATTTAAACACATGGAGCTTACCTACTTGGGTGCCATTAATTTAAATGGGCTGTACATTCTCTGTTCTGAGCACACACGCATATTGCCAAGAGATCATGGGGTAACATTTAACTGGAATTAGTATTTTAAATTCTGTTGTTCATCATTTGTTATGTGTATTTTAAACTTTTGGAGAATGGCCCCAGCCCAAGGTAAAAAGTCAAAGGCTTTAATTTTGAAATGAGATACTTGGATAAAGTCTTTGTAATCAATGGGAATTAGAAGGTTTCAATTCAGCTGAATCATGCCATCTTTTTTTGCTGAGAAGGGTACTGATTATGGTAGGCCCAGGTCCTTCTTTAGTTAGCAGAGCATACAAAGCTTTAACACAGCAGCTGCTTGTATTGAGTCTGAACAGACCACGTGGTTGTAAAGAAGGCTTGCCAATCCCCAGGTCCCAGCAGGAGTTCTCCCACTTTCCCAGGCTCCTTCTTGACCCCAGTCAGCTGGCTGATGGGGGGAAGCTCCGCCCCCACAGCCATCATGTGCCTTTCTCCATCTGGAAGCTTCGGTCTCTGAGAAAGCCTTCCTCTTTGGACAGTTTGTCTACATCTTTAAGGCTGAAGGGGAGTGGGAGGGGGGAGGACGCAGAACAACTTGGCTGTGAAAGGAGCCCAGACCCTCGGTTTATTGCACAATCCTTGCAGAGTTTGTGTCACGGGTTGGGGCCAGGCCAGGCGAAGTCCAAGGTCTGTAGCTGGGTAGCAAGGAGGGTCCAAAGCACCAAAACCGAATCACAGTCCAGGTATCGTAGGTCAGAGGTTCAGAAGCCGAAGTCATGGGGTCCAGAAGTCAATGCCAGAGTCAGGGGGTCCAGAAGCCGAAGTCAGAAGCCGAAGTGGATGCTAGAACATCAGGTAAGTGACTAGTTGCTTCCACAAAGCCTTCTCTCAAAGCCCACAGCTATATAGCCCTCTGCTGTCTGTTGCCCATTTGGGCTAATTGCTGACTCAGAGGGCAGCAAGGATCCTGCTGAGACTCAAGCACCCTCACTCCTAGAAGGGCCAGAATCCTTTCAAAACTCAGGGCTCAGGGAGCATCTTGCTCGTGAGCGTGCCGCCCTCCTCCGATCCCTGAGGTCCTGATGAAGGTGGTCACGCACACGAGCCACCCAAGAGGGCGAGGCAGGGGGGCTTGGATCTTCTCCAGCAGGAGGCAGGGGCACTGGTGCAGGTGGCAGGGGCACAGTTTCTTCTGCAGGCTCGGCTTCTTCTGCAGGGCCCCCAGCATCCATGACACTATCCCCCCCAGGGCCCCCCTCCGTCGAAGGGCCTGGGAGGTCGGGGTGGTCGGTGTGGAATTGCTGCACCAAGTCCAGGGCATGAAGGTTGTCCACGGGCTCCCAAGACCGGTCTTCCGGGCCGTATCCCTCCCAGTCCACAAGGTACTGGAGGCCTCCACGATGGTACCGGGAGTCCAGGATTTGGCGCACCTCATATTCTCCTTCATCATCCACCAGCACCGGTGGTGGTGGCAGTGGGGAAGGAGGCTGAGCTGGATCAGGGTGTGCAGCCGGGACACGGAGGGAGCGATGGAACACAGGGTGAATGCGGAGGTGGGGGTGGCAACTGGAGCCTGAAGGCGACGGGGTTTACTTGTTCCATGACGGGGTAGGGTCCAATGAACCGCACATCCAGCTTGTGAGACCGGCCAGGCCGGCGCAGGTAGCGAGTTGAGAGCCACACATGATCCCCTGGCTGCACCGGAGGGCCCTCTTGCCTCTTCCGGTCCGCAGCCAGTTTATATGCCTCCTTGGCCCGCTGTGGCTGCTCTCGGAGCAAGTCTTGGCTGGCACGGAGTTCTTGCAGGTAGGCATCAACGGCGGGGACATTCGTGGGTGGCAGGATTGCTGGGAAGAACCGAGGGTGGTACCCGTAGGTTGCAGCAAACGGGGTCATTTGGGTGGATGAATGGACCGCGTTGTTGTACGCAAACTCCGCTAGGGGCAACAGGGTGTTCCAGTCATCCTGCTGATGACAGGTGTAACAGCGGAGATATTGCTCTAGCGTGGCATTGGTGCACTCCATCTGACCATCCGTCTGTGGGTGGTAGGCCGAGGACAGGTGCACTCGAGTACCCAGGCTGGAATGGAGGGCTTGCCAGAACCGAGAGGAGAACTGGGGGCCCCGGTCTGAGATTAGGTGGGCTGGGAGTCCGTGCAGATGAAAGATGAGTTGCAGGTATTGCTGGGCCGTCTCCTGAGCTGTGGGAAGTTTCGGGCACGGAATGAAGTGGGCCATCTTTGTAAACAGGTCGACGACCACTAAGATGCAAGTCTGACCCTTGGATCGCGGAAGTTCTGTGATGGTATCCCAGGGTCCTGAGGGTGTGGGCAAGGGCTGTAACAATCCCGGGGGTTTGGCTGGGATGTCTTTGGCCCATCGGCAGACGTTACAGGAATTGACATAACGGGCAACATCGGAGCGAACTCATGGCCATCAGAATTCCCATGTCAGCAAGTGGGTGGTCTTATGCTGTCCAAAATGCCCAGCGGGTAATGCGTCATGGGTCAGGCGTAGCACTTCTGCCCGCAAGGGCCCGGGCGGCACATAGAGGGGTTCACGGTATAGCAAGAGGCCGCCTCGAGTCGTGAACTCGCCTGTTGAGTCATCTTGGAGTACCTGGAGGTGTTGCTGGACCCAGGGATCATTGGCCTGGCTAGCACGAATGTCCTCCACGAGTGCTGGTGAAGTGGAGGTGGCTGCAAACACTGAGGGCTGCAGGATGGGAGCAGCAGGCGCGGTCTCAGTTGAAGCAGGGGCGTATTCCGGTTTCCGCGAGAGCGTGTCTGCTTTCCGGTTCTGGGTATGGGGGATGTAGGTGATCCTGAAGTCGAAGCGGGAGAAGAATAGGGACCACCGGATCTGGCGCTGGTTGAGACGGCGGGTGGTCTGGAGGTGCTCCAAGTTCCGGTGGTCGGTGAGCACTTGAACAGGGTGGCAAGCCCCTTCGAGGTAATGTCTCCAAACCTCAAAAGCCGCCTTGATCGCGAGCAACTCCCTCTCCCAGATGGTATAGTACCTCTCTGCAGCAGTGAGCTGGCGCGAGTAATAGGCAGAGGGCTGGAGTGGCTGGGACGGCTCCTCGCGCTGGGACAGCACTGCTCCCAGGGCCACGTTGGAGGCATCAGCGTCCACTGTAAAGGGAAGCTGGGGGTCGGGGTATCTCAGGAGTGGCCCGGTGGCGAAGCGGGTCTTCAGGGTGGAGAAGGCGTTATCGGCCTCTGGGGACCAGCAGAAGGGTTCTTTGGGGCGGAGTAGTTGAGTCAGGGGTGTGGTCAGGGATGCATAGGCCGGGATGAATTGCCGATAGTAGTTGGCAAAACCAAGGAACTGCTACAGGTCTTTGCGATTCTGAGGAGCCCGCCAGGTCAGGACCGCTTCCACTTTTCTCGGGTCCATGAGGATTCCCTGCGGTGACACAATGTGACCAAGGAACTCGACGGAGCACAGGTCAAAGTCGTACTTCTCCAGCTTGGCGTAGAGGCCATGGGCTCGTAGGCGCTGCATGACCCGGCGGACGTGCTCGGCGTGCTGGGCAGGATTGCGGGAGTAAATTAGGGTGTCATCTAGGTATATGATCGCGAAGCGGTCGAGCAGGTCCTGGAATACATCATTCATGAACCTCTGGAAGACAGCGGGGGCGTCAGTCCGAAGGGCATCACCAGGTGCTCGTACTGCCCGTATCGGGTCCCAAACGCGGTCTTCCACTCGTCTCCGGGCCATATGCGCACCAAATTGTACGCTCCACGGAGGTCCAGCTTGGTGTAGATTTGGGCCCCCTTTAAGCGATCCAAGAGTTCAGGGATCAGTGGTAGAGGGTACCGGTCACGGATGGTGATCTTGTTCACGGCCCGGTAGTCATTGCACAGCCGGAGCTCCCCACTTTTCTTCTTCGTGAAGAGGACTGGGGCAGACAGGGGAGAGGTTGAGGGTCGGATGAATCCGCGTTTCAGGTTCTTGTCCAGGAAGTCTCGCAGAGCTGCCAACTCAGGCTCCGACATTGGGTACAGACGCCCCACCAGGAGTGGTGCCCCAGGTACCAAATCAATGGCACAGTCATAGGGCCGGTGAGGGGGAAGCTGATCCGCTCCTGTCTCTTCAAAGACATCGGCAAAATCCACATATTTCTGAGGGAGCTGAGGACCACCACTCGGGATGCCGGCTGCTAGAGTGGTGGGAGGAGTCAGATGGGGGCATGGGTCTCGAAAGCATAGTTCCTGCTGGGCCCAGTCCACAATGGGGTTGTGCAGATTCAGCCAGTTAAGGCCTAGAATCAGCGGGAAGCGAGGCATGAGGGCAACAACAAACTGCAGCTGTTCTTGGTGCTGCTGGACGTGGAAGGTGATGGGACAGGTCTCCTGGGTGACGGGGCCAGAATCGAGGAGGCGCCCGTCAATAGCCTCCACCAGCGTCGGAATCTCTTTTGTCTGCACTGGGATCTGGTGCTGCTTTACAAAGGCGGCATCTACAAAACAGTGGGCCGCTCCCGAGTCTAGCATGGCATACACGAACAGCCAGCGTCCATCGGGCAGACGGAGTTTGACTGGTAGCAGGAACGGGCCCGGGGTATCAGCCTGCTGTTCGGAGGACCCAGCTAGTCGCCCCAGGCTGGAGGGTCCACTTACACCTGGGGCTGCCCTTTTGGCGGCAGTGGCAACGAAGGTCCGGGTATCCGACGCTTA
The DNA here is from genome assembly GCF_032191835.1 of Heteronotia binoei. Taxonomy (NCBI): domain Eukaryota; kingdom Metazoa; phylum Chordata; class Lepidosauria; order Squamata; family Gekkonidae; genus Heteronotia; species Heteronotia binoei. Next base: position 53,748,097 of record NC_083231.1, on the reverse strand, counting down.
GCAGGGCAGCCAGAGGCATAGTGGCCTGCCGTGCCGCAGTAGAGGCACAGATTCTGCGTGCGGTGTCTGGCCTTTTCTTCTGGAGTCAGGTGGGGTCGAGCAGCTCCAAGCTGCATAGGCTCACCCTCATCCCTGGTACTAGCTGGGGATGGGAGAGGAGCCAAGTGGCACGGCGCAGGGAGCTGACGCCCTCTGGTCTTGGCTTGGCGGTGACTTTCCAGGCGGCCATCGATGCGGAGGCAGAGGGTGATAAGTCCTTGAAGCGTGGGTGGCTGCTCCACCCTGGCCAGTTCATCCAGGACTTCCTCCGCCAACCCTTCGGTAAACTGGTCTATCTGGGCAGCCTCATTCCACGCCAAGTCTTGGGCCAGGAGCTTGAATTCGGTGGCGTACTGAGCCACTGAGGATTTGCCTTGTTTCAGGGCCCTGATTTTCCGGTTGGCTGTAGCTGCTTGGACTGGATTTGAGAAGGCAGCAGACAGGTGGGCCTCAACCCCCTGGTAATCAGTCAGCAGGGGAGAGGACTCAACCAGTAGGGGTGTGGCCCACTTGGCCGCCTGCCCCTTTAACAGACTAATGACGAAACACACCTTTGTTTTGTCATTGGGAAAGTCCCGTGCTCTTAGCTCGAAGTACAGCCGACACTGCGCCAGGAAAGCAGGAAATTCTTCCACAGCACCCCCAAATCTGTCAGGTGGGGGAACTGGGCACTTGGCTGGAGCACTGGCCACAGGTTGTTGCTGCAAGTGCACTACTGCCTGTGTCAGCTGCTGTACCTGGGCTTGGAGAGCAGCCAGTAGTCCTGCGGTTCCACTTGCTTCAGCATCCATCCTGTGGAATGGGTGTTTGTGGTGGTGGAAGCAATCTGTCACGGGCTGGGGCCAGGCCAGGCGAAGTCCAGGGGCAGTCCAAGGTCTGTAGCTGGGTAACAAGGAGGGTCCAAAGCGCCAAAACCGAATCACAGTCCAGGTATCATAGGTCAGAGGTTCAGAAGCCAAAGTCAGGGGTCCAGAAGTCAATGCCAGAGTCAGGGGGTCCAGAAGCCAAAGTGGATGCTAGAACGTCAGGTAAGTGACTAGTTGCTTCCACAAAGCCTTCTCTCAAAGCCCACAGCTATATAGCCCTCTGCTGTCTGTTGCCCATTTGGGCTAATTGCTGACTCAGAGGGCAGCAAGGATCCTGCTGAGACTCAAGCACCCTCACTCCTAGAAGGGCCAGAATCCTTTCAAAACTCAGGGCTCAGGGAGCATCTTGCTCGTGAGCGTGCCGCCCTCCTCCGATCCCTGAGGTCCTGACGAAGGCGGTCATGCACACGAGCCACCCGAGAGGGCGAGGCAGGGGGGCTTGGGTCTTCTTCAGCAGGAGGCAGGGGCACTGGTGCAGGTGGCAGGGGCACAGTTTCTTCTGCAGGCTCGGCTTCTTCTGCAGGGCCCCCAGCACCCATGACAGTTTGTTTGCATAGTGTGAAGATAAACTTGAACCTTTGGTTGCCCTGTGTTACTGTGAAAAACTTGAAAGTTCAGCAACTCATGAGTAGCAACAAATCAAACAAAGAATCCTTTTAAAACAGTAAAAAACTTGGATTTTAACAATACAGGAACTTAACCAACCCCTCCCCCCAAAAAAAACCTTCACCCTAACCCCAAGAAATCCAAGCCACCCAAGTCAGGAAAAGTAAAAGGACACTGCACTTTTAAAAGTCCTCTCACTAAAGTAAGATATATAGGCAAATACTGTCTTACCTTAGATGTCTTCTCCAGGCAGGTCAGGCATGGCTGAGAGCGAGCAGCAGCAGCAATTGAAAACAAATCAGCCAGTATCATAATGTCCCTGTATAAATCGATGGTGTGGTCTCATTTGGAATACTGTGTACAATTCTGGTCACCGCACCTCAAAAATAATATTATAGCATTGGAAAAAGTCCAGAAAAGGGCAACTAGAATGATTAAAGGTTTGGAACACTTTTCCTATGAAGAAAGGTTAAAACGCTTGGGGCTTTTTAGCTTGGAGAAATGTCGACTGTGGGGTGACATGATAGAGGTTTACAAGATTATGCATGGTATGGAGAAAGTAGAGAAAGAAGTACTTTTCTCCCTTTCTCACAATACAAGAACTTGTGGCATTCAATGAAATTGCTGAGCAGTCAGGTTAAAACTGATAAAAGGAAGTACTTCTTCATACAAAGGGTGATTAACATTTGGAATTCACTGCCACAGGAGGTGGCGGCAGCTACATGCATAGCCAGCTTCAAGAGGGGATTGGATAAAAAATGGAGCAGAGGTCCATCAGTGGCTATTATGTTCTTACTTCCATTGAAAGTTTTCCCTGTCATCATTTCTACAATCTTTTTTGAGAAATCAAGGAGAAAAAGAGATACACCTGAGTTCCCTTAAAACATACTCCACAATCAATGTTGATTTTAAAACAAGCTAATATTTACCTGTATAAAAAAAATAAAATGCATTTAATTTTAAACACCATTTTCAATTCATCTGCAGCTATTTCAAGAGCTAAAAGTAGCCTAAGGTTGAGCTGAAAGTTATGATAGAAATAATTGTTAGACTTAAATCCCATTTTTGTTTCTGTACAGAATAAAGATGTCAAGGGTAACAAAAGGAAGGCTTCACTAAATTCCCAAGAAAGTGGGGGTGAGGGGGAAAATGTCCACCACTGCATTGATTTCTATTTAACATTGGGAGAAAGGGAGGGAAAAGGGAATTGTAGCTTATAATATGCCTCCGAAGTAGGTGAAAAAAAATTGAATGATCTTGGGAAGAAGGCTGAGGGAAGAAAGGGAGAGAGAAATGAGGGCAGGAGGGTGAACAGGATGTGGCGGGGAGATGGATGGAAAAGATAGAAAAGACAGGAGGAAGAAAAAAATCCAGGAGATGCCCATACAAAGAGGAAAATATAGTGCTAACCAGAGAAGAGAGGTACATGAGGCAGCTGTGTAGCTAAAGTCCTTCTTTCTCTTTCCAAACATACACATCCTGAGAGAGAAATAGAACTGATGTCACTGGAAATGACGTCATTCCTCCAGTAGGTTACTTTCTGCATATTGTCACAGAACAGTATAGTGTGATCAGCTGCATTTCACGGATGTATATTTTCTCACAGCCCAATGAGAAACCTTGTTTCAAATCCCCCCCCCCTCAACACAGCTGGAGAGAGAAAGCCTCATGCAGCGGAGCTGGTAGCGGTAGGCCCAGCTTCTCCCAGGAGGGAGGAGCCTGTGGGCGGCTCCATGTCTCTTGCCATCTGCGCAAACAGTTGGAGGCTGGAGGAGTCAGAGAGGATGGAGTGTGCAGTCTGGGACTGCATGGCTGCCTAGTGCCTTCACTCTGCCAGAGACCTTTTTTTTTTAGCTGGACCCCTGGCCAGGGCAGCCAGAACTGCGTTCCTGCTCAAAAAAAGCCCTGACTTTCTGTAACTTGATGCCATTCCAAAGATTCCCTCCCCACCCACACACACACACTGGCTATACTTAGAACAAAGCTTGAGTTCAGTGGCACTCAGAAGACCATCAGAATGTTTTATTCAAAGTATAAGCTTTTGTGTGCACACACACTTCCTGAAAACTGCAGCCTAGCCCAGCTGCCCCCTGTGTCCTTCCCTGGCAAAGAAGCAAGGAAAGAGCCAGGCGGTTACTGTGCCTTAGCCTGCAGATAGTGGGGGTAGGTTGCCTATGAAGCCTGGCCCGCAAAAGAGGGATAAGGGGAGGGCATTTGAGAAGGGAGAAGGGGGAGGTGGGAAGAGAACAAGATGGAGAAAGGGAGAAGAGCCTCTCCTGTCCTCCCTCTCTTTCTTTTCAAATGTCCCTTAGCTTTGTCTTTTTTAAAAAAAAAAAAAAAAACTGTGCCGGGGGGGGAGGGAGGGGGGTGCAGAATCAATGCCCGCAGGCTAGTGTGAATCAAGGAGTCCTCTAGGAGTCATGATGGTCTAGCTTTCCTACTTTATTTACGCCTACCATAGAGATCATGCGGATAGGCCTTGACATAACCCTGCCATTTTCCCCAGCCACCTGATTCTTTCAAAATGGGAGAGCAGTTCTCAAACCAGGGGATCTCCTGCCCCCACTGGGAGACTGGGAACCCTACCCTGTAGGGTTTTCATGGCCCTGCCTCTGTGTATCAAGCTTGGACTTCCTTGAAGGTCTCCATACAAGTACTAATCAGGGCTGACCTTGTTTAGCTTCCAAGAACTGGCAGAGTTTGGCTAGCCTGGGTCATCCAAGTCAGAGGACAGCAAATATATTACAGGTTCTTAGAAGAGAATGCTGTTTTTAACATTAGAGAATGCTCTGGTCCCATGCCACAACCTTCTTTTCTACAGGTTCTCTGTCCCCATTACAACTTTTCCCATTTGCAAAATAACACATACATGTTTGGCAAGATATTTGAAACAGTTAACATGGCGGCAAAACAAATGCAAAACTCATAAAAATAGAAGCTAATTTATTCACATACTCTAGAATAGATAAACAGTCTTTATTTGTACGGTATGTACACCATTGTACTAAATTGAAAGTGTTGAATGAGAGGGTTTGGTAAATAAGATCCTTTGACTGGGTGTCTAGGCAAAACAGAGAGAAGTTTTTGGTAAATAAAGATTACAAGCAGAGGACCTGCGAGGACTCACAGAGGGTATTTCACCATTCTATATCCTTTTCCCCTCCTCTTGACAGTGCTCACAGCGTCTACCTTTCCTTCTTACTCCTGTCTCTCCCACCTACCAACAAACCTAATCTCTATTTGCTGCTCTGTCTTCAGTTTTCTCTCTTTCCCTTCACCTTACAGCTTCTCTCCTTTTCTTCTCACCCACCTACCACTATTTTTGGTCTCCCCCCTTCACCTTCTCCTTCCCATCTTTCCCTGCTTCCTCTCCTGCTTCCAACTTTTACCATTTTCACTAGGATCAAACCTTGGCGATATTCTTGTGGTTGCCTAACAAGCCCCACGTGGTCGGCCTCTGAAATCTCGAACTACAGCCTCATGAAATCTCAGGGGCATTCATCTCTTAAAAGTCTATTATTAAGGTTTTAATCCCTAAATGCATTTTTGAGTTTTGGTTAAAAGATCCATGTACAAATTAAATGAGCAGGCAGCATATAAGTAAGAAATTCTTTAACTTCTCTTTATCTTCTTTAACTTTGCCTTGATTAATTATTTTTGCACAATGAGGAAATTCCATATTTTACACTCTTGCATATATAACTGGGTTTAAATGTGGGTGTGCAAAGAAGCTTTTTGTGGCCTTGAACCTTGACAGTTTCTTTGAGATATATAGTGAAACATAAGCCTGTCATCTATGATTGCTTTAAATTAATAATGCTGATAAATGTGGAAGTACTAAAACAACTAAACAGTGGAAGGCACCTTTTTCTACTGCTAAATGTAACTTCAAGAAGCTCCAAAAAAAAAGTTCCTAAAATATATATGAATGAAAAGCAATGGTCTTTGTCAGCTGACACACTATTCTGCTGTATGGTGGTGACAGACTCCTACTTAACGTCAACAAAGCCATTCTGTATATATGAGCACATTCCTTATACACAACAGTATTTATCTAAAATTAGGATAATGTGAGCCTGGGGCTAAATGTCAACAAGAGAATGGGGCTCTTAGTCAAGCTATTTTTTCCCTCCTTTGAGAATGGTAAAAGGCATTTGTATGTGTTCTGGCATGCTCAATAAATTGAGTTGTGATGTTAATAACAGGCATGCTCCAGCAAAAGATCTCTGATTCATTAAAAAACAAAATTAATGTGTCCGTTGCCTATTGAATGTTTTTAAGCCCATTCCAACATTACATCTACAATCTCTTTGTTTGATAGGTGAAACATTAAGATTTGACTGCTAGACACAGTGGGTTTTTTTGCAAGTAAGATGATCCATTCACTATGCAATCCTCCTAAGTAAAATTGAAGTCAATGGGATTAAATGAGTGTAACTCAATTTAGCACTGCACTGATTTTCTAAGCACTTAGTTATTTCTCTGGTCCTCCAGCTGCTACCAAAATAGCAAGCATCTAGCTAGCAGGTTCTGTCATGTGTAGTGTTAATAAGCATTAATTAGGGACACAGACTGGGTATATTAGGGCCACATGGAATCCTTGATGTCTGAGGACCAAGCCATCATCATCGGCAGAATCCAAATCCTTCAGTCCAACAAGATCAGTCAAATTAGAAAGAAGACTTTGGTAAGGGTCAAGTTGTGGAGGCCTGGAAGCAAGAGAACCAGCCAAGAATGACAAACTGTAGACCAGGATCAGGATCTGGATATCCAAGGCTATAGAACCTTTATGATCAGAAGGAAAAAAAAAACCAAGTACAGCTACTGTAGGACATTTAGAATGCAAGCTCTGTTTGCATTTTTGGATAACATCCATATAAAAATAAACAAACACAAAATCTGCCACATGAAAGAAAGATATAGACCCTTTGATATGAAGTTTCAGTAGGCAGGGATGCAGTACTTACTTTTAATCTCAAAAAAATATGTCAGAAGACCCTCCTCTCCATTAGTGTGAATTTTCTGAAGCATTTTTAATTAACTGATCCAATTCTTATTTAAATGCAGTAGAACCAAAGATTATACACTAAAGATGAAACTACATATTATGTGTAGCTCTAAAATTCTTTTCTCAGTCTTTTAAAAAGGCAATACAGTTAGAGTTGCCAACCCTGGACTGAAGTATTCCTGGAGATTTTGGGGGGTAGAGCCTGGGGAAAATGAAGTTTATGTAGGGCAAGTAGCTCAGCAGGTATAATACCACTGAGTCCATCTGTCAAAGGTGCCATTTTCTCCAGATGAACTAAACTTGGTTGTCTAGAGATCAGTGGTAATACTGGGAGATCTCCAGACCCCACTTGAAGGTCAGCAAGTATAAATAAAGTAGTTAAAACTGCTGATTGAAATGGGAGTCTGCCACAAGAAAGGATTTTTTTTTTTTCTCTAAGCTAGCAAAAAGCACATGGTACCTGCCTCCTGAATGAGTCTTAAAGTCATGGGGCATGATTTTCAGTGGGAAATTATCAAGGGATAAAAATAGTCTCTCTCATTCACATATGCTTTTACCTCTGCATGGGAAGTGATGTGGTCATTTCATGTTGTCAAACGGGGAGAGATTTAGAAGCCATCATGAGGCTTTCATAGCCTAAAACATCTGAAGATGAGGTTCTGCCTTGCTACAGCAAGATTACTGGAGCCCTCTTACAGGAATTTGTTTGAAGTGTTTGTAGAAGATCTACATTATTTTGTAAAAACCTTATATTGTTCTTCAGCATATTTTTAAAAATAATCATATAAAAATGCCTAAATATACCTTTGGTTTAGATATTTTTGTGCTACGAGGCACTTTATCATTTGTCATTCCGCAGGGCCTGTAAGACAGTCCTCTTCCGGCTGGCCCACAACTAACGGCCCTGTATACCGACTACTGAATGCTGTATATTGTATACTGAATTTTTATCTGAAGCTGAATAGAGTGTAGCTCCACGACTGCTGGCTGTTTTAATGATGTATAGTTATAACAAATGTCTTATTTTAATTATATATTGTGAAATGCTAATTTAAAGTGTAATTTTATATTTTTATGTTAGTTTTATATATGTTGTAAGCCGCCCTGAGCCACTCGGTGGGAAGGGCGGGATATAAATCCCAGATAAATAAATAAATAAATAAATATTTTCTATATTGCTATTCCTTGGTATTTGCAATCATTATTGAACTATAGTTATTGATCTCAGCAGTATTGCACAGCACTCCAAACTGGTTTAGATATATTGAATATTAATTACCAGATACAGAATTTGTTAATGAAACACCTAAGAGTGTTGCCCAAGAGGCGCTGCCTGATTGTGTAAGTACCCTAGCAAGCAGTGGGGTCCCCATTTTATGACCTGCACCAGAGTTACCTGTCAGAAACAGATCAAGTGAAAACACTCTCTGCATGCGCCAGGGAACTTGCCCAGATTTGTCTGACTGCATAAGGTTTGACACAGGCATCCATCCAGGCTAACTGCTGTCTCTCCCCCCCCCCCCCCCCGCAAAACAAAACAAAACAAAAACAAAACTATGGAATATGTGAAACAATGGGTTTTCCCAGATAAGTATCTTCATTTCTAAAGGTGTCTGACAACATCTGTCTAATCCTCTCGTCACCAATACTCCTTCCTGGCACTTTTTGTGTTACCCTATGCTAATTTGCACAAGTCTCCTTTTCTTCCTGCCTTCCCCCCAGAGTATCAAGCAATATTAGTCTCAAACATTAAATCAGTATGGCTCTTCCTGACAACCATTAAGAGCCATTTTCTCTTTTTTGTTTTAAGCTGGGAATCTATTCATCTCACCCTGGAAAAGCCCATCCCCTGGCTCCATTCTCTGAGCAAACAGAACATTGCACATTTTGTCTAACATTGCACATTTTGCTTTTGTCAAGATCTCCAAAAACCATCAAGTTATTGTTTAAATAACTTTACACACCCAGCCATACCTCCAGGTTATGTTTTTAACTGTTTAAGGAGACACTATAGGCATGCTCAGTGTGTCTTGTCACCAGAGACTCTGTTTGGGTCACTTCCATATTCGCATCCTTTGCTTCACGAATCCCTGTACCACACCTGAATAGGTAAATATCACTGGTAAAGCTACAGTACTGCAGGCCGAGCTCTCTGCTCATGACCTGAGTTTGATCCCAATGGAAGCTAGGTTCAAGTAGCTGGCTCAAGGTTTACTCAGCCTTCCATCCTTCTGAGATTGGTAAAATGAGTACCAAGCTTGCTGGGGGAAAAGTGTAGATGACTGGGAAAGACAATGGCAAACTACCCTGCAAAAAGTCTGCCGTGAAAATGTCATGATGCGACATCACCCTAGAGTTGAAAATGACTGGTGCTTGCACAGGGGACTACCTGGAGATTTTGCTACATTAGCCTGCTCTGGCAGGGAGGGTGGATATAAATCAAATCAACTAAATAGATAAATAAAATACCCCCTTTTTAATGTGTGATTGTATTCCTACATATCTTTCTAAGTAAATGTTTTAAAGTATTTTAGATCAGGAGTTTTCTTTCTGATACTGGACCTTTGTATTATTGGTATGAGAATCCTGCTCCAAAATAACTCTACCTAAGTTTACCTCTTGCTAATTTCCCCATCAAAAAAAGGAGACCCCAGCAATTTCTGGTAACAAGAGTTTTAAACATCTTTGGATATATAAATATATGAATAATCCTAAATGAAGAAGTGTAAAAAATCAAGAGTTGGCAGAAGATCATTTGGGAGTGACCAGTCACTATCCAACCAATTAAATGTCCTTCTCCAATAATCCACCCTCCCTCCTTAATAATCTTCTTATCCTTCCCTTCAAGCTAGCCCAGCAACTTCTCCTCTTTCTCTTTTGTGTGAAAGAGGAAGGAGCCACATGCATGGACGTACCTATGCTCTGACTGGGAAAATGACAACACCAGCACTCTCTCCCATCCATGTCTCCTCCTCTTTCTTCACACATGCATATACTCACACCCTTTCTCTGTGTGGAAAAGGAATATGCTATTGGCCCTTTACTCCTGTATCACAACTTGCCTTCTCCATAGGCTTCCCAACCCTCCCGCCCTGGCGGGGGACCCCAGGATTTCCACCCTCTTCCCCCGCTCCCCCAAAAAACGGAAGCGGGGGGAGGGGGTGGAAACGGTGCCGGGGAGCAAGGCCAGCCGCCGCATCCCGGAGCTGGCGAGGCCGCCACGCCGCTGCTGCCCCCTCCCCTCCCACCGCAGCTGCTCCTCCGTGATGAGCCCAGGCTGAGCCCATCTCAGAGGAGCAGCCAAGCGGCGGCAGCAGCGCAGGGGAGGGCGAGGCAGGCCAGGAGCATGGCGAGCCATGAATCCGGGGCCTTCTAGGACCCAGACTCGCGGCTCACCACGCCCCCGGCCCGCCTCCACCCCCCCTCCGCTTTCACCCCAGAGGTGGAGCGGGCGAGGCGGCAGCGGCGCGTCGGCCTCTTCTCTGCTCGCCGTGGCTGCTCCACCGAGATGGGCTCAGCCTGAGCCCATCTTGGAGGAGCAGCCACGGCGAGCAGAGAAGAGGCGTCAACTGCGCAGCGGCGTCGCACGCTCCGAGACGGGTCGGCTGGCCGTTTCCCCCCTCCCCCTAGCTCCACCCCAGTGTCTCCTGGCTCCACCCCCAAAGTCTCCTGGCTCCACCCCCAAAGTCCCCAGATATTTTGGGGGTTGGACTTGGGAACCCTACTTCTCCAAGGAAAACAAAGGTAACTGCATATTTTCCCTCAAAGGACAAGTTACAGTTTGGGTGGTGGTGGTGGTTTGCTTTGGGAAAATAACAGAGGAAGGGTTTCCCCATTATGGCAGGCCTGCTCTGAAATACTGCAATTTTTGTAAAAACAGCCATTTTGTTACTCTTTCCATCTACTAAACTACCATTTTATGACTGCTAGCTCTTGAAAGAAAGAAAAAAGTAAGTAAAGCATAAAGAATTTAGGCCCATAAAGTCTGCCCTTCCCTGAGTTCAGTCAACAATGTGTAGCTTTAACCTTAGTGCCAATGTTCAGTATTGTGATATGGAAAATGGGATACAAAGTCTTTTTCATGCCTGAATGCATGGTGTGTATCCCATTTCATATTAAAATCTCACTTAGTCTAGAAACTCTAATTTGTATTCTGTAGCAGTAGTTGTACAGCCAGCAGGGCAGACATTTTTGGATTAAGTCCAACTCCAGTAATGTCTAGGATTCCGTTTTTCTAGTGAAGAATGTATGCAAAGCATAGTCTTAGCAACTCCTGCATTCTTTTTGTTGCAGAATTACATTATTTTCTGAATCCATTTATTTCTGGTTATTGAAATAAGCATTGATGAATTGCAAAGACTAGAGATCATGACTGGAGGAAAACATTCCCCACTGAGAGTTTTCATGCTTATTTTCTGCACCTCTTTGTTGAGATTTGTTTCTGGTTATTACGGCCAACAGATTTCAACAGCTAATAAAAGCTGAATTAATTTACTTTGATTTGCGGAGATGTTAGGGAATGGAATGAAAGTACTTGATAGATAAACAGGTGGGGCTTTGTAAAACCAGAGAAGCAGATGAACTTGTGAGGAAAAGGGAATATTTATTCACAGTAAAGGATGTTTATTAAAAATACTATGATTATTTTGTTCAAAATATTTTATTATTTTTATTTAAAAATTATCCCAATGATTATGTACACACAGATAAATGGCTTTTGCTATGCCACTTGATATTGAAATAGCTAAGTTATTGGTGGTCCATACCTGGTCCATTCATGCCCTTTCCCTGTCCCATGCAACTGCATGCTGTGCAATTATTCCATTTCAAAAGGCTTTCCTGGTAGAAAATGAGTTTCACCAAGAATCTAGTGTTGAGAGTCTTAGCTGATATAAATATGAAGTGAGCCAGGCAGTTTCCGACTTCTTTAGTTACTGAGATGCAACTCTTTACTCAGAAACCATTTGGGAATATGTACAAGTTACCACTGGCCTGCAGATTTCTGCTGCATGTCCTTTGTATCTGCAAAGGCAAAGACGTTCTCTTTTAATATTTTATGTGTTTAACTCTGTTAATAGTAGTATCCATGCTTGCCATGTGAAGAATGAATCATCCCATAGCAAGTATGCTTGCCATATAAAACTGAATCAACTCCAAAACCTGGGCAGTGCTGCATTTTAATATTAGGTTATTATAAAGACCACTTGGGACACCTGAAAACCATGCGTTGTCATGAATGCTGTTTCCTCTGTGTGATTTTACTTTGTGACCTGGCAAAATCCAGTTGGGAAGTGGATTGAAAGTGGGTCGAAAGTGCATTATTTAGTGTGTGTGATTGCAGCCTCAGGCAATTTAGAACATTTCTGAAGGGAGCCCATACAGAATATTCCTATGCATGAAGCAGCACTTAAAAAAGAGAAGAGAGGCTTGTCAGACATTTTGGAGAAAAGAGTAATTATGGAATTGTTTCCAAGAAAAAGAACCATGAAAGTTGCCAGGGTTAAACTTTATAAGATTAGCAGTGTGCCAACAGGGACAGGCAGTTTTGATTTATTTCCCAAAAATACTCTTTTTTTATATTCTCTTTTTCTCCCTTGCCATGTATTTACAGCACAGTATATTGTTCAAAATATGGGATACTCTGTTAAAAACAAGAACAAAAATCTGTGTAATACCTTTTCTTAGTACCAACCAAATTGACACAGAACATTTTGCGATTTGGTTGATCCTCATAAATAGTATCATAACAGATTTGCTCTTGTTTTTGGATTTTACATGGACCAATATGGGTGTTTATTTGTTGAAAACATTGAGTAATAAAGAACCCTACTATGATCCAAAGAACTATACTAGATGGCCTTCAGGGATATCCTTGTCTACAATTGGTTTGACATTGCTGAAAATAATCCCATAATCTGTATTTCATCACACATTCCCAATTCAGTAAATTATCCTGGGGGAATTAAAGAAACTATCAAAGTAGAAGAGCCTTGGACAGCCACTTAAGCTTTAAAGGGCTAATTGTAGAAAATAAAAGTGACAGATCTAAGAAGTAGATTTGTTTATTTATTCAGGTCAAAGTTCAATTATCATGGAGATGGAGTACAATGAAGGAGAGTGATATATAGTCCAGAGAGTGCCTCGCCCTTTACATGGCCAGTGCAGAGTGAGCTGCACCTGTTTTTATGAAAGGAGTTCCAATCACAAGTAAATCATACTTCTGCTGTGAGCTGCAAACAGGCCACATAGTAGCTTAATCCATGAAAGTCACACACACACTGTTTATGGACCAGCATAAATCTGAATCTGGGCCTCAGGCATTGTTTATGTTATATTTCCCTTTGATTCTGGCCTGTGTAAGATCATAATTTTACGGTATTGCAGGTTCAAATCTTAAACAGAAGGAAATATCACTAAATTCTACCTTAAAAAGTAGTTTAGATTTAAGGTTCCAGTGAACATATGAACATATGAAGCTGCCTTTAATCGATCATTGATCAATCATAGTTATTATTATTATTGATCAATTATAGTTATTATTGTCTACTCTGGCAGTGGCAGAGGTCTTTTACATCATCTACTACCAGATCCTTTAACTAGAGATTGAATCTGGGACCTTCTGTGAGCCAAGCAGATGTTCCTTGTGGACCAGTGTTGACCTCTCTATGCTTGATAGCATAGCTTGTTAGCAAGTGAGCCCTTTTTTTCCTGTTCTCTACGTGAAATTTAGCTGGGAGTATCTCTTTAATGAAAGGTATCATTCCTGACAATTTGGTTCCTAACTGGATGGGAGAAAGGATCCCATTGGTTAATAATAAAAGCTTAACAACTTAACAAGAAGGACTCCTCCAAAAATACTATTAACATGTCACAGCATAGACTCAGCCCTTCAGAGTAATCATGTGGGCTTTCATTCTGCCCCACCAAATCCATATAGATGATTCTGTTCTGTGGGGACCTGGAAGCCTTTTCTCACCATCTACATCTGAAGGAATACTTCTGACATACACAGGAACAGAACAAGAAAGAACAGGCGGCATCTTCACAACATACCATCACACAATCTACTGGAGAACAATTACCATCCCTCCAACCCACTAATGAATACAATACTTACCGCCATATACCATCAAAACAACACTACAAGAAAAAAGACTTCACAAGGATCCTTCTGGAGGGTCTCACTGCCACATTGGATCACTACATAGAATGCTTTTGCCATAGAGTCAAAACTGATGTGATCAACAAACAACTTCACGTATAGCGGAGTCTCAACTGTGTTGAAAGGAAGGCCATAGACATTGTCAGGAATTATCAGGATTAGGGATGGCCATGGAATGTGAAAATGGTGGTTTGTTTCATTTTGTAGTTCATTGGGTTGGTTCAGGTTGGTTCGTGTTCCCACCCCCCCACCCCCAATTTCCTGAATGATTCATGGTTTATTGATTTGTTCAGTTTGGGAAGGTGTAGAATGGCCCTCAAGTCGGCTAGAGATGCCAAACCTGTGGCAAACTCTACAGGCGACTCTCCTGAATTACTGGCTACTGCCCCCAAAAGCAGGTGCCCCATCTAGTTGGTTTCACAGGAAACTAACCAGAAGCACAGGGGGCTGGGGAATCATGCCAGGCTGTCTGGAAAAAAATAACCAAATACAAACCAAATGAAATGCCAAGAAAAAAGACTGGTTTGTTTTCATGTTCAGGTGCAGTAGGATCAAGAGAACCAGTTCAGAATGAATCATGAATCAGCCATTTTTAGCATGAATCATGATTCATGGTTTGGTTTGTGCCCACCCTTCATCAGGATATTATAATTAAAGAAGCAGACAAAAGTGGAGCTGTTGTCATAATGAAACATACAACATCCAAGAGGTTCAAAGACAACTCTCTAATACTGCTTTTAACAAACAATTGGACTTAGACCACACACAGGAATAGAAAAAAATAACTAAACAAGATTATAAAGGAATTGCCACAGCATATTCAGGAACATATCCTTTCAGACATACCACAGGAACCTCAACTAGGTATCTTTTATCTTCTACCCAGAACATCACATTGTCTCAGGCATAGGCACTATCACCATGGGGGTATCTGAATATATGGATTCTGTTCTATGACGCTATGCCATTAACACTCGTAGTTATGTTCACAACACCATAGACTTTCTGAGGAAAATACAAGGAAACCATCCAGAGAATACTATTTTCGCCACTATGGATATGGAATCTCTGTATATCAACATCCAACACCAAGATGGATTACAAGCCATAAGAAATATAATTTCTAACAGCAACACAGCTGACTTTGCCACCATACTTTGCCATTTTGTTCTCACCCATACCACCTCAGTTTGGTGACAACATGTTCCTCCAGATCAATGGTACAGCCATGGGCACCCACTGGCCCCACAGTATGTTAATATCATTATGGCTGACTTGGAGCAACACTTCCTAAACTCTCATCCACTCATACTTCTGTTATACCTGTGTTATATTGATAACATTTTTATTGTCTGGACACATGGTAAAGAAGCCCTGGACATATTCCACAAGACATTCAACAACTTTCACCCCATCATCAACCAGATAATGAACTAATCTATGCAAGAAATACATTTTCTGGACACTACTGTAAAAGTACACAATGGACACATAGAAACCACCTTATACCAGAAACCTGCTAACTGACAAACATAACAACATGCTTCCAGCTACAATTCTTAAGATACCAAAAGATTCATTGTATACAGGCAGGCTCTATGCTACAGCTTCAATCTGCTCCAAGCCTACAGAGAGAGATTCCCATCTGAGGGATCTACTACAAACCTTTTCAAACTAAAGTATCCACCTGGTGAAGTCAGGAAACAAATTAACAAAGTCAGAATGGTACTCAGAGAAAACCTGTTATAAGACAGGCCCAAAAGAGACATTAATAACACCACTGGTAGTGGACTTCTAGGATCAGAAAATGGCGAGCTGAGCTGCTTTCCTTAACAGGGGCAGGCTGGCACTTCTGTTCGGGGTAGTAAAAGGCAAATTAATGCCTTCTGCCTACTTTTCTCAGCTAGAGAATTGTCCAAGATATGCACAGATACTTTGAGGAGACTTACCTTGGCTGAAAGGGTGTCCCGGAGAGGGCTCCTTTGAGGCTTTGAGTAAAATATTTGGGTGTGGAAATAACAATGAAGAACACTGATTTGTTTAAAAATAATTATGAAAAGTTATGGCGTAAAATGGATGAAGATATGATAAAGTGGAACAAGTTTAATTTGTCATTGCTTGGGAGAATAGCTTCAATTAAGATGAACATAATGTCTCTATTCCAAGAATTCCGAGAATAATGTATCTATTCCAAACTATCCCGATTGTGAAAGACAGCAAACAATTTAATAAATGACAAAGGAAGATCTCAGAGTTTATATGGGCTGGAAAGAAACGAAGGATTAAAATGAAAGTTTTAACAGACGCTAAAGAAAGAGAAGGATTTCAATTACCAGATTTAAAACTATATCATGAAGCAGTTTGTTTGGCGTGGATAAAAGATTGGGTGACATTATTGAATAAAAAACTTTTAACATTGGAAGGTCATGGAAGTAAATTCGGCTGGCACGCTTATATGTACTATGGAAAGAAAAAGATGGATGGTTTCTTCTCTCACCATTACATAAGAAATAACTTGCTAAATATCTGGATGAAGTATAAGAAATATGGTGATGAAAGAAAACCACTATGGATAGTGCCTGCAGAAGTAATAAAAATAACAGCTGAGTTAGGAGAGGGAAAATAGATGTCATACAATCAACTATTAAAAATACAAAGTGGTAAAATAGAGCTGAAAACTGCTGAGGAGCTGAATTGTAAGTATGATTGGTTTCAAATGCAACAAATAAAGAGTTTGGTGGAAGGTGATCTTAAAACCAAAGGAATAAGACAAGAACAAACGAAAATGGAAAAAGTTCTGCTTGGAGATAATGAAAAATTAATTTTGAAAATTTATAAGTTACTTTTAAAATGGTCTACGGAAGATGAAGTAGTGAAATCTCAAATGATTAAGTGGGCAATTAATGTAAATAAAGAAATACAGATGGATACATGGGAATATTTGTGGAAGAATTCTATGAAACTCTCAACATGTCAGAGTATCAAAGAAAATTGTTTTAAGATGATGTATAGATGGTACATGACTCCTAAAAAGTTGGCAAAGATGAATAATAAAATGCCAGACAGATGTTGGAAGTGTAAAAAACATGAAGGTTCTTTCTACCATATGTGGTGGATTTGCGAAAGAGCGAAAAAATATTGGCAGATGATTCAACAAGAAATTTCTAAGATTTTGGGATATGAATTTAATAAAGTTGCAGAGACTTTTCTGTTGGGATTACAAATGGGAAAATTTTCAAAAGAAGATAGGACTTTAATCTGGTACTTGCTCTCAGCTGCTAGGACATTGTATGCACAGTTGTGGAAGCAAGAAAAAATACCAGAGAAATGGGATTGGATTGTAAAACTTATGACATGGAGTGAAATGGACAAGTTAACAAGAACCTTAAGAGACTATAATTTAGAAGTATTAAAGATGGAGTGGAAAAAGTTCAGAAGATACGTAGAAAAAGAGTGGAAAATAAAAGGACATTGGACAATCTTTGATAATGACGAAGTATAAGAGGGAGGAGGATATGAATTTTGGTTCTTATTAATTAAGGGTACATTTAATATTAATATTTTAAGTATAGTACACGAGTGGGTGTCAAGTAACAGGGGGAGGGGTGGTTAGAAGGTAATATATGGGATAGAGAAAAAAAGTAGTTATTAATGATGTAAGAAATTGAATATACTACCATATGTTACTAATAAAATTGTTTGAAACAATAACACCACTAGTAGTCACATACAGCTCTCAGCTCATAGCAGTTCAATGCAATATCAATGACTTACAACCTCTACTGGACAATGTACTACTGTAGAGCAAACTTTTTCTTGCACACAGACAACCCACCCCCAATCTCAAACAACTGCTCACTCGCAATAATGCAACATCTAATTTGAACATGGACACTCTTACCAGAACTTGCAATAAAGCCAAATGCCAACTTTACTGCCACATACAGCCAGACAATACAATCACTGGACCTAACTACACCCAGACAATGCAATCACTAGACCTAACTACATCAAATATACCATCTCAGTCTTATCCACATGCTCATCTTCTAACTTTGTATATACCATTAAATGCCAATGATGCCCTTTGGTCCTTTACATAAGGCAAGCTGGACAAACCCTATGCTAAAGGATAAATGGACACAAATTTGACATTAGGGATCACAAGACTGAGAAATCTATAGGAAAACACTTCAGCCCTCCAGGACATGCAATGGGTGACCACAAGGTAGCTGTTTTATTATAAAGGAACCAACTGGAAAGGGAAATTGCTGAATTACAAGTTATTACAATGCTCGGAACAACCCCCGAGGTTTCAATAGGGATATTGGTTTCTTATCTCATTACATATGCTAAACTCATTCAGTCCTTACATATGCATCTCTCCAAGAAGGGCTATACATCCTCTGTATTTTAGTGTATTTCTTTAGAACGTTGAATGGTATAGCGATTGTAATGTAATGCAATGAACATTGGAATGTAGTTCTCTGATTGGAATATAGTTCTGTCAACCAGGGCCTTCTCGGCTATGCCCCCTGCCTCGTGAAATCAGCTTCCTATGGAGATCAGGGCCCTACCTGAATTACTATCATGTTGTAGGGCCTGTTCTCCCGGGCCTTTGGTTGAGGCAGCAGGCATCCTATTCCAGCAAATATTCCATCAGCTGGCCTCCCTTGTTGGGACATCATGCATTACAGATTATAGTGCTATTCTATTTATTATCAACATCATTTCGTCTTGAGCTGAAAACTGCTGTAACTAATGAAATGTGCCCTTCCCACCTGACAATGGACCTTATATGTTTTATGCTATTGCTTGATTTGCTAATTTATTGTATTTTAAATTTAAATGGCAGGTTTTTTATTGCTGTTCAGTTCATGTTGTAATCTGCTCTGAGCCCATTATGGGAAAGGGCAGAATATAAGCCTACTAAATAAATAAATAAATAAATAATATAACACTGCACCCCACCCCAAAGAAAAAAAATGCTGTTAGTTACCTCCATGACTAGGAGGAGGCCAATGGAGTGTAACCATTGGGGTTTGACAATTTACAATGTGCTTGTGGATGGGAACCCTGGAGCCTGGACTTCCTTCCTGGCCATGGCTCTCTCCTGTCTCCCCCCCCCCCCTCATAGGATGAACCCCTTGCCAGCCCAGAGAGCAGCAGGTGGGCCAGGAGGATCAGCATTGGTTTGTTCTTTGCTGCAGGGAGGGGGTTATTGGTGGCCCCTGTCCTTTTAAACATTTTTTTTGTCTATGTTCTCCACCAAACTTAAAATCCTTGCTACAGCCCTGTGAAGAAGTATGTGTGCCCATGAAAGCTCATAGTGAATAAAACTTTGTTGGTCTTAAAGGTCTCACTGGAGTCAAACTTTGTTCTTTTGGTTAAACGTGTTACCTCTGGAAACCAATATAAATAAAAGCCAAATTTAGTAAGTGAACTTGTATAATAGTGATAAGAAAGATAACATAATTTTTAAAATACTAAAAACAAAGCCATTTTTGTGCCCATCCCTAGCTTCTAAATTAGCTTTTAAATTGCCTTTAATCACACATTTTTTATTATTTCCAGAGCTTGATGCCAAGCACAGCAGGTTGGAACTTGTGGGGGATTCCCTGCCCTCCTTGTTTTTAATGATTTTGTCAGCAACTCAAAGAGGACCTGGACATCAGTCAAAGCAGAGGAATAAGGGAGAAAGTACCAGCAAATCACCCATGGAACAGTCAGACAACCAGTGAGGACAATCTTTGTTGATGTAATTGTTGATAAAAGAAAAGAATGAAACCTGCTTTGATGAGGTTGAAGTAAGTGTGTGGAGAAGAGACAATTCCCCCTCCTAGTTTAAAGTATTCAGTAATGATGAGCAAATATTCTGTATTTTCTTTCAACATTTCAAATTTTGGTTCTTTGCTTTTCACTGTTAGTTTTCTATTATGTGCACATGTGTGGGTTTTTATATGCAATTAATTATGGCATTTATATGAACAATGGTGCGTATAAGGGCTGCCTTACAATGATAAAAACCTAGTGTGAAAGGTAAAACATGAAACTTTAAATTTTTAAGAGGCATCCCGTTCTCCTTTTCAATGATTCAGAGACATAACCATGTACAGGGGCCTGGCCATATATAATCTACACTTGCAGAAAGTATATAAGAGCACAGTCTAGATCACTTAAAGGGTGGTTGTAAAAAGAATGCAGGAAACCAGGTAAGGCACTACTAAATGTAAAAAAAGAAAAAAACTCACCAAACGTGCCCCCAGTTTGACAATAATTGCTGTGGTGTGTTCTGCTTTTATTTTTTTAAATAGTCAAGTTTTTTTTTAAAAAAAAAATTAAAATCACATTAACATAAATCTTTGGTTTTCTTCTATGTGTAGTGGGTAACTTCTGAAGGCTGTACACTCCACATGACTAAGATTAAATATGTGTAAGGGGATAGTAATGATTCTCTGAGTTTTTATTTGTACAAGGAAAGAAATATAGCTACAATCAATATTTCTTACATCTATTTCATATCAGTGACAACCTAAACATTTTTTTATGTACTACAAGTTGTTAGTATAAGGGAAAAGAAGAATATCTGTCCATGGCTTTGGGGAAAGATTACTACATTGATACATTGTTGTTATAATTTCTCAATTTTTCTTTTGAAATTTTACTGGTCCTGTATGACATAGCTAAAATTTCCTGATGGCCAAAGAGGAGACACTGGAGAGCCATGACTGACAGTGCCATCCTAAGCAGAGGTATATTTTCTAAGCTCATTTAAGACAATGAGCTTCAAAGGATGTACCTATGGCTTAGAATAGCATTGCAACCTTCATTTATTGAAATGAAAACCATTGGTTGAGGTATAGACCTAATATGCAGTATATGCCTTCCTTTTTCTTTCATTTTTTACCTCTTGGTTGTTGAGAAAAGCTCAAGATGCTTGCCAATCATCCCTACCTATCGTGATCAGTCCACCAAAGCCCTGCCCAAAAGGTTATGGTTTACATAGCCATACCAATACTCCCTCTAATCTGTGGAATCTTGTGAACAAGAATTCTCTTTCATGAGCTACTAGCATTAAAGTTGTGAGCTACTGCATACATTAGTTTGCTCTAGGGCTATTTTTTCCTGAGCTAAGACAAAAATGTGTGAACTGGAGGCTAAAAAACTGTGAGCTAGCTCACACTAACTCAGCTTAGAAGGGACACTGCCCATGTCCAGGCCTATTTAACAGACCTTCACCTTGAAAAAAAGGCACCTTCCACAGCCAATTAGAGGGAACCCCAAAAGTTTCTGCTTGGCCCTCGCCATGATCCTAGGCCTAGTGAGGCCCACAGACTCCAGAGAAGCCTGTATTAGAATAGCTACAAGGCCAACATTTCCCAGGATCCCTTCTGTCTCTCTGATTGGGTGGACAGCAGTTTTGGAGGGAAAACTTGCTAAGTGGAGACCAAAGGGGTGGGACCTGGAAGGAATACCAAACTGGAGGGGGGAAAGTGTTGTCTCTGAAAAGGCTGAGCTGGAGAAAGGCTGCAGCAGGAGGGTTCCCTCACCCAAAGGGTGGTGAGTCCATTGACATTAGTGGAAGGGAACATTTAGTTAGTCATATCAGGGCTGTTATTTTCTTTGTATCAGCTTTACAGTTCCTACGTTTCACTGTAGCATTAATAATTAAAACTCACTTGTTTATTCTTGAGCGCTTACAATAAAATTATTGTTGTTATACTGCCTGGATCCTCATGTCTCCTCAGTTATTGATAGAGGTACTTGCTGAAAAGGAAGACACAGAGGCTGGGTAGGTGCTCTGGACCCTCCCAGACTGACCCATGGCAGAATGGTGGCAGTCACTAGAAGACCCTCCCTGGTCCCTCTGCTTGTGACAGCCCCCAATAACAAAAGACTAATTTCATGATGTCTGAAGGGGAAGCAGCTGGGCAGCAACTGGCAGCAAAAGCCTGAGGAGGCTCTTCCAAATGTATCAAAACCAAACACAGCTGCATTGGCTGCCAATTCATTTAACTCACCCAATGAGGCTTTTGTGCCTCTTTCGAATCCTAGTAGTCTGGGGCAAACTGCTTCCCAGCAATAATACTGGTAATTCTACTTTTTGGTACAGTGTTTAGTATTTAATAGTATTCAGTGACACATTAAAAACTTTCTACAAATCATCAGGTAAAGTAGATGAGCAGTAGTGAAGCACAAAATGTTCCTCAGCTGGCAAAAAATGCTCAGGACATTAAAAGCTACTTTAATTAAAATGAGACGAGAAGCTATTTGCAAGACTAAACTTGTTAAAAGAGTTTTAAGGTCAAGGAGTTGCTCTTTATGGTGTAACTGTAATGTTGACATGAAACCAAAGTCACTGCCAATCACAACATTTAATGTTTTCAAGTATTTGCCTGAGATTTTCAGTAGGGTTGAACAGATTCTCTCAGAGTGCAATGTGTACAGTGAAATCCCTGACTTGACAACATATTTATTTACCTAATTTACTCCACATTTCTCCTCATCATTCTCCTCTCCTCAATTCTATCCTCACAACAACCCTCTGTGGCCGATAGTGTGTGATTGGCCCAAACCCACTCAGCAAACTTCCATGGCAGAGTGGGGATTTGAACCTGGTAAATACTCCTGCTCAGCTCCCTAGCAGGATACTCTCACTCCCTAATCAAACAGGCCTCAGGCAAACAATAGAGATGCAGCCCTACTCAGAGGCTAAGACTGAGACACTTTCTGCATTATGTCCTCACCCCTCTGAAGCTTCATGGGGAATTCTTTTTTATTCCACAGTAGGTGCCTTCCATGCAACGGTCACTTCCAGACTGCATTACTGTAATTCGCTCTACACTGGCTTGCCCCTTAAACTGATTCAGAAACTGCAGCAGGTGCAGAATGCGGCAGCTCACCTGCTGACTGCATCACTTAGCCGGTGCTCTGTGACCTGCACTGGCTACCTATAGAGTACCGGATCCGTTTCAAGGTGTTAGTTTTGACTTTTAAAACCTTACGCGGCCTGGGACCAACATACCTACGGGACCGTCTCTTCCATATACACCCTGGAGGTCGCTTCATTTGGCCTCCCAGGATCTTCTGACAGTCCCTGGGCCAAGGGATGCCCATCTTGCATCTACCAGGGTTAGGACTTTCTCAGTCCTGGCCCCGACCTGGTAGAATCAGCTCCCAATAGAGATCCGGGCCCTACCTGGCCTTTCATAGGGCCTGTAAAACAGAGCTGTTTCACCAGGTCTTTGGATGAGGCAGCAGGCATCCATCTATTAGATCGGCTGATCTCCCCGTACGCCTTTACATCCCACTGCATCACTTCGTTGTGGAGCTATGCCATCGTTGCTCATATCACCTTGCTGAACTAACTTACTGCACTTACTGAATGTTGAATTTGTTTTTTGTTATGATTTTAATGTGATTTTAATTTAAATTGTTGTACTCCGCTTTGAGCCCCCCCCAAAAAGGGGGAAGAGGCAGAATAGAAATAAACTAATAATAATAATATACACCGTTTCCTCTTTTATTGTCAGCCTTTGATCCATGGCATCACTTCCACAGTCAAAACTTCCCTTTTTCTCCCAGCACATAGTGATGTTTTTTGGCACACACCCCTTTGATCCTCATTCTGATTGGTCGAATGGATTCCAACTGCGCATTTTAAATGACTATCCTGCAAGGCATGGCTCTTGCTTCCTGTCCTGACAATGTACTAAAACTAACTCAGACTGATTCCTCACCAGCAGTTAATGGTTTGTGAACTGAAGTCCATGCCAGGTCAACTGACATGAACTTTCAAAGAACTTTCACGCTATCTGTGGCAGTTTGTGAATGGATACATTGCTAGATGGACGGTCTCCACACAACTTAAAAGCAACAGAGGGGGTGGAATTCTCCAGCCTTGGAAACACCAATAGGGACTGTTCTTGCCATTGAACCAAATATTTAACAAGGGCTTTAACAGGCACTGCTGGCTGCCATCCTGCTTTAAGGATCAGAATGCTATATATACCCTAAGTTCAGCTCTATACCCTCTCCTCTGTTGGGTGTTGGCCATTAGAGTGGCAGAGAACTTGTTAAAAGCAGAGCACATTCATTTATTGCCAATTGTGAACACCTCTCCCCTGGTGGGATTTGGGTTTTAAATAAGCTAAGGGCTCTGAGCTACCCTGTCTCGCTGCTCATGCCAAGCATTCAGAGGTGCACATTTATACCCTCCCACCAACTCATGACTGGGAACACCTCTGTGGGCCAGTGGTGAAAGTGGGTGCAAAGGGTACTCATTGTGGTGGTGATGCAGGGATTCCAATTTCACTTCAACACCAGATGATGCAGGAGTTTCACTTTCATTCAACACTCCACTCCATCCAATGCTCGGCTGTTTATGGGTGTGACCAGAAGGAGACTTGGGGGTGGGAGAAAGAAGTGATGGGTTGGGAAAATGGGGAGAGAAACAGAAGTAAGACAGTGGAAAGAGGAAAGGGAATAAATGGGAAGAAGAGAAATTGGAAACATGACAGCAGATGGGATTTAATCCCCCATGAATATTGTAAGTCTCTACTTGTCATCCCTAATTTTGACAAGCCAGAAATGACAAGTAGGAAGGCAGCAAGAGTGGCAGGAACACTTTGTCCCCCAATGACTCCTTGTCCAGTTTTCCCCAACCAAAACACTTGCGGAATGACATGGCTTTTTAAAGCTGTGCCATGGTAAGGCCAGAGCTGTCCAAGTTCCATTCTGAACCTCTCAGGTAAACAACAGGCCTGGATAAAAAAAGAATTGCCATGTTTATCTTTAAAAACAAGCAAACACTTTCCTTTGTTTACTTGAAGGACTTCAAGGAAACTTGTTTTTGTTGCACAGTGTGTATTCACATTTGTGCGTTGTCCTCACCTTTCATAGAAACACATTTTGCCTGTAATGGTTGTTATTTCAGTACAAGGTTGGAAGCGTTGCCATGGAAATAAGAACTTTCAGAGGATCACAAAGGATAATCTTGAATCCCACGCTAAGGCTGATATCTTTCATTTTCAGGCTGAAAAAGAGCAATCTGCTGTTGCAAATACTTAAGTGTCTTTTGCTAAAATTGTTCAGTAGAGATGCAATCCAATTTTAGGGATGTTTAAAGGTGGGGAGGAAATCTCACATGATCCTGTGGAGTGGGGGGAAACACATAAGGAATGAACCGGAGTGAAAAAAAGATGAAGAAGAGAGTTAAGTATGTTTTCATCTTAAATTTCCTCTCCTAAAATGATTTCTCATCTAAAAAAATAGATTTTCCTTGCATCAAAGATGTGGTCTCGATCCTGTTGGTCAAACATGACCTGCAAGATGTATACTCAGATCTCAGTCCCCCAGTTTTCAGAGGCCCAATTTGGACTGGCTTTCCCCTCCCAACCTGAAAAGTTCCAGGGAGTTTCTATTTTCCTCATAGGAGGCTATATATGTATCAACGGACTGGCTACAAGTAAGTTTTCTCAAATAGGGTAAATAATGGTATCCTGGGAGGAATGAACCTGTGTGGAAGACAGTCCACCTGTCCCAGCACCCTGAAGTGGGAAGGGGCAGATAAGGTCTGATTTTGAACAAAAAGAAGTTCTTCCTTCTCCTATGCCATACTTCACAACATGCCAGTGCATTTGTAAGCCAAAATGCCCCCAAAACGAGGTTGGGGAATTGTCAGGTGGGCACCTGGCTTAATCAGGATCTTTTACCTGTGTATACAGGATTCCACGTCCAGAAATTAATGCTTAAAAATATTAGGGACTCTAATTAAGTAAAACAATTAAAATTTATTCCAGAAAAATATAGGCTTCCATACAAGATAAAATACTCATAAAATCATACATACAGTTCTAAGAAAAATAGAGATATAGAGACAACACATGGGTAGACAAACAGGGTGATAATTACTGATCGTAGTCTTCAAGAAGGCTCCAATGGCGATGATAGAGGATGGGGGAAATGGGATCCTCAACTGGCCAAGAATCGGGGATGGATCTACACAGCGGAGATAGGGTACTGCTAGATTCACACACGAGTGGAGTTGGGTCAGAGGTTAAATAGACTACCTTAGACCCTCAGGGGATGGGAGGTACAGGGAGGAGAAAGGGGAGGCTCTGCAGTGACCATAAGGGCTGGACCTCTGCAGTAGCCAAAAGCAAGTTAATTGGTGGCACCTAATTGGGTGCCCATGACTGACCAATGAACAAGCTTGATTCAGCGGTACCTGGTTGAACTTTCAGGTTGCAATGGACCAGGGTGAGGCTCCAAAATGACAGTTGGGGAGAAGAATGGGAGAGATTACTGGGTGGGGAGATGCTTAAGACTATTAAACTTATCTAAAAGGGTGACAATAGAGAGCCAAATCATTGCCTAGGTAACACCCAGTTTACACAAAGGAACTTGGCTCTGGCTGAAGATGGTCTTCCTCTTCTTTAGTCTTCTTCTTGGCATCAGTCTTTGTCCTGGGTTTTGTTAGACAAAGACTTGGGTGGTCTGGCAGAATCCATGCCTAGATAAGCTTGATGGTTCCATGGGTTTCTCACATCTGTTGCGTACGTGTGCCTCCCGCTGTCCTGAAATGGAGTCTTGGTACTGCTGGAAAATAGTTGATGTTAGCCTTCCAAAGTGGATTCTATGGTCAAGGCTGAAAACCGCTTGGTCTGGATAGCTCCTAACAGTGTGCTTTTCTTCCGCTCCAAGATAGAGATGGCGTTCGCCCGAAGCAACTGGAAACCATCCGCTTTCCTTGCTGGCGCTCTTCCAGGAACATGGGGCGCTGCTTTAGCATTGTGGCTATTAGTAGTCATAAGTCCTTTTCCATTTTGGTAGGCAAACCCACGTCCTTCTGTCAGATGTGTGAGAGCTCTGTCT
The DNA here is from genome assembly GCF_032191835.1 of Heteronotia binoei. Lineage (NCBI taxonomy): Eukaryota > Metazoa > Chordata > Lepidosauria > Squamata > Gekkonidae > Heteronotia > Heteronotia binoei. Next base: position 53,721,540 of record NC_083231.1, on the reverse strand, counting down.
CCAGGCACTCTGGCACTCAGATGGGTGACTATGATGTCCATGTGTATGAAAAGTAGGGGGCTTTTTCCTTACACATTCTTTGAAGCATTCCCCCAGCCTAAGTGAAGTAAAGTGGAATTCGTTTCAATTAAAAAAAACCCTTTTTAGTATTTGCAGCGTGTTATCAGGAAGCCAGTACAATTATTAAAGATAGTCATTCCAGAGTGAAAGGAGGGGGGAGAGATAGAACTTCGCTATTCTGAAGCTGTAACAAAGGAAGTCAAGACTAAACAATTTTAGAACTTTGGGTCAAACGATGATTTAAACTATTTCAGCCATTTGGAACATCTTGATTTAACCACAGGGAAGAACCTCCTATATACCTTTAGTACTATAATTCTACTGATGTAGCTCCAGAACAAATATAGGAAGGCAGCTGGAAGAATTACTTTGGAAAATAAGGAGGGGCCTGTCTGTTTACCATCAGAAGATCAAAGGCACAGCTGAAACAATCACTCCTTTTATTGAATGGGGACAGTTGCAGAGTGGATTCTATGTTGCTAGTTTATTTGCTTTATTACTGTTATTTTATATTGTGCCCATTTTTAAAAGCATTGTTTTAATGCAGTTTCATGGATGCTGCCTCAAGTATCAGATGGAGAGAGCGGAATATAAATGTTAGAAAAAACAAAAAGATGGGTCCATTCTTTTGAGAGGAAGTAATCTCATGAGAGCCCAGAAAGCTCTATCAGACACCAAAGAGATAAGAGGATTGTCTCCTCTAGCTTCCCAGGAGGGCTGGTGGCAGCAGTGGAGAGTGATGGGCAGTGGCTATTGCAGAATCTCACTTGGCAGCAGCTCTTCCTTGCAGCTCCAGTGGAAGCTGTGAAGCTGAAATGCTTGGTGGGTATATACCTGCCCTTTTCCTTTCATGGTGGTTGGTATGTGTATTGCTGTATAATCTTGTTTAGACTTTGGCTGCTGTACAGCGATTGGCTTCTTAGTTAATTGGTATTCCATATTCTGATATAATTGGGAAGGAGACACAAAGTAGGTGCAAGTGAAGGACAGTTGTGTTGTAATCTTAAATGACTTTTATGGGTGATAGATATCATGCTGTTTTAACATTACATTGGTAGCAGAGCTGGACCTACAATGGATAAAGGATAGTTCTGGCATGGAGCTGGCTGGCCACTTCTCTGTTCTTTCCTCTACCCCCCAAGTAGTTATTCCTCTGTACAGGGCTCTTTTTTTGTCATAGGAACTCCTTTGCATATTAGACTGTACCCGCTGATCTAGCCAATCCTCCAAGAACTTACAGGGCCTACTGTAAGCTCTTGGAGGATTGGCTACATCAGGAGGGCACAGCCTAATATGCAAAGAAATTCCTGTTACAAAAATAAAACTCCTGCCTCGGTACATCAAGTTGCACAGACTTATGTACAATAGCACATAATTATACATTCATGGATTTATATCAACACAGTGACAATCCTATGTTCAGAGCCAGTGTGATGTACTGGTTAAGAGCAGCAGTCTTTAGTCTGAAGAACTGGGTTTGATTCCCCACTCCTCCTCCACATGAAGCCTGCTGGGTGACCAGAGGACAGTCACAGTTCTCTCAGAACTCTCTCAGACCCACCTACATCACAGGGTGCCTGTTGTGGGGAGAGGAAGGGAAGGAAATTGTAAACCATTCTGAGACTCCTTAGGGTAGAGAAAAATGATGCATAAAAACCAACTCGTCTTTTCTTCTTCATCATCAGGCAATGTAATAAAAAAATAGGACTGTTCTATTTAACCCAGTTTTAATCTGACAATTTTTACCAGTCACTTCTTATTTGACGCTGAAATCAGGGTTTTAATCTAAATATATCACAAAGTATTTTCATTTTATATGATGACAAAAAATGGAACTGGAAAGGGATTCATAGCAGTAGTTGCTTATCTAATAAAAAGCATACCTCTCAACACTATTCTTCTAATGATCAAGAGAAAGCTTATTTCAGTAATTGACCCTCCCTCCCAGAGGATGTTTAATATCTATTTTATTTTTATACATTGGCAATGCAATCCTAAAAAGAGTTATGGACTAAAAACATTGACTTCAATGGACTTAGAAGGGTATAATTCTGTCAAGAATTGCACTGTCGATATTTTCCTGTATTAAACAGAAGTCCAATGACACTTCAAACGCTCACAATCCATATGCCAGTATAAGCTTTCTGAGTCAGAGCTCACTTCATCAGACGTCTGATATAATACAAGAAGGTCCTAAAAATATTTATGAATGTCTTTTTTCCAAACCCTACTAAAAGCAAAATCATGGCTATAGCTTTACACCCTGAAAGTGCCAGATTTGAGTCTGGCAGCACCTTAGAGACTAACAAAACTTGGGAGGTAAAAACTCTTGAGAGTCAAAGCTTCCTTAAGTCTTATACCCTGAAATTCTGGTTGGTCTCTAAAATACTACCAGACTCAAATCTATCTTTTCTGCTGCAGCCCAATACAGCAATTTTCTGAAACTGCATATAAGAGAGACCACCTCTCTGAGGTGTAATTCTAGACACCTTCTCCTCCCCCCACCCAATGCCTACAGATCATCAGCTCAAACAGAGCTGGAAGCAGGAGAGATTCTCTCACACTTCAATTTTTAAAATTTTAATCTGGCATTTCAGCAAAGACCTTAAATCCAGAACCATGATGTATGTACAAAACGGGTCCACAATTAATCCAACTACAACAAAGTTTGTTAGGGCTATGATGATTTTTGATAGCTTATATCTCTTTTGCTAAACATAATTCCACAAATATAGAAAGCATAAATAATATTTTCAGGTAATACAACCTATAATTCTTGAACTGAAGAAACTGCTATGATCATGCCGTATAAAACTCATGTTGGTTCCCTTACTGTTGAGGCAAGCATTTGGAAAGTAGGTTAAATTTAGGTTGCTAGGAAACAGAATAGGAACCTAGCAACTGCTACTAAAAATGAAGTCTGTCTGTGTGCATTATATAATGTCCAGGAGAATGTACACCAACACATCCTTTAGAAGTTCAATGTCTTAAATAATTCTAAAGATGAATTTTCATCCATTTCCTAGCACCACACAGAATCATAGAATCATAGAGTTGGAAGGGACCTCTAGGGTCATCTAGTCCAACCCCCTGCACAATGCAGGAAACTCATAAACCCTTCCCCCTAAAATCAAAGGATCTTCATTGCTGTCAGATGGCCATCTAGCTTCTGTTTAAAAGCCTCCAAGGAAGGAGAGCCCACCACCTCCCGAGGAAGCCTGTTCCACTGAGGAATCGCTCCAATGGTCAGGAAGTTCTTCCTAATGTTGAGCCAGAAACTCTTTTGATTTAATTTCAACCCATTGGTTCTGGTCCTACCTTCCGGGGCCACAGAAAACAATTCACCATCCTTTATACGACAGCCCTTCAAGTACTTGAAATGGTGATCATATCATCTCTCAGCCACCTCCTCCCCAGGATAAATATCCCCAGCTCCTTCAATCTTTCCTCATAGGTCTTGGTCTCCAGACCCCTCACCATCTTCATCACCCTCCTCTGGATCCATTCCAGCTTGTCTATATCCTTCTTAAAATGTGGTGCCCAAAACTGAACACAATACTCCAGGGGAGGTCTTACCAGAGCAGAGTAAAGCTATACCATCACATCACAGCAACAGGTCTACCATGTCCTTGCTCTTTTTCTTACTCTGAACATAAGAAAAGAACCCTTTTTGTTGTTTTTAGCATCTTTGGCCAGCCTATGCTCATACTCAGCTTTAGCTTTCCTAACTTTTTCTCTACAAGCACTGGTGATTTGTTTATATTCATCCTTGGTTATAAGGCTCTCCTTCCAATTCCTAAAGAAGTCTTTTATTTCTCATGTCTTTAGAGAGCTGTCCATGGAATCACTTTGACTTCTTTAGGCTTTTTCCATTTTTTCTTCTCTTAGGAATTGTCTGTGATTGCTCTTTCAGTATTTTGCTTTTAAGAAACTCCCACCCCTCCTGAACTCCCTTCCTTCTAAGTATTTCTGACCATGGGATTTTACCCAGCATAGTTCTAAGTTTATTGAAGTTTGCCTTTCTGAAGTCCAACCTATAAGTCTGACTACGTATAGCTTTCCCCTCCCCTAAGACTGTATATTCCAAAATCACATGGTCACTACTGCCCAGGGTGCCCACTATTTCCACTTCTTCAATCAATTCTTCCTTCAGTTCTACCACAACTGTTGGTAAAATGGTACCCTTTCTTCTCATAAGTAATATGAGCTTTTTTTCAAAATTCTCAATGCAACAGTGGCAATTTGGTTTATCTTGGGACAGGAAAATGGAGTAGTGACGTACAAGTCCCCTCCAAACTGCAAAAGGATTAAGGTGAAGTCCTCATTATGCAAGACTAAATTAACAACCAAGCCTTGGAGCACTAATGCCTAATATTTGGTGTCACTGTATTTTATGTAATTCTGTGTAATGTTGAAGAATTTGTCCCCAAGAACACATGTATACAAAAAAATTCCCAAGATGGATGCAATGTGGGATGCAATGTGGTCTTGTTTGCCCTGAACTTGACAAATGCAGTGAATCTTTTTGTAACAATGCATTGTGACCTCTGGTTGTGAATATACGCAGCTAGTGCAATATAAAATAATAAAATGTTTTTCTAAAATTTTGAATCTCCACTCCAAGAATCTATTCTCTAAGCCTTTTCTTTATTAAATTTCAGTTGATATTTGTACCAGTTGTTAATTTTATTTCATCCTCATGTGCTGCTGAGCAGCTACATTTCCAAAGTTGTTGTGGGAGGCATGTACTTTATTTGCAATAATGCAACAAGTTTATGATGCCATAAATTAGCATGGCAAGATCAGCAAGTCCCAAAGAGAGGATACTTCCTTAAATAAGTTAATTTATTTTTTAAAAAAAATTCTAACAATAGGTTGTACTTGCTTTCCCAAAAGATGGGAAAGTTCCAAATCCCTCCAAACAGTATTCACCAGCTTCACACTCAGGAAAAACAAAAAATCCCTACATAACATGCAACAAATAAAAAAATAAAATTTAATATACACTTAATTTTAACACATTTTTATCTTAAATGAAGTGTCCCCTTTTGCAGGCCCAGGGGAAGCTGGGAAGTGTGAGGGGAAAAGTCAGGGAAGTAAACACGCATCAACCAGGAGCGATTTTGCACTCACTCTATGCCGCTGGTTTTTAGCGGTTTCTTTTTGCCTTGCAAAAACGGCAACACAAGCTGAAGGCCTGGGGCAGATAATGCGAAATTGGATGGATGCCACACTGAAAAGAGGATCGTCAGAGCAGCATAGGGTGAGTGCGAAATCAGTCCAGATTTTTAAAGAATTGGCTGCAGCTTTAATGAGTACAACAGCAGGAGCATTTATGTGGTATAGGGATGGATTCTGCATCAGACCTACCTGCTGGCCAATGTACACCGATTCCCCCAACCTGCAATGGCAACCCCCAAGGATTCACCAGAACACTGAATGGTTCTGTTGCCACTTAGTGGTGAGACCCCACAACCATGCCCCAAGCTGGACATGGGTCTATTTGGCTCCACCTCAAGACCCCTCAAACCAGGGAGACAGGCACACAGGCCAGCCTCTCCTTGAAAAGCATCTGCCTCAATGCCAAATGGCAACAATCCGTAATAAATGTTTAACAGAAGCAGAACAAAATGGAGCCTGTAGCAACCAAACACAAAGGGAAGGTGGATAGAAAAGTCAGAACAGACAAGGAGGGTATTCCCAGCCCTCAGCTATATAGTCATGGAAGCCCAGCCCAAGTTCACCCCAGGACACCATCCCTGGCCCAGCCAGCCCTGTGTAGAAATTGGCTGGGTCAGGAGTCATCATCAGGCAAGTCCTCCCTTTGATCCTCCCACACGCAGCCAACAGTAACTAGGCTAGCATACTCCCATCTGGCTCCCCCCATGCTCCATGTTGCAAACACTGCTCTCAGTTAATTGGGGTTATTGCTTCTGTCTAAAATGCTGTGAATGCACTAGAGTTAAAGTTTTGGCAATATTGTAGAAACTGATGTGGGAGGGGAACCAGGAAAACTGACAGAAATCATTGATCACATTCTAAGGATATCCCCCTCCAAGTAGCAGAGTCAAATTTTATCATTATAATTCTCAAGGTATACAATATAAATTGAACTTCCATGGTAATGCAAGCTGGCTTTGAAATTATACTGCCTTGGCTCACAAAATATGAAACCTTGGCATGTCCAGTGGAAATGGTGTTCAAAGCACTTCACAGAAGGAATGGGAAAAGCAGGTTATGGTGTGCTGGAAGAATAAACAATTGCTCCCTTTTTGCAGCTCATCTATCCAACTGCTGAATGAGTACTTAAAGCATAATGAATGTTTAAAGCAGCTTTGAACCATTCTTTTGAAGCTTTTTGGTTTTTTTGAGAAAAAATAGTAACTTATATGTGAAATATCAAAGCTTCTTCTTAAACATTATAAGCTAGAGATAAAATTTAACAGTTTTCCACTTTTGGAACTGCACAGTAGTCCAGCAGCTGATAAAAGGCATTTTATACGTGATATATTTTCTTCATGATAATTTTCCACATGAAGTTACATTTCCAAATGAAAGACAAAAGCAAGGCAATTTCCTTTTGCCTATAATTTTAAGAATAAATATCTGTATGACAAAAACAATGATTCTGAAATAACTGTGCTCGTATACCTACCCCAAAAGTAATATTGTGGAAAAATATAGGAGAAAAGTTCTAATTCTGACTTAATTGTGGGTCTCATTAATATTTTGGCTGAACTAATTTGGAAGGCAAAGATAGCATCTATTCTGAATACAGCTAAAAAATTCCTTTCTTGGTCCTAAGCAAAAATGTTGGTGGATGAAAAAGAACCACCCTGCTCCAACTGAAACAAGTCACTGCACTTCAGGTCTTGAAAGGAAAAAATTATTATTAAAAAGGAGTCTTCATTAACAGGGAACAGGATGCCTAGGAATCCATAAATTATTGTTGTGATTTCTGGGGATCAGTAAACATCCATATCCAGGGCTTTTTTTTGAGCAGGAATGCATAGGAATGTAGTTCCAGCTGGCTTGGCAGTTCCAGCTGCTTCCTCCTCCCATTTCCTCCTCCCTCCTTCCTCCACCCCGCGCAGCCTCACCGCCTCTTAAAGGTGCACTTGACTCCTACTTTGTTCTACTGCTTCAGACCAACACGACTGCCCACCTGGACCTATCCTCCTTTGCCCTCCCCATGCAGTCTTGCAGTCTCCTCCCCCCGTTTTCACCATTTTAAGGCCAGAGAAGGAGCCATGAAGCTCCTCCCAGGCTGACCCCCCCGGAAGGAGGCAAGGGCAGGGTCCCTCGCCGCCGCTGTGGCGGTTTTCCCGGCCGATCAGCTGATTGGTGGGGGGGAGTCGGTCTGGGAGGTGATTCACCACCCCTTCCCCGGCCTTAAAATGGTGAAAATGGGGGGAGGTGCTTTGGGCGGGGGGGGGGGGCAGTGAGGCTGCACTAAAATGTGAGTAATTAAAACATTATTTCTACATCTCAAGGGTGAGGGTGTCCAGATATTATCAACTACTGTTTTGTTTTTCTACCCTGTGGCAAACTGGAAGGAGAAACATTACAAAGTTTGAGTCCAGTGGCACCTTTAAGACCAATGAAGTTTTATTCAAGGTATAAGCCTTTGTGTGCACACACACTTCTTCAGTTACAGTGAAATAAGACATCCTCAATCATTATTTATAGGTGTGGGGGGGAGGTGCCAGGAAGGGCTAGTTAAGAGTCAAGATGCAAAAATAACTGGACAGTTATAGCTGAGATTGAATTAAATCGGTTGGTAAAATCTGTGAATAGCAGTAAATTAGCAAACTAATATAAGAGTTAACACAGAGATGTTAACAGTTTGAGTCCAGTGGCAACAAAGTTCAAAGGACATCTTGTTTCACTGTGACCAATTTCCACTAGGCTTGTTCCAGTCAAAGAGCCCTTTCCCCCCTGGCGCTTCTGTTCAGTTTTGCAGAAGCTGCTGTACAACTTGCCCTGCCTCTTTCCCACCACAAACAGAAACTGGTTTTCAGAGGATCTTGCTTGCCATGGGAAAGAGGTGGGGCAAGTTGCAGCCCTGCAGCAGCTTATGCAAAATTGGACAGAAGCACTGGGGGGGAGGGGGGGAGGACTCCGAGACTGGAACAAGCCTAGTGGGAAACTGGTATGTATCTGAAGACGTGAGCATGCACACATACACTTATAACTTGTATTAAACTTTATTGGTCGTAAAAGTGCCACTGGACTCAAACTTTGTTTTGCTGATTCAGACAAATACAGCTTTATTGGTCTTAGAGGTGCCACTGGACTCAAACTTGTTCTGCTGATTCAAACAAACACAGCTATCCATCTGGAAGAAGAAATGTTAACTCTCTTCTTTGATAATCAGTACAGTGTGTAAGAATCTTCTGCTCTCCAGTGAACACTGTACAGACTGAATCTCCCCAACTACAATGAATGCTTCCATACCACTTTTCTTTTTTCTTTTAAAATAAACCATCTTATTTCATTTTAGAAATAAAAATAGTCCAGTTTCAACTTTTATTTTATCAAATTAATATTGGTTTACCTTTATTTCTAGGCAGGAAAAAGTTTCAAATTTACACATAGTGTTGATCCATGTGAAAAAGTGGACTCTCTTGAGTCTGTAGATGACACATAACAGTTTGTTGCCTGTAATGATTTCAGCAGATCTACAAAGTTACTATTTTCTTTCATTTGTAATGAACAGGTCAGACCCATTTACTATGACAGGGAGATACTACGGGTGAATAAGAAAAGGGTTGTTGAGGCAGTGTATGAACTGGCACACAGAAATAGTACAGACTTTCAGAGAAGAAATGAAATATGCTCTTGATGGAGCTCCAACATGCAAACAAGCATTTTTTTTAAAAAAAAAGTCAGCAATGTGTTCTTTTTATTCTTTCACAGTGTGCTCTGCTGTGTTAAATCATAACACCTTCATTTTCATTTCATTTGGGTGCCCAGATGAGCTCTAGTGATAAACATTTTACAATGTCATAATGATCAAAATACAACAATAATTGAGACGAAGTGGAGACTTTTTAAATGGGAACCTTTGAATGCCAGATTATAAAAGATAAAGTGCACCTATTCTACCCTCATCACTCATTTTTACAGCCTTTGTTGCCTAGTGAGCTTCTTTATTAATGTTTGCAGCAATTAAGTAACATAGGGATCTAATTTGTTCTGCAGTTCAAGATAAGGACATTTTAATAAACTTTGCAAAATGTTCTATGCAATTCTTCTTGAATCCAAAGAATGCTTTTCAGTTAAAATTACCATTTGTCTTATTTTCTCCTTGATAATAAGATACTCAAAAGCAGCATGTTTTTGAAGCTACCATTTTTTTAAAAAAAAAATATTTCTTTGAACTTTTGCAGAAATTCCAACACTACAACAATTTTCTGCCCATTTATTTAAATGTCAATTAATAGTAGTCATGTGGGGGTTGAATCAGTACCATAGCACCTACAAAGGGTTAAAAAACATCCTCCCCCTTTTTTCCCAGATTGAAATCATGCGCCCTATAAAAAGTGCTATTTGTTAAAGAAAAGACCACAGGTACCATTGTGTCCCCTCCCCAAGGAAAAAAATCTCTTTCAGGAATTATGTGATTTACATAACAAAAATAGTCCATGGAATACTTTAACTTCCCCCCCTCCACCCCCAGTTTCTCAGTTATAGACCAATTCAGTCTGCCCCAGCAACTGCTCTTAAGAGAAATTTTAAGAGAAATAAAAGATCCAATTATGTTAATCATGGGAAGTCTGAAATAGCATTCAGATCTACCCATGTGCTTAATAGTGACCTAATCCTGCAAAAAAAAAAAAAATTAAATGGGCTTTTACAATGACTTGTATTGTTTAAAAAAAATATTATGTATTTGTGTGTGTGAGCATTACCTCCCATTATAGGTCATTACCTGTCCTGCTCATAGGGTTTTACATAGTGTGCAAATAGGGTTGCCAAATCCAATTCAAGAAATATCTGGGGACTTTGGGGGTGGAGCCAGGAGAATTTGGGGGTGGAGCCAGGAGACACTGGGGGTGGAGCCAGGAGCAAGGGTGTGACAAGCATAATTGAACTCCAAGGGAGTTCTGGCCATCACATTTAAAGGGACAGCACACCTTTTAGAATGTCTTCCTTCCATAGAAAATAATGAAGGATAGGGGCACCTTCTTTTGGGGCTCATAGAATTGGACCCCCTGGTCCAATCTTTTTGAAACTTGGGAGGTATTTTGGGGAGAGGCACTAGATGCTATACTGAAATTTTGCGCTTCTACCTCAAAAAACAGCCCCCCCAGAGTCCCTGACACCCGTGGATCAATTCCCCATCATTCCCTATGGGAATCGTTCCTGGAGGTGCATAATGGCTATGGGGGTGGAGCTTCCCCCGCCGGCCAGCTGGCTGCGGGAGGGGGGAAGCCTGTAAAACCAGGGGATCCTCCGCTGGGACCTGGGGATTGGGAAGCCTATGTGCAAATGAACATAAGAACATAAGGAAGCCATGTTGGATCAGGCTAATGGCCCATTCAGTCCAACACTCTGCGTCACACAGTGGCCAAAAAAACCAGGTGCCATCAGGACATCCACTAGTGGGGCCACGGCACTAGAAGCCCTCCCACTGTAGCCCCCCAAGCACCAAAAATACAGAGCATCACTGCCCCAGATAGAGAGTTCCATCTATACTCTGTGACTTAGCCACTGATAGACCTCTGCTCCATATGTTTATCTAGTCTCCTCTTGAAGCTGTTTATGCTTGTTGCTGCCACCACCTCCTGTGGCAGTGAATTCCATGTGTTAATCACCCTTTGGGTGAAGAAACACTTTCTTTTATCAGTTCTAACCCGACTGCTCAGCAATTTAATTGAATGTCCATGAGTTCTCATATTATGAGAAAGGGAGAAAAGTACTTCTTTCTCTACTTTCTCTATACCATGTAAGTCTCTATCATGTCACCCCTTAGTCCACATTTCTCCAAGCTAAAGAGCCCCAAGCGTTTTAACTTTTCCTCATACTAATTGAATCATCCATGCTTCTCCTACTTGTATAAATTTTTATATGTGAATAATAGATAGTATAAAGAAAATACAGAAAAGGAAAATTAATTATATATCATAAACAACAAAAAAAGACATTTCTTCCCAACATCCCCTTCATTACATTAAATGTTTTTGGAACACTGTCTATAAGGTACCATAAAGATTGCAGCTGTTGGGATACATTTATATTCAACATTTTTACATTTCAAATTTCATAACTAATCTGTTTCTCAAATAAATTAGTTTTACTACTGCAGCATACTCAGTACTGCATACATCTGCCTTTATTGCATATGCACTATTACTTTGGGCAAATAGGTAATATCATGAAAATACAAAAAGTAAAATGATTAAAATTATATATCATATAATAGAAAATATTTTCCCCACTTCCTTTATTACACAAAAAGATTTTAAAACACTGTCTATGGAATACAATAATAGTAACTTCAGCCTAGAATATATTTATATTCAACATTTTACATTTAAAACTGATTCTCATTCTGCTTGTTCATTGCAATACATTTGCATACAATATTTAAAAACTACTTATTCTAAATCTGTCTCCTGTTTGCATAGTACACACTCCATCTCTCTGCAAATTTTCTACCTGATCTGTTTCTCAAAGAAGTTGTTCATTTTCCACCACTGCATAGTGGGCTAGTTTATATTTCCATTCTTCTAAGCCTGGGCAAATGTCTGCTTTCCATTTTGTTGCATCAACAGTTCTAGCTGTTGTCACCATATGTCTGGATCTCTCTTCCAAAATTTCGGTCAAAGGTTCCATTTATGTCTTCACATTACCAACATTTTTCGCTTTGTAGTTTTTGTTTTCTTTATCTGTATACCATCTGAAAAATATTTTGTACCAGTTTCTTCTAAATGCCTGACTTCCCACCCCCACTTCTTGTAGTCTCTTATTTCCAGCGGTATTTCCATCACAACAATGTTGTCCATTTTATGGTTTGTTTTCTGTTTTTTCATCTTTAAGAGCAAACAACTCATATATTATCATGTCAAGCTACTTTCTGTGTAAGTTTGTCTGCCACTGATGTATGCAGCTGTCCTGTCAAGATTCAAATTGCCAGTGACTATAAAGGATGACCACAAGGGTTTTTGATACCTATCTAAGACTGTATGAAAGCAATAATTTCATATTTACTACTTCCCAAATCAGATATCTCAAATAAAAGTTCTGTCTTTTATTGTTTGTTTTTAGAAACCTTGCAGTCTTCTCATTGCCTCAAATTATTAGTGACAAATCAAAAATGACCAGTTATTTCTCCATCTTATCACAAGGTTGGTCCACATAGGTAGATGATGACAGTTTTTAAAAAGGCCTTTCTCAGATACAGGAGCATAAAATGACTGGAATTTCAGAATTCTAATCCATTTTTAATTTGAAGCCATGGGGCATGAATATCTATCATGTTTATAATCTACTTTTCATATATATATATATATATATATATATATATATATATATATATATATATATATATATATATATATATATATATATATATATATAGTCCTTTTGGCCCTATTTTATCTTCATCAGCAAGGAAAGACTGACTGAATTCAGGTTACCCAGAGTACTTCATGACTGAACCAGTATCTCCTCATCCTAGGCTGATTTCACATGAAGATATTTTCCCTTCAAGGAAAGCAGAATGCCCCTGTATTAAAAGGGAGTGTCAACATGACATTGTCCCCATTCTCAGCTTTGTTCATGCAGCTCCATCACTTTCTCTTTTAAGACAGTTTTTCCCCTAAAAATAACTTGTTTTCTATGGCTCAGTGGGGAATATGTAGAGTAGCTATTGAGGAACTCCATCAAAACTCTGGGGAATGGGGGCAAGCCTAAGGTTCTCCCCCTTTTAGCCCTTCAAATTGGTTTTCCCCTTTCTTGACAAACAGTACTGCAGTGGCACACTGTGACTTGTTAGAGAAAGAGAAAATGAGGAGAAAGAGGAAGGTCCAGAATGCAAAGGTAAAAGGGGGGCAAGCAGGGATGAATGTGGTGGCTGTAGTGGGAAGTATGGGAATTGCTCCCCCCCCCCCCATTTGGAATAAAGAGACAGACAACAATCTGGGATAAAGGGCCACTTTATTTAAATTAACGGCAATGGGAAAACATGGGGCCAGGTTGAGCCAGGGGTCACAACACAGACCACCTCCTCAACCTGAAAACAGGGCGAGCCCTGGGCCCCGGGAGTGAGCCGACCAACGGGTCAAACCCGGCCGGCCAGGCACTAGATCCAGTCCGCTGAGCTCCACCCTCACCCGAGCCGTGCAGCCTGGGCTGTTGACCACTCCCTAGTGACTGGATCACAAGGCTCCCTGGAGCCAACCTTGAGCCGTGCAGCTTAGGTCCCCCAGGGACGCCTTACACCCCCAAAGGTGCGTTGCCATGTGAGTTCACCAAATGCCCCCATAAGAACATGTTCCCAACGGCAAAACCTCCACAGACAGCGCCAAGCCTCAGCTTAGGCAACTGTCCCCCCACTAAACAGAACATGTTCCAGCCCATGCCTCAACTCATCCAAAAAGGCCTCGTTGCCCTTTATCGACAAGTGAACACCATCAGGCCTGTACAAATCCATACAACTGGCCCTGATGGATGGGTGGGGCACGTAAAATCCGAGCCCTGCCTCCATGACAATACATAAGGCCCTGTTGGCCTTCCTTTTGGCCCGCTCCAAACCCTCTGGGTCCCATGCTGCCCGCCACACCCGGTGCGGCAACATGGCCGACCACAAGTCGAGGACGCCTGGCCATCTTCTCTTAATCAGGGTGATGTCATCCCGGGCCTGAATTGATAGGGCCTTACCCTTCATTAGGCCCAAATCATTCTCCCCCAGGTGAATCACCAAGATATGCGGCGGCGGGCCCCTCCTCTCCTTAAACAGAAGCGAGAGGAGTCCTGCACACTTCATGCCCCACCGGCCCTGCCACTCAATTGTGGCCTGCTAGCTCAGGCCCAACTGAGATCCTCCCGGCATCCGACGGGCCTGATGTGCCGCCCAGAAGACGATACTGTGGCCGCAAATAAGGATCCTCCTCCTTTTCGGGCCAGCCACAGCACCTATGAAAGAAACAGTAAATTCACAACAATTAATAACCATAACCATAACATAATAGAAGAAACCCACTGTAGCGCCTTAAGAAACCAGAGGCCGTATATAGGTCCGAAATGCCCAGGACTTCCAACGGCCCACTCGGCGAATGACATCACCTTCATAGCCCATAGCCGCAGCCGTAGACACTGCGCCTATGTGAAAAGAGTGAGTGCCAAACTTCACGCCCCCAAGTCCCAGCTTTTCCAGGGCCCGGGTGGTGACTGCCCAAAACTGGAACTTGGAAAGAGGGGAGGAGTCTTCATGGCGGAATAACAGGCCCTGAGCCGTTCCCCACATTTCCAAGTATAGCGCCAAGGCCCGCACTGGGCACAACTCCTCCTCTAAACAGGGGCCCAGCGTAATCACGCAACCCTTCTGTTTTTGGTCGGTTTTAGACCGGCGGACTCGAATGACCGCCTGCCCCTTCTCCAGCCTAACATCACCCACCTTCAGGGCCCTGTCCGAAACGTCGGTGCGAGAACCTGCAACCAGCTCTGATACCCGCAATGCCCCAAAAAACGCTGTCAATGCCGCGGCGTGAAATAGAGCCCGCTCATAACTTGATACACAAACTGAAGCCCAGGTGGAGTTGAGTCCCTGCAAAATAGAGGGAGAAATTGGGAGCCTGCTGTCGACTTGGCGGCCTGCCTCCCGTGACCACCCTTCCAACATTTTGGAAATCCGGAAGTCCTTGGTGCCCTCTGAATACCCGCGTGACCTGCTGGTAAAAGCCAACCCAGCGAGCTGACCCTTGATGGACTTCACGGAAAGACCGCGTTCCTTCTGCCATACGCAAAATTGGAGCAACTGCTCAACCGGGACAGGCCAAGTCTCTTCCAGCCCGGCACCTGCTCTAAACAATGAAAATTGCTTTGCCGCCCGATCATACGACCTCCTTGTACTGGGTGCAATTGCAAGTTGAATGGCCCGGCTCACTTCATCCTTCCAATTCGCCACAGCTCTGCCGGCATGGGCACTGGACAACTGTCGGCCTCCGGGGTGAGTTACCGAAACTGCACCATCTGTTGGTGAGACAGAGCATCCGCCACACCGTTACTGGAGCCCGGTACATGCCGGGCAGCAAACAGCACATTCAGCTCTAGGCAGTGTAACGTAAAACGCCTAACTAAACTCATGACTGGGGGGGACCTGGATGTGAGATTATTGACGACATGGACAACTGCCATATTGTCGCACCAAAAGTGCACCGTATGGTTAGCCAAAGCGCGCCCCCAAATAAAAACTGCAACCACAATGGGGAAAAACTCCAAAAAGGCCAGGTTACGAATCAAATCGGAGCTCCGCCACTCAGCTGGCCAGGGTTCAGCACACCACTGTCCCTGAAAGTACACACCAAACCTGGTGGTGCCAGCAGCATCAGAGACAATCTGCAATTCGGCCTCCAACAGCATAACCTCATGCCAAAAAGATGTCCCATTGAAATGACGGAAAAAGGTTCCCAAACTTCTAAGTCGTCACGCATGTGCCTCGTTACCCGAGTAACATGGTGAGGCAAACGCAACGCTATCATGCCGTCACAAAATTGCCTCAAAAATGCCCTGCTGGGTGCCACCACCTTACATGCAAAGTTCTGGTGGCCAACTAGCTGTTGGAGCTCAAGCAGCGAAACTTTCTTCCTCCGTTTCATTTCCGCCACCTTTTCGCGCAAGCTCCTCAACTTATCCAGCGGCAACCGTGAAGACTGCTGTACGGCATCAAGCTCTATACCCAAAAAAGTCAACACAGTCGAAAGGCCCTCCGTCTTTTCCACTGCCAACGGCATGCCCAGCTCGGTTGCCAACCGCTCAAAAGACCTGAGCAGATAAGCGCATTGGCCAGAACCCGCGGAGCCAGTGAACAGGAAGTCATCAAGGTAATGTGCAGTATCCCGCATCCCTGTCCTGAACTGCAACGCCCACTCCAAAAATGTACTAAACCGCTCAAAGGCCGAGCAGGACACCGAACACCCCATAGGAAGGGCCCGATCCATATAAAAACTACCTTCGAAACAAAAACCCAACAACTCGAAATCATCCGGGTGCACAGGCAGCAACCTAAAGGCCGACTTAATGTCGCATTTAGTGAGCTCCGCGCCTACCCAGCAGTGGCGCACTATTCGCACCGCCCGGTCAAAAGAGGTGTACCTAACTGAACACAACTCATCCGGAATGGCGTCGTTAACTGACTGACCCCTTGGGTATGATAAATGATGTATAAGCCGGTATTCACCCTTGGCCTTTTTTGGTACCACCCCTAAAGGGGAGACCCTCAAATTAGGCACAGGTGGTTCTGGAAAGGGACCCAAAATGCGGCCCTCCGCACATTCCTTCTTAATTTTACTTCTCACTACGTGCTCTAACCCTTTAACCGACTTCAAGTTGGAAAACAAAAAGGGTGTTCGCGGACCCTGGTAAGGAATCCGAAACCCAAATGTAAAACCCTCTAACAAATAACGCCTATCATCCAAACGCGGATAATAAAGCAACAACTTATTGAGAACCACTGTTCTGATGGGTCTGGGGCCCTTTTCCAGGTGGCTCATTGGGACCTCCCGGCCTCTTGAAGCCACCTTTTGGCTTTGACCTGTTACATGCTGTAAAAGCATGGGGTCCCCCGCACACCGGACATTCGTGCCGGTATCTACAGGCTTTTCTAGCACACGCCCCTTGGGAGGTAAACTCCCAGCAAAGTAGCTGAGGTTGAACCGGCTGCCCCGCTGTCGTGTGGGTAACGGCAGAATGAGTCGTTTTCTGTACAATGTGACCACTGTCCGATCTGTCGCCCATATTGGGCTTCGCGGGAGCCATAAGTTGCAACCAGAGCTGTGAGTTGATCTGGTCCCACGGTAGCCCTGGATTAACCACCACCCTCATGCGGAAAGCCTCGTCATATTGGAGCCACACTCCACCCACAAAATCACTATAAGCACAATAAACAATGCCGCAGTATTGAAAAAGTGGGGTGGCCCTCCACGGCTGGGCCCTAGCAATTACCCCCACATAAATTAAAAACCCTGGCAACCAGTTAGACCAAGATCTGTCGACTTTTCTCCTCTTAAGCTTTTCTTTATCCTTCTCGTCTATCTCCTCTTTTGGCTTCTTCTCTAGCTCCCTGTACAGTAAACTGAATACATTGACGTATTCACCCCTCAAGATCTTTTCTCTGGTCATGACCGTAAGGTGGTCGCCCAATGGCATAGCCGAGTCGCCAAAAGGGATAGCGTGAAAAGGAACCGAAGCATACGACACAGAGGGGTGGGATGGAAACCCAAGCCCTCCCCACTGCTGTGAGGACCAATGTGAAGTAGTCGGAGTCACTAGCTGGCCTGACCAAGGAAGAACTCCCCCGGCTATGGGGCTCGACACCCCACCGGCCCCACCAGTCTGTCCCACCGTGAACAGCGAAGAGGCCCAAGAGGACCCCGTGCCTACTTGCCCCGGTGAGGGAGACAAGAAAGGTGACCACCCCAACAGTGACTTCTGACTCAGGGAGGGTCCTCCAGCTGAATACGGAAAACCCAACCCTTGCGAAGGCACAGATGTGCCTACCCCGGGTCCTATGACCGGGCCCCAAGGACCCCACGGCCAACCCGTCCCTCGAGGCTGAGCCGGCCACCTACCGTCTTGTTCAAGTGGAACCACAGCAACCTCCTCGGGCTCCCGTCCATGTTCCTCCTCCGGAGCGACCTGATCCTGTGTGTCACCATCATTGCCGCCCTGTAAGGCAGATAAATGAGCAAGCACCTCCCTCTGGAAAGTGATTGTTGCCGCCCTACCACTGCCCGTAAGACCTGACATGCGCCGCGAGGGACCGGCGACACCTCTTTCGCCCTCCAAAGCCGCCAAGCTGTCTAAAATTGCTTGGCGGGTGCCCGCATCGTCCCACTGCTCAGTCGGAGGCTCTGCTGGACAGGGCCTCTTCACTGGTTTCTTGGCCGGCTATTTACGCTTTGAAGGGCCCTGTCCCTTTTTAGGCCCCATAGCCCCTATAAGACAAACGCCCCCACTCAAGACCAAAACTCAGCTGCGGAGCGTAACCACAGTCAGGGCATAACCTCTTACCAGCAGGCACTTGCCTAAGTGCCTCTATCCCTCGCCCTTCTGCCAAACTCACCAAGATGTTAAGGAAAGCAGTACCCAATAAGGTAATGGGGGAGGGAGGGGGGGCTGTGCAGGCCTACCTCCCTGCTCTGACTTGCCTACTGTGTAAGCTGCTTCCCAGCAGGGCTGCTTAAGCCACCTAAGTCCTTCAGGCCAGCAACACACACCACCCTAACCACCACAGCAACTACCAGCTGAATAGATCGGGGGATGGGGGGCGTGCAGATCCAATTACCCCTCTGCAAAGAAAATACCCAAGTCCCCAAGCCAACACCCCAGCTGCGCAAGCTAACAAAAAATGTGGGGGGTGGGTGGATAAAAAAGGCAGGAAGAGCAACACGCTCCCTGCAGCGTGCACCAGACAAGGCGAATGCAAAAAAGGTGGGAAGAGCCGCGCGCTCCCACCCAGCACCCAACCAGTCAACAGAAAAGGCGAGGGGGGGGGTGGATGGAACAAAGGGCGTGAAGAAGCAACCGCTACCGCAGCCGCCCTGACGAAGCCCTCCTCCTTCACACTAAAAAGCCCGCTCCCTCAAACAGGCCCCCACCCGGACTTAAGTGCCCAACAGACAGCCGCGCGGGCGGACCCCACCCGGGTGCCGGCCAACGGAAGAGGACGCCGGGGGAGAATGGGAGAAGGAAAGAGGCCCAGAATAAGCTGCTGCCTAATACTCCCTGCAGCGGCCGACAAGCGAGCCAACGGTCGGCAATGCCAGGCCACTCTGCCTGCCTCCGAAGCCTCACAACGCCAGCCGCTCGTCCTGCCTCCGAAGCCGCCACTCCTCCTGCCGCCCGAAGCCACGGCAACACAAGCAGCTCCATCCGACCCGAGAAGGCCCAGCAAACAGCCACGCCTGATCGTGGCCGCACAGCAAGTCCTCCTCCGACGAAACCCTGGAGAAGAACTGCGCCACAGGGGGACGGGCCAGCCTTAATAAGGCTGCCCACCCCCAAGCAGCCCAGGGCAAACCAAATGCCTCCCATCCTGCAGGGGAGGCAATGGGCGCCCCCCAGCCTAAGGCGGCTGCTCGGCCGCTTGGCTGGGTGGTGCCGAATTGGGTTGTATGGATCTGTTTCTGCCCATTCCCATAGTGCTTCTTGGAGAGCCAGTTTGGTGTAGTGGTTAAGTGCGTGGATTCTTATCTGGGAGAACTGGGTTTGATTCCCCACTCCTCTGCTTGCACTTGCTCAAATGGCCTTGGGTTAGCCATAGCTATCGCAGAGGGCAGCTGCTGTGAAAGTCCTCTCAGCCTCACCCACCTCACAGGGTGTCTGTTGTGTGGAGAGAAGATATAGGAGATTGTAAGCCGCTCTGAGTCTCTGATTCAGAGAGAAGGGCGGGGTATGAATCAATAATTCCTTTAATTATGGTAGAGTCATTCAGTCTTCAAGTATGCTTATGTACAAACTCATTCTAAACAGTGTTTGGCTGTTAATCCTGGAGGGCTAAAACACAGAGCAGGGATCAAAGCCTTCACCTGATGTTGCCTCCTAGCACTGCTATTCAGAGGTTCAGTGTCTCTGAAAGGAACAGCGATTCTTTTTAGTCACTATAGCTAGTAGCCAGTGATGAATCTGTCTACTGCAAATACCTGTTTAAAGCTATTTATGCTAGTGGCCATCACTATGTCCATTGGCAGTGAATTACACAATTTAATGACTTGTTGAGTGAAGAAGTACTTCCTCTGGTCTGTTGTGATATTCCAGACACATAACCACAACTGACTTTTAGATTCCCATTCTATCTGGTACTTTTTTAATAATTTGGGGTGACTGTGATATGGCATATCAGGTACAAAGATGGTTTTAACTTTGGCTGAGGACCCAGCTACAAAGACAATTTGCAACCTCATTTAAACTCCATGTGCTGTTTCAGTCACTTGCGAATGAAGGCAGCCTTGAACAAATGCTCTACCATAATTAAAGGAAAATTTCCTAAATTCTTGGTGGAGGCCTCTTCACTATGGAATTAGTAATGAGCTGATTGTGCAGATAACAGCAGTCATAAATGAAGCTACCTTAAGCTCTGTAAAGAAGAGAAGTGACTAGTAAATTTTTTGAATAACTAAATAATTATAATAAAACTAGACCTACCTTGTTCATAATGGATTATGATTTTACAAGAAAAACATTTTGTAGTAGTTTTGCTTTCACAATTCGATGAAATTTAACAAAAAAGTGCACATTTCTTAATTTTCAAGTGTGAATATTCAGATACTGATATTTCATTTTATTTCACTTATACAGCATACTAGCATGCAAACTTATTTAAAAATAAAGTAGATTAATCAAACGATAAGAACAGGATGCCAAGTACAAAGTTGCAACACGCTAAGTGTTTTTCAGTACTGGTAGGACACGTTTTTTAAAGCTGCTTATTCAGTTTGGCATTAGTACTTTGCACACAAACGTTGGCCCATAAGAACCATAAATCTTTGTGGCAAACAAGTGGGAAAGACTTTAATCAATTACTGCTCAGTGTTACAGTTTTGTGCCTGTTTTTTTCAGCCAAGGAGTTGGTTGAACAATGGTACAGGTTATCTGAAAACAGCAAAATTGTCTTGTTCATATATTGGCACCAGATGCCCAAATCTACTAATTCAGCATTGTAGTTAATAGGTTCATGATCATCAACTGAATATGGGAGAGAGAGGAGAACCACTATCAATAGCAAAAACAACAACAACAACAACAACAACAACAGGGAGGAGATGGCTGTAGCTCAATGGAGGGATCTCTGCTTTTCATATATCAGGTCCCCAAGATTCAATTCCTAGCACCTTCAGTTAATGAAAACATGACACAGTAGGTGATGTAAAAGACCTCTGTCTGAGATCTTGGAGAGCTGCTGCTAGTATGAATGGACAATATATATCTATATATCAACTTTGTGTGCATTCATGCGAGGGAGCACCATATGCTAATACAGAATTCAGACAGCTGGAATCCAGAGAAGTCAAAGAGAAGACCCCTCCGTTACCAATGCCACAATGCCTTAAAGCGCTACACACTGAATCTACTTATGGCCACTTCAATGTAGTACCAGCGGTGGCCACTACAATGGCACAAAAAGTGTCTAAATCCTAAATAAGGGATAAATTCTAAATACAGGCCATTTGCAAAGGCTAGTGAGAGGATAGAAATCCTACCTGTTGGAAATGCCACTAAAATGTACTCATTCAGCACTGCAGGATCAAAGCTGAACATTGGGGCTACATGATGGCCACACATTTTAGCCCCTCCTATCAAGAAACACAACCAGACAAGCTTGAACATAACCCAACCCAATGTAAATATCCCCAAGAAAATGTACCCTCAGCCAAGAACATGGCTAAAACTCTTGATGTACTTGGAGTCAACTCCATTATCCGACTACGTCTGGGGAGACAGGATTACCATTCCCCCCCTCATGAGAACCACACCAAAATATGAGAGTTATGGTATACTTAGTCATCTGATCTGTGTTGCATACTTATCTGATCTATGATAGTATACTTAGCCATCTATGACTTCTAGAAGTATGGATTACTCAGTTCACTTCTTAACCTGTAAGAACTGTTAAAGTAATCACGTCAGGAAAACAAAGAATAAGAACCTACTCAACTCTAAATGCTGGGACTTATTTGAGGAGAAGCACATTGTGAAAAAAGTTCTTCTCATAACTTTAATTCAGAAGTATTACAAGTGCATGCTTTGTGTTTCACATGCACAGCATTAATTCCTCAAGCATACCTTTCTCTATGAACAGTCAGTTAATTACTTTGTTGTCCAGTTTTAGAAGTTTGGATGTGTCAATCACATCCAATGCATTAAAAACTGCAAGAGAGGGGGGAGGGGATTCACTCATCTATTCAAGAGAAAAACTGCAAACAAACATTAAGAAACCAGTTCAGAATACTCAGAAAAAAGAAACAAGATTCCCTCCTACCCCCAAGCATTTTTCATCAATGCCAATAACTAATGGATCATTTTTAATCAAGGTATAGTAGGTTGCTGTTCAATTGTTAACATAAAGAAAAATAAATGGTATTATGATCCAAGAAAGAAAGGATAATGAAAAATCATTAATATTGCTAGGTTTTCCCTCTTTTATTCTATTGGACAAAAAAATGATTCTATTGGACAAAAAATGAATCACCAATGATTTCTGTGCATATTAAATAAGAAATTCATAATGGACAAAAAAAAGTTATTCTTTTTTGCTACATGGAAAGTATCCCAATAGAAATCTATGTGATTGAATCCAAGGATTTTCAAAAGCTTGAATGAATCTATTGGTGTAATGTTCTGTACATTCTGACTTCAGAAAAATGCAATAAAATGGGAGTGTAAATGAATATGAAACACAGTGAATATCAACAGCTATTATGAGGATTAGAAGTAGCAGCTCTCTTCTCAAAAGTCAGTTAATAAGTTCCAATGACGGTAGTGCCCTCCTAAGCAGAGTTATACCTTCCTAAGGCCACTGAAGTCAACTGACACTGTCAGTTATTTACATTTTAATAAATAAAAATGTCCTTATAATATGAATAGTAGCTTTCAAAATTTAGAAGGAATTGGCATAACATTAATTATTGGGACCTAAAGTAGTTTATAACAATGAAAGAAAAATACAGTATCAATAAGCCAAATAGACAGACAAAACCACAATATGTCTTGGACTGGCTGAGATCCATCAGACAGTTCATTTAAGGCACTGGCTGGAAGCCATAGACTAACAGCCAAAGGACATTCCCAAGCTTTATAGTTACATGCAGGGAGAGGAAGGCAAATTTAGCCCAGATGGAACTCAGCTGCCATTGCCTATTACCAGGATGATTTAAGCACCAATAAAACTCTCATTTAAGTGTTTTCTTTGTAACTATGAAAAGCATGGCCTTTTCCACAAGAGGGTCCATGTGACATATTTGCCTGTTCATCCACTGTACTACCAACAAGCTTCATATGCCAGAAAGAGTGGCGACCCAGTGCTATTGGCTCCTACAACATGTACTGTACTTTCATTCTCTCCTTTCAAATTTTACCTAATGGTGGTCACTTAACAACCTCTTGTCCCACGCATGGGTTAATGTAATCCATTATGGGATGCTTAAGTAGGAAAAAAAATCAGTACATTTCCTTTCTCTGGTAGAAGCCAGAAATATTCTGCTTTTTTTTGTAGGAAAATCTCCAGCACATATTTCTTGGAGAAGTAGGCCTATACAAGTTTAAGACAATTCTGACATTCAGTAACTATACTGAGGTGCAGACTAATAGATTTTGTAGCCAGTCTGACAAGGTAAAACATTTTCAGGGGAGACAGAGGTTTTCCTCCTATAACTTAATGCTACCTTTTCAGGCCTGATACAACAATATTACATCAGTTCTGTGATACTTTAATTACTGCTTTATTGTTGCATGAACATTCATATACATCTGCCTACATCATAAAATTTATGGATTAACAAATTAAAGATATTGTGTATTTGCTTGGATGAAATGGGAAACAGATAAATCCTACTTGGCACTTCTAAGTCCCTTTAATTTAAACAGGGGAGAGGTAAGAATGTTGTCAACTTTTTCACTGGTCTATAGATATGTTTAACTTTGGCTAGGTGATGCCACTGTTTTCTCTTTGTTTCTTCTTTTTTTATTGTCTAACTGTGAGCGTCAGGCTTCCCTAAATTGCAAATTTAGCTGCCACGAACATATGTGAAATTAGTTCCTCCGCGTGCTCAGGAATGCGTGAGGTGCCTACAAGGTTCAGGAGAGCGTACTCCGGCGTGAAAGGTGGGGAGTATGAGGTGAGGGCATGTACTTCTTGGTAAATTAGCCTCCAAAAGCTTTGTATAACGGGGCAGAGCCACCAGGAGTGAAAGAATGTGCCTCTCTGGCCGCAGTTCTTAAAACAGAGGGGCGAAGTAGAGAAGGAGTGTGATAATTGCACCGGGGTCTTATACCAGCGCGTGAGAACTTTAATGGCTTGAAGTTGCACGTTCATTGCCTTCGTTTTATATATGGAAGAACTCCAAATAGCCTGCCACTGCTCTTTGGTTAGCTCGGTACCCAGATCTCGGTGCCAGGCCCCTTGATAGGAGTGTGGTTTTGTGTCAATGGAGTGAAGTAGCAGTTTGTAAATTTTCGATATCAAACCTTTAATAGGGGCTGAGTCATTAAACAAAATTTTTTCAAAATCACCAAGATGAATCCGCAAGGGAGGGCTAAAGAGATGAGTATCTAATAAATGTCTGAGTTGCATGTATTCAAACCAAGGAAGTCGAATTTCAGAGTTTGCCTCTAAGGTCACTTTATCTTTCAGTATCCCCTTGGAGAGGACATCAACAAAGCGAGTCAGCCGCAATTGTCTCCATTTTGAGAAAGAGTTTTTATACAAACCTGGAGTAAACCAGGGTTGGCTGACAAATGTGGCTAAGGGGGAAGTTGGAGGGGCTAGCAGATTGCAGTGTTTGCGCCAAACTTGTAGGAGAGAAGCTAGAAAGGGATTCGAGGAAAGAAAAGATTTAACTCGTCTAGAGACACCCCAGAGCTCCTCCTGAAAAGAAGAGGTCTTGAGATAAGAATTTTCAATCAGCTTCCAGTCCGCCACATAGGAAGGCCTGTAATATTTTATCAAGGTAGAGAGGATGATAGCATCGTGTATCTGGAGATGTCAGGGACCGCTAAGCCCCTCATCGACGTACATCGCCTGCAAGACGCAAAGTTGAGCCTTGGTTTCCGGTGTTGCCATACAAATCCGTTCACTTGAGCCTGCCATTTATGTAGCAAAGGGGCCGGGATACATAAAGGGACAGCGCGTATGGGGCATTCATGCTTGAACTGACAAGCTTTCCTGCAGCACACTCCTTGGGAGCCAAACTCCCAGCAAAGCAAACGGGGTTGAACCGCCTGCCCCGCAGAACTGCGGGAAGTGGATGATGAAGCAGAAGTAGCCGATATCCTAGCAACCAAATGACCACTGTCAGAGCAGTCACCCAAATTTGGTCGTGCCGGGGACATGACCTGAAGCCACAACTGCTGGTGGATGCGATCCCACTGAAGAGAAGGGTACAAAGTGGTCCTCATCCTGAATTTTTCATCATATTGAATCCAGGCGGGCCCACTAAACATCGTGTACCCCTTATAAATGATATCCATATACTGGATGAGTGCAGCCACCCGCCAAGGCTGGGGGTGGGCAACCACGTTAGCATATATTAAATACCCAGGCAGCCAATTGGCCCAAGTCCGGTATGCTTTGCGCTTCTTCAATTTCTCTTTTTCTTTGTCATCCAACGCCTCTTTATCTTTCTTCTCCAACTCACAGAAGAGGAGTGAGAAAATGTCAACATACTCACCCTTTAGGATCTTATCCTTTGTTGCAGGCAACAAATGATCGCCTAAAGGTTGATCCCGAAAGGCATGGCAGTAAATGGGACCGACCCATATGCATCACCGAATTGAGGGGAACAGCCCCATCCCCACGAAAAGGGGCATGGCATCCCTTGCTGACTGGCCACAGGCCAGGGTCCATAGGAGCCAAACTGGCCCATTGGCCATGACTAAGCTTGCTGCGGACCCATGCCCATGGAGGGAGAGGTACCTGAAGCTCCAGCAGCAGCACCTGGCACCACCTGAAAAGCGGGGGCCCAAGGACCCCATGGCCAAGCCATGCCCATGTATGACTGTGTAGTGCCCCCAGCCTTACCCCCAGATCCATTCGGCACCAGTGCTGACCTGCTCCGGCATCCACGGGAAACAAAACTGCACCTCCATCTTTACCGCCGGTGCCCTTGACTCCTCCAGTGCTGAGTCCTGCAGACCTGCCCTCAAGGATGGACAACCTAGTTAATATATCAGCCTGTAATGCCACCTTAGAGGTTTTTCCCAAGCCCAAGCCTGTCCTCTGCAAAGAAGGAATGCCCGCCACCTTTTCCAAAACTGAAAGCCTTTGCAGAATAGCTGTATTAACCCCCTCATCGCCCTCCTCATCGGAAGAAGATGAAAGGGGGGCTGACCTTTTTGATGGGGCCTTAGGGGCCTTGGGTGCCGGCTGCTTGCCTTTAGGCTTCCCAGACCCTTTCTTCCCAGGCATTTTGCAAACCGAGATAAGAATAAAAACTAACGAAATGCCACTAAAAAAATGGTTGCCCTTGAATTCACTGAAACTGACCTAAAATGGCTGCCGTCCTAAAGTGGCTGCCACCGGGCACCACTTAAAATGACTGCCTATACCTTCACAAAGAACAACCACCAGAAGCTGATACTGGATGCCTATATGAAGCTGCCTTATACTGAAACAGACCCCCAAAATGGCCTCCTCTCCACTGCCTGCAAAATGGTCACTGTCCTTATGAAGAAGAAGCAAATATGGCTGACCCAGCCTGGAGCAGCCCAGAAAACAAAATTTTTCCCCCATACAAAATCTTCCTCCCCTTGGCTAACCTAAAAGGGAAAGGTGCGCAGAAAAACACCACCACCCTGAGAAAGGGAAAGGTGCGCAGAAAAACACCACCACCCAAATCCTTAGTTGGAGGAGGGGGGAGAAGGGGAAGAAATAACAGGCCATGAAATGGAACTCCTCTTCTAAAATGCCACCAGTCCAATGCTGAGAAACAGCCAGCCGCGGGGCCTTATCAGAGACCTGATCGCAGCAGCTGAACTTCAGCCAAGCCCCTACAGCCTCTATCCAGGCCGCTCTTCAGGAGCGTGCCTTATCTACGATCTGATTAGGCAGCAGAGAAGCAAGCGAACGTGCTGCTCAGCCTCCTAGCCCTGAAACTGACAAACACAGCAGAGCTGCCAAAGGAGCTCCATCTGCCCCGATCTCATCCTGGAGACTGAGGTAGGGCGCAGATGGAGCTGCTGCTATCACAGCAAGCCCCACCCCTTCAAAAGCTCACCCAAATGGGCTGCAAAAGTCCTCCCTTTCCTCCCAGGGAGGCAAAGACGTTCTAGCAGCGTGCTGCTGGCTGCTAGAAACGAATTATTTGTCAGGAAAATGATACCTTGATTTTTCAGGAAAATGATACCTTGATAGAAAAAGAATTAGCAGGAAAAAGATGTGCTACCAGCATGCAACAGAATCAGAAATGTATACTATAAAATATCATTTATTTATTTTTTAGAATATCATAGATAAAAATATAGGGAGATAAACATTTAGGAGATAATACAGTGCTGAAAATTCCCTAAAACTTGATGATGGACAGTTAGCAGACTAGTCAAATAGTTCCCTCACAACCTGAAGAGCTCTTCTTCCATGCAGATATTATCTTAAAGGCTCTGCAAAACATGTTCCACTTTCCCTTGCAATATGCAGCAGGAATTCTCCTTCTAATGAACATATGAACATATGAAGCTACTTTATACTGAATCAAACCCTCAGTCCATCAAAGTCAGTATTGACTACTCAGATTGGCAGCAGCTCTCCAGGGTATCAAGCTGAGGTTTTTCATGCCTACTTCCCTGGACCCTTTTTAGTTGGAGATGCCAGGGATTGAACCTGGTACTGTCTGCTTACCAAGCAGATACTCTACCACTGAGCCACCATCCCTCCCCAATCTGAACAGGCTTTTGCTAGCTCTGCTTTAAATGCTGTGGCTGAATTCACAAGAAGCCATCACTCAATCGTGCAGTGATCCCTATCATCACCTTTGACTGTACAGCTTTGTTGAGTGTTTTGTAGAAACAACAGAATTGCTTTTGTTCAATGGCTAGCTCATTTGCTAGCTCTACCCTGGTTTATGGAGCGGATGGACTTTATCTGTAATCCAAAAAGGGAGATTTCACAGAAAGAAAATGTACGTGGATCATATTTTATTTCCACTTTCCATTTCATATGTTCTCTCCTTTGTATGTCACCAAGCCATTGTTCAAGTCCAGAGACTGTGGATTAGATCCAGTGCAAGGGTGCCACAAGATCTTCAGTCTTCCTGGCTTTCTGTTTGCCCCCACAGATGGAAGGAAGAGATGGACACAAGGGTTTGGGTAACTAAGGGCCACTTTCTTTATTATTAAATTAGCAACAAGGGCTATAAACATAACAGGCAGCATGGCAGGGCCAGGGGATGAAATACTCCTCCCCTGCCGCATGACGGGCGAGCCATCCTGCCGCTAGGTATAGCCAAAATGCATGGCTCTTACCTGGCCGGTCTAGCAAAGGTTATGCCCTGGAGTTCCAACCCCCATCTGCACGGCTGAAGGGCGGATCAATCCAAGGAAAACCGAGGCAGTCCGCTTCATCACTCAACTAGTCCACACGGGTCAGGAATGATTTGGCTAGACCCCGTGCCCCAAAACTGGGGTGCTATTGATGCTCACTGAGCTGCATAACGGAAGTTAGGCAAAATACCCAGCCAACCTGAAAGTGACCAGCCTACTTAAACCAGCCACACCTAGCCAATTCCACAATCCCTTCTACAAGCAGTGTGAGGTAGGTGAAAAACACCACTTCCAACAGCCAAACAGGAAGAGATGAAAAAATTTCTACCCAGTCCCCTATAAATTAAGAGCAACCAGCTATCGCCCACACTGCCTCAAGGGCAGGAGGGTGGGCCGAGCACAAGGCGAAGACTGGGAGGCAGAAGCGGAGACAGCCGTTAAGGCGTGCCTGTTCTGCCCTCACCCCCCATAATGCCCTGCCCACTCCTCCTCCTTACGAAGGGGCAAAACGGCTCCCGGAGACAAGGCTGTGCAGCCTGCCTTTGGTTGGGAGCCACATTCCCCACATCCAGCAACCATTTCAGGACAGCTTGTTCCTGCTGTTGGTTTTATAGATTCATTTGTATTGTGCATTCATGTTGCATGGATTTTTGTACAACTTTGTGGTATTTATACATCCAATTTATAATAATTTTATGCAGCATTTGAGCTCTGGTCTGGTGCTGGAGAAGGTTCCTGCACATTCCTCGGACAGCAAGGGTGACAAACAAGCAATTATTGGATCTCATAAAACTAGACCTGTTATTGGAAGGAAAAAATTGCAAAACTGCAACTGACTTATTTTGGCCATATCATGCAGAAGAACTCACTAGAAAAAGCAATAATGCTTGGTTTGGTCAGTGGTAAAAGGAAACCAGACCATCAAAGAACATAATGGCTAGACACCATAAAAGTTGGATCTCAGGCTGTTGTTGATTATTTGGATGACTACCTCTTTGTGGGTCCTGCAGGGACTGGGCATTGCGCGTGGCTGTTGTCTGGCTTCATTGAGCTGGCTGCAGAACTGGGGGTTCTGTTGGCGCAGGAAAAAATGGAAGGTCCAGCCCAAAAACTTATTTTTTTAAGGAATTGAGCTGGATACCCTGGCGCAATTGTCCAGAATTCCTATTCAAAAAGTGGAAGATTTGAGCAGTAGGATTAATTTCTTCCTTCTCAAGAAAAAGGTCACATTGCTTGAGCTCCAGCAGCTGGTTGGGCATCTTAACTTTACTTGCAAAGTGGTTGCTCCTGGATGAACTTTTCTTCGTAGGCTATGACATGCTATGTCAGGCCTCTGCCTGCCCCAACATAGAACACGGGTTACCAGCAGCGTGAGGGAGGATTTAAGGGTATAGCAAGAATTTGTGGAGTCCTTTCTTTTTGGAGAGATGACATGAGGCTTGAGGTGGAGCTTCAGGTCATGTCTGATGCTGCTGGGTCTTTAGGTTTTGGGGTTTATTTCTGAGGACATTGATGTGCAGATGCATGGCCAGAGTCACGGACTCAGGTAGGTTTAAACCGAGATTTAACGTTGGTCAAGTTTTTTTCCCATTCTTGTTGCAATTTGGCTGTGGGGGAATTATATGGCCAATCACACAATTCATTTTTGGTGCGATAACATGGCAGTGGTCCATGTCATTAATTTCCTTTCACCCAAATCTCAAAGGGTTATGAAATTGGTGGGGGCCTTCACTCTGCGCTGTCTGCGGCTTAATGTACTGTTTTGAGCCAAGCATGTTCCTGGGGTAGATAATGGGGTAACTGATGCTCTCTCTCGTAAACAGATGGAGAGGTTTCGTCAGCTGGCCCCAGATGCCAATTGAGAGCAAGCGCCAATGCCCCAGGAGCTATGGCTGATTGGAGAGCCGAGGCCTGCAGAGCGATAGGCCTAGCCATTGTGCCTAGTACCAGGAAGTCTTACGAACGTGCTGTGAGGCAGTTTGAGGACTTTAGGGCTGAGGTAGGGTATCGCATTGTTTGGCCCCTCCTGGTGGAGCAATTGCTCCACTACTGTGTTTCCCTAAAATGTAAGGGATTGGACTGTCTGCCTTGGCTTTTGCTAGCAAGGCGTTGGAATACAAGGAGGAAACAGCAGACTTTCGGCTTCGAAAGATGCTGGAGGGATGGGCCAGAGAGGCTGGGACTAATCTCAATACTAGGAAGCCTATTTCCCCTCTGATTCTTAAGGGTTTGAAGGGGGTTTAGGGCACAGTGTGCACATCTTATTTTGAATCTGCACTGTTCCATGCTGCTTCCTTGGTTGCCTTTTTTGGGGCCCTTAGAGTTAGTGAGTTAGTGGCGGGCTCCAGAAATGATATTTCTGGTAATGCTTTGTTGCTACGAGACCTGAGGTTAGTTGAGGGTAAGGTGGTCATTACCATTCGATGCTCTAAGACTGACCAGCATCACAAAGGGACTGTGTTGGAGCTAGGCACGTGCTCTGAGCTTGAGTTGTGCCCAGTTTCCACTTTGGCTGCTTATTTGGCAGTTCAGGGGACCAAGGAGGGGTTTTTGTTTTGTCACCTTAACGGCAGCCCACTGACAAAGCATCGGTTTGGGGCCGTGACTTCCCAGGCTTTAGCTAAGAGTGTCTGGAGTGCAGTTTGGTACCCACTCCTTTAGAATTGGGGCAGCCTCTACAGCTGCTGCCCTGGGATATCTTTCTTCCTCCATTCAGCGCCTGGGCCGTTGGTGGTCATCGGCCTATAAATCTTATGTTTGCCCTCTGCTCAGTTCCTAGCTTCATTGTTTGTAATTGAGATGTTATGATTCTTGTTTCTAGTTTGACTGTTTTTTCTTTTTAGATGCTATTGTTCCTGGCCAGAGGAGCCGAGTTCTCGTCTGTGGACACAGCTATGTGTTTTGGGATGCACATCAGGCTCGGAGAACTTTGGTCGGCTCTCAGCTGGGACTCAGCCAATATGTTACTGTCGAATAAGAACATAAGAACATAAGAGAAGCCATGTTGGATTAGGCCAACAGCCCATCCAGTCCAACACTCTGTGTCACACAGTGGCAAAATTTTTTATATATACACACACACTGTGGCTAATAGCCACTGATGGACCTGTGCTCCATATTTTTATCTAAACCCCTCTTGAAGGTGGCTATACTTGTGGCCGCCGCCACCTCCTGTGGCAGTGAATTCCACATGTTAATCACCCTTTGGGTGAAGAAGTACTTCCTTTTATCCGTTTTAACCTGTCTGCTCAGCAATTTCATCGAATGCCCACGAGTTCTTGTATTGTGAGAAAGGGAGAAAAGTACTTCTTTCTCTACTTTCTCCATCCCATGCATTATCTTGTAAACCTCTATCATGTCACCCCGCAGTTGACGTTTCTCCAAGGTAAAGAGTCCCAAGCGTTTCAACCTTTCTTCATAGGGAAAGTGCTCCAATGGTGTGGCCACCGGGGTCTTCAGTGGCCTGGCCTGCTGCCATTGTTATTTCATGGGAATGCGGGCCCTCCTCCTGAGGTTTTAATCATCCACCTGGGAGGGAATGATCTCGGGCTAGTAAAAGGCAAGGCTTTGGTCTTGCAGGCCCGTGAGAATTTTTGGTACATTAGGGAGAGATGGCCCGAGACCACTATAATTTGGTCAGCCATGATCCCCTGCCTTGTTTGGTGTAGTGCTTGGGACCCTGCAGGTATAGAGAGGGCCCGTTATAAAGCTAACAAAGAAATTAGGAAGGCATTGGAAGGGGGGTTGGGCCACTTTATGCCCCACCTGGATATTTCTACGAAATTTTCTGACCTCTACAGAGGGGATGGGGTGCATCTCTCTGAAAAAGGTAACATGCTTTTCTTGAGAGATCTCCGGCAAGGGCTGCGGGTGTCCTTAGGCCTCCCGGTGGGTGCTAAGTAGAGACTTGGCCTTAGAAGTGGCAGGTTGTTAATGTGTTTATGGTTCTATGCAGCTAGGGGAGGATCAGAAAGCATCCCCCTTTTGGGGAGTTAGGGGTCAGGCACGATCAATCTTAGGGTTTGATGACCTGGGGTGTGAGAATGCAGACCGTCCTGGAGGGTTGACTAGAGGGTGCCTTCCATTGAGATTGGTGGTTGGGCCCTCTGAGGCTTGCCTCCTTGCTAGACCAGCCTGGCAGGAGCTGTGCCACACAGCTCCAGCTGGGGGGCTGGGTCTCTTGCCCGCTAATGGCAGGGGAGTGGTCTGTTGAGACCCCGGGCCCTGACCAGGTCATAGTTCTTGCTGCCCTTGCCATTTATTATTATACT
Source organism: Heteronotia binoei (assembly GCF_032191835.1). Lineage (NCBI taxonomy): Eukaryota > Metazoa > Chordata > Lepidosauria > Squamata > Gekkonidae > Heteronotia > Heteronotia binoei. The sequence continues at coordinate 53,688,793 of NC_083231.1, read as the reverse complement.
TAATAAAGTGGCCCTTAGTTATACCAATACCTTGTGTCCGACTCTTCATTCCGACTTGGGGGGCAAATACATACAAGATTCTCTTATGTCAAAATGAAAAGGATGTATAAGTTTGTTGACAAGATTTACATTTCTCACTAAAGTCCTATGACTCAAATCAGATACTTCTTGGAAAATTAAGCTGACTGAATCAGCTGTATTTTCTGTATCACCAACTCAGTTTGAAAAACAACTAAGTTCAAAATAAGGAGAAATGAGAATGTTATCCTGGCGACTACATTTTTCATCATCATAATGGAACATTCCAGCCTCTCGCTCCAACTGCAGTCCTTTGATCTCCATCTTGGGGGATGGGGGCCTTGAGGAATAACATAAGAGGAGGTCTGCAGCAGAAAGGAAAACTGCCAATGTAGTCTCAGTCCAACCCACTTCCTTTTCTTAGAACGCAACAGAGACCTTTGAGACCATCACACATATTCATATTGCTCTTTGGACTTTCCAAAATTGTACCATGAAGATTTTCTAAATATAGTACAAGGAATTAAATATTCATTGAGTCTTTAATTCCTTGGCAAATTTAGAACTAAAGTGTGTGGGGGGGGGACAAAAAAAAAGCAGAATAAATTATCTACTAGTGTGGAGCTTTTCTTGTAGTATTTTACCAACATTAATCTTCTGGGAAAATTGGATCTGGTAGGATATTGCATAATTTCTTTCTCTTTCAAAATGTTGGTGTTGCAAAATACGTTTGGTCACATGTGTTTGCCAAACCTACTTAGCAGTGAGTCCGTTATCGACTTCCTACTTCATTAATTTAGTAGCCTGGATTCTTGTTCTGATTGTCCATTCTGCTACCTGGTATATCATATGGATGTATAGTGAACATGATCATTTATTGTATTATAAAGAGTGAAGTCTTAATCCTGTATTAATCCTGAAAAATGTCCTTAACCATTACTACTACTAGCCTGAACATCACAGAGTAGGCAGAAAAGGGCACTACCCAAGTTCCTTTCATGGAGAAGGCCCCAAAATTCCTGCTTGGTTCCCAATGGTGATCAGCTAATTCCATGATATCAAGAGTGGGTAGGCGGGCCAACAGCAAGCAGTAGAAGCTGTAGCATGAAGTGAGGGAGAAACAATTAATTGTTCTGCCTGCCTTCCCATTGGATGGCTGCATTCTAGCCAGCCAATCCAGCCTCAAGCTTCCTTTGGGGCAAATCAATCCACGGATCTAATGGCCATGAATGCCTCTTGTGTCTGCTAGTATGCAGTGATCATTCACTCTTGTGGTTGTATTGCAACAAAATGAACACCATGAATCCAGGGATATTAAGAAGAAAATTTGCTCATTGTGCTCCAGACTGATATTAGATGTAGACACACAGTGTGAGTCACAATGTGGTGTAGTGGTTAAAGTCTCAGACTAGGATCTGGGAGACCCTGGTCTGGATCCCTCCTCCGACAGAGAAGTTTGCTGGGTGATCTTAGGCCAGTCATACACTGTCAGCCTCAAGGCTGCTATGAGGATAAAATGGAGAGGAAAATGATATAAACCACTTTAGGTCTCCGTTGGAGAGAAAGGCAATAAAGGAAATAAATAAATACAATGTGTAATGAAGGTTGAGGTGCATGATTGTTGGGACATACTGTGAAAAAATCAGTCAATGTATTTTTAAAATGCAGGTCAGTTTTTTTAAAAAGAAAATATTTGACATGTGTTGTGTTCAATACATTTTTAAAAATCTTCCATATTAGGTTTTTTCTGGGGGTGGGGGGTGGGGTTGAGTCAGCTAAGGTAACCTGGCAGCTGAATAGTTAATCATACTGTGATTTTGGCTTCACAATCTGTTTCCCATAAAGGTCCAGGCTACACTGAGTGCTACATGATTGGCTGTCTGGAAGATGAAGACAAGGTGCAAACATGCTTTTTAAAAAGTCGTTTTCTGCAGGGGCTTGCACACAGTAGCTAAGGTTGCAGCCTGTTATTCTACTGTGCTGTCTGGATGTGGAGAAACTTAACAATGTTCACACTGTAACTTTTCCCCGGTAAGGCTTTAATGTTTAAAGCCCTTTAGTGCATACAGTATGATAAAAAAACATGTTAAATATATGTCCCTGAAAGATCTGAGTGGGGGGGGGGGGAGATGGAAAGGGAATTCAGAACAATGTACTACTGTACTCGAGTGGGAGGGGGATCAAGGCTGTCAAAAATGAATTGTAAAGTTCATGGGAAATATTTCCAAGATTGAAAAATAAAGAAAAAAATTACTTTGATTTGGGAAGCAAAAATATTGTGGTGAGGCACTATATATTTTTTTCCTCTTCCTCTATAATGGATTTGTATGCCTAACTTTGAATAAATTGAACTGTTAACCTAAATACTGAATCTCTGTACAAGCAGCCAAAATTATTGTGGAACTGCTTTGGGTAATTTTATGTACAGCCATGTATAGTAATATTCACTGAAGCTTTTGTTGGTTCAACGGGGGCACAATCCAATGCTGTCATAGTTGGAGAAGTTTGTTAAAATTAAATAGTTATCTTTTAGTTGGTTTGATGAGTCACTCATCATAGGGTCACTCAAGCATACTTCTGGTCTTGAGAAAACACAGTAGTGGTAGTGGAAAGCACTGTCAAGTTGCAGCTGACTTATGGTGACCCTGGAGGATTTTCAAGGCAAGAGGTGGTTTGTCATTGCCTGCTTCTGTGTAGCAACCCTAGACTTCCAAGGTGGGCTCCCATCCAAATACTAACAAGGGCTGACCCTGATTAGTTCTGAGATTGAATTATAGCAAGCTATCTCAGACCATTCAGGTCAGGACAAAATAGCACATAGTAGAAGAAAATCAACAGGTTGAAAAGCTGATGACAGGAATCTCTACAACCAAAGCTCAGGAAGAGCTGATAAGTAGCAGGCAGGTAGATGGGTCAGGCATGCAGATGGGCAGTGAATCAAGCAGACATGGCCAAACAGATATATTCCTAAGAGTCAGGTCTAGTGATAAGCAGACATGGCTAATACCAGTTGTTGCTCAAGCACAGGTTAAAGCAGACCCCATAGTCCCTTTGGAAACCATTGGTCTGCTGGAACAGACATGAGTCCTTCTGGACCTTGAAAAGACATCATGAATCTAAGGGATGTTTTGTAGCGCTGTTCTCAGACACTAGAGACAGCAGAACACAGATCTGAAGGTTTCCAATATCCCACTTTTCCATTTCCTGCAATTGTTCTCTAATAAAACTTTGTGATGCTTTTTTAAATGTACATAACCTAATTCAGCAGTTGGCTGTTTTCTGAATCCAGTCCACTATATCTACATGGGTACAATTTACCCCAAAGTTACAGGCACACATTTCTTCTTACAGTGTTCATGGCAGGAAACACAGTGGTTGTTATAAGCATCTATTATGTGGTGTAGACAAAAGATAATGAGCTAAATCATGTACCATAATCTTTACATGGCCAATAATTTCTTCAGGTGCCATGTCGTCGCTGGTACAAAGTGAATTAGACATGTATCCTACCTATTCTATTAACTTGGATGCCTTCTACCAGACTTTACTAAGGGTTAATAGCAATGGGGCTTGTACAGGAGACCTTCTCAATAGATTGTACTATTTATTATTCTGAGTTTCAAAATGGATCATCGGCACATATTAGTGTAATCCCTGGCTCAGATTACAAATGTTTTGCATGCAGGAAGCTTCTCATTCAACTGCTGGCATCTCTAGCTGAAGGTTCTTAGGTAGCAAATGTTAGGAAATACTTTTCTAAGGTTGTGACCCTGGAGAAATACAACCAGCCAGAGGAGGTTATGTTGAATAAGATTGACAAAAGATCTGACTTTGTATTTGGCAGCTTGATATATTCATAATTTGTAAGAAAATTTCATTTTAATATTCAGTTATACTCACTTCCTGTTCTAATTTAGATGTACTGCTGTGGTTCATCATGTTCAAATATATTTAATTTTGGGGCAGAAAGAGTTAGACTAGAGCTGGTTTTCCACTATGGCCCTTGTAAAATGCTATTAATATTGTTCGTGCAAAGGGAAAAATTTAATTAACTAGCATTCAAGTAAAATTTGGTAAGGCTATTCTGGCAGTGAAGTCTGTTCCTTCCTTACTGTGTTAATGAATTTCACAAGATTATGGAACTAGGGAACACGTTTCCCCTTTTCACCATGTGATACAAACACTCAGGGCTTTTTTTGTAGAAAAAGCCCAGCAGGAACTCATTTGCATATTAGGCCCCTTGACGTCACCATTGTTTTGCTCAGGGCTTTTTTTTGTAGAAATGGCCTGACAGGAATTCATTTGCATAGTAGGCCACTCCTCCTGACACCAAGCCAACTGGAAGTGTGTTCCTGCTCAAAAAGCCCTGCAAACACTCAAGAAGATTTCTAACTTTTGTAAGTCTATGATAATTATAGGAAGCAGCATTGGTTAGAAGATGTTTCAGTAGGACTACCAAAAATTTATAAGTGTAATTCTGTATGCACATATATTACAGAGCATGTGAGTAGTACTCCAATTTATAATTAAGACTATTAAGATATTTCTCCATTCTCAGAAGAAACTGTTGGGACTTTCCATCACTCAACATGTTAAATACAGATTCCTCTCATGGATTTGGTCACTCACAAGAACCCCTCATGGATGTTTTTACAATATTGTTTTCTAGGAGTACCGGAAGCAACAGAAACTGATAACCATGCAATTATTTTTTTCATTCATCTATCTGAATACCAGATTGTGGGTTAAGAATCAATGGTGTTGAGTAGGTTCATGATTTTTAATACAGCAGACATTTTAAAAAGAACATTTGTTTAGTTAAAATATTTATAAACCATCCTTTCTCCCAACTGAGTCAATATGAGACTGAAATAGTATAAAATAGATACTGGAATTCTAACCTGGTTTCCAACAATTTCTGAATTATATTCTGTATAATTGCTACAAAGAGGTGACTGCTGAAGGAGGGCTTTGTGCTAATTTTTAACAGCTGCTAATTAGAGAGTCTTTGCTACAAGATGCCCTTTGCACTCTACTATTGATGACTTTCTATATAGTAGAAAAGATAATCTTTTATAAAACCCTGCCTAAAATATTCTGTTCTTAATTTACTTCATTGAAATGGGGTTTGACCTAGTTGCTAATTGTGATCAACATTCACACATAATTCCCTAAATAGAGATGAAAAAGAAACTTTGACTCAGAAAGGTGACAGGAATGGTGGGACTTAAAGGGCAATTGTAAGTTTAAAGTAAAGGGAGTATTCTCTGTTTTAAGTTGGATACGGCAGTTGGCACAGCATCAGAGTAATTGCCTACCAGCCAAAAGCATGAAGTTCAAGACCAATGAATGAGCTAATTCATTTTACTCAACATGACACTTGTATGTGTGTGGTTTCCAGTTCAAAGGGTTTTTGTTTTGTTGTTTTGCAGGTTACATGGCTTATGGAGAAATCATTTATGAGACTTACTCTTTTCTTTTATGCTCATCAGATCCATACAGATCTAGCAAGTTTCAGTCATAATCAAATTCTTTAAATAATTTATATTACCTCATGGGTGGGAAAAAAAATACCAGTAATTAGGAAAAGTATCCAGAATTATAAATATATAAGAGATGGTTCTCCAGAAACTTCTTACGTACATTTTTGAACAAATAGCCAAGAGCAAAAAGTTAATACAAGTATATAAATGAGATCAGGATCACCCTGATCCAAAATGGTTCCTTGAAACTGTACCCTCCCCTGCTCTCAAGATCTTCCCCCATTCATTCCAGCAGAAGGGACAGTTGAAGGTAGAAATGGAATAAGATGAGCCAGAGTTATTAGCTGGGGAAACATAGGTTGTCTATATGTTTTGACCCCAAATGATTGCTCATTTTAGTAGACACTGTACTCTGTAAGCTCTTGGAGGATTGGCTTCCTCAGGGGTATATGGCCTAATATGCAAAGCAGCTCCTGCTACAAAATGAGCCCTGATTATAACAGCTTAACCTACCAGACAGCATTCTTATAAGGATAAAACCTGGGGAAGCCATCTTTGCTGCTCTTAGAGATTGTTTGGGATAAAAAAATTGTAATCAACAATGAACAATCTGCATATGAAAAATACGGGATAATGAGCTAGTTCACAAAGATCTCTACTACCAGCAGCCAATTCCAAACCAAGCTTCTAGAGAAGCACATGGAAATGAAAGAGTAAGAGGGTAGACCATCCTGACACATTGGGTGATTACAGACTGGCACTTTGGGCTGACACAGAGACACCTCAGAAATTGACCCAAAAAATCCTTACATAGCCATCTGCTGCCCATCCCCATCCTGTATTCACCCCATTCTCTGGCGGCCTCAGAGTGGCTCAAAAAGCTACCACTTGTGAAATGGTAGCAAATATTTGAGCCACACACCAGTCACCTCCTCGGCATCTAGAAACAGAATAGCACAAGGGAGACATCTTGGCAGTGTAAAATCACCAAGCTGTTTTAGGCTTTGTGTGTGTGTGTGTGTAAAACCTAACCAGAGCTCTTGAGTACATGAGTGCACAAGCACTTGACTCTTCAGGGGAGAAAAAGAGCAGTCTGGCTTCTGAGGCACCTCCCTGTCTGAATGTGCCAAGTTGCCCAGACAGAATGGGGCCACCTTACTGAGGAGGGTGTGGAAGCTTCAGGGTGGCACTTTTTCAGCTGACCAAATTCGGAATGTCTCCCAATCACCCCAAAACTGCCCATCTGTTAGCAGCCATTCAGTATTTTTTTCCTCTTTGAAAAAATTAGTCTTGTCATTTAGCCTTCACCTTTGGAAATCATTGCACAGAGAAGTTTGACATTGATCTCATTCCTGGGATTTATATCTTAGTTTTCAAGAAGACTAAAAATTCATGGTAATACCAAAAGACATGCATGTTTCCCACCTAAGGTTTTCATCTGGTGTTGATTTTCCCTTGCCTTTTCAGCAATTCACTTGTAATACACACACACCCAAGAACAAATGCATTTACTACACCAACATATGGTGCTTAGACATCATTATGTAGCAGCAGGCTTACTTTTCCCTTGTGAGACTGAGTGAGGGGGAAGAGAGATGGTATGTTAGACTGTATAAGGAGAGAGTAGCAGGCCTTAAGATTTCTTCATTGGAAATACCCAAGGATATTTGGATTGTGATCAATACCAGATGAATGTCAATGTGCTGTTGCTGCAGAATTCTCCTTTTATCTGGATGAGTTTCATAAATGGCAAGAAGGTGAATGCTCCCCTCATTGTATATGCAGTCACCCAGAAATCCTAGCAGGCTGCATTGTGCTTTCTCTGAACTATCTCAAACTGCTTTACAACTGTATTTCTTACAAATTCCCTCAAAACTCTCTTTTGGAGATGTCAAAACATTAGGGATGTACCTGCTCAAATATTTCGCCAAGTTTTAGATGACAATAATGTCAATTAACAAGATGGGATTCTTCTATCTGGGATAGTGAAATTATTTTCATCAATACATAAGGTAAGGTAAGGTAAGGTAAAATTTTATTTGTATCCCGCCCTCCCCCGCCGAAGCAGGCTCAGGGCAGCTAACAGCATCTAAAAGTAAACAATACAATAATAAGACATTAAATTAGCATTAAAACATAATTAAAACAATTAATTAAAACATTCCTAAATCTAACAATACTAAATCTGGCAGTAGACATTATTATTTGACGCTATGTCTGTCAGATGATAGTAGATCCCCTAAACCGGACCATTTTGGTGTTTCCTTTATTATACACCCATAATTGCCCTGTATGGCGAACTCTCCACCGGCCATCGAAATAGAGGGGCACCAAAGAAGAGGCACAAGGACTCCTTGAAGAAATCCCTTGGCACCTGTCGCGTCAACCATCACCAGTGGTCTGACCTAGCCTCAGATCGCAAAGCATGGAGGCACACCATCCACCAGGCTGTCTCTTCTTTTGAGAACGCATGCATAGCTGGTCTTGAGGACAAAAGGAGATTGAGGAAGAATCGCACTGCTACAGCACCAACCCTAAATCAGACTTTTCCCTGCAGCCACTGTGGCCGGACCTGCCTGTCCCGCATTGGTCTTGTCAGCCACCAGCGAGCCTGCAGCAGACGTGCACCCTTCTTAAATCTTCGTTTGTGAAGCCAAGCCAAGAGGAGACACCCATAATTCAGTCGTTGATGAACGCCAGTTTAAAGAGGGTGGTTTTGCAGGGCCCGCACCTCCTCTGGGAGCTGATTCCAAAGGTATGGGGCCGCGACAGAAAAGGCCCGTGTGCGGGTATTTTGAAGTTTAACTTCTTTTAGCCCAGGGATAGTCAATCTGTTTTTTCCTACTGACCTCAGTGCTCTCTGGGGCTCATATGGGGAGAGACGGTCCCTCAGGTAGGTCGGTCCTTGGCCATATAGGGCTTTAAAGGTAATGACCAGCAATTTGTACTGGATCCGGTATACAATCGGCAGCCAGTGCAGTCCGCGTAGCCCCGGCCATATATGCTCCCATCTTGGGAAACCAAGCAGCAGCCTGGCCGCCGCATTCTGCACTAGCTGCAACCTCCGGGTCCGGCACAGAGGCAGCCCCATGTAGAGAGTGTTACAGTAGTCCAGTCTTGAGGTGACTGTCGCATGGATCACCGTTGCTAAGTCCTGACGCTCTAGGAAAGGGGCCAACTGCCTCGCCCGCCTCAGATGGAAAAATGCTGACTTGGCAGTGGCTGTTATCTGGGCCTCCATTGATAATGAAGGCTCCAGTAAAACACCCAAGCTCTCACCCATCATCACTCACTCAAATTTAAAATACGGATAAGGGTTTTTTTTACAGAAGAGAATAAAAAGTAAAAACATCCTGTAAGGGGAAAAGGAATGTACAGGGTATAGGGGAACACACAAAATAACAAACCTCTGTAAACTGCTCTTGGAAACACTTGTTTTCAGCTGTCTCCTACATGGGGCTGCCCTTGTGCCGAACCCGGAAGTTGCAGTTAGTGCAGAATGCCATGGCCCGGCTGTTATTGGGGCTCCCAAGATGGGAGCACATTCGGCCAGGGCTCCGGGTTCTGCACTGGCTGCCAATAACATACCGAGTCCGGTACAAGGTGCTGGCCATCACCTTTAAAGCCCTATATGGCCTAGGACTTGCCTACCTGAAGGACCGTCTCTCCCCACATGTTCCCCAGAGAGTGCTGAGATCGGGAACCCAAAATCTTCTCGTTATCCCTGGGCCAAAGGAAGCCCGCCTGCAATCTACCAGGGATAGGGCTTTCTCTGTAATGGCCCCTTCCTGGGGGAACCAGCTGCCGGAAGAAGTGAGGGCCCTGCGGGACCTTGCTCAGTTCCTCAGGGCCTGTAAGACAACTCTCTTCCGGCTGGCCTATAACTAACCGGCATAGGAAACTAAATGTAGCTCTATTAGACTTCTGTGTTGTTTTAATGTTTTTATATTTTAAATGTTTTAATTGTGTAAATGCCTAAACTGAATATTGTTATGTTGGATTTCATGTGTTGTGAGCCGCCCTGAGCCACCTTGGTGGGAAGGGCGGGATATAAATCATAAATAAACTAAAATCCTAGCTCCTGGTTGCAATAAAGATAGCAGTAACTAAGCAGTGCTGTCTTTAGTCAGCTTAGTGGAAGTTCTGGAAGGATTAAAGAAAAACCTCCCTGCAAAGCATTCAGATCCACAGCTTTCTGGCATCATCCTCTGGCACAGCATCAAGCTTCTCCCTAAGTGTCTGGATTCTGGATCTCTTTTCTCCTTGTTTCTGCATGAATGCATGATGATCCTACATAGTCCTTGAATGGCATTGACTGGGCTTCCTTTATACAAAGCTGGCTGTTATTTCTTTAATTGAACAACCTATCACTGTGCTCAGTTAATTGAACAATTGATCTAAGGTGATCTACATCTTGAACTGTCAAAGTTAGATGGCCAACTGTCAGATAGTTAACTTGACAGATCCCATGTGAACACAGTTAACAGATGAATCCTGTTGTTGCCATTTACAATGTCCAGGATGTGCATCCAAAAGACACTTACAGACCAAGGGTGTTACTCTTTACAGAATTAATGTCTAGGGTACAAACAAACATTTTCATACAAGCAGTATGATGGAAGGTCAATTTCTTGACAGGAGAGCTGGACAGAGTTATAAAGGACTGATTGTTCTTAGCCTTATTAACTTTTTTTCCATTTACAGTTGATTCCCCCCCCCCATTTTTTGTGAAAGTTTAGAATAGTAGAGACAGTGAAGTCATTTACTGCTATTGATTAGAGAAAAAAGAAGCTTGAAACAAATTACATTTGTTTTAACTTCCTTGTGGATGACATGCTTGTGGTCTCTCCCCTACCCACACACTGGCATGCCATTCTTTGTAACAGAACATGAGGATTTCTTATTAGTTTCATTTGTAAGGCTGCCTAGAAGTTTCCTTTAAAAAAATAAAAACTAAAACAATTTTTAAGATTACTGGAGAAACAGGCCAAGATTATGAGAGAGCCTTAAGAATCTCAAAGGAATTCCAGCTGGCTAAAAGAAATTGTCTCTGAAATTTCTTAGAAGGGCTTCATACATATCTAAATGCAAATTTTGATTCTTCGTTATTAGTAGTGATAAGAATGGGAGGAAATGACAGCAGAGAGAATGTAGTGCTGTTAATTGACCTGGCCACTGGGTGTCATCCTAGGAATACATTTTGGACAGCTTTGATGCATTTCTATGGCAACAAGCTCCATGAATTGCTGAAGAAGACAAATGAACTTCAGGATTTATTTTAATGAGCATATTCTTTGCCCTCTGGAATTGTTCCACTTTTACACTTGAGCTGTCCACTTGTGGTATAGTCTCTCTAAGTCTAATTTGACAGTGGCCACTTGGTAAATGTCTGACCCCAGAATGTCAGAGAAGGCTAGGAATGAGGACAGCCCCTGGAAAGAAGAGGGGAAGGTAAAGGAGAGGTGATAATAAAAGCAAAATGATATATTCAGTTTAACTCTCTAAGCTGCTTTCTTCAAAGACCATTTTTCAAGGAAAAGTAGTCAGTGGAGGCTGGAATGACGAGTGGCAAAAAGGCTTGCAAAGAAAGGTCTGTGCTGCTAATCATCCCTCTGCACCACTGCAGGTCCCAGCCATTCTGAGTCCTTATCCTTCAAAAAGAACCCTGCCTAGGTAAAGAACAGAATGTAACATTTTATCCACAGTACTGGAAGGATGTGTAGGTCAATAGAGAGTCTATCTCACTTTCCTTAAAAGCAGCTGCTGTTGTCAAATTGTTAACTTATTAGAGGTGACAAAGTAGGTCCAAACTGGCAGCTGGCCCAAGATTTTTAAAAAGTAGACAGGCTGAGGGCTGCCCATACCCAAAACAAAATTCTGTTGCAAATCTGATTTCCAACAGTATTTGCAAGTAACACTGAGCCAGCTACAGAAGTCTACTTTGTGAGTATAGCTAAATACATACATACCATTTTGGTAGTTTCCACATGGGGAAAAAATAATGTCATTTGTCCTATTGCTGTTGCTGCTGCTAATACAGCAATGACAACAGGGCTTTCTCATGGAAGGTTTCCCAGTAGTCTCCCTGCCCTTGGCAATTCCTCACCTCACCCCACCAGAGGGTTTTTTCAGTTCTTTATGAACTAACACCTTGAACATTGCTACATCATTACAACAATAGGTGCATCGGGTTGCTTGAATTCCCAGCATTCATTTTTAATAGTCTCTAGTACCTTGCCTCGAGAAGATATGTCTTTTTCCTTATATCTCCATAATGAAAGAGGCTAGAAACGTAATCTTTCTTTTTAAAAAAACCCTGGGTAGTCAAAAAACTTGATACACAGATCATTCTAATATAGTAATAATAGCAGTATATTAAGTTGCTGAATAAAAGAGCACAAACAAGCACAGAGAAAGGAAATCACCATGTGAGCAAGACTAGGGGAATCCAAAGTTTCCCAGACAGCAGTCATCAGGTTTTGCTGCAGTCTTTACTAAAACTTCAAAGCAAAGCAGGTTGGGAAGACCAGAGAAAAGCCAGGGAAATATCAGAAGGAATACAGATGCATCACAAAGCTGTTGGGAAGCAGGAAAAAACCCAGTTCCCAAAAGTATCAAAGCCAGGACAAACAACTCATATGGAAACAGCCCTGGAAAGCTTTATCACCCTGCTCCCACAAAAGTAATTTTAATGCTCTTGTGCAATACCAGATATTTCAAAATGTGATTCCAGTTGCCGAAAGACCAATTTGTATTCACACTTGAACCTTCCTGAAACTTGTAATACACAGTGTACTGATGACAGCCCAGGCCAACCTCTGGATTAACTGGGTGAGGAGGCCCATATAGATGTTAAATAATACTGGGAAGAGGATCGCTCCTTGCAGGACACTGCATACCAAAGTTAATGCAGAGATACTCTCTCCCCAAGCACCACCTTCTGTCCCCAACTATGGAGAAAGGGGGATAGCCACCAGAAGGCAGTCCCGCATATCCCCACATCAGTGAGGTGTGGGGGGGGGTGTCAAAAATCATAACTGATAGCGTTGAATGCTGTCATTAGATCAAGTAGCACCAGCAACACTGACTCACCTTGATCCAGGTGCCCCCAGAAGTAATCCATGAGGGTGACCAGCAGTCCAGCACTGTCTCTGTCCCATGAGCAGAGCAGAAACCTTCTCTAGCAATCCTGCATCCATAAAGGATTTCCTGGTTTATGAGAAGATGTGTGAACAAAGGATAATTTTTTTTCTTTTATATTTGTTGTGACTGTTCTCTTAGGGATCTCTGGTGCTTTATAAAGCACATGTGACCAGTCAGACACTGGAGATGTGCAGAGTTTTTCACTGCATCAACCTGACAGGTAACGCAGCTGTAAAGATGTGGGATGAAAGGTTTACAATACCAGGCCTAACTTTTATGTTCCCTCAGGAAATATGATCAACTGTGAGCCAGACTTGAACAACTGTTTCCCCCCACAGCCGTCTTCTAGACCAGTGACTCAGTAGTAGCGCTGATTTTAGAACTGAACTGCAACACAGGAAATCTGGCTTCAGAGCCAACTTTGGATCTCTTGTTTCCTCTGACAGTGGGAAGATGACAACCACCTCTTTAACATAACCACATCCTAGCCAGGCAGCCGGCCTGCCTTTGTTCTTTGCAAAGACTGCTGACTTACCCCACCCTCTCAGACTCACCACAACCACAGTTCTTTGCTCAGATGCAAAAGAATGAAAACAACATTTAAAGAATCAAAGTCCCTGAATCCCAGCACTGCTTGGAAAGAGATTCCAGATATCATTCAGATGTCAATGGAATAGACATACACATAAAATAGGGTTTATATTAATCAGACAGGGATCAGTTGTGAGTTCTCCCATGGTTTTTGTGCTCACAGCAATTTCTGCCATTCTTTTTGCTTCATTTTCAATTTTTCTGCTGTGATCAAGGTTCCAGTTTTAGGAATTTCTCACTATTCAAGTATCCAGCTGACAGGGATGAATGATTGTCTCATATTATGCTTCTTCAAATGCTTTGTAGACCAGAGCCAAGAATGACTACTTCTGAATCCAGACTATATCTATAAACAGACCCTCAGTTATTTGCTGATGAATTCAAGAATAAATTATTTATTTAGAGTATTTTTTGGCTTTCTTTCACCATAGTCAGGACCCAAGATAGGTAAAAGCAACATGTACTCAGGCCTTGAATTCAGCAGGAGCTCACAGGAGCACAGCTCCTGAACCTTTCTGAGGGTGTCTCCTCCTCCTCCCCACCTACCTACCTTGTCCATTGAATAGTAGGTGCAGCTGCATAACAATCCCTGGATGAGCTCTACCACCTATTTTTCTACAAAATGACCCCTGCGTATACTATACAAAAATGAACATGAACACTTGAAGATGCCTTATATTGAGAGATTCTTGGTCCATCACAATCAGGATTGTCTACTCAGACTGGTAGTAGCTCTCTAATGTCACAGATAGAAGTCTTCCACATCAATAAGGTTGCCAATCCCCAGGTGGGGGCAGGGGATTCTCCAGTTTGGAGGCCCTCCACCCACTTCAGGGTCATCAGAAAGCAGGGGTGAGTGGGAGGGAAATGTCTGCTGGGCACTCCATTGCGCCCTATGGAGGCTGATTCCCTTAGGCTGGTGTTTCCCATTGGCAGGGTCACAACCCGGCACCGGGCCACAGAGGCCTCGATGTCGGGTCACGGGGCCTCCCGTTGATGTCCCCCTGGCTAGCAGAGGTCAGGGGATGCAGCCATGCTCATGTGGGGACCTCCCAACTTCCTGCTGCCCACAGAGCTCAGTGGGCCAAGATGTTGAACAGGAGTCAGCAGTTTTAAAGGTAAGTTGCCCCCATCCCATTTCTTTCTGTTTTTCGATTCCTTTCTTTTCTCTTTCTTTCTTCCTTTTGTCCCTCCTTTCTTTCATTCCTTCCCTCTCTTTTCCTTCCTTCCTATTTCTTTTATCTTTCTTTTTTCTGTCTATTTGTTTCCACCTCTCTTTTCCTCCCTCCCTCCCTCCCTTTCATTCATTCATTATTTCTTTCTTTCTTTCTTTCTTTCTTTCTTTCTTTCTTTCTGTCAGTCTTTCTTTTTCCCTATTTACTTTTTTCCCCACTCCACCCTCTCTCTTTCTGTCAGTCTTTTTCCCTTCCTTCCTATTTATTTTCATTCTAGATCACGGGTATCAAACTCACTTGTTATGAGGGCCAGATCTGACATGAATGAGACCTTGTCAGGTCAGGACATGCGTGTCATAAAATGTAAAAAGGGACACAGACAAACACAATTAAAGATTTTTTTAAAAATAAAATCTTTAAATCAAACATGCTTAAAGATTAGTACTCTTGCAATATTTTATTTAACAGTCTCTGATAACTGAAGGAAGGAAGATAGAGAGAGAAGGAAGTAGACTTGCTCACGGGCCTGATAGGAACCCTCTGAGGCCTAATTTGGTCCCCAGGTCGCATGTTTGACACTCCTGTTCTAGACAATCCTTTTTGACATGTTACATTTACCCCCTCTCTTTATATTTCAGGTAGATGGGTAACATGTTCTCACAGCCCAGGATACCATCTCACAACTAAGGTAGACAATTGCGTAGACACAGGTAAATCAATATGTGTGTGAGGATGTGTTTTTTTCACTCTGTCTCAGATATATAACATTGAAAATGAAATTAATCATTTACTAGCTACCATTTTAGAATATCAATTGTGTGCTTTTTAGAAATAATGTATGTACAAGTGGTGCAGTCCCGTGGTGCAGAGTGGTAAAGCTGCGGTACTGCAGTCCAAGCTCTCTGCTCACGACCTGAGTTTGATCCCGGCGAAAGCCGGGTCAAGGTAGCCGGGTCAAGGTTGACTCTGCCTTCCATCTTTCTGAGGTCAGTAAATGGAGTACTCAGCTTGCTGGCGGGAAAGTGTAGATGACTGGGGAAGGCAATGGCAAACCACCCCTGTAAAAAAAGAGTCTGCTGTGAAAATATCGTGATGTGACATCATTCCAGAGTCAGAAACGACTGGTGCTTGCACAGCGGACTACCTTACCTTACCGTATGTACAAGTGGGGTTAAACAAGAATCATGTGAGGAGGGTGCAGCCCATTCCCCTATCTTTCCTTCCTAACATTCTCTAACAAACAACACCCCCCCCAAAAAAAAATATATAATTTTTTGTGAATGTTAAGATTTTTCTGCAAACCTGAAGGACCCTCCAAGTTTGGACAGTGGAAAAAACCCTCCTTTTATCAGTCTTAGTCCTGATCCACAGATTTAGATATCTGCAGATTACCTCATGCTTAGTTATTAGATGTATAGATGTGTGTGTTCAGTAACAGCATGATTCTACAACCTAGTTAAACTGAAATAATAGGATTCACACTTAGATCTGCTTTCCAGCAGAAACTTGATACTCTGAGGCACATGCAATATTTTTCCAGCTCACCCAACACAGACGGAATATTCACATTTTAAAGATGATGCGTGGTAGGCCTTAATCTCAACAGAAAGACTCGGATGGAAAGTAGACCCCATCTGCTGTGGAAGCTCCTATGGCATAATTCCTGGTCACTCAACAACACAGTTGCTCCGTCCTATCTTTACTAGAATAATTTGCTGGCCCAATTTGTATTAGTGAGACTGGGCTGCCTTCACAGCAATTGGATCAAGCTCTAAGGATAGTTGTGCTCCTAATTTGCCTGCAAATAATCAGTTGCATAATGCTGCTGAGCTAAACAGTGCTTATCTTGTGCCAGTTCCAGGAGATTAGAATCTGATTGTTACATTTGGTGAAGCTGCTGTGCAGTTGAGCATAGAACTGTGCTCAACTACAGATAAGGGTACCTGTACTTTGAATACGTAATGAACAATTCATGAATCCTGGTTTGCGTGCACACAGACAGCACATTCATTTATATCAAGGGCAGGATTTGTAACAGTGGCAGAACTTGTTTCAATTTTATAAATGCATTGTATCCAGCCAGTTTTGCCTAATTTTCCTCCTTTATACTAAGTCCACATTCTCTACAGGTTTTGTGGCCCTGATTTGGATAGCCCAGGCTACCCTGATCCCGTCATATCTTGGGAGCTAAGCAAAAGTAGCCCTAGCTAGTAGTTGAATGGGAGACTCCCCGAGGAATACCAGGGGTGTGATGCATAGGCAGTCAATGGCAAACCACTCTAAAACATCTCTTGCCTTAAAAACAAGTCTAGTTTGCCATCTAGTGGTGCATAACAGTAAAAGAGCTAGAACTTTTGGCTGCCAGACAATCTTAGGATCTCCTGGTTATACTACACACACTACCATACAATTACAGCTTTTGTGTATTCATATCCCAGGATTCCCAACATATACTTTTCAGTAGTCAAAGGCAACTTCTTCCTTTTCCCTCAGGAGAGGAAATTTTACCCAAATGTTTACGATTTGAGAGTGGTAGACTTGTTAACATTTTCTGATTATTTAATTAGGGCATCTTTCAAATATGAAATCTCATAAACTCTCAGCTGTCATACAAAAATTCCTTAATCAAATACCAGATCAAATTTTGATCAAAAACAAAATGACTAATTCCTCACCAGCAGTTGCTCTGCACCTGGGCTTCTGCTTGAGCTGGCTCAAGCAATCGTTTCCCCACCAGTTGCTGTGTTGGCACCTTTTGATCCAAGCCCACCTCCCATTCCCCTCGTAGTGACTGGATCTGATTTTTTGGAGATCCAGTCGCTGCAAGGGGAATGGGAGGTAGCCATGGATCAAAAGACACCCACACAGCAACTGGTGGAGAAGCCGGAAGCAGAGCAACTGCTGGTGAGGAATGCTATGTCATGCCAATAATCAAATGCTATCAAATAAAATATACCAAGTTTTTGAACTCTCTTTCAAAAATTCTTTAGTTCATCATAGTAGAGTAGCAGTTGTTGATTAAAAACAGAAACAAAACAAAAACCGGTAAGGCCTCTGGTGCCCTAACTGGGAAAATGAAGACCATGGCTGCAAGAAAAGCTGACCACACTATACTGCCTAGTTAGGAGAGAATACAGTGAAGAATTCTGGTCAACAGCCCCAGATGGATCAATGAACATTTCAACCAGTAATCAAAAAACTGGATCCCAGTTTGCTACCTGAAAACGGGATTTGAGCCAAACCAGTTGGTGTTCAAGCATCCATAGCTATAACTAGTTTTACAAGAGAGAACCTAAACATATGAACTTTGGTTTAAAATTCCTTCCTTCCTTCCAACCCTCTTATTCCTATCGAATAATTACTCAACAGGTTTATTACCAAATAGCAGATGAGGAACAAAAGATTTTGCATGTGCATCATATTGCATTTAATTTTTTTCCTTTAAGTCTCTAACAAACAGTACTGTACATGCTTAAAATGTATATAAATGCAGAAACTCCCTTTCTAGAGATTTTCAAAAGGAAATAATGATATAGTTTGACATTATGAAAACACTGCCAGGAAGCAAATTAAGTGATTTACTCTCCAATTAGGAAATATTTATTGGATACATGCACCAAAATGTTTGTAGAGGCTTGCCAGAAAGCCCACCTGTCTAGAGCCCATCTTCAGTTGTATTCTCAGAATAATCTCATTTAAGTCTTTCCTGAATTCTTTAGGAGTGCTTCTAACATGCACTAATTAATCCCTAATGCAGAGAATTCCTTTATATTTTCCTCTTTCACAACAATGGTACATGGAGACAAAAATAATTAATCACTTAGGCTTGAAACAATAAAAATAACAAAATGCATTCTTTAGAATCTGGATAAAAATATCAGGATCAGAAACCAAAGATTAAATTGCTGTTTTGTGAGCAGAGAGATATGTATATAAACTCTAAGTCCTCACTAGAATTTATGTTCAGGGTTGGGGACACAAATCTTCTTTCTTTCAATTTAGAAATCAAGCTGAGGAGCCTCAGGCCATCATGAGGTAGGGCCAATTTAGAAATCAGTCCTCAAGCTAATCCCCCTCTCAACTTCTTTTGAGTCATGCTCATCTACCCTCTCTAGGGCATATTTTTTCCTTACCAGGCTGGGTTTTTTTTTAAGAGTGGTCTTGTGGTTAATATGCAGCATACCCATATAGCAATACAAATTTGAAGAGAGCCCCAATGGCTGTGGATTGCCCTGTTTTGCTACTTCATTCGCCTTTTTTTGGGGGGGGGGGAAGCTAACATTATTAGGTAGAATAAAACTGGGTGGGGCATGAACATCACATGGGGAGAAGCATAATGAACTCACCATGCTTCTTTTCCTATTTTGTGATCACCCCCAGTTCACTATTTTATCTAATCATAAACTGCCTGAATCCAGTTGATCATATGCCATTTGTAAAGCTAGGTGTATGGTCAGAGCACTCCAAGGTAGGCAACTCAATCCATAATTAAGGTAGTTGGCAGTGCCATCTTGAGCAGGGTACCCACTGAAGCTTGTTGGGTTTAGTCACTTAAAATTCAAATCATATGGAACTGGCTGAAATACTATTACTGCATTTTTACCAGGTAGTATGCCAAGCATTTAAAATACTCTAAGAACCAAATGAAACAAAAATTTTGAGTGTTTCGGTCCTTTGGACTGAGACTTTAGTTAATCTCTGGCAGATAAACTGGGGAGAGCCAGTTTGGTGTAGTGGCTAAGTGTGCAGACTCTTATCTGAGAGAACCAGGTTTGATTCCCCACTCCTCCACTTGCAGCTGCTGGAATGGCCTTCGTCACCCCTTAGCTCTCACAGGAGCCCTGGAAAGGGCAGCTTCTGTGAGAGCTCTCTCAGCCCCACCTACCTCATAGGGTGTCTGTTGTGTGTGTGTGTGAGGGGAAGGTAAAGGAGATTGTGACCACTCTGAGACTCTGAGATTCAGAGTATAGAGCAGGATATAAATCCAATATCTTCAATATCTTCTTCTTCTTCTGTGTTTTGCAAACATGAATGTAACATCTGTTTTTTGTGGGGAGTGCTAATTGCGGAGATTGCTGGAGAATGTAATTAATTTTTGCACCCTATACATCCACAGAAAAAAGAAAATGGTGGCCTGGTTTGGCGATGGCAGCTGTTGCACATCTTCCATTTTGAACCACATGGAAAAGCATTCACATACAGTGCTCTATACAAAGCCCAAGTAAATGTCTGAAAAAATGGTTCATGCTTATGTGGAAGCATTCTTCCCCTCCCCCATTAACAGCATGTGAGTCATTTAAAGCAGCCTCCATACTGCAGGGAGAAGAAGAGAAAGAAAAGGAGGAGGTGGTGGAGGAGGAGGAGGAGATTGGATTTATACCCCACAGCATTACTGATGTAACAAACATGAATTTGAGCAGACTTCGGAGGATGGTGGAAGACAGAAGGGCCTGGCGTGACTTTGTCCACGGGGTCGCAAAGAGTCGGACTGGACTGTGTGACTGAACAACAACAAAAACTTCACTACCCAAAGGAGTCTCAGAGCGGCTTATGATCTCCTTTCCTTCCCCTTCCCCTCCACATAACAAATACCCTGTGAGGTAGGTGGTGCTGAGACTTCTTCCAGAACTGCCCTTGAGAAGAACAGCTCTGTGAGAACTTGTGACTGACTCAAGATCACATCAGCAGCTTTACGTAGGGTTGAGGAATCCAATTCAAGAAATATCTGGGGACTTTGGGGGTGGAGCCTGGAGACATGGAGGTGGAAGCAGTAAAAAGGTTGTGACAAGCATAATTGCACTCCAAAGGGAATTCTGGCCATCACATTTAAAGCACACCTTTGAAATGCCTTCCCTCCATTGGAAATAATAAAGGATAGGGGCACCTTCTTTTGAGGCTCATAGAATTGGACCCCTCAGTCCAATCTTTTTGAAACTTGGAGGGTCTTTTGAGGAGAAGTAGTGGATGCTATGCTGCAAATGTGGTGCTTCTACCTCAAAAGCAGCCCCCATAGAGCCCCAGATACCCATGGATCAAGTCTCCATTATTCCCTA
Source organism: Heteronotia binoei (assembly GCF_032191835.1). Lineage (NCBI taxonomy): Eukaryota > Metazoa > Chordata > Lepidosauria > Squamata > Gekkonidae > Heteronotia > Heteronotia binoei. The sequence goes on along the minus strand of NC_083231.1, from coordinate 53,668,330 downwards.
TGAGAATCGGTCTCCATAGGGAATAATGTGTGCCCAGCAGACATACCCCCCGCTTTCTGATGACCCTGAAGCGGATGGAGGGCCTCCAAACCAAGGGATTCCCTGTCCCCACCTGAGGATTGGCAACCCTAGGTTTATGTGGAGGAGTCGGGAATCAGTGCACTTAACCACTACACCAAACAATTTTTGTAGAGAAAGATACTAGCCCTCTTCTCATAATCCTGTCAGCAAATACTGAATTCACACAGAGGAAACCACCAAGGGGCACAGATTCCAGTCACCATGCTTCCAGGGAATGTTGGAATAAAGACTTGTAGTAGTACATTCATTGGGCTGTATTCAGACTTTCCATTGGATATGGAAGCCAGGACAAGTTAGAGGGCATGACTCCACTCTCCATGTACTGAGAAGGGCTAGAACCAATGAAATGTGGAGATGATCCATCATCAACAGAAAACTCTTATATCATATATATAGTTCAGGGTTGTGATTGCCTCATGGAAACCACACCCGATTTAATTCTTCCTTTCTTGCTAAACTATTCATCTGGTGGAAACCCTATCCTTTTCACTCAGGCCTGTGCCAGCACAAGGCTTTGGTTGCCAACTTCTAGTGACAAACGGAGTGGAAAATGTATTTATCAAATGTTCACTTAGCATAATGTAAATTGGTATGTGTGAGAGGAATTGCATTTTTGCTAATTAGAACTGTAAATTAACATCTCAATTGATCTTGTGCCATTTCTGGTCCTAGTCACACCTAACCTAGCTAGCAGAATAATTCTCTGCAGTTCAATAGTAACAGCTTTGGGAATGACCCACATCCACACATGGCCCTGATGAATAACCTTGGCTTTAAGTATATGAATTAAAATCCATGCTGTTAGCATTATTTAAATATAGTAAATTCTTCCCCCATCCAGACACATGAGCACAATCTAAAACTTATCTGCAGTTGAGGGATGCCCAGAATAGTAATGAACCAAAATAGATGGCTATTAAAAGGCAAATAGCGGAGGTTATAAATCATGACCACAAGGAGAAATGGTCCTCTTCTCATAAGGTGCAGCTGGATAAGAAAAATAGGTGCAGCTGGATAAGAAAAAAAAAGCAGTTTGCAGTAGTTAATTGTGCATATGGGTATTATGCTTTCCCAAATGTATACAAATTGTTGGGTTGTTTTTTTTTAAAAAAAAATGTCTGTGATAACCCTAGAGAATACAAGAATGAAAATCCAACCTGATAGATTTCAATTTAGGTTGTGATTGTATTGAAAGGAGGTTGTGCACTAGATAGAATTATATTCCCTAACTACATGTAAAAAGATAAAGGTAGACCCCTATGCAAGCATCAGGTCATTACTGACCCATGGGGTGATGTCACATCCCAACATTTTCTTAGCAGACCTTTTGTTATGGGATGGTTTGCCATAGACTTCCCCAGTCATACTGCAGTTAAAATCCTTGCAAAATATTTAAGTGACAGTCCCCAAAAAGTCACTGCTAAGCCTCACTCACATAGGATTGGATTCAGTTGCAACTAGTTTAAGTCCCATTGGTTGTGTCTTCTAGGTCCCACCCCCCTCAGGTATTTGATTATATTGGTTCCCACATGGAGGGAGGGAGTGACATTTTCACATTGCATGTTGTAACTTATTCACATAAAGTCCAATTCTGAACACACTTGTACTTGGTATTTTTAGTACCCTCCCATTTATTAGTATAAAAGAAGACATAATTTTCTATAGATTCCTGCCTGTTGCAACTATTACACAGGCAAACTAGAAGGTAACATTCTGGAACTGATAACTCAACTACATTTTATATTCAGTGCATAATTAATAAATGTTGCCGGAGGGGTTGCAGTGAATGATCACATTGTTCAAAGTCTTATGAGTGTAACTACACACATCCACCAATAGTGATGTGTGGAAGAGTGATGTGTGGAAGAGCTTTCTACCATTAGAACTGCTCTTCAATATGGCTTCTACCAGGCCCTAACCTATAAATCTCATGGTTTGGGTTATAGACCTTTAGGGAACACTGGTAGATATTTGAAACCTAGGGCAACAGCCATTATGAGATTGGTGGTAGTAAGAGCTACTCCTCGGTAAGAATTATGGGGTCGGGAGAAATAGAACAAGTGAGGAGGAGTAAGTTATGTGTGGGGGAGGGAGAAAGAGAATGACTGAGAGAAGGAATGGAGAGGGAGAAGAAGCAAAGGCAGGGTGGATGGGATGGCTGCTCCCATAAGTTCCTTGTGTTTTATTCTAAATTTAAGCAATGGTGCCATTCAAGTCAAGATGGAGCATGTGCCCCATCTTTACAATGATGCATGCTTCATACTATCTTGCATCAGAATCAACAGTAACTCTGAAACATAGATTGATTTTGCACTATGAGTAGTTATGTAATGTACTGAGTGACGAGACATGTTAAAGGCAACATGCTTTATTTGCGAGTACATCACAAGGCAAGGCAACACGGGCCGGGTCCCGATTATATACATACCCTGGAACAACCCTCAGTCTGGCCAGGTCCAATGCTGGCCAGTTAAACTTCCCGCCACAGATCTTGATTGGCGGAGCGTATTTGCAGAGCTACATCCGGGGACCAGTGAACTTCCACTGGTCACCTCTGTAGCGTCCGCTGTGTTGTAATTTCAGGACTGAAATGCAAGACACAACAAGCTAGATGAAATTCAAAATTGTGTCCCTAAGATGAACATTTTCAGCTTCAAAAGGCTGAGGAGCAAGCTGCAACTGTATGCTCTTTAAAACCTTGTTCATAACATCTAGTCCTTAATTGCCCCCTTGGTACTGTTGTTGTACGAGAGACTAAAGTTGTGGTAATTACTCTGTATGATCCATGAATTAAAACATTGCCCCTCTTTTACAGGAAGGATGTGAAGACTGCTGTCTGCTTTATCTTCTGCCCTTTGTTGCCAGAATGAATGTTTTGTCTGGGCTCATAAATGAAAAGTAGCTAGTTAGTTGTATGAAGGGAAGATTGGTTGTTAAAACAATCATGCAGCCTTCTGGAATTCTTTGTAGGGTATGAGCAGATACAAGTGAGACAGTAGATGTTCCAGAAGAGGAGACCATCACCAGTGTTTGTTGAGTGTCACTTTAGGATAATAATTTGGCTCTATATTGACCCTTTTAGATAACCTTATCTAGGAATGTTAATCCCATCTCCCTTAATCATTTTCCAAACGTCATCCTGGAGCATGTGACTTTCATGTGGAAAATGAGCATGACACTAAGAGATACTTATTTTCTCTGAAATGAGATTGTATCATTTTTCAAACTGGAAGAAAATGATCAAGCTATTGCACAGGTGTAAAGCTGCTTCACATGGTAGTATGTTCTTGACAAACTTCACCAGAGAACGCCAAGGCGAGCCAAACAGGATCTTGCCTTGAGCATAATCAAGGAGGTTCAAACAAGTTACGTTCTTCTGGCAACCATGTTCAAGTTCACAACATGCCTAGTTCTGACTAGAAATGTTCAAACATATTGGCTCACATCCTGTATGCCTGTCATGAGTAGGAGCTGGTTGTTCAGTTGTTCAGTTAACCCTCTGTCTGTTCAGAAGGGACTGTGTTTCTTCCTAGCAGCATAGTGTCATTTTCCAGACATGTGTGATCTCAGTCTAATTATACTCTACTGGCCCCTCCTTGCTGTTCCAGTGCTCTAGCCAGCAACAAATTATTTAAATATTAAATCAATCACAAATCAGTCGTAAATAAATGCTGCGTTTTAGAAGAAAACTCCTGTTGATCCATGTTTATCCAAGTAATTCTTCTCAATGTTAATGCATTTTCATGCATATTCCAGTTAAAACATAACAAAGCAGTGCAAAGCTATTTGCCACACATTGAGTCATTTGGTATGAACCAAACAGACCAGATGATTAACTCGTGTCTGATTGTCACAGTCAAATATGGTAAGATCAACTTCAAACATGTTTGCAGTCAGATTCACAATATATGATTGATTTAAGTCTCGTGACTGCAAAAGAACTTCAGCACTTAATGTGGACCCAATTCCATTTGTATTTCTCTTTCTCTGAGTCTAACTGCTAAAAAAATCTAAACTGCTTCTTGGGCCAGCAACATTTTTAACAGTAACAAAAACAAACAAAACAACAAAATTCACTTTTGTCCATCTTGCCATGTTGCTGCGTTGTAACGTTCAGAAACAGACACTCCAGGGGTTATGGCATCCTCTGTAACGTTGCCAGAGTCTTGTTGGGTCTCGTGGGGCAATCCTGCTAGAACCAAAATAACTACCTACCTCTCTTATACCTGCTGTATCCATGTCTGAATTCATATGATGATATTTTTTCAGCCAGTCCTGTAGCTGGACAGAAGACATCTTAATGTAAAAGGCCCAAAGCTTCCTGAAGGAACAGCAAGGTAGAAAGGTAACATATAAGCAAATGATTCTTTCAATGAACAGTGATTTATGGAGCAAAATAAAAACTGGGCGAATGCCCTAAATTTATTTTATGGCAAGCACTATTTAGCACACATTTGGTCAAGTTAAGTTTTTCTTATCTTAAATCTAATATATAGCTATAGAATATGCAAATCCGTTCATTCTTCTTTATCAAGAAAACGAGAACATCCAGTGGTTGTTACAGATCCGGTCATTCCCCCATATGCCATAAATGCAAATTGACCTGGAAGAAGCACCTCAAGCAGCAAACAACATTATAGCATCTGTGGCTCTTCAGTTCTTTGCTCCCCATTCATTTACCCATCTTCAAAATTAAATTCCCCAATAAGCCTGCATTTGGAAACACTCTAATATTCTTAGTTCTGCTGCCAACAAGAAATCATGGTTTGTACAAGCTGCATTGAAGGGTGTTTCCTGAAGGCCTTCATACATACCTACAAGGGATGTGTGTTTGGCATAAATCAAACCCCCAGAACCCCTGGAAAACACCTTATAGGTGTGAACCTGAAAAAGCTGATGTACTCCAGCTTTTATTTGGAAGTATTCAGCCATATCACAAGCCAGTCCCAGCTAAGATGGCACAGAGCTGTCAGCTCTGCACTGCCCCAGCTGATCTTCTCTTGCAGCTTTGAGCTAACAGCTCTGCACCACCTCGACTTGGGCTGGCTGGCTCCCCTTATAATAATAAATAATAATAAATTTTATTTATATCCTGCCCTCCCCGCCTAGGCAAGCTCAGGGCGGCTAACAACAGATTCAAACAAAGTTATACAATATATATAGTAAATTTAAAACAGTTATACAGTATATAATAAGTTTTTAAAACAGCATTAAAATAATACAATAATTTAAATCAGCAATATCTAAAACCATTCCAGTTAATAATTTAACAGCAGCAATGATGTTCCTGGAGCTATTCCGTCCATTTGCATAGTGGCAGGGTCTGTTTAAACCAAATGGCAAGTGGATCCAGCTCTGTTTAAACCAAATGGCAAGTGGATCCAGCCAGCCCCAGCAAAGGTAGTGTGGAGTTCTGAGCTCTTGACACCCCAGCCAATCCTGGCCTGGCAAGTTCATCCAGAAGGCAGTTAAAGGGACTGTGATCTCTTTAAATGCCTTTCCCCCTCCTTTGGTTCCAATGGATGATGGGGGCACCTTTTTGGTGGCCCATAGAACTGGAACCCTTTGTTCAATCTTTTTGAGATGGGGGGAGGGTTTGAGGAGAGGCACCAGCACCCATGCTGCAAATTTGGTGCCTCTGCCTCAACACACACACACACACACAAGATCAAGTCTCTATTATTGACTAAAATGGTCCCCATAGGGTATAATGGAGCAATAAAAAATTGGGTTTCTTGAACATTTCCCAATTCATATACCATACTGGGATTCAGGAATATTGGGAAATACTGTTATTTTTCAGGTACAATAGACTCAGACCCAAAATATTCTGAGGGTTGGGTTTTTTTCTGGGGGGGGGGGGGTTGCATACCCCTAATACACACAGAACAACTGGGTGGATTCTGAGCAACATGAATGCTTAGAATCCCACACATTGGATTTTCTTTTTGATTAGTATATCAGTATGCTAAGCTCTTGATACTGATCATTGAGAAAGACTTTTAGGATGCCCTTTTTTTCCAACCTAGCCGCTACACATAGCTCCAGTCTGTGGAAACTTGGAATACATGCTTTCAGGGGTGACACTGGGGAGAAAGGAGTTAGCATGCAAACTGACCTACAAAGCAATTCCTGATTCTAGAAATCACAGTGATGGCAAACCTAATGTTTAAGATCTAGCATGCTGATGGCTTTTCCAAAACATATGTTACCATAACCTCTAAGTCTCTTGACCCATCCTATGAAAAAGCATGGATTTGCATGGCAACTCCAATAATACCTGCTAAATGCATCATAGCTTCAGCACAGAAAACTGTGATGAAGCACATAGCTAAATGGGAAAATAGATTTATTGAGGATGTAACATGGGGTAAAACTGGGAAATAATTATCTATGTGCCCTTTTTAGAGTATTTACAGCAGGGAAGGAAAGAGTGGACAGACACCATTACCAGCTGCACCTTCTTGCTGAGGATTTGTTTTGTTCTCCTTTCCTATTCAGGTTCCTATAGAGCTTGAGGGTAGCTATAGGTATTCAGTTTGGGTGTGAACCCAAGGGCTGTGGGCGCTTGACTCTTAGCCTGTGGTTCACAGCCCAGGCCTTCAGAAGAGCTAGCATACAATTTCAGAACCGGAGCAAAATGTCATTTGCTGGAGTGCTGCTATTTTGTTTATTGGTTTATGTATACAATCTCTTTGTTTGGCTGTAAGCTGCTTTGTGTTCCTTTGGGGGAAACAACTGCATACAAATAAAATAAATAAAAATACACCTTTCTTAGAGGTATACCCTTCTAAGCCCTAAGCCTTGGATAGATTTAGAAATGTATAACTCTGCATGTTTCTAATCATAGAGTTGGCTGCATCCATGCAATTCTATGGAGCTGAGATACACAGTAACTATAGAAAATGGCAAGAGTCCTGTAGCACCTTAAAGAGGTTTGGTGGTGCCAGACTCTTGTTCTTTTCTGTTGCTACAGACAGACTAAAATGGCTACTCCTATCGAGATATAACCTTAAGAGTTTTATTAGGATGCATGAGAAATCACAAAATAGGCCAGCCCCCGAGTTTCTGTGCACAGTAATCCATTGTGTGTAAATCAGCACAAATCACATTAACTACATATTATCTATCAATCCACATCTGTGGAATCAATATGACAGACATTATAAACCTAAACTATCCAGCTGTTGTTTTCACTGGAGATAAACAAAACTGTTATGACAAAGTCATCTTTGCTCATTGCTTTTGTTCTACAGTCATTTGGGGGGTTTGCAGGTTTAGGAAGTACTACAAATAGCAGAGATGATAAAAATGGGATGAGTGTGTATACCATGAGCACTGATGCCTCTGTGGCCATTGCCTACATGCCTTTCATTTTTGTTTCTAATAGGAGCTTTTCGGAAGGCAGAATTTTCATGCTTCTTGTAGTTTTTGCTAACACTGGGGAATGACAGTCAGTTTCTTTCCATAAATTATGGATGCAAAAAAGCCAAACAATCTCATGCATAATGAGAAAATGCAATATGGACCACATTTCAGAGGCTTATTTGTTACATTTCACCAGAATAAAAATGTTTTGGGGTAATGACAGTATGTTTAAAGGAGGACAAACCTTTTAGTGGACCCAGAATCATTCCAGGACAGTGAGTGTTTAGAGCCAAAATAAATAAAATACTTCAAGAAATTGTGTCAGGAATTTGAAGTTATTCAAGAATGCATTCCACCTAGTGTTTAGGTTGCTATAGGAGAAAAAAAAAATCTCCAGAATGGAACTTTATTGACTGCTCCACTCTTGATAACTGGATGCATGATAACTGGATCCCGCTATTATGCGTGCTAATTAGAGAAAGCTAGGAATTCTTTTGGCACTACTTGACCTGGAAAATTGTACAGCACTTATAAGAATGGTCCCTGGAAGAAGGATCTGATATCTGAAATGGTTTGCAAAGCGAACCGGTTCTCCATTGGACCCCCTACTTTTAATACTGAACTGAATGTTATTTAGTGGCTTCCAGCCACATAAGGAAGTAGGAGCACTGAGTAACGTATGAGGTTTTAACTTGGTGATATGTACTGATATTATTCATTTTGCATTTTGATATTTATTATTCACAAGTTGAAATTGCATTTTACACAGAGAGTTTTTTCTTTTTTTCTTTTGATAACTGGCATTCAAAGTAATATGCTCTGCTCATCAAAATAATATACAAATGCATAGAATTTCTGTTATAACAAAGAGAGAGCAACAATCAGCTAAGCACGTAATTCCCACCCACTCCACCACCCATAGAACAAAATGCTCAGGAAACATTTTTTAATTAGCCAGATGTTCTGTTTCTCTTTTTATAGTTCTGTTTCTTCAAGAAGAAGAAAAAAGATTCATTGGTATTTCAGTTCACAGAATTATATTTTCCAGTAGAGCTGATTAATGTTTGGCATACAGTTGGGGTTGGAATGAGTGAAAGGTGGCTTTAAGCTAAATTTGCAGTCCTCCCCGGCTCACTATTTGGTCAGACTGTCAAGTTAAACCCTTACTACATTTTTTTCATTGCAGCAACTTAAACTACAAGAAACAGACACCATGAGAGTGGTCTAAACAGGTCTACTCATCTATTCAATGGGGCTTGCACCTAGGAAAGTGTTCTTTCAGAGAGTTCTGAGAGAGAGCAGAGAAGCTCTGAGAGAGAACAGAGAATAAGTGATATAAGGTTTGGCTAAGCAGCTGGGGAAGTTGCTGAGAATTTCTGAGTTTGTGTGACTGCTGAAAATTCTGAGTTTGTGGTTGCTGGGGAACTTCTGTCTGTTTGGTTTGAGTGGGCTGAAGGTGAAGGTGATTGAAGGTGATTGTTGCTGATTGATTAGGAGTGGCTGTGTTCCCCACCCTCTTTGCATTATTAAGCTGAGCCTTGCCAGAGAGCTAAAGGGCTCTTGGCCTGTGGCTCTTAGCCTGGGGGCTGCGTAAGGACCAGGAACCCAGATCCCTAATTTCCTTGTGCTCCCAATAAGGTAAGTTGACCCTCCAGAAGAAGAGCCAAATAAACAAACAGGATTTAAAGGAGACTGTAGATTTTTTTTAAAAAAACTATAATGAAGGTAGAATGCCAGCAGGGGGGTGGGGGCTTTCCAGTGTTTTGCACTGAGTGTCACATATATGACTATCTGCCCACAGGACAGAAGTCTTGGGTGTGTTCTCGATGCAAGGAGCTCCTGGTCCTCAGGGAACAAGTTTGTACCCTTGAGGCCGAGGTGACTGACCTGGAGAAGCAGAGATGGCCAGTTAGGCACTCGGGGAAGACTCTTGGGGATGTATTAGATGAGCCCCACTCTGAACGTGGCAGCCCTGTTGCTTCCAGGGAGCATGAGGGAACACGGCACTGTGCTGAGGATAAGGGGAATGCACCCTTAGAAGGGACCTCTTCTTCAGTTGGTGAGCGGGAATCCTTTTGCGCCAAGGAACCATTCCTGGGCAGGGAGAGAGGGGGGGGGTCTTGGTAGTTGGTGATTCGATCCTTAGGCAAGTAGACAGCTGGGTGGCAAAACCGCGTACTGACTGTATGGTGACTTGCCTGCCTGATGTGAAGTTAGTGGACATTACGTGTGTAGTAGATAGGCTGATAGACAGTGCTGGGGAGGAGCCAGTGGTCGTGGTGCATGTTGGCACCAACGATGTGGGGAAATGAAGTCGTGAAGTCATGGAGGAAAAATTTAGGCTGCCAGGCGGGAGACTTAAGGCCAGGACCTCCAAGGTAGCCTTCCCAGAAGTGCTACCTGTTCCACGTTCAGGGCTGGAGAGACAGGCACAAATTAGAAGTCAATGTGTGGATGAGATGATGGTGTAAGGAGGAAGGGTTTAAGTTTGTTAGGCACTGGGATGTTTTCTGGAACAAGCAGGAGCTGTACAAAAGAGACGGTCTCCACTTGTCCCCAGATGGAACCAGGCTGCTGGCGCTTAAAATCAAAAAGGTGGCCGAGCAGTTTTTAAACTAAATCTTGGGGGAAAACCGACAGGAGATGAAATGTCTCTGGTTCGGAAGGACTCATTTCAAAGAGATGAAGGGTTAGCTGTTACTTTTCTACTGGGTAATGGATCAGAGTTGTCCACTGAGATGGTGACAAACAGTATGGAATGTCTGCCAAAGTCTCAAGGCAGCAGGAGGAAGGTTGCGGGCCTAACTTGCCTGGGAAATTATAGATGTTTGTATACAAATGCTAGAAGTGTTTGAAGTAAAATTGGTGAGTTGGAATGTTTAGTGTTGGGGGGAAACATAGACATTGTGGGAATTTCAGAAACTTGGTGGAATGAGGAGAATCAGTGGGACACGGTGATTCCTGGATATAAGTTATATCGGAAGGATAGGGAGGGAAGGGTTGGAGGTAGGGTGGCTCTGTATGTCAGAAAGGGTATACAGTCCAGTAAGACTGAGGTAAAAGAATTAGATTCCCTTCTAGAAATGCTTTGGGTCGAAATAGAGGGCCCAAAAGGAAATTTTACTATGGGAGTTTATGGCCCACCAAATCAAAAGATAGAGGACGGTTATAATATGATGGAAGGATTAAAGATAGCAGCTAAACATAAAAACTGTGTCATAATAGGCGATTTTAACTACCCGCAGATTGATTGGGTCAATATGTGTTCAGGTCGAGAGAAAGAGATTGAGTTTCTAGATGCTCTCAATGACTGTGCTATGGAGCAGATGGTAACAGAACCTACGAGGGGTGGGGCGATCCTGGATTTGGTCCTAAGTAATGCCCAAGACTTGGTGAGAGATGTAAAAGTGATCGCACCGCTTGGGAGCAGCGACCATAATGTTATTGATTTCACCATTTGTATAAACAGAGAGTTGCCCCCAAAGACCAGCACAACCACATTTAACTTTAAAAGGGGTAAATTCTCTGAGATGAGAAGGCATGTGAAAAGGAAACTGAAAGGAAAGGTAAATACAGTCAAAACCCTTGGGGAAGCTTGGAGGCTATTTAAAACTACAATCCTAGAAGCTCAGATAAAATATATACCACAAGTTAGGAAAGGCACAAACAGGTATAAGGCCTGCATGGTTAACAAACAAAGTAATGGAAGCTGTAAAAGGTAAGAAGGACTCCTTTAAGCGGTGGAAAGCTAGTTCAAGTGAGATTAATAAAAGGGAACACAGGCTGTGGCAAATCAAATGTCCGCTTGTGGAGTCCGCTTGCAGAGAGGGCGGGATATAAATTGAAAGTAATAAATAAATAAATGCAAGACTGTGATCAAGGCAGGCAAAAAGGGACCATGAGGAGCATATTGCAAAAAACATAAAGACCAACAATAAAAATTTCTTCAAATATATTAGAAGCAAGAAACCAGCCAGGGAGACAGTGGGGCCCTTGGATGACCAAGGGGTCAAAGGATTACTGAAGGAGGATAGGGAAATGGCTGAGATGTTGAATGCATTTTTTGCCTCCGTCTTCACTGTGGAAGATGAGAAGTGTTTGCCTGCTCCAGAACCACTTATTTTGGAAGGGGTGTTGAAAGACCTGAGTCAGATTGAGGTGACAAGAGAGGAGGTCCTACAACTGATAGAAAAATTAAAAACTAATAAGTCACCAGGTCCGGATGGCATACATCCAAGAGTTCTGAAAGAACTCAAAGTTGAACTTGTGGATCTTCTGACAACAATATGTAATCTTTCATTGAAATCTGCCTCCGTTCCTGATGACTGGAAGGTAGCAAATGTCACCCCCATCTTTAAAAAGGGTTCCAAAAAAGATCTGGGAAACTACAGGCCAGTCAGTCTGACTTCAATACCGGGAAAGTTGGTAGAAACTATTATCAAGGACAGAATGAGTAGGCACATTGATGAACATGGGTTATTGAGGAAGACTCAGCATGGGTTCTGCAAGGGAAGATCTTGCCTCACTAACCTGTTACAGTTCTTTAAAGGGGTGAACAAACATGTGGACAAAGGAGACCCAATAGATGTTGTTTACCTTGACTTCCAGAAAGCTTTTGATAAAGTTCCTCATCAAAGGCTCCTTAGTAGCTTGAGAGTCATGGAGTAAAAGGACAGGTCCTCTTGTGGATCAAAAACTGGCTAATTAATAGGAAGCAGAGAGTGAGTATAAATGGGCAGTCTTCGCAGTGGAAGACGGTAAGCAGTGGGGTGCCGCAGGGCTCAGTACTGGGTCCCATGCTCTTTAACTTGTTCATAAATGATTTGGAGTTGGGAGTCAGCAGTGAAGTGGCCAAGTTTGCAGATGACACTAAATTGTTCAGGGTGGTGAAAACCAGAGAGGATTGTGAGGCACTCCAAAGGGATCTGTTGAGGCTAGGTTAGTGGGCATCAACGTGGCAGATGAGGTTCAATGTGGCCAAGTGCAAAGTAATGCACATTGGGGTCAAAAATCCCAGCTACAAATACAAGTTGAAGGGGTGTGAACTGGCAGAGACTGACCAAGAGAGACAGATCTTGGGGTCATGGTAGATAACTCACTGAAAATGTCAAGACAGTGTGCGATTGCAATAAAAAAGGCTAATGCCATGCTGGGAATTATTAGGAAGGGAACTGAAAACAAATCAGTCAGTATCGGAATGCCCCTGTATAAATCAATGGTGCGGTCTCATTTGGAATACTGTGTACAATTCTGGTCACCGCACCTCAAAAAGGATATTATAGTATTGGAAAAAGTCCAGAAAAGGGCAACTAGAATTATTAAAGGGTTGGAACACTTTCCCTATGAAGAAAGGTTAAAACGCTTGGGGCTCTTTAGCTTGGACAAACATTGACTGCGGGGTGACATGATAGAGGTTTACAAGATTATGCATGGGATGGAGAAAGTAGAGAAAGAAGTTCTTTTCTCCCTTTCTCACAATGCAAGAACTCGTGAGCATTCTATGAAATTGCTGAGCAGTCGGATTAAAACAGATAAAAGGAGGTACTTCTTCACTCAAAGGGTGATTAACATGTGGAATTCACTGCCACAGGAGGTGGTGGCGCCTACAAGCATAGCCAGCTTCAAGAGGGGGTTAGATAAAAATATGGAGCAGAGGTTCATCAGTGGCTATTAGCCACAGTGTGTATATATATGTATGTGTGTGTCTGTGTGTGTGTGTGTGTGTGTGTGTATATATATATATATATATATATATATATATATATATATATATATATATATATATATATATATATATATATATATATATATATATATATATATATATATATATATATATATATATATATATATATCAGCCAGTATCATAATGCCCCTGTATAAATTGATGGTGCGGTCTAATTTTTTTGGCCACTGTGTGACAGAGTGTTGGACTGGATGGGCCATTGGCCTGATCCAACATGGCTTCTCTTATGTTCTTATGTTCTACTGTGAATGTTCTTACAGTCTGCATTTGTATAGCTAGAAACCCACCAAAAGAAAGGGTTATGTGAAGCTTAATATCTTGCCTGTGTTGCATAGGAGATGCCCCACTTTACATAAGCATTAATAGTATCTTTCCACCTGTATTCTTATCTTTTTCAGTAGGATCCCAGATTAGCAGTATTTCCCTCAAGAATGCTATAAACTCCCTTCTTTCCTGAAATACTCCTTCTTAAGTCTTCGTATATTACAATACAATACTCCCATAGAAATGGCTGTGCACTTTCTGTATTTGAGGTAAATTAGTTTGTTTTGATCTATGCTGACCATGGACCGTAATAATAAAGTGACTGACTTATTAGCAGTACTATCCTATCAGCAAAGTCAAGAAAGGCAAGATGTCCACTGTACATTCTGTTTATTTGTAAAATAATTTGCCCCATAGCTCTTAGAAGGATATATAAAGCACAGAAGCATGATTATAACAAAATATTAAGGCTCCCCTTAAAATAAGCACCAACATATTAATTTCACCCAAAGAGTAATTAACACATGAAATTCACTGCCACATGAACTGGCAGTGACTACAAGCTTAGTCAACTTCAAGAGAGGACTGGATAAACACATAGAGCAGAGGTCCATCAGTGGCTATTAGCCACAAGATATAGATTGAACACTGTATCTGAGGCGGTCATGCTCCATATTCTTGGGGCTTGGGGGGAGGCAACAGTGGGAGGGCTTCTAGAGTTCTGATGAGGCATGGGGTCTTACCCTGGAACTTGCAGAGTGCTCAAATCTTTGGGGATAGTTGGAACCCAAATAGTACCAGGAAAGACTTGGCAGCTAGTGCAGAGCTTTAAGCACAGTAACCATATGATCAATTCTGTCAAATATGATCAATCAATATCATAGATCCGGTATTTGGGGTTAGTAAAAGTTTCTGAGTTGTTTTAATATTTGCCCTGCTTATAAGATAATATTGGGTGACATGAATATGAATTATTATATCTGTGAAAATCCTGCACAAATTACGTCATGAGCTCACCAATATTCCTGAGAAATTGTATTAAGGGTACAGATGGACTCTCTTGAAAGAGTTCTGCAGAATGGCAGCAGTGGGGTGAAGAAAACTAATTCATGAAATATGGGGAAACACTGAGTTGCATAATTTACTTGTTAGTGGGATCAAAACATAGGTGTGCAATATTAAGAGAGCATCCTACCATGCACTGTAGCACCCAACTGCCAGAAAAGGAAGGTTCTACACATCACTAACTTGTCCTATACCAGTTCTGTCAACCTCTACAGAAAGTGAAAGTGTTCCAAATGCCTCCAGTTTCTGGAGTTAGAGCTGTCTCTAAATACACTCAAAGGATGTGATAATGAAAGCAGGCTATCCACCAAGGGAATGCAAAACAGAAATACAGTGGACTAGGAACAGAGCTTATGCCAACACATAGCCAGGTTCTCATTAGCAAAAGGAATAAGCAAAAAGCGACAGAATAAAAATTTTGTTAGGGAATTTAAGGAATGGGAGTTGTTAGAACAATAGGATGTTAATTTCTGCTTTTGCCTTTTCCCTTATAAGATACAGACTCATTTGGTTAACTCACAAAATTTTGCTGTCTATTCCAGACTTTCTGTGGAAAAGGAATTTTGTTGTTCACAATTTCTAAATAAGCTTTCAAGTGTTCTGTAACTGCTCCAGCTCCTGTTTCCAAAAATGTTCTGTGTTTCACACATCATTTTCCCTTTGCTTTCCCCCCAAAAGATCATTACATCAGAGAAAGCTGTTTGCTGTCTTTAACATTGGTCATTAAAACATTCACAGCCAATTTTCAGTTAGGTCTGAAGGATTTCTTACAGCATTGCTTTTGAAGTGCATGAAGATATATTGGGATTTCTTCCCCCCCTCCAGTCTCTGGTAAATTAGACCAGGATATGTTGATTTCCACCACCACCACCTCCCGGCAAAGGGAATTGATCTCTGTAGTCTGGAGATGACCTCCAATTTCCAGGGGATCCCCAGATTCCACCTGGAGGCTGGCATCCCTCCATTGTACTCCTTTGTTCCATGTTATTGTCACAACAATCAAGGTCACCCAGCAGGCTTCCATGGCAGAGCAGAGATTTGAACCTGGGTCTCCCAGATCCTAGTCCAACATTGAAGCCATTCCACCATGCTGGTTCTCAGGACACCATTGCAAGAGATTGTTATAACATTGTGACGCCAAAACAAGACTGCTGATTTTGCTTTTAATAAAAAAGACCTGGCAACCTCTGTTTCAAATAAGAAATGAAGTAAATAAATGAATTAGAAATGAAGTAAATAAATTAGAAAGAAGTGAATGATATTCTCAGCTTCTTTTCTTTCTTTTTAAAAAGTAAGTCTCTTGCTCTTTTGGTTGTGTTGTTATAGGGAGAACAAGGCAGCCAGGACCTTTCCCCCTTATAGATCCGCAACCAGGAATGAATGCTGGGAACTAATTACAGTTTGCACTAAACCCTTCCTCCAGTTGTCCCTTTAGTTCTCCTACATTCTTCCCTTTTACAACCTTCTTCCCTTCTCTTTCATTTCAAGTACACTAATGGTTACAAGGCTGCACTAGGCCTAAAGAGACCCTGGTTCAAAATCCCATTCCTCATGAAAATCTCTGGTGACCTTAAGATAGTCATTAGTCTAACCTGTCTACAGGGTGGTTGTGAGGATACAATGGAGGAGGAAGAAACCCTTGGGGGATAAAATATAACCAATATATTAAAAACACATTTTACCTGAAGTTCCTTTATTTAATTATATGCCTTACAAAATGTTAAAGATTACGTTATGAAACCACCTCTAAGAAAACATGGCCTCATTAGTATAGATTAGCACAGATTTCCACAGAGTGAGGCAGCACCCACAATTTCAGTACCTCCGGAAGAGATACACATTTTTGCATAAAAGATAATTGGAAAGCTTCAGTTTCTTTTGCACCAATGTAGATGTCTGGAAAGTGAAGAGTTAAAGAATAGTGGCTGAGTGAAAAGGAAGTTAAACTGGGGGTTTATCACTGTCTGCTCTTAACATACATAAATACACAGCTTTCAGCATTTCCCTGGTGTTTTTTTTTTTTGAGGGGGGGGGGTGCTTGTTTTGATTTGGTTTTGTGGACCACTTGAAAGCACACCAAGGAGTATGGCTCACTGAATGACAGCTGCAGAGAATGTGTGTTGCAGTTGGTCTCATTGGTTGAGCCTCTGGATTTCTTCCTGCTTCTACTCACAATAACATTCCATTCTTTGCCTCTTTAGGAGATTAAAATGTAAGGGTCTGATTTTTCCTCCCTCTGCCACAGACTTGAGCAAAAGCGGGGTCAGGCTCTGAATTATACCACAGCCAAGGACAATTTTCTTTGAAGAGCTGTTTTCATGAGGCAAGTGAAAACTGACTGCCAGCTTCCACATAACCAAGGGAGTGATTAAATGTTAAAAATATGCAGAAGTCAACTGCAGGGTTTTTCCCTGTTAAATCTTTTTTATTTTTATAGGCTATGGACAACATTTCCCCGTTTAAAAACCTGCACTGTATTTTTTTTAAAAAACAGGAAATTTATTTACAGTCTTCAGATCTCTCAAGTCATGTTGGATGCATACTCTAAACTAATGTTTGCCTCAGGGGGATGGAGTTTCAGCAGTCTTCGAAGCCAACACACAATGGCACATTGTGTGGAATAGTGACTACTTTGAGAGGTTAAAGATGAAATATGTTCCATGATTCACAGTGCTCACATACATTTACAAGTCCACATCAGTATTCTGAGGAAACCAAATAAGGGATGAGAGATTCCCAAGCGAAGGTTAGCCTCCTTGTGAGTATCCTGCAGTGAGGCCAGTTTCTTGGCAGCTGCTATGTGACCAGTAGCGCTGCAAGGCTATCCCAAAGATAATTGTATATGTTACAAAACCGCTGAATCTTGTGGTTGCTCAAGAAAGGCTTGGCACTGGAACAGCAGGAACGTTGCATGTCAGGATTGATGTGATTTGGCAGGGACATATGGAGAAGCTTACACAATGCCTGCCCACCCTCTGCTCTGCTCATGCCAAAGAGCTTCTAGTCCACCTCTGTCAGGAGGGCTAAAACCATTCTCTAAAAAATCCAATATACCTAAAAATAGATGAAACACTACCTCTTGAGTCTGAAATCCAACCATTTATACCGCACAGAAGATCATACCCAGACCCACCAAGAGAACATCAGCATTTGCCTTGTACCTTGTACATTGACTGCACATTGATGGCAGCTACTTCACTGCCAGAAGAAGAAATGAGCCACCTTATCCTGCTGGCAGCCGTATGAGTGAGTTTGGAGGTGGAGGAGAAGAGAAGAGTTGGATTTATACCCCACCCTTTACTACCCAAAGGAGTCTCAGAGTGACTTACAATCACCTCCCCTTCCTCTTCCCACAACAGACACCCCGTGAGGTAGGTGGGGCTGAGAGAGCTCTGAGAGAACTGTGACTGATTCAAAAGTCAGTCAGCTGGCTTCATGGGGAGAAGGAGTGGAGAATCAAATGCAGTTCTCCAGATTAGAGTCTGCCACTCTTAACCCAACACCCAACTGGCTCTCTTCAAATGAATTGAACTGCTTAGAGTGGAGAAACACAGAGAACCTACCCACTTGCTAAGGTGGCTCCTGTGGCCCCAACTGCCGCATTGTTCTAATTACTTGAATAAATAGGGAATCACTGATGTGCTATTGACAGGCCTGTGAATCTTGCAAGAATAGAAAGGAACACAGGTAGGCCTGAGATGTAAACTGTGGGGAATGGCAGACTGAGGATTCCTCTAGGGCTATTGAGCCCGGGGAAGAATAGAAAAAACTGCTTATGGTTACAACTCTACTTCCTTTAACCCAAGGCCACTGCAGTTGACCTGGGAGATGATCCCATATCCCTGGCATAGCCCTATCATTCCTGAGTTCTGGTGGACTGTGCCAAAAAAGATCAATTTCACAATTAATAAACAAACCTTTACCTGAATAGCAAATACTGTGGGCTGCTTTCTTGCATCTTATTGGCAGCTTATCCAGGGCCGGGGATCACAGAAGAACCTGAATTATGTTACATATGAGGAAGGCAGGGTTTGAGCTATTTGAAAAGAATAAAGTGGCATGCAGGCTTCAGTGGCCACCTGGTAAAACTGGCAGGTATTCACAGAAGATTCAATGGCCAGATTCAGGAGAATGTTCCCTGCTCAGATTCTATCTCAGCTATGAACATCTTTGGTAAACCACTGTTTTTGCAACTTCTGCTTCCTTCTTTCCTATCTGCAATTGGCACATAATAATCTCCAGCCTCTGGTTTTACATGGTGGCTGTAAGTATTACAGAGATAATGCATCAGAAAAACTAGAACACTTAAAAATGGCTAAAAACTAGAACACTTAAAAATGGCTAAATAAATGCTGAGCTATAATAGCATCTTCTTGGCTCTTGTCCACATTTCTAGCATTCACCACAGATTTCTTTGCCCCCATGTATGTTTTCCAATAGCAAGATTAGTTCCTGCATATTATAGTGAAGTCTCCCTTGGAATCTTTTGCTTGCAGACAGGCTCCCGATCCAACCCACTCTTCAGCTATCATCCTCTTTGCAACCTTGCTTTCCAGCCTTCATGGGGAAGGGCGGGATATAAATCATAAGTAAACTAAACTAAAACTAAACATATAGGAAAATATGCTGCTAGGCCAGCCATCTCCTACCCGCTCTCATGTATCCACTGTGACCTTCCGTTTCCCAACCCCCTTTTTCTGACTCTGCTTTCTTAACCTTTATTCTCTTTCTCTACTATAATTTTTTTCATCTCATCTGCACGGATGGACAACTAATTAGAATGGTCTATCCTTGGAGGCTGATGGGTACTGTGAGATTCTGAGATGCCCTGGGCATCCTTAAGAAGCTTGAGTGGTGACTCTGTCAAGTCCTTAATAGAGCCCTGGAATGAAAGACTCTGACAAACTGTTGACGGGGTTGCTCCCCAGTGCTCTTGGAAACTGCCTGTATCATTTTCCTTGATCTGAGGGATTTGGAGAAATCTGAGATATTGCTAGAGTGATAGCAATGGAAAGTTCAAGACAAATTTGAAAACATATGTTATAGAGTTCATTTATAGAGCCTATGACATATCAGCGATAGCAGTAAGAAAAAGTATATCTGCTATCATTCCATCAGCCGATTTATACCACCTCAGTTATTTAAGGTAATTCAGATTTTGACAACTCCAGCATTAGAGTCACAGACAGATAGGAATTTAACCATTTGCAGTGATGTTTTTGCACCATTCTTCACCAAAACAGTCTCAGTTTGATCCAACTTGGATGCCAATTTATTAATAGGTTTGATGCCCCATCAGGTCTTTTTACTATGGATCATTTCAGGGTTCTCTTTTTGAAGAATTTGGACAGAGTTCAGGGCTCTGTGAGAATTTTTAGCTGCATATGGAAGGTGCATATGTGGTCTTAGTGATGGGGACATCCCAGGCAGCTGGCCTGAAGGATATAACAATCGACTGCAGTGTGGGCTGAGGTGCAGTCGGTTGAAAAGCTTTGCTACTGTGGTTCATAGAGATATAGTGAAGTGATGATCTACTGAGCTTACTTAAGAGCCTTTGATGAGGAACTTTAGAAAAAGCTTTCTCAAAGTCTAGGTACACAACATCTATTGGGTCACTCTTGCCCACATGCTTGTTTACGCCCTCAGAGAACTCTTAACACATTATGGAATTCATGCTAATTCTTCCTTAATAGCTTTTGTTAATCAATGTGCCTACTAATTCTATTTTTAATAACAGATTCTACCAACTTACCTGGTATCAACATTAGACTGACTGGCCTGTATTTCCCAGATCTACTGTGGAACCTTTTTTTAAAAAAAGGAGGATTGTAATAGCTATTTTCCAATCCTCAGGAATGGAGGCAGATTTTCACCTCTCCCAAAATCAGTAGTGAAAACAGTGGCAAAACAGTGAAAACAGAGGCAAAAAATGCATTCAGCTACTTTGCCATTTCTCTATCATCCTTTAGCAATCCTTTTACCCATTGGTCATCCAAAGGCCCCACTGCTTCCCTAGCTGGTTTTCTGCTTTTAATGTATTTGAAAATCAAATGGAAGACTGTGATCAGGCAGGCAAAAAGGGACTATGAGGAGCATATTGCAAAAAACATAAAGACCAACAATAAAAATATCTTCAAATATATTAGAAGCAGGAAATCAGCCAGGGAGACAGTGGGGCCCTTGGATGACCAAGGGGTCAAAGGATTACTGAAGGACGATAGGGAAATGGCTGAGAAGCTGAATGCATTTTTTGCCTCCATCTTCACTGTGGAAGACGAGAAGTGTTTGCCTCCAAAACCACTTATTTTGGAAGGGGTGCTGAAAGACCTGAGTCAGATTGAGGTGACAAGAGAGGAGGTCCTACAACTGATAGAAAAATTAAAAACTAATAAGTCACCAGGTCCGGATGGCATACATCCAAGAATTCTGAAAGAACTCAAAGTTGAACTTGTGGATCTCCTGACAACAATATGTAATCTTTCATTGAAATCTGCCTCCGTTCCTGAGGACTGGAAGGTAGCAAATGTCACCCCCATCTTTAAAAAGGGTTCCAGAGGAGATCCGGGAAATTACAGGCCAGTCAGTCTGACTTCAATACCAGGAAAGTTGGTAGAAACTATTATCAAGGACAGAATGAGTAGGCACATTGATGAACATGGGTTATTGAGGAAGACTCAGCATGGGTTCTGTAAGGGAAGATCTTGCCTCACTAACCTGTTGCATTCCTTTGAGAAGGTGAACAAACATGTGGACAAAGGAGACCCAATAGATGTTGTTTACCTTGACTTCCAGAAAGCTTTTGATAAAGTTCCTCATCAAAGGCTCCTTAGAAAGCTCAAGAGTCATGGAGTAAAAGGACAGGTCCTCTTGTGGATCAAAAACTGGCTAATTAATAGGAAGCAGAGAGTGAGTAAAAATGGGCAGTCTTCACAGTGGAGGATGGTAAGCAGTGGGGTGCTGCGGGGCTCGGTACTGGGTCCCATGCTCTTTAACTTGTTCATAAATGATTTGGAGTTGGGAGTCAGCAGTGAAGTGGCCAGGTTTGCAGATGACACTAAATTGTTCAGGGTGGTGAGAGCCAGAGAAGATTGTGAGGAACTCCAAAGGACCTGTTGAGGCTGGGTGAGTGGGCGTCAACATGGCAGATGAGGTTCAATATGGCCAAGTGCAAAGTAATGCACATTGGGGTCAAAAATCCCAGCTACAAATACAAGTTGATGGGGTGTGAACTGACAGAGACTGACCAAGAGAGAGATCTTGGGGTCGTGGTAGATAACTCACTGAAAATGTCAAGACAGTGTGTGATTGCAATAAAAAAGGCCAACGCCATGCTGGGAATTATTAGGAAGGGAATTGAAAACAAATCAGCCAGTATCATAATGCCCCTGTATAAATCAATGGTCTCATTTGGAATACTGTGTGCAATTCTGGTCACCGCACCTCAAAAAGAATATTTTAGCACTGGAAAAAGTCCAGATAATGGCAACTAGAATGATTAAAGGGTTGGAACACTTTCCCTATGAAGAAAGGTTAAAACCCTTGGGGCTCTTTAGCTTGGAGAAACGTCGACTGCGGGGTGACATGATAGAGGTTTACAAGATTATGCATGGGATGGTGAAAGTAGAGAAAGAAGTACTTTTCTCCCTTTCTCAGAATACAAGAACTCATGGGCATTTGATGAAATTGCTGAGCAGTCAGGTTAAAACAGATAAAAGGAAGTACTTCTTCACCTAAGGGTGATTAACATGTGGAATTCATTGCCACAGGAGGTGGTGGTGGCTACAAGCATAGCCAGCTTCAAGAGGGGGTTAGATAAAAATATGGAGCAGAAGTCCATCAGTGGCTATTAGCCACAGTGTGTATATATATGTGTGTGTGTGTTTGTGTATATACATTTTTTTTGGCCACTGTGTGACACAGAGTGTTGGACTGGATGAGCCATTGGCCAAATCCAACATGGCTTCTCTTATGTTCGTATGTTCTTATGAAGAAAAGTTTATGGTTGGTCTTTACGTTTTTTGCAATATGTTCCTTATAATCCCTTTTTGCATTTTATTTGCCGCAGTCTGTGTTCCCTTTTATTTACATCACTCAGACTAGCCTTCTACTGCTTAAAGGAATCATTCTTACCTTTTACTGATTCCATAACTTTGTCCATTAACTATGCAAGCCTTTTTGTAATATTTATTTGTACCTTTTCTAACCTGCAGTATACATTTTATCTGAGCTTCTAAGATTGTAGTTTTAAATAGTGTCCAAGCTTCCTGAAGGGATTTGACCTTCCTTTCCTTTCAGTTTCTTCTTCACAAGCCCCCTAATATGAGAGAAATTACAAGCCTCCAATTGAGTCTCACTGGGCTCATGAATGAGCTGCAGCCTGGCTTGTTAGCCCCAGGTGAACCTCATGAGTGGTCAGACCCAGGTGCTGTTGGGAGATTAGGTGCATGCTCTGCCTCCTTTTGAGGAGTTCCAACAGTGCCCTCCGGCACCAGCAATCAAGTGGCTCTGGGGATCAGGACAGCAATACCACCCATGAAGAGATGGTAATTGACCATGAATAAATCTATAATTTATTTAATTGTGCAATAGGCCTGCTTCTGCTGTTTCTCTGTCACTGGCAGTGCTATGAGTTTTTCCAGGACTAGCCAGCTCAGACAGAACCATAACACTCTTTCCCTGAGAATCAGGAACTCCTTGCACTGACCACACACCCATGGCTTCTGTCCAGTTGGCAGATAGTCATACATGTTACACTCAGAGGAATACACTGGATGGCCCTTGACCCCCTGCTGGCATTCTACCTTCATAAGTGCCTTTTTTAAAAAATCCCCCTTTTAATAAATTTCCTATTAATGTGGAGCTGTTTGTGGAAAGTCTGCTTACTCTATTAGGGACATGGAGATATTAGCATCCTGGCTTTCTCACCCTGCTGCTGAACTTGCACATCTGCTAAACTCACCTGTTTATTTCCTTGTTCCAGAAACTTTGTCACTGGAGCAGGCATGCTACCTTGCAGAGCAAGGGTCTGCTGATAGGAACCTTAAATAAATAGCTTGGGACAAAACTCCACACACACACTCCCACTGGAGTAAATTATACTGATTGGGAGCTAACCAATAAAGGAGGATGAGTGAATCAGCCTCTGGTTGATTAACAATAGGACTTGCTAAAAGGGAGATGCACAGATCTCCTCTCTTTCTCAGGCTGCCTTTTATTTCAAATGCTAATTTAATTCCAAATGTTAATTTTGCTTTTCTAGGCTTTGATTAAAGGGGACTCTAGTTGAATAGCAGCTGCAGAAGGTACATAACTGCTTGTTTTCTTGTAGGAAAACCTCCCTTCTTTAAAGAATGGGAAAATTAATTTAAAATTTTAAATTTAGTTTAAAAATGGACCCTCTGCTTGTTTTTTTAAGCACTAGTTTTTTTCTTTTTTCTGTTACATTGGTTAACAGCAAGGATGTTTGCAGGATCTTATTACCTCATTACTATTCAATTGCATCAGTATTACTCAATTGTATATTTGTGCTTGTGTGTCTTTAAGATACCACCAAGGTAGAACGCACCAAACTCTCCTCTAAATTGAGTTCATCCATGTCATTGAAACATAGGCATTATTCTGGTATAAGATTAAAATGAACACAGGCAATAAATCCCCTTTTTCTTACCTTCATTTATTGCAAATGAAGATTGTTAAGTCCTACAGTTCAAGCATTTCATACTTGAGCAGCTTCTTTCTCTTGAACAGCGACATTTATTCACACATTCTAATTCTTTTGTATTAAGCAGTTGAGTATTAGGTGCCGGGGGGAGGGGGGGGAAGAAACTTGGAAGACATTTGACCTGGATGTTATCATTTCTGTACAGCTTCAGTACACATTAGAAAAAACTCCAAACCCTCTATAAAATAAAAGATTACTGCAATGATGAAAAACAGCAGACAATTAAGATTGCAACATTGTGTTATGTGACACATTATATGCATTAGTATGGCAAAGATCTTCTGCACTACAAGGATGAATTTATATGCAAGACTATTTTACTAAATAAAAAGGATTGTATTCTTTATATAATTAAATGAAATACATTGTGTTTTATTCTGTAAATGACCCATGTTTGCCTGGGTCATCAGTCTTAGCAGATAATGATGATTGATGCTGATGCCTGGAAGAATGATAGATATAGTCTTCAAAACACAATCAAATCATGATAACTATATGGAACCGATCAATCTGGTCAAACCACAAGAACTGTGTAAGGACTGTGAATGAATGATAGATCTTTCCTGCAGCCATTTTTGATGTTGATTCTTGGCATCAGACCCACATGGGGTAACAACTTGGTTCAGGAGACTGCAGATGGGAACAGGATGGGCAAAATTGCCCCATTCTTTTCTTCCATCAGCAAAACTCACCTCTCAGAAGAGGTTGGAGAGAGAGGTTTCACATTCTTACCCTTCCTGACCCATGTGGCTAATACTCAATGTGGGTTTTGCATCCCCGGAAATAAACTATTCTGGATTTAGTAATGGCAGGTGGGGAGGGGGAAATTGGAAGACCATTGGCATCTGCACCTTCTGCTGTCAGATTGCAGGATCCAACTCATTTTTATGGCAATTTAAACATGTTTTTCTGTAGATTAGAGCAGCACTAGAGAGAAGGGTTGAAGTCTTTGAGCCACTGCAGAATACAAAACAGTTGATGTGCACTCAGTTTCTGAGTAACGTACAAACTCAGAGTAGTAGCAATCTTTATATTCTCTTTTCAAACTCATATTGTACAAGTGGGTCCAAGCACATTTTGAGGCAATTCAGAACAGTGTCTATAGCTATGACCCTAAAATAAGCTCACTGTTGTGCCACCTAGGATTTTATATACCTTGTTTTCTTAAAAACTTCACTTTAAAAACACAGACATTCAGAACCAATTATTAATAAAATCACATAATTACATTTATAGGAAATGACTGCATTCCTGTGCATAGTTAATTTCTGCTATTTGGGTTCAACTTGTAAAACACATCTGGCTTCTTCAGACAGCTGAAATACAACTTTCATTTTTTAATTAACAATGCCAACTATTTACATTTTTAAATTACAATAAAATCAAATATTTTCCTAAGCCCCTAGTATCCCCTCTCCTCCTACAAGCATTCTCTTCTGCCATGTATCACCTATCCTTCCCAAATTCACTTTACCTCCTCATCCCAATAATTGGCAATTGTTGGTATGATTAGTGGCAAACCTATACAGATTGCCTATACAACCCACTTAAGATGCAGCAATTCAAAAAACCCTGTACTTGACTGACACAATGTTTTTGTGATAATTCATTTTCTTTGAATGAACTCATTAGCCATGACATTAAGATCAATTACCTTAGAGATCTGTTTATGTTGATCAAAAAGAGCCATGTAATTGAGCCTTGCTTGTCTCATGCTTGACCATAGAAAGGTTTTTTTCTACAAAGGCATGAGAATGACCTTTCCAAAGTGCAGGAGGAAATAGGCAGGGCCTTTTTTTTAAGCAGGAATGCTCAGGAATGCAGTTCTGGCTGGCTGGGTGTCAGGGTGTGTGGTCTAATATGCAAATGAGTTCCTGCTGGGCTTTTCCCTACAAAAAACCCTTGTGTAAAACAATAGTGATATCAGGGTGTATGTCCTAATATGCAAATGAGTTCCTGCTGGGCTTTTTCTACAAAAAACCCTTGTGTAAAACAATAGTGACATCAGGGTGTGTGTCCTAATATGCAAATGAGTTCCTGCTGGGCTTTTTCTACAAAAAAACCCTTGTGTAAAACAATAGTGACATCAGGGTGTGTGTTCTAATATGCAAATGAGTTCCTGCTGGACTTTTTTGTAGAAAAGGAAATAGGTATGGTGAGGCCTATTCTGCAAGTTTAGATAATTCTGGTAGTAGCTGATGCAGGTATTTTCCTTGTTCTCCACACAATAGATCAGGGGTGGCCAATGGTAGCTCTCCAGATGTTTTTGCCTACAACTCCCATCAGCCCCAGCCAGCATGGCCAATGGCTGGGGCTGATGGGAGTTGTAGGCAAAAAACATCTGGAGAGCTACCATTGGCCACCCCTGCAATAGATCAATCATATCACATCACAAAGAGCTAAAAGTTTAACTTTCTGCTCCCTTCCAATTTCAGAAAACATATCCCAATGAAACTGTAGTCAGGCAGCATCCAAATCTATTTATTGTATGTATTATCACCCTCTCCTATGGCATACTTTTCAGTTTTGCTCATGGTTAGGACACATCTAAGGAAAACAGATTGTGTAAACTGATGCAGATATTATATTTCATAAAAGATTTTTCTGTAGAAATCCTTGGGAGATTGAAACTGGTGAGAATCACACCCAGCATCAACATGCCAGGTAGACTTTCTTCAACTAGGAAAAGTAGGATTCTCTAAATCTTTTGCTTTCATGACTGTATGCGACCAAAATTGTTCTAAGTTGTTCTGCAGCTGCTTTTTACTCTGTTTTGCAGTTCTACTTGATGGAAATGTAGATTCCTTTTTGAAGAGCTGTGTTCAATGTGTCTAAACACAAGTAGTGATAACTGTAGCATGAAGTAAGAAGCAAATCTCAAGCTTCATGCATATCCATCTGCTTTTGCCCCAGGATCTCCTCTCTCATCCGAAGATACATTCTCAAAGAAGCAGTTCCCCCATACCATGAAAAAACCTGTTCTCAATCAAGGATATGTAGACCCATCCCACACCCAACAAAAAGCAACAACAGCAAGCAAGCAAGCCAAGCTATTTCAGCAAGGAACCATAATCCCTACTTTTCCCTAGTGTTTCATTTCCAAAATACGTCATGATAACGTTATGAAAAGTAAAATAAAATGGAGAGTCACTTTCCCCCAAAATGTAAATTGGAGCCAAACAAGTATGTTGGGCCTCAGAGAAGCCTTGCAGTCCTACTGTTGCTGCACTGAAAGTGAGTGGAGCAAGCCAGCGTTAAGGACTAAGCTACTATGTGTGGGCCATAAGCATAGGTCTCTTAAGACAGTGTATACATTTTTTTAAAAAAAAATATTTTATAAACAGAGCAGAAAAAAATAAAATAAAAACCATATCACAATTATAATTACATCAAAAAGAAAAGAAAGTAAATATATAATATAATAAAATATGATATTGTAAATGGTAAAACATTATATGATAATAGCAACTGTTTTACTGTCTTCTTGTAATTAAAGATTATCTACATCTTCCCCTTCTGCCTCTGCTTTCTTGCCAAGTTACTACTAACTGATTATTATCTGCAAAGGTTTTCGGTTGTATTTTTGCACAATAATTAAAGTTTTTGTTATCCAGCACATATCAATCCTTAAATATGTTTGGTGTTTTCTGGAAAAGAAAGCATAGTCACTACTATTAGGATTTTTGATCCTTGAAGCATCTTCCAATTGTAACATTTCCATATAATTAAACACATTTTTGGCAAGTTTCCCTCCCTTTTTTAAGCCTAATTTTTAAATCCATTACCCTATTCATGTCTCCGAAGATCATTATCTCTCTCCTTGAAAATCTAAAATGGATTGGAAAATATTTTCATAAAATTTTTCTCTTGCATTGTTTGGGGCATATTTTGCTTCTAGTGTATAAATCTTGCCTTCCAAGTGCCTGATTTTCAAGATCATATATCTTTCTTTGGTGTCTCTTATTTCTTCTGTAACACTTATTTGTAAATTGTTCGTATAAACCATGATTACTTGTTTATTATAACTTCTTAGTAAACACATAAATACATACTAGCAAACAGGAACAAAGCCCCAAAAAATCATGGAAATTGTAAGATGATACAACAGGAAGGGTGGGCAGTCCTGTGCTTCAGCTGCCATTGTAACTTAAGTCCCTCATGTGAGTTTGTCAATATTGCCTGGCACTGGTTGCCTGGGTTCAGGCTCAGCCCCCCTGGCCAAATCCGGGGAAGGCTTGAGCCCTCACCCCCTGCCCCCCAAAGTTTGCACCTGTGTTATATTTGTGATCTGAATTGTGTTTAATATATGGAGTTTTTGCCTGGCTCATTGGGGTCTGTAGGACTGAGCTTGGGGACTCAGGAACAATAGGCAGCAGGATCAAAATCCCTGCTGTCCTGCTCCAATCATGGGCCCCCTGCTGGTTTGAATGATCCAAAAGCATGCTAGCGTGGGAACCTTGTGTGTATATATAGTTGGCCCTGTTGGACCAGTAGCTGGTCTTGGACTGCAGCCCTATATTATGCTGTACAAATAAAAGAGCTGTGTTTACTGCCACCTCTCCTCTTCATTGTGTGAAACCCACTATATCAGGGGTGGCCAACGGTAGCTCTCCAGATGATTTTTGCCTACAACTCCCATCAGCCCCAGCCAGCATGGCCAATGGCTGGGGCTGATGGGAGCTGTAGATAAAAAACATCTGGAGAGATACCGTTGGCCACCCCTGCACTATATTGTAATTTATGTGTGTGGAATTACCAGATGGACAGGGACTGATATTTCCTGGGACTGGATCCAGAATAGATTGTTCATTAATGGAAAGGGAATTGCAAATTTCTTTTGGAATCAACTCCTAGCCTTTTGTCTCCCTCAGTTACTGTTTTTGGAACACTATAGGTGGGGCCAAATTGAGGGGGCTCATGGGTGAGGTTTTTAAAGGTTCCCATCCATCCACCATAATTCCAACACTGAAATTACCCTTGTCATCCCAAATAGTAGCCCTGTGCAATGTAGTTAAAGATCTCACAGCAATTAAGCTCTTGCTTTTGCCTAACAGCTAACCAATTCAAGTAACTGTGCAATTCTAAGCAGAGTTACATCTTTCTAAGTTCACTAAAGCCACTAGGTTTAGAAGCGGGTAACTGCATAGGACTGTACTATGTACGTGACTTAGCTGTGGGATTTTGATATCATGTCAGTATGTTAATTAATCATACAGTTCCAGTCACAGTTTATGTCCCTTATTTCTATTTCAGTTCTATACAGAGGTCTTAAATGAGAGTGTGCTTTTAGAATCATAGAGTTGGAAGGGACCTCCAGGGTCATCTAGTCCAACTCCCTGAACAATGTAGGAAATTCACAGGTACCTTCTCCCTACACATACACCCAGTGGCCCCTGCTCCAAGCCCAGAAGATGGCAAAAAAAAAAAAACCCTCTCCAGGATCCCTAGCAAAACTGGCCTGAAGAAATATTGCTGCCTGACCCAAAAGTGGTGAACAGCATTTCCCTGCTTGTGTAAGAAGGGGGCATGAGAACTAAGCACTGATGCAACCCTTCCTGCCCTCCTTCTCATGATCTGCCTATGCATCTGTGCATAACTTGTGCTCCTGGGAAAGGTTTTTCCTCTCTCCTTGCTTTAAGTGAAGAGCAACCCAGCAACCTGTGGAGAGGTGCTTGCATAACTAAGACCCCATCATTAATACAATACTCCTGCTAGCAATTATTTAAAACAGCCTTTAGCAAAAAGAAAAAAGAAAGGGTAAAGTTTTTAGACAGAGATGCTTCAGAGCTTCCAAATGCTACCGCAAGGAGATTCTCAAGAGCTCTTTCTGCCTCCTATTAATGAAGCAATGCTAAGAGAAAAGGGGAAAAAATGACTGTGCACTGTATACAGCTTGCTGTGGGTCCTCTCCACAGTAAAACATTCACAACAACAGAGAATTTAATGATTCACTTATGCTACAGATGAAAAGGCTCCCACAGGTGACATACTAATAAGGGGGAAATGTTTGAGCACTCGCCTAGAAATCAATAAACATTATGAAACTATCAATATGTTACTTTTTAATTTTTTCAGTTAAGCACTTGAAAGGTTATCTTTTAAACAAACAAGTATAAAATAGTAAGAAGAAGTGAGTTTATAGCTATCCAACAATCTGCTCCATAAACATTTGATTACATTTCTAAATAATGTAGTTTTACTGAGTGGAAAAGATTAATAATATCTTTCCCCCAAAACCTTTTCTCACCTTTTAAAATTGAATAAAAAAGAAAAGGGTGACTAATTAATAAAAGAGCATTTCTACAAGGCAGGTAAGGGGGACCAAATGGTTCACTGGAATAATCCAGATTCTATTGTTATTGGCGTAGCATCTGTTCCTAGATTGCTGTACCATTTGTTCCTAAATACTCACAGTGTTTCACTATCTCAGCTATCCTTATAGTAACCACACAACAGGACATTATTCATATCTTCATATGGTAGATGGGGAGGATGGTAAGACTGGCAAGTTGGAGGCAATAAGCAGGAGACCAAAATCTGTAAATTGTCCAACACTGAATAAATTGTTAGAAAATGCCATGATTATATGTTGATAGAAGTTCCTGTTTCCACAGGACCAGGTTTTCTGTTTTGCTAGGGACTGAAATGGTGACAGCAAGCAAGGAATGGACACAAGGGTTAGGGGGTAAACTAAGCAATCTACAACAGTTACTTGCTGATTGGAATCCTCTTAAGTGTGATCACAGCACTTCAGCAGTACAATGGCATCAGCAACAGGCACCTTGCAACATATATTGTAGACCCTTTGTTACAGCTACCTGGTAAAATAATAACAATTTCAGGAATCCATGCCAACACCCAATGCCCAGGATGCCCCACTCACACAATGCCTCCCAGGGCTTTTTTTGTAGCACGAACTCCTTTGCATATTAGGCTACACCCCCCGTGTAGCCAATCCTCCAGGAGCTTATAGGGCTCTCCTTGCAGGGCCTACTGTAAGCTCTTGGAGGATTGGCTACATCAGGGGGGTGTAGCCTAATAAAAAAAGGAGTTCCTGCTACAAAAAAAGCCCTGAATTGCCTCCACTTTTAAGGGAGAGAAAAGGCATGTGTGGAATTTCCAAAGGATTGAAGCCTCCTGAAGCCCGCTGCATCGCAGCGTGGCTGAAGGGGAAGTTTTTGCCCCCCTGGAGGGAGAGCGGAATCTTCGGCGCTCTTCCAAGCGCGTCCTGAGGGGGTGGGGCTTCAGCGCTGTTGCTGAAGCCCCATTTGACGCTGCGGCAGTCTTCGGAGGGCTCAGAGCGTGTTTGTGAGCTCTTGACACGTCGGGGTGTCTGGGCCGTGAAACCGGTGGAGCGTCGGGTGGATCAGCTGCGAAGAGCGGAGCGCGTCGCGGGAGCATTTTCCCTTAAACAGTTTGATTGCCAGGGCTTGCTGTGTGCCCTGGAGCAATTTTGTCTTGAGGGCTGTTGCAGGGTGTCTTCTGGGTTGGTCTTTTACAGGGGCTCTAGGAACATCGCCTTTTGGGGTAAAGAGCAGTCCATTTGGATCCTCCCCCCTCTTTTCTTACTTGCTACCAGACTAGCCCAGTCTTGGAAGCTAAGCAGGGTCGGCCCTGGTTAGCACTTGGATGGGAGGAAAGGAAAGGTCCCCTGTGCAAGCACCAGTCGTTTCCGACTCTGGGGTGACGTTGCTTTCACAACGTTTTCACAGCAGACTTTTTTAGGTGCCTTATTCAGGACTGTGGTGCTGTCAGGGGATTGGGTGGCCATTTGACCAAGACTGTGGGGAACAGCAGGGCTGGGCGGCCATTTTGAGAGGCTGAAGTTCAGGGGTGCTGGTAAGAGTACGTCTCCCTGAGGCTGGGTTGTCATTTTTAGCCTTGCTTCTTCTCCTTCATACCTTGTGCTTGGGGCGGCCATTTTGAGGTGCTGTACTTCTCCCTGGTGCTTGGCGGCCATTTTGGCCTTGCTTCTTCTTTCCCACACCCTTGCTCTTGGGGCGGCCATTTTACGAGGTGTTTAGGCAGTGGCCATTTTAGAGTTCACTGGGGTGGTGGCCATTTTGAAGGCTGTTTTCCCCCCTTTATTCCTTTGTTTGCCTCAGGCTTGGCTAAGCTAATTAAAGAAATTCTGCTTTGTGCTGTGCTCTTTAGTGAACATGTCGGGTCGCAAAGGCAATGGAAAGTCAAAAGGGAAACAGCCTGCCCCTAAGGCTCCTAAGCCTCCTTCTAAGCCTCCGCCCCCCCTTCATCTTCGGACGATGAAGGGGACAATGAAGTTAATGCAGCCATTTTTCAGAGGCTGCGGGCACTTGAGCAGGCATCGGGGTTTCCACCTTCTCAGTTGCCCAAGAAGGGGTGGTTGTCCAAGCGTGCTTTGCAGGCAGATATATTGACCCGCTTATCTCTTTTGGAGGGCAGATCTGCTGCGGTTGCTGCTGGAGGAGCTGTGGGGCCTGCTGGCTCTGATGTTGGAGCAGGCCCGTCGTCCGGTGCGGGTGGTACTGGATCAGCTTTGGTGCCTGCTTTATCTGCTGGTAAGTCTGGGGACAGCTCTTTGCCTCATACTGGGCCTGTGTGGCCTTGGGGGTCTGCTGGTCCTGGTGGGGCGGGTGCTCTGTTAGGTGGTGCTGGGGCTCCTTCTACTCTAGGCTTAGAGCAGCAGAGCAACTGGATGTGGCCGCAGGGTCAGTTCGGTCCGTTTGGTAATTGGCCCGGGGTGGGGCAGCAGGGATCAGCAGCGACTTGGCCTGGAGGTTGGGGTTTCCCATCTCCGTACGGGGCAGTCCCCTTTAGTGCTATGCCTTTTGGGGAGGTGGCTTTGCCGCTGGGTGATCACCTGCTGCCTGCCATGAGGGAGAAAATCTTAAAAGGGGAATACGTGGACGTATTCTCCCTTTTATTTAGGGAATTGGAGAAGAAGGACAAGGAGGAGCTGGATGATAAAGAGAAGGAGAAGCTCAGGAAGAGGAAGGTTGATCAGACCTGGGCAAATTGGCTCCCGGGGTTTTTCATATATGCGGGAGTGATAGCACGTGCGCAGCCCTGGTAGGCCGCCGCGTTGATTCAATATATGGACATCATATACAAGGGGTATACAATGTTCAGCGGCCCGGCCTGGATCCAATACGACCAGGAGTTCAGGATGAGGGCCGCTTTGTACCCTTCACTCCCTTGGGATCGGATTCACCAACAGTTGTGGCTGCAGGTGATGTCACCTGCTCGGCCCAATTTGGGGGACCGATCTGACAGTGGTCACCTAGTGACTAGGGCTTCCTCTTCTCCTTCTGGTGCGTCCTCCTCCTCCTGCAGTGTTTCGGGGCAGGCGGTTCAACCCCGCTTGCTTTGCTGGGAGTATGGGTCCCAGGGGGCGTGCAGTCATAAAGACTGCCACTTTAAGCACGAATGCCCCCTGTGTGCTGGCCCACATTCCTTCAACAACTGCCCTAGAGTTCGACCACGTAAGGGTCAGAAAAGATCAGGCGGGGGTCCTTCTCAAACTGGAAAAAGGTCCCAGCCCGATAAAGGTGGGGCCTCTTGAGAAGTGGCTTCGCAGGTACCCACGTAGGGAAGACAGTTGTTATTTGTTGAACGGTTTTACATTGGGTTTTAGAATTCCTTTTCAAGGTTCTCAAGTACCAACTTGGTCCAGGAACCTTAAGTCAGTTGTGGGTTTAGAGCACATAGTGGAAGCAAAAATTGCTAAGCAGCTGACGGAGGGTAGGATTTTGGGCCCTTTCGCCAGTCCTCCTGTGTTTAATCTTAGGGTTTCCCCATTGGGGGTTGTGCCAAAGAAAGCACCTGGTGAATTTCGTTTGATTCACTATCTTTCTGTCAATGATGGCATACCCGAGGAGCTATGTTCCGTTAGGTACACCTCATTTGATCAGGCCGTGTGCATCGTGCAACGCTGTGGTCAGGGGGCTGAGTTGGCGAAATGCGATATCAAGTCGGCATTTCGCCTTCTCCCTGTCCACCCGGATGATTTTGAGCTGCTGGGTTTTTCGTTTGCATGGCAATTTTACATGGACAGGGCATTGCTTATGGGTTGCTCTGTATCATGTGCCGCTTTCGAGTGTTTCAGCACCTTTTGGGAATGGGCTGTGCGCGAGAAAGTGGGTTTGCAGGACGTCGTTCATTATATGGACGATTTCCTGTTTGTGGGCCCTGCTGGCTCGGGTCGTTGTGCTCAGTTGTTAGCCGGCTTTATTGAGTTGGCCGCTGAGTTGGGTGTGCCATTGGCCGAGGAAAAAACTGAGGGCCTGGCCCAATGCCTTGTGTTTCTGGGGATCGAGCTAAATACTTTACAGCAGTCATCTAGGATTCCTGATCAGAAGCTACAGGACTTGAAGGAAAGGATTAATTCCTTCCTGTGCAGAAAGAAGGTTTCATTACTTGAGCTGCAGCAGCTGGTGGGGCACCTTAACTTTGCCTGCAAAGTGGTTGCCCTGGGTAGGCCTTTTCTTCGCAGGTTCTGTGACGCTATGGCAGGCCTTCATTCGCCACAGCACAGGACCAGGGTTACTAGCAGCATGAGGGAAGATCTCAGGATGTGGCAGGAGTTTTTAGAATCCTTTAATGGGATTTCTTTTTGGAGAGAGGACATGAGGCTTGAGGCTGAGCTTCAGGTCATGTCAGACGCTGCTGGGTCATTGGGTTTTGGGGTCTACTTCCGTGGACATTGGTGCATGGAAGAGTGGCTGGAGTCATGGGTGCAGGCCGGTTTGAGCCGGGACCTCACGTTTTTGGAATTTTTTCCCATTTTAGTTGCGGTTTGGCTGTGGGGGAGTGATACGGTTAATTGCACTGTTCATTTTTGGTGCGATAACATGGCGGTTGTTCATGTTATTAATTCCCTTTTGTCCAAATCGCAGTGGGTTATGAGCTTGGTGAGGGCCTTAACTCTGCGTTGCTTGCGGCTTAACATTTTGTTTTTGGCCAAGCATGTTCCTGGGGTGAATAACGGGGTGGCTGATGCTCTCTCTCGTAAACAGATGGAGAGGTTTCGTCAGCTGGCCCCAGACGCCGATCTGGATGCGGCGCCAATGCCCCAGGAGCTATGGCTGATTGGAGAGCCGAGGCCTGCAGAGCGATAGGCTTAGCCATTGCACTTAGCACCAGGAAGTCTTATGAGCGTGCTGTGCGGCAGTTTGAGGACTTTAGGGCTGAGGTAGGGAATCGCATTGTTTGGCCCCTCCCAGTGGAGCAGTTGCTCCATTATTGTGTTTCCTTGAGAGGTAAGGGATTGGCCGTGCGATCAATTCGGGGACGCATGCCTGCGCTGGCCTTCGCTAGCAAGGCCTTGGGGTTTAAAGAGGAAACAGCAGATTTTCGTATTCGAAAGATGCTGGAAGGGTAGTCCAGGGAGGCTGGGCCTATGCCTGATACTAGGGTCCCTTTGTCTCCTGAGATTCTTTGGGGTTTGAAAGGGGTTTGGAGAGCAGTGTGTGCATCTCATTTCGAGGCAGCTTTGTTCCACGCAGCCTCTTTAGTAGCCTTTTTTGGGGCTCTGAGGGTTAGTGAACTGGTGGCAAGCTCCAAGAGTGATGTTTCGAGTAGGGCGTTGTTATTGAAGGACATTACGTTGCTGGGGGGTAAGGCGGTCCTTACTATCCGGCGATCTAAAACTGACCAAGAGGGCACGGAGACTGTGCTAGAGTTGGGTCCGTGTTCAGAAGTGGAGCTTTGCCCAGTTTCCGCATTGGCCGACTATTTGGCTGTGCGGGGGGGCTGCGAAGGATTGCTGTTTTGTCATGCTGGGGGCAGTCCGCTGAGAAAGCATCAATTTTGGGCCATGATGTCAAAGGCTTTAGCCTTGTTGGGTTTGTCTGGATTGAGGTTTGGTACCCATTCCTTCAGAATCGGTGCAGCCTCTACGGCTGCTGCCTTGGGTTATCCTACTTCGTCCATTCAACGCCTGGGCCATTGGCATTCTCAGGCTTACAAAGGTTATATTTGCCCTTTGCTCCGCTAATAAGTTTTGTTTAGGAGCTAGGGTATTTTAAGGTTCGGGTTGCATAACTTGTCTGTTTCTTCCTTTTAGATGCTGTTGTTCCTGGCCGGAGGAGCAGAGTTCTCATCTGCGGGCACAGTTATGTGTTTTGGGCGGCACATCAAGCTCAGAGAACTGCTGTTGGCTCTCAGCTGGGGCTCAGCAAACATGTTACGATAGAATGGAAAGGGCGCCAGGGTCTTCAGTGGCCTGGCTTGCTTCCCCTTTTGTTTCATGGGGCTGGGGGCCCTCCTCCGCAGGTATTGATTGTTCACCTGGGAGGGAATGATCTCGGGCTGATTAAGGGCAAGGCGTTGATCTTGCAGGCCCGAGACGATTTCAGGTACATTAGGAACAGATGGCCTGGCACCATTACAGTTTGGTCGGCCATGATTCCGCGCTTGGTGTGGTGCAGTGCCTGGAATCCAGCGGGGTTAGAAAGGGCTCGTTACCGAGCGAATAAGGAAATTCGCAAGGTTCTGGAGGGTGGTTTGGGCCACTATTTGCCCCATCCGGATATTTCTGAGGAATGTCCCGACCTCTACAGAGGGGATGGTGTGCATCTCTCGGAAAAGGGTAATATGCTTTTCCTGAGAGATTTGCGGCAAGGGCTTTTGTTGGTTTTGGGCCTTTCTGTGGGTGCTAAGCCCTAAGTAGAGACTTGGCCTTAGTTGTGGCAGGTTTTACGGGGTTTATGGCACCATGCGGCCTGGGGAGGACCGGTTAGCCTCCCCCTTTTGGGGAGTTAGGGGTCTGGCAGGATCAACCTTGGGTGTGGCCCGAGGTATGTGAATGCAGACTGTCCTGGAGACTCGATTGGATGGGTGCCTTCCGCTGAGACTCACGTCTGGTGTTTGGGCCCTCCAGTGCAAGCCTCCCTGCTGGGCCTGCCTAACGGGAGCTGTGGCTCACAGCTCCGGTTGGGGGGCCGGGTCTCTCGCCCGCTGAAAAAGGCAGGGGAGCAGTCTGAGGAGACCCCTGGCCCTGACCTGGCCACAGTTCGGTTGCCCTTGCCATTGCTGGTTATTTTAATAAAAGTGGCCCATAGTTTCACCAATATAATTGTGTCCGTCTCTTTATTCCGACTTGGGGGGCAATAAACAGTTGTATGGATGCCCCATCTCCCACATCATTTCTACCATGCTGTTTTTGCATATCAGAAACTTTTAAATATATGTACTGGGAAGAGACAGTGTTGAGGAGTCATATGCCTAGATATGCCTTCTTATGCATGTCCAATAGAACTCCTAACTCTTCTGTTTTTGAGGCTGTCACAGACTGCTTTTTGTCCCCTTGTTTTGTCCTGAAGAATGGAGGTGGCAGCTGAGAAGACCAAGACCAAGCTTTCATACTTGCACAGGCCTAATGACCGCTTCTTTGGATCCTGTCAACACAAAGTGACAAAAATTTGTAGTCAGATGGATTTGTTCTGTTTAAAATTTCTGGAGGGAAAATAATAATTTAAAAATGTGTACAGCTTGTAACAATGAGAAGGCTTGTTCAAGACCTGCTTTGGAGAATTCTATGTAATTCAAAGCTTGCTACAAACACAGCTGGTCTACTGGAAGATATCATCTAAAACTTTAGAAATTTTTTTGACTTTTCAGGCACACTAATTTTACTAACCATTAATTTAGACATGCAAAAAAAATCAACCAAACATTTTCTTCTTCTGGTGTTACGAAAGCTTACTTCACAACAACAGAGTACAGGCACTGTCTAAAATGGGGCCCATTGCTCAGGGGATTTACAAGCACTATGTTCTTATTTTATTCGACAGTAAACAAATCCAAACAATTGTTTGGTAGCAGTGGAAAAAAAATCCTCCATTATATTCTAGGCGCTATAAATTCTGGTATCTGAAAACAGCCAAGCAAATTAAAGTTACCCTTGGTGATATACAAAAGGGTCAGAAAGCTCAAGGGAGTTTGGGGGGGGGGTGCTGTAAAATAAGACCCCTGCATTCCCATCTACTAAATAAGCACATAAGCACCACAGTGACATGAATTTCTTGGCATGAAGTAGTGTAATATTTCAAGAGGATTAGAGTTTTCACCTCATGGGTAGCTGCTGGAAAATGGTAAAATAAACCCTTTTTTTGGGACAGATGGAAACTTGAATACTGACAGGTTTCACATCTGTAAATTTATAGTTTTATCCTCAACTCTGTGAAGCCTGGCATATAAACAGGTTTCATTCCATTGGTTTGAATGGGACTGAGCCAGCTCCAGTCCAAGTGTTTTGGCGTAAATGGATCATGAGGAAGTTGTCCATAGACTGAAATTGAAAAGTGTTGCATTGCGTTCAGTCCAAACTTACTCTTGTGAGCAGGGAGCACCAAAGACAGGAAACTGTTCTCTCTTGCCTAAGAAGCATATCACTCTTCTCTTTTGCAAAGTGTATTGCTATCTTTCACATCCTTAAGCATTTATTTCCTCTTATTTAATTGCCCAGCAGCACATTAGCACTCCCAGTCTCTGGCACTGTTAGCTCTGGAAATGTGTTGTTCTGGTTTCTCCAGGAATTGAATTGCCTTTGATCTCTTGGTACTTTAACATTTAGTGAAAAACAAGCCCACATACAGGAGGGTTGTTAAGGAGGAAACAAGGAATTTCAATGAGAGAACAAAATGTATAGCATACTTATGTTAGAGGTGCTTCCAAGTTTAAAAAAAAAAGTTGGGGTGACAGTTGAAATCTGCACTCTTGTCATCTGCAGGCTCCAAGGGGAATGTGCTGATCACCTATAGGCCAAAGATAAACAGAGCATAGCAAAATGGGGAAGATGGGTGGTTAACTGGAGACCAGGGAGGTAGTTCTGTCCTCCATACATGCAGGATTATGTGGACCTACCTTTTCATCTGTGAACAGAAAACATTTTATTCACAGAAACTGCTTTTGTTATATATGTGTGTGTGTGTACACACACACACACACACGTATATATATATAGAGCCCTGTGGCGCAGAGTAGTAAAGCTGCAGTACAGGGGGGAAAGTGTAGATGACTGGGGAACACAATGGCAAACCACCCCGTAAAAAGTCTGCCATGAAAATGTGAGAGCAACGTCACCCCAGAGTCGGAAACGACTGGTGCTTGCACAGGGGACTACCTTTACCTTTATATATGTATGTGTGTGTATATATATATATATATATATATATATATATATATATACACATACATACATACACACTTTCTGTCTCTCAGGATATAAAAACATTCAAATTATACTCATGCTGTTGACATTGAATCTATGTTGCAATAGCAGTACACCACTGGTTATTATTATTTTTTAAAATAATAGCACAATCTGTCCTCAGCCCTGTTGCTGATAATCTTTTTTTTGGCTTCACTATGTCCACGTGAGCCTGAATCCAAGGCATCTACACTTAAATTGGCTGTGGAGCAGGGTGCATCTGAGGAAAGATAGACTTTCTCTCTGACTGCCCCTACAAAGCCCCATTTCTTATTTCATTATCTTGGTGCTAGCTGGCTGCCCTCCAAGATGTAGCAGAAACAATTTCATTCTAAGTCCAGCTGCAGAGGGATTCAGCCTGTCAGCACTCAGGAAAGAAGGTAGCAAACCAGGGTGACAGTTTTTCAACAATATATAGACTTCAATAATATGGTGCCTTCAAATGGAGACTGAGTTTGTTTTTTGAGATACCACTCTATGTCTTTGATTTTGTACATAGCACTGACACAATCTATGGTTACAGGTAAATGCAATCATTTACAGGTAAATGCATCCATTTATTTCAGTGCTTTCTCAGAATTCCAGTTGGTCAAAGCAGCTAACAAATTGTTCTAAATACAACAATCATACAACACTATTCAAAGCTTTTTAAAAAATAAAAGATAAAAAATGGAACAAAACAAAGCAGCTATAAAGACAACTGAATAATTCAAAAGTTTGCTATAAAAGAAGAGATTTATATTCTTTATAAAACTCTCAAAGGGATGTGTGGACTTCTTTTTTGTCTTACTACAGCAAAGGCTTTTCATCTCATTGCAGTAAAGACTTCTGTTTTTTGTTGTCAGGCACAGAGATAGACCACTGAACAGCACCTCAGATGATATCTGAGCTCACCACATGAGAAGTGTCCCTGTGGG
This sequence comes from Heteronotia binoei, assembly GCF_032191835.1. NCBI lineage: Eukaryota > Metazoa > Chordata > Lepidosauria > Squamata > Gekkonidae > Heteronotia > Heteronotia binoei. The sequence goes on along the minus strand of NC_083231.1, from coordinate 53,627,978 downwards.
TAATGCAGGTCTCAGGCAAGGAGGGCAAACCAGTGCTTTACCATAGTTTTAGGATACAGCAATTTGTTCCATCCTGAATGTGAGGCTGGTGCTGAGATTAAGGTGGTGGCACACCCTTCAGTATATTGATCCTGCTTAACATTAACTTTTATGAGTAATTAATACCAGTAGATCAGTTAGGCTCAAGTTCTGAAGTGAAATTTTATCTGATGGTTGGCCTCTCTAACGCTAACCTGATCCTTATCTGTTGAAAGAAAGAAAAAAGCAGTTCTTAACAGACATGTATAACCCTTTTACGACTGCACATACCTTACTGAAAATTATAAAAGGTCCTTTGTGTGAAATAGTCACTAAATGGATACTTTTGGACCAAGGACATATTTGCACTTTCGTTTAAGTGTGATCAGAGCAATCTGTTAAATTGCACTTTGTTCCACAAAGTCTATAAAGATAAATGTTTGACTACAATATGAGAAAACATTTTTCCTATCTATGTCTCCTTTGGCCCAAAAAACATCCCAAAGATGAGAATATCCTGAAAGAGTAATTGTATATTGATGCAACCCTTGCTAAATATTCTAATAGCCAAGTGTGCCAAGTGTTTCACAATTTGCAGGATTTTTTAATTCACAGAAGACAAGTACCATCTTTGTTCCTAATGCTATAATATGTCTTTAGTCCAAAATGTCAAGTCACTTGCAACCCCCCCCCCCCACACACACACACAAATACACACTTCCAGGAAGTTTAACCTGGCTGCTTTCCCAAGGGCAGGAGGAAAATGCCAGTGTTTCCCACTCTGCAAAAGCAAAATTAGCTAGGGTTCAGATTTAACTGCAAGTGTTAAGTAAGGCTTTCTTTTAAAAAAAAATCATTTGTTTGGCAAGATTTTCATTTATATATCAAACATTCCATAGAATTATATCAATATATTTAACCAGTAAGAAAACCAGAACAGCTTTTAAAAAGATAATCTGTAGGTTCAAGAGTTATTCTTATTTTTAAACCAGAAAGAGTTGTGAGAACAGTCAGAAACCCTTCACATTAGTAACATCATAACATGAAATGAGTAATCCCAGTGGCTGTTTGTAGACTGCACACATTTTGTAACAGTAACTCATGAAACAATATTGGTCAGACCTGTTTTCTGAACCATGGCGAGCTATTGGAGACATCCTCAACCCTGCTGTGGCATTTCAAAACTGTGTGTGGTATCAAAGTTTTCAGGTTTTCACGGCTGGTTGTACATTTCACAGAACATTCAGCGCAGTCAACAACCATCTTCCTTATCTTCACACCCCTTCCAACCCTCCCAGCAATTAACACAGAACAATGGTCACATTCAACAGCCAGTTTCCTTATCACTACCCTTCCAGGAAGCCCCACCAAACAATGGGCACATCCACAAACCAATTGCCCTTTCATCACACCCCCTCCAGCCTAGAAATAGCAGCTCTCCAGCAGCCCTGGCTCCACTCAATGCACAGCAGCCAAGAAGGTCAGAGCGCCTGCTCCGGCTGCAACGCCACTGAGGATGTTCTCCGCAGCTGAGAACAAAACGTCTGGAAGGAAAACTTTCTCCAGTAGAACATGGCACTTGAGCCCGAAAGATTCTACAAACCCTAATGTGTGTGGTATCTTTTCAAAAGCATCTATAACTCTCTACACCTAAATATTTAGAAGTAGGTCTGTCGTCTACATGCATATGGAGGCACATACACCTATGTCTACAGGAGAGAATCTGCCTTTTCTTGCCACCAATGAGATTTTCCCCTACTTTGCTTTTAATTTTAGAGTATACCCAACAAGAGTGCTTTCTTCCCACAGAATCTGACATTGTATCCCAGATATTGGGCAGCAGTGCAATAGCATTTAAGCACAAGCTCTTGCATAATGGGTGGGATCAGATAACCCAGTTGCCGTGGTGGTCTTTCAGCTTTTGAAAAACAGATTCTGTTTGAGACATGCCATGGTGATCAAATGGTGCCTGCCTGGCAGGCAATATAGGCACAGGCTGCACATGCACAGAATGGAGTAACCACATTGTTCCTCTGTGTGCATGCACACCTGGTCTGGTCACATTGCCAGAAATACACCACAGAAGCACCACAAGGACTTTGCCACCAAGAAATTCCCAGTGGCTGTTTACTCCATTCCTGGGCTATCTTAACATGAGATAAGGACAAGCGGTACATGAGGGACAGATGTGCATGTGTGATTGCTCACATTAAATCTGGAGGTGGGGGGTGCTACAGCAGGTCAACATTTCCATCTGATTGCACCCAATGTCTACTCATTTCAATTGAGTTTACTTTATGGGTATTTAAAGCAGACATGCTACAGACTTTGACACAAACATGATCAGCTGGTGAATTCACCTTGCTTGAATCCTCCTGATTGCATTACACCAATGTTCCCTGGAGAAATTCCTCTTGAGAATTGCATTGTACCAAGCAACTTTGTGCCTGCATAGTAGCTATGTGAATGCTGCGGCACACAGTGGCTGCTTTTGTCTGGTTTGAGAATGAATGATCTCAGTTATTGGGGAAGAGACACATATCCCATGGGGTAACAGTTCTATCATTAAGAGTACAATCCTACACCAAGTTGTACCCTTCTAAATCCCCTAAAGTCAATGTGTTTAGAACCTTCCTTATCTACACTCAAGGTAGGTACTATCAGGGCTTTTTCTAAGCAGGGATGCACTGGAACACAGTTTCAGCTGGCTTGATGTCAGGGGGCATGTACTAATATGCAAATGAGTTCCTGCTGAGCTTTTTCTAGAAATCCTCCCCCAGTACTATCAACTCTGTCAGATTTTTTTTGTGGGGAGGGTCAAGAGAAATGACTGAATCAATTATTCTTCATTCTTGATCATTACTGCCAGATGAGGCAGTACTGGTTAGTCCCCAGTTAAGGACTCCGAATCCCATAAGCACTCTTTGAGCATGCCTTCTAATCCAAAAGGGGTAGCATTCACAAAAGCTTGCATCTGCATGCCCATTGGCCTTGCTGGACTGGGGAATGTTGATACTGGGGGTGTAATCAGACAAGCAGTTTGGCCCACCATAGCCACTCCACCCCTCCAAATTAAATGGGCAGGATCACATGCATGCATTTGACTCCCATGTTCCAATCTCCATTACCTCACACTGAAATGACTCTCACATGGATTAAAGCCACCAGCAATTCAAGTGGTTTCCCCAGTGAAGCACCTCCATGGTGGGCTTGCAGCCATCTGACCATCCCAGTGTGCCATGGAAACACACAAGCAGTGTGATTGTTCCTATTCATTTCTGACATATCCTTCCCCCCCAACTCCACTCTGCCATGCATATCAGTGCCCCCATAGAACTGGCTAGGAGTATGTGTGTATTTGTCTGCATCTGTGCACCGCACAGCAGGACTTAGAAAAAAATCCAACCCAGATGTGGGTCCATGATTGTGGCATGTTAGTGATGAACACAACCAACCATGGACCTGCTATGCTATAATGCTGGCTTAAGGGGTGCTGTTTGATTGACATAAACTGCCGGAAACTCACATAGCTTATTTAAAGCTGAGATACAGCCATGGCAACCTGCCCGTCTGTTCACACTCTTGGTCTAGGCAATTTCAGTGACTGTCATTGGGCAAGGCTTACTTCTGGGTGAGAAGGTTACATTACAAAGCTCAAATCAAAGTAAATTATATGGTGCACTTCACAAAGCTAAGATTCTATTCTTAAAGTTAGTATTATGTGTTTGTGTATATATGACAACAATTCTAAAAGTAACTATTGGAATTTCACCTGATCATTTTTCCAGAAACAGTCATTTGGAAATTTACTGTGCACAAAAGGAAACAAAACAAACATACCCCCACCACCACCCTGTAATCCTAACAAGCCTCACCAATCTCATTAGTCCATATAACATGATCTAGAGCTGGATGCATCATATACCACATTATTCCATTTCTTTTTTAAAAAGTGTGTTGGATTAATAAAATACATTCTCTTTATCATACCAACAGGACTGAAAATCACAGTTTAGCATTGGGCTATGTCACTGCACTATAGCAACCATTCACAACTGGATTTCCTTGTCCACACAGGAAAATTCAAGTGCAAACTATTCTTGATAATATAATATCCAATGATACGTGGATGCAGCCTCAGTCTGCAGGTCACACCAAGTTTTCTTATTATTATTTACTTCATTTATCTCCCGCCTTTCTCCACATCAAGAAATCATTGCCAGGAAGCAGCCCAAAGATAGATCCTTTCTTGTGTTACGTTTAGCATGGGAGCTGCTGCAGTGCTGATCGTTCCCATCCTGTAGAGCAGGGCTTTTTTCTTTTTAGAGAAAGCCCAACAGGAACTCATTTGCATATTAGGCAACACCCCTGACATCACCATTATTTCACATAGGACTTTTTTATAGAAAAAGCTCAGCAGGAACTCATTTGTATATTAGGCCGCACCCCTAATGCCAAGCCAGCCAGAACTGCATTTCTGCCCCAAAAAAGCCCTGCTGTAGAATAACATCAGAACTCCTGGACCATCAGGGAGGAGCCTGTTCTTAGTGAGAGACTTGTGTTTATATGTGAAAGGGAGGGGAACTGTATTATGGAACCCTCCCACATTGTAACAGTTTCATTATTGGTTCCTCCACGCCATTAAAGTAAAGTGAAAAGGCTGAGTCAGGCAGACTCATGCATAGAGGTGAGGACATACAATACATATAATTGTTGCAATAAATTGTCCATTCAGGATATCCTCACCTAAATCTTGTTCATTCCACCTCATCTCTATAGAGATGTCTGCACACAGCAATGTTAGCAATATAGAGTTTTAGATGGCTGAAACCAGACAATTGCTTTGTTTACCTGAACCCACTGATCTAACCTTGATTTACAGCTAAATTCAGCCCAAAATCATGTTTTTCTATTGCTCTGTCACTTCTGCAATACAATGCCTGTTGCTACTAGTTGGCCTGAAAGCCCCATCCATTCAATCAAATAACTGTTAAGTGTAATTGCTAAAGTAGAATATTTTCTGAAAGAGAAGAATCTATTTTTAGGTATGACCCAGGTCAACCAGCTGAGCTCTCTAGTTTTTCATGTTGTCCCTTCACCAACCCAGATAAATGAGACCTGCTATAATGCTTCTATTTTGGTTTCATGTGTTGACCCGAGGGTGTTAATTCATAGCAAGGGGCCATTATAAATGAAAGAAGGCTGCATAATTGTTACTGCTGCTTTAGTGGTTACCACATATTATTTTCTTGTCCAGGATGCACAAAAGAGATCAAGCCCAGATGGAAAGGAAGGACATTATCATTGGGGAAAGAGTAATTTTGAAAAAAAAACCTCTGCTGCACCCTAATGTCCAGAGCTCATCACTTTTGAAGTTCAAACCTTCTTTTCCAGTAAGTCAGATGGGAACATTTTTCTACCAAACCCAGTTTAACCTGGTCTCATTTCTCCTCCAGCATGCTCCAATCAGCAGCAAGAACCACAAATAGTGGTCAGCAACTGGAAAGCACCGATGCCTGAAGTCCTTTTGTTTTGTTTCAGTATCTTTGACTCATGCATCCTGCCTGAGCTAATGTTACTATTCTGATTGTAGCGTGTCTTGAGTTTTGCTGTCTCATCAGGAGCCAGAACTGACCCAGAAGGATCACTCCCAGTCAGTATGAAATGTAGCTCTGCCCTCCAGTGACTGCTCTTTTCCTGGCTGTATATACGTGTGGAGTCAAAGAGGGATATTCCAGTCTCATTCAGGTTGTTCCTCCAGGAATTACCTATGGCTCTTTGGAGGTTAACATATTTTCTGTCTGTATTATTCTCAGGTTTTATGTATTTGTTTCTATGTTGCCTTTCCACACAAATAGGGTCCTCAAGGCAATGACAACATGCACAAAATGTAGAGGCAGCAAAATAGACATCTGAGCAAGTAGCTAAAATTATCTTGTTGTTATGAAGGACTGATAAAGAGCAATTCCCATTGCCTTGTTTGCTACTTCTTATTAACTTCTGTTGGGTAAAAAAAAGATAACCTGGCTAGAAAAACTTAATCTAGAGACTTTTGACAACATGATTATTTCAAATAAACTTCTGTTTCTTTGTGGCCCCGTGATTCTCAACAGTCCTTTCTCCATGCATGCTGCAGTTGTGGTTCAAATCATGCACTGCACGCTTGGGAACTGTGGATCTCTCATGCATTTTACACAGAACAGAGGGTGAGGAGAGCCAGTTTGGTGTAGTGGTTAAGTGTGCAGACTCTTATCTGGGAGAACCGGGTTTGATTCCCCACTCCTCCACTTGCACCAGCTGGAATGGCCTTGGGTCAGCCATAGCTCTGGCAGAGGTTGTCCTTGAAAGGGCAGCTGCTGTGAGAGCCCTCTCCAGCCCCACCCACCTCACAGGGTGTCTGTTGTGGGGGAGGAAGGTAAAGGAGATTGTGAGCCGCTCTGAGACTCTTCGGAGTGGAGGGCGGGATATAAATCCAATATCATCATCATCATCATCCAGGACCCAGCCAGTGTAATCTGTGATGTAGAAATAGGCCATTATGAGCAGTCAGATGTATGAATTATTCTGGCAGCAGAATTCTAGATGGGAGACCTGAGATATGGCAATAGAAAGTCAGAGAGTTTAAAGTTTCAGGAATCAAAATATGAAGTGACTTGAATGTGAACTAGAGTTTTCACTGACAAAACAGAGTTGGGGGTTCATTCTGGCAAGGACGTATGGGAAGAAGTGACACCATTTGATGCCGCAGTGAATAGGGAAGGGGAATTGGGGATGAAACATCTCTTTAAACAGTGTATTATATTTTGTTGTTGTTGTTCAGTCGCACAGTCGAGTCCGACTCTTTGCAACCCCATGGACAAAGTCACGGCAGGCCCTCTTGTGTTCCACCATCCTCCAAAGTCTGCTCAAATTCGTGTTTGTTACATCAGTAACGCTGTCCAGCCATCTCAACTTTTGCTGTCCCCTTCTTCTTTTGCCTTCTGTCTTTCCCAGCATCAGGATCTTCTCCAGTGAGTGCTCCCTTCTCATTTGTTGGCCAATGTCACATCTGCAGATTCAATAACGAGTCAATGTAGATACAAAGAAACTAGTTTATTGATGCTGGATACTTGTGACCTAGGCCAAGGCTTGAAGAGACTAAAACCATACAGTAAATACATTGCATTCCTACGGGCAGGGAAATTGTGCAGGGGACATTCACACATATATGTTACTAATACATTCTCATGTTAATTAGGCATATTGGCCTTGATGTTTTACCAGGCTCCTAGGACTCCCCCGGGCCTGAGCTGAGAAGGTTCAGATAAGACTTTTCATACATCACCATTTCAAAGCAGGGAGAGTTTCTAAGAAAGGGAGGGGGGAACAGTAGAAAGGCACTAGCAGCATTTGGTTCTACTTTGGTTTTACCCAGCATGCTCTTTGGTTGAGCCAGAGTTATATTCAGACTTGACAGCCAAAGTATTTGAGCTTCAGCATCTGACCTTCCAAGGAACAGTTAGGGTTGATTTTCCTTAGGACTAACTGATTTGATCTTCTTGCAGTCCAAGGGACTCTCAAGATTCTTCTCCAGCACCACAACTCAAAAGCATCTATTCTTCTGCGCTCGGCCTTCCTTATGGTCCAGCTCTCACAGCTATACATTACTACTGGGAATACCATCGCTTTGACTATACGGACTTTTGTTGACAGAGTGATGTCTCTACTTTTTATTATATTGCTCAGGTTCCCAAGGAGGAAACATCTTTTAATTTCATGGTTACAGTCACCATCTGCAGTGATCTTGGATCCCAGAAATGTGAAGTCTGTCACTACTTCCATGTCTTCCTCTTCTATTTGCCAAGGGTACTAGTAATTTTAACTATTTTATGAATTTAAAAAATGACAATGATGAGAATATAACATAATCGTTGCTTTCTGACATGAGGAAGCCATCAGAACCCAGGAGAGAAGGAAAAAAAAGAATATGCAGAATTAAATTGAAATAGACTGTATCAATTGGAAATGGTGAACCCATCCTATTATCTTCATTAAACTCTCTTTTCCTCTCCATTACTTGCAGTACTGCAAATGAGAAACGCATAAAAGACCATCCATCTGCTGCTCATTTCCTTTGTCCAACCATCTATCTCCTATCTAACATGAAGATTTCCCTCTAAGGCTGTCCTTGTTTTTCAGTCACTCTGCAATCTGCAGTAGAGAAATCGCTGTGTTTGAAACAAGCATCATGAAATGACACAGTGAGTCCCAGCTGGTGGACATGAACGCAGCATTGCCTTTATAGCCATCATGGTTATATGACTAGCTATAAGGATCAGGATTTGGGTCAATTTAAAAAGAGATTTCAGTCAAGGCTTTTCCCTCATTAGAGCTAACAAAAGCTTAAGCTGGGGGAGGAGGGCAGAGGTCAATACCCAGCCTTGTGGTACAGATGTAAATTATTCCACTCTCCTCCTATAACTATTTTTAAAACCAACTAAAGATGGCAAGAGAGCTTAACATGGATCACTTGAGCACACTAAGTCATTGAGTCTTGCAGAACTGCTATCTGATCTTAAGTCAGCTTTGGGGATGGGTACACAGGGAGGGGGCACTGACATCATGTATAATGTCACTTCTAGAGAAAGTGACATTACAGATGTCCAGAGATGTCATGCCAATTGAGGAATCACCAGAAACTTTTGGCGATTGCTAGAGAGATGTGGCATCAGTTCTGGGATTTCCCCAGAAGAGACATCATGCTACCCATCTCCTGCTGCCTCTTGCTGCAGCAGTGTGCAAAGAAGGTTGCCAGCAGGAGGTCTCCTGCTACAGTGGGAACAAAAAAATCCATTCTTTAGGAATGTCATCATATGTAAAAGATTTATAGATGACTTTTTTAACAAAAAAATGACAGACAGAAAGAGTGCTTTGCAATTTATGGGGTGGATTAATGGAATTCGTACTAGTATTCAATTTATGGGGCATTTTCATCAGAACCAAATTCCATTCTTGTATATGTATATATACAAAACAACAACAGAATAAATTAGCAGTCAGGACCTATAGGAAGAGGTCTGATTGTAATTCATATCTTCACCTCTTTTCCTTTCACCTAGGCCATTTAAAATACAATTTATTCTATGGCCAATTTTTGATAGTGAGGAGAAAGTATTGATATTTTTGATAGTAAGTAGAACTGAATGATTTCCATAATGATTGCAATAGAAGGGAGCAAGATTTTAAAGTGAGAGGATATCCAGATACAGTAGTTAGGGAGGCCAGAATATGGGCTACCAGAAAGGACAGAAGGGAACTTTTTTATTTATTTATTTATTTATTTATTTGGGATTTGTATCCCGCCCTTCCCACAAGTGGCTCAGGGCGGCTTCCAACAACTAGTCAACATAAATTTAACAATTTTAAATATAAAACAATTAAATAATTAACATTTAAACATTAAAACCAGTAACATTTCACTCCATAAAACAATACAGCTTAAAACCAATAACATGTCATTATATATAAACAGATGGCTGGCCAGTTACGTCAAGTTTTATCCCAGCTAGGTGTAGGCTAGCTGGAAGAGGGTCGTCTTACAGGCCCTGCGGAATTGAGCCAAGTCCCGCAGGGCCCTCACCTCTTCCGGCAGCTGATTCCACCAAGTGGGGGCCATAACGGAGAAAGCCCTTTCTCGGGTGACTTTCAAGCGGGCTTCTTTTGGCCCAGGGATAGAGAGGAGATTTTGTGTTCCTGACCTCAGTGCTCTCTGGGGAACATGTGGGGAGAGACGGTCCTTCAGGTAGGCAGGTCCCAGGCCATATAGGGCTTTTAAAGACAAGGAGAGGTTTGAACAAAGCAACATGCATTGTGTGTTTAATTTTACTCCAGGTTCCAATTTTGGCCAACACACCATACTAAAACACTGGAACTTGTTAAAGGACAGTTGTGATACTTCCCCCCATATTGGATTTAGGATAAAAAAAAAAAATCAAGGATTGGCTGGCAGAAGCAAAAATCAATTGGTCTTTGCATGCCCAGGAAGGGGTAATAGGTCATTTTAGATGCCATAGCTGCTTGGTGTTTCAGTTTGCCCTAAAAATAAAGGAATATACTCCAAGAAAAGGAGGTCTAGCTATTATGCTGAAATCATTCACAAAAGGAGGTCTAGCCATTATGCTGAAATCATTCACAAACTGCAAGTCTCCTAATGTCGTTTATCTAATATTGTGTGAGGGTGGGCTGGAATATTTAGGGAGTACAACTGCCCTGTAAGGACTTTTGTGTTGGAACACCAATCTAGGGTTAAAATGTCATTATGGAGACCCCACTGACAACCCACTTTATGAATGATATACAAGATACTGACAAACAGATTTTTTGTACTCTCCAGATATGATGACATTCAATGTAAGGTGAAGAATATACACAGAACTCTCCTGCAGGAAGAGTGTTACTGGATTTTTAAATCAGATACACTGAAACCTATGGGTTTAAACAAATGTAATGACTTTTCATGTTTTCTGTATGTTTATAAATTGTTACTGTTACTTGTGTTTATGATAGGATATCCAGTTGGTAGTGAAACTGTACTTTATACCTTTAAGATGTTGATCTGTGTACTCTGGTTGTAAGGCATGAGCTGTGGTATTTAAAAGTGGGTGAGAGCTGGGCATGTTGCCTTTGCAATACTATAAAGATTGTATGTTGGAGTTTTAAGTCACAATGACAAATTTCCTTGTAATATACCAAATTGATTTGTTTTGCAGAATAGATTGTAATTTGCAACATTTTATATTAGAAGAGCTTTATTGCTGAGGTCTTCCATAAGAGCTGCTGCAGTCTTTGAGAAAAGGTTGCTATCACACACGCTAAATAATGCACTTTCAATCCACTTTCAATGCACTTTTTAGCTGGATTTTTCCAATTCAAACTATTAGTGAAATGATGTCCTAAGGCTAGCTGGTGTTGTGCATATGAATGACAGCTAATGGAACTGCAAATCAGTGACAGCTAATAGAACTCATTCTGATTGGGGGAACTGCAGCTAACTGTCGAGAAAGGGACAGTTGGAGAGTTAGAGAGTGGATGAAGAAGAGAGTTGTTGTTTGTGAGACTCGAGTGTAAGAACCTAAAATGGAGAGTCTGTTTCAGAGCCAGAGTGATAGGGCTTTGAACCTAGAAGAAGCTTTGTTGGGAGACTTTTCCCAAAAGTTAGTCTCTCTTTGTGTAAAACAAACACATCTTGAGAGGGAATTTTAGTTCTCAGGTTTTAAGCTTACTGTCCAGGGTATAAAGACTGTCAGTCTGGAAGATAAGGATTGAACAAAAGGGTTTGAAGTGGCATTGAAAATCCCTTAACATGCCAAAAGGCCCAAGTTATTTATCTTAAAGAACAGATAATAACAATCTTGCCAGGAAAAGGAACTCATGGTAAGCCTTAGTCAAACACAGGGACAAAGCTAAGTACACTCTCAAGACTGTATATTTATCAAGTGGGAAGTTTACAAGGAACTCTAAAACAAGTAACTCCTAAGAATAATTCTCATAACATCTGCAATACCTTTAGTGAAAGCCAAACAACTTTAAGTATATTGCCCCCCCAAGTTAGAATAAAGAGACTGACACAGTGTTATGATAAAAACGGGCCCTTTTATTAAACAAACCTTATTTTAACTCGTATAGCAAGGGTTACCTAAACTGGACAAGCCCCAAGGTCAACCCTTGACCCTTCCTTGTCCAGATATGGGCGAGCCACCCTGCCCCTGTCATGAGCCACAGACTTGGCTCATGGCAGGCCGGCCAGGCTGATCATCCAACCCCACATTGGCATCATCACACAGGAAGAGCCAATCTTGTGGAGAAGTATCACACGATCGGCATTATGCAACATTGAGCTGTGGAGCCCATCTGCCGCTCCTGCAAATTGCCAGCACTCAAGTGGGGCTGCGCCCTGGGTGCTCCCCAGGGTTACCATAACCCCTTGCTCCTTCTGCCAACACCAATGCCAAGCCTCTGCTTAGGCATTAGTGCCCCACCGGGCAGCCCAGAGCTGCCCAAAGCCCTTGCCGTAAATCATTTAGAAAGGCCCGATTACCAGCATCTGAAAGATGCACACAATCGGATCTATACAACCCAACACAGTCAGCTCAAATTGCCGGGTGAGGCAAAAAAACTCCCCAAATCCCCCTCCTATGCCTTTTGCAGGGCCTGAATGGCTTTTCTCCTAGCCCTTTCGATGCCCGCTGGGTCCCAAGCCCTTCGCCATACCCGATGAGGCAGGATGGCAGACCACACCAGGCAGACCCCAGGCCACCTACCCATGATGACCTGCAGGTCAGCTACCGCCTGTAGAGAAAGGGCCTTCCCTTTCATCAACCCAAGGTCATTCCCACCAAGATGTATGACCAGTATATTGGGAGGAGGACCCCTCCTCCCCTGAAATAAAAGAGGCAGCAAACTGGGCCACCAAAGCCCACGGCGACCCTGCCACTCCACCACGGCCCATTCTCTGAGACCCAATTGGGAATCAACCGAAGACCTCTGTGCATAGCGGGCCACCCAAAACACAAAGCTGTGCCCGCAGATGAGAATCCAGAGCCTCTCCTGACGAGCCACAGCACCTGAAAGGAAAAAACAGTCAACCCAGAACCTAACTTGCCCAACAGAGGCATAACCTGGATCAAAGTTTCCAATGTTCAAACTGGCGAAAGCAAAGGGCTCACATAACATTGGTAGGCAGCAGAATGCCACCAACCTACTCTCTGAATTGCAGAGCCAGAGTACCCCATCGCCGCTGCTGTGGAAGCCGCTCCAATTCTGAACAAATGGGTGGCAAATTTAACCCCTTTAAGCCCCAGCCTATCCAAAGCCCGAGCAGTTACCACCCAAAATTGAAATTTGGTAAGCGGGGAACCGTCCCTGTGCCGAAATAACGGTCCCTCTGAATCCCCCCTAACTGCAATGTACTGTCGCATCGCACTCACCGGGCACAAACCAACCTCCCCACAAGGCCCAAGAGTAACTGCTACACTCCTGCCCCTCTGGTCTGTCTTGGATCGCCTAACCATCAGGACCACTTGTTCACCTTTAAAGGTAATGTCACCAGCCAGTAAAGCCCCGTTAGACTGATCCTTACGCGACTGTACAACCAGTTTGCTAACTCTAAAAGCCCCCCAAAAGGCAGTCAGTGCTGCTGCATGGAACAGGGTCACTTCATAGTGTGAAACACACACCTCAGGCCAAATCTGACCCAATCCCTTAAGCAGGGAAGGGGAAACAGGCTGCCATACATCCGCCCTCGACCCCGTTTCTCTAGACGAACCCTCCAACATTTTTCTAACCCTAAAGTGTTCTCAGCCAAACCCTGGGCCTTACTTACAAAGGCAATGGCCTCTAACTGCCCTCTAATGGATTTGACTGCTAAGCCCTTTTCCCTTTGCTGCACCAGAAAATGCATCAAATGCAGCACGGGCACTGGCCAAATGTCCCGCAATCCTCCTGCTGTTCTAAATAACTTGAACTGTCTAACAGCCCATTCGTACCCTCTCCTGGTACTTGGAGCCAAAGTTAAACTGATCGCCCTACTGGCTTCAACCCTCCAAGCTGCCACAGGTCCTGGGGCATCCTGACTGGCCAGGGGTCGGCTTCCAGAGGCAGCTGGTGAAAATGCTCCATCTGTTGGCGAGACAGAGCGTCTGCCACACCATTACAAACACCAGGAACATGCTTAGACATAAACAGCAGGTTCAATTGGAGGCAGCGCAACGTAAAAGCTCTAACCAGGTTCATTACTGGAACAGATATGGATGACAATGAGTTAATCATGTGGACCACCATCAAATTGTCATACCAAAAATGCACCACATGGTTGGCTAGTTGATCTCCCCAGAGCCATAACACTATCACAATGGGAAAAAACAAACCTATGGAACCCGCCACATCAGAGGTTATCTGGAGGTCAGTTTCAATGCGCATGTCATCCCTCCAAAAGGAAATTCCGTTAAAGGATTCCAAAAATTCTTCCCAAACCTCCAGGTCTTTTCGTGTACCTGCAGTTATCCTCATTCTATGATGAGGCAACCGAAGGGGAGCCATTGCATCACATAGTCGCCTCAGGAATGCCCTTCCCAGTGCAACCACTCTGCATGCAAAGTTCAAATGCCTTACAAGCTGCTGCAGCTCCAGTAGAGACACCTTACGTTGCCCTTTAACCGTTGCATGCGCCTCCGCAGCCCCTGAACCTTGTCATCAGAAAGCCGTGAGGCCTGCTTACAAGAATCCAACTCAATACCCAAAAATGTCAAAACTGATGCAGGGCCTTCCGTCTTTTCATGTGCCAATGGCACCCCTAATTTGGCTGCCAGATGAACAAATGCTTCCATTAGTCTGGCACATTGCCCCAAAGCCACAGGACCCACGAAAAGGTAGTCATCAAGGTAATGAACCATTTTGGTTAACCCGAAATCAAGCAACCCATTGGCAAAGCTCGATCCATAAAATATTTTCCGTCATACATAAAACCTAGCAACTCAAAATCCCTGGGGTGAATGGGTAACAGACGAAATGTCAACTTAATGTCACATTTTGCCATTTCAGCCCCCTTTCCACACCCCCACACCACTTTGACTGCTTGATTAAAAGAGGTGTAATGCACAGAACACAGCTGATTGGGAATAGCATCATTCACCGATCCCCCCCTTGGGTGGGGATGATGAATGATGAATGATGAATAAGGTGGTATTTCCCAGGCACCTTCTTAGGCACCACCCCAAGAGGCAATACTTTAAGGTTGGGTACAGGAGGAACCTCAAACGGGCCAATCACCCTGCCCTCACGGCATTCCTTAGCAATTTTTCCCCCAACTATCTGCTCCATACCCCTAACAGAACGAAGATTGGATGCCATACAGGGCGCCCTAGCACCCTGATACGGGATCCGAAACCCATGGGTAAAACCATCTAACAAATAAACTCTATCAGCAACTAAAGGGTACCCTTCCAATAACTTTTTAAGTACTCTCAGCCGGATGGGGCTGGGACCCTTTTCCAGACTGCGAAGGGTTACCTCCCCCTCCCCCCACTCGCTTGGTCCCACTTCTTATCTTAGCTTTGGTGCAAACTGAAAATGTGTGAGACCCGCCACACAATGGGCATTCATGCTTAAATTTACAAGCTTTCCTTGAGCAAACGCCCTGGGACGTAAATTCCCAACATAACAGTCGGGGTTGAACCGACTGGCCCGCTACTGCGCGGGTGCCTGACATGCTCTGCATCTTGTGAACTAGATGACCACTTATCTGCCCGATCACCAGCGTTGGACATGTTCTGCATCTTGTGAACTAGATGACCACTACCTGCCCGATCACCAGCGTTGGACTTAGCAGGAGAAATCAGCTGAAGCCACAACTGCTGGTTTATCTGGTTCCACCAACCCATAAGGATTGGGTAAATAGCCCCATGCCGTCCACTGACCATTAGGCCACCCCGGTTGCTGTGGCATCATCATCTGCCCTCCACATGGGAGAACACCCTGCGCCCCTTGCACTGGGGCTACCTGTGCAGGTGCTGTTGCTGGAACCCCAACTTGGGACTGGATAACCCACTTAATTCAACTTGGCTCGCGCACTGCTGGGAAGGGGCCCCAGCTGTCCATGTAGAACCCTGCTGTCCTGGGTATACCCACAGCGCCCCCCTGCCCCAAGATTGGGGAGGCAATGCCAGCTGAACCCCCTCCTACTGGCATTTAAGGGGAACCCCACATACCCCAAAGCCACATCTGTGTCTGTTGAGGATGTAAATACTTACCATCACCAGCTGGTGGTGCAACTACTACCGCCACTGGTGCTGACTATACAGGGCAATCCGGTTCACCAAGCAGCTCCTGAACCTCTACACCACCATCCGACTCAACTTCGCTATCCAGCTCCACTCCCTGCGTTTTCTCTGCCGGCTGCTCCCTGCCAATGCTGGTTTTCTGTAAAGCAAAAGTCGTGCAAGTACCTCTTGCTCAAAAGACATCATAACAGAGCACCCCTTAACCCTGGACCACCCTGATAATGCCTTGGTAGAACTTTCACATTCCAGAACCCCAAGCTGATCGATGATTGAAAGCCGCATCCACTTCGTGTCCTCAGCACCACCAACAGCCTTGTCCTTACGCACCCTCTTCCTCTGAGGGCGAGCAGATTGCTTGCCCTTAGGCGCTCCCTGCCCCTTCTTAGGCCCCATCCCAGATATAGCAAGGAATAAGCCACGGTGATGGTGTGTGTGTGTGTGTGGGGGGGTAAATACAATGCCCAACCAATAAATACCCCTCTGTAGTAAAGAGTGGCCCACCAGGGTTTTAGGTTTTAGGATAGGATAACTTGCTACCTGAAAATGCCAGGGATTAAAACTTGGGGCCTTCAGCCTGCCAATCAAAGGCTCTGCCACTAAAACACAACCCCTCCCTTGCTACCAATTATTTCCCTACTTCACCCAAAACGCACACTGACAGGCTGCACTCCAAAGGGGGGGGGGAGATGGTCTTCGTATATGGGAGAGGAGGGATAAGCTGATCAACCCTAAAAGTGCTGGGCTGCTTTAATCTACACCCCGACTTCCCAAAAGCATTCAACAATCCCCCTCAGAAAGGAGGCCCCATCACAGCCCGAGCCTGGATGTTAAAAGGTCCCATCCCACGCACTGGCCTTCCGCCCTCAACCAAAGCCCCCCAACCGGCTTTGCAAGCACCGCAAGCCTAAAATCGCACCATTCGCAACCGCCGCTTACCGCCGCCATCTCGATCGCCAGCCTGACGCAGCTCCCTCGCCTCAGGCCCCAGCTGCACTCAACATTGCCAAGAGCCAAGACCGAACTGTGCAACAAGGGTCGGGGACTTTTATAGTCCCGACGAACCGCCCCTACAGATGTCCCAGATGCCTGGGAATCCTCCAGTCTCCTCCTCCTCCCAGGAGGCAAACGGGGCTCCATGGCCTATGGCCGCTGTTGCGGCGTGGCCGTAGATGGGCCGAAAAACCATTTCTTTGTGAATTCAGCAACCTAAGAAACTGTTCTGTGTTTATATTTAACTTTCTGCCTATCTATCCCAAATCCAAAACCCTATACAAATATCAATTCTCTTCCCTGCCAGACTGTTCAAATAAAACAAAAACTGTTTCAATCTTTACCTGTGCCTACCATGCCAATTTCTGAAGGGAAATATTTGACAAATGAAGAAACAACAGGGTGATTGTTTTAGTTGGGTGATTAATAAAGCGATCGCCTTGTCACAGTGTTATAAGAACTCTTTATGAATTGAAGAACTCTTTCTGAACTGACATTTTTGAAGTAGAACTGGAAGAATATTGGAAGACAAAGTTGGCATACCACTGGATCATTTGCATTAAATGTGAATGAAAATTTTTGAATTGTATGATATATGGCAAGTTACTGACTATAAGTGTGACCTCCAGTTTCTCCAGAAAGAATTGTTTCTGCTCTATAGGAATAAAATAAGACATTTTTTACTTTGAATATCTGTGTCTTGTGCATTATTGAATTTTTTTGCTATTTGAATGAATTTTGTATATATGGAGCAAAATTAAGAGTACTTTAACATTTTTTCTATGAATTTTTCTTATGAATTTATGCATTCAGTAAATAGTTGGAATTTACAGAAATTCATTTCATTACTTATATCACAGGTCACTGATATGTTGTATTTACAGTGGGAAACCCAGCAACCTTATTTCCAAACAAATTTTGAACCACTGGAACATTTTCCACCCCCCCCCCTGTAATTTTAAATTGTGGACATTCATGGCTGATCACATAATTCCACAGATTTAATATGGCAGAGTTCCCCGATTAAAAACTACATTATGTTTGATCAAAATGATCTATAAATCTACTTTAAAATAAAGTTATCAAGGAAGAGTTTGTCCATTTGTGATTCCCAACAGCCTGTTTGCAAATTTGAACAATAAAGCAAACTATTTATTTATTTTCCCTACTCCACTCAGCCCCATTTTTTGCCACATAAAAAGGTTAGTAGGGCTGATAAGTTACCCCAGAATTCCTGCCAAGACCTGTCTGAGCTTCAGTGGTCAAACTGCACAACATAATCTGCCAACTTTCATTGAGTGTTCAATGGGCAGATGCAAGTTATTTAGCAATTTCAATAAGTCATTCACCTTAGACAAGTCTTTACATCAACAAAACATTCCCTGGAAGGACTATGTTCTTTCAACTTTCAAGCACAGAAGAAACTAGTAAGCCCTGACTTACTCATATATATCTCCTCAAAAAGAACTCTTAACCACACTAAATGGCATTCTACAAACAAATCAAGGCAAAAGCTTCATAATCATGACCTATACTTCTGCCGCTAAGAATGCTAGGGCACACTAGATTAAGCAATCAAATTGGTGTAACCTTCTCCAGTTGAGAACAGAAGAGCAGCTGGAAAATTGATTTGTCCAAGGAGCAAAAACCTGGTTTTAACATTAAGATTTTTACTAGATGATTCCTCTGGTGAGTCAGCTACTTACCACACATTCACAGTCTGAAAGTAGCCCACATATCATTTCTAACCATGTAGTTAATTATGAGTTTGCCTTTTAAGAAACATTCTAGCTCCTTTCTTCATAGTGAATGCTCACAAGAGAGCTACTGTGGAATAGGCTTCCCAATCCCCAGCGGGGTATCCCCCATTTTCACAGGCTTTTCCCCGCCCCCAGCCAGCTGGCCGGCGTGGGAAGCCCCACCCCCCACAATCACCATGTAGTTTTAGAGCTCCTGCAGGTCCGTTTTTAAAATATGTGCCTTTAAGGCTGAGCAGGAAGCAGGAAACAGGAAGGGCTTTGGAGAACGGCCCCTCCCTTTGTTTTGCTTTTGTTTTCAGATGAAGTAAAGTTCTGCAGCAACAAGACCCAGTAAGTATTTGTGTGTGAGAGAGCGGGAGGGGGCAGGGGATTCTCTGGTTTGGAGGCCCTCCCCCGCTTTTGAAAGCATGTGGGGGGGGGAGGGAAATGTCTACTGGGCACTCTATTATTCCCTATGGAGAACGAGTCCCATAGGGAATGATGGGGAATTGATCCATGGGTATTGGGGGCTCTGGGGGACTATGTTTTGAGGAAGAGGCACCAAATTTTTAGTATAGCATCTAGTGCCTCTCCTCAAAATACCCCCCAAGTTTCAAAACGATTGGACCAGGGGGTCCAATTCTCTGAGCCCCAAAAGATGGTGCCCCTATCCTTCATTATTTCCTATGAAAGAAAGGCATTTAAAAAGGTGTGCTGTCCCTTTAAATGTGATGGCCAGGACTCCCTTGGAGTTCAATTATGCTTGTCACACCCTTGTTCCTTGCTCCACCCCCAATGTCTCCTGGCTCCACCCCCAAAGTCTCCTGGCTCCGCCCCCAAAGACCCCAGATATTTCTTGAATTGGACTTGGCAACCCTACTGTGGAGTAGTCATTAGATTGTCAGAGTAGGATCTGGAAGACCCTGGTTTAAATTCACACATGGCCATGGAAACTTGTAGGCCAGTCACGCACTCTCAGTCTAACCTATCTCACAGGGGTTTTGTGGGAATAAAACGGAGGAGAGAATGAGGTAACCTACTTTGGGTTCACAATGGGGAGAACGTGAGGTAGAAATGAAGCAAATAAATACAACTCTTTAAATATTTATTTCCAAATTCCCACTGCTACAGAATGTTGTGAGTTTGTGTTGCTCAAGATCCATGATTCCCATAGATTGCTCAGCAAGCATGAAGTTCATCATTCGGGGACTATGAATGCAAATCTATAGAGAGGGGCTGGCCGGGTGCAGCTAAAAAGGATAAGAAAGAAGTGACCTTGTTTTCAAAATGGTTCATGGAACACTAGATTAAGCAATCAAGCTGCTTGTACCCTTCTCCAGTTGATAACAGAAAAGCAGCTGAAAAGGGATGACAGAGCAATTACTATGCTCCCCTATGTATATCAATTTAAAAATACTCTTGTGTAAAGTAAATGACTTATCTAGTTAATTGAGACAAGCTTCAACCTTGTTTAGTACTGCTAAACCCAAAGGATTTCTTAAATAGTGTTAATGACCTGGCACACCCAGAATCTCTGGGATTGTTTCAGTAGCATTTGTGTAATGCAAAAGGTCATCCCACTAAAAAATTGTGCACCATAAACTAGTTTGAATTAACAATTGGGTAAGAATTTTTGTAGGCATGGTTGCAAAACACTTTTCAAACTGGAGCAATGGGCTGCTACTTGAGTAAAGTGCTCCTTGGCTATAAATCATCTTCTAGCACTCTCTTTGGTGTGGAAACAATGAACTAACAAAATAAAGTTAACTACCCTATGAATAAGACCCATTCTGTCTTCTCAGATCCCAAGTAACCAGTCTTATATTTTAAAGAAACAGACTTCATTATAGCAGAGGAAGATTCCTTGGTTATTTCTTTTATATGCATTTGGCATGATCTTCATGTGTAGAGTGATTCATTTGTTCCCATTCACTGCTACCCCTTTCCTTTATCCCATCTGCAAGCATAGAAGCAGCCACCTCTGAATGTTACTCCTGCTCCCTGGTGGATTGTTTTCACTTTTTTGTTTATTTGGATATACAATATGTGTCTTTCTTTAGGAAGCAGTCCCAAACCCAAGCACATTTGTAGCCTTGAAAATTTTCCATTCAGTGCCTTGGACATTAATACCACATTCATCCACTGTGCTATGAGCTTTTGAATGCAATTCATTAATATAGGAAAAGAAGAGTGTTCCTTCGACGAGCTACTTTAGTTTTTGAAGATTTTTTTTAAAAATATGTTATGGTTGTCTGCCATTCTTCCTCCATGAACCTTAAGCATACATGGGTGTTTGTTGGCTCTATCTATCAACAGGCAAATTAAAACCAGAGTACAGAAGAACTTCAGCCGATATACTTGATAAGGTAACAAGAAAAGAAATTTAGAAGGTGGTTCTTTTATCCCATGCCAGAAATGTAAACTATTGAGGCATGCATTGATTTTTGTTGTTGACAGAGGAGAGGCTAACAGGGAAACATAGAGGTCAAACTAGACAAAACAGAAATCACACTGCTTCAAGCATCTTTTATGGTTATTTTTTGATATGTATAGTCCAAGCTCAGATTGGGGTTTAAATGTTCCACCCTTACATGGTTTCCTATATTGAAACTTTCTGCTTCCATGTTCCTGTTAGTCTTGAGGGAAGAGGCATTAATCTTTTCCCCTACTTTGTTCTTCAAGGGTTAATAACAGCAAGCATGGGGGAATTGATTGTAAAATTGATTGTACCTGGGGCAAAGAGTTAATATCCCCTCCTGCACAGCCCTGAGCCAAATCAGGTTGCCACGTGGCCTTTATTAGCATTTTTAAAAGAAATCACAGGTCTCTCAGCATTTATTTGTCCCCAGTCTAAGTATTTATCTTTTATAAGACAGTCATCCAAAAAGCAAAATGAGTTTTTATTGCATGAGTTCTAAAAACTCTCTCTTCTCAAACTTCAAATGTTGCTCTCTCTATCCCTACAGAAGAGCATAACTCAAAATAGCTCAATAGATTTTTAAAGTTCAATAAGTTTGTTTTTTCTTCCATCCATGAAATGCTTCATACCTCCTTTCATGACCAATTTGTTTGAGATACAGTGATGTTGTCAAGGCCATGTATTGATGTACCCTTGAGGGGGGGGGAATCTAAACTGCTGGATTGTTTTTGTATGACAATAGACTTAGAGCATCTTCTTACTTAATAAAGCAGTCAGATTGCAGAGGTACTTCAGTCTAACAAAGCAATCCTAAACATATCTATTTAGAAGAAAGACCATTGAATTCAATAGGACCTAAAATTGCTTGTGTGTTTAGATTTACAGCCTAAATCCATTCATTTCAATGCGTTTTGACCAGAGTAGCTGCACAGGATTATGCTGTAAATCACTGTCCATATTCCTATTGGTAAGCATTCTCCTGAGTTTTGCTGATCAAAACTGGCTCCTTGTGCTGTTATCAGCATTTTTAAAGATTAAAAAGACTGGAGGTTGAAGGGGAAGTTCCCTTTTCCCTTCCTACATGCCCTAATCCAAAATTTGCCTTATATAGATTGATGGAAATCATGTCACATCTGTTTTGGTCCTGCCTATCAGTCTTAGGGAAATGCAATATTATTACAGAATAAAAAATGTGACAGATACTGCACAAGAGCCAAGAAGGCTGGCTTTTCATGAGCCAAATAGATAAAGGAGGAAGATATGCTTCAGAATGATTTATAAATTTGGTTCACATGAGCAATTGGCACACACTGCTAGAAAACATGTGCTGTACCCAATAAATAGAAGTGGAGGACTTGAAATAAATTACCATGAGATCTACAATCTATGCTTTCAAAGCAATAAACTTATTTAAGGGGCATATTGTTAAAAGGCTTAAACTGGCTCATTCTGTCCTGAAGGTGCACAGAGTGTCATGATTCATCCCAAACTAATGAAACATTTATCAGTACTCCCAATCAGAAAGCTGATTTTCTGAGGGTATTTTTGTGCTGGTTTGATATTCAATATCTTTTGGAATCGTTTTTGTTTTAGGACGAGCCAATTTGGGAAGAGGAACTTTTTTTGTAAAAAGAAGCCCTTTGCACCTTGAAAAACTGCACATATCCCTTTTCTTAATCTTTGGGGTGGGTGGAGGGGCTTAGAAGGGCCAACTATGTTCACATGTGGAACTATGGGTACCTATGCTTTTTACCTTTAGTTCTTCTCCAAAAAAGAAGAGTAGTTTATTTGGCAGCAGAGGAATTCCAGGCCTCTTTCCCTTAAAAATTTGACATTGTTCCAGTCCTGTGAAAAGTGTAGCTGTCATGGAGACAATTAGATTTGGCTCCATGCTGATACCTCAGGGCAGGGGAAGCCAATGCAAAGTAAGAGAATGCCACTTGACATTTGCTTCAGTTACCTGCTGTGATCTGAACACAGCCAGATCTTAGGATAAAACTAGATGTTGTTTTAAAATACCTCCCCCCCCCTTTCCAAATGCAGCCACTGGGTTTATTATTTCAAGAAGAAAAACAGAGTTAAGGATAGAAAGGACTACTAATTGGATCCTTACACTTGATCCTTGAATCCCAAAGAAGTCCTGTCTAAAGAGCCCTGAGTTTGTCTTGTTATGGGCCTAGCTATTGAACATGGAAGCAGCCTAACCATAAACCATGCGTTCTCAGGAGCTGTTGTGGTAAAGGATACATGAAGATGAGAATATAACTGTCTGTTTAATGAAAAGACAGAGGTGGCAGTACATAAAACTGAAGAAGCTGCAAGTTGTTTGTATGACCCAGCAACCTTGAACACCTCCCTCCATGAGGAATGAGAGATGGGATGGACAAATGACAGTGTTCCTTGGTTGAAAGAGAGTTCTCTTTCAAAATACCAGTCATGGTGAATCACCTCCAAAAGATAATGACCGGATAATATGGGGGGCCAGGGAAAACTTGTCAGGTCTCCTAAGCACAGGATGGGGTGCCTCTGATCAATGAAGAAGTGAATAAAAGGCTGCCCTGGCCTACACACACACTAGGATGAGAGTGTTTTATCTGAAATTCTAAAACGTCACTTTAATCCCAGTCGAGCCCTATGCTCTCCCACCTTTTCATACTGCTTCACCACCTACACGCTTTGCTTGTTTCCATCTTGGCAGTCTAGTCTTTCATATTGCTCTGCCTCTTTTTGCTTTTATTATCTTAAGAATTTCATGTGAGAATCCCAAAGGAAGAAGGCGGTAGCCTTGCAAACTAGTGTAGAAAAAGGTAAATATCTAAAGGAATTTAGAGGACTCGGATTAGCTTTCAGCTTGACAGGCCTGAAGCAATGGGAGTTTAGGATATTACACATTTTATTTGTATGTAATTAATTCTATATGGATTCATATAATGTTCTTTTTCTGTGCTGATAATTGCTTTGCTTGAAATGTATTAGAAATTTGCACATTTCCCCATGGGCCATGTTCTATGTGTTTTTATATCTGTTCTTCATTTAAAGTGTATTGCTTGGATATCACTTTATCCTCTGGGTTGATTCTTTATGCTTCATTTCTTTTGATCATCTAATGAGTCTCTGTGTGTTCCTTACTTGTCAGTGTAGGTCCAATGGGGCAAATTAGGACACAGACTTTTAGGGCTGAGCTGCTTTCATCTATGCTGAGGAACATTATTCTTCTGTGGGGTACAGCAAATTGGGTGTAGTCTTCAGCAAGAATGGCAGGGAAGGGGTCAAAGAGCCCTCTTTTCTTCACACTGTTTTCATCCTTGAAAAAGAAAGAAAAGCCTAACGTTAACCCTTCTTGTTTACATAATTGACCCCTATTGCACTTATTTCAGGGAAGAAAGCATAAAACAATTTAAATACGCAAAAGTTCAGCAGCCAGTTGGGGCTACAAACAGGCATGAAACCTGCAGAAAGAGTAAGCCTTGAAGGGCAACTTGGTGTGAGATTCTCCCCCCCCCCCTGGAAACACCTCCATTTGTGCTGACAGTATTTAGTGTCCAAGATTTGGCTCAACCCAAGTTTGTTGCTAGGCCAAGCTGTCCACAGTGATTGATAACAAAGACTCTCTGTCACATGCAGAAAGCATGGCAGAGCTAGCCACCAGGCTTTAGGGAACTGCCAAGGCTTCCCTTATTACTGCTTTTGTTTTAGAGACCATCCAGTGTCAAGATTCCCAGTGTATAAACAGAGGTCCTTTTCAAATGCACTCAAGATTTACTCCCCTTGCCTTGAAGAAGTGAAAATGGGTTTTGTCCAAACCCCCCAAATTACCTTGATTTACTTTAGAATCACTTCATTGTTTATGAGGCTGATGAAAGCAAGAGGCCTTTAATGATTCCCAAACTGCTCTGAGTTTTGGGGAGGGGGATTTAGAGGGAATGACGGAGTGTGAGAATGTTCTCCCAAAACCTTAGAGCTAGCTTTAAAAACAAAACTTGTTTCAGGTGTTGTATGTTATTATGGATGTCTAATAATTACTGACCTGCTAGATGCATTTCAAAGGCACCAGAACTATAAGAAGGGAAAGTGTATTGGAAAAATTCATCCCATACAGGTGAGCACTGAAACTTAATGCTTTTCATTTCACCTTCTCTTAATTAGCCACCTCTCCCCTTACATTCAGCATCCAACAAAAGAAATACTTCCTTTCTACATTCAGTCATTTGGGCAACCTGCTGACTTACTACCCCCATAAATGGGGTTCAGTATGTGATAAATTAAGCATAATGTCAATGGACTTCAGACTATGAGATTCTAGTTTTGGAAGAAAGATAAACAGGTGGGTAGAAGAGTGAGAGAGAAGGAAAGGGGAGATGCTGCAGGCACTGCCAGGGGAGGCAAATAGAAAAGAAATTAGAGAAGGAAGAGAAAAATAAGATTCGTCACTCCTGTGAGTCCCCTACTTGCAGAACTTAGTCTCCTTATTAAAAGTTATAAAAACATGACAATTCCCATGCTGTCTAAGGCTAATACCTTTAACACAGGATTCTGTCTATGGCCAGTCAAATACCACAATATATTTAACAGTGAGGCATGAGTCCAATATCTGGTCATAAGTAACTTGTGAACTTTCTCTCTACATTAATTTACAGTTTTTAATGAGCCATTCTTGCAACTCATAACCATGATGCTATGGAAATAAAGAAGTTATTTCATGTAATGGGAAATCTTTTCTTTAAACCTTCCTTCTAGTGACATGTAATAGGACTACAGATACAAGTATGTGTGATTTTGTGCAAGGTATCATCCATTGGCCAAGAGCAGTTATTTGCAACTTGCAAGACTCGCCTTTTGTCTATGTTCTGCAGTCTCATCTCCCAAGTTCTACATTTTGGAAACTGAATTTTGGATATTTTAAAAGTTTAAGTTCTGTCTGCAACTTTGTCAAAAATGTGTTCAATTAAAAAAGTTAAGTTTCCTGCCAGATGGTTCTTCTAAGCTTTAAGAGGAGTCTTTGGAGTTGAGAGGTGTTCAGGAAGAGTTACACACTCTGATGAAACTGCAAAGAGATACGGAAGCTTTTCATGATAGCTCATGCAGAATTTGTTTTCAACCATCTGTTGTAAATGGTTCATTATATGAAGCTGTGGCTAAAATAGCAAGGGTTAAAGAAAAATCACTGACAACTGTTCTATTTAATGTGCAATCCCCACCCTACCCCCGTCCCTGAAAATATAAGAACTTCTATTTTCTATTGAAGCTCTTGTCATAACAATCTTTAATTAAAATTTTTGGTCTCTTAAGCCATGTTTGTTGACTAAAAATAGAACCTGTATATTATGATGATGGAAGTAAATTTTGGCTCACTAAGTTAGTACTACCAAATCAATACAGTCAGAATGCATTAATTTATGTTAAATAGTGAAGCATGCAAATCAGACAATTGATTAATTTGACTGAACTTGTTCAGTAGAATAGTTGAGAGCTGAATTGTGTATCCACAGATTAGAAAGTCATATTGGGATAGAGCTTGTGATGCCATGCTGCTAACAGTGATGCTTTCTAGTTCTACAGATGCAGGGAGATATAAGGGAAGGCTCTTTGCACTGGGAGAAAATGCATCAGTGTCAAATAAATATATGGGATCTAACCTATTTCACTATTTCAATGTGAAAGTCAGATTTTGCAGAGAACCTTATAATTGCTGCTTTTAATTTTATTTGCCTTTATTGTTTTTACAGCTAGTTTTATATTTATATATTTATTTATATATTTACAATTTTTAACCCACCCTCCCCACAAGTGGGCTCAGGGTGGGTAAAATTAAAACAATCAGCATTAAACAATCAAAACAACATTATAAAACAATTTAACTAAATTAAACAGAGTTCCTGTTTAATAACAGCTTTAAGATGGCAAGCATGAAATTTTTCCAAGTACAAGCCCTACAGCTGGAGTAAATCACATAAAATCAGATCGCCTCAATATTCATCCTCCTGTGGGCAGGAAAAAGAAGGGGGGGCTGTGTCTGAGTGTGTGTGCACATGTGCACCTTAAGAGCTGTCAAGTTATTTCCAACGTATGGTGACTCTATGAATTAATGTCCTCCAGAATGTCCTATTGTTAATAGCCTTGCTCAGATCATTGTTTTCATATTAGTATGATTTTCACTTTTTATATAGTGAAAAAAGTGATTTTAAAAGTGATTTTCACTTTTTATATATATAGTGAAAATGAGCCATTTGGGAGAAGGCTGATGCTGAAGTTTCTAAAATCAATACAATTATGCAGTAAAAATGTGTCATTTTGCATAGTCAGTACATCATGAATAAGACAGTGTGATCAGGGTCCCAGGTACAGTAAATCATAGGTGATCTGGGAGCTGCTGGGAGTGTCAGGAGGTTCTAGATGCTTCAAAAATCTGCAATTCATTTATTTCTTTGGGCACTTCTGTCCTGCTTTGTCTGTACTCAGTGAGACCCAAAGTACTTTACAATATAACCCCCCATACCCAACAGAGAAGCACATCTGTTTAAACCCAAGTTAACTAACGTACAGGTAGTAGCAATTCTGCCCTTGATGGCAATAGTCTCCCTTCAAGGCCTGAAGCAGTACTCCTACATATTTAGCAAGAAAGTAGATCCTTGTAAAGTACCACTTAAATGTTCAAAATTGCACAAGGTCTGTATCTCTGGCTCATTTGGCTATGTTTCAGTAGTGCTCCCAAAGAGGGATGCTCTCTCATTGCCTCTCTTCAGCCACCCTGAAGGCTTATGGCCTTCCTCATGCTCAGCTCCTTCCTCTCATGGCACAAATTTTGATCTCCCACAGCAAGTGAGTTCTAATTGCACATGAATTAACTTGCAGTTCATTGTCCCCTCTGGGGCCTCTAAGGCCAGATTCTTATAAAGGCAATTTAGACCAACCTAAATACCACAACACAGTCCTTTGAATTCTACAGAATTCTTCATCCAGCTAGATGTTTTAAAAATACACAGAAAGATAGAAAGGAGATGGGGAAAAAACTCCTGGGTTATGTTCTTAAGGCCTCTTTGTTAGAATTCTCTAAAGAATGTTTTATTAATTTCAACAGACACAAGGTGTTGGTAGTATCATGTTGTACCCATACCATTCTGGGAGTCAACAGCAAGCAGCAAACAGAAAGTCTTAAGCACTCTGAAATGCACACTGATGCTCTACTTGCTACAGGCTTACCTCATGATGACTTCCGAACAGGGTAAACAGAAGTGGGAAAACTGAAGAAACAATTTATATGCTGGAAATGACTCAGCCACTTCTTTGTTTTAACAGTTGAGAACATGAATCTTGTTTCCATCAAAAAATGACAAATCTGGCTAATGGCTTGGAACTAAACAAAAAATACCTGTCACCATTCTCAGATTTCACAGATGTGCATTTAAGGCCTAGCCACTAATTACGCGGATTGTGAGTCTCATCTGGAATTGTCTCGAGTCTCATCCAACCAGGCAATGTTGAGAGTTTCACATTTGGAACATCTAGTGATGTTTGAGACTTAATTTTCATGTTTATGGGAGCAGGGTTATAGATGACATAAAAAATACAAAAATAATGACTACTGAGGAATCACACAGTTTCAGGGCTAGGGTTGCCAATCCCCAGGTAGGGGCAGGGAATCCCCTAGTTTGGAGGCCTTCCCCCCACTTCAGGGTCATCAGAAAGCAGGGGGGGGGGAGGAAACGTCCGCTGGGCACTCCATTATTCCCTATGGAGACTAGTTCCCATAGAGTATAATCGAGAATTGATCTGTGGGTATCTGACACTCTGGGGGGGATGTTTTTTGAGGTAGAGGCACCAAGTTTGCAGCACAGCATCTGATGACTCTCCTCAAAACACCCTCCAAGTTTCAAAAAGATAGGAAAGCAGTCCGATTCTATGAGCCCCACAAGAATGTACTCCTATCTTTCATTATTTCTAAACGAGGGGAAGGCATTTAAAAGTTGTGTGGTCCGTTTAAATGTGATGGCCAGAACTCCCTTTGGAGTTTAATTATGCTTGTAACAATCATCAACAAGAAGGGCGTCTGCAACCAAGAAATCAGAAGGACATTGCGACTCAGTCATGAAAGAGCTAGATTTTTAAGTATAGGGATGTGTTGATGGTGAGCAAAATCAAGTTAATTCATTTATTTTATTTATTTATTTTATTTGATTTATATCCCGCCCTCCCCGCCGAAGCAGGCTCAGGGCATCTCATGCCATGGTATTCCCATTATTATGTATAGTTGTGAAATTTGGACAGTGAAGAAAGTAGACAGGAAGAAAGCTGGTTCATTTGAAATGTGGTGTTGTAGGAGAGTTTTATGGATACTGTGAACCATCAAAATTACAAATAAGTGGATTTTAGATCAATTCAAGCCTAAACACTTCCTAAAAGCTAAAATGACTAAACTGAGGCTATCATACTTCGATCACATTCCAGAGTCACTGAAAAAGACAATAATTCTAGGAACAGTTGAAGGCAGCTGGAAAGCAGGAAGACTCAACATAAGGTGACTCAATCAAGGAAGCCACTGCCCTCGGTTTGCAAGACCTGAGCAAGGCTATTAACCATAGGACATTTTGGAGGATATTAATTCATACAGTCACCATAAGTTGGAAATGGCTTGATAGTACGTAGCACGTGCATACACATACACAGAGGCCTGACTCTGGTCAGGACAATGGCACACAGGCAGTGCCAGCACTGGGGGTTCTGCCACCCCAGGTAGAGCTCTTCCTCCTACCCCAACTTCCAGTGGGTGGGGGAAGGGGGAGGTGCAGCAGCAAGCTGCTCAGATCTTAGCTTCAAGCATGCTCGCTGCCATTGCTGCCCTGACCTCAGTCAGCCTTTCCAGGGCCCAGGAAACCTGAGTGGGGTTGGGGCAGCAGCGGGCATGTTCGGAGCCACGCTCAGAGCATGCTCGCTGCAACCCTGACCCTGCTCAGCCTTCCTGGGACGGCTGAGCAGGGTCAGGGCAGTAGTGGGCATGTTCGGAACCAGGCTCTGAGAGCACCCACTCTTGAGGTGCTCAGCTGACCCTACTCAGCCTTCCATGGGTCAAGAGGATTGGATGGGGATGGGGGGCAGTTGCTAGGCAGCTCCTGCACACTGCAACCAAGGCTCCAAGGAGCATGCTGTGCAGGTGCTAACCACTTTCACATTCCCTGTGTCTGTACAGACCTGTGGAAAGTGAAAGTAGCCTGGTAGTGTGTGTGCTTCATGGAGCCTCCAAGGAGCACACATGCCATGCGTGGGGAAAGGGGGCACCTGGTGGCGCTTCTTAGACCAGGTGGCACCCAAGGTGGCCACCCACTTAGCCTACTCCCATGCACCAGGAGTGCACACAGGGAACAAAGTTTCTCACTTGTGCAGTTTTCCAGATCTGAAATGTTTCCAGAGTCCCTATGTGCTCTGTTGGGAAGAATAATGTTCCCTGTGCATACTTGATTTGAGAGAACATGAAGCAGACCTGTCATTAGACCAGAACTCTTCTATTGCCTATCACTTGAAGTTATACAAAATACAAGATGCATGACATCTGACAACCTAATTAAGTCATCACATCTAGAGAACTAAGAGGTCACAAGTGGGGGCTTGGTAATGAACTTTAATAAGAACTTTGGGATGCTCTGCCCAATCATCCAGAGGCCAAAGCAAATGAAAAGGGCAGAAATGAACAACAAAAACAAAGTCTGATTCCCCATTACCAGAAGGTATAATTGAAAGTTAATAGGCATATACCCACCTTAGAAACACAAAACTAACAACTAGGGATGGGCATGAACTGGCTCGAACCAAAGTTCATCACAAATTTTAGCCAGTTCATGTGTGAAATGATGTTTGCAAACTGGAAAACTGCCATGAACTTCCATTAATTCTGATACAGTTTGTGGTGGTTTCTGGCAGTTCTGAAGAGCAGAAAGTTCAGCTATTTTAAATAACTCCGAGCATGAGGAGCTGAAAGCAGAGTTTAAATGGTTCAGATCCATTAAAACCAAACAGCTGAGCAGCAGGCCCCACCACAGCTGGAAACCCCTGCTTTTTACTCCCTGTGAAAAGCCATGGGAGTAGAAAGCAAGAGTTTAAACAATAGATGGCTCACAAACTGATACAATCCAGTTCAGTTCACAGAACAGTGTATTGGTTTGTGGTTCAGCCACGAACCATGAATTGAACTGAACCACAAAAATGCAGTTCATGCCCATACCTACTAAAACAAAGAGGAATCTCTCTCTATTCCAAAGCTGCAACTGGGGCTTCAAGAACAAGGTATCTGATACAGGTAAAGAAGCAAAAGGGACTTATCGGGAACAGGGAAGCTTGTCTCAGGGCAGGACTCCTGTAACAAATCAGCCATCAACCAAATTCTTCTTCTTTTGTTTTGTTCTGCTTCAGAGTACAGTTAGCTACAGCTTTGCTGAAATCTAGAAATCAGATAACTTTACTCCCCAGGCCACTGCTGCTCTTGTGCCACTGTGTGTATACACTAGCCTGAGGTAATTGATCAAGATGAAGGCATATTTCAAAGGGAAATTCTTCTATGAACATGTGCCAAACAGTGCTGATAGATCACAAAGAATGATATTGAATAGTGCATAGATGAAAACTGACCTTCATGAAAGTGCAATGCATGTCCCAATGGCCCTTCATATTTATTTTTAATGGGGATTGCATTTACAAAAGTGTGGGAAATGAAAAGCAGTGTGTTTAGTTTAAAAATTAGTTATGCAGTTAACAGATCCCGGGAGGTGCACTGATCCTTTGGTGCCATTACACCAGCCTAATGCCAGCCATATGGAGCCACAATCTTATGCATTTACAGAAGTCAGGGAGAAAATAAATAGCTGTCAAAAGGACTACAAACATAGCCAACAGCCACTCCTACAGGGTTCCCAGAAAGATAACTAGCCTGGACAATGTTCACATACTTGCTTTGCCATAGGCTAGTGGTAGTGTAAATGTGCACACACACACACACACACACACAAAGGGCTAAGCAGTTGGGGGAATAGATGTACATGTGGCTTGACAAGTCACCTGTAAGTATTTATTCACATTTGACCTGTTTGCTTTCCAGGTACACCTGGGTGTCAATAGATATGGTGAGAAGGTTGCTTCTTGCCGTCTTCCTTAGATTATGTCTATTTATAGTTTGATAGTCTCATTATTTTACAATAGTATGTTCATTGCCTGAAAGATCTAACCAAACCAGAATCAAGTAATTCTCTAAACAGTAAGATGTTATACTCATGAAGAACGTGGTGCAATTGGACTAATATGAGCCTGTAACTGTAAGTAAAATTTAAAAAAAAGATTTAAGTATGTTCCTACTTTAATTTCTATTTTTTTTTAAAAAAAAAAATCAGGTTATTGTCTTGATCTATAGGTGACAGAATGTACAGATGATCCATTCCTCAACAGAGTTTAGCAAAAATATTTGGAGAGAAGCCAGTCCTTCTGAATTGACTTCAGATAAAAAGCTTCAGCTCAACAGGCTTATGGATCATGGTATTGGTCTCTTAATTCCTCTTTTTATTCCAGAGAGTACAGTAACTTTAATGTGTGTTACAGTGATTCTTTACACAAAACATCTGCAACTTTTTTAAAAAAAAATTATAAATGCTCTGAGATTGGGAACTCCAGCTGTTGCCCAACTAAAGGAATCCCCATGACATCAGCAGCCAGGAATTAGGTTTCATTTACCCCTTTTGCCATGGTTTTTTTTTTAAGTCAACATGATCCAGATGGCCTTTATGGGTATTAAAGTGTGCCTGCTTTGTGATTGTGGTCTGGGACACAAGCCTTCTCTTTATAGTGCTGAAAGAATTGATTTCACCCTGCTTTCCAGAGAGGTAAAGAACCCAGGAATGCAGCAATCTTCCTCCACTGCTATGCAGGGTGGGGAGCCAGCTAAATGGCTTTATTATTGTTCAGAATTCACTGGTTAATGGCATGATGTCATATTGTTTACTGAAATGCCAAACCCAGCTGGGGCCAAACCAAAATCAAATGATTCACTAAGCAGTAAGATGTTATACCTTCATCTAAGTGATGCTAAACAAAATCATAACAAATATTTACTTTTATTCAGGAGTCATTTTGTAGAAAAAAGGGTGCAGGAGCTCAGTAGCATATCTCATTTGCATATGCCCTGGGATCTGTGTGCAGCGGGGAGAGAACTCCCCACAGCATGCAGATCTGGATGGAGGTTCAGGAGCTGTGCTCCTGTGAGCTGCTGCTGAATTCAAGCCCTGCTTTTATTTTTGGCAAATGATTATTCTTGTTGCTTTTAGGTTACCTGGATTTTGTTCCTTCCTTCTTAGTGTTTGTAATAAAATGGAAGTCTTGTGAATATGGCTCAGGGCATGTTGGGGTTGTGACTAGAAGCTGTAGAAACTGGGCAGAGTTGCACAAGTGAAAGACATGTCAAGTAGTTATGGTATGAATAATCTGGGAATGAAAACAACTCTGGCAGAAGAAAGGTAAGAGCAGATGTGCTGTAACAGCTAAAGAACAGCTGCCAGACCCTCTGGGGCTTCGAGCAGAATTCCCATTTCTTAAAGCTGTGCCACCCCTAGATTGTAATTCTCTTCTGCCTGAGTTTGAGAAACTATTTTTAAAAAACAAAACAAAATACCCTTACCTACTTCGCATTTACTTGTGAGAAAGGGGAGGATCCAGTATCCTCATCTGATTTTTCTAATACTGTGTGTTCTCTATGTCAGATAGCATTGAATTGAGAAGTTTTAGACAATAGACTGAATCAGACAACTGAGTTACAATTTAATCAAGATGGCTTGGCATTTACATTCCTTTCTAAAGGCAATTTAAATTTGAAAACCTCTAATTTGTTTCAACTGTAATTTTTGACCCAGCAGTCCACGGAAGTGGCTAATGAGGGAAAAATAAAAACAATAATTTAATCAAATGCCATTTAAAATGTAACCAAAAGGGCTGTGGAATTCAACAGAAAATTGTAATGCTGAAGGTGAAATTAAACATCACCAAAATGAAGATTCCATTGAGCTGAGATGAGCTCTGATGTTGTGCTTGGCCAGACACATACAATCCAAAAGGAGTGAGGCAAAACAAAGGCCTCTTTGGATAGAGTTCCAGAATGGGAGTACCAACAATGAAAATGGTTTCTCCCATGCCTCTGACAGCATGGGAAGGAGCAGAATATCTCTGGACATGACAGGACTCAATTATTTGCAAGTCGAAAAATGTAAGGGAAGAGGGCCTATGATACTGCAGAAACCCCAACAGAAACAAAAGTTCTTTCTGAGCCTGCATATTATACTCTTTGAATTTCCGTTCTCCATTCAACTAACCTTCTGAGTGCCAGAGAGGTGGTGGTAGTGGTCTTTGTACATGGGATAATGAAAAGGGTGGTACAGGGTAAACACCTCTCTCCCAGATGGAAAGAAACCTGCTTGTCAGCGGGGCAGGTTTTTCTCCTCAACCATCAGTCTAATTCCTATTCTTGGCTGTTTCCCTACTCTGTTTTAATTCCCTTGCTAATGTTCATTTCTTCATTAACTTTCCAAAATTGCAAATCTGACAGTTAAGATATGTCTTGCTAGAGCAGATTTTGCTAGGTCAAAGCAAGGAACGATATGTCCTTTATATTATTTGGCTCAGTTTGGACATCATGAGAAACTACTGACAATGGAACCAGAATTTGGCTTACAGCTTCAACTGCTGGTTTGCCTCAGTCAATGCTGATATGCCAGCTACCCCTTCACTCCTAGCTGGGAATCCCAGTCTGGGATGTGGTGAGCACAACTACGAAAGCACAAGCCAGGATGTCTATTCATAATGCAAGACCAAAGTAAAGCTACTTGATGTAACCAGCTTCAAACAACTATTTCAGATCCTAGTTATGACAGGCCCTAGCCAAAGTTAACTGAGTAGTCCTTTGATGCTTGGATTTGCATGATGATTGAACTGAGCCTGTGTTCACTTGATTATGCAATATGAATACGCATTTTGTGAAGAAGAAGAAGAAGATGATGATAGCGGATTTACATCCCACCTATATTCTGAATTTCAGAGAGCGGTCACAATCTCCTTTACCTCCCTCCCCCCACAATAGACACCCTGTGAGGTAGGTGGAGCTGAGAGAGCTCTCCAAGAAGCTGTCCTTTCAAGGACAACTCCTATGAGAGCTATGGCTGACCCAAGGCCATTCCAGCAGCAGCAAGTGGAGGAGTGGGGAATCAAACCCAGTTCTTCCAGATAAGAGTCCACACACTTAACCACTATCCAAAACTGGCTCTCCTGCAACACTCCTAAGTGCCAGAAAGGGGTCTTTTAGATCAGAAAACAGCAGAGATTTAGAAGGACACTAATTAAGCAATAATCAAATCAGTGGCTCCATCCTGGAATGAAGCTGTCTTTTCTAAGCTAAGACGTGTCTTTGGAGTAACAGTGCAACATATCCTTATTTGACATTCAGTCCTCCTAATACCAGACCTACTGAACAGAATCCTCCCAAGAGTATGTGGTTTGAGATTGTTCTCATCTGGATAAAAAAAACCTATAGGGATAACATCTGGTTATAATCATCTTGCTGATAAAGTAGGAACAGAATGTACCAGCTGTTGGGAATCCACCACAATGACTGGCTTGGGGTTAGGGTTGGCAACTATGGGTTGGAAAATTCATGGAGATTTTGGTGGGAGCTTGGGGACCTTATCAGTTATAATCCCATGTTGCCCACCTTCCAAAGCAGCCGTTTTCTCTTTGGCAACTGACCTCTGTAGTCTGGAGATATGTTGAAATTTCCGGTCTTGCCTGGAAGTTGTCACTACTGATCTATATGGCATGGTCTTCTCAGCACACCTTCAGCATGTAATAATGGCCGCAGGCATTGTCAGTGACATCTTGATCTCTTTGATGTTATGGGAGAATCACATATCAATTTCAATGGAACCAGAGTTCCACCTTAGGAGTTTTGCAGGATATTTCAATGAGTTTCTGAATTTGTAGGAAGAATGAGCCTTTTGTTAAGGGTGAGTTGCCCTGAGCAAGGAAACATATATTCAGAAGCTGTGAAATTGTCTACCCACATCAGAGGAAAGGAGTTGGTATTAAGCAGGAACTGCTGCAAGGCTAAAAGCATGGGCATGAAAAAGTATGTACCAAACCAGAGATACCACTGCCAGCTGCACAAGCCACTGGAAGAGCTCCCACAGAAACATCCCTCAGGTTATCAGGAAGCTCAAAACCACAAAGCTCTCAAGAATCTAATCTGTTACCAGACCGGTTGCCAAATTGCTGATGCAAAGAAACTTATCTAGGTAAGCAACATATGCTGGTACAGGCCAGCCATAGAGAAAAAGAAGTACCAGGAAACTGAACTCAGGGGATTTTAGAGATAATGGAAGAGTGCTTGAAAAAAAACCCAGCAGACATGTAACGTTAGATACAGAACTAGAATCATAGAGCTAAACACATTGACTTGACATTAAGTTCAACTCTTTCAGTACTATGTAGCTTCAAACAAAGGGTGCTTATCTGGGTGAGTCAAGCCTCACTTCAATTATACGAGGGTGTCTTCATGAGTGAAATGTTGAGCTCTGAACTAGGGATGGTTCAAAAATGAACACTATTCAAATTTCTCTTTAGATCTTGAAATTCTGAATTACCTGCTCTCCCTTCCAAAGTGGAATCAATGCATGAGGGCTTAGGACAATAATGCCTTCTATGATTTTCATTACTACACACACATACATACTCATGTGATATATGATTGCTATGAAGATAGATCAAGATGGGTAGCTGTGTTTGTCTGTAGCAGTAGAAAACAGCAAGTGTCCGGTTAAGGACTAAAATAAATTGTGGCAGGGTATGAGCTGTAATGAGTCACTGCTCACTGAAGAAAACTCATACCCTGCCACAAATTTTGTTAGTCTTTAAAGTGCTACTAGATTGATGCTCTTTAAAGTGCTACTGGATGACTGCTATGAGTCCTCAGAGTTCTCCTAGTCTTCCTGGTAGGCCTGTTTACTGTAATTACTGTTTTGACACTAAAGGTCTTGTTGTCTAATAAAATAAATGCACTCTGTGAAGTACTAATTCAATAAATAAATACTGTAGTGCTACTTAACTTTAGGAGAATGTAGTAACCCCCACCCAACACACATACATGCACTCTTGTAGAAACAAACTCTAACTCATTAAACTACTCTGAACATTTGTGACATTGGCACTTGCACAGGGAAGTGCCTAGAAGAGTGTTAGTTGTGACCCTGATCCAAACTTGCTACAAGCACAAATTTCCTGGGTGGTCCTAATTTCTCATACACAGCTCTACATCTCTTATACTGTGATAAAAAAACACATACCCAAGAAGACTGTTGTAAAAATTACTGTGATCATTAATATGAAGTATAATCTAAATGCTAAGTAACATTATTAGATAGTGATGGCAGGTGAACCAGGCTGAACTGTTCTTGTAATATTTTTTCTGTTGTAATGTTATTCTGTAGTACAGTTTTAAATTGTTTTATATAAAGCACAGATATAGACATCATGCAGCACCTAATTTGAAGACATCAAAAAGAATGTGTACTATAAAAACTATTAAAATTCTGCAACTGTATTATTTTTTATTTAAACAATGACTCCTCAAGATATTGCACAAGAGATAGTACTATGGAGGATGTTTATTCAGCAGAAGCAATTTCTCTCTATGTTAATGCAGGAACTAAACTATAGCCTGCTTATCCCATAGAAATAAATCATACATGCTTTCCTTTGAGGGCTTATATATATTAATCATTCAGAGTTCAAGGAAGTGACAGGGTTTCATAAATAAAAGGAAATGGGGAAAACTTGCTTCTAATGTTATGCAATCCTAAATCTTTAAAACTTGAAAATATAACTTATGTGCCAGCAATTTTATTCTGCTGTTTCTTATTTCAAAACATCATTTGGATACAGTTTAAGTTGCTGTTTTAAAAAAACCCACACACCTGAAGGCTACTTATTTGAAGTTTGAGGGACATGAAATCTTAAATAAAAACTTACCAGTATTAGAGATGTGCACTAAGAAAAACATTTATTATAATTTTGGATCCAGGACTCTGGGAGGGCATCTTTACCATTTATTCCTGATTTCTGCATAGGGCAGGACTGGTTCAGGATTCAAATTCTTTTCTTTACAGGTTCCAAAATTTTTGGGACTATTGCTTTCAATGCAAGAACCAATTTGAGAGTCTGGTGCAGCTGTTTTTACAGTTAATGGCACTGAATTTGCACAAAACAGCCCTCCCTCAGTTCTAAAGTCTGCCTAAGTTTCAGTCAGAATGGATAAAGGGGTCTGATTTTGCAGGCCCCTGAGTTAGGTGTTCCTCAGCCAGCATATTCACTCCATTGTTTCCTATGGGGGATGGCAGTGGTCCAGCAGAACAGCACTGGTCATCAGTGTTAAAAAAAAAATCCTGGTTGCATCCAATTTTTTTAAAGTACTCTTATAGTGACTGACTGACAATAGGGTTAAAAAGAAAACCCTCTGCATTTGACATACTTCCTAGTCATGGTTGGGGTCATTTTGTAGAAAAAGAGATGCCAGAGCTTATTAGCATAACTCATTTGCATATGTCACACACCCCTGATGTTACTGGAAGGTGTGCTAAATTATATTACTCAGCATCTACCTTAAAATACTTCCTGAATTATAATTGTCATAAAAAAACATTACTCGCTCCTATCATACTTTATAAATTATTTTCTCCTATGTGGCCACAGTGGCATGATGAAGATTTCCATCTGTCTGCTTAATATGTTTTGGTTATCTTCCCATTTTTGTAAGGGGAAATATTAGAAATTTTGTCAAATCTTAGAGTTAAGCAAAATTCTCACAGGGGATTTGAATAATGGTGCCCAGAAGCAAGTACTGGGGCTGGGGGGGCGGAGGAGAGAAAGATAGAGCACAATAAAATTTAGAGGTTCCAGAGCTGCACTCCTGTGAGCTGCTGCCCAAAATGAGGCCTGGTTGTGGTCCTATGTCTCCTTTCATAAAGTAAGGAAGGCTTCCTTTGCAGAAAACTGTCCTCCCACACTAATCACTGGAATCATGAAAATAGTTCAATTTAAAAAGAGAGAGTGTGAAATGGCATGTGATGAAGAAACTGGGAGAGCCAGTTTGGTGTAGTGGTTAAGTGCGCAGACTCTTATCTGGGAGAACCAGGTTTGATTCCCCACTCCTTCACTTGCAGCTGCTGGCAGAGGTTGTCCTTGAAAAGGCAGCTGCTGTGAGAGTCCTCTCAGCCCCACCCACCTCACAGGGTGTCTGTTGTGGGGGAGGAAGATAAAGGAGATTGTGAGCTGCTCTGAGACTCTGAGTGGAGGGCAGGATATAAATCCAATATCATCATCATCATCATGAATCAGTCATCTAATGGCTATGAGACACATGTCAATCGTCCACGTCTTTCTTATACAAGACTCCAAAATTGCTTATCTAACGGCAACAAACAATATATTATGGGAAAATGTAAATGCAAGCCATTGTATTGATAGTCCCTTTGGGGATGGCTAATATGAAAGACAATGAAACTTGCAATCTAAAAATTTCATTACCTGTGTTTATATTTGGTTCACCTTTTACCTTCTGCTGTTTGTTGAATACTCCTATCTACCACAGCTAATTAATGTTAAGATCATCTAAACCTTTTGATTACTCTCACTTTTGGGGAAACACAATGGCAAAAGTATTATCACATTCAGAAGTACTGTGATATCAGTCCTACTTCTGCCAGAATACAGGTGGGAAAAATGTTATTATTTTTCTTTCTTTATGTTATTTATAGTTCACCTTTCTCACTGAAACTTCCATCCCTCCCCTCCATTGCTTTGATGTTTGGTAAACATTTTGATTGAGTGGAGACAGTCTGTCTGGAAATGTATCCACTCACAAACTGTCATGGACATCCACGAACAACTTGAAATTTGTGAAAAATTCATGCCAGTTGACCTTCATGAATCACAAACTGGTCAAAATTCTTCAGGAACTTTAGTTTGTAAATTGATTCATGCCTATCCCTATACATCACCAGGAGATTTGGATTGGGAGATATAGAGTTTGGTGTCATCAGTATATGGATGAAAGCCAATTCCAAAACTGTGAATGATTTATTCTAAGCACTCTGCATAGAGACTGAAAAGCATGGGGAAGAGGATTGCACCCTGTAAAGCCCCAAAGGACAGGTCCCACACCAATGATAATTTGTCTCCAATGACAACACTTCCAGTCCATTCTGTGACAACTGATTTGAAGCAATCCAAAGCAAGTCCCATTACCTATTTCTGCCTCAGAAAACCTCAACTGAATAACATGGTCCACTGTACAAAGGGCTGCAGATAAGTCTAAAAAGGAACAACAGAAAGGAATGGCCTTTGTCTACATTCAGACAGAGGTCATCAACTAAAGCCATCTGGGCCATCGCAGTCCCATAAGCCAGCCTGAGCTAGACTGATATAAAGTCTTGGGTCTGCAATTTTCATCTCTGTAAGCGACCAGATAAAACTCCAGGAAGTCCTGTTAAAATCGGCTGACATACTTTTGATTGTGGGACTACAGCCAAAAAGAAAATGCAACAGGTGTTAACATTTGAAAGTTGGAAAATAGAGGGCAGTAAGGAACAGCAGCTGGCCAAGTGTGTTGTGGTCTACAGTTGCCTGTTGACAGTCTATTCCCAGAAATATGCACCTGCAAAAATTTTCCATAGGAAGGCAAACTAATATGTGTAGGTTGGTAGCAGAAAGACTGCAAGGTGTTGCAAGCTACTACACCACTGACAAAAACAGATTTTCATTGGTCCTTCCCTCTGCGGTGTCATTGTCATGATTTCCAGATTTTCCTATGAAATGTCTAAATTATTTTTCATTTAAATTGATTAGCTGGAAATAAAAAGCTGTTTATATATATATATATATATATATATATATATATATATATATATATATATATATATATATATATATATTTCCACCTTATTTTCTAACAGCTTGTGGTCTGAGCTGTTGAAACAGAAATATATATGTAAACTAACTCAATATATTCTTTCTATCATGCACATTTTTTTTAAAAAAAGAATGATTTTGTAAATATATGCTGGTTTCTCCCAAATAAAGAAAAACAGCATTTATCACAGACCTGCAAAAGTACTGAAAACATTTAATCAAACAGATAGTTTGATCACAAGCATCACATGAACCACATTCTATCTCCTGAACAAACAGCTGTCCAAATTTGCAAAGGGTGATTCTAACACATCCTCTTTGGGAACAATAAGCACAAACTTCAACAAAATGAGCATGAATGTACATAAGAAGTTCCTAGTCCTAAGTGCTGCAATCCTGTGAACATATGTCTGCGCTTAAATCCTATTGCTTTCAGCAGAGCTTGAATAGCTATGTAGGTAAATGTGCTTGCAGTTCTAATTATCAGAAGCATGAAGTCCCTATACTAGTCTTCAAGGCTGTTGTGATACATAGACCATGAAAACAGAGTTTAAAATTATGACAAAACAAGACAATAGTTTATAGATGGTTTACAAACAAACATGAGAACATCAATATATGAAAACTTACTATCGAGAAAAAGAAACAAGTGGATTAATGTTTTGGAAGGTGGGCTTAAGTTTCTTATCCTGTCATCTTCTTTCCCCTTATTACCTATCTCATGTAGATGAAGTTAGCCAAACATTCTTTCTAGTTTGAAAACAATTTGATTGTCTTATTATTAAAATCTAGAATTTTACTCAGTGTTCTAGGAACAGCATTGATAACACATTGCGACTGTGTTTGGACATGGTATTTTTTTAAGGCACAGGCTCTTTCCTGGGCCAAAGATCCTGGCTGCCAATGGAAAACTAGAGAAAGAAGGTAAAGCACATTAAAATAAAAGATTGACAAGCTTGGTCAATGAAGTCTTATGACATTTATTGACCAATCAGAGATTCATAATAGTAGCAAAACATTTCCCAGTTCCAGTAGAGTAGTGTTGTGGTTAAGAGCAGTGGACTCTAATCTGGACAATCAGCTTTGATTCCGTACTTCTCCAAATGAAGCCTTCTGGGTGACCTTGGGCTAGTTACGGTTCTCTCAGAGCTCATTCAGCC
The DNA here is from genome assembly GCF_032191835.1 of Heteronotia binoei. Classification (NCBI taxonomy): domain Eukaryota; kingdom Metazoa; phylum Chordata; class Lepidosauria; order Squamata; family Gekkonidae; genus Heteronotia; species Heteronotia binoei. The sequence goes on along the minus strand of NC_083231.1, from coordinate 53,585,860 downwards.
CCACCTACTTCACAGGGTGTGTGTTGTGGGGAGAGGAAGGAAAGAAAAATGTAAGCTGCTCTGAGACTCCTTAGGGTAGAGTCAAGCAGACTATAAAAATCAACTCTTCTTCTTCAATAGTAGCTGTGGAAAGCAAGTGAAGGTTAAGCCAATGGGTGTAGTTTTGCAGAGCCTGGCCAGGGCCTTTGACGGGCCTGGCAGTAGGGATGTGCAAAAAAAAAAAAAAAAAAAATCGGTAGTACACGGATTCAGAAATATACGGGGGGAAAAATATGGAATCCCATATATTTCTGAATTCCGTAATCGGAATAGCCGCATATACGGTAGATGCACAGCTATTTCCGAATATACGGCTCCATTATACCCTATGGGCCATTGAAATCAATGGCAAATAGGGTATATTTGAAGCCGCCTGGAAGGAAGGGGGTTTGAGGGAGAGCCTCCAAATTTGCAGGGGACCTGCAGGGGACTCTCCCCTACAAACCCCCCAAGTCCCAAAAAGATTGGGCCAGGGGGTCCAATTCCTGGGGCACCCAAAGCCAAACCTAACTTCACATCAGAGAATCTCTATAGGACCCTAATGCACTATACACACTATATACATCTATCTACTCTATGAACCCTGCCACACAAAACACAATCTGCTCAAGGTCTGCAGCAAACCCAGATGCCAGCTTTCCAGCCCTGCCCCAAACAACATGGGGAGAGCTGGCCAAGCACAACAAGCCTGCTGGTTCTGGGTCTCTCACCCAGGTGCCAGCTTCCCTGCCACAGAACACACAATCTACAGATGCCAGCTCTCCAGCCCTGCCCCAAACAACATGGGGAGAGCTGGCCAAGCACAACAAGCCTGCTGGTTCTGGGTCTCTCACCCAGGTGCTAGCTCCCCCCCCCCCAAAAAAAAACAGAACCAGGAAAAGGGACAACAGGAGAAGGCCAAGAAACTCAACTGTTAAAAAAGTGGCCTTTTAAACAATGAAAATTAGGCCAAACAGCCCCCCCCCCCCAAGAACCAGAAGAGAAAAGGAACAACAGCAGCACAACACAGCAGCAACAAATCAAACACAGAATCCTTTTAAAACAGTAAAAAAACCTTAACTTTTAACAATACAGGAACTTTACCAACCCCTCCCCCCCAAAAAAAACCCCTTCACCCTAACCGCAAGAAATCCAAGCCACCCAAATCAGGAAAAGTAAAAGGACACTGCACTTTAAAAGTCCTCTCACTAAAGTAAGATATGGGCAAATTGGCAAAAAAAACCCACCCCAGGCCCCCTCCCCCAGCAGAACCCCCTAACCCCAAATAAGCTACCCACCACCCACATCTGGATAAGTAAAGGGACTCTGAGTCTTAAAAAGTCCTTTTACCAACTAAAATAAAAACAAGAACCCCAAGACTGTCTTACCTTAGACGTCTTCTCTACTCCAGGCAAGTCTGGTAAGGCTGAGAGAGAGCAGCAGCAGCTGAGGCCAAGGGCCAGAACAGCACAGTCTCTCTCTCACACCAACACACACCAACACAGCATCAATTGAGGAGTCCAGCCAGGCAGACTCCTTAAAAAGGTTCTCTGGCCCTACAGAGAGCAGTTTCAAAAAATAGCACTGCTCTGTGATTGGCCAGACAACAGTGCTTACTTGGATACCCAAGTAAGCAAAAGATCAAAAGAACAATGTTGCTGATGGCTGGGGGATCAGCTACATAACAGCTCTGCAAAGCATGCATTTGCAATGCATTTTGCAAATGCATGCTTTGGATTGGTTGCTGGGGCTCCTCTTCCTCCTCCCCCCCCTCCCTGATCCCAGGGAGGCTATGGGAGAGGCGGGAAAAGTCTACCAAAGGCGGGAAAGGAGGCAAGCAGCTCCCCTGAGGCTGCAGAAGCCCCCTTTCCGCCTTTTTCATGGATTTCTGTATACTTCCAAATATCTATACGGAAGTATACGAGGAGCCATACTCGGCTCCCGCATAATGGGCCCCAATTGGATTCGGCTGTATGCAATTCCGTATACAGCCGAATCAGGGGTGATTTGGTGGTTGATTTGGTTCAGCCGAATCGAATGCGCACCCTTACCTGGCAGCCCTGGAAGAGCCTGTGTTTTTGCTGTGTTGTTTGGTAAGAAATAGGAGAGTTTGTTGTTGATGATGTGGAGGTGATTGCTCCCTGGCTCATTTGGCTTGATGGGAGGGAGAAAAGGATGTGGTGTGATTTTTATGCTAAGGGACACCAAGTTGATCTGCTTCTTGGGGGGAGATTTGTTAAAAAAAAAGTGATCCATTTAGGTCTGACTTTTACTTATGAAAGTAAGAATACTTTATCTAGAAATATGGTGGGAGAAGGTTTTTGTTGTTGTTCCATTGTTCTTCTGCAATCAAGGTACCCCATTATATAACTACTTTCCCTCCAGGTGTGGTACACAGGAGCTGCAGTCGTAAGCCCCCTTCCAGTGAGTATGCCCCATTGAGGTCAATTGGACTAATGAGTCAACAGCATGTTTAGGACTGCACTGTAAATCTCCCTTATACTCTTCCCCCAGTAGACTGCCTGAGAGACTTTCTCTCCTACCCCTCCACCCCACTTTAAAACCCAGCCTATTGAACACTTCTGAGATCTTGAAATTCTGCATACCATGCTTTTGGTTGGTATTATTAAAAGGTGTTCCATGCCCCAGTAAAGTGCCAGTACCTTTAAAAAGAATGGTGGTGGTGTGGGAGGAAGCCATTTAACTTGATTGTAGGCAGGAACTTGGCTGAGGTCTAGAAAAACAAGCAGGTGAAAAGCAGAAGACTGATTAAGGAATGTGCTGACAGCGTGCAAACCTTGGAGCTAAGACTGCCAAACCCTTAGTTAGGGTGGCGAATCTCCTGTCCTAAGTGCCTATTCATCACCACCTCTAGGAGTGGAGGTAAGAGGAAAATTAAAACAAATTAATAAATAAAAACCCTCACCAATGTCACCTGTGTGGTAATATCACTTTTGGAGGATACCCAAAAGGAATTGTAGCAATTCCTCAAGCTACCACCAGGGCTTTTTTTGTAGCAGGAACTCCTTTGCATATTAGGCCACACACCCCTGGGGCCTGTTCAGATGTTAGCCAAATTGCCCTAAAATTAGGTTTGGGGAATTAGTTGGTGGGCAACTAGGCTCTAACGAGATCTTTTGGATCTGTGTATACAGAAGATTTCTCATTTGGAAGTCACCCAGTAACGAGGAGATGTTGTCTAATAATCAAGGGTGTTTATTATAAAATAAAGACAAGCATACAAGGGCATAAAATCATACAACACACATACAGGCCTAAGAAAACAAGTCATGAAAAATACAGGGGTAACACAAGGGTAAAACATAGACAGGGTATACTACCTGGTCCTGATGGGTTAGGGTCCAGTTACAACTAGAAGATATAGACATGCACTGCCATGTGACATGTCTGAGGCTCCTTACTTAGAGTAGGGAAAGAGGAACAATCTGGTTACATGTTGCTCAGGCAGAGAGAGAGAAGAAGCTATGTGCTTGGCCTTATATCACCATAAGCCCCTGGGGTAGGAGGTCCAGGGGCTTATGACATGGGGTCAGATGGGACATAATGCTGCATCACATGGTGCATTACTTCAGAAAAGGGGAGGCTCCAAAGTGACAGTTTGGGCAAGGCATGGATGAGTCATGGGTGGGGGGGATTAAAACAAGCTATACAAACTTCTCTAAAGTGACAATAGAGAGCCGAATTGATATCTAAGGTGACACCCGATTTATACAATAGCTCTGGCTCTGGATTAAGACTGGTCTTCCTCTTCTTACTCTTCTGGCTGGCACCATCCTTTGTCTAGAGTTGACAAAAGCTTGGGCAGTCTGGCAGGATACATGCCTAAGATAAGGATTACCTTATGCAGATTTTGAAGCAGTTGTTGGATATGTGAGCCTCTCGTTTCTCCATCATGGAGTTTAATTGTGCAGGAGTAGTCGCTGCTGATGTTAGCCTTGGAACATGGCTTTCATGGAAAAGGGCTGGAAATTGCTTGACTGGACAGCTCATAGCAACATGACTTCGTCCACTGCAACGGCCAAGATTGTGCACACACGGAGCGGCTGGGAGCTTGTCTCACTCCTAGCTAGCTCCCATTCAGAGATAGAGATAGTATCCACATTAGTCTGCCAGAAAATGGCAGGTAAAATCAACGTCTTAGAGCAGATGTGTGTGAATTTGTGAATTGAAACTCCAGACACCCTGGCAACCAAACTAGTGATCACGATGTCTGTATATAAGTGAAAATAGGGGGCTCTCACACAGATGCACAGTTTAATCAGTTGTCGCTATTGTTTCCTACCGGATTAAAGTGGGTGATCAGACAGCAACATCTGCCTCTCATATGCACATATGCGCATAATGTGCTTATGCACATAATGTGCTTATGTGCATTATGTGCTTATGCGCATAATAGTGGGGGAAACAAAAAAAGAACTGTGTGGTGCCGTCGTGTGGACGGCAGAAGACGGTTTCACTGTGGAGTGATTCGAATTGCAGTATGGCATTCTGATAGATAATATCCAGAACAAATCTGGAACAGAAGATGGAACAGAACTGGGTCAGTTTAACACGGACTCAACACACTATGTGAACAGCGCCCTGCTGTAGCAGATCCTCATGGAGCTTACAGTAGGCCCTGTACTAAGAGCCCTGTAAGCTCTTGGATTGGCTACATCTGGAGTGTGTGCCCTAATATGCAAAGGAGTTCCTGTTACAAAAAAACCCTGGATACCACTATCACTTTTAATATTCACTGCAACTGATGTGATCACATTTGTCTTCTATGGCCCCATCCATCCCCTTGCTGAGCCTGCCAACTCTGTCTGGGGTGGTAGTAAGCTCAGTAAGACTTTTAATTTTATTGTAAATGAAGCACACAGCAAGGAGCTGAGCTTGGTGGGGCACTGCCCCTTTTGCTCTAATGAACTCTAACCCTCCCTGGGATAAATTTTGAAAGCAGCCTGCAGTGTTTACTGTACATCTATCTAACAGGTAAGAAGAATAATCAGAACAGGAACACAACCCACAGTGTCTTAGGTGCTAGATGTATGGGTGTATGCCTTATATTTCTGGAAAAAGGTTTTTGAAGACTGTGATTCTGATTTTGAAACACCACGAAAGCAAGGAGAAACAGGAAGTATTTCTCAAATATCATCCATTTTCTACAATCTTATATAAAGCAGATTTCTCCATCACTCTGTTTCCATCTGTGTAAAATGAGTTCATTTCTATCCTTGAAAGAAGCTGAGAATTCATTTATAAACTTGGAGAACATCACATGGAGAATGAAATATTACTGTCAATTATTGGTATTATATTATTGCTGTAAAAAGATGATCTGGAAGTGTCAAATATCAGATTTCTCCAAACTCCTTTTTGCACATGAGAGTAGTAACAATTATTTTTTTCTTATTTCCTTTGATGCCTGAGGAAATCACATGGTCTGTATTTTCAATTACTTATGGTCTAAATAACGAGCCACTGTTTTGACTCATCAGAGTTGCAGCGAGACATTTTAAATAGGCTCCAAAAGCTACTAAACATTTATGTGTGGTTTTCAAAGGAAACTGCCTAACAGCTGCATTGGTGAATGATGTATACAGCAGAAACCGAACCCACAGGAGTGCTTGAGGGGTGTGGCTGGTAAGACATTCAAGTGTGATTTTTATGCTTGCGAACTAGAGATGCATAAAGCCTAATTCTGTATCTGGACTTCTGAAGTAGGGTTTGTGCAGATGAAAGGAGACACCACCTGCAACAACTGCACCCAGTCCCAAAAGGGAGTTGTCCAGACAGAGCCATATCTTAGCTCATTATTCTAAAGAGAGCAGTGAAGAATTTTCTCATGGTTTCCATTACGTCCACTTTTAATGCAATTCCAGGAGCATGGATGTGTCTGATGTATAGGAAGGAGCTCATGTCTGAAAGGACTAAACATTTGCTTCAAGAAATAAACCAGAATGTTGTAAAAGATCATGTGACATTAAAGTGTCATCTGGGTACAAGCTGATTCAAACCCCCGTAGTTCAAAGGTGGACGCCTGTTGTGCAAACTTTCCATGTCTCATGAGATTATGACATGAGGACACTTTTATGTGGAGGATCCTTAATGAATTTTCAAGGAAAAGGGTGGTCTTACAGAGGACCATACTATGAGCCTAAATGTGTGAATCAATCCCTTGTTGTAGTTTCCAAAGCTTGATTTTGCAGAGCTGCTATCTATGCATGGCTGCTATCTAGCTACAAAACCACCCTATATTTGTTAGCATAATGATATGAACTTAGACTTTAACCCTCCCAAGGAAAAAAACCCACTATACTACTTCAGCTTTGGGAATCAAAGTGACCCTATATTACAGCATAGATTTCAACCATCCAAGGTGGTCAGCTACATCTGTCATTGCTCCCCAAGGTCGGAATAAAGAGTCAAACACAGAGTATTGGTATAAAATTGGGCCACTTTATTCAATATTCTAATAAACAGCAAGGGTACCCCACCAGCGGCCTGGCCAGGGCTAGGGGTCACTGCGACCACTCCCCTGCCATTAGCAGGCGAGAGACCCAGCCCCCCAGGCAGGCCCAACAGGGAGGCATGCACCAGAGGGCCCAAACCCAGATGCACATCTTGCCAGAAAGGCACCCTAGCCGAGCCTCTCGGACAGTCTGCATTCTCCAAACCATGGTCTTCAAACCCAAAGGCTGATCATGCCAGACCCCAAATTCCCAAAAAGGGGATGCTTCACAGTCCTCCCCTAGCTGCATAGTGCCCTAAACCCCCAAAACCTGCCACTACTAAGGCCAAATCTCTACTTAGGGCTTAGCGCCCACTGGGAGGCCCAAAGCCACCCACAACCCTTGCTGCAAATCTCTCAGGAAAAGCATATTACCCTTTCCTGAGAAAAGGACCCCATCCTGTCTGTAGAGGTCAGGAAATTTCAACAAAATGTCTGGATGGGGCAAATAGTGGCCTAACCCCTTTTCCAGCACCTTCCTGATCTCCTTCTTAGCCTTATACCGGGCCCCTTCTATAGCTGCAGGGTCCCAAGCACAACGCCACACCAGGTGGGGCAGCATGGCTGACCAAATTATGGTGGTCCCAGGCCATCGCTCCCGGGCCTGCCAAACTAAGGCCTTGCCCTTTAAGAGTCCCAGATCATTATCTCCCAGGTAAACAATTAAAACCTGAGGAGGAGGACCCACACAATCTTTAAACAACAAAGGCAGCAGGCCTGGCCACTGAAGGCCCCGGCGCCCCCACCATTCGATACACAAATGCTGGCTGAGTCCCAGCTGAGAGCCAACCGCAGTTCTCCAAGCCTGATGAGTGCCCCAAAACATGTGGTTATGGCCACATACGAGAACTCGGCTCCTCTGGCCAGGAACAACAGCATCTAAAGAGAAAAAACAGTTAAACAAGAACAGAACCAACAATAAACAGACACCAAGTCACTCACGGCCTAATAAAAGGTCGCATGTAAGCCTTATAGGCCGTCCCAAACCCTCTTCAAACCCCGCAGAATCAAAGGAGACACAGAATTCCGTGTATCAACCCTGGGACCGGCCTCTGTGGCCCACCCCTATTACCTTACTGACAAAAGCCAATGCAGACAGGCACCCCCTAATGGATCGCACGGCCAATCCCTTACCTCGCAGCGAAACACTCCTGAGGCATTGGCACTGGCTCTTTGTCGGCATCTGGGGCCAGCTGACGAAACCTCTCCATCTGTTTATGAGATATAGCATCAGCCACCCCGTTACTCACCCCAGGAACATGCTTGGCTAAAAACAAAATGTTAAGCCGCAAACAGTGCAGAGTGAAGGCCCTCACCAATCTCATAACCCGGCCAGATTTGGATGAAAGGGAATTAATGACGTGGACCACTTCCATATTATCACACCAAAAATGGACAGTGTGATTGGCCATATCCTTCCCCCACAGCCAAACCGTGACTAAAATAGGAAAGAACTCGAGAAACATAATATCCCAGTTCACACCAACCTTTACCCAGGAGTCAGGCCAACTATCCACGCACCAATGTCCACGGAAATAGACTCCAAAACCCAAGGAACCAGCAGCATCAGACATGACCTGAAGCTCAGCCTCGAGCCTCATGTCATCTCTCCAAAAAGAGACTCCAAAAATTCCCGCCAAACCCTCAAATCATCCCTCATGCTGCAGGTGACCCTAGTTCTATGCTGAGGCAAGCTTAACCCTGCCATAGCATCGCACAGCCTTCTAAGAAAAGCCCTCCCAGGAGCAACCACTTTGCAAGCAAAGTTGAGATGCCCAACTAGCTGCTGCAACTCCAACAAAGTAACCTTTTTTTTAAGAAGAAAGGTAGAAATCCTAGCCCTCAGCTCCACTATTTTCTGAAGAGGCACCCTAGACAACTGCGCAATAGTGTCAATCTCAATCCCCCAAAAGGTCAACCTCTGGGTCGGACCTTCAGTTTTCTCAGGTGCTAAAGGAACCCCACGCTCCGCCACCAGCTCAACAAAGCCAGACAGCAACTGCCCACAACGCCCAGTCCCCTCGGGACCCACAAAAAGGTAGCCATCCAAATAATGAAAAACTTCCTGCAAACCCACTTTCTCCAGCACAGCCCATTCCAAAAATGTGCTGAAACGCTTGAAAGCCGAACATGACACAGTTCTGTCCTATTTTAGTCGTGGTTTGGCTGTGGGAGAAGGTTTCTCCTTTTACCTGTCCATCCTGATGATTTTGAACTTCTAGGGGTTTTTTTTGAGGTTCAATTTTACATGGTCCACTAAAGGCCGTATAGACTTTATAAATTATGTCCAAATACTGGAACAGGGATGCTGCCCGCCACGGCTGCGCCCTCGCAATCACCCTGGCATAAATACAGAACCCAGGAAGCCAATTAGCCCAGGTCCTGTCCACCTTCCATTTTTTCAATTTTTCCTTCTCTTTCTCAACCAATTCTTCCTTGTCTTTTTTCTCAACCTCCCAAAAGAGAAGAGAAAAAATATCCACGTACTCCCCTTTTAATATTTTTTCCTTAGTAGCAGGAAGCAAGTGGTCTCCCAGCGGCAAGGCAACCTCCCCAAACGGCAAAGCAGCAAAAGGCACCATCCCATATGTTGAGGGTGCCCCCATAAAGGAACCAGCCATGCCAGGATGCCCTGCGCCCGGGTACACACTAGGAACGCCTTGCCCACATGGCCAAGCCCAATTCTGAAATGTGCCCAATGCAGAGGAGGCAGGTGCCCCCGCGCTTGACATGGAAGCACCCTGCCCGGCCACCAAAGCAGGCCCCCATGCTCCCCATGGCCAAACCTGCCCAGGCCCCACCTGTAAATTATCACCCGACCTACCTCCGAATCCACCAGGAACCAATGGCAAACCAACACCCAATGCTCCAGCTGACACCATCAAACCCACCTCCGGACCACAAAGGCCAGCGTCCCTTCCAGGCATGACTCCACCAGACCTGCTCTCAAGAATAGACAGCCTGGTGAGAATACTCGCCTGCTTACCCTTCTTAGATTGCCTCACACCATCCTCCCCACTTGGAGAAAGGATGCCCGCTGCCTGTTCCAATGCTTTCAATCTACAAGCAATATTGGAATTAACCACCATATCACCCTCCTCATCAGAAGACGATAACAACGTTGGTGGCCTTTTCGCAGGAGCCTTGGGTGCCTTAGGCACTGGCTTTTTTCCTTTGGGGTTGCCCGTCCCTTTTCCACCAGCCATCTAAATAGCAAGCACAAGACCACAAGATGGCCTCCTGCAGCTCCACTCTAAAATGGCTTCCCCCTGGAAGAAGAAAGGGAACTCAAAATGGCCACAAAAACCTCTGCTGCACACCAATGTCTCCAGTAGGAGAAAAATAGGAGGGGGGAAGGGGGAGGCTCTCCAAAATGGTCACCTGCCAACCTCAAGGGCAATAATAAAAAACCAGGTTGCCCCACAGGCCCACACCCTCAAAAATTAAAAGGGGAAAGACCAACCCCTGGGATCCACAACCTCTGCCCCAGCAGACCCCAAACCCTAGGCAGACTCAGCTAACAAGAAGGACAATGCCACGTCCTCTACCACCTCCGATGCCGCCGACAGCCCGCAGCACTGCAGCCGACGCTCCAGCCGACGCTCCAGCCAACGCCAACGCTCCAGCCAACGCTTCACCCGCCGCTGCCCAGTCGACTGCCCCAACAAACCCCGACGTCCAACCAAAAACAAAAGAAAAGCCTCAGCCTCAGCCAAACGTCTGCCAAGATGAAGGAGCCGCTTTTTCTCTGCGCACCAAAACGGGCGCCCCCTGACTCTTCCCATCCAGGGAAGCAAACTCTGCTCATGCAGCCTAGCAGCTATGCTGCAGTCTGCAAGCATAAGAATCTTGCATCCAGCCATATAGTACCTTTAGCTGCTGTTTCTTAATTTAAATTTAACCCTGATTTTTGGCCACAAGACTTCTAAGTAGCTTAGAAACAAGATTTGGGTTCAAATGTCATTCTTCTGTGTATGTATGTGAGAGACTGAAAAAACACACACAGAGATAAGGGAGAGCATCACCCTGAACTTCTTGATAGAACAGAAAAATAAAAATCTAGCAAAAGTCCAACCCATTACTTTTCTCAAAACACCGTCCCTTATAATAATCTCCTTGGCTTTTTTCTTTTATTCTTTAATGAACTGATTTATTATCTTATAAATCTAATCTTATAAGGTGCTTTATCAAAATGCTAAAGGTAGCTTATAGTACTTTTGCTGCTGCATGATGATGATTTATAGTCCCAAAATGTCCAGAACGCTCTTGGGGGTGGGGAGAGACAGTTTATAAAATTGCATGCAGAAAATACAACGTAATAAAAATGACACAATAGATAAACTATTACACTATGTTTTAACCATCCTTGTTCCTTCCAGCACTTAAACTTGTTCACATACTACCTGAGGTTCCAATTTTATGAAAAACTGAAACAATTTTTTGTTGCTGTTGTAAAATTAGATGAAGCCAGTTTTTGAGCTGGGAACCTACTGATTTGAAGGCACTTGAAGGCAAAAGTATGTCTAAGTTTGTTTGAATGAGACTTTGCTAGAATACCTTTCATCATTCTATGATTAGCAGAAACTATATATGCCCTGGCCTGAGTTAGTAAAGCAATATTTATTAAGAACATAAGAACATAAGAGAAGCCATGTTAGATCAGGCCAATGGCCCATCCAGTCCAACATTCTGTATCACACAGCGGCCAAATATATATATATACACACTGTGGCTAATAGCCACTGATGGACCTCTGCTCCATATTTTTATCTAACCCCCTCTTGAAGGTGGGCATGCTTGTGGCCGCCACCACCTCCTGTGGCAGTGAATTCCACATGTTAATCACCCTTTGGGTGAAGAAGTACTTCCTTTTATCCGTTTTAACCTGTCTGCTCAGCAATTTCATCGAATGCCCACGAGTTCTCGTATTGTGAGAAAGGGAGAAAAGTACTTCTTTCTCTACTTTCTCCATCCCATGCATTTATTTAGTTTGATTTATATCCCATCCTCCCCACAAGCGGGCTCAAGAGGGGTTATATAAGTCAACTCAGCAAATGTAGTGACTATAATATACAATAAATAATAATAGTAATAATAATAATAGTTTTTATTTAGATCCCGCCCTCCCCGCCAAGGCAGGCTCAGGGCGGCTCACAAACATAGAAAGTGCTATGACATAGAGTAAATATATTATACAATAAAATACAATAAAATACATTAAATAAATAGATTAATTAAAAACCACAATAGATAAGGTGCTATAATACAAACGATGTATATCAGATGGCTGGATGTCATTTCAGGATTCAGTCTTGTAGGCCATTTGGAAAAGAATAGTTTTACATGCCCTGCGGAACTGATTGTAGTCCCGCAGGGCTCGAACCTCGGCTGGTAGTCGATTCCATCAATGGGGAGCCATTACTGAGAAGGCCTGCTCTCGGGTTGTTTTCAGTTTGGCCTCCCTTGGTCCAGGGATTTTTAAGAGATTTTGGGAGCTAGATCTCAGTGCTCTCTGGGGAGTATATGGGGAGAGGCGGTCCCTAAGGTAGACAGGTCCTTGGCCATATAGGGCTTTAAAGGTAATAACCAGCACCTTGTAACGAACTCGGAACACAATTGGCAGCCAGTGCAGCTCCCGCAACCTAGGCCGCACGTGCTCCCACCGAGGTAGTCCCACTAGCAGCCTGGCCGCTGCATTCTGCACTAGCTGCAGTTTCCGAGTTTGGTACAGGGGCAGCCCCATGTAGAGGGCATTACAGTAGTCCAACCTCGAGGTGACCGTTGCATGGATCACTGTTGCTAGGTCGCCACGTTCCAGGAAAGGAGCCAACTTCTTCGCCCTCCTAAGATGGAAAAAGGCGGCTTTAGCAGTGGCTGCTATCTGTGCCTCCATTGTCAAGGAAGGCTCCAGAAGCACTCCCAGGCTCTTGAACCTGCGCACTGGTATCAGCGACGCACCGTCAAAAGCCGGTAGGGAGATCTCCTCCCCTGGCCCGCTGTGGCCCACGCAAAGGACCTCAGTCTTCGCTGGATTCAACTTCAGCCCACTCGACTTGATCCACCCTGCCACGGCTTGCATCGCCCGGCCCAGGTTTTCAGGAGTGTCTCCAGTCCGGTCGCCCATCAATAGATAGAGCTGGGTGTCATCAGCATACTGGTGACAACCCAGCCCATACCTCTGGGCAATCTGGGCAAGGGGGCGCATAAAGATGTTAAACAGCATCGGGGAGAGAACTGCCCCCTGAGGCACCCCACAGTTGAGTAGGCACCTCTGGGACAACTCTCCCCCAATTGCCACCCTTTGTCCCCAACCTTCAAGGAAGGAGGAGAGCCGCTGTAAGGCTAGCCCCCGAATTCCTGTGTCGGTGAGGCGGCGAGTCAGCAGCTGATGATCGACCATGTTGAACGCCACTGACAGGTCCAACAACAGCAGTACCGCCGAGCCGCCTCGATCCAGATGTCGCTGGAGGTCATCCATGAGGGCGACCAGCACTGTCTCCACCCCATGGCCCAGGCGGAAGCCGGACTGGTATGGATCTAAGGTGGAAGTGTCATCCAAGAAGCCCTGTAACTGCGACGCCACAGCCCTCTCAATAATTTTGCCCAAAAAGGGCAAATTTGACACCGGTCGGTAATGAGCCAATTCGGCCGGGTCAGATGTAACCTTTTTCAGGAGAGGGCGGACCATTGCCTCTTTCAGGGGCGTTGGAAAGGCGCCCTCTGAAAGAGATCTATTTATGGTGTCCCGTATAGGACATCTGAGCTCCTCCCGGCATAGGCTTCCCAAACCTCCTGCTCTGGCGGGAGACTTCTGGGTTCGCAGCCTCATCTCCCGCTCTTCAAAACTCTGGAAGTGGGGGTGGGGGGTGGAGGGGGGGGAGAACATACCTTTAGGATTCATGTTGTAGAGCTCCTGAGCCGTTTGCAAAATGTCTGCCCCTTTAAGGCTGGGCAGGAAGCAGGAAGGGCTTTTGAGAACGGCCCCTCCCTTTCTTTTGCTTTCGTTTTCACAGGAAGTAGAGTTGTCCGGAGGAAGATCTGGTAAGTGTGTGGGTGTGTGAGAGAGAGAGGGGGAGGAGGCAGGGGATTCCCTAGTTTGGAGGCCCTCCCCCCCTTTAGAAAGCGTGGGGGGGAGGGAAATGTCTACTGGGCACTCTATTATTCCCTATGGAGAACAATTCCCATAGGGAATAATAGGAAATTGATCCATGGGTATTGGGGGCTCTGGGGGGGGGCTATTTTTGAGGTAGAGGCACCAAATTTTTAGTATAGCATCTAGTGCCTCTCCCCAAAATACCCCCCAAGTTTCAAAACGATTGGACCAGAGGGTCCAATTCTATGAGCCCCAAAATATGGTGCCCCTATCCTTAATTATTTCCTATGGAAGAGAGGCATTTTAAAAGGTGTGCTGTCTCTTTAAATGTGATGGCCAGAACTCCCTTGGAGTTCAATTATGCTTGTCACATCCCTGTTCTTGGCTCCACCCCCAATGTCTCCTGGCTCCACCCCCAAAGTCCCCAGATTTTTCTTTAATTGGACTTGGCAACCCTATCCCGGCAGGCCTTAATTAGCCAGGAGGGGCATGGGTCCAGATCACAAGTAGTTGGGCGTGCAGTGACAAGGATTCTGTCAACAAATAGATTAATGTAGTTACAACAGGATTCAAAACAATATAAAACAGTCTAGGTTAGGTTATGATCACATTTTAGATGATGCCATGGTAAGACACAATATACACATGCAGACCAGACTGCCTTATTCAGGCACATAGTCAAAGAGAAATATGATAGATATGGAGATACAAGAAGCCAAATCACACTCTCTGTATGCATCTTCTGATTATGGCATCTTCACAAGAGTAGGAGATGGCCTGCTTGTCATTCAAGGATTGGCAGAAAGGGCCTGTTCTGTTTACCAACATGCCTGAAAATGCTTGGACAAAGGTATGCTGCAACTTCCAAGTACAGAAAATGCAGCAAAAAACCAGTTCACTGGTGCCAGCAGAATTTTCCTAGTAGACAGCAATTCAGTCAGTTCTTAAAAGGTTCTGCGGCCATTACATTTTGGTTTTCAACACTTGGCTAATTTAAAACCCTTTACTAGAAGACCCCCTTCAAGGAACTCCTTCAAAAAGTGTCAATTAATTTGCTACACAAAACACATACTATCTTTGCAGTAAAACAGTAAGGACATTAATTTTATATGGGGCAGTGACATCCTGCAAAAGCCTGGTTCTCAGTATCCATTTACTTGTACAGCACAAGAAGGTGCAAAATGAAACTGCCCCTTATGTGAAGTGGCTAATTTGAAACCTAATCTGCCATTTCTTAAGTGTTTTGATCTTACAGCCTTTTCTTTGGAACACCTGCAGCTTATATCACACACATTTTCATTCAGAACAATCTGTAAAATTGTTATAGTGTAGTCCCGTACCATGTCACATTGTGGCAGTACCTTTGATCTCTGCCCTTGGGAAAGATTTCTTCATGTGGGCAGCAGCAGCAGCTGTAAATACAACAGTTAATACTATTGAGGTATTGAATTTCCCATTTATTATGCTGGCTGAAGTCAGAAGGTTTAGGCTGTACTGCATTTCCCATATAGTTTGCTTTCAAGTTTCTGAAGTTTTATGATAATCTAGTAAATAGATGGTCTTAGATACTTTTTCAATGGCAGTATGGGGAGGAATCCCTTTCTCCATTATTTTAAATAAGCTTAGATGATAATTTTGATGTATGTCTTTACATTTTGATCTTTGCCTGAATCCTCTGAAAAGTCACAGCCTTAGCTTGATGGGAAGCAATCTGTAGTCTAAATCTTAGTCACAATGGTGATCTGATGTGAGGCTTATCCATGCTGTTATTCCCTTTGTTTAGAGTGCTTTCTGTAAATTTGCTTTGGGGTGTGTGTGTAAAATGTCTTAAGTGGTTTGAAATTGCTTATATTGTACTTCCACAAAAGTTTTTCATATATAGGATCATCACTTGGTACAACTCATCCAACCACACATAGAACCAGCATGTTAACAGCCAAGGTCTCTTATGCTTCTTAAAAATGAAAAATGTATAAGGAATAAGTCCCACTGAAATATTTCTTCTAATGTGCGCATGTGTGTGTGTAATGGCTATCAAAATATAAAATAGGCTGTATAATAATAAAAAATGGCTCATTGGGTCATTTAGCAGATCAGGTTCTTCTAAAATTTAAAACCAATATTTAACTGCATATCAAAGAAGATCTCCAACTTTTCATTAATCCTTATTTTGTCAGGGGTGGGCCCATTTCACTGCCCTACTGATAGGCACAAGACCATAGTTGACTGTTAGAAGCTGACGAAGAAATGCTAACATTTATTAAGTTCTCATTGTTGTTATGAAATTACCAAATGTTAGGATATGAAAACTATAGAAGAACAGTTGCTAATTAGCATGTGGCTACATTTCTTCAGTGGCTGCATAATTCAAATGGGCCGAGAATGGGTGATATTTTTAGAATGCTTTGCAAGTGACTGCCAACTTTCATTCTGAGGCACTGTGGCCTTTAATAACCTGTTCGAGTACACACATAGTTTTGAAGTCTAGACTGTGTATTTCTTTTTTTTAAAAAAAAAAATAAACTTCAGACACCCATTTATTATCAGCTTTCTAGTTATAGCTCTTTGTTCCACTTGTGCATATTATATGGTACCATTCCTTTGATATGAAATTGTTTACACAATACTTCTGCCATCTTTGGCTATACAACAAAGAGTGCATTTCTGAACTGAAATCACTGATTAAAAACCACCTTAGCCTGAAATATGTCCCTTTTCTTTGACTGACACTTTTACCCAGGAACTTTTAAATAAAGAATCTTTGAAGTTTTTCTCTTCTCACTGTCTTGTATACTCTCTGATGTAGGAAATCTGCATCTCCAAGTCTTATGGAGATAGCAACTCACTAACAGACATGCACCTATGTGACTGTTTACAAAATTCTGACCCTAAAAGCATATCTGTAAGTGCCAAATATAATAAACAATCAAATACTTCATTTTTGCACTTGATCCCACATTATTATAAGGTGGTCTGGAAGCTGAGGAAAAGTCAATGACTTCTCCCCATACAGAACCTTAGGGATCTTATATTCCCAGAAAGTAGAAGGAGACATGCCGGAGCAGCTTTCACACGACAGGTAATACAGGACAGCTGCAACTAATACACTGCTGTTGTGGTATTCATGCAATTTGTTCTGTAGAAGTCTGACCCCAAGTTTACAGCATTCCTTAATGTCTTGCAGGTAGTTCAGTTGAGCTCACAGCAGAAATATTGCTTGTTTATTTTGTAATTTTAATACAACATATTACAATTGCCGTATTTCTTCTCATGCAGTCTCATCTCTGTCAGTTTTTTTTTTATTGATCACAAATATGTAGATCTGTTTCTTACCCAGCCTGGTTCATCAATTTGTACGGTACCCTTTAATTAGAAAGTAAGACTGCATAACTGGCTGTTATACCAAATGCACTAATCTAAATATCATTTGATAGAGTTTGTCATGGTCTTAATCTGGATCAACTGGCTACTCTTCACTCTCAGTACCACTTTGGAGTTGATAGTACAAGCAAGACTTTTGACTTCAATGCTATGCAAACTTACTTGAAAGGACATTCAACCATATTTTAGTGTTTAGTTCCAGGTAAACATGAATAGAGCTGCAGACCAAACAGATGTTGTTTTGTGTAGGCTTAAATTCCTCCTTTGCCATGAGAATAATTTTCTTTGAAGATACGATGATGTCTCAAATCCCTTACCTTAACGCATAATCAAAACTGGAGAAACAATTGCTTACATGGATCCCTCCACCATTCTGTTTCATTCATATCACTGTGCTAGGTGAAGTAGGGTTCCTAATGGGCTGGCAATCAAAATATTCTGTTCCTTTAATTGAATATGATTTAGCATGTGGTATTTTCATGCCATGAAGTGCTTCAACAGCTCATTTTCACATATTAAACCTTCATTCAAGAGGTAGGGTATTTTTTCCCAGGACACTTGGCAACCCTAATGACAAATCAACAAAATGGTGTTTCTGTGTGTACTTTTCATAGATCTCTATCCTGTCTATCTTCTGCCACCTGCATTATAGTATTGAGCTTTTTATGCTATGAAACCCTTTTCCGTTATAAACAACTGTGTCCAGCATTTCAGATCTGCTCCCTTACCAATTGAATGTTTACCCATTTGTGTATAATAACACTTGGATTCATAATCTGAAATGGTTAAATAATCTGAATTGGTTAAAAACTGGGACAACATTTCAACCATTCCAGTTTTATGAATAGTTAAATCTTGCCCAGGAGCAACATTCTAGAATGAAAGTAGCTGTTGATTTATAATGAATGGGTAACCTCACAAAGAGAGATTAACTCCACCTTTCCGTTCTTGCTGAGATGAACATTATGAATGATCATTTTATAGAAGAGACATGCCTTACACCTTTGCCAACAAATTTCTGCTATCTCTGGTTTATAGACAAAGAAGAACTCTCAGTGCTATACTAAATGGAGTTACATCCCTGAAGACAATGACATGCAGTTCTTCTTAGGACAGCACTGTTTGAGGTAGGATAAGGCTTTTAGATCACATTTATATATCAAGAATCAAAAATTAATATCCAATATAAAAACAGAAATGATAAAACCTATCTTAAAACCACATGTTTCAGAGAGCAATAGATCACATATGTGATTGAAAGCTTAGGTAGATTTGATCTGACACTTAAAAGATGCTCTTATAGGAACCAGGACAAATTTGAGTATGGAAGAGAACAAAGTCGGAATCTAGTGGCACTTTAAGACCAACAAAGTTTTATTCAAAATGTGACCTTTCATGTGCCTACACTTTGAACAAAACTTTGTTGGTCTTAAAGGTGCCACTGGACTCCAGACCAACATGGCTGCCCACTTGAGTATGGAAGGTATTTCACAAATAAGGTACTATTGCCAATAAGGCCCCCCGTCTAGTACCAACCCACCTAGCATCGAAAGGTAGAAGCAGCCTGAGAAAAGCCTATAACAAAAGTTATTATTAATAGGTGGGTTCATATGAAACCAAGAGGATTTCATCGTACCCAGTCACAGTCCATTTTGAGTCCTAGTTACAGACTATCTAGAGTGCTATAAATAAAAAAGAAAACACTGCATGTAGTTTTCAGATAGATACTGGGAGCTAGCAAAGTTTATAAGAATTGTGGGAAATGTTCTCTATAGCCACCACTACCCAGACCTGATACAATAGTCAGGAGAATATAATTGTTTAGGGATGGCCACAATCTGCATTTGCGCAGTTCAGTTTGTGGCTAAACCATGAACCAAATCACAAGCCGTCAGGGCTTTTTTTGTAAAAAATCCCAGCAGGAACTCATTTGCATATTAGCCATACCCCTTGACATCACCATTATTTTGCAAGGGGCTTTTTTCAGAAAAAGCCCGGCAGGCACTTATTTGCGCACTAGGCCACACCCCCTGACACCAAGCCAGCCAGAACTACGTTCCTGTGCGTACCTGCTAAAAAAACCCCCTGCAAGCCGTTATGCTGCTTCATGAATCAAACTAGTTTGTATCAATTCACAAGCCTTTTAAAGTTTAAACCCCTGCTTTCTGCTCCCTGTGGCTTTTTGCAAGGGGCAGAAAACAGCTGTTTGGTTTAAATGGCTCGGAGCTATCATCATCATTTGGCTCCACACACATCAAAGCCAGTTTGGTGTAGTGGTTAAGTACGCGGACTCCTATCTGGAAGAACCAGGTTTGATTCCCCACTCCTCCACTTGTAGGTGCTGGAATGGCCTTGGGTCAGCCATAGCTCTTGCAGAGTTGTCCTTGAAAAGGCAGCTTCTGGAAAAGCTCTCTCAGTCCCACCTACCTCACAGGGTGTTTGTTGTGGGGGAGGACGTTAAAAGAGATTGTGAGCCACTCTGAGATTCAGAGTGTAGGATGGGATATAAATCCAATATCTTCTTTTTCTTTTTATACAGAGAATTTGTTGGGTTTTGTTGGTCTTAAAGGTGCTCCTGGACTCAAACTTTGTTCTATAACTTGCTATAGGAAGACTTAAGGATAGCTATAGGCACTCAGGCTGGAATGTAATAGGGTTGCCAACCTCCAAGTAGGGCCTGGAGATCTCTCAGAAATACAAATCATCATCATCACCACAACTTTATTGGCATAACATCAGAATTACAAGTAATTTCCAGATTTTCCCTGGATAAAATGGCTACTTCAGAAGATAGACTCTATGGTATTATACCTGATTAATTTCCCTCCTCCACCTTCCCCAGGCTCCACCCTCCAAGTCTCCAAGAATTTCCCAGCATGGCAACCCTAGTGAGTATGTGCACATACACTTTTTTTCGCAGTGATAGCCTGCCAGGCATGCGGGGGAAAGGTGGCTTTTTTGCTTCAAGTTGAAGGGGCTCCCTTCTACAGATACAAAGATTGACCCTCCGCTGTCCACTTAAAAGAGAAAGCAAACCTGGACAAATTCCCCACTAGCCTTGTTCCAGACTTGTTACTCCTTTTCCTTAGGCACTTCTGCTGGATTTCACATAAGCTGCCCCGGAGCAGTGAGTTGCCCTGCCTTTTTTCAAGTTCCCTCTATGGCAGGCAGAAACCAGTTTTCAGAGGGTCCTGCCTGCCGTGGAGGGAACTTGAAAAGAGGTGGCACAATTCACTGTGCCGGGCAGCTTGTGCAAAATCCAGCAGAAGTGCCGTGGGAAAAGGAGCAACGAGATTGGAACAAGGCTAGTGGGGAATCAGTCCTGTTGTCAGCACCAATTCATTATTATCACTTTACAGTGATTTTAAGATGCTGTGATACCCTGATCCACTGGGACTTGTGGTGCAGAACTCTTCTAACACACCCCAAATGTTTTTAAGCACCAAAACAGCCACATGGGCACCAGCACACACTGGAAAATTATTATGAGTCCACTTGTGAAAGGTAGAATTCAGAGACTGCTGCTGCCACCCACAAACTGGTTTGCAATCTTTTAATGGCAGATGATTTGATTATTGCCTTCCTAATAAAGTTGGATGACATGACAGTCATCCTTTTCTCTGTTTACATTCCCCCTTCCATTCCTAGTATATTGGTTCAGAAATTGGATTGCCTAGGTAAAATTGTTGATGACTTCCAAGTCTGTTTTCCAGATAACCCTTTAGTACTAGCTGGTGACTTTGATGCAAAGATCTGATAATGATAAATTTCTTAGCCTGGTTGGCATAATAGAAAATCTAAGGATAATATAATAAACAAAGGCGGTTTGGAGTTGGCTAAATTTGCAATTCAGGGAAACTTTATCCCTCTGAATGGATACTCTAAGATTCATGGTGACTTTACTTACATGAGTCCCAAAGGAGCCAATGTAATAGATTATATCCTGACCCCACCTGAATATCTCCCTCATGTTGAGTTCCTAAAAATTGGTGACTTCTTGGGAAGTGATCACCTCCCAGTCTTCATATCTATAGACCTATCCTTAGAACACTATCTTATTCCAACACAAAGTTTCCCTCTCTCACAAAATCAAAATAAAGTCTGTTGTTTATACTGGAGCTTTAACTCTAGTGATTAGGCTCAAACTATAATGGGTTCCATATCTTGTAACATTCTTCTTAACAGAGTTTTGCAGTATGACTGCAGTGTAATTGTTTGCATAATCTAGATGAGGTATTAAAGCTGTTTAGACCACTTTGCATGAAAAAGAACCCCAATGGAACATCTTCTGAAGTTAAGAGGAATAACTGGTTTAATGGTGATTGTAAAAGAATGAAAATATGTATTCAACAGAAGCATCATGAGTTGAAAAGAAACTGTAAAGTAGCAGCCCTCTGAGTTGATCGAACTGAAGAAAATGTACAGAGAACAGATTAACATGAGGAGACAGATGGTCTTTAACAAGGAATGGAGATATCTCATCTCAGCTATCATCTCATCTAATCTCAGAGCCAGTTTGGCATTGTGATTAAATGCATGGACTCTTATCCGGGAGAATTGGGTTTGATTTCTCACTCTTCCACATGCACCTGTTGATGTGATCTTGAGTCAGTCATGAAGTTCTCTTATCTGGGAAAATTGGGTTTGAACCTCCTCTCCTCCACATGCACCTGCTGATGTGACCTTGAGTCAATCATAAAATTCTAGGAGAGCTCTCTCAGCTCCACCAACCTCACAGGGTGTCTGTTGTGGGGAGGGGAAAGGAAAGGAGATTGTAGTAATGGGCAGGTTATAAATCCAATCTCTTCTTCATCATCAATAATAATGACAATAAAGCCTTCTGGTCTATCATAGGTACTAAAATCCCTTGCTGTATTGCCCCTTTGATATGGGAAATTTATTTCAAGAGGCTATTTATTCCCTGATGCTAAGAGGCCTAGTGCATATCTGTTAATATTCCTCTTGATGCAACAGCATCCTGGCATGAGGTATTGATTAAGGAGGTCATTTTCATTATCAAGGGATTAAAATTAGGAAAAAGTCTGGGTTCTGATCTAATCCCTAATGAGCTATTCAAGACTGATCCATTATGGTGGGCCAAAGTCTTGGCCCCAGTTTTCACTCAGAGTAGCACCAGTAAACAAATAGGCCACACACTGAAATAATCTCCTTAACAGGATTGATACATCCTTTCATGCTCTACTGGAATGCAGATTTTTTTGAGGTTATGAGGGATTGCTATATTAAGCCTTTATTCAATCAATCATCCCCCATACTCCATAAACTCTGGCTGTTTTGTGCAGTGATAAGGATCCTAAGATCACTCTAACTATTGTCTCAGTTCTTTTAGCCCTTCCATCAGAGAGATGTCTTCTGCTGCTCAAAATTAATAAATCAGTGAGCTTCAAATGGTTCAAAAGAAAAAAAAAGGATTGGCAGACTTTTGACCAGCTGTCTCTTCTTGCTCTTGCTTTTGGCTTTACCCTATAGAAAGCATAGATGTTTCTTCTGCATCAGAAACAATAGAGGATGGTGGAGGCACTTTGTTCAAAGGCCCATAGAACTGGGCCTGTGAAACAATCTACTTGAAACTTCACAGTACTTTGGTGGACAGGCAACACCAGCTCTGCTGCAATTTTAATGTCATTTGTTTGAAAAATAGCCACAATATTCCCTTGGGAAAATTCCCCAGAGGGTATAAATGACACAAATAATTTTGGAATCCTTTCCCCCCAATAAAATCTGAATCCAGATACAAACCTGGTACTTAGGACTGAATAACTTGGAATACTGCTAATTATGCTCTCACTGAAATTCAGATCTGAAAAGACCATTTTTTTTCCTGGTGCACATCTCTGCCTGCTGAATCTGATCCATGTAGTCCAGTGGGCAACTGCATGGTTCCACAAAGTCCTCAATTAAGGAATTAGGGCAAAAGCCCTTCCTTGATATTGACACCTTTATCCCCAAACAGCTGGTACTGAGTGGTATATTGCCTTTCTAACAGCTGTTAATAGACCTGTCCTCCAGGAATTTGTCCTATCCCTTTTTAAAAGCCATCTGCACTAGAGGTCATTACCATATCTTGTGGCAGTGTGCTCCCAAAATGAAATTTATGTTATGTGAAGAAGTATTTTTTGTGTGTATCTTGAATCTACTGTTCTGAATATAAGTTTGGATTCAGCCAACATTTCCACTTGTAAATAGAGAAACGAGTCTACTTCTTTGTCCACCAAGAGCTATTCTGAGAATCATGGGACTTATATGGATAAAAACACATTTTTGTTGGACACTGAATTAAGGGGAATTCAGTGAAATTAAGAAGCTGGTTGCATCCAACTTATTGTTTATATCTGCATTGTTATCTAAAACAAAGTTCACATTACTAAGATTGGTACTGACAATCAGAATAATATTTTTATTTTTTGTGACAAAGTTATATATCAGCAGACCTGCCTGTTATATTCATCCTATTTCTTGTAGCCAAATCTGCTGTGACTTATTAGAAGCAATTAAATAATATAGCTAAAATATTTACATAGTAAGAACTAGAGAGACAAGCAAGGCCATTTCTAGGAAAGCCATCAACCAGTAATCTAATATTCCAAGAAACAGATTTTAGAGAAGTAATTAATGATGTCTCAGCTGGTGATTTTAAACTCAGTAATTCCTTATTCTGTGCAGTTTTTAGTGAATCTTATAGAAGCATTGGAAATCATATGATTATAGTAGATTAAAATGCCAACAAAATTTGTTTTCTATCAACACTTCCATTCACAGACTGGTTTGCTGCATTCCTGAGGAAGTCTGAGTGTTTGTAGCATATATAATCATCAATGTATCTAATTTTCAACATGCTCAAATATGTGAATGCAACTGAAAATGAAAACCAAACCAAATTGAATTAAGTACCTGAAGTTTAAGAAAATATAAATGTATAGGTCAAATAATACTGTTAGTCAAATTAAAAATTAATAAATATTAACAAATGTGCAAAAATATACTTGCATTTATTTCACAATAGATTAAAAACTGATATTGGCCCTCACAATAGCCTCAATTTTCATTGATAATGGACAATGATATCCTGAAGTGACAAATATTGACCAGACGTATTACAGCCAAATTGATCTTTGCGTTCTTCAGTGATCAAACTAATAACATTACAACATGGCTCCTGACAAAGCAATATAGCACTTATCATAAACTGACCAAGATGAATTCAGATGGGTAGCCATATTGGTCTGAAGCAGTAGAATGAAGTTGCACCTTTAAGTGCATCTAGTGGCACCTTTAAAACCAACAACATTTTATTCAAGGTAGAAGCTTTCATATGCAAGCACACTTCTTCAGATACAATGAAACAGAATTTCCTAAACCACTTTCTCATCTTAAAGGTATTCCTGGACTCAAACTTCATCTGATCAAGATGAAGTTATTCCGATGACAAAACACAACGATATTAAAAGCCCATCCAACTGTTGATGCGCCTGTGCTTAGTGAGGGTGGTTTTAGTGACGCAAAGAATGAAGGCTTGCACACAGTAGTGTTAAAACCACTATATACAATTTATTTACACCTCCACTCTCCAATCCGACAGAATGCTCCGCTGCTCTCCACCATACATATCCCACACACAGTAAAGTGTCTCTGTACATTTATACATCTGGTCCAGCCAGGTAACCAATCAGCTTCCTGATGAGTCATGCTGACATTGCTTAGGCTGATGCAATCTGGCAACCAGCCACCTTCTGTCACTTAGATGATCTACCTGGCAGTTCAGTTTCACTTTCACAGCATGTGCTAGAAACTGTTTATCTTTACATAAACTGACACCAACACTCTTGCCAGAGTAAGGTTCAAACACGCAAGAAGGGTGTGGGTTGGTCACAGCCATTTTGACCATACGTTGTGGCTTCACACACGACATTTTTTGGGCTTCCAAAGTTATTCTGCTTTCCCTTTTGCACATTTGCTTACAACTGGAAACAAAAACAAAATAGCTTGGGTGTGGTTGGATTTGTGGATTAGTTTTAGTAATCTTATTTTCAAGGTTCAGAAGAAACCAGGTGTTTTATAAGCCTCAACATTTATAGTACATCTATAATAATTAGATTACAGGTGGGTTTTCATTGTTCACTCTATATGTTTAATCACTACAACTGTAATGCACTGAAAGACATTAAATGGACATTTTAAAGTTGTGATTTTTAGGAATACCTACTTAGAAACCAGTGTCATTGGAATAATTGAGATTTACTGCTACTTAGTTTGTTTAGGATCAAGTTAGCAGCTGCAATATTTAAACCATTTACACCAGAGTTTACTGATTAAGTATCCCAGAGTAAATGGTTTTAGAACTAATTTGTTATTCTGAGCAAAGTTCTAAACTGATGGCATTTAGCTTGAAATGTGAAATATTTTTGAGATCCATTTTCTACTTCTGATATTTAGGTTTTGATTCTTTTGAATTGTTTTTCTTATACCCCTATTTCTCCTGCTCACTAGGAAGTGCTTTGATGTGCTGCTTCCTTTAGACCCTATTTGTCATTGTGCTTCACCAGCTGTTATGCCTTAACACTTCTTGTGATAAATATAACAGAATGTCTGTTAACATGGTCTTCTTGATGTGATTGTATGTATGATTTCATCTGGATTCTTTATTTTGTATTTTACTAAAAAAAAGTGTATTGCTAAAACACCACTGCAATGAGGTTGTGAGTTTCATGGGCACATCTAGAGTGTTTGGCAGACTAAATTCTTGCACTTCTAAGATGGACTCTCTCCTGACACCCAGAGCTCTAAAAATCTTCAAGAATGCTGCCATCCTTTAGAACTCCAATCTTCTTGTGAAAGAGTAAAAACCAAGGGTAAATGGAGAACAGGCCTTAATACCTAGAATGGGAGAAGAGGGGCATCACTGGCCAGAAAGGTAGTATACAAATTTTGTGAATGAATGAATAAATAAATGTATGCAGCTAGTGAGAACATATACTAAAAGCACTGGTGAATAAAAGCTTTATTTCTGAAATGATAATTGAAAATGTACATGATTTGTTAAGAGTCAGAAAGCAGAAAGCTTTACACAAAACAAGATGTTGTTTTTCAGGGAGTAAAGCTTTCTGCTTTTGGTGATCATGTCTGGGTAGTCATTGATCTCACTGCAAGCACCATTAATTAAAACCATAAATATATATTGGCAAACAGTACATTCAGTTTCGGCTTCTTTTCCCTCAGCCATTTGACTTCAGCATCCAGGCACTTGAGGACAGACATGGACGTTTTTGAGGCTTATTTTTTGGCTGGGTGTTATCAGCTATCGTCCTCCTAATGTAAAGCTTTTACATAATATATATTTAAAAATAGAGGATAGTCCTGAATCCTGTGGAACTCTTCCTCAAAAGACTTCAGATTCTGCATCTCCTCCTATAACAACTTTTTCTGTCCAATTTCACAACAAAGACTTGAACTACACTTTCTACAGTGCTGTCCATATGTTCAATGTTTCTTTCCCTTCTGGGGTAGGGTGAGGACCTTCACTTACAGACATAACTCTTCCCCTTTCACCCATGTTTTCAACAGAATGCCTCTAGCAATTCCATTTTAAACAGAAGATAGGAGGCTCCTACAGATAATTTTCTGAGACGATAAATATGATAGTTGAATACTATACATCTTGTTTACTTGCATACAAGTCCCATTGGTTTCAGGAATTAACCCTTTATTCAACTATATGTAAGGATTCAAAGCATCATTTATTAAATGTTTTTTTATTTATTTGAAAATATTTATACCCTAAGTTATCATTGCAAACCAGAGGTAGGTAACAAAACAGTAAAAGCTGCAAGGACAGCAAAAAGCACCCATCAAGTTAATACCAAAATACAGTTAAAAGTCAAATACATGCAGTAAAAAACCAGCCAAAAACTGTTTACCCTCCACCAAATCTCCTCTGGAACAAAATAATCTTACATGCCTGCCACACCCAATTTGAAGGCCATTCCAGATTAATGGACTAATTACAGAAAATCCTTGTGATCTAACTGCTGCCAAATGGTCCCATCCCAGGTGAGGGTACTACCCAGGAGCACATGGTCTGAAGTGTACAACTGGTACACGGGTGTATATTGGAAGACTCTTTCTACATAATAAAATAAGCCAAGGTAAGACGAACTTCAGTGACATCACTGTTCTTCACTGGGTATGCAACATATACCAGTACAACTTTTCACAAACTAGGAAGAAACAACTTCGGTCTGAGACTGCAAATCTTTAGCACATCTTCTTCTGTTCCAGAGGAACAGATAAAGGGGAAATATTCTGGGCAGTCTGTTGGTGGTACCTACAGTAGTGATATCAGGGGAAAATACATGGTAGAAGAGAAACTTAATGACACATTTACACAGCAGCAGATTTACAAATCAGTTGTATATTGGACATCTTGTAAGAGTAATATGGAAACATTTACAAAGGTATAATGAAGTGTCTGCCTTAAAATCTACCAGTAATATACTGTTCTGCTGCTTAAAATAATCTTACATTTGTAGGATGACGTTCCATAATTTGAGAGGACACAATTAGTTCTATTATTGTTGATGAAGAGAAACTGATGCCACCATATCAGCTTTTTTTTTGGAAACCAATGCGGCTGGGCAAAGACACAATGCTTCTAGAACATTTACAATATGAGCTTTAAGCAGACAAAATGAGCTCTCAGGCTTTCTTTCTGTTCCAGAAAATCAATTTAATATGCAGCTCTTGAATCAAGAGCATATCAGATATTAAATTGATAACAACAGATTGACTTTTATTGAAAAAATGTTTCAAGTTACAAGTTGACAAAAGTCCATTACAATGGCGAGTATAAAGCATGCAAAGCACAACTGCTTGTGGACCAAAGGTTGTATAAAATAATAGTTACAGTAAATTTGATCTTAGCTCAAAGGAGCAGAGACATGAAATACCATCTTACTTAAAAAAAAAATCTGAATAAGCCATAAACTTGCATTTGAAAGCATGGCTAGAGTGAGACTCAAAGGAAAAGAAATCCTGCATGACTCAGAGCTTGAAAATTTATTCTCCTAGATTAACACACTGCAATGTACCCTGATAAATATGTATGTAGGCAAACCATGTCCAAAGCATATTGGTATATTCATCATCATTTGGAATAAAAATTAGCATTCCAAATAGATCTCCCCAAACAAACAATAACATTATTTAAACAGCACAGATTTGTATTCCACAAGACCCCTAAGTGGTACAATTCAGAACCTAAGCAGATGTGGGCGTCATGCTTCACCGTGGGTCCCATTCATGGTCCTGCACAGATGGGGAGATCCTGCAGGGGTAATGGGCTATGTGGCCAACTTGGGGGCCAGGCAGCAGCAATAGCATAGACCAAGGAGGTCTATGATGGGCCTGAGCTGGGACCAGGGGAGAGGCCACCAAAGGAAAAGCATGCTGCATCACCTGGCCAGCTCATCTGGCCATGTGGGATCACTTGCCCACTCCTCCCTCCCTGTGCGTTAATGCTTTAGTGGAAGAAGGCATGTGGGAGGTTGTGGATAGTCCCATTGGGAAGAGGCTAACATTATGGGGATGCACTTTCCTGTTCAAAGTATTTTCTGCTTCATTTATCTGTCACAACCTTGGGGCAGTATCAGTATGGGGCTGGATACATTTTAGGCAAACCAGCCTGCATATCCATTTTCTTGGTGTATGTGGATCCCCTTAAGGAATCTGGGAGTGAGGGCTTTCAATGGACATGCCCAACTTGGGGGCTGCCAATGGGTTACCCCTTATGTTCAAGTGGCAGGGGAGACTACTTATTGGGGGCCATATTTGTGGAATCCAACATTCTGCCATTTAGTGGTCCTCCCCACACTGCAAGCAGGCTGGGTCATCAATTGCCAGGTGGGTCAGTCAATGCCAATATCTGGTAGACCCATACTTACAGCTGTAACCAATGTCAAGGTGACTTACAGCTGTAACCAATAAAGTTGTGGCCATTTTTTTTCAAAACGGTGTGACTGATTGTGTTATTGACAGGTTGTTGTAAGGGGGTCCTTGCCTTCACTGCCCTCTCCCCTCTCCTAGGTGCTGGGACTGCAAATCCAACAAGCCCAGGAACTCTGTGTACAATATTGGAGCACAATTTTTAAAACTTAAAAAAAGATATTCTATTTGTTTGTTTTTGTTATTCGGTTTTGTTTACTATTGTTTCAATGGAAAAATCATTACCAGCAGGGTTTTTGTAGCAGGAACTCCTTTGCATATCAGGCCACACACCCCTGATGTAGCCAATCCTCCAAGAATTTACAGGGCTCTTAGTACAGGGCTTACTGTAAGCTCCAGGAGAATTGGCTACATCAAGGGTGTGTGGCCTAATATGCAAAGGAGTTCCTACTACAAAAAAGCCCTGTTTAGCAGCTCTAATTTTTCTGTTTTCCATCTAATCTGGATGAAATGTTCCACAACTGCAATCCGCATCCAATGACTTACTCTGCCAGTTCAGCCAGATGGAAGAGAAGGTTCCAATTGTACAGACAGAGGAGTTGCATTGTTCAGATAGTCAAAGAGTATCTTACATTGGAAAGAAAACTTTGAATAGTAGTGCTTTGAAGAAATCTCTTTAAGTGTGTGTGTAGAAATTACTGACAGAATAAAACAAAATGTCTATTAATGTATGTGCTCTTATGAGGAAAAAAGCAGAACAATCCACTAGATAGTGACATTAAAAGATTTACAGTGCAGAATTAACAGACAAATTCTAACTAGAACATTGAAAGAACAGGAGAAACTTCACCCAATATCGCAATAATTTTTTTCAGTAGCTCACTAACAAAACAGAAATTAAATCACATTCTTAATCAAGCAGCCCAATTAACCTAGAAGTTTTGTAACCTGTGAAGTTATTATCATATGGTAGCATGTTTAGAATTGCCAGGAGATCCTAAGGTTGCCTGATAGCCAAAAGTTCAAGCTCTTTTAAAGTTATGCACCACTAAGTGGTGAGGAAGAATTTTTTAAAGGCAAAAGACATTTAGAGGTGGTTGGCTAGCTTGCCTCTGGTTTGCAGCCCTGGTATTCCTTGGAGGCTGCCCTTCTAAATGCTAGCCAAAGCTCACTCTGCTTAGCTTCAAGTTCTGAGGAGATCAGGCTATCCTGGGCTATTCTGGTCAGGGCAATCTGCAAAGTACAATAAAGAAACTGCAAATGTTCCATCAAAGAAGCCAGTGGTAGTTCAGGTGAAGAGATGCTGGCTGAAATTATGTTCTAGGGAATCTAGGAAGCCCTCCATGATTACTGGAAACATTGTGGAAAGGCCTATTGGGGGGAGTGGAATCTTTCTATTTCAAGGTGTTCTACTCTGCAAAAATTTCCCTTCAGATTTATTATCTCCAGACATCTTCATCTGCATTTTAATGCATCTAAAGGCGCTATTCAGGTCAACAAGGAATTGGAATAAGGAACAATACAGTAAATGATTAAGAACTATTGTCGTTATGGTCCCTAGGGATGCTATCATATTTTGCAAGTTTGCTGGTTTTATCAAAATATATCCATTTTGATTTTCTTTTATATGAATTGAACCCATAAATCTTTTTTTTTTGGGGGGGAGGGGGTATTTTACAAAAAAAATAAGCACAAGAAAACCGAAAAGTTATGTATTTTGGTGCTATTTGTACATCAGTAACTCAATATTATGTTATACATATAAAAGCTTTGTTATTATAAATTGAGGAACATAAATCAATACCAGCAACAACACTGGGTGGAAAAAAAAAATTCTGAAAAAATCAATCCCTACATTTTCCTGTTTGTTTTAATTATGCCTAATGGAAATTTTCAGGTCCCCCCCATTAGTTAACAAACTAATACATATTTCTAAATTACACAAAACTGCATGGATAAAACAAGTGAAAAGTCATGCTATTAAAAACCATGATGCAATCTGTAGGAACCCATACAGCGGAACTGGCCAAGTACCCCAAATGAGCAAAAACCCTGGCAGAGTATACGACATCAACTATAGGTGCAGCCAATCACAACCTACCCAGCACTACATACACCCCAGCCATGATGGCCCATAGTTCAGGTTGGCCCTCAGCATAGCAGCCAAGGTGAAAAGCAAAGTCCATGTTGTGTGGGCTAACTGGTCTCATTCAGAACCCTTACTAGATACCCCGTCTCTGAAGGCTCAACCCAAAGTGGTGAGTGAAGGTGGGAATCCAGCTGCCCTGCCCCAGAAAACAGCCTGGGTACTCTCTCATCAATGCTGTCTTGCACACTTATAGCTAATAGTGTATGTGTACAGCAATGGTCTGAACCATGGCCCCCTGACACTATGCTCCATGTCATAGGTATGTGATGGGCCATACTACTTGAAAAGTGTACCCAGGACAGCTGTCTATGAGAGGTGGGGGACAACATGGATAGTAGCAATCATGTACTGGACTGTCAGAAAATTCCAATATCGGAAGAAAAATACTGATTTTTTTTTTAAAGCCATCCTGACCATGGGCCTGGCTTGGCTAGTTCTGCAGTGCAATTTAAACAATGCTGCAGAAGAAGCTGGCTCCAGGAACTGTGTGCAGCGGGAGATCTCTTCCCACTGCATGCAGACCTGGTTGGAAGGACTTCTCCTGTGACATGCTTTAAACTGCACCACAGAGAAACTGGCCCCAGGATCTGTGTGTGGCAGGGAGGCAAGAGAGGATCAGCCAGGGCAGCAGAAGAGGTGGGGGACAACCTTGGCTGGGAGAGTGCAAGACTGTGCCATTTTGGCTTCGGCTAGCTCCCCTTGCATTTCAGTTTAAACTGCCAGGTCCTCATGGGCATGTCTAAACCGAGTTGCAAGAAGAGCTCACCAGTCATTCAGAATAGTTAAATATACCCAAAATAAAAGCAAGGGAGGGGAAAGGCTTTATTTGGGCTCAGCTACACCAGCAGCTGACCAGATTCTCTGATCTGTATTCTGCTTAAATATACTCGAAAAATACTGGTAAGGTATTAAATAATAATAAAAAAATACTGGTAAGGTATTGCAGTTGCAGAATAGTACTGGTAAAACAGGGTTTTTAAAAAGAAAAAGCCCAGCAGGAACTCATTTGCATATTAGGCCACACCCCCTGGTGCCAAAGCAGCCAGAACTACATTCCTGTGTGTTCCTGCTCAGAAAAAAGCCCTGTGGTAAAGTGTGTTTTTTTTTTTTTTTGGCTTGCTGAATACACATCCCTAGTGGCAACATCATTCCTCAGATGTCATCATGGTTTGCTGTTCAATAAAGTCTGGGGCAAACCACAATCTGTTTCTGTCTGCCTATGAATGAATGAGACTAGATCCATGTCCATCCTTGTCTTACCTCTTGCCCCCATCTGTGAGGCTGTCCCTTCACACACCTGAAAGGATGGGCTCTGACTCAGAGATATCCATGCTGGGGTCTGTTGCTGGTGTTTTTGGTGCCATTGGACTTCTGTTTTGTTCAGCTGCAAAACATAGCAGAGATCCAGTGGAACCCTGAAGGCTGATGCCACTTATTCGTCCCACACACACATTCTACTGGCTATTGTATACAGCTAGCACAGGCTGTTGGGTTGTCTGAGGGTGTGTGGAACCACACACAGGCCAAGGGAGGCATGAGGGTGGTCTCTGGGTCCAGCACTCCGCTCACTGTACTGCTGGCATCTGATAAGCCATACAAGCTTAGCAGTCCAGGAAACCTAAGGTGGATATAAAGGAGGTGCAGCCATGGGTGAAGCATAGAGCAGTTATGGAATAATGTCTTTGTCAAAATTATGGATCTCTAGGGTGACCCATCAGATGGGAACTGGGGGATGCTTGGGCCATGTTCTTCTGTTGAGGCTATACTATTGCTGGGTCTTTTTTATTTTTCAGCTGGCTCTTTGTGGGGGGAAGTGGTTGGCTGTGCCTCTGTGTGCATCTTTGGCTGCCATTTTCTGATTGATGGGTGTTGCAATAGATGCTGGTGTGCTTACTATGCTGTTTGTGCCTGTGGAGGGGCATGGTATTTTCTCCCAAATTGAACTTCCAGAGATAACAGACCACCAGTGCTGCTTTTGCATCAGTGGCTGGTTGTCACTGCTGCAGCAGTCCTGAGGATTGTGCAACATCAATTAAATCTTTTGGATTTTAACAGTGACCTTAATCAGAAGTTGATGATGTTCACATAGCGCATCATACATAAAATGATTCTTGAGTTCTGTTTAGGATTTCATTCCATTTTTCTGAACTAAGACTACAAGCTACCAATCTTTGAAATAAACAGAAAACTTCCATTGATTTAAATGGCTCTGGATTGCACCATAAATTCCTTTTGTTTTCTATGGTCTTATTTTCCATTGAAAGCTATCTGGCAATAGTTCAAAGGCTATCATTCATTCTAGAAACCTGAGCCAGTTTGAAAAATAAAGGTGTGATTTCAAATAGGATTATTTTTCTAGGCACAGGTCCTTTACTATTATACAGGTTATAGCAATCTCACATTCTTATCTTTAAGTTTTAACTCTAGAGTAATGATTAACAAAGCAGATACAAACATCACAAGAATACTGCAAGTGAAACTGAAGAAACACCCTTCACTGCCTATTAGACCCCCAAACATTACAAGGATGTTAGAATATTCAAATACTTTTTTTCTTAAGGCACAAAAAGTGAATAATGCTTTGCCATATGAAAGCAGAAATGTTTCTTGCTATCAGAATGCAAATTCACTGGAAAAAGAATCTTCAAGTGAGAATGTGCAGTAATATTGACCAAAGCAATAACTACTTCTTGTCTTCCAATTATAGATTTTATATGTTCTATTTCATATCACTGTTACAGTTGATTTTTAGATATTTTAAAGAAATGAACTGAGGTATCATAATGGAAGAAAAACAGCTACTGTAGTGTTACCTGCCCCAACCATGACTGTTATAGACTTTGTCAAACATGCAGATTAAGTTGTTGGCACACACTACCCTGGCTATATATATATTTTTAAAAAAAACTGCCAGGTTAAAAAGTATAATAAGTTTTAAATTACCATATTTTTATGGAGAATATGGATAACGGAAATAACCAATTTAGTACAGTATGTTTATTAATACAATTCACGTTCACTTAAAGAAACCTTTTCTTTTTTGGATATTTCTGAAACCAAGTGGAAAGGTGACTAGGCTTTCTCAGTTTTAGGACACAGATTAATATTTTTAGATCCAGCTAAATGATTTCCGTATATTCAACATTAAATAATGGCTTATTCTCAAAGGAACCTACCAGCCCAACCTGAGGACCTTTACCAAAAGAATAGTGCATAAAAACTGGCATGTTACATTGCAAAAATGTTTCATAGGGAAATATTTTGGTTTAAATCTCCAAGGTTGTGGATAAAACATTTTCAAAAGTAGCATGATAAGCTAAAGAATCAGTAAATCACTTGAACTGGGAGAGTTGCTCTTCAGCTGATATAAATGCAACACAGATTGCAATTTTTTAAAAATATTAGGATGAGGTTTTTTGTGTGTGAGGGGGGGGATGTGAAGTGTAATCCGAACTCCATATATCTCAATATAACTGCAGTGATTTTGAACTGAACCTGGGGCTGTAATCCTTTTAACCACATTGTCTTTTTTTTTAAGTTATGTCTTTTGGAAGTGATCAGAAAAACATTAGGATATATGTAGACACAACAACAAACCATGGTTTGTCATTATGAAAATAAGCCTCAAGAGTCCCTGAGTCCATAAAAATATGGAGCAGAGGTCCATCAGTGGCTATTAGCCACAGTGTGTGTGTGTGTGTGTATAATTTTTTTTGGCCACTGTGTGACACAGAGTGTTGGACTGGATGGGCCATTGGCCTGATCTAACATGGCTTCTCTTATGTTCTTATGAGTTCACATGCTTCCATCCTCACTTGCCCTTTCCCTAACATATGGCTTCTGCAGTTCAAAGTATTTATAGTTTGGTCATTCATTCACATTGCAGAAAGCAACCAAGTAGGGCTTATTTGGAAAGCAGAAGTGTACAGTGATCTGGAGGAAGCTATTTTCTGAATGCACATCATATAAAATACTCATCATATTTCACAGCATTTCAATATTACATACCTCATAGGTAAATACTATCTTCATAGGAAACTGCTTATAGCCAAATTAACCATAATAAGACTTTCCTCAAACAACTGGAAATACTTAAGATATGTAAAATATAAAATAGATATTCATGGTCATTATCTTTCTATACGTTAGAAAGATATATTACCAAATTTGTTACTTGTGTGAATGCAGTAGTGGACAAAGACAACATAAGAAGTTTTAAGAATTGTCAGAGCAAGAGATGTTTTGCAACTGATGCACCTGCTTTTTGAAAAATTGTAAGTGTACATGTGTACTGCACATAGCAGAGTACATGTGTACTGCACATAGCAGAGATATAGCTACCAACATAATTACAGTAATGACAACAGTGATGCATAAAAGTTCATTGCACCATTTGTACACAAGCCATTACTAATCTCAAATGAGTAATCTATGATAAGAATCCTGAAGTCTACCAACAGAACATTCAAGGGGAGAAGTGCTATATTTCACCCAAATCACCTCTTTTATTTGTGCTGAATATGGATGTTAGAATCATCCTATGTCAGAGAATGAGGTGTTGGAAGAAAGACCAGTGCTATATTTCATTCCTATAAGGTTAACATGAGGTCCATTTTTCTTTTGTAACCACCATCATACAGAAATTCAGAACACTGATTTTTCTGTGGTATACCTATATACCTGGAAGTCCATGGAGGGTCAAATCAGATGTGATACTTGGGAGTTTTGTCAACAGAACTCCAACAGGTTTTATTTTTCTTTAGCTGGCAGGCACACAAAGTTCTGACTTGGATGAGTACTGTGGTGAAATATGTGGGTGGGAGCTTTAAGCAGTATGCACCAAGCTCCCAATCTGAAACAGCCCCACAGATACAGTGCTGGGGGAAACTTACAAGTATTTCAGTATTACAGTACATAAATTGAAACAAGAAAAGAGAAACACATAAAGCACACTTGACAAAGTTAAAGCATTGTACAAGCAAAATATTTTACTGCTTTTTCCCTCTTGGCAAAGGGTGGATAAATGTACTGGCTTACATATAGACTGTACATAAGTAAAACCACATTTCATAAAAATGCACTATACATCATTAAAATATTGGAAGCCCATTGTTCTTAAGAAAAAATAACCATCAACATTGATATAAAAAACCCTTACACCTGAAGCAATAAATATGTGCGTCTTTTTTCATGAATACCTTATATATTATGGAGGCAAGATGACACTGAAATGTCAGCAGTGTTGACAGTCTTGTCAAGAGATGTCTCATGTTAATGTAACAATTAAGACTGTAATCTGAAACATATTTGCTAGGAAGCAAGTACCACTGTACCCAATTAAACAATTCTGAATAAACATGTTTACAAGACAGTCCTCCTCCTCTTCTTTTTTCTATTTTAAAAATACACCCTGATCCATCATTAGTTGCAGGTCATATGGGTTTTTTTGCATGATTAGCTGTGTCAAAATGCTTATGAGGATCCACATTCAATGTGCATCCCACCAAAATGAAGATATTTCAACACACATCCTATTAGTTCCTGTGGTCCCTGATTCAACAACCAATATGCTTGTGGAAGCCTGCTTCTGCCCATAGATCTTTTCTGTATCAGGATGCTAATATATAAAGAACAGGCTTCTGATAGCTATTTATGTTTACGTTTATCATCATCACCACAGAGGCTAATTTGCACACAACCTTAAATTTAGCATGATCTTTTTATACCTGTTCTATGTGCATATACACTATTTAACTTCTTTCCTTGCTGAAACAGTGATTTTATCTTGTTTCCTCCTCTCTATATCTCTCACTCCAATGTTTACAAAACTAAGTCATTTATCTAGGCTGTAGTAAAAAAAAGAATATTAAATACCTTTGGTAAAAAATAGATATTTCACAAGATTAGAAAAGCAAATAATTATGCTGCCAAAAAGAGTATAAAAATGTACACAATAAAAATATAAACAAAAATACTTGCAGGCTGTAGAGACAAGAATAAAGCCACGCCCTGTTTCCATCTCTTCCTTCTTTCTCACATGCCCTGACCATTCAGCTTTGCTAAGTATTTTTACTGGAAACCATGACAAAGTGTCCAGTCTTGTCTACCTATATCAGTGAAAAATTAAGCTTAATTCAGAATAAGCCAGTCTGTAAAACAATTAACACTTTGATTTAGAATACGCAGGAGTTGCTGAGTGACTTGAGAGATTCCAGATGTTCCAAACTGTAAGCCAGAAGTAACAGACCTGTAGAAGTAAGACAGCCAGAGTGCAGTCTTTGTGTGTTTTTCCCCATACTCCTCAACTTTAATCCTTTTAAATGCAAGATGAATGAAAGAGATGAGATATTTGGAGGAAAAAAACTTCCTCATTGGTGCCTTCTGCTCATCTTTATAGTGGGCCTTCAAGCAACAGAGCTCCAAAATTACAAAGAACCCTAGTTCGATTTTGTCTTTTTTTTCTCCCAGAACTGTCAGTCATGATGATTTTCAAAGAAAACAACTGAGATTATAGAAGGAAATTAATGCACAAGCCCCAGAACAGAATCACCCACTGTTTGAATGCTCTGCAAAAGAAACAACCACATCTAGCTTCCTTTATCCTTCTGCATTTCCTTTGCAAACACATTCACATTCCTCATGATGTTCCAAAGGTACATCTGTCAGAGATTTATGCAGTCCCCTTACACCACTCCTGGGCTTCAGCTGTAGAACCTGAAAGAGAACAGTTCAAGAAAGTCTTCTATAATTTTTTTTAAACCATTTTATTAGAATTTTATAAAGATAAAAAGGAGGGGAAAAGACCCCCCCCCCCCATAGTAATTCAGATACTATAGTGGAAAAAAGAAGGAATAATGCCTGATTTTCTTTGCTACCATTAGCAATACATTTACTCGTTTACAACTACGGTTATAGTTCGAAGTCAGACCAACAGAAAATTATCACCTTTCTTCTATAATATCAAGAGATATGATGACCACATAACTAAAATTAGAGCCTTCTCCAAGCCTGTGCAATTCCATGAAGTAATTTTCTTATGGTCCATCACTCCACTTATAAACCTTATATAAAACACTTATGTATAAGAGGATGCAAAATTTATTCTAACAAACTTCCAGATTTTCCTTATTTAGATGCTGTCTCATTGCATATTGTGACGGAACCGGCCCGATTCTGCCTTCAGGCCCGGTCCCGTC
The DNA here is from genome assembly GCF_032191835.1 of Heteronotia binoei. Taxonomy (NCBI): domain Eukaryota; kingdom Metazoa; phylum Chordata; class Lepidosauria; order Squamata; family Gekkonidae; genus Heteronotia; species Heteronotia binoei. The sequence continues at coordinate 53,547,551 of NC_083231.1, read as the reverse complement.
AGCTCCCTATTGAGTCGCCAACTCCTGGAGGGAGCTATTTCTCCTCCTGCCCCTTGGGCTCGCTGCCACCACCTGCTCAGTCCTGGGGTTCAGATTGAGAGGAACAGGACTCCCAATCCCCCTCTCCAGCTATGAGGCCAGGCCTCAAGGTCCTCTGCCACCCTGTACTTGGGTTTCACAGAGACCTCAGCACTTCTTTGGGGCACCCCTGGAGGATTGGCACCTTATCCAGCTGCATGCCTTCCCCCTTCCCCGGGGCCCCCTTCTCAACACAGCGTGGTCTAAAGCGGTCTGGGGATCTAGGTGGTACAGAGATTGACTGCCAGTATTTAAAACAGAAAAAACATTTATTTAAAAGAGAAAAATATAGGGGAAGAAAAGCAAAACAAAAACAGTTGCCTTTAAAAAGTTAACACAGCCCAGCACAGCACAGCAAACAGCATAACAAAGAAAAGTTGATTATAAACGCATCCGGTTGGCCCTGATCTAAACATGCCCTGCCCTTTTTGAATTACTTACTTAGTCTGCCTGCCTGGGGGGCCTCCCCGGCAGGAGCCTCCATTGCTCACCACATGCTCGCTCGAGCGCTGGCTTCCAACTGAGAAACTCTTCCTGCCTAGCACATGGCAAGAACAACAGCACTTCCTGCTTCTCTAGGAGACTTTCCCCCTAGCGTTGTTGGTTTGGCTCTGGAAGGGAGGGGGGGAGTCAGGGGAAGGCTACAAAGCCTGCTGAATGGATTTACTGATCCCTGCCTTTTTGGATGAAGCACCAACACTCTCAGATGGCGTTTCTCCACACATATGAATAAGTGGTTCCAGTCCACAAAAGCTTATACTGGAATAAAATGTTTCTAGTCTTTAAGGTGCCACTAGATTTCTGTTTATTTTTGCATCTAGAAGAAGAAATTGGATTTATATCCCACCCTATACTCTGAATCTCAGGGTGGTCACAATCTCCTCCCCCGCCCCCCAACAGACACCCTGTGAGGTAGGTGGGGCTGAGAGAACTTACAGCAGCTGCCCTTTCAAAGACAACTCCTACGAAAGCTATGGCTGACCCAAGGCCATTCCAGCAGCTGCAGGTGGAGGAGTGAGGAATCAAACCCGTCTGTTCACTTAACCACTACACCAAACCAGGTCTCTGGATCTATCATATATCCTTGACCAAAGAATGGTACATTCCTTCTATCTGGGATGGCTGTTTTACTCCGCTAAGCACAGCTTTGGGAGGGATGCACATAGGGCAGTAAGGACAGTAGCCAGCCAGGTCAGCTGAATGAACCCTGGAGATTAATGAGGTGATTAATATGTCACATCCATATCACCCTCACATTTTTGCTTCAACAGGCAAACACAGCTGTCCTAGTGATTGTTTGTAAGTTTTTGTTTATTTGTTACAATATATGTAAAGGGGAGAAAAAAAGCACTGTACCTCATGGTATTTTTTGGTGACCTTGGTGGGGACACACTGGCATTCACTACAAGAATGCTGACAGCAGGCACAATTTCCACCACAACGTTTAACCAGCAGACAAAGAGGCCAAAAGATGGTGTCTGTTCGCTTCAACTCTTCCCGAAGTGACACAGAAAAGTTGCGAGGAGTACAGCTATACATTCGCACTTCTTCCTTCAGAAGGTTCAGATCAACCACTGAAGAATTTCAAAAAGCAAATATATCTTGTTAGTTGTTCACCAATTTTTAACCAATATAAACGCACGTTAGTTTATCTCTTCACTTTCAGTAACAGACCTGCTAACTACAGAACCGTTGAATGTCCATGGCTCTGTGCGATGTGGACTCTTCAGCAGTACGAGACTTAGCTTTACTCCTACCTAGTTGATAGACAGATATTTCTCAGTCTCATGACTCCGCTTGGTATGTCAATGGGATGGGGCCATGGCTCAGTGGCAGAGCATTTGCTTAACCTGCAGAAGGTCCTAGAGTCAATCTCTAGCCTCTCCAGTTAAAAGGATCAAGAAAAAGGTAATGTGGAAGACTTTAGATGAGGGGTGGCCAACAGTAGCTCTCCAGATTTTTTTTGCCAACAACTCCCATGAGCCCCAGCCATTGGCCATGCTGGCTGGGGCTGATGGGAGTTGTAGGCAAAAAACATCTGGAGAGCTACCGTTGGCCACCCCTTCTTTAGACTCTACAGACCTGCTATCAGTCAAAGCAGGCAACAAATTTTGATGGACCAAGGGTCCAGATCAATATAAGGCAGCTTCAGGTGATCAATATAATTATGCCACTGGTTGTGTTCCAACTCCTAAATCTTAATTAAATATTCTGGGTGATGCAACTTCAGAGTTTGAAGGGGCCACACAGAGCTACCTGAATTTGAGAACTAGATTTCATCACTTGTCAAAATACATTATTCTGCTGCAGTATGCACCTTATCAATATATTGTACTTTATATGAGTAGCTTGCCAGAAGTTCTTTTTAGTACTTTTTTTGCACTTGTATCATCAAGTTTTTGAAATGGGAATTTCTCTTCATCTCTCCCTTCCTTTCCACTATCTGTCTTGTCCAAAATATAAATATACTGTAACACACTGTACAACATAAGACTAGATGAGATGGTGTGTGTGTAGTCCTTTTAAAAAAAATAAAGATAACTTTTATTGAAACTTTATCATAGTTTACAAAACAATAAAGTAAAAAACCCCCTAAATAAATAGACAAATAAATAAAAATCCTAAGCAGAACATAGTAGCCTTAAATTTGAGATAAACTATATACAACATAAGCTGTTAACCAATATACCTATCCACAGTACATTAATATAATTCAAGATCAGCATGTTTACTCAACTAAAATAAAAGGTTGTATGGCTTTACCATGTGAATTGAACTATAAAGCCCATTAGAATGTGAAAATTTAAACACCTTTTGAACTGGGCTCCCATTCATTCATCTTGTTTGACACAACAGTCAAAAGACCCTTTTTAGAACAAGTTCAGAAAATAAAAATAATGATACGAATAAGCTTGAAAGTTTGAAAATATATATATTTTCCAAACAAATATATTCCAAAAAAGAAAATGTTCCTACTAGCTAGCTTCAAATAAAATAGTTTCTTACAAATACTGATTAATAAACACAAAATTTTGTAAATATAAGTGAGAATAAACCTACCAGAGACTAATATTTTAACATTTATTCAAATAGCTGAATTTGGATTGTTTTAATACAGATTTTTTTTAGCATAAAACTTTTTACAATTTCAAAATATACCATTCAGAGGTAAAGATAATTGAATCAACCTAAAACATCTGTTTATATTAAGATTATAACTATGTTTTACAACAAGTAAAGGAAACTAAAACCTCTCTGAACCCTTATTACACTTGCACTATTTTGGTAGATCACACAGCCAGAGAGAAAACAGAGTGGGAGAGAGAGGGAAACAGGGATGATCAATTTAGATAAATCAGTATATTTTGTTGGCTCTGCCCCTTGACACTGTTCTGTTCTGACTCCTCAGCTCTTTGCCCCCCCAGTCGGAATAAAGAGGCTGACACAGTGTGTTGGATAAAAAACCCGGGCCGCTTTATTAAAACATAACTTGAACTAATAAGGATGGCAAGAGGTATAGGCCTACAAGAACAAGCCCTGGGGTCACAACCCAGGACCCCGCCTTGCCCTAGGAGGGCAAGCCACCCTGCCCCCAGCACACGGCCATTACCATCTGACTGGTGCTGAGCAGCCAGGCCCAAACTCCACCTCCACCATTGTTGGCATCAATCACTCAGGAAAGATCCGCCCCGGTGAGGTTTTGTCGTGATCTGCACTCCCAGCATTGAGCCGTGAAACCCATCTACCGTTCATACAGACCACCTGCACCCACTGGTGCAGAGCCATAGCTGCTCCCCTGAAAAGACTGTAGCCAATACCTCATCCTGCCATCGCCAATGCCAAGCCTCTGCTTAGGCATTAGTGCCCCACCGGACAGCCCAGAGCCGACCGCAATCCATGCCTTAGCTCGTTCAAAAGGGGGCCCGGGTACCCAATTCAGATAACTAAAACCGTCCGACCGAAACAGGTCAGTCTTCTCAACCTGCATGGAAGGGTGGAGAAAATATGTCCAACCCCCCCTTTCAAGGCTTTCACTAGGCCTGGTTGGCCTTAAGTCTGGCACGTTCAATCCCCCCGGGATACAGGGTGGACCGCCAGACCGTATAGGCATAAATGCCTCCAAACCAAGATGACTCCTGGCTATCTTTGCATAATGGCACGCAGATCATCTTGCACCTGCAAATAACCTACAGAGGCATGATCCCCAGCCAGCATAGGCCGCGGCGACCAAGCCGCCCAGCTGTCGCCCACTCGCTGGGACCCCGCTGGGTACCGACTGGCCATCTCTCGGCCCGGTGGGCCCCCAAAACCATGCCGTGCTCGCAGATGAGAATTCGCCACCTCACTCCACGAGCCCCAGCACCTGAAAAACAGTCAAACCTGAAAATCATGCCCGTGGGCCGCTCCTTGTTCACGTGCCCCCCAATGCACTCACTGATAGACCACGTGCAACATAACCTAAAGGTTGCTGACCACCACCGCCTAATTTGAGGTATGGCGGGGTGTGTGTAACCATTAATGCCACCGTAGATGCAGCCCAATTCCACGCATGCGTTCCAAATTTTACACCCCCCCAATCCCAGCTCCGCTAATGCCTTACATGACACTGCCCAAAATTAATATTTTGTAAGGGGAGGGGGGCCTCGTCGTAATGACAATGGTCAACACCCTCACCCCTGTGCAGTAAATACTGCTCAAAGGCCCTGACTGGGCGCAGCTCTGCCATTGCACATTAACCAGTCATAATGGCGGAACCCCTATGCTGCTGGTCGATTCAGGATAGATACCAAATTGGATAATATATATACCGCTGATAATATATATACGTATAATATATATATGGCTAGGTGTCCAAGACCCATGCAGTACTCCAAAAAGGACCCGGGACTTCAACTCTGCCCCCTAATATGCTGTTCGCTACTTGGGGCCCATGCTAGTCTGACTGCCGTACCGACGTCCGGCTCCCAAGCTACCAACGTTCCAGTCACATTCCCGCTGGCTACAAGTCCGCTTCCAGAGCGAGCTGGCCGAAACGCCCAATCAGTTGACTAGATCAAGCGTCTGCCACCCCCATTGCTCCCCCCAGAACATACCTTGCCGGAAACAAATGGAAGCATCACAAAATAAATGTCCACTCATCACCACCGGTGACCTGAAAGACAAAGAGTTGATAACCGGTATCCCAACCACATGGAGGGTCGGCTGCTGACCCCAAAGCCAAACGGCTACTACAATAGAAAACTCCAAAAGGGGTAAAATCACAGCACAACACGCTGCCAAACCACCCTGAGCGATTGCTCTGTGCGCAATGTTCACTAAATTATACTCCGCCGCATCCAGAGATATCTGGATCTCAGCTTCCAACTTCAAGTCGTTCCTCCAAGAGGAGATTCCATTGAAGGATTCCACAAATTCCGTCCAATCCTCTAGATCCATCCGCAATCCCGCAGTCATTCGTATTCTGGGAGAAGGAACCGCAGGAGCCCCATGGCATCACATAGGTGTTGCAAGAAGGCCCACCCAGGAGCCACAACTTTGCATGCACTCTGTCTCTTTGTGGGCCCAGTGGAACTCCGAGCCCGCCCGTGCCAGGACCACAAATGACCTCAACAACTAGTCACCTTGCCCTGAACCAGCAGGGCCAACGAAATATAGGCATCCCGGTAGAGAACAGGCTTGATCTGAAGTGCACACTCCCTAAAGGGAACTAACCACTACCAAGCGGCACTGGACCCTAAGCATCCTCCGGATGAGGCCCTATTCATGTACTACCTCCTTCCAAGGCAAAGAACCTGGAAGATAGACATCTTCTCGTTGCACGGGCAAAAGTGAAACACTAACTTAAAATCGCATTAGCCATTGCGGCCCCACCGCCGCAGCACAGAACCTCCTTGACCGATTGGTAGAACGAGGTGAACCTGATTGAACAACGTACCTCCGGAATGGAATCCTTTACTGCTCCGGCCCAATGTAAAAAAATGGTGTATCAGGCACCATTCCCCTGTCACTTTATTAGGCGACGCCCCCAAGGGGGATACCCGTAATGTGGGTACTGACGGAGGACGCTGCCCTCCTCAAACTCCAAAGGTATATTCAGCAGGTAACCATGTACTCAGTTCCCCCTCCGAACAACAGTTAGGAGACATACAAGGGCCTGAAGTCCTTGATACGGGATCCTAAACCCATGGGTAAAACCGTCCATCTAATGGGCCCTATCCACCATCGGGGGGGTAACTGCACAACAACCGCCTGAATAACCTCGGTCCTATAAGACTGAGTCACCTTTTCCCTGGTGGCTACTGATTACTTCCCCCCACCACGGGGGCCCGCTACACTGCAGGCGCCTCCACAAATCTGTTGTTTATGCCCAAGGTGCCCGCTCTCAGCCCCATCACCTGAATTGGGCTTTTCCGGGGGCATCAACTACCACCGAAGCTGCTGCTTAATCGGGTCACAAGGGGGGGCCCCTGGGTAACAGCAGCCCCGATCATGAAGGCCTTATTGTATTGCAACCTTGCCGCACCAGCGAAGTCCGTATATACGCGTTGCACTAAGTCTCAACATCGAACAGAGCTGCAGCTATAACCCCAAACATAGATCAAGAAACCTGGCGGCCAATTGGACCCAGCCCTGGCTGCCTTTCCCAGTTGCAGCTCCTCCTTCTACTATTCATCTAGGTCACCTTTTGCCCCTCTTATCCGCCTCTCCAACGGGGGGCAACACATCACGTATTCGCCCCACGGAGTCTTATACCAGGTAGCCACTGCGAAGTGGTCCTCCAAGGGCGGCACCATATCCCCATATGGGAAGACATGAAAGGAAACGGCCCATAAGGCTAAGAAGGCAATTCCCTGCCCCCCTGCTGGTAACCCAGCCACTCTCCCTGCTGTAACCACTAGTGTTACCCCCACAATGGCGGCTCGCCTGTCGCAGCTAGAGAAGCAGAAGCGCCCTGCGACGATGTCTTAGCCACTGTCAGCGGGGGAACTGCGGGGCGGACCCGCCAAGATTCTGGCCTTGAGGCGATGCATAAGCACCCCCCCGGCCCCCGTTAGCAGCTCTTAACGCATGTCTGCGTCCCCGGCTCCGCCCTGCAACGCCGGGAGCCGAGCTGGTACCTCCCTTTCAAAAGTTAGCTGAAGCAACTGGCCTGTCGCCCCGCGGTGCCCTTCCCATGTGGGAGCACCTGCCTCGCCCCTCTGCTGCTCCTAATTGTTCCCCTGGCCCTTAATGGCCTGACAAAGCTGGGCTTCCAAACCCAAGTCACATGAGGAACTAGGTTGCTGTACCTGCCTCTTGGCGGCTGATTCCCTCTAAACAACGCTTGAACCTAGTGGCAGCTTTAAGACCAACAAGGCTTTGCGTTCAATGTACAAGTTGTGTGTACACACACAATACTACCCATAAGAGGAAATGAAAATTATCAGTCCTCCCTTCCTATAGGTAAAGGGGGGAGCAGTAACTTAACTTATGACCATATGCAGCTGCCTTATACTGAAACTGGGTCCCTCAAAGTCAGTATTCTGTACACCGACTGGCAGCGGCCCTCCAGGGTCTCAAGTGGAGGCTTCCAGGCCTACTTGCCAGGACCCTTTTTAGTTGGAGATGTCAGGGACTGGACCCAGTACCTTCTGCTTACCAAGCAGATGCACTGCGCCCAGACCACCACCCCTTCTCCAAGACCGCAAGCGGAGGGGGGGGGCGCCTACCTGCAACTCCCAATGATGAAAAATTGGTTTGGCAACCAGTGTTCTCCCATCCAATAATTCTCCCGTCCCTTTAACTGCCCAGAGAACAGAGAAGCAGCACAAAATGGCCGCCGCACTCGCCGCAGGTCGTGCCCAACAGCCGCAGCACGTGTCTTACCTCCCTCTTGCCGCCTTAAAACAATCAGCCCCACAAAATGGCCGCCGCGTGCGCCACCGGCAGCTTCCTGGCCGCCGAACACTTCACCAATCTTCAAGGAAAAAAGAGGGGGGAAAGGCTATGGCCAGCGCTCGCGCTCCAAAACCACCACTTGCGCTGCAGCTGACGCTCGCATCTAGCCCCAGGCCGACAGGCACCGTCCCTCGCCGTTCCGAGGCCCCGCCGACCCGGCCTTCACGGTGCGAACCTGCACGTGGCTCTCCCTCAGAGAGCCCAAGAAGAACTGACCTTGCTTAGGTTCTTAGATCTGATGCGATCGGACTACCTTGGCCCTCTAGGTCAGACTGCAAAAGGAACCCACACTCTTCAGCCACAGGGGGGGGGGGAGAGAAAAAAAGGGGGTGGGGGCCCTCCGGCCTCACCATGTGTCCTACACCCCCCCCACTCATGCTCCTACTGCCCCCGCAATACAACTCCGCGTCCCAGTCGAACCGGCCAAACTCGTGCCGCCCAGCAGCTGCCGCTCACGCGATCGCCCCGAGCTGTCCAGAGCCGCTCTTCACAGCCCCAACCTGCAGCCGCGCAGTAAAGCCCTGTGCCACGTCACTTGCCGCCTCACGCTTGAGCCCCGGGCGCTGCAACCAACAACGTGGCTCTCCCTGCCAAGAGCCACGAGCAATCTCCCCGAGCTGCCCCGAGCCGCTCTTTACGGCCCCGACATGCAATCGCGCCGTAAAGGCCTGCGCCGCGTCGCTTGCCACCCCGCGCTCAAGCCTCGGGCGCTGACACCAACGACGTGGCTCTCCCTGCCGAGAGCCACGAGTGGACTGAGCCCCATGGGCGGGGGCCGGGGCTTTATAGCCCCGACACCACGCCCCCTCCTCTAACTCCCGGATGGCCGGGAAGCAGGATTCAACCTCCCACCTTCCGGGAGGGCAAAGTGCGGCCCCCAGCCTATAACTGGTGTTGCCAAAGCAGCTGGGAAGGGGCCGATATCCCTGGGCACATGGGCTCTGCACCTTCACCCAAGTTACCCACCATCAGCTAGATGAGATTGCCCCTGAGATTGCCCCCTGGTCCACCGTTTGCCAGTTTCCCCAGAGGGTACTTTGATCTGGCTCCCAAAACCTACTGGTAATCCTCGGGCCGAAGGAGGCCAAACTGAAAGTCACCAGGGAAAGGGCCTTTTCGATTACTGCCCCCCCACACACTGGTGGAACCAGCTGCAAGAAGAAATGCAGGCCTTCCAGAATCTTGGCCAGTTCTGCAGGGCCTGCAAAACCATCCTCTTCAAGCTGGCCTTTAACTAACATGGTGCCTACAGCGCAGATGGAAGGCTGTCACACTGGAAAAATGGAATAATACTTAGATCTTAGCACCAAATTACATGAAATGCTGGTTTTAATTACTGAACGTATAATTTTATTGAATGGATTATTTTATAGCTTGTATATTTTATTACTGTGGAGTTTTATGTTGTGAGCTGTCCTGAGCCTGCTTCGGTGGGGAAAGCGGGAGATAAATAAAATAAAATAAATAAAATTTGTCCTTCCAAAACATGAGATTAGATTTATTTTGGTCAGGAATTGTTCAAAGGATGTTTCACAGTTCTACAAATTATTACTCCATGTTGTTTCACTCAGAAGAGTCATAAAATGTCCAAATGAAAATCACCTCTCCTGTCCCAATCCTGACTTTATTTCAAATTGAAAAAATCAGTACTAACTTTTGGGATCTTAGCATTTCTTTACATCTCCATTGCTGCCAAAAGAACATAATTAAAGTGACAAAACAAAAGAGAAACTATAGTATTTGAACTATCTAAACTATAGTATTTGAAGCCTAAGGTGTATTTTAATTAAATCATCAACACATTCAGATCGCCAAAACTCACTAGCTTTCAATGAATGGATTTCCCCCACACACACCCAGAACGCTTTCACATAGTATTAAAAATCAAACGTTTCATTTCTGTAACAATTCTACATGTCAACTGTTAATACCATGTCATCTAAATGGGACACATTTTCTGCCTTAGGCTATTATATTTCAGACTTGGTAATGCAGTCTGAGGGTGGTCTTTTAAAGATGGATGTGGCAATACTTGGACGTGTTTATTCAATGGAAATTCTATTTCAGAGTCTAATTATAACCTTTTAAAATATTTATTCTGATAGCATTTTCTTTCTTTGCATTGTTGTGCAGGAGTTGCTTTTGTACAGATTTTATTCAATACCTGTTAATGTACAGAAGATTATTAAAAACATAAACACTTGGGAAAGAAATAAATTTTTCCCCCTCAAAAAACTTTTCATTGTATAACTATTTAGGCTACAGCCTATTCTAAAAGATTACAATAGAACAAAAAATATTCCTCTTGGTAACAACAGTATTTTTTGTCTTATTTACCATAAACAGAGTTCTTCATTTGTACTAGGAATTTCTTTTTTAGTAACCAGACTAAATAATGACTTTGAAATCATTTCTCCACATATCATATGATTTAACTTCTTTATATATATTAGCAGTAAAAAGGTCTGGGGTATGCTTGCATATCTTCATTCATTAAGCTATGAAATGTGCAAATCACAGTACCAAATATGCAAGTATGAAATACCAGAAGACAGCCTTTTCTCCCCTTTTTTTGGCTTTGCAAAACAAAACAAAAGTAGTAGGGTTTTTGTTGGTCATTTTAATATATATACAGAGCCCCTTGTGATTTATTTATTTATTTAGGATTTATATCCCGCCCTTCCCACAAAGTGTCTCAAGGCGGCTTACAAACAGAGAGTCAAACATAAAATTAATAACATTTAGATGTATAAATATTTAAAACATTTAAAACCTTAAAACATTAAGCATCATAACAGAATATATAACAGAAGTCTGGAAAGCTACATTAAGTTTCTCGTCAGTCAGGTGTAAGCTAGCCGGAAGAGGGTTGTCTTGCAGGCCCTGAGGAATTGAACAAGGTCCTGCAGGGCCTTCACCTCCTCTGGCAGCTGATTCCACCATGTAGGGGCCATAACAGAGAAAGCCCTATCCCTGGTGGATTTAAGGCGGGCTTCTTTTGACCCGGGGATAGCGAGAAGGTTTTGGTTTCCCGATCTCAGTACTCTCTGGGGAACGTGTGGGGAGAGACGGTCCCTCAGGTAGGCAGGTCCCAGGCCATATAGGGCTTTAAAGGTAATAACCAGCACCTTGTACCGAACTCGGTATATTACTGGGAGCCAGTGCAGAGACCGAAGACCCGGTCGTATGTGCCCCCATCTTGGGAGGCTCAGTAACAGCCAGGCCGCGGCACTCTGCACCAGCTGCAATTTCTGAGTTCGACACAAGGGCAACCCCATGTAGAGGGCATTACAGTAGTCCAACCTCGAGGTGACCGTAGCATGGATCACTGTTGCTAGGTCGTCGCGATCCAGGAAGGGAGCCAACTGCCTTGCCCGCCTAAGATGAAAAAAAGCCGACTTGGCAGTGGCTGCTATCTGAGCCTCCATTTTTAAGGAAGGCTCCAATAGTACCCCCAGGCTCTTGACCCTGTCCACCGCCGTCAGCGGCGCACCGTCAAAAACTGATAAAGCTGCAGTACTGCAGTCTAAGCTCTGCTCATGACCTGAGTTTGATCCCAGCGGAAGCTGGGTTCAGGTAGCTGGCTCGAGGTTAACTCAGCCTTTCATCCTTCTGAGGTCGGTAAAATGAGTACCCATGTTGCTGGAGGGGAAGTGTTGATGACTGGGGAAGGCAATGGCAAATCACCCCATAAAAAGTCTGCCGTGAAAACGTGAAAGCAACATTACCCCAGAGTCAAAAACGACTGGTGCTTGCACAGAGAACTGCCTTTACCTTTATATATATATATATATATATATATATATATATAGCGGCATTCTTTTCTGTCAGCTCATAGCTTTTCCACACCAGTGAGGTGATTGGGGGAGCATTGCCCACAAAGCCATAAGAAGAGTCCAGAAGGCAGACTAGTGAGCCAGCTAGATGCCACCAACCTGCCTCTGTACATAGGCACAGAAAGGAGTGTGCTTTGATGGCTGCCTAGTGAGGTTGCAAACTGCCCTCTACCTCCATGTTATCCAGCTGCTAGCAGAAGATATGGAGGCAGAAAAGGGAGTGCACCCCCACATCTGGCTCACTGGCTGTTTGCTGATTCACAAACCAGCTGAGGGGGGCATGTTCCTCTCTCTGTTCCCATGCTTTATGGATTATGCTAAAAGGAAGTGGAGAGCTGGATCACATTATGTCCAGGGATATCTTTTTGATATACATTCAGGGTTGTCCTCCTTTTGAGAAAACGTGGTAAAGTTAGCCTCAGGATGAGATTTTGCTGGGAAGTGCTAATCCAAACAGAAGTTAAAAGAAACTTTTCCCAGGTAATTCATGCATGTAAGGGAATGTGTCTTAACAGGAAACCTGAACCCAACTGAAATCTGAACCCACCGATTCTATAATACAATTTATTACCATCATGAATAAAATCATTATTTTGGAAGAAGTGCAAAATATCTACTCTTATCTATTATTTTCTCTGCCTCTCATAACAGTGATTTTTTAATATCTATCTATCTATCTATCTATCTATCTATCTATCTATCTATCTATCTATCTATCTATCTATCTATCTATCTATCTCATAATGATACTGAAGAGCAGCAGTGATGTACTGGACAAAGGTCCAAGAAGTCCAGGGTTTCCTAGCTTTTTTGAGCTTGTGGGCACCTTTACAATTCTGACAAAAGGTTGTGAGTGCAACCATAAAATGACCACACAGGAAGTGGAGCCAACCACAAAATGTCAGGGAGTGAAGTCATGAATAACTGTAATAGTAGCTCTTCAACATTTCCAGCAGAAACTGTGCATAAGCAGGATGCCCTTTGAACATATTGTTTTAAAAGATATTCTTTAGTATACAAAGTTTACTTTCAGTCACACCATTAAGATTTTTGTGCTGTGGTGGTAGCTTTTACAGAAGCAACTTTTTAAAATCTGCACAGTAAATCAGATTTCCAATGGCCAATCAGAAGCCTTGCTGGACAAAAAGTCAGTCCTGGCTGCACTCAAGCAAAAAATACTTGAGAGAGCACTTTGGCGGAACTGGCCTGCAGACCCTGTTTTTGCCCTGTCCTCCTGGGTTTTTCTTACACATGGAGACGCTTTTCTCCTACTCTTGGGAGCTCATTGCCACAACCTGGTCTTTTTCAGGAATTATTCAGTGGGAGGGTTGGGAACCAGAGCTTTCCTTTCAAGTTCTGAGGCTTTGTCTCTGAGTTTCCCACTACCCAGCATTTGGTGACCATGGGGACAGTTTACTGCCTGTGTGCCCCTGGTGGAATGGCCACTTGCCAAGTGCCTGAATTTTCCCCACACGCTCCTTTTAAAATAGCATGTATGAAATGATGGAGGCCTAAATGGTATAGAGAACCACAGCTCATATTGAAAGTTATAAAGTATTTATTAAAAAGACAATGTTTAAAAGCATACTTTTAGCACAGCATCAGATTGAGCACGGGATTCCAAAAGAAATGGATAAAATGCAAATTCTCTGTTCCTTTCTCTATATATGCCATATCAGGTGTTGAAACAGGACAGGTTCCTTTTGCTTAGGGTGTTACAGATCCCTATGGAGTTTCTTTCCCAGTTTAAATTTTATTGAATTTTTAAAAACTTAACTGGCAAAACAAACATAAGAAACATGAGGGGTTTCATTCCAAGCATTACAAACAATTAATGTTTCAATTACCTTGAAGTTTGCTACAGCTCTTGTGTAGCAAGCACATGGCCAATAGCTGTCTTACTAGTGGAAAGATGTGTGCTCATGGACACAGCACCCAAGGAAAAGACACCTCCTTCCTGATGCATGAAGATTTTATCATATTTGTTTATACTCCCACTGATCTGGTCTGGCCAGGTCAAAGAATTTTTGCTGCCTCCCTCCCTCCCCCTCTTTCTCCTCTCTCTCACACACAGGCACATAGAAAGCTCTGTGGCTGCTTCCTGCTTTGTGTGCGGGAGAGACAAAGACTCTCTCTCTCACACACACACACAAAGCTTCTGCTTCCTTCTCTGGGGCTGCCCCTCCTGTTTGGGGAGGAAGGGAGGGGAAAGAAAGAGAGTCTCATGGTGGCAGCTTCAAGACCTACAATGTTTTACTCCAGGTATAACCTTTTGTGTGCAAGCACACTTCTTCTTCTTCTTAGGTGGGTGGGAGGCAGAATGGGTGGGCAGACAGATTCTTCTGATGAGCACAATGTACACTGAGGAAATTGCTTTGGCTTACTCCAGAAAAAAATATTTTTTAAAAAGATTGAATTTCTCTGTTCCTATCTGGATTTATTTATTTGGCTTATATTCCTCCCTCCCCGGTGGAGCAGGTTCAGGGTGGCTTACATTCCACAAAGTCATAAAAACCAGTATCCATATAAACCACAGACATAAAAATACAAAAATACATAGTGAATAAAAACAAAACAATATCAGGTACTATTACGATCTTAAAATAGAACATATTAATGTGTTGGTAATGGCGGCTAGCTGCCAATTCAGTCCATGTTAAGTGTTTCTATTTGGCTGTTACTACTGGATGTCCCATTGAGAGAAAGGTCCTAAGGTCATGATTGTGCATTTGAGGTGGGCCAAGTAGTGTCTGTTGTTATGGGCTAGATCAGGGGTGTCAAACTCATTTGTTATGAGTTTGACATAAATGAGACCTTGTTGGGCCGACATAAATGAGACCAGTTCTGACATAAATGAGACCTTGTTGGGCCGAGCCATGTTGGGTCGGGCCATGTGAGTACCTATTTAAGATTAAGTAGCAGAGATATACATTTTTTAAAAAACTTAAAACATACTTAAAATGTTAGCACTCATTGGTCTTAAAGATGCTATTAAACTGGAGATAATTCACCTCATTACCTATCTATAATGTGCTTCTAATAGTATTAAAAATCAATATTTTTATATAACTGTAAAACTAATATGAACAGTTGTTATTCTAAAGATGAAATCATCTAATTGTGAATATGAGTCTTTTTGTAGAAAACTATTATTTAAATCAAGTCTTACTGACTAATGATTTAAATCCTTCTCCCTCTCTTTTGCTTCTTTCTGCATAACAGCTTGCTTTGCAAGGCTTACTGAATTGCACAGGAGCTACAGAGCTATTTTCTCCATTGGCTGAGGCTCCTCTCTTGGGGAGGAAGGGGAGAGGAATAGCTTGCTTTGCCAGGCTCTCTTAATTGCACAGCAGAGCTACTGCGCCAAGCCTTTCTTTCCTCTGTTGGCTAAGGCTCCTCCCTCTCCTGGTCCCCTGGGAAGGAAGGAAAGAGCCAGAGCTTCCTTTGCCCAGTTCCCTGGATCCCATGGGAGATATACAAAGAAAGCATCTTTAAGACCAATGAGTGTAGGGCTGCCAGAGTGCCGCTCCGCCTGAGAGCGGCGGCACCATAGGGCTGCGCCTGAGTGGAAGCGTATGTCCGGCAGAGCAAGCCACGCCAGAGCAAGAGGAGGAGGTGTCAGGGGCACAGCCAGGCTTATTTATTTATTTGGTTCATTTATCTTCCGCCCTATCCCAGATGGGCTCAGGGTGGATCATATACAGATAAAATCAAACAGATACAGTACAGAAAACCAATAAAATCAGTAAAATCAATAAATACAGTTAAAACAACGACATAGCCCAATACAATATGATATAGGCGGCGGTCTTGAAGTACAGGTTAGCGTAGAGTTAGCAGCCCAGATACCATAGTACCGACCACTGTGGGGGAGGATTGCCAGTGGTATAGGCAATAGGGCAGAGGGTGTCCACCCTCCTCAGCCAAACGCCTGGTGAAACAGTTCCATCTTACAGGCCCTCCGGAAAGGTAACAAATCCAGTAGGGCCCGTATCTCCACCAGGAGCTGATTCCACCCTGGTTGAGGCAAGACGGACGTTCCTTGGGCCAGGGACAACCAGAAGATGTTGATTGGCAGATCGTAGCTACCTTTGGGGCTCATATGAGGAGAGGCAGTCCCTCAGGTATGTCAGTCCCAGGCTGCGTAAGGCTTTGAATGTCAATACTAGAACGCTTTAGAGGGGAGGGGGGATGATGCTATAGGCACATGGCTGGTGCCTCACACTCTGTGTCCTGCTGCCACTGGGGGAGAAGTTCCTTGCAAGTGGCAGGAAGCATCAGGGTGCGACTTTGCGTCCCTGCCAGGGAGGCCTTCCCTGTGGAATGCAGTGGCATGCCGCGACTCTGTCTACTCATTCCAGTACATGCATTTTGCTTGGTTTTCCTGATTGTAGACTCCTGCGCTTTGTTTTTTCTGCTTGGTTGCGGCTTCCTGGGAGCGCACAAGACTCCCCTTGCCCACTTGCCATTGAGTCTGTCAGTGGGCAGGGGCAGTCAGGGAATAGCCAACCGCGCAGCTTGCACTTCCCCCTCCCTCCCCTGCCCCCACCTCGACATCAAGCCAGGCTTCTCGTGCATGCATGCCCAGCCTTACTCCTGTTCCCTCCCCATGTTTGTGGGACATCTCTCCTTTGCCTTTGACAGTCTGCCCGTGATTGGCTGTGTTCTCTGTCAAGGGGTGGGTTGGGGATGGCGATCAGCCTCTCCAGGGCCACCTCTCCCCACCCCTGTCATGAGCCGCAGTGCCAGAACTGGCCAATCCGGGGAAGGTGGGCTGGCCCTCCCCTCCGGCTGCTTCTGCCTCTCTCTCACACCTACGCCAGTCCTACACCAGTGAAGTTGCCATGGCAAAGGTCTCCCTCGCGGCAAGCTACGCTACTCCCCTCCCCACACTCGAGCGTGCCGATTTCTCAGGAAGTCTACTATGCCATGGCTGGCTGCCATGGAGATTAGGATTGGGCTGCCCAAAACTTAAACTGGTAGCCCAGCCTACACATGAAAAACTTAAATAACTGTCCTCTTAAACTCACTCATCATCTTCATCTTCATTCTTTTTCTTTGTTCATAATCTGGAAAAGAAAAACAAGCTTTCCTGCTTTGTTGGATCCCAAACAATTTCTCAATTTAGAATGAATGAGTCCAAAGGAAGACAATATTCTTTTTACATCTGCAGGAGAAGCTACTGCTGTTAAAAGTAAAATCATTATTTGAATAGTCTCTAAATCCAAGTGCTTAAGTGACTTCCACCACAGTTCACTGGTGTGACTTTCTTTAAAAAATCTTCAGCACACATATATTTCTTGAATGGTTCCCCCTTAGCTCTGAAATTTATTAAAGTTGACATTACAGATGGATGATTGCTGGATGCCCATGTCATAGCTAACTCCTCTTCCTCAGCACTTAAGTTTTGACCCTGGTACCGGATATTGACAATATTTGCCAGAAAATGAGCTGGAGACAGTGCTTTTCTCATTCATTTTTTTAATGCTTGTAATTTAATTCTGTCAATGTGTAGTTCTGTTTTTAAGTGCTCACTCAGTTCCTTCCAAATTTCAACAGCATCAGTAATAAAACAGCTATTTTTCTGTATTTTGTTTAAAGCTTCAGAAATGCGTTTCAGGATGCTCACCATATGTTCAACATTTCTCTTAAGCCCAATGTTGAGGATTTTGGCAGTGACAGTGCCATCTATTTTATCTTGATTTTGTTTACAAATTGTCATCAGAATAGACCAGTTCTTATACTGCTCAAAACAGTCCACCACAGAGTTCCATCTAACATCTTGTGCGAGCATTAGATTGATTTCACCCATTCTTTTCAGAGCTGCTACAGCAAAATGATTGTCACAGAAGTATTTAGCAATATAAACAACATTAGTCGTTATTTCTAGAACACTGAAGTCTTCGACTAGGACGTGCAGCAAATAAGCACTGCAACCAGGTGTTATTAGCTTTGTATTCCCTTTCTGCTCTTCTAAATTTCCTCTGAAATTTAGCATTATCTGTGACCAAACTGCATACTAGACATTTGAATTTTTGTTCACGTTATAGCTTTTGCTGCCACTTCTTGTAAGCATTCTGCTGTGTGTGCATTTTCTGACATATCAATTGTTTGTGAAAGGAAGACTTTCCCTTCTTTTGTTGTTATACAAGCACATACAACTGGATCATTGTGGACATTACTCCACCCATCAAGACTTAGGTTAACAATTTGACCTTCCAGAGCTGTTGCACATTGCTCCGTTTCTCTATCATACACTTTATTCAGCAGTTTCCCTGAAACACCTGCTCTGCTGGGTGGACTGTATCCTGGTCTCAGTGATTGAACCATATTAATGAAGTGTAGGTTCTCAGTCAGATGGAAAGAAGAGTTTGTTGCATAAACAAACTGGGCAATTTTTTCGTCAATTAACTCTTTTTCTAATCTGCTGGTTTTTATCAAAAACTTATCTATGGTGGTTCCAGGAGGGAAGGGTTTTTTGCTTTCTTTCAGGTGATATACTGTGGGTGTCTGATGATGATGTATCTGGTGCAACTGAAACACTATCCTGGATAGATAACTCTGAAACTGTAGAACAAGATGGTGATCTTGAAGGTGGATAGTTTCCAGAATCCTTAGTGTTGATGATGAATTTCCCTAAACAAAGAAAAAATCAATGCTGTTATTTTATTATTTATACAATTTCTGCTTATTAGAAGATATTGAAGAAGAAGATATTGGATTTATATCCTGCCCTCCACTCCGAAGAGTCTCAGAGCGGCTCACAATCTCCTTTATCTTCCTCCCCCACAACAGACACCCTGTGAG
This sequence comes from Heteronotia binoei, assembly GCF_032191835.1. NCBI lineage: Eukaryota > Metazoa > Chordata > Lepidosauria > Squamata > Gekkonidae > Heteronotia > Heteronotia binoei. The sequence goes on along the minus strand of NC_083231.1, from coordinate 53,528,892 downwards.
GTGGGTGGGGCTGGAGAGGGCTCTCACAGCAGCTGCCCTTTCAAGGACAACTTCTGCCAGAGCTATGGCTGACCCAAGGCCATTCCAGCAGGTGCAAGTGGAGGAGTGGGGAATCAAACCCAGTTCTCCCAGATAAGAGTTCGCACACTTAACCACTACACCAAACTGGCTTATTGTATTCATTGCCATTCAGCACTGTCTAAAAAGGAATATTTGCTTTTCTTCATAACTGTATCAAAATGACAGTAACATGCAGTTATAATAAGAAATATAATTTTGTTCAAACATGACAATTCAAGGCACTCTTTAAGAAAGATGATTAAATAAAAATGTTTACCAACCTGAAGATCCTGCCTGTTCAAACATGTTTCCATTGTCATCTTCATCATAGCACTTCTCATGATGTTGCCTCATTTGGGCCACCAGGCCATGCATTTCATTGTTGCACAGTTTGCATTTTGCACGCATGCCTGCCTTACCAATAGGTAGAGGAACTTCATTAAAATATTCCCAAACTGGGTCTCTTTTACAGCCTGCTGCCATTATAGGTTTTCTCCTCCAGGAAAAGAATAATGTGATAAACCTCGGGTTATACACACAAAAGAGCCAAAGTCTTGTGGAGTATTCTGCTCAAAAATTTTCACTTTCATTTTTACTGCTTGCTCCTCCCTCCTCACACTTAAGTTTCTTCTTGTGCACATCTATTCCACACCAAGCAATATTCTTCTATTCATTGAACTTTTTGAAACTTAGCACTTAAGGGGTTGACTCTGTGTACATAGGTTTGTAGAATAATGAGATTAAGGTCTGTTTCTCAACTCTGTTCATTTTATAACATTTTACTGTGTAGAAGAGGCATGTGATCTCTACAGACACAAATTACAGCTTTTTGAGAACTGCAAAACCAAGTATCTGTGTTCTGTGATAATATCTTGTACACAGAGAAACTGCCCAGTAATCTTACAGAAACCTCTGGAAGAGTATGACATTGTGAATGAATTAATAGAATTACCAAAAAATTTAAACATTGCATGAATATACAGCCTTATGCTTCAGAATTAAAAACTAATCCTTATTTCACGATGGAATAACCTTTGGATGATAATATATTTTCCTCAAAAAGCATTTTATTTTAAAAATCTGATTTTTTAAAAAAAACATTGATTTTTATCCACCCTGTTTGTGACCCTGAGCAAAGTGCTCTCTGGGGAACATATGGAGAAAGAGAGCACTTTGACCCTAGGTGGTCCCTAAGGTATTCAGGTCCCTGGCCATATAGGGCTTTAAAGGTAATAACCAGTACCCAGGGCTGGCACGTGGGAGTAGGCCAAGTAGGCGACAGCCTCAGGCGACATTTGGCCTAGGGGTGCCATGAGGCGCCCCTCTCCCCACGCCCACTGCCACCCACCTGCCCACACCCGTCTCCCCGCCTCCCTGCACAAGTCTGTCTCACTCTCCCCAATGCCGTTGGTCTTACCCCGCCTGCCTCCCCCATCCACCTGCCTCCCCCGCCTGTTTGCCTCTCCCATCCATCTTGCCCTGTCCGTCCGCCTCCCCCCCACCTGCCCGCCCGCCTCCCTGCACCCGATGAAGTCTGTCTCCCTGCTGCTGTTGCCCATCTGCCTCCCCCATGCCCATCCGCCCAGCCTCCCTGCACCTCCCCAAGCTCCCAGCTAAGCATTTGTGCAGAGCGTGCGGTCTGATGATGTCACTTCTGGTGATGTCATCGGGCCGTTAGTGGCGAGAGGACGCTATGGAGGGCAGCAGAAATGGCCATGACCTAGGTGCACAAGAACCCCTAGCCCCGAGCCTGTCACTACCCTGAAGCTAACCTGCTAGGCAATAGGTAACCAGTGCAGTGTTTTCAGCAGAGGTTGAATGTGTTCCCATAAAGGAAGCCCCATTAACAACCTGGCTGCAGCATTCTGCACTATTTGATGCTTCTGGTTTTGAGACAAGGGCAGTCCATGTAGAGGGCATTACAGTAATCCAGTCTCGAGGTGACCGTAGCATGGATCACTGTCGCCAAGTCATTGTGTTTGAGAAAAGGGACCAGCTTTACCAGCTGAAGGTGGTAGAAGGCTGATTTAGCAGTGGCTGCTACCTGGGCCTCCATTGTTAGAGAGGGATCCAGGAGCACCCCTAAGCTTTTAACCTTTGGCGGCAACATGAGTGGCGAAGGTTGGTAAGACCTCTGATCCCGGACTGTAACGATTTAGAGACAGGACCTCCGTCTTCGTCAGATTATTTCAAAAAGACCCTAATTATGAATTAGAACACTTATTTCAGATGCCAAATGATAATAGCACACATTGGTAAAGAAACAGGAAAACGAGCTCTAACTCCAGTCTAGGAGAATGCATTATCTTCTTGAGCTTCATTATCAACTGCAATTCAGCAGTCTCTCTTTCTAAGCTCCCTTTGAAATTAATTTGTATGAGTGCTGCTACTCTAAGGTCAGCAACTGAATGCTGTGGTTTCTAATGTCAGATTTATGTCCATTTATTCTTTACATCCTCCTGGACTGAATCCTCCTGGATGGAACTGAGACCTAGATTTCTTATCTCATTACCAACGCTGGTATCTCCATATTTACTACCCCTCTGTGTATCACACCTAATCCAATCAAGTCTGCTATTGTCATTCACCTGCTATTGTCATTTGGACATCTGAAATCACCTTTATAAAGTTGTATCTCTGGTACCTCGTGTGACATTTTATGGCATGCATGGTCTGGCCCAACAAAGTCACATTTATGTTAGAACCAGCCCTCATAACAAATGAGTTCATCACCTCTGCCTTACATCTTCTACTGAGTGGGGTGAAATGTAATGGTTGCAGGATGATGACGTACATACAATGTATATATAGAAGGAATACTTAACTGTAAGTTCTGTCAGGTCATTAACATTTCTGTGCTAGAATATGAGAGTCAAATAAGCAAACAAGCAAAATCATAAACAGCTGCTTACCTCTAGATTTTCTCCCATGAATGTATGCTTTTCCAAGGAGCTGCCAAGCTGGTTTGTACAGGTCTTCCAAGTCTAACTGCCATCTGTCTGGTTCAAGGTACCGGATAAGTTCCTCCACAGTACTAAATCCAGCCACAGCACTGTTTAGCAAGTCTAAAGAGAAAGCGGAAGGTGGTAACACTGTGGGGCTGGCAGATTCTGTCTGATGCTGCAATGAGATAAAGATGACAATTAAAATCTGAACCCTGTTGAAGCCAATCCATTTGGAAACTCAAAGCTACAGGATATTATTACATAGTTCATTAAATAATATCAATAGTGATAACTGGTCAAAAAAAATTTTTTTTAGTAATTTACCTCCAACTTTCAGTAAGTGGTTTCCTCCTAATAATTTTGTGTTATAAAATGACAACCTATTATACTGCTTTGCTGAATGGTAAATGGGATGTCAGAAATTATTAAAGATAATGGCCTTGATGGAAAAATATACCTCTATTACAAGCAATTACTCCCTGTAAAAATGCTTGTATATGTATCTGTCAAGTTATATTTTAATATTAAGGAAAATGGTTTGGATAAGTAGATAAAGGAACTGGTCTACATATTTTGTTGAATATCGATATGAAGGAATCATCAATATTCTCAGAAATAGAAATCTAAATTTTCAAAGCAACAACCAAATGAAAAGCCATTACTTACTGAACAGTTTACATAAGTCAAGACTCCTGGCATTAGTGATACTTAAACTTTCTAAACATGTTCAATATTTTAATCGACTAGAAATACAGAGCAACACTAACTTTGTGTAGGGAAATAGAATATTTGGTGGCTACATAGTGAGGCAGACCTGACCACACAACAGCTGGACTTCCCATTCCTGTTGCATCTCTTGGAAGTTGGTGGCAGACTGAATCACCAGCTGATAGTAATACCATCATTAGTAGTTTGTTATTGCCTGGCCAACAAAACAATTCTGCTACATTTTAAGTTCCAGCTCAAGTTCTTGCCTTTCGTCAGGTCCTAACAATGTCTTTCCCCCAAGTGCTGTACTCAGGGAGCATAGGTTGGAAAATACAATAGTACGTGATGCAGGGTTCAAATAGTTATACAGCCATGGAATAGTGTTTCAAGCCCATGTTAAGTGGCTAAGGCAGAACAAGCTGAAGTTGTATCCAGACAAGGCAGAAGTAATGCTTCTTGGGAAGGCTGATGCTACTCATTCACAGATTGAGTGCAGTTTGGTTATTTGGAGTGGATCAGCAGATCCTCAGGGGTATTTGTGGGCCTAGCCTTGCTGTCTGAAAAGCAGGTTGGTGGGGTGACTTTTATCAGCTACTGTAACATGTTCTACATTGGACTGTCCTTGATGACAAACCAGTAATTGCAGCTAGTCCAGAATACAAAAGATTGAATGTTGTTAAGGCTGACTGTTGAGAACACATCTTGCCTATTTTAAAAACAGCTTCACTGGCTGCCAGTTTATTTCCAAGTTGAATTCAAGGTGCTTGCTTTACCCTTTGAAGGTCATCCATAGGTTGTGAACCACATAACTAAGGCACTGTTTCTACCCATAGATCCCTGTGTACCAGGGCTTTAGCTTGCCATCTTCTGGATATTCCCTCACTACAAGTAGTCTACCTGCCATTGAATAGGGCCCATTTTTTTCAGTGGCTGCTCTCAGGTTTTGGTGGGAGGCATTCTTGGAAACTTTCAGAAGACACCATCAGGTCATTTAATTTACTATAGTTTTTAATGTAGAGTAAGTAGCAGGCACTGTGGTATGTTGGGGAGAACTTGGATTTAGTGTTTCTTGGATATATTTATGTATTGTATCCTGCCTTGAGCCATGGGGAAGAGTAGAGTGCAAATGCCTTAATATATTCATTGGATGACTTTTAGACAATCTTTCAGCTTAAACCACTTCATGAACACATGAATTTGCCTTATCCTGAATCAGACCCTTGGTCCATCATGGTCAGCATTGTCTACTCAGACTGGCAGCAGATATCCAGGATCTTATGCAGAGGTCTTTCATATCACCTACTACCAGTTTCTTTAACTGAAAATGCTGAGGATTAAACCTAGGACCTTCTGCATGCCAAGCAGATGCTCTATCACTAAGCCATGGCTGTTGTGAAAGTAAAAGTGTGTATGTGAAGGAACAATGTACACCACCCTGAATTTTGTGCAGGAAAAGCAGGCTAAAAATATATACACAGACAGATATTCCAGGTCTAGATTTTGGTAAGGGCTTCCATGAGCCTGCTTTGGCGGGGAGGGCGGGATATAAATCCAAGAAATAAATAAATAAATGTCCTCAACCTGGCCCAATAAATGGAACAACTGAAATTATAAGCTTGGTACAGATCTTAAAAATGTGATGCCACATGTAAGTAGGTATCACATCAAAATACCTGACACTAAAAACTTAAGAATGAAGGCTGATCTCTACCAATACTTTAATAGCCCTGTTCAGGAAAAAAAAATAAAGTTTACAATCCAAAAAAATATTGAGGGCTGTACTATCTTGCACTTTTCACATGAAGCTGTATTGTAAGATTTTCTTGCTGTGTTCTCTATTAACTGTTTCCTACATACTTTTGTTTGAACAGCTGTATTTATGTAACTTTTCATTTCCAGCTCTTCCCTTATATGTATATCTAAAGTTGCTATATTTAAGAGTAAATTGCTAAAATATGGTATACCCCCCCTGTATTTAAAATACATGTACATTGAACTGAATTGAATAAACTTTATTATGGTCATAGACCAATATCAAAGCTATCACATCATGAGAAAACCCTCCTAAAATACATAAACACTATGGGCGTTTTTGCACTCACCTTCAGCCGGCGCGACCCCCCTCTTCACCGCGCAGGATCTGCGCAGATTTCGCACTAAATGCCGCGGAGCAGCCGGAAGAGCCGGAAACTCCCGGCGCAAAAGCCGCTCAAACGTAAATCGCCAAAAAGCAGTTTCCGTTTGCGCGGCTTTTGCAACGGGAGTTTCCGGCTCTTCCGGCTGCTCCGCGGCATTTAGTGCGAAATCCGCGCAGATCCTGCGCGGTGAAGAGGGGGGTCGCGCCGGCTGAAGGTGAGTGCGAAAACGCCCAATAAAATCCATAAAACTTTTCCCCAGCTATACAGATCCATGTACATTAGATTCCTGTAATGCACTCTGTGTTGAGCTGCCCTTGAAGACTGTCCAGAAGCTGCAATTGGGACAGATTGTTACAACCAGAACATTGACTGGAATGGGTCATAGGCTGTAACTAGGGTTGCCAATCCCCAGGTGGGGGCAGGGGATCCCCTGGTTTGGAGACCCTCCCCCTGCTTCAGGGTCATCAGAAAGAAGGGAGAGGGGAGGGAAATATCTGCTGGGAACTTTATTATTCTCTATGGAGATGTATTCCTATAGGAAATAATAGAGAATAGATCTGCGGGTATCTGGGGTTCTGGGGGGGGCTGTTGTTTGAGGTAGAGGCCCCAAATTTGCAGCGTAGTATCTGATGCCTCTCCCCAAAATACCCTCCAAGTTTCAGAAAGATTGGACCAGGGGGTCCAATTCTATGTGCCCCAAAAGAAGGTGCTGCTATCCTTCATTATTTCCTATGGAAGGAAGGCATTGAAAAGGTGTTCAGTCCCTTGAAATGTGATGGCCAGAATTCCCTTGGAGTCCAATTATGCTTGTCACAACCTTGCTCCTGGCTCTGCCCCAATGTCTCCTGGTTCCACCCCCAAAGTCCCCAGATATTTCTTGAATTGGATTTGGCATCCCTAGCTGTAACATTCCAATCCTGTTCTATCTACATTGTCTCTAGTTTGCTTCCAGGCCCAATTTTCAAGGTGCTGGTATTGACCTTTAAAGCCCTTTACACTTTGGGACCAGCATACCTGTAGGACATCTTGCTCCTGTATGAACATACCTGATCCCTCTGGCTATGGATGCCCCTGCCATTTGAGGATAGACAGGTGGCAACCAAGAAAGAGTCTTCTCAATTGTATTGCTGAAATTTTGTAAGTTCCTCTCCAGGGAGGTTTGTCTGTCGCCCTCTATCATTCTCTTTTACCTTCGGGTGAATATACTCCCTCACTCTTATTAACCTTGCTCCGTTTGTGTTTTTTTGTTATTTCATGTATACTTGTATTTTAAATGCTTTTCAATGTTTGAAATGTTTTAATGTTCACTGTCTTGGGAACCCTGAATTGGGGGGGAAGGAAGCATAGAAATATTTCAAATTAATAAAATATCCTTTACTTGAAAATGTTCTGTAACACAAAGCATTTTTTTTAAAAAAAAGATATATGGCAAATGTGATCAATATTATATCAAAGAAATTGAAAACAAATTGAAAACAATAAAGTTCCACAAAAAGCATAACACTCGAAATTGTTATGCTTTACATTTATTTTGAGACTTATGGCTGTAATATTTCTGCCTGTATTCATGTAACTTCATCCATATTTTAAATGCAATGACCACTACAGTGATTAAAAAAATATTATCAATGACTTTATTGGAAATACTTCTGAAGGCTCCAGGACCCAGTACTACCACACACAGCTATCTTTTTATTGATTTATGTCTCATATATTTTCTCTTCCCACATTTTCAGTGAATTACCAGAGATCTGCTGCTTTATATCCTGGTTTCCACAGCACAAAACTGGGAGGGTATGGAATTAACCCTTTCCTGTGAAGAATTAAGGCAAGACACAGATACCACTACGAAGAATAACGTTAAGATTCAAGCTTTCTTTCAGAAGATTGCACAGTCTTTAGGAGATTATGTAATTTTCCTGCAATTTAGTCTCCCATTTTCCAATTGGTGAACAGAAATTTATTTCTTTAAAGTTGTTATATGAATAAAGTGCCCTGAAAGCAAGTCTTAGTAAAACCAGCCTAAGAGCTTAGAGCACAGCTAGAGCTTAGAGGAGAGTTGTCTAGGGAGGGTAAACTCACATAGTTGTGACCTGGGCTTGCTTTCCTTTCATGGGCAGGCTTTTTTATCTGCATAAACTGAAGACTAATCTGCTGAATAGCTATCTGAATGGTTTGTTTAATGTCTCATTTGGGGTGGGGGAGGTCATGTTCCCATCAAATGTATAAACTGTTGCCCTGACCTGTATAGCCCAAGCAAGTTAGATCTCATCGGATTTTGGAAGCTAAGCAGGGTCAACTCTGGCAAGTATTTGCATGGGAGACCCCTTGGAATACCACAGTTGCGAGGGGCAGGAGCAGGCTTTATTCAGCTACCTCTCAGAATATCCTCTCCAGGCCCCCAGTAGAGGTCAGCCACCAAAGGCTGCCATGACTTCCAAGTACACACACACTCATATGCACACACACACACACACACACACACAAAATACAACCCCCCTATCATGGCTTATTTCACACATACATTTAATCTGCAAATGACCAGCCTGCCCTAACCCCCTCCCCCACTTATCCTGCAGTGATTCTGAACCATGGTAAATATGCAATCATGTAGACTAGAGTATGAAAGATTCAGAAACAACTAAGGGGCAGGAAAGTAATTTCCTGATATTTTATCCGTGCTTGTATGCACAAGGCATAAAGCTGTACAAACAAGGCCCTATACATAGACACCCCCCCCCCCCTCAATTATAGGGAAGCAACATGCAAGAGGTGGTTTGCAAAATGCAAGAATACTGAAGGGACTGGCAAAGGAAACCTGAAACACATGGGATGATATGTGATGATAGAATTGAAGCTTTTTTCTTTCCCCCTGCATGTGGAGTGAAAAAAGGATATTTTCTTCCTTGAAGGCAAAACAAGTACTGATTTGCAGAGTGGTTTGCACAGGAATGCTGGGCATGTAACTTATTGTGATTTGAATGTAATGTACAGGTGATTATCCATGCTCAAACCTCAAATGGAATCACTTTAACAACTGCTGTTGTAAATCATATGAATATTGTTTAGCTATGATACTCTCTTCTTTTAGTGCTGCTAATTTGGCAATTAACATCAAAAATGCTTTGGATTACATAGGAAGAAATCACAATTGACTGTAGTGACAACTATCTGTGTTTTAAATAATTTGAGGTTTCAGCTGAATTATGTGACTATATTTTATGAATTGAATAACCAAATGGGTGGATTGTGCCAACCACAAGTGAAGTAAAACCAAGCCACTCACATACAAGTTTTATATACTTGACATCATGCCTAGTTTTATTTAGGACTGTCATCAGTTCCCTCACTTCTAAATCACCCAGGGTTATGAGGTTAGTTCGGGCTTTCACACTGCAATGCCTGCAGTGGAATAGTTTATTTTTTGCTAGGCATGTGCCTGGGGTGGATAATGGGGTGGCTGATGCTTTCTCTCGCAAACAGATGCAGAGGTTTTGTCAGCTTGCCCCAGACGCAGATCTTCTTCCTACAAGAGTGCCCTTGGAGATTTGGACGATTGGTGGGTCGAGGCCAGCAGAGCAATAAGTATCGCTATTGCTCCTAGCACTAGAAGAAGAAGATGTTATTGGATTTATATCCCGCCCTCCACTCCGAAGAGTCTCAGAGCAGCTCGCAATCTCCTTTACCTTCCTCCCCCACAACAGACACCCTGTGAGGTGGGTGGGGCTGGAGAGGGCTCTCACAGCAGCTGTACTTTCAAGGACAACCTCCGACAGAGCTAGAAAATAATACACAAGGGCAGTGAGCCAGTTTGAGAAGTTTAGGAGCAACGTAAGTTACAGCATGGAATGGCCTCTTCCAGTGGAGCATTACTCCACTACTGCGTATCACTGCAGCTCAGGGGCCTGGCAGTTCGATCCATTCGGGGCTGGTTGTCTGCTTTGGCTTTTGCCAGTAAAGCCATGGGGTTACAGCAACTAACTAGTGATTTCCACATTCGGAAGATGCTCAAAGGGTGGGCCAGAAAGGCTGGGGTTAGGTTGGATGCAAGGCAGCCAATTTCACCCGTAATTCATAGGGGTTTACGGTCAGTCTGGGGCCAGGTGTGTCGGTCGGAGTATGAAACACTTCTCTTTCATGCTGCCTTCCTGGTGGCATTTTTGGGGGCTCTCCGGGTGAGTGAGCTGGTAGCTCAGTCCAGAGAGGATATTTCTGGAAGGGCCTTATTGGCCCGAGACATTCGCATTGCTGATGGAGTGGCATATATCACAGTGCGTGTTCTAAGACTGACCAGTTGCAGGGGGGAACACTATGGGTGTTTTCGCACTCACCTTCAGCCGGCGCCGCGACCCTCTTGACGACGGAGGATCTGTGCTGATTTCCCACACGAAGCGCTGGAGCAACCAGAAGAGCCGCCAATTTCCGGCGCGAAGCCCGCTCAAACGCAAATCGCCAGGAAGCAGGAAAACGCTTGAGCGGGCTTCGCGCCGGAAATTGGCGGCTCTTCTGGTTGCTCCAGCGCTTCGTGTGGGAAATCAGCACAGATCCTCCGTCGTCAAGAGGGTCGCGGCGCCGGCTGAAGGTGAGTGCGAAAACACCCTATTAGTTTGGGCTCCTGTTCCGAGGGGGAACTGTGTCTTGTAGTGGATTTAACGCACTATCTAGCTGCCTGTGGTTCTGGGACTGGTCTGTTGTTCTGGCATGGGGACGAAGCATCAGTTTTGGTCTCTGACTGTCAAAGCTCTCGCCAGGCTTGGCCTGGTAGGGGTTAAGTTTGGCACTCATTCTTTCCACATAGGGGTGGCTTCTACGGCGGCGGCGGCTCTGGGGTACTCCCCACCGTCCATTCAGAAGCTTGGTAGGTGGCGTTCCTCGACCTATAAAGGCTATGTCCACCCTCTGGCACTGCAGTAACTGGCATCAGGTTATTGAGAGTGTGGTTAGTCACTGTTTTCTTCTTTTCTCAGGTGTTGTCTGTGGTGAGACACGACACATCCTCATATGCGGGCACAGCTTCATATTCTGGGCTGCCCATCGGGCCAGAAGGACTTTGGCCGGGACTCAGCAAGTGGGCTACCATAGAGTGGTGTGGACAGCAGAGTCTCCATTGGTTGGGCCTGTTGCCCTTGCTTTTTGAAAACATTCATGTTTTGCCACCACATGTCGTGGTGATACATTTGGGATGGAGGCTTGCTCAAGGGTGAAGCCCTTGTGCTGCAGGCCAAAGATGACTTTCGAGTCATTAGGAGTTGCTGGCCTCAGGTTTTGATTTCGTGGTCAGCCATGATCCTGCGCCAGGTATGGCGTGGGGCATGGGATCCACGGGTGATTGAACAAGCTCGCCGCAAAGCCAATTTAGAAATTTAAAAAGCCCTTGGGGGGGGGGGGGGGTTGGGCCAGTTTCTCCCTCATCCTGGGATCCATGCTGATTGCATGGATTTATACAGGATTGATGGTGTCCATCTTTCCGATAAGGGAAACGACACTTTTCTGGATGACTTAAAACTTGAGCTTTGGGAAGTGCTAGGCGTTTAGTGGGCGCAGCTGCCTAAGCAGAGGCTTGGCCTCACAGTGGCTGGGTTTTTTGCCTAACTTCCGTTATGCAGCTCGGTGAGCACCAATAGCACCCCAGTTTTGGGGCACGGGGTCTAGCTAAATCATTCTTGGGCCATGCAGACTAGTTGAGTGATGAAGCGGACTGCCTTGGGTTTGCATGGATTGATCCGCCCTTCAGCCATGCAGATGGGGGTTGGAACTCCAGGGCATAACCTTTGCTAGGCCGGCTTGGTACGAGCCATGCATTTTGGGTATACCTAGAGGCAGGGTGGCTCATCCGTCATGTGTCAGGGGAGGGGTATTTCGTCCCCTGGCCCTGCCGTGCTGCCCGTTATGTTTATAGCACTTGCTGTTAATTTAATAATAAAGAAAGTGGCCCTTAGTTACTCAAACCTTTGTGTCCGTCTCTTCCTTCCGTCTGTGGGGGCAAATGGCAGCTTCTGAGATCAGACTCCATGGCATCACATGGTCACTGAGTTTCCTTCCCACTCAAAACTCCATCCTCCCTAGGAACTGCCTCCAAATCACAAGGAACTTCTCAAGCTGGAGCTGGCAACCCTAGTTCACCTACTTGCTTTAAAGATCTATGAGCAAAGTCAAAATAGTTTGGAACAAGGTTTTAGGATATGTTCTATGGCCCAAAAGAAAAAAAAATCAGGTATCAAATTATGCAATATAGTCCATAGACTTGCAGACAATTGTGGTGCTCCAGTGGTGACAGGATAGGGAAGCATCCTTTTGGACTGAACCTCCTTGTTCTAACACAGCAGCTATCAACTGAGGCACAAGTGCTCTCATAACTAGACTATGGACTAATAGTATGTTTGTTCTAATGGCATTCAAAGCAGCAACATTTTAATACATGAAGAACTCTTTGATAGAGAACATCTAAAAACTTATAAAGAGCAAACATTCCACTTTACTTTCATAAAACTATAAATGAACTGTAGCCAGTAACAAAATCAGTACACCCTTATGTTATGGGGGATGTGGTCAGCCACAATTGAAGGATGCCTTCCTTTTAGGACTTATCTCTTATACATATAAAAGCCTGCTACCATATATACACCATGCTATCTTCTGTCCTTTCTCCTAAGTTACAATTTATTTTCAACAGTATACTACTATTGGCACTGCAGGTAGACTTCACCAAAATGGCTCATAGCCACCGATATGAGTACTGTCTGTTAAAACAAACACCCGACACCCCCCCCCAAAAAAAAAGTATTGGGTTTTCTTTACATCTTGAAGAAACTTCATGTACTGCTCAAATACTCTCTTTTGGCTGTCTTGAACCTACCACAAATCCATTGGATTACCATGTACTATTTTTAATATTATACATGTGAGAAAAATCTTATTTTCCACTGATTTATCTAAACTTCTTAAAATCATATAATGTACTGGATATGGCAACTTAGCCATTAACAGTTTGAAAAGTTCCACCTTGTTCATAGCCCTTGAACCTACTGACAAAGTCCCCCAATTTCTGGTACTATTAAAGGAGACAGGTAATGTGTACAACATTTTGCCTCATTGTTGGTTGTCAGAGCTCTTCACAGTCTACTATGAAGTCAGAATTAGTCAAAGTCGTTTCTGTTTGGAAATGAATGAAATATTTTTAAAGGCAAGTTTTACTTAGTCTAAATACATTCTAAGAATTGCAAAGTATAAATCTATAATAATGGATTAAGAACATTAGGAGGTACTTCCTGACAGTTGGTTCCTCAGTGGAACAGGCTTCCTTGCAAAGCTCTCTGGAGATTTTTAAACAGAGGCTAAATGGCCATCTGATAACTATGCTGATTCTGTGAACTTATGCATATCTTGAAAAGGATGGCAGGAAGGGTTTCATGACAGAACCAGTATGGTGTAGTGGTTAAGAGTGCAGACTCTAATCTGGGAGAAACCGGTTTGATTCCCTGCTCTTCCACATTCAGTTGCTGGGCAAGCCACAGTTTTCTCGGAGCTCTTCTCTCAAAAGCAGTTCTCTCAGAACTCTCTCAGCCCTACTTACCACACAGGGTGTCTGTTGTAGGGAGATGAAAGAAAGGAGGTAAGCCACTCTGAGACTCCAAGTGAAGAAGACTCCTCCTCCTCTGTTTAGTACTTGGTGCCCTTTGTTATATGCCCAGGGAAATGCTTATTACCACTATGGAGTCAAGAAACAATTTTTCTCCAGGCCAGTTTGGCCAGCATTCCTGGTGGGTTTGTTATGGGCATGGAAGAAGTGCCACTGGGGGTATGGGGGGAGCTGTGTGAATTTCTTGCATTGTGTAGGACAGGGGTGGCCAACGGTAGCTCTCCAGATGTTTTTGCCTACAACTCCCATCAGCCCCAGCCAGCATAGTCAATGGCTGGAGCTAATGGGAGTTGTAGGCAAAAAAAATCTGGAGAGCTACTGTTGGCCAGCCCTGGTGTGTAGGAAAAAGCCCCCTACTTTTCATACACATGGACATCGTGATCACCAGTATGGTTGCCAGGGTGCCTGGAGTTTTGACTCGCACACATCTGCTCTAAGAAGTAGACTTTGCCCACGGTTTCTAAGGCTTATGTGGATAGTATGAGCCTCAGCTTTGCAGCAGCATTCTACATCTCTGGATGGGTGTTAGCCAGAACTACAGATGAACTTCCAGCTGCTCCTTGCGTGCCCAGTCTTGGCCACTGCAGTGGAAGAAGCCACGCTGCCATGAACTGTACAGGCAAACAGTGTCCAGCCTGTTTCCATGAACCAAAGGCTAACACCACCAGAATCCATCTTGTTTTCCTGACTCCATTACAGCAAAGCAAGAGACTCACGTATCCAACAGCTGCTTCAACTTCTGCATAAGGCAATCAAGCTTATCTTAGGCGTGGATCCTGCCAGATCGCCTAAGCCTTTGTCTAACAGAACTCAAGACAAAGACTGGTGCCAACAGAAGACTGAAGAAGAGGAAGACCATCTTCAGCCAGAGCCAAGTTCCTTTGTGTAAACTGGGTGTTACCTTAGGTAGCAATTTGGCCATCTATTGTCACCTTTTTAGATAAGTTTAATAGTCTTAAGCACACCTCCACCCAGTAATTTTCCCCATTCTTTCTCCTAACAGTCATCCTGGAGCCTTCCCCTTGGCCCATTGCTACCTGGACAGCCAATCAGGTAACTAAGGCCAAGTCCACTCATTGGCTAGCTATGAGTGTCCAATCAGGGGTTGCCAATTAACTGGCTATTGGCTACTGCACTAGTCCAGCCCTTATGGTCACTGCAGAGCGTCCCCTTTTCTGAGGTCATGTATCAGCTGACCACCTGCCATCCACCCCTGTACCTCCCATTCCCTGAGGGTCCAAGGTAGTCTATTTAACCTCTGACCCAGCTCCACTCATGTGTGCATCTAGCAGTACCCCAGTTCCACTGTCTAGATCCATCCCCAATTCTGGCCACAGTTGAGGGTCCCATTTCCCACATCCTCTTTCGTCACCATTGGAGCCTTCCTTGAAGACGATAGGTAATTATCACCCTGTTTGTCTACCCATGTGTTGTCTCTATATCGCTCTCTATTTTTCTTAGGACTGTATGAATGATTTTATGAGTATTTTATCTTGTATGTAAGCCTATATTTTTCTGGAATAAATTTCAATTGTTTCACTTAATTAGAGTCCTTGGTAAATTTAAGCATTAATTTCTAGACGTGGAATCCTGTATACATAGGTAAAAAGATCCTGATTAAGCCAGGTGCCCACCTGACAATTCCCCAACCTCAGTTTTGAGGGCATTTTGGCTTACAGGTGTAGGAGGTCGGACTACATGACCCTGGAGGTCCTTTCCAACGCTATGATTTTATGAGATAGGGTGACCTAAAAGTGCTATCAGTATTAGAATCTATATAAATGGAAGCTTGTCCATTTATCTTGTCCAAGAAGTCCAACATGATCACACTTGATTTCAGAACAGGAGATCTTAAAAATGAGAGGATTAGTCAAAAGGGAGCTGAGGAGGAAGACAGAGGATCAAATCCCTAAAGGAGGTTTGCAAATGATTTAAATCCACCTTAATAAATAATTTACCTTTTTAGGCTGTAGGTTTCCCATGCTCCAGATGAGACCTGAAAATCTCCTAGAATCACAACAGATCTCCAGACTACAAAAATCATTTTCCTTGGAGAAAAGTGCATCTTAAGAACAGAAACTCTATGATATATTATAGATAGGGGTTCCCCAACCTTTCTGAGATTTGGGAACCACTGGTATTATGCCACAGCTAATCAGATCTCCAGTGGTCAGTCAGAATGCCTTCTGGGAAAGTGAGGGCACCTGGCCCAACCCAATTCTAAAAATACTTGATGAGTGTCTGGAATGGTGTTGTCAGGTGCCATAGTGCCCATTGGTACTATGTTGGAGACTTATCCTATGGATTCTACATGAAATCCCTCCCTAGATTCTTCCCTCCACAAACATCACCCCCCAAATCTCCAGGAATTTCCCAGGCTGGAGTTCGCAACCCCACACATACAATAAAGATCAGAAAGATCAGAAACCCCATACATACAATAAAGATCACAAAACAAGCAAAAAAAAGGGAAACCATGAAAGGCAAAAATGGATTCCTTTAAAAAGTGGAAATCTTTTCCAAATAAGCTGAATAAACATAGGATTTGATGAAATAAATGCATGATGTCAATAAATCCAAGCGGGCAGCTGTGTTGGTTTGAAGCAGCAGAACAAAGCAGGAATCAAGCAGCAGCTTTAAGACCAACAAAGTTTTATTCAGAACGCAAGTTTTTGTGTGCTAAAAGCACACTTTTTCAGATGAGGGGATAAGGTACAGTGGGCTGAAATACATGTCCTTGGTGGGTTAAGAGTGCAAACTGATACAAAGCTTGGATCACATGGCAAACAGTGTAACAAATTAGAGGACCATTTGGCCTGGATAGCCATAAAGGGTAATAAAAGTTGCCTGCCGATTGATGTTGCTGCAAGTCTAGGTAAAACAAAAGGACATGTATTTCCTTGTTCTTGTCCACCTAATTTACTTCTCAACATCATTCTATACATTATAAACATCATTCTAGTTTGCCATTAAAAAAAAAGAATACATAAAATGAAAATGGGTTAAGTATATGTAATGAGATAAACAGCCAATATCCCTTATTTGAGTATGTCAATATAAAATATTATTCTGATACACTATTATTAAAGAGAAATACATTGGAATACTGTGGATGTATAGCTATACTCACTGAGAGTGGGTTTAGCATATGTAATGAGATAAAAAACCAATATCCCTGTTCAGTCCTGGGAAGGTGTTTGTTTCAAGTTTCATAATAATAATGCAAGGTGCATGTATGGTTTCTACTTCCAATTCATATTAAATGGCAGAAATGAAGATAAATATACTTAGGTAACAGAGGATGCAGCTGTTTGCAGCTAACATTAAATGTATTGGCAATATTTGCAATTGTATTGGAATGCAATAAAAAAAACCCTTATATTTTTACATTCCTGAAGCAGTACATTAATTTTAGGTTTGATAAGGAAACTTCCTGTTCCTAAGAATATAAAAATAGCTCTATTGGATCAGACCAGTAGTCCATTGCCTCAGAAAACTCAAGACAGACTACCCAGAGAGGAGATCTGTGTTTATTGACTGTTGGATGACTGAAGGGTCAAGTCCTAGAAGCAAGTACAGTCCCACAGAAACCAATTCAATTTGATGCAGAGTGCAGAACTCTAAGACCATGTAGATGTTACACTGCAAATGAAATGGGTCTTCATGGGTAGCAAAATAAAAAACAAAAGGCTTGCTAGCTGGAATTTTGAACTCTATTGCTGGACTACTTGTAACAGACAAAGACAGATGCTTAACTGCTTTCAATTTAAACCCACTTCTAGAAGTCATCACTGCACACTTTCCTGGCTGTAGATGTAACAGCTATGACTGAACGTGAATCACTGAACTTTCAGAGATCAGCTCTTCTCAAAGAAGTAAACACCTTAAAACAATTGTCTGGACCAATATGGCATTCTAAATATGATTTTATGCTGTTGTACATTTTGTTTAACTTGCCGAATTAGAAAAAATATACTTCATTTCCACTAGTATGCTACTAGCCAGGGCTAGGGATGCCTGAGCCAAGAGACATTGCTCATTTGACAGTTATGTGGATTCACTCTGCAGACTCATTTCTGCAGACAAATAAGTTTTGGTGAAAGGTATTAGGGTATAGTCTATTGGACATGCTGAGAACTTTTCACTGAACATGTTTGTCAGGTGGACTTACCTGTGTGCAATAAAATACCCCCCTTTTATAGTAAAAAAACCCCCCAAACCTTTCAAGCTTTTTCCCATGGAGAAAAAATGGCAACAGCTTCCATAAAGCTGTGTGAAAATGCATATGGCACAAGCTGTTACACATCCAGACAGGTGAGCAGTTTTCTGTGTGGACATCAGACAACCTTACATGAACACCAAGCAGCAAGATGTGTGTTTTTCCCTCCCTCAAAGCCATTTACTTCTATGTCTGTGCAATTGATTGCATTCTTCCTCATATAATTGGAAGCAGCAAGTGGTAGTGGGTGGGGGATTCATTTCACAAATATATGTTGCTGATGGTACATGTTCAGACACAGAAAGCAACCTGGCAAATAGACTTTACTTGTGACAAGTGGTCTGAGCTGCCAGCAGAATCACAATTGTTATGTAAGCTAAAGCTTTCTTTCTTTTTTAAAAAAAGATTTAAAGCATTTTTGATATTTTCTTCTCTAGTGCTTTCTGGTCCAAAATCTTCCTGCTGAGCCATTTCTAATCTCTACCATTTCTAATCTTTACCATATTTATGGGTTCCAGATGTTGCTCTGCTTAGGTTAAAGTCTTTTAGACTCTTAAAATGTCCTAGATTTAGTACTGTCTTTCCTGTTTATATAATCTTTTTTTTGCTAATGTGTGCCCATATGAATCAATACCCCCTTTGCCTTGATTCATTACTGAAAAACTAGCAGTGGCAATCTTGTGATTCAAATTTTAGTAAATTTATGGGTTTTGTGTGTGTATTCCAGCTATATGCCTTGAGCCACTGAGTTGTAGAGATGTACTCCCATCAGCAAAGATGCGGTGGCTCTTCAATAGGGGACTTCCCCACTAACAGGTAGCCTATGGAAGAGTCAATCATTAGAATAATTTATCTCAAGAAGGTGCTCGTAGAGAGTGTGGTAGATGGAATTCTTCAGCTATCCAGTCTTGGAAGGAAAGAAACCTCTGTACAAGCCTGTTATCAGTCATGGCCTAGGAAAGCACATCCTGGGTCAGCAATTGTCATGCTAAAATCAGAACAATCTATCAAAAATGTTCATCAGTACATCAAGATAGGTTTGAGGGCAGCCATGTTGGTCTGCAATGGAACAGCTAGATTCAAGTCCAGTAGCATCTTAGAGAGCAACAAGCTCCATTATCTAGGGTGCTACTGGAGTCAAATTTATCAGTCTATCAAGTCTCAGTGTTCATGAACACTGCAAATTAGTGCGAATATTGAATGCAACCAGCAGTAAAACATTTTATCTCACTATTCAACCACAGGTAGGATAATAGGAAGGTTTGCAACAAAATTCCAAGAGTACAAATGGCAAAAGAAAAACAAAAAAAATCAGTCACCAGCTAAATATAAGATTAGGACACTGATCCAAGAACAGATGGTAGCTTGTAACGAATAAGCTCTCTGGTTAAACTTTTTTTTTAATTGCCATTTCTGAGCTTCCTAATTCTTTGTATTTTGCTTTTTATAAGTTAGTTTTCTTAAGAGAGCAAGATTCCAACTACAGAATTTGTGTGTAGATAACTTCTCTTGAAATATGTCTTTAGATGAGTATACATCTCTGGTGCTTTCTGCTTAGTTATCAGTCCAGAATTCCACTTTATTATCACTTTATAAGGTCGAGACCATGCTTACAGGATGTGATTTACTCAGTTGTGATATGCTTTTTAATTGTTTTCCACTGTAATGACAAAAATTCCATCTGACAGGGCTTAAAACATGATAACAGTGTTTCTTGGAATGCTCTAAACACTTTTAAATAACCTCAATAATGCAAAGTACTTATTAGGGTAGATCTTACAGGCCAAAAAATCTCTGCAATTGAAAAATGGCCTATGTTATCCTTAAAAAGCTATTATCATTTAAAAATATGCATTTTCTATAAAGATATGTCCTTCCAAATTCCATTAGATTGGACATTTATATACTTTGTAGGATGTGTTTTTCAACAATGAGAATAACCTAAACAACCCATGCTGCCTGCTTTTTCAAATGAAAGGCTCCAGGTGAGGTGTGGGGGTAAGAGGAACAATACTTAATTATGGAGGGCATAATTTTTGCCTCAGCAAAACTTGTTCTGCTATTCCTGGCACATTCTCTTAAATGCAGCTTCACAGATAAAGTTTTCCCATAATTGAATTGTGAGCAGACACATCTGTTTCATTGAACTTAGGGGATTCTCTTCAGTGCATTAATATTTCATTTCTTACTATACAAAAGGTATGGTAAGAATAATCAGCATTCCTAAATTACCCTGCTAGAGGCATGTGCAAGGTGAAAAGTCATCTTATCAGTTTAAAACTTGTATATATTTAAGCTTAGGAAAGTTGAGCATAAATCTTTTTGAAGTTCTGAAGACAAAATATTTTGCACTTGTTGCTAGGACACAAAAGGAAAACTGTTCATTCTCCAGGAACAGTATAATATATGCCTGACGTGGGAAAGAACTCTAAGAAAATATCTCATTTACAGTGTCTCTATAGGTGTTAAATTGCTTAACATAACTTAGAGTCTGTGTTATCACCTACTGCAGCTGCTATAAGTAATTATAGCGCTTAACGTATCCACAGAACTATATTCATAGCATCGAAAGAATTAACACATCCATGGATCTTAGAGATGGAAGGGACCTCCAGGATCATCTAGTACAACCCCCTGCACAATGAAGGAAACTCATAAATACCTCCCCCCATATAACTTCCAGTGACACCTGCTCAGAAGATGGCAAAAGACAAAAGACAAAACCTTCCAGAATTTCTGGCCAAACTGGCCTGGAGAAAAATTAAAGGGCCACAAGAACTAAACACTGATGCAAACTTTCCTGTCCTCCTTTTCGTGATCTGTCTAAGTTCACAGAATCAGCATTGCTGTCAGATGGCCATCTATCCTCTGTTTAAAAACCTCCAGAGAAGGAGAGCCCCCCCCCTTTGCGAGGAAGCCTGTTCCACTGAGAAACCATTCTAACCATCAGAAAGTTCTTCCTAATGTTTAATCAAAAACTCTTCTGATATAATTTCATTTGATTTTTTGGGGCAACAGAAAACTCCCCACCATTCTCTATATGACAGCCCTTCAAGTACTTGAAGATGGTGATCATATCAGTTGCCTCCTCTCCAGGATAAACATACCCAGCTCCTTCAACTTTTCCTCATAGGACTTGGTCTCCAGACCCTTCACCATCTTCGTTGGCCTCTTCTGGACACATTCCAGCTTATCTATATCCTTCTTAAATTGTGGTGCCCCAAACTGAACACAATACTCCAGGTGAGGTCTAAACAGAGCAGAGTAAAGCGATACTATCACTTCACGCAATCTGGATGTTATACTTGTGTTGATACAGCCAACATTGCATTTGTCTTTTTAGCTACAGTATCACAGTGCTGACTCATGTTCAGTGTACAGTCCTCTATAGGCTTCCCAACCCTCCCGCTCTGGCGGGGGGGTCCAGGATTTCCACCCTCTTCCCCCGCCCCACCCAAAAATGGAAGCGGGGGGAAGGGGGGGAAAACTGCGCCAAGGAGCTCGCTCGGCTTCTGGATGCGGCGGCGAAGGGGCCGTGGCGGCCACCGAGATTGCGTGCCAGGTGGTGAGTGCCAGGCGGGAGGGTGCGCACGGGACCGGGGTGGGCCTCCCTTGGGTGGCTGAGCTCGGCCATCTCGCCTCCTTCCTCGTCTACCTCGCCAAGGCTGCCAGAGCCGGGGCAGCCTGGTGTGCGTCCGCCGGCTCTCCAGCGGGCGAGCGAAGAGGAGGCGGCTGGGATGTGTGGGGATGAGGCTGGGTGGGCGCCCGCACGGCTGCTCCGAGGGCGTGGGGCCTCGCCTTTCAGAGCTGGGAGAAGGAGGGGGGGGGATGAGGCAGCCTCTGGGTACCCTGCGAGGACCCCGCGAGGGCCTAGCTGTCCTGGATGAATGTCCATGTCCTCAACCCACACTTCCTAGGTCACACTGTGACAGTTTCCCCCTCCCCGTTCTTAGGACATGGCTGAGAAGTGTTTCAATAACACTTCCTTTGAAAAATAATCCATCCCACTCTGTTTTTTTGGAAAACTGGGCTGTCGACAGAACTGGAAGAAGTTAATTACTGTCCAGGGGGGTGTGGGTGTGAGTTCCCAAAAGTTTGAAAAAAATGTTTAATTTTTCATGAAAGAGAAAAGGGCTCTGATCTCTGTTGGAATCCCTCCCTGTTTACACAGAGGTTTCTATTAGCAGAGTCAACAGCGAGACTCCTGATAGCTTCGTCTCTGGGGGAGCTGTTTTTTGAGGTAGAAGCACCAAAATTTTAATGTAGTATCTAGTGCCTCTCCTCAAAGTACCCCCCAAGTTTCAAAATGATTGGAGCAGCGGGTCCAATTCTATGAGCCCCAAAAGAAGGTGCCCCTATCCTTCATTATTTCCTATGGAAGGAAAACATTTTAAAAGGTGTGCTGTCCCTTTAAATGTGATGGCCAGAACTCCCTTGGAGTTCAATTCTGCTTGTCACACCCTTGTTCCTGGCTCCGCCCCCATGTCTTCTGGCTCCACCCCCAAAGTCTCCTGGCTCCACCCCCAAAGTCCCCAGATATTTCTTGAATTGGACTTGGTCCACTAAGACCTCTAGCAATGATTCTGAACAATCTTTGTAATCTTCAGTTAAAAGAGTTCAGGAAGCAAGTATTAATCAAACTGTTAGGTGGATTCATATATTTAGAAGTGGACTGGTAATGCTGTCTTCATCCTTACCTTTTGACCAGTTAATTAAAATCTATTAATATCTTACTCTCAAGGTTTCTTAAGTAATGGAGACAATCCTTATTTTAGTATCTGTGCTCCATTTAGGCTTTCATAGCCTCATTTTAATGCCCTCAATAAAAGCACAGAAGTCCTACAGGAAAAGGTTTGCTCTGTCCTGAAACCAACTGTATTTTGATAGATTTAAATGTATGGAGGAAAATCCCATATAACTAGCAGAAGAGGAAATTCCTCTTGATCCAAGACTAATTGTCATTTTTGGCTTTGCTATAAGGCAGCAGCAGGCCTAGAATATTTACATGTAGGTTTTGGTTTGCCATATGATTCATATACACTAGTATGTCTCAGATAAAATACTTGAAACTATCTAGTATTTAAACATATTTCCTTACATTAAAATAAATGTGAATGTTTTCTTGGTATAAAAATAGGAATTATGCAGGCTTTATTTGTTTTTTCAATAGGAAGTGCATAAAAATAAATGGCAAATGTATATTTCCTTTTTTTTTACTACAACCTATCTCATCTTACAGAAGCAGAATATAATGTTGACTGCTGTTTTATTTTATATTATTTTTATTTGAAGTTAGAATTATTTTGTACCACATTAAAAATAATTGAAGATTCAACAATTATCCTAAACATATCAGCAAACAGAAAAGTCCAGGCACAATCACTCATAGCTAGTTGCAAAGTCTTCCTAATAAGTTCTATCCCCAATTCCTTCTTGAAGGAAGGTCATAAGAAACCAATATCTTACAGGAGATAGGGAAATATACTGTAGATAACATTTTGGGCAACATTTCAGGTTACTTACTGTATGCTGCTATTGGATTTTAATGAACTGATCATTTTTAATTGCAGAGACTATTTATGTGGGATTTTAGAACATTTTTTTATTATTGTTGCTTTGGGAGTTTTATTGCAAATGGTCTTCAGCTACCAGAAAGGTGGGATATTATTAATATAACAAAAACAAATAATGAACTTTCTAACTCTTTTTTGAACAAACCTAGCAATACTATGACCAGAAAGAGAAATAACAGGCAACCCAAGCGAGGGCTAAAATGCACTTCAGCTGCTTTACAAAAATTAACTATTTTTCTTAAGCTCTCATTATCCTTGCATCTAAACTTTCAACTACATAAATATTTACAACTTCAGTGTACCCACACATTCATTTTAATGACCTTTAAGGTGTGCACTCTAAGAGAGCTGCAGGTTTCACTTTAGTAGTGTTAAGAACATAAGAGAAGCCATGTTGGATCAGGCAAACGGCCCATCCAGTCCAACACTCTCTGTCACACAGTGGCCAATATATGTATGTGTATATGTTTTCTTGGTATAAAAATAGGAATTATGCAGGCTTTGTGTGTGTGTGTGTATACACACACACACACATATATATACACACTATGACTAATAGCCACTGATGGACCTCTGCTCTATATTTTTATCCAATTCCCTCTTAAAGCTGTCTATGCTTGTAGCCACCACCACCTCCTGTGGCAGTGAATTCCACACGTTAATCACCCTTTGGGTGAAGTACTTCCTTTTATCCCTTTTAAGCTGACTGCTCAGCAATTTTATTGAATGCCCACGAGTTCTTGTATTTTGAGAAAGGGAGAAAACTACTTCTTTCTCTACTTTCTCCATCCCATGCATAATCTTGTAAACCTCTATCATGTCACCTCGCAGTCGACGTTTCTCCAAGCTAAAGAGCCCCAAGTGTTTTAACCTTTCTTCATAGGGAAGGTGTTCCAAACCTTTAATCATTCTAGTTGTCCTTTTCTGCACTTTTTCCAATGCTATAATATCCTTTTTGTGTTCACCTACATTCATGTCATTGCATGTTCCATAATGTGTAAAGATGAAAAACTGAGTAGTTTCATGCAGAATTCCTCTTCATTGAACAGATTAGACCATACTCTGTCCACCACCACTAGCTAAACATTTCAATCATGCTGCTAGTTAGCAGAATTTTTAAAAGAACAAAATCACTTATCTGGGGAAAGCAATAGCTGCTGGAACAGAATATAATCCCAAGTGAAAATACTTCTATACTAGTCATACAAAACTCAGCATAAAACATAATCTATAAACACCATCTCAACAGACTTGAAAATAATCCTACTCTCATATTTAAGTTACTAAGGGAATTTTGTCATCACAGTGAGAGCCCCATTCCTTCCACAACCAGTGATGACATTCATCTTCATTATGCTACAGTCAAGAAGGGATCCAGTGGGAGGCCATTTTCAATGGATCTCTGACCTAGTACAACCAGGGCCTTTTTTCTCTGGCGGAATGTGGTGGAACAAAGTTCCAGAACCTCTTTATGGAAACAAAATTCTCAAAAAAAAATCTTTAAAAGTTCATGAAGGCCACCTGTGTGCTTCTCCTTGATTTCCCTCTTGAGAGTTCTGGCATTTCCTTTTCCAGGGAAAAAAAAGCCCTGAGTATAACGTGTATATGTATATGTGAATAAGATAAATAAATGCTAAGGGAAATTAACTACATTTCATATCAACAATACTATGGCAAACAAATGAAATGAGACGTTCTATAAAGCAAATTCCTTTAGCCAATAGTGGTAAAAGATCTATCAGAGTAGCTTTAGTGGGCTATTATAGTATTCCAGTACCTTTCAGCATTGGCAAGGTCTTTGAAATACCATTAACGTGGCAGTACATAATTATTAAAAATTAATGTTGCTGATAGTAGCAATGCCAAACTATTCCAAGATATACTTGGCAATATATTTTTAGCAAGTTTCGAATTAGCCAATAAGAGAGAAATGTGTCTTGGAACAGAACTGATGGTGATGTATGATTAGGAGTATGTCAGATAAAACAGCAAATGCAAACAGCCCTAGGTAAACTGGTTATCATTTAGTCCAGGTTGGTATAATTGGAAGATCAGATGGAACTAGAACTGTAATTCAGGCATTTGATTTCAAAGGGCAGCTTTTGAGAAACTAAAGAATTGCAAAGATGAGCTGGACTAAGGAACTAAGTATGCACTGAGAGATAATTGTTTTAATCCCTTAAACTAAAAACATAAGAAAAGCCATGTTGGTCAGGTCAGTGGCCCATTCAGTCCCATGCTCTGCATCACACAGTAGCCAAAACTCGAGTGTCATTAGGAGGTCCATTACTGGGGCCAGAACCACAGAAGCCCTCCCACCACGGCATTCTAAATATTAAGACTACAGAGCATCTCACACAGATGAACAAAAGTTATTAAGGAAGACAGCATGGGTTCTGTAAGGGAAGATCTTGGCTCACTAACTTGCTAGAGTTCTTTGAGGGAGTGAACAAACATGTGGACAAAGGGGACCCAATAGATGTATTTTACTTTGACTTCCAGAAAGCTTTTGATAAAGTTCCTCATCAAAAGCTCCTAAGTAAGCTCAAGAGTCATGGGGTAAAAGGACAAGCCCTCTTGTGGATCAAAAACTGGCTAATTAATAAGAAACAGAGAGTGAGTATAAATGGGCAATTTTCACAGGGGAGGGTGGGTAAGCAGTGGGGTGCTGCAGGGCTCAGTATTGGGTCTGATGCTTTTTTATTTTAAAACATTTTATTGAATTTGGAAGGAAATGAGGAAAGGGAATCAGGAATACAATTCCCCCCCCCCCCCGCTATTCCATTTCTGAATTGTACAGAAATAGATAACACTTAAAAAGCAAATAAAAATATTTTTCCATATGAATAAGTTCCATCAAATTACTATCTTTTGATCTGTTAACATAATATTTTAACAATCAAAATTCTACCAATTCATAGTTTCATACTACTACCATTGCCTATAAAGGACAAAATTATCTAGCCAAATATAGAAGGGATTCCAAAGGATCTCTGTTTCTTGTACTGATCTCTTTTTCAGAAGAAAAGAAAGTTTGTCCAACTCAGCTGTTTCTAATATTTTCCCAATTAGTTCTTGTTTTCTTGGGATGTCCAGAAGTATCCAACTTTTTGCAAGTAAAAGTCTAGCAGCAGTAATGATATGTACCATCAAATGTCAATTCTCTTGGGAGAATATTTAATAAAAATAATAAGAATTTTAAATTGAACTTGAGTCTTCCAATATCTGTTGTAACATTTCATGCACCATTTCCCAGTATTTTTTCACTCAGTCACCATACCACCACATATGGTAAAATGTACCCTTATGACTATTACATTTCCAACTTTTATTAGACATATTCCCATACATCTTGAACAGTTTATCTGGAGTCAAATATAACCTATAAAACATTTTATACAAGTTTTCTTTAAAAGTAATGGATCTAGTTATTTTAATATTATATTTCCATAAATTATCCCAGACAGCTAAATCAATATTATGACCTAAGTTTTGCGCCCACTTAATCATACAATCCTTTACAATTTCATCTTGCATTTTCATTTGCATTAAGATAGAATATATATTTTAATCAGTTTCTGATATATTTTAATCAGTTTAGGACCAAACATTATCTTGTCAAATATTTTGTTCAACAGCAAAACTCACATTGAACTTCTACAAGAGAAATCAAGCTTTACTTTTGAAAAAAAGGTAAAGTACTTGGGAATATATCTAACAAACAAATGCAGTAATCTGAGAGTTGATAATTATGATAAGTTGTTAGAAGACATTAAAAGGGATCTTGAAACATAGAAAGATTTAAATATTTCCTTAATGAGAAGGATTGCTACTCTTAAAATGAATATTTTGCCAAGATTTCTTGTTTTATTTCAAACTATTCCAGTTGTACTTTCAAAACCGTTTTTTCCTAAAAACTAAATAAATTAACATTTATCTGGCAGGGTAAAAAACCAAGAATAAAACTGAAGGTCCTACAAGACTCTAAAGAAAGGGCTGGATTTGCTTTACCTGACTGGAAAATGTATTATAGAGCATGTGTACTTGCTTGGTTAAGAGATTGGATTACCCTTAAAGACTATTAATGTTAGAAGACCATGATCTGACCATGGGTTGGCATGTGTATTTGTGGTATCAAAACATTGAAGGACATAGCTATTTTTAGAATCATTTGCTGAGGAAATCTCTCTGTATGTTTTTGTCAAGCATGCTATTTCTAAGTGTTGGTTTTATCCATGCCTTTCTTCTCTCTCCCCCGCCTTCTCTCCCTCCCCCCTGTGGATGCATAATAAATCCATTTGGATCCAGGATGTTTAGTGTAACCTTGTATTAACGATGTAGAATGCCTCTCCCCCAGATTCACAGAGCCATGCCTTATCAGCTAGCAGAGAATGTGTGAGAAACAGAGATGTTAACATTCCGTAGCCATAAAAGAGATACTAGAGAGTAGCCTTTGAATCTTCAACTCAATTTGCATCTTTATGTTATTTTTTTGAAGTTATCTGTAACCCTGCCTTTTGAAGTTTGTCTATAAGATACTATTCAATACTATGTATGCCATTACTTCCAAGGAATTCGTCCTTGGAGCAAGTCATAATTGTGAGGCACTCCAAAGAGATCTGCTGAGGCTGGACGAGTGGGCATCAACATGGCAAATGAGGTTCAATGTGGCCAAGTGCAAAGTAATGCACATTGGGGCCAAAAATCCTAACTATAAATACAAGTTGAAGGGGTGTGAACTGCCAGAGATTGACCAAGATAGAGATCTTGGGGGTCATAGTAGATAATTCACTGAAAATGTTGAGACAGTGTGTGACTGCAATAAAAAAGGCCAACACTATGCTGGGAATTATTAGGAAGGGAATTGAAAACAAATCAGTCAGTATCATAATGCCACTCTATAAATCGATGTTACGGCCTCATTTGGAATACTGTGTACAGTTCTGGTCACCACACCTCAAAAAAAATATTATAGCATTAATAAATGTCCAGAAAAGGCAACTAGAATGGTTAAAGCAAGGGTGTTGAACTCATTTGTTATGAGGGCTGGATTTGACATAAATGAGACCTTGTCAGGCCAGGCCATGTCATAAAATGTAATGCCAGGTAACGGACATATAAAATTTATAAAGGGCACAGACAAACACAAAGATTTATTTTACTTAAAATAAAACATGCTTAAAACATTAGCATGCTTGCAATATTTTATTTTACAATCTCGGATAAATGCTATCTCTTGCTATAGATTATTGCATCAAAAACTGAAGACAATGTCTGTGTTGTTCAGGTGTGCACATCTGTAAGTTGCAAACCCACTTTTGATTTACTGACATTCATTACAGAGATCTCATGGTCAATGCTTTGAGCCTAAGATTCAGAGGAAAACAAATAGCAGCTGGGCATTGTGAGCTTTTATACATAAGTTGCTTCACGTGCTGGTCAAAAACATGTGAAAGCACCAATGGCCAGTCAGAAGCTTTGCTGGGCAACCCCCTACATGGCCCTGCCCACTTCTTAAAAACACTTGGTGGGCACCAGGAAGGGTATTGGTTGGCACCATGGCACCCACAGTCATGGTGGAGAACCCTGGTATATATATCAGCAGATAATAGTTCTTCAAGGATTCAAGTGGGTGTCTTTCCAACTGTAAACCCAGAGATCTTTTTAATTGGAAGTAACAGGGACTGATCAGGAGATATGCATAAAATGTCATTTTGATAACCATCTAAGGTGATATGATAACCATCTTCAAATACTTGAATGGCATTAACTACAACATCTCAGGCTCATTCACTTGCTCATCTTCCAACATTATATATGCCATTAAATGCCAACAATGCCTTTAGTTCTCTTTATAGAACAAACAGATCAAAACCTACGCCAAAGGATAAATGGACACAAATCTGAATCAAAAATCACAAGGCTGAGAAACCCACAGGAAAATATTTCAGCCTTCCAGGACACTCAATGGAAGACCTCAAAGTAGCTGTTTTATTGCAAAGGAACTTCAGAAATAGGAACAAGAGATTGCTGAATTACAAGTCATTACAACATTTAGAACAATGGAAACAGACTTATAGGCGTCTTATCCCTCGACACATGCTAAGTCACTCAGTTCTCACTTATACCCAGAAATCAAACTTTGTCTTAAAGGTGGATTCAAACTTAGTTCCCACATCTGTTGTTATCTCCTTTATTATCTACCAACTTACTGTTATTTACACGTCTTACCTAATGTGTTATTCCAGTCTTAGCTGAATTTATTGCTCAGTTACTTAGGCATCTTGACTCTAATTAGCTTTTCCTGGCAACTAACTCTCCATATGAAATGTTTGAGGTAATATGTTTCAATGAGTCTGAAGGAATGTACATACCCCTTAACTCTTGTATTTGTATGCTAATTTACTGCCATTCACAGATCTTTCATACATCCAGTCTCAGCTAGCTATAATCACTTCAACAAAAGACCTGGTTAATAGTAAAGCCAAGGAAGGCCACAGTACTTGTGCATCTTGACTCTAAATGGCACTTCCTGACAACAACCCCCACCCCCTGTAAGTAACAGTTGAGGAGGTTATGTTCCTCTGTATCTGAGGAAGTGTGCTTGCTCATAAAACTTATACCATGAATAAACCTTTGTTGTTTTTAAAGGTGCCACTGGACTCAAACTTTGTTCTGCTGCTTCAAACCAACACAGCTACACCTGAACCTATTTTGATATAATCAACATGATAATAAAAGCAAAAATCCTCAACAAAAGACCTGATTAAAAGTAAAGCCAAGGCCACAAGATTGCATTTCTCTATTTTTAGAAGTACGTATTACACCACACCAGAAATATGCTTCCTGAAAAGCTGGTACTTCTCTTGATTTTTTTTTAGGCCAGTTCAATGCTTCAGGTATATGCATGACTGTTTATTCAGAGATGAACCACAGGAGAAGTAGTAGAAGAAGAAGACATTGGATTTATATCCCGCCCTCCACTCCGAAGAGTCTCAGAGCAGCTCGCAATCTCCTTTACCTTCCTCCCCCACAACAGACACCCTGTGAGGTGGGTGGGGCTGGAGAGGGCTCTCACAGCAGCTGTCCTTTCAAGGACATCCTCTGCCAGAGCTATGGCTGACCCAAGGCTATGCCAGCAGGTGCAAGTGGAGGAGTGGGGAATCAAACCCGGTTCTCCCAGATAAGCGTCTGCACACTTAACGAATACACCAAACTGGCTCTCCTGCTATCAGTAGATAGAAGTAAGCTGCTATCACCTTGGCTACCTTGAGAAGTCACCGTTGATAACGCAAAAGTCTGATTTCCATTGGCCACACTTTTCTTATAATTATATTAGATATCCTGAGCATTTAGAAATGGTGAATACATGACAACTCAATAATTCTTTTATATACCATCACAGTCCACATACTGTAAAAGTAGAAGCAGGTGCAAATCTAGATATGTCCACACCATCTCTGGAGAAACAAAGAACTTCTTTTACTAGTTGTAGTAATATCTCTTTAGGATTCTCTTTAGGATCATGCTGTTAAGCAGTTTATGGATTTATGGATTGATAACTTAACACTGCTGATTTGTTACAGCAGAAATCTTCAGTTAGAAAACAATTCTTGAGCTAGAATGAGCTAAGAGCTCACACTGTTATCATTTTAGTATCATGCAGTAGGATTCTTTTGTACTCACAGAAAATGTGAGATTTAGACTACTTATGTCAAAAATTATTATTACTGTTTTGTGGCATTGTCATTTTTACATCACTACCATGATTGTCTCATCCTATACAAGCTTCTGCATTAGAACACACACTGACAGGACTGGGCATTAGAGCAATGGCATGTTCATACTGGCATCTGGATCGAGGCGGCTCGGCGGTACTGATGTTGTTAGACCTGTCGGCAGCGTTCGATACGGTCGACCATCGGTTGCTGACTTGCCGTCTCGCCGACGTGGGGATTCAGGGGTTGGCTCTACAATGGCTTACCTCTTTCCTCAAAGGTCGGGGACAAAGAGTGGCGATTGGGGGTGAATTGTCCCAGAGGTACCCGTTGGATTGCGGGGTTCCTC
This sequence comes from Heteronotia binoei, assembly GCF_032191835.1. Taxonomy (NCBI): domain Eukaryota; kingdom Metazoa; phylum Chordata; class Lepidosauria; order Squamata; family Gekkonidae; genus Heteronotia; species Heteronotia binoei. Next base: position 53,497,543 of record NC_083231.1, on the reverse strand, counting down.
AGGGAGCAGTTCTATCCCCGATGTTGTTTAACATCTATATGCGCCCTCTTACCCAGATTGCCCGGAGATATGGGCTGGGCTGCCACCAGTACGCTGATGACACCCAGCTCTATCTACTTATGGACGGCCGGCCTGCCTGTGTCCCAGAAAACCTGGACCTGGCATTGCAGGCCATGTCTAGATGGCTCAGGCTGAGTGGGCTGAAGCTAAATCCGACGAAGACAGAGGTCCTTTGCCTGGGTCGCCGTGGTCCGGGGAGGGAGATTCCCTTACCGGCCCTCGACGGTGTGCCTCTGTCAGCGGCGCACAGGGTTAGGAGCCTGGGGGTGCTATTGGAGCCTACCCTAACTATGGAGGCCCAGATAGCAGCCACTGCCAAGTCCACATTCTTTCATCTTAGGCGGGCAAGGCAGCTGGCCCCTTTCCTGGAGGACGGCGACCTGGCAACAGTGATCCATGCAACGGTCACCTCGAGGCTGGACTACTGCAATGCCCTCTACATGGGGCTGCCCCTGTGCCGAACCCGGAAGTTGCAGCTAGTGCAGAATGCTGCTGCCCGGCTGTTGTTAGGGCTCCCTAGATGGGAGCACATTCAGCCGGGGCTTCGGGAACTGCACTGGCTGCCGATAACATACCAAGTTCGGTACAAGATGCTGGTTATGACCTTTAAAGCCCTTTATGGTCTGGGACCTGCCTACCTTAGGGACCGTCTCTCCCCACATGTTCCCCAGAGAGTGCTGAGGTCGGGGTCTTAGAACCTCCTTGTAATCCCTGGGCCAAAGGAGGCCCGTCTGAAAGCGACCAGGGACAGGGCCTTCTCGATTGCAGCTGCCTGTTGGTGGAATCAGCTCCCGGAGGAGGTGAGGGCCCTGCGGAACCTGGAACAGTTCCGCAGGGCCTGTAAAACAACCCTCTTCCGGTTGGCATATAATTAATTGTGATCAGAATGCCGAATATTAAATTTCAAACATCATATTACTGAATATTGGAAATTGAAGGACTGATTTAAGGAAAATGTAGCATAGTGTATATCGATGTGAGTTTTATGTATTTTTAGGTTTTTATGTATTTTATTGTATAATTTTAATCATATTTAAACTGATCTCTGTTAGCTTTTACTGTTGTAAGCCGCCCTGAGCCCGCCTCAGTGGGGTAGGGCGGGATATAAATTGAATAAAATAAATAAATAAATAAACCTTGGACTAATGGTCTAGCCTTGATGTAGCAATAACAGTGGGTTATGTTCTAACACTGTTCTGATGGCAAAAGTTTATGTTTCCAACTTGGCCCTGAACGATAACACTATTTCATCCTGTGTGTGTGTGTGTGTGTCTAACTATCTAGTATCACACAGCTATCGCCTTAAACAGAAGTTAAAATAAAAAATAAAATAGAAAATGCCTTACTTAATGTTATTTCCCTAGTATTTAATTATTGCTCCTATAAATTTTGCCACCAAAAGGGTGACTTTTTTTGGGAGGGGGGGGGGTTGGTGGGTACAAACTTACATGTGGGAATATACCTCCCATTTAACCAATGGAATTCTCCAGAACCCTTTCAAATTTTAGACAGAGAGGACAAAGGCTCAGTTTCAGACTACTAAAGTTCTGCCTTGCAGAGAAGGCACAGAGAGGCATGCCAATGAGCTTCTTTCCTGTTTTTTCCCCTGCTGTCAGAATGCTGCTGCAGACAGAAGTTGGGGACTGTTTTTCAAAATCAGAAATGGCAAGGAGCACCAAGCTCATGCACACACACACATACAAATAAGTTATCTGTCATTAATGCAGATATAATCTGAGGTACAAATGTACACCTTCCATGGCAAAGAATCCCCAAGTTTTATAAATAACTGTTGAGTAGATGTGCATTTAGGATTTTCTTTACAAAGTTAAGATTTAGTTCTTTAGTTCTGATTTCATCAATTTATAAATTTCCATCAAAGCCAACTGCATTGCTACTTGCATATACCTAAACCCACAGCAAAAGTAATAATTACTGCCAGTATATGAAGGTACAAACTATTTACATACCATGAATATGCATGCCAGCATGAAGTTTATAAGTCATAGCGGTTTTTGGATGTACGTTATGGTCAGAATGCTAACAGTTTAAAATATATAAAACATCAGTTTTAACATTATACAATTACTTTTTTGAGATGCAGCTTATAACTGAGAAGGAAATTGTACACCACCTGACTTCAGATGCCAGTTTGAGATAAATTGCTTCCATTTAAACCAAATGCATTGCTACTCAGATATTCCAAAAGTCTTCTAAAAATATTTAAACCTCTTGGTAGGTTGTCAAATGGAATGGGTTAGATTCAAGGACTCCTTTCCACTAAACGAGTACATTTTTTTCAGTTAAAGGGATCTGATGAAAGTGGAAAGGAATCCTTAGATCCCAACCTAAGGATAACATGACAAAATCTTTGGTTTACCAAAGTATAAATAGCAAAAATTCTTCAGTCAAGTATTATTTGGTATGACAGTATATTTTGAGGGGGGAAAAATGTCCGATGTTTTAATGACTGGTGCTAACAGAAGTGATTAGTTAGATCTGTATTGCATATATAAAACTCACACACACACACACACACACTTTTGTTTCTAGTTGCCTGAGGTTGAGAAAGTGTTCTTAAGCCAATAATAACTACCCACCACAAAATTACTATCTCTCAAAATGAATGCTTGGGACATGTACAAAGCTCAAAACATCTAACAAAACACACATTTTAATTTAGGGTGGTCATTCAGAAGCTTCTTGAATTTCTACCTTCATCTCAGCTTCCATACAAGAAAGTAAAGCAAGTTTCTTGTAAAGAAATTGGCATGATCTTGAATGACAAATGACATACTACCAGGTGCCAAGATAGATGTGGGGATATAGTCACCCCAAACTTTAGCTTCAACTGGAGCTGCTTTGTTCTTGGTGCCCTGAATAATTAATAACTCCTTTGGCAATCAGTCATGCATTCCTTAATGTATCAAGTATCCCATTCACCCACTCCCCCAAGTAACAATAGACTTTACAACACTGGGTGTTCTATGCCAAGCTTGTAACTGACATAATTTAAACTAAACAAGTCAGTAGAAGGAATATTACCCAGACCCAAATTGGAATCTTTTATCAGGTTTGTTTACATAGCATATGGTTGCTAAGTAAATCATATCAGTATCTAGGAGATTTGGGATAGATTTTCTTTACATAATTTTTGGCAAGTCATTTCCCTTCTTGTATACTCAAAGAACTTAAGTACAAAAATGCTATTATACAGGCCAAGATCCATAATGATTGTGAACACGATAGATGGGTACGCAAATATACCTTAGAGACTTTAAAATAATGTTTTCCAAGAATTAAGTATTCAGCATGAAGTTTCCAGGACTACGTGAAGTCTCTCTCTCTATAAAAATATCCTTTACAAGAGTATGTTAATTCTATCCTACCATTAGATTTTTCATTTTGCATTTCTTCAAAATAGAATTGTAAATGCATTAGAAATGCTCAGTGTCTGGGCATTTATATCAATATAATAAAAATTACTTCAAAATAGTAACATACCCTGTGATTTCAGTTTTGATCAAATTCCTTTTGCACGAACTGATTTATCAGTGTCTTTCAAATACTTAATCAACATAAAGTTGCTTATTCAAAACACTGAATTTAAATGAAATAAAAGAGGCCTAACAGTGTGTTTCTTAATATATGTGGTCTCCAACAACGACCACAAGCTAGCACTGTTTTATTTTATTTCTCCTCAAAACAATTTCTCTTTGCTAATCCACCCACTCTTGCAGAACATACATACAGAGGAATGGTTCGCTATGGCCCTGTTCACACAGTGCGTTAAGTCTGCGTTAAACTGACCCGGTTCTGTTCCAAATATCTTTGTTCCAGATATTATCGATCAGACCATCATACTGCAATTCTAATCACTCCGTGGTGAAACCGTCTTCGGCCGTCCACACGATGGCACCATGCAGTTATTTTTTTCTCCACTTTTTTGTGCATTATGCGCATAGGTTAAAACATGTGGTTATGCAGTTATGCACATATCGCTAAGTAGTAAAAAAACAAAATGGCAACTGTAAACCGGATGTCTGAGGCTCCTTTTGCTCCGGGACAGCCTTCAGACATCCGGAAGTTGATTGAGAACTATCCAGATGGGGGAACTACAAGATGAAACTGGAGAACTCAAACAACATCGTAAAGGAGCAGGTAACAAAATACTCTGGTTCCGAAAAGGATTGGGGGGGGGGGACTACTACAAGTTAATACTAGGAGGCAGATGTTGCTGTCTGATCAACCACTTTTAATCTGGTATGAAACAGCAGCAACAACTGATTATACTGTGCATCTAAACAGCCCCACTGTAGGGCTATTCATTAAAATATATTTCAGATATGATTCAGGTCTTATTTTTTTTAAAAACTTTCATTAATTTAATTATTTGCCTAATTAGTAATGACTCACAAGCATATTTAACTTCAGTTCCTCTTTTCCAGCCCCTGCAGCTCTGATATATAATGTAATACTTTTTATTATTTATTTATTTATTACATTAAGCTTATATCCCGCCCTCTCTGCAAGCGGACTCAAGGCGGCTCACAACATCACATCACTTCCATTAAAAACCAATAAAACATATAAAACATAATTACATATTTAAATTATTTAAAACATTTCATGGTGCTGTATTAATACAGTACAGTATAGCGATTCTGAAAGTTCGATGGTGACCATCGATACTTTGCATGGTGCTCTATATGATGTCCAGTGGCAGCTCTCTCTCGGTTAAATGTCAAAGGCCTGTCGGAACAATTCGGTCTTATAGGCTTTTTGCTTAGCGTATATGAAAAAAAAAATCAACAATTTCCTTTGATGGAATGTAAGAATGGCTTCATATTATTGCCTAGTTTTATACTAGTCTATGACCATTTCCACATAAGTGCTTGCCCTGCTGCTAGCATCTTCAAACATTCAAATCACCCAAATGGTTCCACACAAGATCCTGTATGCCAGGATTTGATTTGTACATTCCTCCCTCTCTCCCTGCAGTTTCTGAATCCTGAATTTCTACAAAGTTTCCTTTTGCATCAAGTCTTAACTTGCCATTTCCGAGTGTGGAATTCCTGCATGTTCTTTTAACATTATTTCTTGAAAATACAAAGGCAGAAAGAGATACTACTTACCAGTGTGAGAAGAGTATAGTGAATACAAAATCCAGGCTCAGAAGGAAAATATTCATCAGAAACAAATCTTATTCTGATTTGGTTCCCTTTGGAAATCTGTTTGCCGGGAACACCAGTGGAACCACACCACCGCCCTAAAATACTGCCATCAGTAGGCTCTTCAATTTCTACAAAGTCATACCTACAATGAAAAAATAAAAACATAATTCACTCACTAGTTCACTTTGTACAGGCTTTTTATTTATAAGGCAATGCAGTGAATGCACAAAACTCTAGAATAATTTCATTCCAAACTCAATATACTAGCACATATCTACCTCTAGTTGCTGTATCCCAAACAGTTGGTGTACAATCCTTTATGCACCAAAAGACATGTCCCATCTAGATCAGATTACTGCAATATGCTGTATATGCAGTTGGTTAGGGTCACCAGGCTCCCAGTTTGGGCAGGGTTTTCATGGATTTTTGGGAGTGCCAAGCACTTCCAGCCCTGCCCCCAGAGAACCCCATCAGTGCGATGGCATCAAAAGGAAATGACTTCATTACTCTGGGTGTGTTCATATCACGCACCTTGCATGATGATGTCACTCTGATATGATGTCATTGCGCCAATAATGTCATGCACAGTGACATCACTCTCAGCCTCTCCACTCCCGGAAGGCTCCCTCCTACCCCCCCCCCCCCCCATTGGCTGGGTAAATAGAACTGGCAACCCTACAAGCTGAACTTGAAGAGTGTGTTATAGAATGCTGCAACAAGAATGTCCACTGGGAGCCATAGGGACTGTATCACCCCAGTCTTGCTCTGACTACATTTGTTCCTAATTTGCTTCCAGGCCAAATTTAAGGTGCTAATAATGTCTAAAGATTTACATGGCTTGGACCCAGCATGTCTTAAGGCTTCCCTATTATCATATGAACCTACTATATTATCAAATGAATCTACCATACGAACCTGCCTATGATCATATGAACCTACATTATGGTTATCTTTTGGGGCTCTCCCTTGTGTGCCCCCATTATCTGAGGCTAGATGAGTGGCAACTTGAGAAAGGACTTCTTGATTGTGGCACCAAAAGAGATTCTTCTGTTTCCCTCTCTCATCTTCTGCCAGTGGGTGAAGACCTTTTTTCTTTCATTTGACTTCCCTTACTGCCCCCTTGCCAGTTTTTTTTAGGGTCGCCAGCTCCCATCTTCTCCCCAGCAGAGCGACTTGGGGGAGGGGTGTTTCAGAAGGGGGTGGGTCTCATCCTTAATGTGATGCTGTCACTCAGAGTGACACCCTCACATTGGGGATGCAGAACCACATGTACACACCCCTGCTTTCTCCCCAATAATTTAAAGGGAACCTGGGGGGGGGAATGGACACTGTGCTCACCTGCTCTGAAAGCCATGAATTCGCTGCTTGCAGGGCAGGTGCAGGTGACTCCAACTTGAAAAGAGTGGGCACCATGAACGCCTGTTCTGCAAGCTGCAAATTCACTGCTTGTAGGGCAGGCACACCCAGCACCTGCTCTTTTCAAGCGAGGATGACTGTTGTGGGCAGAGCTTCCCCCCACTGACCAGCTGGCCATGTCAGGGAAGCTCAAAAATCGGGGTGTCACCTGCCCCCACCTGATGACTGGCATCCCTAGTTTACATTTTAAATTGTTGTTTTATATGTTCATATGCATTTTTAAAGTTTTTAAAAATGTTTAACTGTTGACCATCTTGAGGGATCTAATTGAGAGGAAAGGCAGAACACAAATGTCCTAAATAAATAAATAATAAATAAATGTCAAGTCTTTTCGGTGCAGCCAAGATGAATACTGCAGTGAGATTATGTGTTTGTAAACACATATTTGCATCTTCAGATGTGTGTATAAAGACACACATTTGCATCTTCAGATGAAAATAAGATAACCAACATTAATAACAGTGAACAGTAAACAAGAAAAAATAATAATTTAAATCCTAGTTTCCTTATTCAATATACTCCTGCCTCATATTAAGCATTGTTAAATCAAGCTAAGAAATGGAGGAGACGTGGCCTGTTTCACTATCTTCAGTAACAAACATCTACCATCAAAGTTCTGAGAAATTACAGAGACAGTCACATTTTGAGTGATTCTTAATACATAATTGTGATATTAAGCATAACATATGGTTACCATTTAAGATGCTAGATTCAGATATAATTCTGCAAGTCCAACATGCTTATGAATACTCCAATTTAAGATGACACAGAAAGCTCTGAAAAAACCAGATACATAATACTGTCAGCTAATTATAATTGCCTGATAGTCAGTATCTGATGAAGCGAGTTTTGACTCTTGAAACTTATCCCTTCTCCCAAATGGGATTCAAAACTAGCTGTTCTACTATAGACCAACATGGCTACCCTTTAAAACCAACTATCATTGTGAGCCAATAACTTCAGAGGCCTTACCTCAAGACAGCAGTCCTCGTACTGCCATAAAAATGTGCAGCACCCAAGATAAAATCTATAGACTAGAAGTCTGATGAGGGGGTGGCCAGGTTGAGTACCACAGTGGGCAATCTCCTGCCCACTGTACTCCAGGCTTCTGTTTGATGCAGCAGTGGTAAAGGGAAATAGTGTCATGCAGCTCTCTAGGAATTATCTAAATCTCTGTGGAAAAACCCAAGGAGATATGGGAAATTCTTAGAGCATTGCTGACATTGTGATATCACTTACAGGAATGCAACTGGAAGTGACATCAGAGAATTGTACCTCACCTGTTTCTAGAGTCTCTGTCCCACACATGCTCCTGCAGATTGCCAACCATGGGCTAGGAACCCTAGGAACCCTATGACATTGTGGGATAATCCCTTGAAACCTGTGCTTCACTGTAAGTGTACCCTAGCTTACTTTCCAAATTAAGCCCCCTTTCTGAGGTGTATCTAACAGGACTTTACTGGGAATAGATTATGATTTTGGCCTAAACATGGGTTGAGTTAAATGCACACTTACACAGACTCATGAAGTAAAACAAAAAAATCCCCGCCCCCCCAAAACATAACAAGTATGTGTACATGTTACAATAAAACCCCATAACATGTATGTGTGCATGTTACAAATTCAAACAAAGGAAGGAATTGGTATTTACTAACATTTGCTGTGGCTTTCATCCTGATGCAGAAATTATTGAACTAACAAGAAGATCTAATCTGCCTCAACTATCCCCACAGAAACTCACATTTGCTGCTTATTCTATTTTTGTAAACTGTTTAACAACTGAACCTGCTGTCATCTCTCTCATTCTTGATCCAACTGGTATTTTCAAACCGCCCTCAATAAAGAGCTCTAACCTTACTGATTCATGCAGCTGCAAATAAATTATGCCAAGAATTCCATAACAAGAAGTTACAAGGATAAATGTGAGACCAAGAAGTACAACCTGCACTCAGGTCAACAAAACTGGTAGTTCATTGGTACAAGAGGAATAGAGGGTTATTCTTTATTCCCAGCATCTGCCATTCATAGACATATTGTTTCTGAATATGAAGATTTTATTATTGATATGATCATTCCTGTATGAAGAATACTGAATAGGTAGATATGGCAGAAAGTGTGGCTGAGTGGGTGTTTCTGGATTAGTAACTCCAGCTGCCACAAGAAATCATGCTTTAAAACTTTAGATTAGAAATGTTATGTAATGGCAAGATGAATTATGACAACTTTAAATATGTATAGATTAACTTTTGAATATAAAAGTGTGTACTGTTTCTTCCCTGTTTTTCTGATGCCGAGCAATTAACTCTTATTTTTTATGCCAGGTGCTCAACTTCAAATTTAGATAAAACTCTATGGTGAGGCAATTCTAAAGTGGGAAATGGGCTTCTGAGGCTGCCTATCTGCAAGCCTTCATCATTTCTATTTGCTTTATGTGGGAAGTTCAGGAAGGCACCTTAACTGAATAAATCCAGCCTCTGTTTAGAGCTTTATTAATTAAAAACCAGATCTGTAAATGTACTGAATGAGAACAGGCATTACATATACAAAAACAGGCTTGTTTGTAAAGCATGAAAGACAATAAATCTTCTGTAGGTCTCTGGGGGATAAGTCTGAGGAAAGAAGTAGTCATTATAAGCCACTTACTTATGTATGTACTGTATCATGTTGCAGCAAGAAGCCTACATTTGATTGGCCAATAAAACATGTTTCTTAAATCCTTTAAATAACAATTGGGACAATGCAATACAATACCAGTGGATATATTACAGGGATTACAAAGTCTCTGAAATGATGACCTGGGGACATGTTGGGCTCTGGAGCAGGAGTAATAGTTCATTTTACTTAATGTGTCAGTTGCTACATTGCTTTTCTGGTTCTCTGGGATTAAATTTACAAAAAAAATTGAACAAAATAGGTTGGGTTTTTTTGCTGGACAACATATTATTTGCAGTGCAAAATAAATGTAAACACAGAATGTAAGTCAGTGAAAGACATTTTTTGCCTATTACAAATAGTTTATAAATTTCAATTTGCTCAATAATAGTCTTGTGTTTTACCTAAATTATGAATATTTGTATTCGTAATATGAATAGTTCATAAACAGTACAGTGCCTAGATGTACACTTACACTTGGCCAGTGCTGCAAAGGTTATTATACTAATTCATAAATTAGTAAATAATACAGTATTAGCAAATCACTGATTTCCATCAAAACTTTTTTTAACTCTTCCTTGAAGATTATGAAATGCATTTTTACAGATCTGTTCTACAAAACAGCAGAAGTTTTTTAGTTCACTTTGCTGCATACAGATTAAATACATTTTTGAATTGGTATGATAAATATATTTTAACTTATACTCTAGGGTTGCCAAGTCCAATTCAAGAACTATCTGGGGACTTTGAGTGTGGAGTTAGGAGACTTTGGGGGGTGGAGCCAGGAGACATTGGGGTAGAGCCATAAAGGGAACTCTGGCCATCACATTTAAAGGAACTGCAGCACACCTTTTAAAGGCCTTCCCTACATTAGAAATAATAAAAGATGAGGCACCTTCTTTTGGGGCTCACAGAATTGGACCCCCTGGTCCAATCCTTTTGAAACTTGGAAAGAATATTGAGGAGAGTTATCAGATGCTATGCTGTAAATTTGGTGCCTCTACCTCAACAAACAGCTCCCCCAGAGCCCCAGATACCCCAGATCAATTCTCCATTATACCCTATGGGAATCGATCTCCATAGGGAATAATGAAGTGGCCAGCAGACATTTCTCTCCCCTTCCCTCCCCTTCCTCTGTTTCTGATGACTCTGAAGCATGGAAGGGTCTGCTCCCACCTGGGGATTGGCATCTCTACTCATGAGCTGCTGAACTTCCAACTTCTTAAAAGTAACACAGAGCAACCAAAGGTTCAAGTTTACCTTTCCAATGCAAACAATCTCTGAAAAGCCAAACAATCTTTCTCAGCTACCAGATCTTTCTGTGATACCACTTTGATTATGGTACTCCTTATCCATAGCAGTTCTTTTGACTCCAAGTTTGGCGAGCCTTAGGTATTGGCTTGGTTTCTATTAGAGTCACATCAGAAGAAAGCAACTTCCTGCCTCCTCACTAGCAAAGAAATACAGGGATCCGAAGCGTTTGTAAATTTGCAAACATCACAAAGGGAAAAACCATCAGATATTTAAAATACTAATCACAATCTTGTTATGCAGGGAGGGCAGGATAAAAGTTGAAAGTAATAAACAAACAAACAAACAAAACTAAACTAAATTTACTCTGTATAAACTATAACAAAAGTGAGTTGGTTGTCACAACCCAAAGAGATCATACAAATTCTCACTAACTTGCTTTCCTGTCAGAGCAGTATCTATTTGGTCACTTGTAAGCCGTGTTAATTATATTGTCATTGGTTTAGAGTGCACAGCAACACTTTTGTAAGCTATAAACTGTTAGTGATACTCTGTTATAACCTCAGCTTAGAAACTGTGTATTGAGAATTTGTATGATCTCTTTGGGTTGTGACCACCAACTTAATTTTGTTATAGTTTATTCAGTGTAGTAAGTATTATTGAAATAGTATAACGAGAATGTGATTAGTATTTTTAAACATTTAATAGCTTCTCCCTCTCACTAGAGCATTTTGGGGCCCTCAAAATTGTGATCAGTCCACAGACTGAAAACTAAGCAGTGGCAGGGCATAAGACTTACATAATCATTTCCTACTAACTCTCATAATCATTCCTACCAAGATTCTTCAAATCTATTATTTACATTAATTTAACAGAATATGATTCTCATCCAAAGCCCTTTCAAGTATTAGTTTTCCTCAACACACTTGTTTCCCTACCCTATCCCAAAAGAAAGGAAGTATCATTTCCTGACACTTGCTACTTGATCAAAACCAGGCCAGCTCCTTCATGTAGCCCTATTCTAAGTGTTAGCTCTGCTCTGTCTCTGTTTTTTCTGCTTCTGCACCCAACTTTTAGAGGCAAGAAAACTAAAGGTGCTATGACCTTAAAAACAGGCAGCTGTCTACTTTGCAGCCAGGTACCCTTCAAGTACCACAAGATAACTTCCTACCTTATTAATACCCATGCAAATGCCCAATATGCAGCACTCCTCTCTCTTCATTAGGATCAGGTAGGAATTCCACTTTGGATACCCAGTGGGGACAAAAGTGGGGTATAAAAGCAATAACTAAAACAAATCCTGAAATTCCCATTTGTTTACCTTTAGTACCTTACATCCCGACTGAAGTAAAAAATCAGTCCTCATTGATGACTTCCTTTCATGTGATCATTCAGCATATTAAACAGTAGCTTGAACCTGACTATTACTAAAGGAAAATTGAAGTCTGAATAACTCTTTTTAATGTAGAAAGAGAATAATGCATAATATTCTATCTTTAAAAAAGGAAGAGCTGGCAAGTTCACAAGAAAACACATTTCTAATATGTACTGGAGTTCTGTCTGCTAACTTTTACTCTGTCTAAATGTATTCTGAGCACTTGCCAACTGAATCAGATGCACTTTGCAACATTCCTTGTGCTTCACATGTTGACTGAAATCTGAGCAGCTGTGAAAGATAACAAAACCCGTGAATTTTCTAAGATATTTCAGTGCTTTCAGCATTTCCATGGTGTTTGGGTAAAGTACAGTATGGAATCAAGATATGACTGGTCCATACAACAATTGTAGCCAAAACTACACCAATTATACAACAAGGAATAGTCAATCATTATAAAGTAGTAAGATTCAAGCTGTACATTTTTAGTGTAATAATCACAATCAGTTACAACATAGACAACTTAGATTTCCACATCTGTGTGGAATCTGTTACTGAAACATTATTCAGTACATTTTCTAGACAAAATAAATCAGAGTTAGATAGACAGGTTGTTTACCTGTAACTGTAGATCTTCGAGTGGTCATCTGTGCATTCACACTCATGGGATAGAGCGCCTGCGCCAATCCCCGAATCGATACCTAAAAAGCCCGGGATTTTTTCGTGTTCAGCACCAACAGGCATGCACAAGCGTCCCAATGTGCATGCTCGCCGGCGCCAGTGTGAGGATTCCACCAGTTTTTTCCTGACTGCTGGAAGCCCCTACTGGAGGGAGACCGTCAGCAGTGGGGAAGGAGGGCGGGTAGTGTGACTGCACAGATGACCACTCAAAGATCCACAGTTACAGGTAAGCAACCTGTCCATCTTCTTCATGGTCTCTGTGCTTCACACTCATGGGAGATTAGCAAGCAAGACATACCTGGAGGTGGGAAGACTGTCAACCAGAAGAAACCGCTTGCAGCACCACAGCTCCCAGACGAGTCCTCTGCTGAGCATGCACGTCCAACAGGTAGTGCTTCATAAAGGCATGCGGAGAGGACCAGGTGGCAGCCTTGCAAACGTCCATCAGGGAAACGCCTTTTAGGAACGTCACCGACGTCACCATCGCTCTAGTAGAGTGTCCGTAAATAGGCCCACGTAACGGCTTCTTAGCCAACAAATAACACAGTTTAATAGTCTCAGTGAGCCATTTCGAAACCTGTTGAGACGAGATCCTGGAACCTAACTTAGGAGCAGCATAAGAAACAAAAAGCTGCTGGTCCTTACGAAAACTCTTGGAGCGACTTAAATAAAACAATAAAGCACGTTTCGCATCTAGAGCATGCAACCTATGTTTCTCATCCGAGGAAGGTGTAGGATAAAAAGTGGGCAACCAAACTTCCAAGTTTAGGTGGAACTGAGAAACCACCTTGGGAAGAAAAGAAATATCAGGAGCTAACGACACTCCAGCCTCCTAAAAAACTAGATATGGGTAGTCACAACGCATAGCCGTGAGCTCCCCTGCACGGCGTGCTGATGTGACCAAAAAAGCAGTCTTCCAAGAGAGAAGCTGTAATGGACATGTGGCCATCAGCTCAAAAGGACATCGAGTCAGCCTGTCCAACACTAAAGTCAAATTCCACAACTGTGGGGGTGATCTCGATGGAGGATGAAGCCTAAGCAAACCTTTCAAAAACCTCTTAGAATGACGGTGTGCAAAAACAGAGTGCCCCTCAACTGGTTCATGGAACACAGAAATTGCTGCCAAATAAACCTTGATGGAAGAAAAAACAAGGCCAGCATTCACCAGAGATAACAAAAACTCAAAAATTACTGACAATCCCACCCTTTGGGGTGAAACTGAGGGATCAACTAAGAACTGCAGAAACCTCTGCCACTTCCTATCATAGGAAGCACAGTAGAAAGTTTCCTGCTGTTCAAGAAAACATGTTAGATTCTGCTAGAGAACCCACAGGGTCAATGAACCACGCTGTCAGCTTCAGGTGGGGCACGTTATGATGCAATACATGACCATCCTGAACTGACAGAAGGTCCGGTTCCGCCGGAAACTGGTAGAAGACCCCCATCGCCAGTTGGAGCAGGATTGGAAGCCAGTTCTGGCGAGGCCACCAGGGAGTCACCAGGATACAGCATGGTCTCTCTCTCGCGATCTTGTTGACCACCCTCGTCAGTAGTGGCAGAGGTGGGAACAGATAAAGGAACCGACCTTCCCAAGGGAACAGCAGACCATCTCCCAACGACTCTGGATCTGAGCCCCCTCTGGAGCAAAACAGAGGACACTTCCAGTTTTCGGCTGTGACAAATACATTCACCTGGGGATACCCCCAGAGCTGAAACATGGGTTGGAGGAAGTGCCACTGTAACTCCCACTCGTGCGGGGAAGCTGCCCCCCGGCTGAGGGAGTCTGCTTGTAAGTTGAAAACCCCTGGGAGGTGCGCTGCCTTCACAAAGATGTCGTGGTCCAGGCACTCCAACCACAGATCCAGTGCCAGCGCACAAAGCCATCGAGAGACTGCCCCTCCCTGCCTGTTGATGTAACACAGGGCAGTGGTATTGTCTGTTAGCAGAGCAACAATGTTCCCCGTCACCATGGGGCGGAAAGACCGAAGAGCAAAATGAACTGCCAGCAGTTCCAAGTAATTTATGTGGCAGCGAGTCAATTTCAAAGGCCAAGGACCCCCCACACACAGATCGTCCATGTGGGCCCTCCAACCCCATAAAGACGCATCTGTCGTGATAGTCACAGTTGGTGCAGGTAGATGGAAGGGAGCTCCCTGACAAATGTTGTCCTTTGAGTTCCACCATTGCAGCATTTGAAGTGTCACAGGTGGAATTACAAACATCTTTCGAGGTGAGTCTCGTGATGGGCGAAACAGACGAAGAAACCAAAGCTGTAGGCCTCTCATCCTCAGCTTCACAAAGAGCAGCACGCTTGTAGTCTCCGCCATCAGCCCCAGCATCCGCTGCAGCTGCTGCGCCATGCCTCACTTTCAACTCTGCAGAAGTTTGACAAGGTTGGTAATGTCCATCACTCTCTGCTGAGGCAGAAATGTGCGATGAAGGTTCGTATCCAGCAAAGCCCCTATGAACTGAACTATTCTTGATGGAGTAAGGTGTGATTTCTCCAAATTGACCTGCAGACCCAAGGTGTCAAGAAGACGAAGAGTGACGGCAATGTGGGATGATAGAGTCTCTTCCGACTCCACCACAAGGAGCCAGTCGTCAATGTATGGAAAGACGACTATCCCTTGAAGCCGGAGATGGGCAGCCACAATGCTCATCATCTTCATGAACACCCAAGGTGCAGTGGACAGGCTGAATGGAAGAGCTTTGAACTGGAAGTGCTGAGAACCTACTTCAAACCGAAGGAAACTTCTGAACGCAGGATGGATGCTGATGTGGAAGTATACATCCTTGAGGTCCAGCATTGCCATCCAATCCCCTTGGTTGATGAGGGGCAGAATTGTTTGCAGAGTGGACATTCTGAACTTCTGGTACAAAATGAATTTGTTCAGATTCCAAAGATCCATGATTGGTCTTAGACCCCCGTCCCGCTTGGGAACCAGGAAGTAACGAGAGTAGAAACCTCTCATCCTGGCCTCCATTGGGACCCTCTCTATGGCTTGTTTCTGTAAGAGGTTGCTCACCTCCACCAGCAGAGGTGGGGAAGGGGGAGTGGTAATTACCACAGATTGGTTCGGAATCTGAGCAAAGTCTATTTTGTAGCCTTCCACTACGATGAAAAGCGCCCACCTGTCCGTAGTGATGGACTCCCAGGCTGACAGGAATGCACTGCCTCTCGGCACCGAAGGGTTATGATGTGAGGACGCCGAGATCTTCCTCGCTGTCGATGTCGAAGCGTCATGCAAAGGCAAAGGGGTGCAGGATGGGCTCTTCTTCTGCTTCTCCTTCAATTTCCCCTTCTTCGGCGTGGATGATGGGGTCCCCGAATCATCCCGACGCCTCTTAGCCGGGGTGTCCACTGACCCTTAAGAAGGCCGTTTCGTGGAACACCCGAGCTCGACCGGCATCTCGGTCCTGATCGGCGAAGTCTCAGCCGATGTGACCGTCGGGGCCGTGGCCTAACCCATCGGTACACATGGACCCGAAGCCATCTTCTGCGGACAAAGTGCCAACTCGACCAAAGCCGCCGAAAGCCTCACCACTCGATTCTTATGAGTTTGTTTCGAGAAACTCAAAAAGTGAGCACGAGAATTGACTTGATGTCCCTCGCCCAGACAGAAGAGACAGAGGTAATGGCTGTCGGGGAGGGGCAATCTTCTTCCCACAGGAACGGCACCTCTTAAAAAAACCCCCAACGTTTTTCCATAGACGCCCAGGAAAAAACCCCGCCCAGGAAAGTCTCTGAGGGGGAAAAACGGGGGGGGGGGAACTGAGCCCCGAAGGGCAAGTCCAACAAACTTTTTTTTTTTTTACCAACACTAACTATCTAACAAATAACTACACTAAGAAAATAACAAACGGGCTATATACAAAGGCAAAAAAGCAATCCAATATTACTTTACCAACCAGTGACACAAAAGGAGATCCTCTCAGCGCAGCGGTCAGAAAGGAACTGGCGGGATCCTCATGCTGGTGCCGGCGAGCATGTGCACTGGGACGCCTGCACATGCCCGTTGGTGTAGAGTGTGAAAAAATTCCGAGCTTTTTAGGTAACGATTCGGGGATCGGCGCAGGTGCTCTATCCCATGAGTGTGAAGCACAGAGACCACGAAGAAGATCTTAAGGATCTGCCCTGCTAATTAAAACACTTTCCCCTGGTATGAGGCACATTGCTTCTGATACAATTCTGAGCCTTCTGTGTCACAGAATTGTCTTGCACCAAAAGAAAAACACTGCCTTTAGTGGAATGGATCCACAAAAGTCAGCCCACCACATCAGAGTAAATAGCCTTCCCCTTTAGTTCACTGCTGGTCCACAAGGACTGCAGCTGCACCCGTGCAACTTTAGAAAGTATACTATCATAGTGCTACAGCAATCATTTATTACTTGGACTGTCTTGCCCACACAGGAAGATCTTTTTGCGAATGACTACTACAAGGGCACTATTCAACAATGTATGGATGCAGCTCATTTCTTTTTATTTGTTGTTTCTTATGAGGAACATGGCTTTACAGATGACATGTGAAGAAAAGTATTTCTCCATGGCATGGAAGTTATCAACATTTCTTTAAAAGTTCCAAGGCCTTTTACAAACCTCACTCCCAAGGTCTTTCTAGAAGCCAGTATTTATTTATTCACTTCATTTAGAGTCTGCTGTTCTCACTGAGCCTCAAAACAGATTATAAAATATTCAACTCAATCAGACAGCACGAGATATCTAATAAACAGTGCCATAGGACCATGATTACAGAATTAGAAAACAATGCAAACAAAAAACTGCCCGTATGTGAGGCCATGAAGGGCTTCATAGATGATGATGAGTAACTGAACCCATTAACTACTTATTGGTAACCAATGGAGTGACTATAGAATGGGTGTGATATGTGTGTTCTGCCTAGCTCTGACAGCAACCCACCTGTTCTATAATAATAGGAGTTTCCAAGTTGCCTTTAAGGACAGACCCCTGCAGAGTACATTACAATTGTCTAGCCCTGAGGTTACAGAGGCAAGGATCAGTGAGACCATGTTGGCCAAGCCAAGGTAAGGAGCCAACTTCTGGACTAAATGAAAATTGACTCTCCTTCCCCCCGCCCTGCAGCTGCATTAACTTGCTTGTCCAGTAATAATGTTGGGCCCACTTAACTGAGTCAGCTGGATGTCATCAAAGAGAAGTTTAAAAAACTGTGGCAAGGAATACATTCCTTTAATCCAGGGGTCCACAACATGTTGCTCTTGGGTGTCATGGCACCCACCGACACCTTTTCTCACGCTTGCCAAGTTTTTTTAGGTAGTAGGTGGGGCCTGGTAGGGCTTTTGCCCAGCAAGACTTCTGATTGATTACTGGAAATTTGATTGGGTGTGCGAAGGAGGAGGAGGAGATTGGATAATTTATACCCATCCTTCACTATCCAAAGGAGTCTCAGTGGCTTACAATCAGCTTTCCTTTCCCCTCCTCACAACAGACACCCTGTGAGGTAGGTGGGGCTGAGAAAGCTCTCTAAGAACTGCTCTTGAGCAGAACAACTCTCAGAAAGTTATGACTGAGTCATTCCAGTAGTTTCATGTGAAGATGGGGGGGAGGGGGGATCAAACCCAGTTCTCCCACATAAGAGTCCATGGATTTAACTACTACACCAAACTTAAATGTTGCTTTCATAGCAGCTGCCATCACAGCACAAAAATCTACTCTGTATTATGTGGCAATCATTTTGCAACTGGCTGTGTCTCCTATGGCAGACATTTTGTTGCTGTGCCTACCAAACCATATCAGACTTCCAAATGTGCCCATAGGGTCAACAGTGCTGGCCCAAGAGTGCATGGAACCTTAGGAAGGCACCTCCTGCGACTGCCTCTGCAATGCAGTGCCACATTCTGTCATGTCCCCTGAGGGTGCTGTGCCAAGGTATGGCGCTCATCCCCTTCTCTCTTCCCATTACCTCCCCACACTATCACAGTGTGCTGCACCTAGGCCCTGCTGGCCGTGGCGTGCATCTTATCTTCCAAAGGACGCACTGGAGAAGGACGTACTGGCTCCCCCTCCCAAAAAACCCTGCTGGCCTTCGGGAGGGGGAGACAAGCCTTCTCCAGTGCATCCTTCAGAAGATAAGATCCATGCTGTGTTGTGGCCAGCAGGGCCCAGGTGTAGTGTGCTGTGATCGCACCAGGGGGGAGGTGAAGAGAAGGGAAAGGAGGGGTGGGCGGCAGGTGCGGGTGGAGGAGGCAGGCAAACTAGGTGCTTGCCTGGGGCACTGGGGAGGGAGCCCAATTTGGCACCCCTACCCTTCTGGTGCCCTAGGCAACCACCTAGTTTGCATAGTGAACGAGCCGACCCTGAGGTCAAAAAGGTTGGCAACTTCTGCTTTAATCCCATTTAGGGTTCCCTTTAGGGTTCGCTTCTCCTTCAGCGCTTTCTATTGCCATTTCATGAACACACAGAGAAAACTATGCTTAAAGTAGCTTGTTAGCAACCAGCTTCTTATATTTTTATTTATTTATTTATTTATTTTATTTACATTAGACTTTTATCCTGCCCTCTCCGCAAGCAGACTCAGGGCAGCTTACAATAGTCGTTTACACGATTTAAAACAATAAGTCAATAAAATCTATAAAACATTAATACAATTAAAATTTAAAAACTATTCCACGGTTCTGTACCATTACTATGTTACGAATTTCAAAAAAACGAGCCCAAGGATATAAAACACAGAAACTCATGTAACACAGGGATCTTTACTTCCAAAAACTTCTATACACACATATTTATAAACTGAATTTTTACTCCATACAGTTAAAATTCAGAAACAATTAATTGCTGATAAGTTTTTGTATTTACACAATGAAATAATGTATGGTATTATTAAAATTATTCTACTCTTTAGATCACTCATCAACTAAAAGGAGATTGCAATCAATAAAAATTCTACTTTGTGAGCTACTGGCATTAAAGTTGTGATGTGCTGCAGAAATTAGTTTGCTCTGGGGCTATTTTTCCTGAGCTCAGACAAAAATGTGTGAGCTGCAGGCCAAATATCTGTGAACTAATTCAGCTTACAGGGAATGTTGGTAAGGATGTGTCGTTGGTGACCAAAGTAATTCATACTATAGTAGTCCTTGTTACTATGTATTGTTGTGAAAGTGTGATGATGAATGAAGGAAGGGCGTTGCTCATTGGGCAGTGTTGCTTACCAGCCAGTCACATCTGGGCATTTATGGGCTGCATGAATGGATGAATCTCAAGACATTTGCCTCAGATATTAGCAACTTCTGTGACACCAGCCAGGAGTGAAATGCCTTGAACTGGGCCTGTGATGAAACATCCCTGTGTTTCTGCACCTTATGATGAGACTGATAGCAAAATTGAAACTGCTCTTGCATTTCACTGAAGTTGTTTTTTTTTAAGTGACTCTTAAAGCAGGCTTTTTTTTGTAGCAGGAACTCCTTTGCATATTAGACCATGTGCCCCTGATGTAGCCAATCCTCCCTGAGCTTACAGTAGGCCCTTGTACTAAGAGCCCTGAAAGCTCTTGGAGGATTGGCTACATCAAGAGCCTAATATGCAAAGGCCTAATATGCAAAGGAGTTCCGGCTACAAAAAAAGCCCTGCTTATCAGGAATCATTGAAGCCTAAATATGGTGAAAAGTGGCAAGCAAGGATTCTCCCTTTGTATGTAACACAAAACTATTGTAAAGATTAAGTTTGGTTTTAAAACCAACAACTTCCAGTTCTGGTTTCAGTGACTTAGACTAACTGTAGTTTAAGGCTCAAGTTCAGATCATTTATTAACCATAGTTAACTACTGAATCCTGTTACCTCTGAACTAAGCCAAAGAAATAATCATAAGAAAGAAACACCTAAGGAGCATCATAAGAAATCTACCCGATTAATTTCCCTGACATCGAAGGGTTAAGCCCTGGGACATAAAATGTGCAATCATATTTTGTATCATATTGTTTAAGATTAAACATTTCAATCTCGAACTATTTTTAACATGGAAATGGCTTAACCAGTTTCTGACTATATGCTAGATAGACACATACTAAATATACCTTAAAGAGATAGCCACATAGAACAGGTTTCTAATACAAATTAGGTCACAGAAGTGAACTAAATATTCATTTTTCTGTTCAAAATTTGTCCATGTGTCACAATGATAAGCCAAAAGCATTCGCTACTAAATTATTTAATTCTTCTATCAGTCTAATCAAACGTATGTACATTTAAGGAGCCAGAAACAATATAGCTCTTTAAAGATGTACCCGTATTACAAACAAGAGCCATCATTTAAAAGATGTTTGTAAGAATAGGTGAGCTAGACATAAATCCAGTGATATGTCTGTTATTTTTGCTAATTAAACCACAGAGGTAAGTGACTGTAAACCTGACAACTGGAAAACATCAGGATGAGGCTGCCTGATAAGTATATAACTGCAATATTTACAGTCTATTCATCGTTTGTTTTGATTATGTTAATTTTGATGGCTTTACTTGGATTTAAACTAACTTCACTATTAAAAAAACTGTGCAGAAGTGTCTGAATTCTTGGTTTCAGTTTTCAAAGTCCTGGACTGCACCATACAACTCAAACACAGAAGACCAGGATCAGAAAGTCTGGCTTTTATGTGCTTTTACTGCATTCATTTACTTGCATCCTTTAGTAAGTTACCAACAAGGGAAATTCTCCATCAACATTAATTGTTCCCAGGGTCTCTTAGACAGAAACAAGATCTAAGACTTTAGTGCTCATTTTCAAGGGGAAAAACTCCATTAGAAACAGAGCCAACAACAGTAACATGAAACAATTTTAGAAGCAATAAATTTGGATTAGGCTCATTTAACAAAATATTTTGATACTGCAAACTAGTTTACTTCATTCAACAGTCTGCTCAACACAGAACACACAAGTGGGCATTTTAAGAAACATAAAACATTTTCAGCAGAGCCTGTGGATAGTGATGTAGAAAAGGAACAGTGGGTTTAAATCACTTTCTGTGTTATGACCTGTGCAGAGCTGGTACTGGCTGTGAGAGCAATTATCCAAATGCTTTATAAGTGGAAAGAGCAGCTGCCAGCAGCAGCCTCATTGAAGATGACATTAGCTATATAACTAACATTTTTTGGTTATGCTACTGGACCTTTAAAGCCTAAAGAGACTGGCATACCTACAGGACCGTCTGTCCCCATATGTGCTCCCGAGAGCCTTGCGTTCTTCTGACCAATACCTACTGACAGTCCCTGGCCAGGAAGACATCTGCTTAGCCTTGACCAGGGCCGGGGCTTTTCCTGCCCTGGCCCCAGCCTGCTGGAATATGCTCCCATGTGAAATCAGGGACCTGCAGGACTCGTTACAGTTTCATAGGGCTTGCAAAACTGAGCTGTTCCACCAGGCCTTCGGCTGATGTAACAGACATCCAATCCATCTCCGCCTCTCCTGCTCACATAAATACATTACTGAATTAATCATCCTTGCAGGAGCCATTAAGGACTGCCCTGGAGTTTTTGCTGCCATCTTGTTCTATTGCTTTAACGTGTTTTATTATATGGAACTGTTACTATTAATTTAGTAATTAATTGTTGTAAGGTGCCCTGAGCGCATTTCTGGGGCAGGCCAGGATATAAACCCAAAAAATAAATAAAATAATTGTCTCTGTAAAATAAATTCTGGTGGGTAGCCTTGTTGGTCGGAGGAAGCAGAACAAAGTCCAGAGGCACCTTTAACACCAATGAAGTTTTAGTCTACGTATAAGCTTTTGTGTGCACACACACTTCTTCAGATACAATGCAATGGAAGTTACCAGTCCATACATATAGGCAGAGAGTGAACAGTAAATTAGCATATAGCACAATGAAGATGTTTAACAGATTCAAGGACCAAACAGGGATAACAAGCTTAGTTTATACAGTTACTATTTGTTTGGGTTGTTGGAGAAAAAAATAGTGAAGAAAATAAATACATCAAAATTGAAGAGTGATGGGCAGATGTATCCTTATGGAAAGCTGAGAGTAATTAACTGAGACCCTGCCATTAAGCTCCATCCCTCTCCTCTCAACAAGCATGGAGGCGACCTTACAGCATCCTCTTCTTTGAAGTGGGATGATCAGCTGTGTAGCATTATATCTCCTGTTCCCAGGTTAGAGAAATACATTCCAATCTACATTCCAAATTACACTACATTCTACAATTAATTACAAAGCTTTTCAGACAGCATATCTATTCTGGTATAATAGCTGGCCAGTAATCATTTTTTTCTGTCATTTCAGACAGCTCCATTATTGTAACTAGCTGCTACTGGAATATATTTACCTGTTCACACAATCCCAGTGGCCTCCCATTGTTGAGGCATGCCTGAAACATTCTTGAAGAATTACTACAGTGGGATGTGTAAAATGCCCCACAGTGCTTCCTGGAAAGATGGGCTTTTCATGCCCTTCTTCACAGGGTGTGCAATCTTCCTTTAAAAAAAAATTCTATAGGGAGCACTATGGCACTGGATTGCCAGGCAACCCAATGGTGGTGCTATCTGCCGATATGTAGTCCTGTTTCAGCGCCATAGTGCTCCCAATAGAAAGTTAAAAAACCAAAACACTAAGGAAGCTCACGCATGAATTGACACAGCACTTCAGAGATGGCTCACTAACAGAAGAAAAAGTGCTGTCTGAAAGCCCCCATACCTGTACTGGCTTATTGGATAATGGGACAAGAATGAATGCCATCTGGTTTAATAAAAGGTAATGTGAAAAGGTTCTATGTTACATTACAATCTATTATTCTAATCTATTATTCCAAATAATAAAATAAAATAAATAGGATTTCTGGGAGACTGGTGAGAATACAAATATAAGGGCTGAATAAAATCAGCATATGTAGTCAGATAAGAAACCGATATCCCTGTTAAGCCCTGGGGATTCCATTGTTCTGAGTGTTGTAATAACTTGCAACTCCGCAATTTCCCTTTCTAACAGAAAGATAGGTAGAACCTATGTCCCTGACTAGAAAGGGTAAAAACAAGAAGGCAAAGAGATTTAGAAAGTGGATGTTGTCTAACACAAGTGCAGAAAATCTAAGAAAGGACAAACTCTAGAAAAAGAATAAGAACAGCACATTATTAGAAGTATTAGGACAATAAGCAGAAAAACACCAGAAGCAGAAAAACAATAAAGAAAATAGTCGGGACCACTAGATGACAAAGGTATGAAACGGTTACCGGGGGAGGAAATCATGGTTAAGCTGAACTACGGTAAATGTTTGCATCAGTCTTCACAGAAGACATTTCAGAGAGACACCTGTTCCTGAAGAGCCACATTTTTCAGGGAAGATGTAAGAAGATTAGAGTACAATAAACAGCTCCAAAGAAAGAAATTCTAGGGCCACTGATGAATTCAAAATAACAAATCCTCACATCTAGACTATATATCCCCAAGAGTTTTTTTTTAATTAAAAAAAGAAATTGCTGATCTCACAAAAATATGCAATTTGTCATTAAGATGAGTTTGTGTGGCAGAAGACTAGAAGACAATATCACATCCATATTTATTTTTTTTAAAACCTGGGGGAGGGGAATTGACTTGTCTTAAGTAAATTTGTAGGGTGTTAGTAAAGACTGTTATTAAATCAACATGGCTTCTGTAAAAAGAAGTCCTGACTTACTAACTTTTTGAAATTCTTTTTCTTTTGAACTGATATTTGCAGAATTTTTCTGGTTTTAACCTTTAAAGTTGATGTAAATTATAACTTACTGTTATAATAAACCCTTACAATAATCCAGTTCCCAGGATTTTTCATAGTACTTTCATTACCCATATCACAATCTACTTGTGCCATCACGTTGGTCCCCAAACTAATACTACAGTTTTGACCCTCTTCATAAAATATTTAAACTCGTATATTTGAAATATTTTAATAGTCAAAGTAGGGTTTGCTAATAAGGTTTTATAGGGTTGATATTCTTGGCTGTATCAGGCTGAAGACCCAAGGTAAAGGGGAGAACTCTGCAGAGGTATATCCTCCGTAATGAATATCCTGCATGGAGCACTCTAGTGAAGAAGCAGTTTTATTATCAAACAATAAGTATACAGAAGATTTAATGGATAAAGCAGGCTGTTCCCATTCTTTAAAAAAAATCATAGAAAGTAAAGTGGATGGATTCAATGGACAGTCAAGTTCTGTCCTAAAATAGGACAACCTATTACTGAAGCACCTCTGACAAAGAACTACTGACTCTTCTTTTTCTTGTGTACTCCAAGGAGAGAAATGCCACATTCTTTCACTATTGAACTACTCTTGTAATCAAGACACTTTTTTTTAATCCTTAAACTAAATCTACAACCTGTGTTTTAAAAGTCATTGCTGATGCTGTTTCATCAGTGGATAATATACACAATTGTTTATTCTCTGGCATATTTGACAGTGTCTGAAAGCTGCCAGGATGTTACCCCTTAATCTTTTCTCCAGGCTAAATATATCCAGTTTCACCCTCCTCTTTTCCTGTGAGCATCACCTGTGATAGCATTTAGATCCTTTAACAGCAGTGTAATTAGGCATCACCTGCATATCTAGGGCATGCAACAATTAGCCCCCAGATGAAAAGCAGATGAGGAAGCCAAGGTTGGAAACACTACCATTGAACAAAAGTTTGATAATGTTGACTGAGATTCTTTATTTTTCATAATGGAAAAATCTGGCCTTCCTGAACAATTTATTCAATGGTTTAGAGTAATGTTCACTGTTCAAACAGATCACTTCTTCATGCCCATCTCTCTGTTAATAAGCGCTTTGTTGAGAAAAATATTTCAGCCATTTAATGCAATATAATGCAATACAATATATGTATTGATAAACCAGTAAGCAATGGGCAAAACTGCATCAGGTCCCTTCCTTAACAATGCAATGCTCTGGCAAAAGTTCTAATCAGCTGAAATGAGGAAATGCTGATCACTGATATTGCTCCATCAATATCAGTGAGCAAAACAGAAGCATAATCATGACTATAACATAACAAATCCTCTGATTGGAAAATATGGGAGGTGAATTATTTCATTGTCACAATATCCACCAGGAAAAGAGAACTGCAAATAACTTCTCTTTACTCAAGATGCTTTACCTAGAAATGCCAGGGTTTGAACCTGGGACCTTCCATATGCAAACACCACCAAGCCAAATCTAGGACCATCTACACCTAGAGGGAGTACAAACTTGTTTGCCAAAATTGGAACAGAAGCACGTGTTTTTCTATTATGTGTTTTCCCTTTATTATGTGTTTCCCTTTAAAAATCCCTTTAGTGACCTTGTTTATTTTTTTTGTAATGTGTGATGAAATTATTGCCCCCTCAGGAGCTCATATCATGTATCCCATAGCGAACTGTAATTACTGCAAATTTTGTCTGGTCGAGTTTTTGTTAGGTTAATTGCTCACTCGGTGATGTTTTCTCAGTGGATGCTAATTGTTCAGAGATAACAATCATCAGAGCTAGTTATCCAAAGGAGTTTATAGAACAAAAGAGACAAGCAGGTGCATAGCCGCATATGCTTATGAAGAAGGGAGGGACCTTTTACTAGCATTGAAACCAAGTTTTGGTAGTTTATTTCAAGACAATTATTCTTATCATTCAGTGCCATCATTACAGTTTGCTCAGGCCAGTTGCTCTGGGTGGAAAAGTGTATTTAAAACCAAAATGCATCTCCAGAGGTACAGTCATGTTGGTATGTCAGAGCAGAATTCAACTGGAGTCCAATGGCACCTCAGAGACCAACAAAATTTATTCTAGCATAAGCTTTTGAGTCAGAGCTCACTCAAAGTTAGCTACTTACAAATGTTTATACTGGAATAAATTTTGTAAGTCTCTAAGGTGCCACTGAGCTCCTGTTTAATGATCTCTCTGGAGTCTTCAATATGTTAATTTACTTGGAAACCAAATTTAAAGTTTTATGCCATTTAAAATTCCTCTTTTTTAATTTTGCAGAAATCAACTCATTTCTTTTTAAGGTTTTCAACTAAAGAATCACAATATGATTAACTTTGTCCCAATTGGCAGTTATAGCCATTGCTCTTACTCTGCATCACTGGGGGTGTATTGTGTGTGGGGGACGTATTTGTGAATTTCCTGCATTGTAAAAGAGGCTGGACTAGATGACTCTGGAGGTCCTTCCATCTTTATATGATTTTATAATTCTATGATTCTACACCCACAACTGGTCTAAACAACACTGCCCACTGAGAAAACATCAGCTGATCATTCTGAGATTAATCAAATAAAGGAATGATTAACCAATATTTGAGTAACCAATCACAGATCTCAATGAGACACTTAATGAGATCCCCTGATGAAACACATTTAAAGGAACACATTTTAATTAAAAATACTTAAACGAAACTTTTTAAAAATGTTAAAAATTAAACACAACAGCAGTACAAAATAATAATTATGGGGCTTTTTTAAAAAAAAAGAAAAGAAAAAGGAAGAAAGATGTAAATAAAGAGGGGATTTTGAACCCCTAAAGCAGTGTTTTCAAACCTCTGAGTCAGGACCCAAAAACAGGCTGCAAAGCCTCTAGAAGTGTGTAATGGGCCCTGGGGCTAGCCCTGCCACTAGGCAAACTAGGAGATTGCCTAAGGCGCCGGCCTTTTGTATGCACTGAATTGGGCACCCCCCATGTGACTTGGTGACGTTATCAGTACAGGGGAGGGGAGCGCCAGAAGTTAGCTTTGCCTAGGGTGCCAGACAGTCTATGGCAGGCCCTGAGTGGGCCAGCATTCCCTAATGGCTGCCTCTGGACTTTCCATTTTTCTTTTGTATTTTGGAAACCAAGATTTTACTTTGGAAACAGTATCTCTATGTTTGGTTTCTTCCTTCACTGCATATACATGTTGATCAAGTAAAACATGCCCTGATGATTACTAGAGTGAGGGGGTTTAAAAATATTCTTACTAACAGTAAATCCCATTGTAGGAAAAAATACAACTGGCCCTAAAAAATATTGGGGGGGGGGAGTGATGAATGTGTAGATGGCAGGAAGGAAGGAAGGCAGACAAACAGAATGAAAGAAAAAGAGAGAGACGGAGAAAGAATGATAGGGAAAATATGGGGAGAAGGAAGTGCAAGAAAGAAAAATGAAAGGAAGGTAGGCAGACATAATAAATAAAAAGACAGAAAGACAGGGATACAGAGAAAGAATAAGGCAGGCAGGAAGGTAGGCAGTCATTAAAAGCCCCCTTTCACACCCTCCCACTTGCAGGTGGTGTCAAGCATGCAGGTTCAATGACGAGTCGAAGTTGATACAAAGACTATGTTTATTGATAGACCGATACTTTGGTGTAACAGGTTCTTGAGAGTAATGCTGACAATACATTGATACAACACTTTTAAGGCCTACTTCAAAAGGATTCCAAGAGATGGGGTTGCGGGGTAGCATTCACACATAAACTATCATAAATGTCTACATTCCCATAGTGTTATCAAGACTGCGTCCTTGCTTTCCCCAGATGGCTCATACTCCCTTACAGGAATGTATGGGAAGGTGCTGATTACTTGGTTTCAGTTCTCACTACTTCTAATTATAAGCCATAAAGCAAGATGGGGGGAAGGGAAAGAATAACAAGCTAGCAAAGTTGGATCCTCCATGATACTTCACAGATCAAGTTAGGCAGGACCCTAAAACAATCAATTATCAATGGAATTTCACCATGTTTGACAGGTGGGGGAGCAAAAGGGAGCCTTCCATTGACTCCCCACCTATGAAAGCAAGTGGCGGACCCACTACACTGGTGGCTGTAAGAGGCACGGAGCTACTGCAAGCCTCCTTTTCACTCCCTCCTGCTTGCAAGTGACAGGAAAGCGAGAGAGAGAGTCTATTTCATCTCATGGGGACACAGGACAGAGTGGACTCTATTGTATCTTATGGGCCCATAGGACAGAATGGACTCCATTCTATGCTATCAGCCCACAGGACAGAATGGAGTCCATTCCATCCTATGGGCCCATATGATACAATGGAGTCCATTCTGTCCAATGGGCTCATAGTATAGAATGGACTCTAATCTGTCCAATGGACCCATAGGACAGAATGGAGTCCAATCTGTCCTATGGGCTAATAGGACAGAATGGAGTCTACTGTGTCCTATGAATCCATAGGACAGAATAGAGTCCATTCTATCATATGAGCTTACTGTAGCCTAATTTGAATAGAAAGAATAAAGAGTATCTGAAGGTGGAAAGGGTGCTTGATATATTGTCTAGTGTTAGTCTGTTTACCTGCTGCTGTTGAACTGGCCCCTCCCTGCTGTGAATGAACATTCCTTTTGTGTCAGTTGTAGAGAATTAACTGCTACTGTTTGTCTCATGAACATGTCTCACAGTTTACTGTTTGTTTCATTGTTTGCTTTGCGGCAGTGTGGTTTGTGGTGGGAAGGAAATTAACTGTCCTGGACTTCCTACAACGGGCCCTGAGGAGAGGCAGTAGTGATTAATAAGCCCCCAGGAGAACTTGTCAGCAGAGACAGAACTGTCTCTCTCATAAGTCATTGGCTGTCTGGTGGAGTTCTCACCTGACGGGGCCGGCGGTAAGCGGGGGAGAGCAGAATCAGCCAATGGCATGCCAGAGACAGAGTGTGACCTAAACCTGCATAGCCCACATCCAATCAATGAAAATCTTCAGATTTGCCACCATGGTAGGGTTTTTATTATCTAAAGCAGGAGTGGCCAATGGTAGCTCTCCAGATGTTTTTTGCCTACAACTCCCATCAGCCCCAGCCAGCATGGCCAATGGCTGGGGCTGATGGGAGTTGTAGGCAAAAAACATCTGGAGAGCTACCATTGGCCACCCCTGATCTAAAGAATGGGAGATTAGAAAGAGTAATGGAGAAGGAGAGGGGGTCAGAGGCTGGAATTTCCACATACAAAATTGTGTATGTCAGAATACTGCTTGCTAGAGGTTTACAGTGGGGGCAGCTGCACCCATTGTGTGATGTTTGTTGATTTCTCAAAAACATCTGATTACCTGCTGTAGAAAATAGAATGCTGAACTAGATAAGTGCCAAGGTCATAGTTTGCTTATGGTGCCCAAAACCCTTGAGTCAGCCTTGAATGGGTTACCATACCAAGTAAATTTGGACATGGGTCACAATACAAAAAAGGCTGGGAGCAGCTGCCTTAAAGAACCAGAAGTGCATAGCTTGTGTATCACTACATGAGTAGTGCAGCCATAAAGAGAAATTTCACCCTTTTAAGCCAACTGACTTCAGTAGATTTAGAAGGGTATAACTGTATAGCATTATGATAATTACTGCTGTGTTTTCTCAACATGAGATTAAGTTAAATTTGATACTTTTATCATCTAATAAATCTGTTCTTTAGCCAGCCATGATAAACTGAAGCACCAGCAGCTATATCATACATTAATAAGTCTGTCAGGAAGCAGAGGTTCAGACAATCCCTTCAGAGTAACAGGAGGGAAAAACAGAGTATCAATTGGCCTGAACTTGCATAGTTCTTAATATTCTGCAGTGAGGAATAGGGTGAAAGATTTAGAAAGACTTAATTTGTAAACAATCATGGTTTAATACTTGGAAAAGGTTTGTTATTATTTCTTCAGAATAAGTTGTAGTTCCTTGTAAACTCTAGAAGTATAGCTTATATCTTTCTTTTCTGACATACATTCAAGTTCTTGCTGTGCTCCATTTATTGTACTGCACTGCACCACTTCTTACAACCGACCTAGATTCTATTGTGTTTAGCATCCTTGTAGTGACTTTCTCACATCTCAGCTATACCATAAAGCAGAAATTTTCACATGATGTGTCTATAAGCAGCTCTCATTCATTAAAAAATAGTAATAAGAGGATATGAGCAGGAATTTCCTGGGCTTTCAAGTGGAGACAAACATTTTTATTCCTCTAACAGTAAGCTGAACAAACAGCCCTCCTTGTTTGCTTAGCAACCACAAATAGCTCCCCATACATTTTGGGAAACACACACTGCTGCTAATGAAACATTTTCTCACCCACCTTCTGAAATCTTTCAGCTTAGGGCTGAAGAACAACTGCTATAGGGACTAGAAAGACAGACTACTACATGATGTTTTTAAAGATCAAACTATATGTTATACTGAAAGATCTGTAATTGACTTCTTAACTTAATGCATCTATGAAGAAGACTACTAACTTGATCATTAAATGATGTGGGGAAACTCCTACCCAATTGAAATCATCTAATTCAAGCTGATACTTGTTTCATCATGAAGAAAATATGGACACCTATTTGTGCCAGTATTTTTCCAATTATGTAAATAGCAGCTTCTGTTACTTAAACTAGAGGAGAAATTTAAACTCTTCCACAACCCCTGTGTGGCATCCACAATCAAATTAGTATCCACTTCCCCACAGGAGCACTTGGTTAAAAATAAGTTGGAGGTCACTAATTTTCCACTGCATTGTTCAGTGTTTCTGTAAAGATGCCATAACTTGGAAAAGTACCCCACATGAATAATGTTATCCCTATCTGCGGTCAACAATACATGCGGGGGGGGGGGGGATAAAAATAGCTTTCTACTTTAAATTCCTGTTGAGATGCTTTGATATACTCTGTTATACTCATATGAAGGACTTGGCTCATTTTTTAAATAATATTTTGATAACAGTGAACCTCAGATATCCTGATGCCTGTTTGTCTATTTATTATGTTTTACAACTCATAACCACATTTTACTTACTCAGTAAATTAAACAATGAATCATTTTTCATTGTGAAAGTGCACACTTCAAAGGGGAAGCAACATATCTGATGCCAGAAAGAGACTTTGTTCACTATTTCAGAATCATCTATAAAAGACTATAAAAAAGAATTACTGTTAAAGCGACAGTTGCAAGAAAAGTTGTTTAATAGCTGCCAGAAAACACACAGGGTAAGTGATGTCCTTTCTCCACCAGAGATTATTCGCAATATTAATACTAGTACTTTCCCAGAAGCCTTTCACTTCACTTTGCTTCCACATATTAGTACCACCTACTTTTCCATACCTTGCTGTACTTTTTTGTAGTCAAGACTTTATGTACTTTTGCGATTAAACAATTTGAAAATATTAAGACGACGTGGTTAAAATGGTATAGGAAGGATTAAATGGGCAGCTCTGAAATGAAGTAGGGAGGTTTCTTTTAGAATCTTTGAAGAAGGAGAAGCTGGACTGTTAAGAAATGTCAGTTTAACGTGACAGTTGGAAAAATATATGCCTGTAATACACTGACTGGGGTTGAAGAGAATTTGAGAAAGGTTTTTGCCCCCCCAGTCGGAATGAAGAGACAGACACAAAGTGCTGGGTATAAAAACCGGGCCGCTTTATTAAATAATTAATCAACCTCTAACTGGCAGGGATGGGACCTGAATGGGACAAGCTCTGGGGTCACCTCCTGACCCCGCCTTGTCCAAAGGGCGAGCCACCCTGCCCCCAGCACAAGCCCGCCGTATTCGGGTTGTAGCTGAGCGGCCAGGCCCCCAGCCATTCTCCACCTGGGCTAGCATCAATCCCCCCCAGAAAGATCTGCCCAGGTGAGGCTCTCCGTGATCTGCATTCCCCGCACTGAGCCGTGTAGCTGATCTGCGGTTCATACAGACCACCCGCACCAATGGTGCTAGGCCATAGGTGCTCCCCTGAAAACACTGTGGCCAAAACATCCTCCAGCCTGTGACCGAATTAAAACTCCTACTAATAACACCTAATGCTACAAGGCAGTACAAGGTAGGCGAAAAACAACTCCACATGGGCCAATTATGTGAAGATGAAAAAATTCCTACCTGGCCCCTAACAAGGCGACCGGTTGAAACCTGTACTGCCAAGGGAGGGCGGGCGGGCAGAGAGCCCAAAAGGAACTGAGAAGCTCTGGGCGGGGCCGGGGCTTATATAGCCCCGACGCCACGCCCAGAAACAGACCCAGATGTACCGGGCCGAGCATTCTGTTGCTCCCTCCTTCCGAGGGGGCAAAGACGGCCCCCAGCCTGAACGCCGGCGATGCCGGCTTGGCTGGGAAGGGCCGGACCTTACTGTTAAAAAGGTTCTGTTGGATGGAAACAAACACATTTAATTTAAGATACATTAGAATATTGAGATATGATAAACTTAATAAAGTTACTCAGAAGTACACAAGAGAAGATCATATGTTAGCTTTTGCCCTTAAACTAACTTCTTATAAAAACAACTATAAAAGTAGATAAATTTTATGTACCGCAAAAGCCAACATCTTAAACAAAAGGGATAACAATACATATCCATAAGAACTATCTGTAAAACATGATAAGTATAAAAGTAAAAATCTACAAACATGCTAAAATTTCTTTCAAAAATACCCTTAAAAGTTAGTCCACCAGCAGCATAATATTCTAGCCCATATCAGATGCTTCCTCCTATATGTCATTACACTGTTACTATTATTGCATGTTGTTTATCTTTTCCAGATAACACCTGTTTCCATTTGAACACACAGTTTCTGCACAGAATATTTGGCAAATATCAAATAAATCTGCACTTTAGTAATATTCATGTTCTCAGGGGCTTTTTTCCTCTATATCTTAAAGTGCTTGCTTAGATTACTAATTTACAGGTTGCATTCTAACTAAATTTTCCACTAAGTGGAGTTTCACAGCCTCTTCTCCCACTGTAGCTCAATGATCTCCATGAAATGTTTCTCTTGGGAAATGAAAGCCAAAAGGGACACTGAGGAATGGCAAGAGGGGGTTCTACAGCAGGAAGGAGAAATTTGTGGAAACTGCCAAGTTAGTCTGGATCCAACTCTTTTTCATACCTGTATTCTGCTCTTCTGCCAAATAATTGCTTAAATATTGTTCTGAAACCAGGTATAACTAGACTAGATTTTTTTTTTGTTGTTCAGTCGCACAGTCAAGTTCAACTATTTGCAACCCCATGGACAAAGTCACGCCAGGCCCTCCTGTCTTCCACCACCTCCAAAGTCTGCTCAAATTTGTGTTAGTTACGTCAGTAACGCTGTCCAGCCATCTTATCTTTTGCCGTATCCTTCTTCTTTTGCCTTCTGTCTTTACCAGGATCAGGATCTTCTTCATGAGTGCTCCCTTCTCATTTGGTGGCCAAATTATTTGAGCTTCAGCTTCAGCATCTGACCTTCCAGGAAACAGTCTGGGTTGATTTGCTTCCCACGTCAGAATGAAGAGTCGGATACAAGATGTTGGTATAACTATAGGCCACTTTATTAAGCAACTTCAGCCCTGTTTAGGCGGTGAGCCGATTTACGCTCACCCGCGGAGCCAAATGGACCCAGAGCGGTTTCAGAAGGCCCTGCGGAACCCAATGCTCCCTAGTGGATCATTAGATGAGCTAGTGGAGGACTGGCATAACCGGCTCTCCACTGCCATCGACGACATTGCCCCCCGGCACCCTCTTTGCTGTTGTACCAAGGCAGCTCCTTGGTATTCCTTGGACCTGCTAAGGATGAAACAACAGCTTAGATGGTTAGAGCGAGTGTGGCGGCATGCCTGTGAGGAAGAGTTTATAACTTCTTATAGAATGCTTATGAAAATCTATGAGAAGGCTGTGAAGTCCACTAAGAATTTCTACGCGGCCTCCATAGAGTCTGTGAAATCATGCCTAGCTCAATTGTTTAGAGTGATTCGGTCTTTGACTACTTTGCCATCGAGCAATCAAAAAGATAGCGAATTGGATATTGGTTCTGAGACTTTGGCGACATATTTCACAGATGAAATCTTGACTCTCCACCAGTACCTCTTAGCCATAGTTGATGCAGTACATGAACTGGAAGCCCATTGGCCAATTCAGTTGACTCTCATTGGAGGATGTAGACAGGGTCCTGGCTGCAGTGACGCCTACTATCTGCCCCCTGAACCTCTGCCCATCCTGGCTTGTGAAGGCTTGTCAGGATGACATCAGGGCTTCTCTAGGTGACATTTTCAACTTGTCCCTGTCAAGCAGGACATTCCCAAAGAAGTTAAAGGAGGCGGAAATTTGGCCACTTTTGAAAAAACCCTCAGGATCTAGCCAACTACTGCCCAGTTTCGAATTTATCGTTTCCGGGAAAAGTAGTTGAGAAAGTGGTGGCAGAGCAGTTACAGGCTTTCTTAGATGAAACATCCACCCTGGATCCATTCCAATCTGGTTTCCGCCCAGGCCATGGGACGGAGACGGTACTAGTCGCCCTCACAGATGACCTAGGAAGACAACTGGACCAAGGCGGGTCAGCGCTGCTGATTCTTCTCGATCTATCAGCAGCTTTTGACATGGTTGATTATGACCTATTGACCCACCACCTCACTGTCACCAGAATACAGGGAACAGCCTTGCAATGGTTTTCCTCCTTTCTCCAGGGGCGGGGACAAAGGGTGAGGTTGGGTGAGCAAACCTCCAGGTGGCACCTACTTATATGTGGAGTGCCGCAGGAGCTATTCTCTCACCCATATTATTTAACATCTATATGTACCCCCTTGCCCAGATTGCCCGAGGTTTTGGGCTGGGTTGTCACCAGTATGCTGATGACATCCAGCTCTATCTGTTGATGGATGGCAGACCGTCTTTTGCCCCTGTCCAAGGCATTAGGAGCTGTAGCAGGATGGCTACAGCAGAGACGACTGAAGTTAAATCCAGTGAAGACGGAGGTCCTGTGCCTGAGTCGAGGGGGGGAGGGTTTGCGTACTCAGCTCCCACCCTTGGGTGGTGTGGTTTTAGTGCCAACCAAACAGGTGAAGAGCTTGGGAGTGATCCTGGATGCCTCACTTTCCATGGAGGCCCAGGTCGCGGCAGCTGCCAGGTCTGCCTTTCACCATCTACAGCAGATCAGACAACTAGCACCATATCTCTTCCCTCAAGACGTGGCCACAGTGACCCATGCAACGGTCACTTCCAGATTAGATTACTGTAACTCGCTCTGTGCAGGCTTGCCCTTGAAGCTGATCCGGAAACTGCAACTGGTGCAGAACGCGGCAGCTGACTGCATCACCTATACGGGTGAGCATGCGGCCGGATCTGCTTCAAGGTGTTAGTTCTGACTTTCAAAGCCTTACGCGGACTGGGACCAGCATATCTGCGGGACCATCTCTTCCCGTATATGAAGGTCGCTTCATTCAGCCTCCCAGGATAGGCTGACTGTCCCTGCCCCAAAAGATGCCCATCTTGCCTCTACCAGGGCCAAGTCCTTTTTGCTCCTGGCTGCAACCTGGTAGAATCAACTCCCTATAGAGTTCCGGACCCTACTTGGCTTACTAGCCTTTCGTAGGGCCTGTAAAACGTAGCTGTTCTGCCAGGTCTTTGGGTGAGGCGGCGGGCATCTGCCCACTAGATCAGTCAGCCTCCCCTACTGTATATCCTACTGCGCTGCGCTGACTCGCTTCACTGTCCAGCTGCACCATCTCATCAAAATTGTTCTGCCGAGCTATTTGTTTATGGAATAATTGTAATTGCTTTTATTAATATATGATTTTAATGTGATTTTATTTATGCTGTGCTCTGCCCTGAGCCCCACGGGGGAACAGGTGGAATATAAATATTATTTTATAAATAAACTATTAATAATAATAATACAATATGACTGATTTTCTATTCTACTTTTAAAGCATGACTAAGATGCTATATGGCAAAGTTCTGTCACCATTTAAATGTTCAAATGTAAAACACTCATTAAAATGGAATCTTCCATCATGTACAGGCAGTTTCAAAGATTTTATTGTGGATCTTGATGTCATCCACTGGCCAAATGTGGAAGCTTTGGTTTTACTACATGTTTTTTTACAAAATTGGCTAAGTACCACAAAATATCCTTTGAAGTAGCATCAAAGAAGGAATTTTCCTAGACTCAACGTCTGAAATAATTTCCTTAACTCTCATGTGTGCTCCGTCTCTTTGAATCTGGTTCAACTGAAATAAAGAGGCCCTGTACACCTGCTTCATGCCTATCCTGATGCATGGTATCAAGAGAACAAGGCACCAGTCCATTTCTGGTTCAATACACTTCATAAGAAATTGCCTAAAACAAGAGGGGAATCCTGCAAGAAAGAAGAGTTGAATTTATACTCCACCCTTCACTTGGAGTGGCTTACAATCTCCTTACCTTCCTCTCCCCATAACAGACACCCTGTGAAGCAGGTGGGGCTGAGAGAACTGAGAACACTGCTCTTGAGAGAATAGCTCTATGAGACCATGTGACTGTCCCAAGATCACCCAGTTGGCTGCCTGTGGAGGAGTGAGAAATCAAACCCAGTTCTCCAAATTAGAGTCTACCATTTTTAACCACTACACTGAACAAAGGGCTTGTGAGGGGCACCTTATTTTCTCCTCCTCCACTATTTCCTCTCTTCCTTCCCTGAAAACCACTGAAATCCACTCCCCCTTTCCTGCTTCCTTGTCTCCTTCCCACCTACCCAACAAACATATCTTTTATCTGTTCCCCACATTCAGCTGTATTATTTATCTACTTTATTTATACCACATCTTTTTCAACAATGGGGGCCCAATGTAGCTAACATTATTCTCCTCTCTTCTATTTTATTTTCATTTAGTGAAGCAAGTTAGTATCAAGATCCCTTGCCATTGTTTATCAGAGACAGGGCCTTCTCGATTGCAGCCCCCTGTTGGTGGAACCAACTGCCAGACAAAGTGAGGGCCTTGTGGAACCTCGCGCAATTACACAGGGCCTGCAAGACTGTCCTCTTCTGGCTGGCGTTTAATTGACACAGCACCTGTATTTAAGGGAAGTGGAAGAAGGCCATCGTCACTGAAATAGCACCAAACTAATATTCTGTTTTAACGGTTCTAACTATTGAATATCTTGTTTTATTGTTGAATGTGTAATATTAATACTTATTAATTTGAACTGTTGTTGGGATTTTTATGTTGTGAGCTCTGGGGGAGACTTCCGGCTGTCAACAGTCACAGACGCTTAGTTGGGAGCTTCCAGGTTTTAAATAGTTTTTAAGGTTTATTTTTGGATAAGCTTTTAATTTTGCTCTGGCACTCCTTGGTATACCATTATTTAGCTTATCACTCACACGTTGATATGTTTGTCTAGCTGCTGAAAGGAGTTTTGAAAACTTTCATTGAGTTCAGAAGTTTCTCTGTGGGCTGTAGCCTTGAGAATTGTTTGGTGCAGCAAGCTACTTAGGATGAAATACCTCATTATCTCATGCGTGAAGAATTTGCTTTTAAAACTAATATCTGGCTGCTGACTGAAAAAAGGGAGAAGAGGTGGAAGGAAATTAACTACGCCGGTACACTAAAGGAATTGTGGCTTAGAAGGCTTAGGAGGTGAAACAATGTGAGTAAAGGACAAAAAGGACTGTCTTACTTTGATTTGACTTGGCTTCCCTGAGTTCTTCTTGATGCAGTTTCTGCCAGACTTTCCTACTAACAACTGTTTACAAGCTACAATCTACAACCAGCCACACCCAGCAAGTTCTATCCCCAGCCAAGGAGTCTGGATAGAGAGTGCTGAGACTTTGGCATCTATAGCGCTATCTCCTGGCTGAAGCATTTTATTGTGTGCTGTGGATGTGGATTGTGGTCTGTGGATGTGGATTTGAAAGATCACTGAAAATCACCGAACCTTGGAAGATCCTAAGTGAGTTCTGGATCTCTGATTTGATTCTTGAAAGCAGCTGAAGTAGCTGAAGTTTACTGCATCTGTTTGGTTGCCAAGTTGTTTTCACTGAATTGCCATGGGAGCCCACAAACACCCAAGAGAGTGGACAGAGTCTGCTCCTGCTAGGAGCTTCAAGCAAAGTAGAATTGATGACTTTTTAGCAATGTCTGATACTTCAATATTCCCACCAGTAACAGGTTTCAGCTCTTGCTGAATTAGCTGATCTAGAGACTACCTGTGTTGATACTCCTCTTCATGTACATGATGCTTGTGTAGAAGAACAGCTGGGTAACCCTGCACTGGACTTCTATTGGTTTACAGGCAGGGGGAAATGAAAGAACTGATATAAATGATGCAATTTTTGTGAGCTGCCCTGGGCCTGCTTCGGCGGGGAGGATGGAATATAAATAAAATCAAATAAATAAATAAATATCTGCACGCTGAGTGTGTGTGACTGGCCCATAATCACCAGTGAGCATCCACAGCAGAGTGGTTACACAAAACTGGGTCTCCAAATATAGTATGAAATTCTAACCACTATATCAAAGTAGTTTCCAGGGTGGCTGCAGCTGATGAGTAGCAAACAGCTGGGGGGGGGGGTGAGTCATGCAAGTCACCCAGAGATTGGTGCTGATCCAGGCCCCGATGAGTCCTCCCCTGAAAGGCCAAAACAGCCCTGAAAAGGGTACGGAACCTCCCTCTGCCGTTTACTGACATAACTGTGCTGTACAGGCTAACAGTGTTTAATAAAACTTTTAAGAGTCTTGCAAATCTACTATATGCAATTTAAAGAGGTGCAACTCTACAACATGATCCATCCACAATGAGCACCCAGGTATAATCATTTCGTCATGTCCAAAGACTTCCTCAGGAGTATCTGGAGTAGTCTTATTTCCTCCAAGGTTATCAGCTTCTTGTTTCATTTTTATTATTAATGCTTCCTGCAGTTTCCTCAAAACTTTTTATTCTAGAATTAAGCCATGATAATGATAAGATTCAACACAATCGTGAGCCTGCAGCCTGCAGCGTAGCTGCTAGGCTGCGTCGGCTCTGTTTGCCTCCCTGGGAGGGAGGAGTCGGAGCTCGCCCGTTTGGGCGCGCAATGTGGGGGATGGGGCCAGCCGCTTTATCGGCTGGCTTCTGCTTCCCCCAGCAGTCTTTCATCGATCGGGAACAAAGGCGGAAGAGTCCTTGGTTGCTGGTGCGGTCGGGAGCCTGGGCAGCGTCCTAGGAGTCCGTGTTGGCTGGGAACAGTCGGGCGGCGTCGCAGCGTTGGCTTGAGCACAGAGAGGCATCGGAGGCTTCCTTTGGGGCTGAAGAGCGTGCTGACGGCGTGCTTGGCGGTGGCGGCGGCTGCGTCGGCGGAGTTTTGAGTTGGCTGAGTCTTGGCTGGGGCTGGGGGGTTGTTTAAGTAGTTCTGGTACCTTTTGCCTGGCTGCTTTTACTGTCCTGCCCTAGATAAGTGAGGGTGGTTAGGTGGGCTTTGGCTTGAGGGGCCTTTATTGAGGAGTTGGGGTGGTCTGTTCCCCCCCCTTTTTTTTCAGTCTGAAGCAGATGGCCTGAGGGATTTAGGGGCTCCTTGGTAGAGCATTGGCTTGGTAGGTAGTTTGTCACAGGTTTAATACCTGGCATCTCCTACTGGTGAGGGTTAGTTAGGCTGTGAGGAGAACATCAGCCTGAGACTCTTGGGAGCTGATGTCAGTAGTGTCAGGCCGATAGGGGGCCATTGCTGTCTCATTAAATGGTGTATCTGGGCAGAAAGTGGGTGGTAGCCATTCGCTGTCTCATTTGAATTGTCTCTGGGCAGAAAGTGGGTGGTGGCCATTTGCTGTCTCATTTGAATTGTCTCTGGGCAGAAAGTGGGGGTGGCCATTTGCTGTCCCATTTAAATAGAGTATCTGGGCAGAAAGTGGACGACGGCCATTTTAAATACTTGTGAAAGGTGTGAAAGGCTGTTGGCAGCCATTTTAAGTCCCCTTTTTTCCAGTGAAGGGGGGTGGCGGCCATTTCAGACAGCGTTACTCTGGCATAAGTTGGTGCAGTTTACCTATTGTGAGATGGCTGGGGGTAAGGGTTCGGGTAAGTCTAAGGGCAAGAAGCCTGCGCCTAGGCCATCTAAGGTACCTCCTAAGAGGCCACCTCCCCCGTCTTCCTCTTCGGACGAAGAGGGCGAAGCAGCAGTGGACTCTAACATTTTAAGTAGGTTAAGGGCGCTGGAGCAGGCGTCGGGTGTCCCTCCGTTAAGTGGGGGGGGAAGTGGTAAGCAATCCAAAAAGGTGAGGCAGGCTAATATACTCACAAGACTGTCTATGCTTGAGAGCAGGTCTGGTGGAATCGGGCCTGGCTGGGATGTCGGTACCGGTGGTCCTGAGGCTGTGGCTGGAACGTCTGGTGGCGGTTTGCCATTGGTGCCCGCTGGATTTGGAGGTAGGTTTGGGGATGCCTCGCAAAGCGGGTCAGGGCAGAGTTGGCCATGGGGGACATGGGGGCCGGCTTCAGCGGCTGGGCAGGGTATGTCAGGGGTACCTGCATCTTCTGGAGTGGGAATACCGCAGAATTGGCTGTGGCCAGGTGGGCAGGGTATGCCTTGGGCGTGTCCATCTACGGGGCAGGTGAATTTGGTGGGTTCTGTTATGGGGGCTCCTTCTCCATATGGAATGGTGCCTTTCGCAGCCTTGCCCTTTGGGGAGGTTGCTTTGCCGCTGGGGGATCATCTTCTGCCGGCCACAAGGGAGAAGATTTTAAAAGGGGAGTATGTAGACATATTTTCCCTCCTGTATCATGAGCTAGAAAAAAAGGATAAAGAAGATTTAGATGACAAGGAGAAGGAGAAGTTGAAGAAGAGGAAGGTGGACAGGACCTGGGCAAATTGGCTGCCTGGGTTCTGTATCTATGCTGGGGTGATTGCCAGGGCGCAGCCATGGCGGGCGGCATCTTTGTTCCAGTATCTGGACATAATATATAAAGGCTATACGGCCTTTAGTGGACCAGCCTGGTTGCAATATGACCAGTAATTTCGTATGAGGGCCGCCCTGTATCCGTCCCTTCAGTGGGATCGGATCCATCAGCAGCTTTGGCTGCAGGTGATGTCCCCGGCTAGGCCTAATCTGGGTGATCTCTCCGACAGCGGTCACCTGGTAAGTAGGTCGTCCTCTGCTGCTTCAGTTTCATCAGGATCTCCCCGCGGTACAGCGGGGCAGGCGGTTCAATCCCGCTCGCTCTGCTGGGATTATGGAGCGCTCGGGGTATGCAACAGGAAGGCATGCCAATTTAAGCACGAGTGCCCTATGTGCAGAGGATCCCACTCTTTTGATGAATGCCCTAAAGCCCGGGGGCGTAGGAATCCAAAGAAACCCGGAGGGAGTGGTGGAGCCTTTCCGCCCAAAAAAGGGACCCAGCCCGGTAAGGGTGGGTCCTCTTGAGCAGTGGCTAGCAAGGTATCCTAGACAAGTTGATAGGTTGTATTTGTTAGAGGGTTTTAAGTTCGGTTTTAGGATACCTTTTCGGGGGTCAAGAGTTCAGTTTGTGTCAGGAAACCTTAAGTCAGTTCAGGGTTTGGAACAGGTCGTGCGGGACAAAATTGCTAAGGAACTGGCTGAGGGTAGGATTTTGGGTCCCTTTTCACGTCCTCCAGTGAGTACTCTTCGAGTCTCACCTTTGGGTGTGGTCCCTAAAAAGACGCCTGGTGAATTTCGTTTGATTCATCATTTGTCTTTTCCCAAGGGTAGGTCAGTGAACGATGGGATTCCGGAGCACTTGTGCTCTGTAAGGTACACTAGCTTCGACCAGGCCATTGCCGTGGTCAGGCGTTGTGGGGTGGGAGCAGAATTGGCTAAATGCGATATTAAGTCTGCATTTCGCCTTTTACCTGTCCACCCTGATGATTTTGAGCTCCTGGGGTTTTCGTTTGAAGGCCAATTTTACATGGACAGAGCACTGCCAATGGGCTGCTCTGTGTCATGCGCTGCTTTCGAGCGCTTCAGCACATTTTTGGAATGGGCTGTACGGGAGAAAGTGGGTCTGCAGGATGTCGTTCATTATTTGGACGACTACTGTTTGTGGGTCCCAAAGGGACGGGGCGTTGTGGGCGGCTACTGGCCGGTTTTGCTGAGCTGGCTGCCGAGCTCGGGGTGCCTTTGGCACCTGAGAAGACAGAGGGGCCAGCTCAGAGGTTGACCTTCTTAGGGATAGAGATTGATACTGTGGCACAGTTGTCTAGAGTGCCTCCGCAGAAGATATTGGAGTTGAGGTCTAGGATTGGTACCTTTCTTCTTAAGAAGAAGGTTACCTTGCTGGAATTGCAGCAGCTAGTGGGGCACCTCAACTTTGCATGCAAAGTGGTCGCTCCTGGAAGGGCTTTTCTTAGGAGGCTGTGTGATGCTATGGCTGGGTTACGCCAGCCTCAGCACAGAACTAGGGTTACCAGCAGCATGAGGGATGATTTGAGGGTTTGGCAGGAATTTTTGGAGTCTTTTAATGGAGTCTCCTTTTGGAGGGAGGACTTGAGGCTCGAGGCCGAGCTACAGGTCATGTCTGATGCTGCTGGTTCCTTGGGTTTTGGGGTTTATTTCCGCGGACATTGGTGCGCGGATAGTTGGCCTGATTCATGGGCACGGGTAGGAGTGAACCGGGATCTCACGTTTCTCGAGTTCTTTCCCATTTTAGTCGCGGTTTGGCTGTGGGGGAAGGATATGGCCAATCACACAGTTCATTTTTGGTGTGATAATATGGCGGTGGTCCATGTCATTAATTCCCTCTCATCCAAATCGGTGAGGGTTATGAGATTGGTGAGAGCCTTCACTCTGCGTTGTTTGCGGCTGAATATTTTGTTTTTAGCCAAACATGTTCCTGGGGTATGTAACGGGGTAGCTGACGCTCTATCTCGTAAACAGATGGAGAGATTTCGTCAGCTGGCACCGGAAGCAGACGGAGAGCTGGTGCCAATGCCCCAGGAGCTATGGCTGATTGGAGAGCCGAAGCCTGCAGAGCGATAGGTCTAGCCATTGCGCCTAGCACTCGGAAGTCTTATGAACGGGCTGTGCGGCAGTTTGAAGACTTTAGGGCTGAGGTAGGGTATCGCAGAATTTGGCCCCTTCCAGTGGAGGAATTGCTCCATTACTGTGTTTCGCTGAGAGGTAAGGGGTTGGCAGTGCGATCCATCAGGGGGCGCTTGTCTGCTCTGGCTTTTGCCAGCAAAGCGTTGGGTTATAGGGAGGCTACAGCAGACTTTCGTCTGCAAAAAATGTTGGAGGGGTGGTCTAGAGAGGCCGGTCCCAGAGTTGATACGCGGAATCCTGTGTCTCCTTTGATTCTGCGTGGTTTAAGGAGGGTATGGGACGTGGTGTGTGCTTCATCTTTTGAAGCTTGCTTGTTTCATGCCGCGTCCTTAGTGGCCTTTTTCGGGGCTCTCAGGGTGAGTGAGCTGGTGGCTCAGTCTAGGAATGATGTCTCTGGCAGGGCTCTGCGGTTGGGGGACTTGCAGCTGTCTGGGGGTAAGGCAGTCATTACTGTTCGTCATTCCAAGACGGATCAGTGGCAGCGTGGT
This sequence comes from Heteronotia binoei, assembly GCF_032191835.1. Taxonomy (NCBI): domain Eukaryota; kingdom Metazoa; phylum Chordata; class Lepidosauria; order Squamata; family Gekkonidae; genus Heteronotia; species Heteronotia binoei. The sequence goes on along the minus strand of NC_083231.1, from coordinate 53,453,788 downwards.
ACTACGCTCGAGCTTGGTAGTTGTTCCGAGCTTGAGCTTTGCCCGGTTACCGCGTTGGCTGCTTATTTAGCAGTCAGGGGCCCCATGGTTGGGTTTTTGTTTATGCATGTGGATGGTAAGCCATTAACGAGACATCAGTTTTGGGCCGTGACATCCCGGGCTTTGGGTGAGCTGGGGTTGTCAGGAGTGCGGTTTGGGACCCACTCCTTTAGGATCGGGGCAGCCTCTACGGCGGCCGCCATGGGGTATCCTTCCACCTCTATTCAGAGGTTGGGCCGGTGGCGTTCTTCAGCCTATAAGACATATGTGCGACCTTTTTTCGGGCCGTGAGTGGCTTGTGGGTTGGATGTTTATTGTTCTGGTTGTGTTTAACTGTTTCTTTCTCTTTAGATGCTGCTGTTCCTGGCCAGAGGAGCCGGAGCCGAGTTCTCATCTGCGGCCATAGCCACGTGTTTTGGGCTGCTCTTCAAGCACGGAGAACTGCGGCTGGCTCTCAGCTGGGACTCAGTCAGCATGCTGTTATCGAATGGCAGGGGCGTCGGGGCCTTAAGTGGCCGGGCCTGCTGCCTTTATTGTTCACTGATAGGATGGGTCCTCCTCCTCAGATCTTACTTGTTCATCTGGGTGGTAATGATCTGGGGTTATTGAAGGGCAAGGCCTTGGTATGGCAAGCCCGTGATGATTTCCAGCACATTCGGGAGCGATGGCCGGGGACCATCATTGTGTGGTCAGCCATGCTGCCCCGCCTGGTGTGGCGTTGTGCTTTGGACCCTGCAGCTATAGAGAGGGCCAGGTATAAGGCAAACAAGGAAATTAAAAAGGCGCTGGAAAGGGGGTTGGGCCACTTTCTGCCCCATCCGGACATTTCGGTGAAATGTCCTGACCTCTACAGGGGGGATGGGGTCCATCTCTTGGAAAAGGGTAACATGCTTTTCCTGAGAGATTTGCAGCAAGGGTTGCGGGTGGCTTTGGGCCTCCCGGTGGGCGCTAAGCCCTAAGTAGAGACTTGGCCTTAGTGGTGGCAGGTTTTTGGGGTTTAGGACACTATGCGGCTAGGGGAGGACTGCGAAGCATCCCCCTTTTGGGGAATTTAGGGTCTGGCATGAACAACCTTGGGGTTTGGAGACCCAGGTTGGAGATTGCAGACTGTCCAGAAGGCTTGGCTAGAGGGTGCCTTTCCGCCGAGACGTGCGTCTGGGTTTGGGCCCTCTGGTGCGGGCCTCCCTGCTGGGCCTGCCTGGAGGGAGCTGAGTTGCTCAGCTCCGGCTGGGGGGCTGGGTCTCTCGCCCGTTAATGGCAGGGGAGCGGTCGCGGTGACCCCTAGCCCTGGCCAGGCCGCTGGTGGGGTTCCCTTGCTGTTTATGCTGTTAATTAATAAAGTGGCCCAAATTTTATTCCAATGCATTGTGTCTGACTCTTCATTCTGACCTTGCGGGGCAAAGCTGAATGGAAGTTGAAAATTCTTAACTACGTTATGTTATAAAAAACTTACTTCTCAACACCACTTAAATGTTAATATATATGAGGGCAAGTTAGTCACTAAACTTCTTTTTGTTGTTCAGTCGCACTGTCGAGTCCAACTCTATGCGACCCCATGGACAAAGTCACACCAGGCCCTCCTGTCTTCCACCATCCTCCAAAGTCTGCTCAAATTCTTGTTTGTTACATCAGTAAAGCTGTCCAGTCATCTCATCTTTTGCTGTCCCCTTCCTCTTTTGCTTTCTGTCTTTCCCAGCATCAGTTTCTCCTCCAGTTAGTGCTCCCTTCTCATTAGGTGGCCAAAGTATTTGAGCTTTAGCTTCAGCATCTGACCTTCCAGGGAACAGTCTGGGTTGATTTCCCTTAGGACTGACTGACTGGATCTTCTTGCAGTCCAAGAGACTCTCAAGAGTCTTCTCCAGCACCACAGCTCAAAAGCATCTATTCTTCTGCGCTCGGCCTTCCTTATGGTCCAGCTCTCACAGCCATACATTACTACTGGGAATACCATCGCTTTGACTATATGGACTTTTGTTGGCAAGGTGATATCTCTACGTTTTATTATACTGCCCAGGTTCGCCTTAGCTGTCCTTCCAAGGAGCAAACGTCTTTTAATTTCATGGCTACAGTCACCATCTGCAGTGATCTTGGATCCCAGAAATCTGAAGTCTGTCACTATTTCCATGTCTTCCCCTTCTATTTGCCAAGGTGTGATGGGGCCGGATGCCAAGATCTTAGGGTTTTTTTTATGTTGAGTTTCAAGCCTACTTTTGTGCTCTCCTCTTTCACCCTCAACAAGAGGTTCTTTAGGTCCTCTTCACTTTCTGCCATTAGAGTGGTATCATCTGCATATCTGAGGTTGCTGATGTTTTTCAAGGTAATCTTAATTCCAGCTTCTGCTTCATCCAGGCCAGCATTCTGCATGATGTACTCTGAATGTAAATTAAATAATCAGGGTGACAATATACATCCTTGTCGAACTCCTTTTCCTATTCTAAACCAATCAGTTGTTCCATATCCTGTTATGACAGTTGCTTCTTGACCCTTATACAGGTTTCTCAGGAGACATGTGAGGTGGTCTGGTACTCCCATCTTTTTAAGGACTTGCCACAGTTTGTTGTGATCCACACAATCAAAGGCTTTAGAGTAGTCAATGAAACAAAAATAGACATTTTTCTGATACTCTCGTGCTTTCTCCATAATCCAGCAAATGTTGGCAATTTGATCTCTAGTTCCTCTACCTCTCTGTAACCCAGCTTTAACTTCTGGTAGTTCCCGATCTACCTGACATGGCAATCTGAGTGCTGTTGAGTTGTCTGTTTATAGAATGTTTTTATTGTATTTTATTGTTTTATCATATGTTGTACTCTGCCCTGAGCCAATGGGGAATGGGCAGAATAGAAATATACTAAAATAAGTAACTAAATAAAATACTGCTGAAGACTAGCTTGTAGGATCTTTAATATGACTTTGCTGGCATGTGAAATGAGTGCAATGGTGTGATAGTTTGAACATTCTTTGACATTACCCCTATTTGGGATTGGAATATAAACTGACCTTTTCCAATCCTGTGGCCACTGTTGTGTTTTCCAAATTTGTTGACATAATGTGTGCATCACTTTAACAGCATCATCTTTTAGGACTTTGAATAGCTCAACTGGAATACTGTCATCTCTGCTTGCTTTGTTGCTAGTAATGCTTTCTAAGGCCCATTTGACTGCATACTCCAGGATGTCTGGCTCGAGGTCAGCAATTTCACCATCATGGTTGTCAAGGACATTGAGATCCTTCTTGTATAATCCTTCTATGTATTCTTGCCACCTTTTCCTGATCTCTTCTGGTTCTGTTAGGTCCCTACCGTTTTTGTCCTTTATCATGGCCATCTTTGCACGAAACGTTCCCCTGATTTCTCTAATTTTCTTGAAGAGATTTCTTGTCCTCCCCATTCTATTATTTTCCTCTATTGCTTTGCATTGTTCCTTCAGGAAGGCCTACTTATCTCTCCTTGCTGTTCTCTGAAAATCTGCATTCAGTTGGGTGAATCTTTCCTTTCCACCTTTGCCTTTCGCTTTCCTTTTTTCCTCAGCTATTTGTAAAGCCTCATCAGACAGCCACTTTGCTTTCTTGCATTACTTTTTCTTTGGGATGGTGCTGATTGCTGCCTTCTGTACAATGTCACGAACCTCCGCCCAAAGTTCTTCAGGCACTCTGTCTGTCAACTCTAGTTCCTTAAACCTATTCTTCACCTCCACTGTATATTCATAAGGGATATAAGCCTTCTGGAATTTTGGGGACCCTTGGGGGCTGCTTTTGGAGGAGAAAGAGGCAGGGAAGTTGCATTTTTATACATGTCTTTTAGATAGCACCCAACCCCTTAATTCTAATACTGCATGTTACATTGTTTTGTAAGTGTACAAGATTACATATACACTGCAACACTTAAATTATTCAGAAGATGGCTTTCCACGGGGATATTTATGGAATCAGATTCTGTTTCTTTTAGACAGGACTTTGACTCCTCTAATTTTATGTTTATGAAATCTATAAACAGAAGGAAAAGCAAGCTGTTGTGAAATATGCAGTTCATGCAGCAGCACGTATCAAACAAACACCCCCCCCCCCCATATTTTTAATTTGTATTTTTATCATGGTTGCAGTTTGTTGAGCTGTTTATTGCATATATCTACTTTGTACTACACTGTTTTGTAATATTTGAAATTTGGTTATCTCATTGTTCATGTTACGTATTATATTTCTTTTTATTACATTTTTTCTTATTTTCTTATTTTTATTACATTTTTTCTTATTATCTTCAGCAAGAAGAACAGAAAGTTAAATAAATGTTTTAAAATTATTTTTATCATACTAATTCATGTCGGTATTTATTGGTGTCTCACGTTTCTTATTGTTTAGGCATTGCTGTTTATTGACTTTATAGTATGATTACTGATTTATGCTGTGACTTTTTATCTTATTAGTTTAAATTATTTTAATTATTGTAAGCCACCGTTTATGCTTTCAGTGATAATGTGGGTTAAAAATGTCTTAAATACAGACATGAATATAATCGAGCTCACTGAAATAAGAACCCTTGATTATATGAAGTCTTGTCGTTTGATCCAAAGGTCACCTTGGGGCTGGATTACTGTAATGCCCTCTACATGGGACTGCCCTTGTCTCAAATCTGGTGACTCCAGTTAGTGTAGAATGCTGCTGCCAGGCTGCTAATGGGAGTTTCTTTCCGGGAACACATTCCACCTGTGCTGAAAGCGCTGCACTGGCTACCAATAATGTACTGGATTCGCTTCAAGGTGCTGGTTTTAACCTTTAAAGCCCTATATGGCCAGAGTCCTGCATACCTTAGGGACTGCCTTTCCCCATATATGCCCCAGCGAACACTTCGGTCCGGGTCTTGAAACCTGTTGACAGTCCCCAGCGTCAGAGAAGTTAGGCTTCAGTCAACTGGAGCCAGAGCCTTTTCTGCTGCTGCACCTAGCTGGTGGAATGAGTTGCCGGAGGACATCAGGGCCCTGCGAGAGCTCCCACAGTTCCATAGGGCCTGTAAAATGGCACTCTTTCAGCTTGCTTTCCCATAATGGCAACTTCTACAGCAACGAATTAGGCCCATAAACCAGAAATTTAATACCACTCTGGACTTCCTACCACACTATGGCGATCTGGGGTCCCTTTGGAACACCTAATACTGATAATTCAGTTATACTGCTACCATCGAAATTAACTGTTCCATGAATTAATGCACTAGCACCTACTGTGCATGTTGTTTTATAATTGATGTTTTACAATTGTTTTATGTTCCTATGTTTTATCGATGTTTTATCTTGTTTGGTTATTCTTTGACCCCAATCTGTGAGCCGCCCTGAGCCCGCCCTTTGGTGGGGAGGGCGAGATACAAACAAAATAAAATAAAATAAATAGACAGCAATTTGTAATTTAATTCTAGGGCACAACTATTCCATTTATCCATATTTCCAACTATATGCATGCTGTAATAGGACAAGGTAATCTTGAGAGTCCCTTGGACTGCAAGAAGATCTAACTGGAGAAGATCCTGATGTAGGGAAAGACAGAAGGCAAAAGAAGAAGGGAACGGCAGAAGGTGAGATGGCTGGACAGTGTTACTGATGTAACAAACACGAATTTGAGCAGACTTTGGAGGATGATGGAAGACAGGAGAGCCTGGCGTGACTTTGTCCATGGGGTCACAAAGAGTCGGACTTGACTGCGCGACTGAACAACAAAAAAGAAAAGATGGCAATAATTTTGGCATCAAGAGTGGTGTATGAACTACCAGACAAATAGATCCATGTTGGTCTGAATCAAAACAGCAAAGTTGGAGTCCAGTAGCACCTTTAAGACCAACAAAGTTTTATTGAGAATGTAAGCTTTCATGTGTTAAAAACAATAGTTTTGGATGAAATTACCAGGCTCTTTGCTACAGCTGCATTTGCTCCAATCCTACCGACAGATTCTCACCTGAGGTATATACAACAAACCTTTTTAGAACTAAAGTATCCACCTGATTAAGTCAGGAAACAGATTAACAAACCAAAATGATACCCAGAGTAAACCTGTTACAAGACAATAACAGAACACCACTAGTGGTCACACACAACTCTCAACTCAAAACAGTTCAACACATCATCAACAACTTACAACTTTTATTGGACAGTGTCAGCTCTCTTTCAAAAGTACAGGGAGAGGGGAATCTTTTTTTGCACACAGACAACCCCCAATCTCAAACAACTCTTCACCCACAAAAATACAACATCTTGCTTTAGCACAGACACTGGTACCTGTAGAGCTTGCAATAAACCCAAATGCAACTTTGTTGCCACATGCACCCAGACAACACAATCACTGGACCTAACTGCATTAACTACACTATCTCAGGCTCTTTTACTTGCTCATCTTCCAACATTATATATGCCATTAAATGCCAACAATGCCCTTCAGTTCTTTACATAGGACAAACAGGACAAAGGATAAATGGACACAAACCTGACATCAGGAATTACAAAACTGAGAAACCTGTAAGAGAACAACCTACCAGGACATTCAATGAGTGACCTCAAAGCACTGCAAACAGACCTCATGAACAGAATGGAAAGGGAAATTGCTGAATTACAAGTTATAATGAAACCTGGAACAAACCTCCCCAGGGACTGAACAGGGATATTGGTTTCTTATCTCATTACATAAGCTAAACCCATTATACATCCAATGTATTCCAATGTACTTCTCTTTTACAATAGTGTCTCATAATAATGTCTATGATATTACGCAATATAACAGTAGAAATCTCTGACAGAACTACTCTTAGAAAAGGATGTTGTTAGTTCAACCATAGAGGTATACATCCACTGTATTCTGATGTATTTTTGTATTAGTATTTTAACAGAGTAGACTCCAGCTTCATTCTACAGAAACATGTTATTTTAACCCAGAATTTAGAGCAAAACATTATAACAGACTAGTGGAACATTACAACAGACCAATGGGACATTTACTTTATTACTCTTCACAATTAAGAAACCTAATGGCATAGACATCAATCTCCAATTCTAACATTTATTGCCTTTCCCCCCCTCCCAGTCTACCTAAACTGATGATAACCAGACCCAAACTTGTCATTCTTTTAATCTGCTGAAAACATTTTCGCTATTTTGCATACTAATTCACTGCCCACTATCTCTATATTTAGAACTATTAATTCTATCCCATACTATTGTCTGATGAAGTGTGCTTTTAGCACATGAAAGCTTACATTCTCAATAAAACTTTGTTAGTCTTAAAGACACTACTGGACTCCTACTTTGTTCTATCAGGCAAATAGGAAACTACTACTGCTGGCAGAAAAGCCTTGAAGTACTGCCAATGTTATACTTTTCAAATTGTTTTCAAACAGTAATGCCAGACTAGCAAGTGCACATACACATTTCTACTGCATTTTACTTCTCCTATGTCTCCATGCCACAAAAACATAAATTTCAGAGATGAACAGAACAGACTGTATCAGTACACATTTTAAGCAAATTCTGGGCACATTAACAGTACGCTGTGTCAGTTTGCATTACGTTTCTTAATGTAATAAGAGCCTGAGAAGGTGATCCATATAAAAATTAAACAATCAAAAGGTAAGCAAAACAATGTAACAAGTAGACAGTTTATGGGTGAAATCATAAAAAAGCATAAGATAAAAAACGCAAACTGAATCATGAATACACTGATGTTCTTAAAACCATTTTATATTTAGTCTGTAACCTTAGCTTTCTTTCTCCATAGAACCGATGGCAATGCTGCCATGGCGCTCCCAAAAGTTTTCTCAAGCAGCACTGTCCTGACCACACCTGTTTAACTTCAGCAATGTTATTATATCTCAACCCTTCAGACTTTACCCTGGGTCCTAGACTTGGCTAACTAAGCTCACAATACAAGAAAAGCCAACTCACGCAATCCATCTCTCCGATCTATCTAATTACTTCAAAGTATGTATGATGAACAGCTGTGCAAAGGCTCATCCACAAACACAGGTCACACTTCATCATGTCAATGCAGGATCTATTTAATATATCAACGAACCAACATTCAAACCCCTTATGCTGAAGCACTCACATCAACAAAGTTAGTAAGCTCAAACTTACTTCTAGTCAGTAAAGAAAAGACAGGGTATTTGACATTTTCCCCTATCAAAGTATAGCAGCCTGGGAAAGGGACATTTTTTATGGAGTAGGCTAGCAATCAAGTAGGCTAGCATTAAACCATGCTCTCTTCTACAGAACCACAGAATTGATCCTAATTTCCTCTTTTTTAAAGGTGGAAATAATACTGACTTTGACCATGGATGGCCCAATCTCGTCAGATCTTGGAAATTAAGCACAGTCAGCCCTGGTTAGTACATTAATGGGATATGACCCTGGAAGTCTAGGGTTGCTATGCAGAGGCAGGAACTGGCAAACTATCTGATTTGAAAACCCTACAGTGTTACTATAAGTCAGCTGGGATTTGACAGCACTTTCCACCACCAATATTATTTGGGAATAACAGTCATGGTATTTCAATCAATGTTTTTTGGGAGTGGAGTACTTTCCCCCTTAAATTTGTCTTTCTGTATTGCTATACACAATGAAAATAAAGAACATAAGCAAAAAGAAATGAATTTGAATGAACAAAAAAAATGCAGAGTAGGTCTGATAAGACAACAATTACATAAAAAGGAACATGTAAAATAACCTTCGCAAGAAGCATATATGCTGTGTGCTAAACCGCCCTGAGTCTGCTTGCGGAGTGGGCGGGATATAAATCTAAGATAAATAAATAAAATAAACAAACTTTACTTTAAAAAGATGCACAACTATATAGCATTTTAAAAATAACTTTCCTCCTAACAATTTGATTAGTACAACAGAGCTTAGTGTAATACTGAGATATGAACAACAAGCTATCAATATGTTTGTGATCCTGTTAGCCCTAACACAGAGTAAAATAATAACACAAAAATCTGAAATACTTTACAAGTGATAGATTTGTTATAATTACATTATTCGACAGTTTATAAAATAAAGCATGTCTGTTTCATGTGGTCTATATTTGATCTCAAATATCAACTTCAAACAGAAACTATACTTAACTACATATTGTTATTTTTCTTTTTAAATTTCTTATCCACAATTACATATTAACTATTTGGGGCAGATCAACAACCATCACCAAACTCCACTCCACTCCAATTGTAAAACTTAAATGCTGAAAGAACTGAGAATGGTAGATTAAAAAGAAGATTTAAGAGAATATGAGGGGTCTTAGCTTTGAAACAGAGCATTGACTTTGCATGCACAAAGTTCCCGACTCAATCCCCAGCATCTCCAGTTAAAAGGATCAGGCAGTAAATATGAAATATTTCTATCTCAAATCCTGGGAAACCATGAACAGTCTGATGAGACAATACTGATCTTGATATAGGAATGATGTCAGTCATTACAAAACACATTCATGTTCAGCCTTTGTATCTGAAGTGGACTGTGGTAAGGGTTGTTAGGAAAGGTCCCCTGTGCAAGCACATCACCACCATGACTCTGGGGTGATGCTGCTTTCACAGCATTTTCACTGCAGACCTTTTTTTTACGGGGTGGTTTGCCATTGCCTTCCCCAGTCATCTATGCTTTCCCCCCAGCAAGCTGGGTACTCATTTCACCAACCTTGGAAGGATAGATGGCTGAGTCAACCTCAAGCCGGCTACCTGAAAACCCAGCTTCCACCAGGGATCAAACGCAAGTCGTGAGCAGAGCTTAGTTAAACTGCCCCCAATATAGCATTTTTTACAACTGTCTGTTAAATTTAATATACTTTTGTCTTTTGGATTTGTTCTACCTTGCGTTTCTTGGTAGATTATGATGGGCAGCTGTGTTAGTCTGTCTGTAGAAGTAGAACAGAACAAGAGCCCAGTAGCACCAAAAAACTAACCAAATTTGCAGCAGGGTATGGACTTTCGAGAACCCTACTTACTTCCATAGCAATGCTTGCTGTATGTTATTGAATGACTACTCATTCCTCTACAGAAGGTAAAGTTTGTTCCTGCTATCAAGGCAAACAATATTCTTTTCAGGAAATGTTAGATAAAAATTTGTATAGCTGCCCTTTATGACAGACTACATGCACTATGTAAAAAGCTACACAATGAGCAGCATTGGGAGGTTTATTAAACTAACAGTCTAGAATGACAGATCACACTATGATCAGCATGTCCTTCATCACTTCCTTTAGGTTTGCATAAACTCAATAGTACTTACTTGCAGATATCATCTTCTGGGTCCTCAAGCCCAAACCTTTCATCAAAAGTGAGCTGTATCAACACATTCTCCTCAATTGCTACTAATCGCCACACCAGTACTGTGTTGCGGGGATAAGTATATGGGAATTTAGGGCTGTGAATACTTCCATTAGCAGATACTGTAATAATCTTCTCATGCTGAGGTTCTTGCACTCCTGTAATAAATACATACAAAAATATTGTTTGCTTAATCAAATATGAGTTTCTATGGTATGTGAATTAAAGAGGACTGCAAGATAAAGGTTTTAAAAGTTAAGAAAATATTTTTGTCTTTTGCAAATCAGAAGCCTGTTACTCAGAAACCTACCTACTGGCCCAATAAATTGATGACTGTAACAACACCCATATCATCTGTTGTGGAGTAGTGACTTAACAGCCTTGATTTGCAAAAGACTATACCTCATGGAATCCCAACACTTCCCCCACAATACCACACCCAGGGAATTTAAAATGATACGTTCTTCAATTTAGTGATCGGCATACTGAAGTACTTGAAAATGCCCAGTAGAATCTTGGAAGGGTATGTTTGCATGGAAAAGCTCTATGCATGTTGTGAACCTCATTACAAAACACTTCTTAGCTGAGAACCATGAATTCAAGCATCTATTGTGAACTGAGAGTACAAAGGAGAGAGCGAGAGAGAAGGGAAGGACAACAACCAGTCCACACCAACTTTGAGAGGAAATGGCCACGACCTTTACTGAGTATAATCAAAGAAGCACTGATGCAGCATAAGGCAACTCCCCACTCCCACATTGGCCAATGATGCAACCCCTCACCCCAGTCCACCTACTGGGCACCGCAAAATGGCATGTCCAGAGGTCTCATATGGGCATGCATCACTGTGTCACCTGAGGATGGGAGCCATGTGCCAACTCAAGCTACATAACGTAAAACAGCCAAGCCTCAAGACCCCTTATGGGGATCTCTTACAGAAGGATAGGCCTCCCCCCAAAACTGGATCTGGCCAAGTGCCCAAACCACCTCAATAGGCAAGCAAGGAAGAACCAGGAATATGGAGTAAAACATGAAATGTTCACAGAATAGTTCTGAACCCAGAGAATTTAGAGCACAGAGAAACTGACACAATTACTATTTCAGATATTGTGATAAGCTATTAAACTTAAATTGTAAGGAACCTTAGTTTATAATTTAGTAAACTGCTTTATTTGTTAATTGGCAACATTTTAAATTACAGAAGTCCTAAATATATACAAATATGCATCTCAGGTTAAAACTAACATCTTCCTATTACATTTCTTAATTATTTCCATTTTACTTCTTATAACTTTTATATTATAGTTAACTGGTTTCCACTTCAGTGATACACATGCAGTTGTGCAATAAGAAGGTGTTTAGACTGGACTGCCAAACAAAGCCTGCTCAGGAGCCGATTCTGCAGGGAAAGTTCTCTGTTGGGGCTCTGCTGAACAACTTAGTTTAGACTGGACTGTCCAACAGACCCCACTCAGGAGCTGATCCTGTGCCGACAGACACTGCTGGGCAGCCTGGTAATTCTCAAATATTATCCCGAAAAAATCCTGGATACATTTGGAAAGCCAAAATATATCTGTTATAATACCTATAAGGTATTTTCCAGGTATATTTTCAGTTCAGGTAGACTTGAATGCACAGCTTTAATTTAATTAAAGAAAGAGATAAAGGCAAACAAGCTCTCTCAATCCACATAGATGATTTTTTTTTTGCAACCATGTGTCTTTTAAAATGAAAGGCAGAGAAAGATGGATGTGGTGGCAGTGGCTACTAAAGAACAGTAGCTTAATAGCTGTTCCCTCTCTGCTTACTTACTCTGGGAAAGTATAAGTCTAATTTTTAAAATAATTAGTGTTATATGAGGACATCACACTTCCTAACAGTAGAAATGTAATAATTTCTTTTTTAAAAAATGGTAACTACAGAAAATCATTAGGTTGGAGGCCAATTACTGAAGCTATGTGTTAGGATCATGTGCTAAAACATGTTATCCTGAGAACCATACAGGGATGCCAACATAATAAATCTCGGTTCACGGCAAATTCTGCTTTTCTTTTAACTGCATCCTTTTAAAAATGGAAGTAGTAGCAGGGAGGCAGCAGCTGGTACAAAAAAGCAGCATATATGTGCAAGAAATAATGTGAAATGGACATTCAAAATTCATTTAGACATAGAACATCTTGCCAAATTACTAGCTTCCTGCTTTCAACTGATGAACAGGACATGATTTGAACTATTATGTGCCATTGTATTTGCACGTTTTTCATGTTTTTTTTTAAAATTCTACTAATAATAGCAATGTCTCTTTCCCTTAGCAAGATTCATCATATGAACAGCGGCATAACCACCTGTTTACCCATGGAGGACCCTTACCTATATATCATCATTAGCTCACCCAGAAATTACACCCATATCTGGAATAAGCAAACTCCAAAGACTCATGTTTTGTACAATTTGATTTGACTTCTGATTCCAAGAATAGTCACACCTCTCTATGCAGTCGGTCCCTCTTACTGCCTTTTGTTTTCATGTCCAGGAATAAATAAGTGCATTCCAACAAGTCAAACAATTAAAACCAACAATTACACTACAACAATCAAAAAATAAACAATAAAACAGTAAAACATTCAAACAATTAGGACATATTAAGAGTTAAAACAGTCAAACCAATAACTTGGATTTAACTTAAGGCAGCGTGGATAGTGTGGACACTTAAATTTACAGCTTGGTGTTCAAAAGATGTCAATTATATCGGCCCGATTTTCCCCCAGTCCAGACAGTAGTCAGCGTTGGGAGGCCAGTTAGATGGTATAGCAAGATAAGGACACCCGCCTGCCTCAGCCAAAGGCCTGGCGGAACAGCTCCGTCTTACAGGCCCTCCGGAATGGCAACAAATCCGAGAGGGCAAGGTGAATGTCTCCTGGGCCAGCGATGGTCAGAAGATGTTGAGTAGCCAATCGTAATGGCCTCCAGGGCTCATATGGGAAGAGGTGGTCCCTCAGGTATGCCGGTCCCAGGCCGCATAAGGCTTTAAATGTCAGTACTAATACCTTGAAGCGGACCCGGTACTCGATTGGTAGCCAGTGCAGACTGTACAGCATCGGCTGACTGCTCGCCCATACAGGCGATTCAGTCAGCAATCGTGCTGCCGCATTCTGCACCAGTTGGAGTTTCTGGGTCAACCTTAAGGGCAAGCCTGCATAGAGTGAGTTACGGCAGTCCAACTTGGAAGGGACTGTTGCATGGATCACTGTAGCTAAGTCCCGAGGAACCAGGTAGGGCACTAGATGCTTGGCCTGCTGAAGATGGTAAAAGGCAGATCATGCAAGTGCTGTGACCTGGGCCTCCATAGAAAGGGTGGGATCCAGTATTACACTCAGACTCCTCACCTTCTGAGCTGGCACAAGAGATGCGCCATCCAGGGTGGGGAGTCAGATGCCCGATCCTAGCCCCCCACGACTCATAATCCCATAGTCCCGCATGCTTGCCCTATAACTGGAGAAATGGCTTCCCCCCAAAGCACTTTTAAAAAAATCCTCTTTGCCCTTATGCAAAACCTATGACCAATAACGATTTAGTTTTTTGTATCTGACAAGTCCCCTGAAATCACTGCTTTTAAAAAACCTGCTTTGAGACTACTTCTATTTTGTAAATTGCTTAAACTCCATCTGATGCATATTACACAGCCCATTTTCCTTTGATTTACTATCTGCCTGGCTACCTAAATCTTCATTGGTGCTAATTTAGGTTCTGATACTTCACTGGCACTGATTCTGGGATTTGGGTATTGGTGGCTCTCCCCCACTTCTGCCTGCTGTCTCTTACTCTTTTCTCTTGTATCTGAATGGGGCAACTTGCTGATAGTGCTTGGAATCACACATTCAAATTTAATTTCGCTTCCCTCACCCTTTTGATTTACATGATTCTCCTTTAGTAAATCTCATTTATTCCAACCTTGCTGTAGTGCTTCATCACCTAGTCAAGGATCATTCCACAGGCATTTGGATTATTGCTTGAACTGGTGTTTAAGTGTCAGGCTATGTGCAGCATTTTACTGAAATACAACACATGAAAATAATCTGATATAAATACACCAGTCATATTCAAGGCCCTTTTCACACACATGCATGACCATCTGATGGTATGTCTATGAGAAAGAGCTATCAGCTAACAACATAAATAGATGTTTCTTCAAATTGTAAGACCCAACTTATTTGGGATTGATAAAGTGACAAGAGATATATAAGTGAGTTTAATAGTCCAAATTTCACAGAACAGTGTACACGTACAAAAGAAAAAAAACAACATTGAGGCTTCAGTGGAAATATTCCAAGCAAATGACTTCAGGAGCAGAGCTGAAGATTGGTACCAAAAGCATGTCATATTCCATTAAGAGTAAGTTTGAGACATAGTTTACACAGAATTCATCTAATGTTTTTCAAAATGTTCTATAATCTATTAGTGCCATATTTTATTGCAACAGGTTCCAATTTTTAATGTGGAAATGTTCATTTATATGTTTTACAAACCTGACAGCTACAAGCAAATGAGATACCTATATTACAAATTTTTCCCAACAGCTAAAATAATATTGCCTAAAGTCACTTGTTCAGCTATGGATACACATAGTGGCAAATCCAGGTCTTTATTACAGTTAGGTGGGAAATACTTCAACTTAATAGCCAAAATTCGGAAGCCCAAATAAAATTCTTATTATTATGTTATGTCTCTGGTTTCAGCATTTCAGAACTTTTGCTGTATGTACATAGATTGGTAAACACATCACATACAAACATACCCAAATTTCTCCAAAATATATTCAAGATTCAAGGGATGAAAAAGACACACTGAAAGATTAAACACAGACACATAATACAATATTCATGTTACTATGCCTGAAGAGATGAAATGATACAGAATTACTATTTTTATAAGTTATTAAACAGAGAGATGAAATTTCTATTCAAATCCATAGCAATTTTCTTTGATGTGGAAAAAATTAAATATCCCACTGGAAGCCCTTTAGGATTAGTACATAAGCAAAAATGAAAGCATGGGTTTGATCTCAAGAATAATATACACTAGAAGGACTTCTGGGATTGGAAAATGGTGAGCTGAGCTGCTTTCCTTAACGGGGCAGTCTGGCACTTCTGTTTGGGGTAGTAAAAGGCAAATTAATGCCTACTTCCTAGAGAATTGTCCAAGATATGCACAGATACTTTGAGGAGACTTACCTTGGCCGAAAGGGAGTCTCAGCGGGGGGGGGGGGGCTCCTTTGAGGCTTTGAGGGATCTCCGGAGAGAAGTTGCATATTCATCATCTGCATAAGTTTCCAGAGTAATTTATTTGACATAAGCTCAACAGGATCCGAAACTTCTTTTACAACTTTAAAAATTAAATTTACAAAAGACTGGTGTTGATCTGGATAAACTACAAAAAAAAAAAGGTACTGATTGCTATCTTTTCACTCCGGGACTAACTAAAGTTAAACGAAACAAAATTAAAAGGTGGGAGTTGGAAATAATGGAAGCCTGAAAGGAGGAGAAGAAAAGGGACTAAATTTGAATTTTGTAAATTTAAAAGACAGTGCTAAAAGGAGAAAGGAATTTATTGTTTAGTCTATCTGCGGTTGAGGAAGTAGCCCCATTGTCATAGATCTGCAGCACTCACAGTCAACACAGGAAGCATGTCAGATATCGTGAGATTTCTCTACCAGCGAAAAGAGACTCGGTGGCAAAAAAAGCAGGAAGTACCAAAGAAAGAAGAAGGAAGTCAGAGAAGTAAACAGCCTACTCTAGGATTATAATATCAGAGAGAAACATCGGCGGCCATTGCTGGGAAGACAAAGTTTTAACAACGTTTTTATAGTGACTGGGACAATAAAAATTGGTGGAGTCAACTGAGTTGGCAATTATAAAATAAGGACTATTGGATAGTGGTGAAGAAGATTTGAATTGGTTAAAGGGAAAAGAAGAATTTTTTTTTAAAGTGAAGCAAAAGTCGCGACTGCCATTTTGGGAAAAATAAAAACTTTAAACATTAATATCTGAGCCTGGGAAGCTCAGAGGACGGCGAAATTGGGTTCATTGGAAAGGGCAAGCTTCACTCTATTAAACCTGATGGTCCAAATTTAATTTGGTGAGATAAATTTTTTTTATCTTTTTTACATGTCAGACCCGAAGCAAACTCATGCTAGGTCTGCTTCAATGGAGAAAATGCAAACCCAATTAGATGCAATGGAAGCCAGGATAATGAAGGGGGTGAAAGAAATGATAACTGCCTCTAAAAAAGAAATAGGAAAGGATATTGAGGACTCAAAAAAAGAATTAAAAAAAGAAATAGAGAATCTCAGAAATGAGACTGTAGTAATAACAAAAAAAGTACAAGAGGTGGAAGACAGAGTGAAAACACATGATTCCACCTTGTTAAAATTACAAGAAAAGGTGATAATACATGACTGCAAGTTGATGGAGACACAGATTCATTTGAGAGGTGTACCAGAAGATGAAGAATCTGATCTGAAAGAATACATAATAAAAATAATTGCAGAATTTTTGGAGGAAGATCCTGAAGGGAATAGAAATATGTATGACTATATGTATAGAGTGAATTCAATCTATGCAAAAAAGAACAATCTGCCAAGAGATGTGGTCATAAGATTTATGACAAAAGAAATGGTGGGAAAAATCATAAACAAAAATTTTGAAAAGACATTGACAGTGGGAGGTAGTAGAATAAGAATTATGAAAGAGTTGCCAAAACAAGTGTTAACTGACAAGAATATATATAAAAAACTAACAGAAAAATTACGCGACAATGGAATGAGATACAGATGGATAATACATGAAGCTATGAACTTCAAGGGAAAAGTATTACAATTACAACACACAGGAATTGCGTAGATTCTATGGACAAAATAAAGAATTTGCACCATGATGGATTACAAATTGATATTTTGGAATGTAAATGGACTAAATTCACCACAAAAAAGAAGGGCAACATTTCATTGGATAAAAAACAAAAACAAAATTGTAACATAGTTTGTTTACAAGAAGTGCACATTAGACAACAGCATTATAAATTTTTATGGAATAAGCAACTGGGACTAGAATTTTATACAATGGCTGAACAGAAGAAGAGAGGACATTGTGCAAAGGACATTTTCTTTAAAAATATTACGCAACATCTTGATGAAGTGACCTATGGGCAAATTTTGTTGATGGAAGACTTTAATAGAACAATTCAGAACACAATAGATAGATCTGGGAAGAAAAAAAATTGATAAAGAAGGGAAATTGACAAAGACTTTTTTTGAGCTGGTTAAACAAGAGAATTTGGAGGATGTATGGAGGAAGTTCAATCTTGAAGTATGGGACTATACTTCCTTTTTTCAGCCAGACATAATTCTTTTTCTAGAATTGACATGTTGTGGGGTACCAAAGATTTGGGACTTATAACAAAGATAGAGATTTTACCGAAAATAGGAGCTGACCATAATCCAATAATGTAGATTACAAAATTGTCTAAAAAGTCAAGAAGATGGAGATTAAATGAAGATTTACTACAAAATAAAGAAATAGTGACATCTTTAGAAAAGGAAACTAAAGCTTACTTCCAAGTCAATGATAGAGAAGATATAGAATTTCAGACAGTATGGGATGCCTATAAGGCAGTAATGAGAGGAATATTAATAACATTGAATAATAAAGATAAGAGAGCAAAAGATAAACAGATGTTGGACATTCAAAATGAAATTAAGAAAAAAAAGGTGAATTAAGAAAAACGCCAGGAAAAAAGAAAATTATAAGAGAGATTACAATATTACAAACACAAATGAGACATTTGTTAAATAAGGAAATGGAATGGGATTTGAAAAAATTACAACAGAAATCTTTTGAGGGAGCAAAGAAACCTGGAAAGTACTTGGCTTGGCAATTGAAGAAAAAGAGAGAAAATAAAATTATTAATAAAATTATGGCTGATGGAAAGAGATGGTAGATTAAGAAGTAATAAAGAGAGAATGTTTAAGTATTATGCTAAATTATTTAAGGGTGTTAAAGTAAAGAAAGAAAGGATCGAAGCATATTTGCAAAAGATCAAAATAGCACCCTTAACTGAATATATGGAAAAAAATTTGAATGATCCAATTGAAAAAATAGAAATTGAAGTAGCGATTAATGTGATGAAAATTGGAAAGGCACCTGGACCAGATGGATATACGGCAGAATTTTTAAAAAAGCTTAAAGAAGAATTAGTACCGAAACTTCAAAAATTGATGAATGCGATAAGATTAAATGGGAAAATACCAAATACATGTAAAGAAGCTGTAATTTTGTTGATTCCAAAGGAAGAGAGAGATGTCACGAATGTAAAGAATTACAGACCAATTTCATTATTAAATAATGATTATAAGATATACACAAGAATCTTGGCAGAACAGCTTAAACAATATTTAATAAATTAATTAATCAAGCGGGTTTTCTTCCTAAAAGGCAAATAAGAGACAATATTAGAACTGTTGTAAATATTGTAGAATATTATGAAAGACATCCAGAGAAGGAAGTTGCATTATTTTTTGCGGATGCAGAGAAAGCTTTTGACAATTTGAATTGGGATTTTATGTTTGCAGTAATGGAAAAAATAAAGTTGAGAGAAACTTTATAAGAATGATAAAGGCAATGTATACTGAACAATGTGCAAGGCTATGTATAAATGCAGATCTTACAGATGAAATGATAATCAGCAAAGGTACAAGGCAAGGTTGTTTATAATGACTCTTGAAATCTTATTGATGCAAATACAAGACGATGAAGAAATAGAAGGAATGAGAATTAAAGGATTTACCTATAAATATAGAGCATTTGCAGATGATATAATGTTTATAAATGAAAATCCTACACAAGTTACACCTTTGTTGTTAGCTAAAATTGGCGGGACTTTATGTTAATAAAGAAAAATCAAAACTTTTATGTAAAAATATGCAAGTAAATAAACAAAACAAAATTGCAGAGGTTAATGGGATGTGAAGTTACCTCTAAAGTAAAATATTTGGGTGTGGAAACAACAATGAAGAACATTGATCTGTTTAAAAATAATTATGAAAAGTTATGGCGTAAAATGGATGAAGATATGATAAAGTGGAGCAAGCTTAATTTGACATTGCTTGGTAGAATAGCTGTAATTAAGATGAACATTTTGCCGACTCCTTTGCCAACAGCCTACCTGGAGGAGGGTGAGAC
The DNA here is from genome assembly GCF_032191835.1 of Heteronotia binoei. Classification (NCBI taxonomy): domain Eukaryota; kingdom Metazoa; phylum Chordata; class Lepidosauria; order Squamata; family Gekkonidae; genus Heteronotia; species Heteronotia binoei. The sequence continues at coordinate 53,434,228 of NC_083231.1, read as the reverse complement.
GGTCCATCAGTAGGGAAGCGACTGAAGAACAGCCCGGCACACGGACGAACACTGGCGCCAGCGAAGGCCCAACGCATAGTGCTTGACGAAAGTATGCGGGGAGGACCACGCGGCCGCCTTGCAGACGTCCGGTAACAGCATGCCCTTCATGAAAGCTGCCGAAGTAGTCATCGCCCTCGTAGAATGAGCCTGGATAGGCCCTGGAAGAGGCTGTTTGTTCAACAGGTAGCACAGCTTTATTGTCTCCGTTATCCACTTCAAGAGTCTTTGGGCGGAAATCTTACGGCCTAGCGAGGCTGGGGCATACGAGACAAACAGCCGAGGGTCCTTCCGCAAAGGCCCCACCCGGTGTAGGTAAAACGAGAGCGCCCGCTTGACGTCTAGAGCATGGAGTCTCCGCTCTGCCTTCGTAGCCGGGTTTGGAAAATAGACCGGCAAATAAATGTCCGTGTTCAAGTGGAAGGCGGACACCAACTTGGGTAGAAAGGTAATGTCCGGCCATAGCCACACTCCCTCAGTGCTGAAGCATAGATACGGAGCATCGCAATGCAGCGCCGCGATCTCCCCTACTCTCAGCGCAGAGGTAATAGCCACCAAGAACGCCATCTTCCATGCCAACAGATGGAGGGAGCAGGTTGCCATGGGCTCAAAGGGTCTCCCTACTAAGGCATTTAGTACTCCCGGCAGATCCCAAGATGGGGTTGGATGCCTAACAGCGGGGTATAACCTCGTCAGTCCATGCAGAAACATCTTTGTGTGTGAATGTACGAAGACAGAATGTCCGTCAATCCAAGCGTGGTTGGCCAAGATGGCAGCCAGATACACCCGTATAGAAGACACAGTTAGTCCCTTATCGAGGAGGGTAAGTAAAAAGTCCAAAATCCGCGGGAGGCCTGCCCTATGCGGGTCCACCTCCGCCCCTGACACGAACTGCACAAACTGCGACCACTTATAAGAGTACGATTTCCGAGTGGACTTTTTTCTGCTGTTCAAGATGATGTGCTGAGCCCTCAGGGATAAGGAGCTCACCGCAATCGCCATGCCGTGAGCTTCAGGTGCGGGACATCGTGGTGAAGTACCAACCCCTTGTGCGACAGCAGACGATCCGGAGCCATGGGAAACTGATTAAAGGTCCCTTCAGCTAATCGAAGAACAGGGGAGAACCAGTGTTGCCTGGGCCACCATGGGGTGACCAGAATTCCCCTTGTGTGTTCCCTGTACAGTTTCTGCACCACCTTGGTAATCAGGGGAGAACCAGTGTTGCCTGGGCCACCATGGGGTGACCAGAATTCCTCTCGGGCGTTCCCTGCACAGTTTCTGCACCACCTTGATAATCAGTGGAATCAGGGGGAACAGGTACACACGTCTCCGGCCCCACAGTGGCAGAAGGCCGTCCCCCAGTGATAGCGGGTCGCCCCCTCCTCTGCAACAGAACTACTCGCACTTCTTGTTGCTGCGGGTGGCAAACACATCTAACTCAGGCGTCCCCCAGCTCTGAAAAATGGGTTTGAGAAACTCCCAATTGAGCTCCCACTCGTGGAGGGAGCCCCCCCCCCGACTGAGAAAGTCTGTGCACGCGTTCTGGGTGCCCGGAAGATGTGCTGCCACTAACGACATGTTCGTCTCTCTGCAAATTTCCCAGATGCGCAGGGCTAGTAAGCACAGTTTCCTGGACACCGTGCCCCCCTGCCGGTTTATGTAGGCTAATGCCGTAGTATTGTCCGTCATAATTGCCACCGTCTGGTTCGCGAGTAACGGCTGGAAGGATAGGACGGTATGATGAACTGCCAGTAACTCTAAAAAGTTTATGTGGTATCGTAAGTGGCACCTGGGCCACCTGTCTCCCACACAGAGTCCGTTCACATGCGCTCCCCAGCCCCACATGGATGTATCCGAAGTTATGGTCACCGTCGGGCTTTGCCTGTGAAAGGGAGCTCCTGCTAGCAGATGGTGTCTTTGCTGCCACCACTCTAGGGTAGCCAAGACGTCGTGTGGGATGGACATCCTGTGTGAGGGAAGATCTATTTGGCACCTGAAGTGTCTGAGAAACCATAGCTGTAGGATCCTCATGTGGAATCTGGCAAAGACCAGAACCACTGTAGTGGACGCCATCAGGCCCAACAGGCGTTGGATCTGCAGGGCAGTGACTGTCGGGCTGTTCTGATAGGTCTGTACCATTTGTATAATGTCGTCCGCCCGGTTCTCTGGCAAGAATGCCCTGCATGACTGGGTATCTAGGATTGATCCTATGAATTGAACCCTCTGGGAGGGTTGCAGACAAGATTTTTCCTCGTTTACCTGCAGTCCCAACTCCTGTAGAAGGGCCAACGTGGTGGTGATATGTTGTCGTAGACACGACCCTGACTCCGCGACTAGGAGCCAGTCGTCGATGTACGGAAAAAGGGTGATGCCTTGTAACCGCAGGTGGGTAGCGATGACTACCATTGTCTTTGTAAACACCCGGGGAGCCATGGAGAGGATGAACGGTAACGCCCGGTACTGATAGTGTGCAGTCCCGATCATGAATCTGAGGAACTTCCGGTGGGACGGGTGGATACTGATATGGAAATATGCGTCCTGCAGATCTAGCGTGGCCATCCAGTCTCCCCGATTTAGAAGAGGGAGGATGTTGGTCAAGGAGGTCATCCGGAATCTGAGGTGTGGGATGAATCGATTTAGATCGCACAGGTCCATGATGGGGCGAAGGCCTCCACCCCGCTTTGGAATTGCAAAATAACATGAGTAGAACCCCCGACCCTCTTGATTTGGTGGAACTGGCTCTATAGCCTTCTTTCGAAGGAGCGAATGAACCTCCTCTTGAAGGGTGGGAGACGGGGTGGTGTGTATAATCGTTGGAACCGGAGGATTCTGTTGGAATTCTATCATATACCCCTCCCTGACTATTGAAAGGACCCACCGATCTGTGGTTATTCTTGCCCACGCCTGAAAAAAGGGGAAGAGGCGAGTATGGTCCAATGCAGGCAAAAGGGATCTGAAGCAGGGGAAAGGCCAGTCAAAGCCCCTGCTTGGGTTGTCTATTCCCTTTCAGACGGGACGATTGCGAGGAAGCCGGGGAATATTTCGACTTTGGAGTGTAGGCCGCCTTGGAGAAGGGAGCAGCGGTCTTTGGTCTCCACTGCTGCTCCGATGGCTGTTTGGTGAATTGTTTGTTGTTCCACTGCTTAGGCCATTGGCGTTTTCTCTGTGAGCGGGAGGAGATGGGAACTTCCAGGTTCCTGGAGGTTCTAATGCTCTTATCCATCTCCTGCAATACTGAGTCTGTGGTAGCACTGAATAACCCGTTCCCGTCAAAGGGCAAATCCTCTATGTAGGCCTGCGTATCTGGCTGCAGTGCCATGGATCTCAGCCATGAGTGCCTTCTGAGGGTAATCGCTGTCGTGAGAGTTTTCGTGCCAATATCGCCCGCGTGTTTAGCTGAGTTTAACTGCTCTTTAGCCAACGTCATGCCTTCCTTCTGTATCTTCTTTATCGTGGCTCTACTCTGCTCTGGGAGACTTGGTAGGACGGTGGAGAGTTGGTCCCAGAAGGCGTATTGGTACCTCCCCATGCACGCGGAATAGTTAGCCACTTTCAGCCCCAACGAGCCTGCCGAGTAGACCTTTCTTCCCAAAGAGTCAAGTTTTTTCCCTTCCTTATCAGGAGGAGCCAAGTGGGTCTTCCTCGCCTTCGAGGAGGAGGCCGCCACCGAATTGGGCTTCGGGTGGTTGAAAAGGAAGTCCGCTGTGGATTCCTGCACCCTATACATGTGGTCGAGCCTGCGCGATGAAATTGGGGTGGACGCAGGCTTGTCCCATGAAGCTTTTGCGATGTGCAACATCACCATGGTCAGAGGAAGGGTGATCGCGGTAGAAGTATCCCGTTGAACGATGTCAAAGACATTGTCCATAACCACCGGCTGGGGTTGCACTGTGGGAAGGTCCCCGTAGGATTTTAGATCTTCTGAAGGTGATATTGGCTGCTCTTCAGCGACCTTGTGGGATGGTGACAGCTCCTGGGGAGATGACAATCCCCCTTGTTCCTCCGGTATCGACGCATCTCCCGACCTCGGGGAAGCTGCCGGCGACTCCGAGTGTTCCGAGGAAAGTAACGGCACATCTGGGACTGGTTCAGATTCCGTGGTCTGCTCCAGCGTTGGGGTGTGTGTAGAGCCCTTCCGCTGCCTGGAGGATTCTGCAGGAGGCTTGGACATCGATGCTGTCGGGCCGTGCTTTGGGGGTCTAGAACATCTGCAGGATGCCTCCAAAAATTGGTCCCAATCCGCCTGACGCGGGGGGAACCAGGGGAAGACTGAAGGCATTGGGTAGGATCCATAGAGATACTGCCATTGGCGCTGATCCCATGGCACTGGGGGCGGCCCTTGTCGAGGCGGGGAACTATTGCTCGGTCTGCCTCTGGGTGAGCGGCCATATGGCGATCTGTCTCTGTCCTCTCCCCGATATCGATGGTGATATTGAGGGCTGTGGGATCGATCCCATGTACGGCTCCTGGAGCGATGCCTGGGACTTCCTGATCCACCATGTGCTGTCTCGGTCCGACCTCGATGAGGGCTTCGGGAGCAACCCCAATGGGGGCTTTCCAGTTGGTCGCGAGGACTTCGAGATCAAAGAGTCTCTGAACTTACATGCAGCTCAGGGGGGCTGTCGTCTTCGCTGGAGCGTTGTGCAGGATCTATCTCATGGTCGGAATCGGATGAGATGGAGATCTGCATCGACATGGAAGCGAGCATCGGTGGGCTTAGCTGATGGCCCGGTGAAGCGAAAAGCTTCAGCAGTGGAACAACCAGTGCCGTCGGTCCCGATGGTGACATTGGAGAGGAGAGAGAGGCGGTCTTGTGCTTCTGCTTGTCCGCCTTCTTCCTCTTCTTCGCTTCCGAGTGGGCTCCGTTATCCTCCTTTAGCCGTTTTGCAGGCGTGGGGGAGTCCGATGTGGATGCTGAGTCCACTCGCTTGTTGGGCCGATCGGCATCGGAAAGGGGCCTGTCGGTATCGACCGACTCCAATGTCGGCTGTTTCGGTGCGTGCTCCGATGGGGCCGCCATCTTGCACAGGGACAAGGCCTGTTCCATCAGCGCCGCTGCGAGACGGGCCGCCCGATTTTTCTTCGTCTGCTTAGAAAACCTGGCACAATGAGTGCACGAATCTGGCTTGTGAGCCTCTCCGAGGCAAAGTAAGCAGAGCGTATGGCCATCTGGTGGGGCAATCTTGCTTCCACACCGTGCGCAGAGCTTAAAGAAACCCCACTGCTTGTCCATGCGAGGAGAAAAAGGGAAGGGGGGGACGGAAAAGTCTCTGTTCTACCCCCTCTCCCGCACTAGTAGTCCAATAAGTCCACAAATACGAAATAGGTTGTAAAGTCTCTGGAAATCCGACGAAAGTCTAATTAGACAAAAAGTTCACCGACCGTAGCGAAGATCGACTGATCCAAGCGGCGGTCAGAAGAGAACTGGCGGGATGTCCACTGCCGTCTCAGTGAGCATGTGCAGTGGGGCTTCTGGGCATGCGCACTGGGACAGGGGTGCGGAAATCCGCAGCTTTGAAGTTTACCGATCGTGATCGGCGTTGGCGCCTTCTCCCAGTAGTGTGATGCACAGAGACCACAAGGAAGATCCTTAAGAAACTATGATTTAGAAGTATTTAAGATGGAGTGGAGAAAGTTCAGAAGATACGTAGAAAAAAGAGTGGAAAATAAATGGACATTGGACAATTTTTGATAATGACTAAGTACAAGAGGTAGGAGGATATTAATTTTGGTTCTTATTAATTAAGGGTACCTTTAATATTAAGATTTTAAGTATATAACACCGGTGGGGGTCAAGTAACGGGGGGAGAGGTGGGTAGAAAGTAATATATGGGATAGATAAAAAAGTAATTATTAATGATGTAAGAAATTGAAATTACCATATGTTACTAATAAAATTGTTTGAAACCAAGAATAATATACAATAGAAGACATTTTCCATTAGGTCCAAACTAGATGTTACCTCTGGAATGAACTGGATCAATGTTCTCTGGACCCGGCTAATCTTCGCACAGCCAACATAACATTGGGAAACTTGAGTTTCTAAATGAGCCAGACTACGATTTGACTCAGGAATCAGGGCTTTTCCACATGCTTGACCTATTCCTGATTTTTCTTGATAGTCAGTCCACAAGCATTGGAATCAGTTTGGGCATGGTTCTTCCACATCTGCTCTCTGTCTGCATTTTTAACAATTGTGGTGAGAGTCTATTTTCTTCTGTACATGGCTTAAATTAATGAGGATTTTCAACAGGATGCTGTTGTCATCAGTGGCACTACAGCACCCCCTTTTAAAAATAGCTCTAAAATATTGACATATTTTTGTAATGTTAGTTTAAACATGTTCTCTGAATTCCCAACTTTCATTTATTTTAAAAGTAAGCCTCTATTTGTTCTTCTCTGGGAGATATAAGGGAAAAGACATAACTCCACAAGAAAAAGAACTAGAGACTTTTTAAAAAATGAAAACCAGGTATTTAGAGAACCTACTTAAACTATCATTACACTATAATGATATAAATATTTTAGAGCTGTTTTCCCCTCAAAACCAGAACTGATTCCTCACTGACAGTTGTTCCGCCCCCAGGCTTCTGCTTGTGTCAGCTCAAATGATTGATTCCCCACCACTTGCTGCACAGCCATTTTTTGATTTCCAGTTACCTTCCATTCCCCTCATGGTGACTAGATCTCCAAAAACCAGATCCAGTTGCTGTGAGGGGAATGGAAGGTAGCTGCAGATCAAAAGGTGCCCACACAGCAACTGATGGGGAATCAATAGCTTGAGCTGGCTCAAGCAGAAGCCCAGGGTGTGTGTGTGTGGTGGGGGGAGGGGTGATGGAGCAACTGCCAGTGAAGAATCAGTCCACATCCAAAACTACTCATCAAGGGGGGGGGAGTGATTTGATTATGACAGTCCAATAATTGAAAAGTGGGTTGGAGGTGAGTGGGACACTGCACATGACTCACAATTGGCTTCCAGAAAAATGCCAGGCTAAGAGTGTTTTCAAAAGACCTGGAAGAATGGGAGAAAAACAAAAATGGAGCAAAAGCTATAGACACAAAAATGCATATGGAAACCAAGGGATACCAAAGCATACTGCCAATGGGGGGAAAAAAACATGTGGAAAAGCTCTCAGTCTTCCCTCCCTCAGTGCATTCCTGGGCCAAAATAGCCTCAGAGAATCCATGCATCCATACCATCTATGCATTTACCCCACCATAGAGCTCCACATGTGCTTAATACTGCACATGGAGCCCTGAAGTGAGGCAAAAAAGCCCTTAAGGACTTTCAAGAAAACAGCCTGGAGAGGAAGCCTGAAGCCCTTCCTCCCTCACACATGGTCCCAGGCCAAATTGGGCCCCAGTACTATACATATATTAGAATATATTTTGTTCTGTATCCAAATCAGAATGTATTTTTAGATTCACAGGACAAAATATGACTTTTTAAAAACCTGCAACAAAAAATACTTGGTTAAACATACAAGGAAAGTGGCATATACTTGTTAAGCTGAAGCTTACTTATTGTTATTGTTGTAGAGTCAGAAATCACAAGAATGCATCTCATCTTTTTTTTCTATTCAAACACAGGCATTTGTGAACAGTTTCTGAGAGCCAATTCACACAAACCAACAGTAGCATGATGGTGCTTAGTGGAATCAGATATACTGCTTTGATACGAACACATCTGTCTTGCAAATCCACTGCCACACTATGACTCATTTGGCAACACAGTTTGGAACTGAAGTAGGTAACTTTTTTGGAGCAGTGACACTGGCTTAGATCCCAAGTCTTGGTTTTGCTTGCACAGCACCCTTTCCCAAAGTCCTCTGCTGCACAAAGTGTTCCTTTGGCATAGACCCCACTTTCTCAATTCAAAGCCTGAGACCTCAGCTACACGTTACACAAGCCTAAACAGCCTGACCACACAGGAAACTAAAGTCTATTTGACTTCCAGAAAGGCAGAAATCACACACTTGGACAATGCAGGAGAAGAACCTAGTAATTGTTCTTCTCCATCCCATACTTTAATATTTTATTTCTTCTTAGATTAAATGCCTGTATTTTGATTATTTGTCACCTAATGGGTCTTGTTTCATCTCTTCCTTCTTTGATCTATGGTTACCTGTTCTACAAAATTTTAGATTAGCATGTCCAGTTTGCATCACCTAGTTTTTGCATTACAAATCTTCCAATCAACTCTTTCTTGATATGAAAATCATGTTAACTGTTGCATAATCACCAGGCAGGGAATCTATCCTTGTTGCCTGGCAGAAAACATAGAAAAGCAGACTTGCAAGAACACCACTGTTTTCATCTGTGATATGTTGGAGATTATACTGAAATACTGCAATTCAATACACTACTTAAAAATGAAAATATTTCAGGGGTGTCAAACTCATTTCTTATGATGGCCATATCTGACATAAATGGGACTTTGTGGGGCCAGGCCAATGCATATCATAAAATGTAATGCCAGGTAGTAGAGATATAAACTTTATAAAGAATACAAATAAAAACAATTAAGTTTTTTTTTTTTACTTAAAATACAAAAATGCTCAACACTCTTGCAACATTTTGTTTAAAATGGAAAGATGGGGCAATAGTGGGATTTGGCAATGCAACTTTAAAAAGAAAAAGCACAAGGATAACAAAAGAAACTAAAAATATAAACCAAAAATATAAAATGCTCTGGGGCTTAGGAAAATATGAACTGGCTGAGCAATGCAAGCTTCTTCCCCTGCCCCCAGGTCTACTCAGATTGGCAATGGCTCTTCAGTGTAATATTCCCCTTTAGTTGTGGATTCCAAGGTTAGAGTACTCACTAGGCACCAGTTCTCAGGTCCATTCAGCAGAGGCATGTTGGCTCAAAGTATCAGCCCTTTATTTTCAAGGCCACACATCTTGAGCAAGAGACAGCTTCTAACTGGCCATATAAACACTGAAAAGTGAACTGAGCTCCATTAAAATACATTGCAGCACAAAGCTGCAAAGAAAACATGGAATGGATTTTCCATTAAGGTTTCTGGCCCAGATAGCATACTCCCAGAGTAGTCTATCTAGGCACAAAGATCCTAATGGAAAGTCCATTCTGCATTTTCTTTGCAGCTTTGCAAGCCCAGAATTGCTTTCTGCTTTGGCCTGCAAAGACAAGGTGGAAGGAGCTGAGAACTCGCATCCTAGGAACTTCGGAGGGTGAGGACATGAGGGGGAGAAAAGAGCCCCTCAAGCCTGATTTAAAGCCCTGGGCAGGCTGGTTCTGCCCCATGGGCTGGACATTTGACACCCCTGCTTTACATAGTTTGAGCAAAACAACCAAGCCATTCAAATAGATCTAAAAGGATTAGCATTTAAGGACAGCATCATTTTCATGTTACATACTTTTCTAACTCCAAAATGTATATAATTTGATTACTCTGTGGAAATACTTTATAGCTATCATGTAGGCTCTGCAACACAAACACAACATTAACATATAGTTCTAATAACTTAGCTCACCTGGATAGTAATTTCTTTTATCTTGTCAATTAGAAAGGGGGGTTCATTAAAAAAAATACATGACTGACATTTATTTGCTTCAGCTACCTGATTCTCAATTAGATTTTAATGACAGATCTGTCAAATCGGATTATGGAAACAGCATGTGAATACTGGGGAAGGATAATCAATGAATAAGTGTTTAGTCTAGAGAGTAGTATAAAATGTGGAGTTTGTACCCCCTTGAAGAGATGATGCCAGATTTTACATGTGTTCACATAAAACAAATGCAGCTGCCTGAATTATTTTCCATAATAGATCATACGCATTTTTGTGGCATGTGGCCAAAGGCCATTACAAAACTGGTCTAAATAAAACATAAAAAGAATAAAAGGAAGAATCAAGATACAATGCCATACAATTAAAACAGGTTACAAAAGTACAGAATTTAAGTTTCAGACATGACTTTTGCACAGATTTTCTTGGCATCCAGAGCACAAAGGGCTGCCATGTGTGTATGTGTCAACATCCCCAAGAAAGAATATTATTTTCTCCCAAGCTGTGGATGCAGTCAAGTTAGCTAAGACAGCTGCCAAAAATTTATATCTGGGTTCCCAAATATAGAGGACAACTCAGCATACTACCATACCACAGACATAAATACACTGAGAAACCTGTGTGCATGAGTAGCATACTGTTAAGATCTGAAAGGGAATGGTTGTAAAGGCTGATCTTAGTTTGTAAAACATGATGTTAGACAAGTTATGTGCTTTACTGTGATCCACTTTTAGCTTATTATTGTACACCTATCCATCAAGATATTAAACTCCATTCATGGAGTTCGGGGCTAGCCTGGGGAACCCCCGGCAGTTAACTGGAAAAGAACATTGATTAAGAATACTATTATATCTAGTGATCCAGGTATTATTAATCTGGATAACAGTGAAACATTGCTTTGAGAGATAGGATGCTGGGGCTTTTCTCTACTTGTGCCAGAAGTTTATTAAAGCAACTTGTACTCAATCTCTTAATGAATGAAGGCCAAGTCTAGCCCTTATCAAGGCAGCTGGAGTGCCTGTAGGCCACACTAGATTTCTTTTTTTTAAAAATGATTTTGAACAGTCCCCAGGTTGTAGTTCAGTATGGGATTCTAGTCCCAAATTTCTTTTCCATATAGAAATTGGGCTGCCACTATGATACAATTTCAGGACAGGATCACTCAAAAAGCCTCTTTTGGTGCAACAGAATTTTAAAATAGCCCCTTGTGCCTGAAAAACTGAGGGTTTTATGATTTCCAGTTGTGCCTTTCAGAAAAGCGTTTCACAGAAGAGAGCTCCAAGACATGGGAAGAACTTATATTTATCAATAGGCTTACAGCCAATGGGCCACTGGAATTTGGGGACACTATGCCAAAGACCATCGTCTTTGTCTTAGTATAGTTAATGCTTAGGGATTCTTCTTTAGAGAAGTCGGTAAGCTGGAACGACAGCCTCCTAAGTTTTCAAGTGAGTCGACAAAAATTACTAGGCCACAGTAGTTTATACTAGTCTGCTAGTCAATATTACACTACATGAGTAAGAGACAATAAGACCACATCATTCACATACAAAAGAGTGGAAATTTTCTTTGAGTCTCGACAAACTCTCAATGATGTTATTGAGAAACAGTTTAAAAAGTAAGAGGGCTAAGACACTTCCCTGTTTAACTCTTCTGCTTATTGGGATGTTCTGTCAGACAGCCAGAAATTTCCGCTCTAACTTTAGTAGTTGTGTTGTTATGGAATTCCTGTAGCAGAAAGAAGAGGATCAATTTCCCACTCACCCTACGCTGCTCTGACGTTTCCTCTTTTCAGCACGGTGTCCTTTCAATTTCCCACTATCTGCCCCGGGGCTTCATCTTGTGACACCATTTTTGTGCAGCAACAAGAAACTGTTTTTTAGCAGTTTCTGTTTACTGCGCAAAAACCGCGACACAAGATGAAGCCCCAGGGCAGAGCATGGGAAATCGGAAGGACGCTGCGCTGAAAAGTGGAATATCAGAGTAGCACAGAGTGAGCGGGAAATCGGTTGAGGTGTTTGTCTATATTGGTACAGCCAGCTTATACCACAATACATCTCTATCAAGTGGATCAAATGCAGCAGCTGGATCCATTAATACCACATAAAGTGTGGCAAAGTAGTATGGAAGTCATGCAATCATCTGTCATACTTCATCCTTTTCTGAAACCTCTTGTTCTGGTTGAATGAGCCTGTTAGTCTGCTCCCACTCTTCGAGTTTACTAAGATGTTTGCTTTAAAGTTAAGAGGCTATATCCAACAGGATTATTGGTCAATAGTTACAAGGATCCTGCTTGCTGCCCTTTCTAAAGAATGAGACAACTATGATTTATAGTGATGAGCATGAACCACAAAACTGCAGTACAGTTCATGAACAAACCATGAACCAAACTGGTTCACACTCCCCCCACACAAAAACAGTTGTATTGATATAAAATATATATTAATACAAAAGAGACACAGCGTACATTACAATATCCGACTTATAAGCAATGAATAAACTTTTAAATAAAGATACCAATAAAACCATAGAGCAATCATTTTATAAAACCTAATGGGCTCAGCAAAACTTGTTTAAAGGTTCTTCCACCCCACCCCCCACCCCCAGAAAGCAACAAAAATAACTGAGGGTTGGGAGCTCTCCCAGATGTTTAAGACCTTCTTGTGCAATCCCTTTGAAGTTTAAAAGGACTGCACAAAAAAAGGTGTGAAATGGGCAGCAGCCTGTCCAGGGTTGGGTGTCATTTCAACAGGGGAAGTCCCTGACCATTGCCCAGCAATCCAAGAACAACTGAATCACTCACCCCACCCCCCACCCCCCCATTGTCAGAGGATGCCTCCTGGACTTCCCATTGAGAACTCAACCAGAAGAGGCTGGTAGAGAAGAAGGCCAGAGGTGCAGAAGGGGCAATCATCTGAGGAGTTGGTGGGGGAGATGACAGAAGTGAACCCCGCATAGTGGCACCAGGGCTGCAGCCACACCAGCAATACAGCAGCTGGGCCTATCCCAGGAGCCAAGGGTAGGGATGGTGGCACTGGCAGGGAAGCAGACTCCTCCATTTGAGTTAGGCATCCCCTTGTGGTTGGCTTGTGTCCTGCTGGGACAGCTTTGCAGCTGTTGTTGGAAGATGCACAACTCACAGGGTTCTTTGGCTAGAGCTGCCTTCTTCCCTGCCTGCACCACCTTCTCCCTTGCCCTGGGCTCCTGGCAGGCCCAGCGCTGAGATTTCCAGAGTCCCAGGCTGAAATCTGTCTCCCGCCCCCTCTTTTTCTTTTTAATAGACTTTTGTGTGCGCAACGCAGGTGGTCCCCCCTATTCTCGGCCCTCTCCCGCTTTGAAGCAGGAGAGAGCCGGGCACCCCCCCCCCCTCGGACCTTACTGAGGCTTGCAATGCCTCGGCAAGAGCGGGAAGACAGTGGGCATGCTGAGAGCCTCTGACTCTGAGTGTGCTTGCTGCCCGACCCCCCAACCTTGCCAAAGCCTTCACGAGGTCGGAGACAGAGGGTGCACTCAATGCCGCCGGCTCTGAGCATGTTTGCTGCCACACTGCCTCCCTGACTTTGCCAATGCTGGGGGGCGTGGCAGGGTGAGGTGAGGGGGTGGGGAGTGAGTGGCTCTGAGCACACCCGCTTTCTTCCCAAAGTCGCAGAGGCTTTGCAAGCCTCTGCAAGGTCGGGAAGTCAGCAGTGGCCAGATGCAGTGGGAGAGGGGGCGCCTTTTAGCACCCCTAGGTCTGTGGCGCCCCAGGTGGCTGCCTAGTTGGCCTACTCCCATGTGCCGGCCCTGGCTCCTGGTGTAGGCCTGGCCACTGTACTGCTGCTGCAGCCCTGCTGCCACTGCATGGCTCATAGCAGGCCACCACCTCCTCCAACAACCCCCCTCAGCTGCCCACTCCTTTGCCACCAGCCTGCTCTTCCATTGGCCATCTGGATGAGTTCCTGATGGAAGGTCTGGGGGCATCTACAGGGAATAGAGGAGAGTGGGTGAGCATCCAGGATTTTCCAGATCATTGGGCAACTGCTGTAATGGCACCTGACCCCAGACAAGCTGCTGAGCTGTATTTGAATATCTCCGAGTCATGCAATTATTAGCCAGTGCCAAAACATTCTAAAAGCATTCTAAAACTAAGTTAACAAAAATTACTAGGCCACAATAGTTTATACTAGTCTGCTAGTCCATAATACACTGAATTGTTTTGTTCAGATAAGATCAAATTAACACTTGTAAAGAGTCTTTTCAAAGAGATAATTTTCAGTGACCAAGAAAGCAACAGTTTTCAAGGCACCTGCTTAAGATAGAATGAAACCATTCTAGTCCAAATTCAGTCTTAACTTGAGCTGAATTGCATATATCAAAAGGACAACACAGCACAAGTAGTATTTTTTTTTTAAAAAAAAGGGAACAAAGTTCCTATACATCACATCACTTCTGTCTTTGACAGACAAGATCAGTTTTCAAAAGCAGCATGCAACATTACAGGCAAGGGTGTGGGTAGGAGGGAAGGATTAAAATCACTGTAGCAGTAACACCAGAAGTATCTAACAGGCTTCTTTGCTTTTATTTATACAATCCATTCTGGCGCAGCTTGAAAAAATTCTGAGCATTTCAAAGTATTTGTGAGAGAGGTCCAAAACAATAGGGCCACGTACATAGCTGAAAAAGAATTATTTTATTTCCAACACATCACAGTCAAAATCAGTTTTATAAAGAAAGTTCAAAAAACCTATAGCAGCTGTAAGAGGCTTTAAGAAAGGACTGTAATATGCCACATTAAAGCAAGGTATTATCTACACATCAAAGCATAGCTGTCAGAAAGAAGTATGAAGTGTTAGATACCAAATATAGTCTGTCCTCACTGCGAACCTGAGGGTGGGAGCAAGGATGCCCAGGCTAAAAGGTTTATTAAGGATCATTTATGAAGAAGGGGAGGCATGTATTTCTATGAAAAATATATACTTGGAATCAATTACAGTTTGTGTTCTGGATTGCAATGCAAGGTGAAAGGTCCAAGAGGGAATTCTAATAAAGTCTATTTCTAACTCCTTCATTCTCCTTTGTAGTGAAGTTTTAATTTTGAAATATTACTTACAAAGGCAAGACCAACAGGTTAATCGTTCTTTAAAAAAATTAACATAGAGTGGCTCTACATATACAGAAAATGTTTATTTTATTTATTTATTTATTCTATAATTTATATCCCGCCCTTCCCACAGAGTGGCTCAGGGCGGCTCACAACAACGACAAAACAATAAACAAGGTACAAAGTTAATACATTTAAAAGTCAAAACATTTAAAAACCTAAAAACATTAAAATCTTAACATTAAAACTATCCAGTATATTTCACTAAAATCTGATAAGCTACGTTTATCTAGTCGGCATAAGCTAACCGGAAGAGGGTTGTCTTACAGGCCCTGCGGAACTGAGTAAGATCCCGCAGGGCCCTCACCTCTTCCGGCAGCTGGTTCCACCATGTGGGGGCCATTGTAGAAAAGGCCCTGTCTCTAGTTGTCTTGAGACGGACTTCCTTGGGCCCGGGGATGGTGAGAAGGTTTTGAGTCCCAGACCTCAGTACTCTCTGGGGAACGTGTGGGGAGAGACGGTCCTTCAGGTAGGCAGGTCCCAGGCCATATAGGGCTTTAAAGGTAATGACCAGCACCTTGTACCGGACTCGGTATGTTATTGGAAGCCAGTGCAGAGCCCGAAGGCCCGGCCGGATGTGCCCCCACCTTGGGAGGCCCAATAACAGCCGGGCCGCGGCGTTCTGCACCAGCTGCAATTTCCGGGTCCAGCACAGGGGCAGCCCCATGTAGAGGGCATTGCAGTAATCCAATCTCGAGGTGACCGTAGCATGGATCACTGTTGCTAGGTCGTCGCGGTCCAGGAAGGGGGCCAACTGCCTTGCCCATCTAAGATGAAAGAACGCGGACTTGGCAGTGGTTGCTATCTGAGCCTCCATCCTTAAGGACGGCTCCAACAGCACCCCCAGGCTCCTGACCCTGTCCGCCGCTGTCAGCGGCGCACCGTCAAAAGTCGGCAGGGGGATTTCCCCCCCCCCCCGGTCCACGACGGCCCAAACAGAGGACCTCTGTCTTCGCAGGATTCAGTCTCAGTCCACTCCGTCTGAGCCACTCAGCCACGGCCTGCAATGCCCGATCTAGATTTTCTGGGGCGGAGACAGGTCGGTCGTCCATAAGTAGATAGAGCTGGGTGTCATCAGCATACTGGTGACACCCCAGCCCATACCTTCGGGCAATCTGGGCAAGAGGTCGCATATAGATGTTAAATAACATCGGGGAGAGAACCGCTCCCTGGGGCACTCCACAATTAAGTGTGTGCCTCCGGGATAGCTCCCCCCCAATCGCGACCCTTTGTCCCCGACCTTCAAGGAAAGAGGAAAGCCACTGCAAGGCTAGCCCCTGAATCCCCGCGTCGGCGAGGCGGCAAGTCAGTAACCGATGGTCGAATATCTACCTTCAGTAGCGGAATATGTATAATGATCTTACAAAGAGATATTGGTAATCTAAATGCAAACTGACTAATTTTTCTTATTTACAGATAGGACCATTTGTTTATTTTGGGTGACAGAAAACTGTGATCCATTTTGAGACAGGCTTTCTCCTCTGCTATGCAGGCAAATTCTCCTGCCACTTCAAATATAAGCAGTCCCTCAAGGCGCCATTGCACTAACAAGAGTTCAAGAATGACCAATTATTCAACTGGATGCTTGTACACAAGGCCCACAAAGTATAAGCTAAACTGTGTTTTCAGTTCCTGTGGTGAGAAAAATAATACTTTTACTAAGAAAGCAGGCATTATACCAAACAGTTTCTGTATTTAAGGGTAAAATGAGATGAAGGAACATCTTGTGATGGATTTCCTGTGCATTTTAAATTGTGAAACAGAAGCTATCTGAATTGGGGTTGGGTCATTGGGCACAAGGATTTAAACTTTTTCTTTTAAGCCATGTTGCTGATCACAAACAAGAAAGACTGTTGTCTCCAAAGCACTGCCAACAGAATGAAAATGATAGAAAATTTTTCCCTGCCTCTCATCTCCTGCTGATGTAGGGTCCCCCGCTGCTAGGTCCTACCTCTCTGTTGGCGATCAGCTGGCTGGTGGGGGAAGGAACTGTCAAGAAGTCTCAGACTAAACCTTATGGATCCCCAGGGCAGTTGTACACATGTAATCAGACTGTTTAACTTTAAAAAACATATATAAAGTTTATTTCAATTTCTATTGAAATGGAAATTTGTATATCCAACACGTTACTATAAAATCATGCCACAATGAAACAAGAAAACTAGCTTAATTATCCAACACTTCTAGACATCCAGGTGAGCATCCATGTGGTCAATGGAGACTACTCCATGCAGGATACTCACACTGTTGCAGGAAAGACATGCATACAGCTCCATACTATGGCAATGAATTAACTCAGAACTATATTAGATGCACGCATCTCTCATACACACTCTCCCCACCCTCTATCCTTATACAGCTACAATAGACAGAAGTCAAGGCACATTTTAGTGGCTGTCTGCAATTCTTAGTGGCTGTCTGCAATTGCAGGTCAGGTATTCCTAAAAAAGAATGGGGAAACACATCTAAATAGAAGTGTTCATGTAACATCTGTATTTGCCTCAAGGAAGGAGGCCAAACTAAAATGCCACAATAGTATGATCAAGTCACCATAAAGAGTGTATATGCAGGGGGGGCTCAAAAGAGAATTTATGTGAAGCAGCGAAGAGTTGAACCCACCTCTTATATTTTTATTACCTTCCATTTTCCCAATTTGTTACTTCTGATCAAAGAGTACTTTTGGTAGAAAAACATATTTTAAAGACTTTATCAATGGGGCAAAAAGGCTAGAAAAGAAGCAGCATAGTCATGGAAAGAGTTCTGTTGGGCAGGCTACAGATCTTACACCATCACCATTCGGCAATGAACAGGAAGGGTCCACACTCTGCCAATCAAGTTTGTTGGCCATGCAACTCTTGTACAAGCCAAGGCACTGGAGAATAAGCTCAAATCAGGAGTCCAACTGAGTAATATTTCTCTTACACACACTTCTACAAGTCTGAACTCTCCTTCCCTCCTTAAATTCCATCCTTACATGGTATATATGAGAATAACAGTTGTTAATAAAAACTATTAAGATGAGGTACAAGGAAACAGCCCTGACCTGGATAGCCTAGGCTAGTCTGATCTTGTCAGATCTTGGAAGCTAAGCAAGGATGGTTCTGGTCAGTATTTATATGGGAGACCAACCATGGCATACCAAGGTCATAATGCAGAGACAGGCAATAGGAAACTACCTCTGTATATTCTTGCCTTGAAAATCCAGTGGGGTCATTATATGTCAGTTGTGACTTGACAGCAACCCCCCCCCCAAAAAAAAAACCCAACTCCCCAGTAAGTATGCAACACAGCATTAACAAACAAGGTTGAAATACACACACAACTCCCCTCTGAATACATTTCTGATACCTCAGACTATTAGTTATTTCTTCAAACCATTTTCTACTTCCTTGTCCTAGAAGCTTTGAATTCGTTGGACTCTTCCTACACCGATTACCAAAGAGTTATTTAAATTTAGCTGTGAGGTAAATGCACTGCAGAACAACAATATTTAGACTTAGGAGTGAAGTTGCCATTATATATTTAAGTTCAATAGATCACAGCAGAACAAGAAGTGTGGTATAAAATTTCAGGCAACCTACAGCTTGTGTTTGCAGTGTTTATTAAAACAATAAATAATTAACAAAAATAATGGATACAGTGTACAGAGCTAATTCCCATCAATACCTGAATGTTTAGACTATCCCTGTTAAGTTTGATGACACAACTTACTGGAATTCTTCTCATCTACCATTGTTTTCTTTTATTTTGCTTACACTACAGCTGGTGCTGTGGATGCATTCCAGATGTCATATAAAACACAGCTGCAAAAACTGCCCTATGTCAGTTCTAAATCTTAAGCATACTCCCAAACAGACTACATTAGTTCTATATATGGTAAATTCAAGGCAAATTGATAGCAAGGCCAAGTTAATAATGACACACAGGTTGCATGCAGATATCACAGGAGCCACCAAGTAGTTTATATTCAGCAGCACACCCTGTAGGCATGTAGAAAAATAAGCACTGGTCCCTGCCCTGCCTCCATAGTCCACAGGTAGCCATAGGTTCCCTCCTGAAGACAAATAACTTGCATAACTCTGGCTTTTGTTTACTGAAGTGAGAATGTTGAAATTAACATGCTGAGAATATGAAGGATACAGTTAACTTTTAAAGTGTCAGTTTTACACTGGTGGCAAGACAAGCCTGAACAAATCTCCAGAGTAAAATATATACTGGAAACATAAAGCTAATAGACGCCCCCCTCCCTCCCTCTCTATATGGTCTATTAGCTTTCTGGTTCCAACAGTAGCCAGCCAGATGTCTCTTTATAAACTGGTAACAACAGTCTGCTGCTCCCAGTCCTTGACACTTGGCATTCAGAAGCATATATCTTCTATTCACGAAAACGTTAGGCAGCTACTGATAGATCTCTCCTCTATGAATCTGTCTAATGCCCTTTGAAAAACATCTAAGTCAATGGCCATCACTACAGCTTGTGGAAGTAAACAGTTGTTTAATTAAAAAACTTACTCCCAGTGATCTTCACTGTATGAGTCCTAGGATTTCAGCATGACAATAGGATTAAACTCCATCCCCATAAAAGTATTCATGGTTTTACAAATCCCTTCTCTTTGAATTAGAGACTCAGGGCGTTTTCGCACTGACCTTAATCGGCAGCAACATCCCTCTTCACCGCGCAGGATCTGCGCGGATTTCGCACCAATTGCTGTGGAGCACCCGGAAGAGCCGCAAAGTCCCGCAGCTTTTGCGGCGCAAATGGAAACTGGTTTTTGGCGGTTTCCATTTGTGCTGCAAAAGCCGCGGGACTTTGCGGCTCTTCCGGGTGATCCGCAGCAATTGGTGCGAAATCCGCACAGATCCTGCGCGGTGAAGAGGGACGTCGCTGCCGATTAAGGTCAGTGCGAAAACGCCCTCAGAGTGGCTTACAATCTCCTACATCTTCTCATCCACAACACACAACCTGTGAGGTGAGTGGGGCTGAGAAGGCTCTCACAGAAGCTGCCCTTTCAAGGACAACTCCTGTGATAGCTATGGCTCACCCAAGGCCATCCCAGCAGCTGTAAGTGGAGGAGTGGGGAATCAAACTTGGTTCCAGGACCAGATCTACAGTACATGTTTTTTGAGGGGGGGCAAAATTAAAAAATGATGCCCCCTTATGGGCCATTCTATCTTATGATCCCACAGAATATAATGGACTCCATACCCAATTTGGTGCCCCCCCCCTCTGCTGGTGCCCAGGGCAAGCACCCCCCTCTGCCTCCCCTCTGCCCCCCCCTGCCTGGTTCTCCCAGATAACAGTTCGCACACTTAACCACTACACCAAACTGGCTCTCCAATTGGCCATAAACACTGCAAAAGTGAAACTGTTTTAGCTCCACTCCACTAAAATATATTGCAGCACAGACAAAGCTGCAAGGAAAACATGGAATGTTTTAACGTCTCTGGGCCCAGATAGACTGGTGCAGAGATTTTAATAGAAAATCCATTCCACATTTTCTTTGCAGCTTCCAGCTGAAGCAGGCAAAAACAATGCAGGAGGAGTTGGGAATGTTGTGGCCAGCACTGGAGCTTTAAAGGATGAAGACAGGCAGGAGAAGAGGGGGGAGAAAGTTGTCATGGGGCTGATTGAAGCCCTGGGTGGGCCGAATCCGGCCCATGAATTTGACAGCCCTGCTTTAGACATTAAGTAACTTACACTGGAATATTTCACCTATTAAGAGAAGGCACTCTGGAGAAAATAGCTTTAAGAGCACTTTGCATTATTAAAAATATTACTACCCTAGAAAGTAGGGTTTAGTATATATCCTATAATTTCTCCCCCTTTTGTTTATCAAACTGCTTAGTACAGTTTTACTTATTCTGTAGCCCATATAGAGCCATATTTGAAATGATCATCAAATTTGAGGGGGAAAAACAAGACTAACTGTATGCCCTGTGTGCCTCCCCATAACAGACACACATACAATAAGATATATTTATAAAATATATAATATAACATTTTATAATTACCAGATTATTATTGAGCATGCAGAGTCATTTCTCCCCACCTCTGTTGCATTTTAACCACCCCTTGTGTACTAGGGAGTAAATGGAAGGGCTGCACTCACACACTATTCTCAGCAGGTGAGAAACAAGACCACTCACAGAGGAGAGAGCGAATTAACCATGGAGAAAGAAGAGTACAACCAGCACTACTCCACTATGGCTAGATTGTTCTTATCCTAGGAGGCTGCCATGGAGGGGATGGTGGCTGAACTCTGAGACCAGCTTGCTCCCCTCCCGCCAGGCACTGCAGAGAATGGTAGGAAGTTAGTAGAAAAGAGAGGGCCCTTTACTTCCATCCCAGGCACAAGTCTGCAATTTAGGAAGGCTCACAGTTTACCTTTCTTCCAGCCCCTGCAGTAGAGGTGGCTGTTTCAACATGACAAGCACCTGCTAACAAGCCTGATTGGGAAATGGCCTTGCTTATTTTCCTGGAACATACAAAGGATGCCACATTGGGGAACAGTGCTCAGAAGAACCACAGGTTGTGTAATGAAGAGCAACATGTAGCTCACAAGACAATGAGAGTATTATTGGCTTAGTAAGATTTTATGAAGTCTACAACATTACATTGGTTCTCATATATCTTGAATACAATTCACAAAAAGGAAACTATCAGAAACTAGGTATACCAGCTGTTCCTTACTATTCATAAATACTTGCCATGTGCTGGTTTAGTTCTGCATGTTGTCATAGCTTGATTAACATGTGTCTTTTGGGATCAAGTCCAAAATCTATCCAGGCCAGTAGTGAGAATCAAATGTCTCAGGCCGATTTTGCACTCACCTTACGCCACTCTCACGTCCGTCTTCTCAGCGTGGCGTCCTCCCGATTTCCCACTATTTGTGTTGGTGCTCAGCAAGCATCGCGGTTTTTGCGCAGCAAACGGAAACTGTTATTTGCTGCAGCTCTGGTGCAAATAATGGGAAATTGGGAGGACGCCGCGCTGAGAAGATGGACAATTAGAGCGGCATAAGGATGAGTCTCAGATTTTATCTCAACATAGAACCAGAGAATTGGAAGAGACCTCCAGGGCCATCTAGTCCAACCCCCTGCACAATGCATGAAATTAACAAATACCTCCCCCCCCCCCACAAACCCAGTGACACCTGCTGCACACCCAGAAGAAGATGGCAAAAAAACCCCCCAAGAACACAAATCTCTCCAGTATCCTGCCCTGGAGAAAAAGTGCTGCCTGACCCCAAAGTGGTAAACATCATTGCCCTGGGCATGTAAGAAAAATCCATCAGAACTTACTAATGCCCTACTTCTCATAATCTGGCCAAATTTACAGACTCTCAGCACTGTTGCCAGATGGCTACCTAGTCTCTGTTTAAAAACCTTCAACAAGGAAAATATTAGAAACTAGATATACCAGTTGTTCCCTACTAGTCATAAATACGTGTCATGCACTGGTTCAGTTCTGCATGTTGTCACAGCTCCAGTAACATGTGCCTTTTGGGATCAAATAAAAAATCCATCCAGTCCAGTAACGAAAATCAAATGTCTCAGATTTCATCTCATCTGAGACATCTCTAATTTCATGTAAAAAGCAGTCACATATTCCCAGCTGCAAATTTATCATAAACTGCTAAGATTTCAAGGGTATTTGAATCTGTGTTGATTATACCAATAAATAATCAATGAGGCAGCCAGCTGGTAACCACTGATTGCAGATGCTCAGAATTTACTAGATTTTTAGAAATTTTACTCTTTTTTGCCTTCCAATTTAACCTTGGAAAATGTAATCTGTACTTGATAGGTCTGGGAAATCAAACGTATAGACCATCGTGGAAAACAATATTGACAGTTAAAAGCTATACAGAGTAGACAGAATTAATATGCAAAATGTCATTTCATACATATTAATATTGTATATCATACACAGTTTTTAAAAAATGAACACAAACATTTTTAACGTTTGAGATGAATTTAAATTCCTGTTCTTGTTCATATGTTTTCACAATACATTATGAAACAATCCTTTGAAAACATACATTTCAGTAGCCCTCAAATCACTGAACATAAATGTTAAAGGGAATCTTGCTGGATCAGACAAGAGTCCCTCTAGTCCAGCACACTGTGCTGCATAGCAGTCAATGCTAATATTCCCAGCAAGGAGATAAGGCAATAGACCTTCCTTGCTGTTGTGGCCTCACACCAGTAACTCATACTGCTCCTGAATGTTGAAGCTCCTTTCAGTCACCATAACTAGTAACTACTGATGGACCTAACTTTCCATGAATTTTTCTAAGCCACTTCTAAAGCTATATAACTAGTGGGAATTACCACATCGGTGGCAGTAAAGTCCATAAATTAATTATATATTTTGTAAAGAGTTTTCTTTTATCTGCCTTAAATCTACTGATACTAAGTTTCATTGGGAGAGCTAGCTATTCTTATATCAGAGGCAGGGAGAGAACTAGAAGGGAAACAATACTCCAATTTTTCAACAATGCACAGAATTTTATAAACCTGCAACATGTCTGAGAGAGTGAGAAAAAGAGACCTCCGTTCTGTTCTTCAGCAATATGACCACATGACTGATAGCATACACAGCAACCCATAAGTCTCTGCACTGGTATTTTGTGTTGCAGGTCAAGTAGACAATACAACCTGTTGTCTCTGTATTCCATATCACCTGCCTTCAGAACACATTACACAAACTCTCACCCTATGTGCTAGCAGACCTACAGAGAACACAGAACAACATGAAAACAGAAGCCCACGACATATATGATCAAGAATGCCTACCAAAGTCAGGGACAGTGCAACACTGAGAAGATTAAGCACTAAGCATTAAAAAAATCTATGGAGATGATGTGCACTGCTAAGAGCTTCTGCCAGTTTTCTGGTTGGAAGACACCCTGTCACTCAGACTACTTGTTGAGTCACTTTTTCCTTTCTGTCTCTCCTGATCCTTTTCCTCTGCTTGTTGAGCTATGAAAAATAGACAAAGTACTAGAATGACTGTAATTTATGCATTGTTAAAGGACTGTAAGATTAAACATTTTTAAATTATAGACTTGGATTCCTAAAATGGCTCTCAAGGCTCTATGCAAAAACCTCTTAAAAGCTAAAGCAGCTCCCCCTCATTATATATGGAAGAATTATTTTTTAAAAACAGAGTTTCCAGTTTTGATTACTTAAGGCTAGGTGGCCATCAGACAGCGATGAAGATCCTGTGAATTTGGGGTATTTGTGGGTTTCCTGCACTGTGCAGGGGATTGGATTAGATGATCCTGGAGGTTCCTTCCAACCCTATGATTCTGTGTCTAGATGCTAGTGGCCCCATACATACCTGGGCCCTGTTTGCCAGACTGCAGGGGGCGAGGAGGGAGGTGGTGCTTGGTGGGTCTGATGGCACAGCTGGGGAGGCCTCTTGAACCTGTGTGGGCTCTGTTTGGCCTCCTTCCCCAGCCTGGCCTAGGTTGGGGCAGGATCCTAGCCTACAGGCCTCACTGGAGTTTCTTTCTTGTCATAACATATTTTAAAAACTTACTATTTGCCCAACGTCTCCCCCAATGTTTATTACATTAAAGAAAATATTATCATCAGTAAACATTGGTGATTTTATTACTACAAAAATTCATACTTGCTCATGTCCTTTAATCTGTTCATTAATCTTTTAGGACTCCCCCCCCCTTTTAAATTTGTCTTTCCTTTTATGAAGGCAGAAAATGAACCATATGAAGTAAAGCTGCACAGAAAGCTTATTACTAGCACTCAGTATTTATATCATTAGGAAACTTGACTGCACTATAAGACTTGCACATTGGCTTGTGGCCTACAACAGTTACAGTAGCAAAGTTTTGATATCCATTTTGAAGCTTAACCTCAGCTGGACTTTACTTCTGTCTAATCCAGTTCAGAGAATAAGCAATTACTTGTAAAGAGACCCAAATAATCACAAGAAAAAGCAGCTGATCAGCTATACTGATAAACTGTAGGAAAAATACAAATTAAAATGTAAAGGTTTTGCTCCCCAAAGTAAAAGTGCCCTGCAAATAAGAATGTGAAACAACCTCACTTATCAACTCAAAACGCACCTTTAAATCCAAAAGAATTCCATGTGTTAACAAAAAAGTTACCATATAAAAAAGTTAACAAAAAACTGCTGAAACCTTTCTCTCTCACACACACACGAACCCCTACAAAAAAGTTCAAAATACTGTCATTCTCTTCACTCCCTTCAAAATATAAAAAAGAGAAGAATTTAAGATGGTCATTTCACTATAGTCCAGATTACTATATAGACATACTATAGCTCTAGAGTGCTAAACAGTGCTTTCCTCTCACAGTAAAAAAATAAATAAAAATAGAGTGAATAGCCATGGTAGTAATAATAATAATAATGCAGCATCTCATAGATGCCTTTAAAATGCCACATTGTGCCCTGTGTTTCCTCTAATTTTCTGAGTCTTATGGTGCCATGAGGTGGAGGAAGAAGATAGGGGAATACAATGAAAAATTTAAATCTTGAGATATTGTTTCAACAAATCTTTCCAGTACCACGTCCTACACCATTTGAACTGTTTCTTCCCACACACACACACACACACAAAGAGAAGTTTTTTCCATCATCCATTTTACTGAATACTCTGGAAATGAGTGGGAATCACATCTTTTGATGACAGAATTATACCATCTGAGAAAGTGATAGACATGCTACACATTTCAGACTGGTAAAAAAAATAAATAAAGGGAGGGTGTATTTTGCAGCTGTTGTGATCAAAAGGCACAGTCCCTAAAACTACTGTAAACACATTTATCAGATGCTGACAGCTGGGGTAAAAGTTTCAAGTTAAAATGTTTCATTAAGTTCAGAGGCTGTGCAAATGTTTCATTATAAGAGACAAGAATTACTGTAAGTACAGAATTTATATTGAAGAGTTAATGCATTCTTCTATGGTTCAGTCTGCAAATACCCAAGGTCCTTTTTCAAGGTCTCATATCAACTTTCCCAGCATACCCTTGCTATTACTTCAGTTTAGTAATACAGTTCAGTAATGCAGTGTTTTTATTTGTTTACAGCCATCTTCTTCAACATTTAAAGTGCTGTTCTGGAATAACTCTACTATGGATTCTAGAGTCACTAACATTTCACAAATAGTTATCTCCCCGTGAGATTTTTGAAATTGCATAAATTACTCCATTTATATAGAAATGAGCAAAGTATTAATATATTAGCAAAGTACTATAATACACATTGAAATAACAAACATTACCGATCACTTTGAATCTCCTTTTGGCATGCTGTGCTTTACTATTCTACAATATAGCGGACGTGAAGCATTTTTTTATGCCTCATGTACTGCTCAGATTCATACATTAAAGTTTTGTAACTGTCAAAGTTAAATTTATAGCTAAGAAGCTCAAACAAATGAACAACAGGAAATTACAAAGTGTTAGATTACTTTATAATGAACCACTGACCACTCTGCAAGGTAGACACAACACAACTTCTTAGGCTCAACCATGCCCCATTAAACATGAGAGAAGTGAAACTCCTTCAGTCAGCTTGCAGCTAGATTTCACAGAAACCCAATTAATGATTTTTAAAAAGCCTTTAAGAGATGTTGTATCAAGATATGGCTATGTTGAACTTAGACTATATTATTTCAGCTGGCTGTTAATGAATAGGCTATTAAAATAATACAATTAATGACATCAGGTAGTAAAAAAGATTTCCAAATTACAAGTTTTAGCATATTTCATTGAAGGAACTAGTAAACAGATCCAGGTGGTATCTGGTAGAAGGGGAGAAAAAAAAAGAATGTACTAACTTAATTGCACTATACCTTTATCTTTTAAAAGGTACAAAAGGAAGTTTATTTTTTAAAGTTTAGCCTAAAACTGCAAAATACACTAAATAAAAACTTAAATATCAATACAAAACAATCATAGGTTTTTAAATGACTACAGCAGCAAAATGAACAATATTTTTCGCAAAGACCTTACAGAATTAAAAAAAAATTAAAGTACTTCCTAAAATTTTATATTTTTTAAACATTTTTGTTTCTTATGTTTAAGTTTTAATGTTTCTTATGTTCACCATTAAAACTTAAGCCTCTTGCTGAGAGTGAAAGAGGAGAGTGAAAAAGTTGGTTTGAAACTCAACATCAAAAAAGCTAAGATCATGGCATCTGGCCCCATCACTCCTTGGCAAATAGAAGGGGAAGTAGTGGTGGACTTTGCATTCTTGGGATTCAAGATCACTGTAGACAGTGACTGCAGCTATGAAATTAAAAGATGCCTGCTCCTTGGGAGGAAAGCTATGGCAAACCTAGGCAGCAAAATAGAAAGTAGAGACATCACAATACCGACAAGGTCCATATAGTCAAAGCAATGGTATTCCCAGTAGTAATGTATGACTGTGAGAGTTGGACCATAAGAAAGGTCGAGCACTGAAGAACAGATGCTTTCAAACTGTGGTGCTGGAGAAGACTCTTGAGAGTCCCTTGGACAGAAAGGAGATCAAATCAGTCAATCCTAATGGAAATCAATCCTGACTGTTTCATGGAAGGTCATATACTCAAATACTTTGGCCACCAAATGAGAAGGGAGCATTCACTGGAGAAGACCCTGATTCTGGGAAAGATTGAAGGTAAAAAAAGAATGAGCAAAAAGCAAAGGATGAGATGGTTAGACAGTGTTATCAATGCAACGAACATGAGTTTGAGTGAACTTAGGAGGACAGTGGAAGATAGAAGGGCCTGGCGTGATGTGGTCCATGGAGTCGCGAAGAGTCAGACTCGATTGTATGAACGAACAACAACAAATGTTCACCATCTTGTGGACCTGATTGGGTGGAAAGGCACAATAAAAATATTTTAAATAAATAAAAGTAAAATAAAGGGACAAATAAACAAGCAAGTCAAAACACTCCCCAAATTGGGAAGTCACATTAGAAAAAGAAGCAAATTGGTGAAAACAAATCCTACTGCAGAAAAGCCACACTGAAAACATCTTAATGTAAAAGGAAAGGTCACAGGTAAGAAAGAATTTTCTGCAAGGGTCCCTAAACACAAACTGACTGCTATGGGAGAGTTTGTAACTTCCCCTTATATTTTCTCAAAGAAAGTTTTGATCCGTTTTTGTGGGAGCCAAGAAAGCTTTCAGGTAATAATGTCTACATTTACTAATATTTATCCAACACAAACAAATTGTGCTGCGTGGCTTTAGTTAGGCTTTGTGGGATCAGGGAATTTGAGGGGGAATCCAAGTGAAGCCAAGAATGAAATACATAAGCCAATAACATTGCTTTTATTTGGAATGTATGAAGGTATTCTATGGGCAGCAGGTGCTAGGAGAAATAGTATGGATTTTCCTGGATGAGACTGTGGGATGCTCTCTCTCTCCATGTCCTCTGCACCCCCGTGAAAAGATGGCACTGTGGTATAATGTGGATTTGCAATCGATGAAACGGAGGCTCAGATGACTACAGAGGCGATGGCGGTGGACTCACAACGAAGCAACCAGAGCATCTTATAGAGAGTATATGAGATCCTATGAGATGGCAGTCAAGGCCACAAAGAAAATTTACTTTACGGCCAAGATTGCGTCCACGAATTCACGCCCAGCACAATTATTTAGTATAATTTGGACTCTTGCAACTCTGCCACAAGGCAGACCAAACTATAGGGAATTGGAAACAGGCTGTGAGGCTTTTGCAACATTCTTCATGGATAAAGTCTCATTGCTCCGGCATGACATCCCTGCCACAATTAAAACAGTAAGTGAACTCGAGGCTCTGTGCCTGTTTTCGGGGTCGGCTTTAGACAGTTTTGCAACACTCAGCTTGGAGGAAGTTGACAGAATCCTCGCAACTGTATGCCCAACAACATGCGCTTTTGACCCTTGCCCATCCTGGCTGATTAAAGATTGCCAGATGGAGCTTCAATATCCTGTACGGGATATCGTAAATAGGTCCCTCTCGGATGGGCTTTTTCCAACACCTCTTAAAGAGGCGATAGTCCATCCCCTCTTAAAAAACCCAACATTAGACCCAGCCGAATTGGCGCATTATCGGCCGGTCTCAAATTTACCCTTTTTGGGTAAAATTATCGAGAGGGCAGTAGCATTACAGTTACAGAGCTTCCTGGAGGATGCTTCCATCCTAGACCCACACCAGTCCGGCTTTCGTCCGGGCCATGGGACGGAGACGGTGCTGGTCGCCTTGGTAGAGGATCTCCAGCGACAACTGGATCGAGGCAGGTCAGCAGTGCTGTAGTTGTTGGACCTGTTGGCGGCGTTCGACATGGTCGACTATCAGTTGCTGGTCCACCACCTCGCTGATGCGAGGATTCAGGGGTTAGCCTTACAATGGCTTTCCTCCTTTCTCTGTGATCAGGGACAAAGGGTGGCGATTGGGGGACGATCGTCCCAGAGCCATCCACTTAATTGTGGGGTGCCTCAGGGGGCGGTGATGTTGTTTAATATCTACATACACCCCTTGCCCAGATTGTCAGGAGATTCAGGCTGGGTTGCCATCAGTATGCAGATGACACTCAGCTTTATCTGTTGATGGATGGCCGGCCTGCCTCCGCTCCAGAAAAACTGGCCCCGGCGTTACAAGCCGTGGCAGGGTGGCTCAGGCTGAGTCATCTGAAGCTGAACCCAACGAAGACAGAAGTCCTTTGTCTGAGCCGTGGTGGCCTGGGAAGGGAAATCCCTTTATCAGCCTTTGATGGGGCGCCACTGATATCAGCACCTAAAGTCAAGAGCTTGCGGGTGTTACTGGGGCCCACATTGGCTATGGAGGCCCAGATAGCAGCCACTGTGAGATCCACCTTTTTCCATCTTAGGCGGGCACAACAGCTGGCACCCTTCCTAGAGCACAGTGACTTAGCAACAGAGATTCATGCTACGGTCACCTCGAGACTAGACTACTGTAATGCCCTCTACATGGGGCTGCCCATGTCTCGAATCTGGAAGCTGCAGCTGGTGCAGAATGCTGCAGCCAGGCTGTTACTGGGTCTCTCTATTTGGGATCATGTGCAGCCGGGGCTGCGGAGACGGCATTGGCTGCCAATAGTATTCCAGATTCGCTACAAGTTGCTGGTTATTACCTTTAAAGCCCTATATGGCCAAGGTCCTGTCTACCTTAGGGTCCATTTCTCCCCATATATTCCCCAGAGGGTACTGAGATCTGGATCACAAAACCTATTAGAAATCCCCGGGCCGAGGGAGGCGAGACTGAAGGCTACCAGAGAACAAGCCTTCTCTATTGTGGCCCCCCACTGGTGGAACCAACTCCCTGATGATGTTAGAGCCTTGCGGGACCTCGCCCAATTCCGCAAGGCTTGTAAAACAACACTTTTTCATCTGGCCTTCAACTATAGTACAGAGCTGCTTAACATCATGGTATGGAGCTTAGCACCAAAACTGTTTTAAAAATTTGTTCAATATTTAAAGTGCAATTGTTAATTTTAATTGATCTTACTGTAACTGTTTTTATTGCTTTATGGTTTTATTGTTTTATTGTGGATTTAATGTTGTTGTTAGCCACCCTGAGCTTACGTCGGCGGGGAGGGCGGGATATAAATGTGAAAAATCAATAAATGTCTCCTGGCTCTTCCTGCATTTGTTTTCAGTTTTCATAACAAGGGTCCCCTTCTTTTCCCTTCCTTTTTGCTGGCAGGAGAGCCATTGGTGTGGCAGTTTCAAGCAAACACATGCCTCTAATGAAGACAGAGTGAACTTGAATGCCTATGACCCCTTCAAAGTTGCATTCACTGTGCCAGAACACCATGGGAGGCAGCTGGAGCTCTCATCCCACCACACATAAATTTCACTGCCACCACCGCTTCTTCATCGTCCCCTTGCTTTTACAGTACCCGAACATTGGAGATGTAAGTGATATAGGTTCGCTAAAGGAATAGGTAAGAAATAAAAAAGTGAATAAAGCAACAGCTGCAAAGAAGGAATAGAAAGGATGGAGTATGGGAGAGGCAAAGGAAGATAAAGGAGAAGAAGGAAATTTGAAAAGGGCTAAGAAAGCAGAAGTCAGGAAGCAGTGCAGCAAATGGAAGCCAGAAAACAAAACTGTCAGACACCACGGGCACCAGCAAGTGCCACATTCGCTGCTATGTTTTCAGTCACCTGATATTTGCAAACTATTTTCAAAAGCATCCCCATACAGGAAGAGGAAGGTGGTGGTGAATGGAGACTCCTTGCTCAGAGGGGTGGAGCCCAAAGTGTGCTGACCCGACATGTCATCCCAAGAAAGGATTGCATCCAGCATGTGACAGAAAGGATAGGAAGACTTATCAAGCCCACGGATTACTATCCTTTCTTGCTGATCCACGTGGGAACGAACAATACTTCCCATCATAGCCCTGAATGCATTAGAAAAGACTATGTGGCTCTGAGTCTGAAGGCGAAGGAGCTGGGCGCACAGGTTGTGTTCTTGTCAGTGCTTCCTGTTGAAGGCCGTGGCTTAGGACGGGAAAGAAGAATACTTCAGATAAACGGCTGGCTATGTCAATGGTGTCATCAGGAAAGATTGGATTTATACCCAGCACTTCACTTGTGAGTCTCAGAGCAGCTTACACACTTTTTCTCTTCCCCTCCCCACAACAGACACTTTCTGAGGTAGGTGGGGCTGAGAGAGCTCTTTTGAGAACTGCTCCTAATAAAACAGCTCTGAAAGAACTTGTGACTGACTCAAAGTCACACCAGTAGGTTCATGTGGAAGAGTGGGGAATCAAATCCAGCTCTGGCTAGGAGTCCATGCTCCTAGCCAGTATACCTAGGGTCTCAAGGGTGGAATATAACATAAACAAATGAATAAATAAATTATTTATTAGCACAGTCTTCCTTTCCAAATGAAATTTCAGTTAACTGAGGATATGCTCCTATTTTCCAGGCAGCATCTTGACATTATACATGGTATCATTTTATATTTCTAGAGTATAGAATAGTCCACTGTTAGAGAAAATTCTCATCCTGCATATAATTATTAAATGTAAATTAAAAGGCACTTTCTTCTTTACTAGCATGACTATTACTAAATCCTCCCCATTCTTAGAACTTACACACAAATACTTGAGATAGCTAACATTCCCTCCCTAATTATTGCAAGGTCATATTAGGCACATATTAATCTGCTAAAAATTTGCATAGTACTTAGCCCCAATAATTTATTTTCCTGCTTTCCTTCCGGATGGTACTAAATGTTACTTTGTCTTCATTTCATAGGTGCTACAGGTGCATCTTACATGCAGTCCAGTAGTTTATTTAGGCACCATGAAGAGCTTAGACTTTAATATTTCTTTTAAAGTTTCAAATTATACAACATGCTTCTAAAGTTAGTTTTTGCTCATGTTAGGTGGTTATACCAAATTTACAACAAAATACATGAACACTCAAAAGTTAAAGGAAATTATATGCAGCAAAAGACACAGAGCCTAGCAAATGGTGCAATCAACTAAGCAAACACTCAGCATCTGTTATGGGAACAAGCCAGTTCAGGCATTTTTATCATGTTCAAGTGGGATACCTAGGGCTGGACAATGCACCACATTTACAGAGCATCTTGTTGACAGCAGGGGTGGAGCATGCACACAGGGGTTCTACAAGCAAACAACCATTCATAGCTTGGTGAAAGCTGCTTTTATAGAAATAAGCATTTGTTCCTGGCTTGGAGCAAATTCATTGGGTGGGGGCAGCCAGCTGGCATTAGCTGTATGGCACTTAGGTATCTGCTCCTTGCTCTGGGCAAAATGTACAGTTCCATGAATTAAATTACCTCCAAATGGCCTAATATTACTTTATAATCACCAGTCCTCCAAGCCAAAATTTAGCAAGAAAAGGAACAGAGTGAACATTCCCTTTAGGCATATGATCCAACGCTGTATGTTACTTAAACCCACTTTCCCCACATATCAGACTATAGAACATCAATCTACAAACAAGTAACTCAAGAAAGTGACAACTATGAATAAAGACTGATATGGGGAGGGGGGGCTTCAGTTAAACCTCACCCAATAACATATACTGTAACGTTCTTACATAAAATTGAACACAAGTACTGCATAAAGCAGGGGTGGGGAACCTTTTTTCTGCCAAGGGCCATATGGATATTTATAACATCATTCGCGGGCCATAAAAAAATCAACTTAAAAAATAGTGCTCCGCCGAGGGAGAATGATTCAAGCTAGCAAAATTAATGCAAATAATTGTTTTTCTATTTGAAGTCCCATAGGGAAAGCCTAATCTGGCACACACGCACCCCTCCCAGCCCGCCGCTCTAGGCAAATGCATAGGTCCAGGGCTTCTTTTTTGTGAACAAAAATTTTATTTTGCAATATATTGAAAATTATTCTACTACCAAAATCTAAATATAGTTCATCAATACATTACACAATTTCATACCTCTCCCACCCTCCAAATTGTGACCTCCACTGGTATACAAAACAAATTAAAAACCTTTTAAAAGTAAAAATTCACATATATAGAATCTTAACTATAAGTTATTATTCATTTAACTTTATCTTAACTCCAATATACTACTATTCTTATTCTTTTACTCATTACTTACTTCTTAATCCTCAATATTACAGATTTAATCAGATAACCATAATCTATTTTTCTTTACACTTTTAAAAATTCAGTTATTACTTATTAAACATGAAACATATATTTCATAGTCCTTAAATCATCACTAAAATTATTAAAATCTTAATCTTATCTTAACACATAAATTTACTATATAAACTCAGCTACTTATATTTTGCTACTAAAACAGTACTCAATAATCACAGTCCTTTTTCTCTTTTAGAGTTCAGTTAATATTATCAAAAACCACTAAATGTCTCTTCACCTTCCATTGCATCTCCACATAGTTTTCAAATTTATTCCAATCTTCTTTAAAGTTCTCCAAATTATATTCTTTTAAGATTCTAGTAAGTTTGTCCATTTTACTCCAGTTAAGAACCTTTAAGAATTAACTCCACTTAAGAACCAGTCCCACTTATCAGGTATTTTGTCTTGCTTCCACATTTGCGCATACAATGTTCTAGCAGTTGAAAGCAAATACCACAACAATGTCCTCTCTTGTTCGGGAAGCTTTCTATTTGTAATCCCACCAGAAAAACATCCTGTGCTCTCTTGACATTATAACCCAAGATTTTCGATATCTCTTGTTGAATCATAGAGCAAAATTGTTTTGCCTTCTCACAAGTCCACCACATGTGGTAAAAAGAACCTTGCTGTGTTTTTACACTTCCAACACCTATCAGAAATGTTATTGTTCATTTTTGCTAGTTTTTTAGGTGTCATGTACCATCTATACAGCATTTTAAAACAGTTTTCTTTTATGTTATAGCATATTTTCATAGAGTTCTTCCATAGGTGTCCCCATGTCTCCATTTGTATTTCTTTGTTAAAATTTATTGTCCACTTAATCATTTGAGGTTTTACGACCTCTTCTTCTGTAGACCATTTCAGTAATAGCTTATAGATCTTTGAAATCAGTTTTTCATTTTCACCCAACAGCATTTTCTCCATTTCTGTTTTTTCACGTGTTATACCTGTACTCCTGATATCTTTCTCTACAAAGCTTTTAATTTGCAAAAACTGAAACCAATCAAATTTATCTTTTAGCTCTTCCACCGACTTCATTTCTATTTTGCCTCCATGAAATTTTAGCAGTTGCTCATAGGTAACCCATTTCTCTTCCTGTGAACTTTGAGACAGCTTTATGACTTCAGTTGGCACTATCCAAAGCAGTTTCCTCTCATCACCATATTTACTGTATTTTTTCCAGGTATTCAACAAAGTCCTCCTTATATAATGGTGTGGAAAAAAACCATCCAACTTTTTCTTCCCATAGTACATATACGCATGCCAGCCAAAAACATTTCCATGGCCTTCTAATACCAATAGCTTTTTGTTAATCAAAGTCATCCAGTCCTTAATCCAAACCAAACAAACTGCATCATGGTATAACAATAAATCAGGTACTTGAAAGCCTCCTCTTTCTTTCGCATCTGTCAGAATTTTCATCTTAATTCTTGGTTTTTTACCCACCCAAATAAATTCTGAAATCTTTCTTTGCCAGAGATGAAATTGTTTCTTATCTTTCACTATTGGAATAGTCTGAAAGAAAAACATAATTATTGGTAGAACATTCATTTTAATTACAGATATCCTCCCCAACATGGATAAATTCAATTTATTCCACTTTAGCATATCCTCTTCAATTTTATGCCAGAGCTTTTCATAATTGTTCTTGTATAGATCAGTGTTCCTCATCGTAATCTCCACACCCAAATACTTTACTTTTGACACAACTTCACAACCAGTAGCATTTTGTAACTCCTTCTGTTTACATGATGACAAATTTTTACTAAGGATTTTAGATTTTTCATTATTAATATAGAAGCCTGCTAGCTCACCAAACTTTTTAATTTTTTTCAACAACAAAGGTGTTACTTGTAATTGATAAACATCATGTCATCTGCAAATGCTCTATATTTGTAGGAAAAACCTTTCAACTTCAGACCCTCTATCTCATTATCTTCATCAGTTTGAGTCAGTAAGACCTCTAGGGTCATTATAAACAACAGCAGAGATAGAGGGCAGCCTTGTCTTGAACCTTTGCTGGTTATAATTTGTTCAGTCAAATCATCAATCAATCAATTTTTATTTGTATCTCGCCCTCCCTGCCGAAGCAGGTTTGTGGTTCTGTATAAATTGCTTTAATCATCCTTATAAAATCGGCTCCTAATTCCATTTTTTCCACTGCAAAATCCCAATTAAGATTATCAAAGCTTTTTCTGCATCCCAAAAAATAAAGCCACCTCTTTTTCTGGGTGTTTTTCATAGTACTCTACAATGTCTATTACTAATATGTTCTAATATTATATCTTATTTGCCTTCTGGGGAGAAATCCTGTTTGTTCCTGTTGAATAGAAATGTTCAAATGCTGTTTGAATTGTTCTGCTAGAATTCTAGCAAATATTTTATAATTATTATTCAGTAGTGAAATCGGTCTATAGTTTTTAACATTCGTGGAATCTCTTTCCTCTTTCAGTATAAGTAAAATTACAGCTTCTTTCCATGTATTTGGTACCCTCTCCTCTTGCCTGATACAGTTCATCAATTTTTGAAGTTTGAGTACTAATACTTCTGTCAAAACGTTATAACGTTTTGCTGAAAAACCGTCAGGACCCGGAGCTTTACCTACTTTCATTGAACAAATTGCTGCTTCAATTTCCATTTTCTCAATTGAATCATTCAAAAAATTTTCCATGCTTTCACTTAAAGGTTTCACTTTTATTCTTTGCAAATAGACCTCAATTTTCTCTTTATTCACTTGTTGGCCTTTAAATAATTTGGCATAAAATTTGTAGAATTCCCTTTTAATTCTGACTTGATCTAAAATTTCTTTACCATCTGAAATAATTTTATTTATAAATTTCTTCTCTCTTTTCTTCTTTAATTGCCAGGCCAGATACTTCCCTGGTTTGTTAGCGCCTTCAACCTTTTTAAGTTCCACTCCACTTCCTTATTCAATAGGTGTCTCAGTTGGTTCTGTAGAATTGTAATCTTTCACAATATTTTTTTTATTCCCCGGTCATTTCTTCAGGTCATTTTCTTTTCTGCCTATTTCTATTTGTAAGTTCTTCATTTGTTTTTCTTTAGCTCTTTTATCTTTATTATACAGTGAAATTAGTATTCCTCTCGTAACAGCTTTGTATGCGTCCCATACGGTCTGAATTTTAACATCTTGATCTTCATTCATTCATTTCCAGAGATTTCACTACTTCAATTTTTTGCAGCAAATCTTCATTTAGTCTCCATCTCCTACACTTTTTCACTCCTTTTGCTAACCACAGTAATGGATTATGGTCTACACCTATTTTCAGAAGAATCTCTATTTTATTAGTAATAAGTCCCACATCCTTCGTAGACCATATCATATCAATTCTCGAGAAAGTGTCATGCCTTGCTGAGAAAAAAAGTATAATCTCGTACTTTAGGACTGAACTCTCTCCAAATATCTTCCAAATTTTCTTGCTTTACTAATTCAAAAAAAGACTTTGGCAACTTGCCATCTTTATTTTTTTTATTTCCAGATCTGTCCAAAGAGTTCTTAATAGTTCCATTAAAGTCTCCCATTAACATTACATGCTCATAAGTCATTTGGTCAAGTTGCTGCAAAATGTCTTTGAAAAAAGCATCTTTCGCCCCATTAGGGGCATATAGTCCCAGCAACAATGTCTTTTTCTCATTAATAAACACCTCCACTGCAATATATCTACCTTCATTGTCTTTAAAAACCAATTTCGGCACCAGTTCTTTTTTAATATAAAAAACCACTCCCTTTTTTTTAATCTTTTGCTAATGAGAAAAATTCTTCTCCCAAAGCTTTGTTCCATAAAAATTTGTAATCCAATTGCTTAATATGTACTTCTTGTAGACAAATTATATTATATTTCTGCTTTTTAATCCAATGAAAAATTGCCTTTCTTTTTTGAGGTGAGTTAAGTCCATTTACATTCCAAGAGATTAATTTGTAATCCATAATGGTTTTTACAATTATTCTGTACCCTCAAAATCTTTATTGTCCACCAAAAATTCATTCATGCCTTGGGTGTCCACTATTGTTTTTCTCAGTCTATTATACTCAAAGCTGAGATCTTCAGGTAAAATCCATCTATATCTTATGCCCTTCTCTCTTAGCTTGTCAGTCAGTTTCTTGAATTGCTTTCTGTCACTGATGACCTTTCTCGGCAATTCCTTCATGATTCTCACTCTGCTTTCCTCCACAACCATTGGGCTACTAAACTGCTTGGTTAAGATCTTCCCACCACATCAAGTCCAGGGCTTTTTTGTAGGAAAAGCCCAGCAGGAACTCAATAGCATATGAGATCACATCCTCTAATATTAGCATATTAGGTCACATCATCTGGGATAATCAAGTGCAAACTGAACTGTGACGGTAACTTTTCCAGGCCCTGCAGCAATTCTGGCTGGCCAGCCAGGCCCCAGGGAGGCTGCCACACAGTACTTCTGGGCCCTGTGATCCCTGTCTGACCCTGGGGAGGCTGCTGAACAGCGTGGCTGGGCCCCACAATCCTTGTTGGCCAGAGAGGCCCCGAATAAGCTGCCACATGGCTTGGTTTGGCCCAGCAACCCCCGAGGGTCACACCAAGTGACCTCAAGGACCGTATATGGCCCTTGGGATGGAGGTTACCCACCCCTGGCATAAAGCAACCAGCATATATCTCCATAGGCATACTTAGGTACTGGTGATTTAACACTTATCTCACTCTAACATGTCCCTAGATTATTTTTTTAATTAAACCAAGGAAAATAACTTCCAAATGTAATATAAATTCTACGTAGTCAACAGTGCTATTAACTCATGAAAGTGGAACAAAATGTAGCATTTAGATAGCGCAAGTTAGAACATCTATTGTAAGCAAAGAAGAAAATAATTAATTTTACCTTTGCCATGTAAAATGCCAAATCAACATTTTGCTACACAAACTTTCACCTATATTCAGCATATATTCTGCTTGATAGTCAACACCATTATTCTCCATGCTGATCATTTTGAAAAAGCTTAATAGGTTTGTCAGGGGCGAAAAAGCATTGTCATTGGAACAAAGCTTTGAATAATGGCCAGTTACTGAAATATTGATACATTTATTCCTTTTGGCCTCCTACAAAGAAGTCAGACATTCTACTAGGATGTAATGTCTATTTCAGCTTATATGACTCATACCCAGGGCCAGCAGCTCATGACCTGCATTTTCCAGTACCACTATAACCTGGAACTACATTTTTAGAAAGATTTCTCTCAGTAATTTCATCTGCAGGACACATTTATAAAAGGACACTATTCATTAAAGTATGTCCCTGCCCAAAGAAGAAGAGAAAAACAATCACTTTCAAATTAGAGACCACAATCACAAGCTATTTTGCCAACCATGCCATTATCTGTGCCCAATGCTACTTATCCTTCTCATCAAGATAAAACCTCATCAAGTGGAATCTTTTCCATTTTCTTCCATTTTCCCTTGTAGCATTTTATTGAATATAGCGCTGTAACAAACAAGCCTCTTTAAATGGAACTGGTTGATTCGGATCTCAATGTTTCCATGAATATGTTTCACTTTTCTATAAACATTAACTAAAATATTATTAATGTTGTAATTCTACCCCTCAGTATTTCTCACACATTTGAACACACACAAACACAATTGTGGAATAGTGAGTCTGTTAAGGATATCTTGATATGACTTTCTGAAGGCTACTATAATGCTATAGACCTTGTAATCCTAGCTTGCATTTCCTTGGCTATTTCCTAGCCATATTTTATAATTTTAATCCCACCATCTAACCTTGGACGTAAGGCAACTAACAATGCAACACCCAGGTGAAAGGACACAAAACATAACAATTTTTGAACGCACAGATTTAAAACACAGTTTTAATAATGCAGACTATAAAGTTCATAGAATAGAAACACATACATAAACCAGTACTGTGTAGTGATTAGAATGTCAGACTGGAATCTGTGTGACCAAGGTTCAAATCCCCACTCTGCCATGTAACCTTGCCACGTGATCCTGAGCCAGTCATCCGCTCAGCCTAATTCAACTTTACAGGATTTCTCTGATGATACAATGGAGGAAAAATGAACTATGTATGCTGCTTTGAGCCACCACTGGAAAGAAAGGCATGCAATAAATTAATACATTAAAGTAACGAAAATCACACAGAATTAAAAAGAACAGAGTGAAATGTAACTAAGCAGCTTAAGAGTTTACTAGCGCCAACCCAATACTTCCAATTCCCTTCCCCAGCTGGATTCAGGAGCACCCTCGTTAATATTTACTGACTGTGTAAAATAAATTAGTATTAAAAATGCTAAGACCTAGTCATAGACTGTAAATTTAGTCCACCTAATGCAGATCCAACACACACTTGCCATTTGCACCAAAGAAATATTTCACATGGTATAAATCATACCCCATTCCAGTAAATCTGGGAATCTGGGAATACATGGCACAGAACATGCAATTGGGCTTAACTGTCACCTTAGCTGGAGAAGAAGCAAGCTGGGAAGGATCAATGCAGTTGCTCCTGGCCATGCAAGTACTTAAAAGCATATTCTGAAATTGTGTAGAAGTTCACATAGGGAACAAGATTATGCCACTACTGTGTTGGCTTCATTGGCCACTAGGGATGGAAATGAACTGGAAAAATGGTGGTTCATTTGTTTGCCCATGGTTCATGTTGGTTCATGGTTTCAATGATTTCCTGAACCATATCATTATTCATTGGTTAGACCAGGCCCCAGTGAGCTCCAATGACATTTCAATGCTTTCAGAGCTCACTTCCTCTTGTAAATAGTCAGTTTCAGTGGTCTGAAACTGACCAGTCTCTCTTCCCTTTCTTTCCCCAGCCAGCCCTCCAACACTAGACAGGCTGAGGGAAAGGAATGGGAGGTAGAGAGGGTCAGTTTCACTCACCAAGGGGAGTGAAACTGACCTGCTCTACTTCTAATTCCCTTCTCCACCTGGCCTGCCACAGCAAGCAGGCTGGGGACACTAGACAGCAGAAGCATGGCTAGAGGGAGGGGAAGGCATTTAAATGCCACCCTCCCTTCTCCATCTAGCCTGCAGCAGCCACACAGCTAGGGGAGGGAGGGGCATACATTTACATGCCACCCACTGCATTCTCCAGCCAGTCTGCAGCAGCCTTCTCTTCTAAAGCCCATGATATTTCCCCTGTACCCTATGGAGCCATACAGTACAATGGAGAGATCATGTCACAGCTGTGGAATGACTCTAGAGCAGGGGTAGGGAATGTTGGCTCTCCAGATGTTTTTTTGCCTACAACTCCCATCAGCCCTAGCCAGCATGGCCAATGGCTGGGACTAATGGTAGTTGTAGGCAAAAAAACATCTGGAGAGCCAACGTTCCCTACCCCTATTCTAGAGATAAGGGGTTTAAAATGTAAACCTCTACTCTGGAGTCAAGCCACAGCCATAGCACGATCTCTCCATAGGACCCATTGGGTACAACAGATAGCTCTCTCCCCTTCTTTCTTTTTTTCCCCAGCCAGCCAGCTCTGGCGGACCAGCTGAGGAAGTGGAGAAAAATCAGGAAGAGGTCTCCCCAAGGGCTCAGCTAGGGCTCTGAGGAAAGGCAGCTTGAATTGGCTTCTGTCCCAGGATTGACTTCCCCAGGCACCTGGGAAAGTTGATCCCAGGAGGAAAGGCAGTTCAAGCTGCCTTTCCTTGGCTTCTTCAGTAGCCCTGCAAGTTTGAGATGTCTGGGGAAGCCAAAGCTTGGAGGGAAGGAATGAACCTTCCTGGAAACTCAACTGGCAATTCTCCCAAACTGGCATAAAATGAACCATGAATTGGCCCAATATGTGCACGAACCTCAATTTGTTGATCCGTTCATGCCCATC
This sequence comes from Heteronotia binoei, assembly GCF_032191835.1. Lineage (NCBI taxonomy): Eukaryota > Metazoa > Chordata > Lepidosauria > Squamata > Gekkonidae > Heteronotia > Heteronotia binoei. Next base: position 53,393,031 of record NC_083231.1, on the reverse strand, counting down.
CCTAGTGGCCACTATGAAGAAACATTTTGCCTGCATGATCTGCTTAATATATTATCTGCAAAATGTTGTTGTCTGTCAAAGCACACATTATTTCTTTTCTGCATTGCAGTTCTTTGGATAGAATATTTAGGCTTACATATGTCTAGAAAGATTACCCAAGAAATACCTGAGAATGCATCCGAAGCAAAGGAGACCAGGATTGAGTATTTTCACTTTAATATTTACATAAACAACATAGCCATGTGAGCACTGTAAATCTAATTAGTGTTAACATGCTGATAATTCTGTGGTTGAGTCTGCTTTTTAAAAGAGCTTCAAATTAGCAAATCAGATATGTCACCACCCCCTGAACATAACAGGATTTATTTTTGCTAGCATCCTTACTGTAATTAAAAAAGGCAGCAGACACCCTGAACAAATATGGGATGGGAGGAATGAGAAAATACCCCTACTAAGAAAAGAAGCACCACAGAAGAGAAAGACTCACAAGACAACCATAATTCGAGTTGTTGAAAAGAAGCTCTTTCAGAGAAGAACACAACATGTGTAAATTTAGAATACTGCTGAGTGCAGTTGGTGATGTTTATCTAGAGAATTTCTGATTTATTGTAGAGATTAAATAAGTCACTTAAGGAACATTCAGTCATCGTTGCTTCAGGGAGGCCAGAACCTGAGCTGAATGTGGTGGGTCTGTGCTGGGTGGGGAGGAGAGAGAGAAGAGACAAGCAATAGTTGATAAGTGACAGCCAGGACAGAGGAATCAGGAAAAAAAAAAAACAGAATACCCTGTAGCATTGCTCTTTAACAAGACAGCAAAAGTTGAACAAGCTTTAAGAGGAAGGTTACGATTATCTTTCATAAGAATGTCATTCAAGTTGTATATGTAGGAGTATATCCAATCATAGCTCTAATTATCCTACATACTGAAAGGAAGAAAGTAAATTTTGGATCTAGTTACACAGACATAAGTCAACAACTTACTAAAAAGAATGTACTTGGCACGGTATGCATGAGGTCAATATTGGGTAAAGATGTATTACTGAAAAGATTCCAGTTATTTATTTAGATTTTTTTTCAGACTTCCTCTCCAAACACCTGCTTAAGTCAGCTCACAAAATAAAATCAATACAAAAAATCAAAATAAATAAAAAGGTATCTCTGACAAAGAATCTGCCATGGTATACATCCAGAATGAGACACAGTATCCAGAAGCAAAAGAACAATTTAGAAGAGAACATAAATAGCAGTCATAAAATAGTAGTCATAACCCTTCAATCTAAAAGCTTTTGGGGAAAAACTTGGCAATGTACCTTAGGGACCAGTAAGATAGGTGTCAAGTAATCCACAGGGAGGTGTTCTAGACACTAGGTGCATTCTAGATAAAGAAAAAGCCATGCCTCTAGTTGATATGCAAGCAGGAACACAGAGCAGCAAGGCTTGGGGGAATAATATCAAAATGTTACAGAATTACTGTATTTAAAACTTGAAAATTTCAGGAATAGCATTTGTAATAGAAGATATCAAATTCTGCAAATAAAATGATCAATGACACTGTGAGGGATCATTTTCCTCTGAGGACAGGAGGACATCTTGGGTGTTTCCCACCATTTGATCAGGGAGGCAGGAAACAGATTTTCTTTCTCTTCCTGTGGTGGGAAAACACCCATCTCCTCAGATTAGGTGACTCTGAGAAGCAGTCTAAGCTAACAGCCTTACTCAAATTAACAATAGATACAGTAACAATAGAAACAATTAGAACATGAAGAGGAATAATTATATAATGAGAAAGAAGATAGGGCAGAAGAGAACAAAGGAAGCAATGTATAGTAATGGGCAAGATGTCCTCCTGTCCTCAGAGGAGAATGACCCCTCACAGTAAATGCCAATGGTTCTTCTCCCTCTAAGGCTGATGACATCTTGGGTGCTCCCACAGCAGTCATTTATCTTTTGGGTGGAATATCATCATCTTCTGGAATCACATGCTCCTGAAAGCTGCATCTGCAGAACTGTAGACATTCAACTTGTAGTGTTACAAAAGGGAGGAAATGGAAGACCAGGTCACCGCCCTACACACTTCTTCCACCAAGGCATGTCCATCTTGGCAAGGCATGTCTGCACTTTTGACTGAATGAGCAGATGCCTGCAGGTACCTCCATCTTTAAGGACCAGTATGCTTCGGTGATGCATTGTCTAATAGTGCAGCTGATAGTGGATTTCAACATCTTCATTCCCAAGTAGGGGGCAGTGATGTTGATGAACATGGACTTGGTCTTCCGAATATGTTCAGTTCTGTTAAGATAGGCCTTGAGCGTCTTCTGAATGTCTAAGGTGTGCCAAGCCTTTTCCATATAATATTTCAGATCTGGGCAAAAGGAAGACAGATTTCCTGAGATCTATGAAACTTGGACAAAATCTTTGGTTGAACGGTAAGGTCCATATGAAGGACTACCTTGTGAAAAATACAGAAGTCCTGGCTTAACTGAGAGAGCACTGATTTCTGACATGAGCTGTGCTGAGGTTATTGCTACCAGAAATATGGTTTTTAGTCATAAATCACTTCAATTGATGTCTTTGAATGGTTCAAAATAGTGGCTTCACCATCAACACCGCATGGATAAGTCATGATATAGCAAATATGTGTGCCTGATGACTCCTGAGGGTGGATCCTTTTAAAAATCTTTGGATGTGGGGATTACTGGAGAGATCTACTCCCTCTACTAGATGAAGAACCAAAGTCAGGGTCCCTATATGTCTTCGTGAGGTAGCCAGTTTCAAAACAGATTTTAGCTTGTCTTGTAGAAAATCAAGGCTCAACTGGATGGGAGAAGCTTAAAGGATTGATCACTTTCCTTTGGCCCCCTGTGGCCATAACAGGATTTATAGATCCTTTCACATGTGGAATACACATTTTTTATATATATTATGAGTGATTACTATATTAAACCTTTGTTCAGCCAATCAACCCCCCAAAACTCTGGAAACCCTGGATCTTTTGCTCAGTGATAAGGATATTAAGAACTCTCTACCAATTGCAAAATTTGTCTCAGTACAGCTGTTTGAAGAAACTTTGCTACAGTTTCAGTTATATTATCAGCAGTGTTATTGAACAGAAAAAGCAGTTAAGTAAACCTAAGATACTACCAAGAGTTGATGATAAAATACTATGCCATACATTGGAATAGTAACAACATTCAAGTAGCATGTGGGACACTGTTTCAATGATACCATTTGTACAGAGGCATAATCTATTAAGGAAAGGTGTACCATTGACTCTTCCTGTTAGGATCGCTGAGGGAAAGACATTAAGCCTAGCAAGTGAGTAAGTTCTATATAGTGTTGGATTCTGAAGTTGGTAAAGGTAACTAGAAGGGTGACCCACAGTAGGTATACACATCCCAATATTAACATTCCAATATTAACAGAAGGGTGACCCACAGTAGGTATACACATTCCAATATTAACAGCCCATCAGAAATTCCTGCATTTCTGTGTAGGACACTCCCATTCCCATTCTGTCTCGCCATTACCCCAAGAGTATTTACGGCTTCTCCTTGGAGACAGACCATATTAGTAGGTCAACGAAGTACAGATGTACATGGATACTCCGTCGTCAGGTGGCCCATAACACTGACCTTTGGATTTATTTCTGGGGTTGGTGTCTGGACTTGAGATCTTCCTCAGTGGGAGTTCCTAAAGTTCTAGTGCTGCCAATCTTCTGGACAATAAATTCTGATAGTCCTCAGCCTTAAAGAAGAGGACAGACTGTTCAGGTACATTAACATCCTCAAACTCCTCATCTGAAATGAACTCCCCCTCCTCCTTCCCATCAGTCTCAGAGTCAGATGGCAACTCCTATTCTGTTATTGCCTCCTTGGTATATCTCTCCCCTGAGATTTGTTTGAGGGCTGCTTTGGCTGACCAGATGCCCTCTCTGGGGTTGGAGAAGTGGAGGTGCTGGAGGGAAGGGGATCTAAACCTTGGAGTGTTAGCTGCTGTAGTCCCTGCACAACAAGCATTAAAGATCTCAGGTCTGACAATCTGCTTTAACATTTTCATAAATTCAACAGGAAGGAGGCCCTTAAGGTTGCATACATTACCAGACCATTGATCTTAAAGAGGGTATGAAGCAGAAGCTTGCCCTGGCTGAGACTGCTCTGAAGTCAACCAGTACACATCTGGTGCAAATTGGGGCTTGTGGCATCAATCAGAGTTGTTGCACCAAAAATTCCCCTTCAAGATGGCTACCGCTCCTACCTACATAGCAAGGGCAAAGTGAAGTTGGAGTGGGGCCAGGGCACTTCGTCCCACATTGCAGCATGTCACTCATGAAAGACACATTGCCAGGAGCCAAGACAAGCTGAAGGAACATGTTGACACCAGATTTGCTTCCCACAGCCCTGGACTGGGCACCAAAGTTAGTTGCGTGTTCCATGAAGACATCCCTGAAGCTCTCCATGTTCATCCTCCTCCTTACATGGCTAATTCCAGAGGCTGATTGGCACCACATAGTCAGTCCTCCACAGGAGGTGGAGAATAGAAGAAACAAGGGCTAAAAGGCTGGAGAGGAAAGGGAGCAGTAGAGAAAAGGAGCTTAAGCCACAGGCAAGGGCAATAGTAGCAGAATGAAAGACTATAGAAATAAAGAACAAGAGTAAGGCTAGAAGAGGAAGGTAAGAGAAAGGAGAACTAGTGAAAAGGTTTTTGGAGCTAAGCCAAACACATTGCTCTCCCTACTGACGCAGGAAAGGAACTGAGGATGGGTATTCCTGCACCATAGGAAGAGGAAGAAAATCTATTTCTTGCCCCCCTAATTGGATAGTGGGAAACACCCAAGATGTCCTCCACCTCAGAGGGAGAATAATGACTGCAATAGGAAGAATATCAAAGGGGGTTAAAGGAGTACATAATCAAGGAGGCATCTGAAGCAGAAGCTGTTTAATTAAATACAGACTATTTTTCATGTACATCTTTGACAGATTATCACTGGGAACAACCTTTCATATAACAAATTCTTGGAAAACTGGAGTATCTATGGCTAAAACACCAGATATTCAAGGCATCTGTCCTAATGCTAAATAAAAACAACAAAAGCCCAAAATAGAAATTACAGAGCATTTAATGTTCTACATATTCTGCATCATCAAAATATCCTTAGGCAAAGTGACTATTGTTGAACATGGCATACTGGGATACAGCTGTTCTTAAAAATAACAACACTATATTTGCACATTTCTAAAAAAATGAATTAAATGTATCTCTCACAAATTTATCATTGACAGGGTGCAGCAATTTAGGTCAGCATTACATTTGATACTATTATAGACTGAAGCAAATGAAAAACAGCCTTACCAGATGTGACAGATACAGATCAAATCTCAGATACATTTCATAAATATGGTACTCACTCTATTAAATGCAATTGCATTGTTCTATGAGCATAAATACACATTTTCCTAAATTAGCAATTTCAGGGAGCTTTAGTATATCTGGTATTACAGGGATCCTGAGAAGCCTGCACAATACCAAACATCAAACTGTTACCATTGTTATATAATGCTTAGAAAGCTACACACACTTGCCATTTTCATACCAGAAAAAAACAGCTGCATTGTATCCATCTTAATAAGAAGAATTAGGTAGCTTCATGAGGCTACTTCATTCCTTTGTGCAAGCTTGCTCCCTTTTCTTTAAAAGGTAATATCTGGTGGTAAAGCAAGGCTGTTTTTAAAAATACAAGCAGCTTTCATTTGTTTAAGAACAGTATACAAGAAAAAGACCAGTGCCAGCCAAATGGGAAGAGCACTGGTGTTTGCCCACTCCTTCACCTCCTCCCAAAGAAGCATGAGGGGAAGGGAAGCAATCAGGACGCAGCTTGGGAAAGGCTGCCCAACAGGAGGCAGGCATGCTGGCTGGATTGGACAGTGGCCACCTCCCTCCAGAGTCTAGTGCAGGGCAAGCTCATAAGAAAAGCCATGCTGGATCAGGCCAATGGCCTATCCTGTCCAACACTCTGTCACACAGTTGCCAAAAAAACCAGGTGCCATCAGGAGGGCCATCAGTGGGGCCAGGATACTAGAAGCCGTCACACTGCTGCCCCTCCCAAGCACCAAGAATACAGAGCATCACTTGCTCTAATCAGAGAGTTCCAACAATACGCTGTGGCTAATAGCCACTGACGGACCTCTGCTCCATATGTTTATCCAATCCCCTCTTGAAGCTTGCTATGCTTGTAGTCGCCGCCACCTGCTGTGGCAATGAATTCCATGTGTTAATGAATTCCATGTGCAATTATTTGTATAACTAATGTATGGAATTGTGTTGTTAGCCGCCCTGAGCCTGCTTCGGCGGGGAGGGCGGGATATAAATAAAAATTGTTGTTGTTGTTGTTAATCACTCTATGGGTGAAGAAGTACTTCCTTTTATCCATTCTAACCAGACTGCTCAGAAATTTCATTGAGAGCCCCCGAGTTCTCACATTGTGAGAAAGGAAGAAAAGTACTTCTTTCTCTACTTTCTCTATGCCATGCATAATCTTGTAAACCTCTATCATGTCAGCCCTCAGTCGACGTTTCTCCAAGCTAAAGAGCCCCAAGCGTTTTAACCTTTCTTCATAGGGAAAGTGTTCCAACCCTTAAATCATTCTAGTTGCCCTTTTCTGGACTTTTTTCAATGCCACCCTCACTTCCTCTTTTGAGACCATGTGGGATTAGCTGGTCACCAAATTGGGGCTGATCAGGAATTTGGGGGGTTTCACTCAAATTGGCTGGGGGGAGGTCCCTTTTTGACTGCTCCACATGGTGCAGGGTGGTGAGGTGTAAATTGGGCTGGTTAAGCTGGTTCGGTCCTAATTGGGATGGTGAGAAAAACACAAATTGAGTGGATTTCAAGTTGGCAAGAATCCCAAGTTATCAGCAATGGAGGGGGGGTCCTCAAACTGGGTGCCTATTGGCTTGCAATCTGAGTAGTTCAGTAGGAAGCTTGTTTTGCAAACTAGAGGCAACGTGTGCTTTAATGTTTTCACTAAATTATGCAGATCATCTTGTTATAAATAAAGTCCCTGTTTAAACAATAACCTGTGTTGTGTTTCATTCCCGGAGGGGGGGGGGAGCAAACACCAGCATTGTATCAGTCTCAAAAAGAATTAAGTAGTTTCATGAGGTTTTATCCCTTTGTGCAAGTTGCTCCCTTTTCTTTAGAAGGGGATATCTGGTGGTAAAGCAACCACTATTTTTAAAAATACAAACAGCTCCCATTAGTTTAAGAACAGTATGGTAAATTAAATTTGAATTTATACCACCATAGTAAAGCAAAGCCTATTTTATAGTATCTTATAATAGAATTCATGACCAACATCCATACCTTGGAATGGTAAAGGTACGAAAGGTAAAGGTAGTCCCCTGTGCAAGCAGCTATCGTTTCCAACTCAGGGATGACGTCGCATCACAACGATTTCATGAAAGACTTTTTATGGGGTGGTTTGCCATTGCCTTCCCCAGTCATCTACACTTTACTCCCAGCAAGCTGGGTACTCATTTCACCGACCTTGGAGGATGGAAGGCTGAGTCAAGCTTGAGCTGGTTACCTGAACCCAGGATTGAACGCAGGTCATGAGCAGAGATTGGACTGCAGTACTGCAGCTTACCACTCTGCGCCATGGGGCTCTTCTAAAAGGTACAATGCCAAGACATAATTTGGATTTACAAGACAGAGCCCTGCACTCACATACTCCTGCTTCCTTTTATCTGTAATCTGATACCACCATCTGTAGTACTTAAAACCTTCTAATGTGTAATACAGTTTTAATTCTATGAACTGGTTTTTAACTTTGTATAATATTTATTGTTGTAAACCCCACCCCGCCAAGCTGATTTGGTGGGGGCAGGTTATAAATCTTAAATAAATAATAAATAATACCTCACAAGGGCACATTCTATTAAGGAGTTCTGTTTTCGTACGAACAGTAGTTATTTATTTACAGCCTTCTTCTTGAGATTCAAGGTGGATTACAGAATAAAAACAATGTACTCATAAAACATACTATAAACAATGCAATAGGACTAGAAATAAAGAATTAGAGGACAACAAGTAGAGATCTGCAAGACCTGGGGTGGAGGGAATCCCATTCTTTTATCTCAATTCTCTTTTGTCCTACCAGCCCTTTTCCTCACTTTTTGCCCCTCCTTAGTTTCTAACTCTTCCTGCTCTCTGCTGCTGTGTCCTCCTGCTGGGTTGGCTTGATAGTGTCACCTTTATCACCCCCGCCACACACACACACAGACTTCTCCTTTCCCTCCTAAGGCTCATGGGTCTTCTGAAATGACTGGAGACCTTCCACTGGAAGCCATCTTCCTCTGCTGCCAATTGGTGGGCCAGTGGGGGTGAAAGAAGAATCACTGGTGATGCTATGATGTTGCTTGTTGCATGACTTGAAAGTGATGCCATTGGGTGATGCTCAAGCATTTGCCCAAAATGCTATGGCAAACCTATTCCCTGCTGCTTCTGCAGTGATAAGTTGTGGGGGGGAGGGGAGTAACTACTCTGGATGGAAATGGCTTGCAGGAGGGAAGAAGATGGTTTCCCTGGCTGATTAAAAAAGGGGGAAAGTGATCACTAGTGTTGCGTGAGGAAGAACAACTGCTCTGAAAATTGGCTTCCTCACAGCTGCTTTCAGTTTTTTTCTATTGTTTTTGCTGTTGTACATGATGCTTGCTAAGCAACCCTCAAAATGATGCATATGATCTCACAAATATGATGAGATTTGTTCTGTGCAACTGCACTCCGTGGGTCTGTGATTTGCAGACCCCCCATTTTTCTTTTTAAGTGCTTATATATTTCTGCAAACGGTGTGGGGGGGGGGGGCTCTCCCCTGGATATTATAGAAGAATGTCTTCTGTGGCACCTGGTCCTGCTCTTTCAGCCTATCAATTCACAAGGGGGCCAGTTTCACAATTACTTATATTGATGTGACCACAAGCTGCCTTAGGCAAGGTACACTACAAACAGTGTAGTAAATGGAATTACAAAGGTAACTGAAACAGGCTGTCATGCATCACTTCTAACGAGGCTTAACATGGACCCAGGCAATCTCAATAATTATCAACCAGTTTCAAGCGTTCCATTACTGAGCAAGGTGACTGAATGGATGTTGGTTGGGCAACTCTATATTTTTCTGGATAAGGGAAATTGTTCAGTTCCCTTCCAGTCTGGAATTAGGCGTGGTTATGGGACTAAAACAGCCCTGGTGGATGACTTGCATCAGGAGATGAACTGAGAGAGAGTTTGTTGATTCTCCTGAACCTCTCAGTAGCCTTCAATATCACTGATCATGGCATTCTTCTGAACCACCTATCTGGCCTTGGACTGGGAGGTACCATTCTGCAGCGGTTACAGTCCTACGTGAAGGATAGGTTTCAGAAGGTGGTGCTAGGGAACTGCTGCTCAGGCCCTTGGCCTTTAGACTGTGGGGTCCCACAAGGTTCTGCCTTTCCCCCAATGCTCTTTAACATTTAATGAAACACCTTGGTGAAGTCATATGGAGATTTGGGCTGGGCTGTCACCAATATATCAATAACACTCAGCTCTATCTCATGCTTCCAACTGATTCCAGGGAGGCTACAGAAATCTTGAACCAGTGCCTGGAGGCATTTCTGGAGCGGATTTGGGATAATAAATTGATACTGAATCTCCACTTGCCTTGTTCTGGTCTCATTGCTCCTTTTCCCGTAGCACTTCTGCTGGATTTCGCACAAGCTGTCCTGGCGTGGTGAGTTGCCATGCCTATTGTCAAGCTCCCTCCGTGGCAGGCAGAAACCAGTTTTCAGAGGATCCTGCCTGCTACAGAGGAAAGTTGAAAAGAGGTGGGCCAACTCACTGCCCTGAGGCAGCTTGTGCAAAATCCAACAGAAGCGCTTCAGGAAAAGGACCAATGAGACCAGAACAAGGCGAGTGGGGTATCTGTCTGAAGCTTAATCCTGACAAGAAGAAAGTGCTTTGGTGGGCAGATGGTCTGATTCAGGATTTAATGTGTTACCTGTTCTGAATGATGTTGCACTCCACTTGAAGGAACAGGTCTGTAGTCTCGGGATAAACAGATGGCAGCTATGGGTCGAAGTGCCTTTTACTAGCTTCAACAGGTAAAGCAGCTGCAACCTTTCTCATGCAGAAACAGGCCATTATGGTGCATGCATACATCTAGATTAGATCATTGCAATACTCTCTACATGGGGCTGCCCTTGAGAAGTGCTCAGAAGCTTCATCTGGTACAGAATATTGCAGCCAGGATGCTGACAAGAGTGGATTGCACAGACCATATCACCCCAGGCTTGGGCCATCTATACTGGCTTCTACTTTGTTTCCAGGCACAAATCAAACTCCTGGTGTTGACCTTCAAAGCCCTATATGGTTTGGGACCAACATACCTTAGGAACCGCCCACTTTCTTATGAATGCATCTAATCACTTCTGTCTTCTTTGGAGGTCCTGCTTCAGATGCCCTTGCCTTCTAAGATTATGTAAGTGGCAAGTTGGTTGAGGGCTGTTCTGGTCATGGCAGCAAAGCACTGGAACTCTCTCCCCAGAAGACTGGACAACTCCAATTTTTCTGGGTGAAGACTTTTTTGTTTCTCTGGGCATTTCCTACAATTTCCAAAATGTATAGTGTAATGAGCCCTGAGGAGGGGGAGCTGGAAGGGTTAACAGACCAGGAAGAACCAACAGCTGGGTCGTCAATCACACCTTCCACATTCCAGGCACCCACACTGGCTGGTGACAATCAGTCTCCTCCAAACTCTCCCCCTCCCATCTCAAGAATGCGTGCGCATCTTCGAAAGACACTGACAGAAAACAGACGCGTCCTGTGCCAATGCTTCAGATCTCTTAGCCCTGATTACTAGAGGAACTACGGCCACCCAGGAAGTTGGCTGATTGATGTTCCCATATAACTCACTCCTGGGACTTGGCAACCTTGTGGAAGCAACAAGTCGATTCCTTGGCTTGCATCCATGCTGCTTCCTGATTCCAGTTCCTGACCCTTTGGCTTTGGACACTGATTTCTCCTTCTGAAATGGAAGATAATACTCCACTGATATATGTAGAGGATGAACAGCAAATCAGCACACAACACAATGAAGATGTTTTAACAGATGCAAAAATTAAACAGGAATAATTGTTAAGTTTACATGTTCACCATTTGTTTGGATTCAATGGGGGGGGCACAAAAACACATCAAAATGGGAAACTGACTTTGCAAAAGTCTCCTTCTTAAATATGGGGATGCTAAGATCAACCAAGACCATGCCTCTCCACTTATCTCTTCCCAAGCACGAGGTACAAGGATAAATAACAGAATTCACCTGGGTGATTCTGTATTCCTTTTTTATACCCTCTAACCATTTTGTTTGGTGTGCTTTGTATGTATAATTAACCCCTAGTTGCCACATTAATAAAACTACACAAAACATGATCAAAATTATTTATCAGTAAAGCAAGCAAGGTGTCATGTACTCTTTTCTAAAACATACCATTATCAAAATAATTATGTAGGTGTATACTGGTAATATAAAGACCACTAAAAAGGTAAAGATAGTCCCCTGTGCAAGCATCAGACATTTCTGACTCTAGGATGACTTTGCTTTCACAATGTTTCCACAGAAGACTTTTTATGGGGTGGTTTGCCATTGCCTTCCCCAGTTATCTACACTTCTCCCCTAGCAAGTTGGGTACTCATTTTACCGACCTTGGAAGGATGGAAGGCTGAGTCAACCTTGAGCAGGCTACCTAAACCCAGCTTCCACCGGGATCGAACTCAGGTCATGAGCAAAGCTTAAGACTGCAGTTTTACCACTCTGCACCACGGGGCTCCTATAAAGGCCACAGTTATAAATCAAAATTTTAACAGCTACATTTTACAATCAGTATGTATTTCAGAGCATCTTTCATACAGCTGAGAAGCTTTCATGAAATAATTCATTTTAATCATCTCTTTTTTACCAGAAACTTAAAAATCAATCCACTATGTCACAATACAAGGTTCATACCTGTTATACTATGTCTGCTTCTACAAACACATTTATACATAGGTATGTTTATATTTAGTACACCCATGCTACAAGACAAGTGTTTAAGAATAACAGAATAAGATAATACAAGATATATACTCCAATACTGCTTATTTTATGTGGACTTTAGAGCACAAGTTGTATTTAATAAAGAAAACTTCTGTTGCAAATGGTATCACATTCAATGGGGTAAGAAAAAGGCATTAAAGAAGGGGAAAATAGACCACAAAGATAATTACCACTGGAAGGAATTTGTTTTCACATCTAGATATGATAGGCAGCACTACTGATAACGTTATGTTCACACTAAGCAGGTGTTACAGCATCTACTGTGACAAATGTGGTTAATGTGTAGTAGGGTACAAGTACCTTAAAAGTCTCCAGAACAACAAACTCTTGGCTGAGTACCTTTCACCTACTGTGAAAGCACTCTTAGGAGAACATTTTTGAATATTAATCTATAGTATTTTTTCATATGACCTAACACAAAAAGGCATCACCAACCAAAACAATGCAGTATTTCATGGTAACAGGAACAATCCTAATGGTTTTCGTGGATTGTCTGCACCACTCAAATTAAGAAAGGTAGAATTGGTTTCTCACTACAACCTTTTCAAAGTGAACTTGACACCTGAACTTAGGGATGATATTTCCTGCTTCAATATATACACCATTCTGCTAGTCTTGTTAATTTTATTTTCAGGTTTCCTAAACAAGGTCTAAACTTGAAACAACAAAAAGCACTTTTGACTTAGATCTCAGATCTAAGGGTGTGCAAAACAAAAAACCAAAAAAAACCCCAGAAAAATTCAGATTTGGGGGTATTCACAGTTTAAAAATTCAGGGTTCCAAGTATCTCCTAATAGCAGTTTCGGTAACTGAATCTGATTCAGGAGATATTTGGCTATTCCCAAATATAAGGCCCCCATAATATCCCATGGGTCACTGAAGTCAATGGCAAAATTGGGTAAATTGAATAGTGGCTGGAGGGAGACCGTTTGAGATAGAGGCTCCAAATCTGCAGGGCAGCTGCAGGAGCCTCTCCTGCACAGAATCTGCAAGTTTCAAAAAGATTGAACCAGGGAGTCCCATTCTAGGGGCACCCAAAGACAGTGCCCTCATTCCACCATTGTTCCCTATGGGCCACTGAAGTCAACAGCAAACCATAGGGTAATGTATGGGCTCTGGTGAGGAGGGAGTTTGAGGGAGAGGCCCCACATTTTCAGGGCAGCTGCAGGACCCTCTCCCACACAAAACTCCCAAGTTCCAAAAAGGCAGGAGGAGATAAGGTAATAAAGGCAGGAGGAGATAAGGTAATAAAGAATGGCTCACAACCCTCTAAAATAGTTTAGAAAAAAATCATTACATGTAAACGAGCATGAGAGACATATATGTGGGTTAGTATATTAGGACCAAAAGTGAAGAAATTGCTCTGAAACTTTAAAGCACACAAAATCGAGCCTAGATCACACAAACAGCAGATGGGGTCATAAAACTTTTGGTGCCTGGGTACCACTACCAAACCACAGGTGGGGAAACCTATCACAGAGTACTCTATCTATATAAGATGTTCCTGAGAAAAGAAACTGCAGTAAATCATTGGATCCAGTCTTCTTTGGGGGTTTTTATTACATATACACAGACAAAATATGTAATGTTATGAAATCAACTCCAGTAAATGTGTATGATCCACTTCAGAGACATACTCATGATTGCTCACACAACAGTGAAAATGCAGTGAATATGACACCTGAATTTTGAGCTAGCTTTTAGACTTGAGGAGAGGGGTGTCTAGAAGCCTACAAGACAGTAATATGAAGAATAAAACAAATATAAAATTAAAATCAGCATTCCAGAAAAAGAGAGAAATTATCAGCTATGGAAATCCCAAAACAAAACCAGGTAAACAGCAGTTTTAAATAAATCCATAAAAGAAAACCAAAGTGATGTTAAGAAAGGATTCCTTGGGCATGGAAACCCCAGGACTCCAGAAATCAACAAAACTGTCAAGAACTACCCAACAACACCCTGCTTAAAGGTCCCCAAATATTTAACCTCTCAAAAGGAAACAATTATGGAGGTGAGTGTCCAGTTCAGAAGACAGAAAGAAATGTGAGAAGTTTCCGTTTGAATTGATAAGGGCATTTCTCCAGCTACAGTGTACAGTGTACTATCTACCCCACAATATCATTACAAATTAATTCAAAACAGACAGAACACCATCTGAACTGTATTTAAACTGTTTTCATATTTTAATGCTTTAATAATGTTTTATTGTTGTAATGTGAATCTGTCATCGAATTGTGACTGTTAGTCATCCTGAGCCCGTTTGGGAAGGGCGGGATACAAGTGCAATCAGTCAGTCAGTCAGTCAGTCAACAAACAAGTTAAGTAAGTAAGTAAGCAAGCAAGCAAATAAATAAATTGCAGTTCCCAAACTGGTGTTGCTGCAACTGGACTGCTGCTTCTGTTCACTTTCAGAGAATCCTTCTTCAGGCAGCTCACCAAGGGATACAGTTTCAATTTGACTCTGCTCTGTTTATCTCCAGGGATCAAGCAGAGCTCCACATTTCTCTTTGTCCTTAGCTTCTTTTGAAAGGGCTCCCCTTTTTGAAAGAAGTGTAGGGATAGGCAGGAACTGAAAAATGAAACACAATTTGAGAATGAACTGGGCTGCTTCATGGTTCATTTCAAACTGGCTCATCTGGTTGTGTCATTCCCAAACCCAAAAACGAACAGCCTTTTTTCCATCTGGGTGGTTAGATTCTGTGGATCATTCTCCAGACAGCTTGGTGCCGATTCAATCAATTCCAAAGCAACGCTGGGAGTGGACTTGTGAAGAGCCCTAGAAACACCCAAAGCAGTTGTCCATGTCTTGATTGGCAGCTCTGGGAGCCAACCATGGAGCTCCCATTCTATTCTATGGGAGTGGGTATAATACCACAGCTGCTTCCACTTTGCAGCACAAAGAGATGAGTTAGTTGTCATGAGAGCAGAAGAACTGTTTGCTCCATGACTGATTTAGGAGAGGCTTCAAGGGACTCTTTTTTATCCTACACGGTGGGACAATTTTTTAAAATACCTCTCCCTGTTGGGAAGTTGTTCCTTGTGGTTTCAGGGACTAAATCTGAAGTTAGAGCTGAAGCTGAGCTTTCCTGCGGGGGATTGGCTTTGGGGAACTCTAACTTGGACATCTCAAATCCAATATTTGCCAAACTTGGAGGGCTGGTGGAGGAGAGTCTGCTGAAGAATCCTGGTGAGTTTGGCATATCTAACTCACAAAGGGGCTGTTCTACCACCTCCCAAACAAACAAACCATGAACAGGTTCAGGAAAATGGTGGTTCATGCAAATTCCCCTGTTTTCCCAGTTCATGCCCATCCCTCCTGGAGTGTTTTTTTAAAACATGCATCTTACACCAGCCATTACAATCATAAATAAAAAGAAAGAAATTACATTTCCACATGAGTTTTGTAAAGTTTAAGCCGTGAAAAATAAGTCAGGAAAAAAGCTTATTGATAATTAGTTTCTCTCCATGAATACAGCGTGCAGCTGTGGATGCTACTGGAGCTCAACTGTAAGTATGTTTTCAACACATGGCACTAAGCATCTTTGAGCTTCTTGCAATATATCAGCATGGATGTTCAAGCATTATTAATGGAGAGGAAACGTGGAAGAGACAATTTAAAAATCAAATGGATGCTAACAAAGGGGTTGGTTCCATGCCACTTTTTCACTCAGTCTTGCCCAATTCTCTTTTTTTTTTTTTTTGCTATAGTCTCTATCCCACACAGTCTTTGTTTATGCCTTTTCTGAGTGATCAAAGGAGTCCTGTCCTCCCTTTTTCACCAGTGGAAAAACTGACTGGATTCTGTCCAACATACATTTTACCTTCAAATTACATATATACCCACATATCATAAATGCTAAAAGGAATGCTCTGAAGAAGTGAAAACATCTGAGATAATGTGCTTGTTCAAAGTCGAAAAATTCATCACAGTCACACATTTTTTATTATGAAAATCTTCACCATTCACTTACAAGTTTTACAGACATTTTAAGAAAGTAAACATCAGTTCCAAAACACACTAGCTTCATTGCTGCTCCTGACAGATAACTAGTAATACTCTAAACGGGGCATTTCCCTGTCCATGACTAAGCAGAAGCTAAACAAAACGCGATTATGAAATTCTTCCTATCTATCCTTTCTTTTTTTCTTTATTTAACTTCAACACATGCTTCCAAACAATGAAAAAAAGTAGTTATTAACTATTCACTAGCTAAAAATGAATTTATTCACTTCTGACACATACACATATACCTGAAATCCTGTGGGTTTGGATTACTTTGAAATTGCCCCAGGTGCAAATGTGCCACTGATATATTCATTATACTGACCAATCAGTAAGCTGTTGGCCAGAATTCACTTGGTGACTACACTACAAGAGCTTGGACTTCAAGCATGCCTGTTGTCTCTTCAGGGCCGGATCTAGGAGGGGGGCAGAGGAGGGTGCTTGCCCTGGGCGCCAGCGGATGAGGGGCGCCAAATTGGGTATGGAGTCCATTATATTTAGGGGACCATAAGACAGAATGGTCCATAAGGGGGGCACCATTTTTTAATCCCCCCCCCTCAAAAAACATGTAGATCCGGTCCTGTGTCTCTTACAATCCAATAGCATAGTCACACAGGCATAATTCTTACATCTGAACCCATATTTAAATCTATCACAAACATCTTCCAATATAAATTAGATTTTAAGTTCTTGTACTGTCTCAATAATTTTTAACTATAATCAGCCAGCATGGTACTCCTGTGTGCACATAGTTTTGCAATGGAGCTCGGGGTGGAAACCCTGGAATAAGACCAGGAACAAATTCAGGAGAACAAGGAATGGGTTTAATATGATCTCTGCAAACAGAATGAGGCTGGGAATTTTTTTTCTGAGTAGTTCTTCTTAGGGGTGGACTGGCAGGCCAAAATAGCCCTGGAAAAAATCCAGCTCCCAACCACTAGGTCACACCATCCAACTAGTCTTTCTCAAGTTTATACTTAATTTCCTTTCTACATATAATACTAAGTAGTTTTACTTATTAAAACTCTGTGTATGCTTACTTGAGAACAAAATCTACTGAGCTTAGTTTACTTCGGGGCTGAAGTACACAGACATCCCATTTTATTCTATGAGCATTGTTCCCAGGAAAGATGACTACAGCTCATTCTACTTTCAGGGACTCATTTTGGCCCCTTTGTCATTTTATCTGCACTTCTGAAATACCTCAAAGTATTTCAATGGAGCCAATTCAAGTCATTTGTCTTCAGCTGGTACTGCAAAGGAGTTGTGATTTCCCATATAACAGTAAGCTGATAAAGAAAAACATGTCTGCAAATAGAATGAGGATATATTTTTTCCCTTGGGAGTAAGCTCATTGAATAAAAGGGGACTTACATTTGAATAGACCCACAGGGGAAGATGAAGCCAAAGCAGCCCTGGAAAAGCATTCATTCCAGTTCTAGAAACTGAAAATCCCCACATTTGAAGAAAAATCTGAAATCTGGAAATAAAAGGAAGGAACCCTGTGCATGTTTGCTTCCTCCCAAATTACAAATCTACCCTGCCACCAGCAGTTAAACAGGAACTTGCAGGCTTACATTAAAAGAAGAACCACCTATGCGTGGGCAGCAACAAATATTCTAAATTAGACCCAATTACTTTCCTTATTTTTATTCACTGTACTTATTTTCTGCTTTTCTCACTGACCATCAAGGTGAATTAAAATGTAAGTTGATGCAATCAGTAGGATGAGACAGCTAATAAACAATGTAATATGACTTAGGATAACAGATTTCTAGAACAAAGCACAGAATTATTGAACGTGTTCTAACATGTTCTATTAAACAATGAAGAAAACATATTTTTTTAAAAGTAGAAAAGTACTTAGTTGCTGTAAGGGTGCACTTAAACTAGAAATATTCTGTATGTAAAAAGGTCAAGAGGCTATCAACAGTATGCATTCTGGTATACTTAAAGAAACCATGTAATTTACGGACAGAAGAAACTGTGCTCAAGTTCTGTATAGATGCTATTCTGGGAAACAGAATGATTCAGCTAGAAGCAGCAGCAACAAGGAATCAAAAACCTGTTTTTAGAAACTAATTGTTATTAATATAGCTCAATCTATTGATCAGAAAAGGAGTTGGAACACAAATTTCAATTTTCTACTAGCCTTTTTCAAATATTAGATAAAATTCATAAAGACTGTTCATTAAATTAGCAGGATAGTTGATCCAGTTACATCTGGATCTTCCATAAATACAGAGAGCAATACTCCATTACTGACCATAAAAGGTCAGTGTGCATGTTTCTCAAGTAGAGAGTGAGTGAGAATTTACAAATGTATAAATACATGCCATTCCTTTGTGCTCATATGCCCTCCTGAAATACAGCCAGAAAAAGCAAGTACCCAGGTCAAAACCAATAAATTTCTTCATTTGCACAATGATTAGTGTTAAAGCTGTTTTCTCATATCACACCACTTTAATTCTATTAATTTGTGAGTGCTGTAGAAAGCATATTATCAAAATATTAAAATGTTATATTTAAAGCATCTGAATAGCTGATCTGTAATGCAAGTTATATAGTAATATAACTTAGTCCAAACAAACATCTGATTATGTCCTACAAAAAAACATATGACATAACTGATTTTTCTGAGAGAAATTCCCAATTTTTTTTAAAGTTCCCTACAGCTTGGGAAGTGGAGACAAGCTTTAGTATGGAGTTGATACAGACACACTTTTCTAAGCACTACCTTACAAATGAGAGCCAAATTCCACAAATTCTTGTAATGTATTACTGTTTCCTTTTTAATGATTTTCTTCAAAACTCTTTAAATTTACATCCCATCAAAATATACTGTGCTTTTTTTAAAATTGAAGGAGCTAAAGCAAGATGAAGACTAAGTCATAGAGGGGTCATCTAGTTCCATCCTCCATTCAATGCAAGAAATCCAAAGAAAGTGCAATCTTCACAGACACAACCTCACAGTGTAGCCTCTAACTGAAGACCTCTAATGAAGAAACATAGTCCTCCTTCCTCCACCAACACCAAGTAACTATTAACAAACAATTGCCACATTTTGGAGGTTTCCGCTGATGCTCAACTGAAGTCTATTTGTCTTTAACCTAAAACCAGCAGGAGCAGCAGAACAAGTATTTGCTCTTGGCAACATGAATTCTCCACAGATTTTTGAAGAGTACGCAGTCATCTTCTACAGGTTAAACATCCAGAAGTTGCATCAACCTTTTCTTTCCCAACCTTTCCTTCTGTTCAAGATTCCTGCCCATATCCACTGCCCTTATCTGCAGCCACTTCAACTGGTTCATACTATTCTTAAAAGCCACCATTTCAAACTTAACACAATATATTAGTGATTACTGTGGAATAAAGAAGAACTGCAATTGCTTAGCTACAGTACATCTATTCATTTTTACATCCAAATCACACTACTGATTATGTTCAGCTTGTAACTAACTGCAATTCCATGATTCATTTCACACACGCAACAGCCAAGCCGGGTAACTCCCACCCTTTATCTATAGCATTAGGTAAAGGTACATTACCTATAGCATTGCCTAAATGCAGAATTTTGTCAACATCTGTTAAACTTCATTCATTCCAACCTTTAAAAGATTATTTGGACTTTTATTTCAGTCTTCTACAGCAGGGCTTTTTTTGAGCAGGAACACACAGGAATGCAGTTCTGGCTAGCTTGGCCAGGGCTCTAGCTCAAAAAAGGGTCTCCAACAGGGGAAAGGACTAGGCAGCCACGAGTTTCCAGACCATGCACTCTGCTGCCTCCAGCCTCCAATGAGCATGCAACAGATGTGGAACCACCCACAAGTGCCCCCTCCCAGGGGAAGCCGGGCCTGTGACTGCCCATTCCACCGCAAATGGGTCTCTCTCCAGCCATGTTGGGGGGGGGGGCATAAAACAAAATCTCTCATTGGGCTGTATGAGAACACAAATCCATGAAATGCAACTGATGGCACTGTACTGTTCTGTCTCGATATGTAGAAAGTAACAGGTGATATCACTTCTGGTGCTGTCAGGGGGTGGCCTAATATGCAAATGAGTTCCTGCTGAGCTTTTTCAACAAAAAGCCCTGCTTTAAGATATTATTGATCTCTTCTAGTCTTGCCTTATCAGACAATTTGATAACGATTCCCCTTCTCCTCTTCATCCAACTCAACAAAAAGTGCCAAAGAATACTAGGTCCAGGAGAAAATTCTGCAGCACCCCACTCAGAACCCTCCTTCACACTGATAAATATTCTTATGTTTCTCCAAACAGGTATGAATCCAGCATTTAGCCCACAGTTAATCATTTTGACAAATGCTCTGCAGAAGTCAAACTATTACCTTACCTTATTCTCATGATCCACTAAATGAGTACTCCAAGGGATGGGGGTGGGGATAAGATTATTCTTGAAAAATTCATTTTGCTGTAATCACTGCATTATTACCTAAGTGCCTTAAAATGTTCTAGTATCTTTTTGGCAAACTCACTAACAAGGCTTCCTAGATTCTCCTTTTTGAAAAAGAGGAAACATTCTAATCCTGAGTCTCATGGTACCTTACCAGTCCCCCAGGTCTTCTCAAGGATGACAGACTAAGGGTCTGAATATTTTATATACCTCATTACTTCCCAGCTTTCTCCCCAATCAGGACATGAGATGATGTACATCAAAATCTTCACCATTTTATTTAGGGACATGCAAAAATCAGTATTTTTTGTTTGTTTGAATATATGGAACCTAAAAAATACTAGTACTTTCTGATATCCCAGAATCTTAATATCAGAATTTGGAAGTTTTTTGGGAAACCCGAAATCAACCAGCTCCATTGTATGGTCCCCACAGACTTTGCTCTTGGGAGGGGGGGCTTTTATTGAGGTAGAGTCACCAAATTTTCTGCTGGTGCCTCTCCTCAACCCCTCCAAGTTTGAAAAGACTGGACCACGGGGTAAAATTCTGTGGTCCCCCAAAAGAGATGCTCCCATCCTCCACTGAAAGTAATGAGGGGGAAGGCATCTCTGATCTGCCTTTGGCTTAAAAAAATAGATTCAGATGAACCAAATGCAAATCCCTAATTTTATGCTCTAAACAACCCTGTGAAGTTTTCTACACTAAGAGCACCTGACTGGCCTAAAGTTACCCAGAAAGCTTCATGTCAGAATGGGAATGTGCTCATATCTCTAGGAATCAATATTCCAAGATGAGTAAAGACATCTGGACATTATTGAAAATGTCCATCTGCATAAAGAATAGCTTTAAATTCTAAACAGTTACATACAAACTCATGAATGTTATTACTTTGTATGACAGTACAAACCAGAAGTTTGAAACACAAATCAAAGAGAAGAGAAGAAAGAGGAGAACTAGTAACTCCCTCAAGAAGGAATGGTGCAAAAAAGATGCAACTAGTCAGGACCCTATGTCTGGGAGATGAACAAAAATTCATGAAGAAAGCCAAGTTTAGTCAATATAGCGATAATAAGTTCCCAATATATTTTGTTGAAATATACATTTTATGTTTTTATCATAAGAAAACCTTCTGAGTGAATTCCCAGAATATGAGCCTGTTCCTTCCAATTTCTTGCAAAGATATCACAACAGAACAGAAATACGTGGATCCTTGAAAAATATGAGACCTCGTAACTCACACAGTGACTAGTTTTCATATAATTTCACAGATTTTGAGTTTCATACAGCAACTGAAACTGTTAATTGCCAATACCATAGTCCAGCTAGCTCTAACTGATGCAAACTACTTTCATACTATAAAACAACTCCGTTTGCAGGAACTTGCCCACAAGGTATTTTTTCACATAGCCAAGCTACCCCATGGTAATAGCATATGCAGGTCTGAAAACAGCTTCCAAGAGCACAGCTCTGAGGTGGGAAATTTTTCTAGTGCTTTATTTTTCCATACAAAATTTTCTACTTCTGAATAAACTAACGATGAATAGGTGCCATTCCTTATAAAATATTTTAAAAGGTTAGCAGTTTCAAAAATTGTAAATAATGTTTTTCAAAGGATTATCAGTGGAAACTGTGTGAGAGTATATGAACCCTCCTGGGCTCTGAGGTCTGCCTCACAACATCTTCTTGCAGTCCTTGGGCCTAAGGACACCTGACAGGTTTCAACAAGGGCCAGGGCCTTTGGGGTCCAGGCCCCTACTTGGTGGAATCAGCTCTCTTTATACCAATAAAGGTCTGAATTTAATTGAACTAAATTGGAATGAGCTCCCCTTGGAGATTGGAGCCCTGCGGGACTTGTCAAAGTTCTTCAGGGCTTACAAGATGGAGCTCTTCCACCAGGCTTTTAACTGATCTGGTAGGCATTCCTTTGAACATCATCACTTCCCCCCATATTATATAAGCATGGTGCTTATATAGAGCTGACAGTCAATGGCCATACATGCTGTTATATGTTTGCCGCTTATGTCTGAAAGAGTGCCTGTCTCTTCTGAATATGCTGTTCTGAGTATTGAAACTATTTTATGATGTTTTAATTCTGATGGGGTTTTTTACTGCTATAAGCTGCCCTGAATCTTGCGGGATAGGGCTGGGTATAAATAAAAAAAATTAAATTAAATACATATGTAATAATCAAAAATCAAGTTCCAAATTTGATGCATGAGTTTTGATTTAACCTAGATTGCCAAAACTAAATAATGTATTTATATGCCTCTTCTCACATGGTGAAAGAAATACTGCAATCATCCATTTGATTGGAACTAATGATTAATGCAAGTGATGCTACAAAGAGTGTCAGTAAAGCTAAGGTGACCCAGTGACATCAATGGAAGAATTCCATGAAAATTTTGCTAAAACAGATGACCAAACAATCATGCCCAAGGCATATCATGCACAATTTCCTGGGTGTGCTAAAACTATTGGGCCAACAGATTTAATCACTTTTGGGTTTTATTTCTTAAATTTATAAAAAGTTAGATACATAGAATCATAGAGTTGGAAGGGACCTCTAGGGTCATCTAGTCAAAGCCCCTGCACAATGCAGGAAACTCACAAACACCTCCCCCAAAATTCACAGGATCTTCATTGCTGTCAGGTGGCCATCCAGCCACTGTTTAAAAACCTCCAAGGAAGGAGAGCCCACCACCTCTCGAGGAAGCCTGTTCCTCTGAGGAACTGCTTTAACAGTCAGGAAGTTCTTCCTAACGTTGAACCGGAAACTCATTTGATTTAATTTCAACCCATTGGTTCTGGTCCTATCTTCTGGGGCCACAGAAAACAATTCCACACCATCCTCTATATGACAGCCCTTCAAGTACTTGAAGATGGTGATCATATCACCTCTCAGCCGCCTCCTCTCCAGGCTAAACATCCAAAGCTCCTTCAATCTTTCCTCATAGGACTTGGTCTCCAGACCCTTCACCATCTTTGTCGCCCTCTTCTGGACCCGCTCCAGCTTGTCTATATCCTTCTTAAACTGTGGTGCCCAAAACTGAACACAATACTCCAGGTGAAGTCTTACCAGAGCAGAGTAAAGCAATTCCATCACATCACGTGATCTGGACACTATACTTCTGTTGATACAGCCCAAAATTGCATTTGCCCTTTTAGCCACCACATCACACTGTTGACTCATGTTCAGCGTATGATCCACTAAGACCCCTAGATCCTTTTTGCACATACTACTGCTAAGACAAGTCTCCCCCATCCTATAACCATGCATTGGATTTTTCCTACCTAAATGCAGAACTTTACATTTATCCCTGTTAAAATTCATTTTATTGATTTTAGCCCAGTTTTCCAGCCTGTCAAGGTCATCCTGTATCCTGCTTCCGTCTTCTTCTGTGTTTGCAACCCCTCCCAATTTAGTATCATCTGCAAATTTAATAAGCATTCCCTCTATTCCGTCATCCAAATCATTGCTAAAGATGTTGAACAAAACAGATCCCAGGACAGATCCTTGAGGCACTCCACTTGTCACTCCTCTCCAAGAGGATGAGGAACCATTCACAAGCACTCAACCAGTTACAGATTCACCTAATGGTAACAGGATCTAAACCACATTTTACCAACTTGTCAACAAGTATAGTATGTGGAATCTTATCAAAAGCCTTACTGAAATCAAGATAAACGATGTCTACAGCATTCCCCTGATCCAGCAAGGTAGTCACTTTCTCAAAAAAAGAGATCAGGTTAGTCTGACATGACTTGTTCTTGAGAAACCCATGCTGGCTCTTAGTAATCACATCCATTCTTTCTAAATGTCCCAGGACTGTCTGATGATTTGTTCTAAAACTTTTCCAGGTATAGACGTCAAGCTGATAGGTCGGTAGTTTCCCAGGTCGTCTTTTTTACCCTTCTTGAAGATTAGGACAACATTCGCCTGCCTCCAATCTTCCAGCACCTCTCCTGCTCCCCAAAAATTCTCAAAAATAATTGCCAAAGGCTCAGAAATTACATCCACAAGCTCTTTTAGAACCCTTGGATGCAATTCATCTGGCCCTGGCGACTTAGTTTTATTTAAAGAAACTAGGTGTTTATGTACTACCCCTATGCTGATCTTAGGTTTGAACTTCATACCGTCCTTATATGTTCTGTTTTTGTCATGTTGAGCATAGTTTCCCTTAGAAGAGAAGACTGAGGAAAAATAGGAATTGAGCAGTTCTACCTTCTCTTCATTACCTGTTACAATTTCACTTTCTTGCCCTTGCAATGGGCCTACCATGTCCTTGCTCTTTTTTTTACCCTGAACATAAGAAAAGAACCTTTTTTTTGTTTTTAGCATCATTGGCCAACCTAAGCTCATACTGAGCTTTAGCTTTCCTAACTTTTTCTCTACAAGCACTGGTGATTTGTTTATATTCATCCTTGGTTATAAGGCCCTCCTTCCAATTCCTAAAGGAGTCTCTTTTTCTCAAGTCTTTAGAGAGCTGTTTATGGAGCCACTTCGGCTTTAGGATTTTTCCATTTTTTCTTCTCATAGGAATCATCTGTGATTGCGCTTTCAGTATTTCGCTTTTAAGAAACTCCCACCCCTCCTGAACCCCCTTCCTCCTAAGTATTTCTGACCATGGGATTTTACCCAGCATAGTTCTAAGTTTATCGAAGTTTGCCTGTCTGAAGTCCAACCTATAAGTCTGATTACGTATAGCTTTTCTCTTCCCTAAGACTGTAAATTCCAAAATCACATAGTACTACTGCCCAGGGTGCCCACTATTTCCACTTCTTCAATCAATTCTTCCTTGTTGGTGAGAATCAAATCCAAGATAGCAGATCCCCTTGTTTTCTTCTGCACTTTCTGGAAAAGGAAGTTGTCAGCAAGACAAGTCAGGAATCTATTTGACTTTTCATTTTTAGCAGAGTTGGACTTCCAACAGATGTTTAGGTAATTGAAATCTCCCATGATCATTGTATCCCTTCTCTTGGAGAACTCTGCAATCTGCTGTAGAAGTATCTCAACCAAGTCC
The DNA here is from genome assembly GCF_032191835.1 of Heteronotia binoei. Taxonomy (NCBI): domain Eukaryota; kingdom Metazoa; phylum Chordata; class Lepidosauria; order Squamata; family Gekkonidae; genus Heteronotia; species Heteronotia binoei. Next base: position 53,367,472 of record NC_083231.1, on the reverse strand, counting down.
TCTGCCTGACTTGGTGGTCTAAAGCAGACCCCCACAATAATATCACTGTTATTTCTTACTCCTTTTATTTTTACCCAGAGACTCTCAACTGAGCTGTCATGCTCAGATTCACATATTTCCTAATAAGTATATACTTTCTTCACATATACTGCTACACCTGCACCCTTTCTCATTTGCCTGTCCCTTTTAAATAAGTTGTACCCCTGAATCCTAATATTCCAGTTGTGAGTGTCATTCCACCAAGTTTCAGTAAGGCCTAGTATGTCATAGTCTCCTTCCTTTATTAGGACTTCCATTTCCTCCTGTTTGTTTCCCATACTCTGTGTATTAGTGCAGAGACATCGGAATCCACGTTTTATGCATCCCGGGGGTTTAGTTTCCATACAAGCCTGCAAGTTAACATTACCTAGCATATGCGTCACTCTTTGCAAATCTTTAATGTTCTTATCCCTAGTTTCTTTCATCATACAAGGCTTTGAATTATTGTCTCGCTCCCCCATACAATTTAGTTTAAAGCCCTCATTAGGTTAGCAAGGCTGTTAGCAAACACCCTTTTTCCTACCGCCATAAGGTGCAAACCATCTCCTGATAGAAAACCACTATCTCTAAAGCATAAGCCATGGTCCAGAAATTTGAACCTTTCCTGATGACACCATTGACATAGCCAGCCATTTATTTGAAGTATTCTTCTTTCTCATCCTAAGCCACGGTCTTCAACAGGAAGCACTGACAAGAACACAACCTGTGCGCCCAGCTCCTTCACTTTCGGACTTTTCTAATACGTTCATGGCTATGACAGGCAGTATCATGCATTCCCACGTGGATCAGCAAGAAAGAATAGTAATCTGTGGGCTTGATAAGTCTTCCAATCCTTTCTGTCACGTGCTGGATGCGTGCACCTGGCAGATAGCAGACCTCTCAGGATGACAAGTCTGGTTGGCACACTTTGGGCTCCACCCCTCTGAGCAAGGAGTCTCCAATCACCACCACCTTCCTCTTCCTATATTGGGGAGTAGAAGCTCCAGGCTTCTTATCCACAGGACCCTGAGAAACTTTCTTCAAGCTTCGTGGAGGCTGGGGAAGTAGCCCTTGCTCCAATGGTTCAGAATCAGTTACCGTGGGAAGATCCTGGAACCTATTGATGAGCAGCAGGGGCTCAGAAAATCTTCTGATTTTCTTTCTCCTTCGGATTACATTTTTTCAGGAACCCTCCTCCTGTGTTGGGTTCTCTTCTAATTGCTGAGATACCATTTTCTCTCCCTCCTCTTGTCCTTTCAAGAGCACCTCATGCATTTTGTCAAGAAAATCCTCACCTTCCTTTATACACTGCAGTGTGGACAATCGTGCCTCCAGTCCCTGTATCTTCTCCTCCAGCAAAACCACTAACTTACATTTGCTGCAAGTGTCATTCATGCTACTCTCAGGTAGAAATACAAGCATCCCACGGTCTTTACATGTCACTGCCTCCGCTACCTCACCAGCCATACTGCTGCAATCCATTTTAAAATTTTCCTTATCTTCATGTCTCTGTAAATTCCACTACCAACTATCACTTGAAACTAATTGTGGGTAACTACCCACCTTTCCACAGAACCCCCAGACTAGACCCCCAGGGTAAGACCCACAGGTCAAGAGCTCTTGGCAAGGATGAGCCTTGCATATTAAAGGCTCAAGCCCCCACCCACCTCTGACTCAACAGCCAGAGCAACAGCAGAAGGTGGGGCCAGCGATTACCCCAGGCAAACAAGCTCTCCTCACTCAGCAACAGCTTACCAGCAGCTCTTTTCTAGATCCAAACACCTTCTACTGCAGCTGAGCCACTTCTGCCTCTGGCAAGGATGAGCCTTCCAAATTAAAGGCTCAAGCCCCCACCCACCTATGACTCAACAGCCAGAGCAACAACCAGAGCAACAGCAGGGGCCAGCAATTACCCCCAGGCAAACAATTACCCCCAGGCAAACACTTAGCATCAGCTTACCAGCAGCTCTGTTCTAGATCCAAACACCTTCTATTGCAGCTGAGCCACATGCTATATTAGCTTTAAATTTTACAGGTATCTGTAATAACTAAAGGATATTTGTATATGTCTGTGAAAGGCATAACATCAGAAAATAATTCTAGGACTTCCAAAGTTAGCCATCAGATTCAGGATGATTATGGGAGCTGCAATGCCCACAATAAAAGGAATAAGATTATCCTAGATCAAATTATCTCCAGAGCAAACACAATCCAACCCCCCATGCTATTTGCAATGGCAGTGATGGCTGTTTATGGAAGGCATAACCAGTGATATGGATCACAAAATGGATGCAGTGTCCTATTTTTCTGTGGAATTTTTTTTTGCCTGCTATATGTAAATATAGCTATTTATCTGTAATTATCAGGGCTGCTGTGCTGCAAATCCATCATGTTAGACAAGCTAAATGTGTGATACAAAGCATAGACAAACTCCAGTCCTTGAACATGGCCCAGCCTAGTACATGGCAGATTTGCCTTCTTTTGTTAACATTTAAACACTTAATTTTTTCTAAATTTTGAACATGAACGTCTTCTGGAAAATATTCCGTAAGATTTTCCAATTCAAAATTTCCCAGAAAACCCGTATCACTGGGCATAACCCATCAGAAAATAAAGCTAGGAGTTTTGAAAGCAGACACCAGCTGCAGGATGATTGTGGATGATGCAGTCACAAAGATTAAAGGAACTGAACACCTTGGCCCATATTATCTCCAGAATATCGCTTTAGTACTTGTAATGAAAGTGATGGTTGGTTTACTTAATAGAAACCAGGAAGGTGGAAGTAGCACAGACAGGGAGGTAATACACCTCTTATGGCAGGCAATGTCTCTGAGCTTCACATCAAAAACCAGTTCTTTTTCTCTTACTGTATACTTCCTTAATCAATGACTGCCCTGGCAACCACAGCAACTGTTCCACGCATCTTGAGACTTTTGCCAAGATCAAAATCTTGGTAACTGAAGTGAAGCCTCAGCTGCTACTACACAAGCAGAGAAGGCTGGCTATTTGAATGATTTTGCAAAGGAGAAGAAGAGCCTAAAGCATATTTCTCTACAGCTGCAACTACCATTAAATATGTCAACTGCAAACCAACCAACTTGCAATAGTAAAGGACTACTAAAAGCTAAAATTTAGACTCATAGTATGGGAGCAGTGCATCGCTTCTCACAAGACTACATTAGAAGCTTTAGATTACAAACTGCTGGTTTTGATAAGAAATAACTATTGGAGGTGTCACCACTGAACTAGCTGGAGATTCTAACAAACACATCCTCTAACTCTGTTAAAAAGAAAAAACTAAAACTAAAATTGATGAGCTGCAGGCTTACATCAAATCACCATACATTTGGAGTAGTGCCCAAAAATGCTGCTTGAGGGAAAGTATGTGGGTATAACTTGCTGGATTCTTAATAAAACTAATTAAAATTCATATGCTGAATGTTTTTTCATTGATTTTCTTTAAAAGCATAGTTATTTGTTGTCAAACAAAATGCACTGAAAATAATTATTATAGGGGGGGGGGGAGGCCAACCACTGCTTTTGGGGTTGACCAAAGAGTACACAGGGGCAAACCCTTAAAAATAATTCTGCAAGTGCAGTGATCTATGGGCTTGGTGAGCAGAGCAAGCAGGGACTGGTCCCTAAGTACTCCAATAAAAATAGTTTCTAGATAAAGTTTTGAATTTGTCTGTATGTAACACTTAAACCACACTTGGTTTGTTTTTGTTGATACTGGGACATAAAATTAACATGAGGTACTTTTGAAATTTTGTCTACTGAATATAAATCAACATAAATATACTAAATCAGGTCACACTCTATTTAGGGCATTAAAAAGATTCTGATCCATATTTTTCCAGAAAACCCACATCACTGGCCAAGAGTTATATATTTACCCAACTGACAGTTACACACCCATTTGTCCCATCATCAGTCCACAGCAAGGCCTAACAGGCCTGTTCCAAGCTGGACCAGGTGCCTGAGGCAGAAAAACTGAGCAATGAAGATAGTGGGTAGATTCATTTGAGCCTCTGCCTGTGAGTAAAAGTGGTAGCTCACTTTTTGGGGAATAAGGATGATCAGAAACCCTTTTCAGGACAACCCTGGGGTGTCCTGAGCAAGGTTTCAAGCCTTAGGGCCCATACTGAGAGTCTATTAAAGAAGCAGACACAGAGTTTGTGGGGCTGTATTGGAGCTTTTTTGGTCTGCCTGGCAGATGTAAGGATATGGGCTGGCATACAGAGGAGAAAGCAATTCTTGTCAGCTAATGTATTGCTTATAAAAAGTATAGATCTTCCCTCTATATTGTGCTGCATTTCCACTCCAATGCAGTCAGCTTGCTACAACCAGGGCTGGCCCTGCCACTAGGCAAACCAGGCAGTTGCCTAGGGCTCTGGCCTTCTGGGGGTGCCAAATTGGACACCCCACCATGTGATGCAGTAACATTATCAATGAAGGGGTGGTGGCCTTGCCTAGGGCGCCTGACAGTCTAGGGCTGGCCCTGGCTGCAACTTTAAAACAGCTTCTTGTTCGGCAAAAGTCAAGGTCGGTCAGTTTGTATAACACAAGCATGGCATTCTAACAGAAGATCAGACTCAACTGGCAAAAACAGCTCATTATCTACCAACTATTCTTCTAAACTGCTGACAGTTGGCAGCTTCTCAGGCTCAGAATTGTCAAGCACACCATTCGGAGTTCCTTGATGGAAGAGTGGGATACAAATAAAACAAACATATATAATTGCTAAACTTTTTTTTAACAAAGACGACTTTTTTTACAGCTTTTATGTAGCGATAACTTGATACATCATCTTTCTCCAGTCATATTTCTCATATAAGTATTGGATGCTTAGTACTAAATGCTTTTCCCCATAATTACTCTTGTGATGTGGTTTAATATTACATGACCTTTTAGGGAAACATGATGCATCAATTCTTTCCTGGCATTTGAGACTTTTCCCCTCATCTTAGCAAGTAAACTCTGTGCTCTTAAAAAATTCTGTATTTCATCTTTCTGATCTACTAGTCATAAAATGCTTATTTCCCAACCTAGCAAGTACACAATATATTTATCACTTTTACAACAAGCAGAAAAACATGTTTTCAAAGATATATGTTTTTCAAAGACTGTCCAAGCTTGCACTAATAAAATGTATCAAACTAGAGTCCAAATTGTAACCCCCAAACAGACATTTCTCATAGTATTCTCCTTACACCCGACATATTTTAATTCATGCATTTGGCAGCAGAAGACTGAGAACACTATAACTGACAAGATGTTAAGGACATTCCACTTTCCATGACAATTCTATTTTGTTTTATAGAATGCTTCTTCCAAACATTTGTGTGTTAAGAAATCCCAAAGAAGCTAGCTCCCATTCCCTTTACTCTCTTCTCAGTTTACTTTTCCATCAACTAATGTTCTTATTTACTTTTGATGATGTCAAGAGGACATGTTTTCAGACACTTCATGATTCTTTGGGCCAGTGTTCATTAGGTAAACAAATTGCTTCAGTTCAACAACAAGTCATCAGCTTACCAAATACTTATGAATCTCATTTCATCATACTGATAACTACAGTAAATTAACATCCTATGAGCATGTTCTGCCCAAAAGAGTAGAATAATTTAAGCACAAAAATCAAGAAAAGGTATTACAATGTATACTTTATAACCTTACAGATGAAGAGTCATAAAGAAAAAGAGTTGGTTTTATACCCCACCCTTTACTTCCCAAAGGAGTCTCAAAGCAGCTTACAATTGCCTTCTCTTCCTCTCTCCGCAAGAGACACCCTCTGTGAGGTAGGTGCAGCTGAGAGAGCTCTGAGAGAACTGTGACTTACCCAAGGGCAACCAGCTGGCTTCACATGGAGGAGTAGAGAATCAAACCCATATCTTCAGCCTAGAGTCCACCACTCTTAACTACTACACCACAGTGGCTCCCCACTAAAGGAAGAACTAAACGAAAGGAAGAAGCTAGAATAGACAACATTGCAGGATACCAAAAACTGCCTCTACGAAAATGGCAACAGCATTTAGAAAGGAAAAATGGAATTTTGAGGGAAGGGAAACCCATTTGATTCTGGCGTAATCATAACACTATCACCACATTCCACATTTTATACTATTATGGAAAATATTTTTCCTCCACCCTCACAAACACAACGGCGTTGTTTAGCATGAGCTGCATACTGCCACACAGGAATTTGCTAACTGATCCGACTTCCCTGATGAAAGCAAATAGTGTTGCACTGATGTCCGTGATTTCGTCCTCTTACTGTTTTTGAGACATAAAAGTCATAAACATAAACATGATTTGTGATTTTATGAAATAAAATAAACGTCACATAACTCAAGGTGATTCACATGGGATTCCCAGGAGGTCTCCTATTCAGGCAATGTCCAGAGCAAGACATAGCTGCCTTTGGCAAAACAACTGCATAATATTCCAAATGTATACTGGAACCAGCTTCACTGATACAGAAAAAATGTTTGGGTGTGTGTGTGTTTTTTGGGGGGGAGGAGACTGGGTGAGATTTGGGGGGAGGTTAATGGGGAAATTCAGAAATTCCTCAAAAACATTTTGTACATTTTGAGTTCACCCAGCTAAAACTAAATCATGGGGGAGGGAGAGGTTCAAGGGGTCTGTCAACAAAAGTTGCCCTTCAGCTTGGCTCAGCTTTAAAAGGCAGCCCCCAAATGTATCCATGGGTCTCAAAAGTTACTACAGACAAACTCCATGAGACAACGACTCACATACTACACTATTAAAATGAATAGTATACTTGCTTAAGAGTTAAATATAGCTATGTGGTTGAAAGTTTCTGAAGTACAGGCAGGTTTATGATTCTTCTGCCATAATCCTGTTTTGGCTATACTTTTTTCAAGAAGAATGCCTTGTGAAGTATCCATTAACTTCTACTTCTAAAAGGGAGTAACCACTTTCCAGGGAGTGAAGCAACCAAGGTTTTACTATTCTAAACAAAATGCCTCTCTGTTGATATCTTTCAAACCTCGCATGGTTGCAGGAGTGGATTCATCATAACTGCTTGGCTGTTATGCTTCACTTGAAATGATGAGGCTGCATTAAAGACTGAGATACTGCTGCAATCTGATCCTTCTCATGGACATCAAGAACTCCTAAAAAATAAAACTAATAACATGAATATTTCTTCTGTGCAGGGCTGGAATTCTAGCAAGAGCTTCTTTGCATATTAGGCCACACACCCCTGATGTAGCCTGATATTAAAAAGAGCTTATAAGCTCTTGGAGGATTGGCTACATCAGGGGTGTGTGGACTAATATGCAAAGGAGCTCCTGCTAGAATTCCAGCTCTGCTTCTGTGGATACATTCACTGTGCTTCAAACAGAAAACTCAACATCTAAGAAATCATACGAGTAGATGAAATAAGAAGCGTAAGCTGCCCAAGGGAAAGAGGCAACTGTGTGGCTGTATTAACATTGCCTCCTAATAGACCAACATGGTGCTCTAACTTCCTTCCTCCAAGCCATAGGTAAGACAGAGAGTCAGGGTAAGTCACCAGGATGATTGGCTTTACCATCCCCAAACACATTCCCTACCTGGGAACCAAAGCCGTCAGCTTTCAGTTGCCATGCCTGAATGCACAGGCAAAATAGATACTAACAAAACACTCATTATGTCTGGATAAGACTTTGGTAGAGGAGCAGGTTCCAAAAATTTTGAAACCATGGGGGAAAACCTGGGATTCTTCATCCCCTCCTAGAAAAAGATGGGAACTGAGAGGAGTGTATATCATACTTATCAAACCTACATTTCTTTTCCTTCTTGAATGCATATTTGATTTATTTATTGTGCAGAATTTATAACTTAGTTAACACAAACATACGCTATGAGGCTTATTTGTGAATTCAGAAGTAAATGTCCTCATCTTCTACAAATAAAATCGTGGAAATATCCAGTACTAAAGAGGGAAAGCTGCAAACCGCTACATCTTTTATTACCTAATACATTATATCATCATCTGAAATGTAGGAAAATATAGACTCTGAAACAGAAAAACAAAGATCTTACAGCAAAGAAAAGCACATTTTTGGAAACAAGCATCATACCAGGGGGACCCACTGTAATGTAAATGGCTATAATGGTGCCCACTGACATCTTCCCTGGTGTCTGCCAAGCATGATTAGAAAGTGGGAAGGGCCAGGTGGGACTTTTACCCAGCAGGGCTTCTGATTGGCTGAGTAATTAAAAAAAATGTTTTCAGCAGCTTCTGTCACCACAGCACAAGTATCTTCACTGTGTGACTGAAGGTAACGTGTGTAGGCAATAAAATATTTCTCAACAGTTCATTTTTAAAAAGCATCCTGCTAAGCAGAGATTTTGCCTAAAATCCTGAAGACTTACTACTAGAGTTATGCATAACCTCACTCCCTGACATTTTTTGGTTGACTCCACATCCTGCAGCAGACATGTTGTGGTTCTACCCAACACCCTGTGCCAAAATTCTAAAGGTATCAGCAGGTTCAAAATGTTGTGGACTCCTGCATTATATAGCCACAACAGGAATAGCAGAACTTTTAACTATTTATTTGAGATCACAAGATGACATAGTCCTGCTGAACACTACATCGGCCAGACCAAACCTAGACTACTCCGTAGAATTCAAAAAGCATGTGGACAGAACAGAATGGGTGCAAAAGACAAGAATAACCAGGGTCCTGGAGGCCAAGGCCTATGCGGAAAGGCTGAAGGAATTGAGAATGTTCAGGCTGGAGAACAGGAGGTTGATGGGGGGCATGTTTGCTCTTTAAGTATTTGAAAGGCTGTCAGAGAAGGGCAGGGAGCTGTTCCTGTTGGCAGCAGAGGTCAGCAATCACAATAATGGGATAAAATTGAACATATGAACATATGAAGCTGCCTTATACTGAATCAGACCCTCGGTCCATCAAAGTCAGTATTGTCTTCTCAGACTGGCAGCGGCTCTCCAGGGTCTCAAGCTGAGGTTTTTCACACCTATTTGCCTGGACCCTTTTTTGGAGATGCCAGGGATTGAACCTGGGACCTTCTGCTTGCCAAGCAGATGCTCTACCACTGAGCCACCATTCCTCCAGATGAAAAGGTACCAACTGGATATTGGGGGAGATTTTACAGTAAAATCAGTGGAATTGGCTGCCTAGGGAGGTGGTGAACTCTCCCTCAATGGCAATCTTTAAGCAGTGGCTGGAGAAACACTTGTCAGGGATGCTTTAGGCTGATCCTACATTGAGTGGGGGGCTGGACTAGATAGGCTGTAAGGCCCCTTTCAATTCCATTGACTATAGAAACTATTAGTGTGTTAACATACATGTTATATATTAATTGTGCACAGTGGTTCCCCAACCTTGTTGAATCTGTGAGAATTCTGGGAATTTTGAGAACAGGGGGCAGCTACCACCTCAAAATGGCTGTCAAAAGAGGCTGAGGCTAGGCTTCCCAACCCCCCCACCCTGCCGGGGGACCCCCGAATTAGCAGCCTCATCCCCCGCTTTCCAAAAATGTGGAAGCAGGGGGTGGGGGTGGGGAAGCGGCGCGGTGTCTCTTTCCTTGCTTGCCTTCCTCCCTCACAGGCTTTAGGCTTCTCCCTTCCTCCAGGTCACAAAGACCCCGCCCACCGCCGGCCTGCTATTCGCTCCAGTCCGGCCTCCCTTCGCGAGGTGCATGCTGGGACTCGTAGTCCTTGTGTCCTCTCCAGCTGCCACAGGCATCTCCTCGGGGAGTCTGGCCGGCAGAGGGGGTGGGAGCTCCGCCCCCAGAGGACCATGTGCGTTTCTACCTCTGGAGGCTTCAGTCGCTGATTGAAAGGCTTCCTCTTGGGATGGGGTGTCTGTGCTACTTTGGAGAAGTTGGCAGCAACTCGTGAGTAGAGAGGCCAATCCCCCTTCAGTGTTGCCAGAAATGGGGGGGGGGGGAGGTCTGCTGAGTACTTCATTATTCTCTATGTGGAGATCGATTCTCATAGGGTATAATGGGGAATTGATCTGGAGGTTTTGGGGGCTCTGGGGGGTGCTATTTTTTGAGGTAGAGGCACCAAATTTTCAGTATAGTATCTAGTGACTCTCCCCAAAGTATCCTCCAAGTTTCATAACGATTGGACCATGGGGTCCAATTCTATGAGCCCCAAAAGAAGGTGACCCTATCCTTCATTATTTCCTATAGAAGGAAGACATTTAAAAAGGTGTGCGGTCCCTTTAAATGTGATGGTCAGAACTCCCTTGGAGTTCAATTATGCTCGTCACACCCTTGTTCCTGGATCCGCCTCGATGTCTCCTGGCTCCACCCCCAAAGTCTCCTGGCTCCACCCCCAAAGTCCCCAGATATTTCTTGAATTGGACTTGGCAACCCTATCTGAGGCTGATCACAAAATGATGGGATGTTTGATTTTTAGCATATTTACTTGGAAGGATGACAACCTCCTAAAAATATTATACAAAAAAATTCCTGGAATATCTACGGAGAAAATCTAGTATTCCATTCGATTAAATACTGTATGTAAAACAATCTCCACACTATATATTTTGAGTAAGAAAAACAGATCTTTAAAAGTGCTGCATTAATTCCAAAAGATAAAATATTCTTTAGAGTTTTAGTATTCCCCCAAATTTTCAGTTTTTCTTCTTGAAAAAATTTAAGCACCTTAAAACAGTGCATGTTTGTGTGTGTGTTTTCTTCACATCTCTAGACTTTGTCCTGCCCCTGAGCAGCATTTTGCATAGTGTTTAAATTGATATTCATAGAGGGTTTTAAGCGCGGTTAGTGACTCTGAGATCAGGAATAATTTTTGTGCAAAAATGCAAAATCAGTGAACTGAATTACTGACCTTGTTAATCTGGCTCCATCTCTTGTTTCCCAGAAGGTGGAAAGGAGCTGTTGCAATGGATAGCCATACCTTTAAACCTACAACCCGTTGTATGTTCACATATTCAGCTCCAAGAGCATTTGTTGTCCTATGCTGAACTTCTTTTAATGACTCACTGAGATTTAGCATTGATTTAGTATACTAGGGTTTTTTCTCTTCAGAAAATTATAAAGACATTTATTTCCTTCATATTGCTTCTCAATACACACACAAAAATCAATTGTAATAAGATTGTGCACTAGACTTATTCCTGACTTGGCCTAGGAGCTGCTATGCTAAGATCGATCAACATCTCCAGTAGTGGTCAAAATGCTGCAGAATTTAAATTTCAGTTTGCTGAAATTATTGTGCTAGAGTAGAAGCTGCCTTTATGTTTTAGAAAGTCCACTCTTTCTTCATGATAGTAACCCTCTTGCAAGCAAATCCTACTTCCCATTGTTCAAAAAACACAATATTTTGCCAAAAGCAAGTACTACATTTTGCTAATCTCCTTCTCTTGATTTGGAGTGCTAGTTGAAAAATTGTTGAGATAGGGCATGGTCTTTTGCTGGATACAACCCCCATAATAAACTGGTGAATAGTTTCTCTTTCCTGATTTCTTTAAACATAGGAGTGAGAAGTACCACTGTAGTACTAGTTTTATAGGACACAACTCAAACAAAAGTCAATGACAAGCCCTGGGGGGCACTAAACTGGGCAACCTCCCTCCTAGGCAGTGAGCAATGAAGGGAGAGCAGCTGCCCTTCCCGCTCGCAGATAAAGGCCCGGCTAATCAGCTGACTGGTAGGCCCTTTCACCTGAGCCTTTCCACACATTTTAAATTGCCCAGGAAACAGGGGGCAGCATGCATCCAGATCCCAGTGCACACAGTTAGACTGTGCCACACCACACCAGGGTACAGCGAGGAAGGGAGTTCCACCCTGCCTCTCAGATACCCCTTGGGTAAAGCAGTTCAGGCAAATTGAGGCTGGCCAGGCACCTGCAGGGAAGACTGGGAGTGGGGTGTGCTTTGCCCATGGGTTGGGGGTGGGGGGTGGGGGGGGCTTTGCCTGGGGCACCTTATAGCCTGGCACTGCCTGTGACAGAGTGACACAATTGCATTTGTGTCCTAGTTTCTTGCCCAATGTAAACAACAGGTCTGCGTAACTGCCAAAGCCTGTTTGTATTCTATTAGCTGTCTTCCAGACTTCACGTGGCAAGTCAAATCCTGAGGGCCTCTTGTTGGTCTTATCATGTTGTAGATGTTGGGTGGAACTGATTGCATCCATGTTCACAAGCATTCATTCCCTAGATCAAAATTTTGTGATTTCATGATTTGTGCAGATCTTATCGCTAGGTGTCAGGATCTTGGCCTGGATAGGCCCACTTCAGTCATATGTTTGTGGATGGGCAACTCTCTGATTTCAATTATCTTTCTATGTTCATGAAGAAGAGCATCTTGTCTTCATAAATGCAAGAGTGATGTGGTGTGAGGTGGGTGGCCAATAGATCAGAGTGGGTTTAATACATTTGCTGATGGTTCTCATTGTTGTGTCTGTGGACTGTTGAGTCACACTGAAGCACCATATTCTGCAGTACTATCACCAACCCCAAAGCTGAGCATCTAAGTGTTATAGCAGACACATTTGTGTTGTGTTATTTTTGCTGCTACATTGGTAAGATGGTGTTTATAGCTCAAGGTCCTGTCCAAGGTAAATCCAAAGTACTTACGTGTAGGGTTGTGTTTAAGTTGAGTGCCATTAAGTTAGACATTCAGTTCACAGTTGGCAAGAATTGCAACAGGAACACAAGCATTCTGTTTTTCCTGGACTTGGGATAAGTCACCATTTATGGAAGTAATCACCCAAAATTTCAAGGTCCCTAGTCAGTACTTCCTCAGTCCGTTCAATTGAACTGTGCCTTACTACGATTGCCATGTCATTGGCATAAGCAAACTTCATGGATATCATCTCAGGAACATCAGAGATGCACAAACTGAAAAGAACTGGAGTGAGGAACAAGCCCTGGGGTAGACCGCCATTCAGTTTCTTCTGCTTGCTGATTGACTGGCCCATAATTACTCGGAAAGTTCTATCACTTAGCATGTTATTTAGAAACCGAAATAATGCTCTCTAAGGGAAAACTTGTAAAAACTTGTACAACAAACCATTCCTCCAGACTGTGTCATAAGCAGCGGCAGCCAGATCAATGAGAACTGCTGACATCTTAAGACACTTCTGATACCCTGCCTCAGTGAAAGTTGTTAAGCTAAGAACCTGGTCTTTACAACTACAATAGGGTCTAAATCCTGCTTGCTCTAAAGGGACATGTTCGTAAACTCTATCACTGATTCGGTTCGGGATTAGCCTCTTGAGAAGTTTAAAACATGAGTTCAGAAGGGAAATAGGTCTGTAACTTTCCACCAGATGTTTTGGTTTTCTAGGTTTCAGAATAGCAACTATCCTTGCTTCCTTGAATTCTCTTGGGAGTCTTCCTGTTCCCATGATGTCAGTGAGAAACTCTGCAAGCCACTTCTCAGTGTTTCAGTCTCTGGAGTTCTTTCTTTCTTTTTTTAAATTCTGATTGTAAAATCTCAGTCCTTTAGAGCTCTGAATAGTGATACCAGTCAGGTAACTACCTGGTTTGATGTTACCTCTGGATTTCCTTGGAGCACAGGTGAGCTTTCACCTAGCTTTTTTTTTTAACAGGGTCTAGGCTTTCATACTGGAATGCCTGAATTTCAAATTCACATTTGGTCCATTTTTGTCTACATGCAGCATCAAGTTTCCTATTTTAGGAATACTCATATGCTAAATAATTTCTTCTTTTTTTAAAAAAAAGAGGTATCTATATTTCATCTTTGAATTTTAGTTAACTTTTGCTATCCATCAATGGTGATTTAAGGTTTAAGTAGGCTGTTACACCAGTTTATCAGACTTCAGGGGAATAGTGCAAAATGTGGTGGCACACCAGCTAACTGTGTCACCTGCACGAGCGCATTCATCCAGTGATATGCCAATTGAACTGGTTACTGACTGAATACTGGATTAGCTTCAAGGCAGTGGTACTGACCTTTAAAGTCTTGCATGGCCTGGTACTGACATTCCTGAGGGACTGCCTCTCCCCATTTGTGCTTCACAGGGCCAGCTCTCCCACTAGGAAAACTAGGTGGTTGCCTAGAGCACCGGGAGGTTAGGGCGGAAAATCTGGCTCCCAACCCCCTCCCTGTGCCCCAGGCAAGCACATAGTTTGCCTGCCTCCTCGCCGCAACGCCTCCCTTCCCCTCCACACCTCCTCCCTCCCTGCTGTGCCTCCCCCTCCTCCCTCCCTTCCCCACTTGTCAATTGCAATGCCGGAACTGGCTCTAATGCCACGTTCTGGCGATATAAAGCCCCCACCACCAGCAATGACTCGATCAGCGGGTAAAACCATGCTGCGGGGCCTCACTCGCACTCTGTCTGAACTGGCATCCTGAAAGGGCAGCCTCACTGTTGCTGACTCCTCCTATCCAGGAAGTGGGGAGGGGAGGAGACAGTGAGACCACCCTTTCAGGATGCCAGTTTGAACAGAGTACAAGCGAGGCCCCGCAGCGCTGTTTTACCCGCCGAGCGATTCATCGCCGCCGGGGAAGGGGAGCTTTAAATCGCCGGAACATGGTGTTAGAGCCGGTTCCGGAATTGCAATTGACACGTGGGGAAGGGAGAGAGAAGGAGGAGGCGTGGCGGGGAGGCATGGAGCCACAGGGGGGAGCCGCGGGGGGCACTTTGGGGGGGCACCAGGCAGCAGGTCTGCCTGGGACGCTCCAGGGCATCGGGTCAGTCCTGGTGCATCAGAGAGTCTTGCACTGCTGATCAAGATCTGCTGGTTATCCCTGGACCAAGCGACATCTGCTTGACCTCAACCAGAGCCAGGGCTTTTCCTGCTCTGGCCCCAGTCTGGTGAACATGCTCCCGTCCGAGATCAGGGCCCTGTGGGACTTACCATTCCACAGGGCTTGTAAAATAGAGCTGTTTTGCCAGGCTATTGACTGAGGTGCTGGGCATCCAGTAAAAACCCAGGCTCCCCTGCTGAAGCTCACCTCCACTACATAGCCCAGATTAAGAAGATCTCAGACACCCAGTGGCACCAATTTGGAAACTATGCACATTTACAAAATGTACAAACAACCTGTTTAAAATTACATTATTTTAACTGTTTTTAATTACCTCATTAATGTTTGTATTTGATGTGTTTTAGAATCTATTCTGTCATCCACCCCAAGCCTGCTTGCAGAGAGGGTGGAATATAAATTTAAACAAATAAAATCTCCCTCCCTTCCCCACGTGTCAATTGCAATTCACAATGTTGCCATAACACTATCACAAGTATCAATTTTAAAATAACCCAATCCTTGGACTAATCTGCTCTTCACAGTAGTCAGTTTTAGTACAATGAAAAACATTAAAACCTCATATAAATGTATTTGTCACTCTCCATCTTAAGACTGAAAAATTATTCCAAGCCTCATTACACAAGTAAAATATAATCAAGACGGCTGTAAAGTAACCCAGACTTGAGTTAAGATTCCAAATCCATCACTTAAACATCTAGTAAATGACCCAATTTGTTTACATGACCCTGCAATTTTTTATAGTTTTTTCCATAAAGAAGTTATTACATCCATTCCCTATTTTGTTGCAAAGTGTTTGAATGGGCTCCAGAACCGCAAGCAAGTTGAACAAGCTCTTTTCTGATGGAAATGGCTTCATGCAATTTACCACTACCGGTGAAATACCTCAAACTATGTTTGCAGATTTAAACATACCTACACTCACACATCAAAAGAATTTCCTGCTCCTTTTGTCACTGAAAGAGTTTGTCTACTGTAAAGATTGCTATTTTCTATTTAAATACTATGGCTAAAATCCAAGAAGTCATAGGCTGTTGTTTCAGTTTCCTGCTTCCAGAGACAGCCCCCAGAAAAATCATCCCTGAAGATCAGGGTAGTCCTAGATTCAAAAGGCAGCTATCAGAACAGGTTTATCTGGATTCCATCCACTGAAAGCTCAAGGAAGGCAATATAATAAATTACTAGAGAAATTCTGCTATGCTTAAATGTCTCCCCAAATGCTTGAATTCTTTATTATCAGTAATATTTACTGGAGTAGATGCTTTAAAGCAGGAATAATATAAACAACAAAAGAAAGCAAGCCCCTTAAAAGCTATCCTATGAATGTGCCTGTGGTTTCAGTTGCTATAACAGAAGAGTGCTCTTCTAAAATACAAGAATAAGAAAAATAATCCTTCTAAGTGCCAGAAGGATGCATTTTTATTTGTTGGTTTTTAGCATACAAAAGGACTAGGATGACTTGGCCTTTAACTTTCTGCATAAATTCCTGGTGGGATGCTACTCTAGAGGGCCACTGGGACCAGGATCAAGCTAAGTCAAGCAGATACTGCAATATGGCCAGCACTTTATAAGTCACTTGGCGGCTCAGCTTGCTCCAGGGCTGCTGTACCATCTCAATCTACCTCTCCTGCCAGAAACACAGAAGAACATAAGGCATAACGGAATCACAGAATGGATTTTAAAAAATTAATCGGCTACACTATTTTAGAATGCATACATAGACAATTTTCTACATATCAGACTGTTGATACTACCATTTTCACAAGCTCACAAAAGATCTATGGATAGATGTTTTCTTTTACATCTGGCCTTACAGATGCATCATGGACTCTGCAACAAAAAAATGAAGGAGCAATAAGAAGGTAGCAAGCATCATACCCCAGATGTCTTACTGGTAAAATACCAGGCCTCCCAAATCCAGAAAAGTCTGTATTACAAATTCAGCATTGTTTTCTTCCCCAAGGGAGAGAAGTCACTACATAAACAAGCAATCCACTGTCATGTCCAATTGGTTGGATCCCATCAAAAAGATCTACAAACACAAAGAGGGACCCTTCTGTTGATTCTCCACAGCAACCCTCCAACTCCTCCTTCATGATACTCCTGGTGGTGGACATCAGAAGCTGCACAAAAATCACTGGCAGCAAAGGTGGGGAGAGCTGGAACTGCACCAGGCTCACTGGTAGCAGAGACGAAGGGGGTAGCAACAGGTAGGAGCCATGCCTATGAAGGGAAAGGAAACTCTCTACAAGTATCATGAGTCCCTACTTCTTTATATATCATTTTAAATATTTAAGAAGGGACAGAAAATGCACTGGAGTCACAAATGCCCAGTAGATTTTACCGTAAAGTAAACAGTGAAAAAGTTTTTCTAAAGCAATCTGACAGACAGACATGCCTGTGGCATTTTTATAGGCTCTGAACAATCTGATACAGATCTGTGAGGAGTAAGATAGAGGCTACTCCAGTTTTGGTGTGCATGTGTGTTATGGTCATATTCTGTCAGGTGGTTTATTATTAAATTAGAGCATTTAACATTCTGGCATTCATGGGAAATTTCTGAGCTTTCATTTCTCACCTCCACTGAAGGAGACTTACATTAAAAAAGAGTCTGAGGTTTCCACAGATTGTAGATTACAAAAGAGAAACATTACCTCTATTGTCTAGTATAGATCTTAGAATGCAAATTAACTTCTATACTTAAATAAGCCTCTGATCTGTCAGATATTTCAAACTGAGGATTACTGCTGAAATTCCTTGATTGCAGCCCTGAGTTTACCCTGAGAGCCCCTACAGTGTCAGATTACACTTAAATGAATGCAAAAATGAAGGCTAAAGGTAGCTGTATTCTTTCACAGGGCAAAAAAATTAAAAAAAATTCCAAACAGTACTCCTATCCTTCCATTAAAATAAAACAAAATATTGCAAAATACCTAGCAGAAGCTTCTGAGTTCAGAAGAATTCTTTATCATGTTGGATTTTAAATTTTTTTTAAAAGGAAAAAATATGTTTCAAAGTTTACAACTTAAAAGACTGAGAGCGATCAAAAAGTACAGTAAACAAATTAGATGGGTGAAAAGACAGATTTCAACCACACCAGAGGCTCTTGGAGCTGAAGAAGCAACATACTGAGGGCACTTTCACACATGCTAAATAAAGCAGTTTCAATCCACTTCAGTGATCATTTATTTACAAGTGGATTTGCCATTTCACACATTAAAAAAACAGTTGCAAAGTGCATTGAAAGTGGATAGAAAGTATGCTATTTAGCATGTGTGAAAGTGTCCTGAACCTCTTCATTTGAAACATTAGAATCCTTCCCAACATTTCACTGAATTATAGAGCTGGAAGGGAGCTCCAGGGTCATCTAGTCAAACCCCCTGCATAATGCAGAAAATTCACAAATACCTTCCCCCCCACACACCCACAGTGACTCCTGTGCCATGTCCAAGAGATGGCAAAACAAAAACAAACAACAACAAAAACACCCTTCAAACTGGCCTGGAGAAAAATTGCTGCCTGAAACCAAAGTGGTGATCAGCATTTCCCTGGATATGTAAGAAAGGGCTAACTAAGCACTGATGCAATACTCCTAGCCTCCCTTTCATGACCTGCCCAAGTTTACAGAATCAGCACTGTTGTCATATGGCCATTTGACCTCTCTTAAAAAACCTCCAAGGAAGGAGAGCCCACCACCTTCCAAGGAAGCCTATTCAACTGAAGAACTGCTCTGTCAGAAAGTTCTTCCAAATGTTTAGCCGAAAACTTTTGGAAGCAAAGTTCCCTGTAAGGCCAAAGACAACAGAATAATACAGCAGCCCTTAGTTATGAAGCTAGATAATTATTTTACAATTGTGCACTAGAGACAAAGGTTTACAGAAGCCAAACTGTGTAATATTATCTGCTTATCTGAGGTCATGCAGCTTCCTTAAACAAAGACTCATCAGAAGATTGTCCCCTCTGTAGAATTTATGAACCGATCTTCCTGTTATTGCAATTTTTTTACACACATTATTTTCATTCTTTTCCATCCATGTGGAAAAAGACACATACACAACCATGACATAACTATTTTGGTAGTTTCATGATGTAATGCATCTGTGAACAAAAACATTCAAGCTCATAGTTAAGATGAGGACTTCATAGCAGAGAATGAAATGACATAATCCAATTCACAGCAATGTTTTCTGCAGATAGCTACAATTCCAGATTAGTTAACAAAACTGAAGCATC
The DNA here is from genome assembly GCF_032191835.1 of Heteronotia binoei. NCBI lineage: Eukaryota > Metazoa > Chordata > Lepidosauria > Squamata > Gekkonidae > Heteronotia > Heteronotia binoei. The sequence goes on along the minus strand of NC_083231.1, from coordinate 53,348,477 downwards.
AGATTCTTCCAGCAAGTTCTTTATGTCTTTACTATATATCAAGAAGAAAGTAAGGCTGCACCAGTAGGTAAGAGAAAAAAGATCAAGGTGCAAGATAGGTTTTTTGACCTTTTAAAACTCAACACAATTTGCTATAAGCTCTGTCAGGGGACCTTCCCTTCATTTGTGGAAGGTAGAAGATCCCCTGACAACATTTACCGTGAAACACACTGGAATCTAAAAGATCAAATTAACTTTCAACATTGCATCTTGTTCTTTCTTCCTTTACTATGTATCATTCATCTTATATAAGATACATAACCCCAAGCCATTGACACAACTCACTTTCTTTCAACCCTGCTAGTAATCCAAGATATAGCAGAACAATAAAAAGAAATAACAGCAGCATCATGCGAGTTTGTTACTGTAATGATTTCTTGATATCGAACCTATTAATTCTCAACCAATGATAATTTAGTGTTAAGTTACTGCCGGAAGAACCTGAAGAGTGTTCACTTTACTGGAAAACAGCAATTCAGACTAGGAGTCCTCCAAGGAAGAGCCCAAGGAGCCAATGCCATCAGTTGAGAAGGACCAGCAGGACCAAGAACAGTCTATCATGGCGAAAGCACCGGCTGACAATGGTCCAGCAGCACCAGAAGCCATCCTGCCTGAGCCTGCAATGGAAGCCTCACCATCAGCCTTCACTGGGCAAGACCTAGGCCCAGGGCCCCCCAGGGGTCACTCTCCAGGATCAACAACAGCAGAAGGCCCAGATCAAGATGACCCAAAGGAGGCAAAGTGCTCAATTGGCAGCATGCAACCCCATTCCAGAGCCAGAGAATGAGAAGAATAAAAAGGTTGGGAAAGCTGCCATGCTGAATCAATTGCTCCACTAGACACAAGACTGTGTGCAGCTCTATATCCCTGCCTCCAGTTCCTTACATTCAGGTCCAACTCCTAGTTGTCAGTACCTATCAGAGCTCCCAATCCTCACTGTTCCAATGTAATAATAATAATAATAATAATAATAATAATAAACTTTTATTTATATCCCGCCCTTCCCGCCGGAGCAGGCTCAGGGCGGCTAACATGACATGGTATACCATGATTTATAAAACAATTTTAAAATACAATTAATACATACAGTTAAAACAGTTACATTAAATTACAGCTAAAATTAAGTTAAGGTGCTATATTCAGTTGACGTATTTCAATGGCGAGATATCGCTTTCAGGGTTCCTCATATGCTTGCAGAAAGAGAGTGGTTTTGCAAGCCCTGCGGAATTTATTAAAGTCCCGCAGGGCTCGCATTTCCTCCGGCAATTGGTTCCACCAGTGGGGGGCCATTACAGAAAAGGCCTGCTCTCTTGTTACTCTTAGTTTGGCCTCTTTTGGTCCAGGGATCCTTAGAAGGCTTTGAGAACTAGATCTTAGTGCTCTCTGGGGAACGTGTGGGGAGAGGCGGTCCCTAAGGTAGGCAGGGCCTCGGCCATATAGGGCTTTAAAGGTGATAACCAGCACCTTATAGCGAACTCGGAATATAATTGGAAGCCAGTAATAGCCTTCAGAGTGGTCTACACTATGCATCCCCTTATCCCACTAAGCAGAAATCATTCTATACCCATTTCAACACTTTTTCATACAACGCAAGATCTGTTATAGCCATTACTTTTCATTCCAGTATGAGAACAAAGCTAAGAATATCAATCAAGATGGAACATGGACCAAATAAAATGTTTTACTGAGAGTTAGACTCAAAGTAAAGTGCTGGTTGGAAAAAAGCTATGAAAATGCATCAACCGTTAGACAAGAACATAAGCGAAGCCATGTTGGATCAGGTCAATGGCCAATCCAGTCCAACACTCTGTCAAACAGTGGCCAAAAAAGCCAGGTGCCATCAGGAGGTCCACCAGTGGAGTCAGGACACTAGGAGCCCTTCAACTATTGCCCCCACTACCAATACAGAGCATCACTGCCCCAGACAGAGAGTTCTATCAATACCCTGTGGCAGACAACCTCTGCTCCATATATTTATCCAATCTCCTCTTTAAGTTGTCTGTGCTTGCAGCCGCCACCACCTCCTGCAGCAGTGAATTACATGTGTTAATCACTCTATCCATTCTATCCAAACTGCTCAGCAATTTAATTGAGTGTCCACAAGTTCTTGTATTGTGAGAAAAGGGGGAAAAGTACTTCTTTCTCTACCTTCTTTATCCCATGTTTCTCCAAGCTAAAGAGCCCCAGACGCTTTAACCTTTCTTCATAGGAAAAGTGTTCCAACCCTTTAAGATGCAGCACTCTTTGTATCCATTTATCCATTTGCACTAGAGACCAGCCCCTTTAAAAAGAGAATACAATCCAGCCAAAATTGTTTTTCAGTTCCATTGGTTTCAGTGGAGGGAAATCAATCATACGTTTAACTAATTCCTATTCAACCAATAGATTCGCTTTGATTCCCAGATGCTGGGGAAAGAAGAGGAATAACTGTTACTATCATATTGTAATGTAACTTTTTCTGCATTGCCTTGCTGTGAAAAGTATGAAAGCTTTCTGCTACTTTTATTTATTTAAAAAATAACTTGCATACTTTGTTTATTTAAAAAATAACTTTTGCATAGCCTCTTCAACAAAGGCATAGTATAACTGTCTCTCCTCTCTTTTAACAAGACTATAATGACATCCCCTGGAATCCTGGCCACAACCAGACTACTTCTATCAACTTAAAGTGCCATCCTACAAAGGTCAGAATCCTACCCAGGTATACTCAGTGAGGAAAGTGTTCTTAAGAATGCATTAACTGTGTTCAGGACTGCAGCCTTACAACTTTAATATAATTTGCATATCAACAACCAAAGTACCACAATGGTTTTAAGCTTTCTCATGTTAACTGTCCTTTTACTGTGAAATAAAACTCCTTCAAATGTACTTGGGGTTCAATGTCCTGAAAGCCACTACCAGAAGATTAATATTTAAGGAAACCTGGAAGATCAAAGAATTAGCAATAAAAATGAAAAAGGTTATGAGAAATCTAAATGCGGGTAACCAATTTTTTTTTTCTGACCCAGGCTTCTCTGTGCTTTCAGTATAGTCATTTACCTTTTCTCATGGTTATATGAATTATTACTGACCCACAATGAGCTAGATTATTTATCAAGAAGAGCTTACATGAGAGCATTATGATAAAATGTTAACTAGTTACCACCAGAGTGCTCACACAGATGTACTATGTAACCACACTGTTTTCCAAAGTCCTCAAACATAGGCCTCAAACACCTATCAATTTGACTTCCTGGCAGGAAGTGGTAAAATCCACACATTCTCATACTAATCATCTGAGAAAAAGTTGCTATGAAAAAGATATTATTTCTGATATATGAAGCAAGGTTTAAAAAGTCACACTCACAAAGATACTTGAAAAAGTTCTTATTCCTTAAAGGTACTTAATATCTAACGTTTGCAGATTCTGTGCAACTTGAACCATTTCAGGCATCTAAAATAATTTAAAATTGTTAGTTAACCACTAAACTGCCTTAATTACAAAATTATTAAAATAGCCCTGCATGTACTAAATGAGCTACAAATTAGAAAATCCTAGTTTAAATATAACCTGTGCCAAGAACTCACAAGATGGCCTTAGGTGAGCCATATGTTTCTCAACTCCCTCATCTTCTATATGACAATGATGCACTTTGAATAGTATAAAGATGTACACACATTAATATTATCTGCATTGATCAGATCAAGGATGCAGTCCTATGAAGCTTACTAGTAAGTGCCATGCAAAGGATCAATCAACAATCCTTTAAACATTTCCTGGAAAACTAACCTTAGTAAATCTGAGTTGGACTTACTTCTAAGTAAAACATGCATGAAAGAGAAAAGAGAGCATTGTTGTGCTAGTATACAGTGTTGTGTCATGAGAATAGCAACTTCCTTCAAAGTTGCCAGCAAGTTTTAACCTACCACTGACAACAACACTATGGGCTTGATCCAGCTAGCTTTTTCATTAAACCTTACTCAAGTTCTTCTCTTATTACAGCCATATGACTTTTGCCCATGCAGGATCTCTAGCATAGTCTTTTGGCAGTCAAAGTGGGTTTCAGGAAAACTAGCTGTGTCCAACATTATGTTTCAGTTGCAGTAGAAAGTTAAAATCACACTGTGTCAGGTTAAAAACTAGTCTAGTAAATGAGATCCTCCAAATAATTTAAGCATTAAGAAAAGTGCTCGTTTGAGGTCAGCTTTTACATTAGAATTTATGTCACGCTGACAAATGTAGAAAGTATAAATCAGAGTAGCCTATAATTCAGATATATAAACAGTCACAGACAATACAATTAAAAGCATCCTACATCACTTATTGAACCTGGGTTTTCTGAAGATTCTGTGATGACACTTCTGAGTACTCTCCATGGCAAGCTTCCATTACATCTTCAATAGCTAAGTACTTTTTATATAATGAATTGCATCTATGTGAGCTAAAAGAAATTTAACTACCAATGTCATCTGTGAAGCTCACCATAAACTAAGCAAAAGGCCTACATCAATTGACAGCAGGTTCTCCAACTCTTCGATATTTAAACCTTGCTGCATCTTTAAGTGCTGAATCCTTCTCCTGTTTGAAGGACGATGCTCTCAAATAGCCTTTTACATGTGAAAAAATCTGATATGTATAGATATTTACATAATGTTGTTCCAAACTCCTTAAAAGAATAACTGGTTGCAAAGTAAACAGGTGCACAATTTCATCTGGACTGGAGAAGCAATTATAGTTCTCAGTCACAAACCATACAATTGCACTGACGCTGTAGTCCACAAACTACCTCAGTCACCATGTTTACTCTCCCAACAAAATAAGGCTGAACAGACTAAGATCCACAGAATTTACTTCTGAGTAAGCATGCTTAGGGTTCTACTTTAAAACACATGCCAGTTGGAGTATTAAGTGGAACTATAACATGTATCACTTTTTTCAACTCATTGGAAAAACTCATGTTTTTTCAACATGGACATTTCATGACACTCTATAACATCCACTCTGCAGAAGAGTTTAAGGGTGAAGATTAGATCTCCACCCTCATGCAAGGTGGATGCGTTCCTGCTTGAGGACAAAGGTTAGTCTGATTAGTTTCCTGTGGTAGTACAGCTGGGTTTCTGACTCTTTTGATCACTTTCCCCTGGCCCTTTGCAGTGCTCTGGTTGGAGACTGATCCCCAAGGCTGCTCTTTGATCACCAGCTCTGGCAGTCTGCAGGTGCCATATGTCATCACATTAGGAACCAGAAACAAAATTACTCTCTCTTGCTAAATTCAATAGCATGAAGCACTTTCTGCAGATCCATATATTTGTAAGAGGCTATTCAATTCTCTGTTTGCTTTGTAACAGCAGACAAAACATACAATGTATATTAAGAAAACCATTTTCCAAAATCACAGGGATTCCTGTTAGTTTGAGCCTTTCCTCAAACTGACATGTTATTCAATACTGTGTTCATTTTTTCCTACTGCAAAGATTTTTTTTTCTTCTCTTATTTATGCCTGTTTGGCTAGTTTGAGCCTAGATGAAATCACGTCTTTCTAGCTAAGGGGAAACTACTAAAACATTTTCCCCTTACATTAGCATACATCACTGGAAAACAGGGTGTTTAATAGCCTAAGTTTAGGCAGCCTGCATTCATTGGGTGGTTTCATGTGGCATATAACATTTCTGTTTGCAAAGCATTGCTTTAAGTGACTTCGTAACAAGATCAAGGGTGAAAGGCCTTAAAAATCTGAATAATGTAAATCATATGGAGTTCGGAGGCTAAGCAAATTACACACCCTGAAACTGCCCTCTGTATGAAAGGAGTCTTTCTCCACTCTGCTCAACCCATAGCCCAGGGGAATTTGCTTCTGAGAGTTTTCTAAACATTTCAGGTACACTTGAAAGCAATTCTCATTTCCTATGCAGATCAGCTTGTTTCCACCACATGCAAAATAGAGGTTATACTCCATCAACCCACACTATCAGACAGATACAAACTGAGGGGAGAGTGATTAGACCAGCCACACCGGCAACCACCACACACAAAGACAGAGAGTGGGTGGAGAGAGTTAATCTGTTCCCTGTCTTCTAGTTTCTTAATTGGTGCCCTTTTACCTATCCTGCTCCAGTTAACGAAGTTGACAAGTTTCCCGGAGTGACATACACACAGTGAAGTCAGACCTGCCAACTCTCATTCATTATGGCTTCAATCTGAAAGCTCACTCTGCCGAAGAAAGATGCCCACCCACCCCTCGTCAAAGTGTGCGCGTTTCAATGAGGTATTTACAGCCCCGCTCTGCTCAACAAAAAGAAAAATGCAGAAACAACTTCTCGCTCAAATGTGAAAACACTCGCAGCACTTGAAAAGTTGTCACGAGCTGCTCTACGACAGCCCAGCCACTGAGGTTTTGCAGAAGCAAAGGGAATGCAAATCCTCCTTTCCTCGGCGACTCCTCCTTCACCAGCGTGTGCTGCAACGACAACGCTGTATGTCTCCTAGACACAACAAACACAGAGAGATCTGGAAAGCGCCTTACCGTTTTGCTCCTTGGCGCTGGAGAATTGGAACTTGCTGCTCAGGTTCGATTCGGCTTGAGCTCCCTGTCTTTGGCTGACCAGGGCAAATGTCAGCAAGAGGAACCCGAAGAGGAGCATTTGGCAAGCCGGGTCTAAACTCTCACGCACACACGCCAAAGCACTTGCGGCTCAAGCCCTCCCCGCGTCCTTTTCACCACCTCGACCACCACGCGAAGGCTGCACCGCTAGGGAGAAAGCAGCACTGAGCCTGCTCGGGCAGCAAAGAGCAGGGTAGTTTCCGCATAATCCCATCCAAAACTTTTTTTGTCCCGCTACAGTCTTTTCCCCCAGCGTCTCCAGGGTTTCTTTCTCGCCCTAAAGTTCAAAGCATAACCGGGGCTCTGAAATCAGCTTCCCAAGGGCACGACAAGCATGGAAGGAAGGGGGTGGAATCGGGAAAGTCAAGAAGAGGAGGAGAAAAGGGTGCGAGAAGCGGCTGCTGACTCGAAGGAGCACCTGTCAGCTTCAGGAACCAAAAATCACCCGACTGACTGAAGCACAAGGGGTGGAAGAAAGAGAGCCCCCTTGGGGAGGGAAAAAACCCACCTTCTCCCTTATTACGAAGCAGCCACGCTGCCCAGCCAGCTTCTTTCACCCCCCCCCCCGCTTAGGACTCCCGATTTTTTTTTTTCCCCCTTTTGCTTTCACGTGTTACTGCCACTCTCCCGCATCATTCCTGACTGATCAGGGGAGGAGGGGAAGAGGAGATCGGAAATGGGTGGGAAAATAAAAGCGAGCTGCGAGCGAAGACACAGGCAGGCCGGGGAAAGGCAACGAGGAAACTCCAAGCTCCTGCTAGCCGCTCCCAAGCAGCTGCTCAGACGCAACAGCAGCAGCAAGCAGCACCTGGTTTCCGTTTTACGCCCAAGTCTGCTTGACAAGAGCGCGGAGAGAGTATAAAAATACCTCCTCCCACCAGAATAAACCCCCTTTTTTACCTCAAGGCTTTCCTACCTCCCACCCCCCTTAAAGTATTTTCTCCTCCACCCCAAATTCTTGCGCGCCCTCCCGGCTCACTTCAGCTATCTTCCGCACAGAACCTTCTATGGTCTTATCCCAACCCAGTTCTCCGCTCTCCTCCAACTCTTCAAGGTCCTCCCTTTCCTCCACACAGACTCCGCGGCCTGAACTTCCTCGCCTCTCTTTCTTCCTCTCCCCTCCTCCCGCTCCCCTCCCCGGGTCTGGCGGGAAAAGGTGGTGGTGGAAAGAAGAAATCTCCCTTCACGACTCAGCAGGAGGAGTCGCCGCAGCCGCCTCCGCCACAACAGCAAGAGCCCGCAGGAAGCCCAGAATGGCCAGCCAGGCGTTCCCGGCTGCAGTGCAGGGTGACGTTCGCTCCTGCTCGGGAGGCGGCAGCACCAGCAACTGAGAAGTCGTGCAAAGTTCAAGCCTGCTACTGGACGCTCGCTGGCTCTCTCGCGCGCGCCCTCCTTCACTGGCAACACAACAGGTGCTGGAAAAGGAAAAAGGACTACAGGGAAAGTCTCCTGCTGAGGACTGGAGCTGCGAAGTTGCACTGAAGAGTAACTTTGAGCGTGCGCAGAGTGCATTTCCACATCCAGATTGCCGTCAGCTCAGGGATTTTTTCAATACCTTTCTTTTAAGAAATAAACCACTATAAAGAAAACAAGCCATCTGTCCTCTCACAAGTAGATGAAATGTTTTTAGGGGGGGGGGGTACCATACAACTGATGTCAGCAGGGCTTTTTTTGTAGAAAAAGCCCAGAAGGAACTCGGTTGCATATTAGGGCACACACCCCTGACTCAAAAAAAAAAAAAAAAGCCCCGGATGTTTGAAATTTGGCTGTCAGTTAAACGAAATATACAACATTTTGATTCACAACTTTTTTTTTTTTAGTCCTATTGCTTCCTAAAGGGGGAACATACTAAAAAGGAATGACATGAATGCCCATTGGGGAAAAGGGATATACCTGAAGGCCCACTTGATATAATGGAAATGCCAATTGACTTACATGGGATCAATTGAAAAAACATAACAGGACAGAACAATTGCAATGAAAATGAGCAACCTGCCCTGGGCCTGGAACAACAGTCTTCAGAGTGGAGGGACACGATAAACGGCTCTGGGCTCCTCCACTGTGGAATGGTGGTCCCTGGGACCATAAAATCGCTCTGAGACTGAAATGAAAGCCCCCAAACTGGAATGAAGACCCCTAGGCAAAGATAAACTAATTTGGGGAGGAAATGAAACCCACCAGAGTGAAATGATACTCCCAGGACCATATAAACTGTTCTGGAAGTAGAATGATATCTACAGCTGAAAATGGTCCTTGGGTCAAGTTATACAGCTCTGGGGATGCGATGACAACCCCCTAAGTAGAATGATGGTTCCTGGACCCAGATAAACTCCTCTGGGAGTTAAAGAAAGCCTTCAGACTGGAATGAAGGTCCTGGGGCCCAGAAAACTACTCTGGGACTGGAATGATAGTCCCTAGGATCATAAAAGCTACTCTGGTACCAAAATGAAAGTCTCCAGACTGGAATTATGTCCCTTGGGGTGATATAATCTATTCTGGAACTAGAATGACAGCCCTCAGAGTAGAATGACAGATCTTGGGTGGAAATGACAGTGTCCAGAGTGGAATGACAGTTCCTGAGACCTTAGAAACTGATCTAAGCATAGAATGAAACCCCCCAAACTGCAAACTAGGGTATTACACTACTCAGCATCAACCCCAATTCCAAATAATTTATGAACAAATAAAATATCACTAGTCCCAATATCAATCCTTATGAAATGGCTCTGCTTACGTCCCTTCTTTGTGAGAACTATCCATTCATTCCTACTTTCTGCTTTGTGCCATTGTTGTGGAAGTCAAGGACCTCAGTTTATCTGAAAGACTACCACTAGATGATGAATTACCCTGGAAAAGGCAGTCACCTTAGTGAGGTATCATAAAACTGTTGAGAAGCAACAATTAAACCTTCATGGCAGCAGCAGCCCTTAGCTGGACCGTGATGATACTCAGAGAGAGAGAGAGAGTGAGGCCCCAGAAAATAAGAGCTACAATGGCAGTCCAAAATGTTAATACATAGTATACTGAGGGAAAATGCCAGTGGTGTAGCAAAAAGAAATACAGAAAGAAAGATGCCCCACAAAAGAATCTGTATGCTATAAGTGTAAGAAAAAAAAAAAAACACATTGCAAAGGCCTGTTTTGCAAGAGTATCAATAAGGTAAATTGCAACTAATCAACAAGTTTCTTAGGCTGTACGACAGAGAATCAAGCAAGTAGAACACAGGTGTAGACATCAAGATGAATTGGCTACCAGTGGAATTCAAGATGTACCTTCGGGCAGATGTTACAGCTATAACATTGTCTTTATCCAGAAAATATCCAAAACTGTGCATGCTAGAATCTAACAAGAACCTGAAGGGATCTTCAGGGAAACATTTAGGTACAATTGGAAGGCCCAAAGCAAACATGCAATACAATAGGGGAAAATGAGTTTGTGGCAATTGGAAGTGAGTTTATGTGCATGGGACTGGAAAGGATCCTATTGGGACTTAGAGCATGTGACAATGTGGAGCTGGTTAAAGGCTTGGGACAACTAGCATCTTCCATCAATTCAACAGGCAGAATACCTCATGCTCTTCCAGAGCATGGCCAGATGGAGATTCCATATGAGATTAAGTTCAAACCAGACTCTATACTTTTTTCTATCAGTGTTCCTAGTCAGGTACCTATCTTCCATCCTAAGCAGAGAGAAAAAAAGCTGGAAGAAATGTTTTGAAATGTAGGTCCTTGGACCAGTTGATGAGCCTGCTAATCATCCCTATGGTTATCACCAGTAAGGCAAGTGTTGATCTGATCCAGGTGAAGTGTGGAAAGAGAACGGCACCCAGTGTCAGTAGTGGAACACACACTGGAATGGCTCAGAAAAGCCAAAAACTTCTCCAAATTGGATGCTAACCATGGTTTTTGAAAATTTCTTTAACAAAGTTCCATGAGGCTAACAACATTCATCATTCCCCTGGGGAGATACTGTTGGAAAAGATTGCCCTTTTGGAGCATTTCTGCACCCAAACTGTTCCAAACGCTAGTGAATCATGTACTCCAAGCCACTGATGGGTCTTCTGTCATATAGGCAATGTTATAACAACTGGGTTTACAATGGAATAGCATGAATTAAGATTAACACAGGTCTTGCAACAGCTCCAGGAAGCAAATGTCACCCTCAATAGCGAAAAATGCGAGCTCTGAGTTCAAAATGTATGCTTCCTTGGACACATGATTGTGCTCCTTAGAGGAGAAATATGCCTTGATCCTGGTAAAGTAGAAGCAATTGCAAAAATGTCCAGCTCCAAAACAAGTCACAGGAATCTGTCAATTTCTGGGAATGGTAAATTTCTGAAGACATCAGATCTTGTGATTGTAGTCAATGAATTACTGAAATCAAATAATCTGTTTGTCTGGGGCCCAAGAAAGAAGCAAGCCTTTTAGAAAATTAAGAAGTCTCATCATAGCACCTGCTCTGTTGACCTTTGATCCAGTAGATAGCTCATGTTATAGACTGGACACTGTACTATAATAATACCAAGAAAATGGAACAACTTTAACCCATTGCTTTTGCCTCAGGAATGTTGTCAGCATTAGGAAAGTGTTATGTCCAAATAGAAAAATTAGCATTGGCTATCACATGGACATGTGAATGACTTCCAAGATTTTTTTAATTGGGCTACATTTTATGATAGAAACAGACCATAAACCTTTGGTCCCTATTTTCATTAACAAAAGACAGGATGGCCTCACATCTCAGCTGCAACATTTTAGAGTGAGGATGATGTGTTATTCATTTGACATCACTCTGGGCAAGATCTAGTTGTTGCTGATATTCTTTCTAGACAGCCATTGGCAGAATGTGGGAGTGGTATACTAGAACATGAAGTTACAGATTCTATTCAGTCCATTGTTGCTTGGATCTGACAGAGTTTTTCAGAGCAGATGTGAGAATATTTCCTGGATCAGGGGTGAAAAAAATCTGGATGAGAAGTACTTCCTGGGAGACAACAGGAGCACAATAGTTTATGCAGTAGATCACAACTTTAATGCCAGTAGCTCATGAAGTAGAATTTTTGCTCACAAGACTCTGCAGCTTAGAGGGAACATTTCTTATAGTATATAGTTAAGTTAAGCTTGTCTGTTTAATAAACTTCTACTTTCTACTTGTGTTCTACTTTCTGTTACTGGCAAGTGTTGGAGTCTCTCAATCCAAAGTGTCTAATTGCCCAGGTAACAACACAGGCACAGACCACAAAAAGACAGCAAAGGGGTGGATACCATCTGCTGCACTGCCAGCTAGCCAGCAATCCTCCCTGCATGGTCTAGGCTTCAGGTGCGCAGGCAGGCAGCATATGTGTTTGCCTCAGTGCCTGACAGAAAACCCATGCAGCAATGGCAAAGTCAGCCTCAACCATGCCTCAACTGACCCATGCCATCATTGTCCCCCTCTCTCCCTTTGGAAGGTAAGCTAGAGGGGAAAAGTGGAGGGGGGCACAGGACTCCATTTGGGCTGAATCTGGAGCCAACACAGGCAGCAGCTGGCAGGAACAAGGTGGGGGACTACCAGGGCATTTTTTATCTGGTGGTTTTCAAAAGCAAGGAGTTATGTCTTTCTTTCTTTCTTTCTTTCTTTCTTTCTTTCTTTCTTTCTTTCTTTCTTTCTTTCTTTCTTTCTTTCTTTCTTTCTTTCTTTCTTTCTTTCTTTCTTTCCAGCTACCTTGCCTGCAACCCCCCACTCCCTCTAATCTTTGCATTCATATTGGATAGTATTATATAGTGAGTTCAGCCAGCTTGAGGTAAGCAAGAATGTTTCTTGAACAACAGCAGAACTGAACACAAACAGGCAACACTACTCCTTATATCCATTTCAACTGAGTTAAACACGCCCCCTTATGTCAGCAGCAATCCACCCTATTGGTCTCTCCAGACTCCTTAATTTGCATTTCCTGAAAGAAATGCCTCATGTCCTGATTTGCTGGTTCTAAAAGAATGGCCAATCAGAATGTAGGCATCAGGATTCTGGAGGGCAATGAAGTATGCTTCAAGGTCAACAAACAGACATAAACCAGCAGTCAAAACAATCAATACACAACAGATGGGTTTTCTGCAATACACTTGGAAATACATTCTGACACTGATGGGATTTTTTACTGAAGGACTTTGTGCTGACTATTAGCCTCAGACTTCAGAGGGGAACTATAGAGAGATAGATAAGTTTCACCTGTGTATCCTTCCTTTTTATTGTTTTGCTGCTATCCTTTTGATGTATAGATAACTACTCCTAGGGAATCTCCCTTCCAGATAACACCTTTTCTCTCTTTTTCACCTAACCAACATGAGAGCAGGGCAGTCTTCATGGCTAGATTAGAATGCTATCTCCACTACCCAGAATGGAGTTCCTTTAAATAAAAGATTCATATTTCTTTACTTAAGATAAAGTTAGGCTCTATGTGAACTTTGTTCCTCAGCAAACAACACACATAGCCCATTGTGCCATGTGCACTCTGCCTAAAAATATTGTGGGTTATATTTACACCCAAGATAAAATAGTGACACTTTTGTTATGGGATGAAAATTTGTGATTAGATTATTGTTCTTCATAACAAAACCCCTCATTTCTGTGCAGTATGAGATCCACTGTAGCCATTAACATGTAGCCCTCAGCAAGGGTAGGGAGGCAAAAGCCATGGTGAACATTTTCACCTCCTTACTCTAGGGTGGGTGGGGGTGTCTGGGCAATTGTGCCTCCCCATTCACCTGTCCTCACAGCAAGATAGCAATGTGAGATACTGTATTATCCATTTTTCTACTAATGTTGAGTAAATCATGCTCTTTTTAAAAAGACTCTGAAAATCAATTTAATAAGTGGCCTGCATGTAATCTCTTATTATAGTTGGGGAAGACGGCAGTAATAAAAATGAAAGTACTTCTCAGTCTGTGTTCCTGTTTCCAGCTTTGTAATTAATACCCTTGACAACCCTGAAAAAGTCTGTTTGAGATTAGTTTATTTGGGGAGGAATAAAATCCAGGATTCAAAACAAAACAAAAAAGCTATGCAAGTTTTGTGTAAAAAGGAAGACTAACTATACTAATCTATGTAGTTATCGTATAGCTAAATTCTCTGCACTAACGTATTGGTTCAGAGATTATGAAAATCAAGTTAAATTGGAATTAGAACAAAAAAAAAGTGTAAGTCCCTCTCAGGATATGGATTTGCAAAGATGAATAACTGAAGAAACCATACCTATGTGAGATGTGTTTCACCTTCTCTAAATTTGGGGGTTATACAACTGGCTGTTTTCCCTTAAACGCTTTTCATTGGAACTCTGGTTGGCTTGCAAAGAATCAGAGCAATTTAATAAATAGTTGTATATGGATGTATCACATTTATGAATTGTCACAAGGAAGGAATCATTTTATTCATCTGGTGAAGCTACTTTTCATCAATATCTTCAAGTCAGATGCAGCATCTGGAACTTCTTACACTTGTATGATGTATTAGGGTTTTGACCAATTTTGAAGATATTATAGTCAAATCAAAGCAAGGAAATGGCACGGTGGCCAAAATTTATTGTTGTATTCAGAACTGTCACAGTCCAGGGCACTGATTTGGTAGAAGAAGGGGTGGAGTGGGGCCACGGCCCTAAGGACAGCAGCAGTCCAGTGGCAGAGCTAATAAGAGACCCAGGAGGAGTGTCAAGAGCAAGAAAAGAACAGCCAGGAAGAAGGCCAGTCAGTAGTAGCTCCCTAGCTAGTACAAGGTTGCTAGTACTATTACTAGCAAAGACTCCTCTGCAGTAAGGTCTCCTTGAGAGAAAGGGCTTGCACTAGAGTACAAGCAAGGAATCAGACACTGCTGGTGGCAGGAGAAAGAAGGATAAAAAGCTCCGGCTGAAGGAGATAACGGGGCTGCTTGAAAGGAGTGTCTGGCTGGCAGACAGCCTTTGCAGCCTAGAAGGTAATAAGCTTCCAGGGTATTTTGACATTCCTGGCCCAGAGGGAAGCCAGAAGGAACATTTCCCACCTGACCCAGGCAGATGGGCTTTCACCTTGGCTTAATCCCGAAGATCACCTGCGACTCCTTGAGCGCTTTCATCAGCGCTGCCTTCGCATCATCCTCAACATCCACTGGAGTGACTTTGTGACCAACACTGAAGTCCTCAAGAGGGCGGAGGTTACCAGCATCGAGGCACTGCTGTTGAAGACGCAGCTGCGCTGGGCAGGGCATATTTCTAGGATGGAAAACCACCGCCTTCCCAAGATTGCCCTGTATGGCGAACTCTCCACCGGCCATCGAAATAGAGGGGCACCAAAGAAGAGGTACAAGGACTCCTTGAAGAAATCCCTTAGCACCTGTCACATCAACCATCACCAGTGGTCTGACCTAGCCTCAGATCGCAAAGCATGGAGGCACACCATCCACCAGGCTGTCTCTTCCTTTGAGAACGCACGCATAGCTGGTCTTGAGGACAAAAGGAGATTGAGGAAGAATCGCACTGCTACAGGACCAACCCTAAATCAGACTTTTCCCTGCAGCCGCTGTGGCCGGACCTGCCTGTCCCACATTGGTCTTGTCAGCCACCAGCGAGCCTGCAGCAAACGTGGACTATTGCACCCTTCTTAAATCTTCGTTCGCGAAGCCAAGCCGAGAGAGAGAACCCCGCAGAAATGGTGCAGTGACCAGGGCAATAATTCAAGTTCACTCAATCATATATCTAATTCTGAACTTGGCCTCAGAATGAAGATTTAAAAACTATGCAATGGGCCAGGTATGGAAATGGGAGCAGTTTATACAAGTTTTGAGGAATTTCCAGGTATGCAGAAAAAAACCCAAAAGTTTAAAAAACCAGCTTTAACCATGGATGGAGAAACTATGGTGCATCTGCACACATGCACATTTCCAAAACAACTTCCAATACTAATGCAATGAAGGTCTTCCAAGATCATGGTCTGCATTATGGGAGTACAATATTAATGACCTTTTTAAAAAGTAAGGGTGGCCAAGGAGTGAGGGAAGGTTTCAAAGGAAGGAAAAGGTGTTGTAGCAACTTTGGGGACAGAGGAGGAGGTGGATGGAGAAAGGTGGCAGCTTCAAGGAGGTGGGGAGCACTTAGGGTTGCCAACACCAAGTTCGCAGATTCCTGGAGATTTGGGGGTAGGGGGGGTTGGAGAGGAGAAGAACCTCAGCATTGGTTCTGATCCAGACTTCTGGAGTAACAGAGCAGAGCAAAGTGATAACATCACTTCATTTGATCCAGAAAAGATACTTCTGTTGATGCAACCCCAAATCACAGTTGCCTTTTTAGCTACAACATTCCATTGCTGACACATGGTATTAGAAAGCTCACAATCAAGAAGGGGTGAGACTGGGGGGGGGGGGTGTGTAACTGGGAAACAGGATACTGACAATGCTGTTTGAACATGATTTTTAAATCTGCAGGATAACAGCAATGACTTCAGATCAAACTGCTCATCTGACTGCAGCCCACATGATGGGAGGAGGGAAGAAAGGCCAAGAATAAAAAAAGAATTTCAGAGTTATCTGCAACAGAAAAACAATCTTCTAATCCCATTGACTTCAACTGACTTGGACAGGTATAACTGTTTAGGCTTGCAATGTTTGAAGTTCATTCACATCACAAACAAACTATCTGAATGCAGGCGTAGTTTACTGATGTTCAAGGAAGGAATACAAATTAATTATACATTGTTGTGAACGTTGTTTGATTTACTATTTGGTGAATGTAAGTGAATAATAATGGTAAAATTCCCAGCTCTCAGTATTAGAAGTCTAGCTGTCATTCTGAGAGAGGAATGTATAAAGAAAGAACATACTGTTCCTAAGTATAAACAATAACTGTGGATTATTATAAATTAATAGTAAAGCTACTAAGTATTTTGAGATACTGTTGCTTTAATAAGTTTTTCTTTATGAAAATTGTAATGCAGAACCTGAGCAGAACAATCCCACTAAGGGTTGTACCAACTGACATCATTTGATAATTTGAACCATATGGAACCAGAAAGTACATAGAGATTTGAAGCCTATTTCTTTTGTCTGATTTCTTAATTCTTACTAAATATGGTTTTAAACAAGATCAGTTATGGCTTGTGGAGCTCTGTGGTAAAGTCATTCTGTTATGTCTTTGAAAGAAAACAAGTACCTAAGTATCTGTAAGAGCCTGTTGGTGAAGTAGCAGTGCTCCAAAGTCCTTTTTAATACAGGGAGATAGGTTCTAAAATTAAGCTGAATTACCTAAGGTTGTTTGCTTATGCACTGAAGATTTCCCAGCTTTCATTTTGAAAAAGAAAGTCTGTAGCTCCTTTGCCACAGATATGCTTTTCCCATAATAAAAGGAGAGAAACTTGCTTTTTAAAAAGTTGGAAATTCAAAGAACCTGATACACATCCTGTTATCACACTGTGTTGATAGAACAATATTTAGTCACCAATTTTTTAAAAGCCCTCAGTTGTGGTGGAAGAAATGGCTACTGTGGGGTTAAGGGCTGCCATGTGTCCAGAACCAAGAAAATCTGAACCTTCCCACCCACACAACAGCCATCCAGTCTATGCTGTGATCTTCTCCAAAACCTTGGAGCATGGCATGTTTAGGAAATATTATGCACCTCTTGGGTTTTCCTCAGTACTGGTCCCAGTATGCTGAAAACTGCTTCCCAATAAAACTGGGGCAAATAACCTTGGTGGCAGTGGCCTAAATAAGGAAACAGATTAATCAACTAGCATGCAGAGATATTGTGCAGCCACAAACTGATTTGGGAGGTATGTGAACCAGGTAACTTTACCTGCCAAGTGTATCTGCAACAGCCATAGTAGGCAGTAGCAGATTAAAAGTTGAGAACCAGAGTTATAATCTTCTGCTTCTGATAACCACACACAGAATCAAAGCTCTGCCTTGTTCGGGTTCCAGGTGGAACAGATGCCCAGCTTTACTCTGATCCTCCTTGCAGCTAGAGCAGGGGAGGCATCTTGCCTCATGGGCACACGGGGAAAAGAGAACACTTGCTCATTTCTGGCTCCTGCAGCATCAGTTTTAACTGCCTCTTCCCCTGCTGCCTCCAAAACACTTACCTGGCTGTGGTTGTAGCAGGGAAGGAGCAGTCTCTCACACACATGCACGTACATGCATCTTCCCTGTTATATCGAATGTGCTGCTACTGTAGTAGCCCAATACAGTGAGGCAGTGCACCAGATGTCACTGAGGAATGGAGAGAGCAACACAGATCTCCCTTTCTGGCGCTGTCACCACAGCATCAGCCCTCAGCAAGGAACTAAGAGAGTGAGGTGGGGGGGTAACACTGTATGGTCCCCCTTTCCACTAAATTCTCACAACAACCAGTCATAATCCAAGCACTGTAGCATACTTACGCAAAAGGTAGCATTAACCAGTGCTCTATAGGGTATTATCTTGTGGATAATATATACAGCTGAAATTCTTTCAATGATGATCTATGTTCATCCTGAAATAGCCTAAGTTAAAACGGATAGGTGTGCCAAATTTATGGTTTTTGTACTCTGAGAGCCATTTTAATTATACTGTTTTCTTTCACAGGAATGCACCTGTAAGTTACTCCCGTATTGCAAATAATACATTAGAAGAATTTATACCCATCTCTAATAGCCAGCCAGTCATGAAAGGCCGGGAAGCTAAAAGGAATGTCTGACTAACAAACAGACATGGCTAAAAATTCCGTGTTAACAGTTTTCATCAAGGAAATGATCTGTGGTGTGTTTCCATGAGTCAAACTACTAATGATGGAAGAAGTGCTGACTTTCAGACTAGCCAGGATGTGAGATAAATGTCATCGCAAAAGCTAACATGGTTGAATAATATAACTAATGCATATACCTTGCTTCTTGATCTCAAAATATTCTTGGAGCATCCCCAAATGTATCTGATGGGCTTGAGCATGCCTATATGCAGTCTTGTTTACCTAGTGACTGACTTGCTCTGAAACAGTGGAAGCATTTCTCTTAGGGCTAGCTTAGACATCATGACATCCACAGGTTTAATACTTATCATTATCAATAACTTATCATTCTCAGTGAGACTGAAGGATTGTTCCTGTGTGAAGAGTAGAAATGGTGTCCCAATGTGAATTTTGTTGGGTGCCCTCAGAACATCTTGAAAAAAAACCTGTAAGAAGGCATCCTATACTACATGAAAATTTTGGATGGAGATTTACAATGTCGTAGTGTGGTAAAATAATGTACATGAAGCTCTCATGAAGCTTACGATTCTCAAGAAAGACTTGTGAAACTGGCAGTTAACTAGGTGTCTGTTGAGTCAAAAATTCATTGGAGGATTATTGCAGCATTGAGTGGACTTTGAAAACATCACAACAAATAACCACATCAGTTCTTAAATAAGATTTAAGAATTCTTCATGGGACTTAAATATTATAGCAGTTTCAAGTGGGCTTTTGTTTGTATCAGTTCTCAGAAAATTATGTTTTTTGATAAGTGAGTTTTAACAAAATACAAGTTTATTGGATTTATGATAGTTTATTTTGTAACAAATATTTTTGGATTGTAGATATAATATATTACTGAATATATTATTATTATTATTATTAATAACAATACAACCAATATCCATATAGTGATTTTAGAGAGAGAGAGAGTTGTGTTTGTGTGTGTACGGTGTGTTTTTCATTTAGGCACCATGGGCTCAGTCAGGATCAGGCTCTTGTAGCATTTTTCCAGTGGCCTGAATTCAGCTCTAAAACTTGCGACATCATCCATGAGCTGGTTCCGTGGATGCCATAGTGTCCAGTTTGGCCCACTGAGGCATTACTTTGAAAGTGTCTAAGTAAACATATTAACATATATTTGCTTTGTCACCGTGGTTTCTGTTTGCTCTATATGAATATACTGGCATTTCTTTACAGTGCATTCAAAATGACCAAATGGAATGTTACCAAGTGGTTAGAAATTTCTACGTGATTTCTGTGCAACCCTTTCAAACTAGGACTAGCCAGTTTGTCTTGCTCTTTTTTTAAGGAGGGGAAGCCTGCTTCTTAAAACATTACTCATACTGAAGAATGACTTTTTAGGTGATAAGGTTTTTTTTTAAATATTGGTAAGTTACTGTTGAAATGAAGCCTACGTAAATAATTTTTTTTACAAGTTGCATTACTTTTAAAAATCAAATAATACTACCCATGGTTCATCTCAAAATGCTGAGTTAAATAAATTGTTGGGATTGGGAGAAGCTATGCATTTATTTTATTTTACTAGTGAGAGATAGCCTCAGAACTAGTGAGTCTGATGAACCGTCTTGGAGCTGTGAATGATAAGGAAAATTATTGATGTTTGTGCTCTATTCCAGGAATGAAATAAATGCATGTTGTTTAAACCTATCCTGTACAACTGAATTTACATCTGCAGATATGTCTAATGTTCCAAATGAATACAGTCAAGAAGAAAAACCTTGATGTGGGCTGGCATTCCAGAATAATTCAAGTTTGAACTGCACAAAGTGGAATGAATCCAGGACAGAGGATTGGATGGAGATAATACAAATACATGAATTGATTCTTTATGTGACCTGGTAAAGCTAACTTTTGTTTCCTTGCCAGTTTGTTTAATGGAAATATGGCACAAAGGTTTTTTAAGGAGTTTTCCCACCTAGTAACTCTTCAAAGCTTCAGATATCCTATTATTAATCACTGTATTTTCAGCTTTTCCAGTAATATATATAAAAATATTGCCAACATTTTTCTTCATTGATCATACACTTGCATTGAGTCCAGCACCTTTTTTGCAGAAAAAAAATCAAGCTTGTATGTGTGTTTTTGTATGTGTGTGTGTGTGAGAGAGACATAAAGAAACAGAGTGAGATGAGTGAGAGGCTGTCTTGCCACCATCTGGATCACAGATTATCTCATAAATGCATTCATGTTGACAGTGCTAGTTTAAAGAGTGGTTTTTAGCAGTCATTTCACATTATTCTTTTTTTTTTTGTCTTTGTGAATGCAGCATCCAATCAAACTCAATGGAAATAAGTAACTGTAATACAAAGTCAAATAAAATGTTACATTCAGACACTGGAATGTATTTGCCTCAGAATATGGCAAGGCATTTAGAATAGATCTAAATAGTTATTAGGACAGATATTGCCCTCACATCAACAATTTTTCTGGAAAAGATGGCTGCCCTTGAGGCTGACCAGGAAACTGCAGCTGATCCAGAATGCAGCGGCATGAGTCCTTATCAGCACACCACACATCACACATATTCAGCTAGTACTGCACTACCTGCACTGGCTCCAGGTGGAGTACCAGATCAGGTTCAAGGTTCTGGTACTGAGCTTTAAGGCCCTATATGGTCAGGGACCCACATATCTTTGGGACTGCCTCATCTGGTGTACTCCCAAAGAACGCTATGCTGTGCAGAGAAAAACCTACTGTTTTTTTTTTAAGAAATTAAATTTATTGGTTTTAAAGAAGGCAAATGCAATATACAGACATGAGCACAAAGAAGAAACACAACCCTCCCCCTGAAATTAAAAAACAACAACCCTACAATGAACATATAACACCAGACACACACAACCAGGTAAGCAAATTGAAGCTTCAATAGACAGCTAAGCATTTTTAACCTTTAAACAAATATAGTTAAAATGTAGAGAGAGTCTTACTTAATTTTTTCCATAATCTGAAGAAGGGCTTAAGTATTGTTCTGAGTTATGTATAAAATAAAATCATGCCATGTTTCAAAGAAGTCTGAAGTTTTGTCTTTGTCTTTAATTGTTCTGGTGATCCCCAGCCTGAAAGATATCTGGTGATCCTACTGGTGATTCTGGCATGAAAGATATTGACTGTCCTCAACCAGAGCCTTTTTGGCACTGGCTTTGACTTGGTGGAACTCTGCCAAATAACATGTGTGCCCTACGGGACCTAATGCAGTTCTGCAGGACTTGCACAGCAGAGATGTTCTGCCAGGATTTTGGTTGAGGACAGCAACAAGTTGCACCTCATCCAGCACTCCCCGTCCACCATTTTCTGTTCCCCATGAGACAGTGCTGCAACTTAAAGTTTTTAGTGCCATCTGGTAATGTTGTATATTATTTACTTGTCTGAAGTGTTTTTATTAAGGTAGGACTGTTTTTAAATTGTTGTTCACCAATCTAAGCCTAGTTTATAAATAAACTAGGAGTAATACAACAGGAGGCCCTGGGTGAATGCCCCCCTACCCTTACTGTCTTCCCACCCAAGTGAAGGCATTCACTTTCCTCCCCACTTCAAGGGGAGCTGATTTCTGCCATCTGGAGAGCAGTTGTAATTCTGAGTGATCGCCAGCCCTCACCTGGAGATTGGCAACAATGATTCCCTTGGAGGAAATGGCTGGTATCATTAAGGCATCCAGAGGATGCTCCCAGCGTAGCCAACCTTCAGATAGAGCCTGAAGATCTCCTGGGATCACAACTGAACTACAGACAACACATCTCTCTCCCCCTCCTGGAGAAAATCACTGCTTTGGAGGGTGGACTGTATATCATTTTTTCACCTGAGGCCTCTCCCTTTGCTGACCAACAGCCTGTGTTGCCTAACAACAGCCTCTGGCTAGCACTTTCCAGGCGGCAGGAAACACTCTGGCTATTTCTGAGACCTTCGGAAGCTGAGTGTGCTGAGAGGCCTTTTGTGAGGCCTTTCTAAGGCCGGTTGACAGAAAGGACACAGAGGAGATGGGGCTGTCTCCTGAGGGAAGACTGTTTCTGGCAGTTTGTTCAACATTCCTGGTGGGGCAGGGAAGTCAGCCAATGGGGGCCATAGAGACACTGACCAACATGTGATGGGACAATAGTTTGTTCTGGAAATATTAGCCAATGACCATCCTCAATTTGGCCATGGTGATAAGAGAATTATTACTACAGATAAATGTTTGCATTGGTAAATAGTTGATATGGGGAAATGTTTCAAATAACCAGGTCACCTGATGAAACCTGAAGTTTACAGTTCCTGGGTGACTACTTCATTACCACATTAGCTAAATTTTTATAAGCTCTTAGAAAACAGTATTTTTATGAGCAGTATCTCCTTTTCATACAAAATCTAATAACTGAAATATTTTCAAGAATGTTATTGACTAATTTGCCACACAGATTTTAGTTTCTTAATACCCTTTCAGCCAAAATGATCCATTTCCCATCCTGATCTGGGAAGATCAAGCAATCCTACAATTGTTTGATGGTTCATTGACACATTCATGGATGTTTGGCAGATTGCTTTACTTTCTTCTTCTCTGACAATGCAGTACAGTGCAACTGGCTTTTCCCGCAGCCATGGCCACCATTTTCCTTCTCATGGCACCAGAGGATTTTCTGAGGACTTAAAAAATCAGTAATTGCTACTTTGAAGTGTGCCTTAATACTCTAACAATATATTGCCACAACCTCTAAATTCAAGTTTTTGTTTTTTAAAAGTAAGTCTTTAGCCCTTTTCCTTGCAGAATTATAAAGGGAAAGATGCAATGCTTTACAGGCATATCAAACTTTAATAGCAAAGTAAATAAATTGACAATATTTATATCTCTACATTATGTACTGTGCATAGCAAAATCTTTGCTCACTTAAGAACTGTCTTCACCTTTTGCCCCTCCCCATTTCACTGTCCTTGTGTAATAGTGAAGAATATGCCCAAAGAATGGAGACAATTAACCCTAACCCACAAATTAATTTAATGTGATTTTTTACAAAACAACTCTCAATGTGTGAGGCAGCCAGATCACTTCTAAATAAGAAAAGGTAGCTAGAAGTTAACATGGTTTCAGATGTCACTGATCTGTTTCACCATCTCCCATATGTGTTCTCTTTCTTCTTCCAAAACAGCCTGGATGCATTTCTGCTGCTAGGCACTGAGGCAGATGCTGGCTTCTGGGGGCTGGTTCCCTTCTCCATTTTCTTCTGCTAATAATCCTTTTTCATCTTAACCAGCTTGATAGTCTTACCTAAATGGCGCAGCTGCTCCTGGATCATCTGCAGTTCTTCATGTCTTTCTTGCTGTTGGACGGCATGGGCAGCTGAGAGTGAATGCTATGGAGCACTTTCTTCATTCTGTTCACAGTGTCTTCTTGCTTCTCTTTGGTTTCTTCATACTTCTCTGCCAAGTGTTCAACCATTTCCTGCAAACTCTCCCTTTCTTCTTGGCAATAGCCAAGATCTTCCAGCAGTTTCTTTTTCTGCTCATGCAACAATTTGACTCTCCGTTGGATCTAGGGCCAGATCTTCCACAAATTAATTAACAATATCTGCGTTTATAAATTAATTCACAAAATACTGTCAGAGTCCACATTAAGGAATAGATGCTTGTAGATGCATTCAATTCCAATAAACTGAACACAGAGGAAAAATGAAGCATGGCAAACGCTATCTACAAAAAAGAGGACACTGCTGAAGTTCATAATATTCCAACAAAGTACTGCAGCATCTGGTCTCTGCAAATTTTACTTTGTACTGCATCAGCTAAATGCTATGCATTGTCTTGATTAATCTCAGGAAAACACCACTAAATTGATTAAACTGAAGACAACTATCATTCATTGCAAAGCCTAATTCAATGTTCTTAATATAATTACTGGCCCTGAGAGATTTGCCCGAAGTGGGAATCCTTGCTCTGTCAGTAGATTATTTGCAATGTACAGTGGAATCAAAAACAGTGGGAGCTTATAGGTATTTTTGAATTGTTTGCATTTCTTATTTAAAAGAGATTAAATGTTGGTGTATAATGATCTAGCAATGATCCATTAAGCCAAATTACTTAAATATAAACTCATTTAATGTCGTACAGTTGTGTGTCCTATACTAACCAATAAAATATTATTTTAATTAATTTGAAATGCCCCCTCTTACTTACAACCTGTACTAAAAAATGTGCTGCAAAACCCAAAAACTGGATTGTGACATTTTTGAATCTGAGTTGCCTCACCTCTGAAATAAATCATTTTGTCAGATTTCCATGACACCTGTGCCTAGTGTACATTATCTTACAAACAAATGGCATGAGAAAACTAACCACTAAAAATCTAATATAAATACAATAATAATACCTCATATTTTATAGGACTTTTTAATGCTCAAAGGACTTTACACACATATTATTTATTTGTTTAGTAGATTTCCATTCTGTCCATTCTCCGTAGGGCTCAGGGCAGAGTACAACATATAATAAAACAATAAAATACAATAAAAACATTTTATAAACAGACAACTCAACAGCACTCAGATTACCATGACATCACATATTGCCCAGCCAAGACATCTCACATCACGATATCTCACAGGGATGGCAGTTTTTATTCCATTTCCTAGCACAGATGACAGTGCTGGCCAGGGAGGCCAACCAGATCAAGAACAGACACTCACAGCCTCAGCTAAAAGCTTTTTGTGATTCTCACAACAATCGATATGGTAGGTCAATAAATATAATTACAGGTTATAGTCTAAGGCTAAAAGACTCAAAATGTCATCCTAGGCAGAATTTCACCTTTCATACCCATTGACTTCAGGGATCTTAGAAGCAGGGGTCATTTTGTAAAAAAAAAAAAAAAGGTGCTGGAGCTCATTAGCATAACTCATTTGCATATGTTGCACACCCCTGATGTCACTGGAAGGTGTACTAAATTATATCAGCTCAGCATCTACCTTAAAATGCTTCTTGAATTATAATTGTCATAATAAAACCTTACTCCCATCATACTTTTCAAATTACTTGCTCCTGTGTGGCCACAGTGGCATGAAGATTTCCATCTTTCTGCTTTATATGTTTTAGTTATTTTCCCATTTCTGTGGGGAGGAAATATTAGAAAATTTGTCAAATCTTAGAATTCATCAAAATTCTCACAGGGGATTTGAACAACGGAGCCCAGAAGCAAGTATTTAGGGTTGGATAAGAAAGAAAGAGCACAATAAAATGTAGAGGTTCCAGAGCTCTAAGCCTGTGGGCTCCCGCCCAAAATGAAGCCTGCTCAGAAGGATTTAATTCTGTTTAAGAATGCACTGTAAGGCACTTGCAATGTGATATTTGGCATGTTTGCTCAGAATCAGAAGCAAGCGACATTCTGTTAAATGGGATTTACATTCTGGTAAATGTACATAAGATTACTTACTGTCATTGTGAGAAAATGACAGGAGCAAAATTCAAGTCAGAGACTTTCTGCTTCTTAGCTCAGTTTCTTGACCATTATGTAATGCCAACTGTTTGATGCAGAACAGTTGAATAAGAAAATATGTTTAGTAGATAACCATTCACCTGCAAAAAGCACTGACTGACACTATTTTTTCTCATGTTCCTTAAAATATTCCCTTTAATTTATTTAACATAAATTATATCCCACTCTTCTGGCCTCACAAGGGCCACTAAGGTAGCTAACAAAATAAAATATTTTTTTTGAGGGGGGAAGGGTGGTTTCAAAATGTGATTTTATTATTTAAAACTACTAAAACCACCATTCCCCCAAACCCAACTTCCACATAATTGAAAGAATTAAAAACAGAGCTTTTGATACTCAAAAGTTTATCTTTGGAGGCAAAGGAGACCTTTGGCCAAAAGGCCATGTGGGTCACAAATATGAAATAAGAGGGGGAAATCGCCCATCCTCATTTCACTAGTAGATGTGATTATGCCCACTTCTCTTCTTTCCTACCAGTTTAAGAACTGCATAGCTTTTGTCCACATGGGTCCACATAAGGCTGCCAAATCTGGGTTGGGAAATTCTTGAAGATTTTAGGGAAGGGGAAGTGGAGAAATCTCTGTGTGGTATAATTCCACAGAGTTCACCATACAAAGTAGCCATTTTCTCTAGGGGAACTAATCTCTATAGTTTGGAGATCTAGGGCTGCCAAGTCCCTAGGTCGGGCGGGGATTCTCCCGCCCTGGAACCTCCCCCGACGTCGCTGGTGCAATGACATCACCCAGAAGTGACATCAACACACCAGTGCCATTGCTCGCCAGCTGCTCCAGATATTTCAGGGAAAACTCTATGGTTTTCCCAGACGCTCTAGCGATTTGGGAGGGAATACTCTATGGTACAATAGGAGGCCACGGGAGATGATTCCAGGAACCATCTAGACCTCTCTTAGAAACTGTGTGTCCTGTTGGAGGCTTCTTTCCAGAGATCTTCAGATGCTTTGGACAGCCTGGGGTTTGGAGTCTTTTTCCAGGGAAGCTGGTGTGCACAGCACTGGCCACAGGACTGGGAAGAGTCCACCCTTACAACGGATCTGACCTTTCTTGAATTCTTCCCTTTTGTTGGTGATGGTCCACTTGTGGCACCTCCAGCTGAGGGATAAGGTAGTTTTCTTGTGTGTTAACCAGACAGTAGTGCAGGCGGACAACAAGCTAACCTCAAAGTTCCCCATGGTTATGCAGCTAGTAAGGGCATTTGTCTTATTTTGATTGCAGTACAATATTCTGCTTGGGCTTTGAGCTTGGTTGGACTGGTGGGGAGGGAACTTTGCTAATCATTCCTTTAAGTGATGTAAGGCTAGTCCAACTGAGGAAAATAGAAGGGAGCACGGGCTGTGGCAAATGAAATGCAAGTTGGTGATCAGACAGGCAAAAAGGGACTATGAGGAATATATTGCAAAAAAACATAAAGACCAAAAATTTACTCAAATACTTCACCTAAAGAGTAATTAACACATGGAATTCACTGCCACAAGAAGTGATAGTGACCAGTGTTCCCTCTGAGATTTTTAGCCTCCAGCTCACAAATTTTGTCTTAGCTCAGGAAAAATGACCTCAGAGCACAGCAATTTATGCAGTAGTTCACAACTTTAATGCCAGTAGCTCACAGCTTTAATGCCAGTAGCTCACAACTTTAATGCCAGTAGCTCACAAAGTAGAATTGTTGCTCACAAGACTCTGCAGTTTAGAAGGAACAGTGACTACAAGCATACACAGCTTCAAGAGGACATTGGATAAACATATGGAGCAGAGGTCCATCAGTAGCTATTACCCATAATGTATAGATAGAACACTGTGTCTGGGGCAGCGATGCTATGTATTCTTGGTGCCTGGGGGGCAACAGTGGTTGAGTTTTGGAGTTTTGGCCCTTCTGCCTGGACCTGTGACTGAGGTCAACATGACAGTACCTAGGTTTTGGACATTGTGTGACACAGCGTGTTGGACTGGATGAGCTGATCCAACAAGACTTGTCTTATGTTCTAATCTTTCCAAGAGGACAGTGTGAAAAAGGTCTGCAGAGAGAAAAGGGAATGCAAGAGCAGTCCATAAATCCCTCTTTCTGTCCATTAAAATATATGGACATGTATAACTACAATTTGCCCTGGTCTCGCTGGCCCATGCTTGCCCAGTTTAATCAGATCTCAAAAGATAAACAGTGTTGGCCCTAGTTAGTATTTGAATTGAAGACCACCAAGGAAGTCCAGGGTCATGATGCAGAGGCAGGCAATGGCAAACCACCTCTGAATATCTCCTGCCTTGAAAACTCTACAGTGTCACCGTAAGTCTGCTGCAACTTGGCAGCACTTTCCACTACCACCACATAACAACAGCTTTTTCCTACATGAATCGCATCACAATACATGATGTGTACAGGGACAGTGCATATGGGGAATGCAGGATCAATATACTCTGCCTCACCTCAGCCCATAATTCAGCACATTGCCAAAACATATACAGAGCCAAGACATGCATGGTTTGTACATGTATAAGCACTACGCTCACATCGAGGGGTAAAGCCAGCACACTCCATTGTGACTGAGGTCAGCATGCTCAATTCATGTATTTATTTATCATAAACTTTAGAGCGTGGATAGGTCCAAGAAAGTTTCTGATTCTGGTCTCCTATCCATGTTTCCTCTCTGTACACATACAGATGATTCTGTACCAGTTATTGCAACCCTACTTTTGGTGTTTCTGAGAAAGAAATGGGGGAAAACAAGGATGCTCCACACAGTCTTAAAGTGAAAACTTTCTGGCTTTGTGCAAAAATCTGGGTGAAAATTTGATAGCCACCTGACCATTCTCTTTCACAGCACTTTAATAAATATTGTAATGACAGTAACAAGCCATACTTTCCCCATCCACACCATGGAGAAACTCCACATTTATGTCCTCCAAGCTTTCTAATTGTCCCATATGAAGAAACAGATCTGGCAAATGTGTAGCAGCTCTGATATTTCATGCCATTAACACAAAGGTTTCCAGTCATTTGGAATTTTTATGGGAAAGGAATTTCTAAGAGTGTGATGGTAGTAACAGCTATTTTAAATTGCAAGAGTTGCCTGCTTGAATACCATATTTGCCTATGGATATCTCCCATTGTATTAGTGGTAGCAGAACTGACATCTCCAAAATATAGCATTCCGGTGGGTTAAAGAATTTTGTCAGTAGTGGATATTTTTGGAAGTTTGGCACATAGTATCTGAAATGCTCTGTTTCTGTATCTGAGTTTCAAAAAGGTGGATCAAAGCAAAAGCCTCTCTTTAAAGATCTGCTCCATAAGTATCCAATATGGTGTCACATCACAGTGTCTGAGACCCCAAATGATGGACATTTTCAAGCGACATTTCAAAGGAAGCTGGAGACCCCATTGATACTGGGAGCTGTAAAGGTAGACTCTCCACTGAAATGAAACTCCATTGTGAAGGAATGTAGAAAACACTGCTTGTAGACATATGGGATCAATAAGGAAAATACTAAGATATATGTTCTGTGGGTTAGGGCATGTCCAGATGGCTCCAATTTGGGAGTTTTTGTAGACTGTCTCAGCCCTTCATATCCCTACAGTCCAGATGTGCTGGTACATCAGTCTGTGATCAGTCATTATCAGGAATTAGTTTGCATATGAAGCCATACCCCATGACATCACTATTGTTTCACACAGGGCTTTTTTGCAGAAAAAGCTCAGCAGGAACTCATTTGCATATTAGGCCACACCCCTGACATTACCATTGTTTCACACTGAGCTTTTTTGTAGAAAAAGCCCAGCAGGAACTTATTTGCATAATAGGCCACACCCCCTGACACCAAGCCAGCTGGAACTGCATTCCAGTGCATTCCTGCTCCAAAAATACAAACAAACCACAAAGTCCTGGTCATTATAAAGTGATAGAAGCTTGTATGTACTTTACAATACAGTGGCTAAGCCTCTCATATAGCAGTATCCTTGAAGAAACCGAACCTACTTTTCATGAGGACTCTTCCCACACTCTCCAAGCACACATAAATCATCCATCATTCATTTCAAACATGCTCCTTGGTTGAAATGAAAGATAAATCTTCCTAATACCAATCCTGAAAATCTCTTTTCCCAACAGCCTTGCTTTAATAATTGCAGTTACTGTAGAAGAGGCAGGTGCTTTTTCACAGAAAAAAACGATACTGGCACACTCCAATAAGAACATCTTGCCCAACTATATATAAATAGTGTAGCAGGCACGATCCTTTACTATTAAGATACTATTAAGATATTGATAATGGGAACTCTCCCTTTAATTCAGCATCACATGCTGTCCTCCCATTTCATAACAAATCTGTTGCAAAAGTTTTTGCAAATAACAAATATTTGCAGATATATGGCAAATAAACATTTTTGTACTGGTATATTGCCTTCCATCATGCCAGGAAGCCTGTAGGTTTCAGTTAGACTGTTTAGTTTGAATTCAGAATGGAGCCCATTTGCCCTTCCCTATACAGAAGCATGGAATGGTAGCCACAGCATTCAATAACCACCCAGCTCAATAAATAGCCACCATCTGTCTTTAAGATTCTTGAGGCTGCCTGGCAAATGTAACTCATTTCTATGTAAAACCTGGATAACTGGCAGGTCCTCAAGTAGCAGCAGACGTATCTAATATTAGTTCAGATTGTTAGTATTTCCAATATAAATTCAGGTTTTTCAGGAGCTTATAACTAACACCATAAAAACTTGCTTCAGGCTGGATTTGGCAAGAAAAAAAAGAACAATTTTAACAGCAATGTGAGTAATGTTTAAAAATCAGCCACTGTGCATGCCCCATAACTTCTTCTCTCTAGTATTATGAGTTAATAATGATCTTGTAAAGATCCAGGAACACAGATGCAGTGCCCTCTCCTGGCCCTAGGCTTAAGTATCTTGGGTTTGTTAATTCAACATTGGAAGAAAATGGCTTGTAATATATTCAAGTAACATGAGGATTGTATCCTTATTTGGGAAGCTTTTTTTTTAAAAAAAAGCTGTAGTCTGTTTGGAAAAGATTCATTAACTGGAAAAAAAAAGAAGTAGGCCAATGGATTTTTTTCATTTCACTTAACATGTGAAAATGCACAAAAATACCGAAATCATTTAACTTTTATCTCTGTGATATTTGGCATCAAGATTCCCCCCACAGATACACACACTCTGACCTGTATAACTCAAAAACTTGCTTGACATCTTGAAGCAGTTCATTTTAACTGAATGTACACCCCCTAAAGATGGCTTTTGGGAGCTCCAGGGGTGTGTACTCAGGTGCTATCTCTGTCTTCTCAGTATGTGCAGTATTTTATCTCTTATCAAACCTACACTTGGATATGGCTGAAGAATGAACTAAATGAGTCAATAAAGTTGGCCCTACAGTTCACCTTTTACCAATTATTTTTGAAGTTACCACAATCTATAAAGAAAATTGCACTCTTTCCATATTTAAAATTTGAATGCACACTTGAGAATTGTTATGATCACCTTTAGCTATATATACAGTTTCATTCAATGACTACAAAATACAAGGTTTTATCAGAAGTCACTCTTGCTGTCAGGCTCTGTAACTCTATCATACTGAAATTATAAAATACTAACCAAATGGACTTTTCTATACTAACCCCTAGCCTTTGTGATATTGCAGTCACCATGCATATCAAAGGGGACGTTTGAAGTGTTAACTTTGTTTAGGTTGCAAAGAGAGCAAAGGAATGTGACCATTAATAGATACCGCCGCTGGCCAGCATCTTCCCAGGGGCTAGGAGATAAGCAGAGGCTCTCGTGTGAAAGTTTGCACCTTCACTCCCTGTTGTTTTGAGAATAATGTCTTTGTTCAGATATTGCTTTGATGTAGATTCCATAAGACCCAGAAACACCCCTGCCAAGGTATTAGTCTCAATTTCTGTTTCAAGCTATGAGTTCCCAATAAAGTATTACATTGTCTCAAATGAATACAGCCTTGAGTCTCCATCGCCTAACATTTTGAGACTAATCATCTTTAAAAAGGGGTTTATCTGAACCGGCCACTTTGAAGTCGAATGGCTGAAAAAGTTCTGGATAACGGAGAACCTCCAGGGGAACTGAAGACTCCCCCATGGCACGTCCTTGGACATAGGCGAGCTGTGGGAATCGAATCCCCGTCCTACATCCAAACCCTATTCATCAGCTCACAGCAGAGGAAGCCGAGGACATCCACCGCCCTGATGGACGAAGCCTCAGGCCGACACGAGACCCTCCTCACCAGGCCCGAGACGGGAGAGCCAGGAGAGGAAGTCGATGCATCCCGTGTGTGCCTACCCGACTTGGAGGATGAGGACAAAGGAGCCAGGGCTCCGGGGAAAGAAGATGAAGCGGCCCACCTGGAAGAAAAAATCTTGGGGAAGGTGAAAACCCAGATGAAAGGGCTGGCAAGGGACCTCCGAAGAGAGATCCAGAGCAACACCCAGGCAATCGCCCGGGAAGTGGGGAGGCAGATCGACCGCATGCAGGCGCTATGAGAGATGGAACGCCAGCAACCCCGAGGATCGGGGCCGCCCGTGCCGCCACAACCTCTAAATCCCAGCGGAGGAGCCCAGGCACCGCCGGCACCCCCTCCCAGAGGTCCTGCACCTCGAGAACCAGGAAAACCCCGTGAGCTTGACCTCAAGTTTGACGGGGACCCAGAAGAAG
Source organism: Heteronotia binoei (assembly GCF_032191835.1). Taxonomy (NCBI): domain Eukaryota; kingdom Metazoa; phylum Chordata; class Lepidosauria; order Squamata; family Gekkonidae; genus Heteronotia; species Heteronotia binoei. The sequence continues at coordinate 53,315,998 of NC_083231.1, read as the reverse complement.
TAGAATACTTCACCATCCAGGCTACCAACTACATGCACTACTGGGGGGGCGGTTTCCCGGACGAACCAAGCTGGGTGGATTATTTGGGATCGAAACTCACGGGAGCAGCCCGAAGATGGTACGTGAGTTTGTATGAATTGAGAAGCCCGGAGCTGGGGAGTGTGCATGCCTTTCTACAAGCCATGCTGCACCAATACGAAGATCCCATCCGAGAGGCTCGGGCTCTCAACGCACTGAAAGACCTGAAGCAAGGAACCCGCTCGGTGAGAGAGTACACAGCGGAATTCCAGACCCACTGCACCCAGGTAAGAGGATGGAACGAAGTGATGAAGATCGAGGCCTACCAGAGCGGTCTCAAATCCGCCCTCCTGGATCGGGCCCTCCACCAGGCATGACCAAATACGCTGGTGGGGTGGGTGCAACTGGCAGGCAAAGTGGAAACCAACATGGATAGGGTGGCCCTGCAACGACAGCGAGAGGGGAGCAGAGGGGGGCGTGAGGCTCGGTCAGTGGTAAAGACTGAGTCCAAAAAACCAACAACCGCGAGCAGTTCCACAAAGGAGTCCACCACCCGCAGATGCTATCAGTGTGGCTACCCGGGGCACCTGGTCGGGGAATGCCCTGAGAAACCTCGAGCCTCACCCCCGCACCGAAGACAACAGGTCCCAATGCAAAGAAGACCCTGGGGAGACCGAAGGAGCCCAGTCGGGGCAACACCGCACTATTGGCAGTGCTTGATGAGGATTTTACCAGGGGGAACGAGTCGGAGGAGGAAGCCGAGCCGTCAGGAAACGAGCACGACCTGCCCTAAACAGTGCCGAAAGGCAGGTCGATGCCACACCGGCACCACTGTGGGTGAGAATATCGGGAGAACTATTCTTAGTCCCTTTAACTTTGTTAAATCCAAATTCCAAGCGTTTTATGCACACCCGAGTGCTAATTGACTCTGGGTGTACTAGAGAAATCATCACCCCAAGACTAGTCGAAGCACTAGGGTTAGCCAGGACACCCCTACCCCATCCGTTGCAATTCGAACAGATGGACGGGACAGTAATGAAGGGGGAAGCATGCTCAGAAGAAACCCAATTCTTCCCGGTAGGAATCAAAGAACACTGGGACATGGAAGTGTTTGTAATTGCCCCTTCCTCATCCTTCGACGTAGTAGTGGGGGTAGGGTGGCTGGCGAGACATCAACCAAACATCCAGTGGGCAGAGCAAACTATAGACTTTGACAGCAAAAAGTGCATCCATCACCACTGGTCAGTAGAATGGGGCCCCTTGCCTTCCCCTCAGAATGAGAGACTATGCTTAGCCATAGAAGAGGTACGGTCCATCCCGAAAGAGTAAAGTGTTTAGCGAGAAGGAAGCGGATGAACTCCCCCCGCACAGAAGCACAGACTGTGCTATTGAACTCATCCCGGGGCAAGAACTACCCAAAGCAAAACTGTACTCAATGGGATGGGCGGAAAAAGTGGAGCTGAGAAAATTCTTGGACAAAAACTTAAACAGGGGGTTCATCCGACCAGCCGCAGCAGCACACGCGGCCCCAGTGTTATTCAGAAAGAAGAAGGATGGGGGGCTTAGACCTTGCACAGATTTTCATGGGATAAATGCCATATCTATGTCCAATGCCTACCCCATCACACTAATCAAAGACTTATTAAGCACAGTATCAGAGGGGTGCATCTTTACAAAATTAGATCTGAGGGACGCTAACTTCAGAGTCAGAATTAAGGAAGGGGACAAATGGAAGACGGCGTTCAACACTCCCTTGAGACAATTTGAGTACCTAGTAATGTCGTTTGGACTACAGGGAGCCCCGGGAGTGTTTATGAACTTTATTAACGAAGTACTGAGAGAGTACCTGTACAAAGGGGTGGTGGTGTACCTGGATGACATCATTATCTATTCAAAAGATCTACCCTCCCACATAAAGTTGGTGAGGAAAGTGCTCAACATCCTACTCGAGCACAAACTTTACGCTAAATTGTCAAAGTGTGAATTTCATCAGAAAGAACTAGACTACTTGGGGTTCAGAGTGTCAGGAAAAGGCTTAGCCATGGATCCAGTGAAAATACAAGCAGTGCTAGACTGGGAAGCCCCGAGAACATGTAGACAGCTACAATCTTTCCTCGGATTCGCAAATTTCTACCGGGGGGTTCATAGAGGGATTTGCTAAAGTGATGTTGCCACTAATAGACTTGTTAAAAACTAAGGGGCGGGGACCTGAGGTGAAAAAGCCAAGCGCGAAACTTGCGTGGTCCCACGAGTGCCAGAAAGCATTTGAAAAGTTAAAACAACTGTTCACTAGTGAACCAATCTTAACGCACCCCAATGAACTGAAACCCTTAGTGGTGCAATGTGACGCTTCCGATGTAGCTGTCAGAGCAATATTGATGCAAAAAGACTCAGAGGGCAGATTAAAACCCTGCGCCTATATATCCAAAAAAATTTCCAATGAACAACGTAATCGGTCAGTTTGGGACAAAGAAGCATTCGCAGTGACATTCGCCCTAAAAACCTGGCGGTCCTGGCTGGAAGGAGCCAGAGTACCATTTGAAATATGAACAGATCACAAAAACCTAGAAGCGCTCACAGCGAGCCGAAAATTAACCGCCAAACAGATTAGGTAGGCGGGGTTTTTCGCCAAATTTGATTTTACGTTACGACACATATCGGGCTCAAATAACTTTTTAGCCGACACCCTCTCTTGGCTGCCGCAACACGAAAGTCAGCAGGAGGAGACCATAGATTCACTCATCCCGCCTTCTAACGTTGCTGGGGGCGTGACCACTCGGTCAGGGAAAAAGACCGGGAAACCAGAGCCGTGGGAGGGAAATAAATTAATCACAGAAACAGAGAAAGAAGGGGAGGAGCGGCCGGAAGGGCTGGTGAAGGGAGAAGGAGGATTTTGGTATCGTGAAGGGAAACTGTATGTTCCCAAAAGCCTCCGCCAGGAAGTACTGCAGCACTGTCATAGCAGCAAATTGGCTGGGCATTTTGGCTATGTGAAAACGCTCTACCTAGTGAGCCGACAGTTCTGGTGGCCACAAATGAAAAAGGATATTTCAGAATTTGTAACGTCATGCCCCACCTGCCTAATGGCCAAAAGGAGGGGGGGAAGACACCAGGTTTACTCCATCCGACCCCTACAGCAGGACGGCCATGGTCAGTGGTATCTATGGAATTTATAGTTGAACTACCAGCATCGTAGGGACGGACAGTGATTCTAGTGGTGGTGGACACGTTTTCAAAACAAGCCCACTTCATACCGTGCAAACAACTCCCTATAGCTAAAAAACTAGCAAGGCTATTCTTCCAACACGTTGTGAAACTACACTCATTCCCAGATAAGGTCATTAGTGACCGCGGCCCGCAGTTCGTTGCCAACTTCTGGCGGGAGTTTTGTAAATTGACAGGGATCAAGCAGGGACTGAGTTCCGCCTACCACCCGCAAATGGACGGACAGACGGAACATGTGAACTCTCTTCTCGAGCAATACCTAAGGTGTTCTATTAACTATCAACAAGACAATTGAGTGGAACTATTACCGTTTGCAGAATATGGTTACAACAATAGCCTGCATAGTTCAACAAAGACCACCCCTTTCCAAATTGTGAATGGATATGAAGGGAAGCCTTTTCCTAATCTACCAGTGACTAACACCACCAGTTCCCCCACATCATGTCAGCAATGGTGGGAATCACTGGCCAAAGGGTGGGAATTAATTCAAGAAAATCTAGAAGCAGCCCAAAAGGATTACAAGGCACAATTCGACAAAAAACACTCGCCCGAGTGGGACTTCAAGGTGGGGGATACTGTATTCCTCTCAACTAAGAATCTGCCTCTACCACAGTCATCCAGAAAGCTAGCCTACAAGTATTTGGGACCATTTAAAATAAAAAGAATAATAAATACCGTGACTGTTGAATTAGAGTTACCGAAAATGTTTAGTAAAATTCATCCTGTTCCATTGCACTCTTCTGAAAAAAGATCCTGGAGCTACGTATTGGCATCCACGCCCTACGACACCCACCCCTATTCAAGTGAGGGATCAGAGTCATCATGAAGTGCAAGAGATATTGGATGCCAAGCTCAAGTGGGGAATATTGCATTTCCTAGTCCGATGGAAATATTTCACCTTCTCTTGCGACGAGTGGGTTAAGTCAACTGATCTAAGGGCACCTCTTCTTTTAAAAAGATTTTACCTACTGCACCCAGATAAACCCCGAGCACGAGCTTAGGGGGGGCAGTATGTCAGGCTCTGTAACTCTATCATACTGAAATTATAAAATACTAACCAAATGGACTTTTCTATACTAACCCCTAGCCTTTGTGATATTGTAGTCACCATGCATATCAAAGGCGACGTTTGAAGTGTTAACTTTGTTTAGGTTGTAAAAAGAGCAAAGGAATGTGACCGTTAATAGATACCGCCGCTGGCCAGCATCTTCCCAGGGGCTAGGAGATAAGCAGAGGCTCTCGTGTGAAAGTTTGCACCTTCACTCCCTGTTGTTTTAAGAATAATGTCTTTGTTCAGCTATTGCTTTGATGTAGATTCCATAAGACCCAGAAACACTCCTGGGTGTTTCAATTTCTCAATTAGTCTCAATTTCTGTTTCAAGCTATGAGTTTCCAATAAAGTATTACATTGTCTCAAATGAATACAGCCTTGAGTCTCCATCGCCTGACACTTGCTAGTTAAAAAATATAGGGCACTGTAGCCCTTTTTCAAACATTACATCACTACGTGTAAGTGCTTATCAGGAGAGCTTTCCACCTGCAGTGTTCCCAATAGATTTGGTTTCCATGCTGTCTGAACAGGGCTGCACATATATTTTGTATATGCACACAGCTTCAGGTCCAGTGTGGTGTAGTGATTACAGTGTCACATAAAGACTTAGGAAAACTGGGTCTGGATCCCTTTTCTGCTCTGGAAATTTGCCTGGTAACCTGAAGCCCAACACAGTCTCACAGCACCCTAACCTATCCAACAAGGCTGTTACTTGAAGGATGAGGAGGGGAGAACAATGTGTTATGTCACTTTGTCACTATATATATATATACACACACATCATAGCCCTGAAAAATCCAGTGGCTGATTAGTGCATACCAAAGCTATACATACATACAAAATATGTGTGTTGCCCCTGTTGGAAGTAAGTCCTATTGATTTCAATGATGCACTGAGTATGACATTTGCAGCCCACAGACTCTATCAGACCATCAGTAGTTGCAGTTATCTTTGCCATGAGGTCATTTGTTATTGACATTGACAGCAGCTTCCATAGGGATGCATTAGTTTATCTTGGGGTATGCATGAGAGACTGAAGCAAGAGAAGATACATAAACACTTGAATCAGTTATAGATCTTTTCAGATCCACACGTACCAAGAGGCTCCCAACCATTTTGGAATGCCACTTCCCCACTTCCGAAGGGAGAGCTCCTGCTGATCCTTGAATGCGCAATGGGAGAAAATGGGGAGGAAAAAAATTGTGTTTTGCAATAGCATCAAGATGTCACTTCTGGCCAAAAAGCAGGAATGATCTCACTATGTTGTGGTGATGCTTCACTACAATGTGATGATCTTACTTCAGGGTTTTTTTTTTAATTGTCTGGATGTGATCTTGTACTTAATGCAATACCATTAATACCTCCCCTTGGAATCTGGTAAGTCTCCTGCTGTTTGACAACCAAGAGCTTGCAACCCTGTGTCTATGTGTTGATGCTCTCATGTGGCCACTGTGTCATCTGAACAGGAGCAACACACATATTTTGTATGCATGTGTGCTTTGGTATGCACTAATCAGCCACTGGATTTTTCAGGGCTCTGATGCATGTGTATTTATTTTCATTTTTATATATATATATATATATATATATATATATATATATATTATCCTTAATAGCGACCCAATATATATATATATATATATTATCCTTAATAGGGACCCAGTGACATAACACATTGTTCTCCCCTCCTCATCCTCCAGGTAACAGCCTTGTCAGACTGCGGTGGGCTTCAGGTTACCAGGCAAATTTCCATGGCAGAAAGGGGATTCGGACCCAGTTCTTTCTCTCATACATCCCAGCCATCTCAGGTTTCCTCTTCCCAGGAAATGCATAAGCAAACTGTAAGAAGCCAAAGACACCATATTAGATGGTTACAGAAGTTACACATGTGCTTACCAAACATAAACCCAAATATAGCATGCACGCACGCACACACACACATTAATTGAGCCACCCATTCAAGTTTTCTTAAAATAACATTTTAAAAGGTATTAACTTTGAACTAGCTTTTTTAGTTTGTGCCTAAGGATCTGGCAATTTGCAAAGCAGGGTTCATGATGTGTCTTTATTTGAAGGAGATAGCACTAAGGCACCTTTCCTTTTCTCCTCCTCCTCCCATGAAATCCACCCCTTCTTCATTTTCACCTTGGTTCATTCTCCCTCTTCATCTTGGCCAGAGAGTCCATTTTCCCATACTTAAGAATGTGGGCAGCATCCTTCCACCAACAAATGAAAGACTGTTCCAGACCTATGTACTGTGAATGGGGGCCTACTAGCTTGAAAATACCGCTTTCTTCATTTCCCACCTTATTGATCTTTACAGTGAATTTTTGAAAGTTTCTGTTCTCAAACCAAATATTAGAGAATTGGAGATCAGCTGTGAGGCATTTGCGAAATATTTTGCAGATAAAATCTCATTGCTCCACCAAGACCTGCCTACCACCTTGGAAACAGTGAGCGAAATTGAGGCTCCGTGCCTGTCTTCGGGTTTGGTACTGGATCACTTCGACCCACTCAACCTGAAGGAAGTCGATGCGATCCTCTCTGCTGCTCGCCCAACAACATGCGATCTGGATCCTTGCCCCTCTTGGCTGATTAAATCTTGCCAGAGGGAGCTTCGATGTCCTTGACGGGACATCATAAATAGATCCCTCACAGAGGGGCATTTCCCAACGCCTCTGAAAGAGGCGTTGGTCCGCCCTCTCTTAAAAAAATGTACAGCAGACCCGGCTGAATTGGCGAATTATCGTCCGGTGTCTAATTTACCATTTTTAGGTAAAATTATTGAGAGGGCAGTGGCGCTGCAGCTACAGAGGTTTCTAGATGACACTTCTGTTCTTGACCCGTGCCAGTCTGGTTTCCGACCGGGCCATGGGACGGAGACGGTGCTGGTCGCCTTGGTAGATGACCTTCAGTGACAACTGGATCGGGGCAGCGCTGCGGTACTGATGTTATTAGACCTGTCGGCGGCATTTGATACAGTCGACCATCAACTGCTAAAGCACCACCTCGCCGACATTGGGGTTGGGGGGTTGGCCTTGCAATGGCTTTCCTCCTTCCTCTCAGGTCGGGGACAAAGGGTGGCTATTGGGGGTGAGCATTCCCAGAGACACACACTAAATTGTGGGGTGCCTCAGGAAGCAGTTCTCTCCCCAATGCTGTTTAACATTTATATGCGCCCCCTTGCCCAGATTGTCCGGAGGTTTGGGCTGGGTTGCCATCAATATGCAGATGACACCCAGCTCTATCTGCTAATGGACGACCAGCCCGGCTCCGCCCCGGGGAATCTGGATCGGGCCTTACAGGCTGTTGTGACGTGGCTCAGATTGAGTGGGCTGAAGTTGAACCCAGCGAAGACAGAAGTCCTTTGTGTGGGTCACGGCACCCCGGGAGGGGAAATAGCTCTCCCAACCTTCGACGGCGCACCATTGAAACCAGCGCGCCAGGTAAAGAGTTTGGGTGTTCTAGTGGAGCCTTCATTATCAATGGAGGCCCAGATAGCAGCCACTGCCAAGTCAGCATTCTTCCATCTGAAGCGGGCAAGGCAGTTGGCCCCCTTCCTGGAGCGTCATGACCTCGCAACAGTGATCCATGCAACGGTCACCTCAAGATTGGACTACTGTAATGCCCTCTACTTGGGGCTACCTTTGTGCCGGACCCGGAAGTTGCAGCTGGTGCAGAACGCGTCGGCCAGGCTACTGCCGGGGCTGCGCGGACTGCACTGGCTGCCAATTACACACCGAGTCCAGTACAAAGTGTTGGTCATTACCTTTAAAGCCTTATATGGCCGAGGACCAGCCTACCTAAGGGACCGTCTCTCCCCATATGAACCCCAGAGGGCACTGAGGTCAGTCGGAAAAAATAAAATGACTATCCCTGAGCCGAGAGAGGTCAGGCTCCAGAACACCAGAGTGCGGGCCTTTTCAGCTGCGGCCCCTGCACTGTGGAATCAGCTTCCGGAGGAAGTGCGGGCCCTGCGGAACCTTGACCAGTTTCGCAGGGCCTGCAAGACCGTCCTTTTTAAACAAGCATACACCGACATCAACTGCTGAATTGCTGTGAATGAGGAATCCGCCATCTACATTACTATGGAATTACTTAAACTGGCAGAACCAGCGTCAGAATATCACTATCGCTGCCAGATAAAGCTAAATTTAAATTAACTTAAATTAAATTATGTATTTTAAATATACTAATTGGTTTTTATATGTTTAATCTTTTAATTGTTAAATTTAACGTTTTTATCTATTAATGTAAACGTATAGAATGTTGTTAGCCGCCCTGAGCCGCTTGTGCGGGGAGGGCGGGATACAAATAAAATCTATTATTATTATTCTAAAATTCCAGGTCCATGTGCTTCTTTTCATGTTCCAAACTGTGCAGCTCTTCCCAGGACTGTCTCCTGTTTCCAACTTAGACTCCCTCCCACTAGGCAACCCAGAGAGGGAGACAGCAGGGAACACACAAGTGGTAGCCAGCCTGGTGGGGCAATCCACCACCACTGCTTGAGAGAAAGCTAGAGACCGTGACAGCCCAGGAGCAGTCTGGATGGGTGACAGCTGGCAGGTGGGAAGGGCCAGGGTAAAAAGAGGAGGGAGGCTGGATCTGGTACCTTTAAAGCCTGTGAGGCAGAGTAAAGGCCTTAAAATCCAATCTCCTTTTATCACTTTATCAAAGGCAGGACCTAGCCCTGAATGGAGCCAAGGTCTGGAGACAGGGCCAAGAGTGGTATATTAGGGAGGCTTCTAAGCCTGTGGGGGTGGGGGAGAAAGTGGGTGTATCCAGAAACAGTGCTTGTGCTCACTTGGAGGAAATGGAGAGGACCTGAACTCCCTTGGAGGAAATGGAGAGGCCTGAACTCCCCTTCCTTTCCATTTTAAGGCTGGAAGGGAGGCTGACCCAAACCCATCCAGAATGGCAGAGGGTGGCTTAACCAGAACAGCTAAGGGGAAGCCTTGCAAGCTCCTTTGATAGAACTTCTGGCTTTATCTCCTAGTCTGAACTGTGGCAATAGGTCCCTCACCAAGGTTTAACAATGAGGCTACTTCCACACTAGGATTTTCTCCCCACATGGAGAGCAGGAAGCCCCAGAGTCAATGGGAATGTTGAGATGACATTATGCCCAACCCGTGCATGACTTGCCTGGATCCTATTTTACTTCCATTTATTTTAGGAAAAATATGAGCATCATTTTCTTTGAAGTGGAAGGGAAACTTCATAGTGGCTGTGGGTGGAATGTCATCTCAGTGCTCCTGCATTGCCACCATGGGAGGCGGAGAAGCTAGGCTCTGCCGTAAAAACAGTGGAACTAATGCCTGTGTTGTATGCCAACTGAAAGGTGGGCCCTGGAATCCTCCAGGAATTACAACTGCTCTCCAGACTACAGAGATCAGTTTTCCTCAGGAACATAGTGCCAGACGGTGGATTCTACGGCATCACATCCCTGTTGAGTTCCCTCCTCCTCCCAAACTCCAGTTTCCCCAGGTACCACCCCCAAACCTACAGGAATTTCTGAAGATGGAGCTGGCAGTCTTAATCCCTCCCTTTACTGACTTTTAAAATCAAACTCTCTCAGTCTAACCTACCTCACAGGATGCTGTAAGGATGAAATGGAGGAGAGGAGCATAATCTAAGCCATTTTGGGTTCCCATTAGGGGTGAAAGGTGGGATATAAAGTAAATAAAAATAAAATAAAGAGCCCCCCCTTTCTCTACTGAAGAATACTTTAGTGTTATAGGGAAGCTCATTAAGAAAAGGGGAAATGAGGAGGGGAAGGGGAAGTTCTGGACAACAGAGAGTTCTGGCAAAATTGTCATGATTGTGCAGGGACAGTGAGCGAAAGGAGGAAGAGATGGAGGGGGCAGCAAGCAGTTTGAGAACAGGGCTGTTGGAATACCACCTCTGTATGTTCCCACACTGCCTTGCTGTTGCTGCCGCCATGACAGGAGTGTGCTTTTGTATGCCTTTATCAGCCTGACTCATCTAGACAGAGTATTTTGCTTAAGCAAGTCACATTTGTTGATTCAAGTTTGAGCCAGTTAATTCGGAAGTCTAAAAGCAAGCAACTGATAGATAATTTTTAAACTATTTAAGGGCATAATCCTGCTAAAGAAAAACAATTTTACTTTTCATTAATTTCAGTCAAAAATATAAGTTAAACAAATTTTAAAATCAGTTAAAAGCGGTGATGGAAGAAGGGCCTCCAACAGTTCTTTGTATATGTGGAACCACAACACTCTTTTACCTACAAAGTTTTCCTTGTTTGGTTCAGTGGAGACAGTGCAGAAGAGTGTGTAGTGTTAACATCCTGAACCAGGAAATTATATAACAAGATAAGATGAACTTGGATGCCTAAGCATCCCTGTTTTAATGGCAAATGTGGATTGTAGTTATTTAGTTACTATGAATAGACACTTGAGAGACTGTGGAAAGGTCTCATCAGCTCTGTTTGTGCTTTAAAATACACCTAAGTAAAGGCCTGCTCCTGTTTCAGTAAAGAATGAGTGGGAATTTTTCTCTGTCTCAGACTGTCTGGGTGAAGATCAAACAGTCCTTCACAATCTCTTTAGTTATACGTTTGGAAGGTCATTGTTAAGCATGAGAAAGTGGCTTGTGATGGCATCTTGCAATCGATCCTTAGGATGAAATGAAGTTTGAAATTAAATTTTATGTTTATATAAAGGCTGACGGATGAAATCTCTTAGGGTTGTCAGGCATGGCATGTTCTGCTTTTTTTTTTTAATTAAATAATTACACAGACATTGTGGTAGAACATCTTGTTTTATCCCTTTTGCTCACATTATGTCTAGTCAGAAAGGAAAGCCTCGCATGACATTTGGAAGTTTGTGTTGGCTCATCAGTCTTGTTTTTTTGTGTTATTTAACTTGCCCTGAGTTCATAATGAATTCTCCTAGTACTGGCATACAATAGAAAGGCACTGGAAGGTTGATGAAAGAAGTGGCACCAGAGGGATCTTTGTTATTCTTGGCTGCAGACGCTTCCAACCTTGACAATACCTTGTTTTCTTCCTCTTTTTCAGCACCATCATATTGTCAAGGTTTTTTTTCCCAGAGTAGGACTTTCATTATTCTTCAAATGTGTGGAAAAGCAGCAATCACATGTCTGGGGCAGGTAGGCAGGAAGTTTACTGCAGGTTATCAGAAGCTCAGGGGTGAACAGATGCTTTAAATCAAAAGACAAATAAAACAGCTTTGGAAGTGTAGTTTTAAACCAAAGAGGGTCCTCTTACAGCACCACCTGCATTTTAGCTCTTGCTTATTCTGTATCCATAGCAATTATAGCAAAAGAAGTGTGTGTGTGTTCATGTGTGCATGTTTGGGGAAGGGGAGAAGAATGAGAGCCTGCTTAAAGTTTTAAGCAGATTGGTAAGGCAAGCATTTCTGTCTTTTGTCTTTAAAACAAGCCCCAAGAATCGGTACAGTTGAAAGTAACCATGCCATACAACCACTACTACTAGTATTTAATTTTCTGACATAAAACCTGTAGATCTTCAAAGGTTTTTCACGAGCAGCTTTAAAAAAAGTCATTAATAAGCCCCATTCTTGTATAGTTCTGTTACAGCTCACTTATTAACTGAACAGACTAGGCTAGTTTAGGAGCAGACTCATTTCCTAGTAAAGAATTAACACATTACTATACAATGTTAGACTTTTAAAAAGGCATTATTGTTTAGGCCTTATGAGGCTTCAAAATAGGAAGAAGAGGTATACTGCCTAGAAGGCATAGATATATTTAAAAACAAAAAAAGAACCCCAATTCTAAATTTATTATTTGGAAATGTGCCAGTTATTTCACTGAAAATTGCTTCGACTTAATGCCTGTAATCCCAAAACACACAGCAGATGGGTCATGGTCCTATAGTTACCCAGGAAAAGAAAAGATCTCTGTTTTTCAGAGCTAAGTACATCTTTGTAATTGACCGTCTAAAATCTAGGCATTCGTGCCAGTCTCATTAGAAATGTATTCCAAATCACAGTATAATTGTTCAAAAATATATGGCTTAATATATTATTTTCTTTGTTTGGCTTTTGTATCTAGTAGGACATAAAGGCAGGGCTTTTCTCCTGGAAAAAGAAGTGCAAGAACCCTCAAGAGGACAATGAACGAAAAACACACAGGATTCTTTGAAACAATGTTATTTTTATGCACCACAGACTTACATCAATTTTAAAGCAGTTCCCAAGCTTTAGACATGCCAGCAACTTCTTCAGTTCTTTTTCAGGTCTTGCTTTTGGTGCCTAGTACTGAAAGATGACCTTGATTCAACCGTACTTTGCTGGATCAAAGACTGTTAAGTGAGGTCCAATTATTTTCATAAACAATAAAGATGTTATAGTTTTGACTGATAAGGAGGTCTTCATACTTCCCCAGTGCCCCTCATGAACCTTTAGACACCCTGAGAATTTTGTTTCCACAAAGGATTTCTGGAACTCTGTTCTGGCACATTCCCCCGGAAAAAAAGCTCTGCATAGAGAAGGAGAAGGAGACTGCAGATTTATACCCTGCTCTTCTCTCTGAATCAGAGACTCAGAGCAGCCTACAATCTCCTATATCTTCCTCCCCTACAACAGATACCCTTTGAGGTAGGTGGGGTTGAGAGCACTCTCCTAGAAGTTCCCTTCCAAAGACAACTCTTGTGAGAGCCATGGCTGACCCAAGGCCATTCCAGCAGCTGCAAGTGGAGGAGTAGAGGGAAACTGCAGTTATCATATGGAAATGCACTGTCCTGGTCCCTTTTGGTGTAGTGGGAGATCTGGGAGATCCTAATTCAGATGCTAACTTTGCTGTGGAAGCTTGCTGGGCAACCTCAGCACAATCTCAACCTAACCTACTGGGCCAAATCTTAGCCTGACATACTTTACCCAGTTGTTGAGAAGATAAAAGGGATGAGAGAAGAGCAAAGCTTCTCCCTCACCTTTCCAAAATAATAGTATCTTAACTCTGCAAAGGGGTAAGAACTAGCCCGTACTGAAAAGACTTCATAAAACTAGGAGACAGAGTCCTCTTATGGGTCTCTTATTTTTTACAGTTTCAAGTATTACTATACCCAATAATCTTTTCCTGGTTTTGATTTGTTTTTGTGTTTGCTTCCAATTAAATTTGAAAATTACAAATCCCAATACTCTTACCTGCAAGAACCTGTTTTTTCTATATTTAGTTAGTCCTCCTTCTGCCAGGTATTCCCTCACACTTTTCAAATTTAAGATTTTGTTACTCTTTAAAAGAAGGAAACAGCAGAGGAGGCAAAGGGACCATTTGATTTTTGTACTTTGTTTTGTGTGTCTCTATTGTGGGCTGTGTGTGTGCCGTCAAGTCACAGCTGACTAATGGTGACCTCATAGGGTTTTCAAGGCAAGAGATGTTGAGGTGGTTTGCCATTGCCTGCCTCCACATCACAACCCCGGCATTCCTTGGTCATCTTCCATCTAAATACTTGCTTAGATTCCGAAACAGGATGCGATTGGGCTAGCCTGGGTTATTCAGGTCAGGGCATTGGGGCCTACCAAGCCCTTAAGAGTTAGAGATTTTTTGAGTGTTTGACAAAAAATTATTGTAAGTGTGATGATGATGATGATTTTTGCAGATCAAACTATCAGGATGGGAAGATGCCAATCTCTATTTTAATCAGAACTGACTGAGACATTTTAAGTACAGTTGTCTTATGTGGCCCAAAACTGCCAGCATGCTGCATGACATATTAAAATATGAAATTATGAGATATATACTTTGCAATGCACTATTCCATGCAACACCGAATGCATAGCCACATTTATCACCAGAGTGGAAAGATTTAGGAATAATGTAAAGAACAGAGAATAAGGATAAAGGAATGACTGTAGCAAGAGAAAACATAAAACCCATTCATAAACAAAATGCCACTGAAACAAATTGTTATCGATGGAAAGATTGCGTGAGCTGGAAATCTCATCATCTGGGAACACAATTTAGACAATGTTAGGCATTTCTTCTTGTTTGAGCTGTCTTCAGTCAAAGGCTATTTTGTGTAGAGCGATATTCAGAACTGAAGGTAGAAGAATCCAGTTACATAAGCAACTTTAAACTCCCTGTTTGTAGATTGATGACATATCTTTTCATTGTAATGACAACTGTTGGACAAAAATGTCTTAATAGTTTTGATCCATAGGAAGCTAATGACAAGCAAAGTAAAGTTTGATGTTGTCAGTTTCTAATGTTCCTGTTTTGGGAGGAGTTTGGTGGATTTTGTTCTTCTTATCAAGCCAGGGAATATAGTATCTACCACAAAAGCAAAGCAAGACTATAGCTCTATTTAATAAATAATCTTTTCATTTCATACAGTAAGAGATTATTTTGAATTTCTCTTCTCCATTTCAATGTTGCTTCTAATTATCTCAAAACAAATCCCATGTTTCTTTCTTTAGAAGCCATTTTCTATTTTCTGACATTGATTTTTTTTTTAAAAAAAATAAGGCATTTAAATCATGTCTCAGTAAATCAGCATTGTACACTGAAATTTAGTACATATTATGTAAATTAACTACATATTATGCATATAAAATATTATGTAAATTAACTACATATTATGCATATAAAAATGTACATGATGTGTAATCAATAACAGGTGAATCTCCAAAGCCAATGGGAAACCAAGAGCATCAGAACTGACAAAAACAGAAATTAAAAGAAACAAAATAGTGAATGTTCACCTATCTTTACTAAGAAAAAATAAGATTTTTCTTTTAAAACACCCATGCTGCTGGCTAAGCAACATGCACAAGGTAGGCTGGAGTCATTAGGAATGGACCACAGACTTGTTATTTAAATTTTCATAATACAGAATGAATATTGGGATTGAAAATGTCAGTTGTGAATCCTGCCCCCAAACTTCTGAAAAGCTAAAGAAAAACCCACATTTTGGGGACAAATCAATTGTGTCAAGTGTTCCCTTGGGCTTGAACATTGTCATTCTTCTGATATTTGCAGTGCCATGGTATTTCAATGTGTTTGTGTCACACCATTTCATTTACTAGTGCTGTCATGTTTTCAACTCAATCTCCATTCTTAATATATTTTGTCTCTCCCCCAGTTGCTTAATGTAATCTTGCTCCAAAATAGTTCTGTTCTATTACAAGCCTTCCTTTTACAGATGGAAATTCTCCTTCTTAGTTGGTGCCTCTTTCAGAGTTATTGAACTGTGTGTGGCTTTTTTGCTCTTAGCCAGATTTTGAGGGTCTGTTAGTTCTGAAAGTCCTATAGTTATATGTTAGGCGCAGGATACTCTCTCTTAAAACATCCAGGCTCCAGGAGAGTAACAATATGGGGCAGGGTCAAATGAAGGAACCAGCCAATACGTCATGGATAAAAAGAAGATAAATCAAAAAGAAACAATGGATTTCTTTGGCTTGAGAAAGAGAACTGATAACTAAGAAATAGCTAATTCAGAAAAGAACTTTCAGCTACTTACATATTAGAACAGTCTTGCTGTGTCTGTGGTCCTTTATGGGAATCTGAACATGGATCCACTGGTTTCCCTTCACCAGGGCTTTTTTTGTAGAAAAAGCCCAAAAGGAACTTATTTGCATATTAGGCCACACCCCTGACATCACCATTGTTTTGCAAAGAGCTTTTTTGTAGCTAGAGCCCAGCATAAACTCATTTGCATATTAGGTCACACCCCTGACACCATGCCACCCAGAACTGCATTCCTGCTCAAAAAAAGCCCTGCCTTTTGCAGAAAAAAAGAAAAGGGGGGATTGTCTCCCATATAATCACAAACAGACAATGAAACTCATTAACAGATAATGCCTTTTCCATTAGATCCTCTGTTTTAGTGATTCCAACATGGTGCCTCTTGCTGCCATGGCATCTGCCAGTGGTCTTCCTGGTGCCCATTTGCTGCTTTGACCAAACCTCTCTTGCCCAAACCAAAGAGCCAGCCCTGGCTCTCCTCCACCTCACTGGAGTTGGAGAGCTTCAGAACAGTCCAGAGAATATCCATTCAGAAACACAGGATTCTTGGCTTGCATCTTATCATCATTTTGTCATTGCCCCCAACATCCCATGGCAGGCATTTTGTGATTGCCCCCTCTGACAGCGTTTTTATAGCAGTGATGTCAACTCACTATTCTCAACATTTCAAAAAGGGCCACAAACACAGCAAGGTGACTATAAGCAGCCGAAAATCCTTTTCTAAATCATCTACTGAGACTAGACTAACATTTCATAGTTCTCAGCTCTCTTTCTCAGGCCAAAGAAGTCCATCTTTTCTTTTCTTTGCCTCCTTTTTTCCATGACTTATTGGCTGGTCCCTTCATTTCCCCCCATATTGTTATTCTCCTGAAGCTTGGATATTCCTTGTTCATGAAAGCCTAAATTATTTTTCATTTGTTTGCCCTCTTCCAGCATCTGTTTACTACAATGCAAGGATCTTTCCACAACTAAATTGGCAAGACTCTGGCTGCTTTAGCAGAAATTCTTTGTTGGTAACACATATTTGTGGTGGCTTTTTGATTTATAAAACCACAATAATTTGTGACAATTTAAATAGATTTATTGTGCTTACCCGCACGTGGACAGGATTGTTTTATAAAATCACTCGTGAGTAAACCTACTTTCATAAAATGAGCTGTACTTTATATGCATTAGTAGAAAATGCAGTTAAAATTAAGTTAATTGTGTGTGTGTTATGCAGTTAAAATTAAGTTAATTGTGTGTGCTAGCAAATGTACTTGCAACCACAAGTGGTAGGGTGGCCAGACCGTCCCGGTCACCCGGGAATGTCCCACTTCTGGGTCCTAATTCCCGCCTCCCGACCTGCCTATACCGGGACCATTACAAGTCCCGGTTTAGCCAGCGAGAGGAGCCGGGCATGGGCGGGGCCAGGAAGCGGGGGGAGGCTGCGCTGCTGCTGCCTCTTCTCCGTAGCTGCTCCTCTGAGATGGGCTCAGCCTGAGCCCATCTCGGAGGAGCAGCTGCGGAGAAGCGTGGCAAGCCCCGAATCTGGGTCCTTCTAGGACCCTGAGCAGCAATGCTGGAGGAGCAGGAGCAGGCCGGACTTGCGCCCCGCCCCTCCACTCCCTGCAGGGGCAAAGGCGGCATGCGTGGGCCTGCTTCACTTCTCCGCCCGGCCCCTCTGCTGTGCGGGCGGCAAGGGACATGCTGGGCCGGCCTCGGAGGAGAAGGAGGCGGCCGGAGGAGGAGGAGGCGGCATGGCTGCGGCGGAGGCGCGCTGGCCTTCCGAGCCAAGGACTTGGTAAGTCCGGGGGTGATGCGGAAGGTGGGAGGGGAGCTGTGCTGCGCTGGTAGCCGAGGGAGAGGCCCTCCTCGCCTTCCCTGCAGGCCCTAGGCTTCCCAACCCCCCCCTTCATCCCCCGGTGGGTCTCCAGAAATCAGGAAGCGGGGTGGGGGTGGGGGCTGGAGGGGGGGAGAACATACCTGTAGGTGTAGCAGTTTGTAAAATGCCTGCCCCTTTAAGGCTGGCCTGGGCAGGAAGGAGGAAACAGGAAGGGCTTCGGAGAACGGCCCCTCCCTTTCTTTGCTTTCGTTTTCACAGCAGGCAGAGGGAAGAAGACCAAGTGCGGTAGGTGTTTGTGTGTGTGTGTGTGTGTGTGAGAGGGAGGGGGCCCGGGGTAAGGAGGGGTGATTCCTTGGTATGGAGGCCCTTCCCCCCCTTTAGAAAGCGTGTGTGTGTGGGGGGGGAGGGAAATGTCTACTAGGCACTCTATTATTCCCTATGGAGAACAATTCCCATAGGGAATAATGGGGGATTGATCCGTGGGTATTGGGGGCTCTGGGGGGGCTATTTTTTGAGGTAGAGGCACCAAATTTTTAGTATAGCATCTAGTGCCTCTCCCCAAAATACCCCCCAAGTTTCAAAACGATTGGACCAGAGGGTCCAATTCTATGAGCCCCAAAAATGGTGCCCCTATCCTTAATTATTTCCTATGGAAGAAAGGCATTTTAAAAGGTGAGCTGTCCCTTTAAATGTGATGGCCAGAACTCCCTTGGAGTTCAATTATGCTTGTCACATCCTTGTTCTTGGCTCCACCCCCAATGCCTCCTGGTTCCACCCCCAAAGTCTCCTGGCTCCGCCCCCAAAGTCCCCAGATTTTTCTTCAATTGGACTTGGCAACCCTAGCTGGCCCGGCCTCCACAGGGTTTAAACTAGCACTGATATGAACTTTGGAACTGTACTCAGATCAGCTCTGATGCCTAGAAACTACCTCTGTGTGCTTGCTGTGTAATAGCACTCAGGATAGTCCTCTTCAAGCTTCAACATCCAAATTTCCAGG
This sequence comes from Heteronotia binoei, assembly GCF_032191835.1. Lineage (NCBI taxonomy): Eukaryota > Metazoa > Chordata > Lepidosauria > Squamata > Gekkonidae > Heteronotia > Heteronotia binoei. The sequence continues at coordinate 53,297,413 of NC_083231.1, read as the reverse complement.
AATTTCCAACCCAGAGTTGGTAACCCTAGCTCTATCACAGATTTAGGAGGTCTTTGATTGCTGATTTAGGAGGTCTTTGATTGCTGGGGAGGGGGTCAGTAGTAGGAAGTACCCATACAGGGAGCACATACATTGAAGGTGGAGGTATTGTGACTCAATTCACACCCTACATTTTTTATAAACATGGCACTTAGGTATGCATTTTGCAGGGACAAATGTAGTCATATTCTAATATGTTAAATGTGCCTATTTGCAGTGTTTGGTTTAGCATTCCTTGTTAACTGAACTTTCCAGCACTTATGGTAGATGCATTTCTCTGATGCATAAAATACATATATGTTAGACAATAATTTACATGGAATTTCCATCTCATTATAAAACATTGTGTGTAATTTTGCATAACTAAAGGTAATGGATTGGGCATGCAATAAAAATCCCAGTTTTATTTGATCATTACTTAAGTCCTTTCTTTCATATTTGCATAGTGGCATGATAAGAGTTATAATTTGCTTTGTTTTAATTTAGTGTCAATAAAATTGATTCAGACATCTGTTTCCAAAACAGAAAAAAGTGTTGTTTTTCCAACATGAATTTTTAAAGTAAAAGATTGCCTGCTTCTTTTAAATTTTGCCCCAGAGGTTTTACTTTAAGAGCATATTCCTACAGCTGCAAACCTGGTAGAAATTTGCAAAGTCCCATCCACTCCAATTATCTAATTAACATTGACCAGAGTTTTAATATTGCTGCTTGGTAATTCCATTGGCCATTCCATCTAAGAATTGTACACAAATTTTAAGTCAGCAGCCAATATGGTATTCCTGCAGCACAGATTAGTAAAGCTGCAGTACTACAGTCCAAGCCCTCTGTTCACGACCTGAGTTTGATCCTGGCGGAAGCTGGGTTCAAGTAGCCAGCTCAAGGTTGGCTCAGCCTTCCATCCTTCCGAGGTCGGTAAAATGAGTACTTTCTGGGGGGAAAGTGTAGATGACTGGGGAAGGCAGTGGCAAACCACCCCATAAAAAGTCTGCCATGAAAAACATTGTGATGTGATGTCACCACAGAGTCAGAAATTACTGTTTTGGAGAATTTGTACCAGTATACCATTAACGTACTACAGTAGCAATTTCTGAAGGTGTGTAAAGCGGAACTAAATTTATTGTGCTTGGAGCATGAGTAGATGGAAAAATTCAGTTGAAAAAAGGAGGCAAATAACAAGGAACATGTTCAGATACTTGATAGCTCACTATAGGAGCAAGGGAAGACATGTACTGAAAGTATATATAATACTGAAATCTGTTGGTTATCTTACAGAATGCAACTAATGGACATGTAGTTTTACTACTTGTGATTGTGGCTTTGGAATTACTGTCTAGAAAGCTCCATTAAGTTCTGTATGGTCAGTAACAATAATAAAGTTAAGCACTTTAAAATTAAGCATTGATGCATGCCATTTAAGACCATGCTTAACTATTTAATTGAAGTTAATAGGACTGAAGTGTTTAGCTCTGGCTAGATTGTGCAAATATATCAGTGTCTTTGCAAATGTTAAAATGCTTCCCAGCTATGGATCTCTTGATTAAGGGTATGCAAACCCCCTCCCCCCATATTTCTTGGTTCAGGTCTATAGGATTAAAAAAAATCCAGTATTTCTGAAAAATCCCAGATCCCAGTATCGGTATGGTATTTGGATCCTGGATTCTTCAGAAATCCCAATTTTTTCTGGGTCCAATAGACCCAAGAAGAAAAATATCTGTAGTTTTAAAAAAACCCGCCCTGACTCTGGGGCTTCTCCTTGCAGCATGGTTTAAATTGTGCTTAAAGAAAAACTGGCCCCAGGATCTGCTTGTGGCAAGGAAGGAGATCACTCCTTGCTGCACACTGACTTGGCTGGGAGTGCTTCTCCTGGAGAAGCTATCCCCAGGATCCATCCTTCCTTCCTTCCTTCCTTCCTTCCTTCCTTCCTTCCTTCCTTCCTTCCTTCCGTGGCTCTCAAATATCCGATGTTCATGTCTTGCGGCTCTCAAACATCTGACCTTTATTCTGTGTTGCTCTTTTGTTAAGCAACTCTGGCCACCCCTGGAGTAGACAATACTGACTTTGGTGGACCCAAGCACTGATTCAGTGTAAGGGAGCTTTGTGTTTGTGTCTTCTGGTGCTTTCAGACATACCACCCAAATCCTTTCAGCAAAGGCCAGATAGGAGTTATGGGCAGTGTTTGCCTGCAGTGCAATTTTGTTCTCAAATCCTGTATTTACTTCATCAGTATATGGGATAAGGCACTTTCTCAACTGTGCTGCATAATGCAGCCTATTTATTTTGTCCTGTTTGCTCTGTTGGCTCTATCTGCGCCACCTTCATCACTTTCGGGGTGTGGATCCCCCAGTGGGGTGGTCTCCCGACTCCCTCCGCCGGCTGTTTCTGATAGCCCTGCGCCCCCTCTTTCATTTGATATGTGTCCCGTGCGGATGCCACCCTCCCGCCGGGAGATGCCGCAAAATGAGCCCCCTTGAGGCTTATGGCGGCAGGGCTTGGGGGAAGCGAGCTAGACTGCTGTTCTTTTGAGGGGTCATAGAGTGTTTCGAGCCCGTCCCTGTGGCATCGGTCCCATCGTTGTGGGGCCCAGGGGGCCGGCGCAGCGGCACGCTGAAGCAGCCTGTCGGTCACTTCCGGGTTCCTGTCCTGCATCTCGACCTGTGTTATTAGTGACAGGCTGCTTCGGCGTGCTGCTGCGCCGGCCCCCTGGGTCCCACAACGATGGGACCGATGCCACAGGGACGGGCTCGAAACACTCTATGACCCCTCAAAAGAACAGCAGTCTAGCTCGCTTCCCCCGAGCCCTGCCGCCATAAGCCTCAAGGGGGCTCATTTTGCGGCATCTCCCGGCGGGAGGGTGGCACCCGCACGGGACACATATCAAATGAAAGAGGGGCGCAGGGCTATCAGAAACAGCCGGCGGAGGGAGTCGGGAGCCCACCCCACTGGGGGATCCACACCCCGAAAGTGATGAAGGTGGCGCAGATAGAGCCAACAGAGCAAACAGGACAAAATAAATAGGCTGCATTATGCAGCACAGTTGAGAAAGTGCCTTATCCCATATACTGATGAAGTATATACAGGATTTGAGAGCAAAATTGTTTCCGGCGGTGATATTTGGGGGATTTTTGGGGACGTCACAGGAAGTGCTGTGAAGTCACTTCCTGTTTCCGGCAGTGGCATTTGGGGGAAATGATGTCATTTGGGGGAAGTGATGTCACAGGAAGTGATGTCACTTCCTGCTTCCGGCAGGTGGCGCAGGGGGGGAAATGATGTCACAGGAAGTGATGTCACTTCCTGTTTCCGGCAGGTGGCGCGGGGGGGGAATGATGTCACAGGAAGTGATGCCACTTCCTTTTCCCGGCGGTGGCATGACGTCACCGGAAGTGACGTCACTTCCTGTTTCCGGCGGCGCGCGCGCTTCGCGCGCGCACCCCTACCTTCCCCCTCCCCAAGGTGTCCCTGGCTGGCCTTCAGACATTATGGCCACCCTAACAAGTGGACAACCATTGTTTGGCTAAGTAGAGTAACCCACCTCAGTTAGACTAGCCTCACTGCTGCTCATAGAATTCCAGAAGCATTTTCTAAACCTTTTCTTCCTCCTTCTGTGTCCCAAGGGCTGCACTGTAACATGCTGAGTCATTATCATAAATATGGGGACCTCCCAAGCCAAATATAGGGATAGCCTGCATCTCTATTTCTTTATATTTTGACATTGTGCAGGCTCTTCCCACACACACATACATACATACACAAACCAACTCATCATATCAGCTATAGCCCACTCTAGCACAATGTGCAAGTCTGTCTCTCACAGCCAATGTGATCCATTTAGTTAGTACCTTTATGTCTGGGACAATATTCCTTAGGCTGTTGTAGGGTTCTCTGCTTTATAGTTTTAAAGTAAGCATAAACAGCAAGCTTAGACCTAATTTTCTCTACCTCTTCTGGGATACTGCTATTGTCTTCATAACACTGCACAATTAACATTATTTTATGTTTAACACATCCACATATTTTCCTTTGCTAATTATGATTAAGTTAATATCACTTCATCTACAGCTCCCTTTACCGGCATTAAAATAAAGCATGTGCATATATTGTGATTCAGGACATTTTTCTTCATTCAGTGTTCAAAATTCTTCTTGGAACACTCCCATGCCGCTTAGCAACTGGTAGAGACATTCATTCCCAACCCAGTGTTACAGGCCAAGATAATGATTGGCAAACAACCAAAAGGAACTAGTATTGTTGCTAGGCTTTTCACAGTAACAGAGGGAAGCAATGCAAATTTACCGCTGGAAGGTTCTGACTTTCGATCCCAACTGAATTAAAGAAGAGAAGTAGGTGTTGTTTGAATTTAAAAAGCCCCACAGCTTACTCTTAGGATTCAGCTGTAATAGATTCTCTTGTGATGACTGACCTCAAACAATTCTGGCAGCAAGTAATGCTAATGCACACTAAGAACTGCACAGAGGAAAAGCCAATAAGTTTATGAGTGTCAATGACTACCTCTATGATTATTTGATGACATGCACACAGAAGCACTTACATTCGCTCACTTGCATACCTACCTGCCATATGCCTAGGACTGCCAGTTCTGGGCTAGGAAATGCCTGCAGATTTTGGGGGTGGAGCTGAGGAGGATGAGGTTTAGGGAGGGAAGAGACTTCAGTGGAGTAAAATGCCTTACAGTCCACCTTCCAAAGTGGTCATTTTCTCTAGGTGAACTGATCTTTGTCACCTGGAGATCAGTTGCAATCCTAGCAGATCTCCATCCACTATAATAGGGCTCTTATCCACTGCCTCATAATATGCTACATGTCTCCACACACTTCAGCTCCCTGCATGACTTGTATTCTCCTCTCCATCTCTTCCTGTTGTTATTAATACAGCTTGGCTGCTAAGAAGTTGCCATTAGGTATTTCAGTAAGCTGAATCTCACTCAGTTCCCCTCCTTAAGGTTTAAGGCTTATTGGATTTATATCCCGCCCCCCCCCCCCCCGCCGAAGCAGGCTCAGGGTGGCTCACAACCAGTAAAATTGACAATACATTCATATTACTTACATCATACATTAAAATTAGACAATTAAAACGGTTAAAACAGTCTGGTGCTAATATCATTTGGTATTATCTCATTTCAGATGACCTTCAACATATATTAGATATATATCAGTCACACCATATCAGTAATTCCACATCAATTAAAGGCCTGCCAGAATAGTGTTGTCTTATAGGCCTTACTATAACCCCCATCCTGTATGCCTTTTGTCCATAAGCCAGTGTGGTATAGTAGTTAGAGGCCCAGACTAGGATCTGGGAGAACCTGCCTTAAGTCCCCATTTGGCCATGTAAGTTCACTGGGTGACCTTGGACCACTCACACAGGACCTGCCTAAGCTTCTTCACAGAGTACTTGCAGGGTCGGCATATGAGAGTAGGTGGGGTAGGTGGCTTCCTAGGGTGCTACCCTGCCTTGGGGTCACCACTAGGTGCCCCCTTATTCCCCCTTGCCCATGCAGAGCACTTCTCTGAGCCTGACTTGAAGGTGCTGCTAGGCCACTTTCAATGCTAAAGCAGTGCGCTCTTCAGACAGCTCCAAGGAAGCCTTTGAAGAGCATACTGCATAGGAAAGTGGTGGCATGGCAGCAATCTTGTGTGCTGCCCATTGCCCCCTCATCCCCTGCTCACCCGGCCTGTGTGATGATGTCACTTTTGGTGACATCATTGTGTCGTGTGCACATTTTGCGTGTGCATGATGATTAACACAGAGGAAGGTTGTGGGGGGGAGGGGGGCAGTGCAGGGGTCTGCCTCGAGCAGCAGAACCCTTAGTTAGTCCCAGGGCTGAGTACTTGTGAGGATAAAACAGAGAGAGCAGAATGTTGTAAGCGGATATGAGTCCTATTGAGGAGAAAGGCAGGGTATAAAGTTAATACATAAATGCCCCATTCTCCCCAACATAGCTGTTTGATGGTCAAAGGGAACTTCTTCCACCCATGGAAGAGGATGCCTAGATCCAACTTGTTGACTGGATCCAACCCTGTGTCTTTGCCATTCTCTATTACAGCCTAACCTACTGTTGCCACCCATGTGCTCAAGAAGGTCAGGCCAGAACCAATGGGTTGAAATAAATCAGAAGAGTCTTCTTTTTGGTATTTTGCATTTGTGTGTGTTTGTGTGTGTATGTCTGCACCTGGAAGTCATGTCGACCTCTGGTGACTAACACTTACTGGGGGCCTGTAAGATATTCAGGGAGGTGGATGAAAAAGCCTGCCCCTGCCTCACAATTGGATATTTCAAGGACAGTCTCCTATCCAAATATTAACCACAGCTGACCCTGCTTAGCTTTCAGATCTTACAAGATCAGGCTTGCCTGGGCTATCCAGATCAGAGAAAATCAGAAGAGTTTTCAACTAAATGTTAGGAAGAACTTCTTGACAGTTAGAGTGGTTCCTCAGTGGTACAGACTTTCTTTAACTGTGCTTAGGTGCTGTTAGCATTCAAAATTAAAACGGTGATATGGTTGCTGCTGGTTATTCTGTTTCTGTATCTAACAAAAGAGGCTATAAGAACTTGTGCTAGCAAAATAACTTTACCTTTGAGGTGCTATAAATATCAAGTAAGTTTTGTGTGTTTGAGGCTGCAAACACTCTTCAGATTTTCTGAGTACTTCTCCTAGACAATATAAGTAACCACGCACACCTACTGCCTGGTATTGCAGGTGAATTGTTAGGTTAGATGGAGGAAGTTTCAGGCAGGTAGTCTTATTAGTCCATAATAAGCACCAGTCGTTTTCAACTGTGGGGTGACGTTGCTTTCATGACGTTTTCACGGCAGACTTTTTACGGGGTGGTTTGCCATTGCCTTTCCCAGTCATTTACACTTTACCCCCAGCAAGCTGCGTACTCATTTTACCGACCTTGGAAGGATGGAAGGCTGAGTCAACCTGAGCTGGCTTCCTGAACCAGCTTCCATCGGGATCGAACTCAAGTCGTGAGCAGAGGACTGCAGCTTTACCACTCTGCACCGCGGGGCTCCATAATAGCAGAACAGAATTCAAGTTCAGTAGTACCTTAACAACCAACATTTTCTTGAGTATAAGATTTTGTGAGTCAAAACTCACATTGTCAGAGAACGTGCATTGAATGATTTGCAGGGAAATGCAACCCAGAAATTTCCCATTTTATTCAATGAAGCTCTATACTTCTGTACAAATGTTAACCTTTATAAATATTTTTTTTAAATTAAGAAATCATTTACAAAACATTCAATACATTCCTCAAAGAATGTGCATGACATTGTACAGATTGAACAGGCACATTCAGTTTTGATTTATATTCTCTAGTACTACTCTGATCTCTACCTTGTCATCTTTCTCCCATCCGTCCTCTTAAACTGACCTCTTTCATATATCTGCATTTGTAAAAAAAGACAGATCATTAAATGTTTCTTCTTCTATCAGCACTCCTTCTACTCTACAGAAGCCTTTTTTATTTTTGGACGAAACAGTAGCATTGTCACTAACAAGGGTGTGGTTTTATGTTTGCAAAGCGTATTTCAAATAAGACAGCATTGGACAATGTGTTGAATAAAGTGCTCACTAGAATACTGGGTACGAAGACCCCACTCTCTCTTCCAGCTGAGACCCCTTAGCCACTAGAGCCTAACTCTCAGGCCTCAGAGATTATATGTGTTTGGGGCTCTTTCTCAAGGAAGTGGGTTGAAAACTCAGGACCATCATCTAGTTTTCATACTTGATGGTTTCTTGTAAGGCTTTTTGAATACAAGCTTGAGACAACTATTGCACAAATAAACTGGAGATAGGAATAAACAATTTGCACTAAACAGTCAGGTATATTTTACATTTAGCACATAGTTAATTTTCATGCTATTTTAAAAATCACTTCACTGTAAGTATACATATTCATAGATGCCATGTGATACAATACCTAGTGGTTTGTGGAAGTGTGATCATTAATACTGCATTTTAATGTGACCAGATCAAGTCCCAGCTCATGACATCACTGGAACCAAGCCATGACATCATCAGGCCTCACCAAATAAGTCCCACTATGATGGCTGCCTGGAAACCCACCCCCTTATGTAATCTCACGCCTCCTCACCATAGCATTTCTGGCTACAGGCCAGCTTTATAGGGACCATATTTGGACTTTGGATAGTCAATATGGATCTTTAATATTATGGAATTACACATTGGAAATTGTGGTTTGGATCCTGTGTGCCATTCTGTTGGTAAAGCAGCAGTTTCTCCAGTGGAATGGGGTTTTTCCCCCTCAAGGAAGATGTTTTAAAAATGATCCCTCATCCTGCTGCAGACTCTCTACCTACCCCCACCATAATCTAAGGAGGCAGGGAAGGCTGAAGTGAGACATCAAACTGGGGGAGTGGTCTTTCATCTTATGTGTAGTATCCAAGTCTCCAACTGGATTTTGATGGTGGTATTAAACAACAACAAAGTTTGTGAGTGTGTGTGTGTGATAACATAGGAGACTGACCATCACAAAGATGTTAATAATCTTAGGCAGCTGATTTCTGAGCAGGTAGCAGATGGCTGTATAGACTATGTCTAAATTAAGAAGCAGTTAAGTATAAATCTCAGTCAAAAACAGCACTCCCTTAATAAGAGAGTAGACATGCATTGCGGTCAGTAAGTGGAAACTTTCAGCTTCCATTTTGTTGGCCTTGCTTCTGCCCACATGCAGCCCTGTAATTTCTCTGTGAGTCAGTGAGAGTTGTGTGGTTATGCTGAAAGGTTGTTTTTTTTAAATGCTCCCAGTGATGCATTTCATGTGGCAACTGGCAGTGGGCATTTCTGGGCAGCATAGGCTAAATCACATAATTTTATTTACAAACCAAATGAACAATAAAAGGCCTAACACTGCGATGTTCTTCCATCCTTCCGAGATCAGTAAAATGAGTACCCAGCTTGCTGGGGGGAAAGTGTAGTTGACTGGGGAAAGCAATAGCAAACCACCCCATAAAAAGTCTGCCAAGAAAATGTCATGATGTGACATCTCCCCATGGGTTGGGAAAGACTGTGCTTGCACAGGGGACTACCTTTACCTTTTTACATACAGTTCATAATAGCTAATTATGTATACCAGAACTGATTTGTCAAAGATTTCAAATCAATATGTGGAATGATTTCTCTGTGAAAAATTATGGCCCTTGTCCATAGTAGCATGTAGGTGAAGAGGTGATGGCTTGTTCAGTAACATGAAGATTACAGGTTGAATGCCTGACTTCTCCCGTAAAGGGATCTCAGATGGAGCACATTGGGGATCTTGAAGAACCACTGCCGGTTTGAGTAGTGGGTAGAAATCTTGATGCACCAGTGGGCCTGACTCTGAATAAAGCAGATGTGTATACTCATATGAATGATCACACTGTGTCTCCCCAGTAGTTTCTCTTAAATGATTCCAATCTTTATCTTGTTCACTGGTTCCTAAGCTTTTGGAGTATAAGGAAGGACCCCATTTTCATATCAATAATTTTGCATCTCCCCCCACACATGATATTATTTGATTAATTGAGAAAATGTATGATGACTCTGACTTCTGCTATATCACAAAACATGTGATGGATAAAGGCATTATTAGTGTAAGTTGTAAGAATTTTAAAACTTTCTAACAAATTTTTATAATTTGAAATTGGTCACTTGTTTCATGAATTATGACTCAAATTAGAAAAGGAAGAAAAACTGCCCCCAGCCATCTTGATGACATCATAAAAAAATCAAGATACTAATTAGAATGGGTTATCACATCAAAACATAATATATAAATATACACTTTTTAGAAGATAATAAAGAATACAGAAATAAGTGTCCATGCAGAAAATGGCAACTCTAGAGAAGGCACTCTATGGCATTATACACCACTAAGGTCCAACCCCACTTTCCACACACACACCCAAAAGAAATCTCCAGGAATTTTCCAATCTGGAGCTGGCAATCCTACGCACACCCTGGGACCATCATTCCAGTGTCAGAACACTTGTGCTAGTCTGATGGGCTGTAAAACTACTATGGTTGCTTTCATCCTAGGCTCAGAGCACTTATTTCACATCCAGGGATGGTAATTCCACAGTGGAGCTGTCCTTTCGGTCCTAGAATACATAATCCAATTTCCCGGGAATACTAACTCACTCCCAGGGACTGTCATTACACTCTGGGAACTGTCATTCCTTACCCAGAGCAGGTTTCCCCAAAACAATTTCATAGTTTTATTGCAATTTTTCTGTTCAGTACTTTTTTTTTCTTTCCACTGAAGCCCATTCAAATAATTTAGCATTCCTGGCTTTCACTATATCAAATGGATTTTCAGGCATATCCCTTTCCCTCAGCGGGCATTCTTGTGACTCTTTTTACTACATCTCTGTAGGAGGGGGTGACAAACTACCTCAAGGCTGCATAATATCTTGAGGCTGAGCACGCCCTAATACTGCCGCAGGTAGGGCAAAAGTTCAGCATTAGAGGCAATAGGAACGCTCCCACCTGGGTCCGTCATCCTGCGTTCCGGAGCGAGCCTCTCTGGCCTTCGCTGAAGACGTACCAAAGTTCCTTAAAAAGGCGGGAAGGAGGGAAGAGTGTGCCCTTACAGCCCAGTGCGCTGCCGCATTCCCATGCCCTTAAAGGCAATGAAGCAGTAAGTGAAACTGAGGGCAGACTTCAGCAAGGGCAAAGGCTTCGCCCTGGCTTCATAGTCCTTCTGCACATGTGCAGAGATCTCGCACATGCTCCCTAGGACCCTCCCGGCCAATGTGCACATGCTCAGTAGCAAAATGGACGCTTTTTGATGCAGAGTTCATTTTGGTAGCAGAGTGGCCGCTGCTGAGCTATTGCTTCCCCCCCACCCCGCTTGCTGGCTTGTGCTCCTCGGCTTTGCCATGGGCCGCTGCAGGCTGCTCAGCCATCTCCGGCTGCAATAAAGGGCTGAGGGCGGCAGTGGCTTCCCTAGCGTCTGTCTTCTGGTAAGTCACTTCTGCTGTCACTGCACTGGGAACGAGGCGTTCGCCCGCTCGTCGGGCACGGCGGGAGAGACTGGCGTGCGGTTGGAGTCGGTGGGGGCGATGGGCGAGAAATCAGGGGGCCGGTTGATAGGGGCGACGCTCCGGGCCCGCTGGGTCGTCCCTGGCTCGTTCGGGCAGAGGGGGTCAAGCGCCCCTCTCCCCGCTCCAGAAGCTCCTTCAGTACCTTGGTCAGCACTGTGTGCAGCCCCTGGAGGGATGCTGCCGTTTCTTGGCTTTATTCGGAGCCCCTGCGTGGCTGGCATTTCCGATGCTGGGAAGGGAATCGGGACCTCCTGACGTTGCTGTTGTGGAGGCAAGGGTGAAGGGGGGGGGGGGTGGGGGGGGGGTGTCCGGTATCCATCACAGAAGCCAAGAACTTGGGTCCGAAAGGGGTTTTTTTTTCCTCCGTTGCCCAGAAAGGCGAGGGGGAAGGGGAAGAGGGCAATATGCCAATCCCAGTGTAAAAAAAAAAAGGGGGGGGGGAGAGGAGAGTATAAAGCCTGTAAGAGTTCTGCATGGCATAAATATAAAGATAAGGGCGAAAGCAGGAAGTCTTTGAAGGACTATGATGTCAGAGGCAAAAGGTCTTACTGGGTTTGGTGGGAGAGTGATGGCTGCACAGACCTTGTTGCTTAGGTGGGTCATTGTGGAGGGCAGAGGAGCTCCATATGCCTGGAGGATGTTATAATGTATGCAGGGGGCACCTGTTGCCAAGGTGACATGGGCCATAAACAGTTGGTTTATTTGGTTTTAAAGAATGTGGGCATCCTTTGATGGGAAATGTGATATGTGTCCAGAAGCATTAATTGCTTCTTTTTATTTTGCATTTCCAGTTATTCTTTTGAATATTTGCGGGTTTTATGGCTTAGTATTGCCCTGGGAGAGAGGTCACCCCAAAGGTACTTGGTAGTGACTGTAAGCAAAGGTGTCCAATAAATCTTGCTTGTTGTCCTGGCGAAGGATCTGGGGGAGCCACTCACAGTGGTACTGCAGGGGAGAACGCTCTCGTGATCATTGCTTGGATTGTAGGAAAAGGAGATCCCCATCTCTCGTCTTTTGGCTGGGAGCCCTTGTTGCTGTGGCTTTGGGCAAAGGAAGATGTTTCTTCTGTTGCTCTTGGAAGGGAGACAAGAATGTCTTGCTGTTGCTGCTGTTCAAGGGATGTAAATATCTTTCTGTACCCAGCCACTGTGTTTGCAAGCAGAGAAATGCAGCTAGTGTTGTAGAATACAGTCATACCTTCTAAGGAGCAAAGGCTGGAAAAACTGCATTTGATGCTGAGATCATAAAATGCAGAGATCCCCCCCCCCTCCCCAATGGAGTAGGCCAGCGGTACTTGGCCTTGAACATAAACACTTAACCCTGTTGGGGATGCATCCTTTATTACTGATGACATTAACCAGATGCCATATAAATGTTGTGCAGCAGTGAAATATTACCAGTGCTGCAGGTGCTACAGGTAATAAACAGCTAATAGACGTAGATGTGTTAGTATGGCAGATACTATCCTCAGAGGCATTTGATCTGGATTTCATTATATTTTAAAATCCTTTAAAATTAATTCAGCTAATAGTACAACTAGGTATATCAAGGACAAGGCGCCAGCTAATATATTGTTTCTTGTTAATAGTACAATAGTTACAAGTATCACAATGTCAGATCTCATTAGCAGAAATGAAGATGTGTGTGTCATTATATGTGAGTGAATGTGAATCTTAGGGAAGCTTACGTGGGTAAATTTTTAGGTATGTGACTTCCATATGAAAATTGATTGTTCTGAACACCAAACCCACCTGTATATCAATTCATGACATCATTACAGGTTTTCTCATTCTAATAATCTATGCACATATAAGGACAATTAGAATACAGTATGAAATCAGTTGACTCAAGTATGCCTAACCCAGTCCTGGATAATGACGGGATAATAAATTTAACACCTTCGAATGTCTAGGCATGCTTAAAACAAGACAAAACTATGTAATGAATATTCAGTAACTCACTTGATGATGCATTTCTATTAATTAGTTCTTTATTTCATGTATGATTTCCCCCCTCAGTTTTTCACATCTAACCTCACCAATATAAGACTTTCACTTCTCTTATCTTTCCTAGGTCAACTTTTGTTCCAGACCCAAAGTCCCCACAATGAAGTTTTTACTGGCAGCTCTTGTCATTGTTTTCTTCTCCTTGTGTGTTGAAGAGGTCTATTCCAAAGAGAAATCTTCAAAGAAAGGAAAAGGGAAAAAGAAGCAGTATCTCTGTCCTTCGTATGTTCCTTTTAAAAAATATCTATGTGTACCAAACAATTAATTAGAAACACATTATTTTTCTCTCAAGATTCTTAAACCAAATCGTACAGTTTTCTGTGAGCAAATTAACATTATAGTAGCATTGTGGAGGATTAGCCAGATCATGTCTATTTCATAAATCTTGGTATGCGGGCACATACATTTTTAAAATATGGTCTAAAATGTGGTGTGTTAAACCAGTGGACTATCACAGAATAGAATATTATGCTGTTATCATAAGCAGATACACATGGATATTTATGACCAGGATCTTACATTGATTTTCTTTTATATATATATTTTAAAAGTAGATTGGCTACTTTGCACCGCAAGCTGAAGCATATGTATTCTAATGTATTTATTTATTTATTTATTTATTTATTTATTTGTGATTTATATCCCGCCCTTCCCACCAGGTGGCTCAGGGCGGCTTACAACATATAAAATCTGACATAAAAATATAAAATTATGCATAAAAATTAGACATTCCACAATTTACATAATAAAAATCTAAACATTCACATAGTTATGTACAGCTCAGCACACACTTTTCGAGTTCACAGACAGATTTTCATTATGGGGATACTGTAAATACCTAAGCTGGATGTATAACTGAGAGCACTTCAGGTCATAATAAGGAATCACTACATTGGGGTAAAAACTTGGAATTTGATGTTATTGACTTAAGTATTAAACAATGTGTTGGAATTATTTTTATTGAAATTTAGGCCCTATGACTTTATTCTGTTTAGATACAGCTGAAATCATGGACTGCTCAGTCCTAAACTCTAGATGCCATTGCATCACTGATGGTGATGCAGCACTGATATAGCTAGTTGGTACCTATGCTTTCACAATAGAAAAAAGAGATGCCCAGCTCCATAGCTATTGTACTGGAATACATAGTGACCCCTACCGATCAGAGAGTGGCATGCCAACAATGCCCCATATGTCAGCCATATATAAAACCTGTCAAGCAATGCATGCTGATGCTGGCACACGTCATTGATGTTCCCCTGGTTTCATCCAGCTGCCCCCACTCACCCACAAAGTGCAACAAAGGAAATAAAATAGAACACACAGCACCCTGCCTCAGCAGAACCATGGCAGGCCAAGTACCATACTCTTTCTACCATGCTCCTGAACTCTCTGCAAAGGGAGGTTTGAATCCCTTCCTGCAAACATATTTTTTTTACTGATTTAGCACACAAGGAAGGAGGAGCTACTTCACCCAGAAACCCTCATGGTGAGTCCAGGCCTTGATGATTTTACCAAGAGGTACAGATTCATGGAGGTTAGACTCATCACTGACTGTTACCCAGGGGGCCTCTGAATAGCCAAATGGGGCCTCTGGGCTCTGAAAATGCCTCAGATGCTGGAGAGCAGCACATGAGGGCTGTTGTCTGTGGGTCCTGCTTGTGGCCTTCTCTATGGCATCTGGCTGATGCTGCTGGAAACAGGATGTTGAACTAGATGGACCACTGGTCTGATCCAGCATAGCTAGTCTTATGTCATTTGCCAGGCAGCTCACTAAAAAAATAACTAGTGTGAGAAACAGAAGCAAGAAGAGTTGAATTCCATTTAAGGGGAAATGTGTAAATAAGGCAGAATTTACCCTAGGCTAGATACAACCTAGAAGGAAGAGGCAAGAATAGAGCTTATGTCTCATTCATTTCAGAGAAGTTGAGAGAGGCAGAATTGTTGAGTCAGCACTCAGTAGATACTGTTGCAGGGGAAGGAGGTAGATATTTGCACCAGTTCATGTTTGAGTAATGGAATGTCTCTCGGATGCTTACCCGGATGGAGAAGTGGTGGATCCATGTTGGTACTTAGGTTTTGAGCAGGCATATCTGCAAAGGTTTTGAGCACTATTAGTATCTTGCTTATTCTCCTCTTTGGCTCTTTGTGCAAAGTGCCCTTTTTTGTTTTGGGGTTTTGGTATTTTTATGTATGTGTGTGCACACTTGGAAGTCATGGACCTCCAATTGACCCCTATTGGGAGCATGGAGGATATTCAGAGAGATGGCTAAATAAAGCCTGCCTCTGGCTCTGGAAGTCTCTCATCCAAGTACTTGCCAGAGTCGACCCTGCTTAGCTTTCAAGATCTGATGAGACTGGGCTTGCATGGACTGGGCTGCAAAGTGCTCCCTTGAGGCAAACTGCCCTTTCTCTAGAGTTCCCATAATAAAAAATGCACCATTTTTGTTCATAATGAAACTAGGCTGAGATAGCCTCATGCACCCTGTTATCTGATAGATTAACCTGGCTAGGCTTTATATGTTGCTTTGTAGAATTGTGATAGGCTTATGGATGCCAACCCCCAGGTGGGACCTGGGGTTCCCCTAGAATTAGAGCTCATCTCCAGACTTCAGAGATCAGTCCCACTGGAGAAAATGGATGTTTTGGAGGGTGGTGGACTCTATGGCACTGTATCCCACTGTGGTCCCTGTCCTCTCTAGGCTGCATCCCAAAATCTCCAAGAGTTTCCCAACCTGGATCTGGCAACCCTAGAAAGGCTGCAGACTTAGTTGTTATCTTAAGCTGTGCCATAGCTTTAAAGCATGGTAGGAGGCAATGGGGGGCGGATTTGTTAACTCCCACTGTGTTCAGTGATAGTATTTGTACCTACTCCAGTTGATGTGGCAGTTAACATTTTGATCAACAGCTCTGGGTCAGTACAAGAGATGGCTATGGCAAGCAGGGCTGTTTAAGAGGGGTGGAATAGAAAATTGAAGATGTGCACAAACCTATTTAAGAAATCAGTCATATGGAGTATAATAACATTTTTCATGGGATACAGAATTTCAGTTTTTATTTTACCTAAATAAAACTGTGGATCTGTGAAATCTGTTGCTAAGTTTTAGATATGCATTTGTCAGTACAGTGAATTCCACTAACTCTGAATATAAACTTTGCTGCAAAGAAAGAATTTAGTATACTGAAACTATTTCATGACAAATATCAGAATCCTCGGCTGTCAGTTTCCTGCCTTAAATATACAATATCATTTTAGCTATCATAGCAATCTCTTCATTATTAAAATAATGTATGTGAGAAGCATAGTGTAAATGTCAGAAACAATTAAGTTCCATGTTCAGTTCCTAATTCTACTGTGAAAATAGTGCCAGGACAACCTGGTGTGTGTTTTTAAATGTTGCCAATTAAAACACATTTACTTTGCTGAAATTTGCTGCTATATAGTATACTCAGATTTCACTAGTAGCCTGTGTGTATTTGCTTCTTGGGTTTTGTTAACTACTTAGGCAGTACTTATAATGAACCTGTCTGAGGGTCTTAACTTTCTTTTACTTCCATGAGTCAATGGAAATGTGCTGTTTCCAATGGTAGTGTACATTTCATTTTATTCAGGCTCTAAAAGACTTCCCATTTGAAAGAAATTAAATGTTAAGTGTTTTGTTTTTCTGGTCTAACTTATCTTATGTCATTCATGTATGTGCATTTTTTTGTATGTGGAAAAAGTCTAAGAATCAGGGTTTTAATTCTGATTGATCCCTACACAAGTTGGAATGGTTTATTCATCTGAATACAGAGCCTTAGAAACTAGGAACAAACTGTGTTATTGATGCTCTATGAATGGTTCATTGAGAGCAAATAGCTTCTTTCTCAGTGGCTTCTCAAACATTTTTTCCTGGTATACAAAACTTTCTTCTTGGTTGAATCTAGAAGGCCTTGTAAAACTACAATATGGCTTGCTATAATTTCAGAGTAACGTATTTCTTATTGGCTTTTTGTCTGGAAGGTCTTTACATCTGAGATCTTTTTATTACAGTCTATCTAATATTAAATAGATAAAATCTTGCTGTAATGTCCTGGAATACTAATGAAAAGTACCTATGTTTGAAGATACCAGTAAGATAAGTTGACAAACAATGCAGCTTTTCTCAGGAAAAAGAAAACAATCAGATTGCATGGATGAAAAATTCCACACAGGAAGAGTGTATGGCATTTTCCAGGGCTGCCAGGAGACCCATCATCATGGGACCCAGACAATTAATCTCTCTGCCCCCCCCCCATTACCCAGACCCAGTCTAATTTCATATGAAAGTATTGTATGACTTGCCCAGCTTCATGGACTCAGAAACCCCTGGAATATTGTCTTCCTAACCCTACCCCTCTTGGCAGCCCAGCAGTTTGCCAGAAAGAGAGAGAAAGAAGCTGAGACCTTGGAAGAAGAATGAGGAAGGGGTCTGTAGATAGAGGAATAAAAGGATAAGTGCCCCTGATGCCAGGCAGGTGAAGCAGGGAGGCAGTAGGTAGTATTGGGTTGAGAAGCAGATTCTATGCAAATAAGAGTAAGGTGGATACTAGAGGAAGAAGTGTGCTTAAGGCAAGGAAAGCAAAAATTAAAAAAAAGTTGAAGAAAATGTCTTTCAGCCAATCTGTATGTTGTAGTCAGGAAGGGAACAGACAGGGCAAGAGAGATGTGAGAGCTATGGAGTAGGGTGAGCGGGGGCAAAGAGGTGGCGGAAAAACTGAATTCCATATATAAATTTGATCAGCCAGTTGTTTGACTAGAATAATCTGGTATCTTATATTCTAATGGCGAAGTTGGGAAATCCTTGTATACTTAAATCTGGTGACTGGAGCTGTGAACGGGCAAGACAGATCTTTCTACAAACCTGAAAAGGGCTCTAGGTTTTGCAGAAAAATGAGAAACCTTTTTCTAAAATACACTGGGCAGATTCCCTCGGTAGCTATTGCTAGGCAACCACAGCATTCCAAGCTTGGCTCTGTCAGTAAAAGGCAGGATGAGGGGGCAGGTCCCTTTCCAGCCCTATTTTGGCATTTCAGGGAAAAGACATTGTGGCTAGTTCTGGCTTGGGTTGCCAGCTCCAGGTTGGGAAATTCTTGGAGATTTTGTGATGAAGTCTGATGAGGGCAGGGTTTGATGAGGGGAGAGGCCTCAACATGGTATTATGCCAGAGTCCAACCTCCAAAGCGGCTATTTTCTCCATGGGGACAGATGTCTGGAGTTCAGTTGTAATACTGGGGAATGTCCAGGGCCCACCTGGAGGTATCAGGCCTAGGTGCCTTAATGCCACCTGACTTGATTGATTCAAGTAGTCTTGGCTGCTCACTACTATTCAAGAGCAGCCACCCTGAGAAAGCCTCTCCTCCCATGATCTGTGTAAATTGTTGGGTCACTGGACTATAATGCTTGGGGTGACCATCCAAAAACGATGAACTGTACAATTAGAGAAATTTTTAAAAGGCTCTGGTCCCTCTCTTCTTTACCATTATATAGTGCTGGGACACTATGGAGTGATTTATCAGATGGTCACCTTGTTTTAAGGGCTAAAGTTTTACGGTAGCTGAGCTTGGTTTTATAGTTGGGTTTTTATGTTGTCACCCACTCTGGGCCCACTTGCGAGAGGGGTGGGATAGAAATAAAATAATAAAAATAAAACTAATGTAGCAATTAGAGCTTCAGATTAGGGACTGTGAGATCCAGGTTCAGATCGCCATCTTGCATTGGAAGCTGACTGAGTAATTTGGGGCTATTTGCACACTTTCATTCTAACCTACCTCACATCACAGGGTTGTTGTGCAGATAAAAAGGAGGAGAGAATAATGTAAGCTGCTTTGGTCCCCGCTATGAAGAAAGAAAGTTGTTTTTCCTTAGTAGAAGCTGCAGGGGGAAAGGAGAGGGAAAGCTGAAGACAGAAAGGCCGATAAAGGAAGCTTGGCTATTGGGTAGAAAGGAGATAGGGTTGCCAGTTTCTGGAGATTTGAGGGGTGCAGCCTGGAGAGGGTGGGTTTTTAGGAGGGGAGGGATAGGTATCATAGACTCCAACATTTGAAGTAGCCATTTCCTCAGGGGACTGGTGTTGCCAGCCTCCAGGTGGGGACTGGGGATTACCCAGAATTACAGCTGTTCTCCAGATGACAAAGATCAGTTCTGGAGACAATGAGTCAGCCTTCCATGCTTCTGAGGTCAGTAAAATGAGTATCCAGCTTGCTGGAGGGAAAGTGTAGATGACTGGGGAACACAATGGCAAACCACTCCATAAAAAGTCTGCCATGAAAACATTGTGATACAAGGTCACCCCAGAGTCAGAAACAACTGGTGCCTGCATAGGGGACTACGCTTTTAAAAATCTTGTAACTTTTAAGGAGTTTTATGTTTTAAATCCCCAGGATCCTCCCAATGGATCAATGCTTATAAAGTTTAACTATAATGGAAATGAACAACTGTTTTACATCTTTGAGAAAAGTGTAGCAAGCAGAGTCCTGTGCAGATTACACTTCGTTGGCACAAACTTTTTATCGGTAGCAAATTAGCAAAAGATTTATGTAATATTGAGACTTACAACATGCTGTCTCCACTTAAGTACAGGGTCTTATGGCAGGCAGTTCTGCAAAGCAATGTGTATCTGGATAAAGACTTCATTAAGTACATTTGAACTAGTAAGCTTCCTGGTGCCATGTAGGTAACATTTCATGTTTTGGTTTGTTTTTAAAGTACCTGCACTGTTCCCTGAGGGGAGGCTGTTAGTCAGACATCATTTTCCAGTGAAGTTGAGTCATATCAATACCAGGTCAACAGATGGAACTGGAGAGATGAGAACCTGCTTGAGAAAAAAGTTAATTATTATGTCATAAGCAAATATTTACTGGAAATGCTTTTCCATTTTCCAAATAGGCAGATTCTTGCCGTGATTACTCATGGTTCTGTTTAGAGCTAGTTATGTAATTATTGACTGGTGTGAGAGGCTCCTCTCCTGTCTGTTTAGATCTCAGCAGCCTCTTTCAACAGTTGTGTTCTACAGCAGTAGTGTTTCATCCCAGGACTATCTTTAACCCCAGCTTGAAACATGGGACCCCCTTTCATTTTTTGACTACGGTATATATATACATCTTTCTATTGCTCTATTTTTGATTTTTCTCTGTCTCTCCATGCATTCTCCATCTTTCTGCTGGTCTCCTTCTCTCTTAGTCCTCATTAAAAAAGTAACATAAAAGATTCCCAGAATGGTTATTTACCCTGATATGGCTCACTTCAGGCTGACCTTACATATTTCAGAGCACTAAATGCTGAATTGCTGTTGTGACTAGAACACTGTATATGTATCTATTCTTAAATAGAGGTACATTACAGATATGCTAATCCGAAAAGCATTATTGGGATCCAATTTACTAGGTGGATGTTTACTAGGTGGATCACTAAGCGATCTATAGTGCTGATTACAACAGATACAGAAAAAATGGGTAATCTATAAGGTTGCCAGGTCCCACTCAGGAAATATCTAGGGACTTTAGGGGTGGAACCAGGGAACTTTCCCATTCCCTAAAAAGAAATATTTACAAATTCAGCAGTGCAATTTTCCTGAATCCAGTCTTCATTTCCTCCTCTTTTTTGCATTCAAATGATTCCACGGCAACTGTGCTTGCACTAAAATGAAAGTGAACTCACACACACACTCACAAAGCCAAAATAAACAGTTTGCATGCCCATACTTTTGCGATCTCCCTGGGGCAGTGGTATAGATAGCTTTACTCGCTGGAGTCGCTGAATGTAGCAATCTGCTGAATTTAAACCAATTTATGGAGAGAAAGGTCTTAAGGATGTAGTTTTCGTCTATCCCAATCTCAGGTTCTAGTTAACTCTTTACTATCCCTTTTACTACACAGTTTCTGAAAGGAATGGAAAACGAACAGAGAGATTGGGCTCTCTGGCTTTCTCTTACACACATATGGCTGTTCCTGCTCTGCTCCCCCCCCCCCCCGCTTCAGTCTTGCTAAGATTTAAAGGCGCACACACACCCCTTCCGAAACAGAAGCAGTTGCAAGCTTCTGACCCTGCCTGATCTAAAGGCATATTGTGGCTGTTGAGGCAGGGCTTCTTCTGAGCTGTATGGTGGTGGGGAGGAGCCAAGCCAACCCTGGGTGAGACAGTGATACAAAGATCAAGAACAAAAAAGCCACAAGGCTGTCACAACCAAACCAAAAGTTCAAACTATCTCAAAACAATACAAGGAAGTCTTTGTGTGTCACCGCATGCAATCTATTACTTATAACCATCATATATTACAATCATTAATGCTCATATTCTCATGTACACCATAATCATTGCTATATATGCCATATATGGATTGAAAACCTCCTTAATGATAATTAAAGTCCAAAGTCTTCTTTAAATAATAGTCCATATATAGAGGGGGAGGAGCCTGCATAGCCAGGAGATCCCTCACCTGAACCTGAGAACTGTCCCAGGTTTTCATTTCCACCCCCCCCCCCGGACTCGAGTATTGAACTGTTTTCTTTGCTTGCCTCATTGTATTCTTTTAAGGCATTGGTTCATCCTGCTATTACCACTCTAAAACTGGATCTTTAAAGACATATTTTAATGTATGTTTTCGTGTAATAATCCCTTTTAATATTGTGATGTTTGCAGATTATTTTCACTGCAGCTTTCACTATCACAAGACTATGTCAGAACTGTTTTCAGTTTTATGAGTTGCACTAAAATTAGAACTGCTCTGGTGTTATACTTGTAATAACTTTGTTACTTCTGAGAAACGCTAGTGTTTAGCACAGGGGTTTCAAACATGCAGCCTGGGGGCCAAATCAGGCCCCCAGAGGGCTCCTATCAGCCCCCCCAAGCAGCTAGCAGTCATCTGCTTCCTTCTGTCTTGCATCGTTCTGCATCACAGTTTGCTTTGCCAGGCTGACTCGATCACTCAGGAGCTATAAAGCAAAGCCTCTATTTTCTCCATTGACTGAGACTCCTCCTTTAGGGAGGAAGAGGGAGAGCTTGTTTTGCCAGGCTCTCTCAATCACACAGCACAGCTACTGAGCCAAGCCTTTCTTCCTTCTATTGGCTGAGGCTCCTCCTCCTCCTGGTCCTCTGGAAAAGGAAGGAAAGAGCCAGAGCTTCCTTTGCCCAGTTCCCCAGATCACATGAGAGAGATACAAAGAAAGCACCTTTAAGACCAACAAGTGCTAATGTTTCAAACATGTTTTATTTTAAGCTTTTTAAAAATCTCTGTGTTTTTCTGTTTCCTTTATAAAGTTTATACCTCTGCTATCTGGCATTACACTTTATGACACACATGGCCTGGCCCAACAAGGTATCATTTATGTCAGATTCTGCCCTCAGAACAAGTGAGTTCAACACGCCTGGTTTAGCAGTTTCTTTTAGCAGATTTGTGTTATGGGCATCAGCTTTATCTGTGGCATCTGTCAGGATGTTTGCTGTCTGATACTGCCATTTCACTTTTCTTAGTCTTATCATTAAAACTGACAGCAAGATGCTTTTTACCAATCACCAATGAAGCCAGGTATGGATGGAGGTCCCAAAAGAAGGCTTCCACTCCAGAAAGGGCAGAACTTCAGCTCCAGTGGCAGCATTTCATAGTTTCCCAGTTGACTTGGCTAGTTAGAATTATAGCAAATTTACTTGGTTATTGAGGAGACATTCTGGGAGTCTGGGCTCCCCAGCAATCAAGGGTGAGGAGCAAACATATCTTGTCTGCTTGCTTCTCCCCAGTAACAACACGTTGCCCATGCACTAGGGTTGCCAACCCCCAGATAGGACCTAGAGATCTCCCAGAATTAATGCTGATCTTCAGATCTTATCTGGAGGAAATGGCTGCTTTGGAAGGTGGCCTCTATGGCTATATATATATATATATATATATATATATATATATATATATATATATATATATATATATATATATATATATATATACTCTACCCAAACCCCACCTTCCCCAGGTTTCACCCCCCCCCCAAAAAAAAAAATTCCAGGAATTTCCCAACCCTGAGTTGGCAGTCCTACCACTCACCATTTCCTGAATTTTGATAAGGTGGAAATAACTTGGTGCTTCAGGACAAATGCAGGAATATTTGACTCTTTTAGACTGGCTGAGAAAGAGTTCTTTTTCATATGCTTCACTTTGCCACTTTGTCAGAGTGGGATCATTCTAATTAGTCCTGGTTAGGCCCTGTTGTGGTTAGATGGAAGAGTGCAGGCTTTTGTTTGTTAGGAATCTATGGCAAACACCTCAAGGCATCTTATAATGGGGCAAAATTCCCAAGCACAGCTTCTGAATGATTAGTAGCTGAGGGGTTGGTAAGTAGGCCAGCCCCTTCAGGGCTGTGGCTTCACCAGTTTGAACCTTAATGTTCCACAGCATCAGAGAAGAGTAGTGGAACAACAGCTAGGATTGCCAATCCCCAGTTTGCTGACTCCATGCAATTAAACATATGAACATATGAACATATGAAGCTGCCTTATACTGAATCAGACCCTCGGTCCATCAAAGTCAGTATTGTCTTCTCAGACTGGCAGCGGCTCTCCAGGGTCTCAAGCTGAGGTTTTTCACACCTATTTGCCTGGACCCTTTGTTGGAGATGCCAGGGATTGAACCTGGGACCTTCTGCTTCCCAAGCAGATGGTCTACCACTGAGCCACCGTCCCTCCCCCCCACCGTCCCTCCTGCAATTAGTGTGAGGTCACTCACAGTTTGTTAGCCCCTGGCTCACACATTTTTGTCTTCGCTCAGGAAAAATGGTTCCAGAGCACATTAATTCATGCAATAGCTTTAATGCCGGTAGCTCACGAAGAAGAATTTTTGCTCACAAGATGTCACGGCTGGGGCCGGGTCAGGCAAAGTCCAGAGGCAGTCCGAGGTCTGTAGCCAGTAAGCAGGAGGGTCTGAGGCGCCAAATCCAAATCAGTGTACAAGTATCGCAGGTCCGAGGTCCAGAAGCCGAGGTCAGGGAGTCCAGAAGTCAAAAGCCAAAGTCAGGGAGTCAGGAACCAAAGTCAAGCCGGAGTGGATGCTAGGATGTCAGGGAGATGACTAGTTGCTTCCACAAAGCCTCCTCCCAAAGCCCACAGCTATATAGCCCTCTGCTGGCTGTTGCCCGTTTGGGCTAATTGCTGGCTCAGGGAGGCAGCCAGGATCCTGTCATAACTCAAGCATCCTTGCTCTTAGGAGGGCCAGAATCCTCTCAGAACTCAGGGCTCAGGGAGCGTCTTGCTTGTGAGCGTGCCGCCCTCCTCCGATCCCTGAGGTCCTGCCGGAGGCGGTCACGCACACGAGCCACCCGAGAGGGCGAGGCAGGGGGGCTGGGATCTTCTCCAGCAGGAGGCAGGGGCACTGGTGCAGGTGGCAGGGGCACAGTTTCCTCGTCAGACTCAACTTCCTCTGCAGGGTCCCCAGCACCCATGACACTATCCCCCCCCCCAGGGCCCCCCTCCGTCGAGGGACCTGGAAGGTCGGGGTGGTCGTTGTGGAACCGGTGCACCAAGATTGTCCTCGGGCTCCCAAGACCGGTCTTCTGGGCCATATCCCTCCCAGTCCACCAGGTATTGGAGGCCTCCACGATGGTACCGGGAGTCCAGGATCTGGCGCACCTCATATTCTTCCTCGTCATCCACCAACACCGGTGGTGGCGGCGGTGGGCAAGGAGGCCGAGCTGGGTCAGGGGGTGCAGCTGGAACAAGGAGGGAGCGATGGAACACAGGGTGAATGCGGAGGTGGGGTGGCAACTGGAGCCTGAAGGCGACGGGGTTTATTTGGTCCGTGACGGGGTAGGGTCCAATGAACCGCGCATCCAGCTTGTGAGACCGACCAGGCCGGCGCAGGTAGCGAGTTGAGAGCCACACCTGATCCCCTGGCTGGATTGGGGGGCCTTCCTGCCTCTTCCGGTCCGCAGCCAGTTTATAGGCTTCCTTGGCCCGCTGTAGCTGCTCCCGGAGCAAGTCTTGGCTGGCGCGGAGTTCTTGCAGGTAGGCCTCGATGGCGGGGACATTCGTGGGTGGCAGGATCGCCAGGAAGAACCGAGGGTGGTACCCGTAGGTTGCAGCAAACGGGGTCATTTGGGTGGACGAGTGGACCGCGTTGTTGTATGCAAACTCCGCTAGAGGCAACAGACTGGTCCAGTCGTCCTGCTGGTAGCAGGTGTAACAGCGGAGATATTGCTCTAGCGTGGCATTGGTGCGCTCTGTCTGACCATCAGTCTGTGGGTGGTAGGCTGAGGACAGGTGCACTCGAGTACCCAGGCTGGAATGGAGGGCTTGCCAGAACCAAGAGGAGAACTGGGGGCCCCGGTCTGAGATCAGGTGGGCTGGGAGTCCGTGCAGACGAAAGATGTGTTGCAGGTAGAGCTGGGCTGTCTCCTGAGCTGTGGGAAGTTTCGGACACGGAATGAAGTGGGCCATCTTGGTAAATAGGTCGACGACCACCAAGATGCAAGTCTGACCTTTGGATCGTGGGAGTTCTGTAATGAAGTCCATCGAGATGGTGTCCCAGGGTCCTGAGGGTGCGGGCAAGGGCTGTAACAACCCCGAGGGTTTGGCTGGGACGTCTTTGGCCCGCCGACAGACATCACAGGAGCTGACATAGCGGGCAACATCGGAGCGCACTCGTGGCCACCAGAATTCTCGCGTCAGCAAGTGGGTGGTCTTATGCTGTCCAAAGTGCCCGGCGGGTAACGAGTCATGAGTCAGGCGTAGCACTTCTGCCCGCAAGGGCCCGGGCGGCACATAGAGGCGTTCGCGGTGTAGCAAGAGACCGCCTCGAGTCGTGAACTCGCCTGCTGAGTCGTCTTGGAGTGCCTGGAGGTGTTGCTGGACCCAGGGATCGTTGGCCTGGCTAGCACGAATGTCCTCCACGAGTGTGGGTGAAGTGGAGGTGGCTGCAAATACTGAGGGTGGCAGGATGGGAGCAGCGGGCGCGGCCGCAGTTGAAGCAGGGGCGTATTCCGGTTTCCGGGACAGCGCGTCTGCTTTCCGGTTCTGGGTATGGGGGATGTAGGAGATCCGGAAGTCAAAGCGAGAGAAGAATAGGGACCACCGGATCTGGCGCTGGTTGAGACGGCGGGTGGTCTGGAGGTGCTCTAGGTTCCGGTGGTCAGTGAGCACTTGAACAGGGTGGCGAGCCCCTTCGAGGTAGTGCCTCCAAACCTCAAAAGCCGCCTTGATCGCAAGCAACTCCCTCTCCCAGATGGTATAGTTCCTTTCCGCAGCCGTGAGCTGGCGCGAGTAATAGGCGCAGGGCTGGAGTGGCTGAGACGGCTCCTCGCGCTGGGACAGCACTGCTCCCAGGGCCACGTTGGAGGCATCAGCTTCCACCGTAAAGGGAAGCTGGGGGTCAGGGTATCTCAGGAGTGGCCCGGTGGCAAAACGGGTCTTCAGGGTGGAGAAGGCGATATCGGCCTCTGGGGACCAGCAGAAGGGTTCTTTGGGGCGGAGTAGTTGAGTCAGGGGTGTTGTCAGGGAGGCATAGGCCGGGATGAATTGCCGATAGTAGTTGGCAAAACCAAGGAATCGCTGCAGGTCTTTGCGATTCTGAGGAGCCTGCCAGGTCAGGACCGCTTCTACTTTTTTCGGGTCCATGAGGATCCCTTGTGGAGACACAATGTGACCGAGGAACTCGACAGAGCGCAGGTCGAAGTCGCACTTCTCCAGCTTGGCGTAGAGGCCATGGGTTCGTAGGCGCTGCAGGACCTGGCGGACGTGCTCGGCGTGCTGGGCAGGATTGCGGGAGTAAATTAGGATGTCATCTAGATATATGATTGCGAAGCGGTCGAGCAGGTCCCGGAATATGTCGTTCATGAACCTCTGGAAGACAGCGGGGGCGTTGGTCAATCCGAAGGGCATCACCAGGTGCTCGTACTGCCCGTACCGGGTCCCAAATGCGGTCTTCCATTCGTCTCCAGGTCGTATGCGCACCAAATTGTACGCTCCACGGAGGTCCAGCTTGGTATAGATTTGGGCCCCCTTTAAGCGATCCAAGAGTTCAGGGATCAGTGGTAGAGGGTACCGGTCGCGGATGGTGATCTTGTTCAGGGCCCGGTAATCATTGCACAGCCGGAGCTCCCCACTTTTCTTCTTCACGAAGAGAACTGGAGCAGACAGGGGAGAGGTTGAGGGTCGGATGAAGCCGCGTTTCAGGTTCTTATCTAGGAAGTCTCGCAGAGCGGCCAACTCAGGCTCCGACATTGGGTACAGACGCCCCACCGGGAGTGGTGCCCCAGGTACCAAGTCAATGGCACAGTCATAGGGCCGGTGAGGGGGAAGCTGATCCGCTCCCGTCTCTTCGAAGACATCGGCGAAATCCGCATACTTCTGAGGGAGCTGAGGACCACCACTCGGGATGCCAGCTGCCAGAGTGGTGGGAGGAGTCAGATGGGGGCATGGGTCTTGGAAACGTAGTTCCTGCTGGGCCCAGTCCACGATGGGGTTGTGCAGCTTCAGCCAGGAAAGGCCCAGAATCAGTGGGAAGCGAGGCATGCGGGCGACATTAAACTGCAGCTGTTCTTGGTGCTGCTGGACGTGGAAGGTGATGGGACAGGTCTCCTGGGTGACAGGCCCAGAACGGAGGAGGCGCCCGTCAATAGCCTCCACCAGCGACGGAGTCTCTTTTGTCTGCACCGGGATCTGGTGCTGTTTTACAAAGGCGGCATCTATAAAACAGTGGGCTGCTCCCGAGTCCAGCATGGCATACACGAACAGCCAGCGTTCGTCAGGCAGACGGAGTTTGACTGGTAGCAGGAACGGGCCCGGGGTATCAGCCCGCTGTTCGGAGGACCCAGCTAGTCGCCCCAGGCTGGGGGGTCCACTTACGCCTGGGGCTGCCCTTTTGGCGGCGGTGGCGGTGAAGGCCCGGGTTCCTGATGCTTAGCAGGGCAGCCAGAGGCATAGTGGCCTGCCGTGCCGCAGTAGAGGCACAGATTCTGTGTGCGGCGTCTGGCCTTTTCCTCTGGGGTCAGGCAGGGTCGGGCAGCTCCAAGCCGCATAGGCTCGTCCTCGGCGCTGGTACGAGCTGAGGATGGGCGAGGAGCCAAGTGGCATGGCGCAGGGAGCTGGCGCCCTCTGGTCTTGGCTTGGCGGCGACTTTCCAGGCGGCCATCGATGCGGAGGCAGAGGGTGATAAGTTGTTGAAGCGTGGGTGGTGGCTCCACCCTGGCCAGTTCATCCAGGACCTCCTCTGCCAACCCCTCGGTAAACTGGTCCATCTGGGCAGCCTCATTCCACGCCAAGTCTTGGGCCAGGAGCTTGAATTCGGTGGCATACTGAGCCACCGAGGATTTGCCTTGTTTCAGTGCCCTGATCTTCCGGTTGTCTGTGGCTGCTTGGACTGGGCTAGAGAAAGCAGCAGACAGGTGGGCCTCAAACCCTTGGTAATTAGTTAGTAGGGGAGAGGATGCGACCAGCAAGGGTGTGGCCCATTTGGCCGCCTGCCCCTTTAACAGACTGATGATGAAACACACCTTTGTCTTGTCATTGAGGAAGTCCCGTGCTCTCAGTTCAAAGTACAGCCGACACTGTGCTAGGAAGGCAGGAAATTCTTCCACGGCACCCCCAAATCTGTCAGGTGGGGAAACTGGGCACTTGGCTGGAGCACTGGCCGCAGGTTGTTGCTGCAAGTGCACTACTGCCTGTGTTAGCTGCTGTACCTGGGCTTGGAGCGCAGCCAGTAGTTCTGTGGTTTCACTTGCTTCAGCATCCATCCTGTGGAGTGGGTGTTTGTCTGGTGGAAGCAATCTGTCACGGCTGGGGCTGGGTCAGGCAAAGTCCAGAGGCAGTCCGAGGTCTGTAGCCAGTAAGCAGGAGGGTCTGAGGCGCCAAATCCAAATCAGTGTACAAGTATCGCAGGTCCGAGGTCCAGAAGCCGAGGTCAGGGAGTCCAGAAGTCAAAAGCCAAAGTCAGGGAGTCAGGAACCAAAGTCAAGCCGGAGTGGATGCTAGAATGTCAGGGAGATGACTAGTTGCTTCCACAAAGCCTCCTCCCAAAGCCCACAGCTATATAGCCCTCTGCTGGCTGTTGCCCGTTTGGGCTAATTGCTGGCTCAGGGAGGCAGCCAGGATCCTGTCATAACTCAAGCATCCTTGCTCATAGGAGGGCCAGAATCCTCTCAGAACTCAGGGCTCAGGGAGCGTCTTGCTTGTGAGCGTGCCGCCCTCCTCCGATCCCTGAGGTCCTGCCGGAGGCGGTCACGCACACGAGCCACCCGAGAGGGCGAGGCAGGGGGGCTGGGATCTTCTCCAGCAGGAGGCAGGGGCACTGGTGCAGGTGGCAGGGGCACAGTTTCCTCGTCAGACTCAACTTCCTCTGCAGGGTCCCCAGCACCCATGACACAAGACTCCACAGCCTAGAGAGAGTATTGATTGTAGGCCAGGCAACAGGAAAGGGCAACTAGAATGATTAAAAGGTTTGGAACACTTTCCCTACAAAGAAAGGTTAAAACGCTTGGGGCTCCCCAGCCCGGAGAAACGTCGACTGCGGGGTGACATGACAGAGGCCGACAAGATTATGCATGGGATGGAGAAAGCAGAGAAAGAAGTCCCCCTCTCCCCCTCCCACAAGACAAGAACCCGTGGGCACTCGATGAAATTGCCTAGCAGTCGGGCCAGAACGGATAAAAGGAAGTCGTTCTTCACCCAAAGGGTGACTGACGTGGAATTCACTGCCACAGGAGGCGGCGGCAGCCACAAGCATAGCCAGCCCCAAAAGGGAATTGGATAAAAATATGGAGCAGAGGCCCATCAGTGGCTATTAGCCACAGCATATGTGTATGTGTGTATGTGTATGTATGCATGTATGTATATGTGGGTGTGTTATAATATTATTAAATATATACGGTACATTTCTATAAATTTCAAATTCTACTTTATTTCTAAATCTGGAATTAAGCGCTCCAAACTTTCTACACCTATACACACACACACACACACACACACACACTGGCCACTGTGTGATACAGAGTGTTGGACTGGATGGGCCATTGGCCCGACCCAACATGGCTTCTCTTCTGTTCTTATGTGACACAGAGTGTTGGACTGGAGGGGCCATTGGCCTGACCCAACATGGCTTCTCTTATGTTCTTATGTGACACAGAGTATTGGACTGGATGGGCCATTGGCCTGATCCAACATGGCTTCTCTTCTGTTCTTACGTGACACAGAGTGTTGGACTGGATGGGCCATTGGCCTGATCCAAAAGGGCTTCTCTTATGTTCTTATGTGACACAGAGTGTTGGACTGGAGGGGCCATTGGCCTGATCCAACATGGCTTCTCATATGTTCTTACGTGACACAGAGTGTTGGACTGGAGGGGCCATTGGCCTGATCCAACATGGCTTCTCTTCTGTTCTTATGTGACACAGAGTGTTGGACTGGAGGGGCCAGTGGCCTGACCCAACATGGTTCTCTTATGTTCTTATGTGACACAGAGTGTTGGACTGGAGGGGCCAGTGGCCTGACCCAACATGGCTTCTCTTATGTTCTTATGTGACACAGAGTGTTGGACTGGAGGGGCCATTGGCCTGACCCAACATGGCTTCTCTTATGTTCTTATGTGACACAGAGTGTTGGACTGGAGGGGCCATTGGCCTGACCCAACATGGCTTTTCTTATGTTCTTATGTGACACAGAGTGTTGGACTGGAGGGGCCATTGGCCTGACCCAACATGGCTTCTCTTATGTTCTTATGTGACACAGAGTGTTGGACTGGAGGGGCCATTGGCCTGACCCAACATGGCTTCTCTTATGTTCTTATGTGACACAGAGTGTTGGACTGGAGGGGCCATTGGCCTTATCCAACATGGCTTCACTTATGTTCTTATGTGACACAGAGTATTGGACTGGAGGGGCCATTGGCCTGATCCAACATGGCTTCTCTTATGCTCTTATGTGGCACAGAGTGTTGGACTGGATGGGCCATTGGCCTGATCCAACATGGCTTCTCTTATTTTCTTAAAGTGAAAGATCAGTAACTGGGAAACCTGGTCACACAACGCCCTATTAATGCAAATAAGCCTGCAAAAGTCCCTTCCCCATACGTGTTTCTTTACTATCCCATGCAATATGAGTGCTGGTCATTAAAGAAGACTTCCAGCTCGGAAACACTTCCCCTTGACAATCGCTATTCGTGTCTGGTCACCTAACGAGGAACTCCTACTCGCCCCAGGTGCTTGGCTCTGTATAAACCCATTTAGGAAATGGGGGTAACACCCTGAGGCAAGTGTGGCTGAGAGAGCTCTCCTAGAAGCTGCCCTTTCAAGGACAACTCCGCCAGAGCTATAGCTGACCAAAGACCATTCCAGCAGCTGCAAGCGGAGGAGCGGGGAATCAAACCCAGTTCTCCCAGATAAAGAGCGCACTTCACCATTACACCAAGCTGGTTCTCCAATGAACCTCACACCTTACACCAACTTGCTATAAAGATTCTCTCACTTTATATAAGATTTCTGTAAGTCCATACAAAGTTGTAGAAGTTCACAGTTTAATACACAAACATATACTTACCTTGATCCTGCAGCAGAGTCTTCACACACAATAAACAAATAAATCTTTCTCACATGTAAATCAATATACACTCTTGTGCAATTGGGAAATCTTCTGCACCAGGCCACTTCTAGGATTAATCTCTTGTGTATAATATTTCTCCAAGTCCAAACCATGACAAGTTCAACCGGTCTGAGCTGCCTCATTTGTATAACTGCTTTATCCAAGCTTCACAATTTCTCTGAATAATTTTCCTTGGGAACACTCAGAATTCTGTCACCTTCTAATGTCACATTCCAGTTGAGGCACATGGGGAGGGCAGAGTTTGGAGAGCATTCTCTCTCTGTAGCCACTGTAAGACTTCAATTTCTCCTAGATTATATGGTATTCCATATGTTATACCATACTGTTCACCATCCAAAATTGCCATATCCTTCAAGAAAACTGATCTCTGTAGTCCAGAGATCACTGTTAATTCCAGAAGAACTCTAGACCTCACCTTAAAGTTGGTAACCCTAAAAGCATATAGGGAAAGACAATGGCTGATGATAGCAATCAATGTCTTCTTCAGCTGCACTGGGCCTCATTTGGCCACATATTTTGTGGTCAAGGACTGGCACATACAAGGACAGATAGTAAAAGGGCAGATGCACAATGGCTTCAGCCATGGCTGTAAGACATCTTTGAGTCTTCTGCCACCTGTTCAGTCTTGTACACTTGATGTCTTGCAAAACAGCTAGAGCTTTCAACAAAGGAAGGCTTTTTTTGCCTGGATAAAGTGCCACCATTACTGGAATAGACTTATAGGATCCAGTCCATACAATTGCTTTGCAGTGCAATTGCTTTGTGGTAATAGATATTTTTCAGGTAATGTAGAAAGAACTGTGTCAGTTACGGATTTAAAAAAAAAAAAACACTGCGTAAAAACATGTATGAAACCATTAGATTGTAGGAAAAGCATTAACAGAACAATAAAAAATTGAGAAGGAGCCAGTACAGTTCACTCCACGCTGATGACACTGTGACATCTGCACACTGCAAACTTATTCTCAATTGTCATGGCTGCTCTTCAAGGGGCTCTGGGAATTGTAATTCTGGGAAGATACTCAAAATGACTGTCAGAATCTTAACAGCTCTGCACAACACTACAATTGCTAGGTTTCCTTGAGAGAAATTATGTCAGTTAAACTGATTTAACCTTGAGGGGGAACACTTGAGATATTCAAAAGCTACATGTTGTACTTTAATAAAACACTTGAAAAGTATGTTTTTTATAAACTGGTATTTTTTAATAAACTGTTTTCCTATTATATCTCTCTTTCTTTACATTAGAAACATTTCATTTTCTTCAGTGCATTGGGAACAATTTTGAAACTAACTGCAATGTTGCTGAAATTGGCGTTATCATATGCTATACTAATGTTGCAGGCAACAATGTTAGAGTGGTTTATAATTTTAGGGATGGAAATACCTCCAATATTAGCACCTACTTTAACTGGGGGGGGGGGAGTATATTCTTGAGAGCTGTTCTGACATTCTCAGATGTGTCTGTAGCAGGTCCTGTGCTGATTGGCTGACTGGCCTTCAGGCGGGTACAAGCCAGGGGGCCATGAGGAATCCTGTGAAGTGAAACAATTTGGAAGCCCTTCCCAGTCCCTCAAAATCTCTCCATCTAAGGCTTTAGGGCCTTGAGCAGGGTGGGACTACAAATTATTAATCAGTGTCACCAGTGTTGCCAAATCAGCCTTCTACCATTTTTGACAGGCTTGACAACTTAGTTCACTTACCTCTCCCCCTGGGACCTAGCTACAGTGATCCATGCAACTGTCACTTCCAGGTTAGACTACTGTAACTCGCTCTGTGTGGGGATGCCCTTGAATCCAGAAACTCCAGCTGATGCAATATGCAGTGGTTCACCTTCTGATTCCAATGTCAGCTGGTGCTGCGCCAGTTGTACTGGATTCCAGCTGAGTTCTGGGTCTGGCTCAGGGTCTTGGTGCTAACCTTCAAGACCTTATGCAGCTAGAACCTTATGTAGCTAGGGGTGCGGGACTGTTTCTCCCCATATGTGCTCCGCAGGACCTTTTCTGCCCTGGCCTCAACCTGGTGGACATTCTTCCCATTGAAATCAGGGCTCTGCAGGACTTGTTACAGTTCTGCAGGCCTGTAAAACAGAACTGTTCCACCAGGCTTTCAGCTATCTGGCAGGCATCCATTTTTTTATTCTGGCACTTCCTACCCAAACTGTCCTTAAATTGCCTTATGGTAAAGGTGGCAGCCTTCACTATCAATTGTAACTGGACTGCTACCATAACTCCACCTGCCTGGTCTTCAGTACAGATGGCACGCTGGACTGTTATTGTCTCACCATCTGTTTTTAATCTGGACTCTTAACTACTATTTTAAATGTCGTTTTGTTGTTATATTTATGTTGTGACCCACTAGGGTTGCCAGGTCCAGTTCAAGAAATATCTGGGAATTTTGGGGGTGGAGCCAAGAGACATTGGGGTGAAGCCAGAAGCAAGGTTGTGACAAGCATAATTGAACTCCAAAGGGAGTTCTGGCTATCACATTTAAAGGGACTACATTTAAATGCATTCCCTCCATTAGAAATTATGAAGGATAGGGGCACCTTCTTTGGGGGCTAACAGAATTGTCACAGCTTTTAAAAAATTATTTTATATTGAATTTTTGTTGGAGTTGGCCACTATTAAAAGCTGTTGAGTGCTGAAAGCTTAAAACAATAACATATTAACATCAGTGCAATTTTCATTGAGCTTTTGGACTCTATGCCAATATTATGGGCAAATGGGCTCTTCCGATAGTTTAGCATCTAGGAGCATCATACGTCTCAACCCATCATGGGCAATCTATACAGGATCTTCTGAATCAACCATGCAGTGATGCATAGGAGAAGCAGGTTCAAATCTTGCATATAATTATTGACTAATGGGAACTTGGAAGCATCCACACAGACATACCCTAGGTCAGGGGTGGCCAACAGTAGCTCTCCAGATGTTTTTTGCCTACAACTCCCATCAGCTGCAGCCATTGGCCATGCTGGCTGGGGCTGATGGGAGTTGTAGGCAAAAAACATCTGGAGAGCTTCCGTTGGCCACCCCTGCCCTAGGCAGTGCTTTGTCAGACTATGGGCATCTTACATCATTTCACTGACAGACTGCCCATTGCCCTTTTTCATCCAGCCATTCTTTCCCCCTGTCCATTAGGCTAATTATTTTTGCCTGCTGTTTATTATACAAGAGACCTGCCTCTCGTTATCTGTCTTGTTTCCACCACCCTCCCTATCATACAGCCTAATTGTGTGGTTTATATCATCAGCAGATTATTAGGAGGGGAGTGAACATTTAAGAAACTTCCCCTCCACCAGTGGACTTAGAAGAACTCTTTTTAGGATGGCACTATTAGTCAGGAACTTACAGCTGTCTAGAAAGCATAAACTGCCCAAAGGATTGTACCTTAAAACAATTTGAAAATAATTTATTTTGTTTAAATATGTTGGAAGGGCAGCCAACACTGTTTATGTTAGATTTGGAGAGACTGAATATCAGAACAAATGAGGATGCTTAATTCTATTATAAATAACAAGCATGCTTTATTTTAAACAGACAGCAGTCAGCTGAAGATCTTGCAAGAGTTCCTGCTAATTCCACCAGCAACATCTTGAATAGACTTCTGGTTAGTTACGATCCCAGGATAAGACCAAATTTCAAAGGTTTGTTCATGTTTTACTAACATGTGTATGTGCACTACATCCAGCTCTGTTCTGTTTCTTTCATTCAGGTAGATATTGATGCCCAAAAGTACGACTAGGTGAAGAAAGTCTAATGCATACTGTGCAGTAAGATAGCCTACTATAATTTTAAATCTCATTCACTTTAAACTGAGATGATAGGGTAAGTTATAAAGTCAATCAATTAAGTCAGTCAATCATTTGTTAACTTGACAATGTCAGACAATTAACTTCGTAGAATTAAGTTTTCCTCTTTGAGAAGATATGATTACTTGCACTTGTAAATGTATTTTTGCTGTCAGCATATATGAGGTTGAATCCTGGAGATCTGTTCTGCTAATGGTGACACAATATTCTGGCACAGGGAGCTCTATACACTCAAAGAAAGCAGCACCACTAACAGAAAGGATCTACAGTATCCAGCCCACACTTTCATTTTTATCCATACCTCTGCTATGTAAAGGTTCTAGCTATCATACTGGTGTACTGTGTAAAGATGCCACCATATTCTACATTCCCACTATTTCAGCTTAAAAATCCATGTCTCATTTTCACTTCCTCTTTCTTTAAATGAAACCCATATGGTTGCCAAGCTCCAGGTGGTAATCTGGAGTTCTGCCTGGAATTGTAAATGATCCAGAGATCAGTTCCCCTGGAGAAAGTGGCAGACTGCATGGTGTGTCGGTTCTAGGTGAAATTCTTCTTCCCCAAATACCCCTCTGTACAGGAACTGCCCCCAAATCTGGAATTCTCTAGATTAGAGTTGGCAACCTGACCCATAAGACTCTTTATGTTTGCACTGTTTTTTAACACTGGATTCTGAGTAGACCTGCTTAGGTTAAATTAGATAAATATGCCATGCATACTTAATGGGAAGAACTGCTATGTAACAGGAAAAAAAATATGGAAGGAGTGTAGTGAAGAGGGTTTTCCCTTCCCAGCCAACTACAATAAATAGGTGTTTGCTCCAGTAGGATTATGACAATGGTCTAAAATTATTAAGAGTATGGTAAGGCAACGCAACAGTGTATATCTATTTATATTTTAAAATATGGAAGGAGAAGAAAAAGGAAATTGGAAATCCTGGGGCAGCTCTGAGACTTTTTATTTTGCTTGCTTTTTGTGTATTTTAGGAATTCCAGTTGAAGTGGCAGTTAACATTTTCATTAACAGCTTTGGATCAATACAAGAAACAACTATGGTAAGCAATGTTACATAATGGAGAAACTAAATTCTTAAGGCCATGGCCACCATTTGAAGACTATGGA
This sequence comes from Heteronotia binoei, assembly GCF_032191835.1. NCBI lineage: Eukaryota > Metazoa > Chordata > Lepidosauria > Squamata > Gekkonidae > Heteronotia > Heteronotia binoei. The sequence continues at coordinate 53,260,774 of NC_083231.1, read as the reverse complement.
GGTGGGCAAGTCATGTGATTTCCTCCAATGTGATATCTGGGTTGATCCTGGATGGTATACATGAAACCAAGTGGGAATCTTGGGGTATCAAGGAAACTTCAGCCCTTGTCAGGGACCCCAGTGATGAGGACTGAAGTTTCCTTGATATATCCATTTCTAGCCAGGAAGTTTACAAGAATTGAGAACCACATTTTTTTTTGCAAGGAAGACTTACTTATGATCTCGAGACTGGAAAATATCTGTAAGTAAATGTAACTCCAGTAACAGATCATATGCCTTTGAACACTTTTTTGTTCCTTGAGGAGTCATGGACAGTGTCTACCTCATACATATGTTCAAATGAATCCTTGCCTTGGACATAATAGATTGCCAACAAAGCCAGCAAATTGTGAATATGCTACTGAGATGTGTAATACTGAATAGTGTAAAAAGATTATTTGTGAGCGTTGATTAATAATTGTGTACAACTGCTTTTCTTGAGAAGGCTATTCTCATAAGGATGGGAATTCTAACATGCAAGTTTCAGAATTTCATGCTACTTAAAGTGCTTGGATTCACATGAATGACACACTATCCTGCTTCTGCTATTGATGAGTAAAGCATTCCTTCAGGAAGGGTTTATCTGAATAGCTGATCTGTGGAACCAAGTTATCATATGACGATTAGAATAATTAGAACATGAATTGCAAGATCCCTCAAACTTTAGTCAAATAACATTTAACAACAAAATAGGAACAAGGTAGTTAATTGTGATACAGCCTGATATGCAAAGTTTTTATTTCCCATTAAATTTATCTTCTTTGTATCTATATTATATTATACATGTCTTGTAATCAATGTTCTCCGGTACTTATTACTGATAGCTCCATCTGAGGCACTGATCCCTTCCCCTTAAGTGTTTTTTTCTAAAATAAGTTTCTGAATGTGTGACATGAATGCTTCCATTACCAAATGGCAAGTTTATTTTTAGAACTGGAAAATACCTAATACAAAATCAGTTGTGGTGTCTGTCATGCCAAACTGGTAATATTCAGAATACCATCTACATGACTCACCTTCCTTAAGATTTCCATCACTGGTAGAAGTTTGTATTATGCTGGTGCTGTGTGTGGGACTTCAAGATTTATTCACGATTTAGATGCTATGGCTGAGCATGGCAGGTGCTTGAAGAGTGTGTGTGGAGGGAGGATAATGAAAAAAATATAATTCGTGTTATACTATAAACTATTCAAGATTTAGATGCTATGGCTGAGCATGGCAGGTGCTTGAAGAGTGTGTGTGGAGGGAGGATAATGAAAAAAATATAATTCGTGTTATACTATAAACTTAGAAATAATTCCAAGCTTAAAAATATATATCCAACACTGCTGGGGCTACCTGTTCCCATGCACTCAAACACAGAAGGACATTTGAACTTAGTGCCAGAGTTCTTAAAGATTGTTGATTATGGGGAAGCGTGTATTTTTCAATAATACCACCCTGGAAATATAACCCCTCCTGATGAGGAAAGTTAGTTGTAGCCTCGTGTGCGCAACACTTTAAATGTAAATCCAGTTATGTCACAATGAGGCTCAGAAACAATCCTCTTGAAAACACTCCCTCTTGTGAACATAATATTATTAGCACCATGGAAGCTGTTTAAATGTGGTCCTCATTTCAGCAAGGGAATGATACCTTTGCCTGAGGGCAAAAAAAGCAGCATGTCTCTTTCTAAAATTATGATGGGGGAAAGTAAGTCCACTGCCAAGTAGATTGCTGCCATCTTTCTGGATCATCCCTTCTGAACAGAACCATTGCTGGTCAACCTAAGACCCAGGTTTGACTGTAGAGACAGGAGTATAGAATGGGGGGTGGGGGACGTGAGAATTAGCTGATATCAGGAGTCTTCAAAATGGTGCCCATGAGCACTATGGTGCCCTCTGGCAGCTTTCATAGTGATCACCCACTGTTTTTAGAACATGGGTGGCGCCAGCACAGACTTTTAACCAGCAAGGCTTCTGATTTACCATTGGAAAACTGATTGGTTTTGCAGATTAAAATAGCATTGTTTCAATTGCAACTGCCACCACAGTGCTGGTTTTATTCTCTGCCCTCCTCTTTCCCAGTGTATTTTTTAAAAATCACCTCTCTTCTCTCCTGCATTTGGGCTTCCTCTGTGTGCATGACTCCTCCTCCTATGGCAGCCATTTTGTAGTTGCACCTACCATCATGTGAGAATTGCAAAGGAGCCCACAGGCACAAAAAAGGCTGTTTGTATATCTTCTGTTTTTCTCTCTGTCCAAGAAACATAGTTTTCTTCCTGTCTTATTAAACACTTTTAATCCATGTACTCAAGTGTCTTTGTCCTTTCACTGTTAGCTAAGGTCTCCCTGATTTTTACATGTGTATATACTATATATCCACAAGCTGGGTTTGTGTGTGTGCTTGATCCCAAAAGTCAAAGAAGGAGGAAGTTTGGGCCCCTTCCCAAATCTCCCTCTCCAAGACTCTATATTTTCAGGGACTTGAGCAGGTTACTTTCCCCCTCCCCTGAATAGACTTCAACTGAATCCCAGCTTAAACATGAGTCTGGTAAGCAAAAGCACTTACATGTGGGGATTGGCATTTGTTTATCATCTCGCTTAAACCAGGCTTCTGCCTGTGCAAAGCAGCTGCATGTGCTTCGTGAGCACCTGGAGGCCTGTAGCCTCTGCAGGTGCTCTGCTGGCATGCTAATTAAGCACCTGTTTCAATGAGATGCTACACACGTGCAAAGCCCTGCAGGTGAGTACTTTTGCTTCTCCAGCACCAAGTTTAGATCAGAGCTGACTCATAGGGCGTTTTCGCACTGACCTTAATCGGCAGCGACGTCCCTCTTCACCGCGCAGGATCTGCGCGGATTTCGCACCAATTGCTGCGGAGCACCCGGAAGAGCCGCAAAGTCCCACGGCTTTTGCGGCACAAATGGAAACTGGTTTTTGGCGGTTTCCATTTGTGCCGCAAAAGCCGTGGGACTTTGCGGCTCTTCCGGGTGCTCCGCAGCAATTGGTGCGAAATCCGCGCAGATCCTGCGCGGTGAAGAGGGACGTCGCTGCCGATTAAGGTCAGTGCGAAAACGCCCTTAATATTCTGTGCCTCCTGGAGGATAAGCAGTTGCCATCAAACCATTTTGTACATTTTCTTCTAGTTATTTTTTTTTTTAAAAAAACATGGTTTTTTGTGCTTACCTGGGCTGTCCCCTGAGTATCTGAGCACCCTGGTGCTGTGTGGGTGTCCTGATTTCATTGTTTTCACAACTGGCACATGAGCAAACCACTTTACATCTATATCCTGACTCTCAAGTCCAGGTACAAAGATGTGAAGTCTTAGGTCAAAGATCACTCACTTGTGTGGCTGTAAATGATAGCAAGTAGAATTGTAGAGGAACATTCAAATGCAATATGTTGAAATGATGCCCTAATTCTGACACACAAAATGGAAAAGGGAGTTTACCATTTTCTCTGTTATATCATTCACCAATCTCTATGTTTTGTTGAATATTGCCTGCACTGTCATTACTTTATTATACCAGGCATCAGTGTTGTATTGTAGATAATATAGTTAGATTGTAAGCAGTCAGAGTGTACTTCATTTTAATTTTTTTGTATAATGCCTAGCAGTTTAGGGACTTTGTAAATAAATAAAATGTGTACTCTTGGTATTCCCTGATATATGAAATGCCCCAAAGGTATTGCTTTCTAGACCTATGCATCTTCATTTATGTCTGGAAGGTGTCAGTTTTTAATGGTTAGCACACATCATTTTGAAGAATGTAGTTTTCCTGCCAGTGTAATGTATGTGTATGTGTTCCAAACAGGATTACAGAGTCAACATCTTTCTAAGACAAAAGTGGAATGACCCTCGACTTAAACTGCCCAATGATTGGAGGGGATCGGATACATTAACAGTGGATCCCACCATGTTTAAGTGTCTGTGGAAGCCAGATCTGTTCTTTGCAAATGAAAAGAATGCCAATTTCCATGATGTAACACAAGAAAATATTCTTCTCTTTATATCCCGTGCTGGAGATGTCCTGGTCAGCATGAGGTATTTTTTTTCTTACAATTGCAAATTGTTACTGTTGTCTTGGAACAGATAGAAGTTGTTGGAAGTACTTAGTGAGTGTGGAGTGCATGGTTCTTAACAGTTAAATGAAACTAATGAGAAATTTATCAACAGCTGTGTTGAAGGGAAGTTGATCATTTGTCATATGGTCTAAGAAATGTTTCCACTTTCCTGAATGTTACGTGTGGCTCTTGATTTCACATGGTATGATGACCTTTAGACTCTCCACTTGATTGAAGGCATAAGCCCCTTCCAGTCAAGTATTGAAGCTGGATATGGAACTGGCCACACATTTGTGTGTGCAGTGGTGGTCCCAGATTGTGCTGCTTGGAAGGTATTCAGTGTTATGGTATATCATATTAGGTAAAAGATTCTCAAATATTAACAGTGGCACACAGCTCATATGGAATGGTACAAGGTAAAGGGCAGGAAATGAGGGAGAGAGATCTGGTATCTGATGTCCTTTACTGACAGGAAGTTTGGTGGTGGCAGCAAGGGACAGCTGGAGTCAGTACTCTGTTTACATGCAGTATACCAGACCACTACATGGGGTTGCACTAGATGACCCTGAAGGTACCTTCCAGCTCTATTATTCTATTTCAGTGCAATCCTAATAAGAGATTCATTGTTGACATTGACGGACTTTGAAAGGGTGACTTTTCTTGGTATTGCACTACAGGACTTTTACCATGGCAACACCAGACAGGAAAATCCTGGAGGTGAATAGTTACAATCAGGGCTTTTTTGTAGCACGAACTCCTTTGCATATTAGGTCATACACCCCTGATGGAGCCAATCCTCCAAGAGCTTACAGGGTTCTTATTACAAGGTCTATTGTAAGCTCCAGGAGGATTGGCTATATCAGGATTGGCTAATATGCAAAGAAGTTCCTGCTACAAAAAAAAGCCCTGGTTACAGTAACACAATAGCCAACAATAGGTGATTTCCATGAACATGAGAGTCAACCTGCCAGAGGAATCAAGACCAATAAGTACTGATTTTTGTGAGATACCTGGCCAGGTTCATTAAATTCTGGGAAAGTTATATAATTAAAACAAGGTCTCACCAAAGGGGAAAATGTTGCCATAATTAGATTTCCATATAATTTCTTTTGTGGTTGCTAAATGTCTTAGATACAAAATGTACTTTCTTTGGGTTTGTTGTATGCCTCATTGGAAAATGTTAATAATTAGAATTCATGGTTTAGATATAGATAGCTTAAAGGATTCAACTGTTTTAACTCCATAAATAAATGAGATGCAGTGGAACATTTATAAACCTTTGAAATACATTAAGACCATGAAAAACAACCTCCTATGCTCACCAGCACTAAGTAGGTGGATACTCATGCTGAAAATTAGAAGTAAAAATTCAGTCAAGCATCGCCAGGTACATGAGAAGCTCAAAAGTGAACTGAACTGGCCACCAGAAAGGGGTTGCAGAGGTGACTCTGAATTTCTTTTGCTTTAAGAATTACTACTGGGAGAATGCTGGCACAGTGGCATGGCTATCTCTGCCAAAGGGATTGCTTAATTTCTCATTGCAGTACATAAGACAAGCACAGGGACTGACCTCTGCTCTCCCTTGACATTCTGAACAAGCACTATTAAAACAAACATTAATTCAGCTTCGCTAGAACATTTTAATGCACTATGCATTAGAACAGAATGTGAATCTGATTTTTGTACCAATACATAGTGAGCTGCTAAACTTGTAAGCACAAAAGCAAAATGTTATAAGGATTCTGTTTACATTTCCAGATTATCCGTTACTCTCTCATGCCCGTTGGACTTGACCTTGTTTCCTATGGATACGCAGCGTTGCAAGATGCAGTTGGAGAGCTGTATGTAAATCAGATTGTGCATAAAAATAGTTACTTCTCATGTCTAAAAACTGAACAAGTTTTTCCTCCATCCCCTCCCATGAGATAGCGGTGTTACTGTTTTTTCTTGTGCCATCTCCACCTGCCTTCTGTTCTTAATTGATGTTTTATGACTGCACTGTACACTGCTCTGAGCCTGGCTTGCCGGGAGAAGATGGTTGAAAATTCAATCCGATCCAAATAAATAAATGTGCCCTACAGAATGCCACAGCATCAAGATGCAAAATTGTTTCATAAAGTAATTGATTTTTTTCCTCTTTTAGACATTTCTGTAATAAATCTTTTGCCTCGTTGAAACTTTGTCACTCTGAATTCCCCACCCCATGCATCGCTTCCTTGCATTAATCAGTAGAATTTACATCTATGTACATTTAAGATCAGTGAAAAACAAAGACTGTAAAGAGATTGCAGATACACAGGGAAAATGAGGCCAGGATTCCAACCTTCACCCCCCCCATGGTGCAACTCCTCAAGTGGCCTGTAGAGGTGTTTTCTCAAATAGGAGCCCCATCCTCTTCACTACAGCATGGCAAATTGCTGTTGAAATACTAGGGACTTTCAAAAGTGGTTTTGTGATCTGACACACAGGAAAACTACTCAGAGTCAGATAATCAAAAAATTCACAAGAATAGCACAAGTCTCTTGTGTGAACCTCTGCAGTTCTTTGTATCCTGTGCAGTATGTGCAGTCCATAGGTGATCACTTTCTCTTAGCTGAAAGTTAGACAGTGCAAGCTTCTATGACCAATGTTTATTTGAAAAAAAAATATTTAGGACAGATAAGAAGGAATCATCTAATCAAAGCTAATGAATCCGCAGTGAAATTTTAATCTCATTTTGCATTTGTAATTGCTGCTGGTCCAGGCCATAGTCCTCCTTGGGAAGGCACATCCACCAGCAGAAGATGGAGGGGCTTTCTGCCAATTCCAGCCTTCCACTTCCAATTACTACATTGCGACTAATGCTCTCCCTGGGGTTCCTGTAAAACCCAGGAACAGCACTTTGGGAGCACTGGAGGCTGCAGATGGAAGACCCATCCCATGAAAGAAACATTCCGCAAAAGACCCATTCCATGAGCTCCACTCTGTTCATGGTCGTTTTGAATGAAAACCACTGATGTGATTTTTAAAACATTCCCACAAATCATTGAACAAATATTATGAGCAAAAATATTTTTTTCACTGTGCTCTGGTTAATACTTTCTAAAAATTTATTCCTCTTTATCCTTTTTCAAATATATAGTTGGTTATACTACTGATGACTTGCAGTTTAACTGGCAATCCAGTGATGCTGTTCAACTGGACCAAATTTCTTTGCCACAGTTTGATGTGAGGAAAGAGGATATTGAATGTGGTAACTGTACCAAATTTTACAAAGGAACTGGTATGTACTTTCATTATTTAATTACTTGGGTAGAGTTGACTGAGCTATAGGATACGTTTGATGATTATTAGTCACATTCTGACTTCCTTGTCTAGGAAAGACAAGTGGGAACCCACAAGGACTTGTGGGGTGAATGTCCCTCTTCCCTACTTCTTTTTTTCTTTCTTTCCCTTCCTTAAAAGTCCCCATGACCTCTTCCCTTTTCCTCCTTCCTCTCCTTCCCATCCACCAGCCAACCTATCTTTATCTTCTCTGCATATTCATCTTACCATCTTACCCTACCCCAGCATCTTCTGCCCAGGAAAACTATGCCAGAGTTATGTGGTGCTGGGTGCCTGCCTCACCTCTCATGGGGCCTGACTGGGCTGAGCTGTGTACCACACTCTGCCTCATGTGGGGCTCAGCTGGATACTTCCCTCTGCCTTGTTTTGCCTTGTGTTGGGCTCATCTGGCACCACCATTATTTCTCTTTGCACAGCTTGACCAGGCAATGCCATCTGCCTTGGTTTGCCTCCCATGGGGCACGGTTTCTTGCCTAAACTTGCTCATCTTATGTGCGGTTCAACTGGACCAGATGCTGCTGTCTGCCTTTCCTTGTGTGGGACTTAGCTAGACACCACCATCTGCCCTGCCTCACCTTGTGTGGAGCTCAGCCAAGCTAGGTGTTACCATCTTCCTTGTTTCTTGTGTGGGGTTCACCCATGTGCCACGGTCTTCCTGACCTTGTTCAGGGGCTTAGCCAGTCAGGTCCCACCATCTGCCTCACTTCATCAAGTGTGAGGCACTGTCATGCCTGACTTTGTGCAGAACTCAGCTGGGTGCCACCATATGCCTTGTTTCTTGCAGGGCTTGGTCAGGTCATGAGCTGCCACCAGCCTTGCCTTGGGCATGGCTTGGCTGCCATGTTTTATGCAGTACTTGGCTGTACCAAGCCCTACTGCCTGCCTCACCTTGCCTTGTGCAGGACTCATCTAGGGTGAGTACCACCATTGTGCCTCGCTTCACACAGAGGTTATCTTGATGTCATGTGAGGTTTGGCTGAGCCAGGTGCTTCCATCTACCTCACCCTGTCCAGTGTGCAGCATGCCTCATGCTGGCTGGGTGCCACCTCCCACCTTGCACAGGGCTTGTATGGGTTGGGTTCAGTCCTTCTGTCAGACAGTTGGCTGGCCCAGGATTGGATGGTAGACCAGCAGCTTGCCAGGAGACATCCAGGGGCTCTTAATGGTTGAGCTTAGCCCTGCCTGTGAGATAAATTAGGATAATGTGTAACTGGCCCAAGGTCACCCAATGAGTTTCTGGAGCAGAATGGGGATTCTAGGTACTAGTCTGAAACTCTAACCACTATACCATACTGGCTTTTGTTGAGTGGCAGCTGTTGAATGTTAACAAGCAGCTGGACCTAGGTGAGCCATGCAAGTCATGTGGTATCAAGTCACTAAGTGGTTCCTGCTTGGCCTGGCCACAATGAGTCCTCCCTTCAAAGATCAAAACAACCCTGGAAAGGACCCTATTCCTTCCCTGCCCTTTACTGACAGAATCCAAGGCTGTTGAGGTTGCCTAGCAGCTGCCATTGAGGCATCTGTTTCTTAAAGCTACAGGTGCTCCTGTTAACTTTTTTGGGGGGGCGGGGGGGGGGCGGTTACACAAACACCCAATGTATTTTTTTACAGTTAGATTATTCTGCAAACCTGAGGTGTTGTTCAGGCATGCCAAAAAATCTGTCTTGTCCATTCATGGATTCAGTCTCCAAATTTGTATCCTCAGATTTGGCCAATGTCACTATTAGAATATATGAGTACTTGCTCAAATGCATTTTTCAAATGATAAGCACTCTAAACTTAGACCATATGGAAGGTAACTTCAATCTGTGTGAGAGCGTTTTTATACAGCAATTCCTACAGTTCCATTGCAATATGAAGACTGAAAGAATCTTTAAGTTCTGGTGGGCAATTTCCTTTAGGAATGTTGATTCTTATCTCAGACTGTTGTGTGGTTTGGTTCAGGCCTTGAATTCAGCAGGAGCTCACAGGAGCACAGCTCTTGAACTTTTCTGAGGGTTCCCTCTCCTCCTCCCCACCTGCCTTGTCCATTGAATAGTTGGTGCAGTTGCATAACAATCCCTGGATTAGGAGAGCAGGCAGGCAGCCAGCCACCCACCAGGAGCTTTGCCACACCCTCAGCAGCCATCATTAACCCCTGGAAAAGCCCACGCCACCCTTTCTCCACTTCTTATGTGATTTGGGGTGGCAAGTGGCTTGCTGGCCTTTTGACTGGAGGGGGGCAGCCAAGGAGAATCCCAGATGAGCGAGGCCTGCTTGTGCTGGCTGGATCTCTAGCCACCCCAAGCAGACCTCGCTCACCCAGGGCTCTCCTTTCTTTTGTCGGGTTGCTGTTGGCTGGTGGGGGGGTGGCATATGCTAATGAGTTATCTTATGAGCTTCACCACCTATTTTTCTACCAAACAACCCCTGGTTTGGTTTATATTTTTACCCACTAGTTTTACAGTTTTATACTTTTTTCACTTTTATACTCCTGTTCAAAAGTGTGTCCATTAATTCTTTCCAAGCCAGCCACAGGAAGGACAAGCTAAATAGTCCTAGCATCATTATCCCCTAGACAACCTTGCTTATCCCCTCCTATATACTCGCTGTCTTTTCCTGAGCTCTCCTTCCCAGAGGTCCCTCTCAGTCCCATTCTCCCTCCCTGTGTTGAGTGCATATGAGAAGCAGCATTCACCAGTGCTGCTTCAGCCTTGATCCTACTCACTTCTGGGCCACATCAGCCTTCCCATGTCTGCACAACATGGCTGAAGGAGGAACTGCCATGCTGGGGCTGGGCAGTGTGTACCAGATGGGGAAGGCAGTCGCAGCTGGACCAGCAGGGGGACCAGAGTGAGGCCGTGGCATCTCTGGCAGCACATGGGGATGAGTTAGAGGAACCTTTGGGGGTTTGGGGCCAGGAAGGACTGTCCTTCAAGGGCCAATCTTTTCGCATCTATCCAATAATGTTGATGCTTAGGATGAACATTCCTATAAGAAATAGCTTGACTTTATAAATTACTTAACTTTAAAGTTGACTTTAAAAGTTACTTAACATTTTGAGTTTTATAACTGTGGCTGGGAACCTGGATATTACTTCATATCATAAATGTCTCATTGTCGAGGGTCTTCTTCAGTGAGCTGCTACTTAAGAACTAAGCATTAGAGAGTATTTCATGTAAGTAGAACAAAAATAAGTTACTCATCCAATCCAGTACATAACAGTCCTTGATACCAAGGATCCTTGAAAAATAGGTTATATGGAAGTATAACCTTTAAATACTTGGTATCAGAGCATTAGGGCTTGAGTATTCCTGGAAGCAAGTAACTAGACAGAGAAATTCTTTTAAAACTGGTGAAATGTGATACCAACAACTTAGAGCAGCCAGCAGTTTTGCTGCTCCATTCTGTATTAACAAATGTTTCTGAATAGACTTAAAGGGCAGCCCCATGTAAAGAACATTACAATGTGATCAAAGCTTTAATAACTGACCAGATCTTATTCACTGAAAAAAGCAGCTATTAGCCAACAGCTCACCAGAAGAAACAAGATAAAATAACTACATATCATGAAGAAGTACTGTTCCTTCATCTGTACTTCCAATCTGTAACTGTTATTTTAAAGGGAGTGCAACACCATCCAAAACAGGCTGTCATCCATAACCCACAATTGATTAAATTGTTGACCAGCAATGACTCAGTTTTCTTTGAACTGAATGTCAGGTTACTGGTTTTCATCCAGTTTATTATCACTCCCAGTTCAGAGCACACTAGTGATTGTTGTTCCCCAGCTTTTCTGGTATTTATTCACCTCTTAGAACTGGAACAAGTGGAGTTCCATGCCCCCAATTCTCAACTCATCCAAAAGGTGGCCAATACCATGACTGATATCAAGGATGTCATTGCAGAAGGATGTCATACCTAGAGCTACTGCTTCTTCTTCCCTTTGTTAGAGCAAATGTCGTCATCAGGGTGACCAAACCAGTTCAGACACTGGATGAAAGGCACATGACTATTTGAATGCAGTAAGAAAGAGGCTTAAACTTACATGCCTGAGAACTATCCCATTCATATGGTACAGTTCAATTCATAGGACCCAAAGAGAGGCACATGTCTGCCAAAGACTCTTGTAAGTTGAGAGGACCTCAGATATATGCCAGGCAGGACCACTGATTAATGCTTTAGACTGATAAGGTTTCAATAGATAGCAGGCTTATTAAGTAATCATAAGTAAAGTTTATTAAGTGAAGCTATGAACAGATTAATTGCATCTAATGATGACAGTGCATTAAAGCTTTGTTTGTGAAAGCAATATTTGTGGTAATGGCTTCACTTTGTTTGCTGGGCCATGGTCCTGTGAACTGTTTCAACTGAGCATTGTATATTGATATCACAAGCACAGTGGAATGATGACAAATGAAAAAGGAGGGAGCAGAGCTCAGCCACAGCAATGAGTTTTAACTAAAGAGTTCTGGAGCTCCATTCTCAAGTCAATTAGTTAACTATTCATAACCAATTGATGTTTTCAACACTAGAACAAACAGTTTTTTTCTGTGTGAAAGTACAGTGAAAAGATTAATATATTCATAACCTGCTAAACCATTATGAGAGAATATGCCATCTCCTGAGGAAAACTGCTTGTCTATGACATTTTGTTTATATCTTTCACTGTTTCATCCACATACAATTGCAGATCAAATATATATTTCAGTTCACTGTTACGGCTAAAACAAGCCTCTCTCTTTACTTGACCTTGTGGGCTTTTATGGGCTACAATTTAAGACCTTGATTGGGTTATGAATCAGATTGTCATCCTACAAGACTGAGACACAGTGCATGGGGGTTGTAAACACAGCATTAATCCCCTTATTCAGTTATGATCTTCCATTTATAGTGTTATAATCAGAGATTGTCGAGGTGAAAGATATTTCAGGCTTCATTTCATTTTCTGATTTCACTGTTGGATCTGTTCTGTTTTTCAAATTTGTAATGAAACTGCTAGCTGACCCCACACCCCCTTACTCCCTTGGTATAAAATGTACCTTGTACATGGTTTTGTCTCAGAACATAACACTTTCTGTTGTCAAGATAATATAAGGCAGTCAGAGAGCAGGAGTGAATTTCTGACCTAACACAAACAGCTGAACACATAAAAGTCATATATAGCTAAGAATTTGACAACCTGTGGAATCCATTTACAAATGGCATAGAAAGAATTCCTCATACTCAAGATTATACAAGAGGAGAGGATCAAGTATCCAGTACATGGCTGATTGTAATTAGCACTATTTTTAATTTGGTTTTTATTTTGTTGTACTATGTACTGAACCTTGTTATGCAAAACGTCTTCTAAAACCAGGGGAGTAATGGCTTAACTATGCACATCAGTCCTGTGGGTAAATGAAATAACAACAATAATAATAAGGGGAAACGTTACATGGAATTGCATGTGTGCAACTGAAGTCAGACCTAATCTGTTTTGCATATGAAGAAATCTGAGTAATTTCTGTTTATTGCCTAATTTTCATTCAGCATAGATCTTCTTCTCTATAGTGAATGGTTTATGTATGTCAAAGTTTCACACAACTATGAGTTGTTTCCTTTCTTCTAATCAGTAGTTCATGAAAGGGACCTCTCCCCTTTAGCTGTCTGTGACCTTCTAGAAACTAATCTTGAGGGCTGGGGTCAGGGGTTCATTGACCTTTTAACTTTCTGGAAAATTTCTGGTTAGCCATTACCCTGGAGGTCTGCTGGTAGCCCAGAGAAAGCAGAACTAAGTGGCTGCACATGGTCTGAGCAGCTTAGACACAGGTCACAATGACCATGTGTATAAATTGTGGTGAGCCAACTGCCGCTACCACTGCTGCAGTCTAAGCTGAGCAAATCCTAAAAGGCCATAGGATTGTTATTATGTCGCAGTCTACCCTGGGATACTCTTGAAAACAGTATGAAATGCTGTGTGGGGACTAAGGCAAGAAGGGGGAATTAGAAGAAATTGTTACACATACACACACCCCTATTGTATGAGCTCTTGCTGTATTAATTGAAGAGCTCAGTAACAAAGGTAAGAGGTGATTTCTGCTGATTCCCTCTCAAGCGTCTACATCCCATTCTGTTTCTGAAGATCTCCCCAATCTCAGAACCAGGTGTTTTTTTTTGGGGGGGGGAGACTGTTGGTTGCATGAGGAAGCAAGAAGAAATCCACCCCATGAACTACTTCCATTTATGGCCCATAAGATCCTACATCTTTGTGATAATATTGATACCCTCTAGCTTTGTAAACAAAATTATGAGCATCTAGAATCAAATTCCTATCAGCTTTCTTTCAGAATTGGTTGGTTACTAAATTTAGTCAAATGGCCTGCTCTCTTTGGCAGTAATTGTACTAAAACTGGGGCATAGAACCATGAGAATCTAAAAATTTTTCTTTCTTCAAAGGTTATTACACGTGCATAGAAGTGATCTTCACTTTAAGAAGACAAGTTGGCTTTTACATGATGGGTGTTTATGCTCCTACACTACTAATTGTTGTTCTCTCTTGGCTGTCATTTTGGATCAACCCTGATGCAAGTGCTGCAAGAGTGCCGCTGGGTAACCTACATTGACATCTACTGTCAGACCTACATAACGCCACCAATCCATTTGCGGTTGCTTCAGGAGCAAGAGACTCTGGAAGCAATTACATTCTCATTGCATGTTCTTCACTTTCATCCAGACTTTCTCTTTTTCAGTCCTATGTATGTCTCCACTTTTTAAAAGGCAAGATATGTAGTGCGTAAGCAGGTTGTTCCTGGATCAGCCCACACAAGTTCCATTGGAGTATATGAGTGCAACTGTGAGTAGAAATTTGAAAAGGACGCACATTTGGGAGAAGTGGAATAACAGGTGCTAGATATTTAAACAATAAGGTATATATAGGCTTGGTTCGTCTATGATCTGGTAATGGGCAATGCTGATGAAATTCTGAGACACTACTTCCTTTTACAGATTTTGGGTCCATACAGTGTCCTAGAAAATTGTTCTTAGCTTCCCCCCCCCCCCTTCTTTTCCCATTGCAAGGGATTACACTAAGAATTTCCAAGATTGTAGAGCAGACGTATCATAACTGAATGGGATCCAAGGAGGGGAGTCCTCTTCCCTTCTTCCTTTAGAGGATGATTCCTCACTTAACAGAAGAAAATATTTAATTTCATGAACAGCCATGGTTTTAATTCTGTGCCTTGCTGAGAGGGACGAGTCACAATCTAAACACTGTCAATCTAAACTCTGTTGAGACAGATCCCATGGGGTTCTAGATCACAGTGGCAACAAGCAGTGGCATTGGATTTGTTTATTTTATTATGAGAACTAGGTGGGTCTGTTCCATCCATATTCCAAGTCCTAGAAGACACAGGCTCTCCTTTTCCTTAACCTTTTATTTATCATACTGATAAGCATTTAGTTCATGTGAAATATCAAAGCCTTCTTAGATTAGGGTACTCACCTTCCAAGTGCCACCTGGAGATCTCCTGCTATTATAAATGATCTCCAGATAAGCAAGATCAGTTTCCATGGAGAATAAGGCTTTTTTGGAAGGTGGACTGTATGGCATTAGACCCCACTCAAGTCCCTCTCTTCCCCAAATCTTCCCTGCTCAGGCTTCACCTACAAAATCTCCAGTTATTTCCCAATCCAGAGTTGGCAGCCCTATATCTTAGCTGAAATCCCTACCCCCCTTCTAATTCCAGAATGTTCACAAATACATTTTTTCTTGCTTTTGCTAGGGACATAATAGTCTTAGTTGCAGAGCTGAGGGATTACCTGATGAATTATATATTTTTCTCTCTCAATCAAATTATGTATTTCCTTTCCATGAACTACTGGTTCCTTTCCATGAAATACATAAGATCTTCTGTCACACTTAGACTGAACTTTTACCCTGGGATTCAAGGCAAATGGAAACTAGCAGCATATCTCTAGGAAACTAGCTGCTGCCCTGCCTGCCAAAGCTATGAAAACCAAACTGCTTTCTTTTTTGTCAGTAGGTTTTAGAAGTTACTTTTCAAACTTTAATAGCTATGAACTACAAATATTAATGAGCATGGCCAACCAATGAATACTGTTGGCACTTTACTATCAAAGGCAGGTATTTTTGAACATAGTTTGTGGAGTTAAAGGTAGCTAAATAAATATTCAGGTCAAAATAATGGACTCTCCAGGTTGTGGGATGTATAAAATTACTGCACATCTGGCATGTAGACAACCAATTTGATTGCTACATTCCCTGCAGGAAAATCTGGAGCAGATAGCCACCTGCCTGCCATTCAGTTGCTGCATCACTTCCTGTTTTTGTGACATCTTAAACACCATTTCATTGATGTTTTAAAAATGCATGGTAAGAACTGGTGCTCATCAACATCAAGGACATGTTAGAGAGAAAAAAAATAGCATATTTAACTCATGGTCTTGCTTGAATTGATTCATGTATACCCTCCAATGCCCTGTCCACTGTAATCATGCCACCCACTCACCTGCACATTTACACACACACCCTTCTGGAAAGTTCATTCTCTATCTGAGCTGGCAAAGCTACAAAGAGCATGAAGTTGGAGACAGCTTCAGAAGGTCCTGTGACATTGCTGTGATAATCTCCCATTCCTGGTAGAAATGATTGGCCAGGTTTCCTAGATAAACAGTGGGATTTCTGCCAGGCCATAAGAAAATAAGTAATGCCCTGATGGATCAGATCAGATCAGATCAGTAGTCCATCTAGTCCTGCATCCTATGTTACACAGCAGCTAACCAGTTGTGCTGGAGAGCTAACTAGCAAGACATAAAGGCCATCTTCCCCCTGACATCTTCTAGCACTGATGAGCCTTGATATATGTGAGCCCTTAAAGCAGGCCTTGCTGTCTATGGCAAATACACCTGTGAATTACCTCAAGAACTTTTGCTGAGGGTGCAGGACAACATGATTTTAAATAAAGAAATAATAAAGGATAGAGACAATAGCACTGGGAAATTTCTCTCACATCCATCACATATGCATAATAAAATTCATGATGAGATATGGATGTATCTCATTGGGAACTTTGTTGTATATACTATCTCTGCCAGTATGCTCATGGCTCCATGGATCATGATTGTAGCTGTGATAATTGTTTCTTTGTTCTTACACACGGAGTTTATGGAGCTAGATTTTGAATTGTATTATAACATTATTGCATTATAACAAATCAGATCAGACCATTAGTCTACCTGCTTCAATACAGTCTCTTCTCAATGGCAGTGGCTTTCCAGAGTCTCAAAAGTCTTTTGCGCCACCTACCAGCTGAGAACCTTCTATTTAAAAATGTCAGGGTTTGAACCTGGACCTCTAATTTGCCAGTCACTGAGTCTCAGCCCCTTCTGTTATTTAATACCTTAATTTCCCCCCATATGTATAACTAAATGTAGATTAAGGGCTTGGGTTCACTGGTTCAGCTTCCTGGGGGATTTGTAGTAGTTGTCGACACCATCAGTCCCCACACCAGGGCACTCAGACAGGAGGCCTTGTAGTCCATTTTCTCTACTTTTTATCGAGCAAAGAAGACCCAGCATCAAGAGGATAACTTGACAAAGATACATTTCAGCATTAACAGCATCATTTAGCAGAACAAATTATTTCTCCTTTTCTAATGCATTTCAATAATATCCTGGAACTTGGTGATGGGGGAGGAAGGAGCATTCAGAAAGACAGTTGCTTAGTCTGAGGATGGACATAAGACCAAAGATTCAACCAACTTGATTGTACCACTTCAGAATATTGCTGAGGGAGTGTATACTTGAATGCTTCTTTATGTTTTGGTTTTTTAAACTGCATGTAGAAAGCTAGTTTTTAATGATGAGACATCTCTCCAACATACTACCTTTTCACAGTCAGGAAGTTTTTTAAAAAAAAATTCAGTTTCTTTTATTTAATTCTAGAATGACAAGCTTACATAAAATGCCCCTTTTGATTACTGTCCACATCATAAAATTATGTACCATGGGCAGCAATGAAATCATGTTATGAATGCGCACAGAATTACTATGCATCACTGTGTGTAATCGATTCCATAATTCACCATATACATTCATATTCATCTCCTGCACTAACAGATGGGGTGGTGGTACATTGGTCACTTGTGTTCATTTTCAGGGGATATTGTTTAAAATCAGGCAGCTTCAGTGTGTGAGAAGTAGCAAAGGGGGGAAGGGTTAGCAATGCAGGAAAGTTTCCCTTTCTTAATGCATTGATAGTTTTTTTTTCCTCTTCCCCTCCCCCTCAGGTATTTTTTCAGTGCTCAACTTGGCATCTGAATGTACAACTCTTGCTGCTGAACTCCCCAAAGTGTCTTATGTGAAGGCCTTAGATGTATGGCTTATTGCGTGCCTTCTCTTTGGGTTTGCTTCTCTGGTTGAGTACGCCGTGGTTCAAGTCATGCTGAACAACCCAAAGAGAATTGAAGCTGAAAAGGCAAAGATTGCAAAGACAGAGCAAGCTGAGGGGAAAGGTGGAAATGCTGCTAAGAAGAATACAGTGAATGGCACAGGCACTCCTGTGCACATCAGCACTTTACAGGTCAGTGTGCGTGGGAGGTGTGGGTGGCTGGCCCACGCATTGTTCAGACATTTGTGATTTCAGACAGAGACCATCTTAAACATAGCATCTTAATACATACAGCATTAGTTAAATTTGTTTGTAATGCTGCAAAGAAGCATGTTCAACAGCCAGACACAAATTATGGATGCTGATTCAAGGCTAAACTACATGCTTAGGGACATGGTTGAATGTCCCATATCTGCGGTTTCAAGCCCCCAAATCCCCATTGCAATTTCATTTCTCTCTTTTGTGAAATAAATTCAAGATTCTTTATTTTCATGTCATTTTCTGTTTCCTTAGACAAATCTTTCTTATGAAAATGTACACAGTTTTCAGCATTATTTGTTTATCAATGAATCAGCATTACACATTATCCACATTCAATTGAAAATAGAGAAAGGACAAGTGGGAACCTCAACAAAATGTTGTGCAATGTGTTGGCGTTTGTTTTAACTTTTAATTGCATTTTTAAAAAACTGCCATGTAGGATTTGTAGTTACCAAACGTATACTCCTTGTCATGAGACCCAGTGGGGTCCAAGGTGGGGTATAAGCGATTTCTTAAATTAGTGTGAAAATGTCCTTCCTTCTAAAGCCATCTAATAAATTGGCCTCTATGGCAAATTTGTGGCAGTGAGTTCCATAAATTCACTGCATGTTATGCTGGAATGTTTTTCAAGGCAGAGGGGATTCAAACCTGGGTCTCCCAGATCCTAATTTGACTCTCTAACCATTGGTGGTGGAAAGTGCTGTTAAGTCACATTCAACTTATTGCGGGGGGACCTTATGGTGACCCTGTGGATTTTCAAGGCAAGAGATTAACAGAGCTGGTTTCCCATTACCTTCCTTCACATAGCAACCCTGGACTTCCTTGGTGATCTTCCATCCAAGTACTAACAAAGGCTGACCCTGCTTAGATGGTGAGATCTAATGAGGTCAGGCCAGCCTGGGCCAACCATTACACCATGCCACATGTGGCTTTCAGTGCTTCATGTACATTAGTTTCTGTAGTCCTTACAACTTTGTAAGATATGGCAATGTTATCCCCATATCGCAGATGGGAGATGGGATTGCATGACTTGCCTAAGGCTACAGAGGCATTATATGGCAGAGGTGAGAGTTGGACTCTCCAGATTGCAGCTAATTCTCTTAACTGCTTCATAACACCCATTCCCCCATGTTCTTAGGTGGCTAAATAAATCCTCCAAGTTTGGAGGCAGTATGTCTCTGAAGACCAGTTGCTGGGAGGCAATGACATTCTGCATGCTCCTGCTTCTAGGCTTCCCAGAGGCGTCTTGCTAGGCATGGCCACTGTGAGTAAGACCAAACAAACAGATGCTGAAGTAGACAAATAGTCTGATCCAGCAGACTTAGCCTTACTTTTCTATAAAGAAGCAGAGCTATCTACAGTTCTTATCAATATTATAGTGAGTAAATAATTTGTCAGTTCTATCATTTGTTAACTCAAATGTTGTTTAAAAGTTTTCAATACATGCATGTTGTGGACTTCACACTCTGCTTATGGGATTCCCTTGAAAAGCCACTGTGTGAAGCAGGATCCTACCCATTAGTGTATTTATTTTGAAAACTAGACAACTGATGGACTAGATGGCCTGATCTAGAGGGGCTTTTCTTGCTTCTTCCCTTCCCTTTCTCCATAGAAAAGATACTGTATTTAATATTCCTTTTAACCTCACTGCTTTTGGGGGGGGAGGGAAGGGGGGAGGAGGAAGGTTCCCAACAAATGCCTCAAGCAGTATCCTCCCAATGCTATGGCAACGTGGCCTTGTTCACCCTCCTGAACTTCGATGTCCTTGCAGGCCTTGTCTACCTTCCTTCACTCCACCAGTGCTGGCTCCAGCAATGCCAGTCTGAGGCTAAATGCTAAACTGAGGTGGCAACAGTGGTGCTGATTGATACCCAGGCTGCTGTTTGCCAAATGGCACTTGTCTGAGGCCTAGGTGATCCGTGCAGGCAGCACATGTGGCCAAGTGTAGGAATCCTGTACAGGTAGCGGCAGCAGCACTTGTTGGTGGAGGAGAATGGCCAGGGGTGACAGCAGCAGCCTGGGAACAGGAGGCCCCCAGCCAAAACAGTGTGACAGTGGCCCCCAGCCTAGCCATAATTCCTTGCCCCGTGCTTGCCACAACACAACACAGATCAGCCATGCTCTGGGCCTGGCCCAGCCGGTGCTTCTGATTGTTGCCAGTGGCTTGAAAACTGTTGCACTTTTGGGGGTGGGGTGGGTGGTATTTAAGTACTTTAAAAAAATATGTAAAAATTTTCTGCACACCTGGGAAGTGTGCAGAAAAATCTCTTTACCTTCCATGTACCCCCTATCTTCAGAAATAAGTATCTGTACGTAGGGGGCACAGTTGGGAATTAGATATATAGATCTTGCTCATCTTCTCTGTCTGTCACTAAGCTCAATTAAGCCCATTGGCTTGAAACTTTGGATTGACAACAACTTTTGGGAGGTTCTGTGCTTGTCTGCTCCCCATTATATCTGGGATTTTTTATCTTCAGTTATTTTCATGATAGTAAATAGGACAGAGCTCATCTAAAATAACTCCGTAGCCTGTACTGGTAGTCACTGCATTTTTATGATGCTTCATCGAGAACAAAACCACATTTGCACTCACTCCTGTCATAGCCACTGTCCTTCCCAGCTCATCTTGTACCGTGTCTCATAAAGATCTCCCAAACATCTGAGCTAAAGGTCATCACTTAGGATCAGTGTGGAACTGTCTTTGAGATTCAGAATCAGTCAGACACAGCCTTAGATCATTTCTTTGTATGATTACCCAGTAACAGACATAACCAGGGCCTCCAGGTTTGTGGTCTGCTTCCTCTTCTGGCAGACCATTTGAAGCCGCAGCAAGAAGACTGAAATAGTTGTATGACCTTCCTAAGTGCCAGCTGAAGCTTCATCCCACCCAGGCAGCCACCTGGTTCCATCAAGCTTAGCTTAGCTATACAATTTTTTCCCTATAAATTCAGAAGTTAGATTCTGGTTTTTGTATCTGCAGCGTGCTAGATATTTTACAAGTGGTTGCACTTACTGAACTTTATATAGTCCTTATTTATTTAATTATTTAGTTATGAAATTTATATCCCGCCCTCCCCTGACTGGCTGAGGGCGGCTAACAACAGTTTAAAAACATTAACAATTAACAAACATAGACTATTAAAAATAAAATATATAATAAAACATTTTGATACATCAACAATCATTAATCTGTTCATTAAAAGTCCAAGATGGCACATTTATGAATTTCATTACATTAATTCAGTGAGATTGCTGGTACTGTAAGGTAATAGCCACCTCCCCCTAACCGTTGAAGGCGAGTTTGAATCAGTCTTAAGTGTGTTAGTGAACAACATTGTATCAGATACGGGGTGGGAGCTGATGTCTCTCAGATGCACGCTTGTCATTTTCTGCTCACGAGTACAGCATGAAACCCCAAAGAAGGCCCAAAGAAGGAGCCCCTATCCTTGTTTCAAATGGAAGGAAGGCATTTAAACAATGTGCAGTCACTTTAAGGAAGATGAGGAAGATGGCAGCGCAGGAGGAGCAGTGGTGGTGAAGCTCCATGATTACTACCATTCTACACACTCTATACCGACTAAATTTAACCTCCTGCAGTACGAAGTGCCAGTGCAGTCTTCTACGAATTTTAAGAACTATAATAAGTATATGGAAGTTCCATTTACAAGCGCACCAGGACCTACAAAACTGACCAAAAGCACTACTACCATGGTCTGGCTGTGTGGCGGAGGACTGAAGCAGCTGCGGTGCTGGGCTGAAACTTACCTGACGCCCATCCACAAAACATCGATGCTAGCCTCTGGTTCTGCTGGGTGTTGCCAGCCATTGCTAGACGCCAAGGGGGAGCCGGAGATGTGAGGTGCAGTGGTTGGGGATGTTGCGGCAGCACGGGGTGGCTATACCTTGAAAACAAGATCTGCTGGACGAGCCTGGTTGAGCTTAACACCAGAGGCTAGAGACTGCAGTTGTGAGACCCTGCCAGGTCAGCCTGGCCACACTACAGAGGAGCAACATGACCTGAGATGGCCTGGCTGCGCTGCGAAGGAACGATATGACCTCGACGCCCCGTGGAAAACGTACCTGATCCCCTGCGGAAAAACACCAGAGCTGGCTTCTGTCGGATTTAACAGACGCTGCCTGGAGCTGACGAGGGCCGAAGGTAGAGGTAGAGTGCAAGAAGTCTGGAGCGCAGCAGTGGCATGGCAGGGAGCGTGGGGTGTGGTAACAGTACGGGATGTCCATACCAAAAGGCAATTCCACCGAACGAACCCCAACGAACCCAATTCCAGCTGCTGGTGCCATTTACACATCGCCAACTCCATTTACATTATGACTGTAATATGACTGCACTTTAACCATTTAGCACTTGGCATTTTGTCTGCACTTTACAGGAATTTGATTATTTATGCGGTTGATTTTTAAATTGGTTTGCGCTAATTGATTATATGTGATTGATTATTTATTTGGAATTGGGGAAGGCTATGATTAATTAGAGATATTGGATTTAGTTAAATTGAACCATTTAATTGCTACTATATTTTGAATTTGGTTTTTGCTAATTAATTGGGGTGAGTAGTTTGGGAGGGTGACATCATTAATGAGACTGATTAGATTAATTAGATTAATTGGATTGGTTGATTAATTAGATTTCCAATTAATTGGCTAAGGTAAAATATAGGTAGTTGGGATCAATTTATTTATTGGAATTCAGTATAGTTAAATTAGTAAATAAAAATCAACCGTTGAGGACTTATAGACTGAGGGGTATAAACTAGATTAGGTTAGCGCTGGGTGTATGTTGACTAACTTGGCCCGATAACACTGTGGAGGAAGGATTATGGATTATGGCCAGGTCAGGGATTCCAGTCATATGGGGGTGGGGGAGATATGGCGGTGGGCCCAAGTCTTTATGTTTTGGAAGGGTCAGAGATGCGTCCCATCCCAAGGCATGTTGGTTGTGGGGCTAGGACAAATTACCTGGCTCCGACATTGGTGTTGATTAATGCCAGATCTATCAACAACAAGACCTATACTCTACGGGATTATTTCATAGAGCAACAGATAGATCTGGCATGTGTGACTAGGCGGGGGAGGGGGGTTGCATTGCTCACTCGTGACTCTTTTTCTTTCAGGGCACTCCCTGCCCCAAACATAACCGGTATTGAATGTGTCGGCCTGGTGTGGGAGGCTGAGGAGAGTTTGGCAATCTGGGTGGTGTACCGGTTGCCTAACGCACCCCCAGAGAGCCTGCCTGCCCTGCTGGACGTGGTATCGGCCTGGGCATTGGACTTCCCCAGGTTATTGGTCCTGGGGGATTTCAATATCCTTGTTGATGATGTGGCGTCCGTGCAGGCACAGGACCTAGTGTCCTCCATGGAGACACTGGAACTCAGCCAGATTATATCAACCCCCATTCACCAGGCTGGTCAAATACTGGATTTGGTTTTGGGGGCCAGGATAACACTTGATCTGATAGCTGTCACTTCAGTTCCATGGTCAGATCATTATGCCCTGAAAGTCTGAGTTGACTTACAGCCCTCCTCCTTTTTAGGCAACGGGCAGATTTATGTTCACCCACAGAGCCAATTGGACCCAGAGAGGCTTCAAGAAGCTCTGCGAATCCGATGCCCCCTGGTGGGTCATTAGATTAGCTAGTTGAGGACTGGTACTCCTGATTCTCTGCTGCCATCGACGACATCGCCCCTGGCACCCTCTACGTCGCTGTACCATATCAGCCCCATGGTATACCCTGGAGCTGAAAAGGATGAAACAGCAATTTAGACGGCTAGAGCGAGTGTGGCGGAGATCTTATGACGAGGAGCCTAGAACTTCTTATAGAGCATTTATGAAGGCCTATGAGAAGGCAGTGAAGTCCTCTAAGAAGGTATTCTATGCGGCCTCCATTGCATCAGCGAAGTCGTGCCCAGCCCAGTTATTTAGAACAATTCGAACATTGACTACACTGCTAACAGGCAATCCAAAAGTTAGAGAATTGGATATAGGCTGTGAGGCTTTTGTGACCTATTTCGCAGATAAGGTCTCAACTCTCCGCCAGAGTCTTCCTGCCAGTTGATACAGTATGGGAGCAGGAAGCCCATTGCCCATCTATGGGTCCCATATTGGACCACTTAAGCCGTCTAACTCGGGAAGATGTAGACAGGATCTTGGCTGCAGTGAAGCCGATCACTTGCCCATTGGACCCATGTCCATCCTGGCTTATTAAGGCAGGTGGTGGGGGCATCCAAGACTCTTTAGCTGATATTATTAACCTTTCCTTGGAAACAGGGACTTTTCCAGCTAAACTTAAAGAGGCAGTGGTCCGTCCGCTTTTGAAAAAGCCATCTTTGGACCCGATGGTCCTGGCCAATTACCGCCCAGTTTCGAACTTACCGTTCCTGGGTAAGGTAATTGAAAGCAGTAGCAGAGCAGTTTCAAGGATTCCTGGAGGATACTTCTACCCTTGATCCCTTCCAGTCCGGCTTCCACCCTGGTCATGGGATGGAGACTGCTTTGGTTGCCCTCACAGATGACCTTAGAAGGCATCTGGATCGAGGCGGGTCAGCTCTGCTATTGTTATTAGATCTCTCAGCAGCATTTGACATGACACGGTCGATTATGATCTTATGGCCCACCACCTTGCCGACGTCGGAGTTCAAGGGGTGGCCTTACAGTGGCTTTCCTCCTTTCTCCATGGTCAGGGACAAAGAGTGGCGATTGGTGAGCAGACCTCTCGGCGGCATCCACTTGAATGTGATGTGTCACAGGGAGCTATTCTCTCACCAATTATGTTTAACATCTACATGCACTCCCTTGCCCACATTGCCCGAGATTTTGGGCTGGGTTGTCACCAATATGCAGATGACACCCAGTTCTGTCTGCTGATGGATGGCCATTCGGACGCCACCCCAGACCATCTAACCAGGGCGTTAGAAGCCATGGCAGGTTGGTTGCAGTTAAGCCGACTGAAGCTAAATCCAACTAAGATGGAGGTCCTGTACCTGGGTCGGGGGGGACCAGGATCGGGCATCCGACTACCCATCCTAGATGGCACCCCTTTGGTGCCAGCTCAGAAGGTGAGGAGTCTAGGGGTGACACTGGATGCCTCCCTTTCTTTGGAGGCCCAGGTCACAACAGTTGCGCGATCTGCCTTTCACCATCTGTGGCAGGCCAAACAGCTGATGCCCTATCTAACATCCTAGCTACAGTTATCCATGCAACGGTCACTTCAAGGTTGGACTACCGTAACTCGCTTTATGCAGGCTTGCCCTTGCGGCTGATCTGGAAACTTCAGCTTGTGCAAATGCGGCAGCGCTGCTCCTAACTGGATTGCCTATATGGGCAAGCAGTCAACCGATGCTGTACACACTGCACTGGCTACCTGTTGAGTACCGAATCCATTTCAGGGTTTTAGTATTGACATTCAAAGCCTTATGTGACTTGGGACCAACATACCTGTGGGACCGCCTGTCCCCATATGAGCCCTGAAGGGCGTTGCAATCGGCCAACCAACACCTTTTGGTCATCCCTGGCCCTAAGAACGTCCGACTTGCCTCGACTAGGGCCAGGGCCCAACCTCGTGGAATCAGCTTCTGGTGCAGGTGCGGGCCCTGCCAGATTTGTTACCCTTCTGAGGGGCCTGCAAGACAGCTGTTCCGCCAGGCGTTTAGTTGAGGCAGGAGGGCGTCCTCTACTCTGTTGCCTATACCATCAGCTGCCTCCCCCCACAGTGGTCTATCATCTGGATATTTATATTCAGGCCACTGAATGATTACACCTAAAGTTGCACTATGTGCCGCCCGCCTCTGCTATTTAATGTTGATGTAATGCTGTTGTTTAAAATTGTATTTATTGTATTTATTGATTTTATTATATGAAACTGGTTTTTATCTGAATGTGATCCGCCCTGAGCCCATCTGGGAAAGGGCGGAATATAAGTGAACCAAATAATAAAATAAAAAATAAATTAAAAACCCAGATGTGGGTTCAGCCTCCTCACCACACTGTTTTTGTGTTCTTAAACTGCCCCATGGAGCAACTACTGGCTACATTGAGGAATTACATTACTTATGTGGCTGCATGCAGTTTTTGCAACAGAGTCAATAGCAGCTCTGCAAGGCAGTTTCAAGATGCAGAAACAGTGCAGGAGGAGAAGGCTGAAGCTGCTTATCTTCCCATGTCAAGTTCATGAATAGAAATGGGCTGAAGTACAAAACTCTCTTCCTGCTAAACTGTCTCTGCTCAATCAAAATGTTTACCAAACTTCAAAGCAATGGTGGTGTGGGGGGGGGATTCTCCAGTCTTGGAAACTCTAGTCAGTTTCAAACTAGTGATGTCGGCTTCAAGAATCCATCCCCCCCTTTCCTGGCCTTTCTGTGTTCCCTTCTAATTTTTTTGCACAGAACTTGCAAATTCCCCCTTATTGAGATTAGTTGTGACTCTGTGCTTTGACAGCAGTACTTTTAAGCTTGCAATGCCAGTGGCACTGGGTTCTGCTGGGCATTCTGCACATTGTAACTGCAGTGCTTTTCTGGTTTGACATTAGTCCTCCTTTTGCTTGCATTGCTACAGTGGCAATCGGTTCTGCTGGACTTTACATTGCACTGGTTCTACTGGGCATGTAAATCCTCCCTCTTGCTTAAAGTGTGTGTCTGTGCTTCACATCAGTCCGGATGAGTTGGCATTGTCACAATGGCTCTGGTTTCTGCTCAGTACTAGTAAACTGCATTGGTTCTGCTGGTCTTGCAACCCCACCTCTACTTGGAGTGTAATTCTGTGCTTTACATCAATTCCGCTGATCCAGCATTGCCACAATGACACTGATTTCCCCTGGTGGGGTGTCCTAAAAGGAATGACAAGATTGCCAATTGGAAACAATGAGAGAGGCTTGGAGGCCCATTAGAGATAATGGAGCCTGGAATGCCAATTGTCTTGCATAGACTCCATTGAAATACATTACATCACAAAATAAAATGATGGGAGTAGCATAGGTGTTTCAGGGCTGAAATGACAGCCCTGGAAGGGAATGACAACCCCTGGGAGTAGCAGAACTGTTCTAGCACTGGAATGACAGCCCCCAGAGTGGAAAAATAGCCCCTAGGAGTAACAGAACTGTTCTAGTGTTGGAATGACAGCCCCTGGGAGGAGCAGAAGTGTTCTGGGATAGGAATGACAGGTTGCAGAGTGGAATAACAGCCCTTGGGAGGAGCAGAACTATTCTAACACTGGAATGACAGCCTCTAGGAATAGAATGACAGCCCCTTGGAGTAGTAATTTCCAGGTTCTTACCAGGAATTACACCATCAGCTTCCTTCTGTGGTGACTGAAGTACATGTACAGCAACAACCTCTGCTATGATACCTTTTGTTATTGGTCGCTAAAGATACCAGCAGATTGTCAGCCTGCTCAGAAGAGTCCTGCCAGGGCAACTTCACACCAGAAGACTACATGGTGTTCTGTTGCAGCTGCAGATGATGATATCATGCAGCTGGCCTACCAGCTACCATCAACCTGCCAACATATTTCATATGCAAACAGGGTGCACACTTAACAACAACAACAACAACAACAACAAAATTTTATTTGCATCCCGCCCTCCCCGCCGGGGCAGGCTCAGGGCGGCTAACAGCAATTCAAACATTAATTATACAGAAATAAATAAAATTACATTTAAACAGTTTAGTTAAAATTCAAATTAAGTTTTAAAAATTAGTTAATAAAAGTGCTAGTGCTATATTTGCTTTTATGATGGCAGTTTTTCTTAACAGTTTCGTTCTTCTTCAGTGAAAGCCAATCGGAAGAGGATGGTCTTGCAGGCCCTGCGGAACTGTTCAAGGTCCCTCAGGGCCCGCATTTCCTCTGGAAGTTGATTCCATAGGCTCGGAGCTATAGAGGAGAAGGCCCGGTTACGGGTGCTTTGCAACTTCACCTCTCTCGGTCCGGGAATAGTCAACAAGTTTTTCCCGGCTGACCTCAGTGCTCTCTGGGGTTCATATGGGGAGAGACGGTCCCTAAGGTAGACAGGTCCTCGACCATATAGGGCTTTAAAGGTAATAACCAGCACTTTGTAACGAACCCGGTATACAACTGGCAGCCAGTGCAGCTCACGCAGCCCAGGCTGTATGTGCTCCCACTTGGGAAGCCCCAACAGCAATCTAGCCGCCACATTCTGCACCAGCTGCAGCTTCCGGGTTCGGTACAAAGGCAGCCCCATGTAGAGGGCATTACAGTAATCCAGTCTCGAGGTGACCGTTGCATGAATCACCGTTGCCAGATCTTGGCGCTCTAGGAAGGGAGCCAACTGCTTTGCCCGTCTTAGATGGAAAAAGGCTGACTTGGCAGTGGCTGCAATCTGGGCCTCCATTGATAGTGAAGGCTCCAGTAAGACTCCCAGACTCCTGACCTGGCGTGCCGCTTTCAGCGGTGCCCCGTCGAAGACTGGGAGAGGTATTTCCCCTCCCCGAGTGCCCCGACCTAGACAAAGGACTTCTGTCTTCGCTTCACTCAAGATAATAATCCAGTTTTGTTCAACAGTTAATATTGTATGAGTAAATTTCATTCACGAATCCTTCATGTAGTTGCCATAGTGTAGGAGTGTGTGTCAAGAGTTTGAGGTCAGGGAAGGCAGGAAGTAGAGAACTGTTCACCTGTGCCTAGCGAACCAGCAGCTGGCAGAGCACTTGTCAAAATGGGCTGATAGTTTGATTGGCTAAATGGATTAAAAGTAAAAATATGAAGATGTGATCATCCTTTTCTGGCTGGCTCTGCCTCCTAAAGCAGTCATTTTGTGACAGCGCCAACAATGCTGTGTCAGAATGCTGAAGGTGTCCACAGGAGCAAAAAGTTTGGGGACCCCTGACCTAGGGTATGGGACAGGATTTTTCACAGAGAGCCTGCAGGTTGGTTACTGTGTGACACTGGTCAACAGAGTGGGGAAAAGTGCTTGTGGAACTCAAACAGGGTATGAACATAGAGGACAGAAAGGAAGCAGAACTGGACACTGGAAGGGGGATACGGGCAAGATTAATACTTATCAACAGAAGAGGTGGCTGGCACCAACATCATGACTCTGCAAGGTAACAGAGCAGCTGACAGGCAGGACCAGTATTTAGGTGGAGCTGGTGGGGCTACAGTTCAATCCCAGCGGAAGCTGGTTCAGGTAGCCGGCTCCAGGTTGACTCAGCCTTCCATCCTTCCGAGGTCGGTAAAATGAGTACCCAGCTTGCTGGGGGGAAAGTGTAATGTCCGGGGAAGGCAATGGCAAACCACCCCGTAAAAAGTCTGCTGTGAAAACATGAAAGCAACGTCACCCCAGAGTTGAAAATGACTGGTGCTTGCACGGGAGACTACCTTTTTACCTTTTAAGGGATTTCAAGCCACCCTATGGTTTGTGATTACAGTTGCAGAGCACTAATTCTAATCCTAGGAACCATCATTCCTCGGGGTGGGGGAGGCTGTCATTCCAGTCCCAAAACACTTCTGTTCCTCCTAAGGCTGTAATTCCAATCAGGGCTGTCATTCCACTCCCAGAATACTTCAGCTACTCCCAGAGGCTGTCATTCTACTTGAGGGGCTGTCATGCCAATCCCAGAGCACTGATTGTATTTCTGAGGACCGTCTTTCCATTTGGCGATCTGTTATTCCAGTCCCAGAGCAGTTTATCTGGGCCCAGAGACATTAACTGAAAATCCACTCCACATTTTCATTAGAACTATTTCGTGTTGTAATGTATTTCAATAGAGTGTGTGAAAGTCTAGGGGTCGTTTTGTAGAAAAATAGGTGGTGGAGCTCATCTAGGGATTGTTATGCAGCTGCACCTACTATTCAGTGGACAAGGTGGGGAGGAAAAGGAACCATCAGAAAGGTTCAGGAGCTGCACTTTTGTGAGCTCCTGCTGAATTCAAGGCCTGTGAAAGTCAATTGACATTTCTGGCTCCCATTATCTACAGTGGTCTTCAAGCTCCTATTGTTTCCAATGGCAATCCTGTCATTCCTTTTAGTGCATCCCTCTACTGAGCACTATACATTGCACTGATTGTGCTGGGCTTGAGAAAATGTCCCCCTGCAGTTTCTATTTCAGAGACTCTCTAGCATGAACTTAGTATTCTTGGGTTTCCACTGCCACAGTGTCACTGGTTCTGTGGGGCACATTGCAGTGGTTCTGCTGGGTTTGCAAAAATGATCCCCACCTTCAGTTTCTACTGAGAGATTCTCTTGTGTACCTTAGTCCATTGGAGACTATGAAGAATAGGGCACCTTCTTTGGGGAACATAACATGAACCACATCACCAAACTTGGAGGCAGGTAGAAGAAGAAGATATCAGATTTGTATCCTGCCCTTTACTTAATCTCAGTCTCAGAGTGGCTCACAATCTCCCTTACCTTCCTCCCCCACAACAAACACCCTTTGAGGTAGGTGGGGCTGAGAGAGCTCTCACAGCAGCTGCCCTTTCAAGGACAACTACTGTGACAACTATGGCTGACCCAAGGCCAGCAGTTGCAAGTGGAGGAGTGGGAAATCAAACCCGGTTCTCCCAGATAAGAATCTGCGCACTTAACCACTACACCAAACTGGCAAGAGAATCAGCCAGAGATCCCCTGAGAGTTTGGTGTCTCTAGCATGTATGTGTGTGTGTGTGGGGGGTCATTCTACAACAAACTGAACTGGTTTGTTTGGCTCCTAAAAGTTACTTGACCAACCAACTACGGCCCGTAGTTCGCAAACTAGGCATGCCACGAACCACAAACTGAAATGAATTTTCCTGGTTCATGCCCATCCCTAGTAAAAAGATGTATTTTGGCCTGCTGCCTAAAAGAAAATAAAGTAGGTGCTAAGCAAGCCTCAGTGGGAAGGGCATTCCAGAAGCAAGGTGCCACCACAGGAAATGCCCTGTTCCTAGTTGCTGCTCACCTCACTTTGATGGCAGGGGCACAGAAAGCAGAACTTGAAATGCCTTAACTGAGGGTGTGGATAGTATTGGAGGAGACAGTTCTTGTGGTACTTTGAATTGT
The DNA here is from genome assembly GCF_032191835.1 of Heteronotia binoei. NCBI lineage: Eukaryota > Metazoa > Chordata > Lepidosauria > Squamata > Gekkonidae > Heteronotia > Heteronotia binoei. Next base: position 53,229,727 of record NC_083231.1, on the reverse strand, counting down.
GTTGAGAAACAGATGGGTAACCAGTGCAGATCTTCCAGTACAGGAGTGATGCAATTCATGTAACCAACCCCCAACAACAGCTTGACTGCCACATTTTAAACTAGTTCATTTCCAAACCCTTTTCAGATGCAGCCCCCTGTATAGTGCATTACAATAATCTAATTTGGATGTATGAGAGCATGGATCACAATGGCCAGGAATGGTTACAGCTGGTGATTGAACTGGATCTAATAAAAGGCACATGCACCTTCAGGAGGAGTAAAACTCCTTCCAGGACAGGCCAACTCTGCTGTCTCTGAGCAGCTTCTCCAGTGACCAACAGCACTTCAATCTTATTTGGATTGAGCTTCAGATTATAGACCCTCATCCATCCTATTACCTTTTCCAGGTGCCTGCTCAGGACTTCTACAGACCCACCTGGCTTAGATGTTAGGGAGAAATAGAAATATGTGGATGACACCTCACTCCTGGTTCCCAGATGACCTCTACAGTCAGTTTGAAGATTGAACCCTGTGGGACCTCATAGCATAAATACCAAAGGGCTGAGCAGCAGTCCCACAGCACCACCTTCTGGAACTGGTTGGTCAAGTAAGATTGCAACCACTAAAGCAGGGTGCCTCACGCTCCCAAGCTCAGCCAGCCTTTCCAAAAGGATACCATGGTCAATGGTATTGAAAACTGCTGAGAAGTCCAGAAGAATCAACAGCAACATGCTACCCCTAACACTCTCCCAGCAAAGGTCATCAGTCAGAGCAGCCAAGGCTATTTCCATTCCCCAGTCAGGCCTGAATCCAGACTGAAATGAATCTAGATAATATGTCTTCTCCAATACTGCTTGAAGCGTAGCCACCACCTGCTTGAGCCTCTTGCTTAAGAATGATATGTTAGCAACTGGGTGGTCGTTGTTTAGGTCATTTGCATCCAGGAATGCTTTCTTCAGGAGGGGTCTCACAACTGCCTCTTTCAAAGTGGTCGGAATGATAGCCTCCCACAGAAAGGCATTTGTTACCATATAGGAACATTTGAGAAGCCATGTTGGATCAAGCCATTGGCTCATATAGTCCAGCACTCTGTCACACAGTGGCCAAAACCCAGGAGGTCCACCAGTGGGGCCAGAACTCCAGAAGACCTCCCACTGTTGCTTATCAGGGATTAAGAAAACAGCATCACTCCCCCAGATATAGTGTTCCATCTATGCATTGTGACCAATAGCCATTGATGGAACTCTGCTCCTGGATCCAGTCAGCTAGCCCAGCCAGGCATGATACTATTAGCCATGAGGGGCAAGGGGCAAGCCTAGATGTGGGGGTTGCATACTTCAAGGCACCTTGTCTACTTCAGCAAGTGTTAGCAACTGAATGTCATCTTTAAAACTTGGACCAGGCTGTGTTCCAATATACTCTCGAGACTGGACCAATCCAACTGTGATATCTAGGTCATAAGGAGTGCAGGTGATTCGGTCTGCAAAATGCAGTGCAAAGGAATCACAGGCATATCAAACTTGTATACTTTCCAGGTCAGCATCTACTGGGTCTTGAAATAAGAGCTAGGGGAAGCTTTGCTGGATGGCATTATGCAGATGCAATAGTGGCAGAGAAGTCATATTGCTTTGCTGCCATCGGTGCCATAGGGGAGATACAATAATATGATCTCACCTGTGTTCAGGTTTTTTCTCCATTTGCACCCTAAGCCAACCATTTCATTGTCTGAAGCTCTTCAGTAAACCCAAGAACATTCCAGACTCCATGAAAGCAAAAAGGGCTCTCATGGTTGCAAGCCAGGTCATCTCCAAATGCCACAAGTCAGTCAGGGTTGCAGTTGCAGCACCAGTCTTGCTGACCAGAAAATCCACAAAAGGCATCAGGAAACCCTCTGGATCAACAATTCTCCCAGAGAGGACCATCCTAATTGTCTCCCAACTCCTGTGAAGGCTCTGTGAGTCTGTGAGTCTAAACCTCAACAGATAAAGTTGGTCCATGACAAGGACAGAGTGGATAATGCCTACATGAAGAAGAAGAAGAAGACCATAGATTTATACGGCCTGCTCTCTGAATCAGTCTCAGAGTGGCTCACAATCTGCTTTATCCACCACAACAGACACCCTGTGAGGTACATGGGGCTGAAAGAGCTCTCCCAGAAGCTGACTTCTCAAAGACAACTCCTACAAGAGCTATGGCTGACCCAAGACCATTCCAGCGGGTGCACGTGGAGGAGTGGGGAACCACACCTAGTTCTCCCGGATAAGAGTCCTCACACTTAACCACTGCACCAAACTGGTGTGTATACCTTATCCCCAGAGAAAATCAAGTCATGTTTAAGGTCCACTTTGTGAGTAGATACCAGAATGCCTCTTTCTCATCACCCTCAGCTTCTTACAGATTCTATAATCAATCATCCCTCTTCCCATTTTCAACCAGTGCTCTCTCATATTACTGCCCCAATGGAACAGATGAGGAATTCAAGCCCCTGGAAGACAAGGAAAGAAAGGTCTGGCTACTGCAAAGTCAACTCTGGGATGGGGTGGAAGACATCAAGGCAACCCACAAATTGTGCAAGAAAAACAGACAAAGACTTATTTGGGATAAAACTGGCCACACTTTTTATTGGTTACAGCTGAGATGCCTTGGCACAGCTTGGGACAATGAATCCAGTCATTGGCCAACCTGCCTGCTGGCCAGTGTACACCCACCCCCTGTGCAGGACTTCACATGGGCACATGCCACTGCACAGCTTCCCTTGCACCCAAGCTGGACATGTCCCTTGTAAACCCTCACCCCAGAATCCCTTAAGGGGATTCCCAAAGTGGGGAAATAGGCATGCGGGCCATATTCCCCCCATTACACTTCCACAAGAGGCAGATGATGAACCCAGAAGAGGTGGATGCTGCTTCTACTCAAACTTAACAAGTGAATACAAATGGGATATCCCAGAAGTTGATAAAGCAAGATTATGTAACTGTGCAATAGAATTCACTCGTAGCCCCATTCTTATGTTCAGAAGGTAACTGTAGAACTGTTGCTAAGCAGTAAAATTGGATTAATGATCTAAGCACTGGCAGCTAAGTATGCATAGCTGCCAGTGCTTAGTTCCAGCATCTTCATGGAAAATGGATAATTATGGTTGTGATCCATAGCAACACAAAGCAGTAGTAAGAAACAAGTTACTGTATTGCGCCCTCTAGTGATTATTTGTAGTATCAGGAGCATTTGTCAGAAATTCTTTTGATCCTGCTGTTTCAAGATGTGCAAAAGAGCACATACATAGGTCACACACTTAGTCAGCAGAAAGATATTTAACAATCTGCAGCTACTTTGAGAAGTAAAGACTATTCCTTAGTTGAAAAGTAAAAAAGCAGTACAGGTTTATGAACTCAAAGGTTGCCAGGTTACTTGTTACCTATCAGCTACGTTTCCAGTAATCAAAATGTATGGATTAAATCTGGTGAAGCAATAACCAAGCAAGTTGTGGATGAAGATTCGACTTCATGGAGTGGGAGCTGAGCAGGTCTTCCAGGCATAATGGATTAAACACACTTTTGCCTATAACAGGTACCTAGGCTTCTGATTGGATACGTAGTCCAGTCTTGCCATATTTCCATCTCCTAAATCTAGGAGAAATAAATTATGATACTTTTGGCTGGAGTGTTGCCACGTTACAACACTTAAGTGCATCCCAGCAAGTCAATGCTACTGTGACTGACCATTAGCAACTATAGATTCACTTGCCCACACATTTTTTTGTTGTCCAGAACATGGAACTGTGAGACAAAAGTTCCTGAGGAAATGGCTATTAAAATTTGCTTCCTTTTCGGAATCTGCAAGGTTAAGACTTTTGCTGAGCAGTTTGTGTCACTGTTATATAATAAATGTGGCATATTTCTGTTATACTGTTTTTTAAAATGTTTAAAATCTTTTAAAGTTTTAAGTTAATTTTTATGGTGTCTGGCCTGTGGGCTTTTAAACCTAACTAACGGGACTGAACTGACTCTTAAGTGCATATTGTAAGATGCAAAAGCATTTTTGGAAGAGAAAGAGAGCTATTTTGGGGAAATGCATCTTATCTCCCACTTTCTTTAAAAACTCCTCTACTTGGGTGATTGCTGAGAGAGATTACATGGTTAGCATTTGCAACTTCTTCCGGATCTGAAAAGTCAAATTTTCATTATGCCCATGTATAGACATCTTACACGTCTAATATGCTGATGACTTTAATGTATAGTTGCTAGGAGAACAATGACTTTGAATAGCTCTCTGAAGGTGATTTCAGCTCCTCTGTAAATATTGGTAGAAAGTGCCATCAAGTCACAGGCAATTTATGACCAGTGTTCCCTCTATGCTGAGTTAGTGTGAGCTAGCTCACCATTTTTAGCCGCTGGCTCACACATTTTTATCTTAGCTCAAGAAGGATGGCCCCAGAGCAAATGAACTTATGCAGTAGCCAAATTGTTCCCTCACAACTTTAATGCCAGAAGCATTACCTGCTCACAAGACTCCACAGCTTAGAGGGAACATTGTTTATGACCCTTGAGGGTTTTCAAGACAAGAGACACACAGAGGTGATTTGCCTTTGCCTGCCTCTGTATAGCAGCCCCGACTCCCTTGGTGGTCTCACATCCAAATACTAACTAGGGCCAACCCTGCTTAGCTTCTGAGATCCTGATGAGGTCAGGCTGGCCTGGGCCATCCAGGTCAGGGCGTGTAAGTATTGCGAAAAGAGAAATATTGTATTTCTTGTGTTTTCAGACTTTACAAGTTCATGCTTCTCTAGGTTTAAATTCCTGATCATTGCTGTTGTCCACATTTTAGAGGGCATTTTGGGTTGCGGTGGGAAGGGGGATGTAAGAAAGTCATGTTCTGTGGGCAGGAATTCTTCTATACAGGGAAATATTCTAGTGAATCCAAACTCTTAAGGCCCAGCCCAGCTAGCTTTAGTCATGACTATGAATGCAGTCCTAGCCACACTTAGGAGTAAACCCCAGAAAACATAACCACATTTATTTCAAAATAAGGTTATATTTGTTTGTTTAAAACATTTCTATGATGCCTTTCCACCCAAATCAGGCCCCCAAAGTGGCAAATTTCAAAACAATATAATACATTAAAACAGCATTTAAAATAAAGCATATATAAAATACTTTGACAATTCAGTAAAATTGTATAAATTCACAAACACACATAAGAATACAACCAGGGAGAAGTGCCAGTACGCTAAGCTAACAAACAGTCTGGCAGAAAGCAATGATAACAGGAGATAGACAACTTGGGATAGGGAAAGCAACGGAGCCTCAGGGTGAAGACAGACAACATTTTCAGTGAAAGAGGTTTAAATGCATATTTGTTGTTAGGGCTCTTTTGTAGCAGGAGCTCCTTTGCATATAGGGCCACACACCCCTGATGTAGCCAATCTCCAAGAGCTTACAGGGCTCTTAATACAGGGCCTACTGTAACTCCAGGAGATTGGCAACTTCAGGGGTGTGTGGCCTAATATGCAAAGGAGTTCCTGCTACAAAAAAAGCCCTGTTCTTCTGATAAAACAAATGCCTTGAAAGGCAGAGAATGCATATTCATTCTGCTTCCACTATACTTAAAATGTTACATCCGTCTTCACACTTGGTCACAACTAAGGGCAGTTTGAATGGCTTCAGTAGGACTCAAGTGGCTTTCCAAAATTCTTCCAGCCACATGGGAACTTCTTATCCATGAGCTGATCCTATGCAACTGAAGTCTGAAACTACATGATTGAATCAGATAAGTAGGACTGAATGCATGCCTAATAAATCAATATCTTGCTGGGAGAGAAGGTGCTGTTTCCACTGGTGGGGGAGAACCCACACTATGATCCCTGTGTAAGTGGTTGGGTAATTTGGGCATATGTGAGACCATTATATGATAAGTAGCCCCAGCAAAACATTTGAGGACTTTTGAAGGGAGCAAAAAGAGTTCAACTAATACTACACAATTTGGTACATGAGTGTGTTTCACATAATTTCTAGTTGTTATCCATTTCATTTAAAGGAAAATTCAAACAAATCTTATATCATAATGAGGAGTTTCAGGGAGACTCAGACCTGGTATAGAACCTGGAACTTCTTCACCAGGGAACTTTGTGATCTCAGGCCACTTACATGCTACCCCTTGTAGACCTGCCCTAGAAGAAATGAGTGCCACCCAGCTACATCATATCCCCAGCTATATATTGCATGCCTGGTGACTTGATTAAAACAAAATAACTAAGCATTGTGTCACTTCTGAAACTCTGTGTTTCATAGGTTGGAGAGACGCGATGCAAAAAAGTCTGTACTTCGAAATCTGACCTGCGATCCAATGACTTCAGTATTGTTGGAAGTTTGCCGAGAGATTTTGAACTGTCCAACTATGACTGTTACGGAAAGCCCATTGAAGTCACAAATGGGCTTGGGAAATCTCAGGCAAAGAATAACAAGAAGCCTCCTCCACCCAAGCCTGTCATCCCCTCAGCTGCAAAACGGATTGATCTTTATGCAAGAGCACTCTTCCCATTTACCTTCCTGTTCTTTAATATCATATACTGGTCCGTATATTTATGATAAACCCCTCAATTTTTCTTTTAAAAGTATGTGCAATATATGCCATTTCATTACATCATGAAGGCCAGTCTGCAACAATTATTTGCATTTGCAAAATAATATATTGCATATTTAGATGCCATGCGATTGTAATGGAACAAAAACTGGCATCGTGGTTTTGAATGAAAGCATGACACCACAATGTCTGTGCTTGAACCAACTGTTGTATATACATGTACAGCGTACATCCTGCTTTAGGAACATATGAAGGATAATGCATACTACATTATTGAAGCTGGACAACACTCCCTGTGAACATAATCAAGAGTTAAAAGTGTTGCTGACAATGAAACTGATGTGCACGCTGATTATCAGTAAGATCAATATTCTAGTCTATGTAGTATTTTAAAAGTCCTCCTTATGACTTTCAAAGCAAAGACCCATCTTGTTCTTATATAAATTTAGATGGCACTGTGGAAGAACAAGCTGCTGTTGTAATTCAAACTATTTAGACTTTGTAAGTGGGCAAAGTATATATTGAGCTGATCTTGTCTATGTGGAAAATAAAGATCAGAGGATTTGCAAAATCAGATCATTTATTAAAATGCATTCTTTGTTTCTGCAACAAAAGGTGATGTGCTACCAAACATGCTAAGACTAAATGCTGACCCAGCTCCACAGCTGAATGTTTAATTGTTTGAGTTTTGAAGTAGACAAGTAATAAACAGCAAAAAGTTGAAATCCCTTAAAATACCACTGATGGTATAGAATAATCTGAAATATCAAAGTATACTCTGCAGTTGTTATGTCTCTCGGCCATGACCAAACCACGCCATGTGAGATACTAGAGGCCTCCAAATTTTCCCAGGTTCACAAAGACACCTTCTGAATGAACATCATAACAATTAACATTACTCAAGCAGACAATCCATATTCTTGTCTTCAGTTCAGTTGCTACACCAAAATTTGATAATAAATTGGGGGATCTAGGGAGAATGCTTTCAGTGACATGAGGCTTCAGGTCTGGATTTTCAACCCACCAATCAACCAATCACATTTCTATCATGTAGCTACATTGAAATTTATCTCCTTGGGACTGCTGATGTTCAGAACAAAGTGATGAGGATGAACATTCACTGTTAATTGGATTACAGATGATTGAAGGTTGCAGAGTAGAATCATGTTGAGAGGGTTTATTGCTAAATATTACATAGGATTCAAATTCCAATCAGGCTGGCATGATGTGCAGAGTCTCTTGGGCACAGCAATGTGTTGCATGCATTGTGTTTGCTTAGGGAATACATGCTTTCTAGTGGAAGTGTGTACATGTCCAAAAAGAGTTATCCATATACATTTCTGCTAACTCAAGATAAAGAGAATTTGGGTTCTGCTGTTAGGATATATAGAAGATGGGGAGGGGCCAGAACATTGCCTCTCAGGCAGCCTCAGACATCTGTTTGCTCTTATCTTAGCAACTGCAGGATCTCAGTGTGATGTCATGGGATGGGCTGCTTAGCTTCAGCTAAGATCACTTTATGGCCCATGTGAGTGAACCAGTTTAGTGTAGTGGTTAAGTGTGTGGATTCTTATCTGGGAGAACCAGGTTTGATTCCCCACTTCTCTACATGCACCTGCTGATGCAACCTTGGGTCATCCACAAGTTCTCTCAGAGCTGTTCTGCTCAAGAGCAGTTATGGGAGAGCTCTCTCAGCCCCACCTACCTCACAGGGTGTCTGTTGTGGGGAGGGGGAAGGAAAGGAGACTGTAAACCACTCTGAGACTCCTTTGGGTAGTGAAAGGCAAAGTATAAATCCAATCTCCTCCTCCTCTGCAAACAGCTGCCATGCCATTGTTTGTGTATAAAAATAGAGAGCTAGAGTACCAGATTTGAAATGAAACTTGGAAGAGTGGAAAGGGAAAAAATATGACAAAAATCATAAGAACAGAAGAGAAGCCATGTTGGATCAGGCCAATGGCCCATCCAGTCCAACACTCTGTGTCACACAGTGGCAAAAAAAAAAATTATATATACACACACACACACACACACATATATACACACTGTGGCTAATAGCCACTGATGGACCTCTGCTCCATATTTTTATCTAACCCCCTCTTGAAGCTGGCTATGCTTGAAGCTGCTACCACCTCCTGTGGCATTGAATTCCACATGTTAATCACCCTTTGGTGATTAACATGTGGAAGGATATTATAGCATTGGAAAAAGTCCAGAAAAGGGCAACTAGAATGATTAAAGGGCTGCAACACTTTCCCTATGAAGAAAGGTTAAAACGCTTGGGGCTCTTTAGCTTGGAGAAATGTCGACTGCGGGGTGACATAATAGAGGTTTACAAGATAATGCATGGGATGGAGAAAGTAGAGAAAGAAGTACTTTTCTCCCTTTCTCACAATACAAGAACTTGTGGGCATTCAATGAAATTGCTGAGCAGTCAAGTTAAAACAGATAAAAGGAAGTACTTCACTCAAAGGGTGATTAACATGTGGAATTCACTGCCACAGGAGGTGGTGGCGGCTACAAGCATAGCCAGCTTCAAGAGGGGGTTAGATAAAAATATGGAGCAGAGGTCCACCAGTGGCTATTAGCTACAGTGCGTATATATATGTGTGTGTGTGTGTGTGTGTGTATATATATATATATATATATATATATATATATATATATATATATATATATATGTTGCCACTGTGTGACACAGAGTGTTAGACTGGATGGGCCATTGGCCTGATCCAACATGGCTTCTCTTATGTTCTTAAGAAGTACCTCCTTTTATCCATTCTAACTCGACAGCTCAGCCATTTCATTGAATGCCCACGAGTTGTATTGTGAGAAAGGGAGAAAAGTACTTCTTTCTCTACCTTCTCCATCCGATGCATAATCTTGTAAACCTCTATCATGTCACCCCGCAGTCGACGTTTCTCCAAGCTAAAGAGCCCCATGCATTTTAACCTTTCTTCAAAGGGAAAGTGTTCCAAACCTTTAATCATTCTTGTTGCCCTTTTCTGCATATTTTCCAATGCTATAATATCCTTTTTGAGGTGTGGTGGCCAGAATTGCACACAGTATTCCAAATGAGACTGCACATCCTATTATTTTTGATACACATTTTGTGAGTAGATGTATCCCCCAGCTACAGTGACACACAGCTCAATGACTAATGTCCCAAACAGTGGATGCTGGAGTCCTTGTCCAAACACAGCCCTTGTTCAAACTGCAGAATGAGAGTGATAAAGAATTTCCCCTCCACATCTTGGAGTGTGAATGGGGGTTCCATTTATTTCCCCCCTCTCCCCCCACTCTGTAGCGTTTTGCAGGGAAAATAGTTGCCTTTTCTTGAAGTGTGTTTCCAAGTATATTTTCCTTGTTAGCATGTTTATAAATAGTCCCCCCCCCGGTAATTAATCTCTACATTTTATCTTTACAATATTTCAGCAAAAAACATATTTTAACATTACATCCTGTTCATTTTGCTCTCCTTCCTTCTACGCATTCTTTGTGCATGATACAAAACATTCAATTCTTATTGTAAACAAGTTTTTCAAGTAAGCTCACGCAAAGGGAAATTTAAAAACTGATTTGTGATATGCTCCCCCCCCCCCCCGCCCCATCCCCGATAACAGAGAACATGCTGTAATCCTGGTCACTGGCTGAAGCTGGAAATAAACAATGACATGTTTTTTAGAAAGCCATGGACTTTGATCTTACCTTATATCCCAGCCTAAACTGTGTACTAGTGTGATGTGTATTATGCATGTAACCTCCCCCCCCACACACACTATCACTTCAGTAGGGAGAAAAGCTGAATGCTTAAAAAATATTTCAAATATGTTTGGTGGATTCTATGTCACTCTGACACTTCATGAGCTGCAGTGCATCACTGACCTTCCTTATTATTCCATTGCAAGAGTTAATAACTTTAGATTGTTCTTCTATATAACAGTAAAACAACTATTAGTCTATCAAACAGCTTTAGAATCCCAAATAGTCAAGCATTCAGGTTTTATAGCAATTTAATAAAGGTAACAGTACCCTTGCATAGTTGCTGTCCATCCTTATAAGCAATGTCCATCGCAAAGGGGTAAAATCCTAAAATGTATGCACAAAAGGCAATTGGGAAATGGTGAGTACACTGGTGCCACTCATAGTGATTTACTTCAAAACATCAAAATGGAGAAGGAAGAGGTAGTCTGGTTCTCTCAGGCCCCCAGCATGGCTCACCTGTCCCATGGACAGTCCATTGTTTCTTCCTGATTTGGTATTGCTATAAATATTTCCAGGCTAGGTTTCAGTTTTGCTGAGGCAAGGGTGATAACTATAACTTTCCCTTGCTCATAGGCCTTTGAGAGTTTTGTCAAGTGCATTTTTCTGGCTTCCTTCCTTTCTCCCTCTCTTTGCCAGCCCTTCTGTCTGTTCCCTTCCCACATCATGTTCCAGCTCCCCTCGAGATGAGTCTTTAGACCATGCCTTGCTTGCTTTCCCCAATGATAATCCTGTTAAACTGCCCTTTCAATCCAATTTTGTTCCAGCCATGCTGGGGCTCACACTTTATTCCCTACATGCTCAGCTGCCTACAGTCCTGAACTGATAGTGCCAAAAGTTTCATTGTGGCTTCTGGCTATCATTCTTACCCTTATGATCTGTCCAGCAAACTGGCAATATATCCCCCAAGAAATCATCTGAAGCATGTCTCTAGCGTTCTAGATCTTTGTCAAAACAACCCCTAGTGATAAAGAGACATGGAAAGGACACAAGCACCGAAAGTAGAATATTCTCCAAACTCAGCTGTGGAACAGTGTGGGCAGCATACCTATGCCTGCACAGGGCCTGTTCAAGAAAAGGTACACCAGTCTGCTAATGTGCTGCCTTTTGCAAATTCATCCTCTTGGCATTTTCCCCCCTTTCCAATGCCACTTTTGTCACTCAACATTGCTCATTCCCTTTCAGTATTCAATTTATCCCCATGTCGATTTTCTTTTTGTCCATTAGCTTGGATGCAGACCATCAGGAAACCAACATGCCTTTGTTGGATCTGCTCCTTTCATTTGCAATGTCATGGTTATGCCTTCAACAAGAAAAGGACTTTATTATAAACAAATGATGTGGTTCTGTATCACTGCTCTCAAACAGGGTCATGTACAATTGGATTTACAGAGTGTTCTGCACCATTATCATAGCACATTAATCCTATGGTATACTCTAATACCATCTAATGAGATTATTAACCAAAACACATAAATACTCATCCACACCAAAATCTATATATAGTGTTACATTTTATTTGTGGCCCTATTTTATTGCTTCATTCATTGAACCATACCATATCATCCATTCTCCTACACTAAATCTATGTAAAATTTGGAGGCATTTCCCCTCTATTTAAAGTGGATTTTAAAAAGAAACACTAGATGGTATGTTTTAATTAAAAAGCTTTTCACATGAAGCTGCCAAGGGAAATTGTTCATGCTGCAAAACTGATGGGGAAAATGTGATATATGAGCATACAAGAAATGTGCAATAGAAATAGCCAGAAGAAAATCCATTTACACAAGGAAGCCTCCTGCTGAGAATCTGATGAGAGTTGACAAGTGGGCTGAACAATTTAGGTTACGGGGGGGGGGGGGGGGGAGCCTGTACTTTTAAAGAAACCAAAGCAATATTTATGTACATATGTAAGTACCATCAAGTGATAACTCATGGCAAGCCCAGGAAGGAGCTTTCAAGGCAAGAGAGAAGCAGAGGTTGTTTGCCATTGCCTTCTTCTGCAGACCCTTTCTCAGGGGTGTTCTATGCAAATACTGACCCTGATTAGCTTCTGGCTACACTATGCTGCTTTCCCTCCAGACATCATTTAAGCAATATTAAAGTAATAGCATCAAAGTTGGTAGCATCCTATCTTAGATTAAGGAGCCTCCCTCCAGTCTAATCAGCCAAACTCCAACTTGTGTCTTTTCCTTCACTGGGACTCGTTAAGCTGGAGAAAGACTCCAAACTTTACTTAGGGGAGTGATAGGATTCAGGCCAGTGATACTAAGTCACTACACAGATGTAGGAGTCAAAAGAATCTGGTGGTAATTTATAGTGCAATCTCATACAGAAGTATTTCCATTGACACCCACTGAAATTAATGGACTTAAGACTGAAGTAAGTCTGCATGAACTTGTGCTATTAGTCAAACAGCCAAATCCTGTACCATAGTAATTCTATCTTCCAGATTTGAATAACACAGGACTCACAAGGGGCAAAATATGTTACATTGGAAGAACACAGAGGAAAAATGCATATTTATAATATTTTATCCCATTTTCCAGCCAAAAATCGGCTTTCAGAGTGGTCAATGCTCCTTAAAATTCAAAGTAAATTCCAATTAACATATGATGCAAAATGCTGTTCAGGAAGTGGGTTTTCTATAGGACCTGGATTCAGACATGATGGATGAGAATCTGGCTTCTGGCTTCTCTCCATGGGTAACCTTAGTCTGGATATTTGGTAGCTGGCAAGTGGTCATCAGCTGCACCATGTTCCAGGCACAGGCGTGAGGGTGTGAAACTGAAATGCTACACACAGATCTTTAGTGAGTGCAACTGATTTTACTTTTATTTGTCTAAAAACTCCCCCTCTCCCATTTAAAGCTTTGATTGTTACTATCTCATGTTTTTATGTATGGTTGTTGATTCGATTTTGCATGGTTCTATCCATGAAAGGTGATTTGAGCACAGGAAAAATAGCCTTTGAATAACAGAGAGATAATTAAGCCTGCACTTTACTCTCAAATTAGCTTCTTAGCATAGTGTTTAGTAGTTTCTACTTAACTTCACCCACATAGTACTCTATCATGATTAATAAAGACAATGAAAAGCAAACATTCTTTCCATGACTAGTATAAAATATTTTGCCTATGATTAAAATGTCTCAAAGGACCAGAACACTTAACAGAGAGCAGACATTTATTTTAATTTGAAAGGTAATACCTTTGTACCATTACTTATTACCATAATTGAAGACTCAGGAATCATTTGCGCTGAGATATGGCATATCAGGATTTAATAAATATAAGCCACTACAGATAGCTGGCAAGGCCTTCTAAAATATCAGTGTATGACATTATGGGCAGATTCTGATATAGATATAGGGTTATATCCTACAGAGGATTTCTGATGAGAAAAAGGTGATTTTCCCCCCATGTCCCCTCCTCCTACAGACCTTGGACTCTCCTTCATGTTTTCCTGGGGTCCCGTTTCTCTGAAGGAGCAGCATTTCTTGGGAATTTTGGCCTGCAGCAGGAGGGGGAGGCAAGGAAATCACACATCACTGATGGAAGGGCAAGATGGAGAACTGCAGTAGGAAAGGAGAATCAGCAGTAATTGTCTCCCCCTTCTTCAGAAAACTTAAATGCCCTCACATCTTCAGAAGGTGAAGGTGGATACAGGCAGTAGTTTGCATCCTACTACTATGCTCAGTAAAGACTGCAGTCTTCCTCTGTCATAAGGGAGGCTCCAAATTTTGCTGTGTGATGATCTAGGATACAAGCCATAGCCCCAGATGCAGATACACAGATATGTTCATATATTTTAGAAGACAGATAGATGTAATTTTGCAAAGATAGTATACTAGTTAGCTAAGTGCTGTCAGTAAATCACTTGTCTAATATAAGTCCAAATTGATCATAATAGGGAGATAGGCACATGCTGTTTATGTGCCATCTAGAGTTGCCTGCTCTGGGTTGGGAAATACCTAGAGATTGTGGGTGGAGCCTGGGGAGGGCAGGATTGAGGAAGAGAGGGACTTCAATGGGATAAAATGTCATGGAGTCCACCGTCCAAAGCAGCCATTTTCTCCAGGTGATCTGAGATCAGTTGTAATTCCAGGAGATCGCCAGCTTGCCCCCTGGGGATTTGGCAACCCTTGTGCCATCTCCATTTATGCACAAAGGAGGGTTTAAGAGTCTAATTTAAAAGAAAAGATTAAGAGGAAGAAGGGAGCTGCTCCTTCCTTGTTCTACTTCTCACACTGTACACTGTATGTGCATACACACACACATAGACACATAAACATACAGTTACCCTCTATTGACTACAGTCTTAATATTGCCAATATAAAAAAACCCCAAGCCATTCTAGGGAGAAAAAGCCCTGCAGCAACAGCATGCACAAGCAGCATAGTTCAGATCTCCTTGTCCACTCCTACTTGATACCACATCCTCCTTATATACGTGAACATGTAGATACATTAACAATCCAGCATGCTTGCCCCAATTATCTCTAGTTTAGCCCTTTTAATGTCATATAGATAACATTCTGTGGAGTCTGTGATTCTGGAGCTGGCAAATTACTATGATTTATGAAGGGTTATAAATATATGTAGCACATGCATTATTGTTTTAAATTCACACTTTTTACAAAAATTGGATACTGAAAGTCATACTTAATCTTGGGACCCTTTTCTGCTGCCTTTGAAATAAGATACATTCACCAATTACTGTCCTAATGTTAGCCGAGCTCTAGATTCCCCAAGCAATTATTTTTGTGGGTTAGTGCTAAGGCAATCATTTTCCTTTTTAATGAGCTCTATTTAAAGGAGGCAGAAATGTTTCCT
Organism: Heteronotia binoei; assembly: GCF_032191835.1. NCBI lineage: Eukaryota > Metazoa > Chordata > Lepidosauria > Squamata > Gekkonidae > Heteronotia > Heteronotia binoei. The sequence goes on along the minus strand of NC_083231.1, from coordinate 53,214,572 downwards.
CTCACATCCAAAGGCTTGGGTCATGAGTACATTATCCATACTTTAATACAAATATCTTAAATGCTGGTGCCTAAATACATCACAGAATCCTCCCGTCCCCACCACCTTTGGTCACTGGTTGTACTAGGCTTCTGTACTATCTCTGTTTTTCTATGCATATACTAATTTTTATTCTGTCTTCTTCTTTTAAAAAAAAATAGAATTGCAGGTGCCTATTAACATTGTCCTCTAGAAGGTTTACTGTTTTACAAGCAAAAAGCCATCAAGGCTGCTTCCACATGGAAATGATTAGCTCCTCGTTCCCAGCATTCATGTATTTCAAGCAAGCTGTTAGCCCTTTGTATTTTGGCCCACATATAACTTGGCAACAGAAATTATTTTTTTCCATGCCCTCTGCTTTCTGCTCTTTAGGGACCACCATGAACCATCATAAACTGCCTTAAAATCTGTGGAAGTTCATGGCAGCTTTGCAACCACAAACAGCCAAAGATCATGGCAAACATTAGTTTGTGAGCTGGTTTGTACCCATCCCTAACTATGCTGCAGGCACGTAAAATCAAAAAAGTGGCAAAACAGTTTTTAAACTAAATTATGGGGGGAAAGGCAACAGGAATTTTTTTTTTTAATTCAGATACATTAGAAGCAGTAAACTGGCCAGGGAGGCAGTGAGGCCCTTGGATGACCAAGGGGAGAAAGGATTACTAAAGGATGAGAGGGAAATGACAGAGAAACTGAATACATATATTGCCTCTGTGTTCACTGGGCAAGGTGGGAAGTGTTTGCCAACTCCAGATTATCTATTTCTGGAGGTGTTTTGAAAGACTTGAGTTGGATTGAGGTGACAAGGTTCTACAACTGATGGACAACCAGATGACTTACATCCAAGAGTTCTGAAAGAACTCAAATGTGAACGTGTGGATCTCCTGACAAAAATATGTAATCTATCACTAAAATCTGCCTCCATTCCCTTGGACTGGATGGTAGATAATGTAACCTCCATCTTTTAAAAAGTTTCCAAAGGAGATCTGTGAAATTACAGTCCAGTCAGTCTAATCAATACCAGGTAAATTGGTGGAATCCATTATTAAAGATAGAATTAGTAGGCACATTGATGAACAAAAGCTTTTGATAAATAATGGATTTTGTAAAGAAAGATCTTGTCTCACCAACCTTTTAGAATTCTTTGAGAGGGTGAACAAACATGTGGACAAAGATGACCCAGTGGATGTTGTTCACCTAGACTTCCAGGAAACTTTTGATAAAATTCCTCATCAAAGACTTCTATGCAAATTCAGCAGTCATGGGATAATCCACAAGTTCTCTTGTGGACTAAAAACTGGTTAATTAATAGGTAACAGAGAGGTAGTATAAATGGGCAGTTGTCATGGACCCACCAGGGCTCAGCAACAGTGAGGACTCCTCAGAGGACTAGGGGCCCTGTGTAGCCAGTCCAGAGTCAACAGAAGCCAACCAGCAGGAAAATGAGGTGAAGGCATGCCCAGACTTGCAGCCAAGAGCTGGTACAGAATCACCTCCACTCTCTAACTCTAATTCATTAGGTGAAAGTCAGTTCCCTGCTCCCAGCCCTCCTGGATCACCTGCACCCTTGGAATGCTGCAGAAAAAGGCTGAGAACGGATTTACAGGCTAGGTGGTAAAGTGTATGCCTCCTGGCTCAATGCCAGCTGCCTGCTGATAGTGAAGATGAATCTTTGCAGGATTGTTCCTGAGAAGCTGGCTGTATGCCTGGCATATTGGTGTGCAGCTATAAAGTCTCCCTAGGGACAGTTTTGGGCATATATCTTTGGAAATTAGAGAGATGCTATAACCTGACACTAGAGGCCAGCAAGCCAGCTTCACAGTGGAAAGTGGGTAAGCAGTGGGGTACCATAAGGCAACATTCTTGCCATAAGAACTTTAACAGTTTCATCTTAATTCAAGACTTCTGATAAGTCTGGTCAGGGATTCAGCCTTTTCTTTTCATGCTAATTTCTGCAAAAACTATTGGTACTCTGAATGAAAGCAATGAAAATCCAACCTCCATCTTCCTCTATAGCCTTGGCAAGGCAAACAATTATACTGAAACCACCTCTGGTTTTTAGAAGCATTCATTATCATCATCATCATTATTGTTATCATTGTCATCGTATGGCACTGTGTATAAAATAGCCAGGAGATCCTAAGATTGTCTGGCAGGCAGAAGTTCTAGCTCTTTCAGCATTATGCACCACTTGGTAAGCTAGACTTGTTTTTAAGGCAAGAGATGTTTCAGAAGCGGTTTGCCATTGCCTGCCTCTGCAACACGACCCTGGTATTTCTTGAAGGTCTCCCTTCCAAATACTAGCCAAGGCTGACCCTGCTTAGTGTCTGAGATCTGATGAAATCAGGCTAGGCTGGGCTAGCCAGGTGAGGGCATCAAACAAATCATGCAGTGAATACTAGTATAATGCACACAGTGAACAGTACAATGTAACTGGGTCATACAATTAAAGAACAATGAAATGAGAGCAGTGGAGCCAAAATTTGTGTACTCAGTCAACAGAATATGGGGCGGAAAGGGACTCAAAAACACTAAAAGAACTGATATTCCCACCCACCCCCTGATATCCCACAAATTATGATCTTTAAGGTCCTCCATTTTTAGCTATATTTATTGAAGTATTTTTGTTAACCTGTTTTGCAATTTTTAAAGTACCATTTATATATCATTTGTTATGGTGAAGGTATCAAGGAAGGAGTTTGAATGAGATATCTGTAAAAAAAATGGAAGTGTCATGAACATCCATGAAGGTGCCTTATATTGAATCAGACCCTTGGTCCATCCAGGTTAGTATTATCTAATCAGACCAGCAGTGGCTTTTCAAGGTCTCAAGCAGAGGCCTATTGCATCATCTCCTGCCTGGTCCTTTCAAATGGAGATGCCAGAGATTCTGGCAGAGGTTCTACCACCGAGCACAATTCCTTCTGCCTTGGCTTTTCAAGCATTCAGAGAAATGTGAGGATTCTTGTTGATCCGTTACCTCACTCAGTGACACCATTTCCACTGGTATCTGATGAAGACAGCTTTGACTCTTGAAAGCTTATATCCTGAAAATCTTGAGTGCTACTGGACTAGAATCTATGATTTCCATTATGGATATATAAATATGCGCTTTTTAATTTGTGCATTTTTGTATGTTCTTTTGCGAACCTTTTTGTTTTATCCTTTCCCCATTGCTAGTGTATCTGATTCTTTTATACCAATTTGGTGCCATTCCTCCCCACCCCACCCCTACCCCCAGTTTATGGCATTTATGTGCTGTGTGACATTTACACATGGTCAATACAGAAAGAATGTCCAGAACTGCATAAACACAATGGAGAAAATTTGATGGAAGGAAGTGGTATGTAAACCCACAATAATGAGCTATGGGCTCAATTCACACAAGGGAAAAAGGGGATAAAATTGGGGTGTTTGAGCTGAAATTGTATGGTTATGAAATTTTACAGCATCCCTCATTTCTGTTGGTACCAGGGAAAGGCAGCTTCCAGTGTGAGTGGCAGAAAGGAGGTAAAGGGGAAAGGAGAGAACAAGTCGGTCAATACGTGCCTGGCAGGCATGTCATGACACTGAGATGAGTTACCGAATGTTCCTGCCACACGGCATCATTCCCAATTATCCTCTTATCCTATTCTTATCTCATTACAGATGATGATTTTTTGCATTTCCAAGTTCTATGCATAACTTCCAGCACTAATCAAAAGAATTGTACTTTATATTATACCTCTGCATCTTGGCTTCAATTGGCCCTTCTTTGTAACATCTCTCCAACCTTCAAACCTGGGTAGAAGGGTGATGGTATTTCTATTTGTATATGATGAAGTGGCCTTTGACTCACAAAAGCTTATACCCTGGAAAATGTTGTTGGCCTTTAAGCTGAAAAAGAAGAGCTGGTGTTTACAGCCCACTTTTCTCTACCCTAAAAAGGTAAAGGCGGCCCCCTGTGCAAGCACCAAGTTGTTACAACCCATGGGATGATGTCACATCATGATGTTTTCTTGGTAGACGTTTTATGGGGTGGATTGCCATTGCCTTCCCCAGTCATTTACACTTTACCCCCCCCCCCCAGCAAGCTGGGTACTCATTTTACTGACCTCAGAAGGATGGAAGGCTGAGTCAACCTTGAGCCAGCTACCTGAACCCAGCTTCCACTGAAATCGAACTCAGGTCATAAGCAGAGCTTGGACTGCAGTACTGCAGCTTACTGCTCTGTGCCATGGGGCTCTAAGGACTCTGAAAGCTGCTTATGATCACCTTCTCTTCCTCTCCCTGCAATAGCCATCTTGTGAGGTAGGTGGGGCAGAGAGAATTCTGAGAGAACTATGACTGACCCAAGGTCACCCAGCAGGCTTCATGTGGAGGAGGAGTGGGAAGTCAAACCTGGTCCTCCAAATTAGGGTCTGCTACTCTTAGCCACTTCACCATGCTGGCTCTGGACTCAAATTTTATTCCCAGTTAGTGTTTCTGTGAGCAGCTGGGGGAGTGTCTGACTGTGACATTTTCCCACTCATGTGTAAAGCAAGCTGGGAGGTTTTGTGCATTTTTAATATAAAAAATAACACATGGGCAAGAGAGGTCAAGGCAAGCCATGTGATTTAGGTATCAGATGGAGGGAAAGTGCAGAAGGGAAGTAACCTAGGGCTTATAAGTCTGACCTAGATAGCCCAGGCTAGCTTGATCTAATCAGATTTCGGAAGCTAAGCAGGGCCAGCCCTGGCTAGCATTTGGATGGGAAACATCTAGGTAACACCAGGGTCATGATTGGGAGAGAGGCAATGGCAAATCACCTCTGAACATCTCTTGCCTTGAAAACCCCAAGGGGGGAGCTATGGCTTATTTGAACATATGAACATATGAAGCTGCCTTATACTGAATCAGACCCTTGGTCCATCAAAGTCAGTATTGTCTTCTCAGACTGGCAGCGGCTCTCCAGGGTCTCAAGCTGAGGTTTTCCACACCTATTTGCCTGGACCCTTTTTTGGAGATGCCGGGGTCTGAACCTGGGACCTTCTGCTTCCCAAGCAGATGCTCTACCACTGAGCCACTGTCCCTCCTTGACAGCCCTTTCTACCACACTGCCAGTGTGCAGGGTTTAGATCTCCCCCCCTTTTCTTATTTGTTCACTTTATAACCTGCTCTTCCTGAAACTGGCTCAGAGCAGGTGACAACAATTTATAACATATACATTTTCAAAAACACAATTAATCAATTAAATAAATACAATAACATTAGTAAAACAGCTACTAAACAATTTAAGAGAGCATAAAACTTGTATGCAGACCCGTAGCCAGGAATTTTTTTCACTGGGAGCATTCAAAGTCGTTGGGCCTAATTTAATTAAAGGTAATGTAATTAAAATTGATTAAATCACCTTTGATTAAAATAGCGCCAGCCCACAGTGCAGTAAAGGCATGGTATAGACCTGCTAGTGTCTGACACCCACCCACCTTTACTCCAGCTTACTCTCACCCTTCTTTCTCTCTGTCTTCTGCAATAGCTCCCTGCCTTCCTGAGCCCACCCGGAGCCACCAACTGATCTGCAGTGTCCAGTGGTGAGGAGGCGAGGCTGGGGCAGCATGGAGGAGGCAGGCAGGCAGGCTGCCAGCACACCAGGCTCCCTGCTGCCTCATGAGAATGAGAGCTGAGATCCTCTGCCAATCCTGACTTGGCTGTGCTTGAGCTGTCATCACTGCCACACACCCTGCAAAGTTTGCAGAAGGTGCCGGATCAGCTGGCTCAGGACATGCACAGTTGTGCACCATGGACTGGCACCAGCATAGGAGTGCTCGTGGCCACAGGCCCTGCTTGAGGGGACTGTGCACCAGGCCCAAGCTGGAGAGAAGATTGGGCATGGCGGGAAAGGAAGGAGAGATATGCATCTTTGTGTTTTAAACTGGTTATTAGTTTGGGGTGGAAGTAGGGTACAGTTTGTATTTCCAGAGCACAGGATGAAGCAGCTGCAGGAAAAGCCACAAGAAGGAAGGAGGGTTAGCAAAATCTTATCTCAGCTGGCACAGTGATGCGACTTAAACAAGATCAGGGAAGGGAAGATCAGGGAAGACTAGGATAGAGGCCCTGCAGATCTGAAAGGGTGGCTATGGCCCTGCTTATATAGAGGGGCAAAATACAAATATCTGATAAGAAGTGGAAAACAAGAGAGGAAGCAAGGGGGTGGGGAAGGAGGGAGAGGGCAAGACTAGCTGTAGTCTGTCTTTTTAAGATCCTGCATCAGAATCCTAGTGGTGGGAAAGTATGGGAGAAAATCTTGTCTCTTCCTTTCCATGGTCCAGCTTTACAAGAGAAAATTGTAATGGCCTGCAAAATGAAGGATCTATTTCATCAGCATCTTCATGCCATAATTGGATGTCATCCAGAAGCACTTTATTTATTTAATTCATTTATGCCTCACCTTTGCCCCCTCAGGAGACCCAAGGAGGTTTATGTCATTCTTCTTGTTTTCATGTTATCTTCACAACAACTCTGTGAGGTAGATTAGGCTTAGAGCCTGTGATGGGCCTCACTACTTAAAGCTTAGAAGTGCTGTGTAAACTGGTAAAGGACTGGGAAGTCCACTTCCCTTCCTCAGAGGCATGAGTTTCCCGCCATTTCTCTTTGCCTGTCTGACTGAGCTACCCTAGAAATGTGTTTTCTTCTGTCCTGAAGAACTTTGGGTATCCCAACCTGTCACAGTATAGTGTTTTGGTTGTTTGCTCAGCCCTGGAACCTGAGGGATGGATTGGTATTCCCCTTTCACTTAAATGGCACTCAAGACATTTTGTAATTCAAAAATAACAGAATACTTTATTACCATGGAGGGTGAAATCAGGGGTAAAATTTCTGAAGTAACTCTGAGGTAAAATCAGTACATGCACTGACCTTAGTTCTTATGTTTCAGGCTAATAACAGTTACTTAAGTTATTCACAGTTACTTAAATCTTTATGTCAAGAGGCTTTTATTTCAGTGGGCGTTTTCGCACTGACCTTCTAGTGGCGCGACCACCCTCTTCACACCGGAGGATCTGCCCGGATTTCGCACAAGAAGCGCCGGCGCACCCAAAAGAGCCGGCGACTTCCGTCGCGAAACCCGCTCAAACGTTTTCCTGCTTCTTGGCGGTTTCCGTTTGAGCGGGTTTCGCGACGGAAGTCGCCAGCTCTTTTGGGTGCGCCGGCGCTTCTTGTGCGAAATCCGGGCAGATCCTCCGGTGTGAAGAGGGTGGTCGCGCCACTAGAAGGTCAGTGCGAAAACGCCCAGTGTTTTCTCCAAAAACTTCAGGGCACTTTCTTTAAGTATCCTCTAACTCTTTTGGTTTCCAGAAAGCTGGTACACTTCTTTCAGTACCCACACCTATTCTCAAAACACCAGTATGCATCTTGAGTTTTTAACTGACTCTTATGGTCTCTATAGGCAGTTTCTAACCACACCAGACCAGGATCTCTGCACTCTTCAGAGCTAACTACCTGTTTGACCGGGCAGGGAAGTTTCTTCTCTTTCTCTCTTGATGTATCCTCTTTCCTTGGCCCAAATGGGAGTCTTTGCCTACTTTCCAAACTTCCTTGCCAGCTTTCCCCCAGTTCTCCTGTCTGTGTTAAACTGCTCTCAGCCAGGGCTGAATTCTGAAATCAGACTGGATCCTCCACAGCATGCAGTTCAGAAGTCTTTCTCTGCTCAGCTAATGCTAACCAATCAGATCTCTTTCAACAGGCTGCCACTCAAGGTCTGTGAAGAATTAACCAGTCACAGTCCTTCATCTATTTACATAGCACTTCTAAGATTTTAAAAGTGTAGTCTCTCACAGATGGATGTGAGGTCATCCAGCAAGTAGGGATCCAACCTGGGTCTTCCAGATACTACTGTAACACTCTAATCACTACACGAGACTGGCTTCTAGTTGTATTCTAGTATATTGGCTTTCCAGTGAATGCAGAGAAATATATGATTTCCACTGCTTCCTTTTTATTTCTGGTGGTGTTCACTTCAAAAGTGAGGGATCACCCAACAGGTTTTTGCCAGGTACCAAATCCAGCATACAGCAACTGCCTTCGACTTTTTCTCCTTCTGAAAAGTATATGCTTTTATTTAAGCAGTTGATTGAAGAATGAAATATCTGGAAACAATCCTGCATATTTTGCATTTGACTTCTATGTCCTTGAGGAAGTTTTTCAAAAATAAGCAGCTTGGTAACAACAGTGCAATCCTAAGAAGGTCTACTCAATGAGGTTTAGGATTGCACTATCACCCTACAATCCTAACTGAAGTGACTCACTAATAAACCCAGTGAAGTCAATAGACATAGAAAGTTTTCTTGTTTCTTATTTATTTTATTCAATTTCTATTCTGTCTTTCCTGCGAATGGGCTCAGGTCAGGCTACAACATTAGATTAAAACAATAAATTAAACATTCAACTTTTAAATATTGATGTATTAGGACTTCACTATAGGTAAATGATGATGATGATACTGGATTTACAGTATATGCCACCCTCCACTCCGAATCTCAGAGTGGCTCACAATCGCCTTTATCTTCCTCCCCCACAACAGACACCCTGTGAGGTGGGTGGGGCTGAGAGGGCTCTCAAAGCAATTGACCTCTGCCAGAGCTATGGCTGACCCAAGGTCATTCCAGCAAATGCAAGTGGAGGAGTGGGGAATCAAACCCGGTTCTCCGAGATAAGAGTCTGCACACTTAACCACTACACGAAACTGGCATTTTCACTACTGAACTTGGCCAATTTGAAGTATCATCTCGGTCCCATTATTAGTTTCAAAGCAGTAGTTTGCAGTCTAGGATATCAAAAGATGTACAATCTGAGGATTTCAGTGATCATCAGATACGTAGAACACAGTGCAGTTATAGGCAGACAGAGCACTCCTTTCCAATCTCTTTAAGAAGCTCACCCGGAATGGTGCTCCAAGAAAGCTAGTCAAGATTACCGTACTTAGTACTCCTGTTGATGTGTGCTAGCTTCAGATGACCATTTTGACCAGGTTCTTGAATTTACTAAATGCTCCAGGAAATTCTGTGTAATGTATGTCATGATGGATTCATGTAATCAAAAGTACAGGACTGTATGGTGAATATACCTGTATAATACTGAGCATTTCCTAGGTCAGGGGTGCCAAATATTTGTTATGAGGACTGGATCTGACATAAAAGAGACCTTGTTGAGCCAGACCATGGTTGGTTGGCCTGAGCCATGTCAGACTGGGTCCTGTGTATTCCTATTTAAGATTAGGTAGCAGACAGGGGACTATTTTTACCTTTTAGCAGAGATATAAATTTTATAAAAAACACAGACAAACACAAATATATATATTTTTAAAAACTTAAAACATGCTTAAAACATTAGCACTCATTGGTCTTAAAAGTGCTTTCTTTGTATTTTTCCCTTGAGATCCAAGGAACTGGGCAAAGGAAGCTCTGGCTCTTTCCTTCCTTCTCCAGGAACGGGGGGGGGGGGGGGGAGCCTCAGTCAATAGAAGGAAGAGAGGCTTGGCTCAGTAGCTCTGCTGTGCAATTGAGAGAGCCTGGGAAAGCAAGCTTTCCCTCCCCCCCTTCCTCCCCAAGGGAGGAACCTCAGCCAATTGAGAAAATAGAGTTTAGCTCTATAGCTCCTGTGCAATTGAGCAAGCCTTGCAAAGCAAGCTATTATGCAGATGACAGCCAGTTGCTTGAGGGCCTGATAGGAGCCTTCTGGGGGCCTGATTTGACCCCCAAACTGCATGTCTGACACCCTTGTCCTAGGTGTTATACCTGGATATCACTGAGCATTTCTTGAATTTAGTAGCATCCATTCCCCCAAAACCCCAAATATAGCCTTAATTAAAAACACAGGATAACAGACTCTTGTGTGGTGAATGTTGCTCCCCTTATTCATTGCTCCTTAAGAGAGCTTTCTTACCTACACACACCTACACAACAATTTTTTTTAGTGATTAGAATGTAAAAAGCAAGCAGGAAACTCTGCTTCAGCTCCTCCTCCCACCAAGATGCTTCTTGAACCATCAGATCTTAGGGAAGTGGGTGGGAGGGGGGGGGGTGGGAGGAAAAGCAGAAAGGAGCTTTGGAAACTAGGCATTTTCTAAGTTGCATGTGGCACAGCCCACGTTCTCTTTTGCTTGCTCAGAAGCAGAGTCTTTATTTATTATGATAAATGGGGGAAGGGTGGTAGAAACCATGACTACCATGTACTGTGCCAGCCAATGTGTTTTGCTGCAGCATCAGGAAGTGTGGACAGAGAATTAAAAAGAAAGACAAGATTGCCCACTGGGAGAGATGATGGCATGACCATTGGATTGAATGGGAGCCAGGAATGCCAATTGACTTGTTTTGGCCTTTTGAAATATACAACAGCACACAAAAGTTGCAATGAAAATGTGAAATTGATTTTGAATGAAGGTCTCTAGTTCTAGATAAACTGCTCTGGGACTTAAATGACACTGCTCTGGGACTTAAATGACACCAGTGGAATTACAGGCCCTGGGAGTAGCAGAAGATTCCTGAAACAGCAGTGAAGGTCCTCAGAGTAGAAAAACTGTTCCCAGTGATAGAATCATGCTCTGGGACTGGAATGTTAGGCCCCAGAGTGGAATAACAACCCTTAAGAGTAACAGAAATGTTCTGGGATTGGAATTATAGTTCTTTGGAATAGCATTAGTGTTCTGGGCCTGAAATAGAAGGTTCCAGAGTGGAATTGCAGTCCCTGAGAATAGCATGAATGTTTTGGGCCTGAAATGATAGTCCCTAGAGTGGAATGACAGTTGCTGGGAGTAGCAGAAATGTTCTTCAACTAGAATTACAGCCCCCAAAGTGGAATGACAGCCCTTGGGAGCAGCATGAGTGCTTTCGGACTGGAATGACAATTCCCAGAGCAGAATGTTGATCCCCAGCAATAGAATCAGTGCTTTGGGACTGAAATGACAACCCGAGAGTGGAATGACTGCCTCTGGTAGGAACAGAAGTGTTGCTGGGCCTGGAATAACAAGCTCCAGAGTGGAATGACAGCCTGCAGGAACAGAATCAGTACTCTGCAATGGGAATGACAGACCCAGCATGGAATGACAGCCCCTGCAAGTAGCAGAGATGTTCTGGGATTGGAATGACAGGTACCAGAGTACAATGATGGTTCCCAGAAATAAGGGAATGGAATGAGAACCCCACCCTCAGTGGAATGACCATAGCTGAAAGCAGTAGAAATGTTCTGGACCTGGAATGACAGAAGCCAGAGTAGAACAATGGTTCCCATTATTAAAATCAGTGCTCTGCAACTGCCATCACAAATCTTAGAGTAGAATGAAATACTTTCCTTTCTAATTAATATCTCTGGAAGTTGTGTAGTTATCCCCAGGTCCACCTCGTCTTGATTGTGAGCTGTTCTGTTTCCTCCACCTCATCCTGCCCTCCTGCCCTTTCCTTTCTTAGTTAGAGCTCCACAGTGTTCAGGTTTGCTTCCATGTTGCTGTTATGCACCACACCCTGCCTGAGCCCCTTGGGCACTTTTGCCCACTCTGCTGACCCACTGAATCTATTCCTAGGAACCACCAGTCCACTGGAGGGGGCAGATTTCCAGGCCCAGAACTCATGTACTACTCACAGGGGCTGCCATTCTACTCTGGAGATCATCAATCCAGGGCCAGAGCATTGATTCTACACCAACATCACAACAAAACAGCTCACAAGCAAGACAATGAATTAGGTAGAGCTGATTCAGGGATAACCGCAGAACTTCCATAAACATTAATTAAAATGTAAGGTATTTCATTTATCTCTGAGGTTTGTGATTGGAATTGTAGAGTGCTGATTTTAATCACAAGGAATATCATTCCACTCTGGCTCACAGAACACTTCTGCTCCTCCCAAGGGCGGTTATTCCATGCAAGGGGCTGACATTCCAGTCCCAGAACATTGATTCTATTCCTAGGGACGGTTGTTACACTATGGTGCTCATCTTTTCTGTCCCAGAACACTCCCAAAGGCTGTCATTTCACTCTAGGGGCAATCATTCCAGGCCCAGAACACCTGCTACTTGCAGGGGCCATCCTTCTACCAGGGAGGCTGTCACTCCAGTCCCAGACCACTGATGCGATTCCTGGGATCTGTCCTCCTTCTCTGGGGCTAGCATTCCAGTTGCAGAACACTGATCCAAAAGGCTGTCATTCCATTCTGGGAACCATGACTGCAGCCCCAAATCATGGATTCTATTTCTAGAGACTGTCTTTCCACTCTGGGGGCTGTCATTCCAGTCACAGAGCACTGTTTCCATTCCAAGGGACTGTCATTCCACTCTGAGGGCTATCAGAACACTGATTCTGTTCCTAGAGATCACCATTCCACTGGAAAAGGCTGTCATTCCAGTCGCAGGACACTTCGGCTACTCCCAGGAGCCCTCATTCCTCTCTAGGTGCTGTCATCCCAATCCCAGAGCTGTCTATCTGGGGCCACAGACCTTCATTCAAAATCCATTCGGCATTGCAACTTTAGTCTGCTGTAGCCTGTAATATATTTCAGTGAAGCCCATGGCATTCCAAGCTCCCATTCTATCCAGGGGGCACGCCAGTATCTCCCATTGTTCCCGATGGGCAATCTTGTCATTCGGTTTCGGGCATGAACGTTTCATCCCGCGCCGCCTCAATCCGCGCTTCCGCTGCGCTGTCCGCGGTGCTGAACATGACAAGTCCTCCTGTTTAGCGGAATCCACAGCCAAAGGCTCCAGTCCTCTTCCAAAGGCACGGGAGCGCGGACTCGGCGGGCTGCGCAGGGCGAGCGAGGAGGGGGCGGAGGCGCGCTCCCGAGCACTGGCGGCGCACGCGCACGCCCGCTCCTCGCCTGCCTGTGTGTGTGTGGTGTGTGCGCGCGTGAGTGTGTGTGAATGTGTGTGTGTGTGAGAGCGAGCGAGCGAGCGAGAGACGGGTGAATGTGTGTGATTGCTTGCGAAGGAGCTGGATGTACCGAAGCGGCGGGACCACAAGAGCAGCCTAGAGGACGGCATTCGAGCCGCCTCTTTCTCCTTCGGGCTGGCCTAGGGACCACTGCAGCAGCGGGCCAAAGCTTTTCCCGCTTAGGGCTCCTTTCCAGCTTGGGTCCTTCAGCCGCTCTCCCAAGATGCAGAGGATCTAATTTGCCGGACAAGAAGCAGGCAGAGAAGGAGGGGGGAGAGGAAGGAACCGCGGCGGCAGCGGCAGGAGAAGCAAAGGAATATTCCGCGGCTTTGGGGAGGCTCTACTTTTCATGGCAATGCAAAAGATTCGGCAGATTTCTCTCTTCCTGGCTCCTTTGGCGTGGGGACTCATCTGGGGGGTCTACTCCAACGGCATACAAATAGGTGAGTGTCCTCTTTACCGTGGATCTTTCGCTTCCCTCCCCACCTCCTCCCCCAAATCGTTCGCTGAGAGGCACCATAGATTTTGGTCAGCCAGTCATTTGGCTTCAAGTGGCGTATTCTTGGCATGAAGCCTTCAACGGAATCTTCTCTGCCTGAGCGAAAAGTGCCTGCCTTCTCCCGTTTTCTCTCAACGGCCTCGCGTTTTCCCTGTCCCCCCTACCCCCCCTGTCCACCCCCCCCCCCCCGAGATAGTCCCCTTCCACTAACCAGTGTGCCCCTTAAAACCAATAATCTTCTTTAACTGGTGCATGGATGACGTTTGCAAAGGTGCAGTCTACATCTGGTAACCTGAAAGCTGGTAGAAAGAACCCCCCTATTGATCTGAATGGAGCTGGATGGCACCCTTCCTGGGCAGAAGGCAGCGTGTTCTGGTTTCCAGAGATTGTGCCCCCCCACCCCCGCTCAGCATACTTTCTCTGGAGAACGAGCTATGCCTGAAATTTTAAGAAGGATGAGTCTCCCCTTCAGATCAACGAGACTGGAGGCTCTTCTGATCTGAGGCAGGCTTTGGGGCTTACGAATGAAGGTCTCTCTACCCCCCCCCCGCCCCCCCCCCCCCGTAGTTGAACTAGTCCAGCCACCGCCAAGCCTGCAGCACTCATGTCCTCTCTGTGTCTCTCTGTTATTCTGTTTTCATGTTTGTTTGTCGTCCTGCAGGGGGGCTGTTCCCCAGGGGAGCCGATCAGGAATACAGCGCCTTTCGGGTAGGGATGGTTCAGTTTTCCACTTCGCAGTTCCGTCTCTCACCCCACATCGACAACCTGGAGGTGGCCAACAGCTTTGCTGTCACCAATGCTTGTAAGTCGTGAATGTTCCCTTTATTCAGATCCCTTTTGGTTGGTCCTTTTTGCTCATTGGAAGTAGGGTGGCAACGGGGGGGGGGCACTTTTGCACTAAGCTAAGGAAAGTGTGTGTGTGTGCGCGCGGGCGCAGGGAGGGAGGGAGAGTCATGACTTTGGCATTTAACTCCTCCAGAGAAGCTGGTGGGGCTTGTGGGGGGGGGGGGGTTGAGGACGTTCAGCTGTGGAGGACACGCCCCTCCTGCTACAGTCCCTCTGCTGTATTGCTGCCCAATTTCCATAGTTTGCTCATGGTGTCCCTTCTCTGCTTCAACACCCCTTCCTACCCCCTGCTCCCCAGACTGTACAGTTTGCTCTGCAAAATAACCACACTTCCATAGATGTAACTCTTGCTTTTCAATCTATTACATAAGGCTGGCTGCAGTAGTGTAGGGAAGACTCCACCCTGCTCTATATCTTTGGCCCAGATGGGCTCAGCTGAAAATGGGGAGTGATGCAGGCTTACTTACTGCAAAAGGGGCTAGATTCTACCCCTAATGCTTTCTTTTGGGGGGTATTGCTTATTAGGACAGAATCTGTTCTCTTGAGCTACAAGAATCAACTGAGGCCAAAAACTATTTCCCTTGCCAGAAGAGGCTATTCACAGTTTCCCATCCCACTGAAAACAGTGGCACTCAAGACAACCTCCAAGTATACCTTTCCATCTTGTCCTAGCCCTAGAGACTGGCTGGACATTCATCTCTGCATCTTTTCAAAGCAGGAAAGAGCAGTTGGGGGCTAGCTTCCTCTGACTACTGCTGTGAAGGCAGGTTGAGCCTGCCCTTTGTGTTACAGGGTACTGTTTATTCCATGCATAGATGTGGAAGGAGCTGGAGTGGGCGAGTGGGAGGGTTAGGGAATCTGGAAGCCCCGTGGGTCATGTGTTTCTGGCTGCACATGGCAAGGGACCATGTACCAAGTTTGCCCCTAGATGTGTTTCAATAAATCCCAGAAACCATAATTGGATAGAAGCCTTATGCTCAATAAGAGATCCTCTAGGCAATCTCAACCCTCAGGCCTCTTCTGGTTCAGTCAAGTCTGCATGACAAGGGGATGCTCAAAGAAGCAGCAAAATAGCTATAAGTGGATTGTTGGGTTTGAGCAGCAAAAGCTGCATGACACTGATCAGCCATTTTCCTTTCTGCAATTCTCCATATTAGAATTACACTGCCCTGTCCTTTCCCCCAGCAAATCACAGTATTTTAACAAGCCCTTCCATGATTTTTGAAAGACAACGACTGAATGGGATAGTGAACAGAAAACAGGTCTTGAATTCTGGGGAAGAATGGCACCACTTTTGTCTCAGGGTGATATCTCTGCTGGAGGAACATTTCTTCATTGGAATAACATGCTGGCATGACATAAATGCAGATGATTTTAAAGCTTATGCACTATGCACATGTGACATATGTCCCCTCGCTCAACTGGCATCGTCTTGGTTTTCCTCTTTTGTAAGGTTCTGGGGTTTTTGCAAAGGACTTCAATAGGTACAATGCAGTGATTGTAAGGATCAAGTAGCAAAAATAATGTAATGATCAAATCAATTTACTCAGCTGGAATGCACATCTCCATAGGGGACAGGCTTGGCGGGCTGATGAACAGTTGTGGCTGGCACTACCAAACTGAAAGCTGTGATCGTTATTTCACATTTAAGTAAACTAAGAAGTGATGCTGTCTTTCTTGCATGCTTGTTTGGATTAATGGTCTCCAGTCCTTGCATGTTTCAAAATGATATCATTAGTAGAGGTAAAACAAGACACATAATGGTGGTTTGTTAGACCTGGGATCTTAATCCTCGCACTGTTTATAGCAAAAAAAAAAAAAGAGAGAGAAGAAAACATTTTGTTGTTTTTGATGCTACAGGTTAACTTCTGTTAGTTTGAACTGGAATTGAATTAACAGTCAATGAAGACTACTGCATCCCATGATTATAGTGTAAAGGTGCAGTACCTTGAAATTTAAAAGACAAACAGAAGATGAGAGAAGAACCAACTGAGGTGATCACTGTCAAATAAGATGATTAGAATTGCAATTGGTCATGCCGACTTTAAAGGAATGCATTTTACTTACAGTTACTTACACTGGCGTGTGTGTGCGTGTGTGCGTGGGCATGCATGCTTTTGGCAAAGGCTGATTCCAAGGTTGTCAGATTCTGTTTCTTGAAGTAGGGCGATGTGCCCACCTTTGTCCAAAAGCCATCTGACACATTTACAGAATTAGAGACCTGACTGCAAAATTCAGTTTTCTGCAATGAGAATGAATAACATGTTGCAGGATCCAAATGTTCAGCAAAACCAACAAGGAGACCAACAATATCTTAAAGACTAAACATGTAATTGTGGCATGAATGTTTGCTATATCCAAGCCTGTTTTATAAAGGGGATTAACTTCATGCATGTGATAAAGTAACCTAAGGAAGTTTAAGGCATAATGAAATCGTTAATCTGTAAGGTGCCATAGAACTACTTGCTGATCCAGCTTTCACAAGTTTTGGCCATGGACTTCGTCATCTTCAAACCTGTTTTCAGTTTCTAAGTGTATAATCCTAGAACAGCTGTACATGACATTAAGAAAAGTAGGTCTTTGACTACGTGCAGACTGCAGTTTCCCCAATTTTACCCTTTTAGGGATGGAACAGAGGGATGGCTGATTTTGAGGGAAGATTGGGTCCTGGCATCTTCTTATAACAATCAAGTACTATGAACAGTTGAAGAATATATAGACTTTTTGTATGGGATTATATATATACGTTTTGGAAGGGCAAGAAATAGTAAATAGCAAAATAAAGGTGAACAAATACAACCATTAAGAAAACAGAATAGAACAAAGAATAAAATTATTCTTATAGGGACATAAATTTGCACCAATACTTTGGGTCACAGTTTTATCTCAGTTACAAATTAGATATTCCATAGTAAGGGACTACTGGCTACATTAAATGGAATCATATTAGCTGTAGCAGCAGTAACAACAACAACAATAATGTGAGACAATGCATCTGCAAGTATTTAGCCTTCATTGCAGTTGGGTTTGAGCACCAATTTGGACAAAGGCCTCCTAGAGAAGGAGAGTTTTGATGAAAGGTTTGAAGGAAGAGGGAATTTTGGCACTGTGAAAACTGGGAGTTCTGAGATATGTTGCAGCAAGAATCAAAGAGATTTTGGGCAGTATCAACAGAAGTATACTATCCAGATAACATGAAATGATGGTATCACTTTACTCTCCTGTGGTTAGACCTCATCTAGAGTATTGTTTTCAGTTTTGGGCACCACAACTTAAGAAAGATTTAGACAAGCTGGAACATGTCCATAAGAGGGCAATGAAGATGGTGAGGGGTCTGGAGACCAAATCCTATGAGGAAAGGTTGAAGGACCTGGGTATGTTTGACCTGGAGAGGAGACAACTGATATGATCATCATCTTCAAGTACTTGAAGGGCTGTCATATAGTGGATGGTGTGCAGTTGTTTTCTGTTGTCCCAGAAAGGTGGACCAGAACCAACAGGTTGAAGTTAAATGAAAAGAGCTTTCAGATAAACATTAGGAAGAGTTTCCTGACAGAGCAGTTCCTCAGTGGAACAGGCTTCCTCAAGAGGTGGTGGACTCTCCTTCCTTGGGGTTTTTTAAACGGAGGGCAGATGGCCATCTGACAGCAATGCTGATTCTGTAAATTAGGCAGATCATGAGAGGAAGGACAGGAAGGGTTGCATAAGTGCTTAGCTCTCCCTTTCTTACACACCCAGGAAAATATTGATTGCCACTTTGGGGTCAGGCAGCAATTTTTCTCCAGTTCAGTTTGGCCAGGGATTCTGAAGGCTTTTGCCATCTTCTGGGCATGGAACAGGGGGCAATGAGGGTGGGGGAAAGTATTTGTGATTTTCCTGCATTGTGCAGGGGGTTGGACTGGATGACCCTGGCAGTCACTTCCAATTTTATGATTCTACTAGGGATAAGGCCCGTTGTGAAGAAAAATACAACAAGCTCTGGAAAGAGGCTCTGGGTGTGCCCGCCCATCCATGCTGTCTTCCCACCCACCCAAGTAAAGGCATTCACTCCCTCTCCCACTTCAAGGGGAGCTGATCTCTGCCTTCTGAAGAACAGCTGTAATTCTGAATGATCTCCAGTCCTCACCTGGAGACTGGCAAAAGTGGTTCTTCAGGAGGAAATGGTGTGGTGTGTATGACATTGTACCTGTCTAAAGTCCCACCCCTTCTCAAACCCCACCCTCTCCAGGCTCCACCTATTAAATCTCTAGGAATTTCCTAAGATGGAGTTGACAACCCTATTTCCTTCCTTTTATCTGCCCCTTTGACTTCAGCTTTCCATCAGCTCTCCCCTCCTTGCAGCCTCTACATAGGAAAAGGACAATCTTTCTCCATAGTGGTGGGGAAAGAAACTTACATCAGTTTCCTCTCCCCCCCATTGATCTGCACCACAACCCTGCGAGGTAGGTGAGGCTGGAAGTGTGTGACTAGTCTGTAATCACTCAGTTTGCTTCCACAGCAAGAACCTGGGTCTGGCAGACCTTGCTCTGAAGCCCTAATTTCTATGCCCTCCTCAAACTCCACCACAGATTCTCCAGAGATTTCCCACCAACCTGGAACTGACAGCTGTAGTTAGGGCTGGCCCCAATGATTTCTCCCTCAGAGGTCTTTAGTGATACCTTTCAGAACAACAGTCTCTCTCTGCTAAAGTTGACATCAGTCCCTCTCTGTCTCTAATTTCCCCTCCCTCCCTCCCTCTCTCTGTATCTGGTCTACTGCGACAGGACTCCAGTTCCCCTCCTGTCATTGGGTATCTCCAGGGCTTTTTTGTACAAAAAGCTCAGCAGGAATACATTTGCATATTAGGCCACACCCCCTGATGTCACCATTGTTTCACATAGGGCTTTTTTGTAGAAAAAGCCCAGCAGGAACTCATTTGCATATAAGGTCACACACCCCTGACACCAAGTTTGCTGGAACTGCATTCCTGTGCGTTCCTGCTCAAAAAAAGCCCTGGGTATCTCCTTCCCAGATGGGATAGGGAGGAGCCCTCAGCCAATTGAGAGAAAGCTTTCCCTCCTCCTCCCTCCCTCAGCCAATCATGGGGAGGCTTTTTCTATGGTTCTTTCCCTCCTTCTCTGTCCCTCAGCCAGTCAAGGAAAGCCTTTTTTCTCTCCTCTGCAAAACAGCGCAACAGGCTGCTTAGCCAGTGGGAGAGTAGGAAGAGACAGCAGCTGCCAGAACCAAGGTTGGTTGCTTCAGTGAAGGACCAGTTAACATGTGGAAAGTGGCATACTGACTTATCTCTGTGCTCGGTTATTGTTAGCCTCATTGAGATGATGGCTCTTCAATTATTCTGATTAACAAGACACATTTAATGTTTTACATTTTCCTCTCATATCTGGTGTCAGTATGTAAAAACAGGATAACGACACTACTGTTGAGAAAGCTGTCAGATGCTGTATTTAATTCCCAAGTTCTTGAATTTGATTGGATTTTTTCCCTTCCCAAAGTTTAATTTTCTCTTATTGAAATGTTGACTATAATGAAGCCACATTAGGGCTGCAATCTACTACCTGGAGTAGCAGGTTATGCATTTGCTCCCCTCCTTGGCCTATAGGTGAATTTTCATTTGCTATATCTGCTTAATTGGCCATTATTTGGGTGGCAATCAAATCAATATGGATACTCCAATATAGTTTGAAATGATTGACTGTAAGTAGTTTTAATAATAGTAACATGATATATAATATACATCTAATAACTAGCATTATTGAACAGAAAGATGTTTTGGACTTAGGAGACCTAGATCTGAATTTATTGTGTGAAATAATATTACTAATCAATATATTGTTTTGCTTTCTTGGTAATAGTAAATTTGGGCCCTGTTCCCATGAACATTTATTTCAATTTATGGAACCCTTCATTACTATATGTTAGTTAATCTCTCTCAAGCATGTTATCCAAACTAGTAATACTCATATAATGTAACAATAGCTTCCTTGAGGATGTAATAGTGAACCTCCTTGGGTACTTATTATTTGCATAGGATCCTCAGTGTACAATACATGAAGAGCATAAAAGATAGAGTTTGAGGTAGTCAACAAAAGTAGAAATGGGGGAACTAAAAGTAGAAATAGGGGAACTAAGAATATGTGCTGAAGGTTTAGTGGAAAAGGTGGGTTTTGCATCACGCAGTTACAAAGACAAGTAGATCCAGGTATAAAGGGCAAAAGGGGAGAAAGTGAATCCTTCCTTGTGGCCCCTTATGCTTGAAACTGAAACATTTGGGAAAGCAGAAGACCTTCAGAAAACTGAGGGTAATGAAATTGGAAGAATGAAAGCTGCAGAGAGCAACGAAGAATGATTGAGAATAGAGAGAGCAAGACTACAGAGGGCTTTGAAAGTAAGAGGAAAGGGATTTGCATGTGAATGTTTGTCCACAGCTATGAATGCCTTATTGCAGTGGTTTTCTGAAGCCTAGATAAAAACAACTTGGTTAACATAAGAGTTGTTACAAAAGAGTTCAAAGAACAAGTGAGATCATCAGCTTAGAAGTTTTTGTTGGTATCCTAATTATGACTCTCGCTTCAAAAAGATGCACCTGATCCTTGCAACAGAGAACTGCAAGGAATATTTAAATGACAAAGGTCATCACATACTTCAGAACTGGGGCAGTATGCTGACAGGAATAACAGAGGACACTCACACACCATTCATTGCAGTAGGTAGGTCAGTAGACTCACAAAATGGCTCTTGATTTTGTCATAATTACAGTGAATAGGTATCACCCAGTGTAAATTACAGACAAAACCTTCCTACAAGTAATTCCTGTCAAAAAGTGTCTGATGAAGAAGAGCTTTGACTCTCAAAAGCTTCTACCCAAAAACTTTCGTTAGTCTCTAAGGTGCTATTGGACCCAAATCCAGCTGTCAAAAGGCATAATCTGGTTCACACATGATATCGAATCAGTTGATGCTGCTGTACTTCATTATTCTACACATGTGATTTCATTCTATGGATAAGCATTGGTTTGAGATAACATATGGAAGTTCCACAGATTGTCTGTATGCCTGGAAGTTGCAACTTGATACAACTTGAGTCATGAAATGATAAACAGCACTGAACTAGGACTGAAATTTTAACAAGGATGCTAAGACAAGCACAGCTTGCACTGACACTACACTTCAAGAACCAGACTGGAGGCATCAACTCTTATTAGTCCATTGAACTCAGTGGAAGAAACACGTTTAGGACTGCACATCTAATGGTATTTTCTATATTGTTTTCTTATTTGAGTTTTGTCTGTGTACAGAGATTCTGTAGCAGGTGGTTTTGTCAGCTAACTTTTACAAAAGAGCCTATGGGAAATCAAACATATAACATAATAGACTTTAATAGAAAGGGCTTCCTGATAATATGTTGTGAGTAGGCTACTAGTCTTATTAGCAACTACTTATGCTTGTAAACACCTTGACTGCAACCTAGTGGGAAAATATTAAATATGAAAGTAAGCATTTAAAATTCAAAACACGTGTTAATAATTAAATATGGCAGACCAAAAAAATGCTTATCACCAGGGCTGTGGTGTGCTTTTAAGAGTCCATTCACAAGATTGCAAGAAAAATTATGTCCAGCAGATGGCAGAGTTCTCCTAGCAATGGGAAGGACACACTGCTTCTTTCACCCAACTTTCTGTAGGAGCAAGTGAAACTGATTAGAATGTGCAAAAGTTTAGGCAGCTCTCTCTGTGTTTTTATAACTAGATTTTTAATATTTGAAATATGCCTTTGGAAATAGGCAGGTTCAAGCAGTGGGCCTAAAAATTAATTTTAAATATAAAAAAATATAGTCACAGAGCATGTTAATAAGAAAAAACACCAGGACTATAACTGGTGTCCAAGAACTTTCTTCCGCTATATGAAGCTTTAGTTCAGTGGCACCTTCAAGACTAACCACTGGACTCAAACTTTGTTCTGTTGCTTCAGACTAACATGGCCACCCACTTGAATCTTTCAGTTTGAGTCCAGTGGCACCTTTAAGACTAACAAAATTTTATTCAATATATAAGTTTTCATGGGCATGCACAAAATTACCATAAATATAGGTAGAGGGTGAGCAGTGAATCAGGGTGCAGCATAATAAAAATATTTAACAGTTTCAAGGAACA
The DNA here is from genome assembly GCF_032191835.1 of Heteronotia binoei. NCBI lineage: Eukaryota > Metazoa > Chordata > Lepidosauria > Squamata > Gekkonidae > Heteronotia > Heteronotia binoei. The sequence goes on along the minus strand of NC_083231.1, from coordinate 53,192,162 downwards.
AACAGGGAAAACAAGCTTAGTTTATATTTGTTTGGGTTTAATTCCAGGAGAAAACATAGTGAAGGAAATAAATATGTCAAAATTGGAAATTGATGGGCAGATGCATCCTTAATAGTGGAAAACTGAGAGTAATGAATTGAGACCCTGCCATTATGCATCATCTGTCTCCTCTTAAGCATGGAGGTAACCTTATAGCATCTTCTTCTTTGAAGAGGGGCAATTGGCTGTGCCTGCAAGCCAGAGAAAACATTCCAATCTACTATTCAGTATGTTACATTTGAATTTACTATTCTAATTATTATTCCAAATAGGAAATAAAATAAAGAGAATATATGGCTCTTCTTGGGGGTTGGTGAGAATACAGATGTAAGGGCTAAATGAGGTTAGCATATGTTCAGTTCATTTATTGTAATTAGCCATTGGCTGTTACAAATCTACAAAAATCAAGAAAAAGGAAAGTAGACTAAAAGTTAAAACATACGAAGTATCGTGTGAGGTATAACAAGGGTATAACAACAGATGCAATAGAACGGCAATAACAATAAAGATGTAGACATAAATCTAAAAGTTATCCCTTCACATTGCTGCCTTGGCACATATTTTCTTTACTGCAAGGGCAAAGACTGAAACTTTCTGGAAGGTTAGCATATGTAGTGAGATAAGAAACCCATATCCCTGTTAAGTCCTGGGGATTCCATTGTTCTGAGTGTTGTAATAACTTACAATTCAGCAATTTCCCTTGCTAGTCTGTTTCTGAAGTTCCTTTTGCAATAAAACAGCTACTATGAGGTCACCCACTGAAAGTTCTGGGAGGCTGAAGTGTTCTCCTACAGGTTTCTCAGTCTTGTGATTCTTGATGTCAGATTTGTGTCCATTTATCCTTTGGTGTAGGATCTGACCTGTTCACCTTGTATAGAGAACCCAAGGACATTGTTGGCTTTTAATGGCATATACAGTGTTAGAAGATGAACATGTGAATAAGCCTGAGTGGTATTCTTGATGTTGTTAGGTCCAGCTATTGTGTTGCCTGAATTTATGTGGCAGCAAATTTGGCATCTGGGTTTATTGTAAGCTCTGGTACCAGGACACTGTCCATGGACATATGTATCTTGATTCCTATGCAAGGGCACAGGATTACCCACAGTCTAAAGCAAATACATGTGACTAGATCAGGTTGAGGAAACATAAGCCTAACCTTACCTTCAGCAATTGGGTACATATGCCCAGACCTGGATAGCCCAGGTAAGCCTGATCTTGTCAGATCTCGGAAGCTCTAAGCAGGATCAACTCTGTTTAGTATTTGGATGGGAGACCTCCTTGCAATACCAGCAGTTGGAAGGTTGGGGCAGGGTTTTATTGAGCCACCTCTCTGAATATCCTTCAGGCCTCCCAGTCAGTCACCAGAGGTCATCTTGACTTCCAGGTGCAGGCACATACACACAAATTCAAAATACCAAAAATACCGCCAAAAGCAATGGAAACATACTCCCTCTTCCCCATACTCTCTCTCCCAACCCCCCCCCCCCCGACCTGCTGTGTTGTGAATGTTTCATTTTTCTACAAAAAGGTATGAAAAACTATTGAAAAGAAGAGTTCATTGTCCAGGGGGAAGAAAATATTATTGAAAATGCATCTCCCTCTACTTTTACCTCAGTACAAATGTTTGATATTATTCTGTAACTGATGTGCAATAATGTTTAATGTTTCACCATAGCTGGCAGCTGCAAGTTTTTGAGAGCTCCCATTTCCTGACTAACAAAACAAGTCTAAAACATTTTCTGAAGTAAAATTTTACGTGCAAAATGTGCACTAAATGTAGCTTCACATAAATTGAGTAGTCAATAATTACATGGACTGCTGTGTGTAACAAGTTAGGAAGAAAAGCAATAGCTACATCGCTTCCTTCATTTTTAAGTAGATTGATGCTAGTAGAGTTGCTCACTCAATAATTCTCAGAGAAATTTTACATTCTTGCATGGTACATCTCTCCAAACAAGCTGGCATATTGCCATGTGCTCCTTATAATAATAATAATAAAATTTTATTTATATCCCGCCCTCCCTGCCAAGGCAGGCTCAGGGCGGCTAACAGCATTCATACATATACAATACAATAAATATAAACTTTAAAATTAACGTCATTTAAAAACCAGTCAATATATAATTAAACTTAACTTAGTCTGACAGTTGCAATGTTGTTACTGACGCTATTCCTGTCAGTTTACATGGTGACAAGGTGCCTTAGACAGAACCCTTGGCGGTTCCCTTTATTAAACAACCATAAATCAGCAGTCCATGAACGCCAGCTTGAAAAGGGTGGTCTTGCAGGCCCTGCGGAACTGATCAAGGCTCCGCAGGGCCCGCACCTCCTCCGGGAGCTGATTCCATAGGCATGGGGCCACGATGGACAAGACCCGTGCGCGAGTGTTCTGAAGTTTAGCCTCTTTTGGCTCCGGGATAGTCAGTGTGTTTTTCCCTGCTGACCTCAGTGCTCTCTGGGGCTCATATGGGGAGAGACGGTCCCTCAGGTAGGCCGGTCCTCAGCCATATAGGGCTTTAAAGGTAATGACCAGCACTTTGTACCGGACCCGGTACGTAATCGGCAGCCAGTGCAGTCCGCGTAGCCCCGGCCATATATGCCCCCACTTCGGGAGTCCTAGCAACAGCCTGGCCGCCGTGTTCTGCACTAGCTGCAACCTCTGGGTTCGGCACAAAGGCAGCCCCATGTAGAGGGCATTACAGTAGTCCAATCTTGAGGTGACCATCGCGTGGATCACTGTTGCTAGGTCCCGACGCTCTAGGAAAGGGGCCAACTGCCTCGCCCGCCTCAGATGGAAGAATGCTGACTTGGCAGTGGCCGCTATCTGGGCCTCCATTGATAATGAAGGCTTCAGTAAAACACCCAAGTTCTTTACCTGGTGCGCTGCTTTCAATGGCGCACCGTCGAAGGCCAGGAGAGATATTTCCTTTCCCAGAGCGCCGCGACCCACACAAAGGACCTCTGTCTTCGTCGGGTTCAGCTTCAGCCCGCTCAGCCTAAGCCACGTTGCAACAGCCTGCAGAGCCTGATCCAGATTCCCTGCGACGGAGTTGGAGTCGGGCCGGCCATCCATTAGCAGATAGAGCTGGGTGTCATCAGCATATTGATGGCAACCCAGCCCAAACCTCCGGGCAATTTGGGCAAGGGGGCGCATATAGATGTTAAATAACATTGGGGAGAGAACTGCTCCCTGAGGCACCCCACAATCTAGTGTGCGCCTCTGGGACCGCTCGCCCCCAATCGCCACCCTTTGTCCCCGACCCATGAGGAAGGAGGAAAGCCATTGTAGGGTTGACTGTATCAAATGCCGCCGACAGGTCTAACAGCATCAGCACCGCAACGCCGCCTCGATCCAGTTGTCACTGGAGATCATCTACCAAGGCAACCAGCACCGTCTCCATCCCATGGCCCGGCCGGAAACCAGACTGGCACGGGTCCAGGATGGAAGTGTCATCCAGAAACCTCTGTAGCTGCAACGCCACTGCCCTCTCAATAATTTTACCTAAAAATGGTAAATTAGACACCGGTCGGTAATTTGCCAATTCGGCCGGGTCTGCTGTACATTTTTTCAGGATGGGGCGGACCAAAGCCTCTTTCAGAGGTGTTGGAAAATGCCCCTCTAAGAGGGATCTATTTATGATGTCCCGTAAAGGACATCTAAGCTCCCTCTGCAAGATTTAATCAGCCAAGAGGGGCAAGGGTCCAAATCGCATGTTGTTGGGCAAGCAGTAGAGAGGATTCCGTCGACTTCCTCCAAGCTGAGTGGGTCGAAGTGGCCCAGCACTAAGTCTGAAGACAGGCACGGAGCCTCAATTTCACTTACTGTATCCAATGTGATAGGCAGGTTGATTACTTCTCTAACATTTTTGCTGCCCCACGTGTATCCCCTCCTATCTTAGCAAACCCCTCAGTTACTGATATGCCGGTCTGGCCTCCAGTAACTCTAGAGGAAATCAGTGAGTTATTGAAGGATTTAAAAGCGGGTAAAGCACCTGGCCCTGATGGCCTTCCCGCTGAGGTATTCACAAAGTTTGCCGATTGGTGGCTCTTGCCCCTTGCAAAATTGTTCTCTTTTATCGATCTGCATGGCTCCATCCCTGACTCTTGGCTTGACTCTATAATTATCCCAATATACAAAAAGGGGGGGTTGGAGTTACCAGAAAACTTCCGCCCCATTAGTTTATTATCTATAGTGGGCAAATTGTATGCAAAACATTTAGAACTCCGATTAACTGACTGGATGCGCCTAGGCAACATCATAGGTCCTGAACAGATTGGCTTCTCCAAAGGCAAATCTGCTATGGATCACTGCTGCACTCTGGCCTTCCTTGCTGAAAAATATATGCATACCGGGTCAAAAAAATTATATGCTGCCTTCATCGATTTGAAGGGTGCTTTTGATTCAATAGATAGAGCCCAACTATGGATCAAGCTAGGTTACCTGGGAATGGACCCTCGTTTGCTGTTTCTCTTGAGGAAACTTCATTCTAATACCTTTTGCCAAGTGAAATTTTCTTCTAGCGGTGACTTGACTAGTAAAATCCCAGTGTTAAAGGGGGTAAAACAAGGTTGTGTGCTGGCCCCACATCTTTTTAATTTATTTCTAACTGACCTGGCACAATTTTTGACCCCTATCAATGGTCATCCGCCTAAACTTGCAGGCCGAGCGGTCCCCTTATTACTTTATGCCGATGACACTACCATCCTCTCTTGTACAAGAGTGGGCCTGCAAAGGTATTTGAACGCCTTTTATGACTACTGTATTTGTAATTCACTTACTATCAATTATACCAAATCTAAAGTAGTTGTCTTTTCAAATTGCTGGGGCCCACAGAGATGGTTTATTGGCAATTCAACAATCGAGCAAACAAAAAATTTTAAATACTTGGGGATCACTTTTAACCACAAGTTAAGCTGGGTTTCACATCGTAACAACACCATCAACTTGGCTAAGTGTTCAGCTGCTCAAATTAAACAGTTTTTCTTTGCAAGGGGCAACCAATTAGTTCCAGCAGCTATTAAAGTATTCAAAGCCAAAACGCTTGCCCAAATCCTCTATGGTATCCCTATATGGATCTCAGCTTTTACCAGGAAAGTGGAGGGCATTCAAGCCTCATTCTTTAGACAAATTCTTGGTTTGCCAAAATGTGTGTCCTACTTTGCTCTCTGCTCTGAAGTGGATCAGTCTTTGGTGGAGACAAAAGCCTGGATTGCAGTGTTTAAATTCTGGCTCAAAATTCATTTTAGAACAGATCCCAACAGCCTTCTTGATTGTATGAAAAGAGACCCATATATTTCGTCCTGGACAGCAGTGCTTCTGTCTAAACTCAATCAATTGGGGTTAGAGGTAGATGATTTTTCTACCTCTGAAGAGTCATATATCTTCAGATGTATTAAACTGAGACTGTGGGAATTGGAGGAAACGAAATTACGGCCAACTCTCCCTTATACTTGCTCTCCAGCTTCCTTAGGTCTTTATGCTTTTTGTGGCAAAATGCCCAATTATCTATCAGACCTAACCACTCCAAGTCATCGCAGGGCATTTATGTTGGCCAGACTAAACGCGTTTCCCTCCAAAGTTTTACAAGGGAGATATCAGCGAGTCCCTTTAGCCGACAGACTTTGCTCCTGTGGAGCGAATACCCCTGACTCAATCCAGCATATATTGCTTGATTGTTCTTTTTACCATAACCTCTGTAAAGATTTATTTGGCAAGCTTTCTTTTTCTCCAGATTTGTCTATTCTGCCACCCTGTTATTATTTATTGAGTGATACTGAGGGGGTGGTTAGTGAGGCTGTGGCAAAATTTCTGGCTGACATCCTTAAATTTAATTCTGACCATGTTTGAATGTATCTGTAAGCTCGGTTTTATTTTGATTTTATCTCCAATGTTTAAATTTTTATATTCTGTGTATTTTTATCTGAATCTATTATGCCATTAAAGGTTTGGTATGAAGGTATGATAGGCAGGTCTTGGCGGAGCGACGAGATTTTATCTGCAAAATGTTTTATCTCCTTGCATGGAATGGACATGTATTAACTTCAGTGAAATATTTTTTTGGGGAGAAGTGTTTTCAGAAAGCAATGTTGCTCCCCAAAACCTCAGTTTGAAATGCATTTGAAAGCACATGGAGTCCTCCCTGCCCCCCATTCACCATGAATAAAGAGCAAGAAAACAGGGGCCAAAGGGAAACCAGTGAACACGGAATACATGCAAAGCCTTTGCATAGGCTATTGGGTTGAGAAACTTGCAAGAGATCAGGAGACAAGTTCAGCAACTGGCCAGTTTAATTTTTTTCCCCTCCATGGCTCCAAAGTCTCTCTGAACTTAACTGCAGTTCTGCAGAACCTTAAAATAACTCTTTGTATAGTTCTTAGAATGTCTATGGTCGGGGGGGGGGGGGGGTTGTAGCAGGAATTCCTTTGCACATTAGGCCACACACCCCTGATGTAGCCAATCCTTCAAGAGCTTAGAGGGCTCTTTTTACAGGGCCTACTGTAAGCTACAGGAGGATTGGCTACATCAGGGGTGTGTGGCCTAATATGCAAAGAAGTTCCTGCTACAAAAAAAGTCCTGTCTGTGGTTAGGACCAAAAGTAGACAATTTAACAAGCATCATAGGTTCCTGTGCAGCAGAATTTTATTTATTTATTTATTACTTCCCATTTATATCCCGCCCTCTCCGCAAGTGGACTCAGGGCGGCTTACAACATTATAAAAACAATAAATCCAATAAAACATATCTCAGTTTACGCTACAATCCTATGTGGTTTGTAGGCTGGTTTGTAGGCTCACTTGTCTGATTTGTCGTTCTCACTTTGTGCTTGAAATACACTTGGAATCTGAAATGTGGTCGGTTAATCTCTGTCGGCCTGTAATAACATAAAGATGTACAGCATGGTAGTGGAGGATGTGTAAGCATGCATGCATGGACCAACAAAACATTTTCAATCAGTTCTTTTATCTATTTATTTACTTCAAATATACCCCACCCTTCTCCCCAGTGGGAAACAAAAGAGGCTTACATCATTCTTCTCTGCTCCATTTTGTTCTCACCACAACCCTGTGAGGTATGTTAAGCAGCGAATGTGTAACTGGTAAGCTTCTATGACATGAATGGGGATTTGAACCTGGATCTCCCAGATCCTAGCCCAATGCTCTGAACACTATGCCACACTGGCTCTTTTTGATGCTGGATTTGGCTTCTTGAGTTCATACTGCACAGCTCTAAGATCCCATCAACCCTCACTAAGACACTCCCCCCCCCAGCCTGGCCCCTTGAAGCTCAGTTACAACACTTCAGAAGCTAACAACCTCATGTGCTATTTGGTGGTACTCTAGTCAGGGAGAGCAGAATGACTCTAGTCTAGTAGAAGACTATGAATTCTGGAAATATTTATGATTTGAAGGGAAAGCTGTACATGATTCTTCAATTAAAACTTGAGGTTTCTTTAGAAAGTTTAGTGTTGCCTTGGCTCACTTGAAGAAATCCATTATAACCAATGTTTTATGGAACACCATATATTATCTCTTACAATTGCCAAAAGTGACAAAAGGGAAGAAGACTGATATAATATTTTCTGATCCCCCATAAAATCCCTAATGAGATAACACTTACTTTATGTATTTTTTACAGCAAAAATGATTTAAATCCCTTCTGGAAGAGTTTCCTACAGGGTATATTAGAAGTGTCATAAAAGAAACATGTTATTCTTATATTCTCCACACAAAGGTAATATATGGGAGTTCTTGAAAGTCAAATGCTGTTAGCTCAACAGAAGGTTGATCATTTCCATTTTAAATCAAATCTCACAGCTCTGCAGGGACCACCGCACCAAGACAGCCTGCCAAGGGGAGGCTGACTCATTCATTCAGGTCAGGTCTATTTGCAATGGGCACAATTCTGCAGGGTTTCTGGGCTGAGGAACTGCTGAAATGTGTGCTAGGTGCATAAGAACTGACATGATATCATGAGTCCCAAATCTTAAAGATCACATCACATTTAAAACAACCAATACCTGTCCAAATTCCTATCAATCCATTGGTTCAGAAAGCTTGGTTAGTTTGATAAGGCTACAGGCCATATTAGATTTTTAAATTTAGAAAAAATGTTTTACGCCTTGGAGAAAGAATGTCTACAATGGCAAATGTTTATTGGTAGCAATAAATGCTTGACTTTACTGTTTTCCAGTACAGCATATGAAATTAGGCAGGTTATCTTTAGGTATTTATTTTCAGAGGATATGTTTATCAACACAAACATTTATTTAAAACATTTATCCAAAACTTATCTAGTATACATGGAGCACATTGCAACAAATGCAGCTGAAACAATGTGTTAATCTTTTATTTGTACCTGCTGGAGTCAATCCAGAAGAGACCAAGGTTAAGAATTATCCATGGATTAAATAAGTACATGTTTAAATACTTCTGTATAACAGGAAAATGGGCAGGGTTATGTATATTCAGTGGTGGTAAATATTTTTTGCAAATGTGCAATTTTTTTCCTTATTTACAAAATCCTGTTTTTTGCTGAGAAAGAGAATGTACAAAATATTTTCCAGGAGCTTCTAAGGTACTCACTCTGGCTCCTGAAAATCTTATTCACTTATCTATTTGGTTTAGATATATAAAATGTCCAGAAGCTCTGCAGTTATTGAGAGCATAATTTTATTTATTTATTTATTTATTGTATTTATAATCCACCTTTCTCACTGAGAGTCAAGGTGGACTGCATGGTATAAAACAGTGCAATCAGATAGCATAAGACAACCAATGAATAATGCAAATTAGTTTCATATGATGGAATACCTGTTTGCACTAGAGATGTGCATACTGAAATTCCTGAGCCAGAAATATACCCATTCTGGGTCATTCTGTGTATTTACAAAATAATAATAAAAAACAGAATTACAGAACTTTCCAGCATTATAAAAAAATTACAATTTCAGTTGAGATAGGGGATCTTTCCAGGGGTCTGGACCAGGTGTTTTAGAGCAAATTTGCAGGGAACTACATGCCCTAAAGACCTCCCCCTAGAAAAAGGGATCTGACTTATGGACTCTTAGTCAAGGGGGCCCCCAGGCATCTCTATTGCTTCCTATGGGAATAATAGGATATATTTGGGGGGATCTGTAATGTAGGTTTGGAAGAAAATAGCACAAAATCACAATGGACCAAATTCTCCCTCTCTCTGGGCCCATGACTCAGGGAGAGGGGTCATTGCTCACTGGAAGAACTTCTGTTGCATGCAGAACCCAGGTACAGTCCCTAGTGTCTCCAGTTGAAAGACTCCGATAGTAGATGTGAAAGACCTTTGCATAAGATCTCAGAGAGCCACTGCCAGTGTGAGTAGGTGATATTGACAACGGTGGACCAATGGTCTGATTCAGTATATGGCAGCTTCATGTGTATTCTGGTGTTCATGCATCCTAAAGTTCCTCCAAATTTTAAAAGGGATTGGACAAAGGAGTCCAAATTTAGGGATCCCTGATCTCCATAGTTTCTTGTGGGGGCAAATGCCATGCTTAAATCTTTAGTCTAATCTGTTAAAAAAAAAGTGACTTCCACAAGAGCACTCCAAAACTTAATGAGAAAATAACAAATCAGCACACATGACAGAAACAGAGAAAAATCCACCCCCAAAGAAAGATTTTCTCCTCAAAGAACAGAACAACCTCCCCGAACACCAAACCTTTATGAACAATCCAAAACAATAACCTAAGCAGGCAGCAAAAACCCTAATAAATAAGTAAGAAATTTTTTTTTGGGGGGGGGGCAGCCAGGTAGATGTGCATGTGTGCACATGTACACACAAATACCGGATATAAGATCCCTACCTTCCAGCACAGAAACTGTTCAGGGAAATTTTAAAAGAACTAAATACAGAACAAGAATTTCCAAGCACCAGGACAAAAAAGAAAACAACAGTGACTAGCTATAATGCCAACAACAGTAAAACGATTAACCAGTAACTCAACCACAAAACCAAGAACATGATCTAGGGTTCCAGCTCTTGGTTGGGAAATACCTGGAGATTTTTGGGGTGGAGCCTAATGAGGGTGGGATTTGGGGAGGGGAGGGACCTCAGAAGTGTGCCATAGAGTCCACCCTCCAAAGCAGCCATTTTCTCCAGGGTAACCAAACTTGGGCATCTAGAGACCAAGCAGGAGATCTCCAGGTGTTATCTGGAGGCAACAACCCAAGGAATATCAAACCCATCCTGAAGAGATTCTCACATCATTCCAACACAGTGCAGCAGCAATAGAGAGGCACAGTCATCTCCCACTCCACAGAAATGAGACCAGAAGATCCCCAGAAAATAGCTGACTCTGGTCCTGCCAAGGAGGCGTTATTATCTCAGACTTCTCCTAGGCTCTGTGGATTGGTCAGGGTGTGCTGTTTTGATCAGGTTAGATGTTTTTGGAAGATTTTTCCAGTGGTGCCAACCAGCCCCTTTCCTCGTGCCTATCAAGTGTTTTTTTAAAGTGTTTTGGATGTTTATAGTATAACATAGACAATAGCTTTATGTAAACTACTTTATTTAAAGAATCATTTTTCCTTTTCCTTTTGCATAAATGCATTAGATGTCTGCCAAATGGAAGACAGATACTGCCAGTTGAGGGTTTCCTAGCTAGCTCAGTGAGTATACTTATTTTGTATGCTGTAAGAAAATATTTTAAACAATATGTTAATTTTTAAAAGGCAACTCATTAAACTAAGCTTCTGCCTGGAATGCTGAAGATATACTGGCAAGTTGACGACTTACTATTAGAAATAACCACAGTCTCTGAAATTTGGTGGTGGCGCCACCTCCTATGGCAACCATTTACCACCCTGTGTCAGAATCCTAAAGGTACCCGCAGGCTGAAAAAAGGTTGAGGGCCACTGCTTTATAGGAGGCATGTTATTTTTCCGCATAAGAAACAATGGAAACCAGAGTTACTGGGAACACCTGGTCCAATCCTATTCAAATTTAGGAGGTATTTAAGGGAAAAAGAGGTCTTAGTTATCTGCAATGCTGGTGTCATTTGCTCTAAAAATATCCACTCCAGATACCAGAAAGGTCCCCTGTTCCCCATAAATCTGGAAATCTGAAAAAACAACGTGAGATTAAACATAAACTGGCGTAGAATATCCATAAATTAACTTTATGAGACTGACCTAACCCCCAATTCCAAATCCGCATTTTATCATTTTTCCAAAATGCACATCTTTTTTCCCCAAAATGCTTTATGTGATTTACTCTCCATTATAGTATTGAATAAACAGGACCTTAATGCAAGGCTGAAATACCATTTTAACAACAGCAACTCAACACAGGATGTTCTGTAATATATATTTTTCAAGTATAACTGTACTGGGGTAGTATAGTTACAGGCAGTTAACAATATTGTGACCCATAATCCTGCGTTTCCCCCCTTTATTCTTCTGTGAAGAGCTGAATGAATATTTACTTTTGCTTATTCAGAAGCAAATGCCACCATGCTCCATGGTGCTCTTAGGTAAGTATGTATAAGACTGCAGCCCTAATTGTTCAGATCTCCCTAATAACTACTATGTTAAAAGATTGGCATAGCTTTACAGTTAACCTATACAGTCCTTGAAAGTAGGAAAATTGTTCCAAACAGATGTTGTGTTGCATTGTCTGAATCAACACAGTTTATAACATTTATATGGTCAAAACCCATTATAGATTAGTGATACTCATCAAAATTGATAGTGGAGGTAAAGAGGCTCAGTTCTTTTCTCCCTGATATTGCAATTTCTGGTCCAGCTACTGTAGTTCGTAAGTAGATTAGGCTTGCCAGCTTCCAGGTGAGGCCTGGAGATCTCCTACTTTTACAACTTATCTCCCGCTGGCAGCTCCCCTGGAAAAAATGACTGCTTTGAAAGATGGACTCTATGGCATTGCACCATGCTGAGGCCCCTCCTCAAACCCTGCCCTCTTCCAGATCCACCCCCAAAGTCCCCAGGTATTTTCCAATACAGACCTGGCAACCTTAGGGTAGATGGTGGAGGACTCAACTCATTGCTTTGAACAGGGAAAGAGAATCTGGTTTGTATCAGGTTGAACAGCCATCAAATGTAGGAAAGACTTCCTCTGGCCTTCGTTTCAGACTCTGCAGCTACTGGGGAGGAATAGTTCCCCCCCAGTCATACCCCACTCACTGATTTTCCAGCTTTCATACTTTAAATAACTAAGCCCCTAGCTCTTTTCATTGCAGAGATATAAAGGAAATATGCAAGGATTTTTAAAATTTGGATTGTCTAGAAGGGATGTGGTTGGAGCTAACCCAGTTAACTCCTTCCTGTCAGTTAACCATGACACATTTTCCACAACAAAACTGTCACATATATTTGTCAAAGTTGTTTAGCGCCCACTTCTTGATTCTTATCATTTATTTTGCCCTATGAAAATTCAGATCTTAGTGGTCCTGTATTGGTTTGGATTATTTCACTGATAAATTCTCAAACTGATGGATAGTCTTTACATTCAGTAGAGACATTTGTGACTCATTTTCTTACTTGATAACTTTTCATTTTAGTGCCCGATCCAATTTCAATTACATAATGCTACATTTGGTTTAATAGAGTGCTGCATTTCCCCAGCTATTGTAAGTTAAGTATCCTTTGTCAGCAATGCTAGCCTAAATTTCTATTTATAAATGTTTCATGTTCATCCCAGGTGCCTCCTGAATGTGTGTGGTGGGGGGGAGGGGGGCTCCTCTCAGTGGGAATTATTTATCTGATTTCTCTTGGTGTGATTTTACATATATGACATTTGGAAATTCCTTATTAAGAAGTTTTTAATGGGAAGTTCCAGTGTAGTACTTAAGCTACTTAAAGAAAATGCCTATAATTCATTCCAGTAATACTGTTTTGACATTTTAATTAACAGCTTGCTTCTTGGGACAATAAGTTGTAGATTAATGGACTTGAGCTCCACTTAAGTCTTGCTGTGGTGGTTTAAGGTGTTTTGCTGCCTGAAGCTACAGCAATAGTTGCTGGTCTGTGAATTGCCACTGACAATGATGCCCCTCTGAGCCAGACAAGGGAGTCCCCCTTTCCTCTTTGTGCCCCTGCTGTCTTTGAAAATAGAGCAGCAAACTGCATTCTCCCCCCACCCCCAGAAATCTCTCTCACTATCTTACAACCACTTCCTCTTGCAATAGTTTGGGCTCCATTTTGTTTGCCCTGGCAACAGAAACAGTGATCACACTCTCACAAGAAGCAGGGATCTCGGAGTTTGAAAACTGGTACATTTGGCTTTCTGCACAGTTTTGAAGGGTGCCTGGGGAAGTAAAGAGATGGAGAGGAGCAGGGCTGGCCCTGCCACTAGGAAAACTAGGCAATTGCCTACGGTGCCAGCCTTCTAGGGACACTGAATTGGGCGCTTCCATGTGACTCAGTGACATTATCAGTGCCGGGGGGGAGGGCACCAGATATTAGCCTTGCCTAGGATGCCAGACAGTCTAGGGCTGGCCCTGGAGAGGAGCGCCTTCTCCAGTGGGGCAGCAGTTGAGGAGCCAGCAGGTAGTGAGTTGGCTGGCTGATGACAGGCAAGGTGAGAGCCTCCAGCCATCCCAAATCTGCTTTCTGAATGACCACCTCTGGTCTGGCCACCTTGTTATAGACCCAGCCTTGAATTCAGATCATATTAATTGAGACTGGTTGCAATAAACCAGTAGGTCATAAGTTAGCTGGCTGCATTTCTTTAAGCATATGCTGAAACACTGCACCCTGTATTATACAGAAATTATCATTTAAATTTATTTGAGACATTTTATGCTGCCTTTCCACCTTATCAGGGTCCACACAAAAACATTTAAGCAATTAAAATACAGTTGAAATTATAAAAATATAACATAAACATTAAATTTCAGGGAACTCGGTAGGTGATTCAGTCTCTTCAGCATGAGTAGGCTTTCCTATTCACACCAGTAAAGCCGAGGCTTTGTGCAGGTTGTTACTGGCTGACTCAAGGAACTCCAGGTTCATGCTTCTGGGCATGCATTTTACCTGCAAACAAGTAGGAGACAGAAACACAGCTGAGATGCTGTGCCGCAGGGAAGATGTTTTCCCAGTAATTTTGCTCTCTTTGTACTAACTGTGGTTTGCCATGATGTCCAGCTGCAGAAATCCCAGTTTGTTCAACAGTGCCACCTCTCATAAGCCAGAGATGCAGAGCCAGAGACGCAGAGCGGCTGATAAAAGCTAGCTACTTCTGCTACATTTGGCTATTGCTGGCACAGTTTCAAACCTATCTCCTCCCTTTGCCTGCCCTCAGGTTTGCTTCACACAGACATACCTTTTCTGCAAATAATGAGCCACTGAGCAGGACAGTGTAGCTCCAGCCTCAGCTCAGAGGATATTCAAAACGCTGCAGAACAGAAATGTCTTGCAAAGAGCATATGCTTTTATTCAGCTTTCAAAAATACACATTAGGAGTTATATTGTGGAAAATATAACTACACTAAATACACTCATAGCCATACCTTCCAGACCATCCACAGCATGGCTAATTTTGACATCTCAAAGGTTATGATCTATTGTCAGGGCTATATGTGCCACTAGGCAAACTAGGTGATTGCCTAGGGCACTGGCCTTCTGGGGACACCAAATTGGGTGCCCCCATGTGACTCGGTGATGTTATTAGTGCAGGGTGGCACCAGAAGTTAGCTTTGCCTAGGGTGCCAGACAGTCTAGGGCTCACTCTGTCTCTTGTGTTGAGAAGAGTACAAATTATCCACCAGCCAGTTTGTGTTACAAAGTGGCAACATTGGGTTTAAAGGTCTCCATAAGCAGATATTATTTTTATTCTGCAGCTGGAACAGACCCAGCAGATTGCTATAGTGTTAGTTGATCTCTGGCAAGCATTTACTTCACCTTGCCAGAATTTATGAGGCAGGCATGCCCTACCAAGCCACGGGGGATTTGTTCTCCGATGCCATCATAGTTGTGGAGAGGCAACAGTCACACAGCTTCTCTGACAATAGCCAAGGTCAGTTTCCCAGGGTCAACTTGGACTTCTGGGAAGGTCATGCCCACCTACACCTTTCAAGGTGTGATCACTTTTTGTTTTCAAAAGTTTGTCCCTCAACACTTTGAATTTATTTGTGATTGCAAGTTGTTCCGTAGATGGGAGGGCTGTGTATTTTACTAGTAATAAGCTCCAGCTCAATTATGAGAAGTCCAAAATCTTACTTTTTTTCAAAAAAGTGGAGACTTTACAAATGGGTTACTGATGGTAAAGAGATACAGCAAGTCAAGTATCTTAAATACTTAGGTGTTTATTTTCAATATAATGTGACTTGGTCTACCCATCACAAGTATGCAGTGAAGATAGCTAACATCAGTGCATCTGCCATAGCTTGCTTTTTTATGGCAATTTGTGCCAGCTGCCATAAAAAATATTCAAAGCCAAAGTGATTTCACAACTTCTGTATGGCATCCCAATCTGGATTGGATCTTACGAATGTGCTATCGAACATGTCCAATCCAAATTCTTGCGTAAAATTCTGGGCATGCCAAAATGTGTCCCATATGCAGTTATCTGCTTAGAAACTGGCATGCCTTTAATGGTTACTAGTGCATGGCTCATGACCTTCAAATTCTGGCTATGCTTGCACTACAACTCTGAACCGGGGAGCTATATCTCTCAAATGCTCTCTGAATTTAATTTGTCATATTGGTCAGCACAAATTGAGAGAAAAATAAAAGCAATGGGTTTATCCCTAGAACTATTGTCCATGCTGTCCTTCACCACTGCAGTCCAACAAATTAAAAACAGGTTGCTAGATATTGAGCGCCAAGACCTATACAGTCTGGCTAAGAAAACTTGTTCCCCACTGAGTTTTGAGATCTCTCTTAGCACTGGGAAAATGGCCTCATATCTATTCATCTTGCAGGTGCCACAGCAGTGTAGAGCTTTTTCCCTTACCAGATGCAACGCCATGCCCTCTGCCATTCTTTATGGCAGATTTAACAAGACCGCCTACTCAGTCAGATACTGTCTCTGTAAGCAAAAATGTGTGGAGTCAGTTACTCATATTTTTCTTTATTGTAATTTGTATACAGATCTTCGTCACAAGTATTTACATCTTCTTTTCGTTAGCATGGTTGATTGTTCTGATGCACTTAAAGTCTATAGTCTTTTGAACAATACATCATCTAGTGTCACTGAGAAAGTGGCTATGTTTCTTTATTCTGTTTTAAAGGCACGCCAGAGGATCTCATAGAAATAGTTTATGTTTATGCTTTTCCTGATGTATATGTATGCAATCGTTCCATTTTATCTTTTTTTTAAAACCAATTTGCTCTGATATATATATTTATATATTTTATGTCAATAAAGGCTAACAAAAAAAACCCCTTTCAAGGTGGTTTCAGGATATCTGCAGTCACTTCCTCCAGGGGCAGCTTGCTTTCAGTGCTGGGTATGCAAACTATGCCCCGTATTCCTTCTCCAAATCTCAGTTCTCTAGTTAGGACACAAAGGCAAGAATTATCAGATTCTAGTCCAACTTTGGAATTGGCTTTTTCATTAATTTTTGGATCTGCTATTTATATTGTGGAGAGAATGTAAAACCAATTTATGTATGACTGGTTATCTACAACTGGTTATATAAACAAATGGCCAAAATCAGCTACCATCATATCTTTGCTGTGTTGCCCAGGCCAGTAGTTGGAGCAAAGCCAGAAAGGGGAAGATGTAAGGAGGAGACTTGTGGAGCCCAAGAGTATGTCAGTCTACAATTTTGTTGCACAGTTCATCAATGCCAAAAGTTGAGTCCCCCAACCCAATTTAAGAGACTCAACAGCCAGAGATCTAAGTGAGGTGATCTGGAGATCCTTTTATTGCATATCGATATCAAGGAGGAAAAATAACTCTTATTTCTCTATACCAACAATCATCCCTGAGTTTTTCTTCAGGTTTTCTTCACAAAGCATAACATATTTATACAATTTTGATAACAAAGCAGGTACAGTTGCTTGGAAGCTGAGTGTAGTTTGATAGACCGCCGTTATATGTTTTATTATTTTACTGTTTTAACTGTGTAAGATGTTTTAAATCCAAAATTATGTTAGATTTTTATATGTTGTGAGCCACCCTGAGCCACTTCGGTGGGAAGGGTGGGATATAAATTTAAATAAACTTGAAACTTCACAAAGTCCTCGTTTCTAGTCTTCTGGTGCATCTCATTGGTCCAAAGGACACTTATCTCTATTCTTAGAGACAGATCACCTAGAATGAGATAATTCCCTTTGGGATTCCTTTGATCTGTACTCCAATGTTACCTCACTGGCATTAGGACAGAACTTTGTGCTTATGGTAGTCATCTAAGAATGTGTGTATAGCCAAGGGCGTTGTTTAGGTTCTTTGTTTAGATTTTCAACTCAGTTCCAGAGAATGTGTTAATAAGCAAAATCTCTACTGTGTGGGGTTGTTCTGACTTCCAAGTCAGGAGGCTTTTCCCTGGTGTAGGAAAATTGTTTACATTTCAGTGAAAGAATATGACCTTCAGTGAGGAATGTTTATATTTCAGAAGGAACAAAGTCTTCTAGCCTTTGTCAATACTGTAAAATGCTTTGCTATATACTTCTGGCCATACAAATAATACTGATTCCTGAATGTTAAGACAGGCTACAAAATTAGAGTTAGTGCAATGTGCTTGGCACTCTGTGCATGTTCTAATACAGATCAGAATCTGCATTCTACAATTTCTTCATGATTCTGATTGGCTGATGGGGCATCAACTTCTAGACTCTGTCCAAAGTGGCATCAGTCAACCTGACAAGCACCCCAGAGCCTGTCAGATGCCTGCTCTAGCTGTG
This sequence comes from Heteronotia binoei, assembly GCF_032191835.1. NCBI lineage: Eukaryota > Metazoa > Chordata > Lepidosauria > Squamata > Gekkonidae > Heteronotia > Heteronotia binoei. The sequence goes on along the minus strand of NC_083231.1, from coordinate 53,174,285 downwards.
TCACTCTATCTTCTGCTGCACTGGCTTGGGCATCTACTCAGGGTCCCAGCAATATGCCTTCATTCCTCCTCCACCACCTTTACTTCAGGTAAACCAGGAAGAGAAATGACTACTGTTGCCCAATGCCTTCAGAGACACCTGAGCATCTTTTCCAGGCATTCCAAGCTGGCTGCAACCAAGATCCTTCAATGAATGTTCTCCTGTTAAATGAATTCCCCAAAGCAGCACTCTGCTGGGAAGACCAGTATAATGAGAAGGCTCACATTGATGAGAACATTATGGCAGTGGTCTTAGTCACCATTGTGGAGGCCATGGCTGAAGAGATGGAAAAGCAGGAAGAAGATATTCTAGATGGTGCCTTCCTTGGAGCTCACTCCTTTGATCTCTTCAGCCAGAGTCTGTATTGGGATCTGGGGTGTCACCAGTTATCCCAGTAGGGTTGCCAAGTCTCAGTTTAGGGTGGGGAATCCCCTGGTTTGGAGCCCCTCACCCTGCTTCACAGCTATGAGAAAGTGGTGAAGGGAATGCTTTCAAGGAAGGGGGAGATAAAAATGTACTAAATAAATGAAGTGAAGATTATTGTAAGTACTGTAGCATTAGCTATGTCTTGCTTAATAATGAGTGGAGGGGGTTGCAAATGAAAAGTGAGTCAGCAGTACCTCAAGCAAAATTGAGTACAGAAAACAAAATGTATGAAGCCTATGGACGGCTATATGAAAGATGTCACCAAAGAACAGAGAAAAGTTGATGCACATGTGCATCTTTATGCCTCTTCTTGTAGTGGAAGGAAAGAGTAATGATGTGTTTCCCTGCAGGAATATATGGAGAAGCTTGCACTCCCTTGCTACATCCTGTAATCTGTTTAATAGCACTTCCTTTCAACTTTAAGACATCAATCTGACTTAATCAGCTCTGACAGCAAATAAAGGGCCAATTTCTGCATATCCTGAGCATTGGCCCCTTTGGAGTGATTTATGTGATAATTTGAATGCTTTAGAAATTTCTTACTTTATCCTGATGTTATTGTTACTGAGAACCAGTTTGGTGTAATGGTTAAATGTGTGGACTCTTATCTGGGAGAACTGGGTTTGATTCTCCACTCCTCCACTTGCACCTGCTGGAATGGCCTTGGGCTAGCCATAGCTCTGTCAGAAGTTGTCCTTGAAAGGGCAGCTGCTGTGAGAACCCTCTCAGCCCCACCCACCTCACAGGGTGTCTGTTGTGGGGGGAGAAGATATAGGAGATTGTAAGCTGCTCTGAGTCTCTGATTCAGAGAGAAGGGCGGGGTATAGATCTTCAATTCTTCTTCTACGGATTCTATTGTTACTGTATCCTGATTCTATTATTATTGTTTGCATAGGACAGAAAAATCAGATTTTTAAATTGTGGCTCTTTTAGGGAACAGCTATTCCCATCCAACTCAAAGACAGTTTGCTTACATGCTTTTAAACTGTCAAATTAAACGTTCATATGAAACTTTCATTTATTTGAGAAGTGCTAGTGTTGAATTGCTGTTACATAACAATTGGTGTAGTAGTGGTTAAGTGCATGAACTCTTATCTGGGAAAACCTAGTTTGATTCGCTACTCTTCCACTTGCAGCTGCTAGAATGTCCTTGGGTCAGCCATAGCTCTCTTAGGAGTTGTCCTTAAAAGGGCAGCTTCTGTAAGAGCTCTCTCAGCCCCACCTGCCTCACAGGGTGTCTGTTGTGGGTGGGTGGGGGGAGGTAAAGGAGATTGTGACCACTCTGGGACTCTTAGATTCAAAGTATAGGGATACAAATCCAATATCATCATCTTCTTCTCTTCCTCCTTTAAACATCAAACAAAATTTTAAATTTCCCATTCACTGATTCAGTGCTTCAGACACCCATAAGTCACATGCAGGCAATGCTGATCCAGTGCTGATGGTAGTTAAGAACAGATGGTATTACATTACAATGACAGTTTCATTTTTGCCAGAGTGGTCAAAAAGGGAAATTAAGTGCTATGAAAAAGGAAAATGTCACATTATCAAGAAAATAACACGCACTTTTAGAACAAAAACATTCTGAATGAAGCAGGATGAAGTCTTGGGAAAATTGGATGCAATTCTTCCTACTTCATCAGAAGTAGCTTCCAGCAATAAATTAAAGTGGCATTAAGAATCCAAGAGCCTGCTTTAAATGACCATGTTGCCAAGTTCAATCCACATCTGAGAGGAAAAAGCATTCATGTTGGACAACCCCACTCTTGTTTTAGCTGTTGTTCAGTATAAAAATCTGGAAATATTAAGAGTATAAGTTTTATACTTTATTTATTTATTTTAAATTTTGCTACCCTATCTAAATGAATATTGCTTCCCTATCTAAAACAAAATGGCAAATATCCAGGGAAATGCAGCAAAGTAGTATAGGTCTTTTAATATTGATAACAATAGGAAAGCTATGCCTGAAGTAGCAGATGACTTTAGCTTGTGCAAACACAGACATTTCAAGTGACATAGAATAAACATTCACCCTTAAACAGAATTTGACATCAAAAGCTTTTTATGGAAATCAGCTGGAAGCACAAGATAGAGCTGGGTGTCATCCACATATTGGTGATAAACCAACCCAGATCTCTGGATGACATCACCCAGCAGTTTCATGTAGATGTTAAATAGCATAAGGAATAAGATAGAAGCTTGTGGGACCCCATAAGCTAAAGGCCAAGGGACTGAGCAGCCTGTTATAAGCAAAGAGTGATGTTAGAACTAGATATAGTAGATACTAGCCTGAAACTTGTTCTTTCTTTCTTTCTTTCTTTCTTTCTTTCTTTCTTTCTTTCTTTCTTTCTTTCTTTCTTTCTTTCTTTCTTTCTTTCTTTCTTTCTTTCTTTCTTTCTTTCTTTCTTTCTTTCTTTCTTTCTTTCTTTCTTTCTTTCTTTCTTTCTTTCTTTCTTTCTTTCTTCCTTTCTTTCTTTCTTTCTTTCTTTCTTTCTTTCTTTCTTTCTCTCTCTCTCTCTCTCTCTCTCTTTCTCTCTTTCTCTCTTTCTCTCTCTCTTTCTTTCTTTCTTTCTTTCTTTCTTTCTTTCTTTCTTTCTTTCTTTTGGTTTTAGGTTGGAAGGGTGTTTTGTTTTTGGAAGATTTATAAACTCAATCAATATACTGACTTATGAAAAATACCTATTATGGTTTAGAGCTGACTTCCCATTTTGGTCTGCACAACAACCCTGTGAAGTAGTTTAGGCTGAAAGTCTGTGAGTGGTCTGAAATCACAGTATGGAACAAAATAGGAGGGAAGCAACCTCAGCAGGGTATAATGACACAGAGTTCAGCCTGCAAAGCAGCCAGTTTCTCCAGGGAAGCTGATCTCCGCCGTCTGGAGAGCAGTGGTAATTCTGAGTGATCTCCAGCTCTCACTTGGAGAACGGCATCAATGGTTTCCCAGGAAGAAGTGGCTGGTTTGGAGGGTGGAGTCTACTGCATTGTATATGTCTGAGGTCCCACCCCTCCTTTAAACCCCACCCTTTCCATGCTCCACCCCTCAAATCTCCAGGAATTTTCCAACATGGAGTTGGCAACCCTATGTCCTTCCCAGCAGCAGTAATAGCAATAGCAATGTTATAACAGAGATCCAGGGGTTTGGGCTGGGCATTGATGAGTCAGTTGGGACACCTGTTCAACTGTCTGCAGTCTCCGTTAACTGATTTTTCCCTCAGAACATAGAGTTCTACAGCTGACTAATCAGAGGGAGGTGTGTGCAAGCAGGCAACAGCTTGCCAGACACACAACACAACTTTATTCCTATGCAAAACACACATTTTATCCCTTTTCACCCACCCTTGGGGGGTGAAATTTCTAAAAAAATCTCTTCTTAGTGGGCGCTTACGTCATGGAAGGAATGCACTCCTCAAATGTTGAGTTTCTAGGTCCAGGGGTTTGGACTAGACGTTGATGAACACTTACCTTTATATATATAGATAGAGGGATTGCCATTAAAAACACTATCCCCACGTATAGTTCTTGCCTAGTGTCCTATAATGAAACTCACTGTGTGCCACATTGTCATCCCACAGAGAGTTTCTCTGCTTCTTCTCTACATCACTGTTGGTGAGAAACTCATGGTTATAATGACATCATGCTATCATATACAATGAATTTTACTAGAGTGAAAACAGGAAGCAGAATTCAGTACAGGCATACCATTAGCAGTAGCCCCATTATGTTGTCAATACATTGTTTCCAAAGCTGCCTTAACTATCTTGAGTAAGTATAAGCCTCCAAATACATTTCATTTCATACCTCAGAGAAACTGATAATCCAACCCTGAGAAGATGTATCCAGCCTTATCCCCCCCCCCCCCCCGATTTGTTTTTACTATTACATATGGGAGCAAATAAGGCATTAAAAAGTAGATGCATGAAATACTGTGTTAATTTTAAAATTACAATATAATTATTAGATTTTTTTCCATTTGACTAAAACACACTGACAGTGATGTTTGAACTGACTTGTGCAAAATTTGTCATGTCTTTCCAGCACAGATAGAAAGGAGGGAATATCTGTTCCAGGCAAATTCGAAGAAACTGTAATCAAAGATAGAATTATTAGGCACATAGAGGAACAAGGCTTGCTGATGGAAAATCAGCATGGCTTCTGCAAAGGGAAGAGCTGCCTCATCAACCTTTTGGAGTTTTTTGAGAAAGTGAACAAGCATGTAGACAATGGTGACATGATAGATGTTTATATACTTGGACTTTCAAACAGCTTTTGACAGGGTACCTCACCAAAGCTTCCTGAGAAAATGGGATGAGAGGATGAGTTCTCTTATGGATTAAAAACTGGTTAAATGACAGGAAGCAAACAGTAGAAATCAATGGACAGTTTTCACAATGGAGGGAAATAAGCAGTGGGGTAACATAAGGATTGGTATTGGTGCCAGTACTATTAAATTTATTCATCAGTGATCTGAAATGAGGGGTGAGTAGCATAGTGGCCAGGTTTGCAGATGACACAAAATTATTTAGGATGGTGAAAACCAAGACTAACTGTGAAGAGCTCCATGAGGATTTCCACAAACTGGGGAGTGGATGACAATGTGGCAAATGAAGTCCAGTGTTAGTAAGTGTAAAGGTAAAGGTAGTCCCCTGTGCAAGCACCAGTCATTTCCAGGTCACATCACATCACATCACAACATTTTCATGGCAGACTTTTTACAGGATGGTTTGCCATTGCCTTCCCCAGTCATCTACAATTTCCCCCCAGCAAGCTGGGTACTCATTTTGCTGACCTTGGAAGGCTGGAAGGGTGAATCAACCTTGAGTCGGCTATCTGAACCCAGCTTCTGCCGGGATCGAACACAGGTTGTGAGCAGAGAGCTTGGACTGCAGTACTGCAGCTTTACCACTCTGAGCCATGGGGCTGCTTCGTTAGTAAGTGTAAGGTGATGCATATTGGGACAAAAAATTCCAGTTTCAAGTATAGGCAAATGGGGTCTGAGCTTACTGAGACTGAGAGTGGAAAAGATCTTTGGACTGATAGTTCAATGAAAGTGTCAACTCAGTCTCCTGTGACAGTGAAAAAGGCAAACCCTATGTTAGGGATTATTAGGAAATGGATCAAAAATAAAATGACCAATATAATAATAATAATAATAATAATAATAATAATAATAATAATAATAATAATAATAATAATAATAACTTTTATTTCTATCCCACCCTCCCCGCCTAGGCGGCTCAGGGCGGCTAACAACAACTTACACATTAACATAAATAATAAAACTTTAAATTTAACAATCAAAATTAAACATAAAAACCAGTCAGTTAAATTAAAATACATGATTTTCATTAGACTAAATATATATGAGTATATCTGGCAGCGATAGAGCTGTTATGGCGCTGGTTCTGCCAGTTTAGGTAGTCTTATGGATGGCGGTTCTTACACCAAGCAACTCAGCAGTCAGTGTCATTATAGGCTTGCCTAAAAAGGGCGGTCTTGCAGGCCCTGCGGAACTGGCCGAGGTCCCGCAGGGCCCGCACCTCCTCCGGAAGCTGGTTCCACAATGCCGGTGCAGCCGCTGAAAAGGCCCGTACTCTAGTATGTTGGAGTTTGACCTCTCTCGGCCCAGGGATGGTCATTTTGTTTTTACCCACTGACCTCAGTGCCCTCTGGGGTTCATATGGGGAGAGACGGTCCCTTAGGTAGGCTGGTCCTCGGCCATATAGGGCTTTAAAGGTGATAACCAACACTTTGTACTGGACTCGGTAGATAATTGGTAGCCAGTGCAGTCCGCGCAGCCCCGGCCGTATGTGCTCCCATTTCGAGAGCCCTAACAGTAGCCTGGCCGATGCGTTCTGCACCAGCTGTAACTTCCGAGTCCGGCACAGAGGTAGCCCCAAGTAGAGGGCATTACACATAATACCCCTTTGTAGATCTATGGTGTGACCATATTTTGAATACTCTGTACCATTCTGGTCACCATATATAAAAAATCTCACCATATATCAAAAAGAATCTCACAGAGCTGGAAAAAGTACAGAAGAAGGTAACCACAATGATTAGGGGGTTGGAGCATCTTCCCTATGAGTGAAGGCTGAAATGAAGAGTCTGGGACTTTTCAGTTTAGAAAAGGGACAACTAAGGGGGGATGTGATAGAGGTTTATAAAATCATGTATGGGGTGGAGAGAGCTGACAAAGAGAACTTTTTCTGCCTCTCTCCAAATACCAGAACTCAAGGGCACCAATGAAGCTGATGGGCGGAATATTCAAGATGGACAAAAGTAAATATTTCTTTACACAGAGAGTGATTTAAATGTAGAATTCTCTGCCAGAGGATGGAGTGATGGTCACAGGAATAAATGGCTTTAAAAAGAGAATTAGATAGATTCATGGAGGATACATCTATCACCGGCTACTAACCATGGTGACTGAGGGGGATATCCACATTCAGAGACACTAAACCTCTAAATTGCAGAGCCAGGAGGAAACATCAAGGGAAGGTCATGGTCTCTATGCCCTGTTGTTGGCCCTTTAGAGGATCTGGTTTGCCACTGTGTGGGACAAGATGGTGCACTTTTTCCAAATCTGCCTTTTTCCATCTCAAGAGGGTGAGGCAGTTGGTTCCCTTCCTCGAGCACTGTGACCTAGCAACTGTGATTCATGCAATGGTCATCTCAAGATTGGACTACTGTAATGTCCTCTACATGGGGCTACCCTTGTATCAAACCCTGAAACTGCAGCGAGTACAGAATGCGGCAGCTAGGCTGATGTTGGGGCTCCCCGATTGGGAGCATATGCAGCCGAGGCTGTAGGAACTGCAGTGGCTGCCAATAGTGTATCGAATTCGCTACAAGGTGTTGGTTATCACCTTTAAAGCCCTGCTTACCTTAGGGACTGTCTCAACCCACACGTTTCCCAGAGGGTACTTAGATCTGGGACACATCTATTAGTGATCCCCGGGCTGAGGGAAGCAAGATTAAAGTCAACTCGAGAGAGAGCCTTCTCGATCACTGCCCCCTTCTGGTGGAATCAGCTACCGGAAGAAGTTAGGGCCTTGAAGGACCTTGCCCAGTTTCGCAAAGCCTGTAAAACGACACTATTCCGTCTGGCCTTTAATTTGGAATGACTAATTTGGGAGTAGGGAATGATATTTTATATCCTGAACGCCATCTGAAATGTAATACTGTTAACTGATATTAGCACCAGAATGTTTTTAACTGTTTTAATGGTTTTAATAATGTAATATCAACTGTTCTGTTTTACATGTGTGAGCCACCCTGAACCTGCTTCGGCGGGGAGGGCGGGATATAAATCCAATAAATCTAAATCTAGCTGGACCATTAGGCTGATCAAGCAGGGCTTTTCTTAAGTTCTTAACATACAAATGTAGTCTGGAATTATTGACTGTATTGACTGCCGCTGTCTTATAGCATTGTATACCTCTATAGAAACTGCATACAGACTTCTCCTCTTCCTTCTTTTTTTCCATCTCTTCATTTTTTATACCCTGTTAACATATGCAACCGACACCCTCAGTAATTTCAGTGTTACAAATATATGTGCACAGGGTTTAAGCACATATATTTCTGTACCTCTTGGCCCCATGCAACCCTGGTACAGTTGGGGGAGGATTTGCACATGCAGTACCTCACAGTTCACCAGAATATTCCAAAATGTAGGATTGAATAATATGTTATAACAGAATTCAGATATTATGTGACATTCAATAAGATCAATTGTTTTCAAAGTAACTAGATTTACTTAATAGAGTATTATCTCAAGTGAGTATGGCTTTCCCAATGTATGTCATTCAATAGGTTTCAAGAAACTGATGAAATATTGTATAATTGGCTTAACGAAATATAGAGTGAATTTGATAAATAATGAAACAGAACAGGCACAAAATAATGTGCACATTCATAATGTTGAAGGTTTATATAACTTTATCCCTTGGGCCATCCTTCTGATTACACATTAGCAGTCTCTTAGTATTACCTTCTGGAGAAGATAATTGTAATTCCATTTTCCCATGACCAAGTGACCAAGCTTTTGCCCTCTTATAGCTTCTGTGTCTTTTGAAACTTCTAAGCTGATTTCTCTTTCTTCAGGGCAGCCTACAGTTGTACTGATGTGTTACAACATATGAAACACAATACATATGAATAAATGGTGGAGAGACTAGAATAATACTGCTAAATTAATGGGGGGGGGGGAGTTATCTTGCACAAACTGAAAATGAAGAATGTTGAGATATTCCTTTTGAATTTTTGATTTCAAAAAGAAATTCTTCCATGCTTTTAATGTTTCCACAAATTAATGAAGCCCCTCAATTACCTGTGTGTGGAACATGGCATGTTTGTGATTAGTGGGGGAACTCAATCAAAAAGAGAACTAAAATTAACATTTTTCATGTGAGGTTTACATATTGACTTTTTATATTTCAATCTGATTTTGTTAATAGAGCTGTGGTTTAATTAAAAGAAAGGTTAACTAAAAGCTAACTGGATTTGGGATATGAACTGATAATATTTTTAGTTGACCAATCACCTGATTTCTAATTATTCACTACTCAGTTGATTGTAAATCAAAACCTCTCATGCTGATTTGAGGGACCAAAGAAAACTTCTGATGTAATAAAACCTACCATTCATTGGTAGGAATAGGCATGAACTGGTTCACAAACTAAAGTTCATTGATCATGATGAATTTTGGTTGGTTTGTGGATCACAAATTGAAGTTTGTGGCACTTCATCTGGCATGAATTTTCCTTGAACTTCAAGTGGTTCATGAATGGGTACATTTCCATACAGACTGTTTCCACTCAAACAAAATGTTTGCAAATTTCAAAGCAACAGGGGGCAGAGATTGTACAGAAGTGAGCAGAAGGGTGAGTTTCCCAGTGCATTTGTTGTGTATAGCTTACAGGGGGTCCATTCTATACACTTTTGAACCTATTCCTGAAATTTTCCCTGAAAGCATTTCCTGGGGGCATCTTCTTTGGAAGGCTATAACTCAGACCACCTAATATTCAATATGTAGATAGCTTGGATGGCACATAGAGGAGCATAAAGGGGAGGTCTCCTGTGAGTTTGATGTCTCTAGTGCAGGGGTGGCCAATGGTAGCTCTCCAGAAGTTTTTTGCCTACAGCTCCCATCAACGCCAGCCATTGGCCATGCTAGCTGGGGCTGATGGGAGTTGTAGGCAAAAAACATCTGGAGAGCTACCGTTGGCCACCCCGCTCTACTGTACACAGGTTCCATTCTATAGACTCCTGAACCTCCTAACCTGTACCTGTCATTTCCCCCAGAAAGCACTTTCCTGGTGGCACCTTTTTGGGGGAGCCATAGCTCAGACCTTGTAAATCCAATCCTCACCAAACTTGGAGGGCAAGTAGAGGAGAGATGGCCAGAGATTCCCTGCATGTTTAGTGTCTCTAGCACACTGGATAGCCATTCTACCGCTTCACAAACTTCACAAACCAAACTGTTTTGTTTGTTGCCTAAGTTTGTGATGGTTCATGGCTCATGAACTGGGGCATGTCATGAACCATGAAACAAACTACCGTACATTTTCCCAGTTTGTGTCCATCCCTATTCATTGATGGAAGTCAAGACTATCATCTACATCAGGGGTCCCCAATATGTGGGACAAGGTGGAGAATTTGCCCAGTAGGGCATCTTATTAATAATTGGAAAACTGGTTGGCTGTGCAGATTTTTGGTTTTTATTCTTGCAATCCTCTTTTTAAAAATTACCTCCTTCTCCCCTGCACTTGGTCAGTCTTCTGAGTGTGTGTGTGTTATGTGGTTGGCTCTGCCTCTCATTTTGTGGTTGTGCCCACCATTCTGTATGATGATGATGAAGAGATTAGATTTATACCTCATCCTCTAACTGGAGTCTCAGAGCAGTTTATAATCTTTTTTCCCTTCCTCTTCCCACAACAGACACCCTGTGAGGGAGGTGGGGCTGAGAGAACTCTTTTGAGAACTGCTCTAGAGAGAGCAGCTCTTTCAAGAACTATGAACTGAGAATTCCAAAGGTGTCCACAGGCTCAAAAAAGTCATGGACCCACAATCTACATTGTCTATTTCATTTCCAATTTCAGATAAGGCCAAATGGCTTAAACAAATGCCCAAATATATCCTTAACATTAAGGTTAACATTGGTCTATTTAGCCCTGTAGTTGACTAATCTACAAAGGAATTTGATCACTCAGGAAATTGACAACTTTCTACTGTAACTATAATATATGAGGCTCAAAACTGACTTTAGTCAACAACTGCTACGGAAAAAAGTAAGATGACTTCTTTATACTGGCACTGGGCCTCTCCAATCAGATAACAACACATAATTATAGCATTAAACATAAGAAAACAGTTTATGGTACATGCATGCTGGCTAGTGATTAATAGCTGATCTACTCTGAAACTATATTAGGTCTGTATAAAGGAATAACTGCCCTTCTTCAGAGGAGTGGGAGCAAGGCAGCTTTGGTGCAAACTAGAATGCTGAAGATTCTGGGCAACATATGATAAATAATATTCTGCTAAGTGAAAACTATAAAAAAGACAACTGTTATTTTCTGCTTTTGTATAGTGATTGGGCTGGACTTAGTTACTCCTATTCACTAAGTTTTCCTCCCAGAAACAAAGCTTTTTCCTGTCAAAGAAGACTTGGGAAAGGGAGTTATCTAACTCATTGTAAATACAAAGGAAACCAACATGGATGAGTGCACTGAAACCCATTGGTTAGTTAAACTGGGTTAGATATGTTAGCTAAATCAGTAGCATCTTTGCACATTTAGTATTCTCTTGAATTTTCTATTCTAATAGACAATGGTGGGCCCATCTGTGGAGAAAAAATCTTCACAGAAGTAAGATTTTTCTCCAAAATTGGAGAACCCTCCAGGTTTATAAAAGAAATCTTAAAACAGTGGGGGGGGGGGGGGGCGGGGCAGGACAGAACAGGTTGTAGATTCCTAAATCAGGGATCCCTAAATCAGAGAAGATCAGGGATTCCTAAATCAGGGATCCCTAAATCAGAAGAACATTGTATATGCGTATGCAGACATATGAATGGATCCAGGCATTGCCACTGTGGGTGGTGCAGCTCTGACTGTCACTGTGACAGTCCCTTGGCCCAGCATATCTCCTGGGATCACAGCTGTAATTGGCACAGTTCCCATAGTCACCTCCACAGCTCCTGGGCTCAGCTTGACTCCTGGGATCACAGCTGCAGCCAGAGCAGCTCCCAACATCATTGCTCCAGGCATAGCTTGGTTCTCTGCTGTACTGTCAGCCCTACATTGTCAGGACTGGCCTGGTTGCAGCTGGATATATGTGAGGAGGCCAGCCCACCTCTTCTTGGATGGGGAGGAGGTAGGCAGAGCAACAAGAATGGGTGGGGCAATGCACTGACTATGGGGTGGGGTAGAGCAGTGAGGATGAGGGTGGGGGAAGATGGTAGGAAGGAAAGGCAGGGGGAATGGAATGCCCCCTCCCTGCAAGTTCCTTGCTTGTTTTGCTAGTTAATAACTATTTTCACATCTGAATAACTCTGGGAAAACATAACATCTCATTAGTGAAAACTGTCGACTCACCTTAAGAAGAGATTTACTTTTAAGTTGGTTGAAATTACAGACAAATAGAAATATTCTTCAAGCTTCCCACTTCAAAGGAAGTTCTTTAAGGGGTCTGTATCAAAGTGAAGCTCTGCCTTCAAGTACTGTGTATCAGTGGTTCTCAGGCTTTGAAACATGAAGCTTCCTTAGTTAAAAACTAAGCCTCCCCAAGCATAATTAAAGATGAGTTCATACATGCCTAATTATCACTTGATGACTACAACAGCACATGGATAGCATGGATGTGTGAAACTACCATCACAGATCAACAACCAGACTTAGCTTTCATATCTCCTCATTATCTTGAATGGTAGCCTTTTAGTAACTGATTAGCAGGCATGGAGGCAGACTGCTGTTCCTCTTCCTACTGCTACCTGCTTCTTACCTAGGATATCCAGAGTGCTCCTTTTGACTTCTAAAAAATCATGGCCAGATGCTGCTCCACAGTCTCTTTCTTCATTCTCTCCATCTGGAACGGGAAGAGCCAAAAAGACTTGCACAAAGCAAAATGGTTTCCCCAAGACAAGTAGAAGAACTTCTCTTTTTTTGCTGCAGCCCAAGTTTGTAGCTCTTCTGCTTCAGTCAGCAAAACAACATTGATCTGTGCAGTTAACAGCTGGTTTCTCCAGTTCCAGCTGGAAAGCATAAAGAACTATACAGGGCGTTTTCACACTGACCTTAATCAGCAGTGACGCCCCTCTTCACCGCGCAGGATTGGCGCGGATTTCGCACTAATTGCCGCGGAGCACCCGGAAGAGCCGGAAAGTCCCGCGGCTTTTGCGGCGCAAATGGAAACTGGTTTTTGGTGGTTTCCGTTTGCGCCGCAAAAGCCGTGGGACTTTCTGGCTCTTCCGGGTGCTCCGCGGCAATTAGTGCGAAATCCGCGCCGATCCTGCACGGTGAAGAGGGGCGTCGCTGCTGATTAAGGTCAGTGCGAAAACAGCCAATGTTTCTTTTATGATATCTCCATGTCTAGGATTAAATCATTCCTCCCCCCCACTCCCAGCCATATTATGGAAATTTGTTGGAATGATGCTTTTAAAACTGATGCCCTTTTTTGTATCACAAAGATGGAGTCTAATGTGAAAGGACAATAAAAGAAACAATCTGAGCAATATGGGAAATCTGAGACAGAAATAGGCAGGAAAAATGGTTTTCCCAACCATGCTTGGAAATGTAAAGAAACTACACAAAAATACATTATTTGTCCATCATGGCAGGTGACTGGCTGAGTTCTGGGAGGATATGAAGGAGCTTCACCTATTGCCACATGGACAATGACTATGAGGAGGAGAAGCAGTGGGGGCAGCTTTGATAGCTGCTGTTCCTCTTTGCCACATCCATGAGATATTTTCAATGTCAGTTGCAGGTTTCATCCCGAGACACTAGTTAAGGGTGGGGCCCTCCTGGAGTTATGGCCTTTGGCAGATATCTTACTCTGCCATCCACTAAGAACAGTTCTGTGACTGCCTGCTACAAATGGCACTAAAGTAGTTTCCTTCCATTTTAAAGGACTGGGGCTGTTTTCCTGGAAATATAATTGCTTCTTGAGAAATGAAATGTTTCACACTGACATTTTAGATAAACTTATATTTAAAAATGCGGGGGTTGGAGGAAGTTTGTAGAACAATGTAATTAGAGTTGGATTCACATTGTAGATCAGTACAAATTCATTTTGGGGGCATATTTCAACTTCAGTGCTGTACCTAAAAATGAGAACAATGTCCTAATAAGAACATAAGAGAAGCCATGTTGGATCAGGCCAATGGCCCATCCAGTCCAACACTCTGTGTCACACAGTGGCCAAAATTTATATATACACACACACATATACACACTGTGGCTAATACCCACTGATGGACCTCTGCTCCATATTTTTATCTAACCCCCTCTTGAAGCTGGCTATGCTTGTAGCCGCCACCACCTCCTGTGGCAGTGAATTCCACATGTTAATCACCCTTTGGGTGAAGAAGTACCTCCTTTTATCCATTCTAACTCGACTGCACAGCAATTTCATTGAATGCCCACGAGTTCTTGTACTGTGAGAAAGGGAGAAAAGTACTTCTTTCTCTACCTTCTCCAGCCTATGCATAATCTTGTAAACCTCTATCATGTCACCCCTCAGTCGACGTTTCTCCAAGCTAAAGAGCCCCAAGCATTTTAACCTTTCTTCATAAGGAAAGTGTTCCAACCCTTCAATCATTCTAGTTGCCCTTTTCTGGACTTTTTCCAATGCTATAATATCCTTTTTGAGGTGCGGTGACCAGAATTGCAGACAGTATTCCAAATGAGACCGCACCATCGATTTATACAGGGGCATTATGATACTGGCTGATTTGTTTTCAATTCCCTTCCTAATAATTCCCAGCATGGCATTGGCCTTTTTTTATTGCAATCGCACACTGTCTTGACATTTTCAGTGAGTTATCTACCACGACCCCAAGATCTCTCCCTTGGTCAGTCTCTGCCAGTTCACACCCCATCAACTTGTATTTGTAGCTGGAATTTTTGGCCCCAATGTGCATTACTTTGTACTTGGCCACATTGAACCTCATCTGCCACGTTGACACCCACTCACCCGCCTCAACAGATCCCTTGGAGTGCCTCACAATCCTCTCTGGTTCTCACCACCCTGAACAATTTAGTGTCATCTGCAAACTTGGACACTTCACTGCTTACTCTCAACTCCAAATCATTTATGAATAAGGTAAAGAGCATGGGACCCAGTATTGAGCCCTGCGGCACTCCACTGCTTACCGTCCTCCACTGCGAAGACTGCCCATTTATACTCACTCTCTGCTTCCTATTAATTAGCCAGTTTTTGATCCACAAGAAGACCTGTCCTTTTACTCCATGACTCTCAAGCTTACTAAGGAGCCTTTAATGAGGAACTTTCTGGAAGTCAAGGTAAACAATATCTATCGGGTCTCCTTTGCACCAGTTCCTAATGCACAGGATTATTATGGAGAGAAATGTAATAGAGACTTTTATTTGCCTTGAGTTGGGGTATTGGATGGTTTTTACATTTTAAATAAATTAAAATCCCATTTCACCAAAATCATCTACATTCATTTAACTATAGCATAATTATTATTCTGATATGTGTGGATGTGTATAGTCTTCAAAGTATCCTTGCAGTATGCACTATTGTCCAGTTAGAGTAGATATATTCAAAATGAAATCTGAAATGCAATCAGAGTTTCATTCAGTCTGTAGCTGAACAAACACTGGGCAAATTGCATTTTCTCATGAAGGGTGAATAGTATTTCATGATGTCCTTTGGCAAAGGTAGTTAGTAGATCCTTGATTAAAATTTGACTGTTATGCTTGCCATTTAAATTTGTCAAGGAATGCTGAAAACACTTAGATTTACATAAACAAGGTCACAGATCTCCCAAACCTATGCTTTAAGAGATGACAAATTAAGAAGATGTCATGCTGAACTTTTTAATATATCAGAGGTACTTATTATAACTTTCTTCATCAAAGTGCTTACCGTTCCTTTGGTTGCTCATGTATATTAAAATCTTTCCAACTTGCTTATTCATATATGCATCTGGAGTCTGCAGGTTATTTTTTAAAATCTAATAATGCTACTTGCCTGTCATATTTGGGGGCAGGATGCAAAGAATATGGGTATATTGCCTTTGACAGCATAGACAACAGCTGTTATTGTTGGTTGGAGCCAAAGGTCATATGCGTGGGTAGAATTTCCTTCTATTGTGAAAGAATTGCTCTGTTGACTTAGGATCATGATTGTTTCTTGAGCAGAATACCCACCTCCCACCCTCTCACTGAGCTCCAAAATGCTGCTTCTAGGGGAAATGGACTTTTAGAAACAGAGTGAGGGGTAAACTGGGGCTCTGCAGTGGAGAAAGAACTGGTGCAAGTAATATCCATTAAAGGTAAAGGTAGTCCCTGTGCAAGCGCCAGTCATTTCTGACTCTGTGGTGACGTCACATCACAATGTTTTCATGGCAGACTTTTTATGGGGTAGTTTGCCATTGCCTTCTGCAATCATTTACACTTTACCCCCAGAAAACTGAGTACTGAGTACTGATTTTATCAACCTCAGAAGAATGGAAGGCTGAGTCAACCTTGACCTGGCTACCCAGCTTCCACCAGGATCAAACTCAGGTCATGAGCAGAGCTTGGACTGCAATACTGCAGCTTACCAATTCCCCACCTGCCACTTGAGGATAATGGGAAAGTAAGACAAAGTTCACTACATGCCATTTTGCTTTCCTGTGCCTGCTATGCAAAGTATAAAACTAAAGATTCGGGCCTCCAGGTGGGACCTGGGGATCCCCTGGAATTAGAGCTCATTTCCATACACAGTTCTGGCAGCCCTAAAAAAGGAAATTACTGTCATGTAGAAACCAATATGGCAACCTCATTCCAAGCAAAGGATGAACAGAGGTGGCTTGCTGTGGCCTTCCTCCCTAGTCTCCAGTGGTAGTTTCCCATCCAAGTACTGCCTGTGGCCAAGCCTGCTTAATTTCTGAAGTTATTTGGGCTGTCGAGTGTGTCTGAAACGCCTCAAAGATGAGGACACTTTCTTTCTCCTAGTTGACTAATACTTGTGGGGGAGGAAAGAGATACCATCTTTGAAAAATTCATCCCAGTGGGTTTGGTGGTGGTGGTGGGGGGGTACACTTGGAAATGTATTTTACCATTGAAATTAATTGCAAGGTTATTGAATTGATTTCCTCCCACTATGAGCTTTACCACTGATATAAAAGTATCCAACACATTTTTTTTTAAAAAAAATGACATAAGGCCAGTGATGAAGCACAATTTGATCACAACATGGAACAGCATCCTTGAGCTCTCAGCTGAAATTCACTGTTTAGCAGGCACTCAACACTGATCTAAACTGTACTCAGACCATTTTGCATGTCCGTATTACTGCCCTGCTTTCCCTGGCCATTCCCCATTTCAGTCTGCCCAGCTGATAGGAAAATGTTTCAAGAGATGTATTACTTAATAGTCTCAGTCCTGCAGGGGTGGGGGCAGAAATGAAGAATTGGCCTCTGTAGTATTCCAGCCTGGCCTGTTTTGCTTGCCTAACTCCCTAGTGGGCTTGCCAAAAGGCCTAGAGAAAAGTCTCTTTAACAGAAGCTTAATGTATGGAAATGGGCAGCTGATGTTGTTTATCGCATGGAGCTAAAAACAACAACCACCACCAACTAATAATTAGCATTTAATTAAGCCTCTGTTAAAAGGACAGAACATTTTTCCTCTAGGCTCCTGGCAACCCTACGAGTCCCTGCACTGATTGTGTTTTATGTTCATATATTTTTCTAAAATGGATTACAGATACGCTGTACTTTTACACGGGAGTCTGGGAATTCTAGCTAGAACCAGTAAGTTCTGAGCATGTGCCAACTGATGAATAGTGCTAACCGTGAAAATGACATATTAGCTCCTGCCACAGATATTAGAAGTTGCACAGCCAGCCCATTATTAAATCCCACCATTCAAAACACAGGAAAGCATAAAACAACATAAAACATGAAGCATCTTAAGACATTTATTGGGCTAAAAACAGACTATAAAATTGTGTTTAAAAGATCAGCTCAGATAAACAGAAATGTTTTGGCTTGATGCCTACAAGAAAGTAGTCCAAGTGCCAGCAGGGTTGAAGGGGAAGGGCATTCTACAGGCAAGGAATCACCACACTGAAAAAGGCACTCTCTGTGGCCACTCACCTCACTTCTGAAGGTTAAAGACACACAGAACAATGAAAATCTTAGCAGGTGGACTGGATGCCATGGGAACGAGGTAGTTCTTCAAATTCCCTGGCCACAAACTACTGAGGACTTTAAAGGTAAGAACAAGTGCTTTGAATTACACCTGGAAACTACTGGACAGCCAGTGTATATTGTTCAGAATTGGGGTGACAAGAGTCCTGTATCCTGCTCCTTCCAAAAGCTTAGTGGATGCATTTTGGACAAGCTGAAGTTTCAGGATCATTTCCAAAGGAAATACCATACAGAGCACATTCCAGTAACCTAACCCATATATAATAAGTGACTGGATCACTGTGGACTGATCACATTTTTTAAAAAATCCTGGACATAGTGGGTATATCAGCTGAAGGTAATAAAAAGTACTAAGTGCCGTAGAGTCCAACTGTAAGCTGAGATCTCTGTCTTTGAACCTACTCTTTCAGAGGTAGTACCATGCCAGGATAACTCTTCAGTCCTCAGCTTTGTTATTAACAAGTACTGATGATGACAATGATTTATAGACCACCCTCCCCCAAAGGGCTCAGGGCAGTGTACGTCATAATAAAATATACAATGGTTAAAATACAATAAACAGGAGATAATAAGCAAATAAGTAACAGATAAAATCAGTCTTGTCTGGATTAAGTTTCAGTTTATTGGCCCTCATCCATACCAGTACCTTATCCAGGCACCTGTTAAGGACTTCACAAACCCACAAACTAAAAGAAGAGCTGAGTGTCATCTGTATATTGGTGGCACTTTACTCGAAATTTCCTGATGATGTCTTCCAGAGGTTCATGTAGATATTAATAATAATAATAATAATAATAATAAATTTTTATTTGTACCCCGCCCTCCCCTGCCGAAGCAGGCTCAGGGCGGCTAACAATACGATGACCAATGGTGCACCAAACAATAAAACAGTTACATTAGAGACATTAAATTAAACATTAATTAACCTTAAAAACCTGTTAAAACAATTAACTAAAACATATTATAACACTATCCTTGACGCTCTTCTAGTTTATATTAAACAGTTTATATTAGTTTATATTAAACAGTTTAACATACACAACATGTAAAATGTTCACATATGTCATCTCATAAATGAATATAACCCTGTAAGGTAGATCGGAGTTGTCTATAGCACAGATTAGTTCAGTCATACATAGTCATACAATTTATTACTGTCGCATCCATTAATAACTAGGAATGCTGCGAATTCTGTGATAAACAGGTGAAGTTTTTGAAAATATCATGTTTGGCAGCTATGGTCACACATAAGCAAAGCCTAGGATGTCAGGGGTGTGGCCTAATATTCAAATTACTTCTTGCTAGTCCTGCTTCCAGGGTTGCTGAGACTCACCATGGGTCCCAGGACTAAAATTCCATCTTGGGTCCCCCATGACCTTGATCCAAAACAAATATAATGAGACAAATTACTTAGCTTTCTGTTACTGTAAACAGAGTAACAATTATCCATTCAATATGAAATGTTAAAGGAAAGGGGACAGGTTTATGCTATGGTTGGCATGACCTGGCTGGGAGCAAAGGATCTTACTAAATTATGTGAAGTAAAATCTATCCTAAGGAGCCCCATGGCGCAGTGTGGTAAAGCTGCAATACTGCAGTCCAAGCTCTTTGCTCACAACCTGAGTTCGATTCTGGCAGAAACTGGGGTGAGGTGGCCAGCTCAAGGTTGACTCAGCCTTCCATCCTTCCAAGGTTGGTAAAATGAGTACCCAGATTGCTGGGTGGAAAGTGTAGATGACTGGGGAAGGCAATGGAACACCCCATAAAAAGTCTGCCATGAAAACGTCATGATGCAACGTCACCCCAGAGTCGGAAACGACTGGTGCTTGCACAGGGGACTACCTTTTACCTTTAAAATCTATCCTATATATATATAAAAGCCCTGACATATTGATGCTTTCCAACTCTCCCATTGGCCCATGATGCTGACCTCCTCACTCAATGGCTCGTCAACCACCACTCAACCGTACTTAAGTCCCATTGGCTGGGTCTGCTTCTCTCCCCGCTCCCACTGCTGGCCCCGCCATATCTTTCCTGGCTGAAAAAAACCTGTCTCTCCTCATGAGGCAGCAAGTCTGGCAGGTGGAGGCCATCTGGAGAAGGACTGAGCCACATGAAAAAGCTGGTGTTGCTGCCTGAGCGGCCAGTCTGGGGAAGCTGCCTTTGTGTTCTATTGGCCTGTCCCTCTAGGTCCTCCATTTTCCTTCAGTGGCTGTTGCTAGGCAACCACAGTATTCCAAACTTCATTCTCTCAGTAAAAGGTGGGGGGAGGCTCTTTCCAGGTCTATTTTGGCCTTAGAGAGAGTAGTAGGCCCCCTATGTCAGCCAATGTGATGTAGCAGTTAGCTTCAGAGCAGGGTCCGCCAGACCCAGGTTCTTGCTGTGGAAGCTTACTGGGTGATTTCAGACCACTCAAAGACTTTCAGCCTAATCTATCTAACAGAGTTGTTGTGCAGATCAAAAGGGGGAGAGGATAATGATGTAAGCTGTTTGGTTCCCACAGCATTTGTGTGACCATCGTCATTCCCTCCCACCCCCATAATTATTTTTCCTTATCTCCATCGTGGGCTTCTTTTAGGGTTTTGAGCCACCATACACACACACACACACACATGGTGGGGAGGGTAGCCAGCATCTGTTTCAGCTGTGGTGTGGATGGAAAGACAGCAAGGGATGGGGGTGAGTGAATATAATATAGTGGTTCAAAACATTGCAGAGACAAAATCATAGTGAGGACAGCTCTTTATTAAGGGAAACATGGTGAAGGCTGCTTCCAACAAAGGCTGACTAAGGGCCTGTGGGCCAAACCTATATACAACTCTAATCTCCCGCGCTAGCTTGCCATTGGTTCATTCAAACAGGCAGGGGTCTGTGATTGGTGCAGGGCAGCAGGTATTTGGATCCCACTATCCATACAGTCCCCAAGCTCTGCTTTCCTGGCTCCAATTAGCTGGCAGGAAGTACATACTTTAAGGCACATACATAACATCCCTCCCCACTAAGTTCGCAAGTCCTATTGTACGTAGTTCTGTAGGTACGCTGGCTTGCGCTACTTGCATGTTGACCTTCTGAGTTCTGGGGCCACAGGCAGGGAGGTTGCGTCCTTGGGTGCATCGGGCTGGGGGCCCAGTAGCGTTGTAGTCTCAGCCAGTGGTTTGGGGTCATCCTGATGCTCGGATCCAGCCAGATGTTCTGATTTCCCTTGCAGCGCAGGTGTTTGTTGAGCCGCGGCCGCTGGGGCAGTTGCTTCTTCCATCTCCACCTCCAGACTGTCAGCCGGTGAGGCATCGGGGCTTGCTACCCTGGCCTCTGGTGACTTGTGGGGCCGTAACTGGTCTATGTGTCGCCTCTTTGTGAATCCCTCTTCTGAGGTGACCTCATACATTATGGCCCCCAGTACCCTGGAGACTTGGGCCGGTATCCATGCTGCTCCCCCTCCAAAGTTTTTAGTGAACACCAGGTTCCCTGTGTCGAACCCTTGGGGCGCCCAGACCATCTTCGGTACCTCCTGTAGGTTTGGGGCCCTGTCCGGGTGCATGCGGTCTAGTAATGTATTAAGCCTCTTACCCATTAGCAGTTCCGCCTGGACTTTGGCCAGTTACCATACTAGGAGTGTAGTGTTGGGCAAGCAGGCATTCAGCTAGGCGGGCTTCCCAGTCGCCCTGGACGATGCGGCAAAGCGATTCTTTGGTAGCCTGCACCATCTGCCATTTGTGACAGGTTGGAAGGGTGCTGACCTTATATGGTTTATTATATTTCGGCCACAAAAGTCTTGGAACTTGGTTGAAGTGAATGCCATTCCGTTGTCCAAGACAAGGGTGTCTGGCAACCCAGACGGCAATATCAGCCCAGACATTTAGCCCCTTTGGAGTGCCCCTAGTGCTGCCCTGGTGGAAGTGGATGCTACCGGGATTACCTCAAGCCATTGGAGTGGGAATCTATGATCAAGAAGAATACCTGTCCCTGGAAGGGCCCTGCAAAATCTAAATGCAGACAGGACCAGGGGTTTCATGTGTGTTCTAGGTGGAGCTGGCCGAGTCTCCTGGCATGGCTGGCAATGAGCTACCCAGGACTCAATGGCATCATTGATCCCTGACCACTAGACATAACTGTGGGCTAGCGCCTTCATGCGCACAATACCGGGGTGTGTCTCGTGTAGTGCATTGAGGACTCGCTGCCTTAAAACCATGTTTCCCCACAACCATGTTACCACCACCCTGTTTCCCCACAACAGACACCCCTTGTGTACAGACAATTCATCCTGGTGGGATACAAACACAGAGAATTTGGACCCCACCCGGCTTGCCGGCCATCCCCTCCACACCCAGTCCAGGACCCACGAAAGGGTCTTGCCTTTCCTGGAGCATTGGGCAATGTCAGTAGCATGTACTGGGCAGTCCAGAAGGGACTCCAACGACATGATCTGATAAGCCAGGGGAGGATCTGGAAGGCAGCAGCAGTCGGCAGCAGCAGTCGGCTCAACACGTGGAAGGCAGCAGCAGTCGGCTCAACGCGTTCGCGTGGCCCATCAGCTTCCCCGGTCTGTAGCACAGGCTGTACTGGTACTCCGCAAGGAAGATGGACCACCGCAAGACCCGCGGTGAAAGCATTTGCGACATCTGGTGGTCGGGGGCAAACAATCCTAGCAGGGGCTTGTGGTCTGTGTGTATTGTGAAGGGCTGACCATACAAATAGTCATGAAATTTCTTTACCCCTGCAACTATAGCCAGACCCTCCTTGTCAATCTGCGCATAGTTGCGCTCTGGCATTTGCAAGGTTCAGGAATAGTATGCCACCGGGACCTCGCGGCCATCTGGCAGCACGTGAGCTAAGACCACCCCACCCCGTATGGTGACACATTGCAGGCCAAGACAACTGGCAGCCGCTCGTCAAAGTGCACCAGCAAACTGTTGGAAGTCAGAATGTCTTTTACTGCCTGAAACGCCGAGGCTTGCCGGCAATCCCAAACCCATGGAGCCTTTTTGTGCAGTAGGTGGTGCAGAGGTTCTGCTACTGCTGCCTTGTGGTGAAGGAAGGCCTGGTAGAAATTTAGAAGTCCCAAAATGATTGTAATTCTGCCTTGTTCCTGGGGGCTGGTGCATCACAAATCGTCCTGATTTTGTCCCTTGCCGGGTGAATCCCTTGCTCATCCACCCGGTACCCCAGGAAGTCAATGCTGGTAACCCCTAATTCACATTTCTCTTGCTTGACCTTCAACCCCGCCCCTGGCTCCAGTACCCCTTGAGCCACGAGGCGGTCCAACTCCTCCTCTATCTTAGGCTTTAACACCAGGGGCACCCACCGGGCCTTCAATCTAATAGACTGCACATTGGGGTCTAGTTGTAGGGTCACTGGTTCTCCCGTGTAGCTACCCAGGCTGGCATCGAAAATGGCGGGGAATTCTTCACACACTCTCTGGAAATTAGTCTGGAGGACACGTGTGCATGATGGATGCCGGTTACCTGGATTCCCAGGGCCTTGAACCAGGACTGCCCCAGTAGACTGCACAGATCCCCCTCGATGACTATCAGCGGCAGCCAGCCGGAAAACTGGCTGTACTTGACATGGACATTTCCTACTCCCAGTACTGCAATCTCCCTCTTCTGAAAGTCCCAGACTATGAAGGGGGATGGGCTCAACTGGGCTTCCCTCCCCGGGCTGAATGTCCGAGTTGATATTACTGTCTGGCCCACCCCCAAATCAATTTCTATCTGGCAGGGCCAGCCCGCTATGAGCACAGTCACCTTGTACTTGCCTGGGGAGGGCATGGGAAGCTGGCATACCTGGTTCCTCACCTCGGTGAGCGCCTGAATGTCCTCCACAAATGCGATCTTATGGCAGCGGCCATCTTTCTGTCATGGTTTTCCGCCAGGGCACAGCGACTTTGACCAACACTCGTGTCAGGTGCCCTGTTTTTCCACACGTGTGGCAGAACTTGCAGGAACGGCTCTTGTGGGCTTCCCTGCAGCTGGTGCATTCTCCCGTCAAGGTAGGGTCAGTGGCACGTGGCTGTTGGCACTTCAGGGCCTGGCGTGTCTGAAGTGTGTCTTCCTCTCTGGAGTCTTCAGAGTTGGACCTGCTGGCAACCTGGTTCGTTGCAGTGGTACACTGCTCCTTATGCAACTTCCCGTAGGTGGCCTTCTTGTCCAGGGCATCTGCCAGCATAAGCTTCTTGTGTCTTGTCAGTTTGGCCTGTAGCTTCTCATTGACGAGGCCTGCCACAAAACAGCACAGCAGCGCTTTGTCGAGGCTCGTGAAATCACAATCTCAGGCCAGCCAGTGCAGCTCAGCTAAGAAGCTTGGAGCGGTCTCGCCGGCTTTCTGTACCCTCTTCTGGTATTCTAGTCACAGGGCTGTGTGAGAAATGCTCGGTGAGCCTCTCCATGATGACCTTGTATGTGGCGGTGTTATTGGTCAGCTGCACTGGTGTGTCTTCTCCACAGAGGCTGAGCAAAAGCTGTTTCTGCTTCCGCTAGTTTTTTGATGTCATGGTAGAGGAGGTAGAAGTTGAGTAGCTTCACCCATTGGTCCCACCTTTTGGGTTGATTGGGGTTGACTCCAGCAGTTGCCCATGGGGGCCAGGTGCCGCGGCATGGTTGCGGTTGGCCCTTGGAAAAGCTGTTTCCCCGGCACTGGTGGTGCTGGAAACTTGGCTCTGACTCATCTCCTGTCCTGGTGTGGCGACCCTTGTTAGCAATGGCAGTGCGATGCATGGAGCTGGAGTTTGCTGCGAGGTGCGGTGCATTGCCAGTTGCTGCGTCGCCTACCAGGATCGCACCTTTGTTGCCACTATAATATAGTGGGTTCAAAGCATTGCAGAGACGAGATCATAGTGAGGACAGCTCTTTATTAAGGGAAACATGGTGAAGGCTGCTTGCAACAAAGACAAAGGGCCTGTGGGCCAAACCTATATGCAACTCTAATCTCCCACGCTAGCTTGCCATTGGTTCATTCAAACAGGCAGGGGTCTGTGATTGGTGCAGGGCGGCAGGTATTTGGATCCCACTACCCATTGTTATACAGTCCCCAAGCTCTGCTTTCCAATGAGCCGGCAGGAAGTACATACTTTAAGGCACATACAAAACAGTGAATGTCACAGGTGGGGGAGTCATGGAGTGCCAAGAGTATGGGGGTAGTTGAGAGGAAGAGGTGGTTGGCGAATGGACGGGAAGTCGAGGATGGATGGGTGGGAAGACACTAAGGGGGGTGGGTGGGAGCGAAAGCCTTCACTTGGGTGGGTAGGTAGGAAGATAGCAGGATGGGGGGGGCACGCCAAAGCCTCTTTCTAGAGCTGTTGTATTTGTTTCCACAAAGGGTTTTATTCTGAGTTTTTAAATAATCCTGCAGGGTTGCTAGGTAACCCTGGCAACTAGTGGGTGATAGGGAGGACTTACCAGCAGCTAGGGAAGTCTACACCAGCATCTCAGCATCAAGCCTCTCTCTGTCTCTCTCTCTCTCTTCTTTGAGCATTCATAACTGTGTAAAAGAAACAGAAGCAACTTTCTTCACTTTTCAGCCAAATGGTTCTTGCTAAAAATGTTTTCCTCTTCTATTTACTAAAGATTCTCAAAACTGCCCTGTTCTCTTTCTATCATCCTGGAAGATTCTATATTGGCTCAGTTTGCACTACATGTGCCTCTCAATATTTCTCTTTATGGCTTTGTGTATAAATATAATTTTAATAGTTTTTATAATTTTATATTTACATACTCACATATTATCTATCAATATAGGATACATCTCTAGATCTCACTTCTGATTTCAGATTTCATGTGCACTTTAAGTCTAAAACATAATGTATTTTAAAAGCACAAATACAATTTATAGCCACAAATTTAAGCTACAGTATTGCCTGCTTTTATATAAATGAAAACTAAAGATCAACTTTCTGCATTTATAAACTCTAATACAGATTAATACATATCACAATTCATGTAAAGCATTTATGTATGGAATGGAGGAAGCAACCTTTTACTACTTCGATAGATTCTGGGGAAATATTAATCTGACACAGAGATTTTCAGTTCAACTATCAAGTATATTTTAACTCCCCAGACATGGTAGTGATGAAAAGGAATGGAACTGGAAGGAGGGGGGAAACAAACACAGAAGAATTAGATGGTGGTGGGGGAGAGAAATGAAGGCATAACATGAAGGCTGGTGGGCTCAGCAGCACCTCAAGATCAGCAAATATTTGCTTCAGTTTCAGCCTCATAGCTTTAAAAGTTTGCAGCCATTGTGAGCTTTCTATTTAAAAAATTCTGCCAAAAAATCAGTAAACAGCAGCAAACCAGGATGTCTGTTTGCTTAGATCTGCCTTGCCTGTGCCTCTAATGGCTGTAAGTGCAGAACTGCACTAAAACTGAAATGCATTCACTAAATGCAAGATGATTCCAACTTCACTGGGCCGCCAAACTGATTTGGGCCCCAGGAATGTTGTACTCCTGGTCACTTCTGTTGGTGACCTTGCTCTTCTAGTGCTGCCAGGTCCAACTCAGGAAATATCTGAGGACTTTAGGGGTGCAGCCAGGAGCAAGGTTGTGACAAGCACAAACCCCCTTTTCTGGCCATCACATTTAAAGGAACTAAACTGCTTTTAATGCCTTCCCTTTACTGGAAATAGTGGAACATAAGAACATAAGAGAAGCCATGTTGGATCACACACACACACACATATACACACTGTGGCCACTGATGGACCTCTGCTCCATATTTTTATCTAACCCCCTCTTGAAGCTGTCTATGGAATGGGGAATGGGGAACCTGTTTGGGGGGTTCATAGAATTGGACTTCCTGGTCCAATCTTTTTGAGACTGGGGGGTGGGGTTTGAGGAGAGGCACCAGATGCTATGCTGAAAATTTGGTGCATCTACTTCAAAAAACAGCCTCTCCAGAGCCCCATATACCTATGGATTGATTCTCTGTTATACCCTATGGGGTCTGGCCTCCAAAGTGTATAATGGAGTGCCCAGTGAAAATTCAACCCCCTGCCCGGTCTTTCTGATAACCCTGAAGTGGGGAGAGGGCCTCCAAACTAGGGGATACCCTGCCCCCAGCTGGGGATTCAAAATCATAGAGTTCTTGTTTCCAAGGACTGCATACTACTAAGACATAAATTATTTTTGAGATCTTGAACTCCCTTTTCACTGCACCCATTGTGAATTTTAAAAATGGTGGTGAACAGAATGTGAGCTGAATTCCTGGATGTTTGAGCATCCCTCTTAATAACCTGCATGTGGAAATAATACCTTTTGTGGTCAAACACCATAGATAAAACTTACATAACACTAACATAATCTCAAACACTACAATGAAGTCAGTTCACAAATTCAGCTGTCAGTCATTGAGTGAAGCCAAGTGTGAACTAGCCCTTAGTGTCTATTCAATAGTCCTTTCAAATTCACTTACTTTGTTTCCAAATGTATCTTTGCATCAATTGTAAGATAATCAATTCCTCTTTTAATGGTATACAATGTTTTGTTAGGAAGAATCACTTTAAGAAATAAGGTCAGAGACGAGAAAGGGTCACAGTAGCCAATTTATAAATAGCTTTGGTTTACACATGGGAAGTTGTGTGTGTACGTCATTGGTAGTCACATCTCATGTTCCAGACATATGAGATGGGGGCTATTAATTCTAAGCAATTAGTTAGGTACATTCTAACTTTTGTCATATTTTTCATCCATTCAAGTATTTCTCGTTTCTATATAGTGCTGTAAACCCCCAAAGAATGTCTCTAATCTTGTAAGAATTCTACTTGACTTCCCTCAGAATCCCCCGCATGTCTTGCCTGAGGAGGAATATTCAAATTTGTTTAGACTAGTCATTTAGGTCAAATCTCAGTAGCAACTCTAATCCAACTCTAATCCATACCAGTTATGAGGGAAATATTTTTTTTCCCTGAGAGAATAGTTCTCAGCCTGATCTAGCAGCCACTCAGACAAGATAATGCAAATCATAACAGGTATGTGGAATTTCCACACTTGTCCCACGGCAGAACCATGAGTGAAACCTCAAGAATACTTGCAGTGCAGAAATCATTAGGCATTTATCCCACAGGATTATGTTTTAATACATGTATAGTCAGCTGTAGTAACCACATCACTGCAATTTGTAACATATATTTTATAGTTATGTGGAATAACAAGGATAACATTCTTTAGAACAAAAGAATCATATACAACTAACAATGCAGAGAGAGTTGCACATTAATGGACAATGAAAATAATCCATATTTCAGGCACAAAAGCTTGTCAATAAAGACTTTCACTCCAGGACGTCCCTTGTTTGAATTTTGTATGCACCATAGTTTGAAATGTGCTCTGAAAAAATGAATTACAAAGCTAATGATAGCTGGACAAGCTGGAGCCTGTTGCAAGTTGAAGAGTCTATTGTGATCTGAGACCTCTTGGAGCAAGTTAATTTTACTTGATTCCCAATTCATGTTTTTTTTAAAAAAAAACAACCTTATGCATATATGGGAAGATTCCTATTTAGGTTTATCTTTTATTTCTGCAATTTAATGTAGAAAATGTTGCCATCCAAACTACAATTGTCTGTAAATGCCTGAAAGCCAGTGTTTCTTGGCATGCCTGCCCAGGAAATATATTTGCAGATGAAATTATAGCATTTTTTTCAATATCCCACTTTATGTTTACCAGACACTGTTTGCAAATATTGTAATAAGTGCTTATATCTGTTAAATGATCATAAACTCTTAAATCATGAGAACAAATTGCACTGGCAGAATCACAGTGCAATCCTAAACAGAGTTATATTTTTCTAGGCCTATAGAAATATGTAACTCTGTTAGGATAGCACTGTGAATCTCATTTATGAAAACAAATCAGTGGGGTTATATAAGGTAGTGGTTACTTCTTGACAGTTATGTCAGTAGTATTTAGTTAAAAATAATATACTCCTTGGAAATAGTGCTGCTTAAAAATGACTACATTTAATATAAAAAGCAAATGTCTATTTCATTTCCTTTTATATTAATTTTTGGCAACAGTTTCAATTTTCTACTTTTTAAAAGTCATTTTGTAGGTTTATTTATACTATGCATATATGCTGTATATTTTCATACATAATGAACAACATTTATGCTCAAAACACATCATAAATATGTATGATGTATAATACTGCTATAATGAAATGACATGGAAAGTGCTTACATTTTATAGGAAAAGACTGGTACATGGAGAAAGGAGAAGCAAAACTGAAATGGGGATTTTCATATCTTAATGCCAAGAATGAGAAGTTAAAAATCTTCCTCCTTTGATGATGCTTTCCCTTTGACTCTATGGTTTTTATAAGTGCAGATACCTTAAAAGCAGCATAAACTTGAAGTTCATTAACTCAATGATTCCTTTGACATGTCCCTTGAATCCAGTCTTATTTGCTATATGGTTCCTTATATCAGTGGCTCCCAAACCTTTTGGCACCAGAGACCAGTTTCATGGAAGACAATATTTCCATGAATTGGTGGGGGGGCAGTGGGGGGTTTTTGGCCACCCCAGGCTGCCCCCCCACCTGCATCCCATCCCTGCCCCCATGGGAGTCTTCAAGTGAGGGGGGAAGACTGGGGCTGTTTCTGCTGCCTCCCCACTAGGTGACCAGGCACCAGAAGGCCAATCTGCCTCCCCTTCTCATTTAAAGACCCCTGACGGTCAGCTCATTGGGTCTTTGGCAGGTGGAAGGGGCAGTGAGGCTACTCTGCCTCACTCTGAGGTTGCCTCCCTTCCTTGGAACAAGGCTGCACTGCCTCTTTCATCTGACTGGGTCCTGGGCACGCGGGGGTGATGTGGCACCTCTGCCTCGCTCTGTGGCCCAGTTGCTAGCAGGCCACAGACTGGAACAGGTCTGCAGACTGGTGGTTGGGGACCCCTGCCATATAATTGTTGCTAGAAAGAGGATGAGGGATAGCTGTCATTCAGACTAGCAGGACAGTCAATGCAGAATCATACAATTTCTGCTCCATGACTGAAAATTAATGAACAAATTCACATAATTTGAAGTGCTCTTGGAATGGCCTGAAATATCTTATGAAGTATAAATTTAACATATTTTCATATTCATCTGTATTATTACTAGACAGCACATATCTGTCCAGGACATTAAGAACAACTGAGACTCAGTCTTAAATAAAGTACTGTATTTATTGTCAATTGAGCCAATAGGGTATCACCTTTGTGACATCCAATCCAAAGCTACATGGATTTATGTTCTATCAAAGAAATTGTAACCAGATGATTAGTATAATGAATGCCTTACCATAGAATTCAGTCATTCATCTCTTTGATGTCTAGAAACCTTTTATTCACTAAGCTGCTATGTAGTGCAAGCTATCCAGCCTGGCCTGCTCTGACAAAACAGTGTATAACAGGATCTAACAAGCCAGTGTTTAGCTACAACTGCATTGGATCCAGTGTTACATGAAGCACTCCTGTTCACAAATGCTGTTCCATACACTTCAAATTTTCAACCAGTTCCATGAGTATATCCGTTAGCACATTCATAATTGCTATTTTGCTGAAGTGGAAAAGGACAGTCTGCAGATGTCAAAGCTCCATGAGTATTCCTAGAGTTGTCAAGCCAAGCCTGGTAAACAGCAGGAGGGCTGGGGCAAGGACATGGGAGCACAAGTGACGTCCATAGAATTCCCAGCAGTTCCCAGAAGTACCCTATGCAACTTACATTTTTTTCTGCAAGTGACACAGCAATGTTGGCGATGTTACTGTTTTTTGGATCTTATCATTCTACCACCACCACTCTGAGTTGTTGTTTGCACCTGAGGCCAGAGGGAGGCCAGGCAAGCCTCGCTGGAACACGCAGGGTTCTATACTGGGGCAAATGGAGGAATTCAAATTTATTAAACTGAGCTGGAAATTGTACCTTGACTTCTCTCTTGGCTTGACTTCGCGAACAAAGATTTAAGAAGGGTGCAGTAGTCCACGTCTGCTGCAGGCTCGCTGGTGGATGGTGTGCCTCCATGCTTTGCGATCTGAGGCTAGGTCAGACCACTGGTGATGGTTGATGCGACAGGTGCCAAGGGATTTCTTCAAGGAGTCCTTGTACCTCTTCTTTGGTGCCCCTCTATTTCGATGGCCGGTGGAAAGTTCGCCATACAGAGCAATCTTGGGAAGGCGGTGGTTTTCCATCCTAGAAATATGCCCTGCCCAGCGCAGCTGCGTCTTCAACAGCAGTGCTTCGATGCTTCTAACCTCCGCCCTCTTGAGGACTTCAGTGTTGGTCACAAAGTCACTCCAGTGGATGTTGAGGATGGTGCGAAGGCAGCACTGATGAAAGCGCTCAAGGAGTCGCAGGTGATGACGGTATAAAACCCACGATTCGGAGCCGTAGATGAGGGTTGTCATCACAACCGCTTTGTAAACATTGATCTTTGTGCCTTTTTTCAGATGCTTGTTGCTCCACACTCTTTTGTGCAGTCGGCCAAATGCACGGTTTGCCTTTGCCAGCCTGTTGTCAATCTCCTTGTCGATCTTGGCATCTGAGGAGATGATGCACCCCAGGTAGCTGAACTGCTGGACTGTCTTCAGTACTGATTCACCCACAGTGATGCAGGGAGGGTGATAATCTTCCTGGGGTGCAGGCTGGTGAAGAACTTCTGTCTTGACTTCACTTGAGCAGAAATATAAAACAAACTGTAAACAGATTGAGATGAGTAGTCGCATTAGTCTGTATGTAGGAGTAGAAAAGAGTAAGTCTAGTAGCACCTTGAAGACTAACAATATTTGTGGCAGGGTATGAGCCTTTGTGAGTCACTGTGCACTGCTGTATCTGAAGAAGTGAGCAGTGAATCATGAAAGCTAATACCCTACCACACAGTCTGTTAGTCTGTAAACATTAAAGAAATTTATAGTAAAGGAAAGTTGCTAGTTCAAGATTATGTTCCAAAATAAGTCAAAAATGTGGTAAACAAGAAATAAATACCAACACTTCATGTTGCTGTACAATGATATACTTCTCTTTTTATTTTTACAAATTTGTTTTATTTTTAAATGAACAAGGTGTCTTGATTTACTAGTCATTAGAATTAAGAGAGGGGATCATTATGTAGTTTTAATTAGGAAGATTTTGCAGATGTAAATTGCTAGTAGCCATTATTGTTTAGGATATGGTTAGCTGATAACTCAATAATGTCTGTTTTTGTAGTGACACAATACGTGATTTTGTATATTGTTCATGATGTATCATCGTAATTAAATTCATAACTGCAGGGAGTGTTAGAATTCAGACTAACATCAGTGAATACTGGAATTTATTTTACTTCCCTGGAGCCATGATTCATAAAATGCACTAAAAGATGTTGGCTTTAGCATCATCTTGCATAATGAGCCTATAGACTGCAGAACAGGTTGCATTGCCAAGCCATTGAATGTATTTAAAGCAGTAGTTCAGTTTTTTTTGGGGGGGGGAGGGTAAATCAGAACTGAGTGCCTAAAATAGTACTGACTTGTTTCTGTGCCCAGCTGGGAGGGCCTCTTATCTGGGAAATGGTTTCTAGGATGGAGCCCAGGATGAAATCATGAGGGTGGGAAATCCCCATGGCTGAGTCAGAATTGGCATTCCTCTTGGAAGGCCGGGCCAACTAGCATTTCACAGTCTAGTTTTCAGGCTATGTCAAGCAGAACAGCAAAAGAACTGTGGCAAATATTTAGGCTAAAGAGTGGTCATTGTTATTGTGAGCTTTCTGCCCTTCTGTTAAATAGCAGTTGGGGGGCATAGCTCAGTGGCAGAACATATAGGGTTATTTCCAATTAATAGAACTCTATGAATAGAACAAGTTGGTAGCAAAGATCTTTGCACCTTCCCATAGGTTTGCCAGCTCTGAGTTTGGAAATTCCTGGAAATTTGAAGGGGGATCCTGGGAAAGGTGGGCTTTTGGAAGGAGAGGGACCTCAGGGGGGTATAATGCCATATAGGCCACTTTCCAGAGCAGTCTTCTTCTCCAGAAACATATTTCCTTTCCTGCCTCATGACCAGCCAGCATATTGCAGTGCTTATCTAAGAGACTTACTGGGTGGTGAGGGCCCTTGATGGTAACCCACTTATATCACTGGTGACATGCTGACATCACATCCTGTGTGTATGAGGGTGACATGAGTGCATCAGGATGCTGCTGACACCCCCCACTTCCATTTGAATGCCATTTTTCCTCCTCTGGCCAGCTGAGCAGTGGCAGGAAGTGCCCGCTGGGGGCAGAGGATGTTCTGCCTTTATAGGAGACCTGGCAATACCAGAAGGATTGTAGGAATGTGGCTTGTGATCATTTTCCTTCTGTCCAGAAGTGCCACAAACACTTGCTCATGCCTAGGACACATGCCACTTAAGGTATAGAAGCTGTCATCTGTCTGAAACTGCAGTGGCATCACACCCCTTTTGTCCCCACTTCTCCATCAATGGTGGTGGGAGCCCAGAGCATGGGGACAGGAGTTTTCTCCTTAGGTATCCAGTCCTGGCAGCCCTTCTGAGACCCCGTTTCTTGACATTGCCTTTCTGATACTGTGCATGCAAAGTATTACAGTATAAATATGCATGGCAAAGCTAAGTTTAGGAATTGGAAGCCACTGTGAAGAAATAGGAAAGGAGAAGCAGGCTAGTTGAAGATCATGTGGAATTCACTGCCACAGGAGGTGGTGGCAGCTACAAGCATAGCCAGCTTTGAGAGGGGATTGGATAAAAATATGGATCAGAGGTCCATCAGTGGCTATTAGCCACAGTGTGTGTGTGTGTGTGTGTGGCCACTGTGTGACACAGAGTGTTGGACTGGGTGGGCCATTGGCCTGATCCAACATGGCTTCTCTTATGTTCTTAAGATGATCAGTTGGCCTAATGGCTTTTGGGCCACTTGCCAAGAGAAAGTCCTATTATGGGCAGAGATCAGTTCCCTAGTTTTTGTCTTTTAGGGTTGGTAAGTACTTCTAGACAGGATTTGTCATAATCTTGATTGTTTCCCTTGTTTGGCTGTCTGCTGTTTGTGCAATTGCATACGGTTGATGAGTTTGGGAACAGACAATTTATGCATAATCCATATGGGTTAAGGGTTTTGGCAACCAGTTCTGTCTAGCAGAGGTTTCTTCCTGTTTTTTCTTTAAACAAAAGCTACCCCCCCCCTCCCGGTCTCTTGTTTTGTGGTTCACTTTTAATATCCCTTTGTTAGATTTCTGACTTGGTCGTTTACAAAAGGAGAATGATTGTCAAAATTACTCATTAGGTATTCAGTTGTTCAGTCTCATTTCCTGGCTGCTTTTGCTTTGTTTTTCAATGCAGTGGGCATTCTCTTATCCTTGGCCTTCCCCAACAAAGACTAGATTCTAGTTGTAATTTATTTGCACATGTATCATCTATTTTTCAAGGACAGTACTGCTGGTAAGCTGAAACCTTTACACATTTTATCTCTGCTGTGGCCTTGAAACTTATTCATATTCAATCCAAAATTGTCACCAAAATATTACAGTAATATATAATAGGCAGGATACAGTAGGGAAAAAATGCAACGTAATAATATAGGCACTTGTTTGGGGGTGGGAGGCCCGTCAGCTTCAGAAGATCTCTGGCAGAGGACAGCCTTGCCTAGGCATCTCTAGTCAGACAGCCCAACCAGGGGCTGTGATAGGGTTGCCAAGTCCAATTAGACTTTGGGGGTGGAGCCAGGAGACATTGGGGGTGGAGCCAAGAACAAGGATGTGACTAGCATAATTGAACTCCAAGGGAGTTCTGGCCATCACATTTAAAGGGACAGCACACCTTTTAAAATGCCTTTCTTCCATAGGAAATAATGAAGGATAGGGGCACCATCTTTTGGGGCTCATAGAATTGGACCCTCTGGTCCAATCGTTTTGAAACTTGGGGGGTATTTTGGGGAGAGGCACTAGATGCTATACTAAAAATTTGGTGCCTCTACCTCAAAAAATAGACCCCCCAGAGCCCCCAATACCCACGGATGAATTCCCTATTATTCCCTATGGGAATCGTTCTCCATAGGGAATAATAGAGTGCCCAGTAGACATTTCCCTCCCCCCCATGCTTTCTAAAGGGAGGAGGGCCTCCAAACCAGGGAATCCCCTGCCCCCTCCCTCTCTCTCACACACAAATACTTACCAGATCTTCTTCCGGAGAACTCTTGCTGTGAAAACGAAAGCAAAAGAAAGGGAGGGGCCGTTCTCCCAAGCCCTTCCTGCTTCCTGCCCAGCCTTAAAGGGGCATACATTTTACAAATGGCTCAGGAGCTCTATAATAACATGAAGCCTACAGGTATGTTCTCCCCCCCCACCCCCCGCTTCCCAATTTTTGAAGAGCGGGAGATGAGGCTGCGAACCCAGGGGTCTCCCACCAGAGCGGGAGTTTTGGGAAGCCTATGCTGTGAAGCAAGGAGCGGGGGTATGGCCAGGAATGTGCCAGCAGCAGCTTTGGAGGCCAGCAGGTTTGATGTGTACCTCGTAAGGCAGGAAGCAGGCAGGCAGCTGAGTGACCTGGAAAAGGCCAGAGGAGGAAACTGGCATAAGCCAAGGAATCCAGTGGCTCTCACAGGCCAGCAGACCTGCCTCTTAAACCCTCTGGGGAAGGCCCAGCCAGGGAGACCATTGGCCCAGATTACTGCCATTGGCCCAGATTACCTTCAATCATTGTGAAGAAGGCATGGGGCGAGTCCGGTTCAGCCTCCTCCAACAATCCTTTACAGAGGTAATTTTGTAGAAAAATAGATGGTGGAGCTCATCCAAGGATTGTTATGCAGTTGCACCTACTATTCAATGGACAAGGTAAGTAGGTAGGGAGGAGCGGGGGGGTGGCATCAGAAAGGTTCAGGAGCTGTGCTCCTGTGAGCTCCTGTTGAATTCAAGGCCTAATAGGCTAGCCCTGGCAGACCCAAGGAAGGAGGACCAGGCCATGCCTTCACAGCCAACGGACTGGCACTAGGCTGAAGACAGAGGGTTCAGGGCATAACTGATTCTCCCCACCTCTCTAAACTGAAGGCCAGCTCTTGGGCCTGGAGGGCACTGGAAGGCAAGTGTGTCTTGGATTCTGGTCCATAGGAGTCAGAGCCTGACAGCACTTAAAGGCACATACACTTCATATCACAGTAAACAATTGCAAACGTGTATTCTGCTGTGGGGTATGTCAGGCTCAAACTACTTGCTAGTGTGGTAAAATGATAAAAAAAACATACATTGGTAGGAAAAGATATAACAGGATTAGTCCCTAGGATGGCAGTCACAATAATGAATAAACGTTTTCTCTACTCTTCTGGGGATCTTGTGGAGGGCTGTTGCCTACTCAAACAGAAGCCAGTACTGTTATCTCATCAGGCCATGGGAGCTAAGTTTTGTTTATGTGAAGAGGAGGAGATTCAGGGGGAAATGAAGTACTATACTTAGTTTCTAGGCAACACTCCCACATGTTCTCTCCTTTATTTTGGGTGATGAGCACCCAGCACAGTTGCTTGACAGTAGTGAATGCATGCTAATTCATGCATATTTCAAGACTTAATTATTGCACTGCACCCTACGTGGGAAGACAACCTGGGACACTTCAGCCAGTGTGAAAGTGTTTATTTATTTAATTTTAATGAGAAAATAGTCCTCCTTCCCAAATCCCAGATACACTTTCCCCCCAGCAAGCTAGGTACTCATTTTACCGACCTTGGAAGGTTACTTCAAAGGCAGGGTTACAGATAGCTTCAAAAGAATAACATATAAATGCAAATTACATTGAAGGTTCAAAGGCTATTATCAACTATCTCTTTGGTCACTAAAGAATGGCAACATCTACTCTTCTCACACATTTTCTACTTGCTGATAAGACCATTTGGTGAGAAAATGTGGGAGAGGCATTTTACATTGCTGTTACAAGGTTACTTACACATCCTGAGAATGTGAGATTTATTATGCCAAGGGGAAGCTACTACCAAAAGGAAAGGAAAAGAAAGAGGGGTGGGGGGGGGGAGGATGAAAGAAGTATACTTAATTCAGTACACAGAAATAACATGCTTGACACCCAGGCTCCATTCCCAGATCTCCAGGAGTTTCCCATCCTGGATTCAGCAACCCTACCCTCCATTCCCTGTTGGAGAACCGGAAACCCTACTAACAACTTACATATTACTTGGAAGCAGGGCTTTTTTGTAGCAGGAACTCCTTTGCATATTAGGTCACACAGCCCTGATGTAGCCAATCCTCCAAGAGCTTACAGGGTTCTTAGTATAGGGCCTACTGTAAGCTCCAGAAGGATTGGCTACATTAGTGGTGTGTAGCCTAATATGCAAAGGAGTTCCTGCTACAAAAAAGCCCTGCTTGGAAGTAAATCCAATTGAAATCAATGTGGCTTGGTTCTCAGTAATATACGAGTAAAAGTTTTTAGTTGCTACAATCTGAGAGCAGTTGCTTAGAATAAATGTTCATTTAAATCAATGGGACATGGTTCTAGACAGATGTTTTTCATTACATAATTGCCAATATTGTTTTAACATAAGTATTTTTAATCATTACTCCCATATTAATGTTTTAGTAAATAAAATTATGGAGGCTTAAACACATATATTTGCAAAGTCATTGAACAAGATGACCTAGAAAGATAGGGTGGTTCATCCGGGTTGATCAGCATTGTTATAGTCATAAATTGCCTGAGATGGTAATATAAGTGAAATAATCACCATGCTATTTACACCTATTTCCCCCTGCTGTGTGGCTTGAGGTGCCTTAGAGAAGAAGCTGCTTCTGCTGAGTCTTAGAACGCTGATACTAAAAGTTTAATGAAACAGCATTAGAACACCATGTACAATGCCTCTGCTACTTGTCTCCTGCTTTTATGCCCTTTTCTTAATATGCATAGACATAAAGATTGGAAGTGGTTTAAGAGTTTTATAGTGCAATAACTGATAGTCCACCATAGGCACCACACAACTGAGAGGATAACATGTAAATATGATCCAGCAGAATCAAGAGGGATCAGTGAAGCTGAGAAAGAAAATGTTTTCTAGTGCTCTAACACATGTTCTTCAGATTCACTTATTGGTTTCAAATCCTCCCTCTTTGAAAAGCCCTTAATTCTATTGTTTTAGTAGATATTTGCTATTGTTCACAGTTACTCCCCTCCTTACTGTTTCTTCTATGGTCACTGGTCACATTTTCCATGTTCTGTGATCCGTACTGATCAGGGACAACATATAGGGTGTGATGCAGTCACAGTACTAATGAGGTAAGGCTGTTGCTGATTCCTCTAAAGGTGATGAAGCCAATTATAAGTCAGGTGGTGTTTCTTATGAAGGTCATATAGCAGGGGTGGCCAACGGTAGCTCTCCAGATGTTTTTTGCCTACAACTCCCATCAGCCCCAGCCAGCATGGCCAGTGTAGGCAAAAACATGTGGAGACCTACGGCTGGCCATCCCTGCCATATAGGCAATCCTTTGGGTTGTCAGTTCCAGTTTGGGAAATTTTTGGAGATACCTGGGGATGGTGAAAGCTGAGGACGGAGAAAGCTCAGCAGGGATGCAATGCTGTTGAGTCACTCTTACAGCTGCCTTTACTTCCATGCACCAATTAAAAGTTGGTTACCATAGCTATCCAAGCTTATAAAGTGACACTTGTGCAGCTTCTATTCACCAGTAACTGAAAAGCAGCTGAAAGAGAGAGAAGAGGTTCTTGATTCCAATAAAGGTCACTTTCTTAAGGTCTCTTTAACTAGCTGTGCAATTTGTGAGCTTGAATGGAGTAAGTCTCTGGAACCAACCAAGAGACAATGCTTAACTCTTTCCTCACTGTCGTTTTATAGATCAAAATCATGTTCCCCAAGCCTTTTCATCTCTGGGAAACAAAACATGGGAGGCTGATTTTGAGCTGGAAATGGCTAGCAAGGGAGAGTAAAGCAGACTGACTCTGCTAATTCTTCTTTGGATGAGGCCTGCCTGCATGCTGCTTTGACTTAAGAAAATAATGGAGGAAAGGCAAAACTGTGTTATGTGTTTTAGTTAGTCTCAAGTGAGTGGAATGGAAGTGTGACTGAGTGGAACGTGTATCAGATCCATACTTTATCCCCACTTTCTCTTTGTAGCTTGAAGAACTTTAGTCTGTGATAATTAGTAATACCTGAGGACACATGACAGCATTGCTAACTTCCAGGTGGCAGCTGGAGATCTCTCAAGATTACAACTGATCTCCAGACAGAGATCACTTACTCAGGAAGAAAACTGCTATGTTGGGGAGTGGACTCTATGACTTTATATCCTGCTGAGGTCCCTCCTCTCCCCAAACTGTAGCCTCCACAGGGTCCACCCTCAAATTTCTATAAATTTCCCATCCCAGAGTTGGTACCCCTAGCCCATGATGCCATCAATGCCTGAGCTAGTCCGAGAGTAGGAGAAGCAGAAATAGTATCCAAGGAATATCTGCCCAACAAGTGCAAATAATATTGCACACTTAACTTTCCTTTCTAGCATGGCATTGTGAATTCTAATCTGGAGCATCAGGCTTGATTCCCCACTCCTGCACATAAAGGCAGCTGGGTGACCTTGGGCCAGTCACAGTTCTCTCAGAACTCTCTCAGCCCCACCTGCCTCATAAGGTGCTTGTTGTGGGGAGAGGAAGGGAAGGGTGATTGTAAGTCACTCTGAGACTCTTTAAGGTAGAGGAAAGCAGGGTATAAAAACTTACTCTTCTTCTATACAGCAGATGCTACACCTGGTTATTGGGAGTGAGGACGCGGTGCTTTCTTTTGAAACGAGTGGAAGTTAAAGGAGTTTAATTTTGGATAGAATCCTTCTCAGTATTTGAAAGTGGATTTAACCATTAAAAACAAATATGAAGATAACAATGTTTTATTTGGAAATGTGTTATAAAAAAGTATAGGCAAGGGGCATAGGAAAATGTGCTATATTTTTCCAGATCCTCAAGAATTAACAAAAATAACTCTCAAGGGTAAGCTAGATTCAGTAGGATAAAGAATATTAAATGAGTTTTCACATTTCAAATGCCCTTGATGAAGTTGTGTTACAAAAATATAGTTCAATTTCCTTTCTGCCTTTAAAAAAGGGTTTTATCCTGCTACTTCACTCAGCTAAGTACAAAGCCACCTCCGCAGGAAGTCTTTTGTACTGGAGGAAAGCTCAGTTAGGGTTATCAGCTCTAACTCAAGAAATAACTGGGGACTTCGGGGGTGGAGCCAGGAGCAAGGGTGTGACAAGCAAGATTGAACACCAAAGGGAGTTCTGGCCATCACATTTAAAGGGACCACATGCCTTTTAAATGCCTTCTCTCCATTTGGAAAGAATGAAGTTTAGGGGTACCTTCTTTTGGGGCTCATTGAATTGGACCCCTTGGTCCAATCTTTTTGAAACTTGGGAGGTGTTTTGAGGAGAGGAACCAGATGCTATGCTGAAAACAGTCACCCCAGATACCCGTGGATTGTTTCTCCATTATATCCTATGGGAACTGGCCTCCATAGGGTATAATGGAGTGTCCAGCAGAAATTTCTGAAGTGGGGGGAAGACCTCCAAACCTGGGTGTCCCCTGCCCCCAACTGGGGATTGGCAACTTTAGGCTCAGTACTTAGCTGAGTGAAGTGAAAAGAAACAGACCAATATTTTACCTATTTTACCTATTTTGGGTATTCTAGAACTGGACTTACAAACCACTTGATCAGATTTGTACCCCAATTACCACCATCCTACCATGTACATGCAATACAGCTATTGTTTTGGTGCAGCATTCAAGGTGGTAGTGCTGAGTGCACAGTATGGGAATGGCTTGTTGTGTTGAGAGAACATCACAAGCAAAGGAAGACTTATCTGTTTCATTAAGAACTAAAGTAAACACTTTGTTTACCAGCACTCATGGGGAATGTGGATTGCTGGCTGACTGAGCATACTGAATATTCAAGCTTACTGCTCCTCTCTTCCACCCGTGCAGAGGAATCTGCAGCAATCAAACTGCACCCTGCTGGCAAAGCCATGGTGACAGCCCAGACACCTGGCTTCTCTCATACTATGGAGTCATCCTATGCAGCAGACAGCTACCTGGAACCCTTCTAGCAGAGCTGGTTCCCAACAGCTTGATGGCATCCAAGCATCTCATCAGCTGGCAGTGCTGGCTGTCAGAAGCCCAGAAATAGCTGGAAGTATTAAGCTAGGACTGCCAGGTCCGCCACCCATCAGCAATGGATGGAGGGATAGGATGGCCAGACCCAGGTTGGGGAACTCCTGGAGATTTGGAGATGGAGCCTGGGGTGGGCAGGAACCTCAGTTGGGTACCATGCCATAGAATCCACCCTCTGAAGCATCCATTTCCTCTAGGAAACTGATATCTGTAGACTGAAAATGAGCTGTAATTCTGGGAGATCTAGCTAGCTGAAAAGGTTGGAGTGGGCATGCATTCAGACCCAAAGATACAGGGCAGTTGAGAAAGAGGAATTTGACCTCTGTCTGATACCAGTTAATTGAACATTCTGTATAATAAAGTGCCAGATGACACATCTTTTACTTTGTTTATTTACAACAAAACTGTCTGAGGGATCCAGGGCATAATTTAGAATGTGCCAAGAAATAACAAAACATTGATTTATTTCCGGTATTTCCCACCACTTAGGATGACCCATCTGGCTTCAATAAGAACCAAGCCTTTTCCATCGTGGCTCTGGCTCTTTTGAATGGGAGAATGGGAGACCCAAATAGGTGAGGGGGGGCTCCCTCCCTCCTTGGAGATCATTCAGAACATGCTGTAAGGCCTGCCTGTTCGCTGGGGCTTTTGACAGTCATCTTTTTTTTTGGGTAGGGGGGCAATTTGGAATTAATTATTTTATTGTTGCTTTTAGACTGAAGCTGATGGGCAATAGATACAGGACAGACAAAAGAAAATACTTCTTTACTCAATTGGTAATTAAATTGTGGAATTCATTGTCAGTGGGGAAGGGATGGCTACAAATATACAGGTAGATGGTTTTAAAAGAAGATAATAAGGATTCATAGAGGATACATCCATTGCTGGCTACTAGCTATGGTGAGCAAAGCAACTTTCCATTTTCAGAGGTAGTAAACACAGTGCTTGTAATGTCAGGCAAAGGAGTTGGCTCTATGCCCTACTGTTATCCATCCAGGGCAAGTGGTTGGCTAATGTGTGTTATGAGCCAGCAGGATTCAACTTGTGTTCTATATAACTGTTTTTAAAGTGATCATCTTGTATTCAGAGTCATCTTCCTCTTGGATAAAACAAAGACTGACTACTGACAAAAAATCCAACAAAAAACAGTGTATTTGTTGCTGAATCATAATACTACAATATTGATGTAAAACTGTCATAATGCTGGAAAATACAGTAAAACAACAGCACTACTGGAGATAAATTCTTTTAATGTGTTAGGTTTGTAGATGAAATTATTCTTAGTCTATGTCTTTCACATACACAAGTTTATATGCCAGAGATTTATATGTTTAAAGAAAAAAAATTGAAATTTATGGCCATTTCTAAAGTGTTTTCTTTTCTCCTCTCTCTCTCTCTCTCTCTCTCTCTCTTTCTCTCTCTCTCCCTCCCCTCCTTCCAGTTTGTTCTCAGTTTTCAAGAGGAGTTTTTGCTATATTTGGATTTTATGACAAGAAGTCTGTAAATACTATAACTTCATTTTGTGGAACCCTTCACGTCTCCTTCATAACACCAAGTTTTCCAACAGATGGAACGCACCCATTCGTCATCCAGATGAGGCCTGACCTCAAGGGAGCACTTCTGAGTTTGATTGAGTATTACCAATGGACCAAATTTGCATATCTCTATGACAGTGACAGGGGTAAGGTGTTTTTTATTACATAAAGGTTTAACTGTGCACCACCAAAACCTATCTGAAATGTTAAAGCAGCATTTCTGTGCAGGCATAACTTAGTATGATATTTTTGAACATTCAGGAATTGGATAGTTAAGGAGCAGAGAGAAGAAACAGTGCTGTATTCTTGAACAGGGAGAACCAGGGAACACCAAACAGCAACAACAACCAGTGTGTGCTGATTTTAACTATGGCTGTGATCAGACCGGCAAGTTGCTGGGACAGTCTGTAGGCTTTTAAAAAGCCACTTGAGATTGAGATGCGCTGTGGCAATCAGATGGTAGCTACATGGCTGGCCAGATCCCATGACATTGGCAAGGGACTATAACCATTGACTATGGCTCCAGAAATGCACAGAGTGGAGCAATCACACCATTCCTGTTTTTCCATGGTGTGTCTGGGCCAATCACATGGCTAGAAACCCATCATGGAAGCGCCTCAATGACTTTGCCACTGGGAATTTGCTGGTGTCTATTAAATCTGTTTGGAAGCCATCACAACATGAGGTACAGACAAGTGGGCTGTGGGGCCAGATATGCATGTATGATCATGTCCATTAAATCCTGGGGGTGGCTATGATTGGCCAAAATGCCTATCTGATTGCACCCTATGTTTTTTTCCCCTTTAAGATTGTAGTCAAATATTTTGGGCCAGCACACACACACACAATCTTAGGGCTCACCTCCAAGAGAATTGGGGTCATCCGTCTTACAAGACCCATTATTGTGAATTCTTTTGGAAAGTTTCATTATATAAAAAGCCTCCATAGAATCATTATTGAATTGTGACCCCAGTTTATTTTGTTACCAATTGATTTTTATTCCTAACATAAAATGAAGATGGGGAGATTAAAAAAAAACCTTAAAGGAATTCATTGACATGCATGCTAACAACACAACAGTAATATTTAACTGGGCTTTCTTGTGTACATTCTTTTAAAGATCCCTAATAGCCATTTTAAGACACCTCATTTTCATAAGCCTTATTTAGGACAAAACCATGGCTGCAATCCTAGGATTATGTTTTTGTGTCTAAGCCCTTTTGAAGAAATATGGGCTTACTTCTGAGTAGAGCTGCTTACGATTGCTGTCTAAATGTTGTATGCTAATGAAGCCAGTGATCTCCCACTGGCACTTCCCCCCCACCCCATTCCTCACTTTAAAGAATGAGATGATGTAAAGTGGAAAGCAGTGGTGGTCCTTGGAAAATGTTACTTCTCTTCTGAAATGATCAAGCACACAATTAACAATGCTATCCTAAGCAGAGCTGTGCTTCAAAGAGTGTAACTCTGTTTAGGTTTGAACTGTAAGTGATGTGTATTGAAATCCACAGTCCTAACATCTCGAATTCTTTTCAAGTAGGAATTCTCAGGCTTCCGAACCAGTTATACATTTTTGCCCAATTTCTGGTAAAGTTCCATATGTGAGAGCATACAGTACTCTTTATACACCTTAAACAAGCATAGCTTTCTGTATGCCTTCTGCGGTTAAATTTCTGTCATTTTATTAGGCACTATTGTACTGCTTTATCCTGCTTAATTAATTTTACTGTTTGTTCATACTATGATTTTATAGCATTTTAAATTTTGTTGAAGGCTGCCTTGGAAAAATATTTTGGGAAGGCATAAATGAGAATTAAAATAAAAGCAGGATAGGATCTTCCTATAACTTAAGTCTTACCTCGCCTTAACAGTTGGGGACAGCAATCAGGTCTTTTTGGTGAGAGCA
The DNA here is from genome assembly GCF_032191835.1 of Heteronotia binoei. Classification (NCBI taxonomy): domain Eukaryota; kingdom Metazoa; phylum Chordata; class Lepidosauria; order Squamata; family Gekkonidae; genus Heteronotia; species Heteronotia binoei. Next base: position 53,129,887 of record NC_083231.1, on the reverse strand, counting down.
GCAATTTTAGAAGTTCCAATATCCCAATTCCACTCCTCCCCCCCAAAACCCCCCCCCCCACATCATCCCTTCTAATATTTTCCATAGTTGCCTCAATTTGGTAATTCCCTTCAAAAAGATTGCTGATTATAATAATAGGCTCTTGAAGCTCCTTCTTTCCAAATGAGTATCTGAAAAATTAATATAGTAAAAACAATTTATGATGTTGTTCTACACTCCTTACTTCTCTGAATGACAAGATGTTTCAGGGCAGCATTATGTGGGTTGGTTCTCTTTGAAGGAGAGCTCATTGAAAACTTACGGCAGTTAAATATTTGCTTTATTTATAAAGATACAGGTACAGCAAGAACTGAAGTTTCTGAACACACTTCAAGGGCAGTGCTCCCCTGAGTGCATTTCAGTAATCTAATCTATATGTAACCAGGGCATGCACCATAGGGCTGCAGCTGGCTAATCAGTTGAAGCTGGGGAAAGGCACTTTTGGCCATGGTTGCTACCTGCTTATCCAGCAGTAGGCTTGGGTCCAAGAGCACCCCCAGATTACAGTTCCTTCAACACCATCTGGAATGGGTGATACCTTAAATCCCAACTCGATCTTCCGCCCACCAACAGCATTTCCATCTTGTTGGGATTAAGCTTCATTTTCATTTTACTATTATTTATGGCTTGTTTTACTTATAAGAACATAAAAAGAACCCTGGTGGATCAGACCAGCAGTCCATCTAGTGCAGCATCCTGCCTCACACAGTGGCCCACCATGGGCATAAAGGCCAAGGGCATACCTCCTGATGTTGCCACCCGGCACTGGTATTCAGAGGTTACTGCTTCTGATTCTTTTTAGTCACCGTGGCTAGTAGCAACTCATTCTAGCATTTCTTGATTTAGAATAAACACTGTGTTGGATAACAGTAGCTTTTATTTATTAGGAAACTGAATGAGCAGTCTGCTAACATTACCAAAGTATTTTGCTATGTTACTCTGGGGCTGCACTGCAGGTTATCCGGTGTGGTGGACTTTCTTCTGTTTTGGTCAACAAACAGACTTCCCACTTTCTCTGTGTCTGTTGGTGGTAACACTTGGGGTTTAAAGGCATTCTTTGAGTTTCTGTCACCTTCCCCCCAGCCAATCCCTCAAATAATTGCACATTTCTGCAATGTCAGATCAGCAAGATTTAACATAAGAACATAAGAGAAGCCATGTTGGATCAGGCCAATGGCCCATCCAGTCCAACATTCTGTGTCACACAGTGGCAAAAAATTGTATACATACATATATATATATATATATATATATATATATATATACACATACACACACACACACACACACACACACACTGTGGCTAATAGCCACTGATGAATCTCTGCTCCATATTTTTATCTAACCCCCCTCTTGAAGCTGTCTATGCTTGTAGCCGCCACCACCTCCTGTGGCAGTGAATTCCACATGTTAATCACCCTTTGGGTGAAGAAGTACTTCCTTTTATCCATTTTAACCTGACTGCTTAGCAATTTCATTGAATGCCCACGAGTTCTTGTATTGTGAGAAAGGGAGAAAAGTACTTCTTTCTCTGCTTTCTCCATCCCATGCATTATCTTGTAAACCTCTATCATGTCACCCCGCAGTCAACGTTTCTCCAAGCTAAAGAGCCCAAGCGTTTTAACCTTTCTTCATAGGGAAAGTGTTCCAATTCTTTAATCATTCTAGTTGCCCTTTTCTGGACTTTCTCCAATGCTATAATATCCTTTTTGAGGTGCGGTGACCAGAATTGCAGACAGTATTCCAAATGAGACCGCACCATCGATTTATACAGGGGCATTATGATACTGGCTGATTTGTTTTCAATTCCCTTCCTAATAATTTCCATCATGGCGTTGGCCTTTTTTATTGCAATCGCACACTGTCTTGACATTTTCAGTGAGTTAGCTACCACGACCCCAAGATCTCTCTCTTGCTCAGTCTCTGCCAGTTCACACCCCATCAACTTGTATTTGTAGCTGGGATTCTTGGCCCCAATGTGCATTACTTTGCACTTGGCCACATTGAACCTCATCTGCCACGTTGATGCCCACTCACCCAGCCTCAGCAGATCCCTTTGGAGTGCCTCACAATCCTCTCTGCCCATTTATATTTGCTCTCTGCTTCCTATTAATTAGCCAGTTTTTGATACACAAGAGGACCTGTCCTTATACTCCATGACTCTCGAGCTTACTAAGGAGCCTTTGATGAGAAACTTTATCAAAAGCTTTCTGGAAGTCAAGGTAAACAACATATATTGGGTCTCCTTTGTCCACATGTTTGTTCACCCCCTCAAAGAAATGTAACAGGTTAGTGAGGCAAGATCTTCCCTTACAGAACCCATGCTGAGTCTTCCTCAATAACTCATGTTCATCAATGTGCCTACTCATTCTGTCCTTGATAATGGTTTCTACCAACTTTCCCGGTATTGAAGTCAGACTGACTGGCCTGTAATTTCCTGGATCTCCTCTGGAACCCTTTTTAAAGATGGGGGTGACATTTGCTACCTTCCAGTCCTCAGGAATGGAGGCAGATATCAATGAAAGATTACATATTTTTGTCAGAAGATCCACAAGTTCAACTTTTAGTTCTTTCAGAACTCTTGTATGTATGCAATCCGGAGCTGGTGACTTATTAGTTTTTAATTCGGCTATCAGTTGTTGGACCTCCTCTCTTGACACCTCAATCTGACTCAGGTCTTTCAACACCCCTTCCAAAATTAGTGGTTCTGGAGCGGGCAAACACTTCTCATCTTCCACAGTGAAGATGGAGGGGAAAAATGCATTCAGCTTCTCAGCCATTTCCCTATCCTCCTTCAGTAATCCTTTGACCCCTTGGTCATCCAAGGGCCCCACTGCCTCCCTGGCTGGTTTTCTGCATCTAATATATTTGAAGAAATTTTTATTGTTGGTCTTTATGTTTCTTGAAATATGCTCCTCATAGTCCCTTTTTGCCTGCCTGATCACAGTCTTGCATTTGATTTGCAACAGCCTGTGTTCCCTTTTATTAATCTCACTTGGACTAGCTTTCCACCGCTTAAAGGAGTCCTTCTTACCTTTTACAGCTTCCATTACTTTGTTTGTTAACCATGCAGGCCTTTTCTTATACCTGTTTGTGCCTTTCCTAACTTGTGGTATATATTTTATCTGAGCTTCTAGGATTGTAGTTTTAAATAGCCTCCAAGCTTCCCCAAGGGTTTGGACTGTATTTACCTTTCCTTTCAGTTTCCTCTTCACATGCCTCCTCATCTCAGAGAATTTACCTCTTTTAAAGTTAAATGTGGTTGTGCTGGTCTTGTGGGGCAACTCTCTATTTATACAAATGGTGAAATCAATAACGTTGTGGTCACTGCTCCCAAGCGGTGCGATCACTTTTACATCTCTCACCAAGTCTTGGGCATTACTTAGGACCAAATCCAAGATTGCCCCACCCCTGGTAGGTTCTGAGACCATCTGCTCCATAGCACAGTCATTGAGAGCATCTTTCTCTTGACCAGAACACATATTGACCCAATCAATCTGCGGGTAGTTAAAATCACCTATTACGACACAGTTTTTACGATTAGCCACTATCTTTAATCCTTCCATCATATTATAATCATCCTCTATCTTTTGATTTGGTGGGCAATAAGAAACTCCCATAGTTAAATTTCCTTTTGAGCCCTCTATTTCAACCCAAAGCATTTCTAGAAGGGAATCTAATTCTCTGACCTCAGTCTTACTGGACCGTATACCCTCTCTGACATACAGAGCCACCCCACCTCCAACCCTTCCCTCCCTATCCTTCTGATATAACATATTCAGGAATCACCGTGTCCCATTGATTCTCCTCATTCCACCAAGTTTCTGAAATTCCCACAATGTCTATGTTTTCTCCCAACACTAAACATTCCAACTCACCAATTTTACTTCAAATACTTCTAGCATTTGCATACAAACATCTATAATTTCCCAGGCAAGCTAGGCCCACAACCTTCCTCCTGCTGCCTCGAGACTTTGGCAGACAGTCCATACTGTTTGTCACCATCTCAGTGGACAACTCTGATCCATTACCCGGTAGAAAAGTAACAGCTAACCCTTCATCTCCTTGAGATGAGTCCTCCCGAACCAAAGGCATTTCATTTCCTGTCGGCTTTCCCCCAAGATTTAGTTTAAAAACTGCTCTGCCACCTTTTTAATTTTAAGCGCCAGCAGCCTGGTTCCATCTGGGGACAAGTGGAGACCGTCTCTTTTGTACAGCTCCCGCTTGTTCCAGAAAGCCTAACAAACTTAAACCCTTCCTCCTTCCACCATCGTCTCATCCACACATTGAGGCTTCTAATTTGTTCCTGTCTCTCCTGCCCTGCACATGGAACAGGTAGCACTTATGAGAAGGCTACCTTGGAGGTCCTGGCCTTAAGTCTCCCGCCTAGCAGCCTAAATTTTTCTTCCAGGACCTCACGACTGCATTTCCCCACATCGTTGGTGCCAACATGCACCACGACCACTGGCTCCTCCCCAGCACTGTCTATCAGCCTATCTATTACACACATAATGTCCGCTACCTTCGAACCAGGCAGGCAAGTCACTATACGGTCAGTAAACGGTTTTGCCACCCAGCTGTCTACTTGCCTAAGGATCGAATCACCAGCTACCAAGACCCCTCCTCTCTCCCTGCCCAGGGATGGTTCCTTGGCTTGAAAGGATTCCCACTCACCAACTGAAGAAGAGGTCCCTTCTGAGGGCACATTCCCCTTATCCTCAGCACGGTGCCTGTTCCCTCTCGACCCTCGTGCTCCCTGGCAATAATGGGGCTGCCACGTTCAGAGCGGGGGTCATCTAGTACGCCCCCGAGAGTCTTCCTCAAGTGTCTAACTGACTGTCTCTGCTTCTCCTGGTCAGTCACCTCGGCCTCAAGGGTACGAACTCGTTCCCTGAGGACCAGGAGATCCTTGCATTGAGCACACACCCCAAGACTTCTGTCTTATGGGCAGATAGTCATACATGTGACACTCAGTGCAAAACATTGGAAAGCCCCCACCCCCTGCTGGCATTCTACCTTCATGATAGCTTTTTAAAAATTTATATATACAATCCCCTTTAAATCCTGTTTGTTTATGTGGCTCCCCTTCTGGAGAGTCAACTTACTTTATTGGGAGCACAAGGAAATTAGGGATCTGGGTTCCTGATTCATACACAGCCACCAGGCTAAAAGCCACAGGCCAAGAGCCCTTTAGCTCTCGCCCTTCGGCTCACGCCTCTGGCAAGGCTCAGCTTAATAATGCAAAGAGGGTGAAGAACACAGCCACTCCTAATCAATCAGCAAAAATCACCTTCAATCACCTTCACCATCAGCCCACTCAAACAAAACAAACAGAAGTTCCCCAGCAACCACAAACTCAGAAATTTCAGCAGTCGCACAAACTCAGAAATTTTCAGCAACTTCCCCAGCTGCTCACCCTTATATCAGTTATTCTCTGCTCTATCTCAGAGCTTCTCTGCTCTCTCTCAGAACTCTCTGAAATGTGCTCAGCCTCTGGCAACGCGCAGCTTAACAATGCCGTTTAAATGAGCAAGATCTCAAAGTTACAACCAAGAGGATGCAATGACACTAAAACCCACTCATGTAAAATATTACAGCAGATGCAAGACCTCATACAACTTTTTTTTTAGCCATTAAAGAAGGCCTAATCCCAACATGGTACTAGTGGGACAAAAGTACTTAGCCATGAGAGTTTGTATGTGCCTAATAGCTTGTTTAGACAAGGCTGCTGTGTAGCTATGTGTCCAGCATCAGCACTGCAACACTCAGCCAGGCTGCAGATCTCTGGGATGCTAATGTTGCATATCTAACTTCTGATGACCAAATTTAAACGAGACTCTGGAAACATGCAGGTTCTTTCGGCCTTCCAGCATCACATTGCAATTAGTCTCTTGAAGTCCTTTCCTGCAATCCCAGAAGACTTTGTACATGACAACATAGCAACTTCACACTGATTCTCTACTCAAATGCATGCTAGTAGTGCGATTAATATGCAGCAATACTGAAGAGCCTATGAATCATTAGACAGTAAGGGTGGCCAGACCGTCCCGGGCGCCCGGGAATGTCCCGGTTCTGGCCCCCTATTCCTGTCTCCCGGGCTGGCTATACCGGGACCATTTAGAGGTCCCGGTTTAGCCAGCCCCGGAGGCGGTGGGCCGCGGGCCCGGCGGCGGTGGCGGAAGCCTCTCCACGGCCTCCGCTGGTCGCTGGAAGCCCTCCAGAGACTCTGGAGGGCTTCCAGCGACCAGCGGAGGCCACGGAGAGGCCGTGGAGCAGCCGGCGCTGGTCCCGGGAGGCCTTCCAGAGACTCTGTAGGGCCCGCAGCGACCAGCGGAGGCCGCGGAGAGGCTGCGGAGCAGCCGGCGCTGGTCCCTGGAGGCCTCCAGAGGCCAGTGCCGGCAGTGGAGAGGCCCCCGTGGGTCCCTGGAGGCCCTCCAGAGGCTGCGGAGGCCGCAGAGAGGCCAGCGCTGGTCCCTGGAGGCCTCCAGAGGCCAGCGCCGGCAGTGGAGAGGCCCCTGCGGGTCCCTGGAGGGCCTCCAGAGGCCCGCGGAGGCCACGGAGAGGCCGGCGCTGGTCCCTGGAGGCCTCCAGAGGCCAGCGCCGAAAGCGGAGAGGCCGCCGCTGGTCCCTGGAGGGCCTCCAGAGGCCAGCGGAGGCCGCGGAGAGGCCAGCGCTGGTCCCTGGAGGCCCTCCAGAGACCAGCGCCGGCCTCTCCGCCGCCTTCCCGGCCTCCGCAGCCGCCGCCAGCCCCGCCAGCAGCCCGGAGGAGAGGCCGCCACCGCCCTGGATCAAGGTAAGCCAAAAGCGGGGGGGGGGGGCGGCTGGCGGGGGGGCTGGCGGAGGGGGGGCGGCTGGCCTTCCTTTTTTCCTTCCCTCCCTCCTTCCCTCCTTCCTCCCTCCCTCCTTCCTTCCTTTCTTCCTTCCTTCCCTCCCTCCCTCCTCCCTTCCTTCCTTCCTTCCTTCCTTCCTTCCTTCCTTCCTTCCTTCCTTCCTTCCCTCCCTCCCTCCCCCCTTCCTTCCTTCCTTCCTTCCTTCCTTCCCTCCCTTCCCTCCCTTCCTTCCCTCCCTCCTCCCTCCCTTCCTTCCCTCCCTTCCTTCCCTCCCTCCCTCCTCCCTCCCTTCCTTCCTTCCTTCCTTCCTTCCTTCCTTCCTTCCTTCCTTCCTTCCTTCCTTCCTTCCTTCCCTCCCTTCCCTCCCTTCCTTCCTTCCCTCCCTCCCTCCTCCCTTCCTTCCTTCCTTCCTTCCCTCCCTCCCTTCCCTCCCTCCTCCTTTCCTTCCTTTCTTCCTTTCCTCCCTCCCTCCCTTCCCTCCCTCCCTCCTCCCTTCCTTCCTTTCTTCCTTTCTTCCTTCCTTCCTTCCCTCCCTTCCTTCCCTCCCTCCCTCCTCCCTTCCTGACTGAATGGGCCACTGGCCTGATCCAACAGGGCTTCTCTTATGTTGTTATGTGACACAGTGTGTTGGACTGGAAGGGCCACTGGCCTGATCCAACAGGGCTTCTCTTATGTTCTTATGTGACACAGAGTGTTGGACTGGATGGGCCACTGGCCTGATCCAACAGGGCTTCTCTTATGTTCTTATGTGACAATACTGACTTTGGTGGACCCAAGCACTGATTCAGTGTAAGGGAGCTTTGTGTTTGTGACTGGAGTGGACAATACTGACTTTGGTGGACCCAAGCACTGATTCAGTGTAAGGGAGCTTTGTGTTTGTGACTGGAGTAGACAATACTGACTTTGGTGGACCCAAGCACTGATTCAGTGTAAGGGAGCTTTGTGTTTGTGTCTTCTGGTGCAATTTTGTTCTCAGATCCTGTATTTACTTCATCAGTATATGGGATAAGGCACTTTCTCAACTGTGCTGCATAATGCAGCCTATTTATTTTGTCCTGTTTGCTCTGTTGGCTCTATCTGCGCCACCTTCATCACTTTCGGGGTGTGGATCCCCCAGTGGGGTGGTCTCGCGACTCCCTCCGCCGGCTGTTTCTGATAGCCCTGCGCCCCCTCTTTCATTTGATATGTGTCCCGTGCGGATGCCACCCTCCCGCCGGGAGATGCCGCAAAATGAGCCCCCTTGAGGCTTATGGCGGCAGGGCTCGGGGGAAGTGAGCTAGACTGCTGTTCTTTTGAGGGGTCATAGAGTGTTTCGAGCCCGTCCCTGTGGCATCGGTCCCATCGTTGTGGGGCCCAGGGGGCCGGCGCAGCGGCACGCTGAAGCAGCCTGTCGGTCACTTCCGGGTTCCTGTCCTGCATCTCGACCTGTGTTATTAGTGACGTCACTTCCTGTTTCCGGCGGCACGCGCGCTTTGCGCGCGCACACCCCTACCTCCCCCCCAAAAAATGTGTCCCTGGCTGGCCTTCAGACATTATGGTCACCCTAGTGTTAATTAAAGTATGAAGTGAGAGTCAGCATACTGCTTGACTGACTGCCCTATGCACCTATGCCTTATAGTGCCAAGTAATAGTGCTGGTGCTTAGTTTTGAATGTCACATAACTAATATGTTCTACCCCCTGCCCAAATCAGAACACACCTGGTTTTGTTTCTGAGCCTACTTTCAGAATTCAGAAACTCAGTTCCACTCTCAATGGCATTATCAGAAGTGTATTGGGACTGAAAGGCTCTGCCTCCCCACTGTCATGAGCTGGTAGCTACCCCACAAGCCCGATGGCCCTGCTTGACCATGCCTTCCTTTCAGTTAACATTTACCAGGCAACAGAGCCAGCTGTAGTGCTCAGGAGGTCGCTCCCTGAGTCTTCCATTTTTCCTTGACCCCACCAACAAATGTCCCAAAATGTAGCACGATGAGGTCATCCAGAAGTGATGTCATTATGCTGCTGATGCCACTGTTCTAGTTTTGGGGCAAAACTCTTAAGGTTTGAGCCCTATTTTACCATAGAGTTTTATTCCTGAGTTTGATCCCCGGCGGAAGCTGGGTTTTCAGGTAGCCGGCTCAAGGTTGACTCAGCCTTCCATCCTTCCAAAGTCGGTAAAATGAGTACCAAGTTTGCTGGGGGGGGGGGAGTGTAGATGACTGGAGGAGGCAATGGCAAACCACCCCATTAAAAAAGTCTGCCTCAAAAATGTTGTGAAAACAACGTCACCCCAGAGTCGGAAACAACTGGTGCTTGCATAGGGAACCTTTCCTTTATTAAAAAAACTGGAGCATCGCCATGCGACATGGGAGGAGCCCGTAAAAGTGGGAGAATCTCCACCCCGACTGGGGGATCGGGAATCCTACTCCCATCTCTTGGCTGTTTTTCCCGCTTTCTACTGCAGTTCCCTTAAAATTTAAAGGGACTGCAGAAGCCAGCCAAGGATCAGCTGAGCCAATGGAAAGCAGAGTGCTCCCCACTGGGTCAGCTTTGAGCTGGTGTCTCCTGCAACCTTGTTTAAATGAGGCTGGGGAGAAGCAAGCCCAAAGCATAGCAGGACCAGCAGAAAGCAGAGCTTTGAGCTGGCTTTTCCTGCAACCTTGTTTAAATGGGGCTGTAGGAGAAACCAGCCCAAAGATCACTGAACCTGTGGGAGACTGCTCCCTGTGGGTCAGCTGTTTGTTGGGCTGTCTTCTGTAGTCCCTTTAAATGCCCCACTTGAAGGGAATTCAATAGAAAGCCTGAAAAAAACAACTGATGGGGCTTTGCGACTACTCCCTCCGCTTCTTTCTTCTGAGCTGAAAATGAGACACAGATAAAAGGTAGATTGGTAAATCTCTGAGAAAGACAGAATAAGGCAAGGAAAAAGAAATAATGTGGGAAGGGATATACAGAGAAAAGTGAACTTTCCCATCAATATGGAGATGACACTCAGCTCTATCTGTTAATGGATGGATGGATGGATGGACTCTGCCCCAGATATTTTGGATAGGGCATTGGGGGTCATAGCTGGATGGTTGCAGCAGAGCCAGCTGAAGTTGAATCAAATGAAAATGGAGGTCCTGTATCTGAGTTGTGGGGAATTGGGGTCAGGAATCAGGTTCCTGATCTTCAGTGGGGCACCACTGGTGCCATTGCCAAAGGTATGAGCTTCGGGGTGATGTTGGATTCCTCCCTCTTTATGGAGGCCCAGGTCACTTCAGTTGCCAGATTGGCCTTTATTATAGCTGGTTCCCTATCTCACCCACCCCCAGGACTTAGCTGCAATGATCCATGCAATTATCACTTCCATGTTGGATTACTGTAACTCGCTCTATGTGGGGCTACCTTTGTGCCTGATCTAGAAATTACAGCTAGTGCAGAATGCAACAGTAAATGAGAAAAAAGTTAGAATATTTGACTAGGTTGTTATATTGATTAAGCTATTGTGTTTATATATATTGCAATTATATATATTGCCAGGGCTCACATTGTAGCAGGAGCTGCTTTGCATATTAGACCACACACCCCTGATGTAGCCAATCCTCCAAGAGCTGACAGTAGGCCCTGTAAAAAGAGCCCTGTAAGCTCTTGGAGAATTGGCTATATCAGGGGTGTGTGGCCTAATATGCAAAGGAGCTCCTGCTATAAAGTGAGCCATGTATATTGTAGTTCCGGGAGATCTCCAGACCCTTCCTTTCTACACTGAAGTCTAACTGGATACATGAGATGTCAAAGTGAGGCACCACCATCATCATCAGTTGCTTGTTTATCTTTTTGTGGTTGTTTTTTTTTTTCTGCAAGCTAACTAATCACTGAGTTATTGTAGAAATAAATTACATGTCTGTAGTAAGGAATAGGATAGGAACATTCAAGTGGATAAGTCTGTGGACAGATGGAAAATTTCTGTTTTATTTAGCATATTTTTATTATAATAGTTTTAATTCTAAATAAAGAAAGAAAAGTATCCATCTTGGTTTGAGTCTGTATGGTCTGTTGCTATCTTACCAGGTTTATCAACATTACAAGCTGTGCTGGATACTGCTGCTGAAAAGAAGTGGCAAGTAACTGCTATCAATGTGGGAAACATTAACAATGACAAGAAAGATGAAACATACCGCTCCTTGTTTCAAGATCTGGAGGTAAAAAAGGAACGGCGAGTCATTCTTGACTGTGAACGAGACAAAGTCAACGACATTGTGGACCAGGTTTGCTAACCTCTATTTTTTCATTGTCTAGCAATGTAAGTATATGTGTGAAAGAAGACGTCATGTCCAGCTGATTTAGCAACAAGTGTTTGAACCAGCATTGACAATCCATTATATTATCTTTTGCATACTTTGACAATAATGAGAATATTCTAGTATTACAGGCAAGTGAAACAGAAAGTCCAGTTGATCAAATGAAATTCTAATTTCTATTTGTTGCAATGAAATATTCTTGACTTCATGCTAGTTGAATTAATCATAGCTTGGATATTAAGAACTTTAGAAGTTGTTTGGGAAAGCATGTCACTTTCCTCCCACCCCAACTACGTATTTTGGCTGGTTCATGGTTCGCAAAGTAATGTTTATGAACTTCAATGCTGCCATGAACTTCAATGAAATTTGATGCACTTCTAATCTTCATGAAAAATAGCTGCTTGGTTTGAATAGCTTGGAGCCACTTAAACCATTGCTTTCTGCTCCCTGCCACTTTTGGTGGGGAGCAGAAAGCAGGGGTTTAAATGGCTCATGAACATATATGAACCATTTCGGTTTGTGAACCACAAGCCAAATCAAACTGCTAAAATGTGGTTTGTGCCCATCCCTAATAATAAAGCATTTCCCTCCTCCTTACCTACCAGCCAAACCTGTCTTTAGCTGCCTCCCCAAGTATTTGGCTTTCCTGCCTTGTTTCTTCTGGCAGCTTCTTTCCAGGAAAATCTGACCTTATTACAAAAGTTGCATGGTGGCCACCAACAAGGCATAGACCTAAGTCATCTGGAAATTACTATGCCTCAGTCATGTGGTGACTGCCTGGCTCAACAAGTCCTCTTTCCATCAGAGGACATGACAGGGTAGGAGGGAACAGGACCTTTTCCAGTGCTGTTTTGGTCTCCCTGCTTCCCCCAGCACAGCTTTGCTTTACAAAACCAAGGCTTGGAAGGTCTCAGCAATGTTGGTTGTCTAGCAAACCCTATAATGGCAACTGAGGTCTCAGTGGGCATTTTTGTCTTTAAGCTTTTGTTTCTGTTATTTTGGGGGTGTTATAATCCTTACATACTTTTTTAAGGTATCAGGAAATCTAGTGAACATATAATCTATGGCTCAGTTTGGTATGTGTATGTGTATATATATTTGCCAATTTGCCCATATCTTACTTCAGTGAGAGGACTTTTAAAAGTGCAGTGTCCTTTTACTTTTCCTGATTTGGGTGGCTTGGATTTCTTGGGGTTAGGGTGAAGGTTTTTTTTGGGGGGGGGGGGGAGGAGTTGGTAAAGTTCCTGTATTATTAAAAGTTAAGTTTTTTACTGTTTTAAAAGGATTCTGTGTTTGATTTGTTGCTGCTGCGTTCTGCTGCTGTTGCTCCTTTTCTCTTCTGGTTCTTGGGGGGGGGGGTGCTGTTTGGCCTAATTTTCATTGTTTAAAAGGCCACTTTTTTTAACAGTTGAGTTTCTTGGCCTTCTCCTGTTGTCTCTTTTCCTGGTTCTGGTTTTTTTTGGGGGGGGGGGGAGAATCTTACACCTGGGTGAGAGATCCAGAACCAGTAGGCTTGTTGTGCTTGGCCAGCTCTCCCCGTGTTGGTTGGGGCAGGGCTGGAGAGCTGGCATCTGGGTTTGCTGCAGTCAGGTCCTCAGAGCAGATCTTGAGCAGATTGTGTTTTGTGTGGCAGTGACGTTGGCAACTGGGTTTATATTGCTTCCAGGTCTGCAGGGTTCATAGAGTAGATAGAGGGATGTAGTGCATTTGGGTCCTATAGAGATTATCTGGGGTGAAGTTAGGTTTGGCTTTGGTGCCCCAGGAATTGGACCCCCTGGTCCAATTTTTTTTTTTGGCCGTGTGGATTTTGTGTGGGACAGTGCCCTGAAGCTGCACAGCAGTTTGGGGGGCTCTCCTCAAAACCTCCTGCTCCCCAGAGCCACTTTTCCCACAACAATTACAGTGAGGAAATGGCTCTAATTGGTTTTTTCTCACCATTGGGAGCAGTGTTCCTTTTGGGGTGCACACAGATGGGTGCAGTCTTTTTTGGGCCAGGAGAGTTGCATGCTGGGGAGCCCCCTGAAGCTGCCCTGCAGTTTTGGGGTCTCTCCCTCAAACTCCCCTCTGGCCAGAGTCACTTCCCCCACAGCAATTATAGTGGAGGAAGTGGCTAATTGGACTTTCCCCATCATTGTTGGCAATGGGCCTTTTGGGGAGCCCAAAGACAAAGACCCCCCTGGCCCAATCTTTTTGGGACTTAGGGGTTTTGTAGGGAGAGTCCCCTGCGGGTTCCCTGAAGTTTTTGGGGCTCTCCCTCAAACCCCCTGCCCCTCTAATTATGCCCTATGTTGCCATTGATTTCAATGGCCCTTAGGGTATAATGGTGGAATAGGGGCACCCTCTTTGGGTGCCCCTGGAATGGGACCCCCTGGCCCAATCTTTTTGGGACTTGGGGGGTTTGTAGGGTATAATGGGGCTGTATATTCGGAAATAGCTGCACATCTACAGTATATGCGGCTATTCCGACTACAGAATTCAGAAATATACAGGATTCCGATTCCCCCCCCCCCCCGTATACTTCTGAATCCGTGTAATTCCAATTTTTTTTTTTTTTGCACATCCCTAGCTATAACCTCCCAGGTCTGGAACATCACATGCACTATTCTTACCTATGGGACAATGTAGTGATGGGTTAAAAAAACACATCTGATTTGAATGTTCACACTTGTTGCTGCTGGGGAAGAGAACCTATATATTTTCCCACTGCAGAACTTTTCTAAGGAACTGACTGTGCATTAAGTTGCACATGCATGCCTTTGCTCACTATCATTTTCTGGAAATGAATTTAGCTGTAACTTAGATCCCTTATTGTTATGACATCTATATGGCACAGCCCTAAACACTTAAGGCTATTCAGGTGTGTGTGTGTGTTTAAAGTTGAGTAAGGGGAAGCAGAGGCTTATAAAATTTTGTATAATGTGGAGAGGACAGAATGAAGCTTTTCTCCTTCCTCATAATACTAGAACTCAGGGTCATCTGCTGAAGCTGAAGGATAGGAGATTCAGGCAGACAACAGGAAGTATGTCCTTACATGGTATACTTTAATTTGTGGAACTCACTGTCACAGGTTGCCAACTTGGAAGTCTTTAAAAGAGGAATGGATGAATTCATGGAGGACTGAGTTATCAATGGCTACTGATCATGATGGATATCTACTCCCCCCAGTACCAGAGGCACTGTTGGGCAGGAGGATCCTGTTGCAGTCATCCTGCTTGTTAGCTTCCTAAATGCGGGTGGTTGGCCACATTGTGTGAATAGAATACTGGACTTGATGGACTGTTCCAGCATAGCTCTTCTTATGTTCTTAAGCAGTCTAAAAAAACAACCACCAAATTCAGCCACTCCAACTTGTCCAAACCTCACGAGGAACTGCTTCAGCACCAGCAGAATCCCACATGAAATGTGCTCATGTTGTTCCCTATGCATCATCTCCTTATAACAAATCTAACATATGTGTTACCATTTGGCTCTTTCCTGAATATGCTTAGGATTGCAATAGTAGATCAAACAAACTTGGACTCACCCTTTCTCATCTCAAAGTTTTATCATCCAGATGGACTTTTAGCTGTGAGGCCCTGCTCCTATCATAAAGAGCCTCACCAGATAGCATAAACTGGCAAGAGTGCCAACTGAAGACAACAATTTCTCCTATCTAAATCATCATTGTTTTGGCAGTGCTACTTAACTATTATGGGTACAATACATTGGGAGCCTCTACGCAAGTCTTAGGAAAGGAGATAAGTCCATAAGATCAGAAAAGTGGATTTAAATTATTGTTTGAATTGTGAAAGATATGCTAAATAGCTTGCGACTGAGTTTTGTCTCTAAGAAACTTATACAGACTTAAAATCCACATTTTTATGTGTAATGATTTCGTTCACTGATAATTACAGTCCAGTGACTGATTAACCATACATTTTAAGTGTACTATTTCCCAATCAAATGAACTATTTTTTCTGTTGCAGGTTATTACAATTGGTAAACATGTAAAAGGATACCACTACATCATTGCAAATCTGGTAAGTGTTTAATGCTAATACTTTTACCCCACTGTGTGGGTTTCAATTTATCCATATTTGCAAAGCCCTGAGGGGCAGGTTGCAATAAGCAGGAAAAAAGCTGACTTCCAGGCATGGCTAGAACCATGGCAACTAGTATTCAAGCAGGGATGAGAAGGAGGTGGAAACCAACAAGGTGGTGATGTTGTCAAGTCAATGGTGGTAGAAAGAAGGAGCCCAGAGGAATTTCTATGCAAGATTTTCTCTGGAAGCAGGATGCTTGAAAGTCTGGTGGGATACCCTCACAGAATTTCAAGCCTGTTAAGGCTACTGCAGGCTAATTAATACAGACCACAAGATACATGCTCGATGAGTGATTTGCCCCAGGGAAGGAAGAAGAGGCCACGATTTGGGGTGGTTCATGGATGGATACTTTCCAAGACATACTGTCTCTGTTCAAACAAAATATTTACTAAACTTCAAAGCAAGGGGCATTTTAAAAAAATTCTCCAGTCTTGATTCTCCAGTCTTGGGAACACTGTTGTCAGTTTCAAATTAGTCATGTCAATTTCAAGAGGATCCCTCCCCCCTTTTGCCGCCTTTCTTTCCTGCACAGAATTTGCAAAATCTGCCCCCCCCCCCACCCCGGCTTGAATTTATGACTCTGTGCTTTGATATCAGTCATTTTAAGCTTTCCGTACCGGGGGACTGGGTTCTGCTGTGATTGCACTGGTACTGCTGGGCACTCTGTACATTGCACTGGTTCTTTTGGGCTTGCAAAAATGCTCCCCACCTTCAGTTTCTACTGAAGAGATTCTCTGGGACTTTGATTCTGTTCCTCTGGGCTTCTATTGCCCGTGCCTTTTTTTTTTTTTTGCTGTTTTCTTCCCTCTATTGGAAACAATGGAGGATAGGGCATCTTTTTTGGGGGGGGGAGCTATTTCAGACCCTGTAAACCCAATCCTCACCAAACATAGAGGGCAGGTAGAGGAGGGTCAGCTGGTGATCCTCTGTGAGTTTGTTGAGTTTGTATGCTGTAAGATAAAATAATAAATCTTTGCATTAAGAATACTGCCTTGCTCACATCAAGCTATGAAAATCCTTATTTTATATTTCAAGATCAAAAGTATATGTTGGATAGCTTGCTCTCTTGTCATATTAAGAGGTGAAAGAAAGTTAAATAATTGCCCAGCTGACAAATGTACTCCATGCACAGGGATTTACAGATGGAGATCTATCAAAAATACAGTTTGGAGGAGCCAATGTATCAGGATTTCAGATAGTGGACTACGATGATCCCCTGGTATCCAAATTTATACAACGCTGGTCAACTCTGGAAGAAAAAGAATATCCAGGCGCTCACACCAGTACAATCAAGGTACACTGTGTTGCGTGTACACTGCAAAAAGAGAAACTGGGGGAACTGGTATAGAAAAAGTAGCCTAAGTAGGTTGGAAAGGGCTCTGTCTCTCACCTAGTTTTTTACTGACAGAATCCAGCCTGGAATACCAGGGTTGCCTAACAACAGCCACTGAGGGAATGTTGCTTAAAGCTACAGGCACTTCATTTATAATGTTGGGATTTTTAATCCCCGGTTGTTGTGTTTTATAGCTTTCAAATTTTTCTGCAAATTTAGGATGTTTTTCAGGTTTGTAGAAAGATCTGTATTGCTCATTTACAGCTCTATTAACCAAATGTAAGTATTCTGAGATTTAGCTGGCTTGGCTATTGGTATAATTGTATCATCTTTTATTGGTTATGAAATTGACTTTTATGAATTGTTTGCTGGTCTATGACCATTATTAATGAATTAATTCTGGGTACAGAAAAGGAGACTTGGACACCACTCAGAAGAGGTCTGATTGGCTGTGGCCATAGTGGGCATTCTGCTCTACACAGGAACTTGTGGGCATTTTCTGTCACATTCCATTCTGTACAGGGGCTTGTGGGCGCCTATGGGCTATGCTGCAGTTTTTGCTGGCATAACTTTATGCCAGTTATGGGGGTGTATTCCCATGACTGGTTAGGGAGCCAACTAACTCTTGCCAGACCCCTGGGCATGACCCTTCCCCCATGTCACGAGCTGGGGCCAGGCCAGGCGAAGTCCAGGGGCAGTCCAAGGTCTGTAACCGGTGAGCAAGAGTGTCCAAGGTGCCAAAGCCAAATCGTCGTCCAGGTATCGTAGGTCAGAGGTTCAGAAGCCGTAGTCAGGGGGTCCAGAAGGCAAGCCAAGGTCAGGAGGTCCAAAGTCAGAAGCCGAAGTGGATGCTAGGACGTCAGGTAGATGACTAGTTGCTTCCACAAAGCCTCCTCCCAAAGCCCACAGCTATATAGCCCTCTGCTGGCTGTTGCCCATTTGGGCTAATTGCTGGCTCTGGGAGGCAGCCAGGATCCTGTTACAACTCAAGCATCCTTGCTCTTAGGAGGGCCAGAATCCTCTCAAAACTCAGGACTCAGGGAGCGTCTTGCTTGTGAGCGTGCCGCCCTCCTCCGATCCCTGAGGTCCTGACGGAGGCGGTCACGCACACGAGCCACCCGAGAGGGCGAGGCAGGGGGGCTGGGATCTTCTTCAGCAGGAGGCAGGGGTACTGGTGCAGGTGGCAGGGGTACAGTTTCCTCGGCAGACTCATCTTCCTCTGCAGGGTCCCCAGCACCCATGACACTATCCCCTCCCCCAGGGCCCCCCTCCGTCGAGGGACCTGGGAGGTCGGGGTGGTCGTTGTGGAACTGTTGCACCAAGTCCGGGGCATGAAGATTGTCCACGGGCTCCCAAGACCGGTCCTCCGGGCCATATCCCTCCCAGTCCACAAGGTACTGGAGGCCTCCACGGTGGTACCGGGAGTCCAGGATCTGGCGCACCTCATATTCTTCTTCGTCATCCACCAGCACTGGTGGTGGCGGCAGCGGGGAAGGAGGCCGAGCTGGGTCGGGGGGTGCAGCCGGAACAAGGAGGGAACGATGAAACACAGGGTGAATGCGGAGGTGGGGTGGCAACTGGAGCCTGAAGGCGACGGGGTTTATTTGTTCTAGGACGGGGTAGGGTCCAATGAACCGTGCATCCAGCTTGTGCGACCGACCAGGCCGGCGCAGGTAGCGGGTCGAGAGCCACACCTGATCCCCCGGCTGCACTGGAGGGCCTTCTTGCCTCTTCCGGTCCGCAGCCAGTTTATACGCCTCCTTGGCCCGCTGTAGCTGCTCTCGGAGCAAGTCTTGGCTGGCGTGGAGTTCTTGCAGGTAGGCATCGACGGCGGGGACATTTGTGGGTGGCAGGATTGCTGGGAAGAACCGGGGTGGTACCCGTAGGTTGCAGCAAACGGGGTCATTTGGGTGGATGAATGGACCGCGTTGTTGTATGCAAATTCCGCTAGGGGCAACAGGGTGGTCCAGTCATCCTGCTGGTAACAGGTGTAACAGTGGAGATATTGCTCTAGCGTGGCATTGGTGCGCTCTGTCTGACCATCTGTCTGCGGGTGGTAGGCTGAGGACAGGTGCACTCGAGTACCCAGGCTGGAATGGAGGGCTTGCCAGAACCGAGAGGAGAACTGGGAGCCCCGGTCTGAGATCAGGTGGGCTGGGAGTCCGTGCAGACGAAAGATGTGTTGCAGGTAGAGCTGAGCCGTCTCCTGAGCTGTGGGAAGTTTCGGGCACGGAATGAAGTGGGCCATCTTTGTAAACAGGTCGACGACCACTAAGATGCAAGTCTGACCCTTGGATCGCGGAAGTTCTGTGATGAAGTCCATCGAGATGGTATCCCAGGGTCCTGAGGGTGTGGGCAAGGGCTGTAACAATCCTGGGGGTTTGGCTGGGATGTCTTTGGCCCGTCGGCAGACGTCACAGGAATTGACATAACGGGCAACATCAGAGCGAACTCGTGGCCACCAGAATTCCCGTGTCAGCAAGTGGGTGGTCTTATGCTGTCCAAAGTGCCCAGCGGGTAACGCGTCGTGGGTCATACGTAGTACTTCTGCCCGCAAGGGCCCGGGCGGCACATAGAGGCGTTCGCGGTGTAGCAAGAGGCCGCCTCGAGTCGTGAACTCGCCTGTTGAGCCATCTTGGAGTGCCTGGAGGTGTTGCTGGACACAGGGATCATTGGCCTGGCTAGCACGAATGTCCTCCACGAGTGCTGGTGAAGTGGAGGTGGCTGCAAACACTGCGGGTGGCAGGATGGGAGCAGCAGGCGCGGTCTCAGTCGAAGCAGGGGCATATTCCGGTTTCCGCGAGAGCGCATCGGCTTTCCGGTTCTGGGTATGGGGGATGTAGGTGATCTTGAAGTCGAAGCGGGAGAAGAATAGGGACCACCGGATCTGGCGCTGGTTGAGACGGCGGGTGGTCTGGAGATGCTCCAAGTTCCGGTGGTCGGTGAGCACTTGGACAGGGTGGCGAGCCCCTTCAAGGTAATGTCTCCAAACTTCAAAAGCCACCTTGATCGCGAGCAACTCCCTCTCCCAGATGGTGTAGTTCCTCTCCGCAGCAGTGAGCTGGCGCGAGTAATAGGCACAGGGCTGGAGTGGCTGGGATGGCTCCTCGCGCTGGGACAGCACTGCTCCCAGGGCCACGTTGGAGGCATCAGCTTCCACCGTAAAGGGAAGCTGGGGGTCGGGGTATCTCAGGAGTGGCCCGGTGGCGAAGCGGGTCTTCAGGGTGGAGAAGGCATTATCGGCCTCTGAGGACCAGTGGAAAGGCTCTTTGGGGCGGAGTAGTTGAGTCAGGGGCGTGGTCAGAGATGCATAGGCCGGGATGAATTGCCGATAATAGTTGGCGAAACCAAGGAACCGCTGCAGGTCTTTGCGATTTTGAGGGGCCTGCCAGGTCAGGACCGCTTCCACTTTCTTCGGGTCCATGAGGATTCCCTGTGGTGACACAATGTGACCAAGGAACTCGACGGAGCGCAGGTCAAAGTCACACTTCTCCAGCTTGGCGTAGAGGCCATGGGCTCGTAGGCGCTGCAGGACCTGGCGGACGTGCTCGGCATGCTGGGCAGGATTGCGGGAGTAAATTAGGGTGTCATCCAGGTATATGATCGCGAAGCGGTCG
Source organism: Heteronotia binoei (assembly GCF_032191835.1). Classification (NCBI taxonomy): domain Eukaryota; kingdom Metazoa; phylum Chordata; class Lepidosauria; order Squamata; family Gekkonidae; genus Heteronotia; species Heteronotia binoei. The sequence continues at coordinate 53,109,726 of NC_083231.1, read as the reverse complement.
AGCAGGTCCCGGAATACATCGTTCATGAACCTCTGGAAGACAGTGGGGGCGTTGGTCAATCCGAAGGGCATCACCAGGTGCTCGTACTGCCCGTATCGGGTCCCAAACACGGTCTTCCATTCGTCTCCGGGCCGTATGCGCACCAAATTGTACGCTCCGCGGAGGTCCAGCTTGGTGTAGATTTGGGCCCCCTTTAAGCGATCCAAGAGTTCAGGGATCAGTGGTAGAGGGTACCGGTCGCGGATGGTGATCTTGTTCAGGGCCCGGTAGTCATTGCACAGCCGGAGCTCCCCACTTTTCTTCTTCACGAAGAGGACTGGAGCAGACAGGGGAGAAGTTGAGGGTCGGATGAATCCGCGTTTCAGGTTCTTGTCCAGGTAGTCTCGCAAAGCTGCCAACTCAGGCTCCGACATTGGGTACAGACGCCCCACCGGGAGTGGTGCCCCAGGTACCAAATCAATGGCACAGTCATAGGGTCGGTGAGGGGGAAGCTGATCCGCTCCTGTCTCTTCAAAGACGTCGGCGAAATCTGCATACTTCTGAGGGAGCTGAGGACCACCACTCGGGATGCCGGCTGCTAGAGTGGTGGGAGGAGTCAGATGGGGGCATGGGTCTCGGAAGCGTAGTTCCTGCTGGGCCCAGTCCACGATGGGGTTGTGCAGCTTCAGCCAGGAAAGGCCTAGAATCAGCGGGAAGCGAGGCATGCGGGCGACATCAAACTGCAGCTGTTCTTGGTGCTGCTGGACATGGAAGGTGATGGGACAGGTCTCTTGGGTGATGGGGCCAGAACGGGGGAGGCGCCCGTCAATAGCCTCCACCAGCGTCGGAACCTCTTTTGGCTGCACTGGGATCTGGTGCTGCTTTACAAAGGCGGCATCTACGAAACAGTGGGCCGCTCCCGAGTCCAGCATGGCATACACGAACAGCCAGCGTCCATCGGGCAGATGGAGTTTGACTGGTAGCAGGAACGGGCCCGGGGTATCAGCCTGTTGTTCAGAGGACCCAGCTAGTCGCCCCAGGCTGGAGGGTCCACTTACGCCTGGGGCTGGCCTTTTGGCGGCGGTGGCAATGTAGGTCCGGGTATCCGATGTTTAGCAGGGCAGCCAGAGGCATAGTGGCCTGCCGTGCCGCAGTAGAGGCACAGGTTCTGCGTGCGGCGTCTGGCCTTTTCTTCCGGAGTCAGGCGGGGTCGAGCAGCTCCAAGCTGCATAGGCTCGCCCTCGTCTCTGGTACTAGCTGGGGATGGGAGAGGAGCCAAGTGGCACGGTGCAGGGAGCTGGCGCCCTCGGGTCTTGGCTTGGCGGCGACTTTCCAGGCGGCCATCGATGCGGAGGCAGAGGGTGATAAGTTCCTGGAGCGTGGGGGGCCGTTCCACCCTGGCCAGTTCGTCCAGGACTTCCTCTGCCAACCCCTCGGTAAACTGGTCCATCTGAGCAGCCTCATTCCACGCCAAGTCTTGGGCCAGGAGCTTGAATTCAGTGGCATACTGAGCCACCGAGGATTGGCCTTGTTTCAGGGCCCTGATTTTCCTGTTGGCTGTGGCTGCTTGGACTGGGTTGGAGAAGGCAGCAGACAGGTGGGCCTCAAACCCCTGGTAATCAGTCAGTAGGGGAGAGGACCCAACCAGTAGGGGTGTGGCCCATTTGGCCGCCTGCCCCTTTAACAGACTAATGATAAAACACACCTTCGTCTTGTCATTGGGGAAGTCCCATGCTCTTAGTTCAAAGTACAGCCGACACTGTGCCAGGAAAGCAGGAAATTCTTCCACGGCACCCCCAAATCTGTCAGGTGGGGGAACTGGGCACTTGGCTGGAGCACTGGCTGCAGGCTGTTGCTGCAAGTGCACTACTGCCTGTGTCAGCTGCTGTACCTGGGCTTGGAGGGCAGCCAGTAGTCCTGCGGTTCCACTTGCTTCAGCATCCATCCTGTGGAATGGGTGTTTGTGGTGGTGGAAGCAATCTGTCACGAGCTGGGGCCAGGCCAGGCGAAGTCCAGGGGCAGTCCAAGGTCTGTAACCGGTGAGCAAGAGTGTCCAAGGTGCCAAAGCCAAATCGTCGTCCAGGTATCGTAGGTCAGAGGTTCAGAAGCCGTAGTCAGGGGGTCCAGAAGGCAAGCCAAGGTCAGGAGGTCCAAAGTCAGAAGCCGAAGTGGATGCTAGGACGTCAGGTAGATGACTAGTTGCTTCCACAAAGCCTCCTCCCAAAGCCCACAGCTATATAGCCCTCTGCTGGCTGTTGCCCATTTGGGCTAATTGCTGGCTCTGGGAGGCAGCCAGGATCCTGTTACAACTCAAGCATCCTTGCTCTTAGGAGGGCCAGAATCCTCTCAAAACTCAGGACTCAGGGAGCGTCTTGCTTGTGAGCGTGCCGCCCTCCTCCGATCCCTGAGGTCCTGACGGAGGCGGTCACGCACACGAGCCACCCGAGAGGGCGAGGCAGGGGGGCTGGGATCTTCTTCAGCAGGAGGCAGGGGTACTGGTGCAGGTGGCAGGGGTACAGTTTCCTCGGCAGACTCATCTTCCTCTGCAGGGTCCCCAGCACCCATGACACCCCACCAGCATGCAGGATTACGCTGGTGTGCTCCAGCATGGTTCTGTGGCATTGCAGTGCATGTGCAGGCCACAGTACAGCAAAAGAAAGGCACAACACCAGCATTTCTCAAATATGTTGGCATATTAGCTGGTGGGCTCCCTGTTTGTGGTTTACATCTCATAAAGAACAGCAGTTCCTTTATGTAATGGGAAAGATACCAATCTCCCATAAGTCATAATTCAGTACAGCTGACTACAGGTCTTTGTATATAGACAACAAAGTTGCATTTACATTGTAGAGATTAGAATTTGCACATATTGTACAAACTAGAATTTGCAATTACATTGTACAGACTACAGTTTGCCAAGGCACTGTGAAGGCTAGTGTATTGACCCTCTGGTTACTCAGTGTGGGGACTGAATGTTGCAAAATATACTACTCAATTGCCACTGCTACTTTTAAGTACTCATGATAGCAGAATTTGTTACAGGATGTTTGTTAATCCATAGGTGTCAAACATAAGGCCTGGGGGGATAAAACTGGCTTATCCAAGCTTCTTATCTGACCCACAATCAACTGGTACAAGCAGGGATCATTTTGTAGAAAAACAGGTGGTGGAGCTCATCCAGGGATTGTTATGCAGCTGCACATACTATTCAATGGACAAAGAGGCCTGGGTACAAGAGAGAGAAGGCTGGAGGCTGCTTGGGGGGGGGTGCATGCGATGAAGTATGAGTGGTTGAAGCAGTCAAGAAATTGAAAGGAAACTGCTGGGGGGATGGACTATGAGGCTGAGGGAAAATAGTGTGGGAGGAATGTAAGTGAAAGTAAAGAAAGAGATGGTATAGTGTTTTTTCCCCTCCCATGTCCTCTGACCGCAGCTCAGGTAGGATTGACAAAGCCAATATAAGGGGAGTAGAGATGAGTGGCTGGTGCTGCACCAAATGGAAACCTTGAGGAGGGTTTATCAGAGCAGGAGCTTGGAACAGCAGTTTGCCAATGAACTTGGCCAACAGGAGGGATAGGATGAGGAAGGCTGGCGCTTGAATCAGGAGGCTACTGGGCAGTCTTGTGTGTACTGCTCTGAAGGGAAAGATGTTGTAGCCTTGGAAGCAATGGGAAAGGGGAGCTGCTGTTGCTGCCTTACTTCTAAACAGCCATGGAGCCCAGGTGGCAGAATGAGTGTCAGGGAGGGTGGGGACAGTGACCTCCCTTCTCCCCTACACCTGTTCTCATTCCATGAAGGAAAAGGGAACCACAAGGAGACGACAAGCACCCCCTGGAGGTTTTGGAAAAGCCTTTTCATCAGGTCTTCCCCTCAGCCATGCCACTTCTATGATAAATGCAGGAGGTATGAGAACTGGCAGTGGGTGGATCGGAGCAAGCCAGGTTCAGACCCACCCACCCCTTCTGAACCAGGCCCCTGGGGCCAGTTGCTCAGCTTGGACTATCTCACAGGGTTGTTGACAATGGTGAGGATGGGACAGTGGAGGGGAAAGTCTGGAATGCCTTGTCAGAGGTAGGAAAAAGGAAGAGATGAAACCAGGCCTTGGATTCAGTGGGAGCTCACAGGAGTGCAGCTCCTGAACCTTTCTGAGAATTGCACCTCCTCCTTCTGAGCATTCCACCTCCTTGTCCATTGAATAGTATGAACAGCTGCATAACAATCCCTGGATGAAACAAAGAGTGAGAGATGGCTTGTAGCTGTGCTTGGTTGCTGAGACTGGATGTATGGGGGGGGGGGGGGTGCTGAAAAACTGCCTTATTTATTTGCAAGTTATATTACTCATCTCCTAAAAATGCTATATATACAAAATAATTTGTATAGAAACGTACCCTTTTATTGTATCCCTTGCAGAGGGAAAAACCAAGTCTTGCTTATGATTAAATACACTTATTAGGGCTTTTGTGGATTTTCCAATAGATCAATTGATTTCACTCCTAAGAATTGGCTGCTTTTGTTGCTTTTTATAACTGACACAGCAAGCCCAATTAACCATTTGTTTACTCAAAATACAGAGTAAAAAAATGGTTAATTGGGCTTGCTGTGTCAGTTATAAAGTTTACATCTCTGGTACCTGGCATTACATTTTATAGCACATACAGCCCAGGCTGACAAAGTAACATTTATGTCAGTTCTGGCCCTTGTCACAAATATGTTTAACACCTCTCGGTTTATTATTATAGTTATGCCTTGCCTTTCCTCTTGGCTCAAAGTAGCTTACATGTAATAAATAGCGTTAGCTATGAAAATAAGCTATGAATGGTTGGATAGCTGCTCTATTATTTTGAGACAGCTACAATGTGTCCAGCAGTAACAGCCAAGGCACTGTGAGAGTTGAGTCTACTTTAGATAGCATACATGACAAGTCGAGACCTACAGAAATAAAATTATAAGCCATTAAGATAAAGATTTGCAGTTCATTTGCTTATCAATAAATTTCTGCTTCACAGAAGGGATTTTTAACATAGCTAAACAGTAATTATGGGAGAGGCAGATGTTCAGAGCAGTTTATGTTAATTTAAAAGCGATTTGGTTATAGAGTGCATGGTTGTTTCTTATTTTCCGGAGCACTGTATGGGAGTCTTCCGGTTACCTGAAGGCATTGTTTATTGAATATTGCATTTTATTGTAATGGTTAGAGCCTTTTTCAATCAAAAAGCTCATCATGGATGGCAGGGTTGTTCACTTTCTTCTGAGGCGAAATGTTGTATGATTGTCTTTGTAAAAATGCTTCAAGATCTGTGACATATGTATTGGAATATATATGAAAATTTCTGTCAAAAGACAGAAGAAACAGAGGGCTCCATAAGAACATAAGAGAAGCCATGTTGGATCAGGCCAATGGCCCATCCAGTCCAATACTCTGTATCACACAGTGGCCAAAAAAATTATATATATATATACACACACACACACATACACACACACTGTGGCTAATAGCCACTGATGGACCTCTGCTCCATATTTTTATCTAACCCCCTCTTGAAGCTGTCTATGCTTGTAGCCACCACCACCTCCTGTGGCAGTGAATTCCACATGTTAATCACCCTTTGGGTGAAGAAGTACTTCCTTTTATCTGTTTTAATCAGACTGCTCAGCAATTTCATCGAATGCCCACGAGTTCTTGTATTGTGAGAAAGGGAGAAAAGTACTTCTCTCTACTTTCTCCATCCCATGCATTATCTTGTAAACCGCTATCATGTCACCCTGCAATCGATGTTTCTCCAGGCTAAACAGCTCCAAGCGTTTTAACCTTTCTTCATAGGGAAAGTGTTCCAATCCTTTAATCATTCTAGTTGCCCTTTTCTGGATTTTTTCCAATGCTACAATATCCTTTTTGAGTTGCGGTGACCAGAATTGCACACAGTATTCCAAATGAGACCGCACCATCGATTTATACAGGGGCATTATGATACTGGCTGATTTGTTTTCAATTCCCTTCCTAATAATTCCCAGCATGGCGCTGGCCTTTTTTATTGCAGTCGCACACTGTCTTGACATTTTCAGTGAGTTATCTACCATGACCCCAAGATCTCTCTCTTTGGTCAGTCTCTGCCAAATACGGCTCCAAATACTGTCAGTCTCTCATGCATGTCTCTAGCTCCTTCTTGTGGCAGTACAAGTGACACCAAATTAGAGCACCTGTTCCAGTTGCTGTGAAGTAGAGCAGGAGGAAGAACTCTGGAGCAGTGCTGAGAAGGAAAGAAGAGATGGATGCACCAGGAAAGAATTACTTTGCTAATTGTATTCTGCAAGCATTCCTGCCTTGCTAGGCTCTGGTGCCAGTGTGAATCACTGATAGCACTCCCTGCTTGATCTCTGAAGTTGGATACAGAGAAGAAAAAGTAGATAGGGGCTAGCAAGGATGTAAAGCCTGGGAAGCATGAATGAGTATATCTTATGCTGTTTTCACACAGATGCTGTAGCTGCTCTGGTTGGGCTTGAAGAAAGCTCTGTCTCACCCTGCCACTTAATGTTGCTGGCATCAATATTTATATTCATTAAAACATTTCTGTTCCTCCCAAGGCAACTTCAAGCAGATGTCCATTGAAAACATGACAGATATAAAAATTATGACAATAACAGACAAATTTGGATGTAGGGCCCCATCCATCTTTTGGTCACTGGTTGAATGCTAGCAGTCGGGACATGCATATTACAATACCTTGTGAATACTAGAGAATTAAAAAAAAAACCCAGACATTTTAAACTTGTTCTCAGTAACTTGAAACTTGGTCTCTTTCATTCAGAATCAGCAGTGGTCCCAAAGTTCAGCATAACAAGCTGATGACAAGACATGAGTGTAAGAGTATAAGCCCATCACTGGAGTTCATTCTCAGACATTTCCAAAAAGAAATAGTTTAAGTTCATGTGCATCACACAGAATTCTTGTGCATAGAGCTTCAGCTCAGGGGATTACCCTAAACTACTGGTCTTTCCAGATTTTGGACCTGCCAAGCACGCAACTCACTCAACTCCAGAGTCACATGGCACCAACGGTGAGCTCTTCCCCCACTGCCCTGGCACAGGCTCAGTGAGGCACCAGACCAGGGTGGGCCTTTCTGCCATGCTTGCCTCCTTCAGTCCTCCTCCATCCCTGCATGCCATCTGAGGCAGGCAGGGCAGTGGGCAACAGGTTTGTCCACCTCTGCCAAGCCCCACAAGGCCAAGTTCCTTCCCAGAGGGGAAGAAATGACAGGAGTAAGGAAGGAAACTGGACTTCAATAAACAATAAAGGAAAGATTGGGGTGGGGGCACTGCAGATGCATAATAATAATAATAATAATAATAATAATAATAATAATAATAATAATAATAATAATAATAATAATAATATTTTATTTATACCCCGCCCTCCCCACTGAGGTAGGCTGGGGACATGGTTGGGGACATGGCTGGGGACATGGTTGGGGACATGTTATCAAAATCAAAATGGCCTCAGAATCACAAGACAAGAATAAGGAGAGACAGAGTTTTAACCTCACTAATGTCAGTGCCAGGGTTGTGGGCTGACAAAGGATATAAACCACACATCAGAAAGTGTATCATTGTGAAGAACAATACATGGAGGAATCCCCTTCAGCAGTGACTTCATCTTGCCTTCTTGCTGATCCTGTCAGCATATGTTCAAATAAATTGGCCTTCTTGTTGTTGGTGATTCACACTAGCACCAGATTCTTCCAAAACATAGGAAAAATAGTGGCTCTTGCAACCCAGCAGGTGAGGCTCTGAGACCCACTTTAAAATCCCAACTCATTGATTAAAGACCAGTGGTTTAGACCAGGGGTCCCCAACCCCCGGGCTGGGGTCCGGTACTTGGCCACCGCCTATTTGCAATGGGCTGCGCAGCCTTGCCACTCCCCCACAGCCTCGCCGCCCCCCTGCAGCAGGTTGGCCTGGGAGGAGCTTCATGGACCTTTCCCTGGCCTTAGAATGGTGAAAATGGGGGGAAGAGGTGATGGCAAGGCTGCTTGGGGGGGGTGAAGGAGGGAGGAGAAAACAGAAGGAGGTGGATAGATCCAGGTGGGCAGCCGTGTTGGTCTGAAGCAGTAGAACAAAGTAGGAGTGAAGTTGCACCTTTAAGAGGTGACAAGGCTGCATGGGGGGGAAGGGGGGGAGAAAGGGGGGAGGAGGAGGCTGCAAGGCTGTGGGGGTGAAGGAGGGAGGAGGAAACGGGGGAGGAGGAGGTGCCGCAGGGGGGAGGCCGAATTGGGTGTCCCCACTCTGCCAGCCCTGGGGCCGTGGTTGGCGGGCCAGCCCTGGGGCAAAAAAGGTTGGGGACAACTGGTTTAGACCATCTTACAGTCATTGTAGTCATTTGATTCTTCCATGCATGTAGGTATTTTGATGAAAATCTGTCAGAATAAAGGTGGGAATGCTACAAAATATTCTCATGCAGCTTGCAAATGAAAGAAAAGATTCATGCTTGGAAAAATCTCAAATCATGTACTTTTAAATCAATGTCTATTAATCAATGTGCCCTGGTTCCTTGGAAAGGCAGCATGGCAATTTTCTAAATAATAAATAAATGTTATAGTAACTTACTGATCCTTGGCTAGGGTTCACTGACATGAGGCACTTTATTTATTTATTTTTAAAATCTTACTGTTTAGTAATTAATGCTTGCTAGGAAGACATTCCATAAACCATTTGGTATTTGCCTCAAGACTGCAATTATTTCAGACCTCATATAAATGATTACTGTAACAGCAGGAAAAATTGCCTATCTCTGCGGTGTGCTCTAGCTTAATTTAGTTACTGACTAATCTCTGAGCAAGGAATGACAGATTTACTCTGCCAGACTTTGATCCATGTAAGATCAGTTAATGTGTGATCAAAAAGCAGGGGCAGATGCTGCAAAAATGCTTAGAATTCAGTATATCAGTCATGTTACAGCATAGGTTATTATAGCAATACAAGATAGGTTTGGTCACTTTACTGGAGAGGAAAGAGCCAGTTTGGTATAATGGTTAAGAATGGTGAACTGGGTTTGATTCCCTACATGCAGCTAACTGGATGACCTTGGGTCAGTTACATTTCTCTCAGAGCTGTTCTCTCAAGAGCAATTCTCAAAGAGCTCTCTCAGCCCCATCTAGCTCACAGGGGAGAGGAAGAGAAAGAGATTGTAAATCACTCTGAGACTGAGTGAAGAATGGAGTCTAAATCCAATTCTTCTTCTTCTTCCTCTGCAATATCCTTTTTTGAGATACAGTGACCAAAACTGTACATAGTATTCCAAATATGGCATTACAATTTTGACAATTTTATTCTCAGTCCCTTTTCTAATAAGCCCTAACATAGAGTTTACCTTCTTCAGCACTGCAACACACTGGGTTGATACCTTCATTGAGCTATCCACTATGATCCCAACAGCTTTCCCCCTCTTAGTCTCAGCAAGTTCAGATCCTACTAACCTGTACTTGGAGTTGGGAGTTGTTGCCCCAATGTGCATCTGCTTACACTTACCAACAATGAACTTCATTTGCCACATTGTTGCCCAGTCACCCAGTTGGGAAGAGCCTCTTGGAGCTCTTCAAAGTTGGCCTTGGTTTTCATGTCTTGAATAACTTGGCCACTATTCATCCTTAGTTGCAGATCAATTATTAATAATTTAAATAGTACCTGCTGGCCCCAATACCGATCCTTGTGGGATCCCACTGCTTACTTCCCTCCTCTGTGAAAAGGGTACATTGATTAATACTCTTTGCTTCCTATCATTTAACCAGTTTTTAACCCACCAGAGAACTTGTCCTCTTATCCCTTGACTGCTAAATTTATCCAGGAGTTTCTGGTGAGGTACCGCGTCAAAAGCATTTTGAAAGTCTGGATATATAATGTCTAGCAGGTCACCATTGCCTATATGTTTGTTCAGTTTCTCAAAGAACTCCAAAAGGTTGGTGAGGCAGAACCTGCCTGTGCAGAAGCCATGCTGATTTTCCCTCAGCAGGCTTTGTTCCACTATGTGCCTAAAAATTCTATATTGGATTACAGTTTCTACTGATTTGCCTGGGACAGATGTTAGGCTGACTGTCCTGTAATGTCTTGGTTCATTTCTGGATCTGTTTATTTGATATCCTATCTCACATCTGAATTCCTTAAGAACTCTCAGGTATATGCCATCAGAATCCAGAAAGTTATTGGCTTTTCATTTCCCCAGTAGGTCTAGAATTTCATCTGTGGTCATCTCAATTTGGTTCATAATCTGTTTAATTTACATGCAGTTTAATGAGAGAAAGAGGAAGGGGGAAAGAAACACATGCACAAAAACAGTCACAGTATTTGGAAATGAAAGCCATTGGTTGTAGTAGTTGGAGTCTCCAATTAGGGTCTTGGAATCCCCAGTCTCCAATGGAAGCTTGCTGGGTAAAACACACTCAGCCTCACCTGCCTCATGGGAGTGTCATGACATAGAAACTGTAGAGAGGAAAATAGTGTAAACCGCTTTGGGTCCAATCAGGGAGAAAGGATGAAATAAATAAATACGTACATAGTAACAGAGCAGATAAAGAGAATTTACGTGGATACATGAGCAGAAATCTCTCTACTCCTCTCTGCATTTTAATGATGCTTGGAGGTTTCTTTTTTTAAATATGTCCCTAAAACTAAGGTGAAACATCTCTGATTCTAAAATGATGTGAAAGAACCACATTGAACTACCTGTTGACTTGTTTGTGCTGGTTTTTCCCTCTGGACTGTTCCTTGGATGACATTAATGGTGTTATGCATCAAAACCCTGAGGTGAGAATACAAAGTTTACCATCATGTAGTCACTTTTGATTACACTAGAAAGTCAGCTCAGTTTTCATATTAGTATGTAATATTGTTCCCTTTGTTTATATAAGAGGCAAAAGTAAATCATTCTCTTTCTGAAAATGTCCAGCCCCTTAAAGGTGTGGCACATGACCAGTTTTATGAGATTACCTCCTTTACTGTGTTTTGTCTCAAGTTCTCATTGGCCAAGAATACCATCTTGTTCAATCCATCTTTTTGTCAGATGGACACAACAAGGACAAATGTATGCCAGAAGTCCAGTGGTATGCTGGAAGGCTTGTAAAGAGTATCCCTTCAGACCAGCTACAGGTAGCTGACGCTGAGATGAAATTATGTGACTTTTTGCTGGATATAGTCTTGTTGAAGTGGTCATGATTTGCATGTGATTTTTCAGCATTTACCAAGCTATGTTGGTAATGACAAAGTCTGCCTTTAGTCTAGAGAAAGATGGATTAGAATGTCTTACATAAAGGAAATGCAATTTATTAATATTTCTACATTTTGTACTAGATGATTTATGGAGTTATTCAGTTTTTGTGTGATAGAAGCACAGTTTTAATCCAAAAGCATCATTGCATCAAAGGAAAAGAACTGATTGTGTAGTCAAGGTGTTAGGATTGGAATAAGGTTGCTTAAAAAAATCCACACTATAACTAAATTGTTTTATTTTAAGTATAAAAATAATAGGTGAAAAGTTAAATTTCAAAAGAGTGCCATTAGGTTAGAATTTAGGCAAGGACTAAAGAAAGATAAGGAGCTCCTGTTCTGGGAATTGTGTCAATGCTGTGTAATAATTGTGATGCAGATGCACACACATAATTCTAGAAAGATAGCCATTTAGAAATGTCTTGGGAGTAGCTCTTGAGTTCCTCAAGGAGATATGCCTGGAAACTCTGGCACCTTTCTGCACCTGATGGCTTTCAACAATGCTAGGATGCAGATGCTGGAGTCATATATAGTATTGTCAAAGATCAGGAGGAAGACCATTTGAGGTAGAAAGTTAGAGGACTAAGCAGCATCATTGACACTGCTTACCTGAGCATCCTCAAAAGGCAGTCATCTCACAGAAAAATCCCAGAGAAATCCAAAAAAGAGGAGAAACCTTTTTTCTTCAGCTGTAATCAGAAATAAAGGGGGGGAAATCAATGACATACCCTCTTAGAATACATTTCCTGTGATTTGCAAATTGTGACCAAGCAATTTGGCTATAACCAAGCAAGAACACAGGGTCACTACAGGCCAAATATGCAGACTTCAGTCAAGAGAGTATAATGATGAAATACTCAGGAGCAAACTTTGACCAGAGTGAATAAAAAAAGGATAATTCTAAATGGTTGGGCTAAGGGACTGGGAAACTCATCACTCCCCCCTCTTTCTTTCTGTAATGGAAGTCTTGGGATAGATGCTGATCACCACTTACAATGAGGAAAGTCCCAATATACCACAAGGAACAAACAAGAACTGCCAAATAGGAGCATATGCTCTTCCAAAAGCAATTATAACAGCCAGGTAATTGCTAGCCTTTTTTTCTAATTCACAAAGCAATTACTTGGGTAATTGCATTGTTGCTCAGAAACAGCATAGGAATGATAAAGGAAGTAATATAGGAGTAATAATTTAATGGACCCATCTTAGAACACAGTCAAATTGTCTGTTTGGGGAAGAGATTGTACTTATTGGTAGTCAGATTGCAGAAATTCATCTGATTTTTCCTAAAACCCCCATTGAATTCATTTGAAAATATTTCAATAAATACAGGTATTCAAAATATACTTCCTAGTTCAGGGGTACACAGAACTCAATACATCATGAATTTGATTAATTTTGGCTGTTGAGTGATGTTTTCAACAAAATTATATAATATAGTAAAATGTCCAAGTTTTGCTAATAAGGTTTTATATATAGTGTTTAAATATATAGAATTTGGGGAGGTTGGATTCTAGTGATTACCATTGGAGGAATGCTTTTTGCACTGGTGGGAAACTCCTAGATGGGAGTTGTCAGATCATTGCTCCTATGTTGCATGCCTGCTCATTGGAGCAGAGTTTTCAGCAGGTGTCAGCCTGCAAATGGACAAAAATCAACAACAATCCATACATGTGCCTTCTCCATTATGACTCTACTTTGTGGAACAGCCTGCCTGAGGAGATCAGGAAGGCTCCTACTTTCATGGTTTAGTGCAAACTATGCAAAACTGAATTATTCAAAATGGCTCTTTCTCTGCAGGCAATAGAATTGCACTGTACTAAATGATTCACAGTTACTTGGAAAAAGCAGGGACAGTGGTCTAAACTACTGCATACAGCTTGCTGAAACTAGGATCCTTCCATGGAATTTTGCATCATGTGTCATGTTAATATTTACACGTTGCTTCAGTTCTGTTTTCAGACTTCTGGTTGGTTCTACAATCCTAATCCTGTTGCACTGTTTATTCGATGTCCCATCTGTTGATTGTTTTAGCTTATTCAGTGTAATCCACCTTGAGACCAAGTGAGAAAGATGGACTATAAATAATGTAAATTGGTGAATAAGTACAATTTTTGTTGTATAAGGAAATTCATTTGGAAGCTGTAGCATTTTCCTATTAATTCCTCTTGCTATTATTGCTGCATCTTATTTTATTGGTGATCATACCATGTAGCCAAAATTGTTTCTTGTACCTGAGATGTAATTCAGTAATAAAATCCTGCCATCAGCTTTTAATCGGCTTTTAATTTTAAATGCACAAATTCTGATGAAACGGTGCTTGTATTCACTATTGTATTTACTGCAGGCTGTTTGTGTTACAACTAGATTTTTACAGTTAATCTCCAGACTGCACTAAAGGTTGACATCTTGTTATTGGCCATGAAGTACAGAATCCCATCCAAGCAGCAGATGTAGAACCCTTTGGCAAACCTCCTGAAATTCTCTCTTGGGACTATAAGCGAGGAAGGTTAATTAGTCATCTGACAGGATAAAAATCTATATGCAGAAAGATACATTTAGTGATTGCCTTATCAAGTAGCTCATCAAAGGCCAAATAGATCAGTTTTCTATTACACATTTTAAAATAAATAATATCCAATTATGGCAGAAAAGCAGCAGTTTTCAATTATGTATCACCCTGAATCAGAGATTCTCTACCCTTGAGGTATCCTTGAGGTACAAACTGGTAGCTGTTCTGGCAGTGATGACAACTAACCACCGGGATGCCACAAGACCGCTTCCAATTGTTGGTCTTGTGCAGGGCTTTTTTTTTTGTAGAAAAATCCCAGCAAGAACTCATTTGCATATTAGGCCACACCCCTGACACCAAGCCAGCTGGTACAGGATTCCTGTGCATTCCTGCTCTAAAGAAGCCCTGGTCTTGTGAAAAACATCCCCCCACCTTCCTTCAGATCTCCATTAAACATCTGATCCAACTTATTAGTTACGTATTCACAAGTAAATTTCAAAGAATAGGCAATGATGGGTATTCGCAACTTTGATTCTGGATTTTTGCTTCACTAAAGCAGTATTCTGAGTGGTTGCGGAAGAAAAGGTTTATGCTGGGCTCCTGTGAAAAGCCCTTATATAACCTACTCCTCATACAATGCAGCCAGATTGCAATCACTGAGACAGAACTGGAGTCAGTGATAGTAACTTGATACTAACTTTTCACAACATTTAATAGCATAGGCATCATAATCTGATAAGGAGGGACCAAAATGGCAAGTATACTATTTGCCATGGAGGATACAGAGTTTATCCTCTAAAAAGTGAAGTACATTCTCAGATGAAAGTAAAGGGGTGGGAGAACTCAATTATTAAAAAATTTCTGTCAGACTTCCTAGTGACAGGAAAGAGTTGGTTTGCATGTAACAATTGCCATGTGGAGGCAATTTGAAATCACTCATTTGGTGGCTTTACCTCATGGTGAAAATTTTTTGTCCTCTCTACATGGATCAAGGGATTCTTTTTTACTTCACCTCCAGAAATACTCTTCACATGGCAACAACAATACCTTTCATGAAATATTTCACACAGTTAATTTCTTTTCTATTATAAATGCATACCAATGGGGAAGAGGATAATTATAGTTTTTCTTCAGAGGAACTGTAGTTAGCTTTGACTAGAAACTGACATTTGCGAGGAGGGATTATGAAGTGTTTCTGAAAGGCAATGGTAGGTAAATCCTAGGACACCCTTCTACCAAGACTTCTTCCAACACGGAAAAGCAAAGACGGAATTTTCTCCATTAGCTTTTCTCCTTCAGAAGTTATTCTCCATTGGAAGAGGTGTTTCTTTATTGAAGGAAGAAGTAGGGGGAAAACAATAGGATCTGACTTAGCAGATCCAACCTTAAACAATTACTTTGGATGGCACAGTATTTTTTAGAAAAAGCCTACATCCTGATTGGGCTTTTTTTGATACTATCACAATAACAAGAAGATTGGTAATAGTTCAGCTATCATAAATGTTACTGTGATCATAAAAAAGAAATGCAAAAGCTAAGCAAGTAGTGCACACATCAGCCAGTGTATCCCAGTTTGACTTTGAAATGAGTGCCTCCGAAAACAGATCTGTGGGGTGTGTGGGTGGTGGAACTGCTCTGGCTTAATGACACAGAGATAATATTCTGCTTCACAATAAAGTTGCCATGTATTTTTGCTTGATGAAAAGAAGTTCTTCCTAATATTGCTTGACAAATTATAGTGGCATAAAATACAACTAAACAGAAATCATTCCCCATTCTGTGAAAGGATCAGTTACAGTTGAAAGCAGCAAGCTCTGAAGATTAAAAAAAAAATGTAGTCTAAGCCATTAAGAATTTTTTTGTGTGTAATATAACAATTTAAGAACGTAATATGTGCCTGGAAGGATCAGACCAGTGGTACCTTCATTCCAGTTTCTTGTTTCACATTGTCCAGGAGGGTGATAAACCAAGCATAGACATCAAAGCATTCCCCTCATGTTTCCTCCTAGTAGTGTTATTCACTGACTTTGAATGTCCCCTTTAGTCATCTTGGGTAGCAGCCACTGGTGAACCTATCTTTCTTGAATCTGTCTAATCCCCTTCTAAAGCAGTCATTAGTGCTAGGGATGCCAACCTTCAGATGAGGCTCAGAGTTCTCTCAGATGATCTTTAGACTACAAATCAGTTCCTTTGGGGAAATAGTAGCTGGAACATGAGCTGTATGGCATTCTATCTCTGTGTCACGGCTGGGGCCGGGTCAGGCAAAGTCCAGGGGCAGTCCGAGGTCTGTAGCCAGTAAGCAGGAGGGTCCGAAGTGCCAAATCTGAATCACTGTACAAGTATCGCAGGTCCAAGGTCCAGAAGCCGAGGTCAGGGAGTCCAGAAGTCACAAGCCAAAGTCAGGGAGTCCAGAAACCAAAGTCAAGCCAGAGTGGATACTAGAACGTCAGGGAGATGACTAGTTGCTTCCACAAAGCCTCCTCCCAAAGCCTACAGCTATATAGCCCTCTGTTGGCTGTTGCCCATTTGGGCTAATTGCTGGCTCAGAGAGGCAGCCAGGATCCTGTTACAACTCAAGCATCCTTGCTCTTAGAAGGGCCAGAATCCTCTCAAAACTCAGGGCTCAGGGAGCGTCTTGCTTGTGAGCGTGCTGCCCTCCTCCAATCCCTGAGGTCCTGACGGAGGCGGTCACGCACACGCGCCACCCGAGAGGGCGAGGCAGGGGGGCTGGGATCTTCTCCAGCAGGAGGCAGGGGCACTGGTGCAGGTGGCAGGGGCAC
The DNA here is from genome assembly GCF_032191835.1 of Heteronotia binoei. Lineage (NCBI taxonomy): Eukaryota > Metazoa > Chordata > Lepidosauria > Squamata > Gekkonidae > Heteronotia > Heteronotia binoei. The sequence goes on along the minus strand of NC_083231.1, from coordinate 53,093,202 downwards.
AGTTTCTTCTGCAGGCTCAACTTCCTCCGCAGGGTCCCCAGCACCCATGACACTCTGTAGAGCTTCTTCCCATCCCCAAACCCTGCCTTCCCCAGGATCTACCCTCAGATCTCCAGAATTTCCCATCTTGGAGATTACAACCCTAATTTCTGTTGCCATTGGCACTGAAATCCCCAGTCTTCATTGTGTGAAGAAATACTTCCTTTAGTCTGTCCTTAAAAAAGCTTTATGCTGAAATAAATTTGGTATATGCTATGAGAGAATGTAGTTTGAAAGAAAGTGGATAAGTTAACAGTTTCCCCCCATTTAACATTAGTAATGTTTGAAGACCATATAAATGACCAGATTAATTGACTGATAATTAATTGCATTTAATCCTTTCCAGTACACATCTGCTCTGACCTATGATGCTGTTAAAGTGATGACTGAAGCTTTCCGTAACTTGCGTGAGCAAAGGATTGAAATTTCTCGAAGAGGAAATGCAGGAGATTGTCTTGCCAATCCAGCAGTGCCCTGGTCTCATGGTGTAGAAATAGAAAGGGCATTAAAGCAGGTAGTTTTCCTAGAACCAGTGTTGTGGAATTAGTGTGTGTATTCAGTGACCTGTGAATGTCTTGAAATGGAAAAGGTTGATAGAGTTTTGGAAGTCCAAAGTATAACTTAATTAAAAATTTCACTGATGTAAATGCAGAATGTAAAATGTATTTTGTGGATTATTCATCTTAATGTGATTACTGCTTTCATTCTCCTGTAGGTTCAAGTAGAAGGGCTAACGGGAAACATAAAGTTTGACCAGAATGGAAAGAGAATTAACTATACAATAAACATCATGGAGCTCAAAAGTACAGGTCCTCGGAAGGTAATTGTGATTCTGAGTGCTTTTAGGTGTTCTGTGCTAAGTGATGCAGAAAAGTAGATCTCTCAGACACAACACAAAAACTGTAATGTAATTACATACACTCGCTTGTGTGCATATTTCAGTGGTTTTACAAAAAAGCAGTGTTTTTACCAAACATGGGCCATAATTTGAGGTAAGTATTCTCTGATGATATTTTCATATATGTAATTTATGTTGCTGCATTTAGTTTACTCACAGATAAAACCAGGTCAGTATATGATAGTCTCTAACTTTTAAAATGAGAATTGATTAATGAATTATCTGAAAGTAATATTTGTTCTGTGTTGCAGATTTTTACTAATAAAGGACACAGTGCAAGCAGAATTAAGTACGTAAAGTCTCATTCATTTCAACTGGAGAATTACGCACAGTTTTCTGATGAAATGTGTGGGACTTTTAAGGTGCTTAACTTTGGCTGGACCGTGGTCATCATGTAGTTCAGGTGTTATGCAACATAACATTATGCATTGACTGAAACATTACTGGAAATGAATATTTGACATTCTGAAAAGTTTTTATGTTTTTTTCCTGTAACTATTTGTATGTTTATCTATTCCTGTTTTAACTGACACATAGAAATTTTACTACATCACTATTGCCTGAGTATATCTCAGAGCTCTTATTTGGTACTGAATATAGTTTCTCAAATGTTTATGAAAAGAGATAGTCATCAACTGAAATAAAACCTACACACTTTTTCCAGATTGGATACTGGAGCGAAGCAGACAGAATGGTTGTGAATCCCATTGATGGTTCTGCCGGCAATGAATCCTCAGGATTAGAAAATAAGACTATTGTTGTCACCACAATTTTGGTAATTAAGCACATTTTTTGTGAAAAGGATTCTCTAAGTTGTAGTCTCATCATTCATTCTCGCTCTCTTTGTTGGAATAGGTAACTGTTGAGTCGCTTTATCACTTTGCCTCTGTTAAAGGCTGGGAAATGGTCTTTAGAGACCACAACTAAGGCCCCCTGGTGCAATTTGGCTGGTTTATCGAAGAATATATGAATGCTTACTGTGTTGTTCTTATCTTATGAGGAAAAAAAGACCTTACTTTTGGTAGATAAACTTTGCAAATATGCTGAAGAAATATCAAAGTTTTAATGAAACCACTTTTCAGAAATTACTTCCTCTTTAATCACAGGACTGTGCTTGGATTTGTATTTAAGTTGACAGCCTGTTTATTAGCCAATGGAGGTTGCCAAGTCAGGAATGAATGTGTAGCTTTTCTTCTCTAGCCAATATAAATTCTTCACTGAAAAAAAAAGAATGTGAAACTTTCTCTGTCACTTTACAATAGGAACATTTTATGCAGTCATATGCTGGGAATGTCATGTTGTTTACTCAGTAAGCTAATCATTGTACCGAGTTTGAATGAATAACTGCATTAAATATTAAAGAAACCAACAATTAAACAACTTGGGTTTTTTTTAAATGACGGTAAGAGTTTTTCTTTATTTTTTACGTTATGGCTCTATATTCATTGTATGGACCATTTAATTTTACATGCCCTGTTTTGGGTCTCATGGGAACTGGTTCCTGTAAAACTGCTGTGAAATATGCTACCAGATAGGCAGGGATAACCTAGTGTAGGAATTGTTTAGAAACAAAATGTTTTTAAAGGTCTTCCTTTGCTTGTTATCATATCCTTTTTGTAAATGCTTGCAAGAGTTTGACAATGTCTACCTGTAAGGCTTATTGCAGCTATGAAGAAATGTTATGTGTGATTGGTGACAAATAAATAATCATGGACATTTATGGAAAAAGTGACAGATTCCCCTTGTTTTATTCCATATGCTTTTGAACATGTACCCATTGAATAGGTAACCAACACAAGTGTCCTTGTGAATTAGCTAAAGCCCAGTTTCTCTGCACAGGAATCCCCATATGTCATGATGAAGAAAAATTATGACACTCTTGATGGAAATGAACGCTATGAGGGCTACTGTGTGGACTTAGCTGCAGAAATTGCCAAACACTGTGGGTTCAAGTACAAGCTCACAATTGTTGGGGATGGCAAGTATGGGGCCAGGGATGCAGAAACAAAAATCTGGAATGGAATGGTTGGAGAACTTGTTTATGGGGTAAGAGCCCTTTTTAACCATTGCTAGTAGCTATGGGGATCGTCTCAATGCATGTTGGCATGGCAACTGCAGTTCGCTTTAGCTGACTTGAATGTGCAAATGAAAAGAGGCCATAATGTCTGCATTTCATCTCCCTTTCCTACAAATAAAAGCTTTTCTGCATTGCTGTCACATTCAAGCATTACAAATATTGCTGTGGCACTTAAAATATAGTTCTGGATGCGGTCATAAAGGGATAGCCTTTACTTGCTGAGAGTGAAGCCATATGATTGAACATGTGTCAATCAGAGTAGTCTCAGTTGGAGATTGTACACCACTTTACTCCTTGAGTTCAAGTTGTTATTATCCCTATTCCTGTTGCTGCATTCTTCATTTGCATTGCACAAGAGCAATGAAGCCATTCCCATTCTAACTCTTGAATAAGTTGTTATTTTGCTTTGTTTCCCTTACAGAAAGCTGATATTGCAATTGCTCCATTAACTATAACACTGGTGAGAGAAGAAGTGATTGACTTCTCAAAGCCCTTTATGAGCCTCGGGATATCTATAATGATTAAGAAGCCTCAGAAGTCCAAGCCAGGAGTGTTTTCCTTTCTTGATCCCTTAGCATATGAGATCTGGATGTGCATTGTTTTTGCCTACATTGGGGTCAGTGTAGTTTTATTCCTGGTCAGCAGATTTAGCCCATACGAGTGGCACACTGAGGAATTTGAAGATGGAAGAGAAACGCAAAGTAACGAATCAACTAATGAATTTGGGATATTTAATAGTCTCTGGTTTTCCTTGGGTGCCTTTATGCAGCAAGGATGCGATATTTCGCCAAGGTTGGTTACACATCCATTTCAGCTTTGTGCATTTTTGGTCTCACTAAGGACGTTCATGGTGCATATATATTCACTCTCAAGAAATACCAGCCGTTGACACATTTTTCGAAATCATCTTCAGCCCTTGAAATGACAACTGTTCGTGATGCAGACCACTGGACTGTTCGATTGGTTTTCTCTTAGTATCAGTCATACCTTCCTCCAGTGGACTTATATTCACCATGCACAGGCCATAAAATGCATAAGGTTCCTCTAATTCCATGCCTTCTTGGAGGGGTACCGTGTTTTTGCTGCATATTCTCATTTACAGCCAATGGTGCATTGAGTTCACAGAGGCTGTAATGGGAAAAAGGGTAACACACTTCTAATGAGCTATGAAATAGCACTTCCCTTCTATGAGCCACTTTACATAGCATCCTGCCTATTGCTTAAGACACTTGAATCTTCTTTAACAAATTATCTAAACATAAAAGTCTTCTGGTAACTCCTTGTCAATGTGAACCTGTAACAACAAATGAGGAAAGAATAAGAAAAAGAGGAGAGAAGCCTGAAAAAAAAAGACCAGGCTTAAAGGGAAGTTGTAGTTCATTTAAGAATATAGCCATTGATTGTGGTGGTTTTTAATGTGGGTATACTGCTCCAGTCTCTTTTATTATACCCTGTTTATTTTTATGTTTCTTTTTGCAGCATTATCAGCTATTCCATTATCCTTGTACAACCAGTAGCTGTGGCCTAAATTCAACAGCTTCAGTGGGCACATCATGTTGAAATGGGAATTGGGTCAAAAGCTGAAGTTCATGTGGAAAAAAAGAAATAAGAAAGAGTGAATCATAGACGGAAAGACATTGTCATTTGTAAATTATAAGTTAGGCTCAGTTTTCAGTTCAAACAGTGTGAAGTGCTAATCAATCGTCATTTGAGAGCATGTAGAAAGTGATGGCTTATTTATTTACAATAGTTATAGGGCTTATCAACCAGAATAGTGGTGATGGAGTTGTGGATCTCCAATGAAAAACCTGTTTTTGTAATAGAGGCAATACTGTAAGTAGTGGAAAGCCCTGTGCAAGGCAAATGGGCTGAACAGTTGATAATGGAACATTCAAGAACTCATCGGTACTTCACCTTGGAAATAAAATGGCCCAGCATGTAAAGCCATTGATTAGCTCTTTGGTACAGTCACATTTAGAATGAGGTGTACAGTTCTGATCTGGTCACTGTACTCCCCCACCTGAAAAAAGATACCCAAATGCTGTAGAAATTGCAGAATCAGTCAACCAAGATGATTAAGGGATAGAACCAATGTCCCTCCTAATTTGTCTTCTCTCCTGAGCAGAGCACGTCATATCCTCAGCAGAATAGAACTGCTGTAATCTTAAAATGGGCAGTGGGGAATGCAAGACCCTGTGCAACTCCAAATTGCTGCTGAGCAGGACTTCCTGTGTTAATGAGTGGTCACTCACACGCACAGCTTAAAGGGAACACTGGATAGCACCTTTTTAGGAAGGAAAGACAAAAAACCCCAGAACTTTTTACTTTAGAAAAAAATGACAGCTAAGGTAGAAGTTTATAAAAATTTTATAGCAGTTCATAAAATTAGGGATGAGGTAAAGAAAACTGAGACAACTTGATAGGAAATATATTTTCACTCATCAATTAATTACATTGTGAAATTCATTGGCAGTGGATGGCCCAAAGTAAACGTGGTTTTAAAAGTTACTAGCTTCATGAAAGATAGGATAATCAGTGGCTAATTATCCATGGTGAGTAAAGGGAACCTTCACATCCACAGGCAGTAAAGCTCTGAATGCTTTATAGACCAGAGGTATCTGGTGGTGGTGGTGGTGGTTGTTAATTGTATTTATAAATTGCCCAATCCCTGCTGCAGCTCTGGGCAATTTACAACATATATAAAACCACATATATAAAAATAAACTCAAAAGTAAGTTACAGAACGTTATAGCAATCCAAAGGGGAATAATAAATAACCCCAGTTTTAACTGCTGGCTACATTAATTGAAGGGGGCTGGGCAAAAAGGTGGAAATAATAAAGAAGGGTGCCAGGCAGATGGAAACCTTGCTGTCCTCAACCTAAAGCCTGGTGGAACATCTCTGGAACATTGTATTAGATTCCACAGGGTCCAGATGGTAGTAAGCAGAGAGTTCTACCAGGTTGGGGCCAGGGACAAAAAGGTCAACTGGATATCTTTAGGGCCAATGACCACAAGCAAGTAGCTGTCTGAGGAGCGCAATGCTCTCCCCGGGAAATAACCAGGGCTTTTTTTGTGCAGGAATGCAGTTCTGGCTAGCTTGGCATCAGGGGGTGTGGCCTAATAGGCAAATGAGTTCTTGCTGGGCTTTTTCTACCAAAAAAAGTCTTGAACATAACATTGGCTACTGGTTGGCTGCTGTGTGAGACAGGATGCTTGACTAGACAGATCGCTAATCTGATCCAGGTGGGCTTTTTGTGTTTTTATGGTTTTATACTTTTTTGTCTACACAAGTGACTAATAGAAATGCTTCTTCCACTATCTCTAAGATACTTCAAGGTGAGAGGGCTTTATCTTTAGCTCCTTCCTGACCCCTAAAAGAGTCGGGTGCCTACCTATACTAGCCTTTCCACAGCCCAGCAGTACAGAGAATAGAGTTAGCTCTCATTGGTACATATGGAGAATGGAGGTAGTTTTCACTGGTGTATACATTTGATCTCATGGACAGTATTTATATACCAAAAGCAATGCAGGAACATAGTGATTTTTTTCAATTGTTTTCTGGTTGTTATTGGAACAATAATGCCCTTCATTGTTTTTCATTTTTGAGTCTACTTTAATAGTATGTTAGAAGATTTAAGACATTCAAAAATATGAGTCAGATTTTGAAATCTGCTTGTTAGTAGGATCTGTTTTGAAATTCACAACTACATCATACTGATAATTTTGAAAGGTTTGGGGGTTTTTTTTGTCCCCTGGGTTGATTCTTCCCATATGTAGCAGATTGTAGAGAACAAAGTTTTCTAATCAGCTATTATAAAACAGAAGTCCAATAACACTTCTGCTTAAGAATTAAACAATTTATCTGAATTTGATTGTGGATTATTTTAATTCCTTTAAATTATTTAAATCCCTTGCTTGCTTAAAATTTAAAATTTGTTTAATTTAAATGGCAGAGAGGTCCACCAGGTTGGGGCCAGGGCCAAAAATGGCCTAGCCCTAGTTGAGAACAGCTGGATGTCTTTAGGGCATTATTTAAATTATTTAAAAATCTCTTGTATTTTAGGGATATAGGGACTCCATTGTATTTAGTACTGGCATTTTCAAAGGCAGTGCATTGGAAAGCATATAAAATTCTTTAGGTAAAGTACACAAAGAACAGTAATCTATTATTTATATAGTCAGATTATAGTATCCATCAGTACATAGTAATTAGTGGAAATGGGGGAACTTGTGGCCTTCTTTTAGAAAGAGGTGAATGTCCGTGTAGTTGAGTTCACAAAAAAATGGGTTCACCTGAGTTACCATGAAAGCCTTACTTTTTCATTTGGCAATAATGTGATTCTAAGCAGCTTTCTTTTCCAGGTTTCTCAGACCTGTGAAGGATGATGATGTAACACTTTGCCTCCATACATTAATTCAAGACTGGAGCCATGAGTTTAGTGACACCACTTCATCTGAGTAAAGCTAAAGCAAAAAACTCATGCCAAAGTTATAGAATGCTTTAATTTCCCATTGCATTTTATGCATTTGTAACAGAAACAAACTAGGTAGTATGAAAATATTTCCATGTCACACACTGCAGCATTTACATGAATCTGGTGACTTGTATTCCTTTCAGGACATTCATTTCATTTTACAACTCCATGTCATACTTGTTATTAGATCCCTGTCTGGGCGCATTGTTGGAGGTGTGTGGTGGTTCTTTACCTTGATCATAATCTCATCCTACACGGCTAACTTAGCTGCCTTCCTGACGGTAGAGAGAATGGTGTCTCCCATTGAAAGTGCGGAGGATTTATCAAAGCAAACAGAAATTGCTTACGGGACATTAGACTCTGGTTCAACAAAAGAATTTTTTAGGGTAAGAGTCAGTGGTTCATATTTTCCTCCTATTTTGGTCTGAAATGTTATGTTACAATTGTGTTTTCCCACTGTTATGATTTTCTGAAATTAAGTAAAAATATTTTTTATTTATTTCAATAGGGCTTTTTTATGTTCTTATAGTGCATGTCCCCCACTTATGACTACTGAGGAGGCACCAGAATTTACAAGGAAAGTGTCTGAGCAATGTATACAAACTGCATTTCTGTACACATGCAAAACTGAATGCATAACTGGTGTATATTTCTGAAGAGAAGTAGACTTGACTTGCCTTTTAAGCAAACATTTAATAAGCATAACAAAGTTTCCTTGACACATAAAACAAAACCCATAAGTAAAAATCCTTTTATTTTAGCTTTTGTAGATTTATACTTGGCACATTTTTGCTATAACAACAAAGCCTATTAGGGGATCATATCCTTTTCTTGCTGTCACTAGATTCAAAATGCAAACCTACTTCAGTGGTGAAGTTCTGCTACATATGATAGATTAATTTTTTTTGTATTCAGGTATTCAGTTTTCAGTTATTTCTCAGACATGTTAATGATAGAACCTCATTTTGAGAATCTTAGTATGACAAAACGGAGAAGTTATCTGATGGTCCACTAAATATGCAAATTATTCATTAATATGATACATTGTTATAATTGAAATCCTTAATTGACTGTATGTAGGAAAAGAGTTCTCTTCAATGAAAGAAGCTCAATGAATATAAATGGAGCACAAAACAGATTGATTTCTGTTTTTGTAACTCTAGACTGCTGTATTGCATGTAGGGACTGCCTTTGATTATTGGCCAACGGTTTCATGGAATATGAAAGATAATGGCCTGTGAGTAGACAACTGGTACCATATTACTCCATAGCTCCAGCATATCTCTTGGCACCTTATTGTCACTTAAATAAGCTTATTTTAATTGATAAGCTTTCCAGTGCTCCGTTGTGAATTGCTCCTAGTATTAATGGGAAGCTGAGTTGGTTCTTGAAGTTACACTCCTTCTGGCCTGATCTGTTTGTGGAGATAGTACATGTGGAGCCCTGATCAGCAGTTATTAGCTGTTTGGAGGAAGGAATACAGGGTCCTCATTTAATTCTCTCTGCTTCCATTAAACTGCTACCAGTTATATGAACAGAGCTACACTCATATACTGGGATTATGTCAATGTCCTAGAAGCAGTATAGAATCAAAAAGCTGAAGAGAATTTGATTATTATAATAGGTACTTTCAGGAATAATTCTCTGTGTGCATATGCATGTGCTTATATGAACATAAAGTTAAGTATTCATAATTTATAAAATAGAGTTGCAAAATCCTACTAGATCAGATTTTACATTCCCTTGAATTGTGCATTAGATCAGCCCCCAGAAGCTGTTTGACCAAGTTGTAGTATAAGATTAGATCTTTCACGTAGCACTCTGCACTAATGGAGGTTTAGAGAAACATTGATCTCAAAGCCCAAAAGCTCACAACTGGGCTTAGAGAATGGATCCCATTTACTTTGAAAACCTTTCTGTACCTTCATCGCTTCTCTGAGCCCAGAAATACAGATCCAGACATGTTCCAGACACTAAGCAGAGTTATGCCTTTCTAAATTCACTGAGGTCAGTGGGCTTAGAAGGGTTACCTCTGTCTGGGAAGGCACTTTTAGAGTGCCTGCAAAAGAACCTTTTCTATAGGGATAGGGTCACAGAGACCAAAAGACTTTCTCCTAAAGTCTCAGAAGCCAGGCCTGACAGAAAAATCTCTTACAGTTCAGTTGAAAGCAGAGTTACCCCCTTATAAATCCATTAACTTAACTAGTTTTAGAAGGGTGTGACTGTTTCATGCTACCTGATTGCCCTGTAAGTGACTAGATCAGATATCCCATAGCCCTGCTTCAGTGGATGCATCCACACAGAATTGGATACTGTACTATAATTGCAACTAGATTTTCCACATAGACAAGCCAAATAGTTGTAAATGATTGCTACAGTGCAGCAACCTTGCAATACCTCATACCAAGTAGATAGGGACAGAGACTGCACTTTCTGTAGATACAGGGACAAGCAGGTAAAAGGGCAAGGGCAAGAGCTGGAAGGTTCCCTCTTCACTTCTATGGTTCTGATTCATCAAAGTGTGCTTTTAACTTCGATTAAAAAAAGATATTTGATTCCAGTCCCCCAGGAACACAGAAGGATTAGGATTGCACTCATAGTAAATTTCATCATTCAGTTTGTTAGTCATAAAAGATTTTTTCCTTTGTGAATGTTTTGCAGTGAACACTGGAAAACTGATTAAAATATGTTGTTTGTATTAATCATTTATTAATATCCAAGCTCCTACTGTTTAACCTGCTTAATCCTCCTATTCTCATCTTTCAAATTCATTGTGTGTCTGCCCATGTAGCTGCCTATGGATTTAATGCTGTTATTGAAATTGCTACTTGCAAACATTTTGCATACACTTCACTGTAATGTGCACATAGTTACCAGTTTGAACTCTTTCTACAGAGATCTAAAATTCAAGTCTTTGATAAAATGTGGACCTACAT